>NC_140584.1:1143349885-1146027712 GCF_964204655.1 Triturus cristatus | reverse complement strand
CAATGTGAAAACATAATCCCTGTAATTTGCAAAATTGCAGGTTTTTCGCTCAAAAAATTGTTTTTTTTGTATTTACTAACCCAAAAATCTTGATTCTAGCATAATCCTGGACCTGGTATACATCTGGATGTCTGAGTAATCAAGCCCACTTGTCATCACATTCCAGCTGGTTGACCCCTCTACTTTTCAGTCCAAGACTAATACAGGTGGGAGTTCAAGAGGAGGAAACCGCACTTCAAGTTGTCACTTAGTACAACCGATCAAAATGTCTACTTGAAGTGGTCCCAAAGAACAGGAAACATACAGGAAGAGCCAGCTCAATTACCACCACCAAACTTGGCCTTCTGAGATGTGAAATTACTGGTCTCCAGATTGAATTAGATATGATTCCATGTATATATCTTAGTTAACTTAATATTAATAACGGTGTGCACAACAGTGTCAAGCCTTCTCAGAGGACTGTGGGATGATGCTGTAGACAAGAGTGGAGTGTGTACATTCCATAGATTAAAACTGTGCTATGATGAGAAATTTAGTGTGCCTAAGAAGTTGGTTTGGTGCCTGTAGACTTAGGTTTAAGGCCCGGCGTAAACACGTGACTGACAGGATGAGACAGGTATGTGGCACATGTGCCCATCCTAAAAATTTAAATATTTGCGTTATTGTGTTGGGACACATCAGTGCAAGATCTCGTTTTGTAATATGTTATTAAATAGATTTGAAATTCTGATCCTACTGAGGAAATGCCATTTATTATCGGTGTTTTGAACTGGTATTGAAATGTGGCAAAGCTTAACAGAGGGTCTACTATGGGTCTTGGTGTGAAACTGATGACTTTACAGTTGTGTGAGCTTCTGATATCATGCTTCACAAATGGATTATTGCTTTGTCCCTCTAGTCATTTAGCAAACCTTTCTGCTTCCCATTGATTTGCCGAGGGTATGATATACATCTGGTCTTCTTGGTGGTTAATGCAGTTAGGCAGTGCATTGTCTGAAGGCAACAGCGTTTATTCAGGAAGCCTCCTATGAATACTGCATGACCCATTGAAATGGCTTATTTCAAAGGATCTTTTGAGTCTAAACTTAAAACACAGAAAATGAGTCACAAGAAGAAGCGAATACCCAATAAAAATTGTTTTGGAGCAGTGCCAGCCAGACTCACCGTGAGGATTGAAGATGTGATATGGCTGCGGACAACAGTACAGCTCATGGGTGGACGCGATGCCCACTCCTGGAAGATATATGAAAAAGAATTAAGGTATATCAAATTATTTTTACATTTATACTGAAGTGCAATTGAGAAGAGTTTAGTGATAATCTAAAATCATGTTTACCCCTAATCTTCCACAGAAGAGTAGCAGATATAAATCCGAAATTCCAAGCTCCCGAAGGTGACCATCACCGAAGATGTCAGGTTATTCCGCAGATGGCGTGTGGTCACTGTGCTCAAGCGACTTCTATGCTCATGTGCAAGAACCTGCTTGACCAAAAACTGTGGTGACTAGTATGCTGTCCTCACACCACACTACCTTACATTGATGATATAGATGTATTAAAATTTAATAATTTAATGTTTTTAATGTTCATGGCCCTTAATTATTGAAGAACCGTCCTGAAGAAGACCTCATCCTACATAGTGTCCCCCATATGAGATCAACACACATTACATCTGCTTCAGACCAAGGAGCAAACACAAATTATTGGATTATTAGCAGTCTGACAAGGCACATAGTATAAGTAATTTCAGGCCTGTGGGGCAGAATTCTTTTGTAGAAAATGTGCTTTATTTAATATTAGCAAAAATATGTTTAAACATTGAAGAACGTTTTGAATGGATGGGCTCCTTTTAATTCTTTTTAATATGGTTGAGCATCATTTTGTTGTTATTTTTTTACTTGCTTATAGTTTGAATTCACTCAGGTGATGACGCATAATTGTAGCCTGGTGCACGTCGCTGATCCAGCAGCGTACCAACAACAGATACTCTACTACCATATACTCACCTGGGCCCATGAACACACAATTGAGTAAACCGCTGGAGTCAAAGTTTATGTGTGATCACAATATCAAGATTAGACATTCATCATTACTAACTTACCTCTCACTGATCAACAAGTTCTTTCCTTTGGTCGATGGACCATTAGTTGAAGTAATTGATGGTGATAATGAACATAAATCTAACTTTTCTATACCTTGAAGTAAATAACCACAGACTTGGTATAGGTTTTAAGTCTTTATCTAAATTAAAAAAGCTGGGTGGGTGCACTTTTAGAGTGCTTTGAAGTCCTGCACTGGGGGAGCAGTAGGCTCCTCTGTGCATATGCCAGCTCAAACCGGTTCAGGGGCTACCTGCCCCTGCTCTGGCGCGAAACTGGACAAAGGGATGTGGGTGTAACCACCCACTAACCTGACCCTCCTAGAGGAGTGGTCATAGAGCTAGTCCCTCCCAACTTTTCACTATAAGATACCAAGCATTGCCAATGCAATTCAGATTACACCTGGACGACGCTCTACAAAGAAGAATCCTGGCCCTTCAATGTTCCACTATCTCTGGAAGACTGAAGAATCTCCCTTGGAGTCAAGGAGTGACTCCCCTGCTTGGCAGGCACCAAAACTCTTCAACTACGGTTGCAAACTTCACAGCTCCCACCGGAGTCCGAAGTCCACGCGTCCCCTGAAGTGGATTTCCTGACCTCTCGATGGCCATTTTGAGTCCCCAGCGAAGCTGTGGCATCTGGACCCCACGAGTGATGAGGAACAGCAATACCAGGGAACCGTGCACTGATTTCGAGTGCCCCTAATCTACGTTCAACGAAGTTGTGCTGTGGACCATTTGTTGTCCAAGTCCCTAGCAGGTCTAGTACTAAAGATCAGTGGCCTACCCTGTCCCGAGTGACCGTGGGCTCCTGTGAAACTTTTCCTGCAAAGGCGTCTTTGCGGTTACTTGCCCATTGGCTAGTAACTCACCTGAAGACTTCCACATCAACTTCAAGGGCTCGCCTGATTGCTCTGGACCTGCCCTCACTTACCCTTGCTGGGTAAGTCCATCAGACCTTGCTGGTATGCACCATTGACAATCTTCAGTCCACACAAGACTTGCAGTTGCCAAGGCTTGTTGGATCCAATCCGGGTGCCGACACCGTCGACAGCTGCAGACATTGTTGGACTCTTCGAATCCAGCTGCTGGTCATTGTCAATCCCTCCTGGACCTCGTGAGCGAAGAGACAAAACACCATCATTGACCTGAAGAGATGCGACAGCTGTGGTCATCCATCTTGCTGGTCACCGGTCACTGGCAAGTGACTTTGAACTCTGTCCCCTCAATTTCTAGGTCCTCTGCAACTCCAATCCATCTTCGGATTCCAGCGGACACCTCTCCAGTCGTCACAAGCAGCAAGTCTTCAGTGATCTCCATTGAAAACAGCATCGTGACCCGACACCAAAGGACACCTATGCACCCGGCTTCCCTGGGTGAGGTAACTCGTGCACTCCGGTGCCCAAGTGTGTGTTGGCCCTCGAAATACTTACCCTGTAAGTTGCTTGCTTGTTGACTTTTGCAAAGTGCCCTAAAACTGTAAATTACAAACCGTGACATTTGCCATTGAAACGTATAGGAAACCCACGTGTGTGTTTAGACACTGCATGCGTCTCCTGTGGGCTGATTACTTACCTGCTAACACTGCAGAAGTGAAGCCCCAGCGATTCCCAAGGCCCTAGGCCTCTTCATTTTGCAAGTCGAGTTTGTCATACCATTTTTTTAGTATATGGTCTGGTAAGCCCCTAGGGCTACAGCCATATTTGTGCTTAATTTATTTAGAACTGTTGATCTTTTGAATGTTTACCTGGCTCTAATCTCATAAAGAGATTAGTAGAGTATATTTAGAAATAAAGACATATATATTTGATATATATACCTGTGTGGTGTCTTTTCATTTGGTAATTCTAGAGATTATAAGGTAAAACAAGCTGCTTTACATTCCTCAGAGACTTAGCCCGAAGGCTGCTCTCCACAGCTACTACTAGGATAGCTTTCTTTAAAGGTTGTCTTAAACCTATCTACCACAAGAGTCGAATTGGACTGGTGCAAGGTGGCCACTATAACTAGTGACCAGCATATGCCAGGCCAACTTCTCACACTTATGCTCAGAAAGGGAGAGGACTGAGGGAAAAGAACATCTGCAAATGCACAAACCCCTGGCCAAAGGGCTGGTATGGGTCCCAGGGGATAGTTCAGGAGACAAAGACTTCAGGACAGGATTCAGGACAAGATAGATGACCTCCCTAACGCCGATGGTTGCGTTGCACCCCTCTCTGACACTCTCTTCCTCCTCGAGATTCTTCCGCGATCTTCTTATCCAACCTAATTAAATTAGGATAGAGGACTCTGCATTCAGCATCTCACAGCGTCTCTCTTAGCATCAGCAGCTCCAGCAGCAACAACATCCCAAGTCACGCTAACTAACTAAAGCTATCTCAATTATACCTTTCTTTCATCATGTACCACCCACTAACGTTTCAATATCGTAAAAATACTTCATCTGATTGGTCAGGCAAAGGGGAAGATCATCACACCATGCTTACATATCACTTTTTTCAGTTAGCCCATTGTTAACAGACCCATCCCCTTTTTATTCATGCTTTATTTTCCCACCCGCATTCACATTTCATCTGCAACAATTGTTTAAAAATCTAACATGTAGACACATTCATTAAAGCTTTTCACTGCCGGTTCTCAGGCTCGGGCACTCTGCGACCTTGTCCTGTTCCCGAACTCCCATGTCATTCTTCCGGGTCGGCTTTCAGTTGTCATGCGCCATTATCATGTGACTCAGCTCACTTCAGCCATACACGAGAGGCCCAAACGTGCACTAGTGATAAAGTCAAAAAGACAGATGTTACTTTCAAAAATGTCACTGTATACCACCCATCTCTACTCTAATCCCCTTTACTTATTAATACTTTCCCAGCATTAGCATTAGTAAAATAGCTCGTCTTTGTTTTAGCTAAGCAGGTCTTCTGCTCATGCGCAAGAATTTCCCTCCAAGCCTTAGTACGTCATATTGCGTAGATGCAGTTGACGTATGCGTAGTAAAGATTTCCCTGTTAAAGCGGTTTTAGTAATTCGTTCGAGTTAATGTCAGCAAACACATATGCAAGCTTCACTAATCCATGTGTTTATGTGGTGCGCGTTAGTTTTACACAATATGTAATTAATAACATGTTAGTGAGTTAAACGGGCGGATTGCTTCCGAGCAAGTCTCTTTTCTACGAGTCCTTGCTCCATCATCGCCATGTGCTTGCCTGCTGTCTTATACCTTGTGCGCCCTGCAGAACAGCAGCCGGTTCTTTGTAAACATACAACCCCGGTTGCTTCTTTTTTTTAAGGGTATGCATGGCACTGTGCATTGATGGGTGTATATTTGTTGGTCTCAGTGCACGGTCTGTTGTGTCTTTGTTGGATTTTGTGAAACTGGGAGCCTGTGTGTATGTTCATGTGTGTTCTCGCTCTCCGCGTGCATATGGATCCCCATGTTGTGTGCTTCTGTGGGAATCCAGTAAACAGACGCCAAACCTGTTCGCTTTGACAGCTCTTGTTATAGTAGTTCTCGGCACAGATTACATACTCGATTTACGAACAATCGAAAAACTAATCAGATATTTGCTCGATGTGGGTTCGTCCTGTGCTCGGAGCAGTTTATTGATGTTTTTAGAATTATCAAAGAATTTCAAGAGCTGTCACGGATCGACATTTGCAGATTTGCACGGCTACATAAGCGCACACAAAGCTTCAAAGCCCGAGCCAGAAGTTCACAGAGTTCTTAATAAGGAATATCAGACATCGAGAGACTTCTCTGGAAGACTAGACCTCCGACAAGACAAAAGCACATGTATTCTCAGGCTGCTTCGGGTGCCAGGCTGACTGGCTCTTGTCTCCAGCCCTGGCACCGTTCGCATGGAGATAGAACACAGTTGGCAGGCCTCACAGGCCCCCGTTACTTTATGAAATAAAAACAAGGGCCAAAGACAAAAAGTTATGACTCAGACAAAAATAGACATGTTAATCAGCAACCATGTTTATGCTTTCAAGGGGAGGCCTTGGGTTCAGAAAACATTCAACTGCCAGCAAGCCCGAGAATGCCCAACGATTGTACGTCCGACCTTCACTTGCAGATGGTATGGTATGTCTTCTGATAAGGCTCTCAAACGCATGGGCTTCAAAGCACTGTATTTGAGAAGGAAGTATGCACAATAATAAGGGCATGGTGGATGAGGGAATAACATATGCATGTCCATTAAAAATATCATAACAATGACTTTGCCTTTAATTGGCGTTTCATTTTGAACTTCAGGTTTTTTAACCGGTGAATAACGGGCTTTTCTCCCACCCAGTGTCATGGTTCTCACTTTACCGACATCACAAGCTGGAAGGCTGGCCCTGCCCTGCCTGGCGCGAGTCAGACCAGTGACCTTTACATCACAACAGACGGCCATGTTACCTCACTGACCGTCTCGCTGGCATGTGTGCCCGCAAACAAGATGCTGTTTGCGAAGGGAGAAAAAACAAAGGCAGTGTCAAATAAAAAATAAAAAAAATAGACTAAGCCTTCGCAGGCTCGTGTCGTGGTTAAATAATAAAACATTTCATGAATTCTATTGCAAGTCTATGCCACAAAAAATTCGAAGGAATAAAAAATATGCTGCTGCCTGAATATGGCTGCCATATGCTTGTAATAATATTTTAAAATGTGACATTAAATTAGCTAGCAGGCAGGTGTATTTAGAACAAATATAGACACCCGGTTTAGTTTTATTGCGGATCACATAAAACTCTGCAGTTACTATTATAATGAAAATGTATTCATGGCTCTGAAGTATAGTAACATTTAAAATTAAATGCAATCTATTATATAGATCCTCAGATGAACCTGCTGTAGATAACAGGTGCTCTAGGACATTGTATCATTACTGCAGGGGTAAGAAAGGTCTCAAGCTTCCCGTTGAAGTGATGGATGCTATCAGGGTGTTATGACTTGATATAGGACGGAGGATGGTAACGGGGCATCAACAGGGCCGTTTCTAGGTGTTTTGCCGTCCTAGGCGAGAATTGAAAAATGCCGCCCCCTCCCTTTTACTAACATCACTCTCTCCCCCTGTCATCCAGGCTAGAAGAATTAATGCATTAGATCACAAAATGTGCCTCGTTATGCCGCATAATTTGCCTTTTTTTGACCCATAATTTAGCCTACTCTCTGCATAATTTGGTTCCCTCTGGGGCTTAAATTCAAGTGGCCCTGAGTATAAATACCACCAACAATCAAAGAGCACATGGCAAAACTGCGGAGTAGGTTAACCGCTTGCTGCCGAGATCTGCAGTGTTAGCGGGTCACAAATTGAAATATTTGCACAGTCTACTCAGCCTTTTATCTTTCCAAGTTAAAAAGGAGTGCCTTTGTGTTGAGTAATAGTGACCTATTATCTAAGCCCCGAGGCACAATTTAATTAGCGATGTGTTTTGTAAATGGGTGTATAGAGCGCAAACATGTAGAACATCACAGCGCAATACAATTGTCGCCTGGGTACATTTGACTGGTAAATCAGATAGAGCTGTCAAACTGACTGTAGAACCAGGTAGATTGAAGAGTTTCGCGATATGATTTTATTCACGCAGGTCAAGCATCACACGCTTCATATATAGCCGCTGCTGATATGTCTCGCCGCATAAATCGTGACAAACAACCCGAAAAGCTAAAGCGCAAGAGGCAGAGCACAATGTGAACTTGTTTTTATTGCAGGTTAGAAAATAAATGATGGCTATTCGTATTTTTTTCACTATTTCCAGACCATAATAAGACCGGAACCTGTATTTTGGGGTGAAAAAACAGAAAGACAAATTCAGATTGATGTGATGGAAAAAATAAGCCTTTTGTCACCATTTATTTTTTTATGTGTGGCGTGCTATTAGCCACCTGTTTGCACTGCTTAAACACAAATGAAATTTGTGAGTTATAAAACAATTACCTGACACGGTTATTTTGTTTCCTAGGCACCAGAGCAGCTGACACAAACAGTCCGTCTACCGCACCCCGAGAGAGAGGGTGGTGCGACGTGCGAGACATAGTCACAGTCACCGCTCGGGGACTGGCCAAAAATGGTGCCCAGGGGACCCACACACTGGTACCGCCGGCCCGCTCCACACACCACTATGCTAGGGTGCGCTGTTCAGCATGTAGGAGCAGGAGCGCTTGCACTCACATACAGGTGCTGCTGCCTGACCATGAGGCAAAAAAGTTACATTGTGCAGTACAACTTTTTATGATGTAGCCCCTCTCTGAATGACTTTTTGTGAACCTAGGCCCTTATTCCTTACTGCTCATACAGATTGAGTCTCCTAATAAGTTGCAGTGATCTACGACATGAATTCTGGGAAGAAATTATGTTTGACACTTTAAGAAAGAAATGAAATGAAATGAAATGAAAATGTGATTTGTAGAGCGCTGCAGCTGCCCTGAGGCATCCAAGCGCTAAAAACAGAGACAAAACCCTCATAAGGTTACTTTGTTAAGCATTAAACAGGAAAGTTTTTAGCTGTTTGCGGAAGCTGGTCAGGTAGGGGTTGTTTCTCAGCTGCAGAGGGAGGGTGTTCCAAAGTTTGGAAACATTGTACGAAAAGGAGCGTCCTCCTGCTCTGGCTCTATAGATTCTGGGAATTTTGGCTAGAAATGCCGTTGAGGAGCGAAGGGTCTTATTGGGCCTGTAGGGAGAAAGAGCTTATTGTGCTGTATGTTGTGTCCTTTCCGCTTTGATGACCCCCATTAGCTCCACTTCTCCACGTTTTTCTTTCTATTCTACTTTCCCATTTGTCACTTGGAGCACTGCAAAGTGTTCCTTGCAAACTTAGTGATGTTATTTAAAATGCAATATATTTGTAGCTTTTCTTACTTTTCTTACGTTCACTTCCATGTGTGCTCTTTTCCATGTGTCTGCACGAGAATGGTGACATTATTTATACTGCTTTTAAAGGTTATGAAATGGGTTCCCTATGGTTTCTTTACAATGCTGAAATTATAAAAATAAAAAGAAGGATGACATGCGTAAATAACTTCACCTGCTACTTCTGTGAAATGAATGCAGACTGTTCCAGTATGCATTATATTCATGCACAAATTAAAAAAAAATGTTCCCCCTTTTGCCGCCCTAGCCCTTTTGCCGCCCTAGGCAGCCGCCTAGTCTTGCCTAATGGTAGAAACGGCCCTGGGCATTAACCAAGAAGCAGCAGACGTGGCATTCTCCCTCCTGGTGATGTATACACCCAGTTTCAATTTAGGGATACATGCGTAGCTACAATAGGACAGGGGCTTTGGGTCAGCCTTCTTCGTCCATTGGGTTGTTTAACTGTCCGTCATCTTTTGTGTCTGCCCGCCACAGCAGTCAACATTGGGCAATCTTTTGTTGGAAATGACCATCTTTTGCATGGTTTTCCCCCAGGAAAACGGGATGCATTTGAAAAAAAGAAAAATCAAATGTTTTCATTCCATTTTTTAAGGGCAGGTAGTGGTCTCTGGGACCACTGCCTGCCCCTAAAAAATATTTTCCCCTGCATTCACAGGGGACCCCTTCCTGTTTGCGAGTGCTTTACCACCCTTCTGAGAAACAGTCTTGCATAGCGCTCTGACTCGCTATTAGGAAGGGACGCCCTTGGAACCCCCCTTCCTAATAGCGAGTGGCTAATCCAATTTAGTGAGTCGCAAAAAAATTGCAACTCGCTAAATAAGATTAGTATATGGCCCATATGTATTTTGCATGCGCAAACGGGTCGCAAACCTGTTTGCCCATGCAAATTAGGGTCGTACATCTGGCCCTTATTTTCGACATAAATGAAGGTTGTTTGACAGAAGACACATATTGGTTAGCACACCTGTTCATTGCTTGTAGGAGTGGAGATGAGCTAGCTCGAGCTAGTCATCACCATTAAACCCCCCTCCCAGACGCGGTTCAGGATGACTCAGTGAGCTGAGTGCCACATATTGACAAAACAGGATGCTATGGAGTCGATGAGTTTGAATTCTGGTATGGCCGGCTAGCCTTCCATCACTCTGTGATCGATAAATGGATACCATGAATTGAGTAACAGTAACATCTTGTATTTATTTGTATATTGATTTGCAGTTTTATACACCCTGAGCTTAGCACAAGAGTGCAGGTAGTCATACATGTACACAGTCATATATACAGTAACAGTTAAGACTAAACAAAATAGACAATCAGTTTCAGTCAAAACAGGGTAGGTCACTGAGGACACAGGTCATTTTAACCGAAGTGTCTCTGAAATGAGAGGATTTTGAGCTCCCTTTTGAAGGGGATGTGATAGGCTGTAAGTCTGGTGGGAGAGAGTTCCAGATCCTGGTGGTACTGCCAGAGAATGTTCCTGCCTGAATGTCAGAAGCTCCAGAAGAAGGGATACCTCATTCCTCCAATTCTTACTAATAATGCTTAGAAAGAAATGAAGTGTAGCTCTATGTAAGAACATTATTATTGTTGCATAACACAACTACTTATGGTTTCTTACAGGAAGACTGTGACACGCTGCTTATGGGACGGTCTTTCAGGGATCTATCTTGACAGCATTCCTATTGGGGGATAGTAAGACCCACTGCGCGAATGCTAGGACCGAAACGTGTGGTAGTTCACCTGTGATTCTAGCAACTATTGTGTTGGAAATGTTTAAATTCTGTAATTTGTTTTTATGGTAAGATTTTGGGTTTTCATAAAAGGGAGCAGATGCTGTTACCCATTGCATTCACTAGCTGCTGCTGAAGACGAAGGCTACACACATTCATGGCAATTAAGTCATCTTTTCTTCCTTCTCCTTAGGGTCAATCCTGCCAAAAGAGGCCAAAGAAGTCACAAAAATGATTTGTGGATAATTAGAGTTCCCTACCTTGGGCTGCATTACGAAAAGTTCCATGGGGGCGCAACAGGCATGCATGTCCACTTTTTGCACCCCCAGGGCTCTTGGGTATATTAGGAGAAGCTGAAGACCTTTGTATTGCTCCTGTCTGGCACATGTAGCACCAGCATGATCCAGAAAGGGTGTTATCACTTTTGCATGTGATTCTGACACCATGCAAATGAAGAAATCACTTTGCCTCTGCATCAGCATCCTATTACAGATGCAGGCGCAGAAGCAAACAGCCCTCTCAGTGCTCTCCCTAAAGCCAGCCCTTTGGCAGGATGAAAGGACGTCTCATGGACCCCCCAGACATCCCCTGGCAGGTGGGTGTAGTCACTCACTGTGCCAACCTGCAGCAGGATCTCTGCCCTCTCTTTAAATGGTTAGTGGGTTACCGTTGCCACAGGGAAACATGGGCAGGGCCGGACTGGCCATAGCGGGCACCGGGCAGTGACTTTGAAGCATCTGCTCCGTGTTTCACTGAATGCCCAAAGGGTAGGCATGGGTTCACAGCACATTCATCATAACAGGCCGCACTTTCCCTGTCTGTGCCTGGGGCACTTGTTCAAAGGTGCAACAGGGACAACACGCTTTATTTGTAACACGGCTCCAGATGTTCAATGCTCTGTCTCATTACCCAAAGACACTGCTAGTCATACAGGTGTTCTCTCTGGCCTGAACACCTGGCATGTCCTCTCGGACTCAGACCAAAGGAGTCAACTCTGGCCTGCGCCTTCCTGAGCCCTAACTGACCTGTTCAGGACAAACCCATACAGGTGGCCCTGCTTGCTTGATCAGCGAGGGATGCTGTGGTTTGGACTCCATGCTCCCCCAGAGGCTCCCAACAGTCCCTGGGGTCTCCCAGGCACCTTCAGCAGAGACACAAACAGGGGTTTCCTAGAGATAGCTCCTAGAACTGTGGATGGGTAAAGGCGCATTTATCGAACCTATAATGTGCAAGCCCAGAACATATTTCCAAGACCCTGTGCCAGCTTGGACTTTGATTTCCTCACTTGATTTAAGATATATGCTTCTTGCCAAGGCATTTAATAGCTAGGCATTTAGTATAAAAACAATGCATTTAAGGAGCCATAAATCACCTGCTTGAAGCGGGGAAGGCTGGGGGAAGTACTTAAATCTTAGAATTACGGTAATTACAGCATCCCCAGCCAACTGGCACTTGGAATTTTATTTAATGTGTTTGACTATGCCATTAGACCTGATTTCACAACTGTTTTTAAAGGTTGTATTAACATTACGAGCTTCCTGATGGTTGAGTGAGAGGGGGCGGGCTCTCAAACCGCGCGTGCAGGTTTGACTGTTTTTTTCCATCCTTCCGGAAGGAATATCAGAATCTGACATTTATCCATAAATCGAAGAAAATATATATTTTTCTGACGCAGCTTAAAAGCGGTCTATGTCGGACCTTCTTCTTCACCAGTCTCAGCAGCAGGTCCTCTGATGAACAACTTCATCGTCTTCCTCTTCCCATCATCCCAGCCTGCTTGTGGCATCAGCAAGCTGGAATTGTGCCCAGTGCTTTGCTGTTGAGGATGCAGGCCAGCCAGACATTAAATGCTCTTTTTTCATCAAGTCAGGTGGAAGACGCATACACCCTTGCAGATGAAATGTAAATGTTAGAGGTTTGTGGAACCAAATCCAAAGGCAAAATGTTATTTGTCACAAGGCTTGAGGCTTTTAAGGCCTCCATTGAGGTGTGAAGAACACAACAAGGCTTGGACTGGGCCAGGGGACCCTCTAGAGATGATAGGGACAATTTAGGGGAGATAAGGGGGCTCCTGCTTTATCTCCAGGAGGAGTGATCGACTTGACAAAGCAAAGTTAGTAGCATAGATGCCTTAATACTTGCAAAAATACTATGAGAATGCAAGACCTGTGTGCGCCTTACCTTGTGCTCTTATGATTTCATCATCGAGTACTATTTCGTTCCTGTGCCTGTTTGAAGATCACTCAACCCTTAGAAATATTGCATATTTATAGGCATTTTACAGGGAGTCCCCATCATGTTTTCCTGCGCAGTGCACTGGACGTTTCTGCTGAACCAGGAAGCGACCATTCATTTTAGAAAGGAGCAGGCCTCCTGCTTGTTGGTAATACCTGCACCTTTTGGTCAAAGTCTTCTCACATTCCTCCCAGGAGCAGAGCCTGGCACCTGCTCACTTGCGCCTACATGTAGGTTTCGGCTCTATCACATACTCTCACTTCCATTCACTTGCATTAAGAAAACATTTATAAACAGAGCAACAGAATGTTTGGATTAGAAGCTCCAACTACTCGAGAGAGAACCTCGGGCCACTGTTTAGGCGACTGGCTTGATTATTTTGAATGCTGGGCATTAACCAAATGTTAGACTTCTAGGCACTATCCCGAGTGGTTGTGTTTTCTTTTACAGACCTATGCACTGGGTGCTGGGAGAGGTCTCCTCTCAGTGAGCAGGAGAGGTGCTGGAGTGCACTTCACATGGGTACCCCTGCCACCAGGGGTAAGGGATAGGTGCTGGAGTGCACTTCACATGGGTACCCCAGCCACCAGGAGTTAGGAGAGGTGCTGGAGTGCACTTCACATGGGTACCCCTGCCACCAGGAGTAAGGGATAGATGCTGGAGTGCACTTCACATGGGTACCCCTGCCACCAGGGGTAAGGGATAGGTGCTGGAGTGCACTTCACATGGGTCCCCCAGCCACCAGGGGTAAGGAGAGGTGCTGGAGTGCACTTCACATGGGTACCCCAGCCACCAGGGGTAAGGGAGAGGTGCTGGAGTGCACTTCACATGGGTACCCCAGCCACCAGGGGTAAGGGAGAGGTTCTGGAGTGCACTTCACATGGGTACCCCAGCCACCAGGGGTAAGGGAGAGGTGCTGGAGTGCACTTCACATGGGTACCCCAGCCACCAGGGGTAAGGAGAGGTGCTGGAGTGCACTTCACATGGGTACCCCAACCACCAGGGGTAAGGGAGAGGTGCTGGAGTGCACTTCACATGGGTACCCCAGCCACCAGGGGTAAAGGGAGAGGTGCTGGAGTGCACTTCACATGGGTACCCCAGCCACCAGGGGTAAACGATGGGTGCTGGAGTGCACTTCACATGGGTACCCCAGGCACCAGGGGTAAGGGAGAGGTGCTGGAGTGCACTTCACATGGGTACCCCAGGCACCAGGGGTAAGGGAGAGGTGCTGGAGTGCACTTCACATGGGTACCCCAGCCACCAGGGGTAAGGGAGAGGTGCTGGAGTGCACTTCACATGGGTACGCCAGCCACCAGTGGTAAGGGAGATGTGCTGGAGTGCACATCACATGGGTACCCCAGCCACCAGGGGTAAGGGAGGGGTGCTGGAGTGCACTTCACATGGGTATCCCTGCCACCAGGGGTAAGGGAGAGGTGCTGGAGTGCACTTCACATGGGTACCCCAGCCACCAGGGGTAAGGGATAGGTGCTGGAGTGCACTTCACATGGGTATCCCAGCCACCAGGGGTAAGGAGAGGTGATGGAGTGCACTTCACATGGGTACCCCAGGCACCTGGGGTAAGGGAGAGGTGCTGGAGTGCACTTCACATGGGTACCCCAGCTACCAGGGGTAAAGAGGGGTGCTGGAGTGCACTTCACATGGGTACCCCAGCCACCTGGGGTAAGGAGAGGTGCTGGAGTGCACTTCACATGGGTACCCCAGCCACTAGGGGTAAGGGAGAGGTGCTGGAGTGCACTTCACATGGGTACCCCAGGCACCAGGGGTAAGGGAGAGGTGCTGGAGTGCACTTCACATGGGTACCCCAGCCACCAGGGGTAAGGGAGAGGTGCTGGAGTGCACTTCACATGGGTACGCCAGCCACCAGTGGTAAGGGAGATGTGCTGGAGTGCACATCACATGGGTACCCCAGCCACCAGGGGTAAGGGAGGGGTGCTGGAGTGCACTTCACATGGGTATCCCTGCCACCAGGGGTAAGGGAGAGGTGCTGGAGTGCACTTCACATGGGTACCCCAGCCACCAGGGGTAAGGGATAGGTGCTGGAGTGCACTTCACATGGGTATCCCAGCCACCAGGGGTAAGGAGAGGTGATGGAGTGCACTTCACATGGGTACCCCAGGCACCTGGGGTAAGGGAGAGGTGCTGGAGTGCACTTCACATGGGTACCCCAGCCACCAGGGGTAAAGAGGGGTGCTGGAGTGCACTTCACATGGGTACCCCAGCCACCTGGGGTAAGGAGAGGTGCTGGAGTGCACTTCACATGGGTACCCCAGCCACTAGGGGTAAGGGAGAGATGCTGGAGTGCACTTCACATGGGTACCCCAGCCACCAGGGGTAAGGGAGAGGTGCTGGAGTGCACTTCACATGGGTACCCCAGCCACCAGGGGTAAACGATGGGTGCTGGAGTGCACTTCACATGGGTACCCCAGGCACCAGGGGTAAGGGAGAGGTGCTGGAGTGCACTTCACATGGGTACCCCAGGCACCAGGGGTAAGGGAGATGTGCTGGAGTGCACATCACATGGGTACCCCAGCCACCAGGGGTAAGGGAGGGGTGCTGGAGTGCACTTCACATGGGTATCCCTGCCACCAGGGGTAAGGGAGAGGTGCTGGAGTGCACTTCACATGGGTACCCCAGCCACCAGGGGTAAGGGATAGGTGCTGGAGTGCACTTCACATGGGTATCCCAGCCACCAGGGGTAAGGAGAGGTGATGGAGTGCACTTCACATGGGTACCCCAGCCACCAGGGGTAAGGAGAGGTGCTGGAGTGCACTTCACATGGGTACCCCAGCCACCAGGGGTAAGGGAGAGGTGCTGGAGTGCACTTCACATGGGTACCCCAGCCACCAGGGGTAAGGAGAGGTACTGGAGTGCACTTCACATGGGTCCCCCAGCCACCAGGGGTAAGGAGAGGTGCTGGAGTGCACTTCACATGGGTACCCCAGCCACCAGGGGTAAGGGAGAGGTGCTGGAGTGCACTTCACATGGGTACCCCAGCCACCAGGGGTAAGGGAGAGGTGCTGGAGTGCACTTCACATGGGTACCCCAGCCACCAGGGGTAAGGGAGAGGTGCTGGAGTGCACTTCACATGGGTACCCCAGCCACCAGGGGTAAGGAGAGGTGCTGGAGTGCATTTCACATGGGTACCCCAACCACCAGGGGTAAGGGAGAGGTGCTGGAGTGCACTTCACATGGGTACCCCAGCCACCAGGGGTAAAGGGAGAGGTGCTGGAGTGCACTTCACATGGGTACCCCAGCCACCAGGGGTAAACGATGGGTGCTGGAGTGTACTTCACATGGGTACCCCAGGCACCAGGGGTAAGGGAGAGGTGCTGGAGTGCACTTCACATGGGTACCCCAGGCACCAGGGGTAAGGGAGAGGTGCTGGAGTGCACTTCACATGGGTACCCCAGCCACCAGGGGTAAGGGAGAGGTGCTGGAGTGCACTTCACATGGGTACGCCAGCCACCAGTGGTAAGGGAGATGTGCTGGAGTGCACATCACATGGGTACCCCAGCCACCAGGGGTAAGGGAGGGGTGCTGGAGTGCACTTCACATGGGTATCCCTGCCACCAGGGGTAAGGGAGAGGTGCTGGAGTGCACTTCACATGGGTACCCCAGCCACCAGGGGTAAGGGATAGGTGCTGGAGTGCACTTCACATGGGTATCCCAGCCACCAGGGGTAAGGAGAGGTGATGGAGTGCACTTCACATGGGTACCCCAGGCACCTGGGGTAAGGGAGAGGTGCTGGAGTGCACTTCACATGGGTACCCCAGCCACCAGGGGTAAAGAGGGGTGCTGGAGTGCACTTCACATGGGTACCCCAGCCACCTGGGGTAAGGAGAGGTGCTGGAGTGCACTTCACATGGGTACCCCAGCCACTAGGGGTAAGGGAGAGGTGCTGGAGTGCACTTCACATGGGTACCCCAGGCACCAGGGGTAAGGGAGAGGTGCTGGAGTGCACTTCACATGGGTACCCCAGCCACCAGGGGTAAGGGAGAGGTGCTGGAGTGCACTTCACATGGGTACGCCAGCCACCAGTGGTAAGGGAGATGTGCTGGAGTGCACATCACATGGGTACCCCAGCCACCAGGGGTAAGGGAGGGGTGCTGGAGTGCACTACACATGGGTATCCCTGCCACCAGGGGTAAGGGAGAGGTGCTGGAGTGCACTTCACATGGGTACCCCAGCCACCAGGGGTAAGGGATAGGTGCTGGAGTGCACTTCACATGGGTATCCCAGCCACCAGGGGTAAGGAGAGGTGATGGAGTGCACTTCACATGGGTACCCCAGGCACCTGGGGTAAGGGAGAGGTGCTGGAGTGCACTTCACATGGGTACCCCAGCCACCAGGGGTAAAGAGGGGTGCTGGAGTGCACTTCACATGGGTACCCCAGCCACCTGGGGTAAGGAGAGGTGCTGGAGTGCACTTCACATGGGTACCCCAGCCACTAGGGGTAAGGGAGAGATGCTGGAGTGCACTTCACATGGGTACCCCAGCCACCAGGGGTAAGGGAGAGGTGCTGGAGTGCACTTCACATGGGTACCCCAGCCACCAGGGGTAAACGATGGGTGCTGGAGTGCACTTCACATGGGTACCCCAGGCACCAGGGGTAAGGGAGAGGTGCTGGAGTGCACTTCACATGGGTACCCCAGGCACCAGGGGTAAGGGAGATGTGCTGGAGTGCACATCACATGGGTACCCCAACCACCAGGGGTAAGGGAGGGGTGCTGGAGTGCACTTCACATGGGTATCCCTGCCACCAGGGGTAAGGGAGAGGTGCTGGAGTGCACTTCACATGGGTACCCCAGCCACCAGGGGTAAGGGATAGGTGCTGGAGTGCACTTCACATGGGTATCCCAGCCACCAGGGGTAAGGAGAGGTGATGGAGTGCACTTCACATGGGTACCCCAGGCACCTGGGGTAAGGGAGAGGTGCTGGAGTGCACTTCATATGGGTACCCCAGCCACCAGGGGTAAAGAGGGGTGCTGGAGTGCACTTCACATGGGTACCCCAGCCACCTGGGGTAAGGAGAGGTGCTGGAGTGCACTTCACATGGGTACCCCAGCCACTAGGGGTAAGGGAGAGGTGCTGGAGTGCACTTCACATGGGTACCCCAGGCACCAGGGGTAAGGGAGAGGTGCTGGAGTGCACTTCACATGGGTACCCCAGCCACCAGGGGTAAGGGAGAGGTGCTGGAGTGCACTTCACATGGGTACGCCAGCCACCAGTGGTAAGGGAGATGTGCTGGAGTGCACATCACATGGGTACCCCAGCCACCAGGGGTAAGGGAGGGGTGCTGGAGTGCACTTCACATGGGTATCCCTGCCACCAGGGGTAAGGGAGAGGTGCTGGAGTGCACTTCACATGGGTACCCCAGCCACCAGGGGTAAGGGATAGGTGCTGGAGTGCACTTCACATGGGTATCCCAGCCACCAGGGGTAAGGAGAGGTGATGGAGTGCACTTCACATGGGTACCCCAGGCACCTGGGGTAAGGGAGAAGTGCTGGAGTGCACTTCACATGGGTACCCCAGCCACCAGGGGTAAAGAGGGGTGCTGGAGTGCACTTCACATGGGTACCCCAGCCACCTGGGGTAAGGAGAGGTGCTGGAGTGCACTTCACATGGGTACCCCAGCCACTAGGGGTAAGGGAGAGATGCTGGAGTGCACTTCACATGGGTACCCCAGCCACCAGGGGTAAGGGAGAGGTGCTGGAGTGCACTTCACATGGGTACCCCAGCCACCAGGGGTAAGGAGAGGTGCTGGAGTGCACTTCACATGGGTACCCCAGCCACCAGTGGTAAGGGAGAGGTGCTGGAGTGCACTTCACATGGGTACCCCAGCCACCAGGGGTAAGGGAGAGGTGCTGGAGTGCACTTCACATGGGTACCCCAGCCACCAGGGGTAAGGGAGAGGTGCTGGAGTGCACTTCACATGGGTACCCCAGCCACCAGGGGTAAGGGAGAGGTGCTGGAGTGCACTTCACATGGGTACCCCAGCCACCAGAGGTAAACGATGGGTGCTGGAGTGCTCTTCACATGGGTACCCCAGCCACCAGGGGTAAGGGATAGGTGCTGGAGTGCATTTCACATGGATACCCCAGCCACCAGGGGTAAGGGATATGTGCTGGAGTGCACTTTACATGGGTACCCCAGCCACCAGGGGTAAGTAGAGGTGCTGGAGTGCACTTCAAATGGGTACCCCAGCCACCAGGGGTAAGGGAGAGGTGCTGGAGTGCACTTCACATGGGTACCCCAGCAACAAGGGGTAAGGGTGAGGGCCCGGAGTGCACTTCACATGAGTACCCCAGGCACCAGAGGTAAGGGAGAGGTGCTGTAGTACACTTCACATGAGTACCCCAGGCACCAGGGGTAAGGGAGAGGTGCTGGAGTGCACTTCACATGAGTACCCCAGGCACCAGGGGTAAGGGAGAGGTGCTGGAGTGCACTTCACATGGGTACCCCAGCCACCAGGAGTAAGGAGAGGTGCTGGAGTGCACTTCACATGGGTACCCCAGCCACCAGGGGTAAGGGATAGGTGCAGGAGTGCACTTCACATGGGTACCCCAGGCACCAGGAGTAAGGGATAGGTGCTGGAGTGCACTTCACATGGGTACCCCAGCCACCAGGGGTAAGGAGAGGTGCTCCCGGGGAGCTGGGATGAGCCGAGCCCTGCACTAGGCTGGTAATTCGGCCAGACAGTGTAAACACACTTTAAGTCAGGTCTACCAGTGTTTAGCGTACGTTGCTTGCTTGCATTGAATATCCTGTCTTGTGTTGCCTATACTGTTTTAAAAGTGCACAAAAGTTGTAGGAGACAAAGGGAATTTAGACTGTTTGGGTAGGTAGGAACAGGAGGTATACCGGTCAAAGATTGTGTGTGTGCAAGTCCATGGAATAGAGCAAGCAATATGTAGAAATACTACAGAGACACATAAACTAGGCAAGAGTGCCAGGACCTGAAGCACAGACCCTTGAAGGATGAATGTGTGAGAAAGAGGCCCTCTGCTTCATCTGCCTCGGCACTTTTGCTAGCTCCTTGGGGCGCACAACCGAAGGTCGGCCAAATGCAACAGGAACTGTGGGTGTGATAGTACAATACCTTTCCATCCCCACATCCATGAGATCAGTTAGAAATTTAACTGAGGGAACGCTTACCCAGCTTTCCGTCTCCTTTCTGCACCCCTCCATTGGATGAACTACGCTCACAAGACCAGCCCGCACCTTTTCATGTTTTCCGTGCATGTGTGAATGAAGAAAAGCTAATGCTGGCTGAAAGATCTAAGCGGTACAAAAGGGGGTGGTGATGGACGGAGCATCAGAACCAATCAAACACTCACACCCAGTCAACAGATCTGGGTTTGATCCATCACCGTTCTTTAGCCCACTCTGCCACCCCAGTTCAGACATGGCCATATGCAAATCAGTCTGACCCTGTGCCTCATGGGAACAGTCCAGCACGAACTGCCAAGCCATGCCTTCCCTGGACCGGAAACAATCTTCCTAGGACCGGTTTCTGGCATTTCAGCCGTCTTCAGCCAGGCTTGCTTGAATCCAGTGGCAAAGTGAGCAAGGGACTCACGTCTGAGCATACCCTGCCAACTTAGGGCGAACAAAGCGGTACAAAAGGGGTTGGTGATGGACAGAGCATCAGAACCAATCAAACACTCACACCCAGTCAACAGATCTGGGTTTGATCCATCACCGTTCTTTAGCCCACTCTGCCACCCCAGTTCAGACATGGCCATATGCAAATCAGTCTGACCCTGTGCCTCATGGGAACAGTCCAGCACGAACTGCCAAGCCATGTCTTCCCTGGACCGGAAACAAGCTTCCTAGGACCGGTTTCTGGCATTTCAGCCGTCTTCAGCCAGGCTTGCTTGAATCTAAGCATTGCAAGTCACCATCGAAAAGGCTTCTGTCCACACTATGTAACACCAGTACGGTAAATCCACGTGAAAGTATCTCAAGCAGTGGATGGCACTCACTAACGAGGATGGGAAGAAGTCATTTCATGCAACACGTACCTTCACTAGAGAGAGATTAGGGAACACTCAATAGAAGTTAAAGGATAGAAAACAGATAGAGGCTGAAAAGTGGCTGCCCTTTTTGTAATGACATAAGGAGGTCCACAAATGCAAACATGTCATCTGCGGTATGAAAAATCCCAGGAGAAACTGGAATACCAAATAAGTCACCTGAGGGACAGAGGTAGGACTTTCCTATCTATTCCCCCAGATCACTGAACCACAAGAAGAAGAATTAGGGAACATAGGGAAACCTGAGGAGGAGGATTTAGCTCCCGTATTTTTCCACGCCCAGTTCTATTCAGCCCCTAAACCTTTGCTGTGCGGTGTTCCTCAGGGCTCCTCCTTTAGCCCAACACTTTTTAATATCTACGTGGCTCTGCTTGCAAAAGTGGTGAGATCTTTTGAGCTTGAGGTGTTGTCCTATGCGGACAACACCCAAATAATGGTTTCTACATCACATAGTGTAAAGGACTCTGCCCTCAACTTTAGGAGCTGTATGGAGGCAGTCTCCTCTTGGATGGTGGAGAATTTTTTGAAACTGTATGGAGGGAAGACCGAGGTCCTGATTTTTGGGAGTATACAGGATATCTGGTCCAGTGACTGGTGGCCGGACACACTTGGTGTTTGTCCCTGCCCAGTATCTCATGGGAAGAACTTAGGGGTGATTGTGGACAACACTCTCTCTCTTGACCTTCAGGTCAATAGGACTGTCTCCACCTGCTTCAGAATAAATAGGATCCTCAGAAAAATCTCTCACTACCTCTCCTTCGAAGCACGCAAGCAGGCCGTCATTGCCTTAGTAACGTCCAGATTGGGCTATTGTAATGCCCTTTATCTGGGCATTAACAAAGGCCTTGTTTGTTGCCTGCAGGTGGTGCAGAATGCTGCGGCCAGGCTGGTACTGAACCTTCCTAGACATCTTTCAGTCACTGCCTCGATTAAGCGACTGCACTGGCTGCCGATGGACCGTAGGATTCTTTTTAAGATCCTATGCCTGACTCATGAAGCCTATTATGGCTCTGGCTCAGAGGGCATCAAGTCGATGGTCCATCACTATGTTCCTAGCAGGCCGCTCCGGTCCTCGGACAAAAACTTACTGACAGTTCCTACGTCAAAGAAGGCTAAATGGGGTGGCAGAGCCTTCTCTACTGCTGCGCCCAAATTGTGGAATTCCTTCCCAGAAGAACTTTCTAGTCAGGTGTCCCTTCTGCGTTTTTGTAAAGCCTTAAAGACCTGGCTTTTCCTAGATACGTCAGTTTGAGCATGTTTCCTCTTTCACCGCATCCTGATGCTCTGCAGTCAGCGCCTTGATGCCCTTGGGATAAGTTCGCACTTTACAAAATCAATATTCATTCATTCATTCATTCATTCATGCCAGGAGATGGGTGCATGGTTACAACCGCTGATGTACTTGGAAATTGAGCTGCACCTGCAGGATCTCTGGTGGATGGAGCACTCTTGATCGTCAGAAAGTTCCCTATGTTGATTGCATGATAAATGGTAAACACACTAGTTCTCTTGGGCTAGTCCATATACACACTCAGTATTTCTAACCAGCGTCTTCCCTCCGTAACTCCAACCTTGTATTTATCTCCCTTGGACCCATTACCATTGCCCAACCAATCCGCACTCAGTTCTGCATAGTGTTCTGTACCCTTGATGGAGTCTACCGCAATGTATCCGCACCACGAGAATGAGGTGCTGGTATTGCTTTGTGAAAATATAAACTATCAACCTGTTGTAAATAATACTGAATTAGCTCCCTGCCTAATCAATTTACTCTCCCATGTACCTTCCATATTGTGGTCCACAGGGGCAAATGATGTGGGATTTATTACTTTGATCAGACTGGCGACGATCATGAACAATCTACATAAGAAGCTTCCTTGACTTCCTAAGTATCACATTAAACCAGAGGCGGAGGCTGGAATTCATCCTGCAATTGCAGAACTCATTAAACAGGGGTTTGTAGTACAAATGTTGGTAGATGCAGTACCCTGATCCTTAATACTAAGAAGTGGGAAACACCAACGTGTACAGTATTTGCGCCAGATCTGCTTGCCATCAATAATGTGGTTATATGTACCTTCCCTGTGGTCGCTAATCCTGGCAGCATTCTGTCTTGCATGCGACATGTGCCCAGAGGATTACTCTGGTGGAACACTGCTCTGCGTTCTCCTCAATCCTCATACACAAAGATACTCAGATCCTCTTTGTGATCTCATTGAGTGGGTTCAAACTTTATTGGTGAGGGCTCCCACAAGGATTTAAATAATCACCATCAATCTTTTCCCAAGCTCTAAATAAATATTTGGACACTTTGGTCTTTCCCTGGAAGTTTCACTCTAGGTATCAGGTCTCAAAATGTTTATTTATCGAATTACATTCCATAAAACAGACACACAGAAAACATTTCATATTTAAATACAGTTCTTAATTAAGGTAAAACATTGAAATCTGATTTCAACCGAATTAAAAAAATACATGTGCAAAGATAGCAATTGATAAAATTCATTATCAGGCGCCATCCTTCCTCCAAGGACTAGTCTGCTAGAGGGAACTAATACAGAGTTCTAAATTGAGCATGCTCAAAGATATTGTCACATACCTTAAAGCAGTCACACCATTGCATAACTCACACCATAATTTAACTACAACAATATGCTGTTTTACACATATAATAAAGTGCTTGCAGAAACTGTAATTTAGAGTGAATAAAACTACTATATATATTTCCTATGAATCAAGTAAAACCATTTGCAACAATACCTCAAATACTATCTTCTTTCCTATACAGTTTTGTACATATTGCAAAGGGGCTAACCAAAGGAGAGTGATTAGGTGTATAGGTTATGTGTAAATACATTTATAAAAAACATCCCATTAGATGTTTGTTTAAATTCTATTAAAATACAAATCTTACATATGAGAAAAAGAACCTTTGTCTGAGGATAACAAGTTTTTTCCCAAGCTATGTGATTCGTTCTTTCCTTGATTGATCTTAAGGAGGAAACGTTCCTAAAGCATCGAGATTTAAAGTCTTAGTAATTTTTCTTTCCTTACCGAGTCAACTGCAAATAAATATCAAAGAAAAGTGCATTTCTGAACGATCTATGGGGTCTGTCAACCATAAACTATGTCTTTGTGATGGTAATCACCAATCCCTTAGCCGCACAATAAGAATTGAAACTATCCAAAAATTGCTGCAGACCCATAGGGGCTTATACGCACCCTTCAAATAAAAAGGTTGGTCCAGAGATCCTGGTGTTGGATATGAAATCCTATGGGACTTTGGAGGAACGTAGCTCAAGTCTCTGGACCTATCAGCCTCGTATTGGCAAGTGAGAATAAGGGTATAAGGATATGTTCCTCCCCTCAGTCGGTCTCATTTTTCATTAGGTTTATTCCTTTATTTTGTGACACAACACAGTAGTCCAGTTAGAGTTTAGTGAAGGAAGATATTTTATTTCCATTTATCACTTTTTAAAGTCATTCCACTCTTTTTTTAATCATGTTTTATGGCAGGATGTTAAGAAAAAGGGGACAGCCGACACGTGTTTCGCCCTATGTGGCAGATTGAGCCAGGGCTTTCTCAAGGCTAGTTGTGACATTCAGAAGTCATACAGTCTATTGGAAGTGTATTACATTCCAGATTTCTTCATAGTAGTATATAAGAATATTTACAATTCAAAGTAACAAGGTTTTAGTGCCAGGATAAATCCATCTTTCGGAGTGGTCATATTGCAGAACCAATAAGATAGTCAAGATGTTTTGTGACCCAGTTGAAATGTCATATTGCCCTGCCTCTATCCCTGCAGTCCATTATGACCGTGCTGACTCGGAAAACCATGTTGAGCTCATACAAGATATTAATGGGATGCCCTATGTTGCCACCCAAAAACCCTCTGATCTATGTTACCAAAGTAGACTTTTTCAATCAATCAATCAATTAATCAATCAATCAGGCATTCGTAAGCGCGCTACTCACCCATGAGGGTCTCAAGGCGCTGGGGGGGCGGGGGGGTATGCAGCTCCGTTTCAGCCGAAGAGCCAGGTCTTTAGGGTCTTCTTGAAGGTGTTCAGGGAGGGGCGCGTCTGATGTCTGTCTGTAGCTCGTTCTAGTTTTTAGCTGTAATGTGGGAGAACGATCTTCCACCTCCTCTCTGGTACTGTCGATGCGCGGGGTTTCAGCTAGTGCGAGGTTGGCAGATCGAAGGTTCCTGTTGGGTACGTGGAAGTTTATTCTGTCGTTGAGGTATTTGGGTCCGCTGTTGTGTAGGCATTTGTAGGCATGGGTGAGGATTTTGAAGGTGACTCTCTTCTCCACGGGGAGCCAGTGGAGTCTCCGCAGGTGTTGGATGATGTGTTCATGCCGTGGGATGCCGAGCACGAGTCTGGCCGCAGTGTTCTGTATCACCTGGAGTTTGCGGAGTAGGGATTTGTTGATGCTGGCGTAGAGAGCGTTACCATAGTCGAGTTTGCTAGTGATGAGTGCGTGGGTGACTGTCTTCCTTGACTCAGGTGGGATCCATTTGAAGGTCCTTCGAAGGATACGGAGGGTGTTGAAGCAGCTGGAGGTGACAGCGTTGACCTGTCGGGTCATGGTGAGTGATGAATAGAACGATGCCGAGGTTTTTGGCAAGGTCTGAGGGGGTAGGCGGGCTTCCGAGGGCGGTGGGCCATCAGGTGTTATCCCATGTTGATGGGGTGGTTCCGAGGATGAGGACTTCAGTCTTTCTGGTGTTGTGTTTTAGGCAGCTGTTGGTCATCCAGACTGCGACATCTTGCATTGCTCTCTGGAAGTTGAGTTTTCAAGTGACGGGGTCCCTGGTGAGGGAGAGGATGAGCTGAGTGTCATCGGCGTAGGAAATGATGTTGAGGCGTGACATCTGATGATGGCTGCGAGGGGGGCCATGTAGATGTTGAAGAGCGTCGGGCTCAGTGAGGACTCCGCAGGTGATATCAGTAGGGGCGGAGAGGAGGGGTGGTAGTCTGATTCTTTGGCTTCGTCCGGTAAGGAACGATTGGATCCAGTTCAGGGCTGTTCCTTGTATGCAGGTGTCATGTAGTCTGTTGGTTAGTGTGCGTTGAGAGACGATGTCGAAGGCAGCAGATAGGTCGAGGAGAATGAGGGCTGCGAAGTGGCCATGATCCAGGAGGGCGCGGATGTCGTCTGTGGCAGCGAGTAGGGCGGTCTCGGTGCTGTGGTTGCTTCGGTATCCCGATTGGGACGGGTTGAGGACTGTGTTCTCTTCGATGAATTGTGTCAGTTCCCTGCTGACTGCTTCGTCTGCCACCTTGGCTGCAAAGGGGAGGAGGGAGATGGGCCGGTAGTTCTTGAGGTCGGAGGGGTCGGCTGTGGGCTTTTTGAGCAGGGGTCTGACTTCTGTGCGCTTCCAGTCATCAGGGAAGGTGCCTGTTGTGAACGTGGTGTTGATTGTCCGTTGTAGTTCCGGTGCGATGGCATCCGCGACCCCGTGGTAGATGTGCAGATGCTTTTCATGGTCGTGGTGGTGTCCTTGTCATGATTGGTGTCCAGCTGGAGATGGTAGGCTGGCTGGCGTCTCTGGGGAGCGGGGGGCGGCTGTTGCATCTTGTGGGTGGTCGACGTAGTTGTCGTAGAGTGTCTTGATCTTAAGGTGGAAGAAAGTACTAAGTTTGTCGCAGAGGTCTTGGCACGGGATGATATCTGTGGCTTCGCTGGGTGGGTTGGTGAAATCCCGAATGACACTGAAGAGTTCCTTGGAGTTGGCGGAGTGGGAGAGAATTTTGTTGTGGAGGAAGTTCCTTTTGGTTGTTCTGATTTGGTTGTGGTAGTCTGTGATGGCATGCTTGTAGGTGGAGTAGTTGTCGGTGGTCTTGGTGTTCCTCCAGTTCTTCTCCAAATGTCTGCGCCTGATTTCTTGGAGATCAGTGGTGAACCAGTCAGCTTTCTTGGGACGCTGTTTGCAGGGGTTGCATAGTGGGGCGAGCTTGTCTGCACAGCTGGAGATCCACGTGTGGAGTCCTGTGGCTGCCATGTTTGCGTCGGGTGTCCAGGTGGGTGTGTCTATGGTGAGGGCAGAGTTCAGATGCTCAGCTGTAACTTTGCTCCAGTTCCTTCGTGGTGGGCGGGAGGGTGGTCTTGGTGCCTTGGGTTTGTTGACTGTGAAATGAACGCAGTGGTGGTCGGTCCAGGGTGGTTGCATTGTATGGCCGAAATGAGCGCTGCTAACTGCCGCGAAGATGAGGTCGAGGGTGTGTCCTGCTCTGTGCGTGGGTGCGGTGACAAGTTGGTTGAGTCCCATGCTAGCGAGGTTGTCCCCGAGGATGGTGGAGTTGGGGTCGCTGAGGTTGTCGAGGTGGAAGTTAAGGTCTCTGATGAGTATGTAGTTCATTGATGCCATGGCGTGGGGTGCGACGAAGTCTGTGATGGCGGTGGCAAAGGGAGACCTGGGGCCGGGGTGCCTGTAGACGAGGGTTCCTCAGAGTGTGGTGTTAGGGCTGGTCTGGAACTTACAATTGAATAAAGATGCAGTACTTCAATATTACAAAAACGTTATACGCTGTGTTTACAGTTTCCATTCTCCGGTTCAATCTGCTTTGTCTGTTTGACTAATTAAAGTCTGGATTTCCCTGCGGCCTGGCGACTGGATCTACACGCACCACATCAGGCCATTACCTCCAACAGAAAGATTATTCATAGACATTAGCAAGGATAGTTCAAGCTTTCTACACAGGAACAACCCAAACTCCACTGGATGTAACTGGACATTTTGGAGAGCAAACCCATGTTTTAAGTAGTCCTACTTATAATGACATATGTGGCATTGTAGTACATACTGTGTACCTGCTGACAGCCATCACATATGAAACAAAAGCGAAGTAGCATAAAAGAAAAGGGCTAGCCTAGCAAACCGCCTTATGGTAATCCCTGAGCTACCGTACTGCCCAAGTGACTCACAGTTTGTGTAAGCACTGCTGACAGCTCACACTTTCCTAAATCTATTGTCAATGTTACTAAAACAACACGTGGCCCTGTTGAAGGAGACCTCCTAAACTGCATTGAAAGGTTTTACATCATATTCAGCGTTTCTCAGAACAAAACAAACAAAATATTGTTAAATGTAATCTAAACCTACATTGCAGTAAAATACTAAGAAAACAGAATGAAATATGGTAATAGTGGATTAGCAAAACATATATAATGATATCTAGAATCTTATAATGGTATCTAAATATAATAATCGTACCTAGAAATGTATATAGTGATTGGTACCACTTGAAACACTGTTGATTTTATTAACAAGGTCGATTAACTCAGCGTACATCAGCAACCAAATTTGTTGTGCGGCGCTTTGTGTACAGTGCATATATTAAGCTGTACCCGTCAATAATCTGCACAAATCTCTCAAAGAGTATAAGCAGTTAGGAAAGCACAAATGAAGCACAATTTTCTTGTAATTGTGAAGTGAGATAAAAACAAAGATTTTATTTGGTTCAAAACAAATAAAGGCATTTAACTTTCGGATGTGCAAGTTATAGTTATTAGCTGAAACCAAATTCCCACACATTATAATCAAATCAAATCAAAATCAAATCAAATCAAATCAAATTCCCACACATTATTGTTTCAGAGCTATATAGTTTTATCAGTAAAACTAAGTGCTAGTGTCTATTCCAATAGAAGATATGCTATTTGTAAATGGCATTGCTCTACCACACCATGCTTCAGTAATGTATTGACAACAGTGTGTTCCAAAATGCAAAATCGGGTTCGTACCACACCCTTACCACTGATAAAGCCGGATTTTTATCTGTCTTACCATCACCAAGAATCCTCTTAGGTCGCCATGATCTTTTTCGATCTGCTAGATAGTGTAGAGGGAAGAAAGTCCAATATTAACACATAATCAAACTAATCAAAATTTGATCTTTAAAGGACCACTGACTCTGAATCTCATTTTTTAGGGGTTTATTACAAAGCCAAAAATAATTGCACATGCAAGCACCTCATCACGAGGTTAAGAAAATAAATGGGCACAAGTACAAAAAAGATCCTACGCAGGAGTCTCATCCGACTCAGAATAAGAAGAATAGTTAGCCCCAGAAGCATTAGGCAACCAATAACTGCTCCAATCTCTATATTAGAAGTCATCAACCTAAAAAGAAAAATCGATTAGTCTATCCCTACTCTACCTCTAAGGTGGCATCCCTACTTAGCATTTTCCCCAGGCAAGAGAGCAAAAAGGTGTCAGAAGTGAAGACTTCCTTAGAAGTACACTCACTTTGCTCAGAGCTTTCTAAGCTACACGTTAATAAAATGGCACTAAATATATGGGTGCGGACTACCAGTGATTATGATGCACCCTTACAAATTTCAGAATAACATGGCGCTCTATCAGTTCCCCCTTTGATGACTAGTTTCATCACGCCATTTCACAATTCCCTTGGAGAAAGAACCAACCTAAACAGTACTTGTTGCCATTCTCCCCCATCGGAGTCTCTCCATATTCTTAAGGTTCTGATATTGACTGTCCTGCAGTCTGGCCATTCGCATTTCACTCGCTCTAAGAGCTCTCTCAACTCTGTTTCCTTTATACCACTTATAGGCTCTGATAAATCCCCACAAGCAAACCACACAAACCACAAAAAAACGATGAGGGGTCTCAATACAAAGCCAAGGAATCCTTTTCCCAAATTGGCAAACCAACTTCCCACCTGGGTAAATCCTTTACCAACCTTTTCCCAAACACCCTCTTCAGTCAAATCCTCTATCTCATGATGGATCGTAGTAATGTTACTTATATATTTATTTATTTATTTTATTTATTTATGGGCTTGTAACGCGCCGGCATCACACCCGAAGGTGTATCTCCGCGCGGTGCTGTGAAGAAACAGGTAGGGCAGCGCTCCAACTAGAACAGGGTTGTCTTTAGGCGTTTCCTGAAAGCTAGATAGCTCGGGCAATCTCTGAGGGAAAGGGGAAGACTGTTCCACAGACGCGGGCCCATAATGGAAAGGGCGCGACCTCCCTGTCTGGTCTTGTTATGTCTAGGAACCTGGAGTAATAGCTGATTGCTGGACCTAAGAATGCGGGAAGGGCGGTGGTATACAAATTTCTCGGCCAGGTAGTGTGGACCGAGGTTGTGAAGACTCCTGTGCACCACACAGCAGATCTTGAATTCCACCCGTTTCCGGATGGGAAGCCAATGGAGGGCCTTGAGGAGGGGCAAGGATGGAGTTCTAGGGGGGGCATTGGTCACCAGGCGGGCCGCAGTGTTCTGAACCACCTGAAGTTTATTAAGCACTCCTTCATTGGCTGCTAAGAATAGGCCATTGCAATAGTCCAGGCGGCTCAAAACGAGGGCCTGGACCAAGGTCTTTCTTGTATAGTCTGGTAGAAGGGGGAACACCTTCCGAAGGAGGCTAATGATGTGGAAGCAGGATCCCGCCGTGGTGCTGGCATGATGGGCAAGGGTGAGATCATGATCTAGACGGACCCCCAGGTTTTTCACCACCTGTTTAGGGGAAGGGGCCTGACCCAGACTGGAGGGCCACCAGTCAGGGGTCCACAGGATTTTTGCCTCTCCGAATAGCATGACCTCAGACTTTCCCACATTACACTGGAGAAAGTTCTGGGCCATCCAGCTGGCGATCGCAGTCATGCCGTTGGAGAAAGCTTGTCTTATCTCCGGGGTAAAGTTTTTAAAAGTGAACAGCAGCTGCGTATCGTCAGCGTAAGAGATGGGCATAAACCCGAAAGACCTCATAATGTTAGCCAAAGAGGAGACATATACGTTAAACAACGTAGGGCTGAGACAGGAGCCCTGCGGGACTCCTCTGGTGATGCTGGCCGAGGGGGAGCTGAAGGAGCCCATATTCACCTTCTGGGTACGTTCGGAGAGAAAGCTGGTGAACCACGCCAAGGCGGATCTATCAATACCAATCTCCTTTAATCTGGTAAGGAGAATGGCGTGGGATATGGTGTCGAATGCTGCGGACAAGTCCAGCAGCACCAACACCACTGACATCCCTCTGTCCAGGGACAAGCGTATAGCATCCGTGACGGAAAGAAGAGCCGTCTCGGTGCTATACCTAGGCCTGAACCCCGACTGAGAGTGGTCCAGACTGCCGGTCTGCTCAATGAAGCTGGAAAGGTGGTGATTCACATGCTTCTCCATCAATTTGCTGATGAACGGCAAGAGGGAGATTGGCCTCAGATTAGTCATATCTGACCAGGGGATGGAGGTGTTTTTCCTGATAGGCTTGACCATGGCCTCTTTCCACTCCCGGGGGACCAGTCCCTCGGAGAGGGAGCGATTGATCACCGTCTGAATGGAGGGACTGAGGACACTCCCAATGAGGTGCATGACACGGGCAGGTACAGGGTCCACTGGGCTGCCTGATTTAATAGTCCCGATCAGGGAGTTGACTTGGTCCAAGCTAATCTCGGGGATAGAGGACAGCGCAGCGGAAACAGCGCCGACTATTCCGGGCTGGGGAATAGTCTCCAGATCCTTGCTGTTGTCTGGAATATACGTGCAACTTTCCTGAACCTTAAGTAATTTACCGACTCTGCCCTCTTTTGCCAATAAAACAACTAAAGCAAGGTGGTTTTACAAAAACATTGTCCTTATCAACAACATCTCTCCATCCACTAGTAGCAGTGACTTTGCTGTATTCATTGACAACTCATCAACCAAAGTCGCCAATCGTTTGATCTTCACATCATTCAAAATTACTCCCAAACTCGGTATCATCGCTCCAAAAACATCTCCAATCACCACTCCTGTACTCTCAGCTCTCTTCACTCTCGAATGCTGTCCACCTTCTAAAAGCTCCAAATCTTCTGCATGGTAAATCTTCGAGAAAATAATCCCCAAGTAACACGTACCATACCAATTTGCAGGCAACCTGACATAGGCATTCTTTCCACACACATAATCTACAGTTGGAATCACTTGTACAGAGCCCTGCAGAAAGTTTTTAGCAGAATCTTCCATGGTGAAAACATGATCACACATACTCTGTCCCACTGGGACCTTTTCATAGTAGGTCTGATAACGTCTCACACACAACTTTCCCCTCTGCTCCTTGTCCAATGCTATAGGACCATAACGCCCTTTAGCTCTGTGAGATCTTTCCTCTTCGGTACAATCTACTGGACTGTGTCCGGTGTCTTGTGTCTGTGTTAGTTTTCTATATCTATCTTCTACCTGATCTACAAACTTATTCTCTACATCTTACAATGCACTTGTCAAGTTATGTCGGTGAGCATATGCGGTATCCAATTCCAAAGACGGTATGAAATACTTCCTAAGCCTGTCTTCTGACTTGTAATAGTGGTACTTGTTCAGATGCTTGTAAGCCGGAACTTCAGGAAGCACTGCATCATAATTGGAAAAGAAAAACTCAAATTGATCTCTTTCATTAAATATGCTAAGCAACAGACTACATGAAATCCCATATGTCAGTGGAAGATGGTGATATCTAATACCTTCATCCACTGAAGCTGGTAACTGCATACACACATAGCAGTCTTTCGCATTCATCGCATCCACATACTCATATAGCAGCCTGGCACATGCATTAAGCTTAAAATCACCTTTAGACAAATCTATGTGAAACCTACACTCTCTTCGATTAGTAAAGCTCTTTCAGCTCCTATGGTGATCTCCTTTTGGCTAGGAGTGGTAGGTATTCCCTGTACCTCCGCTGCCTGTTCATGTGGGACAATATACGAAATCACAACTATTATGATTATAGAAACAATCACTCCACCTACAAGTGTACCTACTACTAATTTAGATCTACGATCGGTATCTCCAGCATCCATGATCTCGTAAAGTTCTTAAAAAGTTCTTGGTTTCAGCAGCAACCAATTAAGAGTCTCTTTTCTCCTCCAAACGTCGCTTGCTAACCAGTTCGAACAATACTCCGAGAAGCTGGAAATCCCCTCTGCAATTTCAGTTCCTTATTTACACAGTCCACAAAAAGACTTCCCCATCCCTCTTTCGTCTTCTCTGTGGAAAGTCCCTAAATTTATTCTTCTTCCACTCGGTCCTAGGTTATCTTCTTTATAGACTTTTATTTACAACAAAGTTTACTTTCAGTCGAAAAAAAGATCAGCTCCCAGAATCTCTAAAACATGTTGCAAAAGTTCAAGATGAAGAATTATCACTTCATGGGTCGGTGCCTCAAGCCCAAAAGTTGGAAAGGTCAATCTTTGCAATATCAGTTCATGGACTTTACGCAGAAGTGGAGGATTGGGAATAATTAGAGTCAGCACTACTTCGATTACAAGTCCTGGGACCACCAATCCCATGTCGATTTTCACGTTTGGGATCTTGCTGACTACAGTCACGAACCTCAACCTCTCCGAACTCACCACTCCTGGCATCAGTCACAACGTACGTCCACTCTGGTGTGGCGTATCTCTGACACAGCACTCTTGCTCTCCAGGATCTTCTCAGGCCTCCTCGAGCTTGTTCTTCGTCACTCGGTTCTGATTCAGATGTTTCAGAAACTGGGGCAAGATCTCTCTCAGGTGATAATCTCAGGTTCAGTTGCCTCTGACTCGCGGGCCAAACCTCTTCTGTTCTGGACGCACTTCTGCTCTCTCCCTGGATACCCTGTGCACTAATTCCTTCTTCAGCTGAATTTGACTCTACTCCAACCACAGCAACACCTTCTCCGTCTGAGTCAAAGTCGAGGTTCTGATTGACGCAACCCCCTTCAGCTCGATCTAGTGCACAAGCAGCTGCGTCAGCAACCCTCACAGCTTGACTTGCCCTCTCAGGTAGCCCAGCCACATCAGCTAGATTTTCATTCACAAGAGGGGCTATTTCTTCCAAGGGTGCTGGAACTCTGTGGGTATGGGAAGCATGCACCCAGTTTGGCAACTCTCCGCACTTCACTGCTGTGTTTGTGACCAGTATCACCTGGTACGGGCCGCGCCACCGAACATCCAGGCAACTCTTCCTCACGTGCTTCCGAACAAGCACCCAGTCCCCTGGACACACTTCGTGGCACAGGTCACTCAAGGCTGGAATAGTTGCTGCTTGCACCTGCTGAGACACAGAACGGACCACATCGGCCAGTCCTTTGCAGTAATCGAGAATCAAATAATCAGTGATGTTAATTAAAGCGGTAGCTGGTACTGCTGGCAATCGCATCGCCCTCCCCTTGAGAATCTCATGCGGGGATAACCCAGTTCTCCTGTCTGGAACACTGTGAAGTCTCATAAGAACCAGAGGCAATGCATCAGGCCACTTCAGGGACGTCGATGTGCACACTTTTGCCATCCGTGCTTTCAAAGTTCCATTAACCTGCTCCACAATCCCAGAAGCCTCTGGTCGGTAGCTGCAATGTAACCTCTGATCCACATTCAATGCAGCACAAGGCAACTTCATGATTTCGCTGTGGAAGTGTGTCCCCCTATCTGATTCCAAAGAGGTCGGAAAACCGAACCTCGGGATAAGCTCCCTCAACAACAGCTTAGCTACAGTAAGAGTGTTGCATCTACGTGTTGGGTACGCCTCCACCGTCGTGAGAAAACACACACCATAACTAGAATGTACCTCAACCCATTACACCTTGGCATTTCAATGAAATCCAACTGCATCCTATTGAAAGGTCCGCCTGACCTCCCAATGTGACTCAAAGTGACCACAGTCTTCTTTCCAGCATTCATCTGTTGACAAGTAACACACCTCTGGAACACTGCTTCAGCAACCGCACAAAACTTCGGATTGTACCATGTCTGTTTAAACACTTTCACCATTGCATCTCTGTCAAGATGTACTGCACCATGTATCAATCTTTCCATTGAGCTCAACATATTTTCCGGTAACACAGCTCGACCATCACTTGAGACCCACACATCCACATCTCCTTTCTCACATCCTGAACTTATCCAGCCATCACGTTCCTGCTCTGTAACCCCGTCCTGCAATCGTTTTAGTTCCTCCCAAGTTTCTGCCATGGCCAACATCATGCTGAGCTCGGTTCTTTCTTGGCTCTCTCCAGTATAACCTCCTGTAAATATACATCCTTGTTCTGCACAGAAGCGGGCCACTCTGTCCGCATAGTTATTACCCAAAGAGACAAAATTAGTCCTATTCCCATGAGCGTCCCTTGACCGTGTCCTCAGGCAGGTCGCTCCCCACGCTGCACAGCACCACCCGTGTGTCGCTGCCCCTGAGCCCGCTGCTGCCGCTTGCTTGAAGGTTCGAAGCCGTGAGCTCTCTGCGCTCGATCTGCCCCTTTTCTCTCTGTCAGCACTGCTGTATCGTGCTTCTGCTCCTGTATTGTGTATAGTTGTATTTCACCTTTTTATTCCTTTTTTTGCAGTTATACTGTTTTGCTTCCTTTTTGCCTTCTGTATCCCCCTGCCCACTCTTCCCTCCCGTTTTCCCACCGCTGCATCCCCTGCGGCCACGCCCCCCCAGCTCGCCCATTTGCCACCCCGTTCTCGCCTCCCAGCTGCTCCTCCCTCCCACCTCCCCTTATATGGCTGGTGCGCCTAAGGCAAGCCTGTCTGCACCCGCGCGCCTGGACCGTGCCCAACGCCAGATCCCCTGGCCCCTGTAAACACCACGACGCCCGACTCTGCTACGACGCCAGCACCCTCCACGTACTCAACGCCGGATGACTGCACACCTGCTTCCTGGCCATCCCGAAGCACACCAAAGGACCCTTCTCCTGCCGGAGCTGCAGCTTCACCAGCCTCCGAGCCACCAAACCGCCCACCGTGACAGGATGCAACCACCTCAGATGCATACTACTGAACATCTGCTCCGCACGCAAACACGCCATCGAACTCTGGGACCTGCTCGACACATCCTCCCCGGACGTCATCTTCCTGACAGAGACCTGGATGAACCATTCCGGACGGCTACAAGATCTCCCGCAAGGGCCGCGCCAATGGAATAGGAGGGGGAATCGTCATCATCCACAAGAACAACCTCAGGGTCTTGACCAGCACCGACGACACCCTCAGCACCGTCGAACACCTGCACTTCCAGATCCACACCAATCCCAACCCCACACTCAGAGGAACCCTCATCTACAGACCCCCAGGATCCCAGCCCCAGTTCAGCGACTCCATCGCCGACTTCGTCAGCACGCACGCCCTTGCTTCCACAGACTACATCCTCCTCGAAGACCTGAACTTCCACCTCGAGAACAACAACGACACCAACTCCACCAGCATGATTGACATCCTCGCCAACCTCAGACTCAGACAGCTCGTCACAGTGCCCACCCACTCTGCCAGCCACAAGCTTGATCCCATCTTCTCCGCAAGCCCCCACGTCACCTTCAGCCACACCACCGAACTCCACTGGACCGACCATCGCTATATCCACTTCACCTTCCGGAAACCCACTGGGCACCACCGCACTCAACAGATGACCAGCCGCAGCTGGAGCAAAATCACCGAAGACCAGCTAAACACCACCCTCGCCCAAAGCCCACCTGCCGACCCCACCGACACCGCCGCCCGCAACCTCTGGAGTTGGATCGACAACTGCGCCGACACTCTCCCCCCGATCAAGAAACCCTCCAACAGGCACACTAACAAGACAGCCAGGTGGTTCACCGCGGACCTTCAGGCCTCCAAGCAAACCTGCCGCACACTAGAGAAGAAATGGCACAGCGAACAGACACCAGACAGCTACGCAGCCCACAAGAACGCCATCCGTAGACACCATCACCTCATCAGATCCAACAAAAGGGCCTCCTTCAAGGACCGACTAGACAACAACGCGCACAACAGCAAAGAGCTCTTCAACATCGTGAAGGAACTCTCCAACCCGAGCTCCAAAACCAACTACATCCCACCATCGCAAGACCTGTGCGACTCCCTTGCCACCTTCTTCCATTGCAAGATCGCAGACATCCACGACAGCTTCAACGACCTGACTGCCCCACAACCACTGACACCGCAGACCCCACGGCCACCACCCACATCGATCCCCTGTTCACCTGGACCAACATAAACGACAACTACGCCATCAAAATCATGAACACAATCCACTCCGGCTCTCCGTCCGACCCATGCCCACACCACATCTACAACAAAGCTAGCGCCACCATCGCACCCCATCTCCTCAAAGCCATCAACATCTCCTTCAAGACCGCGACCTTCCCGGAGAGCTGGAAGCACATCGAGATCAACGCCTTACTCAAGAAACCCAAGGCGGTTCCGAGGGACCTCAAGAACTTCCGGCCCATCTCCCTGCTCCCGTTTCCTGCGAAGGTCATTGAGAAGACCGTCAACAGACAGCTGACCCGCTACCTCGAGGAGAACAACATCCTGGACCCATCCCAGTCCGGGTCCACAGCAACCACAGCACCGAGACTGCCTTCATCTCCACCACCGATGACATCAGGGCCCTACTGGACAGCGGCGAAACCGCGGCCCTCATCCTCCTGGACCTATCTGCCTCCTTCGACACTGTCTGCCACCGCACCCTACGCACACGCCTCCACAACGCAGGGATCCGAGATAAGGCTCTGGATTGGACCATCTCCTTCCTCTCCGGCAGAACCCTAGAGCGTTTGCCTCCCCCCTTTCTGCTCCGAAGCCTCCGAGATCATCTGCGGCATACCACAAGGATCATCCCTCAGCCCAACATTATTCAACGTCTACATGGCACCGCTCGCCCGCACAACCTCAACAGCATCTCCTATGCCGACGACACCCAGCTGATCCTCTCCCACACCAAGGACCCCCTCACCGCCAAAACCAACCATAACGAAGGCATGAAAGCCGTCGCCGAGTGGATGAAGAACAGCCGTCTGAAGCTGAACTCAGACAAGACAAAGGTCCTCATCCTCGGATCCACCCCCTCAGCCTGGGATGGCTCCTGGTGGCCGTCCGCTCTGGGAACAGCACCTACACCCACCGACCATGCACGCAACCTGGGATTTATCCTCGACTCAACGCTTTCCATGACCAAGCAAGTCAACGCCGTCTCTTCCTCCTGCTTCAACATCCTCCGCATGCTCCGCAAGATCTACAGGTGGATCCCCACCGAAACAAGAAGAATGATCATCCAGGCCCTCATCAGCAGCAAGCTGGACTATGGAAACGCCCTCTACGCAGGAGCCTCGGCCAAACTCCTAAAACGACTACAACGCATACAGAACGCCTCCGCACGCCTGATCCTCGACATCCCTCGCGACGGCCACATCACTCCACACCTGAGAGACATGCACTGGCTTCCCGTCAACAAGAGGATCACCTTCAAGCTCCTCACCCATGCACACAAGGCGCTCCACAACACCGGACCGGCATAGCTCAACAGATGACTCACCTTCTACACCCCGAACCGATAGCTCTGCTGCGCCGACCTCGCACTCGCCACCGTCCCCCGCATCCGAAGAACGACCACTGGTGGAAGATCATTCTCCCACCTCGCCACCAAGACCTGGAACACCCTCCCCATCCTCCTACGGCAGACCCAGGACCTACTAACCTTCTGGAGGCTCCTCAAGACCTGGTTATCTGAACAATATCAGCACCCCTCCCCCCAGCACCTTGAGACCCTCACGGGTGAGTAGTGCACTCTACAAATGTCTTGATTGATTGATTGAATGATTAATTGATTGATTGAGCTGAACATTTAACAACATCAATTTCCTTAGGACACTGTAATGCCTCTAACAACTGTCTCACATATTCCCCATTCCTGATGGGCGATTCTGAAGATGTCATGAAACCCCTCTGTGACCATAACGGTCCGAAGTCATGAACCATGCCAAACCCATACTGACAATCAGTGTAGATCGTTATCCGAATCGGATCAGCAGCCAAACAGGCTCGGGTCAAGGCAATGATTTCAGCTACCTGTGCGGAGTGTACTCCCTCTAGACAAGCAGCTTCAACTACTCCAGTGATGGTACATACAGCAAACGCTGCTCTCAATCGACCAAGACTGTTTCTTAAGCATGAACCATCCACAAAGAAAATTTCATCAGGGTCAAGAAGTGGTTCATCGACAATGTCATCGACAATGTCAGGTCTCGGTTTGGTGCATAGTTCAGTCACTTCGAGACAATCATGGTCCTCACAATCTTCTTCATCTGCATTTGGGATTGTAATTAAGACAGGGTTTTATGTACACACATTGCTATGTAAGCATAAGCGTTTTAGAAGCTAAACGCCATCTTGCCGCTTTGCTGCTTTTGCACACTACACTTCCAGACACAGAGAGCAGAGCTGATCCTGTGATGTTATTCACCTAAGCTGATCTTTGAGGTATGGGGTTCCCCATTCAAACCTGGAGACCTTCTATTAGTTTATAAAACTATTTCGCTAGCCAAGGGAGGGTGGTTCACAAAGTATTGTAGGACTTGTTTTCCACTATCATTTTTAATATGATTTCTCCCTTCATTTTCTATGGTATTGTAACAAAGCTTATTTTTAATCATTTGCCTGCTTATATTAGCCAAAGTACTGCACCTTAGAGCACGTAGTTAAAAATAAACATTTTAAACTTTTCCGTGTCTCTGATTACTCTTGTTGTGGACTGATATGAGAATATTACCGAAAAGGTGTTTCTGATTCCCACCATTCCTGAGAGTACTCTAAGTCGCTTCTTCTGGGTTGTCTAATCATTGGTAGCTTTGAGATGATACGGAGAACGAATGAGACTAGTCGGATAGGGGTTCTGTGTACTGAGGTGAGTTTTTTGGTACACCACAATTCACTGTGGTCCTGGTTTCCTGTGCATAGTTCTGTGCATGAGCAGAATCCCCGCAACAGGATAGGCATCAATGTCGCAGGATTCAAAACAGAACACCTCTCAAAGTCACATTCTCTGCGGCAAGTATAACTTGCTCATAGCGTATTAATCTGTTGTTCATAAGGTGTTGTGTTTTGGTCCTTGTCATTAATAACTCAACAGAATGTGGTACATAGACCGTCAAGGGGTGCCCCATCACAATACTCTCACACCTTTCAATGCTGGCACCTGTTGCAGCAACGGATTTGAGACATCCGGGCATCGCAGAAGCTACTGGATCTAAAGTAGCTGAAAAGTAGGCAACTGGTCTGCGGACACCTCCATGACTCTGAGTCAGAACTGACAATGCGCAAACTTCTCTCTCACAGCAGAACAACGAGAAAGCCTTGTTATAATCAGGCATTCCCAGAGCTGCAGCACGACACATGGCCTCTCTCAGCTTTAAGAACAACATCAAACAGTCGTTGTCCCATGGTACCGGATCACTCACATCCTTGTGCGTCAGCCGCTGCAAAGGCTTTGCCTCAAAAGAGAAGTTGGTTTGCCAATTTGGGGAAAGGATTCCTTGGCTTTGTATTGAGACCCCTCATCATTGTTGTGGTTTGTGTGGTTTGCTTGTGGGGATTTATCAGAGCCTATAAGTGGTATAAAGGAAACAGAGTTGAGAGATCTCTTAGAGCGAGTGAGATCAGAATGGCCAGACTGCAGGACAGTCAATATCAGAATCTTAAGAATATGGAGAGACTCCGACGGGGGAGGATGGCAACAAGTACTGTTTAGGTCGGTTCTTTCTTCAAGGGAATTGTGAAATGGTGTGATGACACTAGTTATCAAAGGGGGGAACTGATAGAGCGCCATGTTATTCTGAAATGTTTTTGTAGGGGTGTATCATAATCACTGGTAGTCCGCACCCATATATTTAGTGGCATATTATTAACGTGTGGCTTAGAAATTTAGTAGTAAAAGCCGCATAATCAGTATGAATAGAAATGTAACCAAGTCCTTTATGAAGTCTAATGAAATGTTTAGTTGAGAATATATGCTAGATAATGCATAACAAATTAGTTCACGTATAATGTGATGTGTTAGGATTTAAACGTGCACCATATTAAAGTCTGCACGTGTAGATTTGCTTATTCATGTATGCAATTTAATGAAGATCAATGCTTATAGTATGACTTTAGAAATGTGTGTTTAAAATGTGTAAAGGCCTGATCGCATATACTTTAAGAGAAGTCCTATTTGTTTCTTATGTTAGCTGAATATTGTAGGCCGAAAATGGTTTCCCTTGGAAAGGCTTTGGGTTTCAGAGATGTTAGAAAATCTCAGTAAAGTGGAAAGTTTCTCGTTCCCATGTTTCTGTTGCAGGTGCAAGGACACCTAGCTCGTTAGGGAGACTAACTCTTTTGTTTTAGGAGTTAGGATGGTAGGAGAAGCCAACATGGGAGTTTACTGAAATGCAGGGATGATACTTTCGGTGGAAAAGGTACCTGGGACCCAAGGTCAAGCTAACCGCCTTTGGATGAAGTACAATTTTCGGTGGAAAAGTACTGGAGGAAGACCTGGATGAAGAGGTGTGACGAAGGGTGTGTTCTACGATTTTGGAATTTTGAATTAGGGACAGTGCCCCGTGGGTTTTGCAGTTGAGGATTAGATGGAAAGCTAGAAGGAGCATCTTAGAACGAGCTCTAAGCAAAGTGAGTGTACTTCTAAGGAAGTCTTCACTTCTGACACCTTTTTACTCTCTTGCCTGGGGAAAATGCTAAGTAGGGATGTCACCTTAGAGATAGAGTAGGGATAGACTAATCGATTTTTCTTTGTATGTTGACGACTTCTAATATAGAGATTGGAGCAGTTATTGATTGCCTAATGCTTCTGGAGCGAACTATTCTTCTTATTCTGAGTCGGATGAGACTCCTGCGCAGGATCTTTTAAGTACTAGTGCCCATTTATTTTCTTAACCTCATGATGAGGTGCTTGTATGTGCAATTATTTTTGGCTTTGTAATAAACCCCTAAAAATTGAGATTCAGAGTCAGTGGTCCTTTAGAGTTTAAATTTTGATTTGTTTGATTATGTACTAATATTGGACTTTCTTCCCTCTACACTGTCTAGCAGATAGAAAGATCCTGGCGACCTAAGAGGATTCTTGGTGATGGTAAGACAGATAAGAATCCGGGCGTGGCTCATTGCTATACTTGCTCTTTATGTGACTCTTGGATTTTTCTCAATGACTTCAGTGATATACCACTGGTGGCAGCACCCCCATACTGTAAACTGCACCCGTTCCACTGGCATATAGGCTGCCGTGTCCAGCCTGTTCAGAGTCCCCTTTTGACACGGAGAGGTTTATGCTGCTGTGCAGAAAAATACATATACCAGAAGCAGGATACCTTGGATGAAAGCAAAGGAGTAGCAAACAAAATCCATGACTGAGGAAAAGATTTTCTGCTGCTGCAACCTGAAAAAAAGAGGAAGGTGACAAACATGTGTGTGTCAAAAACCTGCTTTAATTCAGTCCAGCACCCCACTTCCAGCTGTTCCTCATGCTGCTGTGAGAAGGCTTTTATGACCCTATTTGGAGACTCCTTCCCACTTGACTCAAGATGGTTCTCAAGTGCTGAAATGAGAAGTGGAGAAACAGAACAAGCTGTTAATATGAATCGATGGTGAAGTGCAGCTTGTGTGAGATCTTGTTTCCTCAGCACTGTCCAGAAGGGTGCACCATGCCTCAGAGAACTGAAGGCCTCAGAAGCCTCACATACTGCATTGACTCAAGAAGACAGCTACCATGGACACCTCCCTGTGAGACCCATATGTTTTTCCTTCTTCCCACCAGCACATGAGCATTTCTGAGACAGAGGACAATGGCAGGCCTACTTTTTATGAGGTCTGTGAGCCATCTTGCAGACACCCACATACACCTTCGGACTGAAGACTTAAGACTGAGCCAAGGGACTGAGGGCAGAGAAAGAGTCCCTTCCGGCTGGACTTAGAGCTGAGAGATGCTCGGTGTGCACGACACAGGTAATTGGCAATTGGATATTCCTCTGAAGCCTCAGTGAAATTTGGGTCCAGCCTTTGATGTCGCATTGAACCGGAACCAGAAGCAGAATCCTCGGAGAGCGTAAGCGAGGCGAGAGGCTGCCGACCGCCGTCTACACAGCCGTCACCCAGCCGTCTACCCAGCGCTCTGTTTGGCGCTCGCCCCCACTCACCCTTGTCATCGAGAGGCTGTGAGCCCGTGAGAGGCTGTGAGCCCGTGAGACGCCTCCTGACCTTCCGAGACGCTCCGTGAGATGCAGCAGCTGAGGGAGCGGAAGAGGAGTGGAGCAGAGTGCGAGGAGCGAGGAGTAAAGAGTGACCCACAAGGAGCGTGGAGCATGGAACAAAGAGCCAGCAAGTGAGCTCCATAGCAGTCCAGCAGCAGCAGTCCAGTAGCAAGGTACAAGGAGCGCATGGGGGACTTATTGTCTCATTGAAGCCGGCGTAGGCTAGCAGAGGTAAAAAAAGAGCGTGAAAGCGCGGCTACCGTTAGCAGTGGCCACGGAGTGTAGTGCCCAGGAGTCCCAGAGAGGTGACCCAACTAGGTTGGGTGCGGCTAGCGGTATCCAGTGTGCCCTGCTCTTGTGCTCTTCCCTGCCATTCCATCACTCCCCCAAGCATCCTCTCGCCACCAGAGCTGCCCCCCACTGCACCCCGCACTACATCCAGCCCATTTTCAATCCATTATCAGTGGTACCTGCCATTTATTTACAATAGGAGGTACAGGAGGCACAGGAGGTGAAAGAGGTGAAAGAGGTGCAGGAGGGCCAACAGGAAAGAATTAAAAGAATCAAAAGGAAGACCCTATCAACAACAAAGTGAAAATAGGGTGATATTAAAGCTAAGTGATCGGATTGGATTGGATATTACATACTTGAACTGATATCACCAACAAGAAAACCAAAAAAAAGCCAGTATGTGTTCAGGAAAAGAGAGGGCAACAGGACCCTCCACAAGACGAGCAAAGGAAATACAAATACCGAAAGTGATAAAAAAGGCAAAAGCAAATGCCACAGGATTGAACCAATCGTTAATTTCACCGATAGCACGGACGTTTGAAAAATCCACAAAAGTTCCACATAAATTTGATTTTATGAAAGATGCATCTGGAGCCCTTATAACAATGCAAATAGAGTCAGAAACAATTAAATTACAAACCCCGATTAAGCCAATTAGCAACGTGGGACAAAGAACACAAACTAGCGGACAAGAGGAGGACCGACAATCACAAGATATGAAATACCACATTGACGTCAATGAATCCCAAATTACTGACCAGGAAATGCTAAATATAATATCACCTACCTACATAGGTCAAAAAGATATGGATGTGCCAGGAAGACCGCAGGATGAGATTTTCCAGGGAGAGTTAAACCAAAAAAAGCTGGTACCAAGGACCATGCTACCTTTAGAAGTGAAGGTAAAAATACTGAAAAAAACAGAAACAACCGGCAACATCATAACACATAGGGAAGTAATCAATCAAAACCCGAGCATGAGGGTAGTAGATGTCATCCAGGATAATCAATGTAGAGTTGAAAGTTATACTAGACTCAGCTCGGAGGTAACCTCGCCAATAAGACCTAAGGGAGGAACGAATACAAAAATAAAAAATGAGGACACGGAGGGTCAATCCCACAACTATTAAAACCTATTGATCACTGAAGAACAAAATGAAGAGACTGTACAAGATAGCGCTCAAATAATAACTGAAAATCCAGGAACAAAAACAGAAATAGCATCTAACAATAGCACTAATAGTATAAGATCATAGCGAATATATGGATATGGATAACCTCATAAAAATAACTGAAGTACAAGAAATCCTGAGTATTGTACTCAAAAGTTCCACTAATATTGTACATGAACATCAGAATGACCAAAAGACACAAACCGTAGGCAACCAGGACTTGGGGTCTATCTGGGATATTTTCTACTAAACTTTGGGCCATATTACCAAGGAATGGCGATAACATTATCGCCACTTTAGCGGCAGTAAACTGCCGCTAAAGCGGTGATAATGGGCTTGATAATATGCCCTTGTGAATTCCCATAGAAGCCCAGGTTCACACCAGAACCTGGGCTGCTCTGGGAATTCACAAGATTATATTATCAAGCACATTATCGCCGCTTTAGCGGCAGTTTCCTGCCGCTACAGCGGCAATAATATTATCGCCGTTCCTTGATAATATGGCCCCACATCATTAACGTTAGAAGCACTAACATATTAGTTGAATAAAATGGACATTGAAATAGATCTACTCAGAGTGATGGCAAAGGCAGTAGCTGGTATAGATCATAAACTTGCTTATCTGAATAGTTTGATAGTTAGAGCTCAAACCAAAATTGCCAAAACAGTTACTGATTGTACATATGCTCCTATAATAGATAAATTGGCTACAATACCGGAGGTCATGAATACCATACTAGAAGATGTCAAAATGAGCCTTCAAAGGGAGAACTATAACTATAAAGAGGACAGTTGCAAAATACAAAAAAACAATAATAATATGACGACAGTTAGTAATATGGAACAAATTAGTCCCATAAAAGACCTGGATGGCCCAGATCAATTAACTCCTACAAAATTGCTGATTCTGCATCAGGATGGCCAAGACCTAGTAACTACGACAAAGTTGCGGATTCTGCATCAGGAAGGTGAAAAGTTAATGAGCACAAAACCTTCGGCCCCGCAAATAGAAAAAATAACGGATGACCAAGAAGCCAAAGAACCAGCTTCCCCATTGTTTAGCATGACAAAAAGACATAGGAAAAAACTACGCAAAGCGGGAAAAAAAGCTAAGCAGAAAATTATAGTAACAACACAGCCTGAAGAAAAAGCACCACCAGAAATAGGTAGTAAAGGAAAAGATCTATGGAAGGAAACATCGGCAAAACAAGAAAAAGTATTGTATGGAAAGCAGTCTCCAATAATAAAGAATAAGAATCATAAGTATTTCGCTATATTCACCAAAAAAGAAAAACAAACTATCGACCAAATAAGTACTCAGACAGATATAGCTATTACAACGGACAAAATGAGACAAGCCCAGAATGAATCAGAGATGGGGGAAGAAAGAACGAGGGAAAAGAAACTTAGGCTACAGTGAAACGGGTGTATTATAGAACAGGCACCAGAGGATATAAAAAGTATACCACCTGAAGAGCTGGTGAAATCAAAGAGTGTACCAATTCCCCTCAAACCCAAATATATGGTCAAAGAAAAAGAGGAGAAAGACATATATATTGATCCGGTAGTAACAAGGCCACAGGTTTGGGATCACAACATAGTCCATAGTTTAAGCAAAAAAAATAACTCAAAATCAGAATCAACAATATGGGTCAAATAGAGACCTGCAAAAAAAGAAACCAAACCAATTAATTGTGATACAAAGCGATATGATAGAACAAGCTGAAATTATCCTGTGTTTACCAAACTGGGATCATCTGGTTGTTAAAAGATATGGTGAGGAGAAACAAGTCACATATAAAGTCCTACAAGATTTAGATGAAGAAAGAAAAAAAGATCTATCAGTTAATGAGAAGGTACAGTTAATTTTTAAACTGGTATATGACTCTAGAGGCAATCAAGACACACTAAATAGAGGAAACATCTTTCGCCTCTTCAAATCGATCCCGTCACTATCAAAAGTGACGAGTAAGGATATTGAATCTATAGGATTCTTACCAAATACTGAGGGCAGCCAGACATTGACCTTGATAACTGTAAACTCTGTGTCCCTAGCAGAACAAATCATAAACGAAAAGGAAATATTCTATAACTGGGGGATAATAATCAGCAAGCCAGTTCCAAAATTATATCCAACCCCTCTCAATAATGAAGAGGGTACGATACAGAAAGGAAAGAACAACAAGCTGGTTTTCTCTGTACTAAAAAATGCCCTTGGAAGATCAGAGCAAGATATTAAAGCAATACTGGACCAAAGTAAAATAGAAAAGCCAACAGAAATAAACGAAAAATGGATATCTTCGGCTTTACGTGGTAATAAGGATCCATGACAGAACACAGCTATATCCACAACAAAAGAAGAAAAAAAGGATAGTGAAATATTTATCATGTGCTCATGGAATATAAACGGGGTAGGAAACAAGGATAAAAATGCCCACTTAAACTCCATGTCTAATTCATATCAGTTCATTTTCCTACAAGAAACATGGGAAACCAACCCTATTATGCTACAGGGATATAAAGGCTTTTATGAGCCTGCAATCAAGCAACATAAATATGGCCGTCCGAGTGGGGGGTTAGCAACATTCATATCCATCGACTTGGAAGTAGAACATGAACAACTGTATACGATTAGTTCTACTATTCTAACGGTAAAGTTAATATATAAAACAAACAATCAAATTAAATTAAAAACCCTATTATTGATCAATGTATATATACATCCGACACAGCGCTCAAGGTCTAATATGTGTACTAGCCTTAGCAGTTTTTTGTTGGAACAAATGTTGGATGACCCACTCGTAGATTTTATACTCACAGGGGATTTTAATTTAAATCCTTAAGTGCTTTTTATCAGAGATGATATCACACAGTCACAAGATCATCATTGGGCAATTCCTCACCAGGTACTAGAAACAGAAACAAAACCCCTACAAAGTAAAGTAGGAATTAATTTTGTAAAGGACATAGAAGCAATGGATCTAATATTAAATGGGAGATTCAGGTTAGATTCACCACCTGCATGGACTTTTCACTCACACAATGCGAAGTCACGCATTGGCTATACGATTATATCACTTAATATCTTTAACAACATTACCTCGTATCAATGGAGGAAGGTCCCTGATAGTGACCATAGTCAACAAATAATCACTACAAATTTGTCGAGTAAAAAGCACCAAACGTACCTTGCCACGCAATGTCAGACGGGAACTATCAACTATAGGAAACTCATCTGGACGGCACATAACAAAGAGGAGACCAATGAACTGGTGAAAAAACTGGTTAGAGATTGTTTTGAAGATAAGACCTTGATTTCTCCAATTGAACAATCGGTAAACTTTACACGTAAACTTGTCAAACCCCAGGACTCTGCACCTAAAGTTAAGGAAAAACAAGTGATACAAGGAGAGAAAAGGAAATTCAATATTAATTTACCTTACACAATAAAGAAATTTAGAACGACTCATAACAATCTAAGGAGACAGATTACCAATTTTCCATATAATTAGGAACTACCAATCATATTAAAAACCTTAAATCAGAATTTGTGGAAACTGATCTGGAATGAAAGAAACCAAGCTAAGCAAGACCTATGGTCAAAAATTCTTTATGCAAGCAACCAAACAAATTCAAGGGAATTTTGGAACATGATAAATGGCCTAGTGAGACCTAATAAATCTGTGGTCTCACTAACGGAAAAAGAATGGGTTAGCTCTCTGGTAAATCGTTTAAACTCTGACTGGAAAATAATAAATCAGGAAGGCAATCAGAGCAGGATGGATACATCAAATTACGACATTGGCGGTGAAATTGATATATCAAAATCGCAAGTCTCTAAACTAATAACTAAACAAAAAGATGGGGCAACAGGACCCAACAGTATTCCGTTCGCCCTTTACAAAGAAAAAACGGATCTATGGTCAGAACACCTCACGGAAGTGTTTAAAGAAGTAGTACGGACGGGGAACATACCCGAATCCTGGAGAAGGTTGGTAATATCCCCTATTTATAAAAAAGGAAACTGGGTTCATCCTGAAAATTACCGACTTATAACTCTTCAAAATACAGATGCTAAGTTGTTTACGAGGATTTTACTTACAAATCTCACAGAATGGGCAACTGATAATAAGATACTCCCACCGAATCTGACTGTATTTATTAAAGAACTTGGAACTACAACAAATATACTAGGCTTATCACTTTTAATGGACAAAACAATTTTAAAGAAACAACCCTTGTGCTTGTGCTTTGTAGATTTTAGATCGGCTATCGATTGTGTGCACATATCTTCTGTGGAGAAATCTGCAGGAAATAAATATTCCAGATCAATTGTTAAAACTAATTCAACTTTTGTACACCAACACATGGGTTAGAGTGCGGACGGGGAATGGCTAGACGTTAACAAAGGAAATATTAATGACAGCAGGTCTCAAGAAGGGTTGCGTATTGGCCCCTTTACTTTTTAATTTCTTTTAGCGGACCTAACGGATGCTCTGAATGAAATAAATGCACATCCACCCAAATTAGCTGGCAAACAAATATATAATCTGCTATATGCAGATGATGTCATTCTCCTAAGCCAAACAAAAGTTGGGTTGCAACACCTAATAGATCGAATATCTTCATACTCAAAAGAAAACGGGATGGTGATTAACGAAACAAAGACTAAAGTTATGGTGATCACTAAAAACTTAAGTTTAAAACATAAATTCAAATGGTTTCTGGAGAGTATCGAATTAGAACAAGTTGAATCATACAGATACTTGGGCGTTTTATTCGATGATAATGGAAACTTTCGCCCGCAAAAATTAGATATACAAAGGAAAGCAAATGCTTTGACAGCAGCATTCAGTATCCTGCAGAAATCATTAGGTAATCTTACTTATCTCCCCTTTTTAAAGGTTAAATCAGCAAAACTCCTGCCTACCTTAACATACGGTAGTGAGGCTCTAAGTGGGAAAGATACTGTGATTATAAACAATGCAGTCTCAAAAACGTATAAATCCCTTTTTCACCTACCAAATAATGCATCACCAGCACAAATAAGGCTGGAGTTTGGTCTAAATAACCAGTTGTACGCAAGAAAGGGCCAATTTATCAAAGTATGGAACAGGATAAAAAATTATCATGAAAATCAAATGTCTCAGCTTTTATGGCAAGAATTAAATGAAAACAGAAAATTACAAGCCTGGAAATATTTAAATACAGCGCTGGAAGAATTTGATGTGATGCCAATCTGGAAAACTACAATAACCAAGGAATCGTTCAAAAAAGCAATCAATAAAATAACAATTCCTCTATCAATTGTATGAGATAAAGATATATTTGCAAAAAGAAAACATGCATGGCCAATAATAAGTGGGTTTTCAAAAAAGAAGATTCAACCATATTTAGAAACACCATGGTCCTTAAAAAACAAACAAATCTTTACAAAGGCACGATTTGGTTTATTACCTGGACTATGCCATCGCCCTCCATGGATAAAGTCGGAAGAGGACACATTATGTAGACTATGTAAAACATAAGAGGAGGACATTTTTCACCTATTATGTAGCTGCCCTGAACTGCAAACTGAAAGAAAAACCATACTTAAGAGACTTTTTAATGCTCGAAGAATAAGGTTATGCAAGCAAGCTCTGATAATGTGTCTTCATTCTGATGATATAATCATGAACTCTGCTTTTGTAAAAATTTTATTAAGAGTAGGAGCCAAACTGGAAGATCACAATTAAGAAACCACTAGCACAGTATGAAATATTTTTTATATTATGAAACTAATATTTTAAAAAAATATACCATTATATGGATTTTATCTAACGCAACTGGCTAAAAACAAATTAGATGCTGCATTTTTATGTTTGTTTTAGTAGTTTTATATTGCATTATATATTATATGTATAATGTCTCAATGTAAGATTTTAAGTAATCAAACAATAAAGAATTCTCTCTCAAAGACTGGACTTAGATCATGCACTGCGTCAGATGGGTGCTGGAGCGTTGTAGTCAGATACTTTTAACACGGTGTGCACTGACTATATAACTACCACAATAACTCAATTAGAACTGAAGCAGCTCACTATATGTATAGGAATTAAACCAGACACGTTGTTACTGTAGTGCTCCAATCGTCGCAAGTCAAATTCAAAGTGAATGAAGCTCAATTAGCAAGGATGATACAAGGTGCCCTTTACTCAGAATGTGGTAGTTTATGGGTTATTTCAGTCTGTATTACTGATCAAATTATTCCTAGTGGTAATAAAGGACCCGAATTAGAGTTCGGTGGACTGGTACTACGCCACAAAAGTGACAGATATGTGACCTAATGGCCAGAGTTGCTGACTTTAGATCTGGGGAACCAGATTCTAGTCTCAAAGGCGGCTCAGCATTCTGTGATTCTAGGTTAATTACTTAGGGCCAGATCTATACAGCCTTTTTACATTCACAAACAGCAGAATTTGCAGACTAGGTCCATTTGTCACTGCAAAAAGGCATTACATTAAGTATGTACCCCAAATTCTGATTCAGTAACACATTACCAAATTGCAATTTGGGTTTGAAACCAAATACCGATTCAGTATGTGAAAGGGGGGTGTTTAGGACATCTCTTCCAAATACGAAATTGGTTTGGTATTTATTAATGTTTTGGGACTGAAATTCAGTTACAACACATTAAACCTTTACTGACTACTGAAAGGAACTGGTAAGGCCTTCACAAAGGGGAAGCCCCCCCCCACCCCCCCCCCCCCCCCCACTTTGTGAATGTTGAAAAAAATAATTTTAAGAGTATGCAATGGTCCCATCGACAACTGCCTACTCTTAAAAAATGCTAGTAAGTTTTATTTTATACGTTTCACCAGCACACCACTTAAACTGTGCTTGTGAAAATATAAATCTTAAAAGAGGCTTACATCCTACCATTTTTCTTAATTGTTTCCTGTGCTTGCCACTTACTTGTTCTCTGTTTCTATTGGCTGTAGCATACTATTTCCTCATGTTCCTCTGTGTGTTTCTCTTATCAGTCTCCCATGGCTCAAGTACTGTTTTCATCCCCTTTGCGGGACTTTTTTCTAGGCTTTTTCCTGCACAGCGCTTGCCCTGTGCTTGTTTACATACTCTCTCCCTGGCTGCACTATATCAAGTTTGTTTGTTTTCCTTTTTTGTTGCTTCCCATTCCTTTACCTAATCTCCCCGTGCATTTCAAGCATGCTTATCGGTTAAGGGCCACATGATCATCAGGGGTGGGAACCCCTTCTGCAGCAGCAGCTCCTCGCCCACCGGGAGACAGAGCTGTTTTTTAAATTGTTTTTGCAATTTTAACAAGAATTTGACACAAAGGTATTGGAGTGCTTTGATTTCATTTGCGCTCTGAAACTGCTGAAGGGCGGAATAATGCTGTCCCAAGATGGCTGTCCTGTATGAGGGTGGTGGCGAAATCAAAGATCGCTGAGCCTATGATACGATTTTTCTCTTCTGACGGTCATTTTGGCATGGTTCTGGACGCATGAGGAACATTTCACTATTCAAGATATTCATGAAATGTATTGGCATCCTGCTACTGGGGTAAATGACTTTTACAGACTTTCTACAAAATATGGAAGCTTTAGTGCAGCAGCTGCACAGCTGTTCTTTCAGTCACCGATTGTACTTGCACAGTGCAGAACGGTAAGGATCCCCTGCACATTTGATCTGCTTCCGGTGGAATGAAGTACATGGCTTTCACTGCACATGAGTGGGTTTGTGATGCATACATGCGGTGTTAGGCTATGAGGAAAGTATGTGTACGTGTGGACATAGGGTGGTGTGGCCATGGTACAGTAGTTTCGGCGCGTTGTTTCAAACATAAATATAACCGTCAGCATAACTGAAAAAGTCTCTCTTTTTCAAGTTTTGTTTGTACTTCTTTGTCAATGTCAGTTTTTTTTTTTCTTTTGCCACGTACACCACAATGCTGGTGATTTTAAAAACAGGGAAGACCAGCAATTTGCCCTTTACCACTGTGAGTCTGAGCACAGTTACAAGCAAGAACACGTTTGGATGAAGTGATCCAAGTGTTCGGGCGGCAATCTCGAAATTATGGCTGATCTATAAGGTGTTATTTATTGATTTTTGTTTTGCTTTAATTTTTTTACCAACTGTTTTTTATTGCCATTTTTTAATGTAACCACACAGAGCGGCACATAGCACCTGCAAATCAAAGCATCCAGGTAATACCATGGTTGATGTAGCGGGGCCTACTGTGACAGCTAATAGGCCTCCGTGGGTTGCGCTAAATAACTCACACCACTGGCTATTACTGTGTGAGCCGGAAGGTCTCGAGTGACCCTGGCCCATTTATTTAAGCTCTCTGGCCACACCTGGCCAGAGAGTGGTACAATGGGTTCCCTTCTAGGCCAGGATCCGGGCCCCGCCTCCAAGGGACTCGGGTCGCTACATCCCTCCCCAAGTTAGTGTTCAAACAAAAGAAAGAAATTAAAGAATAAAGTCTTGAAGCTTCCGATTGGGCGGTGGATGTGGTCTCAGGTTGTACCTCAGCTGGCTGGACCGCTGACTCGTGGACTGACCTAGTGGTGATGGTGTGACCATGTCAGTGCTGTGTGTGGTAGCCGTAGACAATGATTGAGAGGAGTCTGATGTACTCTGGTCTCATGGGGAGAGGGATGATGCTTCACCACCAGGCTCTCTTTCATTTCCATTACAGCTGGGCTCACATTCTTCTCGGTCATGTTGTGCCACTTTCTTGAACCAGGAGACGTTTCTGGTTATTACGTCGGTACCCCTTTGGGCAGTGATGGTGGTTCCGTTCGCTTTGAGAACTGTCCACAGTCTCGGTTCGTAGGCTGTCCTGAACTTCCCTCCACTGCGTCTGTTCCGAACCAAAACAGAGGTCCCTTATGTGATGATGTGATTCGTAGCCCCCCGTCAGCGACTGGCGTGGTCATTTATTCCTCTTCTGACGAACCTGGGTGTTGCAAGGTTCATACGGCTCTGGGGACCATGCCTCAGTCAAGGGATGGTGTCTCTCCGGTACCCAGCTAGCATTAGGGACCAGGGGGATCTCTGAGTTGTGCAGTGCGAGGTGCTACGGTATTCTCACAGGAAACGTTGTAAGGCTGTTTCAGGGTAGGCTTGTTCAGCCACTGCAATTTGTAGGATTTTGTTTAATGTCCATATGCAGCGCTCAGCTTCACCGTTGGCCTATGGCCATTGTGAGAAGTTGGCCGGGCATATGTGGTCCACTAGTTATAGAGGGCACCTTGCACCAGTCCAAACAACCATTATTGATGATAGGTTTAAAGGCAACCTTTATTGAAAGCTATCCTAGTGGTAGCTATAGAGAGCAGCCTTCAGGCTAAGTCTTGAAGGAGTGTAAAGCAGCTTGGCTTACCAGATTATAACCTCTTGAATTACTAAATGAAAGGATATCCAACCAAGGTATATATAAAATATAATCTTGAATTACTAAATGAAAGGATATCCACCCAAGGTATATATAAAATATATGTATTTATTTCTAAACACTCACTACAAATCTCTTTATGAGATTAGAGTCCAAGGTACACAATAATACAGTTCTAAAACGACAGCAAATAGCACTATATACAATGGGCTCTAGGGGCGGACCAAACCATATATTAAGAAAGTGGTATAAGAACCATGACTCGACTAGACACAGTGCCTAGAGCACGTAGAATCGCTGGGACCCCAAGGAACCACCCAAGGTAGTGACACAGGAGACCCACGGGAGACGCATGCAGTGTGAGAACACAGCCGCGAGCCCCGTACTACTCTAGGGAACGTCGCGGTTGGAATTTTAGAAGTTAAGGACACTTAGGAGAAGACTTTGAGCAAACCCCTTTAGACTTAGGGGGTTCTAGGGCCAGCACCCACAGAAGCACCGGAGTACTCAAATGTCCGATCCTGCAGCAGCACACTTCCAAAGACCATACATGACAGAAACCCGATTGAAGGCCCCATTCTCCCGATTTTTTTTTTTTTTTATAAATCTCCCACTTTGCTCTTCTGAAATGTTGGCATGTATGGCACCAGCTGTTCGGCCTTGATTGCTTTCTGTTCTCTCTGGTTCCGGGCTACAGGATGGACATCACGGGGTTCGGTTGGGTTGGACAGGGTGCTCAACGGCAACCACCCTCGTCGCTAGTGTAGTGGGGCCTATTGTGACAACTAATAGTCCTCCGCGGGCTGCGCTAAATAACTCACACCACTTGCTATCACTGTGTGAGCCGGAAGGTCTCGAGCTCTCTGGCCAAAGCTGGCCAGAGAGTGATACAATGTGCGGGTTCCCTTCTGGGCCAGGTTCCGGGCCTCGCCTCCGCGGGACTCGGATCTTTACTGTTGACATTTATATGAGAGGTGTGAATAACTGGTGAGTAGACAGGCCCTGGGGTGTCTCCTCTGGACACCGGTGGCCCATTTTGCAGTTCCCAGACTTTTGTTTTTAAATTTGATGAAAAAGCCAAACGATCTGCATTGGAGCACAGAAGGCAGGCACCCTGCATGAAGTTATGATGCTAGGGTGTATGCACGCATGTTTTCCTCTAAGGGTGTGGGATCTCTTCACTAACAAGGTGCACGAAGAATGCCATCTGTAGTGTTCACACTGCATGCACTGCATGGGTGCACTGTTCCATAACGTCTCCACTTTTTGGTTTTTCTTATCGTGTCGGTTGGAAATACTGCATGGGGTTGTTTCACTCCCTCTGCTGTGTGCTTATTTTGTATTTCCGACCAGGCAAAGTAAGCGTGATTGGTGAATTCGATTGGCGGCAAACACGAATATTGCCCTAACCACAGAAGACGCAGGCTGTGATTTGAAACAGGTGTTGCCGAATTTACGCGACACTCTTTAGATTCACATCAAAGTTCATCAGAAATATAGTAGGGTTGCCAAGAAAGATGATGTGAAAGCCCAGGTCTTAAAATTACTTAACAGGCATTGCATGGTGATTATACCTGGAACGAGTTTGATGACATCTTTCTCAGTAAACATGTGGAGTCTGTAAGTGTTGCTTGTTGCTTAGCAACAGCCACATTACGACTCTGCAAGCACAGTAAAGTCTCTCCATGTGTTGATTTAAAATCTGATAACAGATAGAAAGCCTGTTTGTTTCACAGTGATTGCATTATAACTAGGAATACAGTAGTGGTGGATGTGCATTAAAAGCAAACATTGGCAATCCCAAGAGGTCTGAATTTAATGTGCCACAGCCTTCACTCACCAAAGCATGCCACTCACGGTGCATTTGCTGCAGCGTGGAGTACAAAATCCCTCCCTCCGTCACAGACCAAAGATCTCACAAACACACACAACCAATACATTCGCTGGTGGGGCCCATAACACCAACTTTCACTCACCATCAATCTGTGTTTCTCGGGTGATGAATACTCCAAACGCTGACATGAAAGGAACTATCTCTTTTACCCTAATGAGCAACAAATCTACGTAACCTTCTGATACTCATTAGGCTCTGAATTTCACCTTTGGTATTCCTCTCATAAATTGGGATGAATCAGTTAAGTTGCTGGTTTAGGTTAATTTCTCATTTCTCTATTTACCTTTGAATCAATACATTTTCGATGAATAAACAACCCAACTCATTTTGTAATTAATCAATTCAATCTTTATCTAATTAATGCAAATTAAATCATTCGTTTATTCAAGCCGCCAATCATCATATTTACCTATTCTGGATAATTGTCGTCCTCTAAGTCAAATCCGGTAGTCTCGCAAATCTATGCCCATCAAATTTGGTAATTTCAGTTCATCAGGAAATTGGGCATTAATTCAGTCCGTCAAAGATTCAGGGAAACAGCTGTCCTGCAGCGTCACCGTCCTCTCCGTCAGCATAACGTCAGGAAAACGAGAAAAGCCATACAACCTCTCTATTCTACCATAATTTATAGTAAAATCATTGTCAAAAAGTATCAAATATTGGGTTTCAGCTCTTCTGATTGGATAATCAGAGATCGTCCGACAGAGTTCACATGGAATAATGTCTCTTAGGTCATCAGTCTTGCTTGTTCCGGTTTTAAGAGGCATCTAATTGTTCTTCTGAAAAGCTGGCTTGCTTCCCAGGGCGACCTTGGTGGGTACAGTCTGGTTAGGGTCACGACGAGGCCACTGTTGCTGGCGTTAGCGCAGGCGCACTTCACCCAAAACCTCGTGTACCGTCATCAGTCAAGTCGGGTACAGGAGGCAGCCATTTTGTGGCAGGCCCAAATGGTCAACTTAAGCAAAAGAAACACAAAACGCAATTAATACATCAAAATGGCTAATCAAATGTTATTCCCTCGCTAATACCCATTTGTGTGTGTATTTATCTAGCAGAAAGCAACACTCAAGCGGTTTATACTTACTGAATAAAGCACAAATCACAAATACATCACAAAAGCAACATATATCATGCAGTATTCTAATTGTCTACCATTAGTATGCGTACATCATTTAGTTTACGTATTAATTAGTCATGCAAATGCAATCCCACGTGTATTTCAGTTATTAATAAGTTTGGTTAATAATTTTCACTTCATTCCATTAGTTCGATTATAGTTAATTAATTAATCTAATTAGTATAACATGCAAAATGGGGAGGGTATACAAAATTTTGCATTACCCGCTCCAGCACATTCACATGGGTACACCTCTCACCCTGACACTTGTTCACCCTGCAATCACACAGGCACACCACTCGCCTCTCAATCTGCACTCACACACTGTGCACCCTGCAGTTATTCTCTTCTAACCCACGACTCACCCTCTACATACCCTGTAATCACACACTGCGTCCCTTGTACTCTTCCAGTTCTGCTCTCACCCAATGCTCCACTTACACTCCTCCACCACTGCACACTGCACACTAGCACCGCTAATCACAAACCCAGACACCCAACTGCTCACCAAGTTAATACTAACACAATAAATTATTATTAACCACATATGCGAAACCTATTGCATTTACCAATGTTTGATTTAAAAACAGCACACTTTCCTTTAAAGAAAGTGGCCTACATTTTAAACAAACATAAACATGGTGGCCTGCTCACCTCAACATGCCACCATCCCTGTGATGGCTGCTATTCCTAGTGGGTAATCATTTGTTGCCTACCTCATTAATATTCATGAGGTTGGTCAAATTGCGACTTTCTAATAATCAGTATTTTGTGAACTGACCTATTAGTACATAGGTCAGTTTGAAAAAATTAACACACTGATTGCAGAGATACTGATGGCAAAGTGCTACCAATATTTTCCCACCATTGCTACACACATGTGGCCCTTCATCTCTCAGTGTCTAAAAGGAAAGACGCAGAAAAGAACAAACTGAATGTGACCTTCTATAATGTTATCCTATGCTGATGTAAAGGACTCGAATGCCATTGGGCCAAGTCTGTGCTACATAAAAAGTCAAAACAAATCCCAATATTGAAAGTGAGACATGTACTATATGTATTGTTTATGCTGATACACAATCAACTTCAATAGTAAGCCATAACTACTAGACTTTCTAGACCCCTTGAAAGTCCAAGGCCTAAGGAGAAGATACTTGGCAATTTATTGAACTTATAATAATGTCTGACTGTTGCGATTCCATAGCCCACAGCATTGCTTGTCATACGGTTTAGTAAGTTGGTCTTGAGTTCCTTAGGCCCCAGTGAATGGGCTTGAAACCTATGGCTAAGAAAATGGAACAAAGTGGAGAGGTAAGGTAGCTGGAGGGCCATGCGAGCTAGTGTTGTGGATCAGGGGTTAGAAGGAGACGGTATGAAAGTATTGTCAGTAACTTGAGACTGAGTGGCACGTCACTACTGATGACAAAGCACCATTAGGCGCATCAGATTTTAGTTAGGAAAATATAAGGGTGTTGGGATCTATTTTAAATTCAGTATTGATGTGGCCTCGGTCTTGGCTCTAGTGTAAACTACATCAACTGCAAAGTTACTGTGTGCATGTGTGACATTAATGTGATTATTGTAGCGGCTGCTACCCAATGGGGGTGGTAGCACGGGGGGACAGAGATGGAGTAATTAAATATATAAAATTAAAAAAATACTTACACTAATGCCGCCAGCCACCGCCTCTCCTCCATCCTATGCAGCAGGAACCAGGAAGCAAAGAACACAGCCTCCCAGAATCCCCTGACCAATCACAATGCTGCCTTACAGCAGTGCTGTGATTGGTCTGGGTGCCGTGGTTCGGCACTCAGACAGGAGCTGACAGACTGTGCATGTTCTCCACCCAGGCTGTAATGCTGGCCAAACCATCATGCGCACTTTAGGTGCAGCCACCACTGCTCCTCCCTGTGATGTGGGGAGCCCAGTCCTGCCCCGCCGCTTCAACTGCAAGCTGAATACAAAAAACAAAATGATAATAATGGATTGTTATTATCATTTTATTTATTGTTTTCAGCTTGCAGTTGATGTGGTGAGGCAACACTCCTTCGCCTTAGCGTAGGAGCCGCCGCTGTGTGATTAGCAAGTAATGACAAGGGTGGGGAGACTTGACAATACAAGCACCCCGTCACAACCTGCCATAATCACAGTATGTGTGAGATAGCCTCCGCTTAACTAAGACCAGAGTTATTCTTCAGAATAGCCTTCCTTTTGAGTCATAAAAAATGCAGATGAAGGAATTCTCTGAAATAATGCTAGATCTTCAGAACTTTAGATAAAGGCAACAACCATACTGGCCTCATGAGTTAAAGTGTGTGTTGAGTAAAATTGAGTTCACTCTTTCAAGATAATCTCAGGTGCCTCAACAATACATTTTTTTCGGACTTGCCATAAGAGTATTTTTACAATAAGGGGATTATTTTTTGTGTGGTATCTTTGGACAGGACATCTCTGGACTGAACTATCATCATCATACCCTTGGCTTATTTTCCACCCAAGCAATGCCGTGCTGATATGGGCTGGGGAGTCTGCCCGCTGTGCCAGAGAAGGATTCATGTGCCACAGTACCTCACTGGTTTTTATCCACAGAGCCCGGAGCACTCTCGTCTGCAGGAGAACTCACTGTGCTCTGGATCCATGGAGGACGCAGTAACTTTTAGGTTTGTCCAAAAACTTAGGTACTGACGTCTTGCACTGGAGTGGATTCTGGAGTAATGAAGTCCAGTGACCTCTAGGATTTCTTTCTGAGCTGAAAAGGGTCATCCTACCCTCGAGCCTGGTGGTTTGATGACCTGGCTGTACATTTTTGGAGGGAGGAGCGAGCTTAGGGGTGGTGTTCAAATGCCTCCTCCTATCAGACTTTAACGCCTATCACTCGCTGGCGTGGCTGTTTCTGCTACCACTCTTGGAGAGACTAGTACGTGAGGACCTTAAAGGCAGCCATTCTCTCTGTTCTTTAACCGGTGCATCTGGAGTGAAGATCCATGAAGAGCTGATGCTGCTGCTGAATCTACAAGGTGGGTTGCGCTCCACCCACCGCAACAGCTCAGATCTCCTGAAGAGTGAAGGATAGGCAGCTTGGACTGGCACAATTCTCCATGCATCATACCCCTAGTGGTGAGAGCCTGTAGACCACTGAGTCCTCTCTGCACGTGGTTCCTTGCAGATTTGCTGACCCTGCACTGAATCAGGAGAAGCAGCCAGCTGCAATATACTGAACAAGGAAAATTGCTCTCTTAATCCCCCATTCAGCACGTGTGTCCTGGAGGGAGAGTCCAGATGTCTACGTAAGCACACAGGGATTGACCGTTCACTTAAGTATAGTAATAAAGTTGGCCCAAGACATTTAGACTGCACCGAAGAGAGTTTTTTCTTACTAGCTATGCCTTATGGCACCAGGGACCATCAGTGGATGGTTTGAGTTGTAGCACACTTTCTGCTCTCGCACCCAGAATGCCACTGTTCAGTCTTGGATTATTAGCTTTTTCTTGACTGGTCACCCTTGATCTTACCTTATTCTCACATTCCAGGCCTCTTGATAGCATCTGGAGCCCACACCTTACACTCATCTCACTCCTTGATTGGAATGTGAGGTCTTCCATATGTAACAACTTATCCCTCTACCTCACTCCTGTTCTTCTTTGCTGCGAGCCAGGCTGCTACTCTCTCCCTTTGTAGCCATGGATTCATCCATGATGGTTGTCCTAAACTGTAAAATTTGATATACCTCAGTTCTCAGGAACATTACACTTTTCTAAAAGGTTCCCTGGAAAAGGAGTGCTCTCCTGGGGAGAGAAGCAAATTCATTGCGCCTGGTGGTGGGTTTGTATGTAGGTTGCTGCATAGTGGCACACAACTTTATCTACACACAAATCCTATTTGTGCCTCCACATGCCTTCTTCGTATATATGTTTTCCTATGTGTCTTCCTCAATAGGTTTGTTCCATAAATGTGGGCTACACAGGTGTCTTTTTTCCTTCTAGGTGTCTGCTGGTTCATCTGGCCCCAGCTATAGACATATTATCTTTGGCAGGGAGCCAAATCCTTCTCACAAATCCCACAACAGGATAGGCATTACCCCATAAACTAATATGGAGGAGCTATTTTTACCCCATTCTGTGCAACACAACACTCCGTTCTCTACCGGGGCCCAAGTTCTTCCTAGGATCAAGATGGGGTGAGACCAATTGCCCTCCGGGATAGTGGCAAATCACAGCTTCATTCAATGGTGTCTTCTTTTGTTCAAAGAGGCATAATAAGGCAAGAAAGCAGTTTATTGGCAAGAGTGGACATGACACCCGATCACTGTCAACATGCAATGAGCAAGCCAATATATGTGTTTACATCTGCTGACAAAATCCTGGAATAAAGAGCAAAGAGGCGAATGAGAGTCTGGAAAATGTCTTTCAGATTCTTAACACTAAACCTGGGGTAATCCCTACAAAGACAAACTGAAGATCCCTGCCCGCGCCTTGGATAGCAAGCCGTTGTCAAAATAAAAACTGCGAGTTCTGGATCCTTCCAAAATCCTTTGCTTCTTGCACTCTGTATACAAAGAGCTATTATTGTGGTGAACGAGTGTGACTAAAATCTGCCAGGCAACGATGCATTGCTGCCCTACCTGTGCCCGTCTTCTGAAGGAGGGAAGCTTGCACTGTTTCAGCTCGAGACAACCTGTCCTATGAAGAAGTGGTGTTTCCACTGCTGTTGTCCCATAATATGAAAAGACGAAGGAGATATTGAATACTCTTGATTCTCCTGTTTTTATTCTTGTGGCAGGGAAACACTTGAAGAAACATGTTTCTCTCACCCACACCATTTTAATATCGGTCTAACAGTTTCTTCTAGGAGTTTTGTACGTCTCCTATGTTTATCTGTGTTTATGGAGAGCGAACAACTGCCCTTTAACGCATCCCCCGTGTTTTAACTACTTGGCATGAACATGTGAGATAATCTTGTGATGTTCCTTCTGTTACTGCCACCTGTCCTTCACTTATTCTTTGTTTTAGGGAAGGTTGCACTGCTGCTGTCCATGATGTACCTTTGTTATGTCATGACGCTTGGTATAAAACTTTCCACCACACAAAAGACACATAATGGTTTGCAATGCCAATGCTTGTTTTAATGCATGGTGTGACTGCAAGAGTGAATCCTCAAAAATTATGAGTAGAGTTTATTTTTCATTTTACATGTGAAACAAGTAGTTTCTGAAATGGACTAAAATCTTTAAATTTTTTAAAACATAAATGACACATGGGTCCGTGTCATGTTTAACACCTTAGTCCAGTTCTGGCATTTAAATCAACTTCACTTTGCACTCTGGAGTTTTCAACCCACAGTGGAAGTGTTAGAAGCAGGACTTCAAGTCCCACAATGCAACATGATGCTGGATGGAACGAGAGGGATGACTGGCTGTATCATGTATCGTAGTATAACACAGCAGACTTGTGAAATGCAAAATAACAGTGGAGTTCCTGACTTTCTGCATTTTTTCTTGTAGATAATCAAGGTCAAAAGTAACAAAACTTGGCTGAGATGGCAGAAATAGCCTTTCAAGTGTAAAAGTAGCACCTCACTGCTGATCAGCTAACACTAACACTCCTTCACTACAAAGGACCTGCTAAAAGGAGTCATTTACCAGGACAATGCGAGCAGCGGCAGCGGAGTATGGCTTAAGAAACCCTCAAAAAGGAAAAACAATGCCCCTCTTCTCCCGCCTGCCTTCGGCCGAGCGGCTGACGTAATTTAAGAGGAGCGCCTGTAACCCCACTGGGATGCGCCCTGCCTAGAACAGGTGCAGCACGTGCCGCCAGGGGTGCAGCGCGTGCCGCCAGGGGCGCAGCGCGTGCCGCCAGGTGTGCCCTGCGTGCATCGCCAGTGGAACGTTGTCGTGTAAGGAGGATGCATGAGGCCAGAAGGTAAAGTGGTTGCATAAATCTGGCCCTACCCTTACACAGTATGTGCACCAAACTCCAGGGTGATAAGCCGTGCACAATCGCCCCTGGCGGCACTATTTGTTTATCCTTTCGCCACACCTCCCCGTCACTGGGACCGAGCTAACCCCGGAAGGACAGCAAGGCAGAGCCTCTTGTTTGTCCACAAGGTCAGCTGCACGCGTGCCCGTGACCCCGTCCTCATTTCAAGGCTCCGCCTCTCTTAGCCCTCCAGGTGTCATCAAAACAAGTTTGCACAGTGCTGGCTCAGCGAGTATCACCTGACGTTTTGATTTTCAGGTGAGAATAAGATGCCTGTCCCTTTTAATGTCAGAGAATGACATCAGCCTATCCCTTTAATGTTAATATGCAGTATCGATACTCCATTGGACAAGTGCTATTAGTGATTCAATGGGCCAATTAAAATGCAGCATTGTAAGTCATCCAATGGCTGGCACTTTAGAAAGAGGGATCATCGCCAAAAATGTGGGAGAAATATTTAAAACTTACTTTGACTTCATTGAGGGATAACCCTCCAGGAGCCTGTAGGTATTCATGTAATGCAATCTTTGCTGGGAAGCAACACAGCTCTGTTATTAATTGGGTGTTCGAAGACCACACACGTTTATTGTGCACATCAAGCGGGCATTTAAAGTTTAGGCCAACATAACATTACACAATTGCTTTAACTTCCCAGCACATGGATGTCCCCACAAGCTAGATCGCGTGCTCCACACTCCTTTTCTTGTGGTTCAGTGGATTCGCGGATCCACTGCGACACCCAGTGTGACACCTCTGGGGATTTGCTCCAGATCCCCAGAGATGTCACGTTGGGTTTTTAGGTGGATCCGCAATCCATGAAACCCCCCAAACAAGTTTTGTATTTTACATTTGACCTCATGGAGGCCCAGGGGGAAAGGGTGCACCTAACCTGCCCCCATATATCATATAGGACGCGGGAACCGAGACGCTGAGTCTTAAGATCGCGCTTGCAACTATTCCTTCATGTTGTGGCCAGACAATCACAATGCGTAGTTGAGTGCGTAGATCTGTGGATCCACCACAGATCCACTTCAGATCCTCAGTGGTGTGCAGTATAAAAAGTTTTTGAGCCTCAGTGGTGTGAAATATAAAAAAAATTGAGCCTTAATTGCTCCAAAAACTACTCAATGGATTTACACCAAATCACAAAAAGTAAATTTTCTGGACCAAGATCAAGTTTTCTGCCAAATTTGGTGTAAATCCGTTCAATGCTTTGACTGTAACTGTGTCTAAATATCCTATGGAAAAACGAATGACGAAAACGTGTGTTGAAACTCCCCTTTCTCTTAGCCCCTGCTCAGCGGACGACCCTCACACTTTCCACATGCAAACTAGGGAAAAAGCATTTAAAAAAAAAGATTTATGAAGATCTTACTGTGACTAACCAGTGGCGATCGCATAAAATTTACTTTGTTGCTTTTGTGGGGGGTGCCTCCCAACCCTCTACAGTTTTTAATTTACTCTTAACCTGCTTATCCCACTACACACCCCTAAACCCTAAAATTAGTAGTACCCCCTTCATCTTTTACCACTACCAAGCCTAAACGCTAAAATTACCTTTGCCACCACTAAACCCTAAAATTACCCTTATCCACCAATAGCACTACCCTCTCTCACGCTTTCACTCTCTCTCTCTCTCTCTCTCTCTCCATATATATATATATATATGTATGCCTTTTCCATGCTGGTAAATATTTATGCTTTTTCCACGCATGGAAATATATATATAGATATATTTACCTTACCAATACTTGTCATGCGAAGAAAAAGCATAAATATTTACCTGCGTGTTAAAGGTAGTTTCAGTAAAGGCTGTCAGATAAACGCATGCTTGGTAAAACCACTGCATGGTAAAGGCAGTGTTGGAAAGGTTGTTTCCTTCCAAACATGTTGATTCCGGTCCAGGGAAGACACAGCTTGGCAGTTCGGGCTGGACTGTTCCCATGAGGCACAGGGTCAAGACTGATTTACAGATAGCCGTGTCTGAACTGGGGTGGTGAAGTGAGCTACAGAACGATGTTGGATTCAGCCCAGATCTGTGAAAGGGGGTGAGTGTTTGAAAAGTTTCAGCGCTTTGTCCATCCTCTCCTTGTGTTCGCTTTGTTAACCCTAAGTTGGCAGGGTATGCCCAGATGTGGGTCCCTTGCTCACTTTGCCACTGGATTGAAGCTAGCCTGGCTGATGAGGGCTGTTAGCCCGAAACCGGTCCTAGGATGCTTGTTTCCGGTCCAGGGAAGACATGGCTTGGCAGTTCGGGCTGGACTGTTCTCATGAGGCACAGGGTCAAGACTGATTTGCATATAGCCGTGTCTGAACTGGGGTGACAAAGTGAGCTAAAGAACAATGATGGATTCAACCCAGATCTGTGACTGGAGTTGAGTGTCTGAAAAGTTTCAGCTCTCTGTCCATCATCTCCTTATGTTTGCTCCCTCCAAACATCTACCCGTTGAAGAACCAGAACCTTATGGGCCTGGCGGCGCAGGGTACGCCTTAATCTCCGGGGTTCACCTGCTCAGCTACACAGAGACACGGGACACTCTGTCAGGCGTTAAAAGATAGGATTTATTAGCTGCAGCTAGTACAGTTATCCCAGAAGTACACGAGGTAGGTTCTCAGGAGACTGCCACTTTACTCCGTGGCGCACAATCTTATATAGTACATATGTGAAATATACATTAACCAAAAACACACCCAAAACATACAAGAAAGAGCCAATAAGAAAGGTTGGAAAACAGAACAGAACCAATAGAAAAGGTTTGAAAATAAAGTATCAGGTAACTCGAAGAAGCCTCTCCTCCAACTGTGTTTGTCACCCCTCCCACGAACTAATTCATTAACAGGCTTGTAACCAACTCGCAGGTGGCGAGATCCGTTTGTGAGTTTTGGAGGACAGTTGTGAAACGAGAGAATGCTAGCAGAGGACAGCGAAGGCCAGACGATAAGATAAAGTCAGAAGAGAATAGTGTGAACCAACAGATAGATGAGACGGGGATTAGGAAAACCAGACAGGGATTAGTGTACTCGGCCAGTCCTAACACCAGCTTTGTAAATAGAGGCAGAAGGCTTATTTCGAAACGATGCTACAGGAAAAGCAGAAAAGGCTCTGTTCGCCGTGCTGCCTGAGTGAGGGCAACACAAAATGGCGGCGGAGTACAAAATGGGGGGTCGATTCGATCACGATCGAAAATCGGATTTTCTCAGACCCTCCTTTTGCCAGAACTCAGGCAAGATACATAGACTCACGTTAATCTGAGTCAATGTCGATGGCCATGAGGTCATCGAGCTGTTGCTGTAGCATCATTCTAATATTCTCTTTTCTTTGTGATTTGGGTTTAGGGATACACATAGTAGCACAAAGGTCGCAGATGGCGGGACCACAGTGCATACAAAGGCAACAAGAGAAAATGATGGTCAAAACTACTCCAAGGAATGTCAATGCCTTCCAACCCCATTTGGACAGTAGTCCCCAAAACCACTCCAATAATGACCAATCTCTTTCGTCCTGATGAATCGACTCAGAGATTATATGTAACTTCGAGATAGCTTGGTATACTGTCGGAGCGTCATCAGGTATGAAAATACAGCAACTTGACCCGATCAATTTGCACACTCCACCACGATCCGCAAGAACAAAGTCTAAGGCAACTCGGTTTTGTAAGGTCATAAGACGATCCGCCTGTAGTTCTGCTGTGATATTACTTAAGGCTCCTACAGTGATGTCTATAGTGGTTTCTACGACACGAACCAGTTGCCTTATATTTCTGCTGTTGGCCGTTGGACCCCAAAAAGGAAGAAATCCTTTGAGGAAATCTCCTCCCTCTTGTCCTGCTGTGTCTTTAGAATCAATAATCCCTCTGCCATATCTGTTTCGATGATAATTTGCAGAAGCGGTGTATGTAGGGGGAAGAAGCAAAGCTATATAACAGGTACCAGAAAAACCAGTTGGCAACCACATGTAAGCCCTATCGTGGCAGATAAAATACGTGCCTTGAGATGGTACTAGAGGCGGCGAGTTCTGAGAGGAGTAGACGTATGTGTGGGTACAGTTGTTTCTTTGTATGGTGTCAGAAGACTGACCATTTATTTGCAGACAGAAATTTCCCTCATGAGGAATAGTCCAAATTGGTGGAGATTTTCCTTGTTTAACCTTATCACTAAGGCTAGTGACATAATGGGTGACGTTCCAGTTTGTGTACGCTTTCCTTTCGTCAACGGAAATCTTACTATTTTCCATGATTTTAGCCATAGCTACCATACCCTTTATCAATGAACTATGACTAAAATCCGGACCACCAATATATGAACTAACGGATCTTCTGAATTTGCTCTGATAGGCATTGGAGAAGATAACAAAATAAGCCCAAGCGGAACCCTCATAAGAAAACGGAAGAACTAAATACGGCATTCCTTTTTCTGTGGTATGTGGCATAAGTCCACACACCCAACAGTCAGTTGTATTGATCACTAATTGGTGTTGATGTAATAACTGGACAAAGGAATTGTTGGAATATTCAGTTCTTCTAATGAGTTCATGTTGAGGAAGGGTATGAAATAGATGTGGAGAGACAGTAGAAGAAGACGAAGAGGTAGAAGGAGAGACAACTTTTTGCTGCAAAGCATAAATAATCCAATTTATAAACGCCAAAAGGATACACAATAATATAATAATACATAAGGCTATACTAAAACGAGTGAACATTAATCTACAGGATTCTTTTTTCATTTTATCCTTTCTCTCTCTTTTGCCTAATGTAGTTTCCATCTTTCTAAATGGATGCTCACAGCAATCTTCCTCAATCACTTAATTATGATTATCTGCCGTCCTATGACACTGCAAGTCCTGCAAGCCTATTGCCACTACTCAGGTCACAACCAAGACTCCTACCGTGACCCTGCAACCGGGATAGAATACTACATAGGAGAGAGAAAATCTCAAGTGTTCTTTAGTCTAGGTCTTAGGTTATAATGTTCTTTATCAGGTGCAGTTTGGTCTTGGAACAATGTTCGCGGAATTGTCGTATTCAAGCGACGATGTGGTGTTATCGCTTCCTGAAGAATGTCGTCGTCCTCTTTCTCAGACAATGTTCCATTCAGGCGTGCATCGCTAAAAGGTACACATCGTGGAACCTTCTCACTCTCAGAGTCACCAATGCCCCTACGCACCCATTGATCAAAGGGTAGAGGCAAAGGCACTTTTTTACAATGCACGCCGTGAATCCAATTTTTCTTTCCTTCGACTTTTACTGCTGTTCTCGTGACCAGGAGAACCAACCAAGGCTCCCTCCACCGGGGCTCCAAATTTTTCGTCCTTTGGAAATTCTTTATGCAAACCCAGTCACCTGGTCGGATAGAATGACCTGGGTCTGTTGAAGCCTCCAGCAAAGCACTCTGAACCTGTTGATGGAGAACACGCAATTTAGTTGTAAGTTCATGCAAGTAATCAATTAACATTGGATATGGCAAGTCTGAGTATTTATTAGGGCGAGGGACTCCCCATATATTAGCTGGGCGCCCAAAAACCACCTCGTAAGGGCTAAGTCCCAAACGAGAGTGTACAGCAGTTCTGGTGGACAGAATTAAGTCCTGTACTAGCCTGCACTTTCGCTAGTTTGAGTTTTAAAGTTCCGTTGTAGTATTCCACTAAACCCGCTGACTGTGGATGGTTTGCCGCGTGGAACTTTTGCTTGATACCAAGACCCGCACAAACTTTTTGAATGACTTGGCCCACAAATTCGCTCCCATTGTCACTCCAGACAATGCGCGGCAAACCAAACCTGGGGAAAAATTATTTTAGTAGAACTTTGGCTGTGGATAAGGCTGTATTATCTTTTAGAGGATATGCTTCTATCCACCTAGAAAAGGCACATACTACCACCAGAACATATTTGAGATTATTGCATCATTCCATGTGAATGTAATCGATTTGCAACACCTCAAATGAATATCTCGGAGGAGCAAAGTGACCCGCTGGAGTTGGGGTTCCCTTTCCCGGATTTTACATCAAACAAACAATCCAATGTTTCACTACATTGTCTGCACACTTTGGGATTCCTTCATTTTGCCACACTGGAGCCAGAAGCTTGCATATACCTTTCGCACTTAAGTGGGCTGGACCATGCGCCATAATAACTACTGGGACTACATAGGCATCTGGTAACAGCCAACGTTGGTGTTCAGATAATTCCACCCAACATCCCATCTCATCTAACATTCCCGTACTTTCTTTCCACTTGCTCAATTCTTTCTCTGTAGCCTCTTTCTGAATCGACCTTACACTTTCTACTGTATCCTCATACATTCCTCTCTCTAACGCAATTCGCAGGACCCGCCACATACATTCGACTTGTAGCATCTCTCGCTGTCTTTTTCGCTACTTCATCTGCAAATGCATTTCCACGACCAACATCATCTGTAATCTTTTTGTGTGCACTACACTTCACAATTGCTATTTGGGTGGGCAAAGCAAGTGACTCAAGAAGATCAGTCACCAACTGACCATGTTGTATTTTAGTGCCATGTGAAGTAAGGATTCCCCTCTCTTTCCAAAGACGCCCAAAATTGAACGCTACACCAAAAGCGTATTGACTGTCGGTGTACACGTTCACTCTTTTTCCTTTTGACAACGCACATGCTCTCGTTAAATCTATCAGTTCTGCTGCTTGAGCTGAATTGTGTCTGATACGTGCTGTTTCCACAACTGTATGTAAAGTAGTAACAGCATAGGCTGAAACTGTATCTCCATTAGGGAGCTTAAAGCAAGAACCATCCACCCATAGAATTCCATCCGGATTCTCTAGCGGCGTATCTTTCAAGTCAATTCTTCCTTTTGTCTCTTCCTCAGTACGGAGGAAACAATCATGTTGCTCCTGAACACCTTTCTCCTCTGGAAGGGGCAACAGAGTAGCTGGATTTAAGGTATTACATCGTTTGATATGTACGTGACTAGCAAAAAGCGTCAGCTCGTATCCAGTTAAATAAGCACTCGTAAGATGCTGCATTTTCGTTCTATTTAGCAAAGTATCTACTGCATGTGGCACCATAACAATGAGAGTATTATCCAACACCACTCCAGCAGACTGTTGAATAGAAATTGCTGCTGCTGCTGTCGCTTTGAGACAACTAGGCAATGCTTTAGCTACTGGATCTAACCTAGCCGAAAAATAGGCACATGGCCGCTGTTTGTCTCCAAATCGCTGTGTTAAAACTGACAACGCACAACCCTCTCTCTCACGGACATAGAGCGTAAAAGGATTACTGTAATCAGGAGTACCTAGTACAGGAGCGGTACACAGAGCAGCACGTAAATCAGTAAAACTCCTCTGACACTCGTCAGTCCAAGGAAGGGGCTGAGGTGTATCTTTCAAAGTGAGTGCCAACAGAGGTTTAGCTAACAAAGAAAAGTTTGGAATCCACTGCCTACAATAAGAAGTAATACCCAGAAAGGCACGTACCTCCCTTTGTGTGGATGGCACAGACATTTGCGCAATCGCCTGAATTCGTTCTGGGGTTAATCGTCGTCCCTCCTTTGATAGGAGATGACCCAAATAGGTAACCTCTCGACGAACATATTGTAGTTTGGAAGGTGAAACCTAATGATTCAGATTAAACAAATGGCGTAACAATGCAACAGTCACATTTTTGCAAATATCTTCTGAATCAGCAGCGATTAACAAGTCGTCCATGTACTGAATAAGAGCAGCACCAGACGGCAAATGAATAGTATCAAGATGACATTTTAAAGCTTGGCTGTAAATAAAGGGACTTTCACAATAGCCCTGAGGTGCGCGCTTGAAACTGAAGCTTCGGCCTCCAAGAGAGAAGCCCAAAATATCCCTACTCTCTTCTGCAATGGGAATACTAAAGAAGCCATTTTTTAGATCCATAACAGAAAATCAAGTCGCTGTGGAAGGTATCATTGTCAACAGAGCAGTGATATCTGGGACAACAGGAAATTGTGGTACAACAATTTTGTTTAGATCCCGAAGATCAATTACGAAACGATATACAGGTGGCTGAGAAGGATCAGTGCATTTAAGAACAGGAAGAATAGGACTAATGCATATGTTTCCTCTCAGTTCTTCAACCACACCCTTCTGAATCAAATCATGAATGATTTCCAAAAGCGCTTTTTCACCTTCAGTGAAAATTCTATATTGCGGAATACGTGGCAATTCAACATTAGGTTTGAGAGTGACAACATAAGGTGGAATCTCAAGACAGCCCACATCGTTCGGACCCGTGGCCCAAAGCGTTGGCGGAAGAGAGAGCAATTCAGGAGGAAACTGATCTTTGGACAAATACATTGGAGAAGTCAGTTTCTGTCCTAAAGTAAGATGTACACCAGAAGGAGAACAATATATCGTAGCATGCATTCTTTTCAATAAGTCCAAACCCAACAGATTCTCACCGCAACTATTCGTCAAAAGAAGCGGAGCTTCCAAATCATAAGTGCCAATTGAAATAGGCAAAGGGCAAGAAACCGGATTACGAACAGGGGCGCCAGAAAATCCTACAGATACATTTGTTAAGCCAGACAAAGGTGCCCCAGAGAGTTTAGAATGAATGATAGAACTTCTCATCGCCCCAGTATCTAGAAGAAATGGCTCTGAAACACCCATTGTAGTGACATTAACATAAGGTCCATTCTGATCTACTGGAACCGACACAACTCCCTTACTTTGTCCAAGGCTGTCCTAGTTAGCATGAAGACTTTCATTCTCTGCTTCAATATAATGGTCTTCATTGTAGTACTGTGTAGACCTAACATTTTGCTGATCAAAGTAATTCACGGAATTAGGAGGAGGAAGTGCACGCTGTTCTTGAGTCAACACACCTCGACCTCTACCTCTATTTGCTGACTGGAGGCCACCACGACCGCGTGGAGCGGATAATGCTCCACTACGCTGCAATAAAACCGGACAACTATTCTTAATATGACCTTCCTCTCTACAATAGGCACATTGATTAGGTCCTAACAAAGGTCGCAGAATATATGGCTCAGGTTTTTGATACAACCTCTGAAACTGCGGAGGCTGTTGAAACTGAGGCTGAACATAGCGAGGAGGATAAGCTTGTTGCAAGAGAACCTTTGTTTTTAATTCTTTCGTCTTTTTCTCTTGCTTTTCTTTTTCTTCTTTATCTCTGTTCTCATATTATTGTGCAGTAGCCAATATCTGGGCAGAAGAAGAAACAGCCCATGAGCTTTCAGAATCTTTCAACTTGCGTGACAGCTCGGGAAGCAAATTAAATACAAATTTATCCACAAATAATCGCTGTCCACCCTCTGTAGCCATATCTTGACCACTGTGATCAATAAATGTCTCTTCGGAACGAGTAAAGAAATCAGAGACACTTTCATCTTTTTTTTGTTTGCATGCCGCTAATTTATCCCAATTAACTCTCAAGGCAGGCATCATCGTTTTCATTAATGTAATAATTCTACCAGGGAGTTCTGAAATCAAAGCATCAGGCTTCGCACCACCCACTTGGTCTCTATCTGCGGCAATTATAGCAGCCCAATCAGCACCTAATTCCTGTGCGTGATTCTCCTTACGAATCCTAGCCCATAATGTTTGTGGGACTACATTTCCCATCAACATATCGATATCAGCTAGATTCATGATGCAAGCATCAACCGTGTGTGATAATTCTTTATAATAACCCGCAGGGTTTTTACGAGGATCCGGTAGAGTCTGTTTGAGGGCTAAAACTTCAGATCTCTTCCAGGGGACATGTACCCATATACGTTGAAAATGAGCAGGAATAACTGGATTATTACCTTGAGCTGCAACCTCTTCCTTCCATACTGGAGGAACCTCTCTCATGGGATAATTTTTCAGTGTCAGTCTAACCAACGGATCGGAATCAAGGAAAGTCTGAGAGGACAATAAGTTTCTAAAGGAAATAAGTGTCCTTACAGCATTTTCAACTTTGGAACCCACAATAAGTCCTTTATCAAAGTCAACCTGAACATCTAACAGACCCTGTGGAACCTAATTCAAATTCACACCCTCCCATTCTTTAATGAGAGTATCACACATTACATTGAAAACATATCTTTGCGTAGGTGCATTCCATTGTGAGAAGGTAGGCATAATATCGGGCACACTGTACTGGGGACCCTTTATGATCCATTTACGTGCGAGAGATTCCAAATTTTCTCGTTCTTCGGCAGCTGGGAATTGACTACGAGATTGTCTTCGAGCAAAAGCCGGAGATACATTTAAAGCTTCAAAGAAAGGAGATAGAATACCAGAGACAGTGTCCGTAAGTCGCCTACGCACAGACGGAGAATTGGACATGAGGATAGGGGACAAGGTATTAGGCGAACTAACAGAAGGAGAACTGGTAATTGCAGGAGGAGCAGAAGGCAAAGGAGATCGAAGATCAGGAGATGAGGGCAAAGAAGTCGAAGTTAAAGGCAAAACTGGTAGAGGCGGTAATACTGGAAGAGGCAAATGCGGAAGAGCCGGAACAGGCGGAGGTACTGCTGGCGGCTGAACAGGCTGTAACAACTGGGGTGCATTGGCACCTTGTGCATAGGGCGGAGGCAATCTCAATAAATGAGACATTAGGGGATCTTCTTCCAAATCTTTCTTGTTATCGGAAGGGGAAACAGGCAACACCGGATAGCATTTATCTATCGCCATACGATGCTGTCTCTCTGAAATTTCCATCACATTATCAATTTCATCGTCTTTAAATTGTTGGGCAGCCTGTATAATTGCCATACCCTGTGCTTTCCTATCTCGTTTTGTTTGCTTAATTTTTCTATGTTTGGCTTCCTTACGCCAAAGGCGGAAAGAGTCAAACATTGCCGGCCGGGCTTTTCTTTTGAATAAAACTGCTTCTAAATTATCTAGCACATCCGACTCAAAACTACAATTTTCTGACCATTTTAAAACACCATCTTTCTTTGTGTATCGGGTCCATGCCTCGTTAAAGGCAATGGGGCCAATACCATGTTTTGAATAGAGCTCATATGTGGGAGTTCCAACCGAAGGAATCGGACAAGAGTCCTCAAGCCGGGAATCCCTATTACAACCAAAGCAACAAAGTTTTCCCAACTTAGTCAGACCAGGCATCTCGTGATTTTACCGGACTGTTCACAAACTTCAAGGGGGTAAAACTCAGTTTACGCAGCACAAATGCACTTACCCCTCGGCTTCGGCTATTGCAATAGTCGAATCTAAGGACCAAAGGAACAAAAAAACAAAGGACCAAAATTGTGGGAGCGACCCACCAAATACTTAACTAAGGATGTCTTCTCACGCCAACAGAGGCCTGTCTATCATCTCGCCTTACCATACATCACCAAAGGAAGGGCCAAGACAGGGCGGTAGTCAGGGCAGCAGTCGTCAGTAGCCGTCAGGAAGGAGTAACCACGCTGAAAAAGACCTTCGGACCACTTTCGACATACAGGGGTCGCTTCACGTGGCTCGCGAATCCTCCAGAATTTTCTTGCGGGGTTCCTCAAGACCTTCAGGTAGAACCACTACCACTGAAGCTGCCCCACATTGGGCGCCAGTTGAAGAACCAGAACCTTATGGGCCTGGCGGTGCAGGGTACGCCTTAATCTCCGGAGCTCACCTGCTCAGCTACACAGAGACACGGGACACTCTGTCAGGCGTTAAAAGATAGGATTTATTAGCTGCAGCTAGTACAGTTATCCCAGAAGTACACGAGGTAGGTTCTCAGGAGACTGACACTTTACTCCGTGGCGCACAATCTTATATAGTACATATGTGAAATATACATTAACCAAAAACACACCCAAAACATACAAGAAAGAGCCAATAAGAAAGGTTGGAAAACAGAACAGAACCAATAGAAAAGGTTTGAAAATAAAGTATCAGGTAACTCGAAGAAGCCTCTCCTCCGACTGTGTTTGTCACCCCTCCCACAAACTAATTCATTAACAGGTTTGTAACCAACTCGCAGGTGGCGAGATACGTTTGTGTGTTTTGGAGGACAGTTGTGAAATGAGAGAATGCTAGCAGAGGACAGCGAAGGCCAGACGATAAGATAAAGTCAGAAGAGAATAGTGTGAACCAACAGATATTTGAGACGGGGATTAGGAAAACCAGACAGGGATTAGTGTACTCGGCCAGTCCTAACACCAGCTTTGTAAATAGAGGCAGAAGGCTTATTTCGAAACGATGCTGCAGGAAAAGCAGAAAAGACTCTGTTCGCCGTGCTGCCTGAGTGAGGGCAACACAAAATGGCGGCGGAGTACAAAATGGCGGGTCTATTCGATCACGATTGAAAATCGGATTTTCTCACTGGGTCATTGTGAGAAGTTGGCCTGATATGTAGTGCTCACTATTCTAGTGATCACTGTGTATCATTCCAAACGACCCTTATTGATGATTGGTTGTAAGTCAACCTTTTAGACCAGCTATCCTAGTAGCATGGATACGAGCAGTCTTTAGGCTAAACTCTAGAGGGCGTGGAAGTTTGGCTCACTGGTTAGAGTAGGCAGACCTGGAAGCAGAGGTCAGCCTGGGACCAGGGTTCAATTCCCGGCTCGGCTGGGTCTTGAGTCCATAAATTGTCCATGGACTCGATAATTCTCGCTCCAGTGCATACTCGATTCATGGGTTCACACTCTGCGACTCTGGGCAATAGCTTGCTTAATATCCACAATGGCCCCTCGCGGCGGGATGCCTGGCTTTCACCTTGTGGATGCCCTGCTGGGTTATCTCACAGGGGAATACCAGGACGGGTTCCCTAAGCAAGCGCATAGAGACCGGTTGGTGATTTGCGCTATATAAATATCTGTACATTTACATTTACATTTAAGCCAGCTGTTTACCATCACATATACCCCTTGAACGTCAAGTGAAAGGACACCACACAAGTTGTTATGAAAATAAACAATATTTATTTATAACAAGACTACCCTGGCTCTTTATGAGTCAGGGAGCTAAGCACACTACAAAACTCTTAGAAAATACTTCAGTTGCACAATTTACACAAATGCCCGAAGGGCACGAGAAACCATCTACGCTAACAGTGAAATGCGAGTGGTTAGAGTCTGGAGTTACTGATTCCGGAGTGATCCGATCAGTGGGACTAAACGAAAAAAAGGAACTGGACACTTGTAGAGCGAACCTGCGATGGAGCACCAAAATGCTCGAGTTACCTAGCCCAGAGGCTGCGGCTGCGTGAGGTTCGGCAAGATGTCGCGAGTCCTCGTTGTAGTCTCAGGAGCCTGAAAGAAGAAGTTGCTGGCAGGCGACCAGTGTCGATGTTTCAGCGAGATCCAAGCCTGGATCGGTGTTGAAGGAAACCTGAAAGCAGAGGGGACTCAGTTCTCAACCGCTAGCCAGCGATCGTGCGGGTACCAGGAAGGTACCGGCTGAAGTCACCTCGACCAGGTGAGTGGATGACGTCGGACTCGGCTGTTCCTCAGACCAGGAGGCGCGGCGGCGACCAGGATGGAGGGCGAGCTGTCCCACGAAGGTGTCTGCTGTCGATGATGCTGGGCCCAGGAGTGGGGCAGCAGGTCTTGGCAGTGGCAACCCACGCGGTGGAGTCAAGATGGCGTCTGGAGTGGACCAGGGGGGTCCGAGGTACTCCTCTGTTGAAGGGGAGCAAGGGCCAGTCTGGAGCAACCAGACCAGTGATGAAAACAAACTATCGTGGTGCGTCGTGAAGAGGGCCACAAGCCGGTCGGCGAGTGGTCGGACAACGCGGTGAACAGCAAGGAGCAGAAGGGCCCCCACGCAGATCTCGTGGATGCTGGGGAGGCGGACTTCGGTGCTGGAGCCGCTCAGGGTTAGGGCTTCTCAAACCCTAGGTACACTCACTCGAGGGTCCCTCGGTGGGCGTGTTAGGTAAGCGTCGTGCAGGTTCTGAAGATGGCCGGTCCCGCAGGTCTCGTCACACCTACGAATCTCAGCTGGGCTGACGATGTAGGTAGAGGTCAGAGATGGCAGGGAACCCGGGTCTCGTCGAGCTGGGCAGTCTTGATCCGTGGGAGAGACGTACAGCAAACCACAAGCGCTTAGTTGGTGCCTGCTGGTGCAGGGTGGCTACTCCTTAGCCACAAGGGAGAGTCTTCAGAAAAGTCAAGAGTTCCTTTCATGGAAAGTAGTTCAAGATTCAGAATTATCCAATTTGGGAAGGGGACCCGCTCCCACCTTTATTCTAGGAAAAAGGGGCTGGCCTGTGACTAGGTCCTACCTATGGGTGGGACCAGGAGGGGGGTGGTTACACCCCTATCCTTTGTCCGGCTTCGCCCCAGCTCAGGGGCTGGTGTGCCCCCGAAACTGGTTTGAGCCGGGCTATGCACAGTGAGCACCGGGGTGCCACTTGCAATCACCTTCCTTTCAGCCCTGCCTACCTGGGATACACAAACCCTGTCTGGGATGGTGCTAACACCGCCCTCGACAGGAAACCCTTTGTCCAAGCCCCCTTCGCTGGAAGGTCTCCCAGCAGCAGGAGGTCAGACTTGTGTCTGGTGGCAGCATCCATTTTGTGATGCTGAGGCTTGAGTCAACTTTAACCGGGGTTCAAGGTTACTTCCATGTCGTGTCCCTCTAGAAGGGTGGAATGCTAACCCCGTTGCCAGAACTGGCGAGGGGTTCGTATTCCAATTCGTATGACACCTTACTCGACATGTGTAGGTGATGCGAGGCCAAAGTTAGCAAATAACCGCAAGGATTATAATGCATTTTAAGGTAGTTGGCCCGCGTCACCATGGAACGGCTATTTAGGACTTGGTTCCGCAAGCCGTCGACGGGCTCAGCTCGCGCCAGCGCACCGTCCCACATGATCCCCAGCACTCTGCCTTCAGGATTGATAAGGCCTGCCATAGGAGTGACTGATAGGAATCCATGTGTCCATTTTAGGGTTAGGTATAGGAATACTACACCTACAGCAACGGGTGATTACACCACCTTGCCCCAGCTGTCGTGCAGCCAGTTGTGTCAAATTTGGGCGGCCATCCAGGGGTGGCATAATACATGCTGCAGCCCATGGTAGGCCCTGGGTACACCGCTGCCCTGGATACCTGTGGTATGCTGAGACAGGGACTGACAAGGCGGCCCAGTTCCAATTAGTGGATGCACCTAATGTACATGTGTATTAATTTCGAGAGAGAACAGCTAGGCTGTGGGTCTGATTGGCAGGCCCACAGCCAGGGAAAGTCGTAAACCAATGAAGCAAAAGCAAAAAATCTGGGTGATCATAGGATTGCAGACCCTACTCTCCTACATGACCCCCCCCCCCAAACTTTGGGACAATAAGCTAACCTTGACCAGGTGAGTCTTCTTGCTCTAAGTGGAAATACCTGGAGAGCCCATCTGCATTGCCATGATCAGTGCCAGGTCTATGCTCCACTGTGAAGTCCATCCCCTGTAGGGAAATGGACCACCTAAGTAGTTTGGGGTTTTCACCCTTCATTTGATTTAGCCACAAGAGGGGCTTATGGTCGGTCTGAATCTTGAAGTGAGTGCCAAACAAGTATGGCCTCAACTTCTTCAGGGCCCAAACCACAGCAAAGGCCTCCCTCTCAATAGCTGACCAATTCTTCTCTCTGGGGGTCAGCCTCCTGCCAATAAAAGCTATGGGCTGGTCATGACCATCAAAATTCAGTTGAGATAGAACAGCTCCCACACCCAACTCCGAAGCGTCTGTTTGGACAATGAATGGTTTGGAGTAGTCTGGACTCTTTAGGATAGGTGCTGTGCACATGGCCTGCTTTAGGTCATCGAATGCCTTCTGACAGCTTGCTGTCCACTGAACTTTTTTTGGCATCTTCTTACTTGTCAGATCGTTTAGCGGGGTCACAATGGATCCATAATTTCTGACAAATTTCCGGTAATAACCAGTCAGGCCCAAGAAAGCTCGAACCTGAGTCTGGGTGGTTGGAGGAGCCCAGTCCTGTATGGCCTGTATTTTGCTCTCCAATGGCTGAACCTGGCCTCCACCTACAAGGTGGCCCAGGTATACAACCTGTGTCTGCCCTATCTGGCACTTAGTGGCCTTGATAGTGAGGCCTGCCTTTTGCAGGGCCTCTAACACTTTCCTCAGGTGGACCAGGTGATCCTCCCAGGTGGAGCTAAAGACAGCGATATCGTCCAGATACGCCGCACAGAAGTCATCCAACCCAGTGAGAACTCGATTCACCAGCCTTTGGAAGGTGGCAGGTGCATTTTTCAAACCAAAGGGCATTACCACGAACTGATAATGCCCACCCGGGGTAGAAAATGCTGTTTTGGGTTTGGCCTCCTCAGCTAACCTGATTTGCCAATACCCAGCTGTCAGGTCAAACGTACTTAAGTAGTTGGCCGAAGCCAACCGGTCTATAAGTTCGTCTGCTCTTGGTATTGGGTGGGCGTCAGTCTTAGTGACTGCATTGAGACCTCTGTAGTCCACGCAAAACCTCATCTCTTTCTTACCGCCCTGGGTGTGAGGTTTCGGCACGAGAACTACGGGACTAGCCCAGGGGCTGTCCGAGGGCTCAATGACTCCCAGCTCCAACATTTTCTGCACCTCTGTCTTGATGCAGTCTCTGACATGATCAGGCTGTCGATAGATTTTACTCTTTACGGGCAGACTGTCCCCAGTGTCGACCTCATGGGTACACCAATTGGTCTGACTGGGTGTCAGAGAGAACATATGTCGAAAGGATTGAAGAACCTGTTTACAATCCTTTTGTTGATGTCCAGAGAGGCTGCCGCAAAAGACAACACCATCTACTGACCCATCGTCAGGGTTCTGAGAGAGCAGGTCCGGGAGAGGGTCACTCTCCTCCTCCTGTCCCTCATCTGTGGCCATGAGCAAGCCCATGCCCTCCCTATCGACATATGCCTTGAGCCTGTTTACATGGAGCACCCGGTGGGGGCTCCGGGGAGTTCCCAGGTCTACCAAGTAGGTGACCTCTCCCTTTTGCTCAATGATCGTGTGGGGCCCAGACCATTTGTCTTTGAGTGCTGCTGGGGCCACTGGCTCCAGCACCCACACCTTCTGTCCAGGCTGGTACACAGTCAGGACAGCCTTTTGGTCGTGCCAAGCTTTCTGTAATTCTTGGCTCGCCTCAAGGTTTTTAGATGCCTTTTCCATGTACTCCGACATCCGCGAGCGGAGGCCGAGCACATAGTCCACAATGTTTGATGCCGGCTTTCTGAGAGGTCTCTCCCATCCTTCCTTTACCAAACAAAGGGGTCCCCTTACAGGATGTCCGAACAGAAGCTCAAAAGGGCTGTAGCCAACCCCCTTCTGCGGGACCTCTCTGTAGGCGAACAAGAGGCAGGGTATCAGGACATCCCATCTCCGCCGAAGCTTTTCAGGTAGTCCGTGAATCATCCCTTTTAGGGTCCTGTTGAATCTCTCAACAAGCCCATTGCATTGCGGGTGATAGGGTGTGGTGAACTTGTAGTTGACACCGCACTCCTTCCACATTGCAGTCAGATATCCCGACATGAAGTTTGCACCTCTGTCTGAGACAACCTCCTTAGGGAAGCCCACTCTGGAGAACACTCCAACTAGGGCCCGTGCCACCACAGGGGCTGTAGTGGTCCTAAGGGGAATAGGTTCAGGATACCTGGTGGCGTGGTCCACCACCACCAGTATAAACTTGTGCCCTGATGCTGTCTGGGGTTCCATTGGTCCGACAATGTCGATCCCCACTCGTTCAAAGAGCACCCCCACCACCGGTAGTGGCATCAGGGGGGCCTTTGTCGTGCCACCTGACTTACCACTGGCTTGGCAAGTGACACAGGAGCGGCAAAACTCCTTCGTATCTTCGGACATGTGGGGCCAGTGAAAGTGTGGAACAATTCTGTCCCAAGTCTTATTCTGGCCTAAGTGACCTGCAAGGGGAATCTCGTGGGCCAAGGTAAGAAGGAAACCTCTCAGAGACAAGGGGATGACCAGCCTCCTGGTCGCGCCAGGCTTGGGGTCTCTTGCCTCGGAGTACAGGAGTCCATCGTCCCAGTACACTTTGTGGGTACCTGTGGCGTTCCCTGCAGCCTCAGCAGCAGCCTGCTGTCTGAGGGGTTCAAGTGAGGGGCAGTCTAACTGTGCCTTCCCCAGGTCTTCCCTGGAGGGTCCCCCTGAGCCCAGAAACTCAACCTGACCAGGTTCAAGCTCTTTCGGCTCAGTTTCCCTCAGTTCTTTAAGGTCAGCCTCCTCAGAGACTTGATCCACGACCTGGGGCAAGGGGGAGGGCGAAGCCTTACCCTTACTGCTCCTTTTCTTGGAAGGTGTCTGGTCCGTTCTTCCAGGATCCAGCACCTGTTCAGTGGGGCATCTTTTGGCCTGTGACCTGGTCACAGCAAGGACATGTGCTGGCAAGCCTAACATTTCCATGTGAGTCCTCTGCTCCACTTCTGACCATTGTGACGTTTCCAAATCATTGCCCAACAGACATTCTACGGGGAGGTCTGAACTAACCACAACCTTTTTCAGGCCACTTACCCCTCCCAAGGAGAAATCAACAACTGCCATACTGTGATTGGTAGTGACGTTGCTGGCATTGGTCACTAGGTAATCGGTACCTAGCATGATCTGTCCAGGGTCCACAAAGTTAGGCGTCACCATGGTGACACTGGCACAAGTGTCCCTGTAGGCCTGAGCCACTTTTCCATTGATCAAAGGTGTCTGTCTGTATTTGCCCAAAGTATTGGGACTGGCATCAGGGGACATATCCATATCCCCTGTACAGACAAGGACGGCCTGAGTGAGCGTGCTGACTAAGTCGTCACTCCCCTCGGTTCCCAAGGTTAACCCAACTAATGCCTTGGGAGGCGCACTACCACTGCTGACTGTACTAGGGGGTGCAGGTGCCTTAGGGGCTGCAGTGGCAGGAGTTTGCCCTCCTTTCTTGGTGCACTCACTAAACCAGTGAGTCTTACTTTTACAGTATTGGCACCACCTTTTTGACTGGCCTTCTTGAGTCTTCTTCTTCTGTGAAGCCTGACCCCCACCCTCTTTGGTTTGTTGGGGACCTGTCGAAGACTTCTGGTCATTTTGTTCGTTCTTGTTACTACCCTTCTGGTCTGCTTTCTTCTGACCACCCTGGTTCTGAGTCTGGTTCTGCTTGACCCTTGTTCTGACCCATCTGTCTGCCTTCTTTCCCAATTCTTGGGGAGAGGTCAGATCCGAGTCGACAAGGTGCTGATGCAACAATTGGTTCTGACAGTTGTTTAAAATCTGTTCTCTCATGATAAGATTGTACAATCCTGTGTAATCAGTAACCTTGCTACCCAGCAACCAGCCCTCCAAAGCCTTAGTGGCACAATCGACAAAATCAGTCCAATCCTGAGACTGGATTTTCTGGGTGTCCCGGAACAGCAACCTGTACTGTTCCGTGGTTAAGCCAAACCCATCAATCAGTGTATTCTTCAGGCCTTGGTAGTTGTTTGCATCCTCAGCTCTAGTAGTGAGGAGCTTGTCTCGACCTTTACCTTCAAAGGAGAGCCACAGTATAGCTGCCCACTGACTTTGGGGGACGCACTGGACAGTGCAGGCCCTCTCTCTCCAAAGCAGTTATCCACTTGTGGATGTCGTCCCCTTGCTTAAAGGGGGGCACTATTTTACTCAGGTGTCTAGTGTCTATACCCCTGTCTTTCTCTCTAAGGAGAATGCTGCCACCAGTGGGATCTAACCCACTTAATTTCTGCTCTCGGGCTAAGGCAAGTCTTTCTTTGGCGAGGGCAAGTTCTTCCCGCTCGATCCTCAGATTGACCTCCCTCATCTTCGCTTCATGCTCCCTTCTCTGAGGGGACGTCATTCCTCTCTGAGAAGATGCCTGAGAGACATGTGTTCGAACAGATCTGTTAGAGCCTCTGGAGAGAGACCTAGCTCGTCCGTTCCCAATGTTAGGCCTGCTTGAGCGTGGGCCCGGGGCTCCCCCAGTTCCACTCTCATGCCTGCTTAAGTTGGTCCTCGTAAGCCTACCGACTACCACTGGACCTTTGTTTGCCTCGTCTCCTGATAACTCCTCCTCGTCTTCCTCCTCTGTATGGAGGTCGAGGTCTGGGTCACCAAGGGTTCCCTCTAAGGGAGGCATGTTCCCATCAGCATCGGGGGGACCTGTGTTAGAGGACCTCCTGGCATCGTACGTCTCTAAGAGACCTATCAGAAATGCGATGGTAGGGTTAGAACCCTGGTTTAGCTTCCTGGAGGCACACAGTTGTCTCATCTCCTTGAAGCTAAGAGCTGCATATCGTGACATGACCTGTGGAGGGTCACTGACCACTAAGGGAGTCTCCGCAGACTCTCCGTGGACCGACATGCTTCTAGTAAGGTGTAAGTGATGCACCTACCTACACTATTTGTTTACCTACTGATCCCTTGCTAAGAGTTGTAGTCAGGGTGTGCTAAGCCCTGTTACGCTACAACAGCTGGTTCAGTAGAACTCAGAGTATTCTAAGTTAAGTTATATGTACCTGGGTACTTATGTGATCTTTCACTTTGATATTCTTAGGATACGTGTGTGGTAAAACAACAGCAAGCTCAAATCCCAACCGCTGCTCACCAATGTGAGAAGTTGGCCTGATATGTAGTGCTCACTATTCTAGTGATCACTGTGTATCATTCCAAACGACCCTTATTGATGATTGGTTGTAAGTCAACCTTTTAGACCAGCTATCCTAGTAGCGTGGATACGAGCAGTCTTTAGGCTAAACTCTAGAGGGCGTGTTAAGCCAGCTGTTTACCATCACATATACCCCTTGAACGTCAAGTGAAAGGACACCACACAAGTTGTTATGAAAATAAACGATATTTATTTATAACAAGACTACCCTGGCTCTTTATGAGTCAGGGAGCTAAGCACACTACAAAACTCTTAGAAAATACTTCAGTTGCACAATTTACACAAATGCCCGAAGGGCACGAGAAACCATCTACGCTAACAGTGAAATGCGAGTGGTTAGAGTCTGGAGTTACTGATTCCGGAGTGATCCGATCAGTGGGACTAAACGAAAAAAAGGAACTGGACACTTGTAGAGCGAACCTGCGATGGAGCCCCGAAATGCTCGAGTTACCTAGCCCAGAGGCTGCGGCTGCGTGAGGTTCGGCAAGATGTCGGGAGTCCTCGTTGTAGTCTCAGGAGCCTGAAAGAAGAAGTTGCTGGCAGGCGACCAGTGTTGATGTTTCAGCGAGATCCAAGCCTGGATCGGTGTTGAAGGAAACCTGAAAGCAGAGGGGACTCAGTTCTCAACCGCTAGCCAGCGATCGTGCGGGTACCAGGAAGGTACCGGCTGAAGTCACCTCGACCAGGTGAGTGGATGACGTCGGATTCGGCTGTTCCTCAGACCAGGAGGCGCGGCGGCGACCAGGATGGAGGGCGAGCTGTCCCACGAAGGTGTCTGCTGTCGATGATGCTGGGCCCAGGAGTGGGGCAGCAGGTCTTGGCAGTGGCAACCCACGCGGTGGAGTCAAGATGGCGTCTGGAGTGGACCAGGGGGGTCCGAGGTACTCCTCTGTTGAAGGGGAGCAAGGGCCAGTCTGGGCAACCAGACCAGTGATGAAAACAAACTATCGTGGTGCGTCGTGAAGAGGGCCACAAGCCGGTCGGCGAGTGGTCGGACAACGCGGTGAACAGCAAGGAGCAGAAGGGCCCCCACGCAGATCTCGTGGATGCTGGGGAGGCGGACTTCGGTGCTGGAGCCGCTCAGGGTTAGGGCTTCTCAAACCCTAGGTACACTCACTCGAGGGTCCCTCGGTGGGCGTGTTAGGTAAGCGTCGTGCAGGTTCTGAAGATGGCCGGTCCCGCAGGTCTCGTCACACCTACGAATCTCAGCTGGGCTGACGATGTAGGTAGAGGTCAGAGATGGCAGGGAACCCGGGTCTCGTCGAGCTGGGCAGTCTTGATCCGTGGGAGAGACGTACAGCAAACCACAAGCGCTTAGTTGATGCCTGCTGGTGCAGGGTGGCTACTCCTTAGCCACAAGGGAGAGTCTTCAGAAAGTCAAGAGTTCCTTTCGTGGAAAGTAGTTCAAGATTCAGAATTATCCAATTTGGGAAGGGGACCCGCTCCCACCTTTATTCTAGGAAAAAGGGGCTGGCCTGTGACTAGGTCCTACCTATGGGTGGGACCAGGAGGGGGGTGGTTACACCCCTATCCTTTGTCCGGCTTCGCCCCAGCTCAGGGGCTGGTGTGCCCCCGAAACTGGATTGAGCCGGGCTATGCACAGTGAGCACCGGGGTTCCACTTGCAATCACCTTCCTTTCAGCCCTGCCTACCTGGGATACACAAACCCTGTCTGGGATGGTGCTAACACCGCCCTCGACAGGAAACCCTTTGTCCAAGCCCCCTTCGCTGGAAGGTCTCCCAGCAGCAGGAGGTCAGACTTGTGTCTGGTGGCAGCATCCATTTTGTGATGCTGAGGCTTGAGTCAACTTTAACCGGGGTTCAAGGTTACTTCCATGTCGTGTCCCTCTAGAAGGGTGGAATGCTAACCCCGTCGCCAGAACTGGCGAGGGGTTCGTATTCCAATTCGTATGACACCTTACTCGACATGTGTAGGTGATGCGAGGCCAAAGTTAGCAAATAACCGCAAGGATTATAATGCATTTTAAGGTAGTTGGCCCGCGTCAGCATGGAACGGCTATTTAGGACTTGGTTCCGCAAGCCGTCGACGGGCTCAGCTCGCGCCAGCGCACCGTCCCACATGATCCCCAGCACTCTGCCTTCAGGATTGACAAGGCCTGCCATAGGAGTGACTGATAGGAATCCATGTGTCCATTTTAGGGTTAGGTATAGGAATACTACACCTACAGCAACGGGTGATTACACCACATTGCCCCAGCTGTCGTGCAGCCAGTTGTGTCAAATTTGGGCGGCCATCCAGGGGTGGCATAATACATGCTGCAGCCCCTGGTAGGCCCTGGGTACACCGATGCCCTGGATACCTGTGGTATGCTGAGACAGGGACTGACAAGGCGGCCCAGTTCCAATTAGTGGATGCACCTAATGTACATGTGTATTAATTTCGAGAGAGAACAGCTAGGCTGTGGGTCTGATTGGCAGGCCCACAGCCAGGGAAAGTCGTAAACCAATGAAGCAAAAGCAAAAAATCTGGGTGATCATAGGATTGCAGACCCTACTCTCCTACAGTCATGGCATAGTCCTGGTTTCTGAGTCACAAGCACAGTCTGCAAGCGAAGGTAAAGAAACAGATGACAGTAGTATCCTACTAGGAGAGCTCCTCTCCCATGTACACGTCCCATCATGGTGTGGAGAACCATTGCATGTGTTGTACTGGGAAGACTGGCTGAGCACCGGATTCATTGTGATCGGTGGATGGCTGTCTCCTTTCATTGTCTGTACATGCTGTTCTCGTTAGATGCGGCTCAGATTGTGTTCATTGTCCATGGGTTATGTCATAACATGCAGTTTCTCATGACTTTCTGCTTGCGGAGGAAATTCCCTATTATGTTCAGAAATAATTGTTTCGGTCTTTACTGCCATCCCACATGTGGGATGCTTCACACGGTTTTGTCCGTTGCATTGATTGGCAATTGCACACATCCCTAGCCCATGTCTGTGTGAACATTGTACTTTATATATTGTATAGAAGAGTGATATGTGGCTTTGTGGATCAATGTTTGGGCTTTATCATTTCAGTTGTTGGGGTGTACCATGCTTTGTTGTATGTGCCTCGTCTTCATTGACTGTCTCATAGCTGCCAAGGTGTCAGAGTGCTTATGTGTGACATTTTCATACTTTCAGTGTTATTGTTAGATACATTCAAGACTATGAGTGACACTTTCTCGCAAGCAAAATCAAGCAATGAAGATGAGGTAAACATATATCATAAATTACAGCAACGAGAAACTCTAGGAAGATCTTAAAACTGCTGCAATGCACCAGAAATGGAAGGGCCCTGTGAGACCCAAATGTACCAAACAGGATGTGAGAGGCCATACTGCCTGTAAATGAGCCTCTTGTTCTATAACGCCCAAGCTGCCAAGTTTTCAGATTGCTTATGTGTGACATTTCAATGGTTTAAGTGTACTTATGAGTGAGATTCAACTGACAAATGTGCGACACTTAAGGGACACTTTCTCACGAGTGAAGCCAGCAAGGAAGTGCATGTAAAGACATACATTTTGGAAATTAGACCAATCTGAGAAATGAGAAGCTCTAAAAGTATCTTTGCCCCGCTCCTTCACTCTCACAGACAACGCCCCCATTGCACAGATCAGTAAGTGCCCTCTCGCTGGACTCACATTTGCTACCAGACTTAAGTCCTCGCTGCAGGGCCCGACTGAGGCAGAGAGCTTCTTTGGCCCGTGTTCTTGGACAGGAGGGCAAGCGAGCTCCTGTAGTCTATAAGTGACTGCAGCGTTTACTCTCAGTGCGAGACAACTTGCCCCATAATATATTGACCCCGTGTTATTCCAGCAAGTAAAAGCAGAGCCTCGCCATGGACTTTGTTGTCCCTATCAGCATTACGATATAAGTCAGTCAAGCTTCATTTAATCAGTGGTAGAAGTGGGCGGGAACGGAAGGGCACGGCGTGCCCCTACTTTTTTTTAATTTAACCCAGTCCGTTCCCCTACTTCTTTATTTAAAAAATGCGTCCCAGGACGGCAGGAATGGTCCGAATCTAAAAAGTATTGCGTGATCATCCAGCCCTGTGTAATGCACATTGAGGAAGGCCTCTCAAGTCGCCACGACCTCCTCCCCCTTCCCCTCTGTGTCTGAGGCCTGGAGCCTGCCCAACTACACTGTAGGAGAAGTGTTTCAATGTAGGAACTATCAATCACCAGCGAAAACGGCCTCCTTTGGTGCCCCTGCTGCTACAGTGTGATTTACACCTCATTTCGTGACTAGGCCCCCTGCCTGCCCCCACTGTGACCAATACAATGATCACATCAGGATGCATAGGCAGCCCCACCCTTGACCTCATTGTTATTTTGGGGCTCACCAAGATAGACAAAGCCACAAAGAAAGGAAGAGCACTCCAGTGAAGAATTGCTGGCAGACTGTGCCCAAACCTTGGCGCTTTTAAAAATAAGCATTTGCAACGCAATATGTTTCACATTTGCAAAATTTTAACCTATTGGCATTGTAAATGCCAATGCCTTTTATTTATCTGTTTTCAAAACCAACACAGATCAAAGGTTTGTAATTTACAGTGCCAATAGCTTTTCCACTGTAAATGCTTGTTTATGTTTGTGAAGAGCAAACTTTGACAAACTACCGAGCGCTGTTTAGTAAATTCGCAGTTAAAAAAGCACATACAAAGAAAATCACAGTATACAAGTAAAAACAGCAAACAAAGCAAGAACTTACAATGTACAGAGAACACGAGGTGTTCCCATACAAATTATTATGATCTCTGTCCCACTACACCGACTCTTATAAACCTACTCATGAAGCAATGTACAAAATCTGCCCTGAGAAAACAATCACAGACACGTGATCAGCGGTTATTGAACTGAACTGCTTCACTGAACTTCTATTAATTACAAATAGTTTCACATTCCCCTACTAGACCATAGAAGACCTCGCTAGGCCTTAGAAGCCCTAGTCTCTTAGCACCAGCAGGTGGACCCATCCGGTGGCCAGTGTGGGTTAGCCTTGAAGCCCTGTCCACCACAATCCATACTGAAGTTAACCTTCAGTTTTGTAGACAGGCCTACAAAGCAGCACACCCTAGATAAACAGAGACTTTGTCACTGAGGTCAAAGGACCCTTGAGGCCAGTCCGCCTCACCCAGTGGTGCCTCCATTGGCTTTGTTCTAGCAGTAGTAGTGAAACTCACCAGGGATGGACAATGCAGGATATGCACGCACACCAAACCAAGGGGCATATTTACGAGGACCTTGCATCATGTTTGCACTACGGAACGTGGTAAATGCACAACACATATCTCTAAGTCATAATTATCAAGCCACTCATAGCCACTTTTCATGGCTTTGAATGGTTTCATAAATATGGAGTAATGCGAAACAGCGCAAATCGCCGCTTTGCCTTCCTCTGCACAAGGGACGCGTTGTGGTGGGTGTTCACATGCAACTCCCATGGTTTTTGATGCATTCCTAGATTTACAAGGACTTGTAAACCTGGGAATGTATCGAAATCTTACGCCTCCCCAACGGGGACACAACAAGGAGAAATTTCTTCATTTTTTCTCTTTCTATATGTGTAGCACACATAGAAAGAGGAAAAAGCCTCTCAGGATTGTTTTTTGTGCAGGAAGGTGCCGCTTCCTGCACAAAAACAACCCTGCATACAACAGGGTGCCTGCATTGGTACTAGGCTTAAGAAACAGCACCAGTGCAGGGGGAAAAGACAGAAATGGACCGTATTGGATACATACGGTGCATTCCTGCCCTTTCCCGTTACACAGGGCAGCGCAGCAAAAAAACTTGCTGCGCTGCCCTGCACCACCATTCCCGTATATATGCCTCTAAGTTCTAAACTTCACGGTCTCTCTGCTTCTTGCACAAGCACCTTTAACATGTGCTGCCTGCTTTGGGGCCACTGCAATTATGCAGCAATGGAGTACAAAATTACGTTGCAATGTTGACTAATGCAATGGAGTACAAAATTATGTTGCAATGTTGACTAAATTATGCAGCAAAGAAAGGCTGCAGCCTAATGCGTGGTTAATTTTCGGTTACTTTAATATTCTGACTATTTTACACATGCTAACAGTCTCTGCAAAGCTTTTGCCTATTTAATACCAGTTTAACATACAAGTGCAGCAGTGACAATGGTGACCACTCAACCTTTCTAAAGGGCCTTCTACTTCACAGCAACACAAGTCACGTGTTTTTAGTTAAAACCATCAGATTATGCAACGGATGATGTATTATGTGGCAAATATGGCAGAGCTATAATTATGTGTAAAACATTTTCTAACTAGAATATTTTGTCATTCATGTTTGAACTTCCTCATGAAGTCTCTGTTGGGTGGTATTTCTAGACACCTACAGTGCTTGTGGAGAGACAAAGGATGAAGTTGGCCAATAGTGACTGCAGAGGATATTAGTCTGAAGGGGAGAAAATAACTGATTGAGATAATCTGAGGTCCACTACCTATTTCTGACTCAATAACTGCTTGAGTCTCATAATTTCAGAATTGATACATTTGCAAGTCTCATTGCTAACTAACTTGAGTAGTAATTTCACAAACTACTAATATAATAATTGTTTCTCTTTCATCTGATATTGTTAAAAGCATCTGCAAAACCAAGAAGTCTGGGTTGTTTTAGGTGTATATATACATTTTTGAGTGCTATTTCTAGATACAATAACAGGAAACCAGGAGGCATCTTATGCTGGCTTCATGACATGTTGCGTGAAGCACATAAAAAATGTAGGACTACAATTTTGCATTGACCGAAGGGCTCAGAATGATGTAATCAACAGTGCTTCCCAACACGTCGGGCCTCCTGTCATAGAATTTAAACCCAAATTTTATGTTCAGAAATGGTTAGAAAAAGGGAGAAGTGCTGATGAAAGAAACTGCATTGCTCGTAGACAAATGGTGTCTGGTTACACATCTAAGCGTATTTGGGACATTCTGTGATGGAAAACGTATCCCACATTGTAAATGTATTTTAATATCATTGACTCATATATTAAACCTCAAATAAACGTGTATCCACTGATTGTATTAAATAACGTTATAAGCTGTAACTGGTCAGTGAAATGCCAAACATACTAAAAATTGGTATGTTTTGCTCTTTTTAGCCACACCTCTGACTCCGCCCACTGAACAAATCCTCTGTTATTCCCGCCTCCTGATGCTCCGCCCACAGTTCCCCTACTTTTTTTTCCCCACTTCGACCACTGCATTTAATCCTGTCTTTTGTATACTGACCAGGCTTACAGCTTATTTGCCATTAAGAGTGTCAAATGGCATTATCGCATTATGATGGTCTTTAGAAGTAAAAGTGTTATGCTATCAAAATGCTGGCACGACCGCTACAGATTTAGTCGCACACTGACTCTCAGGCTGCACTTGCCTGGTTGCTGCACACTTCTCTGGCACCACACAAGGGGCCCGAGTTGGCAGGATTTTTGCAAAATTTTGGGCAGCACGTGTACGACATGACTGGAGCTTCAGTTTTCTTTTGATTCATTCAGCAATGACCTCCTGGGGGCCAGGCTGGCAGGATTTTGAGTTAAAATTAAAAACACCCTGGTGCCAGCCATTTAAGCTGACCCTGTCCAGGCTGGTTAGCACGCAGTGTAATGCTGATGTGGCTGGGGTCGTGCCGTGTGGACCAGAGTTGCTAGCTCTACTCAGATTGCTTGTACAGAGCCCGAGGCCTGGTGAAGAAGGGCTGATCTCAAGACTTTCCCTCCTGCCTTGGAGTCCCAGCCCAGATCGAAGTGGTGGCCCTAGGGCACCGGACACTGTGAGACAGGGTGTGAGCGGAGTTCTAACAGGCTCTCATCCTGTATAATCGTGAAATATAATTAGTATGTACGTTACCTGTGAGTAGACTCTGGCAGAGCGAGCCATGGTACCGCGGGCCAGCTCATGAGAGGCTGCAGGCCCCAAACTCGACTCCGGCAGCCGCGGTCAGGTCTGGACTCACACAGCATCGACAGAGGCTGAAAGCACCTGTTGACTCTCACTCCAGGACTGCATCAGTCCAAGTCCAGTCCAGACTTGAGCGGCACCTGACCTTGATGAGAGACTGCAGCATGCAATACTGGCCGGCAGTGCAGCAGCGGCAGGCTCCACTTCAGCTAAACATTAAGAAACTGATAATGCTGCCCTCTGACCTCACGTTGCAGGCAGCCCGCCCTATTATCAAAAGCCCTGTCTCGGAATTGGGCAAATGTGGGACATATTGCTGCAGTCTCCATGACACCATCATGTCATGTGAATGCCGAACGGCGTCAGCCAGCGCAGCTGAGCCAGCCCCCAGGCCTGCAGCAGTCAGAGTGCTTATCACACTCTGCGGCTGCCAGAACCGCGTGGACTGTGCGCTGCCTTCTTCAGTATTAATTATAGTGCTCCGGTTTGGCAGCTTCAGGAGGTGCTATAAATGTGTGACTTCGCATTTTAATGCGGTGATGCGGACCACCACACTGAAATGCATTAGTCTAACTCCTGATGCGTGGTACTTGGCAGGGCTGCTGTCTGCATACTTGTCTCCTGTTACCAGACGTCATCATGTTGGAGTGCCAGTCTTCATATTTAGTGGATTTTTCTCCTGCAATGCTACAGAAAACACAAATGATATTTTGTGTCCCGTAGATCGATTTTGTAGTGCGTGCGGTTGCGAAAAGTCATAGTCAGAGGGCCGCCTCGAGTAGATCTGCTGCCGCTTGAGTAGATTTTCTACTCGAGAGGCAGCAAAATCAACTTGAATGGCTTCATGCTCTCGTGCAACGCATGGTGCTGTTCGTACTAGTTTTTCAGCACTGCTCGCGCTGCGGGTGCTATAATTGGAGCATGAGCTGCATATTTTCTACCTGTTGGCAAACTCCATGGAGCCACACAGAGTTTTTATGCAACTCAGCAGAATTCGGCGGACTGATAGCCCTCGAGTACCGCCGACCCCCCAAAAAATTCATTTTTCTGGTTCAGCCTGTGCAGGGGATGTTATTTTTCTTCTTGGTGATCAGGACGTAATTACACATTAAGGAAATGGAGGACACATCTTTTTGTGTTAACGGGGCCCCGTTGTTTTGGTGGAGATCATGAACTAATAAATGTCTCTCATTTTTTTCTTATGGGGGACTATGTCAGTAGCATAATAGGCCAGCATCTCCCCAGCCCGGGACCGGTCCTCAAACACTGCTTAGCAGATAGCACAGCATGTGTGTTTGCATTCCTGAGAGAGAACTCACTATCGTGTGGTACTGTCTGACTAACTCTTTGGGGTGTTCACCAAGATTACCAAAGAGTGTTGCTTTCTTATTTAAATCACTCCCACTCCGAAGTTCCTTCTTAGTTTTACTTGCACTATTCAGGGAGCAGGGGCATTCCAGCTGAGCATTACAGCACTATAGTAAGGGAAGTCCTGTCAGAAAAGGTATTGCCCCACAGAGGGTTAAACTGGTCCCTGGTAGTCCTGATTAAAGGTATTGTCAAGTAAGGATGGCTTAAGGAGCACTCAGTTTGTCACCCCCAAGAACAGCTCTGAGATAACAAAAACAATCATTGGCATAGCCAATAGGTCTCGCCTTTGGGACCTAATAAGTGTTTAGCCATGCAACAGTTGATGTTGTTGCACCAAGGATATTGTGCTGCATAACTAAATACTTATAGGTTCCCAAAAGCGAGACCTATTGGCCATGCCAATGCTTGTTTTAAAGTGCTGAAGAGCTATACGTTCACATACAACAAGAAGTGTTGAAGGGCGGTCGGACGAATCTGCCCTTGATCTTTGATTTAAATTTGGGAAAGAATGGAAAACCAATCAGTTATTATTCGTTTAGTTGAAAATGGCCTGTTGGTCAGATTTAAAGAGACTGATCACACCACCACCTGATATCCGACACATTCAAATAAATCCCTTTTCGAGAACACTTTCTTATGCTGGGCAGATGGGCTGTCCTCACCGTAGGCCAACGTACGCATTGATTGGCAGCTGGCCCTTAGTCCAATCAATAATCATCCAAAATTCCAAATGTGTAGCTGTGAAAGACATGAATAATTTACAGCACGACCGGAAATCCCTCTGTCTTCTTGTCTGCAGAACCAGAGTGGGGGCTGGGGTCGATACCCTGGCAGGACGAGGGCAGCCCGTGACATCAGAGAACTGACTCAGGACTCCTAGGGCCAGGTGATGCGCTGTTGGGGTGACGCCCTGAAAGGAAGTCACTAGACCAGATCTAGGGACACCCTGTGAGCTAATGGATGCTTTTGGCATCTTCAGAAAGCTCTTCAGACAGTCTGGCGACCAAATGCGTCCAGCCAGTGTGTAGCAGGGCGAATACCATCAAAGTGGTGCGATGTGATTATCAGGTGCCCTGGCATCATTTATTTTCTCAAGATCGATTTGTTGACAATCTGAACTTAGGTGTTTTCTCGTTGCTTAAAAATAAGGTTCGTTTTCCAAAACATAGCACCTCATAAAAACGATTTATTTAAAAACAGTGTGGCTAAAACGGAGTTCCTGAAGTTCAGTCTCAGTTCCTGTGTTGGAAAGTGTGTTTGCTGCTCCTGCTTCTCGGTGTGGCTGTTTCCGCAGCTCAGATGTGTACAGAATACAAAGGCCTGGACAACGGTGACTGGCCTTGTGGCTAAGTAAGCAAGGTGAGTGAGCGCGAGCCACGACAAGGTTTTCTTTATTAGGGACCGCGCAGTAGCGACGATTTCTTCTTCACTCGCAGTCGGATAATAATTTCCCTAGTAGGACCAGGAGGGGGAGCGCCAGAGGCCATGAGAGTGGAAATAAGACAGTGAGAAGAAAATGTAGAAAGAAACCAAAGGTCCTGGCTCAGAAATATGCGCATGCAATGGAGCAGCTTGATAGTGTGTAGCTGTCCTCAGTTCCCAAGCGAGAGGAGAAAGTTGGGAGAGCTCTGCCCTTGGGGCGGCTGCAGATAACGGGGAGCACTGGCATCTCGACAGATCAGCAGCTTAACGCGTATTGGCTTTTCAGACTTCATTTGAGTTCATTTACGCAATTAGTTAAAATTTAAGGACAGCGCTACGGTTTCGCTGCGAGCGAATGATAGTGTTAAAGCGAGGTCAGGAAAGTAGAATGCGAAAGGGAATTAAGAGCGCATCGTAATGCTTACCTGAATGACCGAGAACCAACGTCTAGGGTGCTGAAGGAAATGAACTCCCACGCTGCCCTTAAAATAGTGTGCGTTTTCCGGTATTGGCGTGGCTATAGGGACGGAGCCACGTCTTGAATAGAAAGACTAGAGCGAAGCCGGTAAAAAAAAGAAAAAAATAAAGGAGATGCATGTTCTAAATAAAGTAGTCTTCCATTCAGAGCATGACTAAAGCGAACACGATATATTACGGTCACAATAAAGTAAAGGCAACATTGAAAAATTGAAATTAATTAAGACAAGCGGCCATGCGGCCGCGAAAGTGATCGCGATCAAACATGAAAGCGGCAGCGAAAGTGAAAGTAATCGCGGAAAAGCATGGCGCGCGTGCCCGCGCACATGCACTGTAGCTCTAGGCTGGCCTGGTAGCACTTTTTGGAGCCCTCACAATAAGTCTCGCAGAGCATCGCTTACGCGATAGCCCAGGCGAGACCTAAAAACTCAGATTGGCTGCTAGAAAAATATCATTGGCCAGGGTACTGTAACTGGCCAGGAAACACTGGAATGCATCACACGTGTGTCGCCAAAACTTAGTATAAAAACTATTACTTTCCAAACAATATATTTGCGAAATTGTGTTGTAACATGAATCATGTGGCTGAATTGTGTAATACATGTAAACGGAGAACGCCCTTGATTCTCTTAGAGAGGGTCAAAATCGGACACTCGTTCTGTGAAATATGAGGCGGGAATGGAAAAGTTTTCAAGGCATGTTTTTAGTTGTCAGGCCAGGCATGGTCCCACACTCACAAGAGTACAGCTTTCACCCTGCACCCTGCAAGGAAGTGAGATGGTTCACTGTTTAACAGATGAATATCTGAAAGGTGCTGATCAACCTGTACATCAGGTGCCTCTGTATGGCCTCAAGGTCACTGAGCCCCAAGGTCAACGACTGCTGTGTGATCTAGCAGTGGCAGTGACACGAGGAAGATACCCATCACTTGGAACATCTCCAGTTTCACTCCTTCCACGCTGAGCCCTGGAAAATATGGTTATTTTGGGCCCAATAGGGGAGGAATCTAAAGTAGTCCAGGAAATGCTGGCAGCTTTAGAAGTTACACTGCTTAGCACATCAGAACTGCGATAACAACTGCTGGAGTTTAAATAGGCACTGAAGTATATAAATAAAACAAACACTGACAAAGTCAACGGGTCTGACTAAAATGTAATAATGCATACAACATTAGACCTTTTGCTACCCATGGCGGTCCCTGTATCTGCTGCCCCGGGACATCCGCTGGTAAGAGAGTGCTAGCGATTCTTGCGTTTGCCACACCACAACGCACGCGTTTGCCACCCAGGGCAACCCGTCCCCCCTACCCCTTCCTTGCTACGCCACTGCATAAATACACAAAGCCAACTCTATCATAGTGTTGCGTTGTCTTTGTGTCAAGCAAGTTAACGAAGCTGCCTCTTCCCGCACAAAAACAATCCTGTCTGCAACACAGGCACCCTTGTTCAATGGTGCAAGGGTGGCTGCTTTAGCGGAAGGCAGCACATTGTGTGCCAGCTCAAGGAACTGACAGGAATGTGTCATATAATGTAAAATATGGCACATTCATGACCTCTACCTTTCACGTACCACAGCCAGGGGTCTTGCTGTGTTGCATTACATGAAAATATGATAAATCTGGCATGCACATACTATTTTTGCTGCTTAATCTGCCACATGGCACCGCAAACTTGGGGGAATAAAAATCACTGCACACATATAAGAGACACAGAAAAAAGTAGGCTGCACAAAGACAAGGAACACATAGTCTGTTTTCGTTTGTGCATGGCTATAATTATATATGTTAGGAAAGTAAAGTGAGATGTACTGCCTTTGCCAACACTTGTTTCTTTTTACTCAATGACAGGCAGTAGGAGCAAAGGGTATACCGAGACATGGCGCCTCTGCTGCCTGTGACATGGGACTCAAACTGTACCTCATAAAAGGAAGTTCAACAGGCCAACAGCCTTTCTGTCTTCCAGTTCAGAGGGGGCGCAGTTGAGCAGTTCAGACTTGCATACTCCAGTTGGCGCAGGCTCACGGCTAATTTGCATATGGTTAGTCCCTGTGTATATGGACAGTGAAAGAACGGAATGTGAGTCGGAATAAATGCCAGAGGCTGAAATTAAATCAAGCATTCCACTAGTCATGCTTTTACCCACTTTTTATTTTTCTGAGTGGTTACAACTGTGGTCACTGCTGTTGTCCTTACCTTGTGGGTAGTTGTTACATTTGTATGAATACAAAGTTGTGCATCGCATGTGTTACATCGCATGCCTTTACAATGCGGTCGTTACAACGACCGCGTTGTTACAACGCAAACTATTACATCGCAGGTCGTCTCAATGACTTGCTGTGGGGGGTGCCCTGGACTTAGGAATAGTATAATTTACTATTCCTACTCCAGTTTGTGCAACAGCAGGGAAGGTGTTGGATTGTAAATCCATCACCAGTGCGCCCCCTGAAGCAAGTTGTTGAAACGACTTGCTATGTAATAGCTTGCGTTGTAACAATGCGGTCGTTGTAACGACCGCGTCGTAAAAGCATGCAATGTAACGCATGCAATGTTATGGCTGTTTCCTCATTTGTGTTGCTCCTGTTGTTTTGGCAGTCTGCCTTTAGTATCAACTCTGCTATGGTGGCGATTGTGGTCAATGTTTTTTTTTTCTCTTTTTTTTAAAAATCTTTATATATAGTTTTGTCATATGAGAACAAACAGAGCAACATCACTTGCCGGCCAAGAGATACACAGCTCAATACAATCTTAGATCCATTGGGTATACGCACCCCTTCTACAATCTGTACGTTCAATGTAGTCACACACATCAAGGTGATTGTGGTCAATGTTGTTGTTCTTGCTAACAGCTATTGTTGCTGTAGGTTTCTCTGTTACGGTGCCATCGATGGTCAATTCTGGCACCCTGTTGTTCGCTTTACGATTCTGGCAGATTTGGTCACTGCTTTGATCCCTCTTGTTGTTGGTTTTATTGAGCTGCTGTTGTCCCTGCTGTGATAACAGTTGTGACTACTGCTGTGGTCCTTGATGAAGGTAAAGGTGTGGTTGCTGCTGTGGTGGTGGCTAGTGTGAGAGCTATGACCACTGTTGTGGTCTCTGCCGTGCTCGTACTTGTTGTTATGACTGTTGTCTCTCTTGTGGTGAAAACAGTTGCCATTGCTGTTGTTCCTGTTATTGTGGTGGTAGTGGTGGCTGATGTGGTACTCGGTGTGCTGGCATCTATTGCTGCAACTGTTGTTTCTCTAGGATGATGGATAAGGTGAGAGATGTGACTGTTGCAGTTCTTTCTGTTGTGGTACCAGCTCTAATGATGCTGTGGTAGTGGTTGTGGTCCTTGTTGCTGCTTATGCAAGAATTGTTGCTGCTATGGGCACTATTGTGGATGCTTTTGCAGCTCCTGTGGTGGCATTTACAGTTGCACTGTGGCCATGTTTTTGCTGCACCTGTTGTTACTTCAGTTGTGAGCACTGTAGACCCCACTGTTTCCCTGTGTTGCTGGCAGTTGTCGTTCATGCTCTCTTCCCTTCTAAGATGGCAGTGATGGTTACTGCTCGTTGTGCTCTATGATTACAGCAGTTGTTGATGCTATGGGCCCTGTTGTATTTGCAGCTGATGTTGTGCCTGCCAGGGTGGTAGAATAGGTCAGTGCTGTTATAATAGCTCTACTTGTGGCTGTGACTCCTGTTGAGAATGAGATGGGTGCTGTTATAGTTCCCATTGTGATCACAGTTGTGGTTTATTCTTTTTTCTCTTGCTTTAATGGCTATTGTTCCAAGTTCCTTCCAACATGGCTGAATTGATATGCAGTCCAGCTACTGCTTTTTTTGTTTTAGTAGAAGTTGTTGTCACTTCTTTTGTCTCTGCTTTGGCAACTGTCGCTGGAACTCTTGCTACTACTGTGCAGAGGCTACTGTGGCTAGGGATGTGACTTCTCTTGTTGCTGCTGTGGCTCCCATTGTGATTGAAGCCTTTTTGACTGCAATTGTTGTTTCTGTGATGTAGCTGTGGTCGGTGCTGTTGCCACTGTTATTGACACTGACCAGTTTCCTGTGTTAGCCGCTGTTGTTGTCCCTGCTATTATTACAGCTGTGGAAACTGTTGTTGCTTTTGTAGCACCAATTATTGCTCTTGCACTGATGACTGTTGTGGCAACTGCTGTGGCTGCTGTGTTGAGTGCTGTTGTTGCTGTTGTGTGTCATGCCTCGGGTGCAGTTCTCTACTGTGGTTAAAACCGTGATAACTGCTGTTGCTCCTATCATGTCATAGCTGTTGTTGCTGCTGTTGGCCCTGCAGTGAAGGCAGTTGTAGTCATACCTCCGAACCTAGCATTGTTGTTAGAGCACTGGTCGCTGCGGCTGTACCTGATATGCCGGCAGCAGTTGTTGCTGCCACTGTTCCTCCATGATTTCAGCTCTGGTTGCTGCTATGGTCATTGCTGTGTTGACAGTCGTTGCTGCTGTGGACCCTGCTGTTTTGGTAGATATTTTTGATGTTGTTCCTGCCATGGAAGCTTGCTGGGGGAGTGCTGCAGCATCAGGGAAGCTGCTTAGTTGCCATGCTTCACGGACAAAGTCCCGCTGAGAATCCCAACCGTGCCTGTCTTTCATTGGATACTGATGACTCTATTACATCAAAAGAGAAATAATGAGAAAACTGTAAAGGTAGAGAAGACAGAAAAGCACTTGATGATGTACGGCAGCATTGCGGAAACCTGCAATGGACTGGCGCCTACTTGTGGACTGGTACACTGATTCCTTATCAGATGGAATATGTATTACAGGTAGTGGTGGCTGGCACTGGTCGGGGGTGGCGGGGCAGGGAGGTGGGGGTTGCAGGGTATGAGGGTAAATAAAAAAGTAAAAAATGTACCTCCTGTTCGCGTCATTGCGTCCTCCTCGTCATGTCTCTCCACTCCTTCCTTCGGCAGGAACAGGAAGGACACCGAAAACACCCAGGCTCCCCATAGCCAATCACAATCCTGCAATGCAGCGTTGTGATTGGTCTGAGCGCCGTGGTTCGGTGCTCAGATGGGAAATGGTGCCCTGGGCATGTTATCCACCCAGGCTGTAATGCAGCTTGGGTGCAGAACATGTTATGTGAGCATGAATGTTTGGCCGCCCCGAGATTGCCGGCCAAACATTCATGCGCACTTAGGGAGTCAAAACCACTCCTCCCCTCCCCTGCTCCTTCAGCAGAGCAGCCCCACCCTGCTCGCTTCCCAAATCTGCCATGCCTGCAACAATAACCAATAAAATTATAATAACATTGAGTTATTATCATTTTATTTTTTTTACACTACTAAACAGCAGTGGGACGGCGCTCTTCCGCCTTAGCGGAGGTGCCGCCACTGATTACAGGCATTATATATATAGACCACATATTATCAAGTGCAGCGAGGTGTTATCCATAATGGGGTTGAACAGCTTACGCAGATGCAAGGTGGCGGATACACTAATGAGGCCAGCATTTATCAGGATACCATTGCTGATCACCAGGGCATCCAGGCGCAAGAGAGCAATAAACAGCAGCAGACTGATGGTAACAAACAACAGACAGACAAACACGGACAGGCCAGAAGCGCTCTCAGAAGGATTAATCCGGAGTGTACATAGAAGGGAAAAAATAATAAAGGTGGAGAACAGAGGATCAAGTGGATGAACTGAGTACACAGCAATAAAACCACAAACCATTGCATTCGCCCTTAGACTGAAATCCTGACAGCAGTGCCGTCTACCGCTGTAACCACCCAGCAATGCACAAACTCAGTGCAAAATGTGTAACTGCAAATCAACACTGAAAATGAGGTACCAGAATATCCTTGTCAGAATATCATCTACAAAACACTGCCTCAATGGAGTTAATAATAGAAAAAGGCAATGTTTTTGTAAACAATATTTTGGACATGATATTTATATCAGACTGTAACATTGGTGACTCATGGACAACAGATTATCAGGAGGAGTTTTTTTGTTATCAATGTATACAATTTAATTTACACAATATACTGAATTAGTGCTTCTCAAGATTCATTCTTTTCCTCCAATGCTGTTTCTAGTCCCATCTTTTGTGTCTCAATCCTTACCTTTTGAGGTCTGGTTTACTTCCCACAGATCCCAAATGTAAGGAATGTGATTCTTATTTACGGTGGGTGGCTGCCCCCTTCAAGTAATAGTCACAACCCTTGTCAGGATTAACCCTTCCAAGAAACTAAATTAACCTGAGCTGAACCGTCCCGGTAGCTATGGCATAGAACAGACAGGCCTAATTTAGGACAATGGTAAATGTATTTATGCATTACCTAAACAGTAATAAAATCACAGTGCAGAAAACTAAAAATCCACCACTGAATTAGAAAAAAAGTGAAAACATTAATAAACAAACTGACACCAAAATGACAAAAATTCAATATGGGGAACTTTAGATATGAATTTCTTTTAAATTTTAAGTAAAAATAGTGCCAAAAAGCACAAAGCGTCAATAGTAGTGAATATTCCCAGTGGACCAGGATCTAGGCACAATTTGAGGCTGACCAGATAGAAACCAGGTTAGATACACAAAATAGGTTCATCTTGGTCAAAGATTTTATCTTCTGGCTTAGTCTTTTAAGTCCCAATCAATCACTAGAGTATATTTCTAAAGCTTCCCCAGGACCTCAGGGGAAGAACTTATAAACACAGAGGGTGTCAGGCTGTGTCCAACAGCAGGGTCCGGTCCTGGTCCAGTTACCACTGGTCAGCTGGGTACTTCCAGGAAGAGGCTTCTTACAGCTTGTTGTCACTTTGTAGCCAAAAAAAGAGGTCACCAAACTGAACCTTGGAGTCCTCTTTTTTTTGTCCTGGTACAAGAAGAAGCAGGTCAAATCCTTCGGGCTCCTCTCAGGTCCAGACTGCCAGTCCAGTCAGAACGTGTTCTGAAGTGGGTGCCTAGAGATGCCACATTTATGCATGGAACCAGGTAGGGAGGTGGTGCGACTCCTAGGCAATTCCTAACAAATGGGGTAGAAGTTTCCAGAGCCAACCATACCTACTTTTTCAGTAGTGCCTTACTGAAAACAAATCCACAATGCCATGCATCAGAACATTTTCAAGATGGCGAAAGTCTCTGGCCACACTAAATTTGGACTCTGAAGTCTGGGAGTGTGCATGGGGAGTGAGCTATGGTAATTCTAGTTTCCTCCCACATGTAACAATAAAATCCAGTAAGAAGCAGGCACTGAACCCACAACAAACCTAAAGACAAATGTCTGTCAGGGAAGAGCAGGTACTTCAACAACCAGACAATAAATACATATTAATTATCTTGGCATTCTGTACTCTCCCTTTCAAGTGCATACCAAGTGCTATATGTGAACCTAGCAGGCCTGTCAAACAGGATTTGACACTCAAGCAGAATTTGACACTGTAGTGACAAAGGGAGGCCCACAGCCCCCACGCTCCAAATTCTGCTGTACTCACAGAAGTCACCTCTACCCATGCACGTAAGTGTATTGTTTGTTCCTGCAAGGCACTTCACACATTTTTCGCATCATTCAAGGCTAATCACTGGCTGGGAGAAGTTGGAGAGCCAATGCCTATTCTTCAGGAATTTGTGCAGGGAAAAGGCAACTTTCGTAAAGTAACTTTTCCTTAATATTTATTATAAATCCGATTTCAACATAGAATTGCATTTTAAATAACTATTAAAAATAGTTGTTTAATTATTTTTGTAGCTGGTGCCATTCACGAGATACATTATCACTGAGGAAAGCTTCCCGGTGTTCCTCGGTGGGCCAGCCAGCCTCCCTACAGTGAAAATAGCGTTTGGGTGCTGGTCACTGTAAGGACATGTTAACATTACATTTCTACATGCCCCACTTGTAAGTACCAAGCATCCTGCTTTTGGGCTACCAACCCTACATGGGGTGATTTATTAATATTTAAAGGAAGGTTATAACATGTCAAAAGGGTATTATTTTGACAGGTCAACTTGATGTCTTTGCACTGCTGCAGTCAGGCTCCAATAGTAGGCCTGGAGCCATGTTTGCACTGCCACTGTAGTAGGTGGCATATTCGGTGATGCAGTCTGCCAGTGGCATTTAACTTCCATACCCTGGGTACACTTTATGCCATATACTTGGGACTTTTATTCAAGTTAACTTGCTAATCAGGCGTATGCCAGTTCAACCATATTTGAAGGGGGAGCACAGGCATTTTAGTACTGGTTAGTTGTGTAAAGTAGACAGAGTTCTAAAGCCACCAACAAAAAATATGGTCCAGCAAAGGAAAATAATCCAGGTTGGTCTTTCAGAAAGCTACACAGCTTGGGATCGGTCACTTTTGTTAGTGGGCTTACTAGGGAATTCAGTAGTTCCCAGGTATCCCAGGTTGTTTAGATGTTTGGAGTTCTGAGATCAAGGAGCCAACCACTTTGCTTGCCTATTTTACCCACTCATTCTTTCTTCTCAGACGGCCTTCTTGCTGGTTAGAGAGATCCTAAATTCTGGAGGAAAACTCATTTTTTTTTGTTACCAGAGGACGTTTGGCTTGCTTTGCTTTTAAATATGGGTGGTAGACAATTAGTGAAATCAAACTAAGTGTATATAAGACACACAATTTAGCTACTTTCCTTAAACTATGCACAATGGTTGACCACGCACGTCTCAACTGACATGGATGCCACAATGGCCCACATAGAGGCTCCTTTCTTCACTGAGCATTGCTACCGCCAGTGGAAGACTGACAGTGATGGTAGCGTCAAACTAGGAAAGGACTTTTCATCTGTCACCTGCCAGGAAACATTGCCTACTGTCCTCCCCTGGTTTTAAATTGGTCTGCCAGTCTCCTATAACCAAGCCTTCACCTCCATCCATGTGGGACATGAATGGTTCACATATGTTTACTATCTGTATGTGCAGTGGGACGTGCATGGAGTATGTATGCCTTGTGTCAGTGGCGTAAGATAAGCCCCTGCAGCATGCGCGGTATGGAGTAGGGGCCCTGAACTCCAGGGGGCCCCTCAGCAAAAGTGGTAAGCTGTGGGCCGGGGAAGGGAAGGCCCCATCCATGCACTTTGCAGGGGGCCCCCTCAAGTTTCACTACGCCACTGCCTTGAGTGTGACAATGGTAGGCCAGACGTCCATTGTGATTCTCTGATCTGGAGACAGCCTGTCAGACATGGATATAAATTGCAGGGTTCCTCCAGAGCATCCCCGAGGTCCTTTGTAGCGGTCCAGGCTCTAGCGTGCAGTTTGGGAGCTGTACACGGAAGCTACAAACTGCCTGAACCCAGTCCCAGAGCTCGCCTTATGGAGTCCAAAGCTCCTTCTGCAAGATTGGTATAAGTACGGGACAGAAACCTCCAGCCAGTGTGCCAGGATTTCTCATAAAGTAGAATGTGGAGTCCCACAGCAGTGGAGACCAATACATTCTTCTGTTCTCCAATATTGGAGTCTATGACTCCCAGGTCCCTTTTGCCAGGTTTAGGAACAGGCACTGAGAGTCATACTCCTGGTTGCCTTGGAAATCCTGCAAAGATTCACATACGCATGCAGCGTTTTAACTCCTTAGAAAAAAAGGGAGCCTTGATGGCCTTGACGTCAGCAACTGAACCCACGAGGAGTTTGGTTGCATGCATAGGTCAGCAGTAAGATAATGTAGATATGGGGACCCCCTGCTACTAATAATCATTCCTAGGGCAGGGAAAATACAATCGTTCATAAAAAGAATCCCTAGGCAACCAATTGGTCTTAAGAAAATATCAGACCATAAGTCTGAGGTGACTATAAAAAAATCATTTTATTAATACAAAGCTATTGCTAAAATGGCTGAAAGGCTCATAATTTCTAAAGTTCTATATAAATAAACATAATACAATAACAAAGAACGACAAAACAATCCACATCAATTTCAGACCTGGGATATATGTTTAAAATATCAAATACAGCTGGAACAACTGTATATGCCTTGAGATTACTTAACAGGTAGAGGTCTAAATACTCACACAAGACAGTATAGCATCACAATGTGTACAAACAATGCATGAATAAACATAAAGACAGTGAAATATATGCAGGATAATACAATACAAAATAGTGGCTTGTAAAATCATTCAATGATGGTTCTTCAATATATTGCTTAGCAGTAAGGCCCTTAGCAAATGACGCAAGAGCAGGGTTGCTGTAACATGCTTCCACAAACCATCTATGGTATAACACCATCTATGGCACTTTCAGATTAGTTTCTCTCAAGAGGCTTTTTAATTGGCTAGATAATACATTGAACAAGGGAGCTGACATCCCACACACCCTCTCCCTCAAAAGGAAAAATGATCTCGAAAGAGAAGGGGCTCATTTACAAGAAACTGACGCATCAGTACAGATGTGTTAGTTTCCCTGCACCTGCGTGGGAAACCCTTGCGCCACGTGGATGCACCATATTTACAATACGTCGCACCATGGCGGAACGATTGACAGATGATTCCAAAATGTTGGCGCATCTGTCGGTGCTAAAAGCACGAATTGCTGGAGTCATGTCGCAAGCATGACTAAACTCCAGCAATGCATGGGGAGGCCTAGCCCTAATACACTGCGTCACTCCTTAGGCCTGCTCTAGGCAGGCGTAGGGTTTTGACTCAGTGGCGTCCTAGAAGTGGCGCAGTAAATCCTGTAGATTTCACTGCATTACTTCTATAAGGCTTTCCCGCGTGGGAACGCTCACCCTGCATACATTATACCCGACGCAGGTATAATGTGGCACAGGGCTTTACAAGGTGACACATCTACATGGGCCGCAACATGGCGCATCGTTTACACCCCCGCAGCATCACAAAAAGTGACCAACAGTGGCGCAAAAATGTTGCAAGGCCTTCATAAGGCCCTAGAGCAGAAGGAAGCAAGGAACACCGCTTGTCCATCTTCCTCTTTTTATTGCATTACCTTTGCTTATTGCATGCTCTTTCATTTCTTGTGTATGTCTCTTTTCGGCCCTCACTCCGTCGCACACTTTTTTAATCCACCCAATACTTCTCTCTAGCAGCTTCTCCTGAACACTGAGAGGCACGGAGTTCCCCTCCATGCTTGTCGATGTTGAAACGCCTTAATTATGCTGTCTCTCACTTACACAACCCTGGCCGCTGGCTCTGCGCTCTGCCTCGGTGTTCTGCAAAAGGAAACACCGCATCTTCATCCAGCAATTACTGGGGCAAGGCACACAGCATCCTGCCAGGCGTTCACAGCAGGGATGCTCTGCCTGCTGGTCCCGGCAGCGCGTTGTTCTGTCTCGGGCCAAACCACAGAGCTGCTTGAGTCGTGCACTTGCAGAGATGATCAACAGCCTGTGCATCCTCACCCGGGCATGCCACTGGGTACCGAGGGCTCAGGGATGCTGGGATGAAATGAGGACCCGTGAGCATCTCTGGCGCAGGCTTCTAACCACAGCACTCATTGTGGCTCTGTGGAGTGGAGGAGGGGGTGAGTCTATAATTTTAGGCCCTGAATACAGAACAGTCTCCAGATCAGCGCCCCCAGGGGGGGTTGGGTTGGTACAGTGAGTGCCAGTCAAGGAAAACATTGAGTGTGTCATAGACAAAGGCTGTGCTTGTCCCAGCTGGCACAGGATGGCAGGTTCAGCCGGTTAAAGTCCTTGATGACCATTGTGGATAGAGAGTCATGAATAGCTGGACTCCGAGGCACTCTGGGTACGTAAATCTCAGCGAGACAGAACGAATCCTTATCCAGAGCCACCTCTCAGAACAGTGTGTTCCTGACACGTGCCACAGAATGCAGTGCTTGGCTTTCAGGGGACGCCGATGGAGAGGCACACACAGCATCTGAGGGTGGCACCAAGTGCCTGGGCAACTCTCTGAACTTTGGAAAGCCACAGAGGTCAGCTCCGCAGCTGGACTTTTGTGTCGGCTCTGGCTGACGGAAGGCCTGCCGTAGACATGGCGTACTCCCCGCCATGTGTGTGGTCACCTCAGCTTTCGTTCACGTCAACAAAGTTGATATATCTCCAATAAATTGAAACATTGGACACAGAGCTTTGGTAGCTACACAGTTTGCTGCCAACATTGGACCATGATTCTGGAGTAAAGTAAATGCACGAAATAACATGGTTAATCCAGTCTGAAAGCCACATTTGAGGACGTTGTTGAATCCTATGAAGCGCTAGGCCCTACTCTTCCGCATTACAAGCAGCGAGATAGTCTGTTTCTAGAGGAGCGCCTCATGGCCATGCACTTCAACCAGCACTCACACTTTCTCCACTTCCCATTAACAAATCTCACCTACACATTGAAAGCTGCACAAAAACACTGCACTTTCACCATGATCTTAGTAAACCTCGGGAGATCTTGGATCCACCAAGTTGCATCTTCCTTTAAGCACTCTTAGAAGCAGTATGATTCCTACAAGTAGGTTCGGAGTCATACAGGCAGGAACAGTAACTCTTCGCCAACACGCCCGCTTCCCCTCCCCTTTGCAAATTTAACGTCTTCATCTGCTTGCTGCCAATACTGTGCCTTACAAAGCATGCAAACTACACATATAGATAAAGTTATATTTTAAAAAGATAAAGATTGTAAAAACTTAACTGGCTGATCACAAAAAATCAATAGACTAAAACAAAACTCTTACACACTGCATTAATTAACCTGCATGAATTCATCTTAATAGTTTCGCAGGCATTGTCAAAAATATTGTAGTATTTAAGCATCTTTAAAAAACGTAATTCAGCTTCTGAACAATGTAATGCCCGACACATGTGTTAGTTAAATTCTGCATAGCTGGATCCATTTTACACACATAGTGGTACAGTTTTCAAGATGTGGTGCATACGTTGAAGCAAAACAACATAATGTGGGAAGCTGTTTCTAAAACTTGACCATGTAGTCGACATAGTGTCTTTTGCATGGAAAATCTGGCTATAGACAAGAAACTTCCAGAAAAATAGGACCTTCTCAAATCTCAATAAAGGATAAAGACACTCTGTGCTTATCCTCAAATATCATCGGATCACCCATATGACTCTCTCAAGACCTTCACTCAAGACCAAGACATGCTTTTAGAAGCACGCGCATATACGTACAAAATGTAAACAATACTCAGTTTGTAACAGAATACGTGCCGGAGCCCAATGGGATCCATACAATTCATGGAAACTAGCGCTGAAAGAAAAAGCTGATGGTTCACTGTATACCATGTTGCTGACATCGCATAGATGGTTTGGATGGATCAGTCCATGGAATTTCATGTGGTCCTGATGTTGTTCAGAGCTCAAGCTCTCCATGGTTTTACCCACCACTAGGAGGTTTTAAATAAAGCAAGAAGTTGACAAACACAACACTTATGTTTTGCTCTTTTTAAACAGTGAAGCACAGATCCATTAAGCAACGGAAGGATCCGCATGACGATGAGTCCCGCTGCGTAGTTCTTGCGGTCCCTCCAGATACAGAGAGCTCCCGCGGTAAGGGAGATCTGTGCTGGTGATTGTGGTGCCCTTCTGGGATCGTGGGCATTTTCAGGAGTGCTCCTGAGAACCTCAGTGCCGTGATGGAATTAAGGGGCCACATATATGCTTGGCCTAGAGAAGTCATGATACATGATTGCAGGGCACGTAGAAAAGTATGTTTCAGGATCACTATGGATATCGCTGAGCCGCTGCTGGTGGCTCTATGAACCAAGGAGAGAGGTACGCAACCCCTACTGACTTATAATACTGACAAACCTGCCTTCAATTTTCTATTCCTTTCTTCCACGTATTTTCCTGCTTTTTGCACTTCTTGCTTCACCCTGACAACAAAATATCAATTAATAACATTTTCGTGTCCAAGAGATAAGCACAGTGGGAGTTACATTGGCCCATTCCGTCCCCATTTCTACCTCGCTAGAAGAAGAGCGGATCCAGGGTAGGTTGAAAGAAATATGAATATTGGAATATACAGTTTAGAGAGCACAGGGAGTAAGAAAGATCGTGTATAATGAGATCTTGGGATCCCGCCCCAAGGCATGGGATCAGTTCAGGAGCATTATCCGGGAGCCAATGAAATAGCGCCACACAAGCCCAAACGGGGCAGCAGGCCAATAGATCCCTGTGAGCAACGCAGGACTCCTCTTTGAAATTACCCAAGCGGTCAAGTTGGCTGCGGTGAGGGTCCGTGATGTCCATGCTCTATTCATCAGGCCACACGCTGGATACATACCACCCTTCTGCTCCGTGCTGCCTTCTTGTAAGGTTATAGAAACTGTAGAAACAGCAGCTTTAACTTTGAAAAGTGTTGACAGAGCTTTCTGGTCGAGGAGAAGTGTGCAAAGGTGTGAACATAATTATTATTTCAAGACTTTTGAAATGTTGTCAATATCACAAACTTTATATAGCAATACATGTGTAAAAACCTGCAATAGTAGGTATTGTGGTATACATACTTTGGCATGGATGTGCAAAGATACACTAGCAAACCAGGAGCTATATTATACATTGTGCCCCGTGGGCACAACGGGTGTGTGCGCCTGCTTTGTGCACCCCCGGGGCACAATGGTATTACAGAGGAGGAGACACAAGTGTCTGTAGCCATATTATTATTACCAGGGGACGGATTATACACTGTGCCCCGGCGGCGCTAAGGGCGTGTGCATCTGTTTAGTGCCCCCAAGGGCACAATGGTATTACACAGGGGTCTGCAGACGCCTGTGTGTCCATGTTGCATAACTGCTATCATAAGAGGGTCTTCCCTGGGGCGTGACCTCATGCAAATGAAGGAATCAGTTTGACTCTGCACTCGCGCTACATTATGGATGCAGGGGCAGGATCAAACATGCCTTTAGGAGGTGCACTGAAAGAGAGCCAGAAAAAGATGACACACTTTCAGTGCGCCTTCTAAACGGAGCCACCTGGAGGGTAGAAAGAGGATCCCATGGGCCCCCCAAGACATCCATCTGCAGGCGGGTGCCATCACTCACTGCACCCGCCTGCATGGAGATCTCTCCCCCCTCTTGCATGTGCATGCCGGTTGCCGCCTGTACTGTGAAACACGGAGCATCTTTTAAGCATCTACTCCGTTTTTCACTTGGATGCGCTTCCCTAAGGGCGTGTTTGCGGCTGCCCTGGGGGCAGCGCATTCTATCTAATACAGCGCGCTGTCTATGTTGGCACCCCGCACATCTTTTGAAAGGTGCGCCATGGCGCAAACAAGGAGAGTGCACCATTTTCATAACACAGCCCCAGGACGTGTGATTTATACATTCTCTGGTTTGCAAATAAGTATGCAATTTGCGAGGTCGCAAAAAGGTCACATTACAAATAGTCCATATGCATGGGGCATTGCAAAATGACGTGTCTAGTGATCTGTGAGCCCTTGTGATTGGCTGGGAATAGAGGGATGGTGACCTGCAAGAACAGCAGACCTCCGTCTCTGCATTTACGTTCCCAAAACAGAAAACAATTGCTTTACAACAGTCCATGACTGTTAAAGGACATATGAGGCTTTAAAAATAATATGCTGTTTGGGGAAACGTAGGGGGAGCTTCCCGTTTGTGGATCAGATACCAACCTGACTCTGGCGTTAATGGTTAATTGAACGCAATTGTGGTCACAAAGCATTGGTACATGTCATTGCAACGCGCATTAGGAGTAGACGCCCCTATAGTGTCCGGCTGGACACGTTCTAGTGTTTTGCCTAGTGCTAACCCACACTGTACACCCACCCACCACAGGCGTCACCGGTCAGGTGACCCTGTTAATAAAAGGTGCCGGACGCACGTGCACTGGACAAGTTCCAGTACCCCACTGCTGAGTGTCTGTGTGGTCATTTTGCACACCATGTGGGCATAGGGCCCGAAACACCACAGCCCCTTTCATGCTCCCTCCTGAGTGAGCTTTGGAATGAGTCGCAGAATCCCTTTCGTACTCGAACACGGATTTTAAATATTTCAGACTGGTGCCCCGCAGAGTCCAACCTTGTGCAGATCTCAAACCTTAGCGCCTGATTTACAGTTCGGCCGATGGAGTGAATGTTACGGATATCCCGTTCACCGTCTTGCTGTTCTCTTGTACCCTCGGGCCCTTATCATACGGCGGATGGGTTAGCCATCACGTTTACGACCGAGTAACCAGTCAGCAAACTCTAACTCAGACCCTAAGTCTTTGCGACCGTAAAATCTTTTTACACTGCCTTCATATTGCAATAGAAGAGCATTCTTACAGTTCTCGGGGTGGAGAGATGGCTTTACCTACAGGGTTGATGTGCCCAGTGTTTGTTTGTGCCCCTCAGATTGGGGAAAACATGAGCTCCTGCAGCCGTGTCCTGCATCCCGAAATGTAAAAAGTGGAAAGGGGACAGTAGAGCACTCGATAAACAGCAGACCCCATGCAGGTGGTATGCATCGGAGGCACAATGTGTGCCTTGGGGACTTTGCTGTTTGGGGACCTAGCGGGGGCTTTGTGTGGGCGTTTGTTTTGCGTCGGCCTAGTATGTGGCGCCCCATTCACATCTTTGCTGCTTTAGCATCCACAAGGGCGCTGTTCTCAGTTTGGTCATGAATAAAGTCTTACCTTTGGGGGCAAAGGGGGTGTAAGTGTCTGCCAAGAAGAGGGCGGGCTTGTTAAACAATACTTTTGGCCAGCTTTCATATGACTTCTGGAAATACTTTGCAAAACACCTGTTCTTCGCTCAAGTGTAACTCAAATCCAGATGAACAGAGTTTCTAAAACTTGCAAGAGAAATTAATTCTGCCAGACATTCTTGAATTATAGCTTTGGCTACTACCCAGCAAAAGAAAGCATCTACAATTCACACAGGGCCCCACTAAAACCCTTAAATTGTTGCGGAATAAATTTATGTTGCTAAAGTTGGCTGTCTTTGGCGATTATTTGCTAAGAAAAAGTGCTAAATAGGGAATTGGATACAAGGCATCTAAAAATCAGAGAGAAGGAGTGCAGACATAGTAAGCCAATTGCAAGCAACAGAGTCTTGCTCATTGCCAGGCTGGGGGAGGGGTGGTTATAATTATGTTGGGTGCAAACTCTGTACGCTTTTCCCAAGTTTGCATGTGGATGAAGTTTCTTTCCTATAAAAAACTATGGGAAAATTATACTCCAAAACGTTTTGTTCTAAGAAATGTTATGTTATGTTAAAATTTCTTATAAAGCACTCGTGCACCGATTGGTTTCTTGGCGCTGACCTCATGTGTTTAGTAGTCAACAAGTCCAGTTATATGCTTGGGTAAATAACCAAGTCTTAAGAAGTCTACGGAATCTAACGAATTCAGGGCAGGTTCTTATATCTAACGGGAGAGTGTTCCAGAAGCTGGGGGCCAATACTGCAAACCTGCAGCCGCCTATTTGTTTCCGTTTATAGGAAGGAATGGTTAAGAGGTTCTTGTGGGCAGAGCATAAGCTTCGTGCAGTTAGGTATTTCTGGACAAGTCTGGATATAAATTTTGGGCTAGCACCGTGCAAGGCTTTAAAAATAAGGCAACCAACTTTAAACGCACATCTTTGCGGAAAGAAATGTCCTGCAAAAGCTTTTTGTAGGAACATTCTCCTGCTAGACGTGGCCTTTGTTGCTTTCTTCCCCACAGTCCTACTCATAGATGCTGTGTATGTTCTTTTTTAAAGATTGCAAACTTTATGACGGTCACCATAATTTGAAAAGTTTTGAAAGACATGAACTTTCACCGGAATCATTTTTAAAATTGCAGCTGTACACCTGACTCTAAATCAAGAATATATGAAATTAAAAACAAGGAGGCAAGCCTTCTCCATGTATGCATCTTGGATCTGCAACGACGCTTTGACGCATGTCAGGCTCACCCCATCACTCCTGCAGCCCAGAAAGGACCTCAGTTCCTGAAGGCCTAAGTGTTGTGATGTGAGGAAGCTGCAACTTTATTAGCATATTCCACTCAGAGGAGCAAAGACAGCATCAGGCATCTATATGTACTAGCAAGGGGGGATGAGCCCTAATGCAAGCAAAGGAAATGGCCCCTTCGTCCTCCTGATTGACTGCCATCATTGAGGTGCAGTTGACCCATCACACCATTGATCCCCAGTGCCACTGCACCTGTTGCACCAGCAATAGCTGCTTTCCTGCTTGCAAATCTTCATGCAAACAAGTCTAGCAATGAAGAAACGTTTGCTCGCCTCTTCCCGCCCCCAGTTATTACACACAATGAATGATGAACTTTAAAACCAACTTCCAAACAACGTACAAACGGGATCAGGATGAGCCAACATATAATCCAACATGTAAACCAACATATAATCTACTATTATATGATGTTAATAATGATTAAGTCCTACAGGTCTGATTGCTGCTGGACGGTAATGGAAAAAACCCTCTGCTTCCTAAAATCTGCTACATCCTGAAGAACATACACAAAGTGGCATTTGAAAGGCTTCCATGGATATAAAACAAGTCCACCAAATCATGCCTCATCTTGTGTACACGCACCCATGCTAAATCCTCCATAAAAGCTCTCCAAGGCTGCTGGTGGAGTTGAGGATGAAATTAAAGATAATCCGTACCACCATGAAAGCTTGTCGCTCGTCGTAACCTAGGACCGGCTCATCTCTAAAGCTTGCGCCCTGCTAAGAACCTGTGATCAGCAACCCTGCACCGTATTCAATCGCACACCTTCAAATGAGCGAAACAAGGAAGCAACTCATCAGGGTCCAGGGCCTGAAACTCTGGGACTTCTTGTATCCAGCTCTGAAAGCATATCCCCATCACCTCTGTTTCAGAAAAGGTTTTAAAACTCACCTTGAAGACGGTGTTCATTCATGCTTTGGGAAGCCAGCGTGTAATATCAGATAGGGGTCACAGTCCTCATTTGATTGGGTTCCTACTATCCAAAAATACTGGTCCTGTGTTTCAGCATTTTGTGCTATGTGAAATGTCCAAACAGAATATAAAATAAAGGGGTTACATGACAGAAGACCTTCCACCTCAGGATCCCTTCCAGATTCTTCACTCCCTCAGAAAACAAAACATTTTCCATTAGCACTCAGGCGAAGCCTTCAGCAACCCTTGGGCAGGGGCAGCAGCTGAGCTGCAAGCGGTGCTCGTGGTCAGTTATCCCTTATGAGATTTCTTCTTTTCTGGAAGTGTGAAGGAAGGGACTGAACATCGAGGTGTTCCACACATCAAATACCAATAGAGTCAGGACCTTGGCGCAAGAGTCTTTTAATTAAGTAGAGGGGTAACCGCTGACGGCTCTTGTGAATAAAATAGCTTTCTGAAGGTTTTTTTTTCATTTTTTCATTTTGTGTTTTGTGGGTCAATCAGCTTCGGGGGCTAAAGTAAATCAGAGTGACAAGTGTATTTATCTTCATTAGCTTTATAGGCAATGGACACTAATGAACACTAACGGTTAAGTGTGAACCTCCATCTTGGATTGGGAAGTTGTCGGCCATTTTGTGAATCAGCCATGCTGTGGGGAATCCTTTTCAGACCAGACATGTTGTAAAAGTGTTGGAACAAGCTGAGGTCACGTATGATGGTACAATGTGGAATTTTGATCGTAGGGGCCGAGAGGAAAGGCAACATTTCTTCATGAGAACATGGGTGTGAAGGATGACAGGAATAGTTATAAGAGTGAGATGGTGAAAGAAAGTCATTCCACAAAGAGGTGTTGTCCGCCTGGTTAGTTAAAGGGCTACGTGGCATATGGAGTGATGTTGGCTCTAGGACGGTTGTAGAAAGGGTCGTCCTGCAAGGGGGTGTCAAACTCCTGGTCACTTTAAAGATTTTGTGAGCGCCTAAATCTCGCGGCCCCCGCTTCGCTAGTTGATTTCCAGAGCCTGGGGAATGTTGGTTGCATCATCTGTGGTCTTCCGCAATCTAGTTAAATAAATTCTACCTTCTCTTCATTGATTATTTTCTTATAGGGTGGATTTACCTTTTCTCATGTACGTTTGGAATCATTCATTTTCTCCTTTCTAATTCATTTCTAAAGGGGAGGGCATGTGTGGGGTTCTGTTATGAAGTCATTTCATTCTGATTGAAACCTGTGCAGGTTGGAGCAGCCATTGCTGTTGCTGCTTTAGCGAGGCGCTGGCGGTGTCTCTTGTAGCACCCGACTACAAATGCCTGGCTACTTACTGGTAAAGTTCATTACTCGGAGTCTACGACCCCCCCATCACAGTCCTGGTTCCCATCCCTCCCTCCCTGTGTTTGGTCTCATTGGCTTTAGATTACAGGTTTTCCGGATGGGGGTGTGGCATAGAGGGAAGGGATGGGAGCTGTATGTATTTTTTGGGGGTTTGCTTGATTAAGGCTGCGGGGAGGCGCTGTCGCTCTTGACGTAAGGAGTGTGACGGGGAGGTCAGACGAGGGGGTAATAAAGCCTTTTGTTGCAAGAGAGCGTCTGTCCATTCACTATATAACTTTAGAGACCTACATGCATCGACCTGCAGAGTGTGACTGCGTGAGATGCCGAACAATGAGCACATCTGATTTGCCTCAGTGTGAATGAGGAAGTGAACTGGATACATTGTAGCTTCTCATTCTTTCTCATAAGTAGTTTAACAAAGGCATTGTGATCAGGGTGGTAACTCCAATTGGAATGTAACTCCAATTGAAATGATGACAAATGGCACCTTGCATCTGAACTGGGATTACGCATCGTGCGTGCATACTGTACCTTTCCCCCCACACAAAGTTCACCCAGTAAAACTGCTTAAATGTGTGTTGGAAAACTGTAACATTCTGAATTTTGCAGCATGGAATGAGGAAAATATGAGGTTTTACCAAGGTTCCTCCACCCCGAGATGTGGAATCTGGTTTTGGGAGGTAATCCTACACCCGGTAAATACCAGAGTAGCATCTTTGAGGTTTATAATTCAAAGTATGACCTTTGTATGCATCTGTTCTCTTGTGCACAAGGTTCAAGTGCCAACCATAGCTGTACCCCACTTTCATGTCAATGCACGGGAACTGGTCCTGAGGTTTAGGAGAGTATGAGTGAGGAACCGTAGAGAGAAGAGGTGGAGGCCAGCAGCTGCAGCCATGTTGTGAATAACCCTGACAAAGCTCTCTTATAAGTAGTCCAGGGGCCTCCACCCCTTTCGCAGCTGTCCTCAAGTCATATACAACTTATAGACGTTGAGGCAGTTGCAGTTCCAAAACATCACCTACGGTCTGAATATGTTTTGCAAGGTCCCGGACTTACCGTTCATAAAGCCACACATTATTCCCAGTTTTGTGGGTTTTAACTCATGCATTTAACACCTGCTTTGAACTGGTAGTAAATTTATACTACATCCTCTATGTGGTGTGGAGCAGTGGGAAGGAGGCGTAGGTATGGAGTAGGGAATGGAACGCTTGGCTATGGCAGGTGGAGCACCGCATTCATCTCCCTTCCAGAATAAGCCCGCAGTGATTTTTCCACATCAAATTACCACTCAGGTCCAACGTTCGAACACCTATGAAAACCAGGCGTGAAATTCCATATAGTAATTCAACTTCATCTGACTCGTAATCATTGCCATGGAAGGGTAGGCGCACGTTCAATGAACCATCAAATATATTTGCAAAGTCAGAGGCTGTAAGCCCATACCTTGGGACCATAAACTGTTTCCCTGCTGGAGACAACACTGTTATCAACAGGTGAGAAGATAAGTACAATACCAGCAAGCACTAACCAACAGCCACAAACGCATAAAGGAGCATCAGCAGGGGCAAAGTCCTTTTAACCTAAGGAGAGGTGGGTCCAAGGTGTGGTCAGGAGAATTGTTAATCACACGTGTCGTAGTGAATTTGGCAGTTTGACCAGTTCACATATCCTATGTAGCTAGAAGCCCTTGTTCATACAACCAACGACACTACAACCAACTTTCAACACCGGTATCATCAAAGCACCCGTTGAGTCACCAGGATGCCAGAGCTATATATAAGGGGTGGGCAGAACTTGCGGAGTTTCACTCTGCAGAAATCTGCTGAGTTACATGAAAACTCTGCAAGATTCCGCGGAGTTCCCCCATTAGGCAGAAATTAGCATGTCACGCTGTTCGTGCTGATTTTTAGAGGCGGGAGCTTGTTCCGCGCTGAAAAATCAATACGCATGGCACTACGTGGCGTGCCAGAGAGAGCTACCTATCGAGGTGGTTTTGCTGCCACTCAAGTAGATTTTCTACTCAAGCGGCGGCTGTCTCACCGCCCACATTGGGAAAATCTTGCCGGGTGCCCTCCCAGCACCCGAAAATAGCACAACTTTTAGCGGGGCGGCAGGAAACGCCTGAACCCCGATCCCCACTGGCGGCCTAAGGCCTAGCTACGCCACAAGCACTAACGCCCAAAGAAACACTGTGATACACAAATGAAAAAAAAACGAGTCTCACTGGTGATTGCTGATTTCAAACTGAAAAGCACAGATACAAGTGTGTGCAACCAGGCCCGTGCATACTAGTTTGGCTTCCTCTGTCATCGGAGGTTTGCCGTTTTATCACCAAAGTGGTGAAAATGACCTCCTGCCTTCTATCTGCTCTCAAAGTGGTCTCACATGTGAATAAACACTCTGTGAAAGCAGCAAGGAAGTCAGATCACAGCACCCCCATTCTTAGAGCACCTCACTGGCTTCGCTTTGAAGCAACAATCAGCTTCACAATGTCATGCATCACACACAGCAAAAAACAAAGTGATGGAATGAATGCTTGAGTTAATCTCAGCCACTGACAATAGCTGGTCTCTGTCTAGAGGTCATAGCAGGCAAAAAAAAAAAAGGATGGCCTGGAATGCGGCCTTGAGTAATTCCTAGTGACGGAGATTAATAGAGGCAGGATGTACTCACTGTGGTATCGGCATCAAGCTATATCTGTCTGGCAGCGCCTAAATAGATTGAGACTGGACCGGGATTGCTTGAGTTCCCATCTGGAGCTGGACTGTTTCTATTGGAGCAGGACCAAGACTGATTTGCATATGACTAGCTTCTGCCTAGAATGGCATGGTTTGCAAAAAATAAACTGGAATGCTGCCCGAGTAATTACAAGTGACTGAGATGAATTCCATCATTCCACCCATGTAAGGCTCCTGTTTCCCTCCTGGCCCGTGGGGCTGGTACGACTCAGCAGCGCAGAGCCTCAGACGCATTCTCGTATGCCCGTGGTCCTCGTTTAGAGTTGGCCACTATCACTTGTGATAATTAACACACCAATAAAAAACACCAACCAAAGGTCACAATTCTAATATGTGTGGTACTTACTGCACATATCGGGCTATTTTGGCCCACTCATCATGAGGGCCTATCTGTTACCTCAAATGCAGATCCCACGTCATCCTACCTGACTAGCTGAGTGTGCGGCACAACACACTGACAGTCGGTTATCAGTGGAAGCCGGATAATCAGCAGAACAGCAGCTGCACACCATCACCCAAGAGTAGAAGCAGTGCTTAATTTGAGCCGGTGGTTGTCTGTGGAGTCCATTGGCACTCATTTTTGGGTTCCAGCACTTACTTTTCCTCATCAGATATTGACTGTGAACAGGAGAGAAAAACACACAAAGGGGAAAGAGAGAGAAAGACGGAAAAACTGGCACAAAGGGAGAAACAGGAACCCACAGGAGAGAGGGACAGGGAGTGTCTGGTTGTGGTTGGAAGAGCCATGAGGTCGATTCAAGACTACACAGCCTTGGTGTTTAGTGTCTGTCCTTAAAAAGCACCGGCCACATACTGGTGCTTCTCAGTGGCTTTTTCATGTACTTACGCCTTCTGTTCTAATCACTTCCTCAGTGAGCTGCAACGGAACTGTTCTATAGATTTAACGCTTTGTGCTACAGGAAGTTTGACATATTGTATTGTACTGTTGTGTGCTTTGAAAAAATCAATAAAGACAGTGTTGAAAAAAAAGTACAGGCTGCGGGTTTCTGAGCAGAGCTTTGGGCACCGGTACTCACTCTATAACAAATTAAGCACAGAGTAGAAGCTAGGGCGATCTGTTGGAGGCACGTAGCACACAAGTGGCTGCTTCTGCTTTGCTTCAACTGTCCACGAGACAGCAGGGCTGGCTAGAGTCAGTCACACCTCAGGTTAATCAAACACATCTATCCTAAATTTAGTAAAAATACACTAAACCGATGCAAACTTAGCATAGCCAAATCACACGTAGTTAATATGGTTCTTTTAAAGCCCCTGCTTCCCTCTGAGACAGAGGTTAATAAGTTGTTTTCTCCTTAACCCCACACATTATAGAGCTGGAGCTGGGAATAGTAAAATATATTGAGGTTAAATGTTTAGCAACATCTAACTTTCCTTCCACTGAGAGCTGGATCATGTATTATTCATAACCCTAGACATATAATAGTTTTCAAAACATGTAGCATAGTTTAATTGAGCTGTCGTAAATTTGCTGAGCTTAAATTAGCTGACATTAAACAGGGCGCTCATCCTTGCCTGTGGCTTCACATTACAGTTTATGACCAGGGTCTGCCCCTACTGCAAGGCACGGGGTGCTGGCAGGTGAAGTGTGCGCACACACGAGTGCGTCATCACGTGACGCGGTGCATGAGTGCTCCGGCAGGGCGGGATCCCCAGGACCAGTCACATCACATCAGCTCCTCAGGTGCAATCTGTCGATAGTGCAGCTCGAGGGCATGGGAGGGCGGAGGTGTCTTACCTGGAATCACAGACGCATTCATTATGTTGTTAAACGTTGAATGATTGTGACAAATGTCCATGGTGTGCAGAGATGGGAGCCACACCTCGGTGATGCACCGCATACACGCAGCTCATCTGCAACACCCTCTCGGGTGGAGCTGCCCTACTTTCAAGGGAAAGCCCCGTCACCTGCAGCTTCTCTACACCTTCAAATTTGAGATGGAAGATTACAATTAGAGTATGTCTATCATTGGCCATCACCATCATCAACCAATTAACATCGATATGGAAAGTCCCTAAACGCGCGTATTGTTGCGTGTTGCAGACTTCAGATGGCCCGGTTTGATGCAGACGAGCTGTGGAAGAAATTTACAGAAAAGGAGCCTTGTGTGATTTACTCCAAATATTTAAATTTAGGGTAGTGGATGACCAACCGCCCCATCTCTCCAAGAATTCAGGAATGGACTGAAGATCTGGCTGTTCGAATTAACAAATGACCACAAAGCAGTTAGCTACTCCAGCGCCTTGAAACCCTTCCTGGTGATTTGCCACGCTATACAAATCCCTGATTGATTGATTGATTGACAGCTTTTAGGAGATAGATCTCAGATGTCTGGTTTCCTTGTTGATTGCAGACAGCTTTATGGACCAAGCACACAATTGTGAAGGTAATGCTTTGCTGGGGAGGCAGCCACTTTACAGTCTCATGGCATGTCAGATGTAGTCAGATCTCTCCAGACTGGAGATAAGGTGGGCTGCATACATATGGGAATTTTGTAGGTTGTCCTGCACTTTTCAGGGTAATCCAGATTCAATCAATCAATCAATCAATCAGGGGTTGGGAAAGCGTGCTACTCACCCATGAGGGTCTCAAGGCGCTGGGGGAAAGCCAGTCGAAAAGCCAGGTCTTGAGAGCCCGTCTGAAGGTGTTCAGGGTTGGAGAGCGTCTCAGTTCTACTGGGAGAGTGTTCCATGCTGTGGCTGCGGTGTAGGAGAAAGCTCTCCCTTCAGCTCTGCTTCTATGGATGCGGGGGACCTCTGCCAGGGTGATGTCGGCTGAACGGAGGTTCCTCTTGGGTGCGTGGAAACTCATTCGGTTGTTCAGGTATTTGGGTCCGATGTTGAGGGATTTGTAGGCATGTGTGAGTAGTTTGTAGGTGACCCTCTTATTGACGGGGAGCCAGTGGAGTTCTCGCAGGTGCGGAGTCATATGTTTGTGGCGCGGTATCCCAAGGATGAGCCTGGTGGCCGCGTTTTGGATAGTTTGGAGCTTGCGTAGTAGGGATTTGTTGATTCCGGCGTAGAGGGCGTTGCCGTAGTCGAGCCTGCTGGTGATGAGTGCGTGGGTGACGGTCCTTCTGCAGTCTGGGAGGATCCACTTGAAGGTTTTTCGTAGGTTCCGGAGGCAGTTGAAACTGGCGGAGGAGATAGCGTTGATTTGGCGGTTCATGGAGAGGGAGGAGTCGAGGATTATGTCGAGGTTCCGAGCGTGATCTTTCGGGGTGGGTGGGACCCCGAGGGCGGGAGGCCACCAGGATGTTGCTCCAGGCGTAGGGGCAGGGTCCGAAGATGAGAACCTCGGTCTTTTCGGAATTGAGTTTGAGGCAGCTGTCCTTCATCCAGGTGGCCACGTTTCTTATTCCTTCCTGGAAGTTGAGTCTAGTGTCTTCCGGGTTCTTGGTGAGGGAGAGGATGAGCTGGGTGTCATCGGCGTAGGATATGATGCTGAGCCCGTGCTGCATGACGATGGCGGCGATGGGGGCCATGTATATGTTGAATAGAGTCGGGCTCAGAGAAGTTCCTTGGGGACCTCCGCAGATGATGTTGGTGGGTTCAGAGAGGAAAGAGGGGAGCATGACCCTCTGTGTTCTGCCGGAGAGGAAGGATCGGTTTCAGTTGAGGGCGTCTCCCTGAATTCCCGCTTTGTGGAGCCTGGTGGTTAGTGTGCGGTGTGAGATGGTGTCGAAGGCTGCGGAGAGGTCCAGGAGGATGAGGGCTGCGGTGTGGCCCTGGTCGAGCAGCATACGGATGTCGTCGGTGGCGCCGAGCAGGGCTGTCTCGGTGCTGTGGTTGCTGCGGAAACCGGATAGGGAGGGGTCCAGGATGCAGTTATCTTCGATGAAGGTGGTCAGTTGGGCGTTCAAAAGCCTTTATTTGACTTTGGCAGCGAAGGGGAGAAGGGAGATGGGTCGATAGTTCTTGAGGTCAGTTGGGTCAGCCGATGGTTTTTTGAGGAGGGGCTTCACTTACGCGCATTTCCAGTCCATGGGGCAGGTGCCGGAGGCCAGGGAGGAGTTGAAGGTGCGGGCTGGCTCGGGGGCGATGGCCGTGGAGGCTCTGTGCTAGATGTGTGGGGGGCACGGGTCCGTAGGGGCTCCTGAGTGATTTTTCTTCATGGTGGTGGTGATAAGTTCGATGGATGCGGGGTTCCAGGTGGTGATGGTTGGCGAGTCGGTGGTGGTGGATGGAGGGGTGAAGGCAATAGTTGGCTCGCTGAAGTTGTCGTAAAGGGTCATGATCTTCTGGTGGAAGTAGGTGCTGAGCTTGTTGCAGAGATCTTGGGAGGGTGTGATGTCAGTGGCTTCGCATGAGGGTTTGGTGAGCTGCTTGACGACGTTGAAAAGTTCCCTTGTGTTGGATGAGTTGGTGTTGATTTTTTCCCTGATGAAGGTTCTTTTGGTGTCCCTTATCAGCTGGTGGTAGTTCTTAATTGCGATCTTGTGGTCGGTGTGGGCTTCAGTGGTCTTCTGCTTCCTCCACCTTTTTTCGAGGCGTCTGCAGGCGCGTCTGGCCTCTAGGAGTTCGGTGGTGAACCAGGTAGCCTTAGGAGGGCGTTTAGTGGATGTCTACCGGAGAGGTGCTAGTTTGTCGGCACAGTTGGCGACCCACCGGTGGAGTTCCTTGGCTGCGGCGTTGGTGTCGGTGGTGGCTGAGGGGGGGTCGTGGAGGAGGGTGGCGGTAAGAAGTTCTTCTGTGATCTTACTCCAGTTCCGTCGAGGCGGGCGCGGGGCTGGTTTGGGTACGGTGCTGGATGTGAAAGTGAAGTGGATGTAGTGGTGGTCTGTCCAGGAGGGCCGGTTGGTGTGGATGAACCGGATGTTTGACCCTTCCGCGAAGATGGGGTCCAGAGTGCGTCCTGCAATGTGGGTGGGTGTGCTTACCAGTTGATTTAGTCCCAGATTGGCGAGATTCTCGAGGAGTGCATTGGAGTCGGGGTCCTGGCGGTTCTCAAGGTGGAAATGTAGATCTCCAAGCAGGATGTAGTCCCTGGAGGTGTTGGCATGGGAAGCGGCGAGTTCTGTGATTGTGTTCGTGGGCTGGGCGCGAGGTCCTGGTGGTCTGTAGATGAGCGTGCCCCGTAGCGCTGTCCTGGGGTTGGTATGGATCTGGAAGTGGAGGTTTTCTATGTTGGGAAGAGTGCTGTTTGGGCTGGAGGTGGAGAGTTGGAGGGAGGTTTTGTGTGCGATGGCGAGGCCTCCCCCCAGGCGGTTTGGGCGGTCTTTTCCCTGGAGCTTGTAGCCGTCCGGTATAGTCGAGGTGATTTCTGGTCCGGTGGTGGCATTAGTCCAGGTCTCAGTGAAAAAGGCGACGTCTGGAGTGAGTGTGTTGAGCATGTCTCATACCTCTATGGCGTGCCGGTGAAGGGATCGTACGTTGAGAAGGATGCAGTTAATGGTGTCGGAGGGTCTGGTGGCGGGTGGTGCTTTAGTGTCTGTAGGCATAGCGTCTATGGAGAAGGAGCCCGCAGTCCACGAGGTGCCTGGGCTTGAGTGTGAGGAGGCTTGCAGAGGTGTAGCTGTGGAGGCTTGGAGAGCCAGGGTTCCTGGCGCTGGGCGCGGTCCAGGCGCGGATTGGCTCAAACGGGCTTGCCTTAGGCGCGCCTTCAGAATGACCACGCAACGGTCGCCGTAATGAAGGGGAGGGGGGCAGGATCGAGGCGGAGGCGGGCGGGAGTCTGGTAGGGGGGCGGGGCTAAGTGGAGAGGGCATCGGAGCTTGAGGGCGGGAGGCGCGATGCGCTAAGGATTAGAAGCAGAGACCTGTGGAAGTAAAACACAACACAGCAAAACACAAAAGTTACACACACAGCGCTGGTCAGAGCGCGATGTCCCAAAATGAAGCAGAACCTGTGGCAGAGTCGGGCGCGAGGCTCGAACTCTGCTACTGGGGCTGCTGTAGGCGGTGAGCGTCTGGCGGAGCTGCCGGGGAGAGTGCTGCCTAGACCGGGGTCAGGTCAACACACGCGCTCCCCCGAAGCGGTCGCCGTAATGAAGGGGAAGGGGGTGGGATCGACGCGGAGGTGGGCGGGAGTCTGATAGAGGGGTGGGGCTAAGTGGAGATGGCGTCGGAGCTTGAGGGCGGGAGGCGCGATGCGCTAAGGATTAGAAGCAGAGACCTGTGGAAGTAAAACACAACACAGCAAAACACAAAAGTTACACACACAGCGCTGGTCAGAGCGCAATGTCCCAAAATGAAGCAGAACCTGTGGCAGAGTTGGGCGCGAAGCTCGAACTCTTCTGCTGGGGCTGCTGTAGGCGGTGAGCGTCTGGCGGAGCTGCCGGGGAGAGTGCTGCCTAGACCGAGGTCAGGTCAACACACGCGCTCCCCCGCAGCGGTCGCCGTAATGAAGGGGAGGGGGCGGGATCGAGGCGGAGGCGGGCGGGAGTCTGGAAGGGGTGCGGGGCTAAGTGGAGAGGGCGTCTGAGCTTGAGGGCGGGAGGCGCGATGCGCTAAGGATTAGAAGCAGAGACCTGTGGAAGTAAAACACAACACAGCAAAACACAAAAGTTACACACAGTGCTGGTCAGAGCGCGATGTCCCAAAATGAAGCAGAAGCTGTGGCAGAGTCAGGCGCGAGGCTCGAACTCTGCTGCTGGGGCTGCTGTAAGCGGTAAGCTTCTGGCGGAGCTGCCAGGGAGAGTGCTGCCTAGACCGAAGTCAGGTCAACACACGCGCTCCCCCGCAGCCATCGCCGTAATGAAGGGGAGGAGGGCGGGATCGAGGCGGAGGTGGGCGGGAGTCTGGTAGGGGGGCGGGGCTAAGTGGAGAGGGCGTCGGAGCTTGAGGGCGGGAGGCGCAATGCACTAAGGATTAGAAGCAGAGACCTGTGGAAGTAAAACACAACACAGCAAAACACAAAAGTAACCATCACAGCGCTGGTCAGAGCACGATGTCCCAAAATGAAGCAGAACCTGTGGCAGAGTCGGGCGCGAGGCTCGAACTCTGCTGCTGGGGCTGCTGTAGGCAGGGAGCGTCTGGCGGAGCTGCCGGGGAGAGTGCTGCCTAGACCGAGGTCAGGTCAACACACGCGTTCCCCTGCAGCGGTAGCCATAATGAAGGGGAGGGGGGCAAATCTAGCCGGCATGTTATCACTGCAAAGACTCACATGATCCATTGTGGCATCTACGAAAAAATAATTCCTTGTAATGACTTTATTTAGACTCTACAAGTTAGACTTTACAGCAGTGTTTACTTAAGGCATGAAGAATGGGTCAGCACCGCAGGCTAAGTCCATGAGATTTTGGGGGTCTCGTGAAGGACCAAAGAGGCGGGCTATATAACAGAAAAGTAATAATGATTGATGGGCCCTTGGGGTGGGTTGCCTCCTTAAGATGGAGTGGCCTGGACCCGTTGATGACAAAGAGCTCCATATTGTTTATTTGTTTTTTGTAAAGTGTTGCATTCCACCTACTGATATAGTTGGGGTAATATACAGCGGTAATGGAGGAACAAGTTAATTAGCCAGTTAAATAATGTGGTCTGCTAGTGAGAACTCTCATATTTGCTGAAGAAGGGATCCTGAATTAAGCCATTAAGCCTTGGAAGAGAGCTAACAAAGAATACGGACACCAAGAATAGAGAAGTTAATGGCCGGTAATAGACATCTGACTGTCCTGACTATGTGTCAAATAACACCCATGAGCTAGTCCCAGGACTAGAATAATCTTGTGTCTGCTTAGCAAAGGTGGGCTTATAGGGATCTCCTGAATTTGAGAAAGTTAGTTTCTCTTCTAGGCTGAACTGATAGAAAATTTGATAGAGATGAGCCTTTTCAATTGGGGGGTTTTCCCCTGAATTCTTGAAATCGTGCTTGTCCTATGTATTGTAGAATTTGATTGGCAGATCTTAAGCTTCCAGCTGGAAATCAGTGACAACAACTTGGCCCGACAGATTGATGATCAGTCCAGTAACATCAACTGAGATGAGAGCGAGTTTCAAAATGAGGTGAAGATCTCCTAAGCACGAGTGGGCTGTGACAAAGTAGACCACCCTATGGTCCACTGGATGCAGGATGATAATGAACAGGTTCTATTAATACAACTCAGTAGGTCCTCAGAAACCTCTCAAGGCATTATAGATAAAAAATATATATTCTGGCGTCAGGGTTGTGTGGTGTACAAGTAGTTTCTCATGGTTATGTGCCTCGCATGTCTTTGTGAGATTTAACATATGGCATAAGACAAGGGACAGAGTAAAATAGTCAATTCTGCTGAAAACTGCTTGTGTGAGAGATCCTGATTTGCAGGACAGCTCTCCAGAAATCTAGGCCCGATACTGACATCCCTGAGAAAGGTGTATCTTGGTTCTGGTAAAACTGACCATCTACTGTCCTTCAAAAGTTTCTTCGCTAAGGGGTGTTCTTCATGAGGTGACTTGTCTACTGGGCAATTCTTGCCGAAATAGCTGATATGTAGAAGTTTACTGTCCTGTATGCCAATACTTGGTGCTTCCAATCCACCAGAAAACTGATCACATGTACCACACTTGTTCTCACTTGATCCTCGTGTTGTGGCATACACTAATTAACCCATCTGGCCCATGGGAGCTGGGACACCAGTTTATATGAGGTGGGATCACTAACAATCTATCTATTCCAGCCATTGAGCAAAGACATGAAAGTAAACCTAAGGAGACTGAGATTTGGCTTAATCACGCTCATTCCACATTGGTAGGGGAGCAGAAGAATTTAGGCTCCACCCTTTATTTGTCCTTATTTGCAATTATATAATCAAATCTAACATTGTATTCACTGTGTGTCGTAACTTCCTTAATGTGTGCAAAACATTTTTTGTGTTCAAAATAGTTTATTACATTTTATAATAAACAAATGACAATACTAAAAAATAGTACTGTAAAAATACCCAATTAAAATAGAAAAATATTCACAACAGCAATTAAATTTCAACAGATAAAATACAATGTAATATAATATTCCTAACAACAAAAGGGAAGGAGAAAATATATGTATACATATATTATTAATAATGATTAAAGTAGAGCTACTATACAATAAAGACTAGACTATTATAGCAATAAATAACTAGAGACAGCTAAGTATTTAAGAAGATAAATAATTATCAATTAGTTTCCAAAATAAATGATACAAATTAGAATTATGATTAATACCTTTCAAAGATAAATGAGCTCCTCTTCTGGTAAAAATAACCCATGACCACCATACATGAACAGATAATAATGAAACATCTTTCCAACAAGTGGTAATGGATTTTAAAGCTGCTGATAACAGAAAATTAAAAAGTTTGCTTTCTAAGTCACTTATTTTTTGAGAAAGAACGACAGATTTGCAGATTAACAATTAGAATGAAAAATCTTCATGTATATCAAATATCTTTTTTATAATATCCCAAACTTCAGTCCAAAATGTAAAAACAGAAGGACAGTCATACAGCATATGTTTTAGCAAACCAGTATGTAAATTACAGTGCCAACAATTTGAAGTCGGAAGAAGTTTAGGTTGAAACAAACGTAATGGAGACCATAAATATATGAGTTTGTTTGATAGAGCGAAACAGGTAACCATCCACAAATATTTTTAAGCCAAATAGTTTTCAATGTATCAATAGATAAAGAGTTTGAAAGGTCGCAATTCTAGAATGTTGAAATCACATTAATGTTGGTCTTGAGAGATGTTCATTTTTTTATATAACATAGAAACACCATGAGATAAAGTGGACACAGTTTGAATATAAATTTATAGATCCGATTTAACAGTAGAAGGAATATTATGAGGAAATGAACCTAAAATAGAAATGCATAAAAATTCATATTTGAGAAAATCAGGAGGTAAAAGAAATTTTGTTTGTATAACCTCAAAAGATATAAAAGCATTATTCAAATAAACACCTTTAAGATAATAAATACCAGCTTTAATCAATGAATGCCAAAATCTAATATATTTCTAATAAGTTTTATGCATGGGTTATACCATAATTACATATCTTTTGTAATGGAAATGGATGTTTGAAAAATTAGATCAAGATAATTTAACATTAATTTAGTGGATTTTAAAATAACAGATTTATGAAATAATTTGATTTATTGGACATGGTTAACAAAGTAGGTAATGGAAATGGTTCTACTAAAGTTTTTTCTATAAAAAAGCCATGTAGGGGGATTACTCAAATGAGAGTGATTAAACCAAAGAGAGCTTTGCTTTAATATAAAAGCTTTGTGATAATAAAAAAAGTCTGATAAACCAAATCCCCCATTACATTTAGGCAATTTTAGTTTTTTATAACTAATACGAGGTGATTTATTGTTCCAAAGAAATTTGGAAAGGAGTTTATCTACAACTTTATAAAACTTTAAAGGAAATTGAGTAGCAATCATGGCAAGGGTATAAAAATCCTTTGGTGCTATAGCCCGTCTGCGCCCGTCCGCAGCCGCCCGGGGACAGGGGCCGCCCCCCCTGGTTCCCCATCCCAGGACTCATTACAGCTCTGCTGCCCTCTTCAAATTTAAACCCCCCATGGAAGCTTGCTGCCTTCACCGCCACCATCCCCTTAACCTCCCCACTTTCTGCCAACACTGCAACACTAGGCTCAACTCCCCCCGACTTAGACCGGACCAGCAAAACTACACCCTATTGCTCCTAAATTGTAGATCCCTGCCAAAACACAGCGCAGAAAGTTTTCTGCTAATAGATGAGCGGACTCCTGACGCCGTCTTTCTAACCGAGACCTGCTTAACCCCAGATTGTCATCCAGACGTGATACAAGCACTTCCCCCGGGTTACCAGATCTCTCGCACGGATCGCATGCAGGGAAAGGGAGGAGGTCTTGAAATTATCCATAAATCCTTATACCAGTGCCACTGCACCCAGGACCCAATCCCAGATTGCGAAAGCATGTCTTTCTGCCTCAAACTCACCCCCAACGACAGTCTAACAGGGGTACTTGTGTATCGCCCCCAAGGTCCAATGAACCACTTCCACTCTTCACTACCCTCGCTAGCGGCTGAGTCTGCCATGTCCTCTTCCAACCTCATGGTTCTGGGCGACTTCAATATTCACTTCGACAACAGCACTGACAGCACTGCTAATGAGCTAGCCTCTAGCTTGGCCGCTATCCAACTCGAGCAATTAATCCGGTCCCCCACTCATAACAAAGGTCACCTGCTTGACCCTGTCTTTAGCAATTGTCCCAACCTCTCAGTTGGCACCATCACACACCTCCCCTGGACTGATCACTTTCTTATCCCCCTCAATTGGTCCACCAACAAATTCACTTCCCCTACCCCTATACCACGAAAAATGAGAAACTGGTCTAGGCTCCCTCCAGAGCAGTGGTCGAGCCGACTGTCTGTTTCAAAGCCCCCTCTCTCCCAGAACCCCATACCTGATAGCGGGAAATTCAACAAATGGATAGAGGATTCCATTGACTCTATTCTAGGGGTGGGCGGAATTCGCGTAATTGCGTTGCGCAAATCTCCGCGAAACGGTAAAAAATCTCCGCGAACACGCAGAAATTCCGCGAACACGCGGAATTGCTTGTTCGCGATGCTTTTTTCCTGTTCGCAATTGCTGTTTGCGTGCTCGAGGACAAATATCTCGCAAACATGCATTTTGAGAACGCGAACAAGCAAAAATTTCGCGAAATCGCGGAAAGCAGACTTTTGAGCAATTTCGCAATCTCAGCGGAACGCGAAATTACGCAAATTACGCAAATTCCGCGAGCGGAACGGAATTTGCCGCCCAGGCCTACTCTATTCTCCCCACCAGGAAAACCATGTTAAAAAGAGCACGAGAAACTTCCCCCTGGTACTCGGAGGAACTCAGGAAGAAAAAACGTCAGTGCAGAAAGTTTGAAAGGAAATGGCGCCTGGGATACGCCATCACTGACAAAAACAGGTATAGGGAAGCCATTAGGGAATACAAACTCGAAATAAATATAGCCCAGGCCTCCTACTACAAAGAGAAAATTATGGCAGCTAGATCCAAGCCAAGAGAAATTTACCAAGTAGTCAAAAGCCTCTCTAAGATCTCCCACCCTGCAGTTCCAGCCGATAATCCCATAGCTCGATGCAACGATCTAGTCGAATTTTTCTACCAAAAAATTAACAAGATATATTTATCCTTCACAGCCCCCGATTTGGAGCTTAGCTCCACTGAATCCCAACCTTTGATTACTACAGAACACCTCCCGCGAGTAATTCTGAACAATTTCCCATTATTGGACTCAGAATCACTCAAATCCCTAGCACAACAGATAAAAACAGGCTCCCCTCGCGACCCAGCTCCCCCTCGCACGATGATCATGGCCAGCCAAGTCATCCACCCCACTCTCATGGAGATACTTAACAGCTCCATGCAAAAGGGAGTCGTTCCCCCCACCTGGAAACAGGCGATGGTGAAAGCACTACTTAAGAAACCCAATCTCAATCCCAACGACCCTAATAACTACCGCCCCATCTCCCTGTTACCTTGGGCAAGCAAGATTCTGGAGAAACACATCAATCTCCACCTCACTAAATTCCTCGAGGAGAACCGGCTATTGGACCCCACTCAAACAGGATTTCGCCCCAAACATGGCACGGAAACGGCTCTCCTAGCCGGGACGGAGGAATCTAGGAGGATCTTGGACCGAGGAGGATCAGTGGCAGTGGTCCTCCTCGATCTGAGCGCCGCGTTTGACACGGTGTGCCACAAAACTCTGCTGTGTCGACTAGCTGATCTGGGAGTCTCCGGAGATGCCCTTGACTGGTTAGGATCCTTTTTGAGCGGAAGGACCTTCCAGGTCTTCGACAGTGACTCCTGTTCCACTAGCAGACCTCTGAACTGCGGGGTACCCCAGGGCTCCTCCTTAAGCCCCACGCTGTTCAATGTGTACATGAGACCGCTAGCTGAGGTCGTCCGCCAATATGGTATCAAAATCATCTCGTATGCGGACGACACTCAGCTTGTGGTCTCCCTGGCACAGAAGAACAGTGGGCACCCGCAAGCCAACCTGGCAGCCGGCATGGAGGATGTTAGGAGATGGATGACATCATCCTCACTAAAACTTAACGGTGACAAAACCAAGATCATGCTTCTCGGCCCCCCACTCTCACCGCCATCGACCAGCTATGGCCCTCCAGCTTAGGTCCACCACCAACCCCGAAGGAGGACTTCAAAAGTTTAGGAGTCTGGCTTGACAAAGCACTCACCCTCAACACTCAGGCAACTAAAACCTCAGCAACCTGCTTCGGGATCATGCGGATGTTGAGAAAAATCCTTCCAATCCTGCCCTTTGAAGCTAAGCAAGTTGTTTTTCAGGGCCTTATCCAGTCCCAGCTTGACTTTAACAACGCCCTTTACCTGGGAGCCCCTGAATACGTGCTGCAAAAATTCCAGCGGACCCAGAATTGCGCAGCACGCATGCTACTCCAGATTCCTCGTGGAGAATCGGCTAAAACTGGGATCCGGTCACTCCACTGGCTACCTGTCAGGGAAAGAATAAAATTCAAAACCCTGTGCATATCCCATCAAGCCTTCCATAGAGCTAGCCCGGAGATCAATCACTCACTTCTCACCCCCTACTGCCCTGGTAAACTACTCCGATCAACGAACACATTTCTTACTGCAGTTCCCAGAATCAAAAGGTCTAGAACAGGAGGCAGGTCCTTCACACTTAATGCCGCTAAATTATGGAACTCCCTTCCCCTGCCCCTAAGATCCAACCCCACCCTCTCGTCCTTCCGTAAAGAGCTAAAAACATTCCTCTTCAGAACCTAATTCCTCCCCTTGTTCCTTCCCCCCGCCCCTCAGAGTACTATTTCCTTTATTCAGCGCTTGGACGCCCTAGGGCAGCAGTCGCGCTTTACAAAACCCCTTTTCATCATTCATTTAATTTCATTTCATTCTTCCCTACCATGAAAGATGAAGTGAAGACCATTTGTATAATTTAACCTTAATATAATTCAAGATAGAGTCACAATTCAATGATATTGTTGTTTTCATAGATGAAGAAGACAAAATGCCAAGGTATTTGAATTTATCTCTTTGCCAAACTATTTGTTTCATGGGTAACATATCCGGAGTACAGTAAATATTTAAAGGAAAGAATTCTGTTTTATTAGTATTTAACTTGTAATCAGAAATTTTGGAATAAAATGAAATGATTACAAATAAGGGAGGGAATGAGGATAAAGGATTGCTAATAAATAAAAGTACATCATCCGCATATGCTAGTGTTTTAATAATAACCTCCTTAATATTGATTCCAGTAATTCTATCACATTTTCTGATGGAAACAAGCAAAGGCTCAATACCCAGAAAAAACTAAAGCGGGGAGAGAGGACATTCTTGTCTTGTACCTCTGAAAAGAGAAAATTGGTCTGAAGTTTGGCCATTAATAAATAAACGAGCAGTAGGAGTAGAATATAGAGCAGATATCATACGATAAATAAATCACCAAAATTAAACTCTATTAAAGTGCAAAATAAAAATTGCCAATGAACTTTATCAAAAGCTTTTTCAGCATTTAATGCTAGAACTCCTGATGGGAAAGATAGAGTGGGACCTTGTTCTATAACATGTAGTAAAGTTCTTGTATTGTTGGCAGAATATCTATTCTTCATAAAACCAGATTGATCTGGATGAATAATAGAATCTAAAACAGAGGTTAATCTAGTAGCTAGTATTTTGGCACACAGTTTACAATCTTCATTTATTAAGGAGATAGGACGGTACTTTGACACAAGTGTAGGGTCTTTGTTAGGTTTGGGCAGTACAACAATTAAAGCCTCAGTAAAGGAACCTGTGGTAACCCACGCACAACCAAAAATGTGAAATGTTGAAATAAATTAGGAATGAGTTGACACTGAAATTCTTTATAAAATTCTGCGGGAATACCATCAGGTCCCGGGGATTTTTTTTTTAAGAGACTTTATGGCTAATAAAATTTCATCTTGAGTAATAGGCAAATATAATTCAGTTTTATTTGATTGGGAAATCTTGGGTAATCTACATTTAGATAAAAAAGAATCAATTAAAGAAGAATCATCAAAGTTAGGTTTGTTACATAGAGTAGCATAATAATCCAGAAATTCATTAATGATATCAATTTTGGGATAAAGCAGTTTTAACATTAGAGCTATGAATTGAATTTATTTGTGTCTTATCTTTTTTTAATGTATAAATAATTGGCTAAAAGGCGTCCTGATCTATTAGCATTAAAACAAAATTTGGCTTTAGAGTTCGAAAGTTGAATACCAACTCTTCTGCTAAGAACTGAATTAAATTCATATCTAAGTTTTTGCAATTTCAATCTATATTGAGGATCATTAGACATAATTAAAAGTCTCTCATATTTTGCAAATTGTTTATCTAAATCTTGAATTTTTGCATTGAAAGTTTTATTTTCATGTGCCATGAGAGAAATAGAGTTACAACAAACAAATGATGGACGGAATGCTGACAATGCAGACATTCTCCCCCAGTCAAGAGATCTGGGTTAAATCCATCGTTCTTTTGCCCACTACGCCACCCCAGTTTAGACATGGCCATATGCAAATCAGTCTTGACCCTGTGCCTCATGGGAACAGTCCAGCCCGAACTGCCAAGCCATGTCTTCCCTGGACCGGAATCAAGCATCCTAGGACCGGTTTCTGGCTATCAGCCGTCATCAGCCAGGATAGCTTGTCTCCAGTGGCGTAGTGAGCACGGGTCCCACGTCTGGGAATACCCATCCCACTTAGGGCGAAAAGCGTTACAACAAACAAATGATGGACGGAATGCTGACAATGCAGACATTCTCCCCCAGTCAAGAGATCTGGGTTAAATCCATCGTTCTTTTGCCCACTACGCCACCCCAGTTTAGACATGGCCATATGCAAATCAGTCTTGACCCTGTGCCTCATGGGAACAGTCCAGCCCGAACTGCCAAGCCATGTCTTCCCTGGACCGGAATCAAGCATCCTAGGACCGGTTTCTGGCTATCAGCCGTCATCAGCCAGGATAGCTTGTCTCCAGTGGCGTAGTGAGCACGGGTCCCACGTCTGGGAATACCCATCCCACTTAGGGCGAAAAGCGTTACAACAAACAAATGATGGACGGAATGCTGACAATGCAGACATTCTCCCCCAGTCAAGAGATCTGGGTTAAATCCATCGTTCTTTTGCCCACTACGCCACCCCAGTTTAGACATGGCCATATGCAAATCAGTCTTGACCCTGTGCCTCATGGGAACAGTCCAGCCCGAACTGCCAAGCCATGTCTTCCCTGGACCGGAATCAAGCATCCTAGGACCGGTTTCTGGCTATCAGCCGTCATCAGCCAGGATAGCTTGTCTCCAGTGGCGTAGTGAGCACGGGTCCCACGTCTGGGAATACCCATCCCACTTAGGGCGAAAAGCGTTACAACAAACAAATGATGGACGGAATGCTGACAATGCAGACATTCTCCCCCAGTCAAGAGATCTGGGTTAAATCCATCGTTCTTTTGCCCACTACGCCACCCCAGTTTAGACATGGCCATATGCAAATCAGTCTTGACCCTGTGCCTCATGGGAACAGTCCAGCCCGAACTGCCAAGCCATGTCTTCCCTGGACCGGAATCAAGCATCCTAGGACCGGTTTCTGGCTATCAGCCGTCATCAGCCAGGATAGCTTGTCTCCAGTGGCGTAGTGAGCACGGGTCCCACGTCTGGGAATACCCATCCCACTTAGGGCGAAAAGCGTTACAACAAACAAATGATGGACGGAATGCTGACAATGCAGACATTCTCCCCCAGTCAAGAGATCTGGGTTAAATCCATCGTTCTTTTGCCCACTACGCCACCCCAGTTTAGACATGGCCATATGCAAATCAGTCTTGACCCTGTGCCTCATGGGAACAGTCCAGCCCGAACTGCCAAGCCATGTCTTCCCTGGACCGGAATCAAGCATCCTAGGACCGGTTTCTGGCTATCAGCCGTCATCAGCCAGGATAGCTTGTCTCCAGTGGCGTAGTGAGCACGGGTCCCACGTCTGGGAATACCCATCCCACTTAGGGCGAAAAGCGTTACAACAAACAAATGATGGACGGAATGCTGACAATGCAGACATTCTCCCCCAGTCAAGAGATCTGGGTTAAATCCATCGTTCTTTTGCCCACTACGCCACCCCAGTTTAGACATGGCCATATGCAAATCAGTCTTGACCCTGTGCCTCATGGGAACAGTCCAGCCCGAACTGCCAAGCCATGTCTTCCCTGGACCGGAATCAAGCATCCTAGGACCGGTTTCTGGCTATCAGCCGTCATCAGCCAGGATAGCTTGTCTCCAGTGGCGTAGTGAGCACGGGTCCCACGTCTGGGAATACCCATCCCACTTAGGGCGAAAAGCGTTACAACAAACAAATGATGGACGGAATGCTGACAATGCAGACATTCTCCCCCAGTCAAGAGATCTGGGTTAAATCCATCGTTCTTTTGCCCACTACGCCACCCCAGTTTAGACATGGCCATATGCAAATCAGTCTTGACCCTGTGCCTCATGGGAACAGTCCAGCCCGAACTGCCAAGCCATGTCTTCCCTGGACCGGAATCAAGCATCCTAGGACCGGTTTCTGGCTATCAGCCGTCATCAGCCAGGATAGCTTGTCTCCAGTGGCGTAGTGAGCACGGGTCCCACGTCTGGGAATACCCATCCCACTTAGGGCGAAAAGCGTTACAACAAACAAATGATGGACGGAATGCTGACAATGCAGACATTCTCCCCCAGTCAAGAGATCTGGGTTAAATCCATCGTTCTTTTGCCCACTACGCCACCCCAGTTTAGACATGGCCATATGCAAATCAGTCTTGACCCTGTGCCTCATGGGAACAGTCCAGCCCGAACTGCCAAGCCATGTCTTCCCTGGACCGGAATCAAGCATCCTAGGACCGGTTTCTGGCTATCAGCCGTCATCAGCCAGGATAGCTTGTCTCCAGTGGCGTAGTGAGCACGGGTCCCACGTCTGGGAATACCCATCCCACTTAGGGCGAAAAGCGTTACAACAAACAAATGATGGACGGAATGCTGACAATGCAGACATTCTCCCCCAGTCAAGAGATCTGGGTTAAATCCATCGTTCTTTTGCCCACTACGCCACCCCAGTTTAGACATGGCCATATGCAAATCAGTCTTGACCCTGTGCCTCATGGGAACAGTCCAGCCCGAACTGCCAAGCCATGTCTTCCCTGGACCGGAATCAAGCATCCTAGGACCGGTTTCTGGCTATCAGCCGTCATCAGCCAGGATAGCTTGTCTCCAGTGGCGTAGTGAGCACGGGTCCCACGTCTGGGAATACCCATCCCACTTAGGGCGAAAAGCGTTACAACAAACAAATGATGGACGGAATGCTGACAATGCAGACATTCTCCCCCAGTCAAGAGATCTGGGTTAAATCCATCGTTCTTTTGCCCACTACGCCACCCCAGTTTAGACATGGCCATATGCAAATCAGTCTTGACCCTGTGCCTCATGGGAACAGTCCAGCCCGAACTGCCAAGCCATGTCTTCCCTGGACCGGAATCAAGCATCCTAGGACCGGTTTCTGGCTATCAGCCGTCATCAGCCAGGATAGCTTGTCTCCAGTGGCGTAGTGAGCACGGGTCCCACGTCTGGGAATACCCATCCCACTTAGGGCGAAAAGCGTTACAACAAACAAATGATGGACGGAATGCTGACAATGCAGACATTCTCCCCCAGTCAAGAGATCTGGGTTAAATCCATCGTTCTTTTGCCCACTACGCCACCCCAGTTTAGACATGGCCATATGCAAATCAGTCTTGACCCTGTGCCTCATGGGAACAGTCCAGCCCGAACTGCCAAGCCATGTCTTCCCTGGACCGGAATCAAGCATCCTAGGACCGGTTTCTGGCTATCAGCCGTCATCAGCCAGGATAGCTTGTCTCCAGTGGCGTAGTGAGCACGGGTCCCACGTCTGGGAATACCCATCCCACTTAGGGCGAAAAGCGTTACAACAAACAAATGATGGACGGAATGCTGACAATGCAGACATTCTCCCCCAGTCAAGAGATCTGGGTTAAATCCATCGTTCTTTTGCCCACTACGCCACCCCAGTTTAGACATGGCCATATGCAAATCAGTCTTGACCCTGTGCCTCATGGGAACAGTCCAGCCCGAACTGCCAAGCCATGTCTTCCCTGGACCGGAATCAAGCATCCTAGGACCGGTTTCTGGCTATCAGCCGTCATCAGCCAGGATAGCTTGTCTCCAGTGGCGTAGTGAGCACGGGTCCCACGTCTGGGAATACCCATCCCACTTAGGGCGAAAAGCGTTACAACAAACAAATGATGGACGGAATGCTGACAATGCAGACATTCTCCCCCAGTCAAGAGATCTGGGTTAAATCCATCGTTCTTTTGCCCACTACGCCACCCCAGTTTAGACATGGCCATATGCAAATCAGTCTTGACCCTGTGCCTCATGGGAACAGTCCAGCCCGAACTGCCAAGCCATGTCTTCCCTGGACCGGAATCAAGCATCCTAGGACCGGTTTCTGGCTATCAGCCGTCATCAGCCAGGATAGCTTGTCTCCAGTGGCGTAGTGAGCACGGGTCCCACGTCTGGGAATACCCATCCCACTTAGGGCGAAAAGCGTTACAACAAACAAATGATGGACGGAATGCTGACAATGCAGACATTCTCCCCCAGTCAAGAGATCTGGGTTAAATCCATCGTTCTTTTGCCCACTACGCCACCCCAGTTTAGACATGGCCATATGCAAATCAGTCTTGACCCTGTGCCTCATGGGAACAGTCCAGCCCGAACTGCCAGAGAGAAATAGAGGCTCCTCTAATCAGACCCTCCAGGATTTCGCGATTTCGCGGCTTCCCGCGAAATCGGCACTTTTGTAAAAATGTCGCGATTTTTACAAAAGTGCCCGCGAAATCGGCACTTTTGTAAAAATGCCGCAATTTTTACAAAAGCTCGAGCTCCGGAGTGGCGCTCGCATCTACAGCATCGGTACAGCAGAGCGCTCAAGACAACCACCAGCTACCTGGACGGAGAATACGGGTGAAAGGAAGGGGAAAGGTTGGGCTATGCCCCAGCAACGTCCTGTCAGTTCATTTGTGCTGGAGCTTCTGCGGGGATCAGCCGTTGGACTAGAGGTTTTCAGCCGCCGAGAGGGGTTACTGGGGATACTGGCATTGGTGAGGCTCTTCACCAGGTCAGAGAAATTCCCACTTTAGCGGAAGATGTACCGAAGCCTGAGGTAAGGGAGATAAAGCCCGGAAAGCAGCTGAGTGTGCCGCCTGTCATGCATAAGGTAAATGCCATAACTTGTTCACCTTTGCCTGACTAATATATGTGACAGCTAAAATGATACAGCCTGACCCCAAACTTCTGAGGCTACTGCAGATCTGGAGGGGGTTTGTTGGATAATTAAGTAATGGGTCCAAGTATGGTGGTGGAGTAAAGGTATAGATGCCCCCAAAATATAACTAAACCACAACGGAGGTCTAGAAAAGTTCGACAGTCACTGGCGCAAGCCTCGAGGATGGAGCATGAGACAATTGACTACAATCTTGAGACTAATGACTGTTACTTTTCGCTGTCCGATGAGACATGGTTAGCAGACGGGTCAGGCTCACTCACGGAATCTAGTGAAAACAACAGTATGCCTGATATAAGTGGTGTTGATTCAGCCATCACAGCGCGCAAAGTGACTAGTAAACGAGGATGACAAAATGCAGCCAGGGGAAAAGATCTGAAGTGGGATTATTCACCAACAGAGCAGTTGATTGGCATCTCGACTATCACTCCCCAAGACGCCCATAATACAATACCTCCTACTCTGGATACAACCCTTCAATGTATCTTGTCGCACTGTGAGAAACTCAGCAAGACAGCCGATGAATGCAAGCAGCCATGCGCTAAGTGCAAGGGGTAGTCGGAAAGGTGGCCAAGTCTTGTAAAGCCATTGGGGAACGCTCAGGCTAATCTCCACGCTGCTCTCATAACATGAGTGCAGCGCGGGGATTAGATGGGAGTCTGTCCGAGGGGCTGATGGGACCAGGGATGGAGAATTGCATTTCCAAAGGATAACAGCCTTCACCTGTGAACTGCTTCCTCTGTTCCATATTCCAGGTTGCCTATTCAAAGTGGAATACTCTGCTAAAAGAGTTTCCATTGATTTAAGGCTGAAAATGAATGATTATGAGTAAAATAAAGTGCCGCAAAAATGCCGCTAAATTTCCATATTTGTGCCGCTAAATTTCCATATTTGTGCCGCTAAATTTGCGAATCCATGCCGCTATATCCTGGGGGGTCTGTCTAATATGAAGCTTTAAAAGCGTCCGATCTATTCACTACGGAAGTAGAGCCTTCTGGGTTGATCATGAAGAGCATTTAAGAGCTTTGGTTTATTTTGCTCATTAAGAACAATACTAGTATTCATTCGCCATCTGGATTGCATTTTAAAATTAGAATTCAATTTCAAAACAAAGGAAATGAAGGCATGATCCGAAATATCAATATTACCAATAGTAGGAGTGACCACAGAATTAATTAGTTGCCTAGAAATTAATAAACAATCAAGCCTTGAGTGAGAGTTATGAGGATTGGACATTTTTTTAAAAGATTTAAAAGCAAAATATGCTTTAGGAGGTCGAAATTTAGTGAGAGAAGATCTATCCAATAAAGGATCAGATATAATGTTGAAATCTCCTCCTACTATATGCGGAACGTTACCCAACTTAAGTACTTCAGTAGTGAGATCAGACCAAAATATAGGATCATCAGCAGTCGGACCACATAAATTTAGTAAAAACATGACTGAATCGTGAACTTTAATTTTAGATATAACATATCTACCTTCAGTATCTGAAGATTTGCTCAAAATTTGGCAATGTAGCCTTTTCGCAAAAAGAATAGCAACACCATTTTTTTGCCCTTTGCAGGAGAAGATTAATGATATCAACCCACTTTTTTCATATAATCTAATATTTTGTCATAAATATGTGTTTCCTGTATAAAACAAATATCTGCTTTACCACTTCCTAAATAATCTAAACTTTTTGTACGTTTAACAGGATGACGTAACCCCTTGACATTTAAAGAGACTAATTTAACATTATGAACCTTAGCCATAATAAAAAAAGATAGAAGGAAAAAAATAAGACGAGGAGAGAAAAGTAAAGAGAGAATATGAAAAATAGTACTAGTAGCTCCAGAACAGGGGAGAAGGAGAGATTAGGAAAAAGAAAAGACAGACAAACATGAAAAAGACGGCAACAATTAAACATTAATAACAAGAGTGAAACGCACACACGCTTTACAAGCATGACTGAAACCGTTGGAGCCCCCTGTGAAAATAAACAGTAAATTTGTCAGAAATATATATAACAATAATATTCAAGTAGCAGAATCATGTGTATCCATTGAATGCTGTGAATGTTGATCCAGAAACAGTCTTAAATCTTCAGGTCGTTGGAAGGACTTTGAAAAAATATCTTTCCAAATGCGCGTTGTTGAAGAGTCAAAAAGACCATATTTAAATCCAAGACTTCTTAACTGAGGGTGAAGGTCAGTGAATTCCTTGCGAATCTTAGCACTATCTTTACCAAAGTCTTGGTGAATAAAGATTTTATTACCATTGACCATTAAGGATGGAATTTCTCGTGCTGCTTTCCTTATCAAGACCAAATGATGGTGACGTAACACTTTAAAAAGCATTTGTCGTGGTTTTGTATGATGAGGAATACGATGACATGGAATCCTATGTGCTTTTATCAATTTCAAATTTCTCTGGAAATTTGGTGTTTAGAAGGCCAGGAATCAGATTCTCCAAATATAATCTGCAATTGGAACCTTCAACATCCTCCGGTAAGTTATATTGCCTGTTGCGATTTTCCATATCCAGAAGAAGGGCAGACATAGGAGAAATTGTTTCCACAAGTGGAGTAAATGCATCAATTTTAACTTTATTGTCTTGTATTTTAATAGAATTATCCGAAATTTTTATCTCTGACGCAATTGTATCTGTGTTAGTTCTTGAATTTCATCAAGAATTAATGTCAAAGAAGGTTCACTTGACTCCACCACTTTAGATTTAACTGGAGGTGGAGAAACCTGTTGTTTCCTTTTATTATGAGGCATTTGCGCTTTATTCATTTTCCATTTTTCCTTAAATAAAAATTAAGGATGCAGAGAAATGCAAAATTAAGGAAAAGGAAATTATTGCTGACAAGATACTTGTAAATGACTGGTGCAGAAGCTAAAACAGACTGTGGGAGTGGTTAGGCCAAAGTCAGGCCCCCTCTTGAACACCTACTCCCCACTCTGACAGACAAGTTGGGTAATACCTCAAGGCAGAGCTGGGTGATGGGGTAGGAGGGAAGAAAACACCACTTCCGACGACACAAATTCCTGGAAAAACCTCACAGCAACAGGTAAGGACTTTGGAGCACAGCTACTTCATTATAGAAGAAATTCTGACAGAACATGTGGAGTAATTAGTCGAAAAACGGGCTGCAGAAAACGGAGCTCACCGGGAGGCGCCCATTTTGTTTTGCGCGATCGCCCAGCTCCCGCGTCTCCCGCGAATCATTTAAATGAATTAAAGAAATTTAATCATCATAGTGATTACAGGTTTATATACAAATGCTTTAATGTTCAGTTGAAACGTAATCATGTCCTCTTTTATTCATGTTTTACATTTATTATACCTGTGTATGTATTATCATGTATTCGAAATTCATATTGACCACCTCTGAGCAGTGGCAGCCGCCACCAACAAAGGATGGTTAGGCAGGAGGGGGAGTGTGGAGGGGCGTTTAATAATAAAAAGAAAATATCTTACTTTAAGCTGCGGCTGTCTCTCGCATTGCATCGCACCGCCTGCGCTGACACTGGGCCAGACTACCTGTGCAATCCCCGCACTGCTCTCATGCTAGGAGAGCAGCACGGGGATTGGCCTAAGTGGGCTTAAAAGACTCTCCGCTCCGGTCAGGGAGTCTGTGGGGTTTCTCCAGCCTTGCTGTTCAATGCAGCGGGGTTAGAGAAATCTAAGTGCGCATGTGTGTTTGGCCAGCCTGAGACGGCTGGCCAAACACACAGCATGTGTGTTTGGCTGTCCCAAGATGGCCAGCCAAACACACATGCGCACTAAGAAGTGCACCTAGCACTCCTCCTCCTCCCCATGCTCCAGACTCACCCCCTTCCTGCGTACGCTGGCTTTGAGTCCGCAAATGAAAGATAAAATGATGATAGGACATTGTTTTATTTTTCAACTGCTGGCTCTAAGCCAGTCGTACGATGCTCCTTCGCCATTGCAGAGGAGCCGCCCCTGCGGCTGAGTTAACTGAGCCTGACTACAGGCCTCAATTGAAATGCGTTTAGCCTTGCAGGTATCTGCTTTATTTCTTTTTGCAGGGGCATTATCATGCTTTGCGTTAGTTAGAGAAATGTGTATTGTTTTTATTAAACTGTCGCTAGTGAAGCCGATAGGGAGGAATTTGGCAGCGAACATGGGGAATTAATGGTCAGGAGAGGCCTTCTGTTCATCATGTACCAGGGTGGCAGGATGTTCAAGGTTGCAGTTTACAGTCCCAATTTCAATGTGATGGGAAACTTAAGGGAGTGTGTGAATGCTCCTCACAAGTAACAATTTGGTTGGTTCCTAGGGATGTGAGAGGAGAAAGATGTTTCTGAAGCTCCTAATATTGTACTTGGTGTTCCCACATTTAGACAGTCAGGCTCCTTTATTCTTGGAGACGGACAGACCGCTCTGCTTTCCTTTTTCCTGCAAGTGTGACACTTTAGGCTAAACACTTACTACCTTTCCAAGACTTTCACAGAAATCTATATTATGCTGACACCTTCATAGCTCCCTAAATAGAAATCCTGTGTAGATGGCCCTGTAGTTGGTCTAGGTGTAGTAGAGAAGAGGGAAGTTTCTTTATCGAACACCCGTTTACTTTAATTTGGTTCATTATTGTTGTGGCAGTCACTATTCTGAATCTCATTTTATTATGGCTCGATCTACTGAGATACTTCAGCTTACTTGCTGCATTGTTGTATCTCTTGAATTTATTTTTATTCTTGATACATGCTGGAAAGATTAGTATTGTTAAATAAAATCCATGAAACCATATTTGGTTATTCCTGGTCCTTATTATTGAATCATATTGACTTCATAAGGCAAAGATGTATTGTTCACCAACAAAGTTCCATACAACCAATGGGGAAAAATCTTTAATGTCTTCACTAAAAGAGTGCGTTGAAATTACCAGTATGCTGTCAGATGGTAGCCCGTCGGATGGTTGGTTGCTGAAGCAATTGAAGCAAGAATACTCATGTAGGAACTCTAGAATTACTCAAACCCAGTACTGGCCCTTAAAGCCCATGTCTCGGTCTGGAGGATTAGCTGCATTCCAGTGGTTTGGTAAAGAGTTGCAACAGCGAAGGAGTGAGTATTAATAGGGTCGCATGTTGCAATTGTGTAAGTCAATCTTGCGATGTTTTGTTAAAATTGTGTGGTGTGATGCAAAGATGTTTTAGTTGTTGTGTAGATGTGAATGTGCTTAATGCTGAGCAGCTGAAGTTGTTACCAGGCTGGTCGTTGCCCAAGATCCCGGGAATAGTGAGAATACGTTGTGTTGCAATTTTTCTGCTAAGTTTTGTGGTGTCAGTCATGAGGTACCATCAGCTGCACAATTGAGATAGGGACATATAACTTTGTGTGAGAGTAAGTTGTGATTGGAGCAGTCGATCCTGTTGCATAAAGGAAAAACTGCATTAATCAGGGTGACTTCCTGCTGATTGAGGATTCACTTGAGTGTGTGTCTGGGTAGGTTGGAAAGTGTAACTCTAGTCTGTTATATCCTTATTGGTATTAACTTGTTATGTTATGAGTATTCTCCCTGTGATAGCATTGCTATTCCTTGGCAACCAGTGTGCTTCCACCCAGGAACTTGGAATGTGAGGCTTGGAAGCTTGGGGCTCACTGTTGCTGAGGACCTTGCCTGATCAGGAGTCATTTATTCAAGCTGAATAAACCTCTTCTTTAAGGATCACCCGAGCTGTCGTCTTTCCAAAATTGGTGACGTGGATGGGATGTGACTATCGTGGAGCAAGTTTTATTGATCAGGAAACAATTGGGAAGAGTGGGGAAACGACGAGTGCTAACAGTGCATTTCAGCTATTTTGAGAGAAGTTAAGGCCCTTGAGGATCCTCTAGGAGGTGCTTATCGGTTTGTTTGACGGATCTGACTCCTTTCCTGCTAGGAGTTGTGACATATGTTGCTTTAAAGGGCAAGTGACACTGGCACACGATGGACTTTGTTTGGATTCAAACCATGGGCATTTGACAGCGTGAGCCAACACAGCGCGAGCAAATCCACAACAGCCCAGAACTACTCATCCAATGTCCGCTGCTGCCGACTGAGGGCGTGCTTGAGGTATTGTGCGACACCAAGCCCATGCAGTCAGCAAGGGCGTCATTCAAAATGTCTGAGGGCACGAGTTCAAGTCGAGGAGAGGCTTGGTTCTTTGTGAGTCGGCTTTGTGCTATGTGGCGGTGACGTTGCAGCACACCTCTGCGTGCCGCCCTGCGTGCCTGCTAGTTGGGAAAACTGTCACACGGCGGGGCATGTTCACGTGCCACCATCTTGGTTAAGCACAGTTTTTCTTGTGCAGAACTTCGTAGATGGAATGGGAAAGTGATCGGGATTTGTGCAGTTGGGTCTAGAGGTGCACAAGCATCTGCAGATTAAATTATCTGAGTGGCATGTGGGCAACCAACCAAGAGCCAGTGCATGAAGAAAAAGATGATAGGCACACCATAGTCCAGCCTGTGGACAGCGATTGGCACGCTTCAAAAAAGTACAGTACTATTCATGCGTGGTCATTTTCACCCAGCCTCATTTGAGATACCTGCTTAAAGAGATTTATGGGGATGTGGGTGTATTATCATAGGAAGAAGGAGTGAATTGTGTGTGGGAGTTTGGGTGCATTATTATAGGTAGGTGGAGTGAGTGACTTCAGAGTTAACCATGGCAACCCGGTCCATAACTGCTCCATCATCTTTTCTACAAGATCCCGGTCCTCCCTGCATACCTGGGAAGATTGGAAGGTGTCATTCCACGCTTATTTGGAAGCCAGAGGTAGGGATGTTTATGCATAAGCCATTTTGCAGCATTGCTTGAGCATAGGAAGGATAATAGTGTTAAAAACTTTTCCAAAACCCACAGAGATGTTTTGAAATGTAGATGGTTCTGACAATGATGATGATGATGATGATGTTTATGAAGATGCTCTTAGGGCACTTGGGGCTAATTTTGGGAGAAAGGTCAGCATAGTGGTAGAGCAGCATTGCTTTTTGTACATGTGCACAGCAGGTAGATGAGTTAATTAGCCAGTATGTGGCTACCTTAAGAAGATTAGCAGGTTCATTTTGGTTTAAAGATCTTAGAGATCAGATTATTAGGGATCAACTCATAAATAGAATTTCCTATCTAAGAATTCAGGACAAATGTATGCTCTCCGCACACACATACACAATGGGGATTCAATTCCAGACTACTCCCCGCTAGAAGATAGGTTACTATTGGATCCCATTGCGGAGAAACCAACTTCCACGATATATCATTAACTGATAAACAATATGCCAGATCCGCTGATTACTCTTAGAGCAGCTTGGGGTATGGATCTGGGGACCATAGACAATGAGGAGTGGAAAGAGGCTATCCAGAGTCCTAGAGAAATTGCAATGCGCTCTAGATCCCGCCTAGTGCAGCTCAAGATCCTTCACCACACCTACTATCCTCGCACTCATCTATAATCTTGGGGTAGGGCACTGTCAGCCCGGTGTGTAAGGGGCTGCGGGGAGGACGGAGCCTTCATGCATAGTCGGTGGGTTTTCCCCGAGATAGCCAGATTCTGGGGGGGAGTAACGGACACTATGACTGAAGTTGTGGGAGAAATGGTCTCATTGAAACCGAAATGGCTTCTATTAATGATACGGGCAAAGCGGATTGGTCCAGATACATGGAAATATGGCTGGCTCTATCTGCAGGGGTGGCAAAACGTAAAATAGCCAGGAGCTGGGGGGTCACCTACACCCCCGCAGGAAGAAGATTGGAAGCGAGATCTTGACTGGTGTCAAAGAGCAGAAGAGACGGTGTATAAAAGGAGGGGATGTGCCAAGAAGTGGGAAAAGGTGTGGGCACCGTGGTGAAACTACAGGGAGCTGGGGGAGGGGGATTAATGGGGTGTCAGAAGGCGACAGTGCTGTTCTCTTTCATTTATTGCTATACTGTCATTACCTTTCTGTGTCTGATACCTGAAGTACTAATGGTAATGCTTGCGTATGATATGGCCTTTCGAGCTTCGTTAATAAAAAATATTTCCCCCTAAAAAAAGAATTCAGGACAAACTTTTAGATCTCCAAGACCCATCTTTGGATAAAACTATTGAGATTACAAATCGAATGGAAGATACTGCAGGGTATGTTAAGGAACTGAGGGAGTTCAAACAGTTGGTGGTATCCGATGAGGTGTGTGAGATATCAAATGGTAAAAAATGCAATCTAGATGAGAATAAAATAATGACAAATGGTTTTGGAAATGTGGAAAGAAGAGAGTGTTATATGTGTGGTAGCCAAGACATATTGCTGATGCTTTTAATTGTCCGGCTTCTAAAAGCAAATGCAAAAAATTAGGCCATTTCTTTAGGGTGTGAAGAATGGGGGATTCCTCCATAAAGAAAAGTGCCGTAGGTCTGATAAAGAATGCTAACATGAGACACGATATTTACAAGTTATGAACATACATCATCTTTCCACCATATGGGTTTAGACTTTATACGCCCACCAAACTTCTTTCTGTTCAATACCTTGTAATTTTTTTTCCAACACTGGTGGAATCATTAGCTTTTTTTATCCACTCTCTCTCTTCCATTTCAGTGAAAATGGTCACCTTCCTAGAATTCCACCATGTGCCATCAGAGAATAACAGAGAATTCCCCTTCACCATCACCACTGTTCTTGGACTGAAATATTTTGAGCTTCCTTTCTTGACCCGGTTCCTGGAACACACTCACCAACATGTCCTCACACATGCCTACAAAACCCTACATGACACAGGACCAGCATACGTCAACTACCGCCTCACATTCCACGCACCCACCAGAGACCTCTGCTCCATCTAGCCTTGGCCACCATCCCACATATCTGCAAGCCCACGGGTGGGGGAAGATCCTTCTCCTACCTCGCAGCAAAGACCTGGAACACCCTGCCTCTCCCCCTAAGGCAGTCACCGTCACTACTCCAATTGAGGAAGGACCTCAAGACCTGGCCCTTCGACTGAACCACAGTGCCTACAACAGATCAGTAGTCCCTCCCCAGCACCTTTAGGACCTTACGGGGGAGTAGTCTTGCTCTATATGTCGCTTGATTGATTGATTGAACACACCTTTCACATAGTCAACGCCTCTAATGCACACATATCTATGCTTATACTGTTCCTGATCATTCTCTACTTTATCTCTTATCTCATTACTCTTTGTTTCTTCACAATCACTCCTTCCCATCCATGCTGGCACGGCCACAGTACATGGTGTTCTGCCTCTCAATAAACTGAATGGAGTCACAAACATAGCAGAATGAGGGGCTGTTTGATAACTACGCAACATGCTCTTACCTTGCTCTTTCCAATTCAAATTGTTTGACAAAGCCAACTAAACACATTTGCCTAACACGCGGTTAAAGTGTTCTATAAGACCATTTCCCCTTGTATGATAAACAGGCGTCCTGTGCTGTCTGACACCCTATTTCTCAAGAAAACCAATGAATTCCTTTGGCCCGAATTGTGGTCCATTATTAGTAAGAATTTCTGCAGGACAGCTCCCCTGCGAAAAGTTTCCTCACAAAAATTAACTACACTGTTGGATTTGACCTCTCTTACAAATACCACCTCTGGCCACTTAGAATAATAATCCATGAGTACCATGGCATATCTTTCATTCACTCCCAAACACTCAAAAGGACCACAAATATCATGCCACTTTCTCCAGCATTCCATTGTGCAATTTCACTGGACTGTCCTGAACAATATGCGACTTGTCACTGCACATACAAGAGATACAGTCCCTAATAAACCTCTCAATTTGTCTGTCTGTCTCTGTCCACCAAAAATCTATTCTGACTTTCCTCTTCATGGCAAATATACCACCATGACCTTCGTGCATTATGTCCAACAACCTTTAAAACAGACCACTAATTTCTCACTGCACCTGACTACACCCTCAGTCACAGATAATTCATCCCACACATTCTTGTCATCCATTAAAGAATCACATCCCTTTCATCCTAACGATACAGGTAGTTTCTCTTTTAATTTCATTGAAAAAAGATAATTCTCCATGGCCTTCATCCATTCCATTCTTCCAATGGCACTATATGCCCCAGACAATACTCCAACAGCCCATTCTTCATTCTCTTCATTTACCTCTCCATAATCCAATGGTAATCTGGACACGCAGTCAACATTCACATTTCTCACACCTGGAACGTACTTTATGGTGAAAACATACTCCTGCAGATGATGCAACCACTTTGCTATCCTAGGAGTTGCTTTTGCTGCTCCAGTTGTGGAAAATAGGTCCACCTATCTGTATGCAGCTTGAAATGTGCACCCCAGACATTAATGCGGAAATGTTGTACCCCACCAGCATGCCAACGCTTCTTTTTCCACAGTGGAATATGTGCACTCTGCACCTTTAAGAGTGTGCGACACAAAAGCCACCACCCTTTCTTTCCCTTCATGCTCATGCATCAATACCACACCTATCCATTGACGCTGGCATCAGTGACTACTATGGTTGTATCCTTTGGATCAAAAGCTTTGAGCAAAACCACTTTAGCGATGGCAGATTATACAATGTTAAATGCTAGCTGACATTCTTCCGACCACTCAAACGTTACATTTCTTTTCATTAATTCACTCAGGACATGTACCCTTTCAGCAAAAAGATGAACAAATTTGGCATAATATTCCACAAGACCTAGGAAGGGTCTTAATTGGTCCTTGTCTTGCGGAGATGGAGCTTTCTCTATTGCTTCTACCAAGTTATATTTAGGTTGATTCCTCTCGAGTTAATGTATGATCCAGATACTCCACTTGAGTTTCGCAAAACGTAAACTTGTGAGGACTTATGGTAACACCTGCCTTCTCCACTCTACCTAGAACCACTATCAAATTTTCATTGTGCTGGGTTCTGTTTTCCCCCCACACGACCACATCCTGGAAACCATTTCTTGTATGATTGAATACTTTGAATTCTTTAGTGGAGCAGACATAAAGTTGTTTATTGAAATCACTTAGTATTTGTTTATTATGCTTGCTTGCCGTTGGTAAAAAGGGTGTGCTCATAAAAATTGCAAAGGAGGGTGAACAGCTGAGAGGAGTAAAAAGTACATCATAGGGTGCTGCACAGGGATTGGACGGTTGCCGTTTGTGTTGCGCTGTCATTGGTTGGTTACATCATAGAGAGCCATGCTGTGATAGGAAGGAACGAGAGGTACCGCTCTGAGATTGGTTGCTGGTGATGAAGTATTATTGGAGTACTGAAATGTTTCAGGGCTATCCGAGATTTCATTAGGGGAAATGTGAGAATTCCTGTTTGAAAAGGAGGAGAGGCGTTACCATATCTAAATATTTATCAAATGATATGCCTCATCCAAATGTCTGTTCTGGTTACCTATCCAGGGCTTGCTACAGTAGCTGGATAATTTTCCAATGAAATTGGAAATATTTGGACCTTTTAGGATCCACCTCTGGTGTGAAAACACTTTGCCTTGTCATGTAGGCCTAAAGCATTCTTCTCTGGTGCACTGCCTGAGCTCCAAATCCAGGGCTTTCCCGCATTTACGTCTGAGAATGGGTGGCCACCTGGGGTGAAATTGAGTGCGAAAATTCTCACTGGGATCTCATAGGCCTTGCAAGAGTTGACCCGTTAGAACTGAGAGGAACTTCATCAAGATAATCATCATCTTGCACTTGCCTTTTTTTGTGCCCCGAGGCCAAGACCGCTGCTCCTTTGCTTTAAAGGTTAGTGAGTCATCTGATTTGTAAATACCTTGCTCTAGAGATGCGTGTGACTGCAGGTCATCGGTGGAGATGGTCATCAGTGAGAAGGTCATCAGTGGATAAGGTCAACAGTCGATAAGGTCATCAGTGGAGAAGGTCAACAGTGGAGAAGGTCATCAGTGGAGAAGGTCAACAGTGGAGAAGGTCATCCGTGGAGAATTCCCCTTCAATTTGCGGACTCTTATACGGGAATAACAAATTATTGTGTGTCTGCACACAAATCTCATTGGTCTTTGCCAGGAAATATTGTTTCAGTTTTTCAAGGTTGTCCACGTAGGTGCTCCACTTAGTTGTTGCTTTTGCCTTAGTTAAGGGGGGGAGGGTCTTTCAACTGAATCAGTTGTCTGCAAGGCAATACCCAATGACCAACAGCTTAAACCCACAAAAGTTGTTGAATTCCAAATGAAAGAGCTCATACAATTGAAGTAAGTTCCAGTAGCAAAGAAAGAGGCCAATGTGGCTGTGCTCTTGACTGTATGGACTTGTGTATACTGTTATTGGTTGTTGAAGTCACATGTTTTGTAGTTTTGAAACCCTGTGACTTTGGAATCTTCAATTTTCCAGAGTATTGTGAAGCTGCTATTTCAGAAAGTGAAGAAAGAGAAAGCATACTACTCGCCTCAGGTCCTACCACACAATCACAAGTTGTACATGAACGTGTTTGGGCTCAAATCGAGATTATAGACTTTTGCATGATTCCTACAATCCACACTGTTTGCTGGCATGATTTTTTTTATGTGTAATACCTGGTGCAAGCTATGCATCCACCCATTGCATATACCAAGTTTTTGCGCCTTAGAACGTGGAAAAACAGAGTTTCACATTATTCACCATGCTAAGGTCCAAAACTTAAAATGCTGATTCATTACAGACTTACTAAATACAGCACACTGCATTATCACAAATTCTATGTGTGACTTGGTCCTGAAGACAGTGGTCACAGCTCTGTGAGCTCTGTTCGAGAGCCCCGATCATCGTTTCATCATTAGTCCCACCTGTGGACTGAATGTTGTCCTGGCCACAGCCAAGCTTTGTGCGCCGGGCCAGCGGTGAGTGACAGGGTCTCGCCCATGTCTGCTGGGCCCAAGCACTGGAGCACGAGTGTGACCCAGTTCTATGAACGGCAGGGGGGGCCTGAGAAGATCAATAACATGTTGTGAGCACAAAGAATACATGCCGTCCTAGAATGATCTGATCTCACACCACCTCGGGCATGCCAGCTTGTGGTGGATCGCTGTTGGAGGTGCAGTGGACGCGGGCCTGACGCCTGGAGGACCTCTGGGGAGGCCTGAGCTGCAGGGCACCATTCCGGGCTGAGAGACACCAGCAAGACCTGTGAAGGGATGGGGGGTTTCCAGGGGAAAATGTGCCTGGGAGTTCCCGCTGGGGCTTGTGGACACTGGCAATTGTGCCCTGAGACTTATCTACCCTGAGATTTATCTGCATTTCTGCTGGACTATGCCTCCTGGGCCTCGCAGACTGATGCTGAGTTGTGGGCCTGCAGAATTTGCCACAAGATACCCCTGGCAGCTGGGGGCTTAGAGTGTAAGACGAGGGTTCCCCTCTCCACTTCCCCCATACCTGTAGCATGAACTGTGTTCCTTGTCTTGACCGTTGCACAGGCCCGCATCCACAGGATGAGGATGGGAGGTCGATCTTTCTCCTACCAAGCCGCCACACCCCACAACACATCCAGGCCTTTTCTTCACTCCCTTAAGAATCTGGAGATCTTGCGGGAACATTGAGACCACCTGTACTCAGGCCCAGCTTCATCACACTCCTACACTCACCTTCTCAGCGCTTGGATATCCTCACACGTGACAAGCAGCGGCATACAAATCCACCTTACATGACATTACATGTGGTTTCCAATGCTTCTGAAATGGCTGGCAGATGCTTGCAGAGGTGAGGTTTTGTGGTGTGGGGAGGTGCTGGGGGATTCTGTTTTTATTTTGTGCTCCTTTCCCTCTTCATGTTCTTGTTATGCAGTTAGCTCCTGGAGAGTTTTGCATAATTGGGAAGGCACATGGCATCAGATTGCCTCATGCAAATAAGATGCTGATTTGGAATGTGAATCGTCTTAACAATATGAAACGTCACTCACTACACGTGTGCCTTTTGCAGGAAACCCAGCTCCTTGCTACTGATTGCTGCTGATTGGGAAATATGGTTACTCCTAAGTTTTTCACTCAGGGTTTCCATCTTCCTCTGGGGGGATGGTGATAGTTATTCCCAAGTCCAAACCCTTAAACATAACAGACGTCCAGAGGGACTCACTGGGGAGCTTTGTACTCTTATCTGGCAGATTGAATAGGCTGATTTGGACATTGATTAGTGAGTATATTCTCCTCAGCCTGCTGGGTAACACACTGCAAGCTCTGACTGCAGAACTCTCCAGGGCTTTGGTCGGTTCCCTTGTGAACAGCAGAGACTTTAATGCAGCAATGCACAAGCAACTAGACACATGGTACCCTGGCTACTGGTCATACACCGCACACAAGCTTCAACACTGGTCAGTCTCCCCAAGCCAATGGGCGTGGGGTGTGCCTTGCACCCAGGAGTGCAGGGATACTTTTCCTTTCCAATGCCCATAAATCTCTGTCCCTGGACTGAACATCCTGTTGGCTGGCAGTTGTGGTCTGAGCTCCTCTTCCCCCACACTCACTCCCTGAGAAGCCTTGGAGTGTTAGCTGTCACTGCCCTGAGAGGTAAGCGCGGAAAGGGTTGCACTTGGCCCAGTTTGCAGAGCCATATTAGGACGCGCCACAGGACACCAGTGGCAAATGGCCACAACCACCTAGGTTAAGGCCCAGAAGCCCCTCTCTGCCCTATGGCTCCGCCGCACAGGGTCTGATACTTGGTACGCACTATCTTTACAATGATGTCATGGATATACAATAGGCCATACGTTTTTGGGTTGGCAGCTATCAGCGGTAGCCGTTGTTTGATGACCCTCCTAATTGGGCTCTTAGTTGAATATGATATCCTTTTGACATATAGGTACCTGAGTGTTTATGATGTAGCAAGCATGTCCTATCAAATGCTGATGGACGGCGTCTGATATTAGATTGTACAACCGGTCATTATCTTTGTATGCTCCCAATAAAATAATTTACCTGTTGTGTGTAGAAGAGGGTTTCGTCCTATGTGATCCACTTGATGGTAAAATTCTTACCACTAATGCTCGTAGCCTTGGTGGCCCTGAAGAAGCACTGCTTGCCCTGTTGAAACATGTCGACCGTGAATGCTCTGTTCTTGTAACGAACACTAGATTAATACCCCATGCAATTTTAGTTTTTCCTTGTTGCCAAGTGACCCCATCATATATGTTTAGGGTTCATGGTCTATTGCTCTTGAAACTCTAGGACCAGCGTTGGACCCTGCTCGTTTTAAGAGTATTTACAATTTTTTAATGTGGTTCGTTTAAGATTAGCAAATCGTTCCTCATTTAGGCAATCACTACTCCCAATCCGACGAAGAATGATTCAGTTCGTTATGCATTCTGCCAAATGCATGTGTCTGACAAGTGAGTGCATCGCACGATGCACAGTTCTGCGGTCGCATACATCATCCCTGTAGATTCCTAGATGAGATGGTCGGAACGTGCGCCAGTGCGCCTCAGAGTGATACCCCGAAGGGCTCAGAGATGTGGGCACCAGCACAATAGTTCAGTATTTGAGGCCGAGCAGGTGAGAGAGGCATTCACGAGTTCAAACGATGGCACGGCTGACTCAGTCCTTCGTACTTCTGAGGTCGATACATTTAATGCCTTGGAGTTTGAGAATTGTAACATCCCTTGTTTGCTGTAGTACAAGATGCCAAACCAGTGGCAGCAAGCAGTCTACAAAGGATAATATTTAATTATTATATATGAAGATTCTCTGGACTAATGGTTCTGAAATGAATTTGATCCTGCGGCCAAAGGCCATCGTTTTCACAAATATTACATATGAATCACTGAGTTTGGTAAGGTTCATTATGTGTCAGTAGTGCCACGATACATCTTGGGATGAAAACGTGCGCTACAAGCGCTCGTGGTATGGTATTACACTACCTTATACAATGAGCATTCATTTGATAATGTGCCAGTAGCAAAGGTTAGGGCAGAACTGAACTTAATGACTTTCTCTGCAAAGGTTATTCACTCACACATTATGCACGAACTGTGGAGCTGTGCCATTATTACATAACCTTCAATAAAACATCTGAGTTTTGTAAAATTAAAAGCACATGGCGAGAGTCTCAGATCATAACAGACATTATAGAGTCGCAGGGTCAAAGATGTGCAATTACAGATAGAATCAGCCCTCTGTGCCAGAGCCTGACTCCTGACTTATGGGTTGAATTACCGAAAAAAAGAGAACACAGAATGGTTGGCACGAGTTCATGCAACTCTCATCGGTATCAAGGTAACGAAGGGGTAGGAGATCTCCACACACTTTACTAAGAGTGTGCATGTGGAGAGTCTCACACACAGTCGCGGCCGGCATGACTCGCGGGAGGGTGGGGGCGGACGGGTGGGGTTCCACTCTGGGACTTAATTAAAAAAATTAAAAATAAACTTAACTTTCGGGTCCCACGACCATCGCAGCTGCTGGCCGGGTCCCGCGGTAAGGAACAGGAAGCAACCAGCCACCCTCCCCTCACCAAAGCCAATCACAACACTGCAATGGCAGCGTTGTGATTGGTGGGGATGGCGCCCAGCCGGGCGCCTATGGGGAGGCCATTTTCTCTATGTAGGCTGCGAGAAAAGGGAGAGTGGGCGTGACTGGTTTGGTCGGCCCCAGTGGGCCGACCAAACAGTCAGGGCCCACAGAATTGGGCAAGCCACTCCTCCCCTGCTTTCCAGCTGGACCGCCCGCCCGCCCTCCCCCAACCAGGCACTTCTGCTTTCTCGCAGTGCAAATAGCAGAAACATAAAATAGTAATTTTACCATTTATATTTCTGCTTCTTGCACTGTGAGAAAGCTGTGGGGCGACGCTCCTCCGCCCTAATGGAGTAGCCGCCCCTGCTCACCCACCAGAAATAAAATTGTTGCTCTTTCACATAGAGCCCTGATTCCCAGAGACCGCGGGCTACTTGCGGCCCACAAACCATTTTCTGGTGCTCTTTACGGCGGGGTCTTTTATTTAAGCTAATTTCAGGGGCATATTGAAGAGAGGGTTGTGTGCCGTTTGCACAATGCAAAGTGGTACATGTGTGTTGCAAATCTCTAAGTCAGATTTTTGAAGTCACTTTGCGTTGCTCTGAGTAGCTTCAAAAATCTGGAGTAACACAACGCAGCACAAATCGCTGTGTTATGTTTTTATGCCATGGGAAGGCATTCCATGGGCATTGCGTGGGCATTCCGAGTCTACTCCATTGGATTTTGATGCATCCCCAGGTTTACAAGAACTTATAAACCTGGGTATGTGCCAAAATCCTATAGCTACCCAGGGGAGGCGTAGTGAGGAGAAATATCTTAATTTCTCCTCGTTTCATCCTTTCTATGCAGGATGCATTCTGCAGCGCACATAGAAAGAGAAGTGTGCCTCCCAGGATTGTTTTTCTGCAGGAAGGTAACCTTCCTGTACAAAAATAATCCTGCAGGCAACACAGGCACCCTTGCACCATGTTGCAAGGGTGACTGCATTGGCACTAGGACGCCAAAAGGCCCCCAATGCAAGGTGCGCCATATTTCCATAAATATGGCGCATTTTTGCCCTTTCCCTGTCACACAGCGAGGCAAGATGACCTGCACTGCACTGCATGACTTGGCCATAAATATGGCCATCAGTGTCAATGTGTAAAAAGATGGCTGATTGCGATATCAGACTAGGAAATGGGAATAAATATGTACAACGGACAAAGCGTTGGCGATTACATGATCAGTCCATGGTCTGTCATTCCAGCAAAAATATACTGTTTTATTATTATTCAGAGGAACAATCTCTCATGATACATTAAGTGTAGACTATTTCCCCCTCCTAACTGTGGCTCCCCCTCTGTCTTAGGGAAACTGAACTCACACACATATATCTGAACGCACAGTGTTTACAGATAGTAGGTTCCCTGCCCCAAAACCAAGAGAATATAACATTATTGAACGCATTTATCAATTAAAAGCTTGAACACACCACCTTTAGCACATTACAACGGGGCACTCCAAAACATGCTTACAAGCATGTGCTGATTGTTTGGGTGGAGTAACTATGATGCCTGTTACAAGATACTGTACCTCTTATTTTTTTCATCCGTCTGGGGAGAACCTAATATAATCATGAATTGCTTCAGAACATGCTTAAAAACATGAGGATAAAACCTTTATCCCATTATAACAGAGTAGTGACTCAAACAAGATGAACTCATTTCCTATGTGAGGTGAGATCTATTATTTGGGCGGTGGCCTGTGTCCTTTCAAAGTCCACAAAGTTACACCCATTATTAGAAGACATTTTGGGATGCAGTACAATCCCACATCAGAGGAGACAACATACTCAATACAACAGCGCACGTACACCCATGCAAGGTGATATCTCAGTACTTTGTTCCACAATGCCAGATTAAACTGAACATCCCAACATACTTTTACTGCACTCAGAGAAAACTAATGTGAGGGAGGGCTGCCAGGGGGCTAGGGTCAGTGAGAGGGTGAAGTCCTACCAAAGTCTTCTTTCCAAGAGGATGTGAGTCTACGGAGGGGCGCAGCCTCGGCTACAAGCTCATATGTGGTCTAAAGGTATCACTGGTGCTGTGTTTCCAAAGATTCCTTGAAAGCAGAGCCTCACATCTTGCTAGCAGCCGATCTATACAGAATTATTTCTTTCTGCTAATAACATTGGTCCAATGTGTTTTTGCACACACCGCTTGGCATTTATATTCACAAACATTCTTGTGGGGAGATCCTCCAAATTTTGATAACAAATGCTCTTAAATCTTTGAATGATTGGCAATCATGTAGCCCTAATGCACATCATTCATAGTGCATAAGCATACACCATTGCTGTTAAAGCACCACACACAGCATTTGTGTATCTTGGAGAGTGAGATGTCTTAGCTAATGGCCGGTGATCAAAGTGGCCCAATGTGGTCCTCTGTCATACAACAGATCACACGTATTCAGCCTCTAAATAAGAGCCTGGTGTCAAGAATAAAGGCACATGTTTTAAAATCAGTGTATTCTAGACAGCGGATGAAAAACCATATAGATATCTCAGAGAGATCAAAACACTAGAGGAGGCAGACGGGCAAATGATGGAACCCCATAAAACTGGTAACAGTAGCACCTGCTACAGTGCATACAAACAGCAGGGTCTGGTATAAATTATTATATAAAAACAAGCTATTATTACACATGTCAGGGGTGCAAATATAGCAACGGAGGGAGAGTAGATATGCCTTAGAGAGTTACTATAAATACCACAATAGACACCTACTCCAATCAGTGGCATAACAAAACTTGAGGTGGCCTCCCCTGGAAAGTATATGGAGCGGACCCCACACTCTGGAACCAGTCAGGAGCTCTCAGGCCAGGGGCCCGGCCCTCCCATGCACAGTGCCAGAGGGGGGCACCTGCAGCTCGGAGGCTCCCTGTACTCATGGCACCGCGGGGGCTATTGTTACGCCACTGACTCCAATTGAGGTGTGGCATTAGAGTATAGGATTATGAAATAATGTATAAATTAGACTCATTTGTGAACCCCCCAAGACAATAAACCCCAACTGATGGTCCACTTGAGCTCTCTGCACCCCCTTCCTCATCCATCTGCACTCTTCTCCATTCCCACCACTTTTGAGCTGTGCTCCATTGCTTTGTATCTATGCTCTCCCTACATAAATCACCCTACTCACATATGGATAAGGGGGGCACATGTCTGGGACCAGTTCCAGCTGGTGTGTTGAGTAAATCAGCAAGTGACCTTAGTACAAGTTTGGGGTTGACCCTGTGGGGTACACTTACTCTAAGAAGACGCTTGGAGATGGAGGTTTCATAAAGTTTGTGATACAGCTGCACACAGTGCAATGTGCAGGACACTGGTCTATTATAAAGGTTATTAGACAGGTCTTGTACTGGAGTTTTCACCACTTTCCACTAATTATCAGGAGGCTCTCCCTGTATTTAGTCTGGTCATGTATTAGCTGAGTGGTGCTCATGGCTCTAGTAGGAGTGGCCTCACCCCTCAAACCACTCAAGGGGGGACATTAGGGATAGTAAGGAGGCAGCATTACTTGCGCTCATTGTTGCAGCAAACAATGTGTGTCTCATTTAAAATGCATTTTCAGATCTACAGCCATTAGTCTTATTGTGTTCTACACTTTCATTTGAGGGATCACAAGAACCAGATCCCCCCGAATTTGAAGAGCAGGGGAAGAGCAGCTTCCTCATCTGGAAAATGTCTTCCTGGTGGAGGACAAACATAAGCATTTGCTCATCAGGCTGCATTCCCTCTTGTATGGAGTTCTCCTCTATGGAAAAAGATAAAATACAAGTTGGTTTACAAAATGCCTGTATCTATCATCATAAAACGTTTTCCATGTATGAAAAATAACTCTCCTTGTGAACAGAGGCGGTTTCTGGAAAAACTAAAATTTCAATGAAAAGATTTCATTGCCATTTTATTTTTATGTTCGCACTGCAGCAACCAGCCGACCCGACTGGGGCATGTCCTCCTCTGCTGTCACGGCCAAAGTGACATGCGCACTTTGTATCTCTAACCTAGCTGTCTGAGACAGCTGGGTGGATACCAAGCACAGGCCTCCAGAGCCTGAAGTAGTGTCCAGCCAGCCCACTTCATCCAATCTAGGGACTTCTCTTATGCTGGTTAGCAACATGAGAGAAGAGTCTGAATTGGTTAGGGGATCATCCTTCGTGTATCAGACTGGAGAGGAACACCGAGGCGGACGTGGAGCCCGTGGGTAGGTACCATTTATTTTATTTATTTAAAATGCTATTCTAGTTATTTTTTCGGCTTTTGGAGGGAGGGGTTTTATTTTGGGCTTCTGGAAGGAGGTGTGGTTTACTTTGGGGTTTTGGAGAGGGGTGGTGTTTTGTTTTTTGGGTGGCGGCGGGACACTTCACTTGCCTCTGCTTGTAAAACATCTAGTTGTAAAATTATTTTTTAAAGGTTATTCTTCTGTTGCTTTGTGCAGAGTGGCCCCACAAACCTGAACAACCACATAAACATCCACAAACCTACCAGACACCTCAACTCCATTGGACTCTGACTCGAACACCCCACCCCCCACATACGTAGACAGATGAGGTGGTCGTGCCTCCTCCTATCTCGGTCCTAAAGCTTGGAACAACCTGCCCCTGCTCATCAGAGCCTCCTACTCAGTTCTTGAATTCCGCGAGAAACTGAAGGCCGCGTTTCTTCACTTAGCCCCACCCTGGCTCGGCCCATAAAGCTCCTGCTTCAACACAAGGATACCCTCCTGGGTGAGTTGTGCGCTATACAAATACACATCACCTAACACAAGACAAGAACAATGAACCTTAAAAAAGCTTCCCAAATGTGTCTTGTTAAAATAGTCCAAACTACACTGACTTATCAAAAATTACCAGTGTTACTTAGAAAACCTCCAAAACCTATTACGAAGAATTCTGAAAGTAAAACAAAGACAGCACTTTCCTTCTCATTGAAGTGGGTTGTGCCTGAATGCCCGGGCTCAGCCATCTGTTCCTTCTGCTGCACAGGTGGAGGCACTCAATAGATCTCTGCAGCGCAGAACCCACTGCTTTCAAGTGCAGTGTCTCTTGTCCTGCAGCATGTCTTCTCAGCAGAAAACTGAACACTGTTGGACTGGTTCCAAGCAAACAATCTCAGAGAGGACCAGAGCATACGAGAAGGCTTTCGGTCTGCCATCACTCTTCTGCTGCTCAGTCCTCAACTGCTATTGGCAGGGACTAACTGGGGCCCCGCCCAGCTTGCCTGGAGGTAAGCAATGCCAGTCACTTGGGGCCTCATGTAGGTAGCCAAATACCGGTCGGTAACGGCCGATTTTCGGTAAATATGCCGTTACCGACCGGTATTCAGACAAGTGAGATGTAGGAGTCCAAAAACGACTTTTCGGTAAATATGAGGCGGTAAATACCGAATCACATTTACCGAATTCTAAAATACCGAATCATATTTACCGAATTCTAAAATACCGAATCAGAGTTACCGAATACATACTTAACGAATCGGTAAATATGAAGTGGTAAATATGAAGTGGTAAAAATTAAAATGACATGTAGGAGCACTCGGTAATTAAGAAATCAAAGAAAATCGTTAAATAAGAGTCGGTAATTAACACGGATTGAAAGCAGGTGGTAACCATCAACAGTGCATATAAGCAATCCCAAAATGCAACAGCGTGGACAACATGGCCGCTATGTATGTCATTGCAAGGCGCCTACGTCTACAGGCAGCAGGACTGAGGGTTTGGCGACGGGAGGAACGCATCTACAGACAGAAAGTTGTCTGCTGCAATAATGTTCTGTTTCCACCCCCGCATGGGCGGCTGGATGTTTCCATCTGGCCGTCGATTCCAACCTTGAAAGCAGAGTTCAACAAGTTGTGCAGAATAAGAGCACCATTGTCCCAAAAAGAGGTGCCTTTGACTTCCTCTCGTGAAACATTTGTCCTTCACGTTGCTAATTCGCGCACTGAGGTACAGGCGCTTCTGAATACTGACCTCCCCCTGCATTTCGGCTCTTTGATCCATACTATGTGCAATGCCTCGTCCACGACCGGCCTGGCTCATTTTTTTAAACTTGTGGGCTCGGGTCTCGTGACCTCTTTCCAAACTATTTTTTGTGTGATTCCGGCATTTCTTCATTCACTTTTCTCGAGCATCTTTGGAGGTGTCCCGCTGCTTCTGGCGCTAGTGGCAGGTGTGCTGCTTTTCCTTTTTGTACTCCGGAATGGCTGCTCCTTCTGTGCCACACGAGCACCTGTCCCGTCTGCATCTTCTTCGTGATAGGATGCTTGACTTTTATGGTACTTTGCCATTGGCGACTTTGAGCCTGGCTTATGGATTATCCTTCAGGTATTCCTACTTCACCTGCGTACAACCTGTATTTCACTGCCTGGATTGTCCCTTTGAATGGCCTCTGGATTTGTGCTTGACCAACATGGTGTCTCCGGTGCCGGATTTCGATCGACTGATGAGGCCCTTAGTGTCTCACGAGTTGGCCTGTTCTGGTGTCCGGATTATGGCCTGTGGTGCGGCGCATGGTATCCTGGGTAATTGGGACATCTCAGCGGCCGCCAACGACTTCTTGGCTATGAGCTATTTGGAGGAACATTCCGGGTGCCCTCTGATTGTGCTAGAGGCACCGATGGTTGGAGAACACGTATGTTCCTTTTCTTTACTTAATTGGATGGCTGAGACTTTCAGTGGCCCTGCAAACGATTTTTTGTTGGAAGCAGTGGCCACATATGCAGCCTATACATTCATGGATTAACTGGACTGTCGTCCATTGCGCCTGTGCTACTGGACAGCACCCTGGCGCAACATTTATTTCTTTTATTTATCATTTTTCTCTTCCTGATGGTCGGTTTGAGGTTTATTATATACTTGCATTTGTTAAGAATTCTATGCTGCTATTTTTTGTAGTTTCGGACTTTGGCGCAGCATTGGTTACGCCTTGTTCTGCTCTGACGAAACTGAACTCTGCGTTCTCTCTTTTCTTGCCTATTGAATGGTGCTTCGATCAAGGGGGCGTGTAGTGAGTTCTCCCTGAATACGTACATACATTGTTAAGTTAGCATAACCACGTTAAATGTCAGAAAGCCATCTTTTGGTCGTTGCACACGACACTGCGTTTACATGTTATTTCTTAAATAAACTGCTGACTCGAGACTTGCTTCACACGAGAGCAATCTGTTGTTACCATCCCAAGCTCTGCGCAGCGACCTTGGTCTGTACATGGTGTGACGAACAGTCTGGAATATTACACAATGCATGTTTTCCACTCTAGGTTGATCGACCCACTATTTAGTCATTACACACGAGCAGCTGCACATACCTGACAGTTGGTGCTTTTAATATCACGGACATCATGTTTATTGTTCAGACCGAAGACGAGCCTTCCTGCGAGAAGACTCCTGATGCTCCTGTGATGTGATTTCACTAAGCTGATCTTTGAGGTATGGGGTCCCCTATTCAAGCCTAGGAGACCTTCTATTAGCATGATAATAATATTAGCTTCTTAGTAAAGGGAAGGTGGTAGTATCCTCGGTATTTTCCGATTCGGTAAATACCACCTCGGTATTTACCGATTCGGTGAATTCCGATTCGTGATTACCGAATGTTACCGAATCGGTAACTGTTACCGAATTTTTACCTACATATAACTTACCGATTCTAATTTACCGATTCGGTACGGCTCGGTATTTAAGAAACGGTAAAATTTATTTACCTACATGAGGCCCTTGGACTTTTGTTTTTGACCTGTGCACCAGCGCAGCTCTGAATTTAAACTTCTTTTTATATATCTAAATAAATGACCAGAGGCCTTCATAGGCCATCAAAAGTAAACATCTCAGAAGTCTCTTTTTCAGCACCGGCAGCATTGCTACTCAAAACATAAATAACTTTGTGCTCAGTTTAACTAGAGAACTCAAATACTATATGTAATGACATTCAGAAAATCTAATGCTAAAATTGCATGTTTAAATATTGTTAACTACTGTATGCAATAAAACATAACATGATAGAATAATAGATAGATGATAATCAGAATAAAGTATTTGGAAATAAAAAATATATTTAAACCAAACGATATACCTTGAGCATCATTAAAAATATAAATCTTATTTTTCCTAAAATCTTACACTATGTATCATGTCCTCAACACCCCAACTATGCTTGTTTGCTGGCCCATCACAGACTAAACAGTATGGGGCTTTTCCTATCAGATCATGCATAGTTTAGAACCATGTAAATACCGTGCCTAGCAGTGGAATATTAAAATGAGCTGTCATATATTTTGTAGAAACATATTTGTATTCCCTTAGAGATTAGTGCATCTCAGCATGCATCTTGAGCACTGAATTTGTGACAGGATGAAAGATAATCTGCCACAGTCATTTTAACAAGTGGTGAAACACTATGGGCCTTATTACGATGAGGTTCGGAAAGCCTCCGACCGCAGGTCCGAGCCTCATCGTGGTTTCAGTTCCGACCGCTGCATTACAATGCGTGCGGTCGAAACTGAGACCAGCTGGTCATTCCAGCTGGATTCTGACACTCTCAAGGAGCCCGTCGGCCAGTCGGTGACCGGTACGGAATCCCAATGGATTGTGTTTCTGCCGTTGGGATTACGATGCTCGGTTTCCGACAGGCTTTCCATGCCAGGCTTTCTGACATGAAAAGCCTGTCGGAAAGTGAGTTTGGGGGCCCCGAGCAGGGCGCCCTTCTCCCTGTGGCCTCCGCTTTGGGGCAGAGGGGGAACCTATGGTGCCCCCTGTTTATCCCTGCACAGCGAGGCAGGCACCTTGAGGTGCTTGCCAAGCAGTGGGGAGATTAATAGAATCTCCCATTTCTCAATCGGAGTTTGTGCTATGGCCGGGTTACGGCCGCAGCACAGGCTCCCATTGAGAAATGGGGGTATGCGGCTGCACCATGGACGGTCGCTTTGTGATTGTGGTGTTGGTCGGAGGCAACTACGACCGACATGGTAATCGAGCCCTATATCTCTTTGTAAAGAACAACTTGTCACCACACTGTTTGTACGTCTGACTCCTGGCTCAGCTGAACCACGCGTATGGTTCTCAGTGTGGGATGCACACCTATTCAAATATGAACTATTGCCTTTCAAAGATAGATTGGTTTTCACTAAATTCTACCTTGGCCTTGGTACATCCTCCTGCACCACGAACACTGACTCAACCCACATACAACCACTTGATCTGAAGCTTCACATAGTCCTTTATAAAGACAGCTCAGAATCACAGCGGGTACAACCTTGTTTTTTTGGCAAGAGAGGTATATTTGTATATTCTACATCACAACAATTGGTTTTGTCTTCCTTTATGAAACAGGGCACACGCCTCTATATCTTTACATTGTGGTGAGCTGTATCGTAGGGAAGGTAAAAAGACCCAGCAAGCATTCACCCCAGGACCATTGCTTCACCTGGTGAATTATTGAGTGGTGTGAGAGGGTAGAGAGTCTTATTAGGACTCCCCTCAAACCTCTATGTTATCTGGTTAAGTCTTGAATGGCTAGGAGTGCTAAGTGCCCTGTGGGTGCCCAATGCGGCATCCCTACATTGTCTAAATGCAGGATAGTGTAGGGTTGCTTAGCATCTTCCAAGAGGCCTCCAGGTGCCGCATTATACAAAGTGCCCCGGGGATGCAATGAGCATTTGTGCCCTTCTTTGTGCGCCCCTGGGGACTTTGGTATTACAAAAGGGGCTGCAGATGCGTGTGCGGCCCCTTGTGTAATACAGATAGTGCTGGCGCACATATAGTGCTAGTGGTATCGTTTGCCTGGCGGCTTGGCCCCATTCAAATGAGGGAATCACTTTACCTCTGCACCCGCACTGTATTATTGTCGTGGGTGCAAAGGCAAAGAGCTCTCAGGAGGCGCACTGACAGAGCACCACCTAAAAGTGGCACACTGTCAGTGCGTGCCCTGATAGCAGCCCTCTGGAGGGGGACAACTATGGACCCCCCAGACGTCTACCTTTGCAGGCAGGTGTTGTCACTCACTGCACCCGCCTGCAGGTGGATCTCTCAGCCCTCCTAAAAGTACCCGAAACAAGACGGAAGATAGGGAGGGTCTTCCTTCTGTGCGCTGGGTGCCGCTGGTCGGCATTCTCTTCCCTTGTACCCTCTTGCTACCAGGGCTGCAGGCTCTTTCAAGGCAGCTTAAAGACCTGGCTATTTAATGGTGCCTTTTAACTTTCCTTCCTTGTAGTGTTTAGTGGATACTTCACGGAGTAGCCATGCGCTTTACAAGTGCTTCTTGATTTGATTAATTACTGAACCTCAATGATGCTCATTTAATTGGCCACAGAATGGTGACCACAGAAATAATAAAGAGTTAGTGGTCCACGAAGGATGTAAACTATCAGTTCGCAGGCTCCACACAGGTGGATAATGGATAAATGAGTAGATTTATGAATCACTCTAATCCAACGTAATCTTTTCTAGGCGAATTTAGCAAGCGGTTTGGTTAACCCATGCCTAAACACTAAGGGCCTGGTTACGAGTTTGACGGTGCAGCGCCAGGTCTGCCCTGCCGACAAACTCATGGTTGGGCCACCCACAAGATTAGGAGTTCCCTCCTGTCTGGCGGGCTTTTTTTGTCTTTCCCACGGCGGTGCCTCTAAAAATGGGCCCCACAATGGGAATGTCAAAATCAGTTCCTGCACGGCATGGACTGAAATTTCTATGCCACGCAGGAACTGGGGTGCATGCACATGTGGGGGTGGCACATGTTGGGCGCAGAAGCACCAGGGGACCCTGTAGGGCCCGCTTTGTTTCCTCTTCGCCAGGGTTTTCATGGAAGAGGACAGGAAACTCTTAATATGCTTGGCGGACCGCGGCGTTCCCACCAAGTATATTGATGCCTCCTGACCGCCGCAACACTGCCAGGTAACAGCGGTTCCCTGGTGGCTTCGGCTGAGCAATAGCGGTCTGACTGTTCTAATCTTAATAAGGCGGTCGCGAGACCGCCGTGCCCCCACGAGTCTAGCGGCCCATGGACCTCCAGACTCGTACTAGAGCCCTATAAGTGTGAGTCACAAACGATAGTGGGGAAATATCATGGGAAAAATGTTCCAGCTTTAGGGAATCCCGAAGAGTTCCAGGTGTAGTCTAGGAACACTGTGACACTGATTGCTTTTCAGGACACACATCTGTAAAATATACTCGTGCAAACATTCCACCAGTGGCAAATTTCACATATGCAAATTTGACTCTAATGTTATTTCTGCGCTAGGAAAACTTATTTCCCAACAGAGAAAGCCTCGCCCTGTATCCTGATGGAAACTGGTGCTGGTCAGACTCAAATCCAACCAAGGAAACGCTCTTATTAAAAGGTCACGACAGAAGTGCATTCGTGAATTCCAACAAGTGAAAACCACCAGCAAGTGCCTAAGTAAAAAGTAACGAATATACCACTTTATGGGTGTTGACAGACTATGGGCCTCATGTAGGTAGCCAAATACCGGTCGGTAACGGCCGATTTTCGGTAATTATACCGTTACCGACCGGTATTTAGGCTTTTGGTATGTAGGGGGACAATTTCTGTATTCGGAATTTACCGAATCGGTAATAATTACCGAATCGGTAATTTTACCGATTCGGTAAATTCCGAATACAGAAATGAGATGTAGGGGGAGTGTGTGGGTGTTGTTATGAGTCGGTATTTACCACCAACTAATAGTTGGTGGTAAATAATGAATGGATGTGGAAATGCATTTCATAGCGCCTACAAGTGTGCAATGTGGCAGACATACATGCCCTTAGGGCATGTATGTGTACCACATGTGCACACATGGCCGATTCAGGGGTGCAACAGGGTGTCAATGTGACACCCTGCCACCCTTGCATGTGTTCCCCCCATTACCGAATCGGTATTTACCGATTCGGTAATGAGGCATACCTTTCCATCAATGGGAAGGTATGCCTCATTACCGAATCGGTAAATACCGATTCGGTAATTACCGAATTTTAGCGAATCGGTAATAATTACCGACTCATTACCTACATAGCATTTACCACTTCATAAATACCGATTCGGTATGATTCGGTATTTATGAAGTGGTAAATGCAAGCCCACCTACATGAGGCCCTTAGTGTGGTGTGTGGGACCTACACAGACCGCCCACTAACCTATACTGATGGGATTTAAATGTTAGTAAATGGCATTTTAAAGGATGAAATTCTGCCCGTCCTGATTGTGCGAATCAGGATTCGGATTTTGCCCCAGCAAAAGGATATACCAGTACTTCTTACCTTACTTCCTAATTAATGCCCTTGAGAGTCAGGCCTCTATGAGTGGCTCCAACCTCAGAGGGAGGGAATGAGGGTGCAGAGTGGCCTTGGAATGACCTTGGAACTGTGGCAGGACGAAGAGACCGTGATCTCTGGACCACAACGCGCGTGTGCACATATGAACGCGCGCCCATGTTACATGCATCAAACCATGCCAGGCGGTCTCTTCAGGCAATGGGATGTTGCATTTTTTCACCGAAAGTTCCAAGTTTACCACTGAAAACAAACCTCAGCAACCCAGCATATGCGAAATATTGTTGACTAAAAAAACTGAAATGTTTGAATATGTGACACATGGTCACAATAATCTAACATTTTTTTTTAATAGTTTATATAGCGCGAACTCTGCCAGAGGGCATTTGCAGCGCTTTATATGAGAATCCGAGTACATTCCTAGGTCAGATTCCTTTACATTTGTGGGCACGGGGTGATTAAGTGATTTGCCCAGAATCACAGGATGTTGAGCAGACGCCGGGGCTCGATCTCGGTTCCCCGGTTCTAAAGGGCCCCACTGGTGCCTTTAGGTCACATCTCACCTCTGCCTTTGCTTGGAGAACAATTTCCTGACTGTGATCTCGCCTGAAAGACTTTAACCATTTGATCTAAACTAGAACCTGGTCAAACAGTAATGTATGCATTAGTTATAGACGACTTTGAAACGCAGAATATTTTTCCATAATATCGGTTTAATGAACCTCTCCTGCAATGAAAATATGCCAAGGCAGACCCTGCAGAGAAAATTACGACCCCTCTTAAATAACACATACTAAAAGCCATCGAGGATCTGAAGCGGGTGCCAGAGCAAGTGCAAAAATAGAAGCTAATTGCTCTCACACCTCCCTTTAACTTAGAGACTGAAGCTGGCAGACTGAAGTCTGGCGACCTGTCTCTCAGTGCCAAGAGTGGGAGCAAAAGAGAAAATACCTCTCTGGAGGCACAACTGCCCGCCAAAGCTTGTGCCTTCACAATACCTTTAGTAATAACTCGTCTATAGTATATGTGTCCTGAGCATCAACAGAGTCAAATCAGTAGAAATCACAAAAACAGAATAAAGATGCAAGGAGCGGCGCCTCTGCTTTGAAAAGGGCTTTCTGAAGTGTCCCCAGAGGACAAAGAGTAGTTGTAAACACTGTGCAGTTACGAAAGCAGGGCCCCTGGCCAGGAGCAAAGTGTTTTTATGTGACGTGCAAGATGCGTAAAGGTTTATTGTTTACAAACCTCAGGACATATCTAGACGCGGTTCCCGGGCGGATGAGAGGTAGGTGGATGAGCGGAGTTCTGTCTTTGACGAGTGTCTGACATGAGCAGAACTCCCCTTCGGAAGAACCATGGAGCCCAGGCTGCAGCAACGAAACATGGTTAATAGGAGGACCAGGCGCTATTCATTTGTACTGCATCTGTGTAGACAGGTGCGATTGATGCACTGTATAAAAGTTGTGATTAGTAGACCAACTGCAGGAGTGGAACTGGGAATCACATATTTTACACACTAGCTCCTGAAGAATAGCCGAAAGGGGTAGGCTAGAAACATGTCAACCATTAGGATTTGGGAACACTAGCCCCATGATTCCTAATTTTTTCGCTGTTTTTAACCATACCGACCAGGGGTCAGAATAAAGTAGCACCACCCACGAGCCAGGTATTTTTAACGTACACCTTCCTTTACCCCACTCCTCCCTAGCGGAATCACCCGCCTCACATAGTCATAACATTTAGTGCTCCAGCGTAGTTCGTCTGGTCGCAGCATGCCCCGCTCCATAGCAGAACGGGAAGGACCCTCTGATGAGGCATGCCATCAAGGGGTAACCCTGGTGGGTGAGGGTTTTAAAAAAAAACTTTACGTTTTTCCCAAGTGAAGGAACAAAAAAACTCCATGCAACAAAAGGCTGGGTCCCTTTGTTTTGTTTGAATACGTTGGCTTTGGAGGGTGGCCCCAGCCCAAATATCCTTTAACTCCCCCTTGTTTGTGTATACATATCTAGAACAGCCCCGGATGCAGAAAAATCAAAGCAGTAATGTAATGATATGTGCATTCAGGGGCATATTAATGAGAGCTTTGCGTCATGCTTGCACCACGCAAAGGGGTACATGCACGACGCAAAACTCTCAGCCATATTAATAAAGCCACACAAAGCCACTTTGTGTGGCTTTGTATGGCTTAAAAATCTGGAGTAATGCAAGGGAGGCTTTCCATAGGGACTGCCATGGCTGTTCCCACGCAAATTACATGTTTTTTAACGCATTCACAGATTTACCAAACCTGTTAAACCTGGGAATGCACCAGAAAGATACGCCTCCCCAGGTGAGAATTATCTTTATTTCTCCTCATTTTTTCCCATTCTACATAGAAAGAGGAAAATATCTCTATTGATTGTTTTTGTGCAGGAAGGAGCCCCTTAGTGCACAAAAACAATCCTGCCTACAATGCAGGCACCCTTGCACCATAATGCAAGGGTGCCTGCGTTGGTACTAGGCTGCCGAAACGGCACCAGCGCAGGGGAAAAGGATAGGAATATGCCGTATTGGATAAATACGGCGCAGTTCAGCCCTTTCCCTGTGACACAGGGCAGCGCAGTAAGGTAACTTGCGCCACAATTCTCATAAATATGCCCCTCAGTGTCGGGACACGACAAACGATTATTGGTTAGAAAGTTCTACAGATATGGACATTGTTACTCAAAACTGAGGGCCATATTTATGACCCGGTGTGCTTAGCACTTATATCACGCAACATGGTGCAAGAGTGATGTAAACCTTAAGTCATATTCTTGAAACCACGCGAAGATACTTTGCATGGCTTTGAGCGGCTCCAAAAATATGGAGTAATGAAACGCAGTGCTAATCACTGTGGTGCATTACTCCATCCTGGGTAGGCGCTCCATGGGCGTTGAGTGGGCGTTCCGACGCAACTCTCATGGTTTTTGATGCATTCCCAGATTTACAAGACCTTGTAAACCTGGGAATGTGCCAAAAAGATACGCCTCCTCAGTGGAGGTGTAAGGAGGAGAAATATATTTATATCTCCACGTTTTTATCCTCTTTCTATGTGTGCTGCACTCTGCAGCACACATAGTAAGAGGAAAAAGCCTATCAGGATTGGTTTTGTGCAGGAAGGTGCCCGAAAAGTATCTTCAAAGAACGATGTTCCCCTAGGAATCATTCAACCATTCATTAGTGTATATGAATGGTACAACCATTCTTTAGTGAATATATATTGATACAATGTAGTAGAACACAGTGGGAAGACTCCTGGGGCACGTGTTCAGAGTGGAGCTACCTAGCGTGCTAGCCAAGGAACACTTGCCCGCCAACATTGCTGTTCACAAAACAGAGCATGATGAAATAGACTGATGGAAACGAAAGTTAGTATTAAGAGGGGTGTGCTTGTCACACTGAGTCACCACCATCTCAAATGGACATGCAGGGTCAAACTCTCAGGTAGCTCTTTTCCATCGAAGCCCAATGAAAGTTTAGAACATCTGTATCTACGGTGACCACTGTCCTTCAGGTAAGTGTTTGACACTACTGGACCTTTGTTTGGTAGCCTAATGCATTATGGGTGTTGTGGTCTTAATCTGCTTCCAGTGAACTAAGTAGACTAACACATATTAAATCAATGATTTGTAGAGTAATAGTTCAGGACTGGGGACAGTGTCTGTAATGGCCTAGAGTAAAGTGGTACCCTGGCCCTGTCTGATAAGTTTCAATCTTCATCAGCCTGCGTCTTTTTTCTGGTGAAGAGTGTATGCATTTGGTCATGCACTCTCAAGAATGCCAGAATCCTGACCGGAAAGGTTTCCAGGCTGTGTAAGGTCAGCATCAGGGCAAGCCAGCAGAGCTACAGCATCCATTCTGGAAACAAGGATGCATTTCTTGCTAAACCATAGGGCAAAAAAAACATTTGCATTGTTCCTGTGCACTTGAACTAAATTTATGCTGTGAATGGTGCAAGCTTACACAATGTGGCATTTTAGCTGAGTTTTGGAAATTTTGTTTAACAACTATAATGCAAAATTACCAAAATTACACAAGATTACACCCACTTAAGTGATATTTCAACCAGGCCTACTATTCAGGAGGAAGTGTGCAGCACACTTGTTCCAAACCTAGAGGGCATCTTTAGCAAATATATCTATGCAGGTCTACAGCAGTGGCTGCTCCTCCACAATGGCGGAGGAGTGTCGTCCCACTGCCTGGCTCAGAATCAGCAGGTGAACATCGTTTTATTTTTCATTTGCCGGCTCTGACCCAGTGTGCGCAGGAAGGGTGGGGCCATGGCTTGGGGGGCGGGGGGGGAGGAGTGCTATGCGCACTTCTAAGTGCTCATGTGTGATGGGCCGGTCTTCTCTGGCTGGCCAAACACACATGCGCACTTAGAGTTCTACAACCCTGCTGCTTTGAACAGCGGGGCTGAGGAAATCCTACGCACTCCCTGTCCTGAGCGGAGCGTCTTTTCAGCCTGCTTAGGCCAAGCCCTGTGCTGGTTTCATAGCACGGGGATTTCACAGGGGGTCTGACCCAAGTGCTGCAGGGACCAGGAAGAGCACAGGAGGCACCATGCGGGAGGCTGCCGGCAGCTTAAGGTAAGTTAAAAAAATATATATTATTAACGCCTCCTGTACTCACTCCCCTCGCGATCCCTCTCCTGTGCTCCCTCCACCCACCCCACCACCCTTTGTTTTTGGTGGCCGCCACTGGTTTACTGCTCAAACACTGTATAGGGAGTTGCAGTGCAACTGCTTCTTTTAATTACACAGGTAGAAAATGGCCAACCACAGATGCAAACTTATGATATCCAAGTGCCAGCCAGCATTCTGTGTCTAGTTTTATCTCCATAGAGAGGAGCATGGGATAGCAGGATGTTCTGCCTATATGCAGCGGCTCAGGTGAATCCTCCAAGGGAGGAGGACCAAAGCTAATTTAAATATTGTTGCTCCCTGTCTCTCGTGGCACAGTGGTGAAAAACAATGGACTGGAATGTGGCCTACTGTACAGGTCAAGGGCTGAAATTAAGGGCCAGATGTACAAAGGTTTTTAGCATGCGCAAATGGATTTTAGACCCGTTTGCGCTTGCAAAAAACCTGTGGCCTATGTACTAATCCCATTTTGCGAGTCGCAAATCAATTTGCGACTCGCAAAATAGGATTAGCGACTTGCTATTAGGAAGGGGCGTTCCAAGGGCATCTCTTCCTAATAGTGACTCCTTAAGCTATTACAGCCGCAAAATACTTGCAGTTTACCACCCTTCTTACAAGGGTGGTAAAGCACTCTCAAACGAGAAGGGGTCCCGAAGGGACCCCTTCCCATTTGTGAATGCATGCACAAATATGTTTTTAAGGGCAGGCTGTGGTCCTAGGGACCACGCCTGCCCTTAAAAAATAAAACTGAAAAGTTACATTTTTATTTTTTAAATGCATCCGTCTTACTTTAAGGAAAACGGGCTGCATTAAAAAAAACAACAGCTTTCTTTAAGACAAGTCCCAGACGTGGAGGTCTGCTGACCCCAACAGGCCACCATCCCTGGAAGTGCCAGCCATTCCCAATGGGGTCGCAAATTGCGACAGCCTCATTAATATGCATGAGACATGCAATTTGCAACCCCATTGGGACTCGCAAACAGTGTCTCAATCAATCAATCAAATAATTTGTAAAGCGCACTACATACCCGCAAGGGTTTCAAGGCGCTGAGGGTGGGGAGTGGGGGGGTGCTGTTGCTACTGGTCGAACAGCCAGGTCTTGAGTCGTCTCCTGAAGGTTAGAAGGTCTTCGGTTTGTCGTAGGTTGAGGGGGAGGGTGTTCCAGGTCTTAGCAGCGCGGTGGGAGAAGGATCTGCCTCTGGCTGTGGTTCTACGGATGCGTGGGACGGTAGCCAGGGAGAGGTCTGAGGAGCAGAGTTTCCTGTTGGGTACGTAGAAGGAGAGTCGACTGTTGAGATAGGCTGGGCGGGTCTTGTGGAGTGCCTTGTGTGCGTGGATCAGGAGGTTGAAGGAGATTCTTTTGTCGACGGGGAGCCAGTGCAGGTTCCTCAGGTGGGGGGTGATGTGGTCGCGGCGTGGGACGTCGAGGATCAGGCGTGCAGAAGCATTCTGGATTCTTTGCAGTCTGTTGATGAGCTTGGTCGGGGTTCCGGCATAGAGGGCGTTTCCGTAGTCGAGTCTGCTGCTGACTAGGGCCTGGGTGACTGTTTTCCTTGTGTCTGTCGGGATCCATCTGTAGATATTGCGGAGCATACAGAGGGCGTTGAAGCAGGTGGAGGAGACAGCGTTGACTTGTTTGGTCATGGTGAGTTTCAAATCGAGGATGACGCCCAGGTTGCGTGCATGGTTGGTAGGTGCGGGGGTGTCCCCAGCGATGCGGGCCACCAGGAGTCGTCCCATGCTGAGGGGTTGGGCCCGAGGATGAGGATCTCCGTTCTGTCTGTGTTCAGCTTAAGGCGGCTATCCTCCATCCAGTCTGTGACGGCCTTCCTTCCCTGGTGGAGGTTGGATTTGGCGTGAGGGGGTCCTTGGTGAGGGAGAGGATCAGTTGCATGTCGTCGGCGTAGGAGATTATGTTGAGGTCGTGATGTTGGGCGATGCGTGTGAGAGGCGCCATGTAGACATTGAACAGCGTCGGGCTGAGGGTTGAACAGCGTCGGGCTGAGGGAGGATCCCTGCGGGATGCCACAGATGATCTCGGAGGCTTCAGATCGGAACGGGGGGAGGCGGACTCTCTGGGTTCTGCCGGAGAGGAAGGAGGAGGTCCAGTCCAGGGCCTTGTCTCGGATCCCTGCGTCGTGGAGTCATGTGCGTAGTATGCGGTGGCAGACGGTGTCGAAGGCGGCGGAGAGGTCCAGAAGGATGATGGCCACCATCTCGCCGTTGTCCAGTAGGATCCTGATGTCATCTGTGGCGGCGATGAGGGCGGTCTCAGTGCTGTGGTTGCTGCGGAATCCTGACTGGGAGGGGTCCAGGATGCTGTTGTCTTCGAGGTAGTGGGTGAGCTGGATGTTGACTATCTTCTCGATGACCTTAGCTGGTAACGGAAGCAGGGAGATGGGCCGGAAGTTTTTGAGTTCACTCGGGTCCGCCTTGGGTTTCTTCAGTAGGGCGTTGATCTCGGCGTGTTTCCAGCTCTCAGTAAAGGTCGCGGTCTCGAAGGAGAGGTTGATGATGTTTCGCAGGTGGGGTGCGATGGAGCTGTCGGCTTTGTTGAAGATGTGGTATGGAAAAGGGTCAGACGGCAAGCCGGAGTGTATTGTGCCCATGGTCTTGATTGTGTCTTCGATGCTCACGTTGGCCCAGGTTGTCAGGGGGTCGTGGTCGGTGGGGTGTGGTGGGTCCGGCGTGTTGGGGCCTGTTAGGGTCGTCCGGGGGTTGAAGCTGTTGTGGATGTCGGCGATCTTGCGGTGGAAGAAGGTGGCGAGGGAGTCGCACAGGGCTTGCGACGGCGGGATGTCGTTGGCGTTGGAGCTGGGGTTGGAGAGTTTCTTCACGACGTTGAGGAGCTCCTTGCTGTTGTGTGCATTGTTGTCGAGGCGGTCTTTGAAGGAGGTCCTCTTGGTGCTCCTGATGAGGTGGTGGTGGTTGCGGATGGCGTCTTTGTGGGCTACGCGGCTGCCAGGCGACTTCTCGCTGTGCCATATGTTCTCCAACGTCCGGCAGGTGCGTTTTGACGCTAGGAGTTCCGGGGTGAACCAGTTGGCTCTCTTTCTGGTGGCTCTGGGGGGTTTGCTTTTTCAGCAGGGCTAAGGTGGTGGCGCAGTCGTCCATCCATCGTCTAAGGGTGCGTGCACCATCGTCGGGGTTGGAGGGGTTGGTCGGTGGGCTGAGTGCGAGGTTTGTCTGTAGTTGTACTTCGGTGATTTTGCCCCAGCAGTGACGTGGGATCTGTAGGGTGCGGTGATGTGCGACGGGTTTCCGGAAGGTGAAGTGGATGCAGTGGTGGTCGGTCCAGGTGGGTTCGGTGACGTGGCTGAAGGAGACGTGGGGGCATGAGAAGAAGATGGCGTCGAGCGTGTGTCCGGTGATGTGGGTCGGCGTCGTGATGAGCTGTTCCAGTCCGAAGTTGGCGAGGTTGTCAATCAGGGTGGAGGAGTTGCTATCGTTGTTGTTCTCCAGATGGAAGTTCAGGTCTCCGAGGAGGATGTAGTCGGTGGAGGTCAGTGTGTGCGTGCTGATGAAGTCGGCGATGGCGTCGCAGAATTGTGGTCGGGGTCCGGGTGGTCTGTGGACGAGGGTGCCTCTTAGGGTGGTCTTGGGGTCCGTGTGGATCTGGAAGTGCATGTGTTCGGCAGTGCTGAGAGTCTCGGCGGTGTTTGTTGAGACCCTGATGGTCTTCTTGTGGATAATGGCGATTCCTCCTCCGACTCCGTTGGTGCGGTCTCGGCGGGCGATCTTGTATGCGTCGGGGATGGCTATGGCGATGTCTGGAGAGGAGGCTTCGTTCATCCAAGGACTCGGTCAGCAAGGCGACATCTGGTGATGCGTTGTCGAGTAGGTCCCAGAGCTCGATGGCGTGTTTGTGTGCGGAGCGGGTGTTGATCAGGGGCACCGGAGCTGGTTGTGTTCTGTCGTGGCGGGTGTCACTGCGTCTTCGATGCAGGAGAAGCTGCAGTTCCAGCAGGCGAAGGGACCGTGGGTGCGCTTCGGGGCGGCCCTGCAGCAGGTGAGGGTATATCCTGGGTTGAGAGTGATGAAGGTGCTGGCGTTGTATTGGAGGCGGACTTCATGGCTGGTGCACGGGCAAGGGTTTCTTGCGCTGGGCGCAATCCAGGCGTGGACGGGCGCAGACGGGCTTGCCTTCTGCACGCAAGCGGCACGCGACCATGCAGCGGCCGCCATTTAAGGGGAGGTGGGAGGGAGGAGCAACTGGGAGGCTGGTGGCGGGTGGCAGGGGGCAGCGAATGGGCACGGAGGGCGGTGGGGCCGCAGGGGATGCAGCGTCGGGAACGGGAGCAGTGAGGGGGGCGAGCAGGCACAACAGGGGACATGGGGTACAGAAGGAAAAACGGGTAGCGGGGCACAGGAAAGGGCACACAAGAGCACGGGGAACAGAAGGCAAAATGGGCAGCGGGGCACAGAAGGAACCAAGGGCACACAAGAGCATGGGGAACAAAAGGCAAAAATGGGCAGCGGGGTACAGAAGGAGCAAAGGGCACACAAGGGCACTCAGAGACCGCAGGTGGAGCTGCAGCGGGGGGGAGCGACCTACCTGGCAAGGTCAAGGGTCGCTCTCCTCACCGCGCAGCGGCCGCCATTTAGGGGAGGTGAAAGGGAGTAGCAGCTGGGAGGCGGAGGCGGGAGGCAGGTGGCAGGGAACAGCGAATGGGCACGGAGGGGGGCGGGGCCGCAGGGGATGCAACGGCGGGAACAGGAGTGGCGAGGGGGGCGAGCAGGCACAACATGGGGCACGGGGTACAGAAGGAAAAACGGGTAGCATGGCACAGGAAAGGGCAGACAAGAGCACGGGGAACAGAAGGCAAAATGGGCAGCGGGGCACAGAAGGAACCAAGGGCACACAAGAGCACGGGGAACAGAAGGCAAAAATGGTCAGCGGGGCACAGAAGGAGCAAAGGGCACACAAGGGCACACAGAGAACGCAGGTGGAGCTGCAGCGGGGGGGGGAGCGACCTACCTGGCAAGACACTGTTGTACATCCCAATAAGCGAGTCGCAAATTGCAAGTCGCCAATGGGACGCAATTTTAGACTCGCTAATTGGCAGGTCGTACATCTGGCTCTAAATGAAGTATTTAACTGACCCCTGTGTTGTTTTTCTCCACCAACGCAGCAGCACGTTTTAGAAAAGATTTACCATTGCCTGACATTAGAGATTGATCCCTGCTACCTGAGCAGTCTGGATGAATTGACTCAGATTGTTTGCTTGAAGTACCCATGCTTGCAGGAACTTTGAAGCTTTTTGGAGGCTAAATCTGGCTTCTGTGCGCTAGCTGCTTCCATCTTGCATCTGGTGTGAAAAAACATGATGCGCCCCTCTGCATTATTTAGTGCCAAAATAAACCAAACGTTATTGATGATCTCACAGTCGGCTCAGCAAAAAAAAAAGTTTGTGAAAAACATAAATATTTTTGGGATCTCAAAAAACACATATATGTATATTTTTATATATATATATATATATATTATCTACTGGCGGTCGCCAGTAGATAGTTATAGTTAGGACCCTGTTTCCATAGGAAATCCGCAACATTCTATTTGGAATAACTTTGGCGCCGGTCGACGAATCATCGCGAAATTTTCAAAACGAATGGGGCGCTATGCTCCGCTCCTACCCTGAAAGTCTCGGGGGGATTCGTCAAGCGGGGGCTGAGAAAAAAGGGGGGTCCCAAAACGCGTTTTCCCCATGCATTTTTCCATAGGACCTTTAGACACAGCTACAGCCCGAACGGCTGAACAGAGTTACTTGAAATTTGGCAGAGAGGTAGTCTACAGGTCAAGGAAGTGCCTTTTGTAGGTCTGGTGTAAATCTGTTCAGTAGTTCCTGAGAAAATAGCATTTAAATCAATATATATATCTGTGGCAGCTTACGGTGCGCTTACCGTGCGCTTACGGTAAGCTTACCGTACGCGTACGGTGCCGTACGCGAGCGCGATTCTGATTGGCTGTTAGATCTTAGTAAACATTCGAATCGGTCGAAACCAGGAAATGGCGGCCGCCATTTTCTCTCTCGCACTCTGAGGGGGGAGGAAAAACAAAGTTGGATATCATGTAAAGGGGCAGGCTAGACAGCTCTTAACCACCTAGCCTTGGTTAGGGTGTCCCAAAAGAACCCCCAAGGACAAAAAATTAGTTTTTTTTTTTTTTTAAAACGCCGATTACGCTTACCGTACGCGTACGGTTAAAAATAAAACAAAAAAAAAAAATATCCACATTATCCCCCCCGTGTGCAAACGGTGCCTGCAGGCCACCTTTTGTGCATGGCATATCTCATCATTGAACATTTAATAGATAACCTTTCAAAACGAAGCACATAATATGTCCTCCGTGTGCGGACGGTGCGTATCGCGCACCGCGTGCCCAACGTGCGTGCACGGCACTAACTGCGTAAAGTGGACGCGCGGTGCGCGAAGCGCACCGCGTGCTCACTGTGCGCACACGGTGCGCGAAGCGCACCGTGCGTGCACGGAACGAACTGCGTGAAGTGGGCGCGCACGCCACGAACGGCGTAAAGTAACTTAGCATTTAAAAAACCGTACAAATTCACTGAAAAAACCATAAGTTTCACACACGTTATAGTTAGGAATTAGCATTTAAAAAACCTTGCAAATTCACTGAAAAAACCATAGGTTTCACACACGTTATAGTTATCGGACATTTCACTCATAAAAAACCAATGAAATTCCCCCGTTATAGTTAGTGCAGGCAACTATAACTCACGCGACCGCAATCCTCTGCTGATGACATATGTGTCTTTATGAAAAAAAAATATTTGTAATATATGTATAGCTAAAATTTAATGGAAGAAGACATGGGCAAATACGTGTCTAAATACAGTATTAGCATCAGCAGAGGATTGCGGTCGCGTGAGTTATAGTTGCCTTACACCCCAACCCCCAGAGATACTACTCTCTTACACACATCAGGGCTGCCCACCCGTGCTTACACAAAGAGAGCAGCATTGCAGCTGTGGCACACACACAGGTAGTGCAGAACTGCTGCTTTCTTACACTCAGCAGGCTGCCCACACGTGCTTACACAAGTAGAGCAGCAATGCTCCTGTAACACATACATACACTGCAGGGCTCCAAGCGCACACCACAGAGACACTCACAGTCTGGCAGTGCAGACTTCTGCTTACCTGCGCACCTCAGACTGTCCACCCATGCTTACATAGAGAGAACATACAGCAGTAGTGTATCTGCAGAGAATGACTGTGTGTATCTGCGGAGAGTGACCATGCAGGGCTACAAGCATGCATAGGCACACCTCAGAGACACACACAGACTGGCATTGCGGTAACTGCTGCTCTGTACACAGAGCCGGGCTGACATGTCGTGCCACACAGACCAGAGCGCAGGCTGCACGTCCTGTTATAGCTCCTGTCCTACAGACAGGGCATGACTGGCAACGTCTGAACACACAGACAAGCCAGTTCTACTCCAGCTCTCAGATACAATCCACTTCTAACAAAACTGACAATAGGTTACCTACAGACAGAGAAGCCCACCCCTCCACAGACACAGCAGGAGCCGCTTAGACCTAAAACACAGCCTGGCTAGTACTGGTGTCCATGCTTTTTCCCAAAGAGCAGTACTCGATGCAGCACCAAATACAAACTGGCAGAACAAGAGGCTACTTGCGAGAGTTTGAACTATTGGCATTATCAATGACAATGCCTTTTAATTATGTGTTTCCAAAACCTGCAAGTGGTGCGTAAACACACACTTTGTACTTAGAGTCCTTGCTTATGAGAAGCAGGGCTGAAGATAACAGCACCTTTTTTAATGGCAGTCTTGCTTCTCATAAGCAAGGACTATAAGTACAAAGTGGTTGTTTATGCACCACTTGCACATTTTCAAAACACAAATAAAAAGCATTGTCATTACAATGCCAATAGCTCAAACTCTTGCAAATGCAAGACCTATTGCATTGCAAATGCATGTTCTAATTGCACAAGTTCTAGCTCAAACAAGCAGACAACAGTCTTCTCTAATCCTAATAACTCCATTTTGGCAAGCACAACCTTGGTATCCAACTATAATAGAGATGGCTTCAGACTTCCCTGTTTGGAAGCCTCATTTTCCCAATATACTGCTCAACCCTCGGGGTCATCAGCACAACATGATTCTAGAAGGTTCCCTTTTTCTGATCGCCTGGGAGTAAGATATGTTAAACCTCAAACTCCCAAATATAAAAGAATGTTGTATTTCAGTTTGGTGTTCAAATTGCTTTATTGCATGGCAAGATAATGTATTGCTTTCTCTCAAGCAACTTTCTGCTAAGAAAACTATGCTTTTATGTTTAATCTCATTAAAGCGTTTTTCAGATGTTAGAGCATCCGATGTGTCTTCTATCAATTACTCTCCACTTGGAGTTTCCTTTCAGAGTCACAGACATACCAGAACTAACTTATCTATGATTCTTTATCCTTTTTTACCTTCTCAACCCAAGATGTGTGTTGGAAACTGTTTAAAAACATGTTACACACACTGAAGATTTGAGATCTCCCTCTTTTAATCAATGGCTCATTTCTTTGCAAAAACCCCATAAACCTGTTTCCCCTCCCACCTTAGCCCATTGGGTCGAATGGATCATGTCCCTAGCTAGAATTAACATTGATTCTATTGATGCCTATTCAGCCAGAGGAGTCATGGCCTCTCGAGCTTTCTGGGCAGGTGCTAATTTACATGACATTCTCAGATCTGCAGATTGGTCCAATGTAAATACCTTTAGAACTTTTATTGTAAACCAATTTCACGTCTCTAATTCTGTTATTGCAATCCTTTGAACATGCACAATATGAGCCTCCGATCTTGTAACAAAATTGAGACTTCCCTACCTTGGTGTCAGAAAGGCTAGATTTTATTAGAGACACGGAGACGAGTATTATCCCATCACTGTTTTAGTAACTCTCCCTCGTTTCTTTTTTCTGCAGTACCAGCTCCTTCCTCCAACGTTGCTTCCTCGTAATCTTTCTGGACTACTTTCTCAAACGCAGGATACAAATAAATGTCTATGCATCATTCTTCCTGGGTCGCTTTGATGCTCCTCCTCTTCTTTCGGGCTGCTTCGCAGACTTGTTCACCATGTAGTTGACCTTTTATACAGTTCTTTTGACTATCTTTACACCTCATTGATTCACTCACTACAAGAAAAGTTGATTTGTTGCTCTCCGTCACGATAGTTATTGGGTTACTTGACGTCCTATTGACTGTTTTAATTGTGATGTCATTTAGTAGTTCTAATGTTTGTTTTTTCTGGGAAATGTAGTTCTAGCTTGGCTGCTGTTTAAATAAAGTAAGTTAAGACGGCAAAATACCCACCTCCATGCCTTTAAATAAAATCTAGCGTTTTTGATGCAAGGCTAAAAAAATCTCAATTTAAAAGGTGTATTATTTAACATGCACACTGGAACCTTTTCACTCTAGTACACTGAACTATCTAAGCTGCTAAAGTGGACACTTAGTTCAGCAGCACATGTTAGAGTAATAATTTTTTTCATTTTATAGATTAGATAATGACCATCTAATGTAGGTATCACTGCTTTCAAGGGAGCAAGTGGGGAGGTCCTACCAGGTAAACACTGGTTTTGAAACGGATCCCTTTCGGGCCCTAAATTCATCATGTCTTTAACTTTAAAAGCAAAAACACTGACATGTTTCTAACTCATCAGTGGCTTATCAAGGGTCCCATAGGCATGCAGGGAAAATGGCCCTCCAGATGTTGGTTAGGTAGCAAAATACACCGTTAATCAAGGGCGAATGGGCCTCAATGGGTTTCTGGGCCCCAGTGCCACTGCACATGCTGCACCACTGGTAGCTACGCCCATCACAAATGACTGTAAATTCTGAAGGTTATCCATGCCAGGGAAACAGCACTGTTTATATTTCACATGTCTAGGATTCACTACGACTATTGGATTTCTACAGATGTTGTAGTTCTGTAGTTTCTTTATGCAACATATGAGTATAGTGAGCTTACTGTGAACAGAGTCGCCTCTAGGGGCCTGGGTGAGGCCAGGTTGTGGCTGGGTATGACTTGGTGCTCTGAAGCTGGGGCTGAGAGAGTTTCTCACATTGCCTTCCGTGGAGCATGAAGGAATTCAGAATGCTCAGGACATCCAATCCTTGGCCTCTCTGCAGAGTGCACAGAGCAGGGGTCCCAGATGTGTCAATTGTAATTGTGATTCTATGAGAAAGTGTGTGAAAGAGGCGCACAGCTGTGGCAAAGAAAATGCAGTGCTTACAAGTGGGTGGGTTGTATGGGGTAAGTAGAGGAGATGAAAGGAGGTACTTGAAGAAGTGGAGAGTGAAAATACAGCGCTGCAGAGGAAGCAGATGGCACATGAGCTTTATAGAGGGAAGATTTCAGAATGATGTATGAAGAAAAGTACAGAGGCAGCCAACACAGTAACGGGAGTGACTGAGACTCTCCTAAGAACACTACCCCTTCCACAGTCCTTCTTAATGTACTTCCAGAACTGAAACATTTTCATTCCTAATTATTCTCAGCAATATCATTGTTGTTGTTCATTTGATAATAATAACAAGCATTGGCAATACCAATAGTTCTCGATTCTTTGATTCATATGCCCTTATCTTCCATGCTGTATTTTTTCTATCCCTGGTTTTGCTTCCTTACTGCCTGCCTACTTTGTAATGCAATTTCCGTCTTTTTTTCTTTACAATATGTATGTAAAGCGCTCTGATACCTACGGGTCAAGCTAGCGCTATATAAAACTTTAAAAATAAAATAAATAAATAAAATATTGCATGCAATAATAAAAAACTCATAGAGAGGCACCCTGTCACTAGTCACGTGGCACACTCTGTAAGGCACTGGACTGAAGGTTACATTGTTAAGTAACATCCTTAATTACATAGGCTATGCGTCTTGGAAAAGATTCCTAATCACGCTCTTTGGCCACGCCCCTTTTAGAGACCCCACTCCTTTTCCCCTCCCACTTAAAGTACTCACTGTACTTCGTGGCATGTGCTATGCACTACCGGTGTTTGTTTTTGATATTCAACTGCAGTGTCCTCTTTTCCTTGGGAGTATTATAATGGAAAATGTGTTAATTGTGGCACGATTTAGTCTCTCTTCATTTTGTAGGAGATTTAAGTGAAAGTCAGGGCACAAAATGTACTATTTAAGGCTATATAAAACAAAAAAAAACTCAACGAGAGAATCCTTCCCTGAGGGAGAGCTCATTGATACCGGAAGACTGACTCGCTTTGCTAAATGCTAGAGCTTCTACTTTGGGCATTACACGTGCAGACAGCAGTTTGGGACGTGGTTTGGAAGTGGGGGATCAATCAATCAGTACTTGTAGAGCGCGCATAATCACCCGTCGGGGTATCCAGGCACTGGGTTGCTGGTCTTAGTCGAAAAGCGAGGCCTTGAGTCTCTTCCTGAAGTCCGTCAGCAAGGGCAATGTTCGGAGGTGGAGACGGCGCGCGTTCCAGGACTCGGCGGCGAGATGGGAGAATGCGCGGCCTCCGCTGTGGCTATGGCAGTTGCGCGGTGTCTGTGCGAGGCAGAGGATTGAAGGTTTTAGGACGGATGGTAGAAGTTCAGGCGGTGGTTCATGTATGCTGGTCCTTGGCTATGGAAGGATTTGTAGGCGTGTGTTAATAGCTTGAACTTTAATCTTTTCTGGATGGGAAGCCATTGGAGGTTCTTCAAGTGTTGGGTAATGTTAGTCTGTCTGGGCAGGTTGAGGATCAGTCTGGCCGCTGAGTTCTGTATCATCTGGAGCCTTCTCATGAGTTCAGTGCTGGCTCCTGCGTACAGTGCTTTTCTGTAATCCAGCCGGCAGGTGATCAGGGCTTGAGTGATTGCTTTTCTCAAGCTTATGGGGAGCCATTTGAAACTTCTTCGGAGCGTGCGGAGAGTGTGGAAGCAGGCAGAGGAGACTATGTTGATCTGTCATTTCATGGTGAGGTTGCTGTCTATGGTGATACTGAGATTGTGGGCATGGTCTTTTGGTGTGTGGGTCGATATGAGTTTGGCTGGCCACCAGATGTTGTTCCAGAGGAAGGCGTGGTTGCCAAAGATCAGCATTTCAGTCTTGTCAGTGTTGAGCTTCAGATAGTTTTCCTTCATTCAAGCTGCATCATTCTTCATGCCGTTGCAAAAGTTGGTCTTGGTGGTGGAGGGGTCTGCTAAGAGCGAGAGGATAAGCTGGGTGTCGTCTGCATAGGATAGGATATTGTGTTAATATCATGGGTCTGACCATTTTGGCTAGAGGCGTCATGTAGGTATTGAAGAGGGTAGGGCTGAGGGATGAACCTTGAGGGATGTCACAGATGGTGCTCGTGGGTTCTGAGGTGACGGGAAGAAGGTAGATTCTCTTTGTAGGTTCCATGAGGAATGATGTGATCCATCTGAATGCGTCTCCCTTGATCCCGATCTGGTGCAATCTCTTAATGAGTGTGTGGTGGGATACAGTGTTAAAAGCTGCGGAAAGGGCAAGGAAAATCAGGACTGGCAATTCTCCTCTGTCAAGTAGGGTGGGGATGTCGTCTGTGGCGGCAATCAGGGCAGTCTCGGGACTGTGGTTGGGGTAGAAACCTCATTGGAGGCGTTAAGCAGGTTGTTTCTCTCCAGGTATTTGGTGAGCTGTAGGTTGATTGTGGGAAAAGGGAGCAGCAAGATGGGGCGGTAGTTCTGGAGTTCACTGGTGTAGGAAAGTAGGATCTGCTTTTATGGTTCCCCCCACTTTTTGCCTGGTGCTAAGCTGTTATTAAATAATCTGACTGGAGTCCTGCTAATCAGGACCCCAGTCTATCTGCTTTCTTCCTTAAAGTGTTATGTTCAGCGCTTAGGTGCATCCCAGATTGGATACTGGGGTACCCTTATCAGTCCCTAGTATATGGTACTAAGGTACCCAGGGCATAGGTACCCCAGAGGTCCCCCATGGGCTGAAGCATGCATTATGCCACCCATGGGAGCCCATTCAAAATGGAACTACAGGCCTGCCACTGCAGCCTCTGTAAGCTGGTGCTAGCACCACCCACTAAAGATATAGGTTTCCTATATCTAGGGGCACCGTGCTTAAAACCTATAAGTCACCCCTACAGCAGGCCTTTGCAATCCTGAAGGAAGGGTGCTTGGTTCTAAGTGTGAGGGTGCACCTGCATGAGCAGGACACCCCTACAGCCTACGAAGTCCATTCTTCAAGGGTTGTAAGTGAAGCAGCCATATACCATATAGAGGGGCACCACATAATTACACGATGATCATCTCGAAATCGGCTGCAACAAATCCTATCATGTTTGATATCAAACATGTTGGAATCATGAAAGAGCTCTCAGTTAGGCTCTCAGTGTTCCCGGTGCCAGCCTTCTAGATCCGGGCAGTACAAAATGGTTGTTGCCAACCAAAGACACGATTCTGCCCTCCTGCTGCTGAGCCAAGCTCGAGCAGGGAAAGGCAGAACAATAGGCGTCCCATCACTGGGAGGTGTGACCACCTCCCAGACAGGATTTAGTGTATCGGGCCAGGTGGGTGCGCTTGCCAGCGCCACTCGGTCTGCATGAAGGGCACATTTGAGGTCCCCATGCATAGTCCAACTCAAACCAGCTCTGGGAGCCCTTAGCTCCCGCTCTGGCATGAAATTGGACAAAGGACACAGGTGTAACCCCCCCCCTGTCCAGTCCCTCCCCTGGGAGGGTCCCCTGAATCGTCCCAACCCGTTCCTTATGGTACTGAAGGGCTTACCTGTAGGTGGGTCCCTAGATTCGTCGTGGGACAAGATTTAATTCAGACACCACTTCTACTTCTACTGTCTGAGCCCTCTGGACTTCGCTGGACTTTGCTTCGGGTCGACTTTGTCCCCCTTTCAGTCTGCTGCATCGTCTGTGCCTGTGCACCGTACAGGAACCTTCCAAGGCCTGTACGCATCCAAGACACCTGAAGGAATCTCCCTTGAAGTTAAGAAGTCACTTCCCTGCATTTGCAGGCACCGCAACTTAGCTGACCGGTCTGCTGATCCCGAACTCCAAAAGGTTCTGCAACACAGTTGGTGGTTCTCCACAACTCTCGAGGCCTGCCCTGCCCTCTCACCAAGTTTTAGGCCAGTATCCCTCGTGGGAGCCGCAGGAACCGAACCCCTGTGCATCGCGGCGATTTGCTGTTGCAAAGGCTTGTTGGCTTCCTTCCACCAAGATCTTCGGGCTTCAAGTAGCCCCAACAATAGACCCAACCTCAAGCATCTACAGTGACCAGAAGCTTCGTCCACACCACATTGCTTCCACCATAGTCTGCATCTTTTGGTGAGCTGCTCAAGGTTCTCTTGCGACACCAGTGCCTTTGGCCTGTGGGTCCTGCTGAGGGTCATATTTGCTTCTTTTGGGCTCCCCTGATTGCTTGGAGCCTGCCTTAACTCCTCTGCTTGTGGTGAGTCCTCTGGACCTTGCTGGTCCCGACATTGCACCTTTTCCGACTTCTGCATTGGTTAAATTTGCCAAGGCTTGTTGGTGCTCCCACTGGTCACCGACCCCTCAGCACTTGAAATCCGACGTGGGACAGCTCGTGCATGGCTCCTGGTCTTCCTTAGCACCACCTGGTCCTCACAGTTGCAGAGTCAAGGTCCTCGTCAACTCTCCTGCAACTCCCGACATTGGTGGGCATTCATCTTCCAGATCTCCTGGTCACTCCTGAGTGACATAGACTCTGTCCCCTCTGCTTGAAAGGTACCTCTTAACTAGAATCCACCTTCAGATTCCACTGGACACTTTCTCCTTCTTCAGCAGCGGCACGTTTCTGAAGTCCTCCATTGGGTTCGACGGTGGTTTCCGACACCACTTCACACCTATGTTGGTAACGTGGGTACTAGGGTATCCACGGGTGGGGTGGCTCTCCAACCTTCTGTCTTCCACAGGAATTCTTCGGGGTCCACTGGGAAGGGTCCTTCATCTTTAAAATTCCAACTGCGACTTACACATTCATTGCCACACTGAACACGCTCTCCGTGGGGTTCCTAGTCACTCACCTTGGGTGGTTCCTTGGGTTCTTCAGCACTTCTAAGCTCTCTTGACATTGTCTTGACCTGAGTCGTGGTTCTTATACCACTTTCTTGGTATATGGTTTGGTCCCCCCCGGGGTCCACTGTGTATTTCCTGCTATTTACTTGATTTCTATGCAAAGTATTGTGTTCATTGTGTATATCTCTGGGTAGGACATATTTGTATGTGTTAGAGAGTATTATATGATAAATCCATATTTTTATAAATACCGTGTGTGGTTCTTTTTCACTTAATCTTTACATATAAGATTGCACTCTGGTCAAACAAGCTGCTTTACACACATTCAGGACTAAGCCTGTATCCTGGCCTCCACAGCTACCACTTAGAGAGCATTCGAAGGTTTTCGAAGACCTCTTCAATCCCTTAAGGGTTGTATGGACTGGTGCAGGGTGCCCACTTACATAAGTGGACATCATATACCAGGTCAGCTTCTCACAGCTGGGGTCTGTGGAGGGTTTCTTGAGGAGAAGTTTGACTTTTAAGTGTTTCCATACGTCTGGAAGGGTGGCTGTGGCAATGGATGTATTGAGGATGGTGGTGAGTATGCAGCAGATCACGTTGCTTCCAAGGCTGAAGAGGCGGTGGGGGCAGGGGTTGTGGGCAATTCTGAGTGGATGAAGTTCATGATGGCTGTGGTGTCTGGTGAGGTGAGCTATTCCCATGCGCTGAGATGTTGGTCAGGATAGGTTTCCATTGAGTGATGGGGTTGGTCGGGTCAGCGGAGGTTTCTGTTGGAGTGAAGAGGCTGAGGAGGTCAGTGGTTTGGGGCTCGAAGTTCATGTAGGTGGTGGATATCTTGTTCTTGAAGGGATTCACTATAGCATTGCAGAGTTCCTGTGAAGGAGAAATCATGTTCTTAGTGGTTGTTGGGCAGGAGAACTCTCTGACGATGGTGAGGAGTTCCTTTGGAGCAGTTGGTGCTTGTCTCAATGCGGTCAGCAAGTGCGTCGTTTTTCACGTCTTTGAGTCATTGGTAGTATTTGTTGAGGGCTGGCTTGAAGGTGGCTGTGTCTGTATCATCCCAGCTGGTGCTCCATCTCCTCTCCAGTTATTTGCAGCTGAATTTCATTGTGCTGAGTTCTGGTATGTACCAACTGGCTTGTTTGGTGAATGGGCAGTTCCAGTGGACACATGGGCAGCAGCCTATTAAAAACATTTTGAGCCCTTGCACTTTTGTACTTATGTTTTGATTCTACTACTGAAGCACTGTCTGCCGGCTCTTCACACCCATAAGTCAAAGCCACAGCCACACCCACTGAGAGTTATAGGCTATGGTCCATTATGACCAGTCGCTTCCGGGCTGTCCCTCCAGAACTTATTAAGCAGTCTCCAGCAGGTGTATCCTTTTTCATACACCACTGCACATAAGGGGAACTTGCAAAAATACTGGCTTGTAATTGAGTCAAAATGTGCAGATGTGCTCTGTGTGCCTGCGGGTCCAGCTTCACGGGCAGGACATGATGAAAAGGCTTTGGATCCAGGTGTAGCACTCATTAATTCAGGCTTTTCCTAAGAGCATGTTAGAGCAGAGGGTGCACACATACTTCTCAAGCAAGCTTTTGGTCTCACAAGTCATTCAGGCATAGTTAAAAGGCCTGCTTTTGTGAACAGACTCCAGCCACATTACCTTTGCAACTAATGGGAGCCGCATTAACATTTCTTAGGCATAAAGGACCTTACACACCAATGCATTCAATTACATTTTTATTACTGGCTGAGTGGTAGAAATTTTACATAATGACACAATCGAAGAGATCATGAGCAGTGGTGTACTGTGGTTTCCAGTGCACTCCCAGTATGCTTTTGAGTTGGCTCTTTTCTTTTGGTAGCCTTGCACCAAGAGGTGATTGTGCTGGAAAATATGTGGTGTGTGTGTCCTTAACAACACATCCATCCTTACTCATTTTGACTATTCATAATTTTCGAGTGTAAAGTTACTGAAAAGTTTAGACTTATATGTCCCAAACCAGGGGGCGGAGCCAAATGCACATATGTAAAGTTACTATTAGTAACTTTTCACATGCAGGTAGAGATCTCCACTACCAGGACATAGATCTCCTTAAGGTAAATAATTGGCAAATGTAAAAAAAAAATATTCAACTTCAAAAACATTTGTAAAAATATTTAAATGTTTAAAATTAATGTAAAATAATGTATATTTTTTTAACCAAGAACAAATAATATTTTTAACCTTATTATCTGTAAAGTGTATTCCAATTGATTAATTTAAATATATTTATTTAATGTATAAATATTTAATGATTTATTAAAATAAATATTCTCACCTATAGTAAAAGATGTATTTTTATTAATGTAATAATGTATTTTAATTAATGTTTGATTTGTTTCACAAATTACTAAAAGTTATGTATAGAATTACTTTTACTATGTTGCAAATAATTAAAAGTTCCATTCATTTTTAAATTTGAAAAAGTTTATTAAAAAATAATATATTTATTTTGTAATTATATATATTTATTCATTTATATATATTTAATTATATATATATATGTGTGTGTGTATATATATATATATATATATATTTACACTTACATTAAATTCATATCGTTTTTTGTTGTTTTTTAAAATCAAAAATAGTTAATTACATTTTAACATCTTTGCTATGGTATTATCGTTTTAGCCCGTCTCCATTATTTACTATGGAAGGCAGTTCCAGTGGCTGGGCTTGTGTCATGCAGGACTTAATCCAAGGCTATGCTGGAATACATTTATGATTGTTTCAGGACCCTATTGGCTGTCATGCAATTTGTGAATAGCAATGACCCTACTATTTTTGTGGGTGGGTGTTTGTCCCTCCCTGAACCTCTCCCCTCATCTGTCCTTATCTCTACCTAAGCCCCTCCCATTTATGGTGCGTATTCCTAATTTTGCAGGCACTGTCCCTCTGACTCCCATATTTACTGTAGAAATATAGGCATAGTCGTGTGGACATCTAGGCAATCGGGGTGGAGATCTATGCATAGAAAAATATGAGAGGTGGAGGTCTCTGCATATAGGTTTGTGAATAGCATTTTGTAATACTGCTGCAGTACTAATAAATGTACACAAAGTGCAGTTTGTGAATAGTTCTCTTAGGGGCTTATTTACAAGCCCCTTGTGCCACTGGTGCGTCACTTTTAATATAGGAAAAAGTGACGTAGTGGTGTGCAAGGGGCTTGTTACTGAGCGTCTCAGTTTTTACATGTGTTTTGCGCTTCATATACCCTTTACCGTCAGGCTGTTCTGCACATTTGATTACACATATCTGCAACTTTACTCACTGAACAACTTCTTCAGGGACTGCCATGACTGGTGGTATATTAAAGCCACTGTAGGCAGCTGCCTTATGGAGCCACCGCAAGAGGGCTGCAAATTACAAATAAGAGCCTTGAAATGATCTTGTAGTTAGGTTAGTAGAACCCAAATCTGCCAAACTTTCATTTTGTCTGGAGCTTAGAGCACCTCCTGGACCTTCTTGTAGAGGCCACATTTTCTTCACTCCTCAACAGTCTCAGAAAATAGCTGCTAATTCAGCAACACCCTCACTAAACACTAGCAGTAAAATGATACAGCTCCTTAACTTACAGTACGATAGCAATCTGAGTTCACGGTGCACCACGCGGTGTACGGGGAGTGCTAGCCTGCTTCCCTGATTAATTGGGACGGACAGAATTTAGTGGAAAATCCTTTCGGGTTCAGAGAAATAACTTCTATCACTGCCCTTGTGCAGCAGACAAACAGCAGGAGTTTGGCTTCCTTTGCTGTAACCTGCACAGGATGTCTAGAAGGAGCCTGAACTCAGACAGGCACCTAACTCCAGAGCTGAGCCTGTCTGCCACGTTTACACTATCACCTTCATTTGGGTCCTGATGGCGGGAGGGCCCTTGAACTATGATGGTGAAGGGGCAAACTCTTATTTTCACATAGATCTGCATTGTGAGCTGGGCGGTAATGACCAAACCCACCACAACCTTCCCCAGGTAGATTTCGATGAAATGCACTCATGGGAAACATGCCGGTAAATTCCAAGACATTCGGTGCAGTGGGACTTATTCTGCTTTTAAGTGATTATTTTTATGGGGACAACTCAGAATATGTTGAATTTACCACACCTGGTAACTACTACACCCTGCAGTATCTGTATTTACTTGGATTTCTAAATGTCTCAGCCTAATGAGAGTCGTATTAGCAGCAGCGGTTCATCCGCTAAGGCGGAGGAGCGTCACCCCACTGCTTTTCAGTAGTGCAAAAAAGGAACATAATATACTAAGAACAAAATGTTATTATCATTTTTTTTCAGTGCGAGCCAGGTTAGGTTGGGGCGGGGCTCGGCTGTCACAGCAGGGGGAGGAAGAAATATGTGCACTTAAGTGTGCATGACAGTGTGGCTGGCTGTCATGACCTTCATCATTGACCTTCTCTGAATCTGTTCTGGTACTGGAATCCCAGCCACTGATATAGAAGAAACGTTCTTCAACTGATCTACCTTCTGAACTGTTACAATTTTTTTCATATTTGCAAAAACCTATTTCCTCTAAATAAATAGAAAGTGCTCTAACTACATTCAAAAGCTGAATATCTCCTTGCTTAGCTGAAGGGGGTACTGAAAATGTTGACACCTCTTCTTCTTGAGATCTATGACAGGAATGATGCACCTTTGGTAAAAACGATAGATCAAGATGGAAAACCGGCCCATCATCTGTCGGGGAAAAAGATGGAGGACTAGAAAATGAGCTCTACCCTCCTGGTTGTTTATATAGCCACAAATGATTTCTTTAAAATATTGAAAGTATTATCCACTGTATTCAAATGCTCAAAAGGAGAAATCTACAGGGACTTCAACAGAGCCTTAATATTTGGTGTAGACAGTGGGAAACTCTTAAAGAGTCTAGAAACCAAATGTTCTCTCCTAACGAAACAACCTTGTGATTCTCTAAAAGCTTTAACTGCTGCCCATTGGCATTTAAAAGTTGGAAGGAGTTGCAGGATACTAAAATGAACGGGTCTTTAAACCCAGATTCGCACCAGGAGTGAAAGAATTTGCTGTGTCTAGCTTAAGATTTAAGATTTAGGAGTTAATTGTTTGCCACCGACTCCTCTCAGTTTCCTGGTTGATAACGCTATCCTTATAGTCTCCACATTCTGGACCAAACAAGGACCAGTTGGAAATTTCCAGGGACCTTGAACCGCTATGGACCTCAACAGAGGAATCCAAGGCCTCCTGTGCTAAAGGGAACCACCAAAAGCAATTCCCTTTCCTCTCTCGGTAGTCTGGTCTGCATAAAACCATCACCAAAGGGAAACCTATGGTAAGCTAAAAACCACTCAAGTCGAAGTACAATTTCTTGTAGGTTTATTCATCAAGCAGACACTTCACAGGTCAACCAAGCAACTTCTCAACTTTCTCTAACCCCCCCCCAACATTCTCAGAACTATATTACACAAACGAAATATTGATAATTATATTATCCACAAAAGAATACGAAACCTCACACAATAAAGATAAACCTTACTCTAAACACTACATTACATGTAGCCGATAATACATACGTTTTTCTACTTTTTTTGTTTATAAAACAGGAAACAATAAACAACTAAAAATCTATATTTAACTACTAGCAATGGAAAAAACATAACTAAAAAGAGAAAAATTGACTCCCCAAATACAGAAATACATAAAGACAATTCCACTTGAATGATCTATACCTCCACGGTACCCGATGACTCTTTGCATCCCTACATACCAAAACCATTTTACCTTGTTTTTGAAAATCCCCATTATTAGAAGCACTTCCAGGGTTTTCTATTTGTGTTCCTTGCAGACTTACATTATCCAACTTATACCAGGTTTTTATTTCCTTTGTTGTTGGTAACCTTGGATATCCTTGCTTTGTTCCACCCTTACAGCAGAACCACAGATTTTGTTCACCACAACTGGTTTATTAAACTTTGGTTCACCTTTCTTTACAAAACCAGGGGGCAGATTTACAAGAAACTGACGCATCTCTGCAGTATAGCAGAGATGTGTCAGTTTACTTGTGACACGCAAAAAACACCATGGATGCGTCACATTTACAATGCGGCGCACCGTTGCACAAGGAGTGACCGATGCGTCACACATCTGTTGGCGTAAAGGTAATGAATTGCTGGAGTCGTGTCACAAGCACAACACAACTCCAGCAATGCTCAGGAATGCCTATTCCTATTGTGCTGCATCACTCCTTACGCCTGCTTCAAGCAGTCGTAAGATTTTGACGCAGTGGCATTGTAGAAGTGGCGCAGTGAAATCTTGTCAACTTTTACAAGTCACTTTTACAAGTCTTTCTTGCTTCGTAACGCCCACCCTACATACATTATACATGACGCAGATATAATGTGGTGCAGGGCTTTACAACGTGACGCATCTCCCTAGATGCATCAAGTTGTAAATGTGTCACAACGTGGTGCATTATTTATGCCCTCAGCTGCGATGCAACGGCGGCGTACAAGTGTCGCAATGGGCTTGTAAATCTGCCCCAAAGTTTGAATACAGTCCTCAACAATAATGGGTTGGTCCAACACCCCATTCCTTTGGTCATAATAATTTTTCTGTTTGAACCGAGCTTAATTTATATTAGATCTAACAATGGAGTCGAATTCTTTCGAAGAAAGATGTTCTTTTAGAAATGTAGACATCCAAGCTGGTCTAAAGCATGTTGCAAGCTTCCTATTTTTAGAAGTTCAAATGGAGAAATTCCTGTGGATGAATGGGGTGTGGTTCTGTAAAATTACAACATAGCTTGAATTGCAGTAATACCAACACATTTGTTAAGCAAAGCCCATCAAATACACAACACTACCACTCTGTTGAATCGCTAAACGAGACCATTGGTTTGTGGGTGGAATAAATAACTTTTTACATTTTTATGGAATTCATGCTCAAAAATGTTTCCACCTCAGCTGAAACAGACTGCACCTCATTATCAGAAAACAGTCTTCTGAGAAACCCTCACACATGAAAATATTTTTTAAAAATGTAATCACTGATTTTGAACTGGTCTCACTTACAAATTTAACATAAGGCCACTTGGAATAATAAACCGTGAGAACATAAGCATACCTAGAATGTGCTGATAATGAGTTAAAAGGATCTACCAAAATCTATTCCTAGCATCTTCCGAAGGACCTATAGGACACTCTATAGATTTCAAAGGTGGAGTATTTTTTAATGATTTACTATACGTGGGACACACCACACATTTCTTTACCAAAGAATCATTGTCATTGTCCATTTCTGGCCACCAATATGAGGCATACACTCTACATTTGGTTAAAGTAGACCCTAATTGTCCCTCACTAGCTTTTTCCAAGATCTTGTTTCTGAGGACACCTGACGGTACAACTTTTTCCAACCTCATGATAAGACTGTCTTTAATAGTCAACTCTTCAGAAATGTTACAGTAAGGTTGAATTGCCACACCAACCATTTTTTCTATAGGCCAACTTTCAACTATATATTTGGCCGCCGTTTTTAGCACACAATCACTATAAGTGGCCTCTTTCACAATTTTTCTAAAAATGAGATGGCATTTGCAACTTCAATGGCTGCAATCGAACATGCTTTATCATCATTACCAGAATCATCTGTAATTTCCCTCTTGTTAAATAGTCCGCGCAAACATTCTTTCCACCTGATATGTGGAAAACGTCAAAATGAAATTGGAGTAACCTGGCTGAAAACCTAGCTATCCTTGGCGTACTGGGACCACTGAGAATAGAAAACAGTGGCTTATGGTCTGTTTGGAGAATGAAATGCCTACCCAACAGATAACTCTTGAACTTTTCAATGGCCCACCAACACGCTAAATACTATTTTTTAATGACAGACCTCTGACTCTCTCAGTACCCTGGATGCAAACATTATTGTACATTTTGGATCACAAGACGTCTGTGAGAGCACAGCTCCCAAACCTATATTGCCTGCATCAACAGTGAGAATGTATCTAAGATTAGGATCCTAAGATTTTAATACCTCAACCTTTGATACTTGCTGTTTTACATCACTGAACGCATTGGCACACTCTGAATCCCACACAAAATCCACACAAGATTTAAGCAACATAGAAATGGACATGACTCTCGAGGCAAAATAAGGGGAAAATCATGAGTAGTATTCACACAGTCCAAAAAAAGATTTGACACGGGACTTGTCGGCAGGAGTAGTGCTTTTAAAATGGCGTCTCTCAAACCTGGTTTTGGACGAACACCATCACATGCAATTGCATGTCCGAAATATTCCACCGACTCCTTTCAAAAGTTGCATTTTTCTCTTTTTAGGACAACCACTGCACCATCAAAAATAGATAGAACTTTAGGTAAAATGTCATCATGTTCATTGCATTCTTTAGCATATATCAAGACATCATCTTGAAAAATGGAAACATTTGGAACACCCTTAAGCATTGAGGTCATCACTCACTGAAACACTGAAACCACAGATGCAAGGCCAAACAGCATCCGGCAATATTGAAAAGTACCGCATGCAGATACAAATGCAGTATGATGGCAGCATTCAGTTTCCATTTCCCCCTGGTGATTTGCTGATGCCAGTTCAAATTTAGAAAAATATTTAGCACCTGAAATAGTTGACATTTCATTGATTTTGGGTGAAGGATGTACATCAACCCATATTTCTCTGTTAAGTGCCCTAAGATCCACCCAACCTTGTAGTACCCCATGTTTTCTTTCGTGCCACTACTAGAGGTGAAAGCCACATAGAGGATTCAATAGGTTCAATGGTCCCTCTGCTGCATAACCCTTCCTACTCTTTCTCTAGATATTCCCTAACGCTAAACATCACCCTTCCCCACCTATGCTTTATGGTATGACATTGTTTTTGGTCTTAATCTTGTGCTTGAAACCCTTAATCGCACCAAGTTAACCGAAGAAACACTTTAGGGAACTTGTTCAATAACTCCTCTACCCCACTGTCATCCCATACTACAGTCACCTTTTCACTGGTACCAGGGTATAAAACCATTGCCAAACAGTCATTGATGAAACCATCCCAATATGTTTAGGCCTTTAACTGCCACATACACTTTACCATAGATAAATCTTCCTTTAGAAATCATGATATCTTCAAAATAACCTTTAAACTCAATCTTTCATCCTTCATATGATACCAGAGACCTGTTCGGTGGCAACAATTTTCGCTCATCCCACTTCTGGTGAAACAACTTTTGAGTGAGCATCATAATCCTAGCACCAAAGTCAACTAACAACCTTGCAGCTTTGTCTCCCAGTTTAATATCAACATAGGGATAAACGCAGTACTCAGGATTACCCTGGATGACCTCACCCCAATACAACACGGACCATTTCTTAAGATTTCTTTTATCAAATCATCAACATTATGATCACACTCTACACATGCTGCAGTAACATTAGTGAACTTCCGTTTAGTGTTCTGGCACACTTTTGCGAAATATCCAACTTTCATACAAATACGACATTGGACATTCTTAGCAGGACAAGACTTTCCCCCTTTAACATGTGATACATTACCACAACTGAAACACATATCTGTTTAAATAATGCACTGCTTTCACCAAACCTCTTCGTAGAAGTCTTTGGTATAACTACTTCTTTAGCCTTGCCCTCTTTCGTTTTAATGCTATTAACCTGTTAATTTGCTTTATCATCCAATTATTTTGCAGCCTTGACAGACGACTCAGTTCTTTTCGCAACCCTAATAGATTCTGCTAAGGAAGGAATGCCCATGGAGAGTAACTTCTACTCTGTGGCCCTATCTGTACAGTGACAAATAAACTGATCACGAATCGTTTGTTCTGTGAAGTTTTCAAATTGACACTCTGCAATCCATTTGCGTAAGACAAATATGTATCAACGTCTTCACTTGGTTTCTGCTCACTTTTAAATAATTTGTGCCATAGCATTACTAAACTAGGAGAAACATCAAATCTGTCTGCAATTTTCTTTACTGTTTCCTGAAACTCATCCAGCTCCTCCCCTTTACACTACCTGAACATTAGGCAAGTGTTTATAGGTAGACCTTCCCTTGAATCCTAATGAGTGTAATAATAAAATAAATCTCCACGCACCTATGGCACCTAAATAAGTTTCAAAGGTATCATACCATTGCCTCCATCGAATGGGTGGTTCTCCTGGTGATTCTAAAAATGGTGGCGGAAGACAAACAGACTGCATAGCTATATTTTTTTGAAAAATGTAAGATCCAGAATATGGGCCTCATTACGATGTCGGGCGGACGTGACAGTTGCGGGATCGGACCGACCGACCTCCGGTCAGCGGTCCCGACCACAGTATTAGGATGCAACTGCACATGGTGCGGTTGCACACTCCCATTTGTCTATGAAACCTTGTACTGTGGTCGGAAACACTCAGCAGCACAAGCTGCAATAGAGAAATGGGAGTTTTTGTTAATCCCTGCACAGCGTGGTAGGCACCACAGGTTGCCTGCCACTCGGTGCAGGGATTGAGAGGGGGGCACTATATGTGCCCCCCAGACCTCCAACTGGAGGCCACTGTAGCAAGGGGGCCCTGCTAGGGGCCCCCAAAGTCACTTTCCGACTGGCTTTTCATGCCAGAAAGCCCAACATGAAAAGCCTGCGGGAAACCGATATAATAATCCCGACTGTGGAAATGCCGTCCTCAAGGGATTACATGCCGCCAGATTAACCGACCGGTTTCACTTCCGGCTGCCATCATTGTAATACGGCGGTCGAAAGTGAAACGAAGATGTCTGTCAGAAAGCTTCTGACTGTAGGCCACAGGCTTTCTGACCAACATTAAAATGAAGGACCTTATACCACTGAACCAAATACACCCTAATCTAAGATGTTTGCGAGCAGCACATGTTACAGCGCTAATTATTTTCTTCAAATCAACTCGTAATACCTATACCCCAAGAATTAGAACTGGCACCAATAACCACATTCCACAATTTACCGCAAGAAGTTCCATTTCAGGTTGATCTCGCTTAGTAAACGTGCACCTCACCAAACATCAGATTTGCAGAGTAGCATACATAAGTAATTAAGATCACTCAATTATTGTGTTCTAGATAAGCAGAAAAGTTGAATGGTTTGATTACTGAAATCAAAAAATGAAGCAATACAACGTAAATGATGCCATGAAGGCTCAATCAAATGCAGAGTTATATAGAGCAGTCCCAAATGAGCAGCTAATTTTCAAAAAATGTATACAGCCTCCCTCGAAAAATAATCAAAAATTCCTCTTTCACCTCTAAAATCACTGGGTTCCTTTCCGCAATTCTTTCACAGAAAAGTAGTTAAAACTAGGCCTTTTCATTCGCGGAATTTGGGTAATTTCGCGTTCTGCGGAGAACGCGAAATTGCCTAAGAATCCGCTTTCTGCGACTTCGCGAAATATTTGCTTGTTCACGTTCTCAAAATGCGTGTTCGCGAGATATTTCCCCCCGAGCACGCAAACAGCGATTGTGAACAGGAAAAAAGCATCGCGAACAAGCAATTCCGCGTGTTCGCGGAATTTCTGCGTGTTCGCAGAGATTTTTTGCCGTTTCGCGGAGATTTGCGTAACGCGATTACGCAAATTCCGCCCACCCCTAGTTAAAACCACATCTTAGGCATGGTATGATCCCATGTATCACTTCTTTGGCGAATCAGAATAATTGAGGTCAGCAACATTGTATGTTAGCACCATCCCATTTTCTAAGAAAGCATCCAGTTTTTCCATGTCACTGTCACCCAGAGAGGTTCTGAACAGAATATGCAACATTAAATAACAGGAATTCATAAATGAATAAGAGTAAACGGGAACTAGGGACTTTTAGAAAAATGATACAGGTAAGAATACAAGAAAGTTTATTCAGAGGACGACAGAAAAATTACATCAACGTGTCTTCATTCTGCAGAGCTGTGGAAAGAGAATATGCACAGGGAAAAGATTAACTGCAATCATATTACACAAAAATCTGAACTTTAAAAAAACTCTAACAAGTCTCTCCTTTGAATATTTTATAATCACTAAAAACTACAATAATGTTGTTAATCAGGAAATGAATCAATCAACATCACTCTTTGCTTCTTTGTAGAACCTTCTTCTGCCATCCTTAGCTGGGGGTGAACATAATCCTTGATGTCCTCTATATCATATTCTTTGAGGAGTCTCTTCTTCAAATTGCTCCTTTTCTTTTCCCACTTTTTGAACAAACAAACAGAACATTTTACAAAAAGAAATAGGACAATTGCACAATGCATCATTATAGCTCTAATATTCATCATCTCATATTTTACTTGCTTCATTGATTCTGCCGTATCTGCTGCATGCTTATCTACAAGCGTAGACAAACATCTGACTTTCACATCATTCACTGCCACACCCACAGGAGGAATTATAACTACTTTTCCAAAACTATGTTTCACCCTTCTCATTCTATTATAAGTATCTATTTTATTAATATGATAAATTCTAGGAAACACTAAAGCTTAATAACAAGACCGAACCCAGTTTCATGGAAACTTCAATTAAGCAGTCTTCTCATAAACATAATAAATTCCTTTCAGAATTGGTCCTATACCCTGAAAGTAAGTCCCACTCATTTCACAGGTTTTGTCACACTCACTCTCTCCTACAAATTCAGTATTTCTTCCCTGCAAAGGACTACAAAATACTACACACAACTCACACCTTCGTTCCTGCTCCATTCTCAACCTAGGATGCAAATTTGACAATCTGAATTTTTCATCTTCTTTTATCTGCTCTAACACAGCCTTCTCAATTTTTCACAATGTTTACTCTTTCTTGTTGTATTCTCTAATGAAATTATGCTCTTCACTAGTCAAAATATTACCCGACTTAGATTAGTAATTTTAGTTGCTTACTTATTGTGTGCAATCACCTACAATTGTTATATTTAATTTCCATAGCATCTTCTTTTATAGGCAGAATCTCTAAAGACACCTTAAAATAAGTCAAGTAGGGAGAAGGAAGAAATTGGTCATTGTTAAATTTAGCAACATATATTCAATATAAAGAAGAGCAAATTAAATCGGAAGTTGTACATACGTAAGGCTCAGGGAGGAAGATAAGTGCACACAAAATACCCATTAACCTTCATTATATATGTATACACATGAATCGTTTTAGCATAAATATTATCTTTAAAACTAGGCCTGGGTTGAACTTTAATTCCACCAGTGGAATCGGAGGAATTTGATAATGCCATGTTATTCTTGTAATGCGAAATTACTGACGAATTCCACTGGTGGAAAGAACTACTTTAAATTATATGGCGGTTTTTCAACATAGAGGGACTGATCGCTCTTCCTGCCATGTTTAGATACCACTACATACCCCTAGGCGCCCTTGCATACTTTGCTGCAGTGGTTTCTAAACACAGCATGAAGAAGGAGCCCTGGTTTAGATACAGCTGAATATCATTCATCACTGTTATGTACTCTTTAACATATTTTTAAGCACTGCAGAGTGGTGCCCTTACATACTCTGCAGTGATTAGAACTTTTAAAGTTTGCAGAGTATCTAAGGGCACCTGCCCACTGTCCTGAGGAATCTGAGGAAACATTGGACAGAGCTATTTTCTTGGGCAAATTGCATCCTCGCATCCATTTTTGGCCAAAGGTTGCATTTTGTGCAAAGAAAATAGCGATACATGCCCACTATGCCCCTTTGTGGAATTCCTCAGAGTGTTCTGTAATTTCAGTGTAAAGCCGCGTGATTCCACAGAATCAAACTTCAAGAAATATACCAAACCCTACTTAATACCGCTAACTACATTTTCTTTTTCCATTAGCACAGCATGTTTTAATTCATTTCTAATAGTAGTAAATCAACGTGATTAGAAACATATCCCACTGGAGAAGTAAGCACAACAGTCCCCCTAAAACGATTAATATTGGGTAATATTAACACTTACCCTACAATTTCACAGCATTTGCTTTGCTTCAGAGACGAAAAAAGTAATTGTCAATCGTCAAATAATTAAAAGGCTAAACAAATTTGCCTAAAAACAATAACAGATTTCTTAATTTTCTTATTATTTCTTTAAAACAATAATCAGAATCCAATAAGTTCAAAATACTCTCTACAGGCTCCTTTTTTAAACATTCATTTCAATTCTGAGTGTCAGTCTTCTCTCTTTGTTCAACAACTGTCTCAAAAGTCTCTTTCACTAATTCGCTGTTCCTCTTCTGTTTGAATTTTACTCCCAGATTCACTTTCGAACCTATACTAACATTGGTTCTCTGATTTGGAACTTTGTCACTCTGTTTCATCATCTATTTCTTCTTCTTCTTCTGAGACTGTAGCTAAATTTACCCATTCAGGGAAGCATATTTTATAGTATGAACTCTTCTACTAGTTGATCTGTTGACAACAGGTCGTTCCCTCCCCCTAGACTCAAACTTGTTTGGCCTCTCAAACATTTCTGGTTCACAATGTTTCCATTTGCCAGCTTTCTTTCTTGGGATAACTTCTTCTACTTTATTTTGTTTACCCACAATCTTTCCTTCTTCCTTGGGATATATACTACTACTTTATTTTGTTCATCCACAGTCTTTGTTTGAGTCTCTTTACTGTCTGTAGAACTTTAGCTTGAATTTGAGTTACCTCTTGAACTTGAACTTCTGTCATGTCTTTCTTCATCAGTTCCAAAACGTTCACCCTCTCTGGATCCATGCTGTGAACTTAAACTTTGAGTCTGAACCCCAGTTGCTTGTGCTGGACTTGGTGTCTTCATAGCTGATTCACCAGTTCTCTTTACCACTTTTTCTTTCACTCGTATTGTCTTCGGGTGTGCGGTACTGGAGCAGCACAATTTAAACTCCATCCTTACACATCACAGAAGAGCTATTTTATGTATAATTGACAACACATACCTTGTGTATCTAACTTTATTAATGCAAAGTGATGCATTTAAATGTACCACTGAAGTGAATTCACTGTAGGCACTAAAGACTCATATACATGTGTATACTATTATTTGGTTTAAACAGAAAGATTTATAGTTCTCATTTTTATTTACACTTATATTTCAAGTTATACTGTATTTACTGAAAGTACATTGCGTATGTAACCATTAATTCATTTATTCACGTTTTGCACTTATTCTGAAGTTGTGCATGCAAATATTATCATACATTTGAAGTGCTCACCGAATGCTTGACTAAAGTTAACTTAACTAGGCCTTAATTTGAAATGCATTTTGCTTGCTCTGCGCATTTTTCCTTTGCAGGTGCATTCACATGGTTTCACCTCTGGAGCTTCAGACACCGGTAGGTCTCTCTCCATCAGCAGAGAGATGAACCGAAAAACATGAAGGCCTACACTTGATTCACACACTAACATTGCTCACACTGCTGGTCTTTGAGCCTCAAACTTCCGGCACTGAAGCACAGTGGTAAGCCCTGGGTGTTGGTGACTGCCACCCAAGAAGAACTTAAAAGTGAAACACTATGGATAACGTCCACTGAGAGCGAGAATTGAGAATCCTACACAGGAGGCGGTCCCCCCACAAACATTTGGCCCAAACTTGTTCTGATGGTTTATGTTTGAGGGTTTTCTAGGGTGACAGATGTTTCAGGGAAAAGTATGGGGTGGGGAGTCTCGAGAGACTTGTTTTACTTGTAGTTCTTCAATGTATGTGTTTTTATTTGTTCCTACACTTTTCCTTCTGCATACAGAAACACTGACACAGTCATTTCTTGGTACACCAATCAGTGCACACATATGAACACTAGGTCCCTTGAGACCTGTTGACCCTATCACACTTGCCTGCTGGCTACTCCCAATTCGATTGCCTCCAACATAGATTCCACACTTTCAAATAAAAATGTGAAATGTCAACGGCCTTCTATACCGCATCAAAAGGACCACAGTTTTTCAGTATACCAAAACACTTTATGCCGGCCATGTTGATGCTACACGAAACACACTTACTAGGTACACACTGCCCCTTCTTGAAATGCTTTGGATACAACCACATCTATCACACAAGGTTTATAAGAGGATCCCAGGAAGTGGCAATCCTTCTTCACAAAACATTCTCACTGGTGGTAACCTCTGCTACTACAGATACTTATGGCTGTTTTGTGGGTCGAGAAGGTCTTCTGGAAGGGCAACACTACAATTTGCTGAGCTTATATTACTCATGCAAGCCCTGGTAGCGATAAGCAAAGCAATTCTTACACTCCCCCGAGGGATCCCCATCAGTGGAGGAGACATTAATACTTCCTCCAACCCCACTGTCAGTTGTTCAAATGATTCAAAAAGGAGGAGGAACCAAGAGCTTTTTAGTGAGGTCCTGCACCGTGCTCCGAGGAGTATAGAACAAAACCAAGGGGTGCAGTTCCTCTGGGAGGGAGGGGGGGAGAGCGATTAGTCTCTATATAATGCCCTCACACACCTAGCAAGGTGTCATGCTTCATCATAGGGCTGTGCTCCTCGTCGGGCCGGCGCTGCAATGCCCGACGGGCTCCCGCGAAGGGGCTCTTTATCGGAGATCTTTTTAAGAGACAGCCGTATGGGTGCGTGGGGGTCAGTGTGTAGAATCTGAAATATAAGCAAGAAATGAATCCACACAAACGGTTCTCAGTCAAGGGTAAGATGACAGCGTTTATTAGAAACCAACAACAGATTAGCGTGCAGCACGGGGGCACCCAGCAAAGTCACTGAGTGCCCAAAGATGTGACATTGGTGATAGCTTTTATAAGCCAAAACCACAAAGGATACGGCATCATCACATACGTAGCACAAATTAAGCATAGTTCATTTGACCAATTTGCAAGGGCCTAGATAGTTATATACCATTTAAGGTCCGAAAAGTACTATTGCAGACTGCGTGACCTAGGTCTGCTTCTGGGACTTTCCACTGTAATGTAAGATATAGGTCTGGTGCTTTTCCAGTTAATAGTTGCAACATAATAGAAAGGACCAGACATATTACAAAATGTGCTATGCTGAAATGTCTGTGTCTACATGAGCATCTCTCCCTGTCACGTATTATTCTTGATCGAACCTTGTGTTACAAAAGCTGTGTCTCTGAAGCGAATGGTAAAGTACGGGCATTTTGTGCACTGCTTTTCATGTCAACTTAGCAGGGCCTAGAAGCTTACAGCATTTGGTATCATACAAGAAAGATGGCTTCTACATTGCCCCATCTGATACCAAATCACTATCTTCTAACCCCTCACCTCCCTGCCGGCCATTGATGAACAGTATTTCAATTGTTTTTGCAAATATTATTATCAGTGCAGTCACTATTGTCCATGGGACTGGTGTCAATATGGCTCCTAACACTGATGGCCATGTTCTGTCCCTTCTTCTTGTACTGGGCATTGTTCCTTTCTTTCACTTTTTAGTTAATGTCTCTGATAAGACCAGATCAGATCTCTTCTATTGCATAAATCACGCAATCCAAAATGTCAAGTCAAATGTCTGCTATTTCTTGTGCTATTGTTTGATGTCCAAAAAAGTGGGGAACGAGATGTCTTGCAAGATCAGGTCTCTTAACACACTCAATATCGGAGTATTTGGCACAGTTAGTTCCAGCACACTATTTAATTTTATTCCAGGACACAATAACCTCATATGAATTATTAGTCGTTACTCTTCTACCCTCACTTGTATAGATCTAAGCCTTCCAGATCTTGTTGCTGGCATTTGTCGTAATTGGGGTGTACTTAGGTAGTTGCATACCCTTAACCAAGTGTTCAATTCTGTTCTTTGATGTTCCAAAGCCTTGTCCTTAATATCTAACTAGCGGGTGATGCACCTCCTAGGGGTCTATTGGTGCAGACACCAGTCAACCATTTAGAAGAAAACGTTGGTGCCTTGATGGAGTACTGTCAGAGGTTACTAGCACATGACAGTTGGCACTCCCTTGGAAAGTAGCTGGTACAGACGTCTTTGGAGTGATGATACCCAGAGGCCTGGGCTTGTTGTGCGCAGTAGGTTACTGCCTCTGGTGTCTTCTGTTTTCTGTTGGAGGCCTAGCCTGCCCCGAGCAGGTGTCTGCCTCTATCTCCTGTTCTTCTTGTCTTGCGTGGTGGATCGAAGGTTGTACCTGCGAGGTGCCTCAGCTTATTCTCTGCTGTCTGGTCCGTCTGCTTTGGAGCTGTGGATCCAGGATGTCAGCCCTTGGCACTTCACTGCTGTTACTGTGCTGAGGATGATCTGGTGATGCCCCTTCCACCTTGGCTGGAAGCAGTGCCGTCGGGTGTGGGCTTTTACCCAGATCCAGTCACCAGGCTGCAGGTCATGTCGCGGTGGAGATGTTGCCTCTGGAAGAGCCTGCAGTACCTGGTGGTGAAGATAACGTAAGGTCTCTGTTAATTTCTTGCAGTAACATAAAAGCAGGTAGTTTGTTAATGATAGTGGAGCTGTGGACATATGGCCTGCAATGTTCATGGGGTGGCCAAATACTATTTGCTGGGCTGGGCTTTGCTACCCTATCTGGCGTGCTCCTCATAGTCAGCAGGGCTAGTGTTAGTGCACCTACCCATGAAAGTTCAGTTGATGCACACATTTTCCCTATTTTATTTTTCAACACCCCGTTCTTCCTTTCCACCGCGCCCGCAGCAGGAGGGTGATAGGTGCAGTGTAACTTCTGTGTGATCCCAAGTCCCTTACATATTCCCCCTATGACGTGGGAAATGAATGCTGGCCCATTGTCGGAGCTCAGATGGGCTGGTATTCCAAAGCGTGGGATAAGTTCCTGTAGGAGGCATTTGGCAACCGTATGTGCATCACAGTTCTTTGTTGGGTATGCTTCGGTCCACTTACTGAACATGCACACAATTACCAACACATGTTTGTACTTGTGGGCGGGGGGCATGTCTATGAAGTCCATCTGGAGGCTTTCAAATGGTCTTGGGGAGGTGGGAAATGACCATGTGCAGTTGGTGTGCCCTTTCCAGTATTGTATTGTGCGCAAACAGTGCATTGCCTGCAAAGTCTTTCTGCTATTTGGCGGAACTTGGAGTTGTACCAGCATTGGGAAAACAGTCTGATTCATGCCATCTCGGCCAACATGTGAGGGATCGTGAAAAAAAAGGCATGTGATAGAAGGAAGCATTGCTGAGGGCAGGCATATCTTCCCATTGGGCCCTGTCCATAACCCCTCCTTTGTTTGCACACATCCTCCTTTGGCCCATTTCTCTTTTTCATCCTCCCCTACCTTCCTCTTAATATAAATTGGGTCAGAGTATAATGAGTCACTGTTATCTTTAGTGTTCTTCTCACTGCTTGTTATTTGTACCATTGCTAACTGGCAGCCTGTCAGTGCTATTCTCCTTTCTTCCCCATCAATAAATGCGATGCCCTTCAATACATATTCGTTTGATGATGTGTGCGCTGCACATTGTATTATAGCCACTTTTGTTGGTCTTAGTAATGCTTGGAGGAGGCCACTTATCAACTGTGCATGTTATATTTGTTGGCCTGTGGGTGTAAGGAATCCCCTCATGGAGAGAGAGGGAAAGAGACAACATTTTGATAAACACAGAAAGTCACTGTTAATGCCAGACCTAATTAGGGGCCGAGTAATGAAATAAAGTGCACCCACGTACTCTGATTAAGTGCAGATATACATCTGTGGTTATTTCACAAGACTTTACAGAAGCAGGACAAGAAATAGTACTCCTAGAAAATATTTGTGAACTGCATTTAAGCATGAGCAAATATGCAGGTGTAGATCTACTCATGCGAAAATCTGAGTGTTTGCAAGCTCACTTTTCCTCCATCCACTTTTAGCCAACCTTGGAAGAAGTATTATGTCTGCCATTTTCAGGAGTAAAAATCCAACCTGTCTCAACATTCCTACCATTACCTCCATCCTCTGTATGTAGATCTGTGGAACGTGGCAGCATAAGGTAATAGTTAGTATTCAAACCCTACTATGGAAGGAGCCCTGGCATAATCAGAAATGCTATTTTAGAGATCTTATATAATGAAATTGCTGCCATAATTTGTCGCCGCATTGCATGGCACAAAAGGGACAAGTGGTTTTTGTCACTGGACACCTATTCACTAACACCCCTAAAGACTGCACCTGTATATTCAAAGACATAATAAATCTGTACACATTGTATCCTTAAAACATCATAATACGGACCACAGTTATTCAATGCGCACTATCCTTCTGCATTGGCATATACTCATTACTAAAGAACAATAAATAAACATAATATCACTACTCTTTATCCAATCCTTTGTAGTCCCTGGCGAATGCACTGCTTTCAAAAGCATTTTAGCGCATTCCCCTTACAGTATAAATTGGTATATATCCTGCAACTCTGAAGAACCTAGAAATGAAAAACATTAATATACATACACAATATTTCTTTTAGATGCATACATAACATAGTACTTCTCCTTGCTCCACTCAATTTAGGCAAAACCCTTTAAGAGCGCAATATACCTAGTATATGTGCTTATGTGCTTGTGAGGATGGTGACGTTATATGTTAGGCTGTAGGAGTGAGAAATGGGAAAAACAAGCCAGCTACCTAACATGACCTAATTGTGTTATCCTGGGCATTTCATTTTTATCTTAGCAACTTACATAATTGGAACCCAGGCCACCCAGATCCTTCATCATTTAGCTCAATAGCTAATATGTTCAAATGCACACTTTGAAAAACCAGCACTTGAAACAGGGACAATACCTATAAATGCACGGAAATAACCTGATAACTGGCAGGAGGGTCCTCTGTTCCCCCTGCTTTTTAATTAAGTAGCCTTTGCGCAATGTAATGGAATCTTTTGTCCTTTAAAATAGCAAATGTCTCCTGTTGTAAATCACTCTGGGAGATGGGGTGGGGGACCTGTGGATAGCATCACTCTGGCCCTCACAATGTCAATTGACAAGACACCAAACAGGCACGTACGACACACATCTTTTCTCTGACGTTCTTGCATCCGAAAATGTTGAACCAAAACTTATTAAAGCGCATATACACAAAATAACATTTCCCTTCATCAATCTTTAAATGAACCTTAAACTATAAATTGTAACAGGTATTCAATCCTATTTTGTTAATACACATTTAAGAATTAGCATTCCCTTCCAATCTCCGCTGCGAAGAATACATATTTTTTTGTATAACCAGTTCTGTTTATACCCACAGAAAACTGTTGTAGTGTGTGGTGTAGTCTTGGCGCAATGCCCAGAATCTGTGGCCAGCCCACGATCGTTATTTCAAAGCCAGTCCAAAAGAGTTTTCTTTAACCCCTTAATGTATCATATAATCAAAGGCCGTGCTGGCCATTTCTCAGTAACTATTGCTTCATTTTTTTTTTTTTTTTTTTTTTCATTCTATCTACTCTATAAAAGTATCAGGCGTTCCCTTCCACCTATTTGTCTCCCTTCCTGTCTCATTAGTTCTATGTACCCTCTTCTTTGTTCTACACGTAATTTCAGAAAGTCGTTGGTAAAGGACATGAGATGCCACTTTATTCTCCTTTTCCCCAGGTGGAGGAGGCACATTTCACAGGGGCATTATCAATGTGGTGCGTTGTGGGCACTTGGAAAGAAATCAGGGAACGTAAATTTGATAACATTGCAACTATAATATGGAGAGAGAGAGGCTGTTCCCGTATTCTGTGTTTGTCTTAGGGCCATAGCGTTCTGCTTAGAAGCACAGTGGGCCTCAGGACCATTAAGACGCGGTATTGTATTTTATTTTTCTGTGCATAATTTTAACAGCTTATTTTTCTTTCTGCAGAACTTGAAAGGTGCATAGGCTGCGTCCTGTCCCATAGTTTCAAGAGAAGCAGTATTTTGAAACATCCTGTCAAAAGTTCTATTTGGTTAACTTCCCCATTTATGAGTTTGTGCCCGAGATATTTGCAAAAGGTCTGCTCATCATGGGACAGCTCGGTGCGTTGTGCACCTGTGGTAGAGAATACCAGTGCATACATATGTGTTCGGCACGGGCAGTTGTATCCTTTCCAAAAACACATTTACTTTGCACTGTAAGGGTAAACACACTTCAGCGCACCCCCCACTTCCTCACAGAGGAGAAGCTTTCTTACTCATGTACATCAATCTAACTGAAGGGATGTCTATCAACCCCTTACTGATGATAGATTGGGCCTGCCCAAAATTCGTTGTGCAAGCTCAGGGTCCAAGAGCTCTGTTGCTAGAGTAGTACAAAACAAACCTATAGTTAATCAAAGACCGCATATCAAAAATAAAAGCACTTCAAATAAATGCATACAATACAACAACATATCTTCAAATTAATGCATATAATGCAATACCAACAACAACACCCTCCTCGTTGTGAGTAGGTGGACACCTATTCACATCTGGAGACCACCCTTGGTGTCCAGCAGGAGGCAGTGCACCAGAGCCAACTCATCTCTGGCCACAACTTCCTAAAAACTAGTCCCACACCGTAATCTTCCATTCCCTTCCTTCCAGGAGAATAATCACAGTCACAAGAAAGACATTGCAATCTAAGCGACACACAATATGCAGTCCTATGTCACAATTGTATTCCCCATTTTCAATAAATGGAAACAGCAATGCAGTTGTGTTACCTGAAAGGAACTCGTACCCCAATTATAGCTCTTAGGAAGTGTATATGGGAAGGAGTAATCTGTCCCTCTTGCAGTAGACAAACTTACAGGCACACTTCGGTACAGTGACACAGAAGGTAGTCAGCAGACTATCTCTGGCTGCTCATTCCTGAGGTGTGGGGGTATGGATAACAGATAATACAAATTGATAACAGATACAAATCAGTCAGTGATCAAACAGCCAGCTGCGCATTGTTAAAATGAAGCAGAGCAAGCGCCCATTATCAGACAACGTGACATGAAATGACATTTGCTACAAGTTCACCGAAAATATTCATAGATAGGAAGAAAAGAGACAGAGGTAGAGTAAGATATTTCATCCCCTTCCTTTCTCTCCGGGCCACGCAGACCCACAGAGGTGCTGCTGAACGAAATTTTTAGAATCACATAAAAGGTGAGACAAAAACAGGTGAACTCTGCACTTACACAGGCACACACATATAACACAAATAGCCGGGGTCTATCCCTAGTCGGTGCGGATCTACACAAGCACCTGTTATCTAATTCCAAAAGAGTGTTAGTGTAATGAGTGTAATCATAAGGAGAGTTGGAACCTGACATATCATAAGTAGCAGTGCACAGACGTAGGGTAATGTGCAATATAAAAACAATGTGAAAGTGTCTATTCGAGCAGTCAAGAATTATTATTGTATGAAAATGGCAACAGAAATCGTCCTTGTGTCCAAGTCAGATCAGTCAAAAATGTAGATGTACAGTCAAATTTCGACAACTGACGAACATAGGTATTGAAAACAAAAATCATTAAGCTCAAGAAACTTATTAATGCAAATCAAGGAAACAATAAATCACGTATTCCATCACTGTATGAAACAAGGCGTTCACCCCCCTTCCTTTTCTCAGCATCCGACACCTTCCACCCCTGGAGCCAGTGAGTGTCGCAGGCAAGACAGGGAACTGCAGAATTTCACCCTCCATGAAACATCAGTAGTCTTGTGCTTCCTATTTTCAGGGAGTTACTGCGTAGTCAAGGAAAAAAGGCGAATATTTGCCCTCACCGAACCCCAGTGGTGAAGGTGACAGTGCAGTAAGTATAATCCCAGTACAAAGCACATCATCAAGTAGTGAGGTGAACCCTGAATCATAGACAGCGATAGAATACCAGGGGAGCATCTGCAGTTGCAACCCCTCACGACGCTGGGTGTGCTCAAACCGAGACAGCACCCATGGGCCCACTTCCGAGAATTCCCACCGAATCCTCCTGACCCTGCTCTCACTGAGCAGGGTCCCTGGACCTATTAGTCTGGTTGGAGCGCCACTGGCTGCCTAGAAACAGAAACGTAACCCTAATCTAAATACTGAATGAAGCACCATATCCAAACAGTTCACACCTATGACTAATATGTAAATCCGGAGGGGATGCTAATCACCAACCCTCCACCAGTCCCTCCAACCAAGGTCCCAAAGGAGCTCGTCAGCTCAATCTTGAACTACGCGTAGCCGCTGCACCTAAACCGCGTGCAGCCACAGGGGTGCTTTCACCGCAACCACCTGCAAATGGGGAGCGAACCTGCCACAACCCAACCAGGAGGATATAAACCCTCAACATGTACTCACCTAGTGATCACTGGTCTGTCAAAGCGTACCGACCTCAGTTGTCACCAGGGGACCAGGGGCCAATTGTCCTCCACCCCCATAGACCAGAGACTCTCTGCAGGCAAGACAAAGGGATTGCAGAAGCACACCCTCCTTGGTCCTAGTTACAGCCAAGCGCTGCGTAGCACCAGGGAGTGACTGCGTGCATGGAATCGAGCAGAAGGACACCATCGCCGGTCTGGAGGGGTGGAGATGAGGACCAGGAACTACAAAGGAGATCAAAATGCACATTAAAAGACAGCTGATAGTCGGCAGCAGTGTCAGATGACAAAACGCAGAAAGAGCTCCGAAGCAGAAGTCAGTGCGCCGATCAAACGTTAAGAGGAAGCAAAGAAAATGTCACAAGCAGAATGGCGACACAGTGGAAATCTTCCGTGATAGAAAAGGAGAACAAAGAAAGTAATGAGGACTGCCAGTATGACAGCCTAAGAAGTACTTCGGTAAACAACCAATGGAGCTATCCCCGAGACAGGCACACTGGCCAAAGAAACACTGGCTTCAGCATGAGAAGCATACCAAGAAAAAAGGAGACAGGAGGAGAGCGCTTATAATCCAGTAAAAATAGTGCTATACAAATGTGCTGAGAGAGAAAGAGCAGGAGCCAAAGACATGACACAAGCAACTAACGGTTAAACACTGGTGTCGTCCTCCAACAGCCAGAGAGCGGAGATAGAGAAGACAAATTGAAATGTCACCACCTCAGGTTTCCGAGCTCCCGAGAAGTTGGAGTCCAGCAGCCGGTGGCCGTCGAAGCCGGTCAGATGTTTTGGGGCTGCATTCTCCACCAAATGTAGAATCTGAAATATAAGCAAGAAATGAATCCACACAAACGGTTCTCAGTCAAGGGTAAGATGACAGCGTTTATTAGAAACCAACAACAGATTAGCGTGCAGCACGGGGGCACCCAGCAAAGTCACTGAGTGCCCAAAGATGTGACATTGGTGATAGCTTTTATAAGCCAAAACCACAAAGGATACGGCATCATCACATACGTAGCACAAATTAAGCATAGTTCATTTGACCAATTTGCAAGGGCCTAGATAGTTATATACCATTTAAGGTCCGAAAAGTACTATTGCAGACTGCGTGACCTAGGTCTGCTTCTGGGACTTTCCACTGTAATGTAAGATATAGGTCTGGTGCTTTTCCAGTTAATAGTTGCAACATAATAGAAAGGACCAGACATATTACAAAATGTGCTATGCTGAAATGTCTGTGTCTACATGAGCATCTCTCCCTGTCACGTATTATTCTTGATCGAACCTTGTGTTACAAAAGCTGTGTCTCTGAAGCGAATGGTAAAGTACGGGCATTTTGTGCACTGCTTTTCATGTCAACTTAGCAGGGCCTAGAAGCTTACAGCATTTGGTATCATACAAGAAAGATGGCTTCTACAAGTGCAACAAGTGTAGTGAGTGGTGGTGTAGTGAGTTAAAATAGGTATGGTATTACCAGGCAATGTGTCAATTTATTCTGATGGTATACCAGCCTAAGTAAAAAATATATATAAGTGATCCCAAAGGGATTATGATGATCCCTAGGGAACTCAAACGGTCAACATGTTTCTTGCTCTATGCCCAAAAGGGTCGGTGGCAATTCATCAGGACCATTGTGAGAAAGTGCTCAAAGAAAAATGTGGAAACTCTACTACATAATTCGTGATGCAGAAATTGTCAATACATCACCATGCAATCCAATGGGGTCCCTAAAGGAAGTGGACCCGTTGTTGCAGTACCTGGAAAAGAAAGGGGAGAAGGGGGGGGAAAGGACAACACAGATACATGAAACACGATTCACAAAAGTTCAGGGCTCCTGAAGGGAACCGTGCGTATGTTGTGGCCGCCAATGGAAGTGCTCACACAGTGACCCAACCAGAGTCATATCTAATATATACAAGTGTTTATAAGATAAGTGAAAGGTGCAGATGCCTGGCGATATTGAGAAGTGGAACAAATTGTGAAGTGCTGGCACAGGGAGTTGCCAGGTGTTGGGCATGCTTTGCGAAACTGCAAACGTGTGCCTTCGTGCACACAGAAACAAAGTTGTGCCGCGAGTATCTGGTGCGTTACACATGCTCCGAAGTAGAAGAGTAAGGCGTGGTATTATATTCAGGTGGACCGCCTTAAAGAAGTGAACACTCGCACTAATGTTGGGAGGTTTTCGAGGTGACTATAGGTGTGCCTTACGTCACTAGATGCGTGCGATTGAGTGCACACTGTGCAGAAAATACGTCGCAAATTATATGCTGGGTGCTACACATGCTCCGCCGCGAGGGGGTCAAGCGTAGTAATATGTTTCTAGGGGAATACCCTTCAAAGTAATACTTGCGCTAATGTGGGGGGACAATAATCACGGCAAAAAACTATTTCGAAAGAAGACTGCCGCGCCCGGCTCGTGCGTCTGTCAATCTTAACGAGAGTGGTGCAAAATGGACTCACCCCTATTTGGGAAATAACTTTCCGTACGGGTTCGCCTGGCGGCCAGGGAGCGCCTGTCCTAAAAAAAATTATATACAAGGATAGTATGTCGTACCTGGCGATTCAAAGTTAGCTATAAAAGAACCCAGGGATGGAGGCATACTTACAAAGTGTCGGCGCGTTCGCTGCCGGATACCTACTGCGGCTCAGGCTTCCGTAACGCACTGCTGTGCGTGTGTGGTTAATAACGGAAGTGAGCAGACGTAGCCACAGTGAACGACTAGTCCGCGATTAACGGCCGCCATGATGGGAGTGAAAAATAACTTTATTGTTCATCGTGGGCGGAAATGGACCGCTGGCCCAGTTTGGAATTCGAGCGTGATAGGGAAAAAGTATATGAGAGAAATGGGTGATTATTATATGTTATAAAGTAACAAGTGGTTTAGTATCCCCTGGGCAGACATCGAGATAGATTCTGTCGCTACAATGATGGCAAAAATTGTGATTATTAAAGGGGTTTATATGTATTCTCTGCCTATGAGGCTGACAGGTCAAAAAAGAGGAATGTATGTTGGAACAGACTTACGGACCGCCTGGCCCATCGGGCATGGTTTCGGTAATCCCCAAAAATCGCTGTTGCTTGTCGCAATTATTTGCAAATCCCAAGTCACCGCCCTGAGTGGATATGCCCAATATAGAACTCTTAACACCAGATGTTCATGTGTTGTTGAGAGTGGCCCACGGTATATCATCGTTGAGGCCGTTGGTATGGCTCGAGATTCTAAAAATCCACTGTTGTTCTTTGCGGAAGAGGGCTTCCTTACTGATTGTTGGAAAGGCTTGAAGGACTGTCCATGAAAGGTCATTGGCAGTATGATTGGCTTCCAAGAAATGTGTGCACATTTTCGTGCTGATCTTTTTGCATCTAATGTTACTTCGATGTTCAGAGATCCTGATCTTTATTGGACGTGTCGTCATGCCAATGTACATTAGCTCACAAGGGCACTGGATTAGATAAATGCAGTTGCGAGTGTTACAATTGGTGTGGGTTCTTTGTTGCCAATTCAGAGTTTCCGAGAAGGTTACAGATTTACTCGTTTTTGTTAGGTTACAAGCAGTGCATTGTCCGCATGGATAGTGGCCTGTCACAGGCGGAAGTCCCCACAGTCTTTGCTCAGCTCGAGGCGCTGGTTTGGGTCTGGTGCTGATGAGCATAGTTTTCAAATTGTTAGTTCTTTTGAAAGCAAAACGTGGTTTTGGAGCTTGCCAGCCTCCTACCGATAGAAGTTTCCAATGCCTTTTGATTATTTTTTGGAAGGTGTTAGATTCTGGAGTGAAGGTGCTAACACAAGTGATTAAGTCATTTTTCATTCTTTCTGTGGATGCCAACAAGGCATCCCTGTTGGTATTGCGCGCCCTTTTGTAGGCCGTTTGTGTTAAACTTGCCGGATATTCTCTGCGGGCTAGGTGGTCAGTAAGTTCGTGTGCCTGCAATTTGAAATCCTCCAGTGCACTACAATTACGACGTAATCTGAGGTATTGCCCGTATGGCAGGTTGTTTCGTAAAGCCTTGGGGTGAAAACTACTAAAGAGTAGTGGACTATGGCTGTCAGTTGGCTTTTTATAAGTTTTTGTGGTCAACCCCGTAGTGCTTTTTTGAATAAGCAAATCCAGGAACGGCAGTTCAAGTACGGAGGAGTTGGCTGTGAAACGCAAGTAAGGGTTAAGGGAATTGACCCATGTTACAAAAGAAGGGATGGAGTTTAGATCCCCTTTCCAAAAAATGAGTATATCGTCAATATACCTCCGCCAAAGGGTGATGTTACCCTGGTAGATGTTGGTCTCACAAAGGATGTGGTTGGCCTCAAAATGAGCCATGTAGAGGCATGCCAGGCTGGGAGCAAAGGTGCTCCCCATCGAAGTGCCCTGGACTTGATGGTACATCCGATCTTCAAATTGGAAATAGTTTTTGGTTAGGGCAATCTCTGCACACTCCATAATAAAGGAGACTGGGGTGGGTGAGTTCCATGTTTGTGCTCGTAGTACTTCTTCCACAACATCCAAGGTGGCCCTCTGCGGGATGTTGGTGTAGAGGGCCTCTACATCCAAAGTGACCAAAACATCCACTCTACTGCCCGTTTCGTTAGTTTGTTTAATGATATTGAGGACGTCCCTGGTATCTAGGAGAAAAGTTGGCGTTTTCTGTACCAGAGGGCGTAAAAAGTGGTCGCAGAACCGCGAGAGGGGTTCCAGTACCGAGTTGATGCCTGACACAATTGGCCTCCCAGGTGGGGGCAGGACACCTTTGTGGATTTTGGGTAATGTGTAAAAATAAGGTATCCTAGGATCCTTATTTGTCAGGAATTCCGACTCATTTTTTGAAATCCAGCCCTGTGCTAAGGCATTGGTCACTAATGTTCTGATAGTAATGACCAGTTTGTTGGTTGGATCTTCTTTAATTTGTTGGTAGTACCTTGTGTCACTTAGTTGTCTTAGGCATTCTGTTCTGTAATCAGGGGTGGACATAATCACTATGGCTCCCCCCTTGTCAGCCTCTTTGATGGTTATAGTGGTATCTTGGCTCAGATCAGTTATCGCCACATTTTCAAGGCGTGAGATGTTGTGGAAGGATTTTTTCTCAGTCATGTTGTTAATGTCATTGAGGACTGCTTTTTCAAAGGCCAAGATTTCCGGAGGGACCATTGCGGATGAAGGTGTGAAGGAGGATGGTTTTCGTAGGCCTGAGTCAGATGAGGGAGGAGAGTTTTGGCCTGTGAAGAAATTCCTCAAGCGGATTTTCCGAAAGAGGTCATGTACCTCACAATGCGTTCTAAATTCGTTGTGTCGTGGTGTGGGCACAAAGCCCAGCCCCTTAGCGAGGATCTTGGTCTCTTGTTGATTTAGCTGTCGATCTGATAGATTTACTATCAGTTTTTCTTCCCTCTGTGGCTCCTGAGTTCCATCGGGCCTTGGTCTGTTTGGTCTTTCCAGTGGACCTGTTTTTGTTGATTGTACCCGCCTCTTCTTCTTCCTCTGCCCCTGCCCCAGCCTCTGCCTAAAAAAGGTTGTGGTAGGTAGGGGTTGAATGGAACAGGTCCCTGTTGGAAACCAGGTGGTTGCCACATGTGCGGGCCTGGAAAAGGTGGCATGGGGTAGGTGTATTGTGGATTCGGTGGTCCGTGTTGCTGGTAAGGTTGTTGGCCTCTCCAACTCTCAGAGCTAGAATTACTGCTGTTGGAATTCGTTCTGCGACGGGAGTTAGAACTTTCGTCTGACGAATAATCACTCTGTGCATTTTGGAAATCGTCTTTTAGGTAAGGGTAAATTTTTTCTTTATTGAAGCGATTGATATCTTTTTGGAGTTTGTTGATTTTTTGTCTCATTAGATAATCCTTATTTTCTGCGATTTCACTATTGATTTCTGATAATTTGGCTTTGAAGGCCGCAATAGTGATGGTCGCTTTTAATGCTCCTTCGGCAATGGTGATCTGGATGATTAGGTCATCAGCAAGACGTTTGGTGGTCTTAATAATCAGTATCAGCCAGTCCCTAGTGCACTTCCATGCAACTAGGGACCATTCTTCCTTAAATTGTTTATCCTCAAGGAAGATTCTTGGCATATTTGACACAATAAGCCCATTGGGGGCTATATTTGCGCGGAGGTATTCGGTCATAATTGCCCCGTGCATTATGATTTTCATTAGTTGACGTTTCATGTTGGTAATGCTATTCCAGTCACTGCCCATGCTCGTAGTGGCCATGGCTCCGTCTGCGTCCAGTAGAGATGGTGTTCTCAGAATTTCTGACACCAGATCGTCATCAAAGGATAAACCTTGGTGTTGTTCCATGGTCGGGGTTGTCCAAGGGAAGGGTAGAAAGAAGAGGATAGAGCGGTAATTATCCGCTAGCCACACGGGCTGAGGTTCCACGGCTGAGCCGCCGTACGTAATGCTTCAAAAAGGAGGAGGAACCAAGAGCTTTTTAGTGAGGTCCTGCACCGTGCTCCGAGGAGTATAGAACAAAACCAAGGGGTGCAGTTCCTCTGGGAGGGAGGGGGGGAGAGCGATTAGTCTCTATATAATGCCCTCACACACCTAGCAAGGTGTCATGCTTCATCATAGGGCTGTGCTCCTCGTCGGGCCGGCGCTGCAATGCCCGACGGGCTCCCGCGAAGGGGCTCTTTATCGGAGATCTTTTTAAGAGACAGCCGTATGGGTGCGTGGGGGTCAGTGCAACAAGTGTAGTGAGTGGTGGTGTAGTGAGTTAAAATAGGTATGGTATTACCAGGCAATGTGTCAATTTATTCTGATGGTACACCAGCCTAAGTAAAAAATATATATAAGTGATCCCAAAGGGATTATGATGATCCCTAGGGAACTCAAACGGTCAACATGTTTCTTGCTCTATGCCCAAAAGGGTCGGTGGCAATTCATCAGGACCATTGTGAGAAAGTGCTCAAAGAAAAATGTGGAAACTCTACTACATAATTCGTGATGCAGAAATTGTCAATACATCACCATGCAATCCAATGGGGTCCCTAAAGGAAGTGGACCCGTTGTTGCAGTACCTGGAAAAGAAAGGGGAGAAGGGGGGGGAAAGGACAACACAGATACATGAAACACGATTCACAAAAGTTCAGGGCTCCTGAAGGGAACCGTGCGTATGTTGTGGCCGCCAATGGAAGTGCTCACACAGTGACCCAACCAGAGTCATATCTAATATATACAAGTGTTTATAAGATAAGTGAAAGGTGCAGATGCCTGGCGATATTGAGAAGTGGAACAAATTGTGAAGTGCTGGCACAGGGAGTTGCCAGGTGTTGGGCATGCTTTGCGAAACTGCAAACGTGTGCCTTCGTGCACACAGAAACAAAGTTGTGCCGCGAGTATCTGGTGCGTTACACATGCTCCGAAGTAGAAGAGTAAGGCGTGGTATTATATTCAGGTGGACCGCCTTAAAGAAGTGAACACTCGCACTAATGTTGGGAGGTTTTCGAGGTGACTATAGGTGTGCCTTACGTCACTAGATGCGTGCGATTGAGTGCACACTGTGCAGAAAATACGTCGCAAATTATATGCTGGGTGCTACACATGCTCCGCCGCGAGGGGGTCAAGCGTAGTAATATGTTTCTAGGGGAATACCCTTCAAAGTAATACTTGCGCTAATGTGGGGGGACAATAATCACGGCAAAAAACTATTTCGAAAGAAGACTGCCGCGCCCGGCTCGTGCGTCTGTCAATCTTAACGAGAGTGGTGCAAAATGGACTCACCCCTATTTGGGAAATAACTTTCCGTACGGGTTCGCCTGGCGGCCAGGGAGCGCCTGTCCTAAAAAAAATTATATACAAGGATAGTATGTCGTACCTGGCGATTCAAAGTTAGCTATAAAAGAACCCAGGGATGGAGGCATACTTACAAAGTGTCGGCGCGTTCGCTGCCGGATACCTACTGCGGCTCAGGCTTCCGTAACGCACTGCTGTGCGTGTTTGGTTAATAACGGAAGTGAGCAGACGTAGCCACAGTGAACGACTAGTCCGCGATTAACGGCCGCCATGATGGGAGTGAAAAATAACTTTATTGTTCATCGTGGGCGGAAATGGACCGCTGGCCCAGTTTGGAATTCGAGCGTGATAGGGAAAAAGTATATGAGAGAAATGGGTGATTATTATATGTTATAAAGTAACAAGTGGTTTAGTATCCCCTGGGCAGACATCGAGATAGATTCTGTCGCTACAATGATGGCAAAAATTGTGATTATTAAAGGGGTTTATATGTATTCTCTGCCTATGAGGCTGACAGGTCAAAAAAGAGGAATGTATGTTGGAACAGACTTACGGACCGCCTGGCCCATCGGGCATGGTTTCGGTAATCCCCAAAAATCGCTGTTGCTTGTCGCAATTATTTGCAAATCCCAAGTCACCGCCCTGAGTGGATATGCCCAATATAGAACTCTTAACACCAGATGTTCATGTGTTGTTGAGAGTGGCCCACGGTATATCATCGTTGAGGCCGTTGGTATTAGCGCAAGTATTACTTTGAAGGGTATTCCCCTAGAAACATATTACTACGCTTGACCCCCTCGCGGCGGAGCATGTGTAGCACCCAGCATATAATTTGCGACGTATTTTCTGCACAGTGTGCACTCAATCGCACGCATCTAGTGACGTAAGGCACACCTATAGTCACCTCGAAAACCTCCCAACATTAGTGCGAGTGTTCACTTCTTTAAGGCGGTCCACCTGAATATAATACCACGCCTTACTCTTCTACTTCGGAGCATGTGTAACGCACCAGATACTCGCGGCACAACTTTGTTTCTGTGTGCACGAAGGCACACGTTTGCAGTTTCGCAAAGCATGCCCAACACCTGGCAACTCCCTGTGCCAGCACTTCACAATTTGTTCCACTTCTCAATATCGCCAGGCATCTGCACCTTTCACTTATCTTATAAACACTTGTATATATTAGATATGACTCTGGTTGGGTCACTGTGTGAGCACTTCCATTGGCGGCCACAACATACGCACGGTTCCCTTCAGGAGCCCTGAACTTTTGTGAATCGTGTTTCATGTATCTGTGTTGTCCTTTCCCCCCCCTTCTCCCCTTTCTTTTCCAGGTACTGCAACAACGGGTCCACTTCCTTTAGGGACCCCATTGGATTGCATGGTGATGTATTGACAATTTCTGCATCACGAATTATGTAGTAGAGTTTCCACATTTTTCTTTGAGCACTTTCTCACAATGGTCCTGATGAATTGCCACCGACCCTTTTGGGCATAGAGCAAGAAACATGTTGACCGTTTGAGTTCCCTAGGGATCATCATAATCCCTTTGGGATCACTTATATATATTTTTTACTTAGGCTGGTATACCATCAGAATAAATTGACACATTGCCTGGTAATACCATACCTATTTTAACTCACTACACCACCACTCACTACACTTGTTGCACTGACCCCCACGCACCCATACGGCTGTCTCTTAAAAAGATCTCCGATAAAGAGCCCCTTCGCGGGAGCCCGTCGGGCATTGCAGCGCCGGCCCGACGAGGAGCACAGCCCTATGATGAAGCATGACACCTTGCTAGGTGTGTGAGGGCATTATATAGAGACTAATCGCTCTCCCCCCCTCCCTCCCAGAGGAACTGCACCCCTTGGTTTTGTTCTATACTCCTCGGAGCACGGTGCAGGACCTCACTAAAAAGCTCTTGGTTCCTCCTCCTTTTTGAAGCATTACGTACGGCGGCTCAGCCGTGGAACCTCAGCCCGTGTGGCTAGCGGATAATTACCGCTCTATCCTCTTCTTTCTACCCTTCCCTTGGACAACCCCGACCATGGAACAACACCAAGGTTTATCCTTTGATGACGATCTGGTGTCAGAAATTCTGAGAACACCATCTCTACTGGACGCAGACGGAGCCATGGCCACTACGAGCATGGGCAGTGACTGGAATAGCATTACCAACATGAAACGTCAACTAATGAAAATCATAATGCACGGGGCAATTATGACCGAATACCTCCGCGCAAATATAGCCCCCAATGGGCTTATTGTGTCAAATATGCCAAGAATCTTCCTTGAGGATAAACAATTTAAGGAAGAATGGTCCCTAGTTGCATGGAAGTGCACTAGGGACTGGCTGATACTGATTATTAAGACCGCCAAACGTCTTGCTGATGACCTAATCATCCAGATCACCATTGCCGAAGGAGCATTAAAAGCGACCATCACTATTGCGGCCTTCAAAGCCAAATTATCAGAAATCAATAGTGAAATCGCAGAAAATAAGGATTATCTAATGAGACAAAAAATCAACAAACTCCAAAAAGATATCAATCGCTTCAATAAAGAAAAAATTTACCCTTACCTAAAAGACGATTTCCAAAATGCACAGAGTGATTATTCGTCAGACGAAAGTTCTAACTCCCGTCGCAGAACGAATTCCAACAGCAGTAATTCTAGCTCTGAGAGTTGGAGAGGCCAACAACCTTACCAGCAACACGGACCACCGAATCCACAATACACCTACCCCATGCCACCTTTTCCAGGCCCGCACATGTGGCAACCACCTGGTTTCCAACAGGGACCTGTTCCATTCAACCCCTACCTACCACAACCTTTTTTAGGCAGAGGCTGGGGCAGGGGCAGAGGAAGAAGAAGAGGCGGGTACAATCAACAAAAACAGGTCCACTGGAAAGACCAAACAGACCAAGGCCCGATGGAACTCAGGAGCCACAGAGGGAAGAAAAACTGATAGTAAATCTATCAGATCGACAGCTAAATCAACAAGAGACCAAGATCCTCGCTAAGGGGCTGGGCTTTGTGCCCACACCACGACACAACGAATTTAGAACGCATTGTGAGGTACATGACCTCTTTCGGAAAATCCGCTTGAGGAATTTCTTCACAGGCCAAAACTCTCCTCCCTCATCTGACTCAGGCCTACGAAAACCATCCTCCTTCACACCTTCATCCGCAATGGTCCCTCCGGAAATCTTGGCCTTTGAAAAAGCAGTCCTCAATGACATTAACAACATGACTGAGAAAAAATCCTTCCACAACATCTCACGCCTTGAAAATGTGGCGATAACTGATCTGAGCCAAGATACCACTATAACCATCAAAGAGGCTGACAAGGGGGGAGCCATAGTGATTATGTCCACCCCTGATTACAGAACAGAATGCCTAAGACAACTAAGTGACACAAGGTACTACCAACAAATTAAAGAAGATCCAACCAACAAACTGGTCATTACTATCAGAACATTAGTGACCAATGCCTTAGCACAGGGCTGGATTTCAAAAAATGAGTCGGAATTCCTGACAAATAAGGATCCTAGGATACCTTATTTTTACACATTACCCAAAATCCACAAAGGTGTCCTGCCCCCACCTGGGAGGCCAATTGTGTCAGGCATCAACTCGGTACTGGAACCCCTCTCGCGGTTCTGCGACCACTTTTTACGCCCTCTGGTACAGAAAACGCCAACTTTTCTCCTAGATACCAGGGACGTCCTCAATATCATTAAACAAACTAACGAAACGGGCAGTAGAGTGGATGTTTTGGTCACTTTGGATGTAGAGGCCCTCTACACCAACATCCCGCAGAGGGCCACCTTGGATGTTGTGGAAGAAGTACTACGAGCACAAACATGGAACTCACCCACCCCAGTCTCCTTTATTATGGAGTGTGCAGAGATTGCCCTAACCAAAAACTATTTCCAATTTGAAGATCGGATGTACCATCAAGTCCAGGGCACTTCGATGGGGAGCACCTTTGCTCCCAGCCTGGCATGCCTCTACATGGCTCATTTTGAGGCCAACCACATCCTTTGTGAGACCAACATCTACCAGGGTAACATCACCCTTTGGCGGAGGTATATTGACGATATACTCATTTTTTGGAAAGGGGATCTAAACTCCATCCCTTCTTTTGTAACATGGGTCAATTCCCTTAACCCTTACTTGCGTTTCACAGCCAACTCCTCCGTACTTGAACTGCCGTTCCTGGATTTGCTTATTCAAAAAAGCACTACGGGGTTGACCACAAAAACTTATAAAAAGCCAACTGACAGCCATAGTCCACTACTCTTTAGTAGTTTTCACCCCAAGGCTTTACGAAACAACCTGCCATACGGGCAATACCTCAGATTACGTCGTAATTGTAGTGCACTGGAGGATTTCAAATTGCAGGCACACGAACTTACTGACCACCTAGCCCGCAGAGAATATCCGGCAAGTTTAACACAAACGGCCTACAAAAGGGCGCGCAATACCAACAGGGATGCCTTGTTGGCATCCACAGAAAGAATGAAAAATGACTTAATCACTTGTGTTAGCACCTTCACTCCAGAATCTAACACCTTCCAAAAAATAATCAAAAGGCATTGGAAACTTCTATCGGTAGGAGGCTGGCAAGCTCCAAAACCACGTTTTGCTTTCAAAAGAACTAACAATTTGAAAACTATGCTCATCAGCACCAGACCCAAACCAGCGCCTCGAGCTGAGCAAAGACTGTGGGGACTTCCGCCTGTGACAGGCCACTATCCATGCGGACAATGCACTGCTTGTAACCTAACAAAAACGAGTAAATCTGTAACCTTCTCGGAAACTCTGAATTGGCAACAAAGAACCCACACCAATTGTAACACTCGCAACTGCATTTATCTAATCCAGTGCCCTTGTGAGCTAATGTACATTGGCATGACGACACGTCCAATAAAGATCAGGATCTCTGAACATCGAAGTAACATTAGATGCAAAAAGATCAGCACGAAAATGTGCACACATTTCTTGGAAGCCAATCATACTGCCAATGACCTTTCATGGACAGTCCTTCAAGCCTTTCCAACAATCAGTAAGGAAGCCCTCTTCCGCAAAGAACAACAGTGGATTTTTAGAATCTCGAGCCATACCAACGGCCTCAACGATGATATACCGTGGGCCACTCTCAACAACACATGAACATCTGGTGTTAAGAGTTCTATATTGGGCATATCCACTCAGGGCGGTGACTTGGGATTTGCAAATAATTGCGACAAGCAACAGCGATTTTTGGGGATTACCGAAACCATGCCCGATGGGCCAGGCGGTCCGTAAGTCTGTTCCAACATACATTCCTCTTTTTTGACCTGTCAGCCTCATAGGCAGAGAATACATATAAACCCCTTTAATAATCACAATTTTTGCCATCATTGTAGCGACAGAATCTATCTCGATGTCTGCCCAGGGGATACTAAACCACTTGTTACTTTATAACATATAATAATCACCCATTTCTCTCATATACTTTTTCCCTATCACGCTCGAATTCCAAACTGGGCCAGCGGTCCATTTCCGCCCACGATGAACAATAAAGTTATTTTTCACTCCCATCATGGCGGCCGTTAATCGCGGCCTAGTCGTTCACTGTGGCTACGTCTGCTCACTTCCGTTATTAACCACACACGCACAGCAGTGCGTTACGGAAGCCTGAGCCGCAGTAGGTATCCGGCAGCGAACGCGCCGACACTTTGTAAGTATGCCTCCATCCCTGGGTTCTTTTATAGCTAACTTTGAATCGCCAGGTACGACATACTATCCTTGTATATAATTTTTTTTAGGACAGGCGCTCCCTGGCCGCCAGGCGAACCCGTACGGAAAGTTATTTCCGAAATAGGGGTGAGTCCATTTTGCACCACTCTCGTTAAGATTGACAGACGCACGAGCCGGGCGCGGCAGTCTTCTTTCGAAATAGTTTTTTGCCGTGATTATTGTCCCCCCACATTAGCGCAAGTATTACTTTGAAGGGTATTCCCCTAGAAACATATTACTACGCTTGACCCCCTCGCGGCGGAGCATGTGTAGCACCCAGCATATAATTTGCGACGTATTTTCTGCACAGTGTGCACTCAATCGCACGCATCTAGTGACGTAAGGCACACCTATAGTCACCTCGAAAACCTCCCAACATTAGTGCGAGTGTTCACTTCTTTAAGGCGGTCCACCTGAATATAATACCACGCCTTATTCTTCTACTTCGGAGCATGTGTAACGCACCAGATACTCGCGGCACAACTTTGTTTCTGTGTGCACGAAGGCACACGTTTGCAGTTTCGCAAAGCATGCCCAACACCTGGCAACTCCCTGTGCCAGCACTTCACAATTTGTTCCACTTCTCAATATCGCCAGGCATCTGCACCTTTCACTTATCTTATAAACACTTGTATATATTAGATATGACTCTGGTTGGGTCACTGTGTGAGCACTTCCATTGGCGGCCACAACATACGCACGGTTCCCTTCAGGAGCCCTGAACTTTTGTGAATCGTGTTTCATGTATCTGTGTTGTCCTTTCCCCCCCCTTCTCCCCTTTCTTTTCCAGGTACTGCAACAACGGGTCCACTTCCTTTAGGGACCCCATTGGATTGCATGGTGATGTATTGACAATTTCTGCATCACGAATTATGTAGTAGAGTTTCCACATTTTTCTTTGAGCACTTTCTCACAATGGTCCTGATGAATTGCCACCGACCCTTTTGGGCATAGAGCAAGAAACATGTTGACCGTTTGAGTTCCCTAGGGATCATCATAATCCCTTTGGGATCACTTATATATATTTTTTACTTAGGCTGGTATACCATCAGAATAAATTGACACATTGCCTGGTAATACCATACCTATTTTAACTCACTACACCACCACTCACTACACTTGTTGCACTGACCCCCACGCACCCATACGGCTGTCTCTTAAAAAGATCTCCGATAAAGAGCCCCTTCGCGGGAGCCCGTCGGGCATTGCAGCGCCGGCCCGACGAGGAGCACAGCCCTATGATGAAGCATGACACCTTGCTAGGTGTGTGAGGGCATTATATAGAGTTGTTCAAATGAACCTACGATAAGCCCACAATTGTGTTACCCAAACAGCTCCCTGCTTCGATGGACTCCTTGAGGCTGTGCATTACCTGGAGGGTATTGTACTCTAAGGAGCAAGAAATTACTCACACCTCAGGGGGACACAAGACACTCCCCCAAATTGATTTACTCCTCCTTCCTCTCCTCAACCTGACAGTTGTTACCATCCTGCCTTAACGAATCACTGATCGCTCTCCTGTCAGGGTCCAATTTGGGCAACCGGACACCATGCAGCGATCTATGTGGCAGCTCAATGAGCAGTGGTTGGTTGATGCTCACTGCTCCGAATATCTACAAGATACATTCTGGGCCTACTTTGATAACAACAAGAGAACAGGCACATCCCCTGGGGTAGTGTGGGAGGCAGGGAAAGCAATCATTAGAGGCCCAGTACAAAGTCTTTAAAAGAGAAAGAGAAACATAAACAGATCACTTTAATTGAGTCACACATGCTTTACCCCTTCGGCGACCCTGAATGGCCAGCTCCATCTTTATCGCACCTCACTGAAGCAAGTTACGCTTGATGAGGCACGACAATACTAGAGGGCGTCTATGCAGTGGGTGTATGAATGGAGAGATAAAAGTTGTAAATTGCTAAAAGAAATGCACTCCAGCATTGTCCCAGAAATAGTTGAACCACTGAACACCCCTAGACGCACCTCAGCTGAAATCGTGTCATCATTCACTAATTACTACCATTACCTTCGCCCCTAGGTTAAAAATGACTGGACAGTCCTCAATGGTATCTGGATCAGCTCCTTCACTCCCTCTGCCTAGATCTAGAGAGGTCTCTGACAGTCGAGGAGGTCAGAGACATGGTTACTCACATTAAAGCTAGGAAAACTCCAAGGCCTGATTAGTTTCCTGTAGAATTTTACCAAAAGTTCTGCAACCTGCTCAGCCCTCACCTCCTTCAAGTGTTCACAGAGACACTCAACAGGGGCAGTTTCTCCCCAAACTTGTTGTCGTCAATATAGATGTTATCCCTAAGGCCGGACAGCCGCCCACTCATTGTTCCTCATATTAGCCGATGTCTATAATTAATACAGAAATCAAGATCTATGCCAAAATACTCACCCATTGGCTCCAACAAGCACTGCCAACAATGATTAACCCCGATCCATGTACCTTTATGCCCAACCGTAGCACTCAACACTGCATCCACCAAATTCAGTCAGCCCTAGTTCACTCCTCAACTCAACCAGATCCATGTGCCCTTCTCTTATTAAATATCAAGAGGCCTTTGACTTGGTTGATTGGTCCTTTCTGTTTGAGGGCTTGGACCTAGTGAGCTTTGGCCCAAGGTTTAGGACGTATGTGTGATTACTGCCCCATCAGCCCAAGTGTGGATAAATGGAGCACTCTCAAACAAATTCTCTAACCACAGAGGCACTAGGCAGGGCTGCCCTCTTTGCTCTAGCCATTGAACCCCTAGCACGCCTCTTCTGATGTGAAGCCCACATTCAGGGCTGAGAATGAGCCAGCCAGCCAGAAGATAAGGTACCTCTTTATACAGATGACATATTCCTTTTCCTAGTCAATCCACATCTCTTGGGTCCTCACATACTGGAAGTACTGTCCCTTTATGAAACGGTGTCAGGTCTCTGGGTGAATTGGCATAAATTACCCTTGGTCCCTATCCATGGTAACCAGAGCACTGATCAAGCTTCACTACCTACACACTACATATTCTACATCTCAACATTTATGGCAAGCTAAGAGAATTTTTGTTTACTATCGATGTGTTCTAAAAGCAACGGTCTGTTTGCCCCGTTTTACTAAAAACAATAAAAATGGTTTATCAAAGTAGGCATTAAAGAAACTCTACTTACTGCATGATATGTTTAGTCGGGCTCCACTGGGGAATGCAGAAGAAAGCGCCTAATTCAAAATGTCAGCACAAGTTGCTTAGTATAGTGACACAATCCATAATTCTTTACAGAATAAAAATCCACATCGGAATTATTTAAACCACGAAGAAACGTATGTCCATTCAACCAGAAAGTTCTAAACTAAGGTGGTTGCTGGACATTTCATAATGCTTTTGAACTCACCTCTGTTAAGCATACTCTGTATACTACCACCTCTAGAGGAGAGTAGTTTCATAAGATGAATCCCTTGCCATGCAAATTACATTTCTGAATGTGACATGTTGGCAAAATGTGCCAATAATGGGGCATTGAAGACATGTTGTCGAATCCTGCTCATGTGTTTAATTATCCTATCTTTTAATTTTTGGGTGGTTTGTCTTATATCAATGTGACTGCAGGGACAGTTGATTGCACACACAACATTAGTTGAGTTACAGTTTGTAAAGTTGGTTAGAGGGCATGTACCCTTGTCATGCACAAACATGTCTGTGTTTATAATTTGATCACAGGCAGAACAATTATGACATTTGGAATGACCAACAGTGTGGGGTAGACTTAGTAGGGTGGCCATATTAGTTGGTTTAGGTTTTCAAGACATAACATTGACTAGGTGGCCGTGGAGATTTTTTTCTCTATGGAACGAGAAATGAGGGGTGGGTTCCTTGACTAATCTGCATGTAGTTAATATGTTCCAGTGTTTCTTTATGATGGACTTTATTCGATGCTGGACTAAAACTGATAACTCAAGTCAGATGTTCAGTGGTACTCTGAATTCTTGTGGGTAAATAATGACTCTCTTAGACAGTACAAAGCTCTTTTCAAGGCATGAGAAACCAAACATTTCGGACTTCCTTTGTCTAGAAGGTTATTAGATAGGACAGCAGTCTCTCTAAGATAGTCATTTTTAAATTTACTATTCTTTTATATCCTCAGAAACTGGCAGAATATTAAATGAACCCTAAGGCCTTGGGATGGAAACTTTGGTAGGATAGAAGTATATTCTGTTTTGTAGGTTTTCCGTATAGGTCCGTTCCTAGTTTTTCTTCTTGAATTTGTATTGTAAGATCAAGAAATGGGACGGATGAATCTCTGAAACTGTGTATGAATTTAGTTAAGTATGGCTATTGTTTAGCCATGCCATAAAATCTGTCAATTCGTCAATGGTTTCCCTTTAAATCATCAATACACTGTCTATGTAACTTTTCCCATATCGTTATATGGATGTAGAAGGGTTGTTCTGATGCAAGATTGTTTGATTTTCAACACAGTCTATATAATGGAAAAATTGGGAGCGAAACATGCTCCCATTAAAACACCATTACATTGTTGATAAAAGGTATTTTTGAATTGAAAATAATTTCTGAGAGGGCAATTTCTAAAAAAGCCTTAAGGAAGGAATTCGGGACGCGGTGAAGACTCAGTCTGTTATCCCACAAGTTGATAATTATATCAAGCCCTTCAAGCTGTAGGATATTCATGTAAAGTGACTCAATGTCTAACCCTTTCCAAAAGATCTTGTGAGGGTCAAGGTCCTTGATCTGATTAATCAGATCCATCCTGGCCCATATGTATATTTTTGTCAAAGGCACATAATCTTTAATGAACAGATTTAGATATTTGCCAATGGGTTCTAGGATTGAGCCACATCCGGAGACTATGGGCCTCTCTGGTGGTTTGGTAATACTTTTATAAAGTTTGGGCAATATATTTATCACAGGGGGTCTCGTGAAGAGTTACTCAGAAAAAAAGTGTTGATTCTAAATTAAATATCCACTAGTTTCTGCACTTTTTGTTATCTAGGAAATATTTCTGGGGATTCTTTTAGTTGGGTCGACTTTCAATGGTAAGTAATGTTCAGTGTTACACAGTTGTCGGTGGACCTCTGTATTACAGTTGCTAAGATCAATAATTATAATCCCATCACCTTTGTCAGCTGGTTTTATGATTATATTGGTATGGTTTCTTACAGACTTGAATGCCATTCATTCCGTTTGCAATTGTTCAATTTCTAGCTCACTTGATTTTCTGATAATCCAGTTCTTGTAAATGGAGATATTCACTGATGAAAAAGGAATGCAAGCTGAAAGCCCCTTTTTAGGTCTCGCCTGATCCAGCGCATGCGCTGGACTGGCGAAACTTATTGCGAGGGCTCCAAAAAGTGCTACCAGGCCAGGCTAGAGCTACAGTGCATGTGCGCGGGCGCGTGCGCCGCGCTTTACCGTGATTACTTTCACTTTCGCAGCCGCTTTGATTTTTGATCGCCAAGAGGTCTCGCTTTTGGGAGCACGGCTAAACACTTATAAGGTCCCAAATGCGAGACCTATTGGCTATGCCAATGCTTTTTGTACTGTGGATCCAGCATTGTGGCACAGATGTACTCTTCAGAGGACACAATCTTTTTTTGCAGCATTTCATTTGTGTTCACTCAAAGGATTAAGCAGTTGATCAAACCAGCTGCTCATTCAATGACATTTATGCATCTTTGATCCACCTTTTGCAAATGTTTCACAATGTGCAAGATTGGAATTGCTTGGCTCACTGTACACTCCTCCTTGCACACTTCCCATGTTAGAAATAATATTTAAAAAAGCAATTAGGTCAGGCACTCCATTAGCCCCATTTGTAAGCCTGTATTTGTACTATATAATCATTGATAGACCTGTACAGGTGTTACGGTATGTAGGATGTGGCATTCCAACGGGTTGGGGCCTCCATTTTGAGGACTTGTTTAGGGACACCATTAGCACATTGAATGACCCTCAGTTGCTTAAGGGCTTTGAAGGAATGTGCAATGTGTACGTAAGTGCAAATCCTGAGAGAAGTGACGAGTAAGTTGTTGACTATATCTTCTGTTTTTGAGGACGTCCTTCACAATTAGGTGGATGCAATGGGCTAAACAGGTTTGACAAAATTAATGCCAGTGTCAATGGCAACAAATCCAATGCTGAGACCCCTGAGATGAAGCATTCATAGAGTTTGGTATTACATTTTTCCAGGATTTTGGCAGCTTTATGTGAACTCTCCATGGAGTACACTGCAGCCATTGCATGGCACTAAATGCCTTAAGAAAAAATCAGCAATGGTGAGATCAGCATCTAACCTTTGCTGAACCCTAACACACTGGGGTATTATTTAAAATGTCAGGTTATTTACGAGCGCTCTCTTTTAAACGTTCTTGTAATAATCCAAATATATCTGCAACGGTGCCACAGAAGAGGGAGAAACAACCCCTAAACCCTCTAGTAGTGGGCCGTGGCCCACTGTATGAACAGAAAACAAGACTGTGCACACGTTAAATTTTCAGTGTATAAGGCATATTAGCATTTGTATCCAAACATAACCATACAACAAAACAGTTGGGTAATGAGGGACCACAGGACGACCAGGTGAATTCAGTTTTCCGTTTTTATGATGAGTTTCAGAATATTCCAGCCAGCCAACACGTGTTTTGTCATGGGGCACACACACCCCCGACTTCTTCAGGGCTGGTAAAAAAACATATATGGAGTACGTATCACAGAAAAGTACCCATCTGTTATATCTCAGAACAATCACGTGAAAAACTTGTGTGTTGGTGCACCAACACACAAGTTTTTCACGTGATTGTTTGTATAATATATATGGTATATATATTCACGTTGCACTCGCTTTGAAGGGGACAGTATTGAAACTTCAAGCATGCTTGATGACGAATGCTTTTTCTCCCTTTTTTCTCTGTTTTTGTCAAGATTCTTCAAAATCATTTCATAATTGCACTTCTACTTAATCATGTGTTAACTTACCCTACACTCCTGAGTACCCTTTTTTTGGACTTATGTGCACTTTGATTGGCGTTTCTTCCCACTTTTTCAGTTTGGTTTTGAAAACTGTATTGTTCTGAGATATAACAGATGGGTACTTGTATGGTTGTATGGTTATGTTTGGATACAAATGCTAATATGCCGTATACACTGAAAATTTAACGTGTGCACAGTCTTGTTTTCTTTGCTGAACCCTCTTGGAGGAGAACTAGTATGAACTGATGCGCATGTAATCTGTGGTGTGACAACTGGTCCACATACCTGTTGTGAGGTGGATGGACTGAACAGTGCTCTCTTTCATTACTTTCATAACGCCCTTCAGCTCTTGATCGTGCAGTGCTGGCACAGCCACAGTTGGAAAATGTGTTGGCTTGAAAAACTTCCTCTTTGGACAGAGGGTATCCACAAATTTAGGAAACCTCTCTCCTTCCACCAAAGAAAAAGGGAGGTTGTGTATTATCATTTTGGCAGCTTCTCAATATATAAATGAACCAGCTCACAGGTTTGGTGGTGCGCAATTAATTGCTGAACATAGATTTGATAGTGAGCTGTGGTATCACTTGATTTCTTTGTGAGGATACCATCACGTCAAGTGCCCTCAGTATAGCTGCCTGTATGCTCTGAAGTAACTATTAAATCACTCTTTCCCTTGTGCCATGCTGAGGTTGCTGCAGGTGATGACTTCACTCTAACAGCAACATGGCATCTTAGCATGACAATAACATCTTCTTCCTCATCACCACCATCTTCTAGCTGTTTGATGATTTCATCCATCGGTGCATCCGCTATCCTTTTTAGATGCTGTTGCCACATATTCGCATGTTGATTTTTCGTCCAGTTAGCTCCCGGTAACATAATAAGCCCAACGAACTTCCCATATCAAACTAAATTTGCCGCAAATTTGGCAATCTGCAATGTTGTCCTCATGTGGCCTAACTGTATAGTAGTCCAACCCTAGGCCAAACCCAGCAGAACTTGTGGTGAAGCTGTGGTGTAGTGTTTGCCTCTCCCTAGGGTGGGCTGGGGCTGCAACAGTGATGGTGGTTGCTGCAGGTGTTGAGGTTATTGAAAAAATGAAATTAGGTAGGGATGGTGGAACTAAATGAATTGAACAGGTTGATTAGAAATGGTATGCAGCTCTTCTGTGGCACTCCCAACGTGAAAAATCACTGGTTTATCTTCCTCACTTACAAGACTTTCTGCAACCTCCTTTTTGCCTAATCTTTCATTACAGGGCTTGGGGTTCCAGTCTATGTCACAATCATGATGTGTCTAAAGAAGAGCAGTCACAACATCCTGCTCTTCTGTAGGAAGCTCAACTTCCTTTTCTGTTCCTACTATCTCAAGACCAGTTGTTGCAAACTCTACTTCCTGTTGAGTTTCCTGTGAAGAAGATTCAGTTTCCTGCTGGGAAAACTCAATTTTGAATTCACTCTTCTCAGCAATGATTTATACACCAAAAGACACCTGCTTTAGTTTTTTGTGGCCGTGGTGCCGTCGTTGATACAGGTGTAATCCTCCTCCCAGGTATCCTGCATTGCCAGAAAAATGATGAAACCTTGTTGCCAGTGGTGGCAATAAACTTCTTTACCTCACTGGATGCTTTCTTGGCAGAAGCCTGCTTCTTTAGGACCACCTTCTTTACTTCTTCTACTGTTGGTCAGCAGCATTAGCAAAAGCACTTAGCAGAGAGGTCTTTGACTCCAGTGTCAGATACTTCACTCCATCTCAGTCAGTATTTTCCTGTGCACTTACAAAAGCAATAAAAAAATATGACCACCATGCAGGCACTTATCATCAGCTTGATTAGAGAAATGCTTTATATATGGGTATGGCCGACTCCCTTTTTACATGCGTGGAGATTATTCAAAAAATGGCTGCGTGCATGATCTGCAATTTACCCCCTGTGTCTATCAGTCTAATAGTCCTTCATTGCTACCTGTGTGTAAGAGAGTAATTTTGAAAGTGATCGGCCAAGTGCACCCGACTGTTTACAATACAGGTCCTCATACTCTCAGGAATAGAGTCTGTCTATATAAGCACTCGAGATTAATCAGGTTTGGCTAATCTGGCCAGTATGATCTTCAGAAGCATTTCTAGGACTAGAATGGAAGGAATATCATTTACTTATTTGCTCTCCATTCTAAAATGTGTTTGACCCATAACTTAACTGTATTCTGGAAATTACTAAAAACATTTTTGTTTTCTACTTAGCGTTATTTTTTCTATTCCATATTGGCCCTAGGTTTTTTTTCTGTAGTGGCCTCAACTGTCTGCCTTCTTTATGCAGAACTGTATTCAGCACCAGGATATCCCTTTAAGGATGTGCGCACTTTATAAACCAAAAAATCTAATCAAATAAGGAGGAAGAGAGTAAAACTCAACAATTGTTGTCAATACAAAACGTCAAGATTGCCATCATCATAATTACAATATTATAAAAATGTTATCAATTAATAAAGCAAATTACCTGATGTCCCTCCAGGTACCATGGGACCGTATTGGAGGTGGGAGAGACAGGCACAAATCAAATAAAGGAACTAAAAACAACAACTGTGTACTACAGACTACAACATTCAGCCACAATAAGCATACCAGGCAAATTATATCAAGTAAATAACAAATAATGAACAGAAATTAAAAGGGCTTCTATCAATGCTCCTAGAAAATGGCTGATAAACTGGAATAAAACACATACTTGCTTTACAAAATGGTAATCGCTCACCACATGGCCAGATAATAACACATTGAGATTAAAGATAAAATGGCCACCTGATACACAAATACACACGCACAAGCTCCACAAAATTGTGATCGCCACATGTCCTTTAAAGAAGGAAGCATGAAGAACAAAGGGCCTGATTCCGTGTAAGATGCCTCACTTGCGCCGGCGGGGGTCCGTCCACGGCATTAGGACTTCAAAAGTCGTTGTGGTGGTGGAACACCGGCAGAGCTAGGGAACAATTTTTCCCTAAGGTGGCAGAGCTGCGCCACAATGTAACATGGTCAGCAGGACTGGCACAGTCCAGCTGAGCATATTACGAGTTTCGCTACTGTGAGCCATGTTATATGAAAAGGTTGGCGGTGGAGAGACAGAGGGAACCCTACAGGGCCCCCATGCCACTCCCACCACAGGGATACATTCAAGGGGGCACAATATGTGCCCCCCGTCTGTATTCTCCGTAAGTTCCAGCATGGCATGGACGTGACCGTCGATTCCGTGCTGGAATTTTATTGCATTCCCATTGCGGTGCATGTTTTCCACGGTACTGCCATGGAAAAGGTGAAGGACCGTCTGCCTTACAGGAGTTCAACTTTTAATAAGGCGGGCGTGCCAAAGTAGTAATCAGGCCCAAAGACAACATAGCCATCTATCACCCAAACAGACCCATACACACATTACACACACACACGCTAGCACACATGCATGCGCGCACACACACACAGAAACATAGAGACCGGCCCCACAAAATGATGGTCAACCACATGGCTAGCAGAGAAGGAGACATGAAAAATGAATAGCACATGGCAACCCTACCCTGGCTAGAACCCTGCCCTCCCCGCCACTAGCAAACACTGCACAAATATACACCCAAATTGTGACGGGCCATATCAGCAGGCCTTTAGTAAATCACTAGTAAAGCAGCAAACAATAATATTAAAGAAATTTCAACCAAGATACAAAATATAGTAACAGCACAGCAAAACGAAAACTATGAGAAAAGATTATAGTAAACTTCGAAAATGCGCTAAACACAAACAACACATGTCAACAATTACCCCTGCAAAGTACTTTTAAAAGTTGAAGGAAAACCATTAAACATCTCACACAAACACACAAAATGTGGACCAAGCACATGGGAAAGAACAAAGGAAAATGTCTAACTACGTGGGATTGGACTCCTGGAGCCATCCCAACCTTAGTCACATAGAGGCACATGCAGACGAAAAATGCCCTACTTTTGACATGAATAGGTCATCTACAAACCCCTAAAATAAAAAAAATATGTATAGTACAGCAACAGTGAGAATGTGAGAATATGAAAAATGCACTAAAAGTACATCTAAGACCTATAGCACTCAAGGCCCTCAAAACTAAAATACACCATGGTATGAGGACAATTCTGGCAAAACTCATAAAACACATGGAAAATGAGCAAATATAAACACGGGCCTCCACCAAGCCAAAAATGTTAATTATACCTTAATCTCACAGGAACCTGCCTGCACAATCAATCAATCAATCACATTTATAAAGCGCGCTACTCACCCGTGAGGGTCTCAAGGTGCTGGGGGGAGGGGAAGGGGGGGGGTCAGTGCTCAAAGAGCCAGGTCTTGAGCTGCCTCCTGAAGGAGAGGTGGTCAGGTATGGCGCGACGGTTGCTGAGCAGAGAGTTCCAGGTCTTTGCTGCCAGGAAAGAGAAGGATCTTCCTCCGGCGGTGGCTTTGCGGATGCGAGGTACGGCTGCCAGGGCATGTCCGGTCGAGCGTAGGGTGCGCGGAGGAGTGTAGAAGGAGACGCGGTGGTTGATGAGTTTTGGTCCGAGGTTGTGAAGGGCTTTGTGTGCGTGGGTGAGGAGTCTGAAGGTGATCCTCTTGTTGATTGGGAGCCAGTGAAGTTTCTTCAAGTGTCCGGAGATGTGGTGGTGGCGGGGTACGTTCAGGATGAGTCGTGCAGCAGCGTTCTGGATCCGTTGAAGTTTCCTCTGCAGCATGATGGTGATGCCGGCGTACAGAGTGTTCCCGTAGTCCAAGCGGCTGGTGACGAGGGCGTGGGTGACGGTCTTTCTGGTATTGGTGGGGATCCAGCGGAAGATCTTGCGGAGCATGCGGAGAGTGTTGAAGCATGCCGAGGTCACCGAGTTGACCTGTCTGGACATGGAGAGGGATGAGTCCAGGATTAAGCCGAGGTTGCGTGCGTGGTCGGTGGGTTGGGGAGTGCTGCCTAGGGCGAGAGGCCACCAGGAGTCGTCCCAGGCGGAGGGTGTAGGGCCGAGGATGAGAACCTCCGTCTTCTCTGTGTTCAGTTTCAGCCTGCTGTCTGTCATCCAGTTCGCTACTTCCTTCATGCCTTCGTGTAGTCTGGTCCTTGCTGAGGTGGGGTTGTTGGTGAGGGATATGATGAGCTGGGTGTCGTCGGCGTAGGATATGAGGTCGAGTCCGTGTTTTCGTGCGATGTTCGCCAGGGGGGTCATGTAAATGTTGAAGAGGGTGGGGCTGAGGGAGGATCCTTGGGGGACGCCGCAGATGATCTCCGTGGCTGTAGATCTGAAGGGGGGGAGGTGGACTCTCTGAGTTCTTCCGGAGAGGAAGGAGATGATCCATTCCAGGGCCTTGCCTCTGATGCCGGCGTTGCTGAGGCGGTGTATCAGGGTACGGTGGCAGACCGTGTCGAAGGCTGCAGAGAGGTCCAGGAGTATGAGGGCCACGGTTTCTCCCTTGTCAGTCAGGGATCTGATGTCGTCCGTGGCTGCGATGAGGGCGGTTTCGGTGCTGTGGTTAGCTCTGAAGCCGAACTGTGTGGGGTCGAGTGAGTCGTTGGTTTCCAAGGCGGTGGTGAGTTGAGCGTTGGCGATTTTCTCAATCACTTTGGCGGGGAACGGTAGGAGAGAGATGGGCCGGAAGTTTTTGAGTTTGGTGGGGTCTGCTGTTGGTTTCTTTAAGAGGGCATTGAGCTCTGCGTGTTTCCAGCTCTCTGGGAAGGTGGCGGAGGTGAGAGATGCGTTGATGACGTCTCGGAGGTGGGGTGCGATGATGTTGTCGGCTTTGTTGTAGATGTGGTGTGGGCAGGGGTCGGATGGAGATCCAGAGTGGAGCGAGTTCATGACGCGGGTGGTTTCCTCGGTGGTGGTTGGGTTCCAAGTGAGGATGGTGGTGATGTCGGTGGCGGGTTCCGGGGGTGGGTTCGTGTTGGTAGTGGTGAAGCTGTTGTATATGTCGGTGATTTTGTGGTGGAAGAAGGCTGCGAGGGAGTCGCAGAGGTCCTGTGAGGGAGGGATGGAGTTGTTTTCTGCGTCGGGGTTGGAGAGCTCTTTGACGATGCCAAAGAGTTCCTTGCTGTTGTGGGCGTTGTTGTCTAGTCTGTTCTGGTAGGCTGATTTTCGTGCGGCGCGGAGGCGTTGGAGGTGTTGGCGGGTGGCGTTCTTGAGGGCTGACATGTTCTCCTCGGTCTGGTTGAGGCGCCAAGTCTTCTCGAGGGTGCGGCATTCTTTTTTGGAGTCCTTGAGGTCAGTGGTGAACCAGGAGTTTTTCTTGTGGTTGTTGGTGTTAGCTTGGGTCTTCAGGGGGGCCAGGAGGTTGGCGCAGTCTGAGATCCAGCTCGTGAGGTTGTTGGCGGCTTCGTTGGGGTTAGTGGTGCTGGTGGGTTGGTTCTGGGAGAGGGTCGATGCGAGCTGTTCTGTGGTGACTCGATTCCAGTGTCTTCTGGGTGGTTGCTGGGTGTTGTGGTGCATGGTGGTCTTCTTGAAACTGAAGTGGACACAGCTGTGGTCCGACCAGGTGAGTTCGGTGGTGTGGCTGAAGGAGATGTGTTTGTTGGAGGAGAAGATGGGGTCGAGCGTGTGTCCGGCGTGGTGGGTGGGGGTGTTGACCAGCTGTTTCAGTCCTAGGTTGGCGAGGTTGTCCAGTAAGGCTGTGGTGTTGTTGTCGGTGTGGTTCTCCAGGTGAAAGTTGAGGTCCCCTAGGAGGATGTAGTCGGTGGACGAGAGTGCGTGAGGGTTGATGAAGTCTGCGATGTCTTCGCTGAACTTGGTGCGTGGTCCTGGTGGTCTGTACATGAGGGTGCCTCTGAGGGTGGTCTTGGGGTCGCTGTGGATCGCGAAGTGGAGGTGTTCGGCGTTGGGGAGTGAGTCGTCGATGTGGGTCGAGATACGGATGGAGCTTTTGTGTGCGATGGCGACGCCTCCTCCGATGCGGTTGGTGCGGTCTTTTCGGATGATTTTGTAGCCGTCGGGGATGGCTATGGCGATGTCGGGTGCCGAGGAGGGGTTCATCCAGGTCTCGGTGAGGAAGGCGATGTCCAGGTTCGTTGAGTTGATGAGGTTCCATAGTTCGATGGCATGTCTGTGGACGGATCGGGAGTTGACCAGGATGCAGTGGAGATTGCTTCCGGGGGAGTCGTTCTTGACGGGAGCGGTGTGAGTCCGTAGGCAGGTGAAGCGGCAGCTGCTGCAGGTGAAGGGTCCATGGGTTCGTTTCGGGGTGGCGCGGTGGCAGCCCGGCGTGCGGCCGGGGTTGAGGGTGGTGAGGGTGGTGGGGTCGTAGGTCCGGCGGGGGTCGGGGGGTCCAGGGGTTCGGGCGCTTGGCGCGGTCCTGGCGTGGACGGGTGCAGCGGCCGCCATTTAAGGCTAGCTGGGAGGAGGGGTCAGCTGGGAGGCGGGTGGCGGGAGGGTAGGGGCCAATGGGATGCGGGCAAAAACGGCGAGAAAAGCGGGAGAGGGAATGGAGCGGCGAGGGCCGCAAAAGGCGGGAAAAAACGAGGAAAAAGCGATCTAGAAAACGAGGCAGAAAAAAGGCGACGGGCACGGCGAGGGGGGTACACACAGGCAAACAGGGGTACAAAAGGCAAAAAAGGAGAACACTCGCTCAACAGCCAGGGGTACAGAAGACAAAAAAGGAAAACACTCGCACAGACAACCAGGGGTACAGAAGGCAAAAAGGAAAGCACTCGCTCAGGCAACAAGGGCACACTCACGCTCAGGGGCAGCAGTAACCAGGGGGGCCGGGGGCAGAGGTGGCGCTCGCTGTCGCGGCGTGGGGAGCGACCTACCCGGAGGTCAAGGGTCGCTTACCTGCGTCGCGCAGCGGCCGCCATTTAAGGCTAGCTGGGAGGAGGGGTCAGCTGGGAGGCGGGTGGCGGGAGGGTAGGGGCCAATGGGATGCGGGCAAAAACGGCGAGAAAAGCGGGAGAGGGAATGGAGCGACGAGGGCCGCAAAAGGCGGGAAAAAACGAGGAAAAAGCGATCGAGAAAACGAGGCAGAAAAAAGGCGACGGGCACGGCGAGGGGGGTACACACAGGCAAACAGAGGTGCAAAAGGCAAAAAAGGAGAACACTCGCTCAACAGCCAGGGGTACAGAAGGCAAAAAAGGAAAACACTTGCACAGACAACCAGGGGTACAGAAGGCAAAAAGGAAAGCACTCGCTCAGGCAACAAGGGCACACTCACGCTCAGGGGCAGCAGTAACCAGGGGGGCCGGGGGCAGAGGTGGCGCTCGCTGTCGCGGCGTGGGGAGCGACCTACCCGGACACTGAAACTCAACCCAGACCATCTGCAATAGAAAAACAAATAGAAAAAAGAAACAAAGATAGTAATGCCTGCCTGTACAAACATTTTGCAATGAACTCCAATGAACCTACTTGATTTTGCAAGAAAGTCAAGATTCCAGTTTCAAAGGGTGGAGGATTCAGCAGAGATTTCAGAAAAAAGAAGAGTGATGCTTTCCCTCAAAAATCCAAATCCAAAATGACCAAGGGCTGGACAAAGCACTGCCAAGAGGCTTCAGGGGAGTATGGGAAGCTGATGGTGTATGTGCAGTAATCTCACGCTCTATGGTTCTTCCTCTATAAATCAGAACAATTTATAAATACAAAAATAAAAAGATGCATTTTACAAAAAATGAACAAACAGTACTGCACAGGTAAAAATGTTAAAGTGAAATGACTCCTAGATATATTATTGGTGCCTGTGTTATAGAAATGTGTCTCACGTATGGGTTGATTGTGTTGCTGCCATGAAATTCCCGACATTATGCCAAATTATGCTTGTGTAATAAATGTTATGCCTGGCCCTAGTTAAAGCCCACATTACCAGTGCCAAACCCCTCAAGCCATTTGACCCCAGCTTACCCTGCATTATAACAGCTGATGCCAGCAGATATGGTCTGGGAGCTGTCCTCAGGCAGAGGCATTGCTTAATTTGTAAATATTAAGTGCCAGGGCCCTTCTCGGAAGGCCTCGGCAGACTGCGCCATGCATTGCCCCTGCCAACGCCGCCAATGACAGTACCAACACAACACCTAATCATCGCACTCCTATAAGTGTGACAATTCAGACTATTAAAGGCCACACAAGCTATAATAATTGCGTTAGAAACTGGTATTATTTATTTTCAATGCAATTTGACGTAGTAAACGTGTGTTGTTCTCATCTCAAAATGTAACAGACCGCTGGTGGCGCCCTGTGCGACAATGTTTGTTGGGTCCCCACCCAATGACCACCTCCACCACGGATTCTCTCACTAGCACCCTTTAACAGTGACCAAGTCTCCATAAACACTCTCGTTCAGATGCATTGAATTAGTTATATAGCGCCACTCACACCGGTGTAGGGTGTCCGAGCACTTTGCATCACACACATTACACAGACAATCAATCATACGTGTGTAAATCAGTGTATAGGAAATGTTACATAAGCCAAAGGACTAAAAGTGTAGGAGTCACATGTCATCCATACTGGTAGGCAGTATAGTTTAAGAGTGCTTGGTGTGGAGAAGCACAAACTCTGAGTCGTAAAAGAAACAGCATAGTTGGGAGTTTTCTTTAATAATAATCGATTTCTAGACAAATTAATCCTTTTTGCAAATTAATCAATGTTCTAATGTATACTTTGCAGTGTGTATGCAGTTCTAGGATGAAAGTTAATAGCTCACTATGCTATATGAGGACTTTAAGTTATAAATTGCAAGTAACAAAAGGATGTCTCTTTTGAAAGCAGTAACCTGCTGACCTGTTTACATCATACGCACGTCTACTTGGTACACGTTCTTTCCAGCAGGCATATTAACCCTCTGCACTAACTTCACAGAGGTCAAAATCTCAACTAGGCAAAATGCTGATCTCTCTCCAGGACGATAATTAATCACAGGAGTTATTGTGACATTTATGTGAGGCCTGGGGGAAAGAAACGCTGCAACAGGTGCTTCAAAAGCATAATAAACTTTCAAGCACGGCGCCCCCAGGAAGCCGGCACCCGGTGCGGTGGCACCGGTCGCACCGCCCTAAAGCCGGCCCTGGGACCGCGACCGGGCTTGTCACTAGAGCCGGTGCTGACAATTAAGTGTCAGTGCCGAGCACTGAAAACCACCACGTCAAAGCCAATAGCTTTTGCATAGATGAGACCTATCGGCTTTGCCAATGCTTGTTTTTTCAATGCATTTGACAAACTGATAAAATGTCACAATGTTTTATTATCTGTAGGTTTAGTTAATAAGTCTACGTGCCAATATATGTGCAACAGCCTATTATCTTAAAGCCTTAATCACACTGCTAATGGTTAAACTGGTCATTAAAACCCCGACGCCAAATTATAGGTCCAAGCCTCAGAATGAGATGGGTGATAATAGGATTGGAACATTCCACCCACTGACAGTAAAATCTTCTACATTAAACAGGGAGAAAAAGCAAGACAAGCATTGGAATGTTAGAGCAGGAGGCCTGTATCAGCCATTGTCTATGTCCCTCCATTGTCTTCAACTGAGGTCCCAGCATTCTAATGAACTCAATTCAATAAGCTTAGCAGACATATTCACTGAGACACTTTGTCCCCGCAAAGTATTAACATAACATAATAATTATTCATTTACACAAATTGAAATTAAAGAGGTGCCAGTTTAAGACTGCCTATCACAATTGATTCTTTTAAAATAAAATGTAACATGTGGGATGTTTGTGGTTTCAAAAAACATGTATACCCCTATGGGTGTTCAGTTCAGCATTAAATTGTGTAAACACAATTAAAGAAAAATAAGTCAATGATCGTGTTTCTGGTTCCCGATGTGGCTTCGTCAGAACCACAGAATGTTTTTTCTTATCACATGTCTGTTTTGTTCACGCCTATCAATAGACTAATGATAATAGCAAGTTGTGCCTGACTTGCCAGTTTGTTTTATATATTTTTATTTTAAATGTAATGTTGTAGTAGAGTTCAAGAGAAACACCTGTATGAAATATATAATGGAAGTAACCACCTCAAATCATGCAGTGTCTTAATTCCTGTGGCACAGATAACGGTGTGCCTTTGAGGGACATTTGTTATAATATGCATAGGTGAAGTGGGGCCTTTGTTATAAGATATATAGTGAAGTGAGGCCTTTGTTATAAGCTGTATAGACTTTGTCATGGGATGTACAAGTGAAGTGGGACATTTTTTATAATATGTATAGGTGAAGTGTGGCCTTTGTTATAAGATACATAGTGAAGTGAGGCCTTTGTTATAAGCTATATAGACTTTGTCATAAGATGTACAGGTGAAGTTGGACATTTGTTATAATATGAATAGGTGAAGTGGGGCCTTTGTTATAAGATGTATAAGTGAAGTGGTGTATGGGTACTGCTGCAAGTAAAGAAAGAATAGCCATACATCTCAGTCTATAATTTTTAAATTAATAACTGTGCGAATAGTGCACACTTCCATGCTGCAGTGTAAACATCGCTTTTGTGAAACATAACTATTTCAATTGATTCATACAGAACCTGTTAGATATGTAAACAGTGTTGTCCGTAAACACATTTTAGGCGAAGAAATAGTAAGATTTATTAAAATCCTAAGAGTTAGATACATACATACATATCCATAAATATATGTGTATATATATATATATATCTATATATATATATATATATATATTCACTGAAAAAACCATAGGTTTCACACATGTTATAGTTAGCTGGACATTTCACTCGTACAAAACCATTGAAATTCCCCGTTATAGTTAGTTCAGCTAACTATAACTCGCGCGACCGCAATTCACTGTATTCACTAAGATACTGTTAATAAGTCAGTTATACAATTAATTTTACAAAAAAACCCCATCCATTTAGACACTTATTTACCCATTTATTCTTCCATTAACCTTTAGATATACATATATAAAAAATATTTATTTTTCAGAAAGACACATATTTACTGGATGATGTCATCAGTGATGTCATCAGTGATGTCATTTGAGATGTCATCAGTGATGTCATCAGTGATGTCACTGACCATGTCATGAGTGATGTAATATGTGACGTCATCAGCAGTGGATTGCGGTCGCGCAATTTATAGTTAGCTCAACTAACTATAACGGGCAAATTTCTCTGGTTTTTATGAGTCAATTGTCCAACTAACTATAACGTCCCTGAAACCTATGTTTTTTTCAGTGAATTTCTAAGGTTTTTTAAATGCTAATTCCTAACTATAACGTCTGTAAAACCTATGGTTTTTTCAGTGAATTTCGAAGGTTTTTTTTAAATGTTAATTTCATATTTTAAAATTTATAAACCTATATTTTTTCTATTTCTTTTGTAATATTTTGGACCTCTATTATCCTTTTTTTTTTACTTTGAAAAATTATGTAATTTTTTATATCTTCAAAAAAAAGAATGCATATCTTTTTTTGTTGTTGAGAAAACTGGACTCCCGTACCGGTAGTGTACCAAGCCCCATCAGCACACGAATCCTATCCACCATATTGCTAAACTCGTAAAGGATGCGCATTTCGTATCCGACGACTTCGTAGCACCGCGACCCGCCTAACATCCTATACGTATAAGGTCGCGCCAGCTGCTAGTTTGGTATGTGACGGGTGCGCGGTACCAAGCAGCGCGTTTCGTCATGTACTTATGGGGTCGCGCCGGCTGCACGTTCCGCATGCGACGAGTGCACGCTGCCAGGCCCTGTGTTACGTCATAGACGTATGGTATCGCGCCGGGTACGCCATTCCCTCATTTTTTTTTTATGTCTCAAAGCTATATCTAAATAAGTTTAAAGTGTATATGAGAGCAAGCGATAATCTAAAATATTTTAAACATTTATATATTTCTAACTGTAATAAACTTATATTACGGTAAATATATTTTCTCAAAATCATGTCGAATGCAGCCTCCTTGCGCGCTCGGTGCACGATTGCCATGTGACCTTAAAAAAAAGCATTTGATTGGTTCATAACATTTCCCATTGTAACAGCTGGAGGACCCCACCCATTTTAGTAATTCTCTCTACAGTGTTTGATGAGAGACACCTCTTCTGCTTAGAGAGCTTTTTGAAAAGTTTTTTGCTGTGTACACATATCTTATAGTACACACAATATGCAACGATCATCTTGGATCAATATTCATGCTCTGTACAGTAGCCTTCCACATGTGATGGCCATGCATCTGAAACGTTACATCAAAAAACAAATGTGTGTTACACGATTCCCCTGGTGTGTGTGTGTGTGTTTGTGTGCGCATTATTGTGCTGCCTTTCGGCCTGGGTATTGGTGGCTCGAAGGGGTATCATCAGCCACGGGCAGAGTGCACATCCTAGATCACATATGACAAACATTAAAGAGTAATGCGTAGATTTGTGTTGCAGTATGCTCTGTTGTCAGGCTTTACCAGTATAGTAGTGTGTCATATGTGAGATTTTCAGATTCAGGTTTGACATGCATTGCTTGACTGTAATGAGCGTTATCACTGTGTATGACGTAGCCTCACTGCTAATCCTCCCTCCATCCGAGCACATTCACATGTGTGCGCTTCACGATAGCAACACTTTCAATAATACCACACACCATTGACATGCGTGTCTGCGCATATCCACAAGCTTGACAACGACATGTGATGTTGTCCATTCAATATTTCCAGACAGAATCTCATTAGCGATAGTTGCCGCCCTCCCGGTACATACTACATTAATGTAAATTGCGGATTGTGCGACGTCAAAACTGCAACAGGGACACACACATAAGTACACTTCCTGCCCAGGAAGGAACTGAACAACGCCCAGGTCCCCGGAATAATTATTCACACCCCTACACTGGCCTGGCGTACGCAAGCCCAGCCCACTTTGCGTAAGTATAAATAGGATAACGACGACGCCACATGTCCCGGTTCTTCCACACTGCCTCAGGTGATATAGCCGCATCCACCTCGCATACCACAATGCGCAATTAAAACTGAAGGGATCCATGAGGTGTACACTATTTTGGCAATCAAAGCTAGATCTGAATTGTGAACCCTGCTGACCGTCGTGTTTGGAAACACACCAATAACAACAGGTGAGCAGTGGGGCCTGGGTGCACAGGGGCTGCAATTGAGCGCGGTGTGGCGGGAGGGGTGGGGTGCATCAGCCTGGGTGCGCAGGTGCAAACAAGCGATGTTGCCATCCGTAATGATGCGATCTCTGACCTCATTCAGTCACATATCTGTCTCATTTTAAGGACCTGCTGGACCGTACTGTAGGCCTGAGCCAGCGGGCAGCGCTGCCCTACATACACGTGGCATTGGATTTTGGGGCACTGTTGTGAGCCGATTACTAACTGTACATGCACACAGGTTTGCGCCACTGCATTACACGCGCACATTATGCTTCTAGCATGCGCTCTGTTCCTTTGTATGTGATCGTTGGCATAACATATTATTATTTAACCTTGTGTATTCTCGTGCACTCCAACTCCTCTTTGAACCACGATTACCACTAACAGTTGGTAGATCGTACTTCAAGAAGGAAGGATGCACTCAACTGGTGTTCTCTATTAAGCTTGAAATAACCTTAATTTACCTCAAGTCGTTTCCAGAATAATATTATTTCTCCCTTTTCAGACACTGAGTTAGTGGCACCATAATTGGCGGAGCGGATGCTCAGCCCGTGATGAGGTCCTGGGCATTCTGATATCTTCCATCGTGGTATCAAGACACCGTCCCCGACCGGAGACCTGCTGTGCCACCCTGAGAGGCACCCCGGAATCGGAGCTCACACCGGCATGTCGTTGGACACACCGGTTGTGGTAGGTGAGCAGTGAAGCCTCGGTGCGCAGGAGCTGCAATTGAGCACAGTGTGGGGGAAGGGGCTGGGGTGCAGCAGCCTGGGTGCACAGGTGCAGGCAAGCGATGTTGCCATAGATTATAATGTAATCTCTGGCCTCATTCATATGTCTGTTTCATTTTAAAGACTTGCTGGACCGCACTCTTTCTCGTGGACCCCAGCGTCCCAGACACATGAGTGATGGGAGGTGAACAGTGAGGGCTGGGTACAGTAGGCTGACGCTCTGTCTCCTCCTCCCCCTGTTTTTTTTACTTTCCCCCCCATCTCCCTTCCACCCACTCGCTCTCTGTCCCATTCTCACTTTCTTCCTTTCATTCTGACTACCTTTCTTTTTCTCTTGGACATGGCACACATACTTATGTTTCTCTTTTCTTTTGCAGGTTTTGTACGCTGCTTCCGGAGGAGTCCCACCCACTTATTTCATGTTTTACTGTTGTTTGTTTGAATAAAGTTGCGTTTCCATTTATTTGTGTTGTTTTAATAAAAGTTATTTTTTTTACCAATAAATGAGTGAGTGTATGGGTCTTTGTTTTCTGACAACACTTGTCTGTAGTTTCTTGTGAAAATCGGCGGTTGATAGGAGGTTATGAGAGAAAACATTTTTAATTTTGCGGTGCACCTACCAAATATAAACCAACAGACTATTACATAAATGAAGCCTGGGTAATTGTACAATGGTAAGAGTTCTATGAGTGTATCACTTTATAGCACCATGACTACTGCCCGTGTGATTACAGAACCAATAAGGAACTGCCCAGGGCCACCGAGGCTTCAGGGACTGGCGACGCCCAGCCTGCATATTTAAGCGAAGTCCCGGAGGGTAGCGATCCCCAGACTTGAGTTGGCCTCAAAGCCCCCCGAACAATTACTAAACAATACCCGGGGAGATGGCGATCCCCTAGACTGCGAAACGTCTCTGTGCCCTCCCGCGCCTAATTTACATGTGAGATTAAGGTCCCCAGTGCTGCAGAGACCCTGCAATATAATAATAGGATAGGCCCTGGAACATTACCCACCAGGGGGCTCATTTAAATGAACCGGTGTGATCCCGCTTCCTTTTTTTTCTCCATTTTTACAATTCGGATCCGCTTTATTGAAGCGATACAAGGTTTTCCTCCTCTTGCTTCAACGAGGCAAACAAGAATTTGCTATCACAGGGTGGAAGCCATGCTCCCGCCCTGTAATAGCAAACATAAATGTCCCGCGGATGCACACCCCGGGACATAGTATGAGCTGCGCCTGGGAGGTGGCGCTCCATAGGGCCATTATGCATTGGTTACTGCATAACTACAGAATTACTATAAACGCATACTAACACTACTTGCACACATGTTGTACAGCGACCAGAGTGTAGTGAAGAGGCAGAGGAAGCCAAAAATCCCAAAATTTTAATCCTACCAGAGGTCGGATGACATAGTTCGATGAGCCGACGAACCTGGGATGTGTAGAAACTGCTTCACCATGAAAGCGGGTCTTCAGCAGAATGCAAGGAAGCTCACAATCTTGGTGAGTGCTGCCTTCTTTTTACCTTCTCCCGCTCGTCGCCAAATTTATGTAGGGAAGAGGAAGACAGCAGTGGATCCGATAAGTAGATTTATTGCAGGAAAAGAAGACAGCTGAAACAGCCACCAACAGGAGCAGACAACAAGGCAACCGTCTTCTCCAGAACCGTGTACAAACTCCCCAAGATTCCCTTCATGACAGCCCTACATTCTAACATTGCATACTTACATTCTAGTAGCATTACATACTAACATTCTACTATGACTTACATTGAAATACTACACAGAGCACATGACTTTACAGCAATGAGCTTATGGTTACATCCACGAGTCTTGAGACTGGTAGGGGTGAGTAGTTTGCTTCCCACTTCCTGTATTGTATAAACGCAAACTAACACTACTTCCCTAGGTATGCTACAGCGCCCATAGCACATCACTTTACAGCAATGAGCTCACGGTTTAATCCCCAAGTCTTCAGACCAGTAGGGGTGAGTAGTTTGCTTCCCACTCCCTGTATAGTATAAACGCATACTAACACTACTTACACAGTTATACTACAGCGGCCAGTATGCTACAGCGCCCAGAGCCCATCACTTTACAGCAATCAGCTCGGTTTGATCCCCGAGTCTTCACACCGGTAGGCGTGAGTACTTCGCTTTCCACTTCCGGTATAGTATAAACGCACAGTAGAGGTCAATAGTTCGCTTCCCACTCCCTGTATGGTATAAACGCCTACTAACACTTCTTGTACAGGTATGCTACAAAGATCAGAGCACATCACTTTACAGCAATGACCTCACGGTTTAGGCTCTCGGTTTCATACCCGAGTGTAGCAGCATCTCATCTCAGCACCATGTCACTCTGAGCAACACCGCACTTTCAGACCGGTAGGAGTGACTACTTCGCTTCACACTCCCCCACAGGGGTTACAGTGCTCCTATCCTCCTGTTTCCTACTCTTTTCACCCTTTTTTCCCCCTTCATCGTTTCAATGGAATCACAAAATGGCTGCCAACACTTCCTAGTTGCACCAGCTCGCAGCTAATAAGCAGCAAGCTCGTGCTCGTAACGCCTCAGCCAATCAGATGGCAGAATTCCCAAATATCGATATCTGCAAATTTCGATATTTCTCCAAAACTACTGAACGGATTTACACCAAATAAACAAAAGCATGCTTTCTAGACCAAGACCCTTATCCCTGCCAAATTTGGGGTAATACCGTTCACCTGTTCGACCTGTAGCCTTGTCTAAAGTTTCCTATGGAAATTGCATGGAGAAAACACGTTTTGGAACCCCCCTTTTTTCTCGGCCCCCTTTGACAAATCACCCCCAACCTTTCAACATAGTAGCTTATATGAACAAAGAATTCGTTTGGAACATTTCATGAAGATTCATCAAACGGCGCCAAAGTTATAAGCAAAACAAAAAATGTTCTTCCTATGGAAACTAGGTCATAACTATAACTACCTACTGGCGACCGACAGTAGGTAATATATATATTAGAAATGGGGGTCAGGAAAAACTGTCTAAAGGAGAGCGATGCATATATATATATATATATATATATATATATATATATATATATATATATATATATATATATATATATATATATATATATATATGGAATTCCAATCCTGGCAGACGAAGAGCAGACAGGCACAGACTCCGTGAAATAATGGCAAAAAGAAGTTTAATCCAACAACAGCAAGACGCGTTTCGACGGCGAACCGCCTTGTTCACTTGTCTGTTACACATTCCAGTGACACTTACATATGTTAATGTGCAGTTGTCATGGCAACCACCACTCTGTCATCATAGACATAAAGAATCATGACCGAGCTAACGGCATGACTTGACAAAAACACGAGCAAATCTGATAAACGTGTTTAAATTAAATACATGTAGAAAATTAAACACATACATATATTATTAAGCATATATATATGAAAATGACAATTAATCAAGCTTAACCAAAAAAGAAACAAAGTGTCTTGTGTGTCTCTCTGTCCTGTAAACATATATGGACATAGAAGACATGAAAAGAAGCCCACAAGGGAAAAACGAATTTAGAATATTTTAAGTACACACGGTGAATGCATGATACAGCTGTCAGGAAAAATACCCAAATGAGATTACTTGATACAATTTTTAGTCGTAATGGAAGAAGCTTTCAGTTTAACGTGTCTCACCCGGGTGTCTGTCAGTATGTAGAGAGTTCAAGTGAACATTCGCAACAGAGACAGGCGCAGCCTGGGAGGAAATGGGATACCGAGACATAGTGTCGGCCTATTAAAAGCAGTAAGGGTCTATGGTGGTCCTAATACAACGACTGGTGGGTAGGAAAATAAGAAGGGGGGTACCGCCCAAGTGGGCTAAGTTTGAGGAAAAAGTGTAAAGAAGTGTAATTAAATATAAGAGAGTGTGCGGAAGCATTCCCTGGGGCACAGATGAATACAGATTAGATAGGACAGATAGAAAAGCAAGGAAAAAAATTTAGTGTACATGTAAAAAGTGGGTTGCTAAGATGTCAAACACACACAATAAGGAATTTAAAAATGTGAACAAACTGTAGCAAAATATTAGAGAGAGATCGGGAATAGCGGCCAGAGACCCGCTAAAATTAAAGGTGAACATTTAGCGCTTCATCTGCGTTCATACCATTAGGAATTTTTGAATTATACAAAATAATGTAATGGGATTCCAATCTCCTAAGAGCTAGAAGTCGGTTACCTCCCCTAGGGTTTTTGGGGATGCTGTCTACCACATAGAAAGTGAGATCTTCCGCTTTGCCGTTGTGGTAAGTGTTTATGTGTCTGGCAACTGGGTATGTGACGTCATTGTGCATGATGGCTCTCAGGTGCTGTAGAATGCGCACGTGTACGGGGTGTATAGTGCTTCCCACATATTTTTTGTCACATGTGCAGGTCAATACATAAACAGCAAAGTCTGTTTTGCATGTGAAATGCCTTCTGATCACATAGGGTGATTGTCTAAATGGTAAGACAATATCTTTGGTGTTTTTACCATGTTTGCATGCCTTACATTTGGCACATTTAAAGAAACCCGTAGGCAATCTAAGCCAAGAGCCTTCAGCTTTGGTTCTGCTGGGGGCATTATTCACTATTTCTTGTCTCAGAGATTTAGCTCTTCTGAATGTGATTTGGGGTTTGTTGCTAATGGATGTACCTAGAACTGGATCATTCCTTACTGCATTCCAATGCCTATAGATGATTTTACGGACTAGGGCATGATAGGCATTGAATCCCGTGACCAGTCACGGGGTGTTGGTAGTGGAACTTTCTTTACTAACTACAGAAGTAGTGGTCTTAGTAGTAAGGAGTTCTTTACGGGTTTTGGTGGCTACCTTTGATTTTGCTTTATCAAGGGTTTCTTGGTTATAGCCCCTGTGGGCTAATCTGTTGCACAGTTCGTCTGTGGCTTCTTCGAAGCCGGTGTTAGTACTACAATTGCGCTTCATGCGTAGGCACTCGGCATATGGTATGCTGGCTTTGAGAGAGCTAGGGTGGAAACTGTGCGCGTGTAGTGTGGCATTCCCCGCTGTCGGTTTTCTGAAAGTTTTAGATTGAAGGCTATCTCCTTCCACGAAAAGCTCCAGATCCAAAAAGTGGATAGTTTCCCTGCTCATATTGCATGTGAAGCTGAGGTTCAAGGTATTGTTATTAATTTCTTTAGAGAATTGAGTAGCACTCTCTTCAGAACCCATCCACAGTATGAATATATCGTCGATGTATCTGACGTATATTCTTACATGTTCTGTAAATGTAGCCTGTTGCTCCACCCTGAGTACCTGCTCCTCCCACCAGCCCATATGCAAATTAGCATAGCTGGGGGCGAAGCAGGTACCCATGGCTGTGCCCTGCAATTGCTTGTACATAAGGCCATCAAATATGAATACATTGTTACCCAAACACAATTCAGCCATTTTCACAAGCATCTCAGTGTGTTGGAACATAGACATAGGTCTTCTGCCCAGATAGTGGTGAAGTGCATTGAGTCCATCTGTGTGCCTGATGCTCGTATACAGTGAATTCACATCGAGCGTCATCATAAGTAAGTCACTCTCCCATTGGACATCATAAATTTTTCTGAGAAAGTCTCCAGTGTCTTTTATGTATGCCGGAAGGTTACACACAAAGGGTTGTAAGAAGTAGTCGATATATCTGGAAGTATTTTCGAACAATCCTCCGATTGCGGCGATGATGATGATATATATATATATATATATTCACTGAAAAAAACATAGGTTTCACACATGTTATAGTTAGCTGGACATTTTACTGATAAAAAACCAATGAAATTCCCCCGTTATAGTTAGTGCAGGCAACTATAACTCACGCGACCGTAATCCTCTGCTGATGCTAATACTGTATTTAGACACTTATTTACCCATGTCTTCTTCCATAAATTTTTAGCTATACATATATTACAAATATTTTTTTTCCATAAAGACACATATGTCATCAGCAGAGGATTGCGGTCGCGTGAGTTATAGTTGCCTGCACTAACTATAACGGGGGAATTTCATTGGTTTTTTATCAGTAAAATGTCCAGCTAACTATAACATGTGTGAAACCTATGGTTTTTTCACTGAATATATATATATATATATATATATATATATATATATATATATATATATATATATACATATATTATCTACTGGCGGTCGCCAGTAGATAGATATAGTTACAACCTAGTTTCCATAGGAAATCTCAAAATTCTATTTTGAATAACTTTGGCGCCGCTTGACGAATCCTTGCTTTTGTGTGCGTCTCCGCTCGAGTGGCAACTTTTGGAAGAAATTGATACGGCCAGTCACGGCCGGGGAGGCAGCACCACCGTGCATTCACTGGACTGTCGATTCCGGATACATACGGGAATCACGAATGGCAGGATTGCAAGCAGCAACATTGTGGCAGTAAGCAGTTGGGAGGTTCTATTGAGAACTTGACGATATTGTTGCTAAATGTGGAACCCATCAGGGTAATATTTGAACGTAGGGACTGCTAGTCCCAGAAGGCACAGCGATACTGGCTCATTTGGGCGGGACAATTGCTATTTAAGGACTGCCTCCCTACGTATCCACATAGCAGCAGCCAAGACCCGTGACCAAGGAGCACAGGGGCTCTGAAACGCGTAGGGTAGGCTATGAAATATCCTGATGTGCACGCTGCCACGCTGAATAAAGACTCTGAATGCTTTTGGGGTCAGCTTGCTTTTGTGTGCGTCTCCGCTCGAGTGGCAACTTTTGGAAGAAATTGATACGGCCAGTCATGGCCGGGGAGGCAGCACCACCGTGCATTCACTGGACTGTCGATTCCGGATACATACGGGAATCACGAATGGCAGGATTGCAAGCAGCAACATTGTGGCAGTAAGCAGTTGGGAGGTTCTATTGAGAACTTGACGATATTGTTGCTAAATGTGGAACCCATCAGGGTAATATTTGAACGTAGGGACTGCTAGTCCCAGAAGGCACAGCGATACTGGCTCATTTGGGCGGGACAATTGCTATTTAAGGACTGCCTCCCTACGTATCCACATAGCAGCAGCCACGACCCGTGACCAAGGAGCACAGGGGCTCCGAAACGCGTAGGGTAGGCTATGAAATATCCTGATGTGCACGCTGCCACGCTGAATAAAGACTCTGAATGCTTTTGGGGTCAGCTTGCTTTTGTGTGCGTCTCCGCTCGAGTGACAACTTTTGGAAGAAATTGATACGGCCAGTCACGGCCGGGGAGGCAGCACCACCGTGCATTCACTGGACTGTCGATTCCGGATACATACGGGAATCACGAATGGCAGGATTGCTAGCAGCAACATTGTGGCAGTAAGCAGTTGGGAGGTTCTATTGAGAACTTGACGATATTGTTGCTAAATGTGGAACCCATCAGGGTAATATTTGAACGTAGGGACTGCTAGTCCCAGAAGGCACAGCGATACTGGCTCATTTGGGCGGGACAATTGCTATTTAAGGACTGCCTCCCTACGTATCCACATAGCAGCAGCCCGGACCCGTGACCAAGGAGCACAGGGGCTCCGAAACGCGTAGGGTAGGCTATGAAATATCCTGATGTGCACGCTGCCACGCTGAATAAAGACTCTGAATGCTTTTGGGGTCAACTTGCTTTTGTGTGCGTCTCCGCTCGAGTGGCACCTTTTGGAAGAAATTGATACGGCCAGTCACGGCCGGGGAGGCAGCACCACCGTGCATTCACTGGACTGTCGATTCCGGATACATACGGGAATCACGAATGGCAGGATTGCAAGCAGCAACATTGTGGCAGTAAGCAGTTGGGAGGTTCTATTGAGAACTTGACGATATTGTTGCTAAATGTGGAACCCATCAGGGTAATATTTGAACGTAGGGACTGCTAGTCCCAGAAGGCACAGCGATACTGGCTCATTTGGGCGGGACAATTGCTATTTAAGGACTGCCTCCCTACGTATCCACATAGCAGCAGCCACGACCCGTGACCAAGGAGCACAGGGGCTCCGAAACGCGTAGGGTAGGCTATGAAATATCCTGATGTGCACGCTGCCACGCTGAATAAAGACTCTGAATGCTTTTGGGGTCAGCTTGCTTTTGTGTGCGTCTCCGCTCGAGTGGCAACTTTTGGAAAAAAAAAATATATATATATATATACATATATTATCTACTGGCGGTCGCCAGTAGATAGTTATAGTTACAACCTAGTTTCCATAGGAAATCTCAAAATTCTATTTTGAATAACTTTGGCGCCGCTTGACGAATCCTTGCGAAATTTTCAAAACTAATGGGGCGCTCCGTTCAGCTCCTACCCTGAAAGTCTCGGGGTGATTCGTCAAGCGGGGGCCGGGAAAAAGGGGGGGTCCCAAAACACGTTTTCCCCATGCATTTTTCCATAGGACCTTTAGACACAGCTACAGCCCGAACGGCTGAACGGAATTGGAAGTGCCTTTTGCAGGTCTGGTGTAAATCTGTTCAGTATTTCCTGAGAAAATAGCATTTAAAAGCAAATCAATATCTATACGCGCGCAGGCTGCGCGCACTGTGCGCGCACCCTGCCGTGCGTGAGCGCAATTCTGATTGGTTGTTAGATGTCGGTAAACATTCGAATCGGTCGAAACCAGGAAGTGTCGGCCGCCATTTTGTCTCTCGCAGTCTGAGGGGGTGAAAAACAAAGGTGGAGAACGTGAAAAGGGGGCAGAATGGACAGTTCCTGACCCCCTAGCCTTGGTCAGGGGGTCACAGAAGGACCCCCAAGGGAGAAAAAAACTAATTTTTTTTTTTTTTAAACGCGAGGTGCGCGCACCCTGCGCGCACGGCACTAACTGCGAACCGTGGGCGCTCGGTGCGCAAAGCTCACCGAGTGCACACAGTGTGCACACAGTGCGCGCACGGTGCACGCAGGGTGCGCGCACATCGCGATTTAAAAACATTAAATAATTTGTTTTGTTTGAAAAACCTGAAGAACATTTTTTTTTTTAAAACCGTACAAATTCACTGAAAAAACCATAGGTTTCACACACGTTATAGTTACGAATTAGCATTTAAAAAACCTTGCAAATTCACTTAAAAAACCGTAGGTTTCACACATGTTATAGTTAGCTGGACATTTCAATCGTAAAAAAACAATGAAATTCCCCCGTTATAGTTACTGCAGGCAACTATAACTCACGCAACCGTAATCCTCTGCTGATGACGTCAGATATTACATCACTGATGACATATGTGTCTTTCTGAAAAATAAATATTTGTAATATATGTATAGCTAAAGATTAATGGACGAAGACATGGGTAAATAAGTGTCTAAATACAGTGATGTAATATCTGACGTCATCAGCAGAGGATTACGGTCGGGTGAGTTATAGTTGCCTGCGGTAACTATAACGGGGGAATTTCATTGGTTTTTTACGATTGAAATGTCCAGCTAACTATAACATGTATGAAACCTATGGTTTTTTAAGTGAATTATATATATATATATATATATATATATATATATATATATATATATATATATATATATATATATATATATATATATATATATATATATATATGTGCATACAGATATATGTAAATATTGATAGATAGATAGATAGATAGATAGATAGATAGATAGATAGATAGATAGATAGATAGATAGATAGATAGATAGATAGATAGATAGATAGATAGATAGATAGATAGATAGATAGATAGATAGATAGATAGATAGATAAACACTTTCTTTCATTACATTCCCTTTTTTCGGTTGGTAAGAATAAGAACAGCAAATCTTCAAGATGAACAGTTCAGAAACATAAAGTTAGTCATTATTCAATGTGGTATTTACAGGAAAGACTGGAAGTACTAGAAATACTACAATAGTTAGCAATGGCGGTCCTTCATGGATCACCATTTACCTGGCATAGGATCATGACCAACAACACCTCATCTAAGCTAATAAAGTAAATATTAAATATAGCGAGAATGTCTTCTTGGGACTACCAAGGCTTGAACATATAGGAAAGCACTTCTCACTCTGTAAAGCAACCATAACCTCCGTGCTGTCAGATCACAGCAGCCACCAAACACACGCTACTCAATACATTGAACAAAGAAACAAAATTGTAAAAATCTTTCTACAGATAAAGAAACAATAAGAGATAACAGACAGGCAAGGTGTAGTCAAAGAGTAGCAAATTGTATAGACCTTGTGATCTTCTTCCACATCAGTATACACATCTATGAACAACTTGAAGTTGTTAGACCTAACGAGATGGTAAGAAGGAAGCTGTTGAAAGATGCAGAGGAGACTTCACCATGCATGCACTGCAATGCAAGTACTCCTGAGCAGGACTTCTCTGCCTGTTGCACCAAAGAAGTGGCCCTAAGATGCACACAAGCAAAACTCAATGTATTACAAATGACAGTTCAATAAACCAATATAGCCTTAGTGCCCGCTGTAGCAGGCTCTCCCGGCCATTAAAGGCCCGCTGAAGCGTTAAAGGCCGGAGCCTAAGGCAAGGGCCTTTAAAAAGGGAGTGGGCCTTTACTGGCCGGAAGAGCCTGCTACGGAGGACTCTAAGGCTATTAGAACCTAGAGGGCGGAATATTCTCATTTGTAAAACAAAAGCCTCACGGAGTCCAAGGGGGATGCAATAGCTGTGAATGACAACATTGGAATGTAGATGATCCGGGCTTCTACCAGGCATTAGAAGCCCTGTGCACTCCATTGTTTCCAATGGAGCTCCCAACTTTAGAATGTTCTGGCTCCTGTTAAATGTGGTCTGACAACAATCAATGGCCAAGAGGGGGGGGGGGGTTCTCCATCTAGATTGCATGAGCTCTAACACGGACACAACTATGGCTGTCTGTAGCTCAGACCTAAAAAATGGAAGTTTGCAAAAGGCACCAAATACGGTTATTGCAGAAAGAAAAAGGAGTCAGGCCCCATGCTGCACCAGGAAACAACAATCAAGAGCAGCACAATGGACAAAGCCCCTCCACAGAGCTTTTCCCATGAAGCTGAGGAGCACCGTAAGAAGGCAGGCACGTGAATGGGCAGCAAAAATGGGTTATTGCGCTGTGCAAGCGACACTATCCTGGATATCCAGCCATGCACATTTGAGAAAGACCAATTCTCCCAGCAAGACTCACTGGTAAGTCTTTGTTGTGAAGCAGACCCTTTTACACAAGCTAGATAAGTGGTTGTTAACGAGTTCTAGAGTTGAGCACAACTAGAATTTCCACTAAACTGAATGTGATAATTTCATTCTTCTTCTTAGTCAGATGAAAAGCTGAACTATAAAAGATTCTCAAATATAGTAATTCACAATACTTCCGAATCATTGAAAAACAGTTGAAAGAAAAAACAACACCCTGATCAAGAGTACACAACAGTTACAGCTTTGTATTAAGAGGCTTTGTGATCTTCGGTGCCCACATGGTGATACACAAAACAAACAAGTGTAGTGAGTTCAAAAGCAACAGGATAGTGGAGCAGCAACACTTTGTCATCAGTGAGTCCATCAATGCAGCATTCAAAATACTACTAGGTAGTTAAATCCAAGGAAGATGTTCTATGGGTGGAGCTTTGTGGAGCTTGGGCGTTCCCATGCATGTGCCCAGTTTTTGGGAGGATTCCCTGACTTACAAAGACTTGTAAACCTGGGGATGTGTCAAAACGCTGCGCCTTTGCCAGTGAGATGGAATAAAGAGAACTATCTTTATTTCCCCTTTTCATGTGTGCTGCATTTTCCAGCACACATAGGAAGAGGAAAATGCCTTTAATGATTGTTATTGTTTCTGTGCAGAAAGGTGGCCCTTCCTCCACAAAAACAATCCTGTCTGTAACACAGACACCCTTGCACAACGGTGCAAGACTGCCTGCATTGATTGGCCAGAGATAGCTATTGATACGCATAGGAACAGATGCAGAGTCAAAGAGTTCAAGAATTGTTTTATCATATAAACAAAGGTGTTATATTCCCCTTAAGAATTGGGAAGAGCTTGTAAACAAATGAAAAGGGCCTGGTGATGTGAAAGAGTTGTCTATGAAGACTTAGAGTGAATGTGTACTTTTCACTCACCCTCACTCGGAAGGCTCTGTTTTTAAGGGATTTCGAGGCTATCCAAGAAGTAGATAAACTTAATCAGATAATGACAGTGCTAAACCTACCACAGGCCATGTTTGGGTTAGGTTTGTCTCTAGATGACTCATGATTGCCTGAAAGACCTAAACGATGAAAGAGGGTGCTATTAGGAAAATAAATCAATATTAATGGTGATTCCCAAGATATGTTAGGCATCCATTCGTTGAACTTGACCCCTGCAGTGCAGTGGTACCTTTAGTGCCTACATATGCTACATATGATGCAGAAGGGCAGGAATGAGTGTGGCCTTTCCCTGTGATGTATCTAGCTAGAGCGCCTGCAATGGTAGTGATAGGTATGGGCACAGACATCTGTATGAGATCTGTAGATGCCAGTAATTCCTTTCCACTCCTAAACAAGTGGAATGGTGGCCACTGAGCCAAATACTCCGCTTCTCCCATTGAATTCATCATATGCACCATGATCCGGTCAGTGGTCCCCTGATGCTATCTGGTGAGGTCAATTATGGTTATCAAAATGTTCTGCAAATTATTTCCCCTCCTGCCACCAACCTTGGTGGTTCCTCAGCACTCAATTAGTATGAGGACATCTGGGCAGCATTAGCTCTACAGCAGACTCATCAGGATCACTGTTCTGAGCATTGGTTGGGTAGATAGTTACAGAAATACTCAAAGTCTTCAAAGTACTGACGCTGCTATTTGAAACGAGGCCAAACTCCGCGTCTGGTTAAATTGGAGCTAGTGGTCTCGCTGGCATGGATTATCTGATCTTTAACTCAGCCCAGAGATTAGGGTGAACACCTCTCTCCAGGCCATTACAGACACTGGTTCCAGTTCTGGACTTTCATGTGATAAACGAATGCGTTCGGTGTTTAAGTGCTGCCATGATTTGTGGATGAAACATTCAGCACTTGCGACAGAGTCAATGATGATCCGAAATGAAGTGGTTACACCCATCTAAAATTTTCATGCTACATCAATTGCCAAACCCCACTTGAATTTTGAAGATTTTACCATATAAATGAGTTGCAAATGTTATTATTAGTATTATACTTATGCTACATAGTGTATGCTAAAGTGCTGCATGATGATTTTATCCTCTTTACCCATTTATTGTTAGTATATATTCACCGCCCTTGTAATACTTCTTTTCTGCCCTTTCTTTCTCTTTCCTCTCTTTACATTCCCTCTATTATACGTTCCTTTTTCTCTTATTCTTTTTAGTACTCATTTATTATAATATGTTCCTTAATTTCTTGATGTTATATTGTTATTTAATTAGTGATGTTCTCATTATGTCAAGCTCCCTGCCCCTTCAGACTGTCGTTGTCACTTCTGATGCAAGAGGAGGAGATCGCACGTGCCCCCAATACTGAACACTGTCGATGCTCATCCACCCATTCAGTAAGTACCAACAAACTGGGCAATATTTTATTTAATATTTATTTGAGAAACATGATACAACACTATTTACTGTATTCTATTTAATGAGACGGGAAACAACATTCTCTACTTTTCTTCTAATGAAATCAATAAATAACCTTTAGCATAAGTAAATAAATATGGCTGATGTTTTCCTATTGCCCAGAAACAGGCACCAACTTTATGATGAGAGCTGAAACATGTCAAGCATTTCCCTTGGAATACAACTGTGCATTTTCCCTCTGCATATATTTTGGGATCATGCTGTCAGTGGGACTGTAATTCAATGAAAAGAAGAGTAAATATACTTCTTCTACTGATGGGATTATAGGCACAGAAACACATTTGCAAGACAGATGTTAATATAAACTTTCCATTTTTGTGTTTTTTAGAGAGAAATACCATTGGAGTCTACAGAGAAGGAGCAGTATTTACGCCAAAAATTAGCTGTTTATCAAACTTGTGTAATGCAATCAACACAACAGTATTTTCTTCTAGTACACATTTTGATGGCAACCACTTTTGATGGATTGCTAGATAATTCAACTTTCAACCACATAATTCACAAGTTACCGGAGCGTGCCCTGTGGGTTTTGGTTAGCAGCTGATTTCGACATTGTTAATCAGCGGGCTATAGATGCTGTCATTTTGTGGTGTAGCTAATAATTCCCCTGAGGAACAAAAAATCAAAGGCAGCTGCAGGGAGTCATTACTGAGATGCCAGACCTCTTGCACAGTTTGTAGCATTTACTCGAGAGACACTCTTAAGTCGTTTTTCTTCATTTTCGATGAAGGCTGGTGAACACACTGTGCTTTATGTGTACATCTGTAGACGCCTACTGCCCTTACGTCTCCACATCAGTCAATATAGAAAAATGAATTAATAAAACAGTGAACAACAACACAAATGAAAAGCCCTTTTATAACACAATTCAGCAAAATGTATTTATTACCCAGCTTTCTTGGCTGAAAAGTGTATGTAGTCTCAGCAGAAATATATGTTGCCGAAGGAGATGCGATTTGCCTTGATAAGGGTGTGGGAAGTTTGGTTTGTATATTTTGAAGCACATAGCACTTATTAATTTTAGGAATGTAAATGCCAATGTGTCTGTGAAACTCCCTCCCTCCTTTAGTGTTAACGTTTAGATTACTGCACCTCTCCTAGTAGAACTTCTGGTTTAACTTTATCCTTTGGGAGGTATGACCTCCAGATATTAATAAAATACCAATATAAGGTCTCCAGAAAGTACTTTAGACATGGCCTCAGAAAATGGGCACAATACTGTGGACTCTAGAAATGAACAGAACACTTCACATATGGTCTTTAGAGATAGACACATGCTTCCAGATTTGGCCTCCTGAAATTGGCACACTAAACCTTATAGGAGCTCCAGAAATAGACTCAGTTCTCTAGATTCAGCCTTTGAAAATGGACACGAAATGCCAGGTATTGTCACCCATGGTCACAATGCTCTAGATATGGGATACAGAATTGTACACAATAAGGCATTGTATATTAGGGGTGGGCGGAACTCTCAGAGTTTCACTCTGTGGAATTCCACAGAGTTACATAAAAACTCTGTGACAATTCCCGAAGTTTCGCTAACGGGCAGAAATATGAATGTTGCCCTGCAGTTTAGGTGCAGTAGCGTGAGCTGTGCTAATAATCAGCGTGAACGTCACTATGCGGTGCGCCACAGCGCGTAGCCATTCGAGTTGATTTTGCTGCATCGCGAGTAGTACATCTACTTGAGCAGCAGCAAATCAACTCGCGAAGCAGCCCTCTCACTGCGACCCCTCATGACCGCTCGCATTTGAAAATGGTTCTACTTAAAGCCAAATCTCACCCTTGCTTCTGGAGCCTCGCTAGAAAAAAATCCACCATGCGCGGATTGGCGGAATTTGTCCAGAACTCCGTATTATGAGTGTAATGCGGAGTCTCCAAATTGCGCAAATTGCTCGGGCAGAAGAAAACATTCTGCCTATCCGTACTCTAAATGTGGGCTACTAGTAAGATCACTGAGTAGATTTGAAACGTGTTGCTGGCAAATTGACATCCAGTAGACAAAGGTTTGAATCGTGACAGGCCGCTCGTAGCCGTGAAACTCTGCCAGTGAACTCTGTGAGTGTTTGTACTTGGGATTGAGGGACTGCGAGGACCAGCAGCGGTAATATCATCATCAGCTGCGGTCTCTTCCCGGACACTCCCCTTTTCGCCTGCCTCACCCATAAATATTTTGCAGCTTGACGCGACGCGGGACGCGCGCGGGCGAGTGCCGAGCGAAGCCCGAGCCAAGGGCGAGCCCGTTTAAGCCCGTTAAAGACCGAGTAAGACCGGACCGGGCCCCCCCTCTAACGTTTGCTATTGTAGGAAGTAGTGTTTGTATTTTGTTGTATTATATATTTATTTGACCGCTCCTTTGTTAATTCTATTAATGGCGACCACACGAGGGAGCAGGAGTAAAATGCCCACGGAAGCAGCAAGGCCCATTGGATAATTTTATTGTAAGGGCAAACTCTGTTATTGATCAAGGAATTGCACTCATGGAACGGAGAGTGTCCCAAGATTTAGCATTAGCAAAACGTTCTTCTATGGGTCACTTTGCAACAGTCAAAACTCCAGACAAGCAAAACAAAGATGTAGCCTCTATACTAGTTCAGGCGGACTTACATAGCTTCCCAAATGTGGTAGATCTGTCAGCCTCAGTATCAGACTATATATCAGCTGCGCAATTAGAGAGGTCACCGGTTTTAGAGTCAAATTCATTGATAGAGGATTTAACTACTAGACAGTCGAGGGGAATGAGAGAGGGTGCTATATTAAAAACTTCAAAGAATTTAAAGAAAAGAAAAGAAAAGAAAGTACAGAAAACAAATAAAGCTCAGAAAACTATTCAAAAGGGGTCATGCGAGTTACCGTTAAGAAATGAGGAGGGAGCAGAACAACTAACTATGGATGGCTGTACTCTTATCCGCTTAGATGTCAATAATGTGATTTCGGATCCAGGGAATGTAGAGGTTTTTCCTAGCATTATTGAAACCAGTAAGGATGCTGAGGTTGAAAATAAACTTTTGGGTTACATGAGTGAGCTTTTTAAAACATACTTCTCTCCGTTAGAAAATAGATTGAAGTGTATTGAAAAACAGCTAATTGAATTGGCTGCTATCTCTAAGACTTCGAGTACTCCTGGGCCAATAAAGGCAGGAGGTAAGAAGTTAAGTTATAAAAACAATAAACCAGAGGGCTGGTTAATTAATAAACCATCTGTCCCAGTTGATAACGTAAAAATAATGGATCATACTGTTTTAGAGGAAAAAATAGCAGATAATCCTAATACCTCTACTATGAACATCAGACAGGAGGTTAATTCATCTAAGGATACTGCTTTGGACCCCATTGGGGATCGTAACTGGGGGTTCCCATCGGGGAAATTAGTTATTAACTTGCCCCCTGAAGTGGCCCCCTATTTGGTGGTTTTGACTGGGGTTCCAGAGCTGAATGATGACATTGAGGAGCCTACTTGGTCACTAAAAAACAAGGTTCAACATTGGCTCAATATAAATCGACCACTACCTTCCCACAGGACGAGTAAGATTCTAATGGTGCGTAGGGTGCCCTGGGTGGGGTGTAGAAGGAAAACCATCCAGGGAGACTGCGTTTTGGTCAATTTTGAGGACCTGGGTACGGTCGACCATATTTGTTCATGGGATATGCAGGGCACTAAGGAAGGTTTTGAAACTAAGCGGCTTTCCTTTTTTTATCCTCCCAGGAGTCGTCTTGACCCTGCTTATGATTGGAGCCGGGGTAGAGTTGGTTGTCAAGAGAGAGGAGTAGATAGAAGGGAATGGGGAAGGCAAACGACCAGGGAAGCAAGACCTAGGGACACTTGGAGAGGAATATCGACTGAAAATAGGTACAGTTGTTTGGAAATGGTCGACTGACTCCCTCCGAATAGTGGGGCTAAGCATGATAGTTGCGTGGGTCCCAGTAAGCCAAATAAAAGAACTAATCACTTGATGAATGGCATCTCTAGGGTTATAAATGAGGGCCGGGACAATGAGGTAGCAGTGATACCAATTATTTCATGCCCACTGGTAAAGGGACTAGACAGACAAGAGTCTGCAGTGTCTAAACATACTGGTGTTGAAATCGAAAGAGAATTAGCTTGTCAACAATCTCAAAATACTTCAAGGGGGGATATTGGAGGAAATCCCATTTCGATAGAAACAGGTACTTGTTTTGATATTTCCTCAGAAGCGGGGATTTTAGTAGAAGTTCAAAGGGGGAAACTGGCTCTCTTATCCTGGAACATAGCGGGCTTGGCAAACAAGGTAAAGGATCCCATCTTTTGACCTTTTATTGATAATTATGATGTTATCTGTTTTCAGGAGTGCTGGGAACAGGTTGAAATTCATCTTCCAGGGTATTGTACATATTTTTCTACTGCATCGCAGTCAAGGAGGGGCAGGTGTTCTGGTGGGCTTTGTATATATATTTCTAATACCATTAAGTTGCCCATTAAACATCAGTCCACCGGGGGGCATAATTTCTACCAGGTACTGTCTCTGACAGGGGGAGGTAAACAACACATTACCCTAGTAAATTTGTATAACAACATACCAAAGGAAGATCAAAAAAGAGTTTTGGAAGATTTAAATAACTCTTTACGTCATGGGTTTGGCTCGGAGCACAATGATACGTGCATTAGAATGACGGGCGACTTCAACTGCCACCTTTGTCCCCATAGTAACTTGGGTATATGTGGAACGGTTAATCTTACAGGTGATCCCTGTACTCATTTTGAGCACTCTACGCTGGGAAATCTGTTTAATAGTTTAATCTATGACTGGAACCTGGGTTTTGTAAATGAATTATGCAGCCCCCAGGTCAATTTCCAACCCACTTTTAATGGGCGTGGTTTGCGGTCTGTTATAGATTACACATTGGTTACTACTAGCTATGATTATAATGTCCTGGCATTTAAAACAGAGGACATCGCGTTGAGCGATCACTTTCCGATTAGTTAAATTTTTGATATTGGGATGTGTAGCAGAATAGTACCTAACGTAGTCGAAAATTTGTATCGCTATGCTATCTCGCTGGCGAAAACAAATGGTTATGCAATAAAATGGAATAAGGTTGATTCTACTAATTTTTTGCAGAGCCTAATAGTGGATCAATATAGTAATTTTATGATGTGCCTAGAGGAATCCCCTGACCCAATTGCGGTTATTAGTGCCTTTCAGAAGATTACAACACAAATTGGTAATAAACTGACAGGGACATTTCGGGATGGGGAGAGACATAAGGCAGAGGGTTGGTTTAATTCAGAGTGTAGTAAGGCGCATACTAATTTAATGCAGATTTTTAAAAAAACACCTAAAAACCAGCAAGATATTAGAACTGCTAGAGCTGTTTATAAAATCACCCTACATAAACGGAAGTTAGAGTTGAAGGAGAATGCGTGGGCTGCTTTACTAAAAGCATGCTCTTTGAGAGACAATACTGCCTTTTGGAGAGCTGTAAACGCTCCTTTTTTGTTGAAAGGAAAACTGACAGGATAGAGCTTGCTATAGAAGAACAAGTTTGGGTTAACCATTTCACTGAGTTGTACAAGAAAGATGACTTGGTTAGTTTAGATAGTATTTGCCACAGTCTGTTAGCGAGCCCATCCCTTCTGCTTTGTTTCCTTTGGGGATTTTCTTCTCCATTTTAGAGGTGCAATTAGATTTATTAGAAAGCTCAAGTAACAAAGCCCCAGGACCCGATCGGATTCCCATAGATATATATAAGGATAATATCTCCTTATGGGCCCCGCTCTTGACAAATGTGTTAAACAGTTGCAACCCTAAAGGATTTTTATCCACCTGGCAGGAAGCGATAGTAGTGCCCATTTTTAAAAAGGGAGATCGATATGACCCTAAATGTTATAGGCCTATTTCTCTACTTGACTCTCTGATGAAAGTGGCAGGTAGAATTATTTTAAATAGATTGCAAATATGGGCTAAGGACAATGGTGTTTTTTCCAAGTTCCAGTACGGTTTTAAGACAGGCTTGGGTACTGTTGAACAAGGACTTAACTTAGCTATAATAACTGGTAAATACACGGTGGAAAAAAGGGGCAACCTATTTATGACATTTGTAGATCTTAGTTCTGCTTTCGATTGTTTGAGTCATGAGCTTCTGTGGGACACCTTAATAGGGCTTGGTATTGATTTAAACATTCTCAACTTTATTAAAGAGTTATATAGAGGGGCAGGGGCAAAGGTACATTTTGGAAAAAAAGGTGAATGTACAAACAAATTCCCAATAATGAAAGGTTGTATTTTGGCACCTTTTCTTTTTAATTTATATATAAATGGTGTGGCAGAATTTTTAACAAAATTAGAAGTAGATTATCCTCAAATTGATGGCACGGCGGTGCCTATCTTACTGTATGCAGATGATGCGGTCATTATGGCTAGAACCCAAGTAGGCCTCCAAAAGGCGATAACTAGATTCTCAGCATTCATGGGATGTAGGGGCCTAAAAATTAATATTGGGAAAACTTTTACCATGTGCTGCTCATCAAAAAATAAGATTTCTTGCAATATCTTTTTAGAGCAGTCTAAGATAGGACTAACAAGTACTTTTTCATATTTAGGGATTGTTTTTAATAAGAGAGGTATTTGGACAACAGCAGTTAGTACAAGGAATCTTGCATTTACTCGTGCCATAGGCGCAGTTAAACAGTTTGCCAATAAATTGGGGGGTAGACCCGTTCGTATCCTGATGGATATTTACAAGGCTAAATGTGTGTCAACTGCTATATATGGGGCTGGCATCTGGGGTATTGCAGACTGTCGGGAAATACAAGCAAAGGAAAACTCCTTCCTGCGTTATCTGTTAGCAGTCCCGAATTCCACCTCCACATACGTTTGCCATAAGGAACTAGACTTGGTCCATATATCTGATTTAATTGTAAATTGTAAAAAAAAAATTAAATTAAAATGTAATTGAAATAAGTCCATTATTGCTATGGCATAAGATATGGACCTCGACGGCAACTGTTTTTAATAGAGCCATTTTGCTGGATTGCATTAAACTTGAGAGATCGAAAAATATCCAGTGGCTTGCATATGTAAAGGATTTTATGACCAATATGGGACACCCAGCATATTTTTATACCCCCTCCTCACTATCCATGATTTCCAGAAAGGTGCTAAAAGAAGGCTGTCTCGCTTTTTTGGAGAATCAATGGTGGTTTGAGGACAGGTGTAAGGTATCCGTAATGCAACATCACTTACTTCTACAGGGCCCTGGTTTGCAGTTTTATCTATCTCTCGAGCAATCTAGCTACAACAGAACGTTATTAGTACGATTGAGAACTGGTAGTTATTTCAGGCTCCTAACCTTCCCAGATAATAATGATTGGTCGCTAAAGTTAATCAAATGTCCGTGTGATGACCTTTCCATGCAATCAACAATCCATTGTGTTTTGTTTTGCAAATTTTATGCCTGGGGGAGGAAGAGATATTTGATTCCCCTTTTAAAGATTTGGGGCTTGAGGCAGTGTAGACCTGCTTTTTTAAAGTTGCTTTTATTGGAAGATGAATTGACTATTAATGCTGTATCCAAATTTTTAAAATTTGCAGTTAGGTGTAGATCTTCTATGGCTTAATTTTAATTTTGTTTCAAACTAGATTGTCCCACTACGAAGTACTTAATCTGCAATGTATTTCGATTTCTATTATTGTGTTTTATTGTATGTATTACTATTGTGCTTTTTATGATTTTTACTTTGAAATCGAATAGAGCTATCTTTGACTTGACTTTGACTTTGACAGGTCAAGATCGGAATTTCTCATTCTGAGGTTAACACAATACATTACTCTTGAATTTGAAATACTGACACCATTTATAAACAGCACTTTCAATGGGCACCATTCTATGGTTGAAAGTGCTAACTAAAACAACCACTGACAAAGTCAATACATTTACTTGTTGCTATGCTGCATGCACATAGAGAAACAAAACATACAAACACAGATTCCAACACATACTTGCATGAATACTGTCATACAGGCACCCTTTGACATTGAGTAACAGGTCTATGTCTACATGTAACTTTACGCACATATCCACAGACATACATGCACCGTGCACACGGACCAACAGCCATACAGTGACCTAAGCAAAAAGAGACATAGGCACAGAGGTACCATAGCATACAGAACAAAAGACTTAGAGGCATCCATGCACACAGCGAAACCAACGTACATGTAGAAATCACATAGATCAAAATACACACAGGCACACACTCGTGCATGCAGAATAGCAGATGTACAGGCACAAATGCACTAAGGTGAACAAAGAGACACCCTTGTCCTTACTAGAAAGTATATGTTCCACATTATATGGCATAGTGCCTCCAGCTTCTGCAAACAAATAGCCTCTCATAAAGCAGTTATTGACAGAAATTCTTAGGAGCCGAGTTTGAGATACTACAGATGTGTTGTATTTTTTCATTAATCCATTAATCAAATCCTCAAATGCATGACTGAGCAGGTCCACAATAAAAACCTTTTGAATCCCTCACTTCTGCCCCTTCGAAAAGACTAATATCTGACAATTGTTACACTGCATACGCTTTTCTAAATCTTCAGTCAATCCACTTGCACTTGCTCATGTCCTAGGTCCTGAATTCCTGAAAGTAGAGCATATCTGTTCACCTGTTTTCATGCAGTTGCACTTCCTAATGCTTCTATATTTGACTTGGAATATCTCCGAGCTAGTGCATGAGCAATTGCAAGTTAAAAGAATGCACTTTAGAAAGTGCAATCGCATAAAAACAGGCACACAGCACACAATGGTTGACACAACCTCTGGTGATCAGAGACTGAATGGTAACACTTATCAGCCTTCTCATAACTCCAGAAGAGTCTGTTCTCAAATTCTTTTTTACATTGATTTGTTACATCCAGACTCTTTCAAAAGACAGAAAAACATTCCTGAATGTCCATATCCACACGCCATACAGCATGAAAATAACTGAGCATCTTTTCGAATCACTGAAAATGCTGCAGACATTTCTGTGCCCTGCTTGAGTGCAAGGGCCTCCCCAATCAAGCCCTGATAATACATAGTCTCAGCTGTAACACAAGGTGAAGATACAAAAAGGTCTTAGGACATACAAGTGGATACAATCAAATAGTATTTTAGCCCTGACATCTTAAAATTGGCTTAGTTGTTTTGACTGGTGAATGGGCACCGGGATTTGTAGCCAAATGTTCCTGAAAGGCATTGGGGTTTCTACCTAGATTTTCATATCTCAGCTTGCTTTAATCTGAAGCACCATGTTATGCTGCACTCCCAGAAAAAGGCCAGCCCTTCCTTGGAGCCATTGACTCTGTTGTTGTTGAAGCCTGATGATCAGAGATGAGCAGGGCGCTCACAGCGATGCCACTTCTCTCCCCTTTACACTTTTTCCTTACAAGTTGTATCATTATTGCGGCTGTTAGCAGGGTTGTGCTGATCTATGGGACAATCAGACTGTGCCCGAAGGGCTGATCAGACAGGACAGAGTGTGGGACAGTTCTTTGGCTGTTTATGGCTCTGTTTTATGATCTATTGGACCAGTTTTTACTGTTGATTTCCATGATGTCAAAACAACCATTGTCGGAAGCAAGCTCAAATCCATGCAGTCTATCATATCTGGCAACACACCTATACACCTTGTCTTTTCCAGTTAAAAACTGCCCCAATTTGTAAAAACGAGGCACTGTTTTAGCTCTTCAATTCACCAATGGGGGGCACTTTTATTTTGGTGCATGGACCTATTTACTGTTGAAGTCTGAACTTGGCTTTTTGGAAGAGCAAAATATCTTGCATCTCACCCCATGTTCGAGACCTTTGAAGCTCAACAACCTTCTCAACATCCACTTCCACCTCTCCCTGACCGTGACCGGTGATATTTAACAGTGTCTCTCCAGGGAGAGTGTTATCAGTAGGTTGACCAGTAGAACCTTCCTGCCTGGAATCAGGGTCCTCTTTCTGGGTGTGTGTAAATGGTTTCTCCCTGCAGGGAATCTTGACACTAACAAAACTAAATTACCCCTACCACACTATAATGCGTACCAGCCTGATACCTCCTTATTTGATGTTCCGGCTAGGTCCTCACAAGTCACAGAACATTGTCTGTCTTGCTGTTGCTGTACTCAGGCATTGTTACAATTGTGATCAGGAGCAGGATGAATCAGAAGATTGACTTTCTGGTCTAACAGGATCCCCCTTGCATCGGTCCTGGGGTCACTGTACAAGGAGGGGCAGATACCGGGGTAAGTAATGCATCAATTGTTTACCTGAACAAGGAAATGGAACCCGGCAGTTAGTTGTAGATTCGTTTTTTTTAATTTAACAAAGAGGTGTCAAAAACTTCAGACAAATATTGGCCTCTAATCGAAAAAGCATGGCATCTCCTTTTTTCAGACATCCTTCTTGGGAGCTTCTTTAGAAGGACAACTAGGAATATTACTGTCCTTGTCCTGCAGGGCAGTTAAATGCTGCCCTTACATTACACCTTAGCAGTTAACAATACCTGTGACGCTGAATCAGCATCTTGTGCCCACAGGCTGCTTTCTACGGGCTTTCAGCTTCTACCCGGGGCAAGTGTTGATCCCTTGACTCATTGATCGTATTTGTAACAAGCACTCTTCCTGAGAATACGTCTCTTGGCATGGTTCTTGCAATAAGTGGTACATCACTACGGCTTAGAACCAATGTACCTTCAAAGACTTTCTGAAAGATGTCATCTGCAACAACTGCAAGGGGAGCTTGGCAGGAAAATACAGGGCCTACTCGGACCATAACATAATCCTAGGCTTTCAGTAAGGAGTGAATGAAGGCTTATAAGATTTCTAGCAAGAGTGCGGAAACAAATCCAGTTTGTGAGCTATCCTGCAGTCAGGCTGTGTATGCATTTGAACACTAGCAGCCTAATCTAAACTGGATCCTTTTGTTCACCAGTATCTATTTCAGCTCTCTCCTAGCAGCCATGATGTGATCTTGTTTTTACAAGGCAAAGATCAGGGGCATCACTTCATTTTGTGCCTTTTGCACGTGATGGACCCAGCCGTGGAGATACCAGCAAAAAGGGTATTGAAATAATCCAGGCAGCATTTACATCAACTTCTATCCCTGGGGCCTTGTTGGGGGTAGATAGATGTGGCAATGTAAGAGTAAGATGTTTTTGTCTGGAAGAAACGTTATTTTTCACCACTGCAGTGATTTGTAAGTTAAGGGGCATGTTGGCTTCAAAGACCAAGCCAAATTCTCAAACTTCTGCTTTCCAATTTTGCCACTTGAAGATCAGTAGAAAATACAGTCCACCAATCTTCATATTACACAATTTATGAAAACCATATTTGCAGGAAGAAAGCAGGTTAGAGTCATCAACAGTAGATACAAAATAGGTTTTGGTTAATCGGACGGGAGACAATGCCTGCTTAAAGTATTCAAGTTGAGTTGGATACTGCTTGTCTCTTCTTTGCCATATTTTCCAATTGGAATTTTTTGGCTATACATTGCCCTAAGAATTTGGTTATGGAGCCATTTTTTGCCTACGGATAGCAAAGTGCCAGTGTAGATGTGTATCTGACATCCTTATTTATCTATGGAACTTTTGAAAGTATCCTCAATAGAAACCACTGGGTAGTAATAGAATCTACGCATAAAATTGCTGCGGTCAACAAGACGAACCGCGCCAGCTGATGAGAAAAATCACCGTTATTGAACAAAATGACAAGAATTCAATTTACTCTTACTATTCCTGCATGATCACAGATTTTGATTCTCTTTCCTGTTGATGATTTGTGGTGCTGAAACCATATTTGAGGTTGTTTGAATTGCATCCCCTTTAGTGGGGAGGTGCCCTTGGGCAGGGGGCCCTTTTTGTTTATCAGCACGCTTTCCATCATTATTACTGCATAGGTGATTTACGGTACAGGTGCTGCCACGTGTGTATGGTCCACTGCCCTCCGCTTTTGCTTTAAGTAGATACAAAAGGGTAAACACCTCGGGTACAAAGCTTTGATGATCCATGTCCTCATATTTCTGTCATCTCCACTCTTTTGCATTTAATTTCCTACACAAACATACACTTTCTTTTTATGATACTGATGATTTTCCTTTTTTTAATTATATTTTTTATTGAGATCCATCATAGCGAAAGTAATACGAAATCATCCTACATATACCGTACACCAGTACCTAAATACATGTTCAGAACATAATGTATAGCAATCAAAATTCATTAAAACACCGATCAGCCTTGAATTACACAATTCATTAACATAAAAGAAGAAGAAAATGAAATATCAAGATAACAATCTACCTTTTTACCATGTCCAGGGAATTCTGCCATTCTACAAAAAGCAATTTTTTATTTTTATTTTTTAAAGACTTCATGTATGTACTATGTTGGAATTTAGCATTATGATATGAAAGTGTTACAATTGGTTATATAATCGCACATGCACTTTATAATGGAAAGGCCAAATGCATTTCTTAGAGATTTTTTGTAAGTATTGGGCTGTAATTTTGCACTATAATATCTAAGCTGCTATATTTGCTTACATAATTGCACTGGCACCTTATACTGGACAGGTCGAGGTGGGCATCGTATATCATTTTATATGCTAGGATATTATGTAGGCTTTGTTAGGATGCATTATTATTATTTTTTTTATCAGGATGTGAATATTAAAATATTTTATGCACCTGCACTTTGTTGTTGGTTTAGAAAGACCTTGTATGTAGACTTTGCAGTCATGAAACTCGTTGGACACTTGGTGCAGCTCTTCTTATTTGGCATGTGTGTAAGCAAACAGGGATGCCATTTACTTTAAGCAGCTGGTGACAGGTGGCTGGATGGTTACACTGTGAAGAATGTGGCAGATACACAGTTCGTGCATGTAGGCGGCTTACGTTTGGTACTCCAACTGAACTATCTTCTGTGACGTCACCGCACCCAGGTGGCTGGCTTGTATTAGTAGGTGCACTCAGGTGATGGTACGAGTACTCGTTCTTGTCCCCTTTGGTTGACTTCTCCTGCGCAACTGTTGTTGTCTGCTTTTCTGTGATAGGATTGTCACCCTCCTATCTCTCCACTCCTTTAATTCTTTGCAAATGTGGCAACTTGCCACGCTCTCTTTTTCTTGGTTCTTGCTTCATGTGTAATGTGGCGTCCGGCCATGTCTTCTTTGTAACCATTGCAAAGTGGCGACAGGCCATGCAAATGCATGTCTTTTCTACACATGCTCTGAAAGTGGCGACAGGCCACGCATTTTCACCGGGACCTCCTGCTCACTCCGTCGTGTCCTTTGGATTACGCATCATCTCCAGTTACAGACCACTCGCAGGTCCGGTCCTGTCAGTAGGACGGGGCGTCTTCTGAGGTGCGTCAACCATTTCATAGACGGCGGTGGAGGTAGGTGTGCTTTGGTGGATCTGTTCTGCAGTGCCTTCCATACCCTTCTTATCCGCGATAAGGTATTCTGGCGGTAGCTCAGGATCACTGTGGGAGGTAAAAGTCTCCCTTCTCTTGCGTCAGTGGTAGCTTGCCACTCGGAGTGTGGGACGCTCCAACGCCTGTAATGGACCGATACATAAGCCAGTCTCAAGGCGGTGTTGGAGGCACTCTCCGAATAATCTCTGGCCCACTACAGGGCAGTGAAAGTGCAGGTAGGTTGAACGCAATCTCTCTCCTTCCAGAATTCGGACCACACGGGGCCCCTCCTCTGGGATCTCCTTGGTGCTACGTGTATAGCGGGTAGCCTCCCTTCGGCCTTCTCTTTGCTTAAAAGAGTAGTTCTCGCGCCTCGTTGCTGCACTGTCTTGACGTTGGATGAGGCCCAGGTTTGTGGATGCTTGACAGGGTTGGTCACACCATGTGACATTCTTCTTGATTGTCCAATGGTGGCCAGGTAGTGCTGGTTGGGCAGCTGGTGCTGCTCTTTTCATGTAGCCATGCATTGTATAGCTGCCCTCTTGGCATGGTCTCTGCTCAGACAGTGGTGGGCCTGGTAGCTAGAAATCATGGGTGCTGTCTGCTTGTGCCCTGTCTGTTTGCTCATTCTTGAAGTGATGACGTCCTGCTACCAGGAGCATGAATGCTCTCTTCCCCCCTAAACAACAGGCGGCCACTAGGGGGCATGTGGCACAATCCTCACAAGCGCAGTGGTGGTAGACAGTGCTTTCTTGGCTAGCACTGAGTTTCTTGTCTCAGTCAAGGCAGCTTGTGGCCGTGTCTGTTCAGGACCAGGGGCATGCAGCACTTCTCATAGCCAAACTCAGGTTTGCCTCTCTGAGAGCTTGCCTCACTGGGTCTCGTTCTAGTTTTCCAGTCACTTATCTGTGCACGCAGTAGCCTCAGCGCTATAGATGGCTGGTCTGCTGTGTCAAGTCACTGTTGGCCCAGGTTCCTGTTAGTATGCGTTGGTGGCAGGATACCACTATGGGGCGGGGGGCTTGCAGTGTCTCTTCGCTGCCCCAGCTTCACTTTTTCACTACGGCCGGTCCTGCTCTAGGCCCTCTTTGCCAGCAAGTAATTGTCGATGAAGCAATGTTGCCACTGGAAGCAAACAGGTTCTTTTGCTCCCGGTGGTTGGGATGAGAGGTGACTACTGAGAAGCACTCAGGTGATGATTTTCTATCTGCTGGCTAGCAGTCTGATTAGTAAAGTAGGCAAGCGGTTCTTTTTCACTCTGGTTTGCAGTGGCGGCATGCGGCCACTAGGTGTTGCCTTAGGCAGACTTCGCTCTCCTTCACACGGGTAGTGCCAAATGCAGCATGGAAACTAGAAAAAAAAAATCCTTCTTGCCGCCATTCCCCTTTTTGTGAGTCTGTGTGTGGAATTTGGCCACTGTACAGGGCTATGCTTATTGTTGCAGGAGGACAGTCTCTTGTAATATCCACCAGCTCGAGAGGAGGCACTGACCGGGGAGCCTCCTGCTCTGACTCCCACTTCCCCACTGACTCTTCCGTGTCGGGTAGTGTGTCACAGGTGGACCTCTTTTTTTTCCAGGTGGCCTCAGTTCCTCCTTCACTGCGAAACGAAACAGCGCTCTATTCCATTCTTTTCTTTATGCTCCATTCACTTGAGCCGGGGTACAGTCTGGTGAGTGACCACCAGGTCGCGCTGCAGCCACCCTTCATCAGTCGCGGCAGCTGTACCAGAGCTGCGGGCTGTGCTTCAGAAACGTGTGCAGCTCCTTTCACCAGCAGGCACTGCCAGTTTGGGTTTTCCGCAGTGCTGGTGTGGTGCCCCAGTGGATTCTCAATGCCCCAGCGCATGCATTATGGTAGGTAGGGTCTATTTGTATGCTTGTGTCCCTTCTTTCGGGAATTGGCAACAGGGGCAACTCAAGGGTCGTTGCTCGTGCTGATGCACGTTTCCTGTTGCCTCAAAACCGTGACTGTCTGGGGCTCAGCACTACAGCAAGGCTCATGCAGACGACGGTCTGGGACAGCGGTGCTGCTAGCGGGCAATTGTAGGGGGTTGTACAGGGTGCTTGCTGTCTACCACGCTTTTCCTCCCCATGCCGAAACACCGTACCTCGCGGGGCAAAGTTATAGGCCTTACCCTCGACTAGCGCATGGCCTGCATCAGCGACTTGCAAGGAGCGCTGCCTTTGCTTTTGCACGGTCTACCATCTTGCGCAGTTTCTCAGCAGGCTGGCAGCAGCTGGCAGTAACGCAATATGTTGGAGACAAACAATCTCTGATTTCACCGTCACAATGTGGAAAGGTTGCACCCTCATATAGGGACTAGATGCCCACTTCCTCGGGCAGGCTGATAGCGGTGATACCTTAATGCGAATCTCCTCCTTTTCATGGCGGATGGTTGCAGGCAGCATGGTGTGGGGTTTCTGCAACGTCATTGGGACGGACCCTCAACATGAACATCAAACTGTGGTAGGCAACCAGCCACCTATCTACTACCTCAGGGCCGGTTGGTACGGCAGAGGCTGCAGGGCATGGCAGGTGGTGCCACTGTGCTCACTCACCGGTGGCTTTACAGTCATCCTGCACCGGTGGCAGAGAAGTGGGGGTGCCGTAGACGGAGGCTACACGTCTCCAACGAGAGACAGTTTGGTGGCTGCCAGCACACCCGCGGGTATATATCTAAAGTTATGGGGTAACCCGGTATCCCTCAGAACCTGGGCATGTACAATACAAGTAACAATTGGTTCTGTCGGGTATAAGAACAATTTCTTTGTGGTTTTCAAATATTGGATATAAGCCAGAAAATTAAGTAAAGGCAAAAAACTTGAACACAATAGAGAATCAACAAATGTATCTGATTCATAGAGAAGAACGTATTTTTACTTCATATTTGCAAATCTTCAAGACAGAGTCACCGATCCTCATAACATGGAAGCTGTCCAATAACTCAATTACAAAGCAGTGCATGTGGACGTGGTTATAGTGACAAGGTGAATGAAGTGACAAAGTGAACAAGTTTGTGTATTATACAATGAAGTGGACAAATACTGTACAAATAAAGAGATGTTGGAAAAAGGTCCAATTACAAATCAAACGATAATGGTCAATCTAGCAGAGTCAATGAATTACATGAAATGTTGTGCTAGGGAGCCTATTACATGGACCGAAAAACCGTCGACGTTTCGACCCAAACACACTGCACGAGTTAAAGAAGTCAACATGGGTCTTCTTCAGGACAAAGAACTGCTGTGGACAGCCGATACTCCTGAGTGATTTGTAGTCTTACGCCAAACACAACCCCAAGGCCTTGGGGAGAGTGAAACAGGGGTTTAAGTCCAACTGGGCGTAAAGTTGAGTGACCGGATTAGTGGAGGTCAGGCTGGAAAAATCCTTGGCGCTCAACTGGTGTTAGCCAAAGCGGTGGTGGAACGGTCAAAGGATCGCTGTTCCATATGCTGGAAAATGTCATCTGGTTCCTGGCGGGAATGCGAGAACGTGTTAATCGTTCCAAGTGGCAGCGACGTGATGAATTAAGGCTGCTGGATATGACAAAAAGCTGGTTTCGGGAAATGTACCGCAGAGGTCTCGCGGACCGCCGTAGAGCGCAAAAATAATTATCGTGTCTTGCATGCACAGAATGCATGTGGCAGCCGTGGGGTCAGACCCGCTCGTCGCCAATGTTGGATCGTGGGCCCGAGGCCCACATGCTGTGGAAATGACGGACACCAACACAGTGATTATCGTTACTAGCAATGGCCTCGAGCACCTTCACCCGGGCTCTTCTAATGGCAGGGTCACATGCCCAGTGACGCATGTGTTGGATGGGTGTGGGGTGGGTGTAGGGGCCAGCCCTCGTGGGAGTGGCTAGCAAAACATTAGACTGTGTCCAGCAGGACACACATATATGGTGCACCAGCTTGACTAAAAGCCCTCCTTTGCTCCATTTGCCGGTCGTAAGGTTGGTGGTGCTGCAGTATGCCACTGAATGGGCTAACCTGTTGTGGGCTAAATAGGTTGAAGGATAACCTCTTTTAAACTGTTGCCCTGAACTGTTTCAGGATCGTTGCTGTTACCCTTCTCCTTGGCTCGGGGCATGGGCTGGCTATGGCTAGGTTTGGCTCCTTGTCTAAGGAATTATAAGGCGCACTAAGGAAAATGCCAGCCAAAATGTCCAAATCTGTCACATCTGCCAAAAACTCAACAGAGAGGAAAGAAACCTTACCAGTCGAGTTAAGGAGCACCCAAAAGAGAGCACCAGGGTTCACTAGGGTGCATGCAGCTGCGCGGGCCACGCAATTCGAAATGGAAGGATAAAAAGACTCACCTGCCATTTCCCCTGATGGTATTGTTGCTGGTTCCCCAAGCACCCCCTCACTCATGGTTGTAGAGGCCGGAGGTATGCTGGTGAAGGAGAGGAAGGTTGAATACATGGGAGCTATTGGGACACAAGGAGTGTTGGGTGGTGGAGGCGCAGGATTCACTAGCACTGCCGCTAGAACTGTCGATGCAAGGGGTTGAGGGGCACGAGGAAGATCAAGGAGAATGTCATAATCTTTCATAGGAGGGGGGCAGAAAAACAGAGTTATCCACTGAGAACACTGAGGATGGAGGCCTGTGCCCCGTATTTCAGCGCAGTGGTAATAATGCCAAGAGTGGATGTATTATCAAGCAAAGGGGCCAGGGTGAACCCCTCCAAAACTCCCAAAGTTTGGGCCAGATTGGGGAACCTTATAAAAGCCAACCATGGAGAATTATTAGTAATGACCATGTCAATGCTGGTTCACAGGAGGAGAGGGAGTCGGTACTGGGTCACGGTAGCTCTATGGCCAAACAGATTAAGGCAAACAAGACTCCCCAGGGCTTAGGATTATACTTCAGGAGCTCCTAAAAGAGGTGAAAGTCATTAAAGCCACTCAAGCAAATATGGCGGATGATATGAGAGAGCGGACTGTGTACAGAGGGGGGTCTCTCTACCAGGCTAAATGAAATGGAGCAAAAAGTGTCTGACTGTGAGGACAAGATTAATAATTTAGAAAAATCTAATGAACAGCTTGAGAAGGAGACATTATGGATTAGAGAAAAACAGGAGCAGATGGAAAACTATGCAAAAAGATCTAACCTTTGGATTACGGGTGTTCCAGAGCATAGTGAGGATGCTGGAGTATGCGTAAAAATGGTGGAAAATCTGATATGGTCTTTGGCAATTCCAGATAATAAGCACGATTTAGCAATCACATGGGCCCACTATGGGGGCTCATTAGGATGGTGGGCGGAGGCACAACCGCCGCGCTGGCGGTGGCGGAAAATGCCCTATTCCGCACTACATTGGTGGTCATTGCGACCGCCGTATTATGATGGGCATTGACAGCCCATTTCCCGTCTGCTGCGGTGTTTGTGGTTCCGCCAGAAATCTCCGTCCGCACCGGTAGCAGACGGAGCCAATAGAAAGGGACCACCGTGCGGAATGAGGTGAAGACCACCAATCATATCACGATGCCTCAAACAGTCCATCACACCGCAGCAGAGAATCCGGCCTATCCTGGTTGGCGGTGGCAATACTGCGGAAACCTCCACGAGTTCATGACCGCTGGATAAATGGCGGTCTTTAGCCTTTCCACAGGAAATCCGACCGCCGCAGACGGATTTTCAACTTTTCCGCAGGTGAATCCTGGAATACGACTGCGGCGGTAGGGTGTTTCAGGCAGGGCATCCTTATCCGACCACCGGTTTTGTAGCGGTACCTGCGGGCGGTTAATTTCCGCTACCACGGCGGTTGGGATGGCTTTCCAACTGCCATCAAATCAGCCCCTATGTTGGTGAACTTCGCCGATCACAGAATTAAAGAGATAATTCTGACTAGGGCAATAAAGGAGAAGGCCTTTAAGTCTGTGGACAATTTCGAATGTTTTCAGACATGATAGTTGAATACGCCCCGAGGAGTAAGGAATTTAAAACCCTGATTCCAAAATTCAAACAGCTGGGGGACAGGCTTTGATAATTCAGTTCTCTAAACTTAAAGTGCTGTTTATGGGCTCTTTTTGAATATTGGGCAATGTGTGGCTGACGCCACAAAGTTTTTAGAGTCACTGCTTTGTGTTATGCAGCTTGTTTGAGGTTTATTTGCAGATGAAGTTGGGGAAGGGGAGAGCAAGGGGAATCTGGTATTGAAACAGGACAGTTTCCATAAGAAGTGTGTGGAGGGGTCTGCGAAAAACTTTGGAATCTCGAAAGTACCGAAGTTGCGTGGGCCTTGTGCTCCCAGCCTCCCACTGTGTATTGTCCACTGTCCATGTCTAGTACGAGAAGGTAGGCTGTCATGCATTAGGCTGAGGGGAACAGCAGGAGGCTTAGGCATTGCGTCATGGTGCCAATATCCCTGAGGGTGAGGGTCAGGGCCTGTTGCTCCCTGACAGCATAGGAGCGTTGCCCCCCTGCCTACGAGCCATTACTTAGTCACACACTCTTTATTCATTTTCCCATGCCCATTATTGTCCTGTCGTACTTTAATATTCGGGACCGCGTAGGGGACAGGGCCCTACCCCTGTCTATCTTGGTATTAGCGAACCGCAAATGGTAAATGCGGCATGTACGAGTGCTTTATATATCGTTCTAGCTATGAATGCACTGTGTACACGTTATTCAGCTTCAATATGCGGGTTCCATTTTGGAAGCAGTGGCCATCTTGTCATTGCCCTCACATAGGCTATGATGGAGTTAATACGGGCCTCACAGTACATGGGCTTTCCCTCTGACTTCTCTGTGACCTGGGCAGCTGGCTCTGCTGCCCCGGGTCAAACCGGTCTCACGAGCTCCCCTTCCTCCGTCCACCTGTGATTAGCATCAGGGTTTGACCCGTCATAAAACCCTTTCATTCTATACAATCCCCCGGCTAATCTCTTCCACACCTGCTTGTTCCTGCTTTATGACTTGTTTCCCAAAACAGGAGATGCTCATGTTTATTGGGGGGTCTATTTACATCAAAACGTGGGATCTGAACCTTACTGTGTAAATCATTGTGGGCTGGCCGAACTGGAATGTGGGATGGTCATCATGACTCTGCTTTTTCGTTTGTAATGTATACCTTTATATGACCATATCGTAAACCAAGGAATGTGTGCCTGGAGCATGATATTTTGTACTTAAGGAGAAGTCCGTTCCTATGATTTTCAGCAGTCTCCTGAGAACATACACGCTGTTGTACTTCTAGGATACCTGTCATTGGTCTGCAGCCAATAAACGAATCTTTGACTTCACCCAGAAGACTCTGTGTTTCTGTAGGTCCGGAACAGGGTGAACCCAGAAGTCATAGGGTGTGTGCCCCTGCACCGCTGGGTCTAAAATACCCAGTACTTCAGTTTGGCGCCCAACGTGGGGCGATTTCAGCGGTACCAGTCCAAGCCAGAGGTTCGTGAGGAGCTTCGTGTGGAAATTCCGGAGGAAGGCCGCCACTTCATCGACCCCTGCATGTCGACGTGGTCCGAAAGTCTTTTCTGCGAGGTTCTCCGCGTCCCGACGGCTACGAAGGACTGCTGCCCTGATTAATCGACCTGTTTTGGACCCTTGACGAGTTTTGAGAGAGCGAAACAATCGAGAGAGTCTTCTGGTGACACCATCGATCAGCAATATTCAGTTAAGTATAAGTGGAGCGTCTCCCATTTGTTTTGGTATCCTTCGGGATCATTTGAATTGGTACTTTGGAGTTTGCAAACGCCAAAACCAGAGGACTCGTGTATTCACGAGGCTATCGTAATCGATAATCCTTTGACGTTTGGATCTAGACTAGTGAGCAAAGATGCCTGGTTCTGGACTATTTGGTAGATTATTCTGTTTGGGTTGTGGAAAAGATTTCCAGCTAGAGGAATCATGTCCGGTTCCTCCGGTTGGAACTCCAACTTATGAGCTCTATGTAAAACATGGCGTAGGCCCCATTGCATATAACGAAGTGTGGATCCACTACACCAGGAAAGATGGTGTTTTAAAATGGCCCCAAAATGGTAGTTTTGATACTGATATTTTAGATAATCTGGAAATTAAATTGTTTAAGAAGAAAGCCTGGCCGGCGATGTTTGACTCTTTCCGCTTATGGCGAAAGGAAGCCAAACAGAAGGAAATCAAGTTAGCGAAAAAGAATAAGAGAGAGAGAGGTATGTCAGTAATGCAAGCAGCTGTACAATTTAAAGACAATGAAGAGGAGCAAATGAATGAGCAATTGCACAGGCAGCATAAGTTAGGGATTGACAAATGTTACCCAGCTTTGCCACATTCTAAGCAGGATGAGTCAGAAGAAAAGGAGAAAGATCCCCTGATGTCACATTTGTTGAGTTCGCCACCCCCGTATGCTCAAACTGCCACGGCGCCTCCACAGCTTGTAAATATGCCGCCTCCAGTGCATATACTGCAAGCCTTGCCGCAACCGCCAGTTGCTTTGCAGCCAGTTCCTATTCCTGTAGCGCAGCCCTCTCAAGCGCCGCTAGTTGTGCTTCCCACTGCCCCCGCACTTCTTGCGACTTTGCCTAATCCAGTAACTGCCTCCCCTAACACTCTTCCTTCCACCACTCCAGTTCCTGTCTCTACATCCTCTTTTCTTCCCTCTGTTTTTCCCCCTGTTCTCGCCTCAGCTTCTCCTTCAGCGCGACAGCGCTTAGCTAATGTGGTTACTACATTAATGTCTCCTCTCTTTGGGTCATCTGGTGCAACTCCTGGTGTACAGCGTAAGCAGTTGCGCAGCCAATTGCCTAACCCCGATGAGAAAAAGGTAATAGATCACATGGCGCGTAGATGGATCGTTTTTCCTTCACTGTATGATGTGGAATCAGTTGTCAACACTTTCCATCAATGGGATGCCCCGAAACAGAGATATGTGTTTGAGAAAATGTGCGAAATTCTCTGTGAAGAATTGGAGGATAGTGGTAGAAATCCAAACCCGCAGGAATTGTGTAGAGTGAGGTTCGATTTTGGAACTGGTATAATTGTGGACCGCGAAGTAGATAAAGCAGTTGCGGTTGTATTGTCCTTAAGGAATGACGATTGCCAACAGTCATTGTTTGAACAAGAGGTCCTTGTGGGGAAAAAGGCAAAAGCGCGACAATACCCTATGAGAGAAGTTCCCCCGGTATGGAAGGAAGCGGTTGCAGCTGTCGGTGGTAACCCCGCTGTGGCAGCGCATTTCCAGCGTGTTTGGGTGCATGTTCCATGGAAGCGCTCTGAGGTGTTAGCGCTTAAGCAGTCCTTGCCTGATCCCCGTAAAAACCCAGCAGGTTATTATAAAGAGTTGTCACAGACGGCAGGGTCATGCATTATGAATCTGGCCGACATAGACATGTTGTTTGGTAATGTTGTTCCACAGCCTCTATGGGGATCAATTCGTAATGTAGATCACAATGCAGAACTAGGGGATACATGGACTAACATTGTTGCTGCTGATGCTAGACAAACTGGTGGTGCGAAACCAGAACCTTTAGTAGCTGAATTGCCTGGTAGAATCATCACGTATATGAAGACAATAATGCCTGCGATGCGCTTAAATTGGGACAAGTTATCTGCATGCAAGCAGAAGAAAGATGAGACAGTGTCAGACTTCTTTACTAGGTTTGAAGAAACGTTTATTGACCACAGTGGGCAGAATATGAGTACTGAGGGTGGCCAACGGCTGTTTGTGGATAAGTTTGTGCAGAATTTACTTCCTGACCTGTGTAAAAAGTTAAAAGATTCAGAAAGTTCTTGGGCTGTTTCTTCTTCAGCGCAAATACTGGCTACTGCACAGTATTATGAAAATAGAGATAAAGACGAGAAAGATAGAACGGAAAGGAAAACGAAGGAACTAAAGACAAAGGTCCTTTTACAGCAGGCCTATCCGCCACGTGGAGGTGGTAATAATTATAGGCAACCCCAAGGTGTCTATCACCAACCCCAACAGTTTCAGACAAACCAGCAAATGAACGGGTATTACCAACCACGTGTCCCTGTAGGTCCCAACCAATGTTCATACTGTAAAGAGGAAGGTCATTTTAAATACAGTTGCCCTAAATTAATGCAGCGGAACAGTAATGCGTATGGCGCAAGAGGAAGGGGTGGTCAGCAAGCTCCTAGAGGCCGAGGGCGTGGAAGTGTTCCCCAGAACGCGCGTCCTCTGCCGCCTCAAAGTACCATCAATAGCTTTGATCAGCAAGCTAACGCGATTAGCAATACGGCTCAGTATTATAATAATGATTATTATGCAGAGGACGGTGATACAGAGAATAATGATTACTAGGACAGCCATAGACAGAGAGAGGGAGTTGTTTCAGTGCCAGTGGATCAGAGTGGACCGTATGTTGAGGTGACTACAGCAAATGTAACGGAGCCTTTTCTGCTAGACACTGGTGCTGCAAAGAGTTCAATCATGCATTCAAAACTCCCTGGCGCACCTTTGTCTGGCGATATAAATGTTTCAGTAGGTTTTTCTGGCGCCCCGGTTAGGAACCCGATTTCCAGTCCCATGTCACTTTCTGTTGGACCTTGCGAGCTGAAAGCACCTCTGATCCTGACAACAGGTTGTGGTGAGAATTTGCTAGGATTAGATTTGTTGAAAAGATTGCACGCTACACTGTATTGTTCTCCTTCAGGAGTACAACTTACATTAGGCAAGAAAGTGATTTCCCCAATGTACTTGTCTAAAAACACGATGCCACCTGAATTGACATCCCTTCCGGATGCCCTTTGGGCTACTGGTCCCAATGATGTGGGCCTCTTGGAGATACCGCCATATGTGGTGACTCTAAAGGCTAATGTCAGACTGCCACGTATTCCCCAGTACAAGATCTCTAATGAAGGGCAGAAAGCATTGTTAGACATTGTCAGCGACTTGATTAATAAGGGTGTGATCGAAGAGACAAGAGGCAACGTTTGCAATAGTCCGATTTTACCTGTCTTAAAACGAACGGACCCTTCACAGCCACCTGTTTACAGATTTGTGATTGATCTTAGAGAGGTTAATAAGATTGTTGTGCCACAGTTTCCGGTTGTCCCTGATATAACTGCCTTGTTAACGATGATTCCAGCCTCTGCTGCATGGTTTTCAGTGATCGATTTAAAGAATGCTTTCTTTAGTATCCCAATTGCAGAAGAGAGCAGAGATATTTTTGGTTTTAGTCTGGGAGGCCGAAGCTTCCGCTTCAAACGCGCTCCCCAGGGCTACTGTGAGAGTCCATCCATATACAGTCAGGCTCTGAAAGCGCAGCTTGATGCACTTGTTTTACCTAGTGGCGCTATCCTGATTCAATATGTGGACGATTTACTGATCGCCGCAGATACTGAAAAGATTTGTAAAGAAGCCACATTATCACTGTTGCGCCATTTATCCGCTTTCCATCACAAAGTGTCTCTCTCTAAACTGCAATATTGTCGACAAGAAGTGACCTACTTAGGTCATCTCTTATCGAAGGAGGGAAGGAAACTGACCCCAGAAAGAATTCAAGCTATTGCACAGTTAAGTGTGCCGAAAACACAGAGAGAAGTGCATGCTTTCTTGGGCATCACTTCATACTGTAGGCATTGGATCCCTAGTTTTTCCTTATTGGCAAAACCTTTGTTAGCCTTAACATGCAAAGACACACCGAATCCTATCCCATGGTCTGAAGAGTGCCAGAAAAGTTTTGTGGAATTGCGTAATGCATTATGTTCAGCACCTGTGTTGGGTACTCCCGACTACAGTAAGCCTTTTACATTGTATGTTCACGAGAAAGATGGATGTGCGTTGTCAGTGTTAACACAGCCTTTTGGCGACAGACCGCGCCCATGCGCATATTTTTCATCTACCTTGGACCCTGTAGCAAGGGCATTGCCAAGCTGTCTGAGAGCGACAGCTGCTGCAGCGATGTCTATCCGGCAATCGGCTGGTTTGGTAATGGACAACACATTGATTGTCATGGTTCCACACGCTGTAGACACATTATTAAATAGAACCAAGACACAACACTTGACCAGTGCACGATTATCGGGCTACGAACTTACACTGTTAGCTAATCACATACACATAAAGAGATGCAATACGCTGAATCCAGCTACATTGTTGCCAATTCCAGCAGACTCAGATGAGATTGAACAGCATGACTGTCTGTTCAGAACAGAAGAAGAGACGAAAGGGAGAGTAGATCTGAAAGATACTCCCCTGACTGAGTGTGATGGCACTTTATGGGTAGATGGTTCATGTTTTAAACTCCCTAACGGTGACACGACTGCTGCATATGCTATCACGACTTTGCACCCGGTCGTGGAAACTGCACGAGTGCCACATAATTCGGCCCAAGCAGCAGAATTAATCGCCCTCACGAGAGCATGTGTGTTGTCTGAAGGAATGAGAGTGAACATATACACAGATAGCCAGTACGCCTTTGGCGTGGCTCATAATTTTGGGCGTTTGTGGAAGGAGCGTGGGTTCCTGACGTCGCATGGAGCTAAAATTCAGAATGGGAAGTTAGTGAATGATCTCCTTGAGTCACTGACCCTACCGTTGCAAGTTGCGATCATGAAATGCAGTGCACACAGGAAAGTCACAGATGATGTTGGACGTGGGAATGCGTTTGCTGATGAGACCGCGAAAGAAACAGCACAGAATGTGAAGACTAGAATGTATGTTGCAGGTCCCGCAGGATGGGTTAATGATGTGGGAATGTGTGAGAACACAATAGAGAGTGTGAAGTCGCTTCAAGCTGAAGCCACAGAGGAAGAGTTAAGCAAGTGGAGAGAAAGTATGGGTAAGTTGGATGAGAATGGTTGTTGGATTGATCTGACAGAACATAGGCGTTGGTTGTTGCCTGATGCATATGTGCTTCCAGTGGTTACTATGGCACATGGAATGGCACATATCAGTACGAAAGGTATATGCAAGTTGTTGGCTCCAGTATGGCAGAATGCTGGGATTCCCAAGTGTGCAGAGAACGTGGTCAAGAATTGCATAGTATGCTTGAAGTACAACCCTGGTAGGGGAACCCCAACTCCGGCTGGTCACTTTGCACCCCCATCATGTCCATTTGAAGTTTTGCAGCTGGACTTTATTCACATGGAAAGATGCAACAACCTGAAATATGTACTGGTGGTTGTTTGTGCTTTCTCAAAATGGATAGAGGCTTATCCTCTGAAAGATAACACTGCCCTATCCACAGCCAAAGCCCTTGTGAAGGAGTTTTTCCCTAGGTTTGGGATGCCAAGAATGGTGTGGTGTGATAACGGAAGTGAGTTTGTGGGTAAAGTGATGAAGAATGTATGTGAAGGGCTAGGGATAAAGCAGAAGTTCCACGCTGCAAATCACCCCCAATCAGCTGGATTAGTAGAACGCTACAACGGAGCCTTAAAGCTCAAGCTGGCTAAAATCCAGGCGAGCACCGGTCTTAAATGGCCTGACGCTCTGCCTTTAGCACTCCTGTCCACCAGAATGACCATACACTCACGAGTGGGACTTAGCCCTTACGAGGTCGTCTTTGGCCGCCCGGCTAATGTATGGGGCGTGCCAAGACCGGCGAAATTTAGCGAAATAGAACATCCAGTACTGCTCGATTACCTGTATGATTTGACTGTTAAACTGCGTGTTTTGCACCAACAGGTACATGATACCCTTCCCCAAGCCTCTGAACCTCCTGGACACCCTATCAACCCTGGTACGTGGGTGCTAGTCCGAAATTTCCAGCGCAAGAGCAACGACGAGCCTCGCTGGATCGGCCCTCATCTTGTTCTTCTTTCAACAAGATCAGCAGTGCGAGTGAAAGGGAAGAAGCACTGGATTCATGGTACTCACTGCAAGGTAGTCCCCTTGCCTCTGCCATATGACCAGTGGGTCAAGGAGGGTATCGCCGACTCAGAGACAGACATTGTACCTCGCTTTGTACCATTCAGTGACGCACGCATAAGAGGCACAGTTTCAGACCAAGAGAGTGACAATATTCTGCAGGAAGCTGTGCCACCATCAAGTCGACTGGACACCACTGAGCCTGAACTTTTGTTTCAAGACCAAACAGCACCTGGCCGTCGCCGCTATAATTTGAGACCTAGGCCCATGGACAAATAAAGATTTCCTCATTATTTCCCTTTTGACATTTTTGCTCTCCCATCTGAAGGACTTTCTTGATTTTTGTTTTTCGAACCACCATCCGGGTTCTGCCGCAGGGTCGCGGTGCCAAGACTTTGGGGTACAGGCCGAAGACGCTAGGTCGACGGTTCTGGTTAGTCTAGGGCGTTTCCCTGGACTGACAGGCGTGCCCCTTAGCAGAAGAAACTCATCCACCGCGAGCGGCCCGAGTAGAGGATGGAGTTTTTTAAGATGGAGAGACCGATTGAGGAAATGAACTTTAACGCAAGGATGTGTAGAATTGTAAAAAGTAAATGTTTTGTCTTTTTGTGCCTTTTTACACTGTGTAGCATAATAATGTTTATTGTAGGATTTGTGTTTTTCTCCGCTCAAAAACCCATTGAACCCACTCAACAGCCTATATCTCTTTCTACTGCCTCCTCTCACTCTTTTCACCCTTTGCCTGAGCACGAACAGACCAGACGATCAGAGTTCGTAAATAACTCGTTTATCCAGCTCTTGCACCAGCACCAACTAGTAATGAATACGACCAATTGCTGGGTGTGTGGGTTAATGCCCCATACCATTAACAAGGGTATTCCCTACCTGGTGCTGCCGTACAGTTACAATGGATCGTCATGGGCATTCCAAACCATGTTTCTATATGCTCTAGATACATACTCCCCTCGCCAACCGCGTTCCATCAGACCTATCACCAATAATAAGGCTTTGATGAAAGGAGTTGCCGATATGAGTAGGGATATCAATGCATACTCATCTATTCCCAAAGAAGAGTTGAGACCTTATGTAGGATGGAACGCGACGGGGTATAGTATTAGTCTGGGTGAAAGACAGCGAAAAATCTCATCTCCAATCTGGGTCGTACCCCACATGGGTCGGTTCTGCTTACAGGGTAATGGTCAGAATCCTAGAGCTCAACTGGGAAGGAGTGACTGTACTGAAACGTACACCTTCCCGTCGCAGTTTTCCCCTGCGTTTCTAGCTGCTAAGGGCACATATTTCATCTGTCATGACCGAGCATATACATGGCTGCCCCCTGATTTCTCGGGCACATGTTATATTGCGAACTTGCTACCGCCGACATTTACTGCTGCCTCTGACTATCACAAGACCAGAGTTGTGAGAGGTGTGATTAGTAAGGAGGACACTGCCGGTCAGGAAGCAGGAGACTTCTTCTTGGGTTTCCTGCCGTTTTGGGGACCTATGGTCAATAGTAGGAACCTGAGACAGCTGACTCGTGTGGTTGAATCCACTGTCAATGTAACGGCTGGTGCCCTTAGTAATCTGACAGCTGAGCTCCAAGCGGATCGCCTTATGACTCTGCAGAACCGCATGGTTCTAGACGTTATTCTTGCAGACCGCGGTGGGGTATGCAAGGTCATCCAATCCAGTTGCTGCATTTTCATACCAGATAATGCTCCAACAGTGTATCAAGCCATCTCCAAACTCCATAAAATATCTGAAGCCATACACGTGGATAAGGGAGATTGGTCACTGGTGGGGTGGTTCTGGGAATTGCTATCTGCCTGGGGATGGAAAGTTCTGATGGTCATTGGAATGATCTTAGCCATTCTTTTCCTGTTCTGTCTGTGTATACAGTGTGCTCCCGCGATATGTGGTCTCTGTACTACCTTATGTGTAAGGAAACCTGTATCGAGGGACGAGCTAAGTAATAGGATGATGCTACAACAACATCTCCATGACTTCGTGAACATTGACCTAGACTCGGATTAAGATGAGTATAGTGATTGCCTATGTAAGGGCAAAAGGAGGGTCTGTCGTACTTTAATATTCGGGACCGCGTAGGGGACAGGGCCCTACCCCTGTCTATCTTGGTATTAGCGAACCGCAAATGGTAAATGCGGCATGTACGAGTGCTTTATATATCGTTCTAGCTATGAATGCACTGTGTACACGTTATTCAGCTTCACTACGCGGGTTCCATTTTGGAAGCAGTGGCCATCTTGTCATTGCCCTCACATAGGCTATGATGGAGTTAATACGGGCCTCACAGTACATGGGCTTTCCCTCTGACTTCTCTGTGACCTGGGCAGCTGGCTCTGCTGCCCCGGGTCAAACCGGTCTCACCAGCTCCCCTTCCTCCGTCCACCTGTGATTAGCATCAGGGTTTGACCCGTCATAAAACCCTTTCATTCTATACAATCCCCCGGCTAATCTCTTCCACACCTGCTTGTTCCTGCTTTATGACTTGTTTCCCAAAACAGGAGATGCTCATGTTTATTGGGGGGTCTATTTACATCAAAACGTGGGATCTGAACCTTACTGTGTAAATCATTGTGGGCTGGCCGAACTGGAATGTGGGATGGTCATCATGACTCTGCTTTTTCGTTTGTAATGTATACCTTTATATGACCATATCGTAAACCAAGGAATGTGTGCCTGGAGCATGATATTTTGTACTTAAGGAGAAGTCCGTTCCTATGATTTTCAGCAGTCTCCTGAGAACATACACGCTGTTGTACTTCTAGGATACCTGTCATTGGTCTGCAGCCAATAAACGAATCTTTGACTTCACCCAGAAGACTCTGTGTTTCTGTAGGTCCGGAACAGGGTGAACCCAGAAGTCATAGGGTGTGTGCCCCTGCACCGCTGGGTCTAAAATACCCAGTACTTCAGTTCCCCATACGGTACAGAGTCCCACATTCATTTATGCGTCCTTCATGGGTGGGGCCATCACGGAGCTGTACAGTCATATGCATCCTTCAGTGAAAGGCAAGTTGCTCAGCTTGTTGCTGAATAATAATGACTAATGAAAGATAACAATAACACTGATTTTTACGGTATGGCTTCCGGATGGGGTTAGGATAGTGTGCTGCATCTGGATGACTAACTGGATACGTAAGGCCACTGCACAGCCAAGGTAGGTTGGCGCTATACTGGCCTTGGACGGATTTTAAATCGTCGCCCTCTGGTGTGTAACTAAGATCGTTGAGGTAAGATGATTATTTTACCATGCATCAGTAAGCACAGTATACATGCCCCACCATTTTTAAAGTCACCAAACGCATGCTAGGGGTGGGTGGAAGGGCGGGACTCCGACCGTTGCATGAGAGAGGGTGGGTGAGGAGGTATGGGTCAGAGCAGGGGTATTAGGGTGATTGATAAAAAGAGATCCAGAATGGCGAAGAGCGAAGGACCCAAAGAGGGTGAAATTCGGAGGGCACTTACCTTGGGGGTGCCTGATTGGTCGATGTTCTTGAAACTGAATGGATTAAAATGGATGGCGGGATGGAGAGCTCCATTTGGTAGGATGTGGTGTGATCGCAGAGCTCGGAAACATAAGAAGCCTAGGGACAAATTGTGGGCTGTCTTGACGGCCCTAGGGGCCCCCGCTGACCTTCTTGCAATCTTGAAAAAACTACACCAGGGTAATTTTGCAAGGGTAAGGTGTGGCAGAGGTGGAATTCTCTCGGAAGCTTTTCCCGTTGACAGGGGGGTTAGACAGGGTTGTGTGCTTGCACCGACCCTTTTCTGCCTCTTTGTAAACGGGGTCTTCAACCACCTGAATGAGCTAAGCGACATCGACGCTCCTAGGTTGGCGGGCAACAGGGTGCCAGCTATCATGTTCGCAGACGACACCCTGTTGATCTCCAAATCTCCCATGGGCATACAGAGGGTCCTAGATGGCTTTGTGGACTTCTGTACGACACACAGTTTGGAGATCAACACCACAAAAACTAAATACATGATCTTCAACCCGTCTGCTTCAGCTCGACCAAGCCCCAGGATCGGGGCCTCCAGCCTAGAGAGGGTACATACTTTTGAATATTTAGGGGTTACCTTTAATCAATTCATGAAGTGGGACTCTCACCAGACAAAAGCAAATCTGAAGCTAACCCAGATGACGGGTGCCATTTCCAGGATGACAAACGGCCTGACTTACAAACCACTAGGCCCACGCCTCCATATTTACAAAACCCAGGCTAGGGCGGCTGGGTTATATGAGGGCGAAATTTGGGGGCATACAGCCAATCAAAAACTGCAGATGATTGAGAATAACTTCCTGAGGCAGTTGACAGCCCTACCGTCTAGCACACCATTACTACCATTAAGACTAGACATGGACTTAAGACCTATTGTGGTGGAACTTGGGCTTAAACCTCTAACTTTTTGGCGTAAAATATGGTGTACTCCAGAGCTCGAGAACTTCAGAATGGAGTTACAAGAGATTTTGCGCCTTGTAAAAGTGGACCAAGTCCCATGGCTAATGCACGTGAAACATTGGTGTGAGATAATAGGCAGACCCGATCTGTGGTCTGACCCAGCCAATGCATGTTACACGATTTCACGCAAAACTATCTCATTGGCCTATTATGAGCACAATTTACGTGTTCTATTAACGAAGGTCAGGGCTGGGTCTTTATCTGAGTACTTTCTGGGGTTCAAAGACACGTACCATCGAGAATTAGTCCTAGACAATATCGAACCCACGTTAACCAGAAAACTTTATTTACAATGGCGTTATGGCACCCTCCCCTTAGGGGCTTTTACTGCAAGTTGGTCACACCTGCAACTAGCAACACAATGCCCAGCATGCGGCCATCCTTACGAGTCAGATTTGCACATTATATTTTTTTGCATAGTATATCAAAGACCGAGGAGATACTGGCTCGTCCCTTTATTAAAAAATCTGGGCTTTAAGCAGCTCCTCCCAGCCTTCAGAATTTTAAAAACTGATCTATCAGCTCCCATAGTATTCGCAGTTGCGAAATTTTTAACAGCTATGTGGATCATTCGTAACCGTTGCATAGAATCAAACACTGTGTCTAAAACACCTTCTGTTACAGTTGTGTCGTAACTGCTAATTGACACATTATGTAATGCGTAATATGAATTTTTCTTTTTCATGTTTTTGTATGCTTATTTTGTGTTTCCTTTTATGGTCCTAGTGGCCAAAATAAAGCTGATATGATGATAAGAAGCCTGTAGAGCTTTTTGGCCATGCACTTGTGCACTTTAGTAAAGGTTTGAGAGCACTTTTTGAGGAGGCAGGCAGCTTAGGTTGCACTTAAGAGATTGGATGCACTTTGTGTTCTTGGCTGTCGCTTTCACACTATTGCACTTTTGGACTGAGCACTTTAGGCACTCCACGCACTTTAATTAATTATGTTTAGCGCCAGGGAGTGGAAGGAGGGTACTGAAGGTGGTCTCTTTTAATGTTAACGGGCTTAACAATAAAAAGAAGATGAGGGTCATAGAAGCCTGGGAGGAAGATGACAGTCCCTCTGTAGTACTGCTGCAGGAGACTCATACACCAGTTGGAAAGCGTCTAGAGGTAATTCTATGTTTTTTTCTAGGCAGCTCACTTTCGTGAGTTTTTATGCCCCAGTGGAAGACAACGCTAGACTGTACGAGGAGTTATATCAATCATTAATGCAAGCTCCAGGGGAGATTATTATTGGCTGAGATTTTAACTTTCTGCTACATCCGAGCAAAGATTCTTAAGTAAAATTTAAAAAACAGCTAAAGCCTAAGATCGCAAACATTATGCAGATCTACCAAAAATCCCCTTCACTAAATGACCACTGGGGGGAGGACTTTTAAGCAAAAAACAGAAGTGACATGCCTATCATGAAAGTTTCACAGTCCCTCATAGATTGATTTTTTCTTTATTTAAAAAATCCTGACCTGTAAGGGTCAGCGGACCCGCTCTCATGGCTTTTCGGACCATGCAATTCTTGATCTGGACATTTTTATGGAGAGGGGCCGCCCCCGAGTTAGGACGTGGGTTTTTAATAAGCAGTACTTACCAGAGGAGGTATGGGCTGGATACACAAAGAAGAGATTAAGGAGTCGGCCACACCAAATTGGGTGTGGGATGCATTAAAGGCATATGTAAGAGGTCTAGTGACAGTGAAGGATATGACAAATATTAGTAATGCCAGAGAACAGAAGCAGAGCATGGAGAATGCCACCCGGGAAGTGCACAAACAAGAGCTGGAGCAGGCTAAACAGGCGATAAGCGACTTCTATTACACTGAATGCTGTGCATCCAACCGGGCCTACATTCAGAAAGTGTATGAGGAAAGTAAATTTACAGGACGGTAACTAGCTTGGCAGGCCCGAGAGGAAGCTGCAAGAAACACAATCCATGCCTTGAAGTGCTCAATTTCTGGGGTTAGTTGTAAGGAACAGGGAAAGCTAGGCGAAATTCTGCTTGGACATTATAGGCAAATTCATTGTCAGATTCAAGTGATTGATAAGGATCCCATAGGAAATTTCCTGGTGCATTGGATATTCCCACTGCTACCAAGGAGGATGCGGAAAAAATAGCCATACAGCCCTTCTGTTCTCGTGAGAAGAGTTGGTTGAGGTGGAAAGAAGCCGTCCATGCTCTAAGGTATGTGATGATTTTCCTTGTTTGTATTTCCTAAGGTCTAAAGAAACAAATCTATGTATTAATGCCATTTTGCAAAAGTGGTTATGGAAAAACAAAGCTTACTGCACATTCTTCTCTGCTAGCACATGTTTCCATTTGCCTGTGTTTACATTTCTAGGCAGAAAATAGGCCCCATGAATTCTTTTGTTTGAATAGTTGACAATGCAAGCAAGCAAGATGGGTTAGTTGAAACTGAAGGCAATGTAGTAATACACACACCGTCTGCTGTAGTAAACATGTTTTGTAACATGCACACATTTCACTTTTTCCTTTTGTAACGTATCGTTTGCTACCTCTTGTATTTTGTTTGCTTTTGATACATGCACAACGGCCACCACTGCCTCATGTAACGTAACTTTTGTTTTAGTGTTCTGAGTGTCGGCCATTTATTGCAATTTTTTTACCTCTACGTGTACTTTGTATGCTCTTTTAAACTGCACACGTCACTTTTTCCTTTTGTAACGTATCGTTTGCTACCTCTTGTATTTTGTTTGCTCTTGATACTTGCACAATTGTCACAATTGCCTCATGTAACGTACCGTTTGATTTTGTAACATGCTCACTTGTAATTTTTCTCCTTATGTATCATTACTGCTCCCATTGTGAAGCGCTCTGACACCTTCGGGTAAAGTCCGCGCTATATAAAAACGCATTAAATAAATAAATAAATAAATAAATAAATAAAATAAATATCTGACCTCACGGCAGCTTCTGTGAATACAGGAGTTCTTCTTTATAACAGTCATGCTAAACAGCAGATGGCACATTAGCACATCTGCAGTTCCTCACAGCACATCCCAGACTCTTGCAATTACACCTAGAAACAAGTTGTCACACTTTCCTTAACTGTCAGTCAAAAAGCACATGCTACAGTACAGTGGAATTATACAAAAGCTAAACTCTACACATCAAGCATGCCACTTACCTACCTCTCTTTCCCCTTCAATCACAACGCCTACAATTCCACAGATGTCTCAAATGGCATTCTTTAAACCAGTCCAAACCTTATTGCTACTAGTGATAACGAGGCAACCGCGCGGAACGGCAAGTCAGGATAAAAACTCTTTCTGCGGGTTTAAGCCAGCCCAGAGCATCAACTCTGCAGTGTGGTGTGTTCCCATCAGAGGCTGAGGCTCCAAATGCGGAAACATACAAGCAGGCACGTCACACTGAGCCACACACATTGTGTGAGGTAATGTTGACTCAGCCATAATGCTTCTTTTCAGAAGTTTACTTTCCAGAGAGAAGCTGCAGCAAATGCTGATATTGTATGGGGTTCACCAGCGGTTAGAAGACCTGCAGAAGGAGAGATGCGTTCAGGTTGTTTTATAATGTGCTCTGATATCAGCACTTGCTTTGCTATTTCTGCTGTGATCTTTTTGTTACATTGTGGTGAATTTTATTTTATGTTATATTTCTTTATGCAAATGCTGTACTATGTGTTAGTCTGGTCTGTTATGCTGTTCTCTGTATGGTCATGTTATTTTAGCTTGTTATGAAAGACCATGGGTACTCGCAAACATTTCCCTGGGGGCCGCAATGTGCTGTCTATGGCATGCCTGAGGGCCGCACTGATGCCACCGATGCGAGGGCTGTGGTGATGAAAGGTGTACGCAGGGGGATGCGATTCAGATGAATGGTGTGGACAACAGACCGAGCCGCCACATGACTTCTGTCTGCCACCATGCACCAAGAATTAAAGTCAAAGCATTAACTTCTAATCTAAAACATCAGAGGGAGACAGATACTCATCTGGTGACTGAATTACAAAATGTGAAACCAGAAGCCCTGGTCTCAGTCCTGGCTTACCCACTTGACGAAATTGTGTGATCCCAGGCAATTGATTAATTTCACTTTGCTTCCTATTTCTTCATTACCACATATGAGAGCCCCTAAAAATATATGGCTTCAGGATGTGTGCTGTACAAAACCTTCTCTTGTGTTTTATATGATAAACCATAATGTTATAACAACCAAGGCCACGCACAAGGTGCACCCGACAAATCACTTGCCTCTTGGTTCACTAATGGCATTGTTTTCAGAATGGGGGCGGCATGAGTGTTTCCAACATCATGTTTGAAAACTATCACTGCTAGTAAATGCCTCTCAATGCAGTGATATCATCTGGTCTACTAAGGTGAAACGCTCATGTATGTTAATAAAATACACTTTTTTGAAGTTTGAAGAGAGTTTAACATCTTTTTACTTTAGTTAATGTGTCAATAAAGTATGCATGTTAGTTTCACAGCTTTCTGAATGTCCCTGCACTGTCGAGTGAACAGCAGCTCAGTTTTGCTGTTTACCAGGAGGGGCACAATTAAAGGTCAGGCGGGCTGCATGAGGACCCCTGGTCATTCTATGAGTATCCCTGTGCTAGACCAGATATACTCAAAGTAAGGCCTGGGGGCCACATGCGGCCCTCCTCACCTTTACTTGCGGCCCCAGGTCAATAGCAGCCCTGGGTCTCCACTTAGAACGAACATTAATAAGATGCTAATTAAACAGCCATGCATTTATTTATTTCAAGGTTAATTCAAGTGTAAGAAATAACGTAGCTAAGTTGCCCTTCTCAGCTTAAATTTAGAAACACCTTTATTTTACAGACATCTTGCAACAGAAGTTTAAAAATATGTTAGTCTGTTCAACTTTCAAAAAGTGTATATTGTTAACATGCAGAACCGTTTCACCGCAGCACATCAGATATTATGTTGAGAAATCTATATATATATATTTTTTAAAGCACTAGTTTTCAAAAATGAATTTAGAAACTTTCATTCTCCACCCTGACAACAGAGCCAGTAGTGAAGGGGCAAGTCAGTTGTTACATCCACTCTTTGGTTGGGCTGGGTTTATATTATACATGAACAAAATTATGGTTTATTTAGTCACACACAGGAGTAGGTTTGGTACAGTACAAATCCTGAAGTCATGTATTTTGAGATCCTCATATGTGATAGTGAATAAGGAGGGAAAGTGAAATAAAAGTTGCCTAGGATCACACAATTCAGTTAAGTGGAGAAATGTAAATGTAAATGTGCAGGAATTTATATAGCGCAAATCACCAAGCGGTCTCTAAGCGCTTGCTTAGGGAACCCGTCCTGGTATTCCCCTGTGAGATAACCCGGCAGGGCATCTGCAAGGTGAAAGCCAGGCATCCCACCGCGAGGGGCCCATGTGGAGATTAAGCAAGCTATTGACCAGAGTCGCAGAGTGTGAACCCAAGAATCAAGTATGCACTGGAGCAAGAATTATCGAGTCCATGGACATTTATGGACTCAAGACCCAGCCAAGCTAGGAATTGAACCCTGGTCCCGGGCTGACCTCTGCTTCCAGGTCTGCCTCCTCTAACCAGTGAGCCACACTTCTCCACTGGGTTTAATCCCAAGTTTTTGGTTTCATATTGTGCTATTATTAAGAAAAGATGTATATGCTTAGCTTCCTCTACACCCACTTTATTGCCAGTGCCCCCGAACTCCAGACTCCCACCCTGCTGGCATCAATGTGATCCTCCGTGACATCATGAACCAAGCTTGGTGGCCCCTGAAAAAATGTTTGCGAGTGCCCATGTGTTAGACCGTGCTATGTTATGTTTCGATCTTAGATATTGGGGAATGCTATACTAATTGACAAGTTACACCCCCTAGGCGTAGCCATTTTTAACCCCTAAACTCCTAGGAGGACAACGATCTCTAAGGGAGCTCCGGAGTGACTTAATGTCCACTTGTCCTACTCTTGTTGCTGCTGCTGCTGACCTAGAGCACTCCTGAAGGTGCTGCCCACATTCCTCCTTGAAGACTTCCGTCTCTGAAGACACTTGAACACATAACAAACTCATCTTCGAAACATTCCGTGCCAGGCAGGCTTCAGACCCACATATCGCTCGGATTAATGAACCCTGTGCACACTGGCCGCGAGGCCCTTCCAATGCAGTCCGTCAAGTAGCCATCCAATCATTAGTGGAGACCAGCTCTTATCCCACCCCCATTGGGTCATGTGTAGCACTGCCACCTAGGGAGCTAATGGGAGTATGCATGCGTATCATTCACCCTCCTAACAATGACAATCACTTCGGTGGCCTTGAGCAGCCGCTCTCTAGGAACCTACCTTGTATTTTACCGACTGCAACTTGATCCAGTCTTTTAAACATCGCTTCCACTCTCCGACACCTACCATAATATCATGAGTGACCTCCACCTGTATATGCATAGAAATGAGTTTCTCCAAAATCGTGGTCTTCCCTTGGCACCACCCACCCCCTCAAAGGCATAAACAGCCACCCTGCACCACAATCTACACTACACATGTGTGCAGGTATCCTGTGCACTGCCGGGCCTCACTCACACCATCCAAGGTCCAGTGTCATCTTAAGTATTTTGGGGGACCCAGGCAAGAAATATTTTGGGGGCCCCTATTTGGATCAACATTGAATGTTACTACTCATTCTTGCTAATTCTAGCTCTATGTTGGCTAATAATATTGCATTATACGTTAGAATCAATGATACAGGAATACAGATAAGTGAACTAGAGAGAAATTTCACTTTCCTAGGGGGCCCTTTGAACGATGGGGGCCCTGAGCAATTGCCCACATTTCCCATGCCTTGAAATGTCTTCGGCATGGCCTGTTCAGGTAGCCCATTACCGAGTGCCATTGGCCATCTGCTACCTCGTGTCCTTCCTTCAAGTAACCCATCTTACCTAGTCAGGCTATTAACCCTCTCCCGTGGCCAGCGTGGACTCAGGAGCCAAAACATCTCACAGGCCACATGATGTGCTAGTCTCCTGTATTGTAGGCGCTTTCTTGTGTAGATGGGTGAATCTAAAATTCTAAGATCTCCCACTACCTTAAAAACACAAACAGCCTACACTATACCAACATTCACAGAAACAAAACACTTTGAGGGCGATAGACATATAGAATACAGGCCTTTTTACAACACAAACAGTCTCATTTGAAATAAGCAAAAAAAAAACAGGAGTTTTTCCCAAACCAATCAGGGCATTTCAAAACAGTCAAAGCATTTTCAAAACAAACTCCCCTGAAACAAAACAATCTTCGAAGAGGCAACCACACAAAACTAACATTGCTGAGACAAAACAATGTCGAAAAGGGACTTTAACAAAACATAATTTACTGAAAAAACTGCCTGAAAGGGTCTTTAACCAAAACAAATCCACTGTAGCACAAAGACCCCAAGAATCAAAACAAATGAGAAAAATCGCAACATTCTCCCAGTTACACAATTTCACTGCAAGGGTTTTGTAAATATAACATAACTTTGAAATAAGCAACATAAGGTACATAATCAATATATATTGTGAGAAAAAACCTGTATGTGGCGTTCGTTTCACAGAGATCATGGAGAGACATCCATTAGAAAGTGTGGCCCATAAATGTAAGGGACCAGATTACCATGTCCAGCAGGAGGGGTCACAGACTTTAGGTCTGGAAATGAAGTTCAGACAAGTCACTGTCCAGAGGGTTGGTGTCCCTGAGGAAGTGACTTCACTTAAGTGACCACCTGTTCATCTAACACTTGCTACTATGTGGCCCAGGGGTCCACGCGACTCTGTCTTTTAATAGAGCCCTAAGGAGCACCGGCCACTGCTGAGGGCCCCAACCCTAAGAGCACCTCTGGAGCTGCTAAGCACCAGCCTTCTGAAGGCATCCTCCCCTCCATGGAAATGTACAGAGCATGGCATTGACCTCGGAATGTGTACTGACCGAACCAAGCAAAGTGCTAAAGAGGCAGAAGAGGCGAAAAGCCAGCTCTTTGAATTTTTGAGTAACTTATAAGTAGTAAATGACCAGAGGAGGAATGTAATGGTTTGGAGATAGTGCCATGTTTCCACTGCACTTGGGGAAATGCAGAGCCTGGACCCTACAGAGCATGTTAGCAGATGCAGGCATGTGGCTAACATAATGTTCGCCCTCTCATTCTCTCATAACATTTTGGCCCAGGGAGATTGCAGGCACTCCTAACTATCCACATGGCCAATCACACTGTTACCCAGTGCATACTGGCAGCAAGGCCCCGCCCACCCCATCCATCAAGCCATGGCCCTGCTTCTATGAGAAACCTTCAGCTATCCTGCCTCCACTCCACCGCGCCTTGCTCAGCAGCGCCACCTAAGGGGGACAATGGGTGCAGGCATGCAGGTTAATGCATTGCACTTGCATCATATAGCACGTCATGCACCTCATGAGGCACCAACATACATTTGCTGCTCCGTGGGAGCGCCTGGGGGCGAAAGGGGAGCATCTGCCAAGTATCCTATATATGGTAGTGTGTGTCTCTATATTGTGCGCGAGAACCAACGTGGTGCTCTTACCGTGGGGTGGCATTGCTCCTACACATGGATTTGAAGTGAGAAGGAGTGAGAGACAGGACACGTATGCACCATACAGAAGCAAATGGATGAATGAGTGGTGTCTGAGTGCAGTGTGGCTTGAGTGGGAACTTCTTTTTAGTATTCTGCGTGTGTGGCAAAGACTGTTCAAACCATGTCTCAGTTCCGCTGCGCCTACTCATCGGTGTAGGCAAAAGTGTGAGAAATGGAGCAGTTGTGCTTGCATGTGGATTCCCACCATGCTTAGAGTCACCTTTGTCATTCAGTTTAACGTTAGCCACAATAACTTTAAACATAGAAAATTGCCAAGAGGTGAAGGGTCTTACCCTTTGGAGATGTAATCTAGCATCAATTATAGAATATGCCTCTAATATTTCTATTTAATTCATGTGTCATTGAGCAATATACTCACTCAGTAGCAGGGGCGCTCTGCATACGTTAAATTATGCCATAGTGTCAGACTCCATTCCAAGGACACACCACAGACGTGGGCTACTGGGCCCCAAACGTGGGTTTGGACGTCATTGGTCACTGGTATCCTTGGACCCATTTGACTATGGCTCTGCAAACTGGGCCAAGTAAACCTTTGTGGACTGGACTCTCAGTGATGCGAGCAGTCAAAAGCTTCTCAGGGAGGTAACGTGGGGCACAAGAGCTCAGTACTCAACAGTCAACAAACAGAGACAATAACATATTGTCCAGCCCAGTGCTAATCCATTTATTAAAAGAAACGACTTTGATCTCATTGCAGAACACTACACCTTTCTATAGGGTTGTCAGTTTGTCACTTACAAGGGTATAATGTTATTTGTGTTCTTCATTGAGGCACTAAATACCTTTCAGTAACCTCTTCCCGCTATAGCGGTTTCTAATGTCTACAGCCCAGAGTGTATAGCATAGGTATAGGCATTGATTAGGTACAGGTGCAGTTCACTCACCCTCTGGATAGAAAATCAGGTTAAGTAGTTTTCCCCAATTTGGGTTCATCCATGCAAAAGTCTTAAGTTATTCGGCAGAGTTCTTCTTTCCTTTTTGACTCATCTTAGACTCACAGTGAGGCCTGCTTAACCTCTTGCGTGCCCCGCCCTTTCCCCGCCCTGTGCCGGGCTTTCTATTAGCGGGCAGGGTTCATGACGAGATGGTCTCGTCATGGGCACAGCGCAACCGCGGCCCATGACGAGACCATCTCGTCATGGGCACTGAAGGGGTTAAACCTGCTCACTGCAGATGCAGTTATGCAGGTACAAGTGGGTGTCGACAGTTGTTAGAAGGTAGGATACTTCTAGCATGGTTACCTTCACGTTTTGCTTGGTGTCAGTTTGTTTTTGACCTAATCTAACTGGGACCCTGCTATTCAGGACCCCAGTCACTGTGCTTTCTCCCTATTTTGATAATTGACCATGGTAAGTACTTCTGTACATCTACAATTGGCTAGTGGTGTACCCTTGTAAGTCCCTAGTATGTATGGTATTAAGGTACCCAAGGCATAGGTACACCAGGGTCCCCCATGGGGTGGAGCATATATTGTGTCACCCATGGGAGTCCACCTAAACTGTGACTAAAGGCCTGTCATTGCAGCTTGTGTGAGTTGGTGCTTGTACCTCTCACGACAGATATAAGTTTCCTTATATCTGGGGTCTCTCCACTTAAAACCTATAAGTCACCCGTATTGCAGGCTCTTCAGTCCTTAGGGCAGGGTGCTTGGTTATGTGTGTGAGGCTGCACCTGCATAAGCAGGACACCCCTACAAACCCAGGAGTCGATTCTCCAGGCTTTGTAAGTGAGGTCAGCCATATTAATACATATAGGGGCATATGCATCAACCAAACGAATACCGATTCCTTAATAGCGAAAAATAAGGAATCGCCATTAAGGAATCGGTATATGGCATGCATCAACAGATGCGGTAAAATTTAGCGATTCCTTAAAAATCGCTAAATTTACCGATTTCTCTATAGCGGGGCATGCAAACTCCCATTAGCAAATAGCGACTTCGGTAATACCGAATTAGCTAATAGCGAGTTCGGTAATACCGAGTTAGCTATTACCGAATCGGTAATAGCGAAATCGCAATTTGCCGCGAAATACTGCAGCCCCACCCACATAGCCTCGACAGAGGAGCAGACAGGAGCTGGGAAGGAAGACTGCCTGTGCAGAGTGAGGCCACACCGACTCTGCAAATCCAAAGACACACACATCATGGCGCAGGAAGTGCCATCCAGCGCAGAGTCAGCACGCAAGCGAAAGCGGAAATTTTCTGACAGGGAGCTCGAGTACCTTATCGAGGGAGTCTCCAGCAAACACAACCGCCTCTTTGGCAAGCTGTCCCTCAAGGTGCCTGAGCAGGAGAAGCGGCGCATATGGCTGCGCATCCGTGAGAGGGTGAATGCAGTTGGCGTCACGACCCGCAGCATCGACGACCTCAAAAAAAGGTGGTACGACCTGCGGAAGCGTGGCTCCGGGAGGCGACCAGGACTGGAGGCGGACCATCCACAGCACCAGCCAACACAGCCCTGGAGGACCTTGTGGAAGGGAGGATAGAGCGGGAAGCCGTCGTGGGGGTGACCCAGATGGACACGTCCGGCGCAGCCACAAGTGCCCAAGGTAAGATGCATGCCTGTGCCCACACCCAGCATTGCGTAAATCCATTTCCATGCCCCCAGCCCGATCTCAGTGTGTCTGCAGCTCTGGCACAGACAGCTTTACACATGACACCAGTGCATCTTGGGAGTTGTAGTCTAGTCAGCCCAGTGTGCATGTACAGGCGTAAATCCAATGACCATACACCACATCAGTTGAACATGGATGGAGACTGTACATTTAGTGGACCACAGAGGGACATTCATGTGTACAACACTATGTAGTTGTAATTATCCCACTAACCATGCACTGTTTCACACACAGATGCATCACCTGGGGATTCGGACGACAGCAGCCAGCTGATCATCTCGGAAACACCCGTCGAGTCAGACCAGGAGACAGCGCAGGACGCGCATGCATCGCCAACACCTGCCACCCCAACAGCACCACCTCCACCAGCGCCACAAGCTACGGCACCTCCACCAGCGCCACAAGCTACGGCACCATCACCAGTGCCACAAGCAACGGCACCAGCCAAACAGGCTGCAGATACTACAGCCACAATAGCGCAGAGGCGCAGGTCCCAAGTTGCGCCCTTGCAGGAGATGGAAACACCCACCACGCAATTGGCACCCAGGCAGCGCACATACACACCACCTGATGCACCACCTGGAGGTGCAAGACGCGCACGGCGGCACAGGGCTCGTCGCAGTTCCGTCTCCTCAGCAGAACAGGATGTCCCAACAACCTCTGCAATCGAAGAGAGGATGCTGCGTACGCAGCGCATGCAGGGGCGACATGTGGCTAACATTAGCTGCAATATCGTGCGCCTTGCTAGGGAGATGCGCGCCATGACTGCAGCAGTCACGGACATGAGCAAGGCGGTCAGGGACATGACCACAGCGGTTGCAGAGGGCAATGCTCAGCTCAGGGAGGAGGTACATGAGCTCACCCGTGCCACGAGGGAGGGCCATGAGTGCCATAAGAGGAGTCACCGGCAGCAAATGTTGCGTTCCGCCGCCGCTACCAAGGCCATCACACGGCACAGCAACAGCACCGCAGTGTTGGCACGCCGCTCAGTCGCCCTGCAGGTGGACCTTGGGCACTTCTGCGAGGATGTCGCAAAGTGACTAGGACACATCACCACTGCTGTGGAACACCTTCAGAGCAGCACATGCATTGCTGCTGCATTGGGAGGGGATGACACAAGTGAGGCTGCCTCCAGTGTCAGCAGCGTGTCACTGGCAGAGTCCAGCACCAGGCGCCGCAGTTCGCGTGCCTCCGCGGGGCCAGGCCGTGGTGAGGCATTGGATACACCTGAGCGGAGGCTTGGGGTACGTGGGAAGCGCCACTAGACAGTTGGACATGCATGCAGGACCATGGTGAGGCAACCATGGCCATCCAATCACTGTGTATGCACAGGCGTGATTTTAAGGCACCTTTTATTTACAATAATTCAATTGGAGCATGATTTACAATGCTAGTTTTGTTGCACAATCCTCAGTGCTACTGTGCATTAAACAGTTGCACCCCAAACTAACTTGTAATGTCTCATTTTCCCATGTTTCAAAAATGATTTTGCATTATGTATGTCCGCCTCCTATGGCCCTCTGCTGTGTTTGGGATGTGTGCCTGTCGTTGTTGGGCGGGTGGTTGGTCAGCCCGGTGGTCGTCATCCCTGTCCACCTCTATGGGTATCCCCCTTCTGGTGGCAATGTTGTGCAGCATTGCACATACAGCAATTATCCGACAGCATGTTTCAGGTTGGTATAGCATGGCGCCGCCAGTCTTGTGGAGGATTCGGAAACGGCTCTTGAGAATCCCAAAAGTCCTCTCTATCACATTCCTCGTGCTGATGTGTGCAGCGTTGTAGCGATGTTCCTGCAGGGTTGCTGGATTTAAGTATGGGGTGAGTATGTATTCACGCAGGGCGTAGGCACTGTCACCTAGAAGATAGAAGCATAGACTTAGCATTGGTGATGTACATACATGTGTGGTGTTGGTGTGGGGAAGCGTATTTCTACGTACCTAGCAGGAGTCCCTCTCCAAATTCTCCGTTGATTAGTCGCCTGTGCATTCCACTGTTGCGGAAGATGTCTGAGTCGTGTGTGCTACCTGGGAATTGTGCCACTAGGTCCGTTATGATGTTATTGGCATCGCACACAACCTGCACGTTGATCGAGTGGTATGACTTGCGGTTCCGGAATATGTACTCATTTGCTGCGGGAGGACATATGGGGATATGCGTGCAGTCGATGCATCCAATCACATGTGGGAATTGTGCCACCTGGTAGAAAGCCTGTTTGGTGCGGTCCAACTGCTGTGGGGTTGTGGGGAAGCTGATGTGTGTGTGGAGCATTGTCAGCATGGCATCTAGGAATTTCTTGAAGAAGCGTGACAGTGCGCTTTGCGAAACACCTCCGGCCACCGCAATTACCCCCTGGAAACTCCCTGAGGCCAGTAGGTGCAGGCTGCACAGGACCTGAACGTGCGCAGGGATTGCATTTGTCCGGTGTGTCTGGTGCTGCAGAAATGGTTCCAGGTCTGCAATCAGGCGCATGATCATAGCGCGATTGAGGCGATACTTCTGGTACACCTCGTCCTCATTCTGCCCGAGCAAGGTTATGCGCAGTCTGAAAACTCGCTCCTGGACCCTTCTCCTGCGCTGTCCTGCTGCATTGATCCGCATTCTCCTTGCAAGCACGTAGAGGGCAGCCATTTTGTGGGAGCGAACAGGGTCTCCTGGGCCACATTTAAGGGTTTAGTGATTGCCTCAATCATTTGCACATGTAGAAATTTTTTTTGCATTATCTTTTTTTTTTTTTTGTAACTTTACCTCCAGGTTTTGATTCCCCTTATTTAGCTCTTGCAAAATAGCGATTTTGGGGATTTTCGTTATTAGCGAGTTTTGTTGCATTGGGGTGCGATTCGTTATTTGCTATTGGCACTTTCCGGGAGCTAATAGTGATTTCGGTAACTGCAAATTCGGTATTTAGCGATTCGGTAACTTAGCATTTTTGGTATTACCGATTCGGTATGTTAGCGGATATTTATTTAGCGATTCGTTATTTGCTCACGTTTTGGGTTGATGCATTGGGATTGGGTATTTGGGACTCGCTACCGGGAGCTAATAAAGAATCGGTATTTTACCGACTAGATTTTGGCTTGATGCATGAGGCTGATAGTGGACATCAATCATTATGAGATGGTTAACTATATAGGGGCTGCACCGAACCCTGTCATGTTTGGTATCAAACATGTTGGAATCATACCCTGACACCGATTCTAGTTTTGTAACTATGATCTCATGTACTGGGGGGCTCCATTGGAGTATCTCCATGTACTATCGGCAACTGCCTGTGCTAGTGATGATGCCGACCACAGACACGATTCTGCCCTCCTGCTGATGAGCGAGCAGGAGAAGTTAGAACAATAGGTTTCCTGTCACAGGGAGGTGTAACCACCTCCCAGACAGGATTTAATTTATGGGCTTGGAGCGCTTGCCAGCTCCACTCAGTCTGCATGAGGGGCACATTAGGTGCCCTCTTGCATACTCCAGTTTGAGCCAATTCAGGGAGCCCTTGGCTTCTGCTCTGGCATGAAACTGGATAAAGGACGTAGGAGCATCCTCCCCTCTGTCCAGCCCCTCTTGTAGGAGGTACCCTTGAGTTGTTCCAACCCTTCCCTTATGGTACTGAAGGACTTAGCTGTGGGTGGGTACTCAGACTCGTCATGGGACAAGACTCAAGACTGAAACCAAATCACTCTTCGACTGTCTGGACACTTGGACTTTGCCCGGAAATGAGACTGCACCAAGGAAGTTTGCTGCTGCTCCTGGTCTTGCTGTTCTGAAAGGCTTCTTCGTCGTATGTGTCTGTGCTTCAACCAGTGGCATAACATAGGACCCTGCAGCCCCCGCAGTGCGGGAAGGGGGGCCAAGCTCCAGGGGGCCCGTCAGCACAGTGCCCTGGCAGGGAGACCTCCTGTTTGAGTCCGGAGGGGGGCCCTCCACGGAACTTACAGGGGGGGCCTCTCAAATTTCGTTATGCCACTGGCTTCAACAGACCTGTGGGCATCATGGACACCCAAAGTAATCTCCATTGGAGTGAAGGAGTCGCTTCCTTGCATCTGCAGGCACCGCAATAAAGCTGACCGGTCTGATGCTCCTAATGTTAGATGGGCTTCCCAAGGCTCAGCAACACAGGTGGTGGTTTTGCAACTCTCTCGAGGCCTGACCTCTCCTCTCCGCAATTTTTGAGGCCAGCATCTCTCGTCGGAACCGCTGGGACCGAACCCCTGTGCAACATGCTGACTTGCCATTGCCAAGGCTTGTTGGCTCTGCACTCCAGAGATCTTCAGGCTACAAGAAGCTCCAGCCTCCAGCATCTCTTCCTGCCAAGTACAGCATCCTCCCGCATCCTCTGCACTGTGGACCTTCCTTCTTGGTGAGCTGCTCGAGGTCCTCTTGTGACTCCTGTGCCTTTGGCCTGTGGGTCCACCTGAGGGTTTTCTGCTGCTTCATTTGGCTCCCAGTCTTGTTCGAGGCCTGCTCTGATTCTCCTGCAGTTGATGAGTCTCTTGGACCTTGCTGGTCCCAGCTTTGCTCCTTCTTCATTCTCCACGCCAGTTGCGGCTACAAAGGCTTGTTGGTATTTACGACACACACCAACCACCTAGTCACCGACATCAGACGTGTGACTGCTCATGCATGACTCCTGGTCTTCCTCAGCATTACCTGTTCCTCGAAACTGCAGCGACAAGGGCACTGTCAACTCGTTTGAACCATCTGACATCGGTAGGCATTGAATGCATGACATTGTTCTGCATTCTGTCCATCAATTGTTAGAATGTATGACATTGTTCTGCATTCTGTCCATCAATTGTTGTTTTTGCATCGGTAGGTATTGCTCTTCCGTACCTCCTCATAACTCTGAGTGGCATAGACTTTGTCCCCTTTGCTTGCAGGTTCTACACTTCCAGAATCCACCCTTGTCTTCCATTGTCATCAATGGAGGTTTCTGGCATCTCCTCACCCATATGTGCTTGGCTTCCCTGGAGTAGGTAACCTGGTCTCCAGGGCATCTACGGGTGGAGTGGCTCTCCAACCTACCGCTGTCCAAGGGAATTGGTTGGGGTCTTTTGGGAAGGGTCCTTCTTCTGTAAAACTGCAACTGCGATTTCTCCATTAACTTCCATTGGTCATGCGGCTGTGCTCCCACTCTACACACAGCCTCTGTGAGGTTCCTGGGTACTTACCTTGGGTGGTTCCTTGTGTCCCCGGCTCCTCTGGGTCTTCTGGTCCAAGTCTCTTCCTCTTTTGCAGTTCACATTGCACTTTCTTAATATATGGTTTGGTCTCGCCCTGGTAACCACTGTATTTTGTGCTACTTACCTTATTGCAATTAAAGTATTGTTGCGTATTTGTGTTGATATCTCCGGGTAGGAGATATACCAATGTGTTAGTCAGTATTGTGTAATAAATATAAGTATATACATTGTGTGGTTCTTTTTCATTTACCCTACACTACATGATGGAACTAGTAAAACTAGCTGCTTAACACTCCTTCTCGACTAAGCCTGAAGGCTGCTCTCCACAGCTACAACTTGGAGAGCTTTCTTTGGTTATCAAAGACCATTAAAATCACCCAAAGGGTTGCCTGGATTAGTGCAAAGTGCATCACATAAATAAGTGTGCTCTATATACTAAGCCAGCCTCCTAAAACAGTGTTCTTGCTCTTGCATTGGCAGGTCTGTAACTGTGGGGACCACAGCGGCAACCTCGTTCAGGAGACCCTAGGCAGAAGCAGCATTTCAGGGTCACAGGCGGCACCCATCTTTGGCAGTAGCAGCCTCTCAAGGTCGGTTTAGATGTGCCATTGAATGCAAACGATACCATTTCTGGGCCCGGTCATGAGTAGATGTGCGTCTTCACCTGTTGCAGCTTTCAGGTCAGTTAGGGCTTCTGCATAGGGAGCAACAAAGGATCTTTGACTCCGATGTCTGAAGCTGCAACACCAGTCTCTTGGGCACATAGAAGAATGCCATGCTACACAATGATGGTTGGTACTTAAACGTCTTGGAGCAGGTCAGTCACTTGTGAAGACTGTGAAATTACTACAGAACTGGGGCCGGTCCTGGCTTGGCTTTCCTTTGGTAGTCAGCTTCCTTTGAGAGTTCCACAGGTAGGGAATAGGGTGGGTTTTTCCTCTTGGTCAGGGTCTCCTCCTGCAGGGCCGGGCACTCTCTTTCCTCTCTCAGCAGGCAGGTCTCTAGGTACACCCTCAGCTCCTCTATTGATGTCCAGTCACCCCTGGGTGGCACCTGCCCAACTCACACACCCGTCCTTCCAGTCCTCTTTGGAACTTTCTCTTCCTTGGCCAAGAAAAACGTGAAACTGGAATAAGGTGTGGTTTGAATCCCTTTTTGTACTCATTCTCCAGACTGAGGTTGTGGCTCCACAGTCTACGATCTCAGCACTGGTTTAGGAGGGTTGACTTTCAAATGTAATTTTCTTGTGGACTCCCAGACAGAGCCTTTGTACAAGGTGATGGGCCCCACAGCAGATAGGAATGATGAAGCCAATCAATGCACTAGTACTGACTGGAGAAGTTGTGTGGGGAAGCTGTATCCACCCTCCATTCTGTCATGATAAACCAGGGGCTATGCGTCTGCTCTCAGTACTCAGACCCTCACTACATGGAGGGTCCTACTACCATAGAAATGATACACGCCTTCGCTCATTCATTCACATACTACACAGTCTAAGGTTCACCCTTAAATGAACTTTACACGCGAGAGCTCATGATACAGTGCTCTCTCCTGCTACAAAAAAAGGTCCGCTCATTCCTATGATTCACGAAAACTTTCAATGGCACCACCACTGCTTTATCAACTACCACTGGGAAAAGGGCACGGGCACCCAGAGGCAGAGCTAACAGTGGTGCAGCCAGTGCACTGGCACCAACGCACAGAGGTGGGAGAGGGACCAGTCTTCCCTACAACATGAGGCCAACTGGGCCTGGATTGTGTTTGGAGAGTGTTGGAGGAGGAGGAGGAGGGACACAGAGGGATAGACGATAAGAGGTACCAGAGGAGAGGAAAGGGATGAAAGAAACTGAGTGGGTGAAAAGGTTGGATAACGAAACGTTCCAGAATTGTAGTGAGGGACTGGAGAGAAAGAAGGGAAGAAGGGGACAGAAATAAGGATGCCAGAGTAGACGGGTGTAAGGAGATTATGAAGTGAGAGATTTAAGAAAGGAAGGGGATAGAAGAGTGGGTTTGAAGTGAGAGAGGGGTAGATGTAGGGTGGAGAGAAGGAAAGACAGCTAGAATGGAAAACTTGGAAACCTGTAAGCAGGGGCTCAGCTATCAGTAGTGCGGCAGGTGCAGTGACACAGAGATCCAGGGGTGTGACGGGCCCACTGCACCCCATATCTTAATTTTAATATTGATCTGAGGACCCATTTTCCTTGCTTGCATTAGGGCCCGTGACACCATTGGCAGCATGCTTGGGGCACCCCTCCTGATGGCAAAACGGGAGCTTGCGTTGCCATGGGCAGGCCTAAGCCTCTGGGCATACATTATAAAAGCATGATGCCAGGGCCAGACATAAAGAATCAGGATACTGAGTTCACATGCAGTCATGCCCTCAGGGCAGGGATGATTGCCCATTTATCATGCAGGGGACATTTCCATCCCAAAAAATCATATACTGTACTATGATGTTATAATAGGTACAGCTATGTTTTAATACAGTATACTGTGTTGTGTAATGTCACTATGCATTCCTTATAGCGCATATACCATAGATGCTGCGATGTACTGTAATCGAGGCGCTCAAACAGGTTGCCTAGCGCCATACACACATCTTTGCACCATAGTGCAACGGAGTGTGTGTGATGTCTAGTATATGTGTTGTGCTGCAAGGGTACCTTTCGAGTACAAAAAACACTATGCTTAGACAATATTTCCACGCATTGAATGAGTGATGTACAGTACAGAATACATGCAATTTGTGAAAAGCTAAAAGAAAAGAAAATATTTCTCTTTGTGGAAGCCTATTATTGCTTGGCCCTGTATGCCAATTTCAGTAGATAGGCCTTTGTGTCAAAAACCATGGGTGGTAGTTTGGGAACGCTTACGCGCCACCCTTGATGCAAACTAACCAGAAGCAGAGCAAAGCATTATTTGCATACTTTTTCTGGCAACTTTCCATTGGAAACGGTTTCCTCTTGTGCATCAATTGTTTGGAAAAGATTGTATTGCGTTGCCTGACTTTGCACTGGTGCAAGCCTTTATTAATCTGCCCCAAAACCTCCGGCAACTTTGACCCTGTTAGTTCAGCAAATTAGAGTTATGCATTTTTCCAATGTTAAATTTGCATGTCCCAGGCTGCACTGGGGTCTGATGCAAACACCCTGTCCCAGGGGTGGTCCCGTGACTGTCATGTAGATCACAATTGTTGGGTCCGCTTTGCATTCATAGGCTTTGTAGAGATTCAATTTATTATGCCATCAGTGATTTATAAAAGCCCTTACTGTGCACTGTGTCAATTATATTCTTAATTTTAGGCTGAAACAAAGTGGAATTAAATTGAGCATACATGAGCCAACCTCCAGCCTGCTTCTTTGATCCTTGGCTCGTGGCGTTTCTTTTATGGAAGACTTCGCTGGTAATTATCTCCTTGGACTCTGTTAAAAGCGTCCTGTCAGGACAAGAAAGAAGGGAAACGTGATGCCCTGGGGCTGGCGGCTGGCATCACCTCCGTCATCTCTCGAAGCTCCCCTCTGAAACTTGCAGCCCATCGGGAATTGTAATGGTCAGGGCCTTAGGCCCTCATGCAATGCATTCACAACACAGACACATAGTGGTATAGTCTAGAACTGGCCAAGGGCATGTGCGCCTGGCCCCTTTTATTAGAAGGGGCACTTGACACATGACACCTGCAATGGATGGGTGTCGAGTGAGTGTGGAAGCCAGCCCTCGAGGACTGGCTGGTGGAAACACATTGGTTTATAAACACTAGATCGTGACCAGCCAGTCACTACATCCCCCCCAAGCTTTATTAAAAATGGACCAGTCCAAGCTGTGGTAGGGAACAAAATAATAAAACCAAAACTCAGTTTAGTCTATTCAGGTTGCTTGCAGGACAGGATGAGGGAACAGGGGAAGCTGGGAGCACCCGGCATCACGGCCTGCCTCCGTAAGTTCACCAGGCTACTTGGGGCACGGAAGGCAATGTAGATGAAGTCTGGACTTCTCTCTCGGCAGTCCATGTTGTTACAGTTCACCTGGGCACGGTGGGTTGTGTACCACCTGGTCTCAGTGTGTGGAAATCTATTAACAAAGTTCACTTGATGGTGCATCTGGAGCAGTGGTGGAGTCTGCTGCTGATATTTCTTTAAAGGTGCCCTGGCTCCATGAATAGCAAGCAAGGGTGGTTGTTTCAGGGTCTGTATACTCTTGCCATGAGAACTCTGGTGCACCAGCATCTACTGGATAGTCTTCGGGTGACCAAGTCTCCATACAAGCTTTCTGTGCTTCCTGATACCTGTCGTGGAGCGGCTGCAGACGCATCTCTCTTGACGGATTCTCCTCTCACAGGAATCCCTTGAGGCCCTTGCCACGGGACAGCGTGGGCTGTGCGGGGCATCTCATAAGCCATGTCAAGAGGTCACTGACGAACTTCCAACAGGGCCACGTCCAAGCCTCTTGTGCAATCCCAAGGGTGGATGGTACAATGGTCAAGAGTGCTCTCTTCAGCAGGCATCAGGTTTACCTGGCTCACAGATGGTTTCTGGATGGCCAGCCTTCTACCGTGCCTGGGATGCCTTGTTATTCTCCAAGTGTTTCGACAACGTATTACTCTACTCTAGATGTGCGGTGCTCCTGAGGTGGTTAAATGTATGCACTGGATTGTGATAACAATCATCAATAGCTGTCGGTGATCTTCTGGGTGACTGGTCTAGCATCACATTTTCCCTTCTCGGTGGTCTTCTGGGTGACTGGTCTATCATCATTTTTCCCTTCTACCTCTATCTTTCAATTTCGTCTTTCTCAACTAGGTACTGTGACTTCTTGCCACGCTCTTCTCCATGACTCTTCTGACCACGCCTCTCCCTGTGACGTACACTTCACAGGGACCTCCCTGGTTGCATCCTGTTCATAGGACAGTCCCTCTCATTGGATTTGAATTCATGGACCTCTCACAGGTTCTATTCCTCCTCATTGACCTCTCATAGGTTTCGTCCCTTCTTCCAGGATCCTCTTGACGCACCGCTCCCGACTGGAGGGGCACTTTCTTTCCTTCCTCTTCCTTTCTTTACTCAACGGCGTAGCACGTGCTTCTCGAGGCTGCACCATCGTAGTGCTTGCTCCTGCCACCATTCAGGCATGCTTCGCAGGGTCTGTCACACCGTGTGACGGTATTGTTCCTCTTGCTCGTAGGGCTCTCTCACTCCCGGGCTCCTGCCCAACCTGTCCGATCTCCAGATGCGAACTTCTGCACATCTCTGATCCCGTGCTCTCAGACTGTCTGTTCCTGGGTGCTCTCCACTAGCGCCTTGCGCACCCAGTCCTTTCCCCTGCGATGGTGGCCTTTGCCACTAGGGGGAGCAGTCAGCACTCCTCATGAATGCGGTGCGGTACACAACAGCTGGGAGGTTCAGAACTCTCACCACTCTTTTATGAGGGTTTTTATTTTTCATGTTCATGTGGACTCTTCCCTCAGGCCAACACTCTTGCGTCATTCTCCTTCCTCCCACGACAGTCGGCTCACATGGGAAGGCATATGGCACACTCCTGCCCAGTCTCTTTAATGGTTAATGCCCCCGGGTGCTATCACCACTTCAGTTCTGGGCAACAGCATACCGCTTCAAGCTGCAGGCCGTTTCCTCTGTTGAAGGGATACTTGACTGCTGCAGTGACCACCCATGGTCATGTGGCATTACTGCAGCGTCTTCATAAGCCCCAGCAGCTTTTACCCTCGAGGTCTATTCATAGCTCACTCGCTGAGAGGTGCTGCTGCTCTCCAGACACCTCACACTGACTGTGGGCCACAGCAGCCTTGCCTGTGCTGCAGTCATTCTCTCTGTGCACTATTTCTTTTTCATTGTATCAGCAGGTTGCGGTGCCTCACAGGACCTCCAGGTGGTGTGTGGACGCGTGCTGCTGCCTCTGTTGGGAGTGTTGGGGCTGTGGACCGGCAGCATGAGCGGATGCAGGCTTCTCTAGCATCAGGTAGGGATACGCAGTACCAGCTTTTCACAAATGCCTTCAGATGGGCAGCTCCGGCACGCCCTGGTACTGTTCTGTTTATTTATTAGAGTGGTCAGTGTTAAGCAGTATCTATCTGTGCTGCGTGCCGCCTCAGGGAGGCTGTCTTCATTCCTCACCACTATGCACGCAGTTGCTCAAAGCAGATGCGGGGCCTTGCACCGCCAACTTGTGGCCTCAATTTATTCTCCTTCTCCGGCCTCAATTCATTCTCCTGCTGCTGGAGCACTACTGGTGTGGTTGGGGATCTGCTTCTTGCAAATTTGGTCTGCCAACAACGAGGCACCTCACGCCCAGTTCCAGCTGCACCACACTACCATCAGGACTATTACCAATATCACCATCATTACCACCAGCTACATTACCACTACTACTATATCTACCACCAGTACTACTACTTCCATATTTGCCTACACCACTGTTACGATCACCATTACCACCATTTAACTGTCCATCATTAGCACCACCATTACCATATTATATTTACCACCACCATTACCAACACTACTATTACCATCAACACCATTACCACAATCAACCATACCAACACCACTATTGTCACTACCACCGAAATTACCATTACTACCACCATTACATCACCATTGCCGCCACAACCATTGCCACCACTACAAAAATACCGCTACTATCACCACACTCATAACTATAACGAACATCACTACTACGACCACAGCTACCACCATCTTCGCTATTGGCAGCACCATCACCACAATCACTACTGATATCAAAATCACCTCCAGTACCACCTCTCCTGTCGTTAAAATGGCATACAATACCACAACTATCACTACCACTCCTATCAGTATTATCACTATTTCTGCTATCATCACCACAAACCATATCAGCACCAACATCAGCATTACTATGATCATAACTACCACTGTCACAACTACTGCTCTAAACACCACTGTCACCACAGCTGTTATCACAAGTGCCATTATCAGCAACATCACTTCTGTCATCACTACCAACACTGCTGCAACTGATGCAGATTGGGGTGTACAAAATCTCCCTACTTCCACGGATAGAGTAATGTCACAGTTACACGCACATACACTCACCATACACTAGGGCCCATTTCACTAACATACACTCAAATACTCCACCAGCATTGAACCTGTGGAAAGAAAACTCCTAAACACCCCACATCTACACTGAGGTCGATAAGACCTAGTTATTGTAATTGTCATAATCTAAACAATCTATACAACAATAATCAAATAGAGTACTCAATAATCGACAAGAAATAATCACCAACACCGTATTTAAAATTATGATTCTTTATCTAAAATTAGTCAAAAGAAATTAATCAGAATAAATCATTTTCTCATAATTACCTATTCTAGCTAAATGTCAGAATGGGTCATCAGGACAAGTCTCTCAGTAGAAATCTCCCGAGTCACCGTCCTCACAGCATCGATCCTCACCAACGCAGGTTTGGGAAGAAATGGCAAAGTGGCCAAGACCCTCTCTAGGCTAACAATTTTTATAGTATTTTAAACAAAAGAAAGCAACAAAAAGTATTCTTCGCGTCCGCTGAACCTCTGAGCAAAGCGAGAAGGAAAGGATGTAGCATCGCTACATTTGGAAAATCTCCGCTAAGGAAAATCACAAAAATAAAAAGACAGAACAGGAACCAAAAATAAAAAAGTAACTTTTAACATCCACATTTCCTCGGCGATGACACAATGAGCTCAGAGTTCTTTCTTTATGGCTCCTTTGTCCTCCAAGGTTACTCAAACATTTCTTGGTTCTTGGAGATTTGCCCAGCACTGCTACTGTCCTCACGGAAAGTTTTAACCAAGCGAAGACTGTGGTCAGATGATTCAATCATATTCAGCAAGGCCCTCTCATCACAAATCTTTCACTCGAGGCCAGGCTGCAAACGGCGGACATTTTTAGGTTAGGCCAAAATGGACCATCTTAATTAACCCCTTCGGTGCTCATGACGGAACGGTTCCGTCATGAGCCACGGTTGAGCTGTGCTCATGACGGAACCGTTCCGTCATGACCACGCCCGCGCAAGATTCCGTCAGCACAGCGGCGGAATCTGCGCAGCATGGAAGGGGTTAAAAGAGACAAAAACAACGTCACCACAGCATAATGATTAAACAGTGTTAACCCCACTAATACCCTTATGTGTATGTAATTATCTAGCTTTTGCAACACAGAAAAGCATTAGTTCAAAAGCGTTTCGTGCTTTAAAATAAACAGCACTCAGCAACGTTTATTTAATAAAACATGCACATTTATTAAATAGCAATACGAAAGCATTCCCTCGTGTCGGTTTTCTTCTCATTAGTACGTTGGTAAGTTTAAACATATACACAAAACAAATAATTAGTGATTATTAATTAGTAATTTAATTATGACAAATAGACAAACCAGAGCTTAAAAACCCAATAGATTTTCATCAGAAAATCCTGCTCCAGCAATCCCCCCTTTGGTGATTTTATCACCAAATAACCCCAAAAAAAAAATGTTGTGAAATTTAGTCCCATTTTAGGAGAAATTGGAAATGTATTTTTCCTCCTTACACAACACTACACACCAGACACTCTTTCATCATCCCTCTTTGTTTCTAAGTAGACACTCTCCCTTAATTCTTCTAATTCAATTTCTTGTGGTTCTCTTTTCAACCTTTTATTTCTCTTTTCATTATTTCTTTTAATTAATTTATTTTTCCCTCCCCTGTTTTTACAACACAAACACACCAATCTCAATATCAATAAAGCAACAATTATACAAGTTAAAGGAAACAATATCTTACCTATAATAGTACTACCTATTTTTGCAATAAAACTCTTAACAGCTATCACCTTATTAGCTAATTTAGTCCAGATACTTTCAGCTTCAAGTGGTACTAATTCTTCATGCAAATCAGTAATATTTTTGATATAGACCTTCAGGTCTTTGCTTTCGTCTGGAATGTAAGTTCAACAATGTTGAACTTTCAGCATTCCACAAACTCCACCCTCCTTAGCCAATAGAATATCAAGAGCAAGTCTATTTTGCATAGACATGGAACGTACGGCAATTAGTTCCGTATTCACCAAAAGAAACCCTCCAGCGGTATTTGTCGATAAGCGATCCATCACTGTTGACAGTTTCCGAATCCCATAAGCATTTAAAGAAATTCCCACTGCTGGAATTAAAGCTCCAAAAATGTCACCCACTATTTCAGACCAAGTTTCCCTCTTGAAGCGCATTAGTAAATTAATATGTTCTACATCTTCTATTCTATCTATATGAAAAATCTTTGGAAAAACCAGGCCCACATAACACGTGCCATACCAATGGTCAGGCAACTTGTAATAAGCCTTGTTCCCACAAACATAATACACTCCTGGAAAAATTGTATCTTCTCCACCTCTGAAACCCCATCCTGTTGCAATGAAGTATGTATCATGACATTCACTAGTCCCAACAAAATATGTATCATATTGGGATTTCCCTCTTGTAATGCACAGCTTAGCCTTCTGTGGTGCATCTAAAGCTAAAGTTGGACTAGCTCCATTTCTCAATTCTTTTCCCATCTCAATGTCCCAAATTGTCTCACTCACTTTATATTTCCCTGCCTTTTCATGCATACTCAATCTCCTTTCCTCCACCATGTTCAGGGAAGCTTTCTCCTCTTCTTCCAAACTACAAGTTAAATTATTCTTAAAAATGTAATCTAATGTTAATTCTTCTTTCTCAATAAAAATCTCACCAAAAATGTTAGCTTCTTTAGCTGGATTCAGCTCTTTGTTCATTGGCAAGTGCCCAAAAATACTATCTTTGTTAGACATCTTATAATCTATTTTCCCTAACAGATAAAAAACACTACTTAATACTGTTAGACCTGTCAGCCCTTTGGGTGGTCCCTCCTCATCATTATTTATTTTGTCCCACTTTTGCCTCAAACCCTGTTTGAATTTTTCCTTTTTGGGAACCACCAGACTTTTTAGTGTTGCTGCAGATTCAGGGAGCCATTTTACCTACCCCTGAAACTTCTGTCTGAGGGCCTGGAGCACAAAATGGTGGCCACCTGTGACATCACCAGCATCCACTGGAACCTACCAGCACCTTCCAGAACATTCTAGAACCCTGTGACAGTTGGAGGCGGTTTAGAATGTTGGGAAGCTAAGACAGAGAGTTGGCAGTTGGAGCTGGCAGTTGGCACCTGACTGGTGAGGAGAGAGCAGCAGAAACTTGAAGGAGGAAGGAGTGAAGCAGCAGGGGTGGAAACTTGTGCCTGGAGTGGGGTCCATAAACCCACCCTTGATACTAGTCTCTACTGACTGAGCCCAGCCTGGAGCCCTGTGTGGGAAGAAGCAAGGAAAACCATCCTAAGGACTTGGACAGCAGGAACAGGCCTTAGAAGTCAAGAAAGCAAGTACCTGACCTGGAAACTGGTTTCCCTGGAGTCCGACGTCGTGTAGCCTGAGACCCGGAGCCCGAGGTGGAGAAGCGGCGCCGACTGGAAAGCGGACGTCGTGCCCGGAGCCGCCAGAGGTCGAGAGAGGGCGCCGTCAGAGGTCGTGAGGAGTACCAGAGGTCGAGGAGGAAGTCACCCGAGGTCGAGTGAGCGGCGTCATCGGAGGAGTGAAGTCCGCCCTCCGGAGTCGTCGGAGACCGAGGTGAAGTGTAACGGAGGTCGGGAGTGAGGATCGCACTCCGGAGTCGCCGGAACCTGTGAGAATCGTGCCGGAGGTCGGGAGTGGAGGTCGCACTCCGGAGTCGCCGGAAACCTAAGGAGAGGAGCACCGGAGGTCGGGAGTGGAGATCGCACTCCGGAGCCGCCGGAAGTCGACATCGAGCCAAGGCCGGCCGACGTCATCGAATCCGAGGTCGCCATCGGACCGGAGCCGCCCGAGGTCGACATCGAGTAAAGACTGCCCGACGCCATCGAATCGGAGGTCGAGATCGAACCGAGGCCGCTGACATCGAAACCGGAGCCGCCTACCGGCGTCGTCAAAGAACTGACATTGTGCCGAGGCCGCCGACATCGAACTGGAACCGCCTCACGGCGTCGACACGACTCCAGCGGCGTCGGAGCATCAGAAAAAGGGCAGTAAGTGGAGTAGAGGGCGCCTAAGGCCCTGTGGAGACCTGAGAGACTGCTCTAAGGGGCTAGGGAGGTGCTGGAACCAACCTGACTGTGCCAGGGGTGAGCTGGGACTAATCTAGAGAAGTTGTGTGGAGGGAGAGAGCCAGGTCTCTGGTATTCCCCCCTTGATCTACCTCAGTTTAGGCCTCAGCCTTGTCCAAGCCAGGGAGTAGACACCCCCAAGCCTTCTACATCCCCACAAGCTGTGCCTGGGCCAAATCAGCCCTTAGGAATTCAAAAGTGATCTGATTCTATGAGTGTCACTGTCAGCTTTTAAGTATTTATTAGGGGCACTGTATTTATTGTATTTAACCTATTTATTGCTTCACTGTATTTATTGGTCCACAGTATTTATTGATGCACAATATTTATTGGTTTACAGTATTTATTGCCTCAGAATATTTAATTGCCTGTATGTATTGCACTTTTATTTATGCCTTCAGTATTTATGATCACCCCTATTTATTGAATCATTAAGCCAGTATTTATTTGACCTGCCCTATTTAAAAAGTTTGTATATTGTGATTGTTATTTATTTTATCCAATCAGCAACTAAGAGAAAAAGAAGATAAAGAAAGATATTTTCATAATTTTTACGGTGTAGAGTCGTTTTTGGAACGGATGCACGCATGGTTATTGTTTGGGTATGTCGTATGCTTAGCACGGAGCCTGATTCCTGACCACTCGAGCCAAGCTACCACAGTGTGTCCGGAAGACCACCACCACCCTTTCAGAGTGGGAGTGTGGTTTTCTAACATTAATTGGTGTTCAGTGGTGGGATAGAGCTGTGCCTACGTATACTCAACAATAACTGTGGGTAGTCCATAGGCCTACACCGGGAGTTTTCTCAAAGCGGCCTCCCTAATTGTGGGTTTTTGTTTTTTCCAAATTTACTCTGGTGGTGGGAGGAGGTATTATTAAAGGTACCCCCCTGCATAGTTACTGCACAAAACCTGTCCTCTAACCTGAGTGGGCGAGATGGAATTTGTACTAGAAAATCTAGAAACGTACACTGTGGCCCAACTCAGGGAGTTTTGCCAGCGGGAGGGGGTGTACTGTCCCCCAGGAGCAAAGAAGGGTGCACTCCAAACCAGCTTAAGGGCTTGGGGGGAGGCACGCCGAGAAAGCAAGGCTGAGGAGGAGGACAGGGATAGAGAGCCTGACACCGAGGGGGCTGAGATGTACCAACCTGAGGTGGGGAACCTGTCAGCGGGGCCCAGAACCATTTCTAGGAAGGGCAGCAGTGCCTCTAGCGGTGGCTTGTCTGAAGTGGAGTTAACAGACCGGAGGGAGAAAAGACAGCTCACATGGGACTTAGCAAGGCTGGAAAAGGAGAAGGAGGAGCAGAGGATGGCCCATGAATTACGACTGAAAGAAATAGATCTTCAGATCCTGAGAATCGGGGCACAACCTGTTCCTAATGGTGGCAGCCAAACCCAAGAGATCACCAGGGAACCTAAACCATACCTGCCAAAGGACATAGTAGCTAGCTATGGAGTGGGCGACGATATCGCCAAGTGGCTAGCGGCCTATGAGGTCTCGTTGAGGGCCCATGGGGTTCCAGAGAAGTACTGGGGAGGGGGATTGTACAAGTGCATGCCTCCAGCTGGTAGGGATGCTTTATTGGCCTTCGAAGAGGATGAGCAGACCCACTACCCCACCATGAAACTGGCGCTCATAAGGAAGTTTGGACTAACACCCGAAAAGTACAGACAGAAGTTCAGGGGTAGTCACAAACTGGGCACACAGAATTGGGTGGACTTCCTGGACTATGCAAAGAAGGCACTGGAAGGTTGGATTCAGGGCAGTGAAGTGAGGAACTACGAGGGGTTGTTTGACCTAGTACTGAAGGAACACCTGCTCGAGAACTGTTTCCCTGAACTGCGGCAACACCTGGTGGATAGCAAGCTGACCAGTCCCCGGAAGCTTGCTGAGGAGGCGGACATTTGGGCTAGTACCCGGGTGTCCACAAGGGGGACTGGAGGGGATACTCAAAAGGCCGGACAGGGCGCCCCCCAGAAGAAAGAGGGAGGGGAAAAGAAAAAGGAGTTCTCCAAAGGCCCCCAAAATAACTTCCAAGGAAAGGGAACAGGATTCACCCCTAGGGCTAACCCACCCAGAAACCCTAATCCTGGCCAGAGTCAGCAGCCAAGGGTTGTCCATTGCTATGAGTGCGGTGGCGTTGGACACTATAAAGGAGATCCGAAGTGCTTGAAACGACCACCCCCTCCCACTGGAGGAAAGACCCCCGGAGTAGCTAGTGTAGTGCTCGGGGAGGAGATGCCCTTAACTAAGGGAAGGGAGTGGGCGGGTGTCACTTTAGTGTCCCTGGGAGAACGGGAGATATTCCTAAGATCCAGGTGCCCGCAAATACTGTAAAGTATGGGCAGTGGGTCACCATCAACGGCCAAAGAGGGGAGGCTCTGAGAGACACAGGAGCCAGTATGACTATGGTGCGTAGCCAACTGGTGTCTCCAGAGCAGGTAATTCCCGATGTACTCCACCCAGCCGCGATGGCTGACGGCAGAACAGGCCACTATCCAGTGGCCGAGGTTCCCTTTGAATGGGGGGGGGTTGCAGGTTCACTTCGAGTTGCCGTAAGCCCTGCCGTGCCAGTTGATTGTCTGCTGGGGAATGACATGGAGCACAATGCTTGGAAGGAGGTGGAATACCGGACTCACACTGAGATGCTGGGTACACCTGACTGGGCCTGTGTTAGCACAAGGTCCGCGACTACCCGAAGAGGGAGTTCATTTCGGCTGGAGCCTGGAACAAAGGCCCAGCCAGCTGCCAGTCAAGGGAAGAACCGAGGACAGGAGGAGCCTGCCTCGGCGTCCACACCCCGTAGGACGGATAGGCCACCGGAGGTGGTGGACCAGGAGTCTGCGGTGGGGGACGTTACCAACCTGGAGGACCTACCCATCCCGGCCGAGTGGCACGTGGAGGGAGGCCCGTCCAGGGAGGAATTCTGCCAGGGCCAGAGGGAGTGCCCTACCCTTGAGGGGCTAAGGCGTCAGGCCGAAGCCCAGGCAGCAGGGAACGTTGAAGGGAACTACAGTGTTTACTGGGAGGATGGCCTCCTCTACAGTGAACCTGTGGAAATATGGATTTTTTTGGTCAGTTATGTCCCCTATCTTGGACCCCAACGGTTCCATGTGCATGTCACAAGTACATGTATGTTTCCTCCAGTTCCAGTTATGAAGACGCAAATACATGTGCGTCCACCGTCAACATGTCCTCTGTCAGATCCGCCATGAATAGGCCGGATATTCCATTCCTAAATATGAAAGGCCACCGGCTTTATATGGTTCACTTATGCCATTTTACAGTCCAGGCAAGTAGGCCCTGATTCTGTCATCAAACTCTTCTTGCCTTCTGCCTCTGAAAGCTCCAGTCTGAGCCTGCATCTGTGACCATGAACTTTGTCTCATTCTCTGCGCGGCTCACGAAGCCTGACATCAGCCTATTCTCTGCCAAGAACTGTATTTCACCTTCGAATTATCTGCTTCCCCCTCAGCCGATGCATTCCTGCCTAGTAGTTTAAGTAAACATTCTTCCAGTTACCGAGCAAAAGGCCCGGCTTCTCTGTCCTCATGCAAGTAATTCATAGTCCTGTTACCATGGAATATTTCTACCCCCTCGCATTTAGTGTAGACACTTAGACGCTTGTACACGCACGCACAGTCAGTATAGAATAGATTCTGTCCGAGAGTCCTTCTTTCGTGGATAACATAGTTCTTTAAACATAGGATGTTAGATATGATTTGGGATTAGGTTGACTTGACCCCCCAGACTTCTTGTCTCCACATGTAGAGCTAAATGTCAAGTCCCCTTCACCCCCTAGTCGCACGTCAATTACACGTCATGCTGCTGCGCGCGCATCTATGCCAAGTATTATCTTATAGATCCACCTATATGTGACATCATAACCAATTATGTTCCTTTTTACTCCTTATTACACCCATTTTTGGTTACGCAGATAAATCGTCATTTTCCTTATCAATTGTTACGCCTACTGCATTCGCTTCATTGTAATGTATGTACTATAAAAGTTACTTCTTGTCAATAAAGTATGTACTTCACTTCCTGAACCCCCGTGGTGATGGAACTTGGAGCAACCGATTATAATCGATCACTGGAATAAAGCCCATTCCGAACCTCTAATACCACGGATTCTGCCTCTCATTTTACTGAGCTATTTTATTATGTTTCTGTATCAAATTAAGTCCAGGTAAAGGAATTTTATTTACCACATGAATGGCGCCCGAACAGGGACACTTTCTCATCTCACGCGCCGGCGGTGAGTTGCAGGCCCGGTCTCCTGCCACAGCTGGACGGACAATAACGCGTACCAGCAGGATTTCCTGTAGCTCCCTCCGGTCAAGCGGGGGCGACTGAGGCTGCGATCAACACCCAGACGAGGCGGTGAGAAGTGCGAAGTATCCCGACCAGAGCCTAGCTGAGAGAGCAAGATCCGAGGTATACAGAGACCCACCAGTTCGAAGTCAAGCCCAGTTTCCGACGAGTCGAGTCGAGTACAGTCCGGTCCAAGTCCGGTTTCCGAGGCCTTCCGTTTCCGAAGCTACCCGGTGAGTACCATTACTGGGGAGGCATTTCTGACGTGCACATAGGTTGTGCCGGTCAAGACGGGTTTGGGTACACAAATCCGGTCTGCACTGTTTTAGCAGTGTATCTGTACTGTTTAGCAGTATATCAAGTATTCCGAAGTATCTAGTTATTGTCAAAGAATTATGCTTGGTGATTAGTTATGCAGACGATCATCATTGTCGGTTATTTTAAAGGTTAAAAAAAAAAAGAAATGTTTAATGTTTAATGTTTAATGTGTTAAACGTCCTGCATATTGTGGTATGAATGGTTGTTCATTATTGTGCTTTTGTACTAAGTGTGTTCAAGATTAAGTATCAGATCAGTTCTCAATATGCCGCTCTTTTCGAAACTAAGACAGATCACTACAAGAAAAGGGGTACTCGAAGAAGCCGTTCCTATTCCTCCTAGGGACACTCCAGGGCACTTCATGTATCACAAACATGGCTTAGACGCTATATTATTTCTTGATTTATGGGTAGACTACACCAAGGGATTACCAGAAAGTCAGAGGTGGCCCGCAGCGGGGACCTGGGATGCAGAGTGCATCATGAAAGTCGAGGAAGAGTTATGGAAAAGGAAAGTCAGACAGTCACAGAAAGACGCCGTTGAGTTATGGCGTAAAGAATCTCATAGACGCACAGAAAAGGCACTCCGACAGGAAGAGAGGAGTAAAGAGAATTCCAATAAAGTTCAAGAAAATCTATCAATTGAGGAAGGTATCCGAGTGAAATCAGAACAAGTAGACAGACAAAGAAATGCCCTTATGAATGGTATGTATCCCCTTCTGGCCGAAGGATTACCTAAAGCTACTCCAGAAAAACCGAAAGACTTGCCGCCCCCATTATTCCCAATAAAGGTACATCCTAAGGGGCATCCTAGAACCGCAGAAGATGTTTTTCTTTCTTCATATTTAGATGACGCAGCTCCCGAGTATGCTAATTCTGCCCCACATAGACCGCCTATCAGGGAGGTTCAACGCCAAGATCCAGTGCCCGTATCCCTACAGCAACAGATCGTGTCACAAGTTCCGGCAAGCACATCTGTTTCTGCATCTGTTCCTACAGCTACTTCTATAGCTGTGTCCACACCTATAGTTGCTGTGTCACGTTCGACGAATCCTTTCACACCCGACACCCCAGATGGGGCCACGGGAGGTGCTACCAATATTTTTTCTACGCCACCCAGAATGAATAAACTTACTTTTCAAGAGTCAGCACATTCACGTACACCCAAACTCATAAGTGCCCGTACGCTGAAGGAACTTCTTATAGATTGCAGATCTGACCCTGTGCCCGGTAAAGAGGACGAAATGACCCTGGCATCATTGCGTATCAGACGAGCCGCAGTGTATTTAGGGAAGTTACCAGGAATGACTGCGCATCTAGATAAAATATATCATTTTGTCCAAACAGGGCGAGATCCAGAATGTATTAACAGAGCTATGGAATACCAGAAAGTAGAGATACAGGGGGAACTGTTACGTTTCCTCATAAATTGTGTGATCAGAAATCAAGACCGACCGGGGGTAAACCCGGAAGCAATGCAAATTCTTACCAGATGGAGCCAGAATATATCAGAAGGGAGACATGATAAGCAAAATTGTATAATAGCCATGTGCCGAAAGATCCGTAAAGAAATAGAACGCCTACACGAAGAGAGATTAGAGGTAGACGAGTTCGAACAAAGCGAGGAAGAAGGGTCAGGACTGCCCACAGGACAGTCAGACACCATAGCCTATGTAGGAAGAGGAAGATCTTGTAATCGTAATAGATGTCTTACTGACTCGATACGTCCGATATGTCCAGATAATAACAGGAATTTCCAAATACCTATAATTAATATAAGGTCTAACGAGCATTCGTTCCAAACCGCCGACAAACTACTCCGAGAACGAAGGGGTTATCATTTTCTCGATTCTATGGATGAACAAGATTTAGCCAGGGCAGCTGTCCATTGGGTGGACAGTCCCGGAAAATATAGTGATGATACAGTAGTACGCACATTTTTGAATCTCACCCCAGATGAACAGAGGTTAGCTGGGATTTATATGATTCAACAACTCATTATACTATATCGGAGTCAACATTCGGACCCTGGTCCCTTACCTGACATATTGACTGAATTGCTTATGAATAAATGGAGAGGTTCAGGTACTAAATTAATTAAAGAAATTCTAGAATCAAGAAAGCAGTATATTCTTTTTGTATGCGCAGAGCATGTCTCATTGCCCGTCAAGGAAAGAACCACGTATCACATGGATAGACAGAATCCCTTACGAGAAGTGCACCCAATAAAGGGCGAGGACAACGAGTTCAAGCGCGTATTTGTATATACGCCCATATCGAAAATAGAGTTGTTAGAAATGAAGAAAGTGGTACCCAGTCATGACAAAGATCCAGCGGGGTTTCACCGAGAAAATTAAAGACATGTTACTCATGGGAGAGTATACCTATCCCGACATTATGACAATATTAAAGGTATTGATGCCTGCTGGTATTTATGAGAAACTCAGGGAAAAAGAGTGGGAGGTAGGAGACCAAAAGATAGAATGGTCAGTGTTAGAAGCGGAAGAAAAGGCCCGAACTGCAGGAGCAGGACTTGGGGATAAAACTAAAGCACTGCCAGGTTTACTAGTACAGGTACTGCCGCGTTTATTAACTACGAAAAAGGAAGATTGGGGTACAATTTCAGCCTGTAAACAGAAGCAAGATGAAGACACTAGTGATTACTATGCCCGATTTGAAAAATGTTTTGGTATAAATAGTGGCCTAAAAGCAAGTAGCGAATCATACCCACATCTGTTTGTAACAAAATTAGTAGAAAATGCTCTACCCCAAGTAAAGAATAGAGTATTAAAATTCGAGAGTACCTGGCAAGGTAACACTCCATCACAAATGTTACAAATGTTACAGTACCATCACAATAGAATTAGAGAGGAACAAGAACATGAACACAGACGCATGAAAGACACGAAAATGAAAATGCTAGTTTCCCAGACAGTTCCAGCTGAAGGACATAAAAAGGGTATGACACATTCCGATTCAACAGGACCTGTAAAAGGGACATGTAATTATTGTAAAAAGCCAGGTCATTACGTACACGATTGTCCAGTTTTAAAACATAATATCGCCATAGGTAAAACACAAGAAAGACCACGGCCACTTAGACAAGATCAGAATGAACAAGGAGCTCCGCAGCATGCACAGGCCATGCCAGCCGCACAACAGCCAATACAGTTTGTGCCAGCTGCACCACCGTTGCCTGTTGCTGCCACACAGACAACAACACGACAAATGTATCAGACCGCCCAGTATGAATATCCTGAGTATCAGCGTTACGCATGAACTAGCCTAGAGAGGGAAGTTGACTTACCCCTTATCGAGATTCCTGTAGATCAAGAAGGACCTTATGTACATAGTGAATTATTAGGCCAAGATAGGAAATTTTTACTCGATACAGGGGCAAGTCGAACAACTATAAAACGTAGTGAAGTTCCAGGGGCACCCCTCTCAGGCTCTCAGAATATTTCCCTTGGTTTTTCAGGAAAACCTATTGTTAATGAAGTATCACAGCCTCTTCCACTTACGATAGGACCTCTGACCCGAACTACAGATTTATTGCTTACTAAATCATGTCCAGAAAACTTGCTAGGAATAAAAACATTGAAAGCTCTAGGAGCCATAATATGTTGTTCTCCGGAAGGAGTAAGGTTGTTTTTACGTGATTTTAAAGGTCACTATGTGTCTAGAGACATGGATCCCCGACTGCAGACTTTACCTACACATCTATGGGCACAAGGCCCTACTGATGTTGGTTGCATGAATATTACACCATATCGAGTCACATTAAAGGCAGGAGTGGTGCTACCACGAATGCGACAATACAAGTTACCACCAGATGCTGTAGTGGCTTTACTACAAATCATTGACGAGCTCATTGCCCAAGGAGTAGTTGTAGAAACAGACTCCAATGTATGTAATTCACCGATAATTCCGATTCTTAAACGAACAGATCCAAAGGCCCCGCCAGTATATCGATTGGTTATTGATCTGCGCGAATTAAACAAGTGCATTGTGCCACAATTCCCTGTGGTCCCAGATATCTCGTCATTACTGACAGCCATTGATTCCGAAGCAACATTCTTTACTGTAATTGATCTCAAGAATGCTTTTTTCAGCGTCCCAATAGATCCGGAGAGCCAATATTTGTTCGGATTTAGTTTAAATGGACGTAGCTTTAAATTCTCACGCGCACCTCAAGGATTTACAGAAAGCCCCAGCATCTATAGCCAAGCACTGAAACGAGAACTAGATAGTATCCACATGCCAGTTAACACTGCTCTGCTCCAATACGTCGATGATCTGCTGATCACCGCAAGAAGCGAACCGGAATGTGAAAAAGCATCACTGACAGTTTTAAAATTTCTAGCCGAAAAGGGGCACAAGGTGTCCCCTTCTAAGCTGCAATTCTGTGTCCAGCGAGTTATTTATCTTGGACACTCGCTGTCCAAGGAGGGAAGGCAGCTTACACCCGACCGCATTCAGTTAATAGCTAACATGCCAATACCCAAGACACAAAAGGAGGTGCGGGCTTTCATAGGTCTCACTTCATATTGCAGGCAGTGGATCCCTCAGTACGCATTTCTAGCAAAACCACTCATTCAGTTAACCACACAGGAGGCAGCCACATCGACTGTTCTCCCTTGGACTCAGGAACATACACAAGCTTTTGAAAGCCTAAAGAAAGCTTTATGTCAAGCACCTGTCTTAGCAACACCATGTTACAGAAAACAGTTTACACTCTTTGTTACAGAACGCGAAGGTACTGCTTTGTCAGTACTCACACAGGAACAAGCAGGAGCACACAAACCATGTGCTTATTTTTCTAGTACATTAGATCCCGTAGCTCAGGCTTTGCCTGCATGCCTAAAATCAGTAGCAGCGACAGCTTTAGCAATCAGACAAAGCGATGCCATAGTGTTAGGACATCCATTGACAGTTCAAGTACCACACGCAGTAGAGGTTCTTGTAAATAGAACGCAAACACAACACTTGACTATAGCGCGACTTACAGGGTACGAACTTACATTGTTTCAGCCACATATAGAAATCAGACGCTGTAACACATTGAATCCTGCCACACTTTTGCCAGTAACCGGAACAGACCCACTAGCTCATGACTGTATTGAAGTTATTACTATAACGACAAAACCCAGACAAGACTTAACCGATGTCCCATTGTCAGATCCAGACCTGACATTGTATGTAGATGGTTCATGTATGAGAACAAGTACAGGAGAGTTAGTGGCTGCTTACGCAGTCACAACAGATACTGAAGTCATTGAAACTAATCGTATAAATATTTTGTCAGCTCAAGCCGCAGAGCTCATCGCTCTGACACAAGCCTGTATTCAAGCCACAAATAAAAAAGTCAACATATACACTGATTCACGTTATGCATTCGGAGTTGTACATGACTTCGGCGTGCTGTGGCGAGAGAGAGGTTATTTAACTTCCCACGGTGCCCACATTCAGCACGGACCCCTCATTCATGCCTTATTAGATGCAATACATCTACCCACGGCAATATCAATTATGAAATGTAAAGCTCATACGAAAGTTACTGATATCATTTCCCAAGGCAATGATCTAGCCGACAGAACAGCTAAACAGACAGCTCAAACTCAAACCCCCGACATGATAAAGACAATAGTCCCGACACCGACACATTGTATGACAGTTAAAGATCCTACTCTTGACGTAATTGACATACAGACACATGCTACACCAGACGAAATAAAGAAATGGACTGAATTAGGAGGGATCCAAACGGACCAAGGATGGATGATGAAGGAAAAATCTGTGTGGTTCCTTCCTGATTCAATGGTCCAAGTTATAATTAACACTATACATAGTCCAGCACATCTAGGAGAAAAAGCTATGCTAGACAGCATTCAACACATTTGGTTCAATAAACATTTGCGAGCAGCAGCCAAACAAAAGGTCCGTACCTGTATGATCTGTTGTCAGTTTAACCCAGGAAAAAGCGTTCCCGTAGAACAGGGTGGATTTCATCCTCCTGATCACCCTTTTGAAGTGCTCCAGATGGATTATATCCAGATGGAACGATGTCGAGGATTCAAATATGTTCTCGTAGTTGTCTGCGCTCTGTCCCGTTGGACGGAGGCATACCCGGTTTCAGATTACACTGCCCCGACTACTGCCAAACAGTTGGTTCGAGAATTCTTCCCACGATACGGTTTACCACGTGTTGTCTACTCAGATAACGGCCAGCCGTTCTCATCCGAATTAATGAAACATGTTTCACTTCTGTTAGGATATCAGTGGAAATTCCACTGTGTCCGACACCCCGAGGCAGCAGGTCTCGTAGAAAGACATAACCAGATACTGAAAATCAGATTGTCCAAAATATGCAGAGAGAAAGGTGTCGACTGGGTAGTAGCGTTACCAGTTACACTCTTTTACATGAGAATGGTAGCACACTCTCGAACAGGGCTATCCCCGTATGAGGTGATCTTTGGCAGACCACCAAATATGTGGGGGACGCCTATACCACGCAAAATAACTGATGTTGACTGTAATATGCTGACAGATTACTTGGCTTCCTTGATGTCTGCACTACAATCTTGTCGTTCACAGGTAGCTGCAGCCTTTCCCGACAACACTGAGGTGAAACCCCATGACGTAGTTCCGGGTGATCTCGTATTTGTGAGAAATTTCGACCGAAAGACTCAGCTGGAGCCCAGGTGGAAGACACCCAAGTTGGTTCTGCTCACTACAAGGACAGCCGTGAAGATCGAGGGCCGCAAGGGCTGGATTCATTCAAGTCATATCAAGAAATTTCATGGACTATCCTCGGATATAGACATTGTGCCCTGCACTCCCTCACAGACTGATTCAAAACTTCCTTTGGTTGAAAAGACTAAAACCGAACTCTATAAAGTAAAATTGAGGCCTAGAACGTCAGACAATTTGATTGTTTAAGTCCTCTCCAAGGTGAAGCGGTTGAATTTGTCTCTGACATGTATCCTCTAGACCTGAATCATGGACAGCCGCGGAAAATGTTGAAACGACAGGCGTATTGTAAATCACTGCGTAGCCACTGTATAGTGACATTATTAATTTTGTTTTTCTTGAGTCTTTTAATAATTACTGCAAGTATATTGTTGCACATATATTACCCTATTTCTAGACATATTTACAATGTTACCGCAGAACATTCTTTTAGTGACTTACCTCCGCATGAATTGTCTTATAGACTTGCGCTGCGCAATAACACTTTCATTAGTATGTTACATCATTCCCATCAGACTAGTAATGCAACTAATTGTTGGGTGTGTGGCCGGCTCCCTCCCTATCAGAATTATGAAGGAGTCCTGCCTTTCTTTCCACATCCGTTTACACATAATGGCTCCTGTGGAGCATGGTTTAGTTTAATGAATTCCATAGACTCAGACACAGCAGTTTACCAAGATCATTGGGTATGGGGAAATCTGAACCTAGTTTTATTCAAAGTCTGTTACCCTGACAAGGAGGGTCGCCCCAAAGGAACAGGAACTGATCTAGAAAATGAAGTATATGGATTAGGTAAATTTACACCTAATCTCATGATTCTAAATGTCGAATCCGAAGTTGAACTAGTTTTGCCCACCATGTCAGTATTCCCAGCGAAGGGTGAATTGTGTGTAAGAAAGGTTGGTTCCATACATATGGGCCATAGTAAATGCACTACTATAGTAGAATTCAGTGATCAAGGCAAATCTTCATTTAGAGCTTATCGCCACTCCTACTTTATATGTGGTCAGACTGCATATATGCGTCTACCTCTAGATTGGGATGGTACCTGCTACATTGCATTCCTTTTACCACCTGTTTTCCTAGCTCCTCCTGATTATTACAGAAATATTCATTTAGTACACAACAGAGAGCGGAGAGATCTCCCAATTGTCGATTACACTGAAACAGCATGGGAAAAATACACAGATTTCAATAAAGGCATCTTTCCTTATATAGGTACTGTTACTAATAGTAAACTGATACGTAGATTAACTAGAACCCTTGAAGCAGTAGTAAATGAAACTATTTCCGCCCTAGGCAATTTAACAGAAGAGCAGTCTGCTATGCGGATTGTTGTGCTTCAAAATCGTCTTGTCCTTGACGTCATCCTGGCTGATAGGGGCGGAGCTTGTAAGGTCATCGGATCAAGCTGCTGCGTATTCATACCAGAAAATTCGCCATCTGTATATAAAGCCATAACTCGCCTTCATAAGATTGTAAACCAGATACACCAGAACCCAGGCACTTGGACTTGGTCCGGTTGGTTTTGGAGTGTGATATCAGCCTGGGGATGGAGAGTTCTATCCTTCCTAGGTATTGGCCTTCTCATACTATTCAGTTGCTGTCTATGTCTACAATGTGGACCAGCGATCTGTGGTCTATGTGCCACATCGGGCATTCCACATCAAGATTTTCATTCAAGATCCCGGAAGAAGAAGAAAGAAGAACAAATGATGCTATATGAACAGATCAATGGATTAATGAAGATTGATATCTCTTGACGGGCAAGTAGGGGACAAGGAGGGAATGTGGAAATATGGATTTTTTTGGTCAGTTATGTCCCCTATCTTGGACCCCAACGGTTCCATGTGCATGTCACAAGTACATGTATGTTTCCTCCAGTTCCAGTTATGAAGACGCAAATACATGTGCGTCCACCGTCAACATGTCCTCTGTCAGATCCGCCATGAATAGGCCGGATATTCCATTCCTAAATATGAAAGGCCACCGGCTTTATATGGTTCACTTATGCCATTTTACAGTCCAGGCAAGTAGGCCCTGATTCTGTCATCAAACTCTTCTTGCCTTCTGCCTCTGAAAGCTCCAGTCTGAGCCTGCATCTGTGACCATGAACTTTGTCTCATTCTCTGCGCGGCTCACGAAGCCTGACATCAGCCTATTCTCTGCCAAGAACTGTATTTCACCTTCGAATTATCTGCTTCCCCCTCAGCCGATGCATTCCTGCCTAGTAGTTTAAGTAAACATTCTTCCAGTTACCGAGCAAAAGGCCCGGCTTCTCTGTCCTCATGCAAGTAATTCATAGTCCTGTTACCATGGAATATTTCTACCCCCTCGCATTTAGTGTAGACACTTAGACGCTTGTACACGCACGCACAGTCAGTATAGAATAGATTCTGTCCGAGAGTCCTTCTTTCGTGGATAACATAGTTCTTTAAACATAGGATGTTAGATATGATTTGGGATTAGGTTGACTTGACCCCCCAGACTTCTTGTCTCCACATGTAGAGCTAAATGTCAAGTCCCCTTCACCCCCTAGTCGCACGTCAATTACACGTCATGCTGCTGCGCGCGCATCTATGCCAAGTATTATCTTATAGATCCACCTATATGTGACATCATAACCAATTATGTTCCTTTTTACTCCTTATTACACCCATTTTTGGTTACGCAGATAAATCGTCATTTTCCTTATCAATTGTTACGCCTACTGCATTCGCTTCATTGTAATGTATGTACTATAAAAGTTACTTCTTGTCAATAAAGTATGTACTTCACTTCCTGAACCCCCGTGGTGATGGCACTTGGAGCAACCGATTATAATCGATCACTGGAATAAAGCCCATTCCGAACCTCTAATACCACGGATTCTGCCTCTCATTTTACTGAGCTATTTTATTATGTTTCTGTATCAAATTAAGTCCAGGTAAAGGAATTTTATTTACCACAAACCCAAGGCACCCCTACATGGATCGTCACGAGCCTTGGTAGTTCCTCAACGTTATCGAGCCTTCCTTCTGGAGTTGGCTCACGAGATACCATTGGCAGGACACCTGGGGCAAGACAAGACCTTCGCCCGTCTTGTCCCACACTTTTATTGGCCTCAGATGAAAATGTCGTCCGATACCTACTGCCGGACATGTGTGTCTTGCCAAGCCAGTGGGAAAACAGGGGTGAAGCTGAAAGCTCCCCTGGAACCACTTCCTGTCGTTAGCACCCCCTTTGAAAGGGTGGGCATCGACATTGTGGGTCCGTTAGATCCACCGACTACAGCTGGTCACAGGTTTATCCTGGTTCTGGTGGATCATGCCACACGGTACCCAGAGGCAATACCTCTGAGGACCATAACAGCACCTGTTGTGGCTAGGGCCCTGATGGGAATCTTTACCCGAGTGGGTTTTCCCAAGGAAGTTGTGTCCGACAGGGGGACCAACTTCATGTCAGCGTACATGCGGGCCATGTGGAAGGAGTGTGGAGTGACATACCGGTTCACCACTCCTTACCACCCCCAGACAAATGGTCTGGTGGAGAGGTTTAACAAAACCTTGAAGGGCATGATCAGAAGTCTGCCTGAAAGCCTGCGGAGGAAATGGGACGTCCTCCTACCCTGTTTACTTTTTTCCTACAGGGAAGTGCCACAGAAGGGAGTGGGCTTCAGCCCCTTCGAGCTTCTGTATGGGCACCCTGTACGTGGACCTCTCAACCTGGTGAGAGACGGATGGGAAAGAACTCCCAGAAAGCTTCCCCAGGATGTGGTGAGCTACATGCTGGCCTTCCGGAGCCAAATGGCTAAGTTGTGGAAGCAAGCTTCTGACAACTTGGAAGCCAGCCAAGCAGTAATGAAGGCGTGGTATGACCACAATGCTCACCCGGTGGAGTTGGAGCCTGGCCAGAAGGTGTGGGTGATCGAACCAGGAGAGCTTAGTGCCCTCCAGGATCGCTGGTCAGGACCCTTTGAGGTGTTGGAGAAGAAGGGTAAGGCTACCTACTTGGTGGACCTGAAGACCCCTCGTCAGCCCCTGCGGGTGCTGCATGCCAACCGCCTCAAACCCCACCACGAAAGGCCCGAAGTCATCTTGATGATGGTGACTGACGGAGGAGAGGACGTGGAAAGCGAGCCTCTCCCTGATCTGTTTGCGTCTCAAGAGAAGGATGGGTCGGTGGAGGGAGTGATTCTCTCCCCATCTCTAACTCCTGAACAGCAGGAGGACTGTCGCCAGGTCCTGGGGCAGTACTCCTCGTTGTTCTCCCTTGTCCCGGGTAGGACTCACCTGTGCGTCCATGACGTGGACACAGGAGACAGCCCACCTGTGAAGTCCAAGATCTACCGGATGTCAGACAAGGTGAAGGCCAGCATTCATAGTGAAGTCACTAAGATGCTGGAGCTAGGAGTGATCGAACCTTCTAGCAGCCCCTGGTCCAGTCCGGTGGTGTTAGTACCAAAAGCTGCACCACCGGGTGCCCAACCAGAACTGAGGTTCTGTGTGGACTATCGGGGACTGAATTCAGTGACCAAAACTGATGCTCATCCGATCCCTAGGGCGGATGAATTGATTGACCGGCTGGGAGCTGCCCAATATCTAAGTACCTTTGACCTTACTTCAGGGTACTGGCAGATCTCTTTGACTGATGGAGCAAGGGAAAGGTCAGCCTTCTCCACGCCCCATGGCCACTACCAGTTCTGTGTGATGCCCTTTGGGCTCAAGAACGCACCTGCCACGTTTCAGCGCCTGGTAAACCAGATCCTCACCGGAATGGAGAGTTTCTCTGCTGCTTATCTGGATGACATAGCCGTCTTCAGTAACAGCTGGGAGGATCACTTGCGTCACCTGCAAGCTATTCTCCAGGCCCTGAACAAGCTGGATTGACGATCAAGGCCAGCAAGTGCCAGATCGGGCAGGGGTCGGTAGTGTACCTTGGACACTTGGTGGGTAGGGGAGCGGTGCAACCCCTCCAGGCGAAGATCGAGGCCATCATGGCCTGGGAACCCCCCAAGACACAGACTGAGGTCCGAGCATTTTTGGGCCTCACGGGATACTACCGCCGCTTCGTGAAGGGGTACGGTACCATCGTAGCCCCCCTCACGGAGCTCACGTCCAAGAAACAACCTCGACGGGTAGTCTGGACGGAGGCTTGTCAGCAAGCCTTTGAGAGATTGAAGAAAGCCATGTGCGAGGCCCCGGTCTTAAGGGCCCCAGACTTTTCCAAGGAGTTCATTGTCCAGACAGATGCATCAGAACATGGCATTGGGGCAGTGTTATCGCAACTCAACGAAGAGGGTCTGGATCAACCCGTGGTCTTCCTATCCCGGAGACTACTTCCCAGGGAACAGAAGTGGAGAGCAATAGAGCGTGAAGCCTTTGCAGTGGTATGGGCTCTGAAGAAGTTGCGGCCATACCTGTTTGGCTCGCACTTCCTGGTTCAGACCGACCACAGACCCCTTCGTTGGCTGATGCAAATGAAGGGGGAGAATCCCAAGTTGTTGAGGTGGTCTATTTCCCTACAGGGAATGGACTTTCAGGTGGAACATCGACCTGGAGTGGACCACGCCAATGCAGACGGTCTCTCAAGGTATTTCCGCCTTAGTGATGAGAACTCCCAAGGGGTTGGGTAGCTCTCCCCACTTTCAGCTGGGGGGGACGCGTGTTAGACCTGTCAGCCCTTTGGGTGGTCCCTCCTCATCATTATTTATTTTGTCCCACTTTTGCCTCAAACCCTGTTTGAATTTTTCCTTTTTGGGAACCACCAGACTTTTTAGTGTTGCTGCAGATTCAGGGAGCCATTTTACCTACCCCTGAAACTTCTGTCTGAGGGCCTGGAGCACAAAATGGTGGCCACCTGTGACATCACCAGCATCCACTGGAACCTACCAGCACCTTCCAGAACATTCCAGAACCCTGTGACAGTTGGAGGCGGTTTAGAATGTTGGGAAGCTAAGACAGAGAGTTGGCAGTTGGAGCTGGCAGTTGGCACCTGACTGGTGAGGAGAGAGCAGCAGAAACTTGAAGGAGGAAGGAGTGAAGCAGCAGGGGTGGAAACTTGTGCCTGGAGTGGGGTCCATAAACCCACCCTTGATACTAGTCCCTACTGACTGAGCCCAGCCTGGAGCCCTGTGTGGGAAGAAGCAAGGAAAACCATCCTAAGGACTTGGACAGCCGGAACAGGCCTTAGAAGTCAAGAAAGCAAGTACCTGACCTGGAAACTGGTTTCCCTGGAGTCCGACGTCGTGTAGCCTGAGACCCGGAGCCCGAGGTGGAGAAGCGGCGCCGACTGGAAAGCGGACGTCGTGCCCGGAGCCGCCAGAGGTCGAGAGAGGGCGCCGTCAGAGGTCGTGAGGAGTACCAGAGGTCGAGGAGGAAGTCACCCGAGGTCGAGTGAGCGGCGTCATCGGAGGAGTGAAGTCCGCCCTCCGGAGTCGTCGGAGACCGAGGTGAAGTGTAACGGAGGTCGGGAGTGAGGATCGCACTCCGGAGTCGCCGGAACCTGTGAGAATCGTGCCGGAGGTCAGGAGTGGAGGTCGCACTCCGGAGTCGCCGGAAACCTAAGGAGAGGAGCACCGGAGGTCGGGAGTGGAGATCGCACTCCGGAGCCGCCGGAAGTCGACATCGAGCCAAGGCCGGCCGACGTCATCGAATCCGAGGTCGCCATCGGACCGGAGCCGCCCGAGGTCGACATCGAGTAAAGACTGCCCGACGCCATCGAATCGGAGGTCGAGATCGAACCGAGGCCGCTGACATCGAAACCGGAGCCGCCTACCGGCGTCGTCAAAGAACTGACATTGTACCGAGGCCGCCGACATCGAACTGGAACCGCCTCACGGCGTCGACACGACTCCAGCGGCGTCGGAGCATCAGAAAAAGGGCAGTAAGTGGAGTAGAGGGCGCCTAAGGCCCTGTGGAGACCTGAGAGACTGCTCTAAGGGGCTAGGGAGGTGCTGGAACCAACCTGACTGTGCCAGGGGTGAGCTGGGACTAATCTAGAGAAGTTGTGTGGAGGGAGAGAGCCAGGTCTCTGGTATTCCCCCCTTGATCTACCTCAGTTTAGGCCTCAGCCTTGTCCAAGCCAGGGAGTAGACACCCCCAAGCCTTCTACATCCCCACAAGCTGTGCCTGGGCCAAATCAGCCCTTAGGAATTCAAAAGTGATCTGATTCTATGAGTGTCACTGTCAGCTTTTAAGTATTTATTAGGGGCACTGTATTTATTGTATTTAACCTATTTATTGCTTCCCTGTATTTATTGGTCCACAGTATTTATTGATGCACAATATTTATTGGTTTACAGTATTTATTGCCTCAGAATATTTAATTGCCTGTCTGTATTGCACTTTTATTTATGCCTTCAGTATTTATGATCACCCCTATTTATTGAATCATTAAGCCAGTATTTATTTGACCCGCCCTATTTAAAAAGTTTGTATATTGTGATTGTTATTTATTTTATCCAATCAGCAACTAAGAGAAAAAGAAGATAAAGAAAGATATTTTCATAATTTTTACGGTGTAGAGTCGTTTTTGGAACGGATGCACGCATGGTTATTGTTTGGGTATGTCGTATGCTTAGCACGGAGCCTGATTCCTGACCACTCGAGCCAAGCTACCACAGTGTGTCCGGAAGACCACCACCACCCTTTCAGAGTGGGAGTGTGGTTTTCTAACAAATACACTACAAGAAATTCCATACGTAGCTGGTAAATGGTGATAAGTAACACCCTCTGAAACGGATGCAGGTAATTGCATACAAACGTAGCAATCCCTTACTTCCATTGTTTTCACATATTCGTATAGCAATTTTGAAAAAACATTACTAGAAAAATCATTAATTGACCTATCTTTATGCATGTAAGTATTACTAATTCTAGTTGGAACTACTTTTTGCGAATTCTTTTCTACATTTGTCTCATTCTCAGTATGTATTTCAAATGTACCTATTGAAACTCTAAATGTAACTAATAAAGCTAAAACACCCCATAGTAGCATTAATAATCCAGTACAGCAGCAGCACATTCTACACCATCTTCTTAAGAAGGCACATCTACTTTGATTATTCTCTATGTTAGCCATTTTACTATTTTGACCTTGTCTTTTGACTTAGCCTCTACTACTCCACTACTGTAATTTCTCAAACTTTGGATTACTTCAGACAGCTGAATTTCAGACTTTCTCCTTTTCACTTTCTCCAAGTGATTTCTTCAGTTCACTCAATTTGGATATTCATCACTTTTCACTCCTCCTTCTTCAGCAACATCAAATTGTATCAGATCATCAACAACATCCTGTGCATCTGACTCTTCTCCAATGTCAGTCAGGATAACTTTTAAGATTCCAACAGATTCTTCCTTTTCCTCAACCACTTTTCTCAAGATCCCCTCCGGATTATCTCGATTCACTGTTTCTTCTTCTCCTTCTTCAGACAGTGCCACATAAGACCATTCCGGTGATCTGTACTTTTGGTTGGGTCTTCTAATTCTCTTTATTTCCTCAGGTTCTCTTGACTCCTTTTGCTCCTTCCTTTTTACTTCGTTTTGACTCGACACTTCATTCACTTGTTCAGCTTTCGATGTATTCCCTCTTATCAGTCTGTATCTCAGCCTCTTTACTCTGTTGTTAGGCCAAAAATCTCCTCTTACGACCTTTTTCGGTCTTGTTTCTGTATTATTTCTTTCTCCAATCCAAGTTCTCTTTCTCAGAACTCGACCCTCTGGTTTTCCATTCTCACTTTCATCCGATTCTGTTTCAAATGCCTCTTGTTCTTCAGCAGTTTTCTTTCGCTCCACAGTCTTTTTCACCACTATTTGAGACTTCCCTACTTCTTTCCCTCCTCGGGTCTCCAACACGCAATCTTCTTGCTGTCTACTTGTCCCTTCACCTAGCTTATCAAGAATGTTCCCTACACCTCCTCGGGGGTCTTCCGCAATCTGTCCCTCTCTATCTTCTTCTGACCCTACTTCTTCAGGTATAATCTCAAGTGGTTCTTCAATCTCCTCCTCTTCTGATTCAGGAGTAATTTCTGTGAAACTGCTCTTTTCTTTTCTTTTTCCTCCACTGCTTTTTGAAACTTCAGGCTCTCTTTCAGAATCTGATTTCCTTTCTGAGATTCTCAATGGTTCTCTTGAAGCCTTTTCTGCTTCTTTTCCTGAACTTTGATTTTTTCTCACTGGTTCTGGGTCTTCATCATCACTGGAATCTGACTCTTCAAAATACTCTCTACCAGTCCCATCCTTTGGGTTTGGAACTCTCAGAGTATGACTCGCATGCACCCAGTTTTTCACACCAGCACACTTCACTGCAGTCGTCGTAGTTAGAATGACTTGTCTTGGTCTTCCCCACCTCGGAACCAAGCAATTTCTTCTTCTGTGAACTTTAATCCTCACCCAGTCTCCTGGACTCAGATCATGAGCTTGCTTCTTCTCAAGTGTAGTAGCTTCTTCTCCAATCTGGTGAAACACAGAATGAACTGCGTCAGCCAGGCCTTTACAGTAATCCAAAATCATGTCATCAGTTATTGTCATCAACTTATTGACAGGTACATATGCATGTCGCATTGCACGTCCCATTATGATTTCATGCGGACTTAAACCAGTAGTTCTATCTGGAGTAGATCTAATAGTCATTAGCACTAGAGGCAAGACATCCGGCCATTTCATACCAGTGGCTAAACACATCTTACCAATCCTGTTCTTGATTGTGCCATTTATCTGCTCAACAACACCAGAAGCCTCTGGTCTGTATGCACAATGTAGCTTCTGCTGTATGCTCAATGCTTCACAAATCAAACTCATGAGTTCATTATAGAAGTGTCCACCTCTATCAGACTCAATCGTTACCGGAAATCCGTACCTAGGAATCAACTCTCTTAACAGTAACTTTGCCACTGTTACTCCATCATTTCTCCTAGTCGGATAGGCCTCAACCCATCTTGAAAACAAACAGACTACCACTAGTACATACCTCAGTCTGTTCACTTGGGGCATTTCAATGAAATCAATCTGCATTCTTGTAAAAGGACCTCCTTCTCTGCCTATTGTTCCCAGACTCACCACTGTCTTTTTCCCAGTGTTAAATTGCTGGCAAATCAAACATCTTTGACAGATACTTTCTGCAATTGTCCTGAACTTTGCATTGTACCAGGTTTGCTTAAAAGACCTAATCATCGAATCCCTTCCCAAATGTCCCTGGCCATGATACATTCTTGCCATTGCTGACAGCATGGAGTTCGGCATTACTGGTCTGCCATCTCTATAGACCCAAACATGGTCTGTCTCTCTTGGGGCACAACCTGCCTTAATCCAATCTTTCTTTTCTTCCTCCTCTGCTTCATCCTGCAACTGTTTCACTTCATCCCACGTCTCTAAGACATTAGTAAACATCACAGAACAAAAAGACATTTCACCTTCTCGTTCCCGATTAATGGACTGGTTATTCTTGGCGCAATATTGAGCAATGTCATTTGCATAACGGTTGCCCACTGTCACAAAATCATCTCCTTGTCCATGAGCAGCACATTTTACAACTGCTAATTCTTTAGGCAGCTGTATCGCCTCAAGTAATTTCCCAACCACTTCAGCATTCTTTATTGGAGTCCCACTCGATGTCAAGAAACCTCTTTGTAGCCAAAGTTGGCCAAAGTCATGCACAACTCCAAATCCATACTGACTATCAGTCATCACAGTCGTTCTCAAATCTTTCCCAATTTCACAAGCTTTTGTCAATGCCACTAATTCAGCAACTTGCGCAGATTTCACTCCTTTCAATGATGATGCTTCCATTACTTCTGAAACCTTACACACTGCATATGTTGCACATAGCACACCCTCATCATTCCTCAGGCATGATCCATCCACAAACAACACATGATCACTCTCATGCAAGGGAAGATCCCTTATGTCTGGTCTCGGTTTTGTACAGTAATCAAGCACATCCAAACAATTGTGATCATCTTCTGTTTTCACACCCACATTTTCAATATCCGGCAACAGTGTCGCTGGATTCACATTCACACATCTCTCAAGAGTCACATTTGATGCTCCCAGAATGACTTTCTCATATTTAGTCAACCGACTATGTGACATGTACTGAGTTCTGCTTCTTGTCAAAAGAATTGCCACATTATGAGGTACGAATACCCTTACAGGATATCCCATTATGATTCCCTCACTCTGTTCTAGGCTTCTGCATGTTGCAGCCACAGATTTCAGATAACCTGGTAAACCCACAGCTACAGGGTCAAGTGTCGATTAGAAGTACGCAATAGGCCTTCTCAGTAATCCATGCTTCTGAATTAACACTGAAAGTGCACATCCATTTCTCTCACTGCAGTACAATTCAAATTATTTTTCATAATCTGGCATACGCAAAGCAGGGGCTTCACGCATTCTACTTTTTAACTCTTCAAATGCTGCCATTTGTTCTCCATCTAGTTCCAATGGGTCTGTCATCTCACTTTTTGTCAGCTTAATCAGTGGCTTTGCTATCAGCGAAAAATTAATTATCCACTGACGACAATAACCCACCATTCCCAGGAACATTCTCACCTCTCTCTGGGTCTTTGGGGCCTTCATCTCCCTGATAATTTTGATCCTGTCATCAGTCACTTTTCTCAGACCTTTCTCAATATTGTGTCCAAGATAATGCACTTCTTTCTTGCAGAATTGCAATTTGGCTGGAGATACTTTTAACCCTCCATCTGCCAGATGATTCAGTAAAGCTATAGTATCTACTTCACAAGCTTCATGTGTCTTTGATGCCACAAGTAGGTCATCAATATACTGCACTAGTACTGAGTTTTCAGGCATGATCAAACTCTCCAATGACTTTTTCAATAACTGATTGAATATTGAAGGACTCTCTGTATACCCCTGTGGGATACGACACCATGCTAAAATACGCTGGCCAAATCTAAATGCAAAAATCGGCTGGCTGTCATGATGCAATGGAATTGAAAAGAAAGCATGACACAAATCAATCACTGTATACCACTCAGCATCATGTGGAATCTGATACAAAATCACTGATGGATTTGGCACAATAGGACAACATGCTACCACAATTTGATTAACTTTTCTCAAATCCTGTACAATCCTGAACTTCCCATTAGGCTTCTTTAGCCCCATTATCGGTGAATTACACGGACTACTCAGTAGTTCTCTCAGAACTCCCTGCTGAATCATTTTCTCAATTATAGGAGTTATTCCCTCAATTATTTCTGGTGTCATTTTGTACTGAGGAATGTTAGGATAAGTAATTCCCTCTTTCACTGAAATTTTCACAGGATCTACATTATTCATCAATCCCACATCCTCTCCAGTAAAATCCCAAACTGTCCTTTTCACTGTGTCTCTCAACTCTTGAGGCAAATCCTCCGGATCAAACACAGCATATGCACCAATTAACTCACTCTCTCTATTTTCTAGAGTCATTCGGTACAAAACATCCTCATCTGGTGTTTCAAAAGCTATTCCATCCGGTGTACAAAAAATTGTACAATTCATTTTACAAAGTAGATCCCTACCTAACAGGTTCACTGGACTTGTGTCACAGACGATAAATCTGTGCATGTCTGAAAATTTCCCTATTTGTACTCTTACTGGTTCAGTAAGACGTGTTCTGATTTGTGTATTAGCTACACCAACTACTTGGATTGCTTCATCCGAGAGAGGAAGATTTCTAATATCTGTTGACCTGACAGTTGATCTTGTCGCACCTGTGTCTACCAAAAAAGTAATACCTTCTTCATTTATTTTTCCATCCACAAATGGTCCTGCCTGGTCTATTTCTAGAGTTGCACCAAGTATGCACTCTTCCTCCTCTCTTCGGCACCGTCAATAATCACCCTCAGATTCACTCCCTTCATTCTTTAACAAGTACTGTTGTACCTGGTTAGAACGCCTTGGTTTGTTTACCTGCTCATCATTGTAGAATCCCGAATCCGGATTATACTTTTGTGATCCTCTAATCTGCGGCAAGGGCGGTTTTGGCTCTTGACTCTGCTGTCTCACAACTTTCTGCTGTTGCTGCTGTTGATTATTCCCCTCGTTCTGCACCTGTTGATTTAAGGATTTTCCCTCATTATTCACTAATGGTGGATTGGTACACTCAGATCTCCAATGTCCCAGTTGGCCACAGTTGTGACATGGGAACTTTTTTTTAGCTTCCTCAAGATTCCCCTTTCCTTTCCCTGCATACCTAGGTCTATTCCCTGCATTATTTCCTGCATTATTCGCCTGTTCCACCAACTGTGCTTCCTGTCTTTCCGCAACTTTCACTTGTGCCCACATTGCTTTCTCTTTCAGCTTTCTCTGTTTTGCTTCAATCTCATCACTGAAGTATTTTGCATGTCTCAGAATCTCATCTATTTTCTTACTCTGCCAATCCACAGTATGCTCACGAATTCTTTCACTAATCTCAGGTCTCAGGCCATATACAAATCTGTATACAAAATGACTCAAATCCTTGTCACCCAGGTGTTCATCTCCACTGAATTGTTTAAATGCCAGTATCAGCCTCTCGTAAAAAGCATGAACTGATTCTTTTGCTTCCTGATGTGTTCGATCTATTTTAACCCAGTCTGTTTCTTTTGGAGGTACTTTATTTTTCAGGTATACGATCACCTGCTCATATTTTCTCATTACTTCTGGATCTGGTGCTCTTGTTCTCTGATCTCTTGGATATTCCTCAGTAGGCCAACTCACAACTATTTTACACTCAGCCCACAAGTCTGCTGGAACAATTATCTGCTGGAACAATTATATCAAACAGACTATTCAGGTCAATCCACAGCACTTTTGACAATTTCACAAACCTGTCTACCTGCCTATACCACTCGACGGGCTTTTCTCTCAATCGAGGGAAATCATTCGTAAATGATAAAATATCCTGTCTGGTCCATGGAACATGTACATATCCTCCTCCAGGTATTTCTCTCATAGGATAAGTATCCACTGGTTTTTCCTTTTCTCTCACAGGAAATGCTGAATAAGTCCTATCCCCTGATTCTTCTCTCTTTTTGTACCACCTATCCTTCCACTTCTCAACATCACTCCCATTTTCGCAATAAAGCGATCATCTCTTTAATCTGTCCTGTTCTACCAGTACCATTCAAATTTTCAATATCTTTATCTGTGAAATCCATCCTGTAAGACTTCTGCAAAACTTTCACTTTATCAATGTCAACTCCATATTCATTTGCTATTGCTCTTAATCTGTCATGTGTATTTCTCGCTCTCCAGGTGATATTTTTACACATAAACAATAATTCACCATCATGATGATTTTTTAGAATTTCTGTTGGAACTGTCCCTGCAACAAGCTCTTCTAATTCTACACGTAACCTAGCAACATCAATTGCTTGTGAATCTTTATCCCTCTTTTGAAGAACTTTCATCCATTCATTCAAATCTTCAGCTGTTATTTCAGTAGATTTTCTCACTGGAACCACTTTCTTCTGCGGTTCTAAAATTGGCATCCCTGAACAACTAGCTTCACCAGCATCCAGTCCTGAATTAGACTGTACCTCTAATCCTTCACTACATGTGTCATGTCTAAATTTTCCTGCCCTTTTTCCTGAATCTCCTGAAGGACCATCCAAACTTGTCAATCTATTCCCAACATATGGAATAACCAAACCATTCTCACCCGTCCTCTGCTTATCAAAAACAGGCATAACCGGACCTATGGTTACGGGTACCGTAACAGCGTCTAGATTCTTTGTCAGTTCTTTGATCTTTTCAGTCAATTCTGATGTAGTTCTGGCTAATTCTCTCGTATTTTCGCCACTGCTTCTATTCTCTCTTTCCCTGAAAGGATTACCACTTCTTAACTCAGGTGTCACATTTTCTGTCTCAATGATACGCACTGTATCTCTTATCGGAGAAACAACTGGTGTACTCTCTTCTGGTTCCGGTCTATATGGAGGTGGTCTTTTGTAAATCATGTCGTTCAAAACCTCATCCTCATATTCATTAACTCCATATCTTCTCACTTCTGCCTCAGGAACCCTTTCTGTTCCCTCTTCAACTGTTCTCATAGGATATAATATCTCTGACATACTAGCATCTCGCCATCTCGTCATTCGATCATGATGAGTTTCACGACCATGTCTCCTCCCGAACATATACCTATAGTTGCCTCCAGACCTCTGTTTCTCTCGCTCATGCACTTCCTCTTCCCATTCCACTAAAGCCACGAACTGTGTCGGCCTTGGTCTTGGATCAAGACATAACATCTTTTCCCGTAAATTTTTCAACACGGCCAGATTTAATGAACCATGTTCTGGAAATGCTAAAACTCCATCTTCCTTGGTATACCTAACCCAATTTTCCAACCATATACAGGTATGATACCCATATCTCACAGCCATGAAGGATGCAGGCGTTTTCGATGGAGGTAACAATTCACCCTCTCTCGCTTTAACATCTTTATCCTTGTCGAACCAATTTTTAATATTCTGAACAAAGATTTTTTCTTTTTCTCTTCTTGGTAATACATTTTAACGCTTACCAAAACTTTCTAATCCCTTCCGTAATACAACTGCACAATATGATTTTTTCCCAACCAATAACAGCGCGACTCACACTAACGCACCAATCCTGGAACGTTTACGTCACTAGGATAGCTCTACCAATCCTTGCGCGACTCACACCAACGCACCAATCTCAGCGCGAGCACTATTCTGATCTAATATCCAATCAGAGCGCGGTCTGTTTGACGTCAGCAGTCGCTGCAGTCGCTTCTGTCTCCTGTCTCTTGTCACTCGTCTACCCCTCCTTTACAAAATTTCTCAGTAGACTCCGTGTCAAATTTCTACAAAATCTATTAGTTACAACATATAAACATCTCCATTGTCTGCTTCGCTAACCACAGAATAGTAAAGAAAATCTATTTCACAAGAATCCCGTTGACACAGTAGCACATCCCTCTACTCTGCCCTTCTAACATACATTCATTAATTGTTTCCTCTAGGACTTGTCCAAAGAGTCTTACAATCAACTAAATATATGAACATTCACGCACATTCATACAAGAAAATATAGTACATACACACAGAATCCTGCTTTTCCCGAGAACAGCGATCAATCTGCTCTACTACAGAATTATAACACACATTAACCAAGCAGCTTACTTCTACCCAGTTTCTCAAACAAGCTCAGAGAATACCTATTACTTCTCCCGCGATAAGCTTTAACGGCGAACCTTACGGATCCCTGGGACTTAAAACCAGAGTTTCACAGATAACCTTCACTACCATACGCACTCCTTAGATACCAGAAATATCTCTAATAGTAACATACAACAATGTCACTGATTCCGAATCCAGACAATGTGACGCGCAACTTCGATTGTCACACGTTTTCTTTTTCCTGCATACATACAGGACCAACAATCCCGTCTTTCCCGAGAGCAGCATATACTTCCCTCTGCCCTACTACGGAACTGCTACTAGCTCCCAAGTTCCAGAAGCACTACATATAACTCAACATGACGACTCCAACATATAGTATTAGTACATATACCAACATCAATCAATAATCAATAATCAATAAGCTAATGTACAAGCAATCTAATCAGATCAAGACAATCATCAATAACCATCCTCACTCTGCTACCAGGAACTTGATGCAGATTGGGGTGTACAAAATCTCCCTACTTCCACGGATAGAGTAATCTCACAGTTACACGCACATACACTCACCATACACTAGGGCCCATTTCACTAACATACACTCAAATACTCCACCAGCATTGAACCTGTGGAAAGAAAACTCCTAAACACCCCACATCTACACTGAGGTCGATAAGACCTAGTTATTGTAATTGTCATAATCTAAACAATCTATACAACAATAATCAAATAGAGTACTCAATAATCGACAAGAAATAATCACCAACACCGTATTTAAAATTATGATTCTTTATCTAAAATTAGTCAAAAGAAATTAATCAGAATAAATCATTTTCTCATAATTACCTATTCTAGCTAAATGTCAGAATGGGTCATCAGGACAAGTCTCTCAGTAGAAATCTCCCGAGTCACCGTCCTCACAGCATCGATCCTCACCAACGCAGGTTTGGGAAGAAATGGCAAAGTGGCCAAGACCCTCTCTAGGCTAAATTTTTTTATAGTATTTTAAACAAAAGAAAGCAACAAAAAGTATTCTTCGCGTCCGCTGAACCTCTGAGCAAAGCGAGAAGGAAAGGATGTAGCATCGCTACATTTGGAAAATCTCCGCTCAGGAAAATCACAAAAATAAAAAGACAGAACAGGAACCAAAAATAAAAAAGTAACTTTTAACATCCACATTTCCTCGGCGATGACACAATGAGCTCAGAGTTCTTTCTTTATGGCTCCTTTGTCCTCCAAGGTTACTCAAACATTTCTTGGTTCTTGGAGATTTGCCCAGCACTGCTACTGTCCTCACGGAAAGTTTTAACCAAGCGAAGACTGTGGTCAGATGATTCAATCATATTCAGCAAGGCCCTCTCATCACAAATCTTTCACTCGAGGCCAGGCTGCAAACGGCGGACATTTTTAGGTTAGGCCAAAATGGACCATCTTAATTAAAAGAGACAAAAACAACGTTACCACAGCATAATGATTAAACAGTGTTAATTAACCCCCCTAATACCCTTATGTGTATGTAATTATCTAGCTTTTGCAACACAGAAAAGCATTAGTTCAAAAGCGTTTTGTGCTTTAAAATAAACAGCACTCAGCAACGTTTATTTAATAAAACATGCACATTTATTAAATAGCAATACGAAAGCATTCCCTCGTGTCGGTTTTCTTCTCATTAGTACGTTGGTAAGTTTAAACATATACACAAAACAAATAATTAGTGATTATTAATTAGTAATTTAATTATGACAAATAGACAAACCAGAGCTTAAAAACCCAATAGATTTTCATCAGAAAATCCTGCTCCAGCACAACCACCACTGATACTGCATTCATCACTATCACCAGCATTATGACTGCGATCCCGATCATCATCACTATCACCAAACCACCACTATCAACAGCACCACCACTACCAGCGTAACTACACCTACCATCATCACTATCACCACCACTACGATCACCATCATAACCACCACTGTCAACAGCACCGTCACTACCAGCGTAACTACACCTACCATCATCACTATAACCACCACCACGATCACCATCATAACCACCACTGTCAACAGCACTGCCACTACCAGCGTAACTACACCTACCATCATCACTATCACCACCACCACGATCACCATCATAACCACCACTGTCAACAGCACCGCCACTACCAGCGTAACTACACCTACCATCATCACTATCACCACCACCACGATCACCATCATAACCACCACCACTACCAGCGTAACTACCTACCATCATCACTATCACCACCACCACGATCACCATCATAACCACCACTATCAACAGCACCACCACTACCAGCGTAACTACATCTACCATCATCACCAGCACTACCACCACCATCACCACTACTACCACCATCATTCTATGGCACACCCTGCCCTAAAAACCCAGCTGTCAACCTTCTGCACAGGGAGGCTCATGTTTTGGCTTTTTCTTTTGCAAGTAAGGCTTGCCGTGTCCTTAACGGGGGCCGCTTCATGTAGGCAGGGGGGCCCCCTCAAGTTTCGTTACGCTAGTGGCTCAAAGATGGCATCGAGTTCAGGGTACATTTGGGAAGCCAACTGAAAAAATGCCAGCAATTTCAGAGAGAAAAGAACTGGAAACAAAACCAATGTCAATATTTCAGATGTGCAGAATACCTGAACAGAAGAACGGAATGTAGACAAGTAGTCAAGCATCTGGAACGAGCAACGAGCCGACCCTAACAAGCATACTTGCCATTCTCTGAACAATGACCAATGGCTACTTTATACTATACACCAAGATCATGTTCTCAAAGAAAAAAAGTGAAACAGGAAGCAGTAATTTCTCATTAAACCTTTGCCCGCATATGTAAGTAAAAACTTCCTGTTTTCCAAAACCAATAAAGAAAACCTTGACAGGACACAATAATGTTTGGATTAGATTTGATTCTAATGGTTCACATGAAGAAAAAAACTGTGACTGCTAATGGCTTTCCAAAGACTAAACTATAGACTTTCCATAAAATGTGGCAGAGCATATGTCACCCATGCGCTCCTCCCACTGCACAGCAACCCTGCTGTCGCGCAGCATGGCCGACTCAGGCAGACGTGGGACTTTGTAGCATCAGCTGGCAATAGCGGCTGCTACTGAAAGGGGGTGGTGGGGAGGGTGTGAGTAGAGGGGGGATAAAAAAAAAAAGCACTTACCTGGATCCCACCGGTTGCCGCCTCTCCTCTGTGCTCTTCTCTTCTCCAGCACCAGGAAGCACACAGCCTCCCAGAATCCCCTAGCCAATCATGACACTGCGTTACAGCAGCGTTGTGATTGGTCTGAGCGCCATGGTTCGGCGCTCAGACAGGGTACAATACAGCCTGGTGGAGAGCATGCTAAATGCACATGACAGTTTGGCCAGCCCAAGACGACCGGCCAAACTGCCATGCACACTTAAGAGAGTGCAGAACCACTCCTCCCCCTGCTCCTCTGTAATATCCTAGCTCTGCCCCGCCCCTAACTAGCTGAACCATGGAAAAATAAAATGATAATAACAATGCCTTATTTTTATTTTATTTTTCCCATTTAAACTGCTCAGTGAGCAGTGGGGAGACGCTCCTCTGTCTTAGCGCAGGACCCGGCGCTGTCAGCTGGTGAGCAATGCCATCTTAGACAGCTTAGCTTCCAGGCATGTGTTCTCCCATGTTCCTGGTGAGCTGTGCTCCCTGACTGTATGTGCATCTTCTGCCAGATGCACCCAGTGTGTTCTCTGCCTCACAGAACCACAAAGATGCTGACTACCACTGCTGCCGACACTAGGCCACGACCCATGTTAAGACAGTATTACAGAGCTGCATCCACTTCATAGGCCCTGTTCAACACTGCACCATACATATCACCTGCTGCAGGACCAGTTCCTGGCCTACTAGCCCCACAAGCTGCCACAACAAGCAATAAGCCCAGAAGGGGGAGAACAGGCCAGAGTCACTAAAACTTCTGCCATCTTCCTGACAGTTTCCACTGCGCAGCCCCTGTGTGAGGCAGCCTCAACCTCACAGGCGCAGCTGAACCAGCAGTTGATTTGCAGGTCACCCATGCCCACAGCCAGCACACAAATACAGTCTTCCAACAGTAGCTGCACTGTTCATGTCCCATCTCTCCCATCTCCAGAGTCCAGAGTAGGGGGCACCTCCCTACCTTTCTCTCTGCCTTGATTGAGCTACGTCCACCTACTTATCACTTCCTCTCTGCTGTCCTTATCCTCTCTTACGGCAGGGCACTCACTACTCTCACATCTGACTCCTTTACTCTTGCCGGGCCTGACACCTCTCTGTTGTTGTATCTCTGCCTTCATTCTCCTCTTCCCAACCGTGCTAGATAGCCGAGTGCTGTTGTGTGTGTTTGAAGTTATTATAAAGCTCTTCTCGTGCATCCTTCTCGAAACCACGAAAATTATTGCTCACTCCTGCACTTCAGTGCATAGCCATGCTTAGTTGGTGATGCAATGTGCCGGGTTATGTTATGTAATGTTATGTTTTGTTATGTTATGCAGATTTGTAGAGCACACTGTCACCCAGGGAGGTATCCTGGTACTGTTTAGGGGTGAGTCTACGCACACCTAGACCCTAGTGGGACTACTCAAAAAGCCAGGTCTTCAGCTTCTTACGGAAATCAAGGAGTGAGGAGTCACTTCTGAGTAGCGGCAGGTCATTCCATGCTTCAGGTGTGACATAGGAGAAGGCTTGACCGCCATTTCCGTATGAGTAGGACTCCATATGAGAGGAGGTGTCTGTAAGGTTTTGGGGGAGGGATGGGCAGAAATAGAAGCTAGGAGGCTTGATATGCTTATCAATTTTTGCTTCTTTAATCGCAGAATAAGTTGTTGTAAGTCCTGCTCTGGTTTTTTCTCTGCTTGATTACTCTTCTCGCTTTTCTTCTTTTTGTTTCAGGTCCCTCGTTTTCAGGTGAAAATCACCTGCAGGCTTGAGAGAAGAAAAAGGACAGTGAGTATCTTGAGGTTGGTATGTTCTGACTTGGAGTTGGGATACATTCCTTAGGGTCGGGCGCAAGCTTAGAACTAGAAGTGGGTACGTCTTGACACTTTTTCCCCCACTCTCATCCAACATTACCATAGAAATAAACAGTAGTAGAAATTCCACTTGAGGGCGAATCACCTTTGTGGACAGAGTCACAATAACATGAATTTATATAAAGAGCTTCCTGTGTTTAGCCCAATTGATCATACCCCGAAGATTCTGCCTGGGACATCATCCCCACTCTTATCCGGCAGTGCCTCTGTACTGGATAAACTAAAAGAAAATGAAGGGTCACCCAAAAAACCAAAATGGCTTGTCGCTTTGTAACAGAAGTAACAGAATACCCTTTGCTATTGGACTGCTTTTCTACCTGTATGCACTTTAATGTGGCCTAAAGAGAAGAGTGAAAGAAGGGGAAAAGGAAAAAAAAAGACTTGGTGGTACTTTGAGGCCTTTCTACCCCGCTTCCTCTATACCCAACCCTGCTCCCTCGATACCCAACCCCGCTCCCACAGTGTCACCCAGTTAAGGGTTACTCACGGTCTGTGCAGCAACTCTCTGTAGTTGCGGTGGCACTTACACATCTCCTGGGGGGAGTCCACCAGTCTTCGCTCCACTCTTCGGACGTTTCTTCTTTGCCTCCATAGCCTTCTTCTGGTTCCCCGCTTCCACCTTTCAGTGTCCCTCGTGGTCTTCCTTCCTCGTGACTCCGTCTCTCGACCTCTACTCCGGCTTTGGCTTCCCCTTTCTGTTACACCTTTTCTCCTCCATTTTGGTTTCCGGATTGGTCTTTCTCTTGGTGAGCTCCTCCTCCTTTCTGTATGGGAGAGGCCAGGAGCAAATGATTAACCCTTTCTTGGTGTATTTGGGGAATTTGGGGTCCGTGGCAGTCTCGGTTTCCTTCCGCGGAGTTTCAATCCATGGTAAGTAATGGGTTTTGGGAGACTCAGGTTAGGCTCTCTCCCACATCCCCCTTCCCTAACTTTCTTGCTTGCAAGAAATGGATCCAAGGCGAGATAGTCAGCATTGGTTTCTTCTTTATCTTTTCTATGAAAGGGAGTGAATTCGAAAGGTTGTAAGGCTAAGAACCAACGTAAAATCCTGTCATTTTGTCCTTTGTTTCAGGAGAGCCACTCTAGTGGGGCGGGATCTGTGTACAGGGTGAACTCCTGACCGTCAAGGTACCACCTCAGAGATTCAATGGCCCGTTTGATGGCCAGGGCTTCCTTCGCCACTACAGCATAGTTTTTCTCCCTGGGAAACAGTTAACGGCTGATGTATATTATAGGTCTTTCCTGCCCTTGGGAATCGTTCTAGGGCAGGACTGCTCCTAAGGCATATTCCAAAGCATCAGTTTGTAATATGAATGGTTTGGTATAATCCAGATTGAGAAGTACGGGCTTGGTGATAAGGGATTGCTTAACTGGTGAAAAGCCTGCAAGGTTCTGGCCAAGGGTTGTTGGAGATCTTTTTCAGTTCTTAGGCCCTTTTTAAGAAAATCAGTTAAAGGGGAAACTATTTGGGAAAAAGGGGGGTATAAACTGTCTATAATATCCCAGGACACCCAAAAAGGCTTCTAGATCCTTTTTTTGTATGAGGGAAGGGTGGTCTGGAGATGGCCGCTATCTTCTTTTCTTGTGGTTAATTGTACCCCTCACCCAAGAGATACGCAACGTATTTCACTGAGTGGACAGCTAAATGGCTCTTGGCCGGATTTATGATTAGACCTCCTTCCTTCAAAGCCTGGATTACTTTTTGTAGATGGGTCAAGTGTTGTTCCCAGGAATCACTATAGATAACTAAATCGTCTATATAAGCTGCGGAAAAGGAATCACTTGGTTTGAGGATCCTATTCATAAGCCTCTGAAAAGTGTCAGGGGCTCCGTGTAACCCAAAAGGGAGCATGGTAAATTAATATAGCCTCACCCACCCATTGTGTGGAAAAGACAGTTATTTCCTTATCGTGTTACCGCAGCGGTACCTGCCAATATCCCTTACATGGGTCTAAGGTACTAATGTACTGGGCTTTCCCCAGTCTCTCAATAATTTCATCTACTTGAGGAAGGAGTTCTGAATCAGTAATTGGAATATCTTATTGACCTCTCTAAAGTCAATACGAAACCTGATAGAGCAACCAGGCTTGGGTACTATGACGATAGGCGAGCATCATTCACTGTTGAACGGTTCAATTATCCCCATTTTTAGCATTTGCTGTACTTCATTTTCCTTGGCCTCCCGGTATACGATATGGTCGTAGCGATATCCTTGTACCTGGGGTTGTATGTATTGCATGGTGAATCAAGGATGTCTTTCCTGGGGTTAAAGAAAATACTCCTGCAAAGAGAGTAACCAATTTGTTCAGTTTGTGCTGGAAGTGAGTAGGCAAGTCAGAATCTCTGCTTTGTTGATACATGGGGGTGTGACTCTATCTTCCTTAATAGGGCAGGTCTAGCGTCCTCTCATTTTTTTAAGTAGATTGATGTGATAGATCTGAGTATTCTTTTTGTTATTGGGGTCTAACTCCAGACGATATGTGACAGGGGTCACTTTATCAAGGACTTTAAAGGGGCCCTGCCATTGACTTATCAATTTACGATCAGAAGTGGTTATCATCAATAAGACCAAGTCGCCTATGTCTAAGGTTCGTTCTGTAGTTTTTTTGTCGGACTGTCTTTTCTGGGTCTCTTGGGCCTGTTCTAGGTGGGTCTTGAGTCGTTTTAAGAGTAACATCTGTTTGTGGGTGGTAAGCAGCAGTGTGTATTTGTTTTATGGTCAACTGTTGGCAGATCTGTTTCATTAAATGGCAGACAAATGGTGTTCCCTGAACAGTTATGATCTCCTTCGGGAACCCTACTCTGGAGAAAATGTTAATCGTGGCTTTTGCTATCTGAGTGGCGTTAGGGTGCCTCAAGACGATTGCCTCTGGGAATTGGGGAGAGACATTGTTTACCACGCATCCATTTCAACGTGGTACTATTACATTGTGGTTTTCACTGCGCAAGTTGTTACATCGACTTGCACTGGAGGGCGCTGTAGACTAAAGAATAGTGTAAATTACTGTTTACAACACCTTCCCTACTGTGTGTAGACTGGAGTTGGAATAGTAATTCACTCTATTCCGAAGTCCAGCACCCCTCCAGCGCAAGTCGATGTAATGACATGCATAGTGAAAACCGCGATCTAACAGACCCCGTTGAAATGCCCGTCGATGTATCGTCATACATCCGGAATTGGGTTGCATAGTCTACTATGACAAAGACATAATGATGCCCACTGCGTGAGTGAAGGAGGGGTCCGGTTATGTCCATTCCAACTCTGGAGAATGGTTCTTCTATTAACGTAGGGGGTGTAACAGAACTTTCCTTGGAAGGTTCTGACAATTTTTTGGACAAATTGGGCATTCCCTGCAATTTTTTACGGACTTGATGGTAAATCAGGGGCCAATAGAATTTCTCTAAGATAGCTATCTCAGATTTCTCCCCTCCAAAATGCCCCCCAAGAAGATGGCTATTTGCAAGGAACCAGATTTTTTACCTCTATGACTGGGGTACTATTAACTGAGGTGTGAGGTCTTTTCCTCCCTTTCAGTACAATAACCCTTTCTTTACAAGAAACTGGGGACCTACTTGATGAGGAGCTTCTACAGGCTTTCAGGCTTCTTGAAGTGTGGGATCTTCCCTTAGGGCAGCATGGAAACCTTGATTGTGTTCCCTAATCTTGGTCCCGTCTGCTCGGGCTAAAGCAATTCAGGTCCTGTCTTTTTTTCTCTTTTCTTCTGTCCGCTACTCTTCTTGGGTTTTGCTTGGGGCCATTCCTGGTAGTTGGGAGAATAGGGCCGTTTTCCTCCATTCGTCTCCTTCGGTCCACTGTTCCCCTATTAATTTATCCATATAAGGGTAGTCATTACCATGAACCAGGGTCTCAGGTAGTTTGGGGATTAGCCCAATTTTAAGGGGTACCTGATCAAGCGACAGCTCATGTTGTATGCATACTTTGGTGGTCGGATATTGTTTGTTTTCTCCGTGCACACATTGAATGTTTATGACTCGGACAGCCTGGGGTGGCATGAAGCTTTGGAGACACCTCGTGTCTATCAAAGCTTCTCGGGGCTCCCCATTAATCGATATTTGTCGCAAAAGGTTGGGGGTTTATGTCCCTCTGGTGTACAATAGAAGGATCTTGTTAGCCCTACCTCAATGAGTTCTTCCTTTTGGCGGGCACACCCAGGCAATATATCCAAACATACCACAGTGAAAGCACTGAGGTCCAGGGTTAGGTGGAGGTCTTGGGGGTATAGGTAAAGGTTCTGGTAATAGAGTCACAGTTTCGGACTTCTTTGTGGGGGGGCTCTAGGGGTTCTGGATGTATCCCCCTACCGGATGCTTCCACTGGGTCTCCGCTCGTCCTTTTTGTATCTCTTGCGCACTACTAAAAGCGTTGGCAATTTCAATGGCCCTTTCTAGGGTAAGCTGGGTATGTTGTTGAACCCAATTTTGAATGGGTGGGTGTAAGGATGATAAGTATTGTTCTAAGTATACTTTTTCCATTATTTCCTCCTTGGTAGAAGTGGAGGGCTTCAACCAACGATCTGCCATGTCTCTTACCCTATAATATAGAGCCCTTGGCGTTTCCTGGGGCCCTTCTCGAATTTGTCTCAGACAGATTCTGTAGGTCTCATCGTCTACTTCCATGCGTTCTAGAATAGTCCTTTTAACATCTTCGTATGAGGTCATCCCAAGTGGATTGGCTGCTTGATATATGACTTGGAGATCCCCAGAGAGAAGAAGACCAAGGTATTGCCCCACTTATCCACAGGCCATGTGGAAGCTCTTGCCATTCTTTCGAAATTAGAGAAAAATAATCAAGATCTTCTCCGTGGACATACTTGTCGCATGGCCATGGAGGAGAAGGTAGTATGAGCCCTCTGTTGACTGAGCGATTTTGTTCTGTGAGGATTTTAAGTAGCTTTTTGCTGTCTTCCTCTGCCACCGCTAGGAACTTCTGCATTATTTTTCCTAGCTTTTGGTTTTCCGCCATTTTGTGCATGACCACCTCCATTTCCAGGGATCCCACTTCTGACACAACCTGTGGTAGGGATGGGCGGAAATAGAAGCTAGGAGGCTTGATATGATTATAACTTTTTGCTTCTCTAGTCACAGAATAAGTTGGTATAAGTCCTTCTCTTTTTTTCTCTGCTTCATTACACATCTCATCTTTCTTCTTTTTGTTTCAAGTCCCTCGTCTGCATGCGGAAATCCCCAAGAGGCCCGAAAGAAGCAAAAGGACAGTGAGTATCTTGAGGTTGGTATGTTCTGACTGGGAGTTGGGATAGCGGCCTCCACCACACCAAGAGTAATAAAGATGGGGTTTCACACACTCCTTAGGGTCAGTTGCAAGGTTAGGAGAACTAGAGGTGGGTATGTCTTGACCCTTTTTCCCCACTCTCATTCAACTTTACCACAGAAATAAAAAGTAGTAGAAATTTCACTTGTGGGCAAATCACCTTTGGGGACAGAGGTACAATAACATAAATTTATAGGAGAGAGCGCCCCATGTTTAGCCCGATTGATCATATCCCTAAGGTTCTGCCTTATTTTGCCTGGGACTCCATCCCCACTCTTATCCAGCAGTGCCTCTGTACCGGATAAACTAAAAGAAAATGAAGGGTCACCCAAACAACCAAAATGCTTTGCCGCTTCGTGTCAGAAGTAACAGCATGCCCTTTGTTATCGGACTGCTTATCTACCGGTATGCAGTTTAATGTTGCCTAAAGAGAAAAATAAAAGAAGGGAAAAAGGAAAAAAAAGACTTGATAGTCCTTTGAGGCCTTTCTACCTCGCTCCCTCTATACCCAACCCTGCTCCCTCGATTTCTAACCCCGCTCCCATAGCGTCATCCAGTTAAGGGTCACTCATCGTCCGTGCCTTAACCCCTCCGCTGCTAGGGCTTTTCCTCCAGTGCTGAACCATTTTTTGGCTATTTGGGGTAGTTCGCGCTTAGGCCCCTGTAACTTTTTGACCACGTAAGGTACCCACGCCAAATTTGCGTCCTTTTTTTCCCCAATATCATGGGGATTCTAAAGGTACCCAGGGTTTGTGGATTCCCCTGGAGGGGACCCAGAAATTAGCCAAAATACAGCAACATTTTGTTTTTTGGGGGAAAAATGCGAAAAAAGGGCTACAGATGAAAGCGTCTGTTTTTTCCCTGCAAATGGTATTGAAAAAGGGGTTGTGGTGCTGAAATCACCATCTTCCCAGCTTTCAGGAACAAGCAGACTTTTGTCAGAAAACCAACATTTTTTACACAGTTTTGGCATTTTTCTGGGACATTGCCTATTTTTGCTATTTTTTTGCTGCCTCACAGAACCACAAAGATGCTGACTACCACTGCTGCCGACACTAGGCCACGACCCATGTTAAGACAGTATTACAGAGCTGCATCCACTTCATAGGCCCTGTTCAACACTGCACCATACATATCACCTGCTGCAGGACCAGTTCCTGGCCTACTAGCCCCACAAGCTGCCACAACAAGCAATAAGCCCAGAAGGGGGAGAACAGGCCAGAGTCACTAAACCATCTGCCATCTTCTTGACAGTTTCCACTGCGCAGCCCCTGTGTGAGGCAGCCTCAACCTCACAGGCGCAGCTGAACCAGCAGTTGATTTGCAGGTCACCCATGCCCACAGCCAGCACACAAATACAGTCTTCCAACAGTAGCTGCACTGTTCATGTCCCATCTCTCCCATCTCCAGAGTCCAGAGTAGGGGGCACCTCCCTACCTTTCTCTCTGCCTTGATTGAGCTACGTCCACCTACTTATCACTTCCTCTCTGCTGTCCTTATCCTCTCTTACGGCAGGGCACTCACTACTCTCACATCTGACTCCTTTACTCTTGCCGGGCCTGACACCTCTCTGTTGTTGTATCTCTGCCTTCATTCTCCTCTTCCCAACCGTGCTAGATAGCCGAGTGCTGTTGTGTGTGTTTGAAGTTATTATAAAGCTCTTCTCGTGCATCCTTCTCGAAACCACGAAAATTATTGCTCACTCCTGCACTTCAGTGCATAGCCATGCTTAGTTGGTGATGCAATGTGCCGGGTTATGTTATGTAATGTTATGTTTTGTTATGTTATGCAGATTTGTAGAGCACACTGTCACCCAAGGAGGTATCCTGGTACTGTTTAGGGGTGAGTCTACGCACACCTAGACCCTAGTGGGACTACTCAAAAAGCCAGGTCTTCAGCTTCTTACGGAAATCAAGGAGTGAGGAGTCACTTATGAGTAGCGGCAGGTCATTCCATGCTTCAGGTGTGACATAGGAGAAGGCTTGACCGCCATTTCCGTATGAGTAGGACTCCATATGAGAGGAGGTGTCTGTAAGGTTTTGGGGGAGGGATGGGCAGAAATAGAAGCTAGGAGGCTTGATATGCTTATCAATTTTTGCTTCTTTAATCGCAGAATAAGTTGTTGTAAGTCCTGCTCTGTTTTTTTCTCTGCTTGATTACTCTTCTCGCTTTTCTTCTTTTTGTTTCAGGTCCCTCGTTTTCAGGTGAAAATCACCTGCAGGCTTGAGAGAAGAAAAAGGACAGTGAGTATCTTGAGGTTGGTATGTTCTGACTTGGAGTTGGGATACATTCCTTAGGGTCGGCGCAAGCTTAGAACTAGAAGTGGGTACGTCTTGACACTTTTTCCCCCACTCTCATCCAACATTACCATAGAAATAAACAGTAGTAGAAATTCCACTTGAGGGCGAATCACCTTTGTGGACAGAGTCACAATAACATGAATTTATATAAAAGAGCTTCCTGTGTTTAGCCCAATTGATCATACCCCGAAGATTCTGCCTGGGACATCATCCCCACTCTTATCCGGCAGTGCCTCTGTACTGGATAAACTAAAAGAAAATGAAGGGTCACCCAAAAAAACAAAATGGCTTGTCGCTTTGTAACAGAAGTAACAGAATACCCTTTGCTATTGGACTGCTTTTCTACCTGTATGCACTTTAATGTGGCCTAAAGAGAAGAGTGAAAGAAGGGGAAAAGGAAAAAAAAAGACTTGGTGGTACTTTGAGGCCTTTCTACCCCGCTTCCTCTATACCCAACCCTGCTCCCTCGATACCCAACCCCGCTCCCACAGTGTCACCCAGTTAAGGGTTACTCACGGTCTGTGCAGCAACTCTCTGTAGTTGCGGTGGCACTTACACATCTCCTGGGGGGAGTCCACCAGTCTTCGCTCCACTCTTCGGACGTTTCTTCTTTGCCTCCATAGCCTTCTTCTGGTTCCCCGCTTCCACCTTTCAGTGTCCCTCGTGGTCTTCCTTCCTCGTGACTCCGTCTCTCGACCTCTACTCCGGCTTTGGCTTCCCCTTTCTGTTACACCTTTTCTCCTCCATTTTGGTTTTCGGATTGGTCTTTCTCTTGGTGAGCTCCTCCTCCTTTCTGTATGGGAGAGGCCAGGAGCAAATGATTAACCCTTTCTTGGTGTATTTGGGGAATTTGGGGTCCGTGGCAGTCTCGGTTTCCTTCCGCGGAGTTTCAATCCATGGTAATTAATGGGTTTTGGGAGACTCAGGTTAGGCTCTTTCCCACATCCCCCTTCCCTAACTTTCTTGCTTGCAAGAAATGGATCCAAGGCGAGATAGTCAGCATTGGTTTCTTCTTTATCTTTTCTATGAAAGGGAGTGAATTCGAAAGGTTGTAAGGCTAAGAACCAACGTAAAATCCTGTCATTTTGTCCTTTGTTTCAGGAGAGCCACTCTAGTGGGGCGGGATCTGTGTACAGGGTGAACTCCTGACCGTCAAGGTACCACCTCAGAGATTCAATGGCCCGTTTGATGGCCAGGGCTTCCTTCGCCACTACAGCATAGTTTTTCTCCCTGGGAAACAGTTAACGGCTGATGTATATTATAGGTCTTTCCTGCCCTTGGGAATCGTTCTAGGGCAGGACTGCTCCTAAGGCATATTCCAAAGCATCAGTTTGTAATATGAATGGTTTGGTATAATCCAGATTGAGAAGTACGGGCTTGGTGATAAGGGATTGCTTAACTGGTGAAAAGCCTGCAAGGTTCTGGCCAAGGGTTGTTGGAGATCTTTTTCAGTTCTTAGGCCCTTTTTAAGAAAATCAGTTAAAGGGGAAACTATTTGGGAAAAAGGGGGGTATAAACTGTCTATAATATCCCAGGACACCCAAAAAGGCTTCTAGATCCTTTTTTTGTATGAGGGAAGGGTGGTCTGGAGATGGCCGCTATCTTCTTTTCTTGTGGTTAATTGTACCCCTCACCCAAGAGATACGCAACGTATTTCACTGAGTGGACAGCTAAATGGCTCTTGGCCGGATTTATGATTAGACCTCCTTCCTTCAAAGCCTGGATTACTTTTTGTAGATGGGTCAAGTGTTGTTCCCAGGAATCACTATAGATAACTAAATCGTCTATATAAGCTGCGGAAAAGGAATCACTTGGTTTGAGGATCCTATTCATAAGCCTCTGAAAAGTGTCAGGGGCTCCGTGTAACCCAAAAGGGAGCATGGTAAATTAATATAGCCTCATCCACCCATTGTGTGGAAAAGACAGTTATTTTCTTATCGTGTTACCGCAGCGGTACCTGCCAATATCCCTTACATGGGTCTAAGGTACTAATGTACTGGGCTTTCCCCAGTCTCTCAATAATTTCATCTACTTGAGGAAGGAGTTCTGAATCAATAATTGGAATATCTTATTGACCTCTCTAAAGTCAATACGAAACCTGATAGAGCAACCAGGCTTGGGTACTATGACGATAGGCGAGCATCATTCACTGTTGAACGGTTCAATTATCCCCATTTTTAGCATTTGCTGTACTTCATTTTCCTTGGCCTCCCGGTATACGATATGGTCGTAGCGATATCCTTGTACCTGGGGTTGTATGTATTGCATGGTGAATCAAGGATGTCTTTCCTGGGGTTAAAGAAAATACTCCTGCAAAGAGAGTAACCAATTTGTTCAGTTTGTGCTGGAAGTGAGTAGGCAAGTCAGAATCTCTGCTTTGTTGATACATGGGGGTGTGACTCTATCTTCCTTAATAGGGCAGGTCTAGCGTCCTCTCATTTTTTTAAGTAGATTGATGCGATAGATCTGAGTATTCTTTTTGTTATTGGGGTCTAACTCCAGACGATATGTGACAGGGGTCACTTTATCAAGGACTTTAAAGGGGCCCTGCCATTGACTTATCAATTTACGATCAGAAGTGGTTATCATCAATAAGACCAAGTTGCCTATGTCTAAGGTTCGTTCTGTAGTTTTTTTGTCGGACTGTCTTTTCTGGGTCTCTTGGGCCTGTTCTAGGTGGGTCTTGAGTCGTTTTAAGAGTAACATCTGTTTGTGGGTGGTAAGCAGCAGTGTGTATTTGTTTTATGGTCAACTGTTGGCAGATCTGTTTCATTAAATGGGAGACAAATGGTGTTCCCTGAACAGTTATGATCTCCTTCGGGAACCCTACTCTGGAGAAAATGTTAATCGTGGCTTTTGCTATCTGAGTGGCGTTAGGGTGCCTCAAGACGATTGCCTCTGGGAATTGGGGAGAGACATTGTTTACCACGCATCCATTTCAACGTGGTACTATTACATTGTGGTTTTCACTGCGCAAGTTGTTACATCGACTTGCACTGGAGGGCGCTGTAGACTAAAGAATAGTGTAAATTACTGTTTCCAACACCTTCCCTACTGTGTGTAGACTGGAGTTGGAATAGTAATTCACTCTATTCCGAAATCCAGCACCCCTCCAGCGCAAGTCGATGTAATGACATGCATAGTGAAAACCGCGATCTAACAGACCCCGTTGAAATGCCCGTCGATGTATCGTCATACATCCGGAATTGGGTTGCATAGTCTACTATGACAAAGACATAATGATGCCCACTGCGTGAGTGAAGGAGGGGTCCGGTTATGTCCATTCCAACTCTGGAGAATGGTTCTTCTATTAACGTAGGGGGTGTAACAGAACTTTCCTTGGAAGGTTCTGACAATTTTTTGGACAAATTGGGCATTCCCTGCAATTTTTTACGGACTTGATGGTAAATCAGGGGCCAATAGAATTTCTCTAAGATAGCTATCTCAGATTTCTCCCCTCCAAAATGCCCCCCAAGAAGATGGCTATTTGCAAGGAACCAGATTTTTTACCTCTATGACTGGGGTACTATTAACTGAGGTGTGAGGTCTTTTCCTCCCTTTCAGTACAATAACCCTTTCTTTACAAGAAACTGGGGACCTACTTGATGAGGAGCTTCTACAGGCTTCCAGGCTTCTTGAAGTGTGGGATCTTCCCTTAGGGCAGCATGGAAACCTTGATTGTGTTCCCTAATCTTGGTCCCGTCTGCTCGGGCTAAAGCAATTCAGGTCCTGTCTTTTTTTCTCTTTTCTTCTGTCCGCTACTCTTCTTGGGTTTTGCTTTGGGCCATTCCTGGTAGTTGGGAGAATAGGGCCGTTTTCCTCCATTCGTCTCCTTCGGTCCACTGTTCGCCTATTAATTTATCCATATAAGGGTAGTCATTACCATGAACCAGGGTCTCAGGTAGTTTGGGGATTAGCCCAATTTTAAGGGGTACCTGATCAAGCGACAGCTCATGTTGTATGCATACTTTGGTGGTCGGATATTGTTTGTTTTCTCCGTGCACACATTGAATGTTTATGACTCGGACAGCCTGGGGTGGCATGACGCTTTGGAGACACCTCAAGTCTATCAAAGCTTCTCGGGGCTCCCCATTAATCGATATTTGTCGCAAAAGGTTGGGGGTTTATGTCCCTCTGGTGTACAATAGAAGGATCTTGTTAGCCCTACCTCAATGAGTTCTTCCTTTTGGCGGGCACACCCAGGCAATATATCCAAACATACCACAGTGAAAGCACTGAGGTCCAGGGTTAGGTGGAGGTCTTGGGGGTATAGGTAAAGGTTCTGGTAATAGAGTCACAGTTTCGGACTTCTTTGTGGGGGGGCTCTAGGGGTTCTGGATGTAACCCCCTACCGGATGCTTCCACTGGGTCTCCGCTCGTCCTTTTTGTATCTCTTGCGCACTACTAAAAGCGTTGGCAATTTCAATGGCCCTTTCTAGGGTAAGCTGGGTATGTTGTTGAACCCAATTTTGAATGGGTGGGTGTAAGGATGATAAGTATTGTTCTAAGTATACTTTTTCCATTATTTCCTCCTTGGTAGAAGTGGAGGGCTTCAACCAACGATCTGCCATGTCTCTTACCCTATAATATAGAGCCCTTGGCGTTTCCTGGGGCCCTTCTCGAATTTGTCTCAGACAGATTCTGTAGGTCTCATCGTCTACTTCCATGCGTTCTAGAATAGTCCTTTTAACATCTTCGTATGAGGTCATCCCAAGTGGATTGGCTGCTTGATATATGACTTGGAGATCCCCAGAGAGAAGAAGACCAAGGTATTGCCCCACTTATCCACAGGCCATGTGGAAGCTCTTGCCATTCTTTCGAAATTAGAGAAAAATAATCAAGATCTTCTCCGTGGACATACTTGTCGCATGGCCATGGAGGAGAAGGTAGTATGAGCCCTCTGTTGACTGAGCGATTTTGTTCTGTGAGGATTTTAAGTAGCTTTTTGCTGTCTTCCTCTGCCACCGCTAGGAACTTCTGCATTATTTTTCCTAGCTTTTGGTTTTCCGCCATTTTGTGCATGACCACCTCCATTTCCAGGGATCCCACTTCTGACACAACCTGTGGTAGGGATGGGCGGAAATAGAAGCTAGGAGGCTTGATATGATTATAACTTTTTGCTTCTCTAGTCACAGAATAAGTTGGTATAAGTCCTTCTCTTTTTTTCTCTGCTTCATTACACATCTCATCTTTCTTCTTTTTGTTTCAAGTCCCTCGTCTGCATGCGGAAATCCCCAAGAGGCCCGAAAGAAGCAAAAGGACAGTGAGTATCTTGAGGTTGGTATGTTCTGACTGGGAGTTGGGATAGCGGCCTCCACCACACCAAGAGTAATAAAGATGGGGTTTCACACACTCCTTAGGGTCAGTTGCAAGGTTAGGAGAACTAGAGGTGGGTATGTCTTGACCCTTTTTCCCCACTCTCATTCAACTTTACCACAGAAATAAAAAGTAGTAGAAATTTCACTTGTGGGCAAATCACCTTTGGGGACAGAGGTACAATAACATAAATTTATAGGAGAGAGCGCCCCATGTTTAGCCCGATTGATCATATCCCTAAGGTTCTGCCTTATTTTGCCTGGGACTCCATCCCCACTCTTATCCAGCAGTGCCTCTGTACCGGATAAACTAAAAGAAAATGAAGGGTCACCCAAACAACCAAAATGCTTTGCCGCTTCGTGTCAGAAGTAACAGCATGCCCTTTGTTATCGGACTGCTTATCTACCGGTATGCAGTTTAATGTTGCCTAAAGAGAAAAATAAAAGAAGGGAAAAAGGAAAAAAAAGACTTGATAGTCCTTTGAGGCCTTTCTACCTCGCTCCCTCTATACCCAACCCTGCTCCCTCGATTTCTAACCCCGCTCCCATAGCGTCATCCAGTTAAGGGTCACTCATCGTCCGTGCCTTAACCCCTCCGCTGCTAGGGCTTTTCCCCCAGTGCTGAACCATTTTTTGGCTATTTGGGGTAGTTCGCGCTTAGGCCCCTGTAACTTTTTGACCACGTAAGGTACCCACGCCAAATTTGCGTCCTTTTTTCCCCAATATCATGGGGATTCTAAAGGTACCCAGGGTTTGTGGATTCCCCTGGAGGGGACCCAGAAATTAGCCAAAATACAGCAACATTTTGTTTTTGGGGGGAAAAATGCGAAAAAAGGGCTACAGATGAAAGCGTCTGTTTTTTCCCTGCAAATGGTATTGAAAAAGGGGTTGTGGTGCTGAAATCACCATCTTCCCAGCTTTCAGGAACAAGCAGACTTTTGTCAGAAAACCAACATTTTTTACACAGTTTTGGCATTTTTCTGGGACATTGCCTATTTTTGCTATTTTTTGTGCTTTCAACTTCCTTCCAGTTAATGGTAGAAATGGGTATGAAAGCAATAATGGATCCAGGAAAGCTATACATTTCGGCAAAGTACACAACATTCTGAATTCACAAGGGGTCATTTGTGTAGATCCTTCAAGGTTTCTTTATAGAAACTAACAGTTAAATATAGGAAAAAGTGAAAATTAGTTGAAAAAACAGCCTTTTGTGTCAACGTTTTCACATGTAACTTCTTCTAATTAATACAACTATTTGAAAGCAATATACCGTTACATCCACTGGACCTTCCTGGTTGTGGGGATATATAGGACTTGTAGGTTCACAAAGAACCCGACGAACCCAGAGCCAAAAACTGAGCAGCCATTTGCAATGGTTTTTTATTATGTACCGGGTATATAGCAATTATTCTGGGAAAATGTATACATGGAAAAATCGGTATGAAAGACACCTATGTATTTCTGAAATGGGAACAAAATATAGAGTTTAGAAACAGTAGATATTTGCACATTTTCGAATTTGGGAATACTCATACTAGCATGAGAATTATCGATCATTTTTCAAAATTACTTCTTTTTTACACATTGTCTTTCATTTGGAAGGCAGAAATGCATCGAAAGTCAATAGGTAATAACAATTGCTTTACTTATCTTAATTACCCTAAGTCTCCCGATAAAAATGGTACCTCACTTGTGTAGGTAGGCTTAGTGCCCACGACAGGAAACGGCTCACAACGCAACTAGAACACACCACATTTTCACAATGAAAAATTACCCTTTTTTTGCAAAATGCCTAGCTGTAGTTTTTTAACCCTAGCTTAGGGAAACCTAGCAAACCTATACATTTTTTAAAACTAGACACCCAGGGGAATCCAGTATGGGGCTGACTTGACTGCCTCTCACCAGGTTCTGTTACCCAGAATCCCTTGCAAAACTAAAAAATTGTCCAAAAAAACACATTTTCCTCACATTTCTGTGGTGGAAAGTTCTGGAATCTGCGTGGATCCACAAATTTTCCCCCACCCCACATTCCCCAAAGCCTTCCGAGAAAAATGGTACCTCACTTGTGTGGGTAGGCCTAGTGCCCGTGACAGGAAACGGCGCAAAACGCAACGTGGACACACCACAATTTCAAAGTGAAAAATTAACCTTTTTTGGCTAAGTGCCTAGCTGTAGTTTTTGAACCCTAGCTCTGCTGGCAACTAGGGAAACCTAGCAAACATATACATTTTTTAAAGTTAGACACCCACGGGAATACAGGATGGGGTGACTTGACTGCCTCTCACCAGGTTCTGTTACCCAGAATTCCTTGCAAACCTAAAACATTGTAAAAAAGAAACACATTTTCCTCATATTTCTGTAGTGGAAAGTTCTGGAATCAGCGTGGATCCACAAATGTCCACCCACCCCATGTTCCCCAAAGTCTTCCGAGAAAAACAGTACCTCACTTGTGTGGGTAGGCCTAGTGCCCGCGACAGGAAACGGCGCAAAACGCAATGTGGACACACCACAATTTTACAGTGAAAAATGACCCTTTTTTGGCAAACTGCCTAGCTGTAGGTTTTGAACCCTAGCTCTCCCGGCACTTAGGGAAACCTAGGAAACATATACATTTTTAAAAACTAGACACCCAGGAGAATCAAGGATGGGGTGACTTGACTGCCTCTCACCAGGTTCTGTTACCCAGAATCCCTTGCAAACCTAAAGAATTGTAAAAAAAATTAAAAAAAAGACATTTTCCTCACATTTCTGTGGTGAAAAGTTCAGGAATCTGCGTGGATCCACAAATTTCCACTCACCTCACGTTCCGCAAAAATGGTACCTCACTTGCACTCCGGTGACAGGCATGGGCCCAAAACCTATTGAGGCGACATTAAAAGTACCTATCGCAAACCAACCTGGTTTTGCAAGGGGGTCCCATGAGTTTTTGGGCCTGGGCTCGGCGGCCACCTAGGGTAACCTACCAAACCAACACATTTCTGAAAACTAGACACCCGGGGGAGTCCAGCGAGGTGTGACTTGCGTGGGTCCCCTAACGTTTTCCTACCCACAATCCCCAGCAAACCTAATATTTTGCTGAAAAAAATAAATAAATAATTCTGAAATCTCTGTGTGGGAAAGTTCTGGAATCTACGTGGATCCACAAATTTCCTCCCACCCAGTGTTCCCCAAGGTCTCCCGATAAAAATGATACCTTACTCGCGTGGGTGGTCAAGTACCCGCGACAGGCAAGGGCCCAAAACCTATTGAGGCGACATAAAAATTACCTATCACAAAACAACCTGGTTTTACAAGGGGGGTCTCATGAGTTTTTGGCCGCGGGCTCGGCGGCCATCTAGGGAAACCTACCAAACCCACACATTTCTAAAAACTAGACACCCGGGGGAGTCCAGCGAGGTATAGCTTGCGTGGGTCCCCTAACGTTTTCCCACCCAGAATCCCCTGCAAACCTCAAATTTAGATGAAAAAATCACTTTTTTCTCAAATTTCTGTGTGGGAAAGTTCTGGAATCTACGTGGATCCACAAATCTCCTCCCACCCAGCGTTCCCCCAGGTCTCCCGATAAAAATGATACCTCACTCGCGTGGGTGGGTCAAATACCCGCGACAAGCAAGGGCCCAAAACCTATTGAGGCGACATAACAATTACCGATCACAAAACAACCTGGTTTTGCTAGGGGTGTCCCATGAGTTTTTGACCCCGGGCTCGGCGGCCATCTAGGGAAACCTACCAAACCCCCACATTTCTGAAAGCTATACACTCGGGGGAGTCCAGCGAGGTATGGCTAGTGTGGGTCCCCCAACGTTTTCCTACCCAGAATCCCCTGCAAACCTCAAATTTAGCAGAAAAAAATCGCTTTTTCCATATATTTTTGCGCAGGATCACTGTGCCGGCACAAATGTCCTACCACGCAGCGTTCCCCTTGTTCTCCTGAGTAAAATGATATGTCACTCCGTGGGTGGGCCAAGGGCCTGTGACTAGGAAGAGCCCAAACATACATAGGGATTTAGAGTATAGCACCGAGAATTCCAAGCGCTACATTTTTATTAAAATACGTTTTTAGCCAGTTCTGCTTTAGACACCCACACAAGTGAGGTATCATTTTACTCAGGAGAACAGGGGAAACGATGGGTGGTAGGGCATTTGTGCCAGCATGGTGATTCCACGCAAAAATATGTGGAAAATGTTTTTTTCAGCTACATTTAAGGTTTGCAGGGGATTTTGGTTAGGGAAATATTGGGGGATTCACGCAAGCCATACCTCTTTGGACTCCCCAGGGTGTCTAGTTTTCAAAAACATGTGGGCTTGGTAGGTTTCCCTAGATGGCGGCAAGTCCGGGGCCAAAAAACCAGGTGCCCACCCCCAAAACCAGGTAGCTTTGTCATAGGTAATTTTGAAGTCTCCACAATACGATTCGGGCCATTTCCTGTTTCAGCCACTTTGCCTACCCACACAAGTGAGGTACCATTTTTATCGGGAGACCTGGGGGAACGCTGGGTGGGAGGAAATTTGTGGATCCACGCAGATTCCAGAACTTTACCACACAGAAATTTGAGAAAAAAGTGATTTTTTAAGCTAAATTTGAGGTTTGCAGGGGATTCTGGGTAGGAAAATGTTGGGGGACCCACGCAAGCCATACCTCGCTGGACTCCCCAGGGTTTCTACTTTTCAGAAATGTGTGGGTTTGGAAGTTTCCCAAGATGGCTGCCAAGCCCCGGGCCAAAAACCCAGGTGACACCCTTTGCAAATCCAGGTTGTTTTGTGATAGGTAATTTTGATGTCTCCTCAATACGTTTTGAGCCCATGCCTGCTGCGGGTACCTGACCCACCCACGCGAGTGAGGTACCATTTTTATCGGGAGACCGGGGCAAACACTGGGTGGTAGGAAATTTGTGGATCCGCGTAGATTCCAGAACTTTCCCACAAAGAAATTTGAGAAAAAAGTGGTTTTTTCAGCTAAATGTGAGGTTTGTTGGGGATTTTGGGTAGAAAAACGCTGGGGGACCAATGCAAGCCATACCTTGCTGGACTGCCCCGAGTGTCTAGTTTTCAGAAATGTGTGGGTTTGGTAGGTTTCCCAAGATGGCCGCCGAGCCTGGGGCCAAAACTAGACACTCGGCGACATCAAAACTACCTATCACAAAACAACCTGGATTTGCAAGGGGGGTCACCTGGGTTCTTGGCCCCGGGCTCAGCGGCCATCTAGGGAAACCTACCAAACCCACACATTTCTGAAAAGTAGACACCCGGGGGAGTCTAGCGAGGTATGGCTTGCATGGGTCCCCTAATGCTTTCCTACCCAGAATCCCCTGCAAACCTCAAATTTAGCTGAAAAAAATCCCTTTTTTCTCAAATTTCTGTGTGGGAAAGTTCTGGAATCTCCGTAGATCCACAAATTTCCTTCCACCCAGCGTCCCCCCCGGGCTCCCGATAAAAATGGTACCTCATTTGTGTGGATAGGCAAAGTGGCTGAAACATGATATGGCCCAAATCGTATTGTGGAGACTTCAAAATTACCTATAACCAAACTACCTGGTTTGGGGGGGGGCACCTGTTTTTTTGGCCCCGGGATCGCCGCCATCTTGGGAAACCTACCAAATCCACACGTTTCTGAAAACTAGACACCCTGGGGAGTCCAATGAGGTATGGCTTGCGTGGATCCCCCAACATTTCCCTACACAGAATCCCCTGCAAACCTCAAATTTTGCTGAAAAAAACATTTTCTACATATATTTGCGTGGAATCACCGACTGGCACAAATGTCTGGGTGTCCAAAGCAGAACTGGCTAAAAACATATTTTAAATAAAATGTAGCACTTAGAATTCTCGGTGCAATGCTCTAAATCCCTATGTTTTGGGCTCTTCCTAGCCACAGGCATTTGGCCCACCTACACAAGTGAGGTATCATTTTACTCGGGACAACAAGGGGAACGCTGGGTGGTAGGACACTTGTGCCGGCAATGTGATCTCAAGCAAAAATGTATGGAAAAAGTGATTTTTTTCAGCTAAATTTGAGGTTTGCAGGGGATTCCGGGTAGGAAAACGTTGGGGGACCCACGGAAGCCATACCTCGCTGGACTCCCCCGGGTGTCTAGTTTTCAGAAATATTTGGGTTTGGTAGTTTTTCAAGATAGCCGCCGAGCCCGGGGACAAAAACCCAGGTGACCCCCTTGCAAAACCAGGTTGTTTTGAGATAGGTAATTTTGATGTCGCTTCAATAGGTTTTGGGCCCTTGCCTGTCGTGGGTACTTTTTATTTTTTTTTAAAGTTTTTTATTAGTTTTATTAACAAACTTGCTGACACCAAATGCCATTTGTAATCTCAGTTTGTACAATTGACAAGGTAGCACAATTATTGGCATAAGGTACAGATTTACTTTACATTCCAACGTGTAAGACAGTAAAGCAAGACAAGAAATATCACTTCCAAGCCGTTCATTTGATCCCACGGTAATGTGTGCAGTCTAGTCACTTAGATCTGGGTCTGAAACCTCCTGTCGTGGGTACTTGACCCACCCACGCAGGTGAGGAATCATTTTTATTGGGAGACCTGAGGGATTGCTGGGTATGAGGAAATTTGTGGATCCACGTAGATTCCAGAACTTTCGCACACAGACATTTGAGAAAAAATTTCAGCTAAATTTGAGGTTTGCAGGGGATTGTGGGTAGGAAAACGTTAGGGGACCCACGCAAGCCATACCTTGCTGGACTCCCCCGGGCGTCTAGCTTTCAGAAATGTGTGGGTTTGGTAGGCTTCTCTAGATGGCCGCCGAGCACGGGGCCAAAAACTCATGGGACCCACCTTGCAAAACCAGGTTGTTTTGTGATAGGAAAATTTTGATGTCTCCTCAATAGGTTTTGGGCCCTTGCCTGTCGCGGGTACTTGACCCTCCCTCGTGATTGACGTATCATTTTTATCGGGAGACCTGGGGGAACGCTGTGTGGGAGGAAATTATTGGATCCACGTAGATTCCAGAACTTTCCTACACAGAAATTTGAAAAGAAAGTGATTTTTTCAGCTAAATTTGAGGTTTGCAGGGGATTCCGGGTAGGAAAACATTGGTGGACCCACGCAAGCCATACCTCGCTGGACTCCCCCAGGTGTCTAGTTTTCAGAAATGTGTGGATTTGGTAGGTTTCCTTAGATGACCGCCAAGCTCGGGGCCAAAAACTCATGGGACTCCCCTTGCAAAACCAGGTTGTTTTGTGATAGGTAATTTTGATGTTGCCTCAATAGGTTTTGGGCCCTTGCCTGTCGCGAGCACTAGGCCTACCCATGCAAGTGAGGTACCATTTTTCTCAGAAGACTTTGGAGAATGCGGGGTGGGTGGAATTTTGTGGATCCATGCAGATTCCAGAACTTTCCACCACAGAAATGTGAGGATAATGTTTTTTTTTTACAAATTTTTCGGTTTGCAAGGGATTGTGGGTAACATAACCTGGTGAGAACCAGTCAGGTCACCCCATCCTGGATTCCCCTGGGTGTCTAGTTTTCAAAAATGTACAGGTTTGCTAGGTTTCCCTATGTGCCGGCTGCGTTAGGGCCCAAAATCCACATGTAGACATATTGCTAAAACAACTACGTGCCTAGTCGACTTTGTGCCGCCCTGGGGGGATATCGGGGGGATGGGTTGCCCCGAATGGTCCGTCATGAGCAAAGGGGCACCGATGCCCATGACGGAACTATTCCGTCATGAGCATCGAAGGGGTTAATTCTCCTGAGTTGCGGTGGCACTTGCACATCTCCTGGGGGGAATCCGCCAGTCTTCGCTCCACTCTTCAGATGTTTCTTCTTCATCTCCGGAGACTTCTTCTGGTTCCCCGCTTCCACCTTTCGGCGTCCCTCGCGGTCTTCGTTCCTTGGCGTTCCCCTTCCTGTTTCACCTTTTCTCCTCCTTGGCGGCTTCCGGATTGGTCTTACTTTCGGAGTGCTCCTCCTCCTTTCTGTGTGGGAGAGGATGGGAATAAAGGATTAATCCTTTCTTGTTGTATTCCCCACGTCCGAAGCAGTCTCGGTTTCCTTCTGTGGGAATGTGTTTCGACCCATGGTAAGTAATGGGTTTTGGGAGACTCTGGGTCGGACTCTCTCCCACAGGTTTGTAAAAGCATATGCGATAGTTGAGGTAGGCTAAGCCAGTGTTAAGTAGTGCCTTGAAAGTGTGGGTGACGAGTTTGAATTGTGCTCATTTATGAATGGGGAGCCAGTGGAGCTCCTTCAGGTGTGATGTGATGTGAGTGGAACGTGGGAGGTTGGGAGTAATTCTGGCTGCTGAGTTCAGAATAGTCTGCAGCCTTCCAGTTGAGTTTTATGTTGATCCTAGCATGGAGGGTGTTCTAATAGTCCAACTTGCTTGTGACCAGAGTGTGCGTGACAGTTTTCTGGGTGCTCAACTGAGAGCCATTTCAAAATCTTCATGGGCAATTTCAGGGTATGGAAACATTCAATATGTCCATGTTTTAGTTAATGTTTGTTCTCTTCCATTCTTTTTCACATTATTCCCCTCATTATTTAATATTTACCTTTTTTGGCTGCAGATCCTCACTCACTCGCTACTATCCACCCTCCTTCTGTCCACAGGTACCCTTTTTCCATTTCTTCACCAATAAAAATACTGCTATATGTCTAACCCGTTCTCAACTCTGCTCCTGGCAATTCTTCACCCCATCTCACTCCTGCACCATGTCTTTCCATCTCTCACAGGCTATTTCATCCACCTCCCCTTGTAAATTTCTTTCTGTCTCCCATGTTCCTCTGCCATCCTTTACCTACCCTATTCTCATACCTTTTACCCATCCTCAACCCCTCCTTCAGAGTGTAACAAGTCTTTTTCTAATACATTGTTGATGTGGATTTACTACAATTGCTCATCTGTTATTAGCTTTTCCATGTATAGTAGATGTTTCTTTGAAAGCCCCCTAATATCTTAGAGTGTAAAAATAATATCTAATATTTCAATTTTCAGTTATTCTTTTGTTAATAAGTAATTCTATATAAATTCCAAACCCTCATTTTAAGTAACAGATATTTTATGACTGCAAATTATTCAAATGAAAATTGCAATGGAAATATAAGGTCAAATGAAAGCATGGTATATATATTTGGGAAATTCCTGAATAATATTGTTTAATTATTGAAGTGTTTTAATCATTAAATAGTCCAACTACTGTATATAAATTCTTTACTTTAATTGTGGTGTGCTAGATAACTACACCAAACAAAGTGGCAGATTACTTATCTGAATATGAGAACTTTGTTATGCTTAATAGTATTTGTATTAGAGCACAGAAAGCATCTATAATATATATGGGTCTAAAACATTCTAAGATTTTTTAATGACCGTTAGAACTTATAAGCGTCTTATAATATTTTTTATATTGAGAGGGACTGACGCCTAGTTAGCTCTTTGAATAATGTTCTACAAAAATGGAAAATAAAAGTAATAAGAAGTTGGACTTCCATTATTTGCCAAAAGTAAGTACTGTGGTAGAGCATTATCATTTCGTCAAACGTATGCAAACATCTGATGAATCAGTAGAGGAATATATATCCTATTGCCCAAATTGGCCTCTTCCTGTGGTTTTTGGTGCTTCGAGTGAGGAGAGGTTAAGGGATCAATTCATGCTAGGGTGTGGCATTGAGAAATCGGGAGAAGGTTTGTGGCAGAAAGATAACCCTGCCCTGACCAAAGCGTATAAACGGCAAAGACGCTACAGCATTCCATGGTGTGTGTTGAGACTATCAAGATGGAATCAAAGTTTTGTGAGACAAACTTGTATGAAAGGGGTGATGGCGACAAAATTCACATTATGAGAGCTATATCTCATAAAAATGATAATTTTAAAGAGAATAAGTACAGGTATAAATTTTCTAAAGAGATCTGTAAAGATGTTAAGAGACCTCAAGTTCGATGTTTCCATTGCAATAGTTCATCACATTTGGCTAACTATAGAGACTGTCCAGGTTGGAAAACGTTTTGTAAAAAATGTGAGCTGAAGGGTCACTTCACATCGAATTGCAGATTTGGCGGGGATAAAGGCAAAGTGAGAGAGGTGGAGTAAGAGTAGGAAGCTGATTGCAACCTAATCTTATTACAAGTGGGGGACAAAGAAAATTAGGGTCCCGTTGATATGGTGAGTGTAGCAGGCCCTAAAATGAATATGTTGTTTGACTCAGGTGCAAAAATGACCCTAGTGCCCAGGGTTTATGAATGAGAGTTGAAGGAGAAGATCACATTGTTCAAGGCAGATATAGAACCAAGAGGTTACGGTGAGGAACCTATAAAGGTATTAGGTATTTCTTAGGTGACATCAAGTACACAGACAGAGTTACAGTGGGGAAGATTTAAGAGTCCATGAGAGGGGATTCATTTGTGAGTTGGATTCATCAGAAGGACCTAGGAGCCTATTTGGATCCGAACGAATCTCCTGCTGTAAGGCTACATGAAAAAGTCAATGTGGTTCAGGGCGAGCTAGAGTCTGGCCATTTGTCCCAATGTTTTTAAGGATGGCTGGGGTTGTTTAAAAGGATTTCAACACGTCATAAAAGTCAAAACTGGATCTATCCCCAAAGTGAGTAAGCTATGCAATTTTCCGTTGAAGGTGGCGGATGACATGAAGAGGAAATTGGAAAGATTAGAACTAGATGGCATCACTGTAAAAGTAAAAGGGCTGGAGTGGTTGATCCCGGTGGTCGTGGCAAGGAAGGCTAATGTGGAGGTGAGCTTAGGTGTGGATCTGCATGATCTTAATCAGTGTGCTATAGTGGACAGGTACCCTTTACCTAACATAACTGAGATGTTAAGTTCTAATGGGAGCACAAAGTGCTTCTCTTGCTGGACTTAACATCTGCATATCACCAGGTTGGTTTCCATCCGTTGTCTCAGGACTTTACTTCTTTTGTTACACCATTCGGTATGTTTAATTATGTGAAGATGCCGTTTGGGGTACTCTTGACTGCTGCTGTGTTTCAGCAAGTGATTAAAGATATCTTAAGGGGGCAATTGGACTCAAGATCTACCAAGACTGCTTGCTGGTGTATGGAAGCACAGAAGTGCAGCATAACGAGAGGTTGCATGCTGTTCCTGATAAACTGGATGCTTGTGGTCTGACTCTAAAATTGAGAAAATGTAAGTTTAATGTTGAGTGTATAGTGTATCTGGGTCATATGTTATCTTCCAATTAAATCAGTCCTAGGGAGGAACTGATGTCTACCATCAGTAGTATGCCTAAGCCTGAGAACAAAGATGAATTGATGAAGTTCTTGGGATGGCGAAGTACTATGAGAAATTTGCAGCAAAGTCTGCAGAGAACAGTATCATTATGAGGGAGTTGCTGAAGAAGGGAGTGGAATTCAAATGGAGTGAGAAGTGTAGCGTGGAGTTTGACTTGATAAAGAAATAATTACCGGGGGCCCCCAGTCTGTTAAGTTTTGAACCAGGACAAGAAACATTAATGATGACGGATACCAGTGTGAAAGGTTTAGGGGCTGTTCTGCTACAAGTGGGTGGTAGTGAGGAGAGAACAATTTTGTTTGCTTCCAGGAGTTTGAGAGGGGCAGAAAAGAACTATTCAGTCATTGAGATGGAGGAGCTAAGTGTGTTTTAGTTGTGAGGAATCTGCAGAAACTTTTGTGGGGAAGTGATTTTTTGATCAAAACTGATCATAAACCTTTAAGAGAGATGTTTATGTCTAATGGTATTGATGCAGTGGGGGCGTAGCCAAGACACCAAGCATGGCAGACATGTGAGCTTGGAGCTCTGTCCCAAACTGCAAGAAATACTGTATCTACCGTGGTATCCACCAACTTAGAGGTGCCGAACAGGACCCCCTGGCCACACTACAACGTGGGGGGCACAGCGGTGGCACATGTTTGCCAAAGACAAGCTCAGAGGAGCAAAATCAGGGTGGAAGTGAAGTGTGCATGGCCGAGATTACAACCATGGTGGACGCATTGGTTGGGAGCTCCGCCCCGGCCTAAAAACATACCCTGAGATTCCCACCCTAGCAGCCGTCTTCGTGACCGCTCGGGGGGGAAGACATACACCTGGAGCAGTAGCGGAGCAGAGGAGGGATCAATTCTGGCAAAGCTCCATGGTAGGCAAGGTCAGTAACGCAGGACGCTGGTATGAGCCGGCGGCTCCAGTGTAGAGGGAGCACCCAACTAAGAAGGAGGCCTACGTGAGAAGAGGGGAACACAAAGAAAACGGCCCCGAGGCTGTGTCTTACCTCCTGTGCTGTCTCCCGCTGGGCACCACCCCCAGGCTGGGACAGGTGATTGAGGGCCTCAGTGCGGATCGGGGGCAGGAACCTGTCTACTGCTTCACGCCTCCCGCTGGTCTCTGCCTGCGGCTACGACGAGAGACCACGGTTCCTGAAAAATGGACAGGAGGCTGTGGCCTGCTCTCTGATTTGCGCCACCCGCTTGGCCCCGCCTGAGAATACAGCGGGTAACTGCGGGCCCTGGAGTGCAGATCCGGACAGTAAGAACCCTGGGGGAACCAACGAGAATTATGCCGTGCAGGGCCTGATGAGGGCCAGATAGATCTGGGACCTCGGAAGTCCTCACATGGCGGAGCGGTGCTGAAGGTGGGGAGGAGTAACCTGCACGGCAACAAGGCTGTAATGACCTTTGACCTGGAGGCAGACCTACGCGATGGCCGGGAGCGGCCAGTCAGTGAGGGAAAGCCAAGGGCCCAAGACTGGGAGGACAGACGCCTCCACCTGAAGAGAGAGTCGGACACGGAGGCGGGGCCGGCGTGGTTGCTGTCGGGCCCTGGCACATTGTGCCTTTGTGCCTGATTTAACTGGAAACAATAGCGGGGGGCCTTGTCGGGGAAGTGGACGAGAAGTACAGCAGGTCGTGCTGAAGAGTGCCTGGACCTCCCAGGAGGCTTGGTGGGGAGAGGTCGGAATCAGACGATCCACAATCTTTGCACAGAAGTTTTCGTTTGGACCAGAGAGAGGACGCCTCTCTGAAGTTTACCTGGGAACAGGTCGAGGACGGTGAATACCAGCCTTCAACTTTCGCGGATGTGCCTGCTGAGATTGAGGCCGGGGATCTGACAGAGGCCTGTGGAGAGTCGCAGATGGCGCAGTGGACAGAGAGGCCTGACTAGGCCCCAGAAGGTGACACAGCAGACTTCGACCGAACCCACGGGGAAGCCCAGAAACAAGGGGCTGCGGTGATCTCCCCCCAAACAAAGACAAGCCCGCGACAACACTGAGGGTTGCACTCATGAATGCATAGCATTGAGAGCAGAGAAAAGCGCAACCAGAAGTAACCCAGCCACGGAGTCGGGAGGCACCAGCGCCTCGCCTCTGCATGGGGGAGACCCGTTCACTGTGGCCCTAGTCGCAAGATATGCCACAAAGGGCTTACCAGAGGACAGGATGCCTAAGCCAAAGCAGAAGTCATGGGGCAACCAGCCTGCTACCTAGGAACATTCGCCCAAGGCACAAGAGAGAGGAGGCAATGAGACCACCGCCGTGGATGACTCCCTCCACTCACACCTGGACAGAATGCTGGCGGCCATCGCCGATACCAAGAACACTACAACAAGACATTGGGGCAGTCTCCGTGGGTCTAGGACTACTGCAAGCAGAACATCGGAAGCTGGCAGACAGAGTCCGGGAAACGGAACCCGCAATAACCGAGCTGCAGCTGGGAAAAAAACACACGCTGCCAAGATCAATGATCTCTCTACTAGAGTGGCAATCCTTAAACAGCAGGCGGAAGACGCGGAAGGCCGCAATTGCAGAAATAACGTCAGACTCATAGGGATACCGGAACGGGCGGAAGGATCCAACATGGTGGAATTTCTGGAAAATTGGCGGCGCTCGGTCGTTGTCCCGGAACTCCGGTCTCAGTTCTTCGCTCTGGATAGGGCACATAGAGTGCACTTGCCAGGCTTCCCCATTTTAGAGACCAAGGCAGGTTCCTCCGGTGCTCCCGCACACATGGCCCGTACGTGATCGAAAACAGTAAGGTGTCAATATTCCCGGACTTTCCGGCTAGGGTGCAGGCCCAGCGGGCATCCTTTATCGAACTTAAAAAAGCCCTTAGGGAAGAAGGAATACAATACTCCCTAATATTCCCGGCCAAGATGAAAATCATGCTAGATGGAACCTCACACTTCTGCGACACCCCGGAGGAGGTCTGGACCTGGATGGAGGCGTATAGGAAAGGCGCGCCGCTACCTAAGAGACCACTACGTACAGAGACAGGAGATAACAGTGGGCAGCATCTACGCACTTTCTTCGTAAACTTTCCAACCCGCTTGCAGGGATGGCCACACAAGACATAGTGTTGGGAGGAGACTATAATTGTGTGGCAGACACCACCGTAGACAGATCCACACCACTACTACATGGTACTCTGGCCAACTCCAATGTAAAAGCTCTTAGAACTTGGATAAAACACTGGGATTTAGTGGACATATGGAGACTACTCACTCTATTCACCCCTAAACCATTTGCATACCAGACTGGATATGTTCCTCTGCACATCCCATATTAGCACACAAATGTCTAACTCTGAATATTTGGGGCGCACACGGTCTGAACATATCCCTTTACTCCTGACACTCTCCATTAGGCCCGAAGCAACAGCTATTCCGACTGGGCTCTTAGACCCCACTATACTGGAAGACACATGATTCCAAAGATCTCTGTAAACCTCCATGACTGACTACTTCTCCAGCAATCAGGGAACAGCCAGCTCCGCGCTTGTGGAGTGGGACTCTTTCAAGCTTGTCATCAGGGGACACTGTATGGGAAAAACGGTGGGAGCTGGAAGGGAGATCATGAAGGAACTCCGGAAACAGGACGCTGAGATCGATGCGCTTGAGCTTAGGCTGGGGCCTCCAGCAGACACTCACACACAACTATCCCAAGCCAAGACCACCTACAACAAGACACTGGACAGACTGCGAACCTTAGATTGTAAGGAATATCGGAAGAAACAACACATTGAGGGTGGGAAATCAGGCTGACTGCTGGCGTGGCTTATTCAGCTAGAGACCAGGGGGTACCCCATAACTAAGTTGCAGAGCGGGGATGGTACCACGACCTATTCCCCTAAAATAATACATGCTTGCTTCCTACACTATTAACAGTCCCTACATGAGCGCCCACCGGTCATACCGGAGAATCAAATTCAGGAATATCTGGACACAATCCCATTACAGACCATTGACATTGCAGCCCAAGAAACTTGGGGGAAGTTAAAAGTATACAAGAAATCAGAGTAGCGATTAAGGACATGGCAAAAGGAAAGACCCCAGGCCCAGATGGCCTCCCTGCCGAATTTTATGCGACATACAGCCCCACCTCGAGAAGCTATATGCTGACTCATTAGACCTTAGCCACTTGCCAACAACAACTAGAGAGGCCCTCGTAGTGCCCATCCCTAAGACTAACATAGAAACCCCTAAGGTCACAAAATTCAGGCCACTATCCATGTTAAACATGGACTTCAAAATATTAAGCAAAATATTGGCCAGCAGGTTGCTCTCGCACATGCGCACACTAGTCCACACAGACCAGAATGGGTTCATCCCAACCAGATCCACATCAGGCACCCTTAGACGGCTATATTACGTAATGTTCCACCGAGACCTCCCGAACTTCCCGAACGCAGTGGTTATGGCAGTGGACCTCGAAAAATCTTTCGACTCCCTGCAATGGTACTTCCTGCTGAAGCTAATACATTAACTTGGGGCTGGGGGAGAGATGGATTAAGTGGGTCGAGCTACTCTACACTATCCTATTAGCTAGAGTTAAGAAGCGCGGTACAATTTCAAACCCCTGTGAGATACATAGAGGAAACAGGCAGGGATGCCCTCTGTTGCCCCCCTTATTCGCGCTGGCTATGGGGCCACTAGCTGTGCAGTTCAGAGCAGAGTGCAGTCGTCTCGGCCTAACACGGGACGGGAGGGAATTCATGATTACCCTTTACGCAGACAACATCCTCCTGTACCTGCGGAATGGAGATGGGGGGATAACAGATGCAAAAGATATCTTAAATGACTACACCACATTAACTGGTCTGAAGGTAAACCGTCATAAGACACATATTTTCCCCCTTGACCCTACAGCCTCCTGCCCCCTGACGCTCCCAACGGGCACCAAGTGGTCGCCCCGGTCTTTCAGATGTCTAGGTATTCAATTATTCCATGACTAAAATGTCCTACTAGAGGGTAACCTAAACCCAGCTCTTTGCTCGCTCAAGTGAGCAGTGGCATTCTGGCGCTCCCTTAAACTTCCCACTAGGTCGAGAGTAGAGCTCTCTAAAATGGTTATGTTACTACGCCTACTTTATTTCTTCGCAATCCTACCGGTAGTCATCCCGAGGACCTGGTTTAAAGAGTTAGATATGCTACTGAGAGACTTGATTTGGCACGGGGCCGCAACAGAGTGTCATTAGCCATCGTCCAGAGACTGCCAGAAAATGGGGAATTGGGAGCCCCGGATTTTGAGTCATACTACCTGGCTGCTCAATTGCAGTGGTTGGCTCAGTGGCTGGAGGCGATTGGTTTGGAGTGATTTGACTCCCCACCCTGCACTGCCCTGAAAGGGAAACTTCTGGTTCGGCCGCTACTTCCTAGGAAGCGATTCCTACCTCAGGGCCCACTGGCCACAGTGGCCCTGAAATGCTGGGGTAGAAGCATTATGCGAATGCCAGAAATCACACTGTTCTCACCCGACCTCCCCTTGGTGAGACTGCCGAGAGGAGATGCCAAAACCTCATTCCTCACTGCGAACCAACTGACAGAGTGGGAAAATGCGGGCCTATCGAGAGCAGGGGACCTTTACCTAGAGGGAGCACTGATCCCTCAGGAGGACTTGATTTCCCAGTCCGATCTGCCTCGTGGGCAATTTTTAAATTATCATGGGATGCAGAAAACTTTCCAGTCTTTAAGGGAAGTGGGAACACATGAACCAAACACACACGGGCACTTGCATGCCATGATCACATTGGGATCAGCAAACCATCTAATTAAATGGCTCTGTCGGGCCCTGAGAGAAATGGTTGAGAACCAGCTACCCATACTACGACAGAAATGGGAACTAACCATAGAGCGAACCATCCCTGAGGCAGAATGGAAATGAGCGCTGCGAATACTCAAGACGATCTACAGAAATGCTATCTTCAAATACACCCAATTCAACAACCTCCATATGACCTATCTCACACCACACAGACTTAACATAATATGGGCCACTGACAAACAATGCCAGCGCTGTGCACAGCCAGATGCTGATGGACACCTCCATACTATAGTATGGAGCTGTCCATCCCCATCTGAATACTGGCTACACGTCCTTGAGTCACAACACACAGTCCTAGCAAGCTATCCCCTACATAATGGACGCATGCATGCTGGGTTTGCTCCTTAGGTCTAAACCTAAAAAAGTAGGAAACCGATTCATAGATTTAGCCTTGGTATTGGCTAGAAGGAGAATAGCTCTCAGATGGAAATCCTCCACTAGCCCTGGAATCCCGCACTGGGAAAAATATGTTACAGCCTGGACCCGGGCGGAAGAAAGAGGGTTAATAGAGGAGGACGGCAGAGGAATGAGGCACTGCCCTATAGCGGACTTATGGTCGGAAGTAGTACAGGAATGGGAAGCAAAAGATACAGTTGAAGGCAACAGCTCCCCTGCGCTATCACGAAACAATCCATAGCCGAGTCCCACTCAAAGACGGAAACCAGCAACCTCAGTTGGCGGCCTTTAGATGGCCTCTACAACATCATTGATACACACAGAATGTATATAGTTTCTTCTTGCCACCAGAACAACCTGACCTATACACACATAGCCTGCCCTTTACCAATAGATGCTCTTGTTGTTAATAAGTTTCGTAAAGAAAATGTTTTATATACATGATTAGCTATTAGAATGTGATAAGTGGATAATGCCAGATCGACCTAACCCCTACCCTTGTAAGATATACTGTTGAATATTGATGTTTCGTAATGTGCAGAAACACATGAATGTATGCTCTTTTATACATTTTTTTCCCCTTATATGCTAAGCACCTAACAGCTGCAGATGTTTGTAGACACGACAGAATGTACATGGCTATAAATTGCAATTATTATGTAAAACCTTAAAAAGGTATTGATGCAGTGTCCTCTAGAGTTTTTTAAGTGGGTATTGCGGTGCAGGAATATGAGTTTGGCGAGGAGTATGTTCCAGGCACAAAAAATACTTTGGTGGATTGCGTGTCCCGCATGTGTAGTGACAAGCTTGGAAGTAAAGGAAAGTTTGAGATTCCAAATGACGAATTGTGTGAGGAGAACGTGAATGTTTGTGAAGTTACTGATGGTGCCATTCTTTAGGAGGCATGGGTTGGAGATAAAAAGTGATCATGAGTTGCAGTATGTGAAACAGTGGATATTGTCTGGATGGCCGAGAATAAATGTTTGGCGGAGTGATGTTGAAGTATTTTGGGAGGTGACAGTTCCAGGTGAGTTTCTTTTAGGAGGTAATAGGTTAATTCCTCCCACCACACTTTGGGACAAGTGAGTCACTGGGGAATGTCGAAAACTAAGATGAGGGTCAGATTTGACTAATGGTGGCCAGTGATGGATGTGATGATTGAGAGGACAGTGAGGGATTGTGTTGAGTGCATGGCTAGTGATAGAATTCTGAAATGTAGAACCCAACCCATGGTAGTGAGGAATTTGCCTTCTGAGCCTTGGGAGGTGATTTACCAGGATATTGTTTGTCCCATTAGGTCAGGAAATGTTGACCAGTATATCTTAAGCTGCATCGACTAGTAATTGCGTTGGGCCAGATGTGGCAATTGTGAATTCTGTGGAAACAAGACATGTGATAACATTTCTTGAGAATCTGTTTGATCAAGAGGGGTGTGCCTCCATATTGTTGACTATTAATGGGGTGCAGTTAACATTAAGAGAAATTGAGTGTTTCTTAAGTGCCAAGGGCATAGCTCATAAGAAATCAGCAATTTCCCATCCTGAATGCAACTGTATCATTCAGAGGTTCAACAAAGTCTTGAAAGAAACTGTTCAGCACTCAAAGATGACTGATAGGTCATGGATGAAAGAGATACAAGATACGGTGAGAATTTACAGACTTACACCTCACTCAATTACCAGCATGACTCCATTTGAACTTTTCAGGGGTAGGAAACCCAATAGTGCAATATGCCCTAGTTGGGCAAACAAGAAAAGAGAGCTTGGTGTGAAAGGTGGAATCGATTTAACAACTGGAGGGGCAAAGAGTAAGAAAGGTGGGAAAGGATGAAAGAGGAGTTTGACAATTGTAAGAGAGTAAAGGTGACGTGTGTTAAGGTTGGTGAATGGGTAAGGATTAAACTTCCTTGTTCTGGAGCATCTAAGTTTGTCAAGCCTGTGATGGTTATCAAGTTGTTTACTAATGCGGTAAAGACGGATGACTATAAAGTGTGGAACTTGAACAGTTACAAAATACAATATGATGGAGCAGGAAAGGAGGAAAAGTACGAGCAATAAGGGTGGAGAAGATCAAGAGGAACCGAGAAGGAGCAAAAGATCCATCATTAAACCATCTTACCTGACAGACTTTGTAGAATAATGTGCATATTTGAACCATGGTTCAACAAAACATGTAGGTCCGCGGGAAATTATTTGTGGGAGGTCCTAAATACTGTACCCTATAATCAAGGAGGCCAGGATGGCGTATAAACTTGCCCTGGGGAAGAGGAAGGCGGAGCTCAAAGAAACTTCTTGGGACTGGCTGATGTCCGCATGCTCCTCCAGAGACACCAGGGTTTTTTGGGCTGTGGTCAACGGAAGGCAACCTAATGTGGCCACTCAAGATGACATAGGCTCCACCATCCCTCCAGCTGCATGGGTTAAACATTACCAAAAGGTGTATGCATTGGATAAATACCCCGCATGACAACATTAGAGGTTACATTTTGTCACACAATCACTTACTTGCACGGTAGCAAGGTGCGGGCACGTTCAAAGGTGACGGGGATAACTTGTACCCTTTGGAGATTAGGTTTCAGCTTGATGAGGTATATAAGGCAGTCATGGGCAGCCCTTCTAACAAAGCCCCGGGACCTGATGGTATACCCATGGACCTCTATAAGTACGAACCCCATCTCTGGGCTACAGTTTTGGTTAATGTTCTAATCCCGATTAGGTTTCCCGCCGATTTGGAAATCTGCTACCATAGTGCCCATTTTCAAGAAGGGGAACCGGAAGCACCCGGCCTTTTACAGACCAATCTCTCTGCTAAATTCAGTAGTAAAAGTGGTAGGGCTATCGTCCTCCAGTGCGTCGAAGTCTGAGCTCGGGAAAAAGACATCATCTGCCCCGTCCAATATGGTTTCAGGGAAGGTATGGGCACTATTGAACAATGCCTGAACCTAAATCTCATTATTGCGAAGTACGTCGTGGCAAAGCAGGGATCCATCTTTCTTGATTTTGTGGATCTCAGCAGCGCTTTAGACAGGATGATCAGGTCCAGGATCTGGGACAATTTCGCATAAAGGCACACCTGGGCACAGTGAAATACAATAGATGCGGGCAGAGAAACTCATGTAAACAATGATTGTCATAACCAATGTCAAAATTACATTTGTTTATTTTTCATAAATTAATAAAACTTTTTTGGGGGAATTTTATCCGTTTCTTTCACTGATATTTTATATAAATAAATACATATACTTGATACATGTGATGATAATTCATCTATAAAGCGTTATCGATATCTGTCTTTGTTGTCGTACTTTATATTCAATACATATGTAAGGACAAACAGAAACATATTGCTAAAAATGGATTGCAAAAGAGATTACATAATCCATAATTCAAAGTAACAATGGTCAAATGATGTGCAGAGATTGGTGGTAAATTGTCAGACTACGCGCGTTTCGGCTTTGCCTTCGTCAGGACTCTGTCACAGAAATGGCTTAAAATGAACCTTGCCTGTGTGTAAGGATCTTACCCGGTCGAAATTCTGCAGGGACGTCAAGGGATTCCAACTTCAGGTGTAGAAAGGTCCCAACCTTCCACCCCACCCTACTGCGTCTATCAAACCCTAGAGCGCAGAGGAGGCGGCGGAAAGAGGGGAAACAAAACAAGGATAGAGGGGAAAACACAGGAGCTGCAATCTTCTTCCTTCCTTATCTGTGGAACTGTGTCTGTGTTCATGAAGCAAGGTTCTGCAAAAGGTAAGAAGAACAATATATGAGGCCCTAAATAAGGGCCTATAATAACCCTGGTGAAACCCCTCCTTACTGTGTAGCTCTGCTATCTAGTTACCTTATAACTAACAGCTTGTTCATTCTATATAGTTGCACAGAAGAACTGAAGAGGTCAGGAAAGGCAAAGGCAAGTCGTAATTTCCCTTCAGGACTGTAGTAGGATGTCCCTAGGATAGATAAAGGCAACCATATAGCAATCCACCCACGGAACTTCTGAAAACACCACTTCCCCTCCCCCTTTCGACCACTTATCTTACAAGGGGTATCCAGATGTCATCACCGATCGAGGAATCATATTAGGTTTCTGTAGAGACTTCTTCAGATCGAATCTGGAAGATGCAGCAGGGGAGGAACTCAGGAAGAAGGGGCAGGAATAAGGCGACGTGAAGTAAACAGGTGCCTCTTTCCGGGGTAACTGGCAGGTCTACGGGAGCAGTTCGGGAGGAAGGAGACAGGGCAGAGACACCCGGCCGGCCCGCGGGACAAAATCCGGCAAGGTGGGCGGAGCGCTCTGACCCTTAAACACCAAGGTCCCGAAACCAGGGGCGGCACGCGTCCAGTTACACCAAACTCAGAGACTCGGCACAAAAATGAACGGAAGCACAAAAAAAGAGGACAGAGCTCTGTAATATGAGAGACGGCTCTCATACGTATGTTCGAAAAAAGGGGCATACTAACACTCGAATAGGTCCAGGTAACGAAGAATGTCCCAGTCCTCCGAGACGAACGCCAAGCGCACACTCACAAGGCAACCAGGATACAGGAAGTTCAGGGAACCGCCTGCGGGGCAACACTAGAACGCGAAGCCCCGAGGTTCCTGAACGGCAGGCTTTTCTACTGTTTCGCTGCTATCGCGCATGCGCGATAGCTAGACGCTATGGGGAATTCACTCGCAGCTCGGTGACGCTGGACTCGGCAATCCTGACACTGTGAGCTCAGCTGAAATGAAGGGAGCATGCACTGCAAGATTCACAATGGAAATGTAAAGAGAAAACCACCCTTCCTAGCAAATCTATATATGATTATTGAATGTGGAGGATCTGTTCCGTGGCAATTATCTTGATGAAAACACTGTTCTGATCGTGGCTTAAGACGTGCCACGGGAGATAACATTCTTTAGAGGGAGGATTGATCAACGCTGGGCATAGGAGATGATAAAAGCTGCTATACCCTATGTCATGGCTTCTTATCGAGTGGTTGCCAAAGATAAAGAAGTAGTTGGGGTGTCTCACGGGAATTTGTAGTCCACTTAATATAAAAATGACATAGATATGTGCTTTAAATGGTCACTGGAGGCAGATAGGTGCCGCCCCGCCGTGGCATCTGGTAGCTCTCCTCGTAGCAGCACCCGGGACATCCTTGGAGAGATGGGTCTGTCCGCCAACTTAATTAACTTCCTTAGAGCTCTGCATATGGACTTAAACGCATGTGTTAGATATGGCACAGAGGGGGAAACTTTCGAATCCTTTAGCCTACCGTGTGAGGGACAGGCAGGGATCCGCGCTTGCCCCATTGTTGTTTTTATTATATATTAACAGACTGAACACTTGCTTGAGCGAAATTGGAGCAGATCTGCCGAGGGTTAAGACTAGTAGTGTCCCATCTTTGCTTCACGCCGATGACGCCGTGTTGATGGCTCGAACGGCCAACAACCTTAAACTACTGGTCGAACTGTTTTGTGATGTTCATGGACAACGGAGACTTGGACACTAGCATCTTCAAGACACACTACATGGTCTGTGGAAGGAAGGTCAGCTGAGACCAGTCCCATCAACATTGAACGGCAGCACATAACCAGGGTCTCTACTTTTCCCTATTTGGGGATCTTATTTGACCACCAGAGCAACTGGCTCCCCTGTATATCTAGCCGGTGTTCCAAATTTACCCATGCCTGTGGTGCCCTATTTAGATTCTTACTGTAAGTAGGTAACAAGCCAGTTCTGCCCGTTACAAATATACAAAATGAAGTGTCTCCAAGTTTTGATGTATGGAGTGGCGATTTGGGGGTATTGAAAACCCAAGGGAATCCAGATGGAACAGGACATTTTCTGTAGGACACTTCTGGGGGTGGGTTCAAACAGCCCCTCATTTGTTACCCATGAGGAACTGGGGCTAAACTTTGTGGAGGATTAGGTTAAAATGGCTCCATTGTTATTATGGATCTCTGTCTGGGCGAATGAGAGCCTGTGGTTTAATAGGAGTGTGATTGAAGATTGCATGGAATCCACATATGGCCGGAAGATTCCTTGAATACACTATATAAAATCGGTTGCTCGTTCCCTCGACCGTATGGACATCTTCGATTGGCGGAACTCCCTCAAAAAGGGCGATCGCAGGCTCCTAATGGAAACTTTCTTAAATAAGACCAAAGAGGAAAGGGAAGCTCGGGCGCTTACAAAAAATTCATTTAGATGTTTCCTGTTGCTGAAAATGGTTAGTGGCCCCGAAAATTATCTCACTGCAGTTAAGTTTCCTAGAGACAGATCCTTACTCGCTAAATTTCTATTGGGTACTATTTGTTTGATGATTTGCTTCCCTCCGGGCCAGTTTGATCCCCATGCCCTTTTAACCTGTCCTTGTGATGACTGTTCCCCCAGACTCTAATCCACCTGGTTCTATTTTGCAAATATTATCAATTCCTTCGTAGAAGATACCTTTTACCACTTCTTAAAGAGTGGGGTTTGACTCAATTCAGTCACACTTTTTTATTCTAACAGTGATTGCAGGATCAGGCAGTGATGAAGGCAGTCATCGGCTATTTAAAAGGTGCTTTACACTGGAACAAAAAAAAAGTGTGCCTAGTAATAACGATGAACATGTCAAGCCGGGGACTGGATCTTAAATGGATTTTAAATGTCTATGATCTTTTTAACTGGTCAAATCGATCTGGTTAGTGCTTAATAATGGTTTTTAATGGTTTATGTGCTTCTTTTTAACGTGTTTTTATCTTTTCTGATTATCATGTATAATCAAATAAAGATTAATATTAATCAATCAATCAATCAACCTTAGTTTTGTTTGTGATGTAGAGAGGGTTTTTTATTCTGTAAGAGGGGGAAGGTGTGTCTAGGATGTTACATGAGTGTCATGATGTGGGAGTGCCTAGCTTGTTGCTTGGTGAGCGTGGGAATTCTTAGAATGTGGGTCTGACTGCGATGGTTGGAGAGAGAGCTGTTGGATGAAGAGGTGGAGCACAGCTGGTTGAGGTGTTATCCCTGAAGGTATATTAAACAAATTAAATAACTTACCTCTGGTGTATGGCATATTTGATTCCACAGTTACTCAGTTAATCAGCCTCAGAAGAATTAAAGTTATAGTGTTCCTGAAGGGATTCAAATGTTTGCCTTGCATGCTGCATGCAGGGTACTGAAGTGAAAGCATGACACTGAGCTATCTTACCGGATTTGAAAATGTGATCTTCAGGTCACACTTGGATCTCACATGATGGAGCATGAACCCACTAAGTTATTTTGCTATAAAGTGACTCTTGTACCACAGTTTATACTCTGTGAATGGCAGTAGACTAGTTAACCCTTTAAGCTAGTGTACTGTATTTCAGATCTTTAATGTGCAGCCTGACACTAGGGTTTGTGGATCTGTCCCAGCATCATGAAAGATGTACAGTGCTAGGGATCCGACCGATGAGAACATGAGTGGCTCACCCTCTCCTAGTACCCGCTCCTGCCTCACTGATGGGCACAGGGCAGCAAAGTTGGTGGACAGGATGCATTGTAATGGCTAGAGCTGCCAACTTTGGAGTTGGGGAACCAGGTTCAAGTCTCGGCGTCGGCTCAACATACTGTGATTCTGGGCAAATCATTTAATTGCCCCATGCCAATAAAAAATGAATGTGTCCTGGTGTAATGTAACTGGTGCTCATGCAAAGTTCTCCAATAACTTTGTGTCGACTTCATGCTATATAAAAACTACTCAAAAAAAACTACTCAACAAAAACAGCAAAATGGCAAATAAACATCAGCAAATCATGCAACCCGTGGAATACACCCACAGTACAGAGTTCTGATTCAGCAGGCAGATTACGTTCATGTTTAAACATTGTTTTTTCTGTTACCACTTGACATTTAGCAAAAAATAATACGACTTTTGTCTACATATGTAGGGTTGCCAGAGGCATCTGGTAGCTGGCAGGATGATCGAGTAGGCTAAACATTCATCTCCAGAGCATGATGAGGCTTCCAGGCAAGGCCAGCTCTGCATTGCAAGGTTGATAAAGCGATTGCCGTTAAAATGATTAATAGCGATGCTAGTTTTTACCTCACATAAAAACAACAGATTTCAACGTAAGAAAATATCGCACTCACTGCATCGCCTACCATTACATTGTCAAGGAAAGTATACATTTACTTTCTAAGCTCAACAGCTACTCTCCTAGCCTGGCCTTACCTTAGGATAGTGGGGGTGTTATCTTTTGGCAGTGGTATCACATGCAAAATAGTGGTGGTATAAATCAAGCTCTTCAGAGTCCCACAAAGGGGTGGTAAGCGCTATCTAAATGATACAATATAATAAAAACTCACTACCAAAGAGCACAGGTAAAGCACAGTAAGGCAGTCCTCAATGACACAAAAACCAATGTTTAAGCAATGGATTGATTCTGTAACTAAAGGTTCAATTTCAAACTTTATTCAACACAGCCTTCCAGTATACTTTTTGGTCACGCCCTTAGTTACACTGGCATGAAGCAAGACATATCATTGGCCAGATCACTTTGCAACACTGGGTTTGGATTCCAAAGGTCGAACTGCATAAAGAAAAACATGCGAACTGTGATGCAGAGTACAATGGGGGAGTGGTCAGTGAGTATGGGGGCGGGGTCTGCGACATAGCGAAAAGAAAAAAATATTCAGCAAATATTTTGTTAGCCTTTGACCTACAGGTAATTGCATATAAAATATAAAGCCCACACCTCAAATGAAAAATAAATGCAACATAAATTACTCTGTGTGAAATGCATTTGTTTGTGGCAGGACAGTTTGCTTGGTTAATGGGATCACTTCAGATATCTTTGGGTATACCCAGAAGGTCACTGATTTGAATCTTGGTCAATGCCCTGGGGAAATAGTGACATGTATTTATAGTGCTATGAGGCCAAGCCTGTGACAACAAGCAAAGGGAAATAAGTAAGCCATTAGTTTAAAACATGTATTACACACAGGATAAGATAGGTTCCACACAGGCTGTCACAAAATGTGCAAAAATATTTTGTTTAAATGTTTACAGTGCTTTCAAAAGTTATGTTTTTTTTAATGTGCAGATAGTACATAGTACAAATGCTTTTTATATTCTTCCTTTAGGAGGACAAATTCCAGATTCTATCAATCAATTTAAACTTATACTGGCTCTTAAGCGGCCTTCAGATTTGCCAGTCAAGCAATTGCACACATTTACATTTCTTTCAGGTAGCAGGGAACCCAAAGAGAAGGCTTGGTTCTTCTTTAGCTGCCTCTCCTTTCTTTGACTTCTCGGTAAAGGAGACCCTTCTTTCTGGGAACTCAACTGTTCAGCAATGGTTGTTTTGGAAATAAGAAGCATGGGGAGTGTTTTGGTCCAATTGCTAAAGCTTGGGAATGTCGTTCGCCCGTTCCCCTGCCTACTTCGACCTCTGGTTTGGACAGTGATTGGAATTATTTGCGCCATGCCGCATATATCAATCCGGCGCAGTGCGAAGAGGCCGGTTGCAATGATTTGGCTAACTCCTGCCTCATCAATCTTCACACAGCAGGTTTCTGTCTTTGTGTTGTTGAAACCAGTGGATAATAAAGAGATGGAGGTGGGCGACAAAGAACAGGCCTCCATCTTGGGTTGCGGAGAAGCATGCTACTAGCTGCAAAGTGCTTCAACGCTGCTTCGTCAGGGGTAGTAAGTGCTCTACAAATACCATTTACAATTACAATTTCTGTATTTTCAAGGTGGCAGAATTGGTGACTGTCGAGTTAGGCAGCGGGGTCACAAAACAGAAAGGGGCATTTTACGAAAGGGCCTTGGTGAGCGCATATGACTGTGTGTGGGACCAATGTCGGCCTCCGCCTTTCACACAGTGGAAGTTTCACATAGGACCCGGACCCCCCAGGTTGGCTCCCGGCCCCACCCCATCCAGACCAACAAATCAATACTTGACGACCAGAGCTGTGGGTAAAAGAGGCCATGTTTATTACAAACCATCACAAACATGACAATATATAAATAATACAATTTGATACGATATGGATTTATCAAATTCAATCGCTAAACAATATTTACGTTGACCATAACATCATAATCCATCAGCAAGTCTGACAGAACTCAATTTATGTACACGAAGAATGTTGTCTATTGCTCCAGCACTAAGGGGCCTTCTGGCACGCGTCCCCCAACCAACTGAGAACCACGCAAGGCGCAACCCACCTGCGTCCTTGAGAGGTGAGCCCCTGCCATCTGGTCCTTGTCCGCCACCTGAGGGGCCCACCCCTCCACCACCAGGATGCCCATCGGGGCTCGTACGGAAATAACCAGGGGCGGATGCCCCATGCCCTAGTTTATAAACTGGCGCCCTTGCCCCCAGCCGGTGTCTCCATTCTCTTTGGGCTGAGCTTACCGTCTCTACCCCTCAGTGCTGGCCTGGGGAGTATGCAGGACTACCCCCCCTTAACAATGTAAAGGCAATTTATGTGGCCTCCTAACCGCCACTCTCTAATCCACTTCCAACACCTCCCCAAGCTCTACCTCTAGGGACGGGTGGGTGGGAGATTCACGGAGACCCCTGCATACCGGGGCCGGCACCATAAGGAAGAGAGGACGAGGACCAGGGCAAGTTGCCCTACATAGGCCCATGCCCACGCCTCCCCCTCTTTGTTGCCGGCTCCGGCCGGAAGTGACATCACGACGTTGCCCCGGAAGTGATTCCTGTTGTAGTGACGCCCAATCCATCGACGAGGAACCAAAAATGGGGAGGGGGCGTGACTGGGTTCCCGGGGGGCCGCGTCCTAATGACGCGCTTCATTATATTTCGCGCTTTTCCAAACTGCTCAATTTTGTACAGGGCTCGAAAAATGGCTACCAAATGGCAAGGAAAGGGATGTCCCAAACTATTGATGCATTTCCTTGCAGATCACAAAGAAAGGGGATTGCCTATCAGCAATGAATCAAAGTATTGTCATTGCAAGGCTGGCAGACATTAGCAAATTGGCGATTTAGATAGCAAGCAGCATTTCTTCTCAATAACACACAGTAATAGCGAGTTAGAGGGCCAGCATATGGCGTGTTGTATCAAAGGGTTGTGACACAGTAAGAGCGGGTCAGTCTGTTACGTGTTGTAGCCAAGGGTTGTGACACAGTAAGAGCGGGCCAGTCTGTTACGCATTGAATCCAAGGGTTGTGACAGCTTAATAGCGGGTCAGAGGGTCAGGCTGTGTGAAGTAGGAATCCAATGGTTGTGGCACCGTGATAGCGGGTCAGAGGCCTGTGTGTGGTGCATTGTATCCATGGTTTGTGACAGTGTAATAGCGGGTCAGAGGGCCAGTCTGTACGGAGTAGTAAGCCAATGGTTGTGACACAGTAATAGCAGTTCAGGGGCCAGTCTGTGACGTGTTGAATCCAAGGGTTGTGACAGTGTAATAGCGGGTGGAACGGCCGGTCTGTCCAGAGAAAGAATCCATGGGTTGTGACACAGTGACAGCGGGACAGAGGGCCAGTCTGTGAGGAGAAGGAATGTAAGGGCTGTGATGGAGTAATAGAGCTTATGGTTTGCAGATCCTGTTTTTCACATTTAGAAGGTTGATCTTTACTGAGAAAGGGAAGAGGCTCTTGGAACTGACAAGGAAGGGTGTCACACCGAGCTTTCTCAGAACCGTAGAGCAGGTTTCCAACAGGATCACAGTAGACGGTACCGAGATCGCCATCACCTATCACTGGGCCAGGTCACGCTTCGAACCGGAAGTGCCCAGCTCTATGTAACGAGAGGGCATGGGGCAATGTCAATGTACAGTATGAGAAACTCCGTGATTGGCGGACAAACGATATTCCAGGATCTGTTTGGTTTTCCCAGCTTCTTCGGGGCTCTGTGCCAGCTTCTCCAGCTGAGAATGGGTCTTGCTGAGTTGACGCTCACATCACCTTCAGATCCTTGAAAGCAACAACTCACTCCTGGCACCAACAATGCAAATCCTCTCTGCACAGTCTCCCCTACATCTGTAATAGCTACCTACCACCATGGCCTCAAAGCACCATGCTTGAAGTTCTGAAAACATATCACTGTTACCAAGAGTGTCCCTCCAGAGGGTTTAATGGAAGCAGCGCACACTGCAATACTCAGAACACATCATGTGATCAAATGCCATGATGGGAAACATGGAGCCCGATACAAAGCACGAGGAGGCAGCAATGGCTGCCGGCACATGTAAGAGCGGTGAGGCGGTAAGGTGGGGCGGGGTAAAGTCGACAGGTTAGTTAAAATTGAATAAAAAACGAAATAAAATGACTTACCTTGCGCTCCGCGATGTTGTGTGCGCAAGGTTAGTGGTTTTATTTATTTGATTTTAGTAACCTGTCGTCTGTCGACTTAATGCCTCACCGCTCTTACCTGTGCCAGCCGTCGACACAAAGGCCCTGCCATTCGCACACAAATGCATACATGCCAATAGACCCCATTCAGGAGGGCGACTCCCAGTTTTTGAAGCAAAAAAATTGCTTTATTTTAGCTGTCTACCGTCTGAAATGGCCTCTACTTCAATAGAAGTCAATGGGGGAAATACATTCTTCTCTCGGACTATTTTTTTTTTTTTTTAAATCTCCCACTTTCCTCTGCTAAAACATTGGCATGTATGAACAGGTTTCATCATGTCAATACAACCTAGTGAAACCCACGAGCGCCTTGCAGACAAGGTAGCTCAGAGGCACCCCAGGCACTATAAACGCCCTGCTTCTGATAACTGGTTTTCCCTTTTAAACAAGAGCGACTGAGTCATGGTGTATTTGCAGGCTCGCCGCAGGTCGCCAGGTTTTGAAATCTCTAGCAAAGGTCGCTCTTTTTTTAGCTGGCTTCTCCCCTGGAGCGTGTTTGCTGTTTGCCTGCTGTCATGCCTGTCATGACGATAAGAGTATAATGCAGGGCAGCGCACCACACCTTCGAGGTGAGTGGCAAGGCGTGAGGTCATCTCTCTCGAGTCACGCACCTGATATGCATTTCTGCTTCTCTCGGCTCCCTGGCTGGTCCTTACTCGTCGAACCGTTTATGAAGGCGCAGGCCTGGCAGGTGTTTGAGTGCGCCCGTGACCACACCCAGCGCTCAACGTCACTGCGCCACAGCGTGGGCCGGTCTGCTGCCGCGGTGCACGTGATCGGAGAGGGGCGTGGCTGGGTGCTGTAGCCCTGGAGAGCACGAAACACGCATTTATATGGAGTAAAGGGTCACATTTGTTGTACACAAGAGCTCACATACAATCTAGATACATACATAGAAGTACACGCGATTTTTGAAGCCAAAAATGACTTTATTTTGGGCAAGCCAATGGGGGAAATACATTCTCCCAGTTATTGTTTTAAAATGTCCCACTTTTCTCTTCTAAAACGTTGGCATGTATGCAGATACGCTTAATGTGCCACACAATCTAAATGTGCCTACCAACGTCCTAACTTAAACAACTAACCCTCAACCTAGTGCCGGAATGAAAAGGGGACTAGTTTGACCCCCAAACCGGCAGCTATTATTCACAGGACCGGGGATCCACCTAGCTGTAGTGAAATATACTGAATTCTATGTCAGGACCGGAGGCTCCGATTATGCTACTCATTTCTTTACTGAAATTTGCTCAGCAGCCAATCATGTTACAATAAAACTAAAAACCACAATACCCATGAACCCACTGGGTACCACGTAATAACCATAGAGTATGCACGTATAAATAGTCAGCAAGAGAATACCACATCCTCTTTCTTTGCTGCTCCGCAGCCAGTTAAGTGCTTTTCTCATTACGATAATTGACTGTTTCATTTTAGCGACTGTATTGTATTTCTATCGCTTAATTTTTACATTGTTTGCATGCTTTAGCGCTGTGCGCGTTCTCGGCTATTGCTATTGTTGGTTCTCACTCGTTTGGGTGCCGGTATCGTACCGCTGCAGGGAGCGCGTGTCTGCCTCCCCGGTTCGGGCGCTTTGCGCCCGCGCCTTTGTTGAGAGTGGAGCGGGAGTGAAACGGGGCAGAAAGACTACGCGCGTGTTGCGTAGGTCTTTCATTTCATTATAAATCGGGCGGTCGTTACCGCGCATGCGCGGCGGCCATGTTTTTCCTGTTGTACACAATATCTCCTCAGGAGTTCAGCGCGAGAGCAGCGCTTCCTTTGCTCATGCCCACAGCTTGATTTCACTTGCCCCTTTTGACGTCCTACTGTATACTGACTCAGTTGGGGCTGTATAATTTTGCATAGGCATTGCCTAGAGTGGCTTTAATATTGGCAAGCCCTCCCTCCACATTTGAATATTTACATATTTCAGGTTATTTTTTTACCTGTTTCTGTGTAGCTTGCCTTCGGGGTTTTGCCGCTCCCCCTTTATTGTGCTTCGGCATTCAAGATTTCTGTAGTGTTTCCTTCCTCTTGTGGGCTTTATTTACGCCAGGTTCTGTCATGGCTGACTATTTTGAGGAAGATGATTACTACTATGACTATGAAGATGAAGACGCCTCTGTCTCTATGGAGCAGGATTTGGTAGAGGCTCTTGACTTGGGTGTACAAACTTCTGTGAACAAGGCGCTGGTTCGCGCTATTACACCATTAAAGCGTCACCTATCTTAATATGCAGTGCAGCAGGGTTGGCTGCCTTCGTCCTCAAAATCTTCGAAATCCTCTCAGTCCTCCAGGTCCTCCAAATCTTCAAAACTGCCTAATCCTCACAAATCAGATTTTGTAAAGTTGGCTAAGGCCCTTTCTTCAGAGCATTCTTATGGGCAACCTCCTAAGGAGCTTTCTTCCTCTCCAGTTCATCAAACAGATGATGACGGTACCTCTCCCTCTTCTTCCTCGGACCATGGGGTTTCTTCTCCTCCCCCTCGTAAAAAAGCTCGTAAGGAGCATTTTGTGGATGCGCCGTTGCATCCTCAAGTTCTTACGTTTGAGCCAGCAGACATCATACATCCCAATTCTTCTTCTTGGCTACCGTCTCAGGAGGTGGCGGAGTACGTCCAGACACACATTCGTCAGCCTTTTGACAAGGATGTGCGTACCCGTCTTCGTTCTGAATGTCCACGTCCTGATTTAGCAGATAAATTAGCGGACACTCCTGAGGTGGATCCCACTATGGTGACATATCTTAAGAAATATGCCAAGGACCCTAAAAGGGGCATTGACAGAGCATGGCGCTCTTGTCAGGATAAACTTTTGGATTTACTGGGACCTCTCACCAAAATTTTGGATTTAGGTTATCGAGCCAAGGAGTCTTCCTCTGCCATTGACCCTGATGATCTGATTGGTTGGGCTCAGAGAGCTGTTTGTCAATTGGGTAACGCCAATTGTGCTATGTCTTCTGAACGCAGACGTTCTATTTTACTAAAGTTGGACCCAAAGTTAGCCGAACTCTCAACATCTGAATCTGGTCCTTTGGCACAGGGATTATTGTTTGGCCAGTCTTTCCTTAAAGAACTCACTAAATTTGTGGCCACTTTTAGTGGTCTTGATAAGGCTCAAGCTTCTATTAGACGGGCTTTTCGTCCGGTTTTTGGACGGGCCGGACGATATAGGGGACGATCGTCCGGCCGAGGTTATAACCAATCTAACCAACGTGGTTTCCAGTCCCAACGTGGAGGGGGTCAGGACTCCAACTACTCCAACACCAGGTCTTCCTTCTACCCTTCCCGTAGAGGTCGACACCAATTCCGGAAGGGACATGCAGGCGGTAATCAGGGAGGACATCAAGATTCCTCCGCTTCAGGTGAGTCTGATCTCTGCTTCAGAGGTCATGTTGGGGGGCAGAATTCAGTTTTTTCTTCCAAATTGGCGGTTGATCTCCAACGATGCATGGGTGTTGGAGACGGTCCAAGGTTTCCGAATAGAGTTTTTCAGTTGCCCAAGTCAATCTTTCCCTCCTTATCCCTTGGTTTTTTCCATTCAGGATCAAGCGGTTATTTCCACAGAAATAGACTCTCTTCTGAGAAAAGGGGCAGTTGTCCGGTCTTCCCCTCATCCACAAGGTTTTTCCAGCCAGGTCTTTCTCGTTCAGAAAAAAGGAGGCGGTTCCAGGTTGGTTCTCAACCTGAAAGAGTTCAACGGCTGGATTGTCTATCGCCACTTCAAGATGGAGGGCATCCATCTTTTGAGGGATCTTCTTCAGGAAGGGGACTGGATGGTTCGTCTAGACCTGAAGGATGCGTATTTGTCGATTCCCATTTACGGTCCTCATCGCCGGTTTCTCCAGTTCCAATGGCAGAGTGTCTGGTACAAGTTCCAGGTTCTCCCGTTCGGCCTGTCGTCAGCACCCTGGTGCTTCACAAAACTTCTGAGACCTGTGGTAGAGTCTCTCCGATCTCGGGGTGTTCGTCTGATAATTTATCTGGACGACATTCTTATCATGGCTCACTGTCCACGTCTATTAATGCTCCATTTGGATTGGGCAATAGATCTTTTACAGTCACTCGGGTTTCTAGTGAATCCTCAGAAGTCTATGTTTCGTCCTTCGCAGTCAATAGAATTTCTGGGTTTTCTGATCAATTCCCTCTCTTGTCAACTGTTGTTGCCTCTTCAGAAGATCAGGATGATCAAACGGGAGTTGAAATTGATTTTACACAAACAGCTTGTGTCATTGAGGTCTCTAGCTCGGATTGTCGGCCTGTTGGCTTCTTCAATTCAGGCCATCTTCCCGGGTCCCCTCCATTATCGGGCACTTCAGCGACTCAAAATCCGTCATCTCCAGAAAGGCCTCCGTTACTCAGATCAGATTCCTCTTTCAGAGGAGGTGAGGTGGGAGATGTTGTGGTGGTTGGAACACATGGAGTCCTGGAATGGCAGAGCCCTGTTCGGAGTGTCCCCGGAGGTGGTGATCGAATCCGACGCCAGTCGGTGGGGATGGGGAGCCCGTTGCGGTCCAATGTCCACGGGCGGCCGGTGGTCTTCGGAGGAATTATCTCTCCATATCAATTGTCTGGAGCTTCTGGCGGGGTCGTTTGCGATCCGTTGTCTGTCTCCACGCATGACGAATTGTTGTATTCTCCTACGCATGGACAATGTCTCAGCGGTTCGATATGTCAACAAGTTAGGGGGGACACGTTCCAAGATTCTGGCAGAGATTGCCAAGGACTTTTGGCACTTTTGCCTTCAGAGGAACATCACGGTGATTGCAGAATACCTGCCGGGTCACAGCAATCTGATAGCCGACTGGAATTCTCGGCATCTTCGAGATTTCAGCGACTGGAGACTTCATCCTCGAGTGTTCAGATCTCTGTCTCGAATGTGGGGCCCCTGCCAGATCGATCTTTTTGCCTCTCGCCTCAACACTCAACTTCCTCGGTTTTTCAGTTGGCGTCCGGATCCGGAGGCTCTAGCCACGGATGCATTTCTTCAGACATGGCCGTCTCTCCTGTGTTATGCCTTTCCCCCGTTTGTCATGATATCCAGGGTTCTGGCACGCATGAAACTCTATCGGACAGAGTTGATTCTGATCACCCCTCTCTGGAGGGCTCAGGCTTGGTTCCCTGTTCTCCTGCAGCTATCTTGTGCAGTACCAGTTCTTCTTCCCCAATTGTGGAATCTGTTGTTGGATCCGCTCAACAATCCTCATCCTCTAATAGAGTCGGGTCAACTCTTTCTGGTGGCATGGCGGGTTTCAGGGATCGCTGGCAGATCTCAGGTCTTTCGCGAGACGCTTCCAGATTTATCGACGAAGCTTGGTCTCCCAACACACACAAACGTTATGCTGCAGCATGGAAACGATGGTGTGATTGGTGCGCTCAACGGGAAGTGGATCCCTCTTCTGCAGATGTCTCTTTGATTGTGAATTTCTTAGCTTCTCTTGCCTCCTCAGGCCTTGCGTATCGGACTGTCAACAATTTCCGTTCGGCCATCTCTGCGGGGCATATTCCTATTGATAGTAAACCTGCAGGTGAACATCCTTTGATTTCCACATTACTCAGAGGTATCAGACTGGTAAAACCTCCTTGTCCGAAGTATGTTGCGTTATGGGATGTGTCTATTGTCTTACGTTTCTTAGAGGCTTGGCCTTCCAACGACTCTTTATCCCGCAAACAATTATCTGCAAAGTTAACTATGCTGTTATGTCTAGTCTCTTGCAAACGTGTGTCTGATGTTCGCACGCTAGATCTTGGAGGTGGTACTTTTTCCCCTGAAGGGGTTACTTTTTCCATTTCCAGACGTACTAAGTGTAATACTACCTCAGTCACTTACCCATGTTTTCCCAATAAGCCAAAACTCTGTGTAGTGCAATGTATTAAAGATTATGAGGTAAGTACTGCTCCATTTCGACAAACTTTGCATGGTCAATTGTTGATTGCTTTGCAAAAACCCTTTCACCCTGTGACTCCGGCTACTTTAGCCAGATGGGTCAGATGGCTCATGGGTGAAGCAGGTATTGATGTTACAACTTTCGGTGCACATTCAACTCGTGGAGCTATGGCTTCCAAGGCTTTTTCTATGGGTGTGTCTTTAATAGATATTATGAAAGCAGCTGATTGGTCAACTGATTCTATGTTTAAAACTTTTTATTATAAACCTATTTTGGATATTGCTTCTGTTGTGGTGGATCAGCTTTGAACAAGCATAATCGGAGCCTCCGGTCCTGACATAGAATTCAAAATTTGCGAACATACGTGACAAGAACTTTCAATTCTATTAAGGACACGGAGGCGAGGATTATCCCTCCCATTTTTTGCTGTCATGTAATTTTGCATATATATCGTTGCATATGATAATTTTCAACTATATATTTTGGTATATTATGATATTTGGATACATTCCTTGTTTTCATTTCCCTCCCTAAGTATTTTATGCTGTTTGCTTTCTTTCGGAATGGTATATTACGACTTTATGTCTTTTTCAGGTTCTGATCCAAAGTGAGCTGCGCTCCTCTCTTTTGTCTTGGATTATCTTTTGGACGCCTGCTGGTTCCAGTTTTTGAGGTGTCGATTCAAGCATCAAATCAGCTGTTCCATCCTGTTGGTCTTCAGTTGCAGTGTTCAAGCTCTGATTGTTTCTTCCAAGCTCTTTCCAGTTGTTGCACTATTTTCTTCTTCTGACTGTTGCTAACTACCAAAGAAAGAGGATGTGGTATTCTCTTGCTGACTATTTATACGTGCATACTCTATGGTTATTACGTGGTACCCAGTGGGTTCATGGGTATTGTGGTTTTTAGTTTTATTAATAATAATAATAATACTGCATTTTATAAAGCGCGAACAGCTACCTCGCAATGGAGGTGTCCCGGCGCTATTGTAACATGATTGGCTGCTGAGCAAATTTCAGTAAAGAAATGAGTAGCATAATCCTCGCCTCCGTGTCCTTAATAGAATTGAAAATTCTTGTCACGTATGTTCGCAAATTTTGAATTGTTCCTGGTGTACCTTGCCAGCACCGGGACACAATTTAGCAGCGCCCGCACCTTGTCTACAATGTGAAGTTGGAAAGGGAACTTTTTATTTTATCTCCAGGTTGGGCCCAAAACAAAGGCCATTTTAAAGGGCCATCAGTCCTTCCTGGCTTAGCTCTATCTGCAGCCTAATACCAAGATGGCCATTCAATGGGGGAAACAAAGGCACAGAGCTTATCACTTCACAAGTACTTAAAAAACGTCGGTACTTATGAGATTTGGAGGCAGGTTTTTGACTGTGTAAGAGCTATGCATGCGCTGTAAGAATATCAGATGTATCAGTAAATATGAGTATTTACAAGAATAACAATTTAAAAAGCACTTGCACTTTAATAGCTCTGCCTATCCCACTGTAGGTCAGAGTGCTTTACATCACACACATGCATTATACATTGCCAATAAATCATACAACGGTGTAGTGTAAATCAGTATGCAGGATGTTACATAAGACCAAGAGGGTCTGAAGGTGTAGGAGTCACACATCATCTTTACTGTTAGGGATTTTAATGCTAAAATTGTATGGCCGGAAGAAACACAAAGTCAGGATTTAAAACACGTGCAGTGCTTGCTGTTGTCCCTGATTACTACCCAACGAAGCCCTTTTTAGTTGTCTTATATTAACAGATTGAGAAAAATCAGTAACCTTTTTAACCCATATATTGCAGTTTTTATGCAGGTCCTTCCTGCTGGTTCATAGCTCAATGTGCTATATTAGAAGGATTGCAATTACTGCAAGTAATAAAGGGATCTCGGTGTCAAAGACGGTGACCCACTTACTTATCAACATAACAATAAACTGTCATCTGCATGTTGCACAATGTGCTTTGCAGGAGACACATCAACCCTCTATACTGCTTTATGAGTCAAAACCGGGACTAGACGAAACACAGATCTCCCCAGCAAGTGTTTTAGCCATCAAAGTTATCTTGCCAGCGTTATTATTCCCTGAGATTTACTGGACAATCAAAGTTCTCTGCTCAGGTGCTACAACTTCATAAGATATTTTGAAATGTAGCCTTTGCAACTAATTAAGCCAGAAGAGATTTACTGTCAGGTTTCCACTTGGTGCCAATTTCTTTGTGACACAGTTTTTTTCCCTAATAAACGCTCACGTTGACTGTCAGGCTGCTTTTTCTGACTCTGCCCCTTGTGACTCCAGTCCCTTTTTGTTGCCCACCTTGGCCCTCAATATATGGGTTCCCAGAGTAAAGTGTTTCCAATTCCAGCAAGGCCTTTCCCTCTGCTAAGATACTCCTACTCCGAAACATCCTGAACCACTTTTCCTTAATTCAACATCAGTTATCTCAACAATATTACTTTCCAAAAACCCTCACATCATTCACGCCCAGCCTCCTCAACACTACGGCCTGGACCGCCCCAGATTTCTCCATTTGAAAAATAATTTTCCCCTGCACTCTTGTTCCTAAGATCTTACATGCTATGCCTCTCATTAGCCTGAACCTCTCTCCACTTGCTTCCGTGACAGTAACAAATGAAAAATAACATTCAAAGGATGGGAGGAAGGCCTTCACGGCACAGGGGAAAATAGATCCCTCCCTGTGCATGTGTGAAACGTCACATGCCAGCTCGCCTGCTACAGGTCAGCTACACTACACGTTAAAGCGGTTGCAGACCCTAACCTCCCCAAACACCCAAGGTGGAGAAGGCTGTTGGCTTGCCTCCAATTGGGTTCCTCATGTAAGGACTGCGGTAAAGGCAGGAATGTGAAGTAGCCGGTTTGCCAAAAATTTCTCCACTTTTCTCTTATTTTGAGAGAAAGCACCTCCTGATGCCACTAACAACAGGTCAGTAGCATAAACATGGCACTACATGAGTGACAAGTACCGCATGCGCTGTATTCCGAGTTATTAGTCATGTTTACACTGCAACTGTTATCCTAAAACCCCCATTACATGTTAATGGCTACATTTTCAATACTCGTACAAACAGAAATTTGCACAGGTACTCGAATTGCGAGATGTGATATTTATGAAGCCCTTGCAGTTTTTCCCTGATAGATTCCGATATGTCCATGCTGCCAAAATGTATCAGGCGAAAGGCCATAAAAAAGCACAACAAGCAGAATTTGGTGTTTTAAATACAAATGTTGAATGTTATGCCTCATTTTGAAGTTCCAAAACACGATACAAGAGGTCTTTACCACATGTGGTATAGGCCTTACCTTGCTGCAATGGCCTGTTGTAGGGCCCGAAGCACTAAATGGAGGTGATGCAGGTGTTCCTCCAAGCTGGAATTGTAGAAAGCAATGTTGTCTAAGTAGGAGACACAAAATGCCTCCTTACCAGCCAAGACCCTGTTACGCAACCGCTGAAAGTTGGCTGGGGCATTTTTCAAGCCAAAGGGCATCACCCGAAGTGGCAGTCTGGGGTTGAAAATGCAAACCTCTCTTTGGCCCCCTCAGTCAGAGTGATCTGCCAATACCCTGGTCAAAGGTACTGAGGAATTTGGCAGCGCACAGTCTGTCAATGAACTCATCAGCTAGGAGGATGGTGTGTGTGTCAGTCCAGGTGACGGAACTGAGACCTCAGAAGTCCACACAGAACCTGAGTTCTGGGGTGTCACTTATTAGGGCAGCCTTTAGTACCAGCACCACAAGGCTAGACCAGGGTCTGTTGGAGGGCAAAATGCCAGCATTTTGGACCTTCCCCCTTGATAATGGCCCTCATCCTGTCTGACTACCTGTAAATGTTGTCCTTCACAGGTGTGAATAACATGGACACACAGATGTGTGAGTCCAGGGGTGAGTGAGAACATTGAGGCAAACTGACCAAGCAACTGATAACAGTCCATCTGCTGTTCTGAGCTCAGGGTGGAAGAGAGGTTAACACCCTCTACTGACCCATTATGTTCCTTTGCAGAGAGGAGGTCATGAAGATGTACACTCTCCTGTTCCACCCTCATACTCTGTCACTATGAGCATTCTCCCTTTGGACCTCTCGAAGTGAGGCTTGGGTCTGTTCAGATGGAGCACCCTTGGGGGGTTCCTAGGGTTCTGGAGTTCAACCAAGTAGGTGGTCTCACCCTTACGCTCCTTGATTTTGTATGAGGCCGGTCCAGCGGTTCTGTAGAGCCCTGGGCTCTACTGGTTTCATGACCTATACTTTTCTAGCCACACTGAAACTGCACCAGAGAGGCCTTCTGATCATTCCAGAACTTCATGACTTCCTGACTGGCCTCCAAATGACTTTTACCTTTTTCCAGAAGTGTTGCATCTGGTTTAGGAGGGCCAGCATGTAGCTGACCACATCCTGGTGGGGGAGAGTTTTTGGGAGCTTGCTCCCACCCCTCCGTGACAAGACTCAAGGGTCCTCTAACAGGTTGGCCATAGAGGAGTTCAAAGCGGCTAAACCCTACTCCTTTCTGTGGCCATACAAGTTCAAGTAGGACACCTAAAGCGGCAATGTCTTCCCCGGTTGAATCTGGGGCATCCTCCTAATGGACCCCGTCAGCCTCCACCATGGGAGCTTCAAGGGCTTGTTTATCATGCCCCTTACACCTCTCCTTTGCAGTTGTCTGGGCCATTGGTCCAGTCTCCTGATGCCCTTGACTACCTACGCAGGTAGTCATGGACTGTCTGGTCATTCAGACCCACTCAGGCAATCCCTTCATCTCCACGTGTAACCTGAGTTCTGCCTCCCTTTGGGCAGTGTGCTCCAGGTCATTACCTAACAGACAGTCTACAGGCATGGCAGGGCTCACAGCTACTTTCAGAGAACCTGAGAATCCCCCACTCAAAGGTAACCAGAGCCACAGGTAGCTGGCTCTCACGATTGGCGGTGACTATGACTTGATGGAATGTGTTTGGAAGGAACTTCTCTGCAGACACCAGCATCCTCTTGACAGTATTCATTTTGGCTCCTGTGTCTCACAGAGCCTCCACCCACTTCCCATTGATGATGACCCATTGCCTATACTTTGAAGTATTTACAGGCATATGGGATTTTGGCACCATTTCTTTATCCCCCAGGGAAACAAGGGTCAAATTGGTCTGTCCCTCAAAACTAACTGGGACTACCTCCTCCCCAAGCACTGCACTCGCCAACCCAGGCATCTGCCCACCGGTGGGGGGCTGTGCCCTATTGAGACATTTGGTGTCACACTTTCAGTGCCCAAACTTGTAACACTCAGTACAATAGGGTACAAACCGCCCTGAATTGTGATCAAAGAACCCCTTCTTCTGATCAGACTAAGACTGCTTCCCACTACTCACATGAAAATTATTTTGGGGGCCTTTAGAGAATTCTGTACTTTTAAGTCCCCCCCTTTCTTCTGGTTGGAACCCCGACCTCCTTTGTGGGAAGCCCTCCACATACCTTTTCAGACACTCTGGTGCTAGCCCATAGGTCGACCTCCACAGCAAGCTTCCTGGGGTCAGTTAGCTTGCTGTACAATAAGCAAACAAGGGGGTGTTATTTTACACTGCCAGGTTATTTGTGAGCGCTCTCTTATAAACGTACTTATCTCAAGCTGAAAATAAATCAGACACGGTGCGACAGAAGAGGGAAAACAATCCCTAAACCCTCTACAAGTGGGCCTGAGCCCGCTATACAAACGTCAAACAAGACTGTGCACACGTCAATTTCTTATTATTTAGGTATGTTACCAATATGTATCAAACACAATTCATGCAATATAATTTCTCGGATAATGAGGGATTGCAGGACAAACAAGTAAATTCAGTTTCCGTTTTATGGTCAAATTTCAGAATAATCCAGCCAGCCAACACGTGTTTCGTCATGGGGTACACACACCCCCCGACTTCTTCAGGGCTGGTGAGAAAACATATACAGGGTATATATCACAGACAGATCTCTGAATATACTGAAATACAATGATCTAATTACAGTTTTCACTAAGCTGGTGGGAAAACCGTCAAAAAACAATACAAGGAATTTTTTAGAAAAGTATCCAAGTGTTCAGGGTGGAAACCCAAAAATATGGAGAATTATAATGAAAATATTTTTGATAATTCTTGAAATATAAAGAGAGATATGAAAATCAATAGGTGCGCAGCGTCCTTAGTGCGTGAAATACTGTGAAGACCCCTTCACAGTAGGTGCCGCGTGAACGAATTTGTCATCTGTCCTCTTCAAAGTGTAATTTGTGCGAGTCTAGTGTATTTGAACTTCAGGGTTGAGAACTAAAATGAGCCGGGTGAACCAAGTGTATGTGGCGCAACTTAATTAATAGCCCCACTCAGGGAGAAACAAACGTAATATGCATGCGAGAGGATATCGAAATCCCCTTACCTTATCGTAATGTGGCCAATGACTATGACCTGTAAGTAAGCAACATACGTAATATGCATGCGAGAGGATATCGAAATCCCCTTACCTTATCGTAATGTGGCCAATGAGTATGACCTGTAAGTAAGCAACAATACGTATACTATCACAATCTATTTCTTAGTAACTGGTTAGCCATGAACATACACTGTAATAGTCTAGGATACACTAATTAAATCATACGCGGTACAATGAGAACATCGAGTCCAGGCTTACCTTACACCTGGTGATAATTCCGACCCAGGGGGTCATATATCTCCAAACGCAACCTGTGCGTTTAAACGTTGTCCGCATTAGTTATCATCCAACATATCTGTGACTAATGGTAGTGTTCCAATTGCGATAATCAGGTTCTGTGAAGAGTGATATCAATTAGTCACTCGCATGCTCCGAATTGAAGAAAGGGGCTAACAATGCAAAGGAGTCTCTACTCTGTAGTGGTTCTTACCCGTAGACGAGTGCGTCTATCCGTATGTGCTGGTGTTCTCCGCGTGTATCGGCGTTTCCGTAAGTGCGCATACCCGGAAGTGTTTATATCGGGGCGCCGAGTCAAACACTAGAACGTGTGTGTTTGGATACGTTAGTGGTGCGCATGCGTTAGATTGATTTTTTGTATCTCTCTATCATTATCAAGCAGCGCGAAAACATGAAAGTTAAAGACAATTCATAAAACGAAAAAAGACAGAAAATCAATATCTGGAAATTAACGGTAGAAGAATAATATCGCCTTCAATAAATGATTTGCAATGGAGAAGCGGTACACTTTACAGCAACATAGTTAATAAAATTAGAAGAAACACTTAATATGCAGAGGGCAAACACATCATGGTGCAACTCGGAGAAGAAAGTGAACAAAGTAGTTCTCAATGTCTAAGATTATCTTGCGCAAAGGCTGCATTGCCCAATACTAGCCGTCTAGTGTTGTTCTCGGTATAGACTCGATCAATTGTTAGAATCCAACATGACATTTATATCTAAACAGAGGTAGTGTAGTGTTGATATTAGTGTATGGTGTTGCTTTCCTCATTTATTCCGGTTCGTGATTCACTGGTGGTAGCCCCAGAATCAAATGATTTCAGTCTCCCAGGAAATAGTGCATCTCATTGTCGCTATTGAAACCTAGTTCGTATGTTCTCAAGCGCATGATCCAAAAGGCTTCTAATCTCCTTAGACTGAGCTCTCTGTTACCTCCTCTAGGATTCAATTTGCAGTGATCTATGCCATAGAATTTGAACTTCTTTGTCTGGCCTTGTGTTGGACACTCCCAAATGTGTAATGCCATGGGGTATCTTGAATCTCTATGTTTTAAGGCTCTTACATGTTCTGCGATCCTTTCTTTCAGACATCTTATAGTGCTGCCTACATATTTACCTCCACATGTGCATTCTAGTATATACACTACAAATTTGGTGTTGCAATTAATGTTTGTCCTGATCTCATATTCTTTGTTTGGGCCTTGAAACGTTCTTTTCTTGTCATCCGCCCATCTGCAATTTCCACAACATCCACATTTGAAAAAACCTTTGGATCTTGCGGTGAGCCATGTGTCTGGGGGAACATCGTGTGTGTAGCTCGGACTAAGGCGTGCACGTAAAGTTTTACCCCTTCGATACGTGATTTGTGGTTTCTTGTTAATGATCTTAGTTAAAGAGGGGTCATTTGTGAGAATGTGCCAGTGTTTCCGTAGGCTTTTAGATAGGGCCCTACTGTGATCGTCATAATTGGTGATCAACCTGATAGATGTATCTGCAGTTCTCTTTTCCTTATCTGTGATAGTTTTTATTCTCTCTGTATTCCTGATTTTGTTCCCTGCTTTCTGGATCACAGATGTGTTGTATCCCCTTTTGATGAATCTTTTTTCCATATCCCGTAGGCAATATCGGAAATCTGTATCAATACTACAGTTCCGTCTAGCTCTTGTGTATTCGCCTAATGGGATGGCATTTATTTGGTGTGGAGGATGTGCACTTTTTGCATGTAAGATCGCATTGCATGCCGTGTCTTTCCTATGTAATCTGGTGTGCAGTTGACTATTTTTGATGAATATTTCAATGTCCAGAAATTTGATACTCATGCTACTTGATTCTTGTGTGAATTTCATATGTGAAGTGTTTGAATTCAGGTATATACAGAAATCCGTGAGTTTTTCAGGGCTACCTGTCCAAATCATTAGACAATCGTCGATGTAGCGCCCCCAGTATAGAATAGAGTCATGGAATCTGCCTCCTCCTGGTCCCCATATCCAGTCCTCTTCCAATTTCCCCATGAACAAATTTGCGAAACTGGGGGAAAATTTGGAACCCATCGCCACTCCCTTCTTCTGTTTGTACCATTGAGAATTGAATAGAAATACATTGTTGTAGAGAATCATGCGTGTCATGTCGATCAGCATCTCTGTGTGTTTCCATTGTGAAGCAGCTCTTTTGAACAGAATATTCTCTATGGATTTTATCCCTAGTTCTAGTTCAATGCTGGTGTACAAAGACACCACGTCCATTGACACCAGGATCATGCCTTCCTCCCATCTTAGATCTGACAGAATGTTTAATATATGCTTCGTATCCCTTATATATGAGGGAAGGTTTTTCACCAGTGGTGACAGAAACATGTCTACATATTCAGCTAATCTTTCAGTGGGACCCCCAATTCCTGCTACTATTGGTCTACCCGGAGGGAAAGTGCTGATCGAAGAGGACTGGATATGGGGACCAGGAGGAGGCAGATTCCATGACTCTATTCTATACTGGGGGCGCTACATCGACGATTGTCTAATGATTTGGACAGGTAGCCCTGAAAAACTCACGGATTTCTGTATATACCTGAATTCAAACACTTCACATTTGAAATTCACACAAGAATCAAGTAGCATGAGTATCAAATTTCTGGACATTGAAATATTCATCAAAAATAGTCAACTGCACACCAGATTACATAGGAAAGACACGGCATGCAATGCGATCTTACATGCAAAAAGTGCACATCCTCCACACCAAATAAATGCCATCCCATTAGGCGAATACACAAGAGCTAGACGGAACTGTAGTATTGATACAGATTTCCGATATTGCCTACGGGATATGGAAAAAAGATTCATCAAAAGGGGATACAACACATCTGTGATCCAGAAAGCAGGGAACAAAATCAGGAATACAGAGAGAATAAAAACTATCACAGATAAGGAAAAGAGAACTGCAGATACATCTATCAGGTTGATCACCAATTATGACGATCACAGTAGGGCCCTATCTAAAAGCCTACGGAAACACTGGCACATTCTCACAAATGACCCCTCTTTAACTAAGATCATTAACAAGAAACCACAAATCACGTATCGAAGGGGTAAAACTTTACGTGCACGCCTTAGTCCGAGCTACACACACGATGTTCCCCCAGACACATGGCTCACCGCAAGATCCAAAGGTTTTTTCAAATGTGGATGTTGTGGAAATTGCAGATGGGCGGATGACAAGAAAAGAACGTTTCAAGGCCCAAACAAAGAATATGAGATCAGGACAAACATTAATTGCAACACCAAATTTGTAGTGTATATACTAGAATGCACATGTGGAGGTAAATATGTAGGCAGCACTATAAGATGTCTGAAAGAAAGGATCGCAGAACATGTAAGAGCCTTAAAACATAGAGATTCAAGATACCCCATGGCATTACACATTTGGGAGTGTCCAACACAAGGCCAGACAAAGAAGTTCAAATTCTATGGCATAGATCACTGCAAATTGAATCCTAGAGGAGGTAACAGAGAGCTCAGTCTAAGGAGATTAGAAGCCTTTTGGATCATGCGCTTGAGAACATACGAACTAGGTTTCAATAGCGACAATGAGATGCACTATTTCCTGGGAGACTGAAATCATTTGATTCTGGGGCTACCACCAGTGAATCACGAACCGGAATAAATGAGGAAAGCAACACCATACACTAATATCAACACTACACTACCTCTGTTTAGATATAAATGTCATGTTGGATTCTAACAATTGATCGAGTCTATACCGAGAACAACACTAGACGGCTAGTATTGGGCAATGCAGCCTTTGCGCAAGATAATCTTAGACATTGAGAACTACTTTGTTCACTTTCTTCTCCGAGTTGCACCATGATGTGTTTGCCCTCTGCATATTAAGTGTTTCTTCTAATTTTATTAACTATGTTGCTGTAAAGTGTACCGCTTCTCCATTGCAAATCATTTATTGAAGGCGATATTATTCTTCTACCGTTAATTTCCAGATATTGATTTTCTGTCTTTTTTCGTTTTATGAATTGTCTTTAACTTTCATGTTTTCGCGCTGCTTGATAATGATAGAGAGATACAAAAAATCAATCTAACGCATGCGCACCACTAACGTATCCAAACACACACGTTCTAGTGTTTGACTCGGCGCCCCGATATAAACACTTCCGGGTATGCGCACTTACGGAAACGCCGATACACGCGGAGAACACCAGCACATACGGATAGACGCACTCGTCTACGGGTAAGAACCACTACAGAGTAGAGACTCCTTTGCATTGTTAGCCCCTTTCTTCAATTCGGAGCATGCGAGTGACTAATTGATATCACTCTTCACAGAACCTGATTATCGCAATTGGAACACTACCATTAGTCACAGATATGTTGGATGATAACTAATGCGGACAACGTTTAAACGCACAGGTTGCGTTTGGAGATATATGACCCCCTGGGTCGGAATTATCACCAGGTGTAAGGTAAGCCTGGACTCGATGTTCTCATTGTACCGCGTATGATTTAATTAGTGTATCCTAGACTATTACAGTGTATGTTCATGGCTAACCAGTTACTAAGAAATAGATTGTGATAGTATACGTATTGTTGCTTACTTACAGGTCATACTCATTGGCCACATTACGATAAGGTAAGGGGATTTCGATATCCTCTCGCATGCATATTACGTATGTTGCTTACTTACAGGTCATAGTCATTGGCCACATTACGATAAGGTAAGGGGATTTCGATATCCTCTCGCATGCATATTACGTTTGTTTCTCCCTGAGTGGGGCTATTAATTAAGTTGCGCCACATACACTTGGTTCACCCGGCTCATTTTAGTTCTCAACCCTGAAGTTCAAATACACTAGACTCGCACAAATTACACTTTGAAGAGGACAGATGACAAATTCGTTCACGCGGCACCTACTGTGAAGGGGTCTTCACAGTATTTCACGCACTAAGGACGCTGCGCACCTATTGATTTTCATATCTCTCTTTATATTTCAAGAATTATCAAAAATATTTTCATTATAATTCTCCATATTTTTGGGTTTCCACCCTGAACACTTGGATACTTTTCTAAAAAATTCCTTGTATTGTTTTTTGTCGGTTTTCCCACCAGCTTAGTGAAAACTGTAATTAGATCATTGTATTTCAGTATATTCAGAGATCTGTCTGTGATATATACCCTGTATATGTTTTCTCACCAGCCCTGAAGAAGTCGGGGGGTGTGTGTACCCCATGACGAAACACGTGTTGGCTGGCTGGATTATTCTGAAATTTGACCATAAAACGGAAACTGAATTTACTTGTTTGTCCTGCAATCCCTCATTATCCGAGAAATTATATTGCATGAATTGTGTTTGATACATATTGGTAACATACCTAAATAATAAGAAATTGACGTGTGCACAGTCTTGTTTGAAGCTTGCTGTACAACTAGGTGCCAGGGGAAATCTGTAAAACAGATATTGAGCAAGTGCTCTCTCATGATTAAATTGTACAAACCAACATAATCATTACCTATGCTGCCCTGAACCCAACCATTCAGTGACTTGCTAGAGTAGTCCACAAAATCTACCCAGGATTGGTTGGGGAGCTTTAGTGGTCTCTGAATCATTGGCGATACTTTTCAGGGGTCAACTCTAATTTGGCAAGCAAAACAGCCTTCATAGGAGTATACTTGGTTTGGTCCTCAACCTCTAATGTCAAAAGTGTTTCTCCCCCAAAGTAGGGATGTGTTTTCACAGACCACTCCCCTTCATTGCTACTCAAGAACTCTGTGAACCTTCAGTGCAACTTCATAAGCAGAAAAACATTTATCAATCGCATCTCCTACCACATAACTGGGCATCAAATCCTTGGGTATTCAAACGTTTTTTTCTCCTTCAGGTACTGGGTGTATGCTGCCACCATCACTGCTGGAATCTACCTGTCTGGCCTTGATATCCAGCTCTTTTAGACTCCTCTCAGGACCAAACAACAACTACTTTTTCTCTTCTAAAGCCCTTTTAGCCTTTCTGTCCTCCAGGGCCCTTTTCATCTCCTCTGCCTCCTTCTTTAATTTAGCCATCTGCAGCTTGAATTCTCCCTTCCTCCTCTCTGCTAGTTCCTCTGGACACAAGCTGTGGGAAGAGACACTGCTCCCTGCCCTGACAGGAAGCTCCAACTCAGGGGTCACCCCCACATCCACTACAGATGTTTCCTAAGAAGGGTCATCTTCCTTCCCATCATCCTCTCCTGTTGTCTCACCCAGTGTTGTGTGAGCCTCTGCCAATGCCCTCAGTGCATTTTGCAATTCCACCTTCCTGGTCGTGTGTTTGGCAGGAAACCCAAGTTCCTTACGGAAGTCCTTGAGCTGGGTCACTGTATATACTTCTATGTTGGCCAGCTTGGATTCCATTCTTGTGGGTGCAGTCGTTGGTCCAGGAACCAGAGACATGATTTTAGGGACAATCAAAAATGCCAATCAGGGAGAATTAAATATTCAAATTGGTCCTGGATGTAGATTGGTAATGTACACCAAGTTACTGTATGGTACTGCACAAACACAAGTCCTATCCTCATGATTGTAAGATGGAACAATGCAGGGAAATACTTTGAACGCCTACACCATGCATGCATTTTTTTAGAACGCATATGCTTTTACAACACATGCCTTTACCATGCATTATATATATATATATATATATATATATATACATATTCACTGAAAAAACTATAGATCATGAGCAGTGCATTGCGAGTGCGCGAGTTATAGTTAGCTGAACTAAATATAACAGTGGAATTTCTCTGGTTTTTATATGAGTGAAATGTCTAGCTAACTATAACATCCCTGAAACCTATGGTTTTTTCAGTGAATTTCAAAGTTTTTTTAAATGCTAATTTCTAACTATAACGTCCCTGAAACCTATGGTTTTTTCAGTGAATTTCAAAGGTTTTTTAAATCGTAATTTCTAACTGTAACGTCTGTCAAACCTATGTTTTTTTCAGTGAATTTCAAAGGTTTTATTAATGCTAATTTCTGACTACAATGTCCCTGAAATCTATATTGTTTTTAAGTAAATTTTAAAAAGACGTGCATACTTTTTGTAGTGAAAAACTAACTGAACAATAGTCTGTTATAAGTTATAATTTAACAATGTTTAAAACTTAATTAGCACTAATTAACACATAAGTGTGGAAAAAGTGTGACACAGCAGCTATGATACCTGACTTTGAACAACAGCGTTCACAGTTAGATTCCCGGCAGCACGTTAGCCCACCACTATGTCACTGTGGGCAACACCTTGCTTAATCTTCCCGATGCCCCCGAGAGCCGGGACACCTCTCCGGAGGTAGCTGTACGCTTTACATATGCTGGCATTTTTTAAAATTTAAAACCATACTGATGAGAAATATTAGCACGTATTTTTTTTTTCTTCTATTCTGAACGATATTTTTTTAATGTCTTCTATTTAGAATTACGGCAATTAATAGATGTTTTTAGTCACAAGAAAGGAAATGACACGGTTTGCCGGCTAACAGTTTTTAAGTTCTCCAACGTATGTACATATTAAGGAACTTATACTTGTGAGGATCGAAATCAAAACCTTTACCGCTTCACATTTTGTAACTTTTCCCAACATGTGCACAAGTTAAACAGTGAAAACATGCGTACGTGTCAACTGTAAAACGTGACATCTAAATGGGTGGAGCCGCATCTTCCTTCCATAGACTACTCAATAACCAAAAAGTATATAAACCACAGCCGTTGTTCGATTAGTTTCATTTTTGCGAGTTATTTACGCGTGTCCATTCTGTGATGCAGGTTCCCTTTTCTAGTGTCGGATTCTTCTTTTGCGACAACAAAACATATTACGGAGTTGTAAGTTGTTTGATTAGGGCATTGTAGATATTTATAATACGTAGCTATTTGTGAATATTTAAAGATTTGTTTTAGATTAAAGTGTTATTGGTTGTTTTTGCCATTTATATGTAACGTCAGAAGCTTGTATTGAGAAACAGACAGAAAAGAGCAAACACTGTTCCTTTTCTGGCTCCTTTGAGCTCATATAGTGTGTCTTTGTATATTATAATATTGACACTATACTTGACCTCAGAGGTGTTGGTGACCCGTGGGCGCAAAGACGAAAGATTTATATATACCGTCAGAAGCTTCTAGTTCTTACTCTGTTTCCCCCGTGGGATAATATAGTGTGAGTATGTATATTGTAATATTCACATTCATACTGACCTCAGAGGAGTTTATGACCCATCGGCGCGAAGAGGAAAGATTTCGAAGTCCCGGAGAAAAGAAGCTTTGAACATATTAACTGCTGGAAAATATTCTCCTACTCCTTATAGAATATATAGGAATAGTAGTGTATATTATACTACTATACTATATGTTCTTAAAGGAGTACTTGATCTGGTAGCGGAGCAGTGAGCGACCTCTAAGCACTACGATAGAACTTTCCCGAGTTCTACAGAATAGAAATTGTAAAAATTTTGATTTTTTTGTTGTGGTCCTTATTCTTGTTCTCCTGTGGAATACTATAAACTCACCCTGTATATTTTAATACTGTGACTTTATAGTAGTTCAAATGGATTGAAGATCTATCTGTGCGAGAAATTAACAACATATACTACAGTTATTTCCGTTGATAACTTAGTACCTCACAGTTTGGAACACTGCTAATGTTTTATAAAATAGTAGCTGCTTAAAAACAATTGTATACATAGTGCTTCTTTTAATGGTTTGATGAAGCGTACATTTCTATGTAATATGACGTCATTTGTGTTGAACTGTTTAGGTCTCGCCTACACAGGACGCATGCGCTGCATAGGAAGAGACCTTTTGAAATCGGTCCGGTTTTGCAGGCAAAAACGTGCACGCGTTGCATTGCTTTGAATGGCAACGCGTGCACGCCTGGCGATTTCCTCGCGGAAGCGAGCGGCACCATGGTAGCAATTATCGCGCTCACTCCAGCAAGGGAACGCTGCCTGCTCTCGGCCGCACTTCCCCACCACCCCATACTTGCGCGAACCTAGACTGAAAAACTTGCAGCGCAACCACACCTTCTCGTCAGAAAAGTAAACCCCACATTATAAGTAAATAGTGCTCCTGGGAAGTATCCCACCCGCGGACTTAATAAAAAGAAGACACTCTGTTATTTTCCCGCCTTGATTTGTAGGCCCCACGCAAATTATATAAGTGGCCCTTAAAATATATAAAAAACTATTTTTACCTTCACAGTCCCTGTCCACCACCTTGTGACCACTGTACAGAGTTAATAGTGTTCCTACCCTCCCCTCTACTACTTTTTTTCCCGTACTCATTAATCTTGAGGTCAACAACATTGTTAATATGTCCCTGTCAGAGGGTCGGGTGCCTGTTACTTGGAAGCAGGCTATGATTCTTCCTCTTCTAAAAAAGCCTTCACTTGACCCCGGGAAATTACCGCCCAATCTCTCTTCTGACAAGTTTTGCAAAAGTATGTGAGAAGATGGTCACGAGACAACTTACGGTCTTTGTTGAAGATGCTGGACTGCTGCACCCAGCGCAGTCTGGCTTTCGAGCCGCCTATAGTACTGAGACTGCGCTGATAGAGGTTTCGGAAGCCATCCGACAGTGTCTGGATGCTGGCGGGAGTGCACCTTTGATTATGCTGGACCTCTCGGCAGCATTTGACACGGTGCCTCACTCCCTTCTTCTTGCTCGACTTTCGGAGATTGGTATTGCTGGTTCTGCTTTAGACTGGCTCACATCTTTCTTGGCCGACCGGTCGCAGCAGGTTTGGCTTCCACCTTGTGTTTCAGCATCCCAGTCCGTAGTTACAGGCGTTCCGCAGGGTTCATCCCTTAGACCCTTGCTCTTTAACATCTATGTTACCTCGCTGATATATTTAGCGGAGGAGCTTGGGGCTAAGATGATTGCCTGTGCGGATGACACTCAGCTGCTGTTTACCTGGGAGAGCGATACTGCAGAGGTCTGCTCCGCCCAGCACTGCCTGCTTTCGATATTTCGCTGGCTGGCTCAGGCCAAGCTGAAGTGTAATGAGAAGAAATCCGAAATACTTCTTTATGGTAAATTTCCGCCTACCTTTAGAGAGTTATTGTGGCCGGCGGGGTTTCCTCTGCCCTGTATGTCAGACAGTGCTGTAAAAAATCTGGGCGTTTGGTTTGAGGAGAACCTAACCTTTGCTACCCAGATGACGAAATTGGCGGGGTCTTGTTTTGGCTTTCTGAAAACCTTGAGGAAGTTTCTACCTCCTCTTCCAAAGGATGCGAGGAAAACTGTGGTCCGGGAGCTGATTCTGTCTCGCCTGGACTATGCTAATGCACTGTATGTCGGGTCCCCAGGTGGTGCAGAATTCTGTGACCCGCCTCCTCCTAGATCTCCCCAGAAGGAGTAGTATGCGCCTTCATATGCGCAGCCTGTATTGGCTTCCTATGGAGGTGCGGATTAAATTTAAGGTCTTGTCAATTGCCCATTCTGCCTTGTATGGTGGGGGACCCAGCTACTTGCAAAAGAGGTTCTCTTTTTATACACCGTCAAGACAGTTGCGTTCTGCCTCCCAATTGTTGGCTCAGATCCCCCGTTTTGTCCGTCAAAGGCTGGGCGGTCGCTCCCTTGTTCGGAAGGCGGCTCTTGGTTGGAACGCACTGCCTTTGGCTATACGTAGCATTCAAGATTCCCGGACTTTCAAGAAAAAGCTGAAAACCTTCCTGTTTTAATTCCTAGAATTACGATTTATTTCAGGCTTCGCGCCAGAACACTCTCTGGCATAGCTGCGCGCGCTACAAATGCATTTAACAATAACAATAACAAGTGCGTCACCAAATGGCTCACAACAGTGAACCGTTCCCAGCCAATGAGGAGCAAACTTGTGCTCGGAACACTTTAGCCAATAAAATGTCCATGGTGTTTCACAGAGGGGGAGGAAATGGCTGCCAACACTTCTACTTTTAATGCTTCACAGCCAATGAACATTAAGCTTGGGAAGACCCTGCTTGGAACGCGTTACCCAATCCGATGTCCATGATAATCCGCGGAGGGGGAGGGAATCGCTGACAACACTTCTACTTTCAATGGTTTACAGCCAATGAACATTAAGCTCTGGAAGGTCTTGCTTGGAACATGTGAGCCAATTAGATGTCCTTGCTACTCCGCGGAAGTGAAGAGAATGGCTGGCAACACTTCTACTTTTAATGGTTCGCAGCCAATGAACATTAAGCTCGTTGTTGGAACATCTCAGCCAATTAAACGTTAATTTTGTTCCGCGCACAGGGAGAGAACACGCCCTCCCACATAATATTAAATTTCCTCTAACAAAGTGACTCTGTCCGTGATAAAAGTGAACACCACATTATAAGTAAACATTACTGCACATTGTATTAAAGGAAGGCCGCAATACGGCGCATTGTTGTTTTCCCGATATGGTTTCTAAAGCCTACTGAACATTGCTGCAATACCGTGCATCGTTGTTTTGACTACCTGTGTATGCACCCTACACACTGCTTGCCGCAATACGGCGCATTGTTTTCCTGAAAGGCTTTCCACAGCCTACTGAACATTGCCGCAATACCACGCACCGTTGTTCTGCGGACGTGATTTCCATGGCCTACCCAACATTCAAACTCCCTGCCTCTGCACTGTTTCAGACTGCTTAAACTAAGTCCACAGTGGTTAAACTAAGTCCACAGTGTTCCAACTATACCCTCTTATATAATCTTTCTCTTTTTTTCCCCATACTCCTTTCAACTGAGTCCCAAAATGGCTGCCAACACTTCCTAGTTTCAACCGTTCCCAGCTAATGAGCCACAAGCTTGTGCTCGTAACGCCTCAGCCAATCAGATGTCAGAATTCTCAAATATCGATATCTGTAAAATCTGATATTTGTCAAAAGCTACTGAAAGGATTTACCCGTGCTTTCAAGACCAAGACCTTTCTCCCTGCCAAATTTGGCGTAATTGCGTTCAACAGTTTGACCTGTAGCCTTGTCTAAAGTTTCCTATGGAAATTGCATGGAGAAAACACGTTTTGGGACCCCCCTTTTATCTCTCAGCCCCCCCTTGACGAATCACCCCCAAACTTTCAAGATAGGAGCTGATCTGAAAAAAGAAATTTTGGGGAAAATTTCCTGAAGATTCGTCAAACGACACCGAAGTTATCAGCACATCAAAAAATGCTTTTCCTATGGAAACTTGGTCCTAATTATAACTACCTACTGGCGACCGCCATTAGGTAATATATATACATATATATATGTATCTATATATTATCTACTGGCGGTCGCCAGTAGATAGTTATAGTTAGGACCGAGTTTCCATAGGAAATCTGAATATTCTATTTTGAATAACTTTGGCGCCGGTTGACGGATCCTCGCGAAATTTTCAAAACTAATGGGGCGCTCCGCTCAGCTCCTACCCTGAAAATCTCGGGGTGATTCGTCAAGCGGGGGCTGAGAAAAAATGGGGGTCCCAAAACGCGTTTTCCCCATGCATTTTCCCATAGGACCTTTAGTCGAAGGTACAGCCCGATCAGCTGAACAGAATTACTTGAAATTTGGCAAAGAGGTAGTCCTCAGGTCAGGGATGTGCCTTTTGCATATATGGTGTCAATCTGTTCAGTAGTTCCTGAGAAAATTGCAGTTAAAAGCACATAAATATCTATACCCGCGCACCGTGCGCGCACGGTGCCGTGCGCGAGCGTAATTCTGATTGGTGGTTACATGTCAGTCAACATTCGAATCGGTCGAAATCAGGAAGTGTTGTCCGCCATTTTGTGTGTGACAGTGAAAAAGAAAGGTGGAGAACGTGAAAAGGGGGCAGGGTACAGAGTTCCTGACCCCCTAGCTTTTGTCAGGGGGTCCCTGAAGGACCATGAAGGGTGAAAAAACATTTTTTATTTTTTTTTAAATCGCGGGGTGCGCGCACCGTGCGCGCACCGTCGCGAGGTGCGCGCACAGCGGAAAAAAAATCATAAAAAAAATAGAATTAAAAATAAAATTTAAGTGTTTAGATGTTAGGTGGCTCTAAAAAGAGCCGTTGTGTTAATTGAGGGACAGAGGAACAAAAAAATGGCCAAAATTATAGGGTGCCGCACGTGTGCTGCTGTATCTTGCTCTCTATTAGGGGAATGCTGGTGTCACCATAAGAGAGAAGAGCATTGCACGCATTAACAGAGGGTGTATATCCAGAGGAACAGAAGCAGGTGAAGCTGCCGCCGCAGATGAAGTGCTCGGCTGAGCTGCCAATGATGTGCTCCGCTGAGCTGCTGCGGATGTGCTCGGCTGAGCTGCTGGAGGGTTTTCTCTAGCAGCTCGAGCATAAGCCACAGGATGTACATCTCTAACATGCCTGATCAAAGTGAAGATACTAAAAGCGTATTTCTTTTTAGGATCTCCTCTTGATAAGACACGATCACAAAGAGTGCAGGCGACTTTTGGAGCATTCACCTTCTTCTGCCCCTCTGGAAAATTGAAAAATTGCCATATAAAAGAGTTTTTCTGTTTCCTCTGTCTCTCTGGCACAAGGGTCTCCTGCTCACTCCCAGAAGATGACTGCTGCTCTGCCATTCTCAAGTACTGGAGTACTGGAAAAGCTGCTCAGCTCCTTCTCCCAGGGAATCAGAAGTAATAATGAGGGGAGTGGGTGTGGTGTTGGAAGTTTCTGGAACTGAAACTACTATATACCAATGAAAAGTGTTGTTTCTTAATCACCTGACCTGAAACTACTATAAACCAATGAAAAGTGTTGTTTCTAAATCACATGACTTGCCGTGCGCGCACGGTGCGAGCACGGAGCACGCACGCATGCGTGTACGGAGCATGCGCGCATGCGCGTACGGAGCACGCACGCATGCGTGTACGGAGCACGCGCGTACGGCGCATGCATGACATATGCATGCGCACGTGGAGCACGTACACATGCGCACACGGAGCACGTACGCATGCGTGCACCGTGCGCGCACGGACAAAAACAGTGTTTATAAGTTTATAGAAGATATTAACTAAGCTGTTCAACTCTATCCAAATTTAAAAAAAAAAAACTGAGCCATTCCATATTACAGGATAAAGTTAACCTATAACTATATATATAGGTAGCTTATTGTAAAATAAATATTTAAAAAATATAATAACACATTCATAAAAAACCTTGCAAATTCACTTAAAAAACCATAGGTTTCACACACGTTATAGTTAGGAATTAGCATTTAAAAAACATTTGAAATTCACTAAAAAAAACATAGGTTTCACACACGTTATAGTTAGGAATTAGCATTTAAAAAACCTTGCAAATTCACTGAAAAAACCATAGGTTTCACACACGTTATAGTTAGGAATTAGCATTTAAAAAACCTTGCAAATTCACTGAAAAAACCATAGGTTTCACACATGTTATAGTTAGCTGGACATTTCACTCGTAAAAAACCAATGAAATTCCCCCGTTATAGTTAGTTCAGCTAACTATAACTCGCACGCCCGCAATCCACTGCTGATGACGTCACATATTACATCACTCATGACATGGTCAGTGACATCACTCATGACATCACTGATGACATCTCAAATGACATCATTGATGACGTCATCCATGTGATAAATTACCACATCTTTTCACACCCTAATATAACCTTTGATACACCGACTCAAAATTTAAGAGTTCCATTCTCAAAACCATACATACTGCAATACCAATAACTACATATCCAATTATTAACTCTTAGGTCTAGATACACCTCCACTCATTCACCTGTACAGTCACTCATACGTACAGTAACTCCATACAAAACTATCATATGCATTTATACACCTATATAGACACTCACACACTACCAATCATCCATAGAGGTACTCTCACACCTACTCAGTCATGCAAATAATCACAGTCCCATTTACTCACCTATGCGGTTATACACACTCAAGTTCACTTACTCATAAAAATAGTATCACATTCTTATGCTCTTATAGAATCATTGATACAAGCACACACTCATCCATACAGTCACTCTCACAATCACACACTCTCACATCTACCCACTTATATATCAATCAATCAATCAATCAAGGCACTTGTATAGCGCGCTACTCACCCGGGAGGGTCTCAAGGCGCTGGGGGGGAGGGGTCCGTCAGTGCTCGAACAGCCAGGTCTTGAGCTGCTTCCTGAAGGAGAGGTGGTCCTGGGTCAGCCGAAGGTGGATGGGGAGGGAGTTCCAAGTCTTGGCTGCCAGGTAGGAGAAGCATCTTCCTCCGGCGGTGGCTCGGCAGATGCGTGGTACGGAGGCGAGGGCATGGCTGGTCGATCGTAGTTGGCGGGTGGGCGTGTAGAAGGTCAGGCGCTCGTTGAGGTACTTTGGGCCCAGGTCGTGGAGAGCCTTGTGTGTGTGGGTGAGGAGCCTGAACGTGATTCTCTTGCTGACGGGAAGCCAGTGCAGGTCTTTCAGGTGGCCGGAGATGTGGCTGTGTCGTGGGATGTCCAGGATGAGTCGTGCGGAGGCGTTCTGGATGCGTTGGAGTCTTTTTTGAAGTTTGGCTGTGGTTCCGGCGTAGAGGGTGTTCCCGTAGTCCAGTTGGCTGGTGACGAGTGCCTGGGTGACGGTCTTCCTGGTTTCGGTGGGGATCCAACGGAAGATCTTGCGGAGCATGCGCAGGGTGTTGAAGCATGAAGAGGAGACGGCGTTGACTTGTCTGGTCATCCAGAGGGAGGAGTCCAGGATGAAGCCGAGGTTGCGTGCGTGGTCCGTTGGTTTGGGAGTGGTGCCCAGGGCAGGGGGCCACCAGGAATCGTCCCAGGCGGAGGGCGATGATCCCAGGATGAGGACTTCCGTCTTGTCTGAGTTCAGTTTCAGGCGGCTGTTCTTCATCCACTCGGCGACGTCTTTCATCCCCTCGTGTAGACTGGCTCTGGCGGTGTCGGGGTCGTTGGTGAGGGAGAGGATCAGCTGGGTATCGTCGGCGTAGGAGATGATGTTGAGGTTGTCTTGGCGTGCGATGGCAGCGAGGGGGCTCATGTAGACGTTGAAGAGGGTTGGGCTGAGTGATGATCCTTGTGGTACGCCGCAGATGACTTCGGTGGCTTCGGATCTGAACGGGGGAGGCAGACTCTCTGGGTTCTTCCGGCGAGGAACGAGATGATCCACTCCAGTGCCTTCCCTTCGATTCCGATGTTGCTGAGGCGCTGCACTAGGGTGCGGTGGCAGACGGTGTCGAACGCTGCGGAGAGGTCCAGGAGGATGAGGGCCGCTGTTTCCCCGTTGTCTTACACGCATATATACTGCCTTTCACATATGTAGTTAGTCACAAATGTACCACTGAGATATACATTCAATCCCTAACACACCCATACATACACTCACTCAACCATACAGTTCATCACAGATGCACTCTTAAAACCATGCACCCATAGAATCACCCACTCACACATCTATGCATAGTCACACACACCCTACCCACACAAACACTCAGGAACCCATACAGATACTGAGACAAGCAATCAATAACTCATATAGACACTTATATAGGTATTCACAAAACCATGCCGCCACTTATACACCAACATACAGACACATACAAACATTTACACAGTTTAGTCACTAGTCTGCAGTAAGATACATTTAAGGACTCACTTATAGAGTCAGTTACGCACCACAGAAAATCATCCATTTACACACTTGTACACCCACTCATTCTTCAACAGGCCTTTCCCTATATATATTAAACATATTAAAATTGTTCAGAAACACATACTCAATGGATGATGTCATCAGTGATGTCATGAGTGATGTCATTTGAGATGTCATCAGTGATGTCATGAGTGATGTCATGAGTGATGTCACTGACCATGTCATGAGTGATGTAATATGTGACGTCATCAGCAGTGGATTGGGGGCGCGCGAGTTATAGTTAGCTGAACTAACTATAACTGGGGGATTTCATTGTTTTTTTACGAGTGAAATGTCCAGCTAACTATAACATGTGTGAAACCTATGTTTTTTTCAGTGAATTTGCAAGGTTTTTTAAATGCTAATTCCTAACTATAACGTGTGTGAAACCTATGGTTTTTTCAGTGAATATATATATATATATATATATACCGAAACCACCTCCTCCCATCCGAGAAAATCCAGGGACACAGCAGGGCTTCAATGACTGTTTAATAAAAGAAAGTTCGGCATGACTTGTTTCGGCGGTTTGCCTTCTTCAAATGCCTCAGTTTACGCAACGTTTCTTTATGAATGTCCTTTTTATGCTCCTCCCTCCTTAGTGGTGAGGCGCTCACCTGAACTGCTTTTCCCTGACATAGCACTCCGGCAGTTCGATGCTGAGAACTGCTAGTCCCATCATGCAACATGTTGATCGCACGACGAGTGGCTTATGTGGCTGTGTAGCATCTGTTGGAAATTAGCACATAGCGCAGTTCAGGAAGAAAGCTTGGTAAAAATACAAGGCGAAAAAACAGTCCATTGGCCCCTACTTCCAGCCAACCTGTCCCACTGTTAGCAAGTTCGGAAACACCAGTACAGTGGCTACGTCTCTCCAAGTAGTCATGGACCACCCATTGGCAGCAGCAACTCCACTTTCCAGGGGTCAAGCAGCGGGTCGCGTCTGACCGATACTTTGGAGTTATTCCAACTTATTACCAATGAATAGTCGCAACCACTTTATGGAAGGGTCCCTGTTGCGTGTCATTGGTAACACGCTCCATATACCGAAAACATCTCCTCCCATCCGAGAAAGTCCAGGGACACAGTGGGGCTTCAATGACTGTTTAACAAAAGAAAGTTCGGCATGACGCGTTTCGGCGGTTTGCCTTCTTCAAATGCCTCAGTTTACGAAACGTTTCTTTATGAATGTCCTTTTTACGTTCCTCCCTCCTTAGTGGTGAGGCGCTCACCTGAGCTGCTTTTCCCTGACATATCGATGCTGAGGACTGCTTGTCCCATCATGCAACATGTTGATCGCACGACGAGTGGCTTATGTGGCTGTGTACCGTCTGTTGGAAATTAGCACATAGCGCAGTTCAGTAAGAAACCTTGGTATAAATATAGGGCGAAAAAACAGTCCATTGGCCCCTACTTTCAGCCAACCTGTCCCACTGTTAGCAAGTTCAGAGACGCCAGTACAGTGACTACGTCTCTCATGTAGTCTTGTGCCGCCCATTGGCAGCAGCAACTCCACTTTCCAGGGGTCAAGCGGCGGGTCGCGTCTGACCGATACCTCGGAGTTATTCCAACTTATTACCAATGAATAGTCGCGATCTCTTTATGGAAGGGTCCCTGTTGCGTGTCATTGGTGACACGTTCCATATACCGAAAGCATCTCCGCCCATCCGAGAAAATCCAGGGACACAGCGGGGCTTCAATGACTGTTTAATAAAAGAAAGTTCGGTATGTATATATGTATATGGCCCATACCCCCAAACTTACCATAAATGCATGGTATTGGCATGCGTTGGAAAGGAATATATTTTGTAAAAACACATGTGGTAAATCATTTGTGGTGAAGGCACAACGTAGTAAAAACCTCATTGTAGAGGCTGTTTCCCATCCACACCACTGATCACCAATGTTACAAATTGGGTTGTGGGTTGACTAGGGTATGAGCCAAAGTCAGGCACCAACCACTACCCTAGTGAGGGTAAGAAGCAGGAAAACCCTAGTTTAACCTGTGCTCACCGTCTGGTGGCTTGGCACAGAGCAGTCAGGCTTAACTTAGAGCCAATGTGTAAAGTACTTATGCATCACTTCAAACAGTAAAACAGTGAAAATACCACACAAAAAGATTCCACACCAGGTTAGAAAACTAGAGATTGATTTAATAAAGACAACAAGGCCAAAATGACAAAAATACATTTTTCAAGAATAAACTGTAAAAAAGAGCTTAGAAGCAATAAGCGCTTACTTTGGATATCTGGTCATGCCAGACCAAGACAAAGTCAAAAGTTCAGGCCAACCCCAATAGAGCGCTGGCTGTATACAGGGACCCAGTGAGGCCCACTGAACAAAAGCATCTTGATTTTGGCTAAGTTGATGCCAAAGATGCGGAGTGAAGCTGGAGCGATGCGTAAGTGTCGATCCATACAGTGGTGGTGATGCGTGGGTCCTGACCGGTACAGAAGCAGTGACATTTCTATTACTGCTTGAAAGCTGGACGCACAAGGAACTCTGTAGCAGGTGCTTTTAAATCGTAGGTTATTGCTAAACACAGTGTCCCCCCCTGAGGTCAGTGACAATCCCAAAATACATTCTCTACAGCTTTATCCATCCCTGACCACCAAAAAGATTGCCTTAACATCCTCTTTGTCAAACTCCTTCCCAAATGCCCTTCATGAACGATCTTTAACAACCTTGCTCTCAACAAACTAGGTGGAACAATATGATCCCTTCTCAATACTTTATCACCTTGAATGCTAAGCTCATCCTTCACCGTTAAATACTGTTTTACCACCTCGTCAATCTGACCATGATCCTTCCAACCACCTACAATACGTCTCACCAGTCCCTAATATTCCTTGTCATTTTTCTAGCTTCCTTCCACTCTTCTTGTCCAATAGCAAACTCTCCATCAACTTAAACTACTTCCATAACTTGAATACTAGAATTATCTTCTACAGCCATTCTTGACAGGCAGTCAGCAATCACATTTTTTTTTCATTGACATATTCTACCACAAAAGTGTATTCCATTACAGATAATAGCCACCGTGAAATGTGAGGCATCATCTTTTCAACCTCCCCCACCCATTGCTGGAGAGGTCCAGCTGGCTGTACGGTTAAGAGTGCATGGGAGCTGTGTGTCCCTCCCAATGACGTGCCCTCACCTTGTTAAAGCTGATATGCTCTAGTTTCAATTAACAAGGAACTATTCAGGGCTGAGACAGAAAAAACGTAGACACAACTTTGAGAACTAAAAGCTCTATGATTTTCTATTGGCCTCTTGAATTGACGGTACAACAAGTAGAGGAATCTTCAAGGTACCAGCGGGTTCCCAATCATGTGGATCTCATGTATGCCTTAATATTAGTGTGTGGATTAATACCAGGGGTTCAATTGATAAGAGAGGAATCTTCTAAAGTCAGATATACCTGCATCATATCCTTGCAGGATTCTTGATGCTGATCAAGGACCTACTTAATTGGCTGCTGGAACTTGGCCATCTGGCCCACATGCCATGTTGCCTATGGTGGAACCTAAGGTGGACAATGTTGGCATCTGAGGAAGTTGCTAACTACAGATCAGTATATAATGATTTTAGGGGATTGTATTATTGCAGCGTGGAACATCAAATTCCCCCTTCGTCACAGACCAAATACCGCAATAACAAATTCACTCAAATACATTCATTGGTGGGGCCCATAACACCAACACTCATACTCCATTGATCTGCTTCCCTAGAGGAATACGTTTCCAAACGCTGACATGAAAGGATTATCTTTACCTAAAGCCTAAATGCATTGAATACTTTATTAACTCCCACCTTGTGATATTCTCCTCATTGGGTGATGAATCAGTTAGTTGTTTATATGATTTAGTGATTCAATTCATCTATCTATACTCTTCTCTTATTCTAGTATCTTCAAATAATCGACAACACACTTATCAATTAATCGAATATCGTTTATCTAATAAAATTGCAAATTGTTAGAAATCATCATCCAAACCGCAGAACATCATATTTACCTAATCTGGCTAATAGTCATCCTCTAAGTCAGTCAAGTCGTGGAAAAATCTTTAATTCATCAAAGTCAGGCTGCAATTCAGTCTCTCATAGATTCAGGATAACAGCTGTCCAGCAGTGTCACCGTCCTCTCCGTCAGCATAACGTCAGGAAATCCAGTTCGTCAAAGAAGAGAGAGTTTTTAATCCACTTTTCTACCTACTTTTATAATGAAACTAATGTCAAAATGTATCAAGATTGGGGTTTTAGACAGTGCTCATTGGTGGATTTGGGGTCGATCCGTAAAGTTCTCACATAGATCACAAGATTAAGTCATCGCACTTGCTGGTTCCGGTTTTAAAGACAGTCCATTGTTGTATTCTTGGCGAAGCTCCCAGAGTGTCCTTGGTAGGAACATCGTCTCCTGGGGTCAGAACGAGGGCATTGTTGCTGGCAGTGACGCATGCGCACTTCACACAGACCCTCGTGTGACAGCAGCAGTCACGTTGTACATCTTAGTCATCCATCTTGAGGAAGGCCGAAATGGTCAACTTAAGCAAAACAAACACAAAAACGTAATTAAAACATAGAAATGGCTAATAAAATGTTAAACCCTCACTAATTCCCCTATGTGTAAGTAATTATCTAGCAGAATAGCAACATTCAAAGCGTTTATATTCAATCAATGATGCGCAACTTACAATTACATCACAAAAGCAACATATATCATGCAATATTCTAATTTTCTACTATTAGTATGCGTACATAAGTTAGTATACAATTAGTTTAGCCATGCAAAGTGCAAATCCCATGTGTAATTCTTTTGTTAATATAATTGGTAAGTCTCCACTTCAAACAAGTTAATAAGATTACTATTAGTTGATTATTCAGATTAATATAAACATGCAGAATGGGGGGGTATACAAAATGTTGTACTACCCGCTTCAGCAATCCCCCCTTTGGTGATTCTATCACCACACCAACAAAAATGTTGTATCCCCTTTTACGGAATTTCAAAGTGACTTCTTGTTTTATTCATATTTCAGTTTACCCTGTTTCTTCTCTTTTTTCTGTTTAATACATACTCTCTTTGATTTCTTCCAATTCTATTTCTTCAAATTCTTTTTCTTGTTTCTTATCTTTTCTCCTTAAATTGTCTCTTTTTAACCTTTTCTGATTTTTATCCTTTTTACGACAAATACATCCTAGTCTAATTATTAATACTAAGAAAATCACACATGTTAAAGGAAATAAAATCTTACCTAAAAATGTACTACCGAGTTTAACTACAAAATCTTTAATAGCTGATAGTTTCTTCCCAATCTTTTCCCAAACACCTTCAACCTCCAGTGGTGCAATTTCATCATGCAATTCTGTAATATTCTTAATATAAATTTTCAAATCTCTACTTTCGTCAGGAATGTAAGTACAAAAATGTTGACCTTTCAGCATTCCACAGACTCCACCCTCTTTTGCCAATAAAATATCATGGGCAAGTCGATTTTGCATTACCATAGCACGCATGGCAACCATTTCAGTATTTACAAATAAGACTCCTCCAGCGGTGCTTGTTGACAAGCGACCCACTACTGTTAAAAGTCTTTTAATTTTGTTTGCATTCAGAGATATTCCCACTGCGGGTATCAATGCTCCAAAAATGTCACCCACGATATCTGTCCAAGATTCTCTCTTACTACATGCTAAATAACTACCTAAACTATGTACACCATCTTCTCCTCTATCCATATGAAAATTCTTTGGAAAAACCAGGCCAACATAACATGTGCCATACCAATGGTCTGGCAAACGATAATATGCCGTTCCCACAAATAAAATACAATCCTGGAAAAACTGGATCTTTTCCACCTTTAAATCCCCATCCTCCCATGATTCGGTATGTATCATGGCACTCACTATTCCCTACAAAATAATTGTCATATGCTGTTTGATTCCTTCTAATACACAATTTCCCTTTCTGAGGCCAATCTAACGCCATAGTTGGGCTTGTTTCCCCGTTTAAGTGTTTCTCCATTTCTACATCCCAAACTGTTTTCTCCACTTTCCCTTCTGAAGCCTTTCTTTGCATTTTCAATCTCCTTTCTTCAACCATATCTAAAAATGTCTTCTCTTCTTTCTTTAAACTGCAAGTCAAATTATTTCTAAATATGTATTCTAATGTTAGTTCTTTAGTCTCTAAGAAAAATTTGCCTAATACCTTTGCAGGTTTTACCTTATTTAGTTTGTTAATTGACGGTACTTGTGAAAATATAGTATCTACATCTGAAAAATAATACTCTAATTTACCTGTTTGATAAAATAAACTAGCTATTACACTACATGTTATTTCATAAGTTACTGGAAGGTGATGATAAGTCACTCCCTCAGATACAGATGCAGGTAATTGCATAAATAGGTAGCAATCCCTTACATCCATTGTTTTTACATATTCATACAACAATTTTGAAAACACATTATTAGAAAAATCTATTATAGGCCTGTCTTTATGCAAATACGTTTTGTCTATTCTAGTCGGAACTACCTTTTGAATCTTCCCTATATTAGTTATGTTTTCACTATGTCCTTCTAATGTATCTATAGTAACTTTAAATGAGATTAGTAGAGCAAGTATACTCCAAAGAAGCATTAATAATCCTGTACAACAACAACACATTTTACACCATCTCCTTAAGAATGTACATCTACCTTTGCTATTATCTATGTTTGCCATCTTAGCTAAAATGGACCGTGTCTTTTGACTTAGCCTCTTCTACTTCACAACTAGTTTTCTAACCCAAGGCTCTAAGCACCTACTTGGTTCTACCAGTTTTTGTCTTTTTCAGCATTTTATTGTCTTTCCATCAGTAGTTTTCTTGTCTCATTCAGTTTGGCATTTCATCATCTTTCACTTTCCCTTTGTTTTCGGTATACAGAATGTCCTGAACATCCGCTTCTTCTCCAATATCGGACAAGATAACTCTCAGGATTTCCGATTCTTCGTCTTCCTCAACCACTTCCTGTATAACCTCCTCTGGATTTCCTTGGCTATCCGCCTCTTCTTTTACTTCAGGCATGGCCACATATGTCCATTCCGGTGATTTATACTTCTGGTTAGGTTTCCTTGTTCTTTTGCTTTCTTTAACCACAATTGTTTCTTCTTCTTTAGATTTCTCCTGACTTGTCACTTCATTCACCTGTTCCGCCCTTGGTGAATTTACTCGTGTCAGTCGATATCTCAATCTTTTTATTTTATTCTGCCAAACGTCGTCTTTTGCCGCTCTTTTCAATTTGCTCCCTTTATCGTTCTTTTCAGTCCTCCAAGCTCTCTTTCTTAGAACTCAGCCTTCTGGTACTTCATCTTCGCTTTCCTCTGACTCTGTTTCAACTTGCTTTTTACTCTCAACAGTTTATTTTTCCACCACTTCTTTTGTTTTCCCTTCTTCTGTCCCTCCTCGAATCTCCATCACGCAATCTTCCTGCTGACTACATATCCCTGCTTCTAACTGGATGTTGGAATTCCCTCCACCTCCTCGGGGGTCTTCCACAATAATCTTTCCCTCTCTCTCTGTATCTGGCACCTGTCCATCTAAGTGTGTTGTTTCAGGTGGAATTTCTCTTAAACTTTCATCTGGCACTTCCTTCTCATGAATCTCTTTTATCGTCTCTCCACTATTCTTTTCTTTGTTCTTCCCTTGTTCTTTCCTGGAAGATTGTGCTCTTTGTTCTGTCTCTGAGTCTGACCTGGTATCAGAAATCTGTAACCTTCTCCTCAGGGAGTTACTTCTGGGGACAAAAGTTAAACTCGGTTCTATTTCCCCCCTTTCAGGGTTTTCTTTGTCTTTTGGTTCTCCGTCATCTGACTCAGTACTGGATTCTGATTCATTAAAATACTCCTTTTCTGTGCTGTCGACTGGATTTGGAATTCTCAAAGTATGGCTTGCATGGATCCAATTCTTCAATCCAGCACACTTCACAGCTGTTGTTGTGGTCAAGATGACTTGTTTTGGTTTTCCCCACCTGGGAACCAAACAGTTTCTTCTTCTGTGGACTTTTATCCTTACCCAGTCCCCTGGGCTTAGATCATGGGCTGGCTTCTTTTCAAGGGTGGTGGCATCCGCTCCAACCTGATGAAACACAGAATGAACTGCGTCAGCCAGGCTTTTACAGTATTCCAACACCATGTCATCAGTTATAGTCATCAGCTTGTTGACTGGTATAAAAACGTGGCGCATGGCTCGTCCCATGATGATTTCATGTGGACTCAACCCTGTAGTTCTGTCTGGAATTGATCTAATAGTCATGAGTACTAGAGGCAAGACATCAGGCCATTTCATACCTGTGGCTAAAGACATTTTCCCTATTCTGTTTTTGATAGTACCATTCATTTGTTCCACCACACCAGAAGCCTCTGGTCGGTAGGCACAATGTAGTTTTTGTCGTACATTCAATGCTTCACAAATCAGTTTAATGATCTCATTATGAAAATGTCCTCCTCGGTCTGATTCAATTGCCACTGGGAACACAAATCTAGGGATAAATTCCCTCAAAAGTAATTTTGCCACTGTCATCCCATCATTACTTCTTGTTGGGAATGCCTCTACCCACCTGGAAAATAGACATACCATAACCAAAACATACCTTAACCTGTTACAGGGAGGCGTTTCAATGAAATCTACTTGCATTCTGGTAAAAGGCCCTCCTTCTCGACCTATTGTTCCTAGACTCACTACTGTCTTTCTTCCTGGATTGTATTGCTGACAAATTAGACATCTCTGACAAAGACTTTCTGCTACAAGTCTGAATTTTGCATTATACCAGGTTTGCTTAAAAGACCTAATCATAGCGTCTCTCCCTATGTGTCCCTGTCCATGATACATCCGTGCCATGGCAGACATCATGCTATCAGGCATGACTGGTCTTCCATCTTGATAGACCCACACATGATCTTTCTCTCTTGGTGCACATCCTGCTTTTACCCACTGTTTTATTTCTTCCTCTCCTGCTTCTTCCTGCAATTGTCTTACTTCTTCCCATGTTCCCACAGTGTTAGTAAACATTGGGAAACAAGAAATCACCTCCTTTTCCTTAGCCCGATTGATTGAATTCTGATTTCGTGCACAGTATTGCGCCATGTCATTTGCGAATTTGTTACCAGTGGCAACATAATCACCACTGCGACTATGGGCAGCACATTTTACAACAGCCAATTGCCTAGGCAGCTGTATCGCCTCAAGCAACTTTCCAACCACTTCAGCATTCTTAATGGGAGTTCCACTCAAGGTTAGGAAACCTCTCTGCAGCCGTATCTGGCCGAAGTCATGGATGACTCCATAGCCATACTGGCTATCAGTTATCACAGTCATTCTCACAGTTTTCCCAATCTTGCATGCTCTCATCAAGGCAACAAGTTCAGCTACTTGGGCCGATTTTACTCCTTTCAAATAGGATGCTTCCATTACTGCTGCAACTGTACATACCGCATATGCTGCACTCAACACTCCATCATCTGTCCTCAAACAAGATCCATCGACAACATAACAAAATCACTTTCTGGTAGGGTTCATCTTTTATGTCAGGTCGTGGTTTTGTACAGAAATCAAGTACATCCAAACAGTCATGATCTGCTTCATCTCTTACTTCCACATTCTCTGCATCTGGCAACAGTGTTGAAGGATTCACATTCACACATCTCACAAGACTTACATTTGTTGCACCAAATATGACCTTTTCATACTTAGTCAGCCGACCGTGTGTCATATACTGAGTACGACTCCTTGTTAAAAGGATCGCCACATCATGAGGTACAAACACTTTCACAGGATATCCCATCACAATTCCCTCACTCTGTTCCAAACTTCGACATGTAGCAGCTACTGCTTTCAAACACCCAGGTAGGGCTACAGCTACTGGGTCCAACATTGATGAAAAATATGCAATTGGTCTCCTCAGTTTTCCATTCCTCTGTACTAGAACAGAGTGCACATCCATTTCTCTCACTGCAATACAACTCAAACTCTTTTTCATAATCAGGCATACCTAATGCAGGTGCTTCACACAATCCATCTCTCAATCTTTTGAATGCTGTCAATTCCTCTTTGTTCAAATCAATGGGATCTTTTACATCACCTCTTGTCAGTCCTACCAAAGGTTTTGCGATCAGTGAAAAATTGCTAATCCACTGACGACAATATCCAACCATTCCCAGAAACATTCTCACTTCTCTTTGGGTCATTGGTGGACTCATTCTCTTTATGATCCTGATTCTGTCTATGGTTATTCTTCTCAGTCCTCTTTCAATGTTATGTCCTAAATATTGTACTTCCTTCTTACAAAACTGTAATTTCGATGGTGACACTTTTAGTCCTCCATCTGCCAAATGATTCAGCAAGGCTACCATGTCTACCTCACAAGCTTCACGGGTTTTCGATGCCACAAGCAGGTCATCGATGTATTGAACTAGTACAGAATTTTCGGGCATTTCTAGACTTTCCAAAGACTTCTTCAATAGCTGATTAAATATTGAGGGGCTTTCTGTATACCCCTGTGGAATTCGGCACCACGCCAAAATACGCTCACCGAAACGAAATGCAAAAATGTGCTGACTGTCATGATGCAAAGGGATGGAAAAGAAAGCCTGGCATAGATCAATCACTGTATACCATTCTGAGTCATGGGCAATCTGATATAAAATCACAGATGGATTCGGTACAATGGGACAGCATGGTACAACAATTTTGTTTATCTTTCTCAGATCTTGCACTATCCTGATCTTCCCACTAGGCTTTTTCAGGCCCATTATTGGTGAATTACATGGGCTACTCATTATTTCTCTCAAAATTCCTTGTTTTATCATTTTCGCAATCACAGGAGTAACTCCTTCGATTATTTCAGGTGTCAATTTATATTGAGGGACATTTGGGTAACTTACTTCTTCTTTTACTGTTATTTTTACTGGGTCTACATTTCTCATCAATCCTACGTCTTCTCCTGTGAAATCCTAAACTTCTGCTTTAACGGATTGTTTTAATTCTTTTGGTAATTCATCAGGGTTAAATACAGCATAGGTTCCAGTAACCTCCTTCTCCCTGTTTGCCATTGTCACTTTATACAGCACATCATCATCTGGTGTTTCAAATGCTATTCCATCTGGAGTACAAAATATAGTGCAGTTCATCTTGCACAATAAATCTCTACCTAACAAGTTCACAGGACTGGTGTCGCACACGACAAACCGGTGCATTTCAGAGAATTTCCCTATGCTAACTTTCACTGGTTCTGTAAGGTAAGTTTTAATCTGTCTGTTGGATACACCAACTACTTGGATCGTTTCATCCAAGAGAGGAAGATTCTTAACATCAGCTGATCTAACAGTTGGTCGAGTAGCACCAGTATCAACTAGGAAAGTAATATTTTCATTATTAACTTTTCCATCTACAAATGGGCCTGTCTGGTCTACTTCTAGAGTTGCGTCAAGTACGCACTCTTCCTCCTCCCTTCAGCACCGTCAATAACCCTCGTCTGAATCGCTTTCATCGCGTTGCAGCCAATACTGCGAAGCAGCCCTAGCGCGTTGCGGTTTATTTACCTGTTCTTCGTTGTAGAATCCATTTTCCTTACTATACTTCTGGCAAGTTTTGTTCTGTGGAAAAGGTGGTTTTGGCAACTGATTCTGTTGTGTTACAACCTGTTGTTGTCGCTGCGGTTGACCACTCACCTCATTCTGCACCTGTGGATTAAATGATGCATTTTCATCGTTAGTACTCGGAGGAAATTTACACTCGGATTTCCAATGCCCTATCCTACCGCAATTATGACACAGAAATTTCTTTTTAGCTTCCTCGATATTTCCTTTACCTTTCCCAGGATTAAATTTTTGTCTTGACCCTGCTTGTTCTGCTAATTGAGCTTCCTGTCTCTCTGCTACCTTTACTTGTGCCCACATAGCCTTTTCTTTTAATTTTCGCTGTTTTGCTTCAATTTCATCACTGAAATATTTAGCATGTCTCAGTACTTCGTCTATTTTCTTATTTTGCCATTCTACGGTATGCTGCTTTATCATCTCACTAATTTCTGGACGAAGACCATATACAAACTTGTATACAAAATGACTCAAATCCTTTTCACTTAGATTTTCATCTCCACTAAATTGTTTAAAGGCCAAAATTAACCTCTCATAATAGGCATGTACTGACTCTTTGCTTTCCTGATGTGTTCTGTCAATTTTTACCCAGTCTGTCTCTTTAGGAGGTACTTTGTTTTTCAGAAATGCCATAACCTGTTCGTATTTCTTCATTACCTCGGGGTCTGGAGCCCCTGTTTTTTGATCCCTTGGGTATTCTTGTGTCGGCCAATCTATCATGATTTTGCACTCTGTCCATAGATCTGTTGGTACTATTATGTCAAACAAGCTATTTAAATCAATGCACAATACTTTGGACAATTTTACAAATCTGTCCACCTGTCTATACCACTCGACGAGTTTTTCACTTAGTCGAGGGAAGTCATTCGTAAATGACAAAATATCCTGCCTAGTCCATGGGACATGTACATATCCTCCTCCTGGAATTTCTCTCATAGGGCATTCTGTCACAACCTTCTCTTTTTCTCTGACAGGGAAAGCTGAAAAAGTCTTATATGAAACTTCATCTCGTTTTCGATACCATCTACTTTTCCATTTGTCCACATCTCCCCATTTTCTCAACAAAATAATTATCTCCTTAACCGGACCTGTTCGTCCTGTGTTATTCATGTTTTCTATATCTTTTTCAGTGAAATCTACCCGATATGGTTTCTGTAGTGCTTTTACCTTTTCAATATCAATACCCATTTCATTTGCCACTTCTTCTAATCTTTCATGGAGACTTTTTGCTCTCTATGTTACACTTTTACACAGAAATAACAACTCCTCATCTTGGTAAGTTTTTAACTTTTCCGTAGGGATAGTTCCTACTATTAACTCTTCCAATACCATTCAAAGTTTGGCCACATCTATTGACTGATATTCTTTGTCTTTCTTCTGCAAGCTTCTCAACCATTCACTCAATTCCTCTGTAGATGGTCCTACTGGCTTCTCTACATTCCCTTGCCCGAAATCCTTTTGTGTTTCTAATATTGACTCCACTATTGTCATATGCCTTTCTGCACAGTTTTGGCCTACAAACCAGTTATTTGAAACATTCGGTTCAATCATACTCATTGTCTGTCTCCATGGATTATCATTTTGACTCATTCTTGGTTGTTCAACCTGTTTATTACTTTTATAGGGGACCGTCAAACAGTGTTCGCTATCTTTCTGTTTATCAAAAATAGGCATTACTGGACCTATTGTTACTGGAACTGTTAAAGCTTCCAGATTTTTAGTCAATTCTCTTATTTTCTCTGTTAATTCTAGGGTCGTTTTTGCTAGTTCTGCTGAATTTCCATCGTTTATTTTACCTCCGGACTTCTTCTCTACCTCTCTAATGGAATTGTTTCTTCCCAAATCTTGGAACTCTGGTTCTGATTTTATGATTTGTACTGTTTCTTTCATTGGGGCACTTGGGGTTAATATTTCTGGTTCTGGTCGATATGGGGATGGATTTTTATAGAACATGTCATCAAGAACATCATCCTCTGATTCAGTCACTCCATACCCTCTCGATTCCACATTATGTCTCTTTTCTACACACTTTCTTCCTTCATTCTCTCCTGCAGCTCTTACGGGAAACAAACTCTCAGTCATACTCGCATTCCGCCACCTTCTCATTCGATCATCATGAGTCTCATGTCCGTATGACCTACCAAACATGTACCTATACCCTCTGCCACTTCTCTGTCTTTCTCGGTCATGCATCTCATCTTCCCACTCTGTCAATGCTTCAAATTGTGTCGGTCTAGGTCTTGGTTCTAAATTCATAATTTTCTCTCTTAAATTTCTCAAAACTGCCAAATTAAATGAACCATGTTCTGGAAAAGCCAACACTCCGTCCTTTTCAGTATACTTGACCCAATTATCTAACCAATACAAGTGTGATATCCATATTTCGCAACCATAAAGGATGCGGGGGTTTTCGGTGGAGGAAGTAACTGCCCTTCCCTAGTTACAATCGGTTTGTCCTTTTTAAACCACTTTTCAATTCTACCAAACCAAGACTTTTTCTCCTTTTCTGGTGGATCGTAATACATGTTCCTGTCTTCCGTGTATCACTAGTCTCTCCTTGCAACTGTACCGTTATTCTGTTCAATCATAGCAACAGAGCGTTCTACGTTTCTGACCGACTGTCCAATCCCAGCGCGGTCGTTCTGACGTCAGCAGTCGCTGCCACAGCTCCTGCTCCTGTCTAACCCTCCTTTACAAATCCACTCGGTACGTTTTGTTTCAAATTTACAATTCTGTTAGTAACAACACAAAAACACCACCATTGTCTGCTTCGCTAACCAAGGAATAGCAATAGACCTTTCTCACGAAAATTCCGTCTTTCCAGAGAGCAGCGCTTACCTCTGCCCTACTACGGAATCGTTACTTCCATTGATAAAGTAGCATATCCCTCTACCTTACCCTTCTAACAAGCATTAGTTAACCGTTTCTCCAGAATTAAGACACATAGTTGGAGACCCAATGCTCCTGAGAAATAAAACTAGAGTTTCACAACTAACCCGAATGCCTTTACATTCACGCACTTTCACACTAGAAAATGTAGTACATTCACACAGAATCCTGTCTTTCCTGAGAACAGCGAACAGTCTGTCCTACTACTGAATTATGACATACGTTAGCACTTCCCTCTACTTTATCCTTCTAGCAAGCTCAGAGAACACCTGTTACCTTTCCAGTGATAAGCGTTATCGGAATGCCATTTGGACTCCTGGTACCTAAGACCAAAATTTCACAGGTGACCTTCACAATCATACACACTTCTCTCACACAGAAAATGTCTCTTATGGCAACACACGACGATGTCACCGAATTGAACCCAGACAATGCGTCGTACAACTTCAATTGTTACACGTTTCTCCCTGTATACCTACAGGGTAACAACAATTCCGTCTTTCCCGAGAGCAGCGCTTACCTCTGCTCTACTACAGAACCGTTACAAACTTCCGACTTCCTACATCCCAGAAGCCGTGCAACAACATAGAACCCGTCGCGACTCAACATAGAGTGTTAATACATAAACCAATATCAATAACCAATAATCAATAAGCAATTTACAAGCAATAATCACCGAACCAAAATAATAACAACCATCATCTTGCTACCAGAAAAACTGTTGCAGCGTGGAACATCAAATTCCCCCTTCGTCACAGACCAAATACCGCAATAACAAATTCACTCAAATACATTCATTGGTGGGGCCCATAACACCAACACTCATACTTCATTGATCTGCTTCCTTAGAGGAATACATTTCCAAACGCTGACATGAAAGGAATAACTTTACCTAAACCCTAAATGCATTGAATACTTTATTAACTCCCACCTTGTGATATTCCCCTCATTGCGTGATGAATCAGTTAGTTGTTTATATGATTTAGTGATTCAATTCATCTATCTATACTCTTCTCTTATTCTAGTTTCTTCAAATAATCGACACAACACATTTATCAAATATTGTTTATCTAATAAAATTGCAAATTGTTAGAAATCATCATCCAAACCGCAGAACATCATATTTACCTAATCTGGCTAACAGTCGTCCTCTAAGTCAGTCAAGTCGTGGAAAAATCTTTAATTCATCAAAGTCAGGCCGCAATTCAGTCTCTCATAGATTCAGGATAACAGCTGTCAAGCAGTGTCACCGTCCTCTCCGTCAGCATAACGTCAGGAAATCAAGTTTGTCAAAGAAGAGAGAGTTTTTAATTCACTTTTCTACCTACTTTTATAATGAAACTAATGTCAAAATGTATCAAGATTGGGGTTTTAGACAGTCCTCATTGGTGGATTTAGGGTCGATCGGTAAAGTTCTCACATAGTCCGCAAGATTAAGTAATCGCACTTGCTGGTTCCGGTTTTAAAGACAGTCAATTGTTGTATTCTTGGCGAAGCTCCCAGAGTGTCCTTGGTAGGAACATCGTCTCCTGGGGTCAGGAGGAGGCCATTGTTGCTGGCAGTGACGCATGCGCACTTCACCCAGAACCTCGTGTGACAGCAGCAGTCACGCTGTACGTCTTAGTCAGCCATCTTGAGGAGGCCGAAATGTTCAACTTAAACAAAACAAACACAAAAACGTAATTAAAACATAGAAATGGCTAATAAAATGTTAAACCCTCACTAATTCCCCTATGTGTAAGTAATTATCTAGCAGAATAGCAACATTCAAAGCGTTTATACTCACTCAGTGATGCGCAACTTACAATTACATCACAAAAGCAACATATATCATGCAATATTCTAATTTTCTACTATTAGTATGCGTACATGTGTTAGTATACAATTAGTTTAGCCATGCAAAGTGCAAATTCCACGTGTAATTATTTTGTTAATATAAGTGGTAAGTCTCCACTTCAAACAAATTAATAAGATTACTATTAGTTGATTATTCAGATTAATCTAAACATGCAGAATAAGCAGGGGGTATACAAAATGTTGTACTACCCACTTCAGCAGTATCACTCAGTGGGTTGTGATGGACTGTGCTGTTGCAGTGAGCACACAGACAGTGACCGAGATCGTGAGCAGTGTATTGTTGAGAGGCCAAGCAGCCGGAAAAAACGGTCTCAATTGGGCTTATTGGGGAACAGTGGTGGTCTTAATAAACAAACCAAGTACAAGAGATAGTATGATCTGAGGCATGGTGTCAAAGAAAGGAAAAGTGGGTGGACAGTGAGGCATGGTAAAGTCCCTAAAGTGTGTTCTTAATTGGGTGTCTAACTTTTTGACATCCCAGTGACTTGCCTCTATACAGAAGAAAGTCCCTGTGCTGGAACATGGTGCAATTTGGAGTATCTCAAAGTTGTATGAATTAGAGCAGAAAGTGTGTGTGGACAGATACCTGGGCTGGAAGTGCATGTAGGACCTGTTACAGGTAAGCGTTACACAAAAGTATAACCTACCAGGAAAAAAGAGTGCACAGGATCGCTGAAAGAGTTTGTGCATGGCTCTGTTTTGGTTCGTTAAGACGCTAATATGATAGGTATTTCTTTCAGGTCTGTTCAGTGGCGGCTGGTAACATTTGAAAGTGGTGAGGCGTAACATTATTGTCGTACTGCACTGCGGCGAGCAAGCATAGAAAGCAAGCTTGAACAACCCTAGGAGCAGCTATGGGGTGGTTCTTCACCCAAGAAAAATTTGAAAAAAGAGTGGACAAACGGTGCATTGTTAAGCAAATTTGAGGAAGCAGGAAGGTCAATAAAGCAATTAGTGCTGGGCCTAAACTGCCCTCACAGGCTTCTCTACAAGTTCCTCATCCCAGCACATCTTAGACACTGATAGGCTGGCCACCCAACCTTACTTGCAGATCTCACCTTGTTTGATGGTAAAGCCAAAGAATGGATCTCCTATCTCACTGATTCACCGTCGCCTCCCAACCCCTCTCCCCTATTGATTGCCACCTTCCTTCCCCACTCTGCCCCTTTTCCCAGTCATCCCCCTGCCCTTTTCCATGTATCCTTCCTCCCCTGCATAATACGCCTCTCAAGAACACCAGGCGAGAACAATTTGCTTTGCCTGTGCAGTGCCCCCGATTCCTAATTCCTTTGAGCATGACCCTGCTCAAAAGGTTTTGTTGCACGTTTCTGATTTGAAAAACAATTTAAGGAGACAGGACTTTAAATGTTATAAACATATGACTAGTGAAATTTAAAGCTACCTAAACAAAATGCGATATACAAAAGCGGCATAAAGGATCTGAAATGGTACAAGGCAAGTCTTTCTGACATTACTTAATTACCGTTTAGCGCGCATTTATAAGAAGTGTTTAATATCACCCAGTTTGAATACGAGCACAGGCAACTAAAACGTGGTTGCTGGCTACAGTTAATTTGCTAGTGAGTCAGGTATGTCAGAAATCAGAGCAATTACAAATGAACCAATCCAACTTTTTGTACTATACACTGCTGCACACTCCTGGTGCACGCACGAGGGCATACATTGCGCACACAAGAGTATGCACTGCACACTCTTAATGGAACGGTATGCTGGTGGGACGCCACACTGCACACACTGGCAACATAGACCGCATACACGATGCGGGCACAGCATGACCTGGGATGGTAAATTGTACACAACGAAAGCATGCACGGCACTGCACACAACTGGGAGCACGATAAGCAGTTAGAAACATGCACTGCCCACATCCCCGTGCGCGATGCACACATAGGCTCACCGCTCACACACTGCACGCGCCTGTGAACACAGCACGCACACAGGTCCATTGCTCGCACAATACCACATGTAGAAAAGGCCTCACTGCACAGGCACAAGAGCACCTTGTACACCCGAGATTGCACAGGGGAAATTCCTGGCATCACACGCTGCACACACCCAGGGCCGAACTGGCCGTAGCGGGCACCGGGCAATCCCCCGGTGCGCTGCACGGGTGGGGGCCGGTTTTGGGCAAAATCAGCCCTGTAACAAAATCGGCCGAAAACTGGCCCTCGCAAAGAGCTCGGCGGCACCCCCAAGCTAGGAGGGGGTGGCGGGGGGGGGGGGCGGCCGAGCACTTTGCCAGGGCCGGTTTTGGTTCCCAGTCTGGCCCTGCACACACCTAGTGGAACACATTGCACCCACATATAAAGTCGGAAGACAAGCAGGCCCATACACAATCTCACCCAAAAATATTTGAGAGCACACGTCTCGGGGGCACGGCAGTTGGAGGCAGCACACAGTACATCTACATACTGCACACACAATGGAGAACCCATTTACCCCTTGCCCACAGTACCATCCTGAGTAAAATGCCCCTATTCGTCAGAGCCTTTCACAAGCTATATTTTGTAGTTACTACAGAGTACAACCAACTAAAAGCAATCAAAGCGATCTCAGCATCCCTTCCTAACATAGCTCAAAACGCAGCTCACAGCCACCGCTAATCCAAGCCCCCCAGAAGCATCGAGCAGATCTCGGAGCTCAGCCTTCCCAAGCTTACAGTCCTTCCAGAGTGTACTGATCCCCACAGTTCACCCCGTCACCCCACAGTTCCCCGTCACCCCACCGTTCACCGTCACCCCACCCCATAACCCACCAATAAAAGCCATCTCACTCAGTACAGTCCCTAATTGGCAAAAAAAAAACTTCTGCACTCCTCATCACAGAACTGGCCCCTAGATTTCACCCCACCCTAACCACGAGCCCCAGAGCATAGCCAGAGCCCCCAGACCACGCCGAACCCGGAGTTTAGCCCCCGCAAATTACATACCGCTCGGAGCGAGGGTGCCAACTTTTTATCTGAAAACCAGGTCCAGGCGCTCTCAAGCCTTGAAAACTAGTTTGTGTGGCTACTGTCACTGCACAAGCCGAAAACCGCAACACAATCTCATAGTTAAGACGTTACAGACCTCCCTTCATGCATGCGACCAACACCTCTGATAACCCATGCTTGTGCTCAGACTGGCAGCAGACAGTCTACACTCAGTCAACAACAACACCAGGCACTATTGTTTCAGATATCTGGCCTACAAAGGTCCATAATCAGCAATCACCAAAAACACCCGGCTCAAATTGATGCACTCAACACAGCACTTGCGCCACAGAGCTGGTAGAGCGCTGCTGAATCAATGCCATAGTCTTACAGCAAACCGGCACACACCTTAAAAACAACCAGTCACGGATCGCAATACTGGGGGGGGGGGTCGCACAGGGAAGATTAAAATAAAGCAGCAACAACTTACCGGGTCTGCGCCGCTGGGCAGGGGTCTGACTCCAACGTTGGCGCCTTCAACATTACCGCATCACTGACTGGAGTAGCAACCCCTCTGCTCTCAGCCAATACTGACGCTGCTCCAGCAGTGCCAGGATTAGCTTAGCAGGGGTACTCGCAGTTCGCCTGCCCATTAGGAGACCGAGGGTTGAGGCATTGCTCAACCCTCGCTCTCCTAATGCGCAGCCGCCAGCCAGACACAACACTAGTGAGCATGACTGGACTGGTCTGAAAAATTCTCTGACCTAAGCCCGGCATACGCACTTGTGCTGCTGCCTGCTGTGCTCTCCGCGCCACCCCCCTGCCGGCCTGACAATGCATGTCAGTCAGGTGAGTCAGCATGACACCAGATCGCCCACCCCCTTCAGACCCTGAAGGGGGTGGGCGGTCTGGAGTCATGCTGACTCACCTGAAACGGACATGCATTATTTGACTCTATACTAGACTGCACCGGCATATCAGGGGTGCTGTCCGAGGCAAGTGCGAGGAGCGCGCAATAAATCAAGATAACGCCGCCTGTGACAGCACGGTACCCGCTCCCAGTGGGAGCCTAACAATGCATTACTTGCTCAGCGGAGCGTAAGTAACAGTTCAGAACTCTCGCGGGAGTCCGTTAATAAGAGCGGTGAAGCGCGGTCAATCAAAGCGTGTAAAGCGCGTGGCATACAGGCAAAAGCTAAAAACATTAAGCTCATCAAATAATAATCGCAATAAGCACATGCATATACATGCAACAATTGTATAATAATGAGAGCCACTTAGCTTCTGCATGGGCAGCAAAGAAAGAGGCTCAGTTTCCGGATATGGTGGCTCTTATTGGGTCTTACAGGATGTGAGGTGCAAACAATGCATGATAGGAAATGTAGTTTATTTGCATAACAAAAAGTTTTTCATTGGCTGCTGTGAGTAGCAAATAAATAGAAAGAGAAGCATAATCCTCGCCTCCGTGTCCTTAATAGAATTTAAAATTCTTGGCGCGAATGCTAGGTAATTTTTTATTCTGACAGAGTAGAATTCTGAAATGAAGTGGTCCTAGAGTGGGAGGAGTTTAAACTTTTTTCCTTTTAGGAAGCTAGTGGGGTGCCTGTCTCTATAATGTAAGAAAGAGAGTGAGACAACGAAGAAGAATCAAAGTAGTGAGATCACTAGTAGTAATTGTAGCAATACTTCCATTCTTTGATTAGCAGCTCCCTTTTCAGCTTTCCTGCACTAAAAACACACTGTACTCATTTAGTCCCCTCTTGAGAACTTCCTTATCTTTTAGGCTGTAAAACTTTGCAACAGAAGAAAGCTTCTGATATTAGGGCTCCACCTGCAAAAATAGTCTACATGTTGTCCAAGGACTCCATTTACTGTGATTGAAAGAAATTTGCTGCTAGATTGTAATTAGGGCTCCCGGTTTTATGGTATTTATTTATTTTACATTTCCGTCTGTACTTATCCATATTTATTTTTGGGTCATTTTATCTGTATTTATCCACATTTATTTTAGTCGCAAACAAAAGAAGATGCTGCAGCTAGTATTTTTTCACATGTATTTAAATAGACACTGCACACTTGCACTCAGTTGTTATAGGTTTAGATATATTTATATACATACACCTCAAATCAAGTAAACACAATATATTCATCTGAAAACTTTGCAAAAATAATTGCGAGAGAACATAGGCCTAAATAGACCTTGAGTAACTTGCATTAGGAAATCATTACCGTGGGGCTGTATACTCTAGGGTCCAGAGGGGAGGATAGAACTAGCTTATTGTAAACAGGCCTTTAAATCCCGTTCATCTTGTTACATTTGCTGTGCATTCAAAGACAGAGGTCAAATGTCAAGCTGTGTCTTTGAGGAAGCAACCCCTTCTTTTTTCTCATTGCAGAATAATTTCACTGGGATTAGAACGACATAGGAATTCTTTTGGCGGATTTTTCTTCTATTTTGATTTAAAGGGAGGAGATTATTTTCCAGTGTACACTATTTATACCTTGCTAAAACGCAAGGTGCCTGTTCATATTTTTGAGGGGAGGAGAGTGTGAAATGCTTTGTTTTAAATTCGGAAACATTATTTTTCGGAGCAAACACAAAGTTCAATGGAACTGGCCCGGAGGTCTTGAAGTGCTTTACACAAGCACCAGTTCAATGTACCTGTTACTATGCATTGTTTACAAGCAAGTGGAAATTAAGTGATATGCCCAGAATCACATGATGGTTTTCTGATGCAGCATCCAAGTTTACTCAATGAAAGTATTTAAATTGATTAACTGGCCGAAAGTGTTTCGCCCGGCAACAAAAGGGCTGCGAAATTGCGCCCACCGTAAAGCAGTGCACTGCTCGCCCTCCCCATTCCCTCCCCCTTCCCCTCTGGAGCAAACCTAAAGACAAGGGGCGGCTGAAAGCGCCGACCAAGGTAAAGTAATGCACATTCAATGGGGGAAGGCACTCAGAGGCAGGAACAACAGGCTCCAGCACGTACTGCCCAGCTCACCTAAATAAAGTGAAGCACTTAGACCACGAGACGCAGCACACAACCCGAAGTGACAAGGGGAGAGCATGCAGGATGGGGTCGACTACCCCAGGCTCCCCCCAGGGGCCCTGCAGAATGAGCTGCGAAAGGAGAGTGTCAAAGGCGGTACTAAGAGTACGCCCTCTTAGTAGGGTGCCTTTAATGTACAGATAGATGGCAGCCGCATTTCTCCATGCATCAGATTAGGTAACCCTGGAGTGAAACACTACCCGAGCTCACCGGAATGGAGTGAAGCACTCTCAGACTACGAGACGTGGCACACGCTGAGTGCAGCTGCATTCCTCTGTGCACCAGATTAGACAATCTTGGGCTAAAGCACTTTGTCAAAATCTTGTTTGTTAGTATTTTTCCGTTTATATTTATGAATACAGACAAAGGAAAAAATGTTTTCCGTCTGCATTTATATGTAAAAATCTGTTTTAATGGAAAACAGGGAGACTTAATTGTAATCACATAATTTTCACATCTGCAAATAGGGCCATCTAATCACAGTGTGCGGTCTGGTCTGTTTTCATACACGGGTTCCAGAAAGCAGACCTTTCACCCTTTAACAGCGTTCTGTACATGCACAGTAGAACTTTCTAATCCTTCTCAAATCCCACCATCAACTCCAGGGGATTGTGTTTAACTATGACGCCAGCACGTCCACGCAGTTTTCCATTGCTGCACGCTCTGTCCCGTCACACTCGTGGCCAAAACCACGCCCTCCTTCAGAGACTCCGATGAGTTAACGAGGAGGAAGGGTGACATCATACGACGCAGGCCACGTGTTTACATCATCACCTGGCGCTCGTTAGTGCTTGACTTCACGCTGACCTGTGTCTTCAGACTTGAAGATTGCCAGAGCAGTCCCTGCATGAGAGACAATATCCGCCCGTTCACATTATATTACTGAAGGAAGGGAGGAATTCTGTGAGTCTTCAGAGTTCATGGCGTTAGGGGTTCAACGCTTGATTACCAAGCATACTGCAATAAACCAATACCACATGGTGGTGGCAATACACTTACCCTGAGTCAGAAAATCTTCATTTTAATCAGGACCGTAAACATTTTATAGTTCTGTCTGATCTGTGTGAAGTAGCCCTTTATAGGAAGAAGGGGGAGCTATGTGGGTTGTAGTTATCCAGCGGTGGAGTCTGTTGGGCTTAAGATATGGGGGCATATTTATAAAAAAAACGAACGCAGCATAGCTCAGCAAGTTGCCTTGTTTCGCAGTGCTCCTTTGCAGGAATAGAGCAGGAATGCACAGTATTTATTCCAATTTAGCTCACTCCTCTCCTTTCCCTAGCACTAGCGCACAATGGGCTGCCTAGCTCCTATGCAGGCACTTCGCACCATCGTGCAAGGGTGCCTCCTTTGCATGCAGGATTAGTTTTGTCCAACACATTCCTGCACAAAAACAATCCCCTGAGGAGAATGCAGCACACATAGAAAGAGGAAGTAACAAGGCTAAATAAAAATATTTCTCCTCATTTTGCCTCCCCTGTTCAAGCCGTTTCATGTTGGCGCATTGCCAGGTCCACCAGTGATAATAAACCTGAGAATGTGTCAAAATCCATGAGAGTTGCATGGGAACAGTCACAAAACACCAGTGGAATGTCTCCCTGGGGCACAGTAATGCAACACATCGATTTGCACTGTGTTGCGTTACTCATGCTTTAGCAAGCCACTCGGCCATGAAAAGTGGCCTTGCATGGCGTGATAGATTGCGTTTTGGTTCTGCGTTGCGCATGTACCACGTTGCATGGTGCAAACGTGACCCAACCCTTTGATAAATATACCCCATGGTATTTGATTTTTCTCATAAGGGGATCATGTACAATCTAATGTATATTAGCAATTTAATCTGATCCAGACATGCTGGAAAAAAGTGACAGAATTGATTTGCAAGTTTATGTTTTGCATAGTTTTTCGATGCATATTAAATTTACTTGTTAGGCGTTTAGTATATCGTTATGTACTGGCTTGTGTCACTTCAAAGCACTCACAGGTAAGGAGATACAGTCTGATCGTTCGAGGAGGAAGTAAATATCCAATCAGGCAGCATGAGCAAGCATGTCGAATATTCTTCAAAATGCCCTCTGTTCCAGTGGCGGCCAGCACCCGTAAGAGCGGTGAGCCGTGCTGGGGTGGGGGGGGGTTAAGTTGACAGACATAGGGATAGATAAAATTGAATAAAAAAAGAAAGAAAACCACTTACCCTGCGCTTGCCGCAACACCAACTCGGCGATGCGGCGTGCGCAAGGCAAGTGGTGTTATTGATTTTTTTTAAATTGAATTTTACCTAACCCGTTGTCTGTCGACTCTCCCATCCCACACAACGGCGCCCCCGGCTCACCACTCTTATCTGTGCCGGCCGCCACTGTTCTGTTCACTACTACAGTGGCAAAAGTTTGCAAAGTCTTTCTCCTCAAGTTTATATTTTGAGAAGACTTGCTCTGCCGACTGCAATTGGGCAGGAAAAGACCACTAAGGCCCTGATTCTGTGTGTCATAGAGTAGCATGCACAAAGACTGTGTTTGGCCAGCCCCGGTATTACAAGTTGTACATTAATTTCACGCACCCATAATATTCCCCACGCACATTTCACCAATTGCATCCTGGAGAGAAAACAGGGTGGACCCAAGCAGTAACACTGACTGTAGGTTATTCCTCATTCCGAGCTGGACAACTTGGATTCCACAAGTATTAAAAATGACCTTTGGAAAACCACAAGAGGCGATCCTCTAGCTCCCAGGGCGTATTTGTTTCCATGAATGCTTGAATCACTCTGAATGAGGGCCAAATTGATTCCTGCACAGTACATGTTCTGCTGCACGATTTTGCTAATGTTAAATAATGGTAAATAGTTGCCGAGGCCATGAACTATCTCTGCAAGTAAGACGTTAGAATTTTTTTTTTCTCGTGAAATTGCAAACTTGCGATGGTTGCAAAAACATTTGAAATAAATTGCGCTTTCCAATTACAATAAATTAGAAAAAAGGAATATTTCACATAAACATCTTTTTAAACACGTTGCATGCAGAACAACAGAGGTATAAGGTTATTAATTTGTCTGGCTTCATTTGCTAAATTGTCTACAATATCATTGCCTTAGCATATAAATACATTGCCAAGTTACCTGTATCTTTCCGATTACAATCCAGTTGCACAAAATATAATGTAATTCACAATCCAACTTGCATGCCCTGGGAACTTGGCGCTGCTCCTGCCTTAAAAAACGAGCTGACAGGTTCACGGGCCTGATTCATGTTTACATATTTAAGTCTGACATGATCGAGCAATGCCACGATTTATGAGGGCAAGGTATTCACCAAAGCTGAATTTGCACTCTTAAATTAGTTTACTGAAACTCAAAGTTACCCCACAGTAGTGCAATATTGTACATGAGTAAATCTCACTGGAGCAGTGGAGAGAGGGCATTCTAAGGCTCAGCATGCCTGCTAAGCTTGACAAATCATTAAAAGTGAGCAAAGTATGCAGTGATAGATTTCCCAGATTTTTCTAGCAACCAAGAGGGATTGATTTAGATTGTGGCGGATGAGTTTCTCCGCCACAGCGGTGACGGATATCCCCTCTACCGAAATATAAATCCCATTGGTTCCTATAGGATTTATCTTTCAGTGGATGGGATATCCGTCCCCATTGTGATGGAGTAACCCGTCCGCCAAGATCTAAGTCAGGCCCAGAAGTTCTCTAGAGCCCCATAGCACTGAGGACTCGGTCAATGTGGCAACCTGAACCATCAATCATCTGTAACCACCTCAAGTTCTGCTGAGCAATATGTGAGTGCGAATTGTTTCTGGCAACAATCAATCCCATGAGCATTTACAGGGATAGTTATTGGAACTTCAATTTAAGGAATAACACACTCAAAAACACTAGAACACAAGGGATACAATGAATATATTTGAAAATCAAAATCCTAGTCTGCTGCACACAACATCAATTGTAACCACAATGAAGACAAATACAATGGCAACAGCATGAAAAAGAGGCAGCACTTCAGTATGATTGCTGGTCCATATTTATAGCAATGCTGCACTCATTCTGCTACTTCCAGATGCTGATCTATAGCACAGCAGAGAATAAAACCTATGTCAAGTTTCAGAAATGGGGCACACCCGCTTACCTGTTTGAACAATAGGGATGATGTTTAATAAAATAGCAGGGCCTGCTCTTCTTTTCGTATGAGGCCAGCTGCACTGATAGGTCAGCAAGCGAAGGCTTACTTCCTCCCTTCCTCTCACCCTACAGTTAAAACCAGAGATGTGACTCTGTGTGGCCTCTCTTGCTGTCACCGGGTGTGGAGATTCCCTTCTACCCTTCCCTCTCTGTGCTCAGCTTTTAAAACAGTTTTAATGTCGGTAAAGCTCTTAGCATAAACAATTAACAGGACATGACCTGAGGCCCTTTAACGTATTTTAATTCTGACTGCTGTGTTCTTCTGAATACCAACAATAAACTTGTCAACTTTCTAGCAATAATTACACAGTAATGTAGAATAAAGCAGTCAGTATTTTTTTTTTTATGTTTGAAAGCTTTATTGAAGAACTTGATAACAAAGAGAGATATTAGCATACACAAAAAACCATACAGAAGTCCAGTGAGAAATCTTAATGTTGCTAATATCAATGCTAGAAAACCCAAAAAGCATTTTAAAGGGATTTTAAAACTAAAGGAAACAGGAGAAGGGAGGAGATAGGAGAAGAAAGGAGGGGGGAGGGATAAAAATAATAAAACAAACCATAACCTATCAAATAATTACGGCATACAGTAAAGTTATATAAATCAGCGATGCAAAATAACCAGTTTAAACAAACAGTAGAATTAGATGAACCTATAAAAAGTGACAAGAAGGAGAGAGTTCAAATCATTCAAGGGGGTTTAAAATTTTCTGTATTGAGATGTATAGGTTTTTCCAAAGCTAATTGATCAAGATACATGGTGAGGGGTAACCAAAAAAGGTCAACATTATGAACAGGTTTGCAAGAGGAGGCAAAGGAAACATCAAGCCTATGAAAATGACAAAAGGAATTCCACCAGCCTTGTAGGGAATTGTTTGTTAGAGATGTCCAGTTAGAAGATATGTGCTGGAAGGCAAGAGCAAGCGTCAGGTCAAAGAGACCATGTAGGTGTACGGGTAAATTTAAAGATTCAGAAAGATTACCCAAGAAAAGAAAAGAGTTGGAGAAAGAAGCAGGAAGAGGGAAAATGCGAGAAAGGCATGACCAAACTTTCCCCCAAAAAGAAGAAATGACAGGGCACAGAAAGAACAGATGAAGAAGGTCAGCGTTAGGAGTACCACAAGTCCAGCAATTAGAGTCAGAGGAGGGTCAAAAACGAGACAAAGAAAGAGGAGAGAGATAGAGTCTATGATACAGATAAAATAAGGATTGAGTAAGAGAAGCAGAACGAGAACTTTTTAAAGATCTGGACCAAAGCTTATCCCAAAGAGGGACAGACCAAGTACAACAAAGATCTGCTTCCCAAGAAAGCTCCACTTTAGTTTTGACACGATTTGGGTTAGGAGATACCAAAGCTTTATAGATGAGAGAAGCTTTAGGGAGTGCAGCAAGAATAGTAAGAAGAGGAGAAGGAGGTGTCAATGGGGACGAAGAAGGAAGAGAATAGTAGCGGTCAAGAATAACTGCCATTAGGGTAGTACATTTCTGCAAAAAGGACCGAGGGCAATGAAATAAAAGTTGAAATTGGGGAAAAGAACAAGGAGAAGTACCATCAAAGAGTTGGTTGACCCACATTACGCCCCTCACCCTCCAAGATTTCCAAAAAATGGGTCTATTCTTTAAAAGGATAAGTGAATTATACCAGATAGGTGTATTTAAAAAGGATGTACGTGTAATAATAGAAGGAAGAACCAAAGAGTTTAAAAGAGAAAAAGTATGTTTAAGTAAGGGGAACAGAGAATAGGAATTTCTGGCAGAAAAACGTATCACTTTGGCGAAGGAGAAAGGTAATAATAAAGAGTGCTCAATGAGGAGCCAAAGAGGAGTGAAAGGAGAAAAGGTGGATGAGATCCACTTCGAAGCTTGTCGTAAAGAGAAGGATCTATGATAAAGACGGAAATCCGGAAAATTAACCCCACCATTAGATTTGGGTTTACGCAGAGTGGCAAGAGAAATTCTGGATTTCTTATTCTTCCAGAGAAACTGCAAAAGGAGAGAATCAATTCGCTTAAAGTAAAATGCAGGGATGTGAACCGGTAACATGGAGAAGGTATAAATTAGAATAGGGGCAATCATCTTTTTAATTGAATCCAATCGACCCCACCAGGAAAGAAAGAGAGGATTCCAGGCTGAGAGCAATTGATCAATCCTAGAAAGAACTGCAGACATATTTAATTTAACTGAGGATGAAATAGAGGTGGAAAACCAAATACCAAGATATTTAATCTTTGAACTATTCCAAGCAAAACCGGTAGCGGAAAAAAAATGGGGAAGACAGGACGAGGTGAGAGGGAGAATTTCAGTCTTATCCGAGTTAATCTTATAACCTGATACCAAAGAAAAAGAGTTAAACTCAGACAATAAAGGGGGTATCGATGATTCTGGATCGGAGATAAACAATAAGATATCATCTGCATAAGCGAAAAGCTTCAATTGGTTATCACCGTATGGGAAACCGGAATTAGAAATGTTATTGCGAATGGAGGATAAAAAGGGTTTCAAGAGTCAGGACAAAGAGAAGGGGGGAAAGAGGACAACCTTGGCGGACACCCCTCTGAAGCGTAAAAGGTGAAGAAAGTTGTCCATTCACAAGCACCGAGGCCTTGGGAGCAGAATATAAGAGAGAGATAAGGGATATAAATTTGGGGCCAAAGCCATGCCGATGCAATGAAGCAAACAAAAAGGACCAATCAACCCTGTCAAAGGCCTTCTCCGCATCAACAGAAATGGCAGCAAGAGGAGTTGAAAGTGAAGAAGCTTTATTTAGTACATTAAGAAAAAGGCGAGAATTGTCCGATGTAAGTCTACCTTTAACGAAGCCACATTGTTCTTTGCCTATGAGATGAAGCATAAGAGGGTCTAAGCGCATTGCTAATAATTTGACAAAAATGTTGTAGTCCACATTAACTAAAGAAATTGGACGGTAATTTTTACATAGCTGATGGTCGCGACCTTCTTTGGGGATCAGACAAATGGTAGCATCCTGAAAAGTACCCTCTGCCTTACCAGATGAATAAAATGATTGAAAAAGGGTTAAAAGTTTAGGCAATAAGATGTCAAAGAAGTGCAAATAAAATTCCACAGGAAAGCCATCAGGTCCAGGGGTTTTACCTTTAGTAAGAGAGGTCAAGGCTATAGAGAGCTCATGTAAGGAGAGGTCAAGTTCAAGATCCGAGAAATTAGGATGAGAATTAGACGGTTTAGGAAGCCTCCCAAAATAATTCTGAATTAGAGAAGGGGTGGGAGGACATTCTGGGGTGTAGAGCTGCTGATAAAATGATTGAAATTGATCAACGATTTCCTTATCTTTATGAAGAAGAGTGCCGTCAGAGGAGTAGATAGAGTCAATGAGAGTACGTTCCTTACGGGATTTAAGATAGTTAGCCAAAAGTTTACCGGATTTATTGCGGCCTCCATTGTACCGGGCACTACTACGAAGAAGAATCGAAGATGCATTATCTGTAGTTAATTTATTGAACTCCAACCTTGCTCGTAAGAGATCAGGCGGCATAAATTTATCTGAAGAAGTGTAAAACTGATGCTCCAAAAATGTAATATGTGCCAGGGAAGTTTTCCGTTTCTGAAGATAATGCTTTTTTTACGAGAGACGAAATCAATAATGAATCCCCTTGCAGTAGCTTTAAAGGAATCCCAAAGAGTATGAGGAGAAATACTAGGATCACAGTTAAGGAGAAAGAATTCTTCCACAAAAGAACGAAAAGAGGAGGAGAAATTGGGATCAGTAAGAAGTGCGCTATTAAAGCGCCACCGGGAGGGCTTAGGATGTGGAGGGAGCAGATCAAAGTCTGTTACAATGGGAGCATGGTCCGAAATGACAATAGGTTCAACAGAAGAAGACAACATACTCTGAGATAAAGTTTTAGAAAGAAAGATATAGTCAAGGCGAGAAAAAGATGAGTGAGGAGGAGAGAAGAAGGAGTAGTCCAATGTGTCAGGGTGTGCGAGACGCCACGCATCAATAAGATGTGATTGTGAAATAGTGTTAAGAAATTGTTTGTGAGATTTGTGTGAAGTGAAACGGACTGTGGATTTACGGTCAAGGAATGGGTCAACAATCTGATTACAATCCCCACCTAAAATGAATGAATCATCTTTATATTGGATACATTTCTTTGCAATTAAAGGCCAAAAAGAACAGTCCGGTTGTACAGGGCCATAAACATTGAAGACAGTTAATGGGATAGAATTCAGCAATAATTTGGCTAATATCCATCGACCATCAGTGTCCGTCTCCTGAGACAGAACCGTACACTTAAGCTTTTTGTGACAAAGGATAGCAACACCATTCTTTTTGTTATTGGAAGGAGAAAAAAGGACTGTATCCACCCAACTCCTTTTTAACTTAAGAGACTCAATATCATTAAGGTGGGTTTCTTGTAAAAGGGCTATATCTGGATTATAAGAGGCTAAATGGGAAAGAACGCTCTGCCGCTTAATAGGATTAATGAAACCTTTTACATTCCAAGTAAGAACTTTGAATTAACAAATAACATAAAATCAAATAGGAAAACATTAGTAAAAAAGAAGCATGTGCAAAAATGCCGAAAAAGAAAAAAATAATGAGAATATCGAGAAAATAGTCTAGAACAGAGAAATCAGGGGTAAAGAGCAGTGAAGGAAAGCCAAACTTGAACAACAAGTAAAGGGAGAGAAAGGGAAAATGGAAACGGGAATAAAGAAAAGGAATCAAAAGAAGAGACAGCACATATCCCAAAGGGATGACTGAAGGAAACATACCTGAGGGAGATACGAATTAGGACAACGGGGAGATGGCGACACTCAACGAGACAGATCCCCCAAGACGGGAGACCAGACCGGATCGCACCCGGACATAGGACATGACCGAAGAGCCAAATGGAGAGGAAATCGATCCATCTAGATAAATAAATAAACGAATGACCTTGAGATCATAGAAACATACAAAGAGGAACAAAGGATGAAAATGCAACGCGCGACATCCATGAAAAGAGATGAAGTAATGGAGAACAGAGAAGTCAAAGAGGAACAATGAAGAAGAAAAGGTATACATTATGATTAAACAAAGGAAAGCAAGAAATTGTGGTGAGATAAAGAATAGGAAAATGTGCGATTTACAACCTGAAACTCAAAGATTAACATCTGAGAACAAAGATAGAAACATAAATAGATAACCTGTAAAGGAAGCAAAAGTTAGACATAATCAGGAGACCTGCAGGGATACAAAAATTAAACAATCAGCCACAGTTAGAGGAAGAAGTCTCCATAGTAGAATTAGAGCGAATATGAATGAAGTTTTTGAGCTCAGCAGGGTCTTGAAACGTCCTGATTCTGGTGAGTGACCTTGAACGTGCATGGGTGAAACAAACCATATCTAGCTCCAAGAGACCTTAGAGGGGCTCGTAGAGATAAAAATTCCTTCCGTCGAGAGGCAGTAGCATTCGAAACATCCTGAGAAAGAAACACTCTCTGGCCCAACCAGGAGATCTGACGCTTGGCTCTGGCTGCTGAGAGAACGGAAAGAAGATCCGTGAATTTCAAAAAGAGAATAATGACTCCCCTTGGCTTGGTAGACATGGATGAACGAGCACCGAGCCTGTGGTCCCTCTGAATATTAAGAGAAGTGGTAGACGGCATATCCAAAAGCTTTGGAAGAAAGGAGGAGAAAAAGAGCACAGGATCATCTCCTTCCAAAGACTCCGGTAGACCATAAATACGAAGTTTATTCCTCCTATTTCTGTTTTCCAACTCCTCCGTATGTTGCTGAAGCACCATAACAGATTTTTCCAAAGAGGAGACCCGCCGGGTTGTAGAATGAAGATCCGAAATCTGTCGCTCCACAGATGATACTCTATTGTCCATGGACGACCATTTCTCTTCAAGAAACTGCATTTTATTGTTGGTTTCCTCTACAAACGGCCGCAGGGCACGAATTTCCTCTAGAAGCATCTCCATGGAAATAGAGGATGGCGACTTGTCTGATGATAAAGAGTCGTGTTTCAGGCGCTTAGTAGATGTTGATGGAGGTGAGGGTTTATTTGAGAGTGATTGCGTTGAGGAGGGGCGAGGAAGAGACACACCCGCCATTGGGGCTGCCTTGGGAGGAGAGTCTGCTGTTGAAGAAGATGAGGACGCTGTCACAGGGGTGCACCCCGAAGAAATAAAGACAAATTTTGGATTGCGTGACTTGCCTATAGAGAACTAGCTGTTCGTGACCCTGAAAGAGGTAAGGGGGCTGCAAAGTGAGGGGGACCAGAGCATGAAGGAGTCCATTCACATGTAACGTAGAGACAATGTCCATAGGAGAGCCAAGGAAGCGGCTAAAAAGACAATTTAGGACCAGTCAAGGTAGGCCATGCACAAAAGAAAGAGAGAAGACGTCGTTTGATGTGAAGAAAATTGCTGAGGGAACGTTGACCAAAAACCTAAACAGAATGAAATATCCACGAAAGGACAGACCAATGCGGGTCTGAACTAAAGGAAGCCTGCAAAATAGGTGTCAAACATCCTGATAAATGTCCAAGTCAAAGGCATGGTTGAATGTAATTGGAGAAAGGATATAGAAACATCTTGTGAGGTCCACAGTGGGAGAAATACCTCATTCCTGTAGCGTGGGGAAACAAAAACAACAAGGCATCCAGAAATGCAGGTCAGTGTCAAAAAAAATGAATGAAAGCTCAGTCTCCAGGGGCCAAAAGACATCAAAAAGGTCAATTTGAATGAATTGTAGAGAATTGGAATGAGCCAGTAACTAGCGCGAACATCGCGCGATGAACAAAATGGCGGCCGCTCTGAGGGGAGAACGAGCGCGGCAAAAATAGGCTCAAACTGGCCGTGCAGACGAAGAATAAAGCGCTCACCAGAAGTGCGCTATGCTCCGCGAGCGGAATCCGACCTCAGGGACGCTCGGCAGGCTGGTAGAACCGGACCGGCAGGAAAGAAGAAATCCGGTGCTCCGGAGGTCCCGCATCAGGCAGCCATCTTGTCGGCGCCGTGACCACGCCCCGGCAGCAGTCAGTATTTATGTTAAATACTATGAATATATTCACGTAAGCTTGATTATCCATTGATTGATTGATTGATTGATTGACTGTCACTTATAACTCAAGCCGGAGAATACCCAGAATAAAAAATGCATAATATTCATAACTAGATAGCTAGATGACTATATTTTTTTCTAATTGTTGCTGCTAAGTGCAAAGTTCAGTACTGGAAAAAAATTAAATGTACAATCTGTCCCTCCGTGAGGTTTTGCTTCAGATAAGTTCCAATACCGTGAACAAGTTACGTGCACATCGTAATGCCATCTTGGCCCTGTTACTTTCTCCCAAATGAATGGGCTAGCACGGATTTTCCAAAAAATGCGGATATGGAACCTGCAGGGGATACACTCATTTGAGAGGGTCCTTATTGACTAATAGTTGCTGCCATTCTTTTTTATTTGGTAAGGTCTTTAGATTCACCATTTCCCAATCTGACAGTCGGCATCCTTCAGCCTCCATCTTTGTTAGTGGCATTAGCAAATCACTCCTCTCCTTTGAATAGGGACTGACTGCTTTCCTAATCGAGAAAGGGAGTTTGTGATTTGTTACCACATTATACAGAATTGTAACAAGAAGGCTTTTCATTTTCTCAGTCAGTGGCTAAATGCTGAACTGTATTCTGGCTGTACTTTCAATTAAAAATATTGGTATTAAGTACCTAATTAAATTCCTTCTGCACATAGTGAGGCTTGCTTTAAAAAACAATGCAGAGCTCACTTTCTAGGACGCCTAGCATCCCTCTTGTCTGGCCATCAGGCAAGGGACAGCTCCAACCCCCTGTTCAAGTAGTGGACTATCTTGCCTGGTCCATCTACATGGTTGTTTGCAAAGTGAGAAACCACTGTAAATGTTTGTAAGTAATTGGATTAATATTTGAAGTGACTGACTACCCACCTCAGCAAATAATCACAATGATGAACCCTCCACGTCGCTAAATTAGTCTGAGCTCCACCCCCTGGTAGCTATGGCACAGAACAGACAGGCTAAACTTAGGGCAGTGTGTAAAGTATTTGTGTAGTACCAAAACAGTAATAAAGTCAACATGCCAATCCATATAAATCACAAATGGAATTCAAAAAATTGAGTAAAATTAAATTTAAAAAAAGGTCAGCAAACTAACAAAAATCAAGTAGAGAGAATTAGAGAAAAGATTTTTTGAGATTTTAAAAGGGAATACCTCCGAAAAGCTCTAGGCGACATGATAGTCAATGGTCATGGTTTACTGGGACATAGACGCAATTTGCGGCTGACCGTGATGGATCATGGGTCAGATACTCCAACCAGGTATGTCCCAGTGAATCATTTTTACCTTTCGGTCACAATTGTAGTAAGGTGGAACTATTATGTGGTATGGCTGGGGAGCCTTACCATGTAATATTAACACAATACACCTCGGATTAGCAGTAATAATCCTTAGTTCAGTCCTGGCAGAGTGACAAAGAGCAGTCAGGCTTACTTAGAGGAACACGTGTTAAGTATTTTACAATACCAACATGGTAGATAAGTAAATGAATGACTCGAAACAAATCTGACACCAATTTATAAAAATAGAGCTTATATTTTATATCAATTTAGACACCAAAACAAAGCATGTACAGTTTGTATAACCGGAGTTGTAGATTTAACAGTGAAAATGAAATCAAGACTTTGCAGAGCTATCAAACTTTACCATTTCGGTCAATGGAGAAAACACAAGTTTGGGTTTACAAACCAAGCTTCGACAGTCAGAACAATTTTACCTTGCCCAGGGAGTCCAGGTGCAGAGGTGATTTCGCAGTCCTTGGTGCCTAACAGGAGCCGTGCGTGCTGTAGAGCAGTAGTTGGCAAAGCGAAACTTGCAGGTTAAGTTCAGAGGAGCTCATTTGGGGTGAAGCTTGGAGGGGCCACATATGACCTGGAATTACCAGGCAGAACAGCTCTACCTAGCTCAGGTGTCTCGGTTGCAGAGGTGTGCCTGGCTATCCTTGGTGCTGAAAGGGACTGCATTAGCTGACATTACCGGCCGTACCAACGCCGGCAGGTTTAGGCTGCGAATACTCAACAACTGTGCCACAGAAGGAGAAGGTTGATAATGCATGGTGATCCCCTCTTCTTGGAGCATCGAGTTGAGTAGTCAGCCAGACCACAAACAATCCTTGGCAACGGCAAATGCAGCGCTTGACCAAATCTTTTTCTAGCAGTCCTGGGAACCGTGTAGTGGGCTAAGACTAGTTGAGTTTCAGGACTACGCTTCCTAGAAGGCACATGGTTGGTTACTTTTGGGCTGGTCCTTGACAGAGCCCAGCGGACAGTCCTTCTTGGATCCTGGAAGTCCCTTTGTGCCTGCCAACTGCAGGCGACAAGTACCTCTTGTCCTAGGGAGTCCTGTTGAAGCCTATGGGTCGCAGATGAGTTCACCTTTCTTTTGGAACCGGTCTCTGTCCGGGACGATTCAAAGTCCAGTGGGTGAGGGACACTGCCACAGGTGCACCACTTTGCCCCTGTTCTTTGCGGAGTCCTGCCTTGTGCTGACACAGGTCTCTTCTTTGTCCTTTCCTCCTTCACAGCAGATCTGGAATTCTGGTGTCAGGAGTGCCCCTCAAATCCTGGATTTAGGGTGTGTGTAGGTGTGTAAAGGCTAGTAGCCAATGGGCTACTAGTCCTGTGGCTAATCCACCCCTGAAGTGACTACATCCGGTGGGTGTAGGTCATTTTACTACCCAGAACCCACTATTTTTTGGGACTTTTCAATATGGCATGACCCATCTTCAGCTGTACAGTCCAGGTAGCCCATCCTAGTGGTGTGGCTAGCCTTTTGGGAGTGTACGCCTCCAGACTGGCTAATTTTCCTGCCTGCTCACAAACACGAATGCCTGGGGGCAGGGGGTCTTTGGCTTTGACTAGGGGACAAGTCTGTTGTATATCAGAGGCATTGTTAGCCTTTGAAGTGCACCTCCCTGATGTACCATTTACTAGCAAACCTGGGAGGGTGGAGGTGTTACCTTCTTCCTGCCCAGGCCTTTTGTCTTCATCCTCTGGAAGTGGTAGCACTTCCTGGTAGGAGGCCAGACTTCTGTCTTGGCAGCAAACGGCTTGGAAAGCTTTCCATGGCACAGGAAAACTGACGTATCAAACTGGCAAACTCTAAAGATGCAACCTGGGTACATGCCAGTTCACCTTCGACAGGGTCAGGGGTGAAAAAGCATTGTTTGATACGAAACATGACAGAATTCGGTGGTACCATAATGGAGCTGGCTAGCTCGGTGTCGTCCGGTAGCCAGTTCATGTTATCCCATGGACTACCATTCATTTACAGCAATCTTGAATGGCAAGGTCACTGTAGATACATATATGCTTGCATATATATGCCTGCACCATTAATATAATGCACCCTGCCTCCTGACCTACCCTAGGGGTGACGTATGTATATTAAGGGCAGTGATGGGACTTGGTCACACAGCTGTGATGGCAGCCCTGCAGGCTCTACTTTTACTCGGGTCACTTGGGGTGGCACAAATAGTGCTGCGGCCGTGGTGACCCCTTTAACACCGTGGCCCTGGGTACCACTGGTACAATATACTAGGGGCTTACAAAGGGGGGTTAAAGCATCTTGCCAATTAGGTGTGCCAATTCACATTACCTTTTAGGGAAAGAGCACTGGTACTGGGGCCTAGTTAGCAGGCTCCAGTGCACTTCCAGATCAATTGCCGTAGCATCAACAGCAAAAAGGTGGGGGGTGACCATCCAAAAACGGCACGTTTCTACACATCAAGCACAGAAGTGCACATCTAAAGCCCCCAGTACCGCAGGGAAAGCACTTAGAGGCTCAGAGGGTGACAGGTAGAGGCTTACATCAGGGTCCAGTTGCCACTTGCAATAGGCCTCTTGCAGCTTGCTGTCTCTCGTAGCTCCACGTAAGGCCTTCCAACTGACACTTGGGGTCCACTTCTTTGTCTTAGGTACAAGAAAGAGGGAGATGGTCCAATCTTTCAAGGCTCCTCCCAGGTCAAAGACAGCAGGCCAAGAAAGTGTTCTGAAGAGAAGTGCCAGGGGATGCCACATTTATGCCTGGCACCAGGGAGGGGGTGGGAGTGACTAATAGAGTGAACCATATCAGGGGTAACCATAATCACATTTGCGGAAGTTCCTGTCTGCCCTATTGCAAACAGGTCCAATATGCCATGCGTCAGGGCATTTTCAAGATGTCAAAAATCTTCGGTCACACTAAACTTGGGCTCTGGTTGTGTGTGGGGCATGTACTAGGGTAATTCTAGTGTTCTCCAACGTCTAATACAATAATCCAGTTTGAAGCAGGCACTGTACCCACAACAAATCTAGAGACAGAAGTCTGGTAGGACAAAAGCAGGGTGCTTCAGCAACCAGACAGGGGATCCTCAAGAATTGTCTTGGCATCATGTTCTCTACGTTTTGAGTGTGCATCAAGTTTTAAGCCAGTCAAGCAGATTTGACACTATGCTGTCAAAAGGAAGCTCACAGACCTGACCGTGCATATTCTGTTGGAGTAGAGACATGGTAATCTTATGTTTTGTAAATGTCCCACTTTGAAATACCATGCACCCTGCCTTGTGGGCGACAAGGCTTCCATAAGTATGGCTTACTAATGTTTAAAAGTGAGTATTTTCTTGTCAAAAAGGGTTACTCTAAAAGGATGTGCTGCAGGTTTTACTCTGTAGCTGCCGGACTACACATGGTAGCTCTGTATCCATGTTTGCACTACTACTGTAGTGGATGGCACAATAGGTGCTACACACAATAGGTGGAATTTAACTTTCAGGCAATAGATGCACTTCCTACACCTTATGCTAGGGACTTGAAGGCAAGTTCAAATGTGGCAATTTGGAATGAGCCAGTGTGACCATGTTTAAAGATGAATCACAGGCCCTCTATTCCTTGTTAGCAGGGGTAAGAGTCACAGAATTCTGAATCAAGTAAAGCAGATAAGGAAAAAATCTGGGCAACTACGCATAAAATGGGAGACTTTCTAAAGGGACCAAAGAGACAATGCCCGGAAGGATGCTGTCTAAGTGGCACTAGCACCACCTGCACTGCCCAAAAATACTTGTATGTGCAAAAACTGAGGATGGGGTTAAAGCCCCACACACCGTGGGCCACAGCCCCACACCCCAACTAAGGCCAACTGCTGCCATATGCATGCTAGTCTAAGTGCATACGCCTCATATGCAACTTTCGTCTCTCGTTTAATTCTTTCTTCCTTCTCATGGTTGTGGAGTGCTATCACAGAAGAAGGCTCCTGTTACGGGCTCAACATCTGCGTAGGCAACAGGGACACTTGGAGATGGCCCTTCGGCGAACTCAGGAAGGACTGATTAGGCATGTTCTTTTACGGTGCTCCAAGGGACATGGAATAGAACACTTATATTAACTGCTGCTGGATCTTTTCCAGACCCAGTGTCAAGTCTTGGGCCAGCAGAGGGATGCTCTTATGATGTCTCATGTCCTGCAACATGCGGTCTGGAGCAGCTGCAGCACCGCCGGCAGGTGCTGCGCTCTGAGACTCAACAGTGGTGCCAAAGCCTTTTATACCCATATCAACGCGCATGCCAAAGGTTGTCTACGTCAATTAAGGCTTTTCAAGGGTACAAAACCCTTAATCACAGTGGAAGATTTCACAATAGTTACTGAAACCTTGGTACTTGATAGGCAGGACTATGGCAACAAGCTACTCAGAAGAAGACCCCAGATCCACCTGGGCCATCTAAAGGCGGGCCTAAAGGCGGAAGCAAGGCTGCCCAAGGGGTGTGGAATGTGATGGCCTCCCTCCTCGTCTGATCACCCTTAAGTGGCTCTCAAGAGAAGTCTCTTCAGACTGGTCTTTGTTCAGTTGTCCACGTAGGACCACCGCTCTGCCTGGCCTGCAAACTTTCATCCCCAAAAAATGGCTCTCGCAGGTCTGAAGCCCTCTTGGTAGAAACTGCTGCTTTCAAGAAGAAAACAAAAACGCTTCGAGTCCTTTTCAGAGAGTGTACCAAGTGTAGGGCTGGGCGGAATTTGCGAAATTCACTTTCGCAAATTATCGCGAAAATGTTAAAAATCTCTGCAAACACGTGGAAATATCGCGAAGATGTGGAAGTTTTTTCCCGCCCATTCGCGGTATTTTCTGCGTGGTCACGGCTCGCCAACTTACCCATGCGGTTGATCGCGGGCGTGGCCATCTTGTTTTCACTTGTCTCGCAGTGCATGATCGCGAGAAGAAAGACGTGATCGCGCGACGAATGACGTTACTGCGGGCGCGAACTGTCGCGAGACAGCGCAAATGGCTACCAACAATCCAACATCTCTTGGAGAACGCGACCGGATTGGGAAAACTTGTTGGCGAACGCGGGGATTCAGTTAAGGCGATCGCGCGCACGCGAGAATGTATTATTTTACAGCGCGAGCAAGCAAAAAATTTCCGGTAAAATTTGGATTGTGGAAATTTTTACATTTTCGCGCTCTCCGCGGAACGCGAAAATGTAAAATTATTGCAATTTCCGCGAGCGGAACGGAATTTTAGCCCAGGCCTAACCAAGTGTCACGGCTTCCATCCTCCCAGCAAAGAGAGTTCTCTTTCCTCTTTTGTAAACTTAAAGAAAGAAATAAGTACCATTCCGCTCCAAGGACACCTGCGGTTATAAAAAAACAATGATCTCTTTAAATCAACCCTCCGCAGGAGATCTGCACCATGTGCACCTCATGCTGAATATGTGCGATTTGTAACATGCATCTGTTGAACCCGTATGCAAGGATGCACGTTGTAAACCTATGTATCTGTTCTACCTTAGACCATCTATAGTGCTCTGCTACCTCGGTCGGTTTTGTTAGCGCTATATATGCAACGGCTAAAATAAATACACAGATAAAATAAATACTTTTGCATTGAAATAGCTAAAAAGTAGGAAAAATGAACTGTTTTCTTTAGGTGATGAACATTTTTATGGGAATGGTTGTTCTATTTTAAATAGAGTCACTAAGACATTGAAGGTGCCTTATTCCACCACATGTTACAGCTGAGAATGCGTGCTCTGTTCCACTTACACGAATTTTGCTAAATGTTGTAAACGGAGGAGGTTCCAATGATGAAAGGACACCGTCAGGTGCCAGCTTTTTAATGGTTATTAAATGCGTCCCTCCTTTCCCACTGTTGTCTCGGAGAGTGGGTGCCTGTATGTGTCTTTTATATAAAAAAAATAATCGTATAGAGATATCTGCCTTAAGTTTCAGTCTAATCTTATTATGTAATTTAAAGTGTCTGTGATTTTCTTTTCTTCCTCTTACATGCTGGTATCTGCTTTTAATTTATACGCGCCATTGCACATGATTAAATGGAATTGTTGTGAATAATAAAATATTTTAAATAGAAAAACCTACTCGGGACTGTGTTGACAGGTCAAACTTGGCCAATGGCGATGCTGGTCGCGGAATGTTTATTCTTGGGAAGACTCGGATTATTACAGGAAAGGGTATTAATGTGTCAGGTGGGCCAGGCCTGGAATGAGCGGAAAGTTGGCCCGGGAGGGAGTACAAGGGACGTGGAGCTGGAAAGGGGACAAGTTGGCTGTGATGAGCGCATAGCTTGGCCGCCAGCGCGCGAGCCAAATATGTGAAAATGAAAAGTTACTGAAACGCCCAAGTCTTTGGAAATACCGAAGCCTCTGATGATGTGTGGGCCGGGTTATTAACCTATAACTCTTCGAAGGGGGGGGGGGGGCTTCCAATATCCTGAGTGTGTTCACCCCACCCTGGAACTGCACCCACCTAACATGGATATTATGGTGGCGTTCGTCATTGATGCTGACTTGGGACTTTGATGTGTTATGTTGTTGGCATTTTGCTAGCACAAGCCTGTCGCTGGCATGGCCTCAAGGCGCAGTCAGCTAAGGGGGGGAGGGGGACGGAGGGAGGGGAGGCCGTGAGCTTGGCACGTGATCCTGAGGTTTCCATCGCAGACCAGAGTCTGAATCATTCATTGATGATGTTCAGGGCGGTGTGCACTTGTTCATCTCCTGTTGAGTGTTAGTGTGATGGTCATTGACCTGTGCGTGTGTGGTTGTGGTCTATGACATAGTAAGGATTCGCTGTGTAATAGCTCCTTACAGTCTATCCTAAGGTATCGCTGCACCATGTAAGGGCAGGCCATGGTCTCTCGGGGCACCTTAGCACAGAGATATCCAAGAATTCTCAGGGGGGTGAGCACTCTCGGGTGCCCCTCTTGGTGGCATCTTAATGCGCCTGCGCAGAGGGACGCCGGGAGTTTATGCAAAGCAGTCTCTCTCAGACAGTGGCCACACAAGTTCTTTCCCTCTCACCTACCATTGGATACCCGCAGATCGCCAGCCTCTTAGTGCTGCCCGGATTGTACTTCCTAACTCTCCGCCCAGTCGCTGAGCTCCGGGAGAGCTGACAAGCTGGGGGTCGTGGAAGACTTTGGCCAGCCTTATGAGGCATTTAAGATTTGTATTCTGCCTTTGAGTGATGCCTTTGGGACAGGCTGCCAGGGCAGCCGCTGGTGACAGTCACTGAAGCTAATATTTGTGGCATTGACTCTGAGATGTCCACCATCTGCACATCAAACACAAAGGGCTCTCATCTCTCAGTCGACTTTTACCTTCTGCCAGAGAGCAGAAAACGAAGCCACAAGCGATGCTGTTCCTTTTGTAATCTTTATGAGTCTGCTAGACAGACTCAAGTACAATAAGAACCAAAGTCTTTTTCCTTTCAATCTTAATGAAGCTTGGTACTCAATGTGTATCTAATTTTCAAAAATATGGGAATATTGCTTTCTTTACAGCTTTCAAATGCTTGTATGTGCTGTGATGTTAATAAAGTAAGTTTGTATTTTGTTTGGTGCAATGTGATAGTTGTACTCCTGCATTTCCAATGATGAAATACAACTGTAAGTGGCAGAATGCAAAGAAATGTATGGATGTAAGCTGGGGCTGGTGGCTCAGTGGACGAATGCGTTCACTGTAGGCAGGCAGGCAACTAGAGCCAAATTTCGGGGGGGGGCTGAAAAAGATTTCAGGGGGGGGGGGGGCTAAGTCTTCCAGCCATAGGCAGAGTGGCTGTAAGAAGGGGTGAAAACACAACAAAAGCCTCATTAACGAGTAAATGGTCTTTTAAAGACCTGTTAAGTACTCGGGTGCGGCTGCAATTAGACGGACGCCAGACCGCAAGGCTGTCTCAGCTGGGCTGACACACATGAGGGGGGGGGGTGATGCCCGGTGAGCCCAGTGGGTGTTGCGCGCCTGACTGTAGGGGCCTGTGTTTGGCCTCATGGTCACAGGTTCAAATCCTGGCGGGTCCGCTCAGCTTTTCATCTGTCCAAGGTTCATGAAATGAGTATGATTGATTGACATCTGTTATTCAGCGCCAAGATCAGTGGCGGATGGCTTGTACCGAGGGTGGTAGTAGGGCAGGGAGGCACTAAAAAAAAAACAAATCACTTACTTTCACAGCGCCACGCCCTCCTCCCTCGGGTATCTTCCAGGAAGTTCCATGCAGGAAACTGCACTACCCAATCCTAGCACTGTTTTCACAGCATGAAAGCAGCGCCAGGATTGGATAGATGAGTGTTATAGAAGAAAAGCGGAGTCCTTTGACGTTGATTGAAGAAGGGTTTTATTCTCATATAACAACACCCACGACCAGACGCTCCCGCTGCGCACCAGGACCCCAGGCAACTGAACTAACGTTGTCGGAACCTGGAACGCATCGAGCAGCGTCCGACCATGGCAACACATTCAAAGGAGGCACAGCCTCGTGAAACATCCTCGCGCTGTCCTCCAGCACGAGGATGAGAATTAGCATATAACAACTTCTCCCTCTTCACCACATAGAGAACAACAACTTATGCAAAGAAACAGAATAACTAAAATGTGACAAGAAATAATAGAAAAAGTAAGACAAAATAAGTGCAAAAACATTACATAACATGTGAAATCATGACAAGACATAATCATTAAATCTGGCAGGTAATTTCCTACTGCGAATGCCTAATTCTGGTGGTAAAGGGTATGTGTCAGCATTAACCTCAACAGTGTCAGAAGAGGATAGAACAGGCAAGTTGGAATTTGTACCCGAAGTACCTGATGTGTCATGCATAGTCGGAATGCAAGATGAGGAGGAATTGGCCAAACCAGAAGTAAGATTTTTTAACCAAAAAGACCAGTCACAACTTTCAAACCCCTTCTTGGTCAAATTAAGTAAGGAGCGAGCTTGTGACATAGAGAGATGTACTAAAGATCTTTTGTTCCACCATCCTCTGACACCAAGTAAGGCTGAACCTTTGCTGACACCAGTAACCTGTACCGGCGGGGAAAATTTCGACAAACCCTTAGCTACTTTTTTAGGGTCTTTGATGAGGACCCAATCACCAATTTTTAAATCAAGTGAATCAAATTTCCTCTTTGAATCAAACGTTGCTTTCATTAGATCTTGTTTTTTTAAAACTTTGGCAACCAATTCTTGATTTGCAATATTCCCTTTACTGTTTTTATTAAGTAGCCAATTGGGACATAAGTTGGTGTGAACAGTCCTGTTTCTCAAAAGTGAAAATGGAGAAACACCTGTGGTACAATGTGGTGAAATGCTATAAGACCACAACTTAGTTTCAAGGAAATCTTCTACATCTAGATGAGAAGAAATGGCTGCTTGGATGGCATCTTTAACCAACATGTTCGCTCTTTCTACTAACCCATTTGAGGTCGGTGAATACAAAGCAACTTTAAGGAGTTTAACATCTCGTTCAGCCAAAAACGAACAAAACTTTTCAGCGATGAAATGAGAGCCATTATCTGTAACAATGATAGAAGGTGAACCTTCTACCAAAAATATCTTTTTCAAAAACATAACAGCATTGCTGGAACTTGCTGACTCACAGAACATATGGTAAACCCACTTGGAGTGATAGTCAATTAGCAAGATGAGATACCTCAGATCATGGGGAAGAACCTCATAAGGACCAGAAAAGTCTTGACCGACTTTCTCCCATGGCTTATCAGGAAAAGGAACAGGATGTAAGGGCGCATTCATGACTCTCCACTTTTTGTCAGATAGCAAACACTCAGGGCACGAGTCAATATGAATCCTGACCTGAGATTCAAGGGATGGCCACCAATAGTGAGACTTAACGAGTTGTGCAGTCTTTGAAACCCCAAGATGACCATGATGCGCAAATTGAATAATGTCATTTCTGAGACTGGAGGGGGGTACAAAAGAATCATGTCTCATCACTAAGCCATTAACCAATGATAACTCTGATGCAACCATGGCGAACGCTCTCAACTCATTAGACAGATTCCTATTCTCTGGCCAACCCTTTACAATATATTCTGTTACTAATTTCAAATTCTCATCTTGCTCTTGAGCTTCAAACCATGTCTGTTCAGAAATGCAGGGGCATAATTTGGTTGCATCAATGGCGGCAACAACGCATTCGACATCCTCAATGGCCTCAACTTCTGAAGTATCCTGAAACGCCATGCGTGAGAGGCCATCCGCCCTAAAAAAAATTCCCCCGAAATGTGTTTAATAGAAAAATGAAATTCATGCAATTTCGACAGAAGCCTGATCAGTCTGGCTGAAGCCTTTCCAAGCCCATTACCATTAAGCAGTTATGTGAGTGGTTTATGGTCCGTGAACAAATCGAATTCACGTCCCCAAATGTAATTTTTGAATTTATCTATAGCCCAAACGCAAGCAAGTGACTCGCGCTCAATGGTGCTATAATGTGTTTCAGCTGGTTTGAGCATTCTGGAAGAAAAAGCTATGGTGTGCTCCTTTCCAGAAACCCATTGTCCCAAGACAACCCCCAAACCCGTGAGACTGGCATCAGCCATTATGAAACACCTAGAGGAGTCATGAAAGGGATGTAAGGCTGGTGCATCGATTATAATTTTTTTGACCTTATCAAATGAAGACGAAATTTCCTCAGACCACACAAACTTGGAGCCTTTTCGTAAAAGAGCACGTAATGGTTCAACTGACTGAGCATAACCCTTGACAAATCGAGCATAATACTCTGCTAGGCCTAAGAAGGACCGAAGTGAATCTTTATCTTTAGGAGGAGTGGCATGACTAATGGCCTTGATGAGGGATACTTTGGGTTTAATCCCTTCTGGAGTCAAGGTATGACCCAAATAGTCCAACGATTGTGTGCCAAACTTGCATTTGTCAGCTCTGATGGTCATATCTGCCTCATTTAACTTGGATAAGACTGAGGACAATTTTGATAAGTGCGACTCCCAACCATCTGAAAAAACAAGAATGTCATCTTGGTAGGCCTGGACTCCGGGCATGTTCTGAAAAATGCTATCCATGATTTTTTGGAAAACACTGGCCGCGGAGGCCAGACCAAAGGGAAGCTTGAGGTATTTGAAAACCCCAAAAGGAGTTACAAATGTGGTGAACTCATTTGAATCCTTCGTTAACGGTACTTGGTGGTAGGCTGAACGCAAGTCAATGATCGAAATAAATTTTGCTCCTCCCAGATTGGCAAGAAGTTCATGAATCTTGGGAAGGGGATGGCGATCAATCAAGATGTTTTTATTCAATGTGCGCAAGTCCACACATAATCTGACCTCTCCAGATTTTTTGCGTACGATGACGATGGGAGAAACCCACTCTGAAGCGTCAGAAGGTGCAATGACACCATCATTGCACAGGGAGTCAAGCACTGACTTGAGTTCATCCTTCGCACTAAGAGGAACAGGACGTACCTTATGAACAACGGGTTGGGCTTGTGGCTTGAGCTTGATTTGGTGTTGAAAACCCTTAACAGTTCCCAACTTACTTGAAAATAGATTAGGAAATTTGGCCAAAATCTTGCTAATGTCAGAAGTATGGGTGGTGAGACTTAAACAGTCAGTTAACGGAAATGGAGCATTTCTGAAGCCAGCAGGCGAATAATCTTGCGGAGGTTTACCAAGAGCAATTGGATTTTCAGAACCTGGAATTAAATAAAGACCCATTTTTGCAAGGTCTTGCCAGCCAATGATGTTGCGTCCTTTGACCGCAACATATACTTTTGTGAAAATGGACCTCCCTAGACATTCTAGCCTAGAATTAAAGTAGCCCAACATGTCAATGTCAAATTCACCAAATGCTTTTGGGTTGACATCTGTTGGAACTAAAGATACTGATCCTTGCCATTTTTCTAGAAATATGACATCTGACAAAATAGTAATTGGGGACCCGGAATCAGCCATAATAGAAATCTCTATATCACCAAAGAATGCTGTACCTAAAGGCCCTTTCACCAAATGTGTAGTAGAAACAAAATTACATTCAATTGATACCACCATATCTTGGAAATTGTCTGTACAATCGTCGACAGTACCCGAGTATTTAATGCTATTAATACCAGTATGTTTCTTGACGGATCTACATGAGGTCTGGAAGTGACCTATTTTCTTGCACAATACACATCTCTTCCCAATAGCAGGACACATGGGACTATTACCCAGGTGTGATCTAGATCCGCATCTATAACAAATAATATTAGTTTTCCTAAACCCTTGCTTAAAAGGCTTGCTAGCACTAACAGCATTAATAGAATTGGAAACATCCTGAAACGGCGTTTTACAAGAGAAGGACGACTGATCACTTTGGAGCACTCTGGAAGTGGTGATAGACCTCTCGATGCTCTTGGCAATGTCTATAGTTTCTTGAAGTGTAGGTTTTCTACAACTCAATAATCGCTCTTGATTTTCTTTGAATGGCACGCAAAGACAAATTGATCATGTATGTAAATGTCTGGGTTTGCCTCGAATTTGCAAGTTGAAGCTAACAATCTCAATTGTGCGATGTATTCTTCAACAGTCTCATCTTCATGCTGCCTTCTCCTAAAAAAATTGTGTCTTTCAAGCATTATATTCGGTTCTTCGTCATAGGGATTTGCAAGACGAGATAATGCCTCATTGTAAGCATTCCAGTGATCTGCATCACCAGCCTCACCAGCCGGAGTTGGACTTTTGGGTAGCTTTTCAAATACATGCTGTGCTGTAACACCTAGACACCCATACAAAATCGCAACTTTCCGTGCAGGAGAAAATTTAACAGCATCAATGGCAACAATATGGTTTTCAAATGCCTTTACCCACTGACGCCAGGGGATGCTTGGTTTTCCTGGATTCTGTAAAAACGGAGGAGGTTGTGCAAATTGTTGGGAAGACGCCATGGAAGAAAAGATATAGTAATAGTTTACCCAGAAAAGGTTAACAAGGCTTTTAAATTTTGAAGAAAACGCCTCTTATAACTTCCTTTCTCTTTTTTTTTAGATGTCAAGAGAGAATAAATAAATAAATAAATATAATAAATAAATAAATAAAGAGAATAAGGAGTCAAGTATAATGGAAGGTGTGCAGGCTTAACCAGACCACTTATGCAAAAAGATGTGCCTGTCACCGTTAAATTTCAGAGTCTGAGTGAGTTGTCCTGGCAAAAATTGTTTTTAAATATAATGCTTAAGGTGTGCCTGTCACCGTAGAAGAGTGCAGGCTAGATCCTACCTTGATCTGCGTGAGAAAACGAAGTCGAGCCTGATCCGTGTCTTCCTACTTCGACAGAAGTATAACACGCGTTGCTAGGCGACTGTAATCCGATGAAATGGCCGCTTGACGCATGCGCGGTGAAACTGATGCTTCAATTCGTGTAGCGGATCCACACAAGCAGCGATGAACAGCTGACGTCATGCGGCGTTCAGGGAAAACACAGTAGTTGCTGAAGAGAGAGGGGAGGAGTCAACCCCAAGCAACCAGAGGCTAGGCGAAGCAGGATCACACCAGCGAGGCAGGAACGAAAGAAATTGGAGGTGGCGAGGTAAATGCAGTTTGGTTGGTGGGTGTTGAAGAGGATTCTTCTCCCGCTCGTAGCCAAATGTTATAGAAGAAAAGCGGAGTCCTTTGACGTTGATTGAAGAAGGGTTTTATTCTCATATAACAACACCCACGACCAGACGCTCCCGCTGTGCACCAGGACCCCAGGCAACTGAACTAACGTTGTCGGAACCTGGAACGCATCGAGCAGCGTCCGACCATGGCAACACATTCAAAGGAGGCACAGCCTCGTGAAACATCCTCGCGCTGTCCTCCAGCGCGAGCATGAGAATTAGCAGATAACAATGAGGCTCTCTCAACGTTCCTAAGAGCACTTTAGGCCTTTGCTTTCTCTTACTCAGCTATCTAAGACAGCTAGGTTACAGAACTTTAAAATGCGCATGTCTGGCTGACTGGAACCAGAGACGGCCGACAAAAGTATAAACTTTATTACCGTTTTATTTTTCCGCTCTGGGGCTCTTGAGGCGACACTCCTGGCCCAAGGTACCCTTCTGGGTGAAGGTGTGCTTTACACATACACGTTATTTTTCACCTATCCAAATCTGACACGTGACAAACAGAGGTTAGGGTATTTGACAGTGTTGCACTCTCTGTTGTATTTAATTGTTGTCTGCACTGTGGCGTTTAAATGCCATGCTGCAGAAAACGAAACGTAAGATGCCTGTTGTCAGGCGTAAGAGCTCCTCCAATCAGCACCCGTTTGTGCATTCAGGCACTTGTAAATCTGCTCTTTAAAAGATTAACTAAACCTGGACGTGTAAAACAAGTACAACAGGACGGAATGAACTATTCACACCAGCCGTGGCGTTACGATTATTCTCGTCTGTCCAGTACCTGAACTTTCTGAATCAACAATTACTTCTCTCAGTACTTTACCTGCCCAGCGGTTGTGTGCCAGGGGTCTGTGTTTGTGACAAAACCTGGCACTGCTGCTGTCTATGCTGTGACTTTCCTGCAAATGATAATACTTGCACTGATGTTATTTAATGTACACTTCACCATTATTCAAGTGTGCCCAGGAGTGAAGTCCGGACTCCATGCCCATTCAAACACTGGCCTCTTCGCTGAGACTGCAAACAGCAATCAGCATTGCACTCATAAAAGTGTAGCAACCCTGCCCGGAAGTTCTGATATTGCTGAGCTAACACCAGCCCCACTGAGAGGTTCTGCTACTGCACCATTAAGAGTGTATCCCCTCTGCTGAGACATTCTCATACCACCAGTTTTAAAGCGTAGCATCTTTAGTAAAAAGGGCCCTCATTTCCCCAATTAAAATATGGTAGTTCTGCTAGAATGTGCAACTAGCGCCCCATGACACCTGTAGGAGCTTTGCTGAGAAGCGCTAGTCTCAACCAGAGCAAGGCAGTCCTGCTGAGAAGTGCTCATACAGGCTCATTAAAAGGACAGCAGCCCTGGTAAGACGTCCAATGCTGAGGAGTCATGGCTCTGTTCTATTTCAAATATGGCAGCCCGGATGAGTATCAATAAAAGTCTTTATTCGGTTCTAAAATAGGGGCGGGTGCAACTTGCAGTTTAGTTCCGAAGAATCATGCAGAATGACATTAAAATTCACCAGTGTCCGCGGAATTCCGCGACGGGGCTGAGTTGGCATTTTCTTCATTGAAAATGCACCCTTGAGTCTAAAAATGGATGTGAAGATGCATTTTGCGCAAAGAAAATCGTGCAGCCAAATCCCACCCACTGCTCTTGCACACTCTGCGGTGAATACAAGTTTTAGTGACTGCAAAGTATGCTGAAGCGCCAAGGAGTATGCAGTGGTTCCTAACTTTAGAAGCTGCCGCATGATTTACAATTCTACCATCAGAGAAGTGGAAATTTAATTTTTCAGTAATTCCGTGTTACAAGAGTGATGAAAAATTGCAAAACAACACATCAGATTTTAGGAAAGACCACAAAGCAAAACATACTTTGTATCAAACAGCATTTGTAAGCGAATCAATGCAGGTCTACATCTAATAAAACCATGTTTCTTTAAAAGTGGGATTAAATATCTGATTGATAAAAATCAATAAGATTTTCAAAAAAGAGTAAAGTGAAAAAGAGTCAGAGGAAGACAAAGACAAAGAGAAGTGAAAATAAACTGATCCGTAGGAGGGGAAACATAACCTTGAATAATACACAGCCTAGAGCTGCAAAGGAGAGTTTGTTGCTTCTATGGGTGTTTAACAACAAATAAAAAACACCCCTGACCTTTCTCAATTTCTCTATTTTTAATGATCAAGGTCCTAGATTTTGGTGACCGAAGCCCACAAACTATGACGTGTCTTTGAAGAGTAAGGGCATGCTTTACTAACCTTTCACGTAACACACTGCAGCAAAGCAACTTGCTGCTCTTAGTTGTGTGATAGGGAGAGAGCAGAAACGCGCCATATCTACTATGCTGTGTCGCACGTCTGCTCTCTCAAAGCACTTGTGCGCTTCAGGCAGCCTAGCACCAATGCAGAAGCGCTTCCACCACAGTGCAAGGGAGTGTGCCTTAGAGTAAGAATAGTTTTCGTGCAGGAAGGGGCACATTCCTGCACAAAAACAATCTCTTGAGGCATTTTACTCTTTCTATGCTTACTGCAGATTGCAGGACACATAGAAAGAGGAAATAAAGATGAGAAAAAACGATTTTTATATGTAGCACCCCCAGCATGGATAGTTTTTTCCGCAATAATTTCACTGCAAATGTTGCACTGATATTATCAATAATGCCATAGAAGATGTCATGAGTGATGTCATATTTGGGGTTATTAGCAGTGCATGGCGAGGGCGTGAGTTATAATTACCTTAGGGCATGAGTTATAGTTATTTGAGATAACTATAACTATTACTGCAGAATTTCTATGGTTTTGTGTGTGAAAAATCTGAACCTAACTATATCGTCCCTGTAACCTTTTTTTTAATTTTTTTAGAATATATTTTATTGTTTTATTGCAAAGGAAGAAGAACAAAAGAAACAAAAACAAAACATAAGCATAAAGACATAAAGACGCGTTCATGACTGAGGTCCCCACAGCCGCATGCCGGAGCACGGGGCTCTACTCTCAACATAATCAGTGGTTTTCCGAAGCACAACATAAGTACAGATAGGATGAGCACAAATATGCAATAGCACAGGGTGCCTCTCACCCGCAAAAAGCATCCACATCACTGACAGCCCAAGGGCAGTGAAAATGACACGTCCCTCTGCAGTAGTATCGGGCCAGGAAGTCCAGCGCTGTGTTTCCAGACACACCTGTGTCTTATAGACCAGCTACTCCATTGCGGCACAATAGTCCACAATAGTACATGCCCCTTGTACACTCATGCACAAGTCATAACTGAGTCACAAGAAAAAAGGTTAAAAAAAAGGGGGCAGGGTAGAAACATCCTGACCCCCAGACCTCTATGGGGGGGACCCACAAGTTATGTTATTAAACTGTATTCAATTTTTTATAACATCAGTACAAAAATATCGATGTTATTAATATAGTTGTATAAAATATCGTTTTTTAAATATATATGAACTAAAATATTAAATATTAAATAGTAAAATAATAAAAAATATTTAATATATATCTTAACGAATATAACAAATAAACTTAATATAAAAAAGTTAAACACATATATATTAATCAAAATATATTTACATATATCTACTTACAAAAAAGTTATTAAACTAATAAGTTTAATGTTATATTATAATTTATAAATAATATAAAAACAAATAAATATATATATGGTATGTACATACGTTCCTTATCATCTTTTAGGATTGCGATATTTATCGTTTAAGATTATTGCCAATTGTCATCCATCAAGCTGAATTCTTTGCATTGAAGTATGTGATGAACTACATAACACTAGAGTAACTCCTCTGTGTCTATGGCAACGTAGAGATGTGACTTACTGACTGACTGATAGCTTATAAAGCGTACTATTGCCGAGGCGTCTTGGCGCTGAGGTGAGTGGAAACCAAACAGGCACTGATTGATCCTAGGGCATTGAGAAGAGGCAGGTCTTTATCGATTTCCTGAAAAGGGCCCTGTTTGATTGTAATATAGTCGTCAAGGAGAGAGAGTTCCACAGGGTGGCTGCTTGATATGAGAAACCCTTTCCTCCCCATCTGGGTCTTTTTATCTTAGGGACCTGGACCAATCCTGCATTGGCAGACCTGAGACAACGTTGCGGCTGGTATAGAGGAAATAGGTTTTGAATATCCACATCTCCTCCTCCGTACAGAGCCTTATGCACTAAACAAAGTGCCTTAAAGTCCACTTTCCGATGAACTGGAAGCCAATGGAGCTGCTTAAAACTAGCAGACGTGGGGTGATGTTTTGGTAAATCAAGCAAAACCCGGGCAGCAGCGTTTTGAAGTGACTGAAGTTTAGTGATCTGTCCTTTGTCAGACATTTGTGACATTTACTTATTTAATTTACATTTTCATACTTTTTTTATCATTTCTATTATTAATTCTGTGATTACGATATTTATCGTTGTACAGCACTCAAAATTATTGTTCATGAGGTCCGAACCTTTGCATTGACATCCTTGATGAATTGTGAACAACAGGGTAACTTTTCTGTCCCTATTATGACGTAAAATTATTTAAATGTTTACCTGCTAGCACTCTGGTAACTTGATGAAGGCCTCTATGGCTGAAACGCGTTGTTTTTGAGCGATTTAACACTCATAATACTTTGTCGGTGTGCCGCCTCATTACTTTGGTTTGACTAAGTTTGCACATTTGTGGCTGACCGCTGCCACGGCAGGCCCCGGCACGTACTGCCTGGCGTGCGGCGTTCGGCGGGAATTTTCTTTAGAAAAACAAATATATAAATAAATAAATATATATGTGTGTGTATATATATATATATACTCACTTAAAAAACCATAGGTTTCACACATGTTATAGTTAGGTGGATATTTCACTCGTAAAAAACCAATGAAATTCCCCCGTTATAGTTAGTTCAGATAACTATAACTCGCGCGCCCGCAATCCACTGCTGATGACGTCACATATTACATCACTCATGACATGGTCAGTGGCATCACTCATGACATCACTGATAACATCATCCTTGTGATAGAGTGGCGGCCGCGCGAGTTATAGTTATCTGAACTAACTATAACGGGGGAATTTCATTGGTTTTTTACGAGTGAAATATCCACCTAACTATAACATGTGTGAAACCTATGGTTTTTTAAGTGAATTTGCAAGGTTTTTTAAATGCTAATTCCTAACTATAACGTGTGTGAAACCTATGGTTTTTTCAGTGAATTTGTACGGTTTTTTAAATGTTATGTATGTATTATTATTTTTTTATATATTTATTTTACAATAAACTACGTATTAAAAAAATGTAATTTTTTTTTATTTTTAATTTTTTGGTTTTTCACTGTGCGCGCACGGTGCGCGCACCCCCGCAATTTAAAAAAAAAAAATTAAAATGTTTTTTTCTGCCTTCGGGGTCCTTCAGGGACCCTCTGACAAAGGCTAGGGGGTCAGGAACTCTCTACCCTACCCCCTTTTCACGTTCGCCACCTTCCTTTTTCACTCTGGCACTGAAAACAAACAAAATGGCGGCCGACACTTCCTGATTTCGACCGATTCGAACGTTGACTAACATGTAACCACCAATCAGAATTACGCTCACGCACGTTAGGATGCTGGCACGGTGCGCGCACGGTGCTGGCACGGTGCGCGCACCGTGCGCGGCTATAGATATGTATGTGCTTTTAACTGCAATTTTCTCAGGAACTACTGAACAGATTGACTTCATATATGCAAAAGGCACATCCCTGAGCTGAGGACTACCTCTCTGCCAAATTTCAAGTAATTCTGTTCAGCCGTTCGGGCTGTACCTTGGACTAAAGGTCCCTATGGAAAATTGCATGAGGAAAACGCGTTTTGGGACCCCCCTTTTTTCTCAGCCCCCGATTGACGAATCCCCCCGAGACTTTCAGGGTAGGAGCGGAGCGGCCCACCTATTTTGAAAATTTCGCGAGGATTCGTCAACCGGCGCCAAAGTTATTCCAAATAGAATGTTGCAGATTTCCTATGGAAACACGGTCATAAGTATAACTGTCTACTGGCGACCGCCAGTAGATTATATATATATATATATATATATATATTCACTTAAAAAACCATAGGTTTCACACAAGTTATAGTTAGCTGTACATTTCACTCGTAAAAAACCAATGAAATTCCACGTTATAGTTAGATCAGGTAACTATAACTTGCGCGATCGCAATCCACAATGTGTCATTTGAGATGTCATCATTGATGTGATGAGTGATGTCACTGACCATGTCATGAGTGATGTAATATGTGACGTCATCAGCAGTGGATTGCGGTCGCGCAAGTTATAGTTACCTGATCTAACTATAACGTGGAATTTCATTGGTTTTTTACGAGTGAAATGTACAGCTAACTATAACTTGTGTGAAACCTATGGTTTTTTAAGTGAATTTGCAAGGTTTTTTAAATGCTAATTCCTAACTATAACGTGTGTGAAACCTATGGTTTTTTCAGTGAATTTGTACGGTTTTTTAAATGCTAAGTTATCTATTTATTGTTAATTTTTGCGCGGGCACGGTTAAGCTTACCGTACACGCACTCCGCGATTTTTTTTAAAAATTATTAAATTTATTTTTCATAGTTTTTGGTCCTTTGTGAACCCCCTGACGAACGCTAGGGGGTCTGCAACTCTCTTCGTTGCCCCCTTTTCATGTTATCAACCTTTGTTTTTCAGTGCGAGAGACAGAAAATGGCGGCCGATACTTCCTGGTTTCGACCGATTCGAATGTTTACTTTGATCTAACAACCAATCAGAATCGCGCTCGCGCACGTCACTGTACGCGTACGGTAAGCTTACCGTAAGCGCACGGAGCGCGCTTACAGATATATATATTGATTTAAATGCTATTTTCTCAGAAACTACTGAACAGATTTACACCAGACCTACAAAAGGCACTTCCTTGACCTGTGGACTACCTCTCTGCCAAATTACAAGTAATTCTGTTCAGCTGTTCGGGCTGTAGCTGTGTCTAAAGGTCCTATGGAAAAATGCATGGGGAAAACGCGTTTTGGGACCCCCCTTTTTTCTCAGCCCCCGCTTGACGAATCACCCCGAGACTTTCAGGGTAGGAGCGGAGCATAGCGCCCCATTAGTTTTGAAAATTTCGCGAGGATTCGTCGACCGGCGCCAAAGTTATTCCAAATAGAATGTTGCGGATTTCCTATGGAAACAGGGTCCTAACTATAACTATCTACTGGCGACCGCCAGTAGATAATATATATATATATATACACACACACATATACCATCAACATAACACCTTAAAAAAATGTTAGAATAACATAAAGAAATTAAACAACTTAAAAATCTTTAAATGTAGCAAAAATTATTTTGCACATTAAACATATGGATATAATTCGGTATTGGAAAGGGAGCAGGTTGGAGACATGAATACCAACCCACTGTGGATGGGCATAATACGGCCGGTCAGGTCTTGGAACTGCCCGTTGCAGAAGTGCGGATCTGTGGACCACGAGTGCGTGGTACCTGGGACTTTTGGTTTTCCTGATGAAGGCTACAGGTATTGGCAGGGAGCAGGTTGGAGACATGAATGCCAACCCACTGTGCTAATAATTTGGGCACGAGACTGTGAGCAACATCGAGACCCACTGGGGTTTTATTTTATTTTGCAGCACTAAAAACACCATAATGCTCAGAGGCCCGTTGGGGCGGGGCATCGTTGAAATATAAACATGTGACTGCAGTCTTCGCTGTTGACTCTGTGCCTAGCCTGTGAACAAGGGTGTGGAAGCCCAAAACGCGACTGGCTTTCATTCATAAGGTATCCTGTCCCTACTGTGCTCGCTGCACCTTCATTAAAGGAATTTGAATCCACCTGAGGGCACCCCTTTGTGTTGTTGGATATATATATACATATACCATCAAAATAAAACCTTTAAAAAAGTTATAATTAGATAAAGATATTAAACAACTTAAAAATCTTTAAATGTAGCAAAAACTTTAAATGTAGCAAAAACTATTTTTCACATTAAACATATTCATAATAAAAACTATTATAATTTTAAATAAACAAAAACATCATAATATACACTATAACAGCATAAATTAAATTATAAAATATAACATTTAATACATATACTGTTCCCACTACAATTTATACCAAACTATGCAAGCTATTAAAATTAATATATAAAATATTTATTACTCCCATGTCACACAGCGCAAACATAATAAAAGTGGTTAAAATTCACAAATCTTCCTCCAATAAATGCAACAGTAGTAAAAGCATTGGATTGCGGATAAGTAATATTTACTGTACCCATCCCAGCCAGTCCAACAGCAGCAAAACTGTTGGAGTGCAAAGGGATATATTTACTATTCCCACTCCAATCACTACATCAGTAGGGAAAGCGTAAGACTGCAGAGGGGTAAAATTTACTATTCCCACCCCAATGAGTGTAACAGTAGAGAAAGTGTTGGATAGTGGAGGGGTAACATTTGCTATTCTCACTCCAGTCATTACAACATAAGGGAAAGTGTTGGATTGCGGAGGGTTACAATTTACTATTCCCACTCCAATAGGTGCAACAGTAGGGAAATTGTTGGTTAGTGGAAGGTAAAATGTACTATTCCCACCCCAGTCTGTTCAACATTAAAAACAAACAAACAAAATATCTTCAACAAAATAAAACTATTTTAAAAAACAAAGTAAATAAAAAATATATAAATATGGTGAAAAATAAAAATGTATTTCATATTAAAAAAAGTAAAAAATATATTTCAATCTTAAATACATATCACAAATACCTACAAATATTATTATAAATAAAATACAAACATAATTTTCCTACAAATAAATATTTTTACTTAGAAATTATTCTTTAACAAAAACACTATTTATCACATACATTTAGTTTAGTTACTGCCCACTCTATAACAGCACAAAACTCACAACCTGCACCTAAAAACATTCTTTACACTATTATTATAAATATTCATCAACACTCACTTTCATTAAATATGTATTATTAATTAATTATAATTAATATACTTTCCACAATAGATCCCCACAAAGCACACAATACACTCATAACATGTACCATTTTTTTACACAATTAACATAATTAATTATTACATTAATAATTAATATTAATTTAAAGAAAATATTAATTGCTTAAATTTAATTTATTTCCCATCCCATACCCCTACAAAACCCACATCTAAAATCTAAAGAAAACAATTATTTGCACAATTAACATAAGTAATTATCAATTAAATAAATATTATTAATTAGAAACCAAATTATAATCATTAAACTTAATTAACTTTACACTCTACCTCTGTAATCCCCACTACACGCACCTAAAATTAAACTTTAAAAAACGAATTACACAATTTTCGAATAAATAACTAATAGTATTTAACAACTCATTATCAAGTAAATAAAAATAAATAAACAATTCACATAATTAATCATTAATTAATTAATATTAATTATCAACTAATTGTTAATTAATTAAAAATAAATTACTTCCCACCCATTACCCCTATAGCCCCACAACCTGCACCTAAAATAAATTACACAATTAGCATGCTGAATTATCAATTAATTAATTAATATTAATTGACAACTAATTATTAATTAACTAAAAGTTACACAATTAAAATAATTAATTATCAGTTAATTAATTGATAGTAATTATCAATTAATTATTAGATAAAAATAAATTACTTCGCACCCTTTACCCTTATACCCCCAAAACCGGCACCTAAAATAAATACACTATTAGCATAATTAATGATAATTTAATTAATTAATATTAATTAACAACTAATTATTATTTAAATGAAAATATATTACCACCCACCCTCTACTCTTATAAACGACACAACCCACACATTTTACCAATTTAAAAAAACAAACCAAGTAATACAATTAAATATCAATTAAAAAAATATTACTAAATAAAAGATCATTATTTATTTATTATAATAAAATTACTTCCCACCATATTCCCTATAAACCCACAACCCACCACAGGTCTAAAAAACATAACATTTATTTAAATTAAATGTAATAACTAGTAAAAATGTAACACATATATTAAAAAACATAAATAAGACTTATACAACTAAATTACATTACGTACATTTAAAATAAATACTAAAATACATAACACTAATTACAAAACGATATTTTAAACAACTATATTTTTGCAAACGATATTAATGACTTCTATATTTTAAAAATCGATTTTACTTACCTTCAAATCGATATTCTTGACATTAATATTCTTGGCATTAATATTTTCATGTCACAGTATTTTAAACCCGATGTTCATGGCTGTCGATATTTGCAACTTGATATTTTGTCTAAACACCAGTCCTGGAAATGAGAAGGACATGCCACCAGTTCTGAATCGCTGTATCCTTGAGATCTTGGACAACAAAACGTTAGTTAAATGAAGGCGCCTGTATGGAGCATAGAAGGAGATCCTTGCTCTGAGATACCCAGCGCCATTCTGATGAAGGGCCCTGTACCAGTAACAAGGTCTTGAAAAGGATCCTCTTCCTGAAAGGGAACTAGTGCAATGACCTGCTGCGTTTTGGACCACCTACAATCTATTGGACTGTTAGTCCGGAAGGCCCAGGTACAGTGCATTTCCGTAGTCAAACCTAGATGTTATTCTGGCCTGCACTACCTGTTTCTGACCCGAGAAAGTGCAAAAACTTTTTTAGCACATCCTAAAGACCAACGCAAGTCCCCGCTGCTGCATTAACCTGAGGTAGAAAAGAGAGGCCGCCATCAAACTTAGGGGCCGATTACGATGTCGTGCGGAAACTTTTCGCCCGACACGTCTCGAATTCAAACCGACCGACTCTCAGTCAGTGGTTCCGCCCGGCCAATAACGATGCGACCGAACACTATTCGGTCGGAGTCCGATTGATTCCTATGGGAGCCTGTGTTCCACCTGACAACTGGCCGTCACACAGGCTTCAATGGGGAAATGGGGTGTGTGAGTAAAACCCTGCACTCTGTTGCGGGCATCCCGCGATGCCTGCCACACAGTGCAGGGTTTTACGGGGGGGGTCCCTTAGGTACCGCCTCAGCCCCCAACCGCAGGCCACAGGATGGAGGGGGGCCTGCCAGGGGCTCCCAAAGTCCTTTTCCGACAGCCTTTCCATTTTGGACAGGCCGACTCGGGAAACCAACGTCAAAAACGCTCGGTTGGAAGCGCTGTTCATAGAGCTGTACAATGCGTTTCTGACTGACACGAATGCTCGGAGAGCCGGTTGTAACCGATTCGGAAAGACCGCGTGGTTTACAATCCAACCGCGAACATCGTAATCGTTTGGGCTGATTGTATATCGACTGAGTTGGTCGGAAGCGTTCTGACACAGTCGAGGAGATTCCGAATGTCAGGTGGAGGCTTTCCGCACGACATCGTAATTCGCCTCAATATGCCTAACAAAGCTAGTCTGGCATAATGGAAGAGGAGCATCAACTGGCCACAAGGACTAGATCAATCTTCTCAGTATTACATTTGAGCTGGTGGTGCATCAGCCATTGAAAAGCTGCTGTCAGACAGGCTCTAATCTTTTCACCAGGGAACACTTCATGCCTGCCCCAGGAAAACAATAGCTTGGTGTCATCAGCATAGGAGATTATTTTTGCTCTCAGAGCCTCAGCCAGTAGAGCAAGGGAATTAAGATAAATATTAAATAGGGTATGGCTCAATCCGAGCCCTGTGGCACTGCCACTAGCGAATAACATGACCCAAATGAAAAAGGAGGACACCAGACCTCTTGACCTCTTCGCTCAAGGAACGAAGCCCGCCGGCCTAACGCAGACGCCCTGATTCCAATAGTTTGAAGATGGGCCAAGAGTGTGGTGTGGTGTACTGTGTTAGAGGCCGCTGAGAGATCTAACATAATCAGCACTGCCTTGCCCCAAACATCTAAGGTACCCCTGATGTAATCTGCCAACTCCTCTAGCGCGGTTTCCATTCTGAAGCTGATGTGGAAGCCAGAGAGGCTTAGATGTATGTCACCAACCTGAGAGTGATGACACAATACATTATCCCCCTAGAGCTGACTGCGCCCTTCTTTTATGATAAGTCCGGGACGTCAAGAGAGAACAAACAGGAACTCAGGCAACTACTGACGAACTTGGAGACTGGCACATCCCTGAATGGAAGGAGGCAGATTCTGGAACAGGAAGGGGAGAAGAGACAGAAGAACGAGGCTGTTCGGAGTCTGACGTGATATCGGCGGAGTGTGCTGATGGACTGTCGGGACCGAAAGAAGTGGAAGCCAAGACGTCGAGCAGTAAAGAACCGGAGAACGCTACCTGGGGAGGAGTAGCGGAGCCTACAGGAGTCATCCCGAAGTCGCGTCTTGTTCGCAGGCAAAGCACAACTTCCAGCCATGTTCAAGGAGGAGAGCAGCTTCGGTAGGTGTATGGACGGCTTGAGTCGGGGAGTGGGAGGGGAAATCCTAAATGGGAGATGAAAGAAAAATAAAAGCCCCTAACCAAGTACAAGATAAGGGAGGGGGGGTGGACGATTACCTCTATCCTTACCCAGTAAGTATAGCAACCTGTATTAGGAATTTAAAAGGGAAATAGAATTATTGTCCCTATATTTGTTTTCTGTTAGTATAGGTGCTTATGAGAGGACTTTTAATTTCTTTTGGTTATAAACATTTATTTTTATATATCGCTAACAATTCTTTACCTATAAGCACCTTTGTCAATAACCTCACAAGAGAGAGAAGAACAGCTAATTTAGGAATCAATGGCCTAACCTCACCAAATACAGAAATAAGAAAATAAATATAATAGGAACTTACGGGATATTTAAATGTTGTCGAGGGTGCTGGCTGACTGGAACTCCAAATATCCTAAAAAGAAGAACAAGGACATTAATTGAGACATCCAATCCTCAATTTAACGATATTATTAAGTACAATATACCGCCGCCTTGTCCATCCGTAGCTAGTGTTCTTTGGATTTCGACTGAATATCATCCGTAGCTGAAACACTTTTCTCAACCTTCTCCAGTTGCGTTTCATGTGTGTCGAAGCGGTGCTTAACTTGGTCCAGGTGACTGTAAGAAGGTCCAGTTTGGAGTCTTTGGTTTTAAGGCTTGTTTTTACATCCAGAAGTAGCGCACAGATATCAATATCCCGTGCGTCTCCCGCACCCAATTGTGTAGCGTTAGGCTTAGGACCCTGGACCTGCTCAGCATTTTTGGTGAGGCACCGGCTTTCAAAGGAAATCTTGGACTGCTTAATGTTGTGTTTCACTATATTGCACAATTAACAAAAATGAAATGTTGTACTTGTATAGCGCACTGCTGCCCCAGCAACGGGGCGTCCTGGCACTTGTACTCATACCGCTGTGGAACCCTTCCTGGCTTTCCCTGTGAAATGTCCACTCCTGGGCACCCCCAAGGTGCAGCCAGGTATCCCCAGTGCTGTTGGGGCCGTTGTGGAGATTAAGCAAGCTATTGCCCAGAGTTGCAGAGTGGGACCCATGATTAGAGTAGGCACCGAGGCGAGAATTATCAGGTCAGAGGAAATTGAACCCAAGACCCGCCGAGGCGGGAATTGAACCCTGGTCCCGGGCTAGATCTCTGCATCAGGGTCTGCCGCTCTAACCATTGAGCCACACTGCTCCACAGAGAGTGTGAACAGTGTGAGGTAACACAGTCCAGGTCAGAAGAGATTGGGAGGTAGTATGCCTCCACACAACTGAATCGGATCGTGGAGAGTTCAGATCAAGCAGATGTCCTAGGGGCCGTGGACTCCCACCACACCCCAGGTAACCATCACTACAGGGGACACGAGCAGACTGCAACCTGACCGGTGACAATACTTTGCGGCAAGTGAAGGCTGTAGGGACCATATGAAAAATAGTTCGCAAATGCGAAAAATTTGGTTCACTCCGGATGGCCAGAGCTATTAGTGATGAAAGTCGCAAGTTGGCCCTTACGCAACTTTATAGAGCGTTAGGTTGATTATAGCAGGTCACAGTCATTAAACGAGCGCCAGCACTAAGGCGGGTGTATAAACCTAGGAAAATAGAAATGGTACAGTGCCAAGTTTTAGGAGGCAACTGGTTAAATGGCAAACATCGTGGCTGATTTACTTGTACTGAGGAGAGGCTGCAATACCTCCAGGGCAGTAGTTGCAAGTTAGTCGATCAGCTCGTATCCCCCTTCTTAGCCCAGTACCCTACTGATGTCCAAGTGTACCACAATGCTTAGGCGGGGCACCAAGAAGCAGGAACCAAAAACAAGCAGAGGAGCCGAATGCAGCAGGCCAGAGCGTCTGCCAATTAATCTGTAGCAGTCCCCAGGGGAGTAAAGTGGCATATCACTCACCAAATATCACCACTAGCTTAGGACCGCCAGCTACAACTATTCAACCATTATCGGCTCTGCCCCAGCCCTGCCTCCAGGATGTGGTGGATCGCCTGAGAGGTTGGCTCGGGGCCACTCTCCCACAACATGGCCCCTTAGGCTGATGAATACAGGAAAAAGAAAGCATACCAAATGATCATATCATAAACATTAACATAAAACATGCACAGAAGGTTCTCCACATCCCACCCCAACCACCACCCAACAGTTGTTCCCAGAATTCTCCGCGAACAAGAGTTCAAGTCTGTTCCCTAAGTCCCCATCTGTTGTCCCCATAGGTTAGAATCTCTTCTTCAACACCAGAGTTAATGGTGTAGACAAGGCTTCAGAGTATTTCTCCTATAGTCTGCCCTCCTCTGCCAGATGTTGGGATGTTTCTGGGGGCCTTCCCTCGCCTGGTACATCGAATTCCATTAGTTTCTAAGAGCCAAGAGAGAGTGTGTGCTGTGCAGCACCAGTGAGGAGTTTGCCTTCCAGCGGGTTGAATTCTGGAAGTGTTTCAAGATGTCTAATATAAGGGGTAATGGCGTGTAGTAGCGATGGAATTGGCTGTGGTGCAATTGATATTCAAGCTGTAGTTCTTGAAATTATTTCAGAATGGTGCCATTCATTGCATCACCTAGGATTGAGATACCCATCGCATCCTATTTCCCAAAACCTTCCAGTCGAATCGAGCCACCTGCTGCAACGCTGTTCCGTGCCATAATGGCGCCCACTCGGTTAGCGATCCCCACCACCCCATGCGTCACAGAGAACTCCGCCATATATGTCTTTAGCCTTTAATTCATTTCCAGTCATCCATTTGTGTTGAAACTGATCTTCAGATTGCACTAATTCAAAGTGTACAGCGCTTATTTGTATGAGCCAATATGAATCATGTTTTCTTATGTTGTGCATTAAAACTATAAATGGTTTCGATATCTGTTCTAAGAACCCCTGTGTACTAGGAATCACCCATAAAGTTCTATTAAAATGACATGTAATAGATGTTTATTTTTACATTTAAATTGTTATTATAAGCATGTGGTTGTCACTTTAGTTGCCAGCATGACCTCTTTTTATCCTTCTTTTTATTTTGGGACACATGCTTCCAATAATAAATAAATAAAATGTCACTACCAAATCTGCCTGCCAAGGCCTAACATTGGCAATGCTTGTTGGGTTTCTAATTACAAATTGCTCAAATTTGAAAACTAGGAGTTTTACATTTTGGCATGCGTCTGAATTCCAGAATTTGACCCAGATTGACAAATTTTGCACGCAACACAGCATAACAAAAAAATGTACTATGTTGCACAAGAGGGAATATTTACATCAATTGGCCTTCTGCTGTTGTCATCCCCTCTTCTGGCACACAAACAGGCTATTTTGCATAGTGCAGAGCTGAGTGTTCGCTTCCAGTACAAATTCCTATGCCTCAACAAACAGAGAAGGATCCCACGCATTGGACATGAGCTGAGCACTACCGCACACATGCAATGTCTGTTTTTTTGAGAAATAAACACATTTACCCTTGTTTATGCCTTCTTTCTGAATATCTTAGTAGATTGGGTTTTGCATCAAAACCTATTGGTATTTGCACTGATCCCTCCATAACATCCCATTAACACAAAGCAGCCCAAAGAGTTTTTGGGAAGAAGAGCATCTTTCCCGCACAAGTACCCATTTAGCTGCATAGTAAATACCATGCAAGAGTTTGTGTCGCTATGCTCCAGTATAAAGCCTTTGTAAATCTTGGCCAACGTTTCATCTGCATTCACCGCTAGTCCTAACATTTTCCACTTTTTCTGTTCCATGTGTAGAGCTGGATTTTCCTTCAGCCCTGCCTGCCTTGCTATCTCTTTTGCTCCACAGTCTGAGATTCTGCCTCCTGACGTCCCCTTCGAGCAGCGAGTCCAACAAGTGGTATTGAGCGGTTTTGGCTCCAGCCTTCAATACTGTACATTTGAACTCACGGTTGTTGTTGGCGCGCACCACTTCTGGGAGCTGTCAGCGCTGCTGGACCACTCAAGGGTCATACAAGTGCTTTGTTATTCTGCTCAATAGAAATTATTTTGCTTGTCAGCACAAATGGAAATTAGCTGAAAATGTCTTTATGGACGTAGCAAGCTTTTCCGCCATCACCCTCTCTTGAGAGGCTTTCGCTGCTTGGCTAAACCAAGTGCTTTGACTCATTCATCATTGTACTTCATCTGTTCCTCTGACCTGTAAGCCGGAGAACGCATACAGGCTGGCTGATTGATTCTGACATTTGTAGAGCTGAGAACTGTCCCCCAGTTTGGGATCCAGGAGCCGAGCAGGTTTCCTTTGTAGACGTAGGGGCCAATGGTGTAACGCAAAGTGATGGCCCCCTGCAAAATGTTATCAGGGACCACTGAGTTCCCCATATCTCACAGATATTCATTGTCCTTGGGCTGAATGGGGGCCCCCTGAAGTTCTAGATAACACCCCTGCCGAGGGGGCAATTTACGCAATTCTCATGCAACGCAGCACAGCAGCCAAAATTGCTGTGCGGCATTGTGTGAGAAGGAGGGGGCAGGAAAGTGCCGCATCTACAGAAATATGTCGCTCTCCTCCTCTCTCCCTAGCGCCGGTGCACAATCAGGCTGCCAAGTGCCACAGACACACCTTAGTATAGTTAATGTTTTGTTGTAGACGGGTACCTTTCCAGTAAAAAATCCTTAGATTACAGTAATTTACAAACATTTCCAACTTTATACTCTGCAGCACAAGCGCAGTTGGAAAAGAAAGGAGAAATACAAGCACTTCTCCTTCATTACGCCTATTTCAAAAGGGCGTTATTTTGTGATGCAAAACCCTCTCTACTTTTTTGTTTGCATCAAAAACCATGGATGGTGCAAGTGAAAGCCCATGCACCACCCATGGAACACCCTAGTCACTAAGTAATGCAAATCAGCATTAGGCACTACTTTGAGTTACTTTCTAATTATCAGCTTAAAACAAGTTTTGCGCTGGTGAGTAAATGGAAAATAAAAAAATTTGCATCAATTTTTGTCAGTTTTGTGATGCAACCATGGTGGACGCAAAATCTTAGTAAATATACTCCCTAGTAAGTTCAAAAAGCTTATTAGAAAATAAATATGCGACCAGAACCGACAGAGAAATGTGTCCAGGAACATAAATGATCATATTGAAATGTCTAAAGAGGGCCTGAAACATCTAAATGGTATTACATACAATACTTTGGGCCTGATTACGATGTCGGTTGGAGTTGCCTTCAACCGACATCACCACAGAGGTGGAACCAACCAACCTCAGGCCGGCGGTTCTGACACCGCAATGAGGATGCGACCACACATGGTGCGGTCTCATACTTCCATTTTGGAAGCTTGTGCGGCAGTCTGAAACCGCCTGCAGCACAAGCTCCCATTGAAACATGGAAGTGTCGAAACATCCCAGCACCGTGTGTCAGCCACCTGACGGTGCCTGCCACATGGTGCAGGGATGTGCCCCCTAGGGCCAGAAGTGGAGGGGCAGGAATGAAGGGGGCCCAGCTAGAGGCCTTCAAAGGCACTTTCCGACAGAAGTTCCATGTCAGAAAGGCCGACATGGAACTGCTGTCGAAAAGTGCCATCATAATCCCGACGGCAGAAATGCCGTCCTTAAGGGATTAGGAGGCTTTTCCGATAGCTGACGGGCTCCTTGAGCCCATTGGAACCCAGTTGGATCGCCCGGGCGCTTTAAACTCTGACCGCTGTCATTGTAATACATGCAAAAACAGCAGTTGATGGACAGAATGCAGAACAATGTCATACATTCACCCCAGTACAGAGATCTGGGCCTAAATCCATCGTTTTTTTGCTCACCATGCCATTCCAGTTTGAACCCAGCCATATGTAAATCAGTCTTGACCCTGTGCCCCATGGGAACAGTCCAGCCCGAACTGCCAAGCCAGGTCCTCTCTGGACTGGAATCAAGGATCCTAGGACCGGTTTCGGGGTTTCACCCCCCTTCAGCCAGGATAGCTTGATTCCAGTTGTGTGTCTTTTGCTTGTCATTGTAATACAGCGGTCGAAGTTTAAACCTACAATGTCGGTCAGAAAGCCTCCATAATTAGGCCAAAAGTGTTTTCAGCTATGGATAGCTTGATTCCAGTAGCATGGAGAGCATGGGACCTACGTCTAGGCATACCCGTCCCACTCGGGGTGACAAATGCAAAATCAACAGTTGATGGACAGAATGAAGAACAATGTCATACATTCACCAGCCATATGCAAATCAGTCTTGACCCTGTGCCTCATGGGACCAGTCCAGCCCAACTGCCAAGCCAGGTCCTCCCTGGACTGGAAACAAGCATCCTAGGACCGGTTTCGGGGTTTCACCCCTCTTCAGCCAGGATAGCTTGATTCCAGTTGTGTGTCTTTTGCTTGTCATTGTAATACAGCGGTCGAAGTTTAAACCTACAATGCCGGTCAGAAAGCCTCCATAATTAGGCCAAAAGTGTTTACAGCTATGTTCTAAACAGTACATGACTTTCTATTGATCAGAGTTAGAGGTGAGTTGTTCTAAATTTTTACCACGAAAAATAAAAACTTATTTCCTCTGTTCATGCTTTTTTGACAGATGGAAAAATATGTTTTTATTGCAGCTCTAAATTTTCGGGTGGGGCAGCAGTGTTTACACTGTTCTCGGTCACAGGCAATCAATGTAAGTTTTCATGTGGGGAGAAACACGAGATTATTCTGGCAGGTTAACTATTAATCATGTAGCAGTCATTTGAACTTGGCCCTGTCTGTTTAATAGAGTTGCAGCGAGACCAAGGTAAAAAGAGCATTTCATTAATCCGACCTGGACAGGATTACTGTTCTGATCATGAGCTGGCGGGATTTGTGGTCCAGTCAAAGGGCAATCGTTTTCAGCACTCGAAGATGAAACTTTACTAATAAGTGCGTCATTGAAGTGAAAGCCTATGTTTTGAACTTCTTTACCTAGTGCTGGGACTATCTCCAGTTCGACAGCCATTAGTCAGTTATAACTGGGGCATTAATTTACTCACCAACAAAAATTCTGCTTTTTTTGTGTTAATTTTCAAAGAGTTTGTTGACAGCCATGAAATTACTATAAATGGGGATAGGAAATTGGTCTGCAATTTCCTGCTTGCTTTGAATCAGCAGTGGATTCTTTTAACAGAGGTTTGACCAATGCTTACTTCTGACAGTCAGGAACTACACCCTGTTCGAGTGATGCATTGCACAAATCCTGGATATGGGATAAATTAGCTGCGTGTAGTATATTAAACATATAAGCAGAACAGAGATATAAAGTGGAGCCTGATTTAATAGAATGCATTAGCTGATGTGTTTTCTTCTCAGTAATTGATTTAAATTCCACCAGCATAGCCTTAGCTGAAAAATTAAAATACACTAGAAAGTTTTTCTCTGAATTCTTGTGTGTTAAAAGTTACCTATGTTCTCAATTTTCTTCTGAAAGTAATAGACAACAGTGTCACACAGTTGTTGAGATGCTTTAGTATTGTTTTGATAATAACCAGGGTTGGCCAGGAAATGTATACCCTTAAAAATCTCTTTTGTTTAAGTTTTAGTGTTAAATATTTTATGTGTATAGGAAGTGTTCACCCACATAAAGTTGCATGCTTCATCCTCGGGGTCTCCCTCTAACATTGGGTACTGGCAAAGCGTTCTATCAGTGATATCATATTATGTGCCCAGTCTAAATCCTGTCAACGTTGGGTCGGTCAAATCAAAACATATTCTAAACATTTATGAGGGTGGAGTAGGCAAGTCTTCAATTTTGTTCCTTTGCTCAAATAATTAATAATGGTCCATCTCCAGACTTCAACATTTTAGGAAGACATGTTTCTGCACCTATCAATTGCTTCACACTGTTAAGCACCTTCATCAGGACATAAATAATGTGTTCCTTGTTTATGACTAGATGAAGTACTTATAATACTCTAGGGTGAAACTATACGTGCCGATGCACCCTCAAGTGATTCTCTCTTTCCATTACATCACGGTCTTAAGTCAACTTAATTGCTGCTTATATTTCTTATTTCGTTATTATTGTATCCTTAACTTCACTCTGTTTTATTTACCAATGCGTGCGTATACGGTATTGAATCCAGAGAACTAAGACGTACAGCGTTCCTGTATGTCACTACTATGGTCCATGATCTTTTTCAATTTCTCTTTTAGTAGACCGTGTGCCTGAATAAGTGCGATGTAACGTCTGTCTAGAAGATGTGTTAAATGCAAACATTCTTTAGTCAGTTCTCATTAGCTATGTTTTATAGGAATGCATCCCCAGCAATATTTTGGATAGTTTGAAAAGTGAATAAGGGTGCTTCTAAGGTACGTAACTTTGAAGCAATTGAATAAAGAGATCTTACCACAGCAGCCAGAGAGATCCTTGCAGTGGCTGCCTGCCAGCGAGAGGATCTACTTCAAACTTAACCGCCCAGCTTTGAAATGTGCTTATAATGTAGCTTCAACCTCCCTTATGAACCTATTCAGGTCCACAGAGAACAAGGATTTTTTCTTTTTGGGATTTACTAATGCAAACTCTATTCCTCCTAGTGCAGCAGGAGGCCAACTTCCTGATGTCTTTCAGGAAGGTCTGGAAGGCTCCTTTGTTTTAAAGGGTTTGAGAGGATGGATGCTACTAAGACCAGTGCTCAGTAACTAATAGCCTTTTAATGAACCTCTGTAAAGCATGGAAACCCAGCATCTAGTTGTAAAATAACATATGATTTACCAACTGCCAATCTGAAATACTCATGAAATCCAAAGAGGTTCTTGGTCAAACTAACCCGAGATGACTACATACATTTACCAGGATTATTTTGCACTTGAGGTAAAGGGGGCTTTACGACAGAACATGAACAATGACACTGAGGTCTTACATCTAAATCAAATAGAGTATGAACAGGTGGAGTCCCAGTAGATAGACTTGAGGTGTAACTGATGGGGTTGCAAACCATTGACAGATTTCATTACAAGTCACAAGTAAGGTGAAAATGTCACTTTCTGATTTCTTTTTTCTTGTTACCTATAAGAATTTGCAATATTGACATTGTCTATCAGAAAAACATGTCAGACTCACAATGTCACTTTCGTAGGATAGTTTTTTGCTTTTGTCTCTTGAAAGCCATGGTGCTTTTCACACCACAGGCTTTGCAAGAATGAAAAAAAGTTGAATTCATTAAAGTCATTGTCTGTAAGCAAGCCTTTTGTTCATACTACTCATACTACTCTCCTGTGCTATCTGCATACTATAGTACTAGTAATGTGGCTAACTCTTTCACTAGTAAAGTGGTCTGCTGGCTAACTGCTTGATCTTGGAATTGCCAAGCTGCATTGTGTGCCTGTCGCGAGTCCCAGTGTAATACCTTGGATAGGTCCGGATCAGCCCAAAGACCTCAACGTTGAACACTGACATCTTTCAAGATGTTCCAGAGATGCTGTTATTCAAATTCATTGACAGCGGAGTGTTCTGAGGATATTATTATTAGGTATGTTTATAAACTAGACTCCTAACTATTGATTCATATGAAATGAGCCACATAAAATCAGAAAATCAATGCGGGATAAAGGTCTAAGTATCATGGTTATTATTAGTCACAACAAAGTATTTCAGTGACCTCTTCTCCCTGGTTACTTGTGTCATCTGGTACCTTATGATTGGCGTTGGCAATACTAGGAGGGAAGACATTTCTTCTGACCTACAGAGGTGCTGACCTTAGGATGATGGAGCTTCACCATGAGGGTAAGAGTCGGATTTCATATTAGATAATAATCTCACACCAATTACCTTAAACCAAGGAGACAACAAAACGTAGTCCCATAGTGGGCACTTGGCGATTATTCCCTGTTTGATATTCCATATCACGTTGGTAACAGGGGTCACTGGATGCTGCCAAAATGTCTCCTTTCTTTCTTTTATAATCAATAACTGCTGGTGCACCTAGTGCACCTAGTGCTCTTGGATACCAGACTAGGTGGCATATGTATCAAAAACGCTTTTTGCGATTTTCAAATTGCAATTTTTAGCAAATTGCAATTAGAGAATCGCAAAATGCAATGTATGTAGGGTTTGCTAAAGATTTTGCGAATCCTACATATTCCTTATTTGCGAATCGCAAATTGAGATTCACCAATAAGGAATTCCTTCCCATTCATTCCTATGGCCTAGGAGGCCCATAGGAATGAATAGGAAGACATTCTCAATTTGCGAATCGCAATTAGAGAATCGCCAATTGAGAATGCAATTTCAAGTGTGCCAGGGTGTCAAAAGGACACACTGTTGCACCCCTGAAATATGTATGTGTGCACATGTGGCGCACATACATGCCCTAAGGGCATGCAACTTTGAAAAATGCAAAAAAAAAGCATTTTTTCAAAGAAATCGCAAATTACCACGAACCTGAAGTTGGTGGTAATTTGCGATTCCTTAAGCCAAAATCACACAACTTGGGTGCTTCCTACATTGCATTTAAGGAATCTCAATTTGGGATTCCTTAAATGCATTCGCAAAATAGGGAATCGCAAATCTTGCGATTCCTTATTTTGCGAGGGCCTTTCAGGATGATACATCCCAAAAGGCTTTTTCCCGTTCGCAAACGGTTAGATTCTGAGAATCGGCCCGTGTGCGAACGGGAATGGGCTTGATACATATGCCCCTAGCTTCCTACTAGGGGCAGATGACTCAAAAAATTGAAACTTTGGTGACTTATAATCATGTTTCTAACATTCAATCCAGGCTCTCGTTAGCAGCAGACTCGACTACGGAAACGCCCTCTACGCGGGAGCCCCGACCATGCTCATCAAACAACTACAACGCATCCAAAACGCCTCGGTACGACTGATCCTGGACATACTACGCCACAGCCACATCACCCCCCACCTGAGAAACCTGCACTGGCTCCCCGTCAACAAGAGGATATCCTTCAAGCTCCTCATCCACGCACACAATGCACTCCACAAGACCGGCCCTGCCTACCTCAACAGTCGGCTCTCCTTCTACATCATTTACTAGTCATATCTTTAAGGCCACAGTCAGGCAGGAATCTCCGCACCCGGGCTGTACTCTCCACACCTGGGCCGTACTCTCGGGCTATGGCCTAATAAAGTGTAATCAATGGGCCGAAATGCAATTTTTACAAAAAAACATTAGGAACGTGTGATAAATGGTAGAGGAGGTCATGAAAATCAGTTTGGGCAGGGAAACGGGTGTGGCCAGACACTACATCATATCTCAGAAAAGTTTGCTCCTTTGCATCATGGTACATGCAGACCACAATTTGCGTTGAGCTCCTCTTAGTGTTGAATGTTGTGTTGATACTACAACAATATGAGTTATTATTGAATGTGTTGGGTAATAAACAACCCTGGTTTGGCAGTCATACTTTATAGCTCATTGCATGTGTGCCCAGGTGTTTCGTTTATACAAGTTACTGATGGCCTAGCGGGTGATCTAACTCCAGCCCGTGCTTTCTTGACACAATGACAGCTCCCCCTTGCTCTCCCACCATTGCTCCCCAAACCCCAAGCACTCCCCCTCCCACTGACCCATGTTTGAATCAGCCTCTGCCCCAGGCCATATGAGCTTTCAATCCGCATTACAGCAGAATCATTTGATTCGCGACCATCTCGATGCAGGAGTGGCCCTTTGTGTAAAGGAGTCTTGTTTAAGACGTCCAGGGGAGTATCAGGAACGCACTCCTTGGAATATTTGCATTACATATGAAAAGCACGCTTTCTTTCAGCAGAAGGCAGGGATTTGATTTCCAGACCAGCTGAAAGCTATACACCTTCTCTGAGGGGAATGAGTGAAGGGAAGGGAAAAGGCAGCATTTCATTGCAAGGAATCTAATGACATGAAACCGCATGATACATACACATCCTTCTCGGCCAGTCTTAAAAAAATTAAGTTTTTGGAAAAGAGAGACCTGCTATTCTGGTGGAAGTCAGTGTTTGCATTCCAGAGGTCCAGCAGACCAGGTGTCACTTCTCCCTTAGTTTTGAGTGGGATGGAGACATGCTTGACACCGTGGAACCTGTCCCAATGCCAGCCGTCTCTGACAGGGAGCCGGCTGACTAGCGGCGAGGAGTCTGTACAATGGGGCTGATTCACAACGCAGTTATTAAGGGGCAGATTTATCAAAGTTTCCTACAGGGCAGCGTAGCAAGCCAACCTGCTGCACTGCGTGAAAGGGCAGGAATGGGCTGTATTTTAACATTATATGGCGCTTTCCTGTCTTTTACAGACACTGGCTCACTCTTGACTGCCTATCACCAATGCAGGTATCCTTGCACCATGGTACGTGCCTAGGTTGCATGCAGGATTGTTTTTGTGCAGTAAGGAGCACCATCCTGCACAAAAACAGTCCTCTAATTCAGTTTCCTCTTTCCATGTGTGCTGCATAATGCAGCACACATAGAAAGAGGCACAAACGAGGAGAAATAAATATATTTCTCCTCATTACACCTCACCTGAGCAGGTGTAGAATGATTAATCTTTCCCAGTTCTACCAGTGTAGGTTAATCTGGGAATATGCAACAAGTTATGGGTGGATGCATGGGAACACCCACACTCCACCCATGGAACGTCTCCCTGGGGAAGAGTTACCCAACACAGCAATTTACACTGCAATACGTTACTCTACACTAATCAAGCCACGCAGGGCCACGCAAGGTGGCCTTGCATGGCTTAATAAATCCAATTTAGTAGTTGGGTTGCCGTTGTGTCCCATTGCGTGGAATAATGGTGACACAACTCTTCCATAAATCTGTCCCTAAGTATGCTAGAGTAGATCAGTTGGGACTCACAAAAGTAAATACCCCACTCTATCCCATTCTACCCCACTCCAATCTACCCCACTCAAGCCCAATCTACCCCACCCCATTCTACCTCAGTCTACCCACTTCACTCTACCCCCAAACTTCCCCACTCCAATCTACCCCACTCCACTTAACAACAATTTACCCAAATCTACCCCACTCCACTCTACCCCAACCTATCCCACCCCAATCAAACCCACTCTACCCCACTCTTCTACCCCAATCTACCCCACACCAAGCTACCCCAATCAATCCAACTCCACTGTATCCCAAATTACTCCACTCTACTCTACCCCAGTCTGCCCCACTCAACTGAACCCAATCTACCCTATTCCAATCTTCCCCATATCAATCTACCTCAGTCTACCCCACTCCAGTCTACCCCACTATACACCAATATGTCCCACTCCACTCTGTCCCAATTTACCCCACTGCACTCTACCTAAATCTACCCCACTCCATCTCTACCCCAATCACCCCACTCTACCCCACTCCACTACATTCTATCTCACTCTACTCCAATATACCCCAGTCTATAACACTCAGATCTACCCCACTCTACCACAATCTACCCCACTCCAATCTATCCCACTCTACCTCAAGTACACCACTCCACTCTACCTCATCTACATCTACCTCACTCCATCTCTACCCCCAATCTACCCCACTCTACCCCAATCTAACCCACTCCACTCGACACTGATCAATCCCACTCCACTTTACCCCAATCTATCCCACCCCAATCAAACCCACTCTACCCCACTCTTCTACCCCAATCTACCCCACACCAAGCTACCCCAATCAACCCAACTCCACTGAATCCCAAATTACTCCACTCTACTCTACCCCAGTCAGCCCCACTCAACTGAACCCAATCTACCCTATTCCAATGTTCCCCATATCAATCTACCTCAGTCTACCCCACTCCAGTCTACCCCACTATACACCAATATGTCCCACTCCACTCTGTCCCAATTTACCCCACTGCACTCTACCTAAATCTACCCCACTCCATCCCTACCCCAATCACCCCACTCTACCCCACTCCACTACATTCCATCTCACTCTACTCCAATATACCCCAGTCTATAACACTCAGATCTACCCCACTCTACCACAATCTACCCCACTCCAATCTATCCCACTCTACCTCAAGTACACCACTCCACTCTACCTCATCTACATCTACCTCACTCCATCTCTACCCCCAATCTACCCCACTCTACCCCAATCTAACCCACTCCACTCGACACTGATCAATCCCACTCCACTTTACCCCAATCTATACCACCCCAATCTAGCCCAATCTACTCCACTCCCTCCACCCCACCCCACTCTGCCCCAATCTACCCCACTCTACCTCACTTCACTTTCCCCAATCTACCCCTATTCACTCTACCCCAATTTACCCCACTCCAGTCAACCACAATGTATCCCGCTTCACTACAATCTACCATACTCCAATGTACCACACGGTATCCGTCTCCACCACAATCTACCCAACTCCACTACAATCTACCCTACTCTAATCTATCCCACTTCAGTCTATCCCATTTCTCTACAGTCTACCCCACTCCAGCCTACCCCAACCTGCCTCCCTCCACTCTACCCCATTATCTAGCCCACTCCAATCTACCCCACTTCACTACATTCTACTTCAATCTGCCCCATTCTGTTCTACTCTACTTTACCCCAATCTACTCCACACCAATCTACCCAACTCTACCCCCACTCTACCCCACTCCACCATGCCCAATCAACCCATACACTGTACCCCAATCTACCCTGCTCTACCCCACGCCCATCTACCTCCACTACCCCAATTTACCCCACACTCTACTCAATCCACCCCACTTCACCCCTCCCTGCTCTACCCCAATCTACCCCACTCCACCACAATTTACCTCACTCAAATCTACCCCAATCCACCCTTTTCCAATCTACCCCACTTCAATCCACTCCAGTCTACCCCACTCTAATCTGCCCTACTCTACCTACTACAAACTACCCCTCTCTACCCCACTCTATCCCACTCCATTCTACCTTAGCCTACCTCATCCCACTCTACCCCACTCAACTTTAACTCAATCTACCCACTCCACCACAATCTACCCCGCTCCACTCTACCACACTTCCCTCCACTACAATCTGCCCCATCTACCCCACCCCAATCTAAACCACTCTACCCCACTACACTCTACCCCACTACACTGTACACCAGTCTACCCCACTACACTCTACCCAAGTGTACCCCACCCCAATCTACCCCACTCCACACTACCCCACTACAATCGCCCCTGTCAGTCTACCCTTCTTCAATCTACCTCACTCTAGTAACATCTACCCCAATCTACCACACTGTACCCTAATATTGCCAACTCTACCCCGAACTACCACACTCTATTCCACTTCACTCTACCCCAGTCTACCCCACTCCAATCTACTCCATACCACCCCACTACACCCCAGTCCACTAGCTAACATTTAGCCATGCTGAACAGCAGCCAGAAATCCCACCGCTGCCACTGTTAGAAATGGGATTTCTGGTTGGCTAGGGCATGTGCCTAAGCCAGGCAGAAACCAACACTCTAGTCAGGGAAAGGGAGTTATTTTTTTTTTTTTACTACCAATTTTATTGAGTTTTGTATGTAATAACAAACAGCACCATTCAGAGCTACACATGCATCATCAGAATAGGGAGAAAAATACATCTCAGTGACATCAAGGCTACAGAAGGAAATCAATAAAAGCATATCCACGTGTGCCTGAAGAGAGGACCACACCATCTCCATCGTCGAGTACCCCGACCTATTTGCCCCACATACGGCGAAATTTCTCAGGACATCCCCTGGCTACATATAGAGGCACCTCCTGCGCAGCGCACCAATCCACCCTCCGGCGCCAGCGTCCTAGAGTGGGAGGAGCAGTGACCAACCAATGCGCAGCAATGTCCCTCTTGGCGACCACCAGTGCTGTGTTAAGGAAGAGCTTCTCTGCCCTAGAGCCGTCCAATCCGTCAGTGACTCCCAGCAGAACATGTATGGGATCGAGAGGCACTGCCCACCCCAGGACCCCCGTCAGGTCTTGGATTAACAATTCCCAATATCTCTGGATCGCAGAGCACGACCAAACCATATGGTAGAAATCGGCGTGGGGGTGGGCACAACGGGGGCAGTGGGCGTCAGGCCGAAGCCCAGCACGGTGAAGACGCAGAGGTGTAAGGTAGGCGGTGTGTAGAAAATAGATTTGGACCAGGCGAAGCCTCTCCGATACCGCGATCGTCCTAGGGGCTATCAGGGCGTCCCTCCAGTCTTCATCCTCCAGAACCCCAAGCCAGCCCTCCCACCTCTCACGGAGTAGGGAAAGGGAATTAGGAGTGTTGTTGGTGAGTGAACGGTAGATCCGAGAGACTCCACCCATCTCCAAGTCCCCAGTCAGTACCTGTGCCTCGGGCGGGCTATATTCAGGCAGGGGCGTTCCGTCTGGAATGTGGGAAGAAAGGGCATGGCGCAGCTGCAAGTACCGAAAGAATTGAGAGGGATGGAGGGAGTGCCTGGCCTGTAAGTCCTGAAAGGATCGAATGTGGGAACCGCTCCAGACATCACCCAGCAAGGTTACCCCGATGAGATCCCATTGCCGGAACTCCGGCAGGGAAGCGACTTCACGAAGTCTCGTGCCACACCACAAGGGAGTATAGCGGGTCAGCCTGCCCGTCCATTGAGTATGACGCAGTGAGGCATGCCAAGCCAGGAATACGCCGCACGTGACCTCAGGAAGAGCTCGGGGGATTGCGGTCCCATAAAGCATCCCCTTGATAGAGGAGAAGCCCAAGAGATGAAGTTCCAAGCGATACGTTGGGTCGGACCAGCCGCCATTGAACCAATCATGAATCGTGAGGAGACGAGTCACTAGGTAGTAGTGGTAGAGGTTCGTCATTCTGAGGCCCCCGTCAAACAGTGGGATTCGGCACTGGGCCAGGGCCAGCCTGGACCTCCGTCCTCCCCAAAGGAATTTGGTGGCCATACCGTCCATATCCCGGAACCAAGATCTGGCGAAGGGGAGGTGGGTGTTCTGGAGCATGTACAAAAAGCGGGGCAAGATCATCATTTTGTAGAGGGCAATCCTGCCCAGAGGATTTAGAGGCAGCATGCGCCATTTAAGAAGATCGGCGCGGACCCGCTTAACCAGCGGGCCGACATTGAGCTCCCATGCAAGGTCAGGGAGGAGGGAAACCCAAATCCCCAAGTATTTGAAAGACAACCGCTGAAGAGGGATTAACGACTGCTTGTCAAAGCACTCGCGCGAAGCATGTAAGGGGACAGACTTGGCCAGATTGAGCCGCAAGGCGGAAGCTCGTTTAAAAATAGCCAGTGCCCGAAGGCAACGAGGTCCCGACCGGGTTGTGTCCCCCAGGAACAGCAACACGTCATCCGCGTATAGCATGATTTTGTCCTCCGCTAGACCGGGCCACCTCCAACCAGTCAAGGAATGGTCGCTGCGGACAAGACAAGCGAATGGCTCCATTGCCAGAGCAAAGAGGATCGGGGAGAGGGGGCATCCCTGCCTCGTGCCCCGTCTAATGGGGAAAGGGCGGGATAAAGTGCCATTGACGAGGACCTGTGCCCGGGGATGGTGGTAGAGTAGTCTCACCAGGTTACGGAAAGGAGTACCAAAACCCATCTGCTCCAACACCGCTTTCAAGTAGCACCAGTCAACGGTGTCAAAAGCCTTCTCAAAATCAATAAGTAGAAGGGACAAATATGGAGGAAGCATGTGCCGATTCTCGAGGGCGAGGTGAAGGAGGCGGAGACAGTGCCTGGTCCCTCGGTGAGGCATAAAGCCGCATCGGTCGGGGTGGACAAGCTGGGTTAAATACGGCCGTATGCAATTGGCCAATATGGAAGCGTAGATCGTAAGTTCCGTGTTGATGAGTGAAATTGGCCGATTGTCCAAGCAGCACTGCAAGGGGGGCCGGGACTTAGGAATCACTACGATGGTAGCGAGATCCGTCTCTGGCCGGAATGAGCCACACTCCATCGCTTCCCTGTACATCTCCACGAGAGGCGGAAGCAGGGTATCGCGATAGGACGTATAAAACTCCTGAGGGCGCCCGTCTGACCCAGGAGTTCTACCTGCCTCCAGGCACGAAATGGCATCTGCTACTTCCACAGGTGTAAGCGGAAGGTCCAACGCGGCCGCGTCCTAGTCGCTAAGACGAGGAAGAGAGAACCCCTCCCGTCGGAGGAGGTCAAGGAGAGAAAGATCAGGCGGACGCACCGAATAGAGGAGGCAAAGCATTGGGCAACCGCTACCGGGGCACGGTGAATCTTTCCATCTGTGTCTGTCATCACAGGTATGATACGGTTGGCCATAGGGTAGGTGGCGAGGCGGTGGAGTAGCTTCCCGTTTTTGTCTCCCCAACCGTACACTCGGGCCACAGACGAGCGCCAAAGGAGCTTGGCAGCCTCCATAGAGGTCTGACGCATCTCGTCTCGTAGGAACGCCAGCCTCCTCTCCTGGGCATCAGATCTCTCGTCAGGGTTCAGCATCTCAATCAGGGCGGCCTGCACCTCCAGGTATGTGAGCTGGGAGTCACGTGCCGCGCTAGTAAGTTTCAACCGGCCCTTAGCAAACCCCCTAATAGTGGCCTTACCGGCCTCCCAAAGGGTGCGAGAGGAGGACACCGAGCCCTGATTAATGGTAAAATAGTTGGCAAGTTCAGAACCGATGCTGTCCCTGAACTCCTCGTCCTGGAGAAACCAGGCGTTGATTGAGTCGCCAGAGCGGTCGGGAGGCTGGGGGAAGGGGCCCTACATGAAGTAGCACTGGGGAATGGTCCGATAAGCCCCTCAGGAGGATAGATATGGCCTGCAGCGATCGACAATCTTGAACCGGTAGGAAAGCATAGTCTAGGCACGCATGGGTGTGGTGAGAGGCAGAAATGTGGGTGTATTGCCTAACCGTCTGATGCCACAGTGTCCAGGCGTCCCCAAGCCCCAGGCTTGCTGCCCATGAGGAGAGAAGACCGGATTGAACAGTCCTGGAAGTAGAGGAAGGGGATGCAACGTCAAGAACAGGGTCCATAATGGCATTAAAGTCGACCCCCACCACGGTCAGTCTCAGAGGTAAAGCCGCGATCAGCGGGGTAAGTCCACGGAGTGTAGGGGCTAACAGAGCAGGAGGGGAATTGACAGACAGCAAGTTTAGCGGCCGATCCCCAAGGGTCCCTTCTAAAAGAATAAAGCAGCCCTGAGGGTCATGCATAACCTTACGCGTCACAAGGGGAAGAGCACGACGCACCAGAATTGCCGCCCCTCTGGATCCCCTACAAAACCCCGAATGCCAGACCGCACCATAGCCATAGCGGGCAAAGAAAGGACAGCGTTGGCCTAGTAGATGGGTTTCCTGGAGCATGAGTATGTCTATCTCCTGGCGCTGGGCGTATCGCAGGACGGCTGCGCGTTTGATTTTGTCCAGCAGGCCGTTAACATTCCAGGCCATTAGCCGGAGCGATGAGAGCGTGCTAGAATCGCCAAGGAGGAGGAGGCCATGGGAGGAGCCGGATCGCAAGGCAGCTGAGCTGGGGTAAGAGGAGTGCGAAAGGTCCCAGCACCCATGGATAGATTAGTGTAGCGGTGTTTGGGATGTGTCCCCCCAAGTGCCGTGGATCAGCGGTGGTGCAAAAGATAATAACTTTGAAGAACAAACCAAACAGAAGCAACGTCTCCAATCCCTCCCATCCCCCCACCCCACACTTCAGGAACAGAAGCATCTGTCGCCCGAACAACAACAAAGAACAGAAACACCAAGCTAAAACGCTTGGAAATGGGGCAAGACGTGGAGGACCCCTCCTCTTAGTAGGATGTTCATGTCCATACCAACGGTGAACAGTTAGTGACCAAATGGGGAATTAATCTTGAGCTCAGCCACAGGTCCCGGACGACCCCGACCAGGAACCCAGACATCACATGGGAGGCGAACATCACTGCGATGTGGTCAGGCCGGTCCGGTGAGAAGAGTCGGACTGCGGGAGAGATCAGTATCCGGAAGATCGGTCGGGGACGGTCGAGGCGAAGCTGAACTGGGGTCGGGGCGGCCCAAGGAGCCAGAGCGCCCCCCAGCTGGAGAGGGCCCCCCAGAAGGCCACGGCGTGTGATCCCGTGAGGGGCCCGCCGGAGAGGCAGAGCGTGTACGCATCCGGCCCCTGCGCCTCCCCGAGCACATGCGGCGCGGGCGGAGCACAGGCACGTCCTGCCGCACACCTCCGGCAGCAGCAGGCTGCACACGGTCCTGGGCAGGCAGCCACAGCGGGCGTCCCTCCGTCACCCAAGTCCATGCCTCCTCTGGAGTCTCAAAGAAAAGGGATTTGTCCTGAAAGATCACACGCAGCCGTGCCGGGAAGAGGAGCCTGTATTGAATTTTAAGCGAATGCAGCTTCTGCTTGACCTCAGCAAAGGAGCGACGTTGAGATTAGACCTCCCGGGTGTAGTCAGGGAAGACCATTATCGTCAGGTTCTCGTATTTTGAGCAGCTGCTTCTTCTGGGATTCGGCTAGGATAGCGTCTCTGTCCCGGTAGTTGAGGATTCGCAGGATAATTGGTCGCGGAGAGGTGCCCGGCTGCGGCCGGGGAGCAAGCGACCTATGCGCCCTCTCGATCGTGAACCAGGGAGAGAGCGCACCCTCGGTCATCCAGGAGCGTATCCAACGTTCTACAAACTCCGCTGCCAGACCCCGCTCTACGCCCTCAGAAAATCCAACCAGGTGAAGATTATTACGGCGGGCACAATTTTCTGCATCCTCCGCCCGCCGCTGGAGCTCCTGAGTGTTCGATTGGAGCCGATTCCCCTGGGCCTTGAGTTGCTGAAGGTCATCCTCCACGGCAGACACTCGGGACTCCGCTTCCTTAATCCTGGTGTTGGCGTTGCGAAGGTCCTGCCGGATTAGTGTTATGTCTACACGGACCTCAGCAATTTTGCCCTCGATCGAGGACTGCGACGTCTGCATCGCCTGAAGAATCACGGAGAGATCCGGTGTGGTAGGAGCACCCATGCCAGCAAGTCCACCGGCAGCTCCAGCATCAGCGGTGGTGAACCGGTCTATCCGGGTTTGGGTAGCCGGGATCTTGGGTACCTTGTCCCGAACCATGGTGATCTCCAGGTAGAAATGCCAGCGGAGCCACCAGGCCACCCACAGCTCCAGCCCAGAAGCCCAAGCGCCACTGCCCGAGGTGGCAGTCGAGGATCCACTGACTCTCCAGGGCTCGAGGGGGGACGGCAGAGGGGGGGGTACAAGAAGCCCAAATGGGCACTGAGCCGGCCCGGGGCTGCACACACCCTCACTCCCCCCTGCCGCCCAACCGACGGCCGATCTCCCTCCCAGAGGCCCGAACCCCTGTGAACACCTCCTCACCTCAGTTGTCGCTTGGGGGGGAAAGGAGGATCCCTCGGCGGCGCACAGAGATCAGCACAGTGTGGTCCAGGCCTCCAGGAGGTCCAGGCAGCGCCCCCGGTCGCCGCCAAGGCCACAATGCAGTGCCACAGGCCGCCAAAGGGGTCACAGGCAGCAGCGATCCAAGCCGGACCCGGCTATCATACAGTCTTCCCCGGGGATTCACAGTGGCTCAGGAGGGGCCAACAGGAGCAAGGCGATGGCCCCCTGGCTGAAGGCAATTCACGCTGTCCACGGCAGGAGGCGGGAACAACACAGCCCCTCCGCAGGCCAGTCAGGCGGGCCCGAGACCGCTTCAGGTAGCTCCGGGCTCCCGTAATGCAGGGGGGGAGCCCAAGAAGGCAGACAGGCATCACCCAGGCCCCACCAGCTTCAGCCGCCCCACCATTCACGTCAGCCGGGCACAGGAGGCCAGCAAGGCAGCACCCAAGGAGATGGCAGTCCAGAAGGGCCCACAGAGCGGGTAGCAGCCTCCCCAGCGGAGAGACACAGCCAAAGCCGCTGCGGGGAAACAAAGGGACCACAGCACCCTGGTAGGTGAAACAATTCCCTGGGATCCTGCTTGGGTAGCCAGCCGAGGCAGGAATGAGCAGCGAGAGGAGACAAGTCTATGGAAGATACGGTCCAGCTGGAAGGACGTACCCCACTCGAACTTCGTGACCAAGGCTGTGCGATGGAGACAGCACCCTGCACCCAGCTTTCAACAGGTCACCGTGCTCTGACCCTTGCTTGGGTTTGGCATATGCACTGGAAACTACGCAGAGATGGGGTCCGAGGCAGCCGCTGGCAGGGGCGGACTTCTCAAGTGCAGGGAGGAGCCCAAACAGGCAGACCGTCGTCCCCGGGGCACCCGCAGCGTCAGCCATGGCAGCCACGGCACCCGGAGAAAAGGAGCAGAACCTCTGTCCCACCGGCCGATGCCAGGAGGCCGGCGGCGAAGCGTTGTACAGCAAGACAGGCAGAAGAAGAGATCCGGCGGGGAGCCAACAGCCGCGGCGGAAGCCACCATCTTGTGGGAGGCCGCGAGGAGGGCAGGAGCAGGAGACTTGTCCACGGCCCCGAGGAGCAGCAATCAGCACAGTGGCGGGGATCGCCGGACCTCCGGGTGAGCAGGTAAGGAGTGCAGGGCCACAGGGGCCCGATGGCAGGCGGATGCATGACGGATGATGGAGGGGTCCGGAGCACTACGAAAGTGCGACCGCTATCTTGACGTCCTTGGCCACGCCCCTCAGGGCAAGGGAGTTACACGCTGAAGATAACCCCTGCTCACCCCGTTGGTAGCTTGGCAGAGCAGTCAGGCTTATCCCAGAGGCAATGTGTAAAGCGTTTGTGCAACACACTTACACAGCAGCGACACACTAGGCACACCACAAAAGAAACTCAACCCAATGTTATATAAAAACTAGCCTTTGGTTTATCCATAAAACACATCAGAGTGTAATCACATATATACACTCTACCACCTGGAACTAGGTATTACTTTACAGAGTATTATATACACTACAGGGCCAATCGGGCCACTGTCATAACCATTAGCACACACAAGTAGTGAGAAATAAACACAATCAGTAACTACTGGTAAAGGCACGTTGCATAAATACATTATGCATAACATGAGGCACGAACATCATACCATTATATAGTATAGAATATTATGCAAAACATAATTCTCCGTGCACCTTAGTACACACTGGCCACAATACGCATATCATGAGCCCCTCAGGGCATAACGCATTAAATATCCACGTAAACCATAGCCATCCTTAGTAACCTACTTGTGAGGGGTGCCACATCATGGCCCTAAGCTCATCAGGCCCCACTTATCAGGCTCCTCTTATCAGGCCCCTCTTAGGCCTAGGAGCGAACATCTACTCCCAAAGGCCCCTGACAGTGAACTGTAGCTGCCCCCAAACACCAATGCCCCCAAACATTAAGCAAACCAGCAGCAGCCCTCGATCAAGCCACTTCCTTACAAAGCGGTCTTACCGCAATTCACATGGCCAAGTCAGAGTGTGTCCGGAGCCCCCCCCTTGCAAGAGTAAAGCATCCAGTTGTCTGCGATGGCCGGACTCACCCTCACTCTGGGTGAGTCAGGATTCCAGTGGTGATCTTTCCAAACAGGGAGTAAAGCCTCCGTTGGCTTCCCATCTCCGCTGGATGGCTCGTGGCCAGGAGCCCCACCCACAACGAGGCAACATCCTGACTTCCGTTTGCTAGCGATCACACTGCCCGCACAGCAACGTGGGATGGCGATGGAGTTCCCGGTTCTCCCCAGTTGGTGAGGTCTGCCACAGACTCTCACTTACTTTTCCTTGTCCATGGAGGGGGTGGCGGCGGTTTGGAGCCCACGAGGCTCTTGCTCACCTTGGCTGGGTCCCGCCTCTCAGTTCAGGAACGGCACATCTCTCCGCCCACAACCAGGCTCAGACGACATGCGGGGCTCTCCTCTTCCTCTCGAGAGCCCCGCCCAGAGCCAGGCTTTTGCCGCCTGACTTCCTCTCGTCGTGGAGTGAAGTCTCCTTCGGTGCAGGCACACTGGCAGGCAAAGTGCCCACCGCGTCGTTTGGGAGATGCACCGACACGCGCACAGGCAGCCTCTTTCTCCTTCCTGTCCACAGCACTTGTTACGAGAAGAGTTGGAGCCCCTTCCTCTGGCTCTGGAAATGCAATTTATAAAAGCGCCTATCACGCGCTGTTGATGTGCGGCCCAGCACTGAGGGGCACAACCCTGATAAAGGTGCTCCTCATGCTCCAGGCTTCCAGGCCACACAGGGCAGAGCTGGGCCCAGACAGGCCAGCTCACAGGGCCCTCTAGCAGAGGGGCAATCCCTTGTGGCAGTTCCTCCTAGCACCCAGCAGTCGTTCAGCAAAACAGCTCCCAGCAAGTCACCAAACATGGGGTCACAGCCCCAATATTTATTTCACAAGTGGCTTTGTTCTTCCCCTGTCACAGGGCTCGGTGCCCAGTCCATACCAGTTCTGGGGGGTACATACATACATCAGGCTCTGGCCCCTGACACACCACAGGGTGGCTCAGCCAGCATTGTGGAGGGCAGGTACAGTCCTATTCAGGCCCAGGTGCTACTCCTCCCACCACTCCAAATGCAGATTGGCCTATTCAGCCTAGCGCAGACTCACCCAGCCCCTCTGGAGCCACTGCACCTCCCCAGTCTCTGTCACTCCAGAGCCAGACATGCAATACACAACAGGCAGGCACAAAGAGACATAGCACACAGAAATGCCCACTTCTAAAAGTGGCATTTCTAAAATAGTGATAATAAATCTGCGTACACCATTACGCAGCATTTATTACCACTATTCCAAACATGTCAAACTTGATCACGCTACCCTTCTCCTACCAGAATTACCACTGAAACACATATCAGGGAATCCTCAATGCATAAGTATGAGAGGGCAGCCTCATGGTAGTGAGAAACCAAAATGGCTGTTTGTCACTACCAGGACATGCCACACAGTTAAGGCACATGCCCTACCTTTTACTTACAGCGCACCCTGCCCACAGGGCTAGCTAGGGCCGACCTTAGGGGTGACTGATATGTAGTAAAAGGAGAGTCACAGATGTGGCGATCACTTTATGTGCCACGTCACAGCGGCAGTAAACTGCGTGCGCAGGCCCTGCAATGGCAGAAGCCTGAGACAGGTTTGAAATGCTACTTTGCTGGGTGGCGCAAGCAGTGCTGCAAGCCCACCAGTAGCATTTAATTTACTGGCCCTGGGTATATGAGATACCACTTTACAGGGGACTGATAGGGAAATGAAATACGGCAAACAGGTGTAGACCAATCTTACCACGTTTACCATAGAGAGCACATGCACTTTACACTGGACAGCAGTGATAAAGTGCCCAGAGTCCTAAAACCACCAACACCAGGTCAGAACAAATACCAGGAGGAAGGCAAAAAGTTCAGGGTTGACCCTGCAAAAAGGGCCTAGTCCAACATACAGCATGACTAAAGTACATTGCGTAAGCGTATAGCTCTCGCATAGGCAAGACCTATCGGCGTTGCCTATGGTTGTTTTATCTACTGATCCAAGATGACGAATGCCACTTGGCACGGTAAATAAAAACTATATTTATATTCAATTACACTAAAGTATATTTATTCATGTTGAGCAGCCCAGCAGCAAATGGGATGTTCAGAGTCCTCCAATAAATGTAAACATTTTACAAAATAAACATTAAAACCACCAGGGATGCGAAAAGCAACGGAGGAGCGATTGTAGGGTAGCATCAGAGAGTGAGCAAGGGGTGTTAATTAAAAATAAAGCCGGTGGGAGTAGAAAGGATAAAGAACGATGGAAAAAGCAACACATTAGAGAGGCAGCAACATGAGGAGGTGGGGTATTTTGCATGGGAGAAGCACACCAGCGAGAGAGAAGCACATGAAGAAGAGAGAGCAACACAGAGCAAGGTGGAGGGGGTATTTGGCAGGGGTCAAAGCACATAAGGGAGAGAGGTGGAAAACAAATAGGCTCTCATGGAGCGCTTAACAAAAAGGAAAAAGTAGTTCTCTAAAAGTGAGCAGTGGAAGGATGCAAGTGAGCCAATCAAAAAGGATAACAAAGAGGCTATGGTAAGGGCACAGACAAACACAAGAAGAGGAAGGCAAGCCATTGAATAAGAAGCAAGTAAATGTGACTAAAAATAACTACAACCAAAGGTAAGCAATCAGCGGACTCTAAGCTTACTCTAAGTGCAAGAATTTGGGTTGTTGGTTTAGGGGTGTTAGAACCCTTCTCAAGCAACAGCCACTATTCCTGTCAGGGTGAACCCCAAAAGTAATTAAATTAACCTGGTAGCTTGGCACTAAAGCAGTCAAGCTTAACTTAGAGGTGAAGTGTAAAGTATTTATGCAGCACACACAGTAGTAAAGTGAAACCCCTACATAAATCTCACTCCAACTTAGTAAAATGTAATATATAAATAATAAGTAAATAAATAAATTATTTGACACCAAAATTACAAAAATTCAATCAGTACAACTGGAGATGTGGAGTTTTAAAGATTTAGCTAAAAGTAGCGCTAAAAGGCGCAAAGCACCAGCTGAGGGTATGGTCGCACTGCACCAGGATAAAGTCACAAGTTCAGGCTGACCGCGATGGAGCCAGACACAGGACCAAGTTTGGCCAACTGAGGGTTGTACCTAACCTCCTTGCTGCTCGATGTTGCTCTACAGGGCTGCGATTTGTGCTGGATTTTGTGGAACCTTCAATTAGGCAGGTGCAGCAGATTTAACCCCAGTTACAAGGATCTAGGACTGAAGGGGCACCGCTTGAAGTGTCGGGACTCACTCAGGTCGGATCCAGGATCAGGTTCAAGCTGGTTGGAGCCTTTTCTTTCCCTGAGGTTCTGATCTGATCAGGAGACCAGACAACTAGCCCTTGGAGTCACTCTTGTAGCCCTGGGTGCAAGCATAAAAGAAGGTCTCAAGCTGCAGGGCGGTACTGTGAGGGCACAAGGCAGGCTTCGACAGCAGGGCAGGCATCCTAGTGCAGCATGTCAGTTGTCTGACGTGCACAGCAGGACACACACAGGATTGCAATCCACTGAGAGCCCTTCCACAGGTCCAGAGATGAACTGAAAAATTGGTCTGAAGTCCCCTTTTTATTTCCTGCTGCCCTGGTCCCAGTCTGTTTGCAGGCTCAATAGGCTAGTGTGAAGTCTCTTGTGTGTCAGCTGAGGGAGTGTTTTTGAACTGCAAGGTGACAGCTCTGCCCCTCTCATCAACTCAGAATTGCCCATCCTGCCAACACCCCGACCCTCTATTGTGTAGCTGTCTGGGAGGAATATACAAAGGTCAAGTACATCTAATCGTGTGATGCAAGGAACAGGCTTCAGGCACCACATGGTTAGAACAGGAAAGCGCTAACTTTCTAAAACTGCAATTTCATAATTGTGGCTTAGAAGATAACTTTACAAAGAGGATTTTAAGTTACAATTTCTTAAACACCAAACATTATATTTCTATCTGCTCCTAAACAAAATTTATCACTCATTAAATGTAATACGGTAACCCAATGTTATCCTATGGGAGAAGTAGGCCTCAGAGTAGTTTTTCAGCTACCAGGACATGTAAAACTTAAAAATACTTGTCCAACGCTTTAAATACAATTTTCCCTGGCCTATGGGCTGTTTAGGGCCTACCCTAGTGGTAACATATGTATTAAAAAGGGATTATTAGACTTGGGAAAAGGTTTATTTGCCAAGTCAAAATTGCAATTTGTAAACTGCATTCAGGGTGCAATGGCAGTCCTGGCACTTGTTTTATGGGTTTTCTTAAGTGGGTGGCACTATAAGTGCTACAGCTCCTCTAGTAGCATTTAATGTTCTAGTTCTGGGTATATGGTATACCACCTTTCTAGGGGTTTATAGGTAAATTAAATATGCCAGTCTGATGTAAGCCAATCTTATCATGTTTTAAGAGTGAGCACAAGCACTTTAGCACTTTTTAGCAGTGGTAAAGTGCACACAGTCCTGAAGCTACCAAAAACGAATTTAGCAAAACAAGGAGAAGGCAAAAAGTGTGAATGTGACCCTGCAGAGAGGGCCAAGTCAAACACTAAGTGCCTTATTTATGCCGCCCTGCGTCACATTTATGCCCCCGTTGAGTCACTTTTTGTGATGTTGTGGCGGTGTAAATAATGCGCCACATTGCCCAATATTTACGAAGTGACGCATCTAGAAAGATGCGTTACTTCGTAAACCCCTTCCCTACATTATACCTGCATCAGATATAATGTATGTAGTGTGGGCGTCCCCCGCATCAAAGCCTCGTAGCAGTGGTGCATTGAAATCTATAAAATTTCAGTGCGCCACTTCTAGTACGCCATTGCGTCAAAACCTTATGCCTGCCTTATGGCAGGTGTAAGACTGACGCAGGCCCTTTCACATGGGGCTTGCCCCCATGTGAAAAGACACATTGCTGGAGTTGCGTCTGTTTTCAGACACACCTCAGCAATGTGCAACTTTTACGCATACAGATACATCAGTAATACTGACGTATCTGTAACTCCTTGCGACATGATGCACCGTACTGTAAATATGGTGTATCCTTAGTGTCGGAAGGAGGGCGCAATGAGAGGTGTTGCATCGCTGCTTTGTCGCAACGATGCAACACTTCTCATAAATGAGGCCCTAAGTTTTTGCTTTTGTCCACAAGAGGCTTTCGCCTACATGCAGCTGAAAGCTGTCTAGCAGGCGAGACCTAAAAATGGGTGTACCCAGCGAATTGGCAGGTAATTCTGAAAGAACAGGCATGTAATGGATATGTACATACTATTAGTGTGTTTATATGTATACTTTGAGTGCCCCAAAACAATACATTACACAGACCTGTTGACGCCCTCTTGTGCATAACATGGCATTACAGCATCCCATCCCTGTTACCAAAACCAGATAGATCTTAGAACCGCCAGAACAAGTTAGTTTAAACACCAAAACAATATAGATCTTAGAACCGTCAGAAGAAGTCAGCTTAAACACTGAAACAATATAGATCTTAGAACCGTCAGAAGAAGTCAGCCTAAACATCTAAACAATATAGATCTTGGAATCGTCAGAAGATGTCACCCTAAACACCTAAACAATATAGATCTTGGAATCGTCAGAAGATGTCAGCCTAAACACCTAAACAATATAGATCTTGGAATTGTCAGAAGATGTCAGCCTAAACACCAAAACAATATAGATCTTGGAATCGTCAGAAGATGTCAGCCTAAACACTGAAACAATATAGATCTTAGAACCGTCAGAAGAAGTCAGCCTAAACACCTAAACAATATAGATCTTGGAATCGTCAGAAGATGTCAGCGTAAACACCTAAACAATATAGATCTTGGAATCGTCAGAAGATGTCAGCCTAAACACCGAAACAATATAGATCTTGGAATCGTCAGAAGATGTTAGCCTAAACACTGAAACAATATAGATCTTAGAACCGTCAGAAGAAGTCAGCCTAAACACCTAAACAATATAGATCTTGGAATCGTCAGAAGATGTCAGCCTAAACACCTAAACAATATAGATCTTGGAATCGTCAGAAGATGTCAGCCTAAACACCAAAACAATATAGATCTTGGAATCGTCAGAAGATGTCAGCCTAAACACCTAAACAATATAGATCTTGGAATCGTCGGAAGATGTCAGCCTAAACACCGAAACAATATAGATCTTAGAACCGTCAGAAGAAGTTTGCTTAAACATACTACATTCTCATGTATTGTCTTTACTAGATTAACAATGTCCGCTTATATTATGGTGTGATCAGGCTGACCAATGGATAGCATTCCACTAACCCATTTTACATTTCACATTACCTATTTTAAACCTTTACTAAATAATATTTAGAACAAACAAATATTCAGTAATCAAACCCAGTGGCCCTGATACAGAACTCCTTCACAGGTCGTGTGGGTATCACTCAGGATAGTGCTCAGGCATTGCTTTGCTTAACATCAAGTAATACAAATTATTCTCTGTAGATCAACCAAATGAAACGTATGGATTGAACATATGGTTGACACTAGGGCTATACCCTAATTATGAGAACCATGCATGGTAACTCAATCATGAATTCTTAGGAATACAAAGCAGATAGTTTGGCACTCATATAATAAAAGCAAGTATAAATTAAAAGCAAATAAAAACAGATAAATAGAAAAAGCCCTTGCTCTGAATGTCACAGAAGTACCCATTGGTTGATCGTTCCTGGAAAATCCTGTCCAGAACTTGCAACAGCTCAGAACTGGAATACATTTGGTGCAGCACCTTTCTGTCTGACTTCAAATTTGTCTGCTCCAACGAACAACGGTGATTGAAATAACCGAAATAGAGGTGTTGTGAGTTATTCAAAATGAATATTAAGAAAAATGAATATATACAGTGCTTTGGTGGCCAAAAGGAGACTTGCTGAACAGTCCTTTTATCATCTCGCGAAGCTGCTGTGTTGCCATGGAGATTACCATGGTCTACCAATTGTCCTTTATGTAAATGTGGACTTTTTTACAGCTGTATTCACTAGAAAGTTGGGACTTTAGCAGCGTACCGCAGCGGATGAGCTAGTCTATGGAATTACTCTGTATCGTCCAACTGACTTAGGTGGACATTTTAGAACTTATGGAGAATTTGACTGGATTGACGTGGTTCTTATTAGAGACACTAGTTGGTATGACAATGGTACCAAGATGCATCTGTTTTTTTCCCGAAAACTCTATTGAAAGTTTTTAGTGTGAACAAAAAAAAAAACAAGACAAAATGGAGGCTTGTGTTGGTGATCCAGTGGCATTCACACAGTCCTATAATTCAAGTTCAGTACCAGTTATAAATGGCGGCAGAGCAGTTCCGCTGATATATGTCCAAGTTGCAGTCTGAAACTCTTCCAATTCAGCAACAGTTTATATAGTGCACTGTATTCACTGTATTCAAGGTAGTCTCATATGTGCTGTAAATAGAAGTACAAACTGTAAGGTCGAGACAATGCAGTAAAGAGCAACACTCGATTCGGTAAGTAAATGGGGTTTATTATTTTCTCAATACTCGGGAGCTCAAACTGCTCCAATCTTCCCTGACTTTATCTCTACCCCTAAATATCTGACTCCTCCCTTTCCGGTTCCTTGCCCTTTCCCTCGCCCTGACTTATCTCTGCCTACAGGATACTAATGCCATCCTATTGTTGGGCTACTACGACATTACATCTCCCCTCCCACTTGCGCAAATGAGTCTGATTCCGGAGAAGCAGTAGTTAGATTTCTTCAATAAGAAGTGCAGGTCTTCGACGAACATGCTCTGGCCAACTTGCTGAGTTTAGGTCTGTTGTCTCCCCCACAGACAAGGAGGAGGGAAGAACAGTGACACTGATTGGTACTTGAGTGTCCGTGGTGACGTCACGTTCCAACACAGTTACTGACTCCCTGGGCGTGATTGCACTTTCTGAAGTGAGTGAGGTTCCGGGTTATTCGCTTGTCATCATAGGCAGCCGTGACCATGCTGCCTTTAAGATGTGTTACTTGCAGTGGAAGTTCATGGTATCGACTGTCAGACTTTCTCTTGTGTTCTTGCCTGACGAGCACTCAGTCACCTTCCTGAACAAATGATGGCTTGACTCTCCGACGAATGTCTGCATATCCATTTATTTTGGCCTGCTCAGTGTTTGTCCAACCCTGCTAGCTCTTCGTGATCTAAGCTTGATGGACACAGCTGGCTGAGGTTTTCCAGATAGGTATTCTCGTGCACATGGTGAGGCCCAACATCAGGGTGGCTGGACTCTTGTCCGTGGTGCTGTGGGGCGTGGTTCTGTTAGCTCGCAGTACCTCATTCAAAGCCATCTGGACATCTCACCTTGACATTTCAGCTTACTGTAGAGTTTTCTTTAACGTGGCCATAAACCTCTCCACCATCCCATTGGCCTGAGGCCACATGGAAGTGATCTTACAATGTCAACAATTGAGGTGACTAGCAAAGCCGTGAACGCATGTCTGTTAAATGGAGGCCCATTATCAGTTTTGACCACTTTAGGGGTTCCCCATGCTGCAAAAACGTTCTCCAATACGAATATGGTGATGGCCGCTTTGGTGGATGATACTTGTTGAGCAATTGGGAATCGATAATATTTCTCCATTATAACAAGGATGTATTTGCCTGACTGCATAGAGCCAAAGAAGTCTACTGCCATGTCCTGCCAGACACCTACCAGCAGCTCAGACATTTGCAGAGGCGAGGGTGGCTCTTCTTGACTGATCAGTTAATATTTAGGACAGTCTTTTAGCATGGTTTTGAATATCAATCAAGGGAGGGGAACCAGAAACGTTCACACAAAGCCCTTTTAGTGGCTACAACGCCCCGATGTCCTTCGTGTGCTCGGTTAACCACCACTTGATTTGGATCCTTTTGTCCCTTAGCAGGAGTCCATCTTTGGCAACTGACAAATCGTCCTTTACTTGTCGAAATGAATTCAGTTGTTTGGTGTCATTGTATTGGTTACTTTTGGGCTCTTCCAAGTTTTTCCTCATGTTTGTTCGGATGCGGCGTGTCACATCCTGCATAGTGACAACCGCTGCATTGGCCTCTAGGATGGCATCAAAAGGAACTGCAGTTAGTCTTGCTTGAGCGATGATGAAATGGATATATGCTTCTGCTAGTGAGTGTTTCATTTTTTGAAGGGCCCTGAGGTGCCTTCACGTAGTCTGCTGGATTTGCTGCTGTTCCTGGTTTGTGGATATATATGTGTATTCTTGAAGACCGATTCCCCTTCGCTCGACTCTGGGTAGCATCTTTGCCTGGGGGTTTCTGAATATAGTTATTAGCGCGGATGGTCTGTAATGAGCGTAAAATGTTTTCCATAAATGAATATGTGAAAATGCTTACACGCCCAGACTACCGCCAGGCTTTCCTTCTCTGGCTGTGAGTACACCCTCTAAGTATCAGTCAGGCTGTGGCTAGCATATGCCACTTTGTGTATTCGATCACCTTCCTTATAGTATTGTGCAATTATGGCTTCAAGTCACACAGGACTAGTGTCCATAGCGATTTCGGTCTTCCGGCGAGGGTTAAAGTAGGCCAGATTGCAGGCTGACTCAACTGAGGAATTGATTGTGTTAATTGCTTGATCACATCTCGCTGACTTTGTTTTGTCAGTTCACGAAGAGGATAGCAGATGGTGGCGTAGTCCTTGATATAACAAGCGCAATAGCTAGCCATTCCTAGAAACGATCGAATATCAACAGCATCTCAGGGGTGAGGGGTGTCATTCAGAGCTGTCAACTTTTTAGGGTCTGGCCTCAAACCTTCACCCGAAAAGATGTGTCCATAAACTTTTAACGTGGATCTGTGAAGTTTGCACTTGTCTTTGTTGAGAGTCAGGTTTGCTTCCAGGAGTGCGTGACATACCCGATCCAGAGCTTTGTCATGTTCTTCGATGGTGGCCCCAACACAAGGATGTCAACACTGTAATAAAGGAAATGTGACAAATCACTCTCCTGATTGTTCTTGGAAAATCTAAGCTGCTGATAACACGCCAAAGTAAGCAGAGCCATTTATAACTTAATAAACCATGGTGTGCTGAAAATGTGGTAACATAATGTGAACTCTCATGGAGTTTGAGCTAGCTGGCGATAACCCTTGTTAAGGTCCAACTTAGAGAAGATTTTGTCCCCATTCAACAGTGTGATCATGTCACTGATGTGGGGTTCCAGGTGCATTTACCTTTCAATGGCAGTATCTGGGGCCCTCATAGATGCACTTTACTGTCTGATCCTTTTTTGGGTACCACTACCACTGGGGACACCCACGATACGCGTGTGGATGTTCTCTCAGTGATGTCGGCCCTGTGTGCTAAAGAACGCTTAGTGAGCAAAAGAACGATGATGGATTTAACCCAGATCTGTGACTGGGGGTGAGTGGGTTAAAAGTTTCAGCGCTCCGTCCGTCATCTCCTTGTGTTTGCTTTGTTCATCCTAAGTTGGCAGTGTATGCCCAGACGTGGGTCCTTTGCTCACTTTGCCACTGGATTCAAGCGAGCCTGGCTGATGAGGGGTGGTATCTCGAAAAAGGTTTCAGGATGCTTGTTTAAAGTCCAGGGAAGACCTGGCATGGCAGTTCGGGCTGGACTGTTCCCATGAGGAACAGGGTCAAGACTGTTTTGCATATGGCTGGGTCTGAACTGGGGTGGCAAAGTGAGTTAAAGAACGATGATGGATTCAACCCAGATCTGTGACTGGGGGTGATTTTCTGAAACATTTCAACGCTCCGCCCGTCATCTCCTTGAGTTTGCTTCGGAGGAAAAGCACACCAGCTATTCAAGAGGCATGATTGCCAATGGTGCGTGACTTTCTAAATGGCCGTAATCCTTTCCTTGAGACTCATTGGAGAAGCTGCCTGACTCCAAGATGGCCACTGAGAGGAGCTGTAGACTTGCATGACTTTGTATCAAAAAAGAATCAGTCAAAGGAGGAGGTGTGCAAGGGAAACAGCAGGCAGGCAGGGCTCTGCTTTCCCTTACGGCCCGTTCAGGTAAGAGTGGTGGGCAGTGGGGGCGGGTTCGGGGGGATTCGACAGACGACCACGAGGGAAAATTAAATAATTACTTTTCCCTCATTGTCGTCAGTCAAAATCCCCACTTCCACCCGGCCCTACCGCCCCACCTCTCTTAGCTGCACAGGCTGCGGCTGCATACCGTAGGCAAGGAGAAGGCCAGAGAGATGGAATTGGCTCACGCGACCTTGGTAGGCTCCTGACGCCTCATCTTGTACTCCCTCTGCGCGATTCGGTGGGGCTCCTGATGTCGCGCTGTGGCTGGCGATCCTCTAACTCTGCTGCACTGGTTAGACAGGCTTTACGCGATTGGGTTGGCATCCAACATCGTGCTACCTCTGCTGGGGTAGGCCCCCAACGGAAAGTCGCACAGGCAGGTTGTCTTCCGTGCGATCGGGATGGGATGAAGGAGGCTCAAAGCACAGACGGCACAGCTGGAGGGTGTCGTGTCCGTGCTTCGTCACCTGTTGTTGTAAGGTTGGGACGGCGCAATAAAGAGCAGCGCTCGATTCAGGAAGTAAATGGGTTTTATTAATTTCTCAATCCTCGGGAACTCCACTGCTGCAACCTTACCTGACACTATCTCTACCCCTATATATCTAACTCCTCCCTTTCCAATTCCTTGCCGTTTCCCCTTGCCCTGACTCCTCGCTGCTAATCAGGTCCTAGTGCCCTCCTATTGTTAGGCTACTATGACATTACACATACTTCCGGGAATCATCAGACATATGATCATGTAGTTTATTATCGCTCCTTGTTGCCCTCACATGACCAACCCAGCCTATGAGCGTTCCTACATGTTAGTCAGCCATTTCAAAGGATTTTTGGGGGCATTGCTGACCTGTCGAGATTGCCCTGGTTAAAAACAATCTTGCAAATGTTAGTCGAGATAACAGAGCTGATTTTGTTAGAGACAGGAATCAGTATTTTGCTTCAAATGTCCTAGACTTTCAATAGCAGCCAATTCAAAGACAAAGATCTACATTTTCCCACAGTTGTGGGCAAAAACAAATCACCATTAATATGAGACGATGTATCCACCAATCATTATAGGCAAGTCGATATGTAAATTAACCGTAGCCAGCAAGTCCTCTTTCTGCTGAAAAAATCAGCCCAGGAAAGGCAATACCGGCAAAAAAGGACCATGGACAGTAGAAGCAAAATCAAACTCCAGTTGATGTTTTTCAAATAATCTTCAGTTTGTGGAACTTACAGATGTAGTGAAAACTTGAAAAAACATTTTTTTTTACCAGTCATAAATGACAATCAAGAGGAAAATCTATATATTTTGCCATATATGAGGCAGGAACAGATAATTAAACCATGAGGTTCCTAGAACCATACCTGTAAAAGAGGCACCTGTAATATGTCTTTTAATCAAGCTTCTCACTGAAATGCTAAGTGCCCTGGCATATATGGCCTGCCTTCTAGAGTGAACTAGAAACTCTGCATTCCAGTGCTTAATTTGAGCTGCTTTTTATCGGTGCTTCACACTGGCACTTAATTGTCAACACCGGCGATTGTGACAATCCACCACAAGGTGGCGATGTCTGGCTAATTTAAAGATGACCACTACAACAGTCAATTATTAATTCAATATTCATAAAAAATGACTATTATCTGTCGCCTAAGCCATTCTTACAGCTTTGGGGGCCTGGAAGAGCTCGAATTATCGCACTGGTAGGTATGTGATGGTTAGTAGTTGGGTAGATACTATCATTGGCAGCCCTGGCAGCACCAATGTGTGGCACAAGCAGCGGTGGCCTCCTGATCAGAAGTTATGGTCAGAATTATGGATTAACAAAACATGTTTCTCTGCCACCACCGCTCTATTGACTGTACCCATGACAGGGATAGTAGTTCACTGTCTATCCAATGAGAGCACGTTTGGTGCACCCCTTCTGGCCACTGGACAGCAGCAGGACCTCACTCATATCAAGGGACATGCCAAGGCTTCTGGGCACACATTAGATTTGTGTGAGGCTTGGGGCCAAATCAAAAAGTGAGATTCCACATACATGCAGACAGGGCAAGGGAAGATGACTGTACACCCTGCAGGGGATCTTCCTGTCCCAAAGAAATCCTCATTGCATCTTTGACAATGTGCTTTATGGTAACTAGGCTATCTTCTATGAGCTTAGTCTTGATTGCTCATTAGGGGCTGCCCATAGAATTAAGACAGAGAGGCCAATTTTCCATCACAACTGAGTGCTTCAAATCTAAGTGAGCTGGGATGTCAGGCGCACATTTGATAGTACTTGTTTTGTTGCAAAATCACATGTAGTTATCCTGGATGCTCCCATTACACACACATGCACACACACATACACAAACACACACGCACATCTGCACATGCTCATACATACATGCATGCACGCACAGATGCGCATACAGACCTACACCATGCACAGTGAAGACAGCAGTAGTGCCGGCTCACACCCACACAGGACAGGCAGGGCACACACAACAGCTGACCAATCAATCTTCAGAGATAGAGAACAGGCAAAGCACAGTGTGCAGCCCTGCAAAACCTCATCGTACACAAAATACGCAATTCAAGAACCAAAGCTTCAAGCACTCTAGACCAGGTACAACATTAGTATCAGCACTGCAAGCTTCCCTCTCACACAGAGCAGGGCCCACAAAGTAGTAGTCTCCCCAGCATAATGAGAGTTTTTGAACAAATTGAACATTACAGATGGGCACTGCATTGATCCCAGACTCCTCATTGAGTTACACATTTCCGTGTTTCCGAAAGCATATTATTGAATGCGGAAACATGTACAAATGCATGGTTTCTCTATTCATTATGTGACATTGTTCATTATATTATGTGGCAATAAATGGCAAATTTTGTGGCCCAGTCCATGGCAGTATTATTTAGCTATTATGTCAGTTAAATACATATTAATACTGCCTTGACAATATTTCACCTCATTAGTACCAGCGTAAAACCTTAGTGAGCATCTGAAAGGAGAACAGTTACCATGTGTACCGGTTTTGTCACCCCTCCGCGGCACCCGACATCACCATAGCCATCCCGGAAGGCTACAAGATCACCCGCAGGGACCGCACCAACGGAGTAGGAGGAGGAATCGCCATCATCCACAGGAACACTCTCAAAGTCTCGACAAACTCCGACGAAACCCTCAGCACCGCCGAACACCTGCACTTCCAGATCGACACCAACCCCAACACCACCCTCGTCGCTTCCTCCTCGAGTGATCGCTCCCCTGCCTGCGCTCTCTGTGCAACGTGGTATCGTTATTTCAAAGCTGCACTGTTTGGCGATTTTAAAGCATGTGCATTTCTTTGCCATTACTCGCTCACTTTAAGTAGACCTGTGCATTGTTTGTGTGAGCCCCCGGCGCCCTGCTCTGCCCTCCCCTCCATTTTGAGCTTGTTGTTGTTGTTGTGCTCCGTCCCTTGAGCCCGCCACGCCTCCCAGCTGAGCCGCCCTCCCACTAGCATTAAAGCGCGTCCTCTGACCACGCAGCGCTGTGATTCACTCGTCGCTTCCTCCTCGAGTGATCGCTCCCCTGCCTGCGCTCTCTGTGCAACGTGGTATCGTTATTTCAAAGCTGCACTGTTTGGCGATTTTAAAGCGTGTGCATTTCTTTGCCATTACTCGCTCACTTTAAGTAGACCTGTGCATTGTTTGTGTGAGCCCCCGGCGCCCTGCTCTGCCCTCCCCTCCATTTTGAGCTTGTTGTTGTTGTTGTGCTCCGTCCCTTGAGCCCGCCACGCCTCCCAGCTGAGCCGCCCTCCCACTAGCATTAAAGCGCGTCCTCTGACCACGCAGCGCTGTGATTCACTCGTCGCTTCCTCCTCGAGTGATCGCTCCCCTGCCTGCGCTCTCTGTGCAACGTGGTATTGTTATTTCAAAGCTGCACTGTTTGGCGATTTTAAAGCGTGTGCATTTATTTGCCATTACTCGCTCACTTTAAGTAGACCTGTGCATTGTTTGTGTGAGCCCCCGGCGCCCTGCTCTGCCCTCCCCTCCATTTTGAGCTTGTTGTTGTTGTTGTGCTCCGTCCCTTGAGCCCGCCACGCCTCCCAGCTGAGCCGCCCTCGCCCCTCCCCCTCCACTCTCCATATATGACAGTAGTTCCCGTGCGCAGCATTTACGCGCAGCGCGCGCGCCCAACCCGCGCCGAAGGTGCGCCAAAGGTAAGCCCGTCTACGCCCGTCCGCGCCTGGACCGCGCCCAGTGCCAGACCCCCTGCCCCTCGCGCTGCGCTGCCCTCCCGCATCACCTACGATGCCGCCACCCTCCTAGCCCTCAACCCCGGTCGCGCCCCCAACTGCGTCCAAGCCGCTCCTGGACACACTCATGGACCTTTCTCCTGCTACTCCTGCAAATTCAGCGGCACCGACAACATCTCCGCTACGACCACACCACAGATTCCCGACCCCAACCACCTACAATGCATCCTTCTCAACATCCGCTCGGTCCACAGGCACACCATTGACCTATGGAACCTACTAGACACCATCTCTCCAGACGTCGCCTTCCTAACAGAAACATGGATGAACGCTTCCTCCGCCCCAAATATCACCATTGCCATCCCTGAAGAATATAAGATCACACGCAAGGACCGTACCAGCCACACAGGAGGAGGCATCGCCATCGTCCATAAGAAATCTATCCGCATCTCAACCAGCTCTGACGCCAACCTCGCCAACTCCGAACACCTTCACTTCCAGATCCACATCGACCCCAAGACCACACTCAGAGGCACCCTCCTCTACAGACCACCAGGACCCCGCGCAAAATTCAGTGAAGACATCACGGACTTCATCACTCCACACGCGCTCCCCTCCAAAGACTACATCCTTCTGGGAGACCTCAACTTTCACCTTGAAAAGACCAACGACCGCAACTCCACCACCCTGCTGGACAACCTCGCCAACCTCTGACTTAAACAACTAGTCACTTCCCCCACCCACATCGCAGGGCACACACTCGACCCCATCTTCACCTCCAGCAACCATGTCTCCTTCAGCCACACTACGGATCTCCTCTGGACTGACCACAGCTGCGTTCACTTCACCTACAACAAGCCAAAACCCACCAACCACCTCCAACCAACTCTGCAAAGAAACTGGAACAAAATCACCACCGACCAGATCTCCGCATCGCTCCTTCTAAACACCCCAGCCCACTCTTCTAACCCAAACCAAGCCGCCGCCAACTTCACCCTATGGCTATCCAACACCGCCGACACCCTAGCACCACTGAAAAAACGTCAAAGCAAACCTGGCAGCAAGAAGGCCTCATGGTTCAACGATGATCTTAAGAAGTCCAAGAAACTCTGCCGCTCCCTTGAAAAGGCCTGGAAAAAAGACCCATCCACTAGCACCAAGGACGCCTTCAAAAACGCCACCCGCACACACCACCAACTAATCCGAAAGGCCAAGAAAACAGCATTCAAGGATCGACTTGACAACAACGCCCACAACAGCAAGGAACTTTTCAACATCGTCAAAGAATTCTCCAACCCCTCAGCCAACTCCAACGACATCACCCCCTCTCAAGCCCTCTGCGACTCCCTAGCCTCATTCTTCCACAACAAGATTGCAGACATTCACAACAGCTTCGACAACCAACCCGGAGACCAACCCACCCAACCATTTGCTGAACATTCTCCCCCCGTAAACACCCTCAACGACTGGAACCCAATCTCCACTGAGGACACAATCCGCCTGATGAATTCCATCCACTCAGGATCCCCCACAGACCCATGTCCTCACCACATCTTCAACAAAGCAGACTCTGTCATAGCACCGCACCTCCAAGACGTCATCAACTGCTCCTTCAACTCCGCCACCTTCCCGGAAAACTGGAAACACGCTGAACTCACCGCCCTTCTGAAAAAACCCACAGCGGACCCCACCGAACTCAAAAACTACCGCCCCATTTCGCTCCTTCCATTCCCGGCCAAAGTCATCGAGAAAGCCGTCAACAACCAGCTCGCCGCCTTCCTCGAAGCCAACAAATCCCTCGACTCCTCACAATCTGGCTTCCGAGCAAAACACAGCACTGAGACCGCCCTAATCGCAGCAACAGACGACATTCGAACTCTATTGGACAATGGAGACACAGTCGCCCTCATCCTCCTCGACCTCTCTGCAGCATTCGACACAGTCTGCCACAGCACCCTGTTACAACGCCTCAATAACATCGGAATACAAGGAAAAGCACTTGAATGGATCACCTCTTTCCTCTCCGGAAGAACCCAGAGAGTCCGCCTCCCACCATTCAAGTCCGAGGCCACTGAAGTCATCTGTGGCGTACCACAAGGATCATCACTCAGCCCCACCCTCTTCAACGTCTACATGAGCCCCCTCACGGCCATCGCCCGCCAACACAACCTCAACATCATCTCTTACGCGGATGACACTCAACTAATCCTTTCTCTCACCAATGACCCCAGCACCGCCAAAACTAACCTACACGAAGGAATGAAAGAAGTTGCCGAATGGATGAAACAAAGCCGTCTGAAACTGAACTCAGACAAAACAGAAGTCCTCATCTTAGGTACATCCCCCTCTGCATGGGACGACTCCTGGTGGCCGGAAGCCCTTGGAAAAGCACCCATCCCGACAGACCACGCACGGAACCTAGGCGTCATCCTGGATTCTTCACTCTCAATGAACAGACAAGTCAGCGCCGTATCCTCATCCTGCTTCAACATTCTTCGCATGCTCAGAAAAACATTTCGCTGGATCCCCACCGAAACAAGGAAAACAGCCACCCATGCTCTAGTCACGAGCCGACTGGACTATGGAAACACCCTCTACGCAGGTACTACCGCTAAACTCCAGAAGAAACTCCAACGAATCCAAAACGCCTCAGCCAGGATCATATTAGACATCCCGCGCAACGAACACATCTCCAGTCACCTGAAAGACCTCCACTGGCTACCCGTCAATAAGAGAATCACTTTCCGACTGCTAACTCACGCACACAAATCACTCTACGACATCGGACCAGAATGCCTCAACTCACGACTGTCCTTCTACACCCCCTCCCGCCAACTACGTTCTTCCAACCAAGCCCTCGCCACTGTACCTCGCATCAACAGGACCACCATGGGAGGCAGATCCTTCTCATACCTGGCTGCTAAAACATGGAACTCACTCCCCGCTTACCTTCGCCTCACCCAGAACCACCTGGCATTCAGAAAACAACTTAAAACGTGGATATTTGACAAGTAATCCTCCTCCCCTTTCTAAGCGCCTTGAGACCCTCTGGGTATGTAGTGCGCTATATAAATTCTCTGACTTGACTTGACCCTCAGAGGAACACTCGTCTACAGACCCCCCAGACCCTAACCACAATTCAGCGACTCCATCGCCGACTTCGTCAGCACACACACCCTCGCCTCCACGGACTACATCCTCCTTGGGGACCTGAACTTCCACCTCGAGAACAACGACGACACCAACTCGACCACCCTGATCGACAACCTCGCCATACCTCGGACTCGGACAACTCGTCACAACATCCACCCACTCCGCCGGCCACACGCTTGACCCCATCTTCTCCGCAAGCCCCCACTTCTCCTTCAACCGCACCACCAAACTCCACTGGACCGACCACCGGTGCATCCACTTCACCTTCCGGAAACCCACCACGCACCCCCACACCCCACAGATGCCCCGCCGCCGCTGGAGCAATGTCACCGAAGACCCGCTATCCACCACCCTCGCCCAGAGCCCATCCGCAGACCCAACCGACCCCGACGCCGCTGCCCGCAACCTCAGACAGTGGATCGACGACTGCGCCTACACCCTCACCCCGCTCAAGAAACCCTCCAACAGCCACACCAGCAAGAAACCCAGCTGGTTCACTAAAGACCTCCAGGCCTCCAAGCAAACCTGCCGAAACCTAGAGAAGAACTGGCTCTGTGAACGAACACCGTAAAGCTACGCAGTCCACAAGAACGCCCCCCGCAGGCACCACCATTTCATTAGAGCCGGCAAAAGGGCCTCCTTCAAAAACGCCTAGACAACAACGCACACAACAGCAAAGAGCTCTTCAACATCATGAAGGAACTCTCCAACCCCAGCTCCAACACCAACGACATCCCACCTGGGCAAGACCTGTGTGACTCACTGGCCACCTTCTTCCACTGCAAGATCGCAGACATCCACAACAGCTTCAACGCCACGACCGCCCCAGCAACCACTGAGACCCCCGCCCCCACGCCCACCACCCGCACCAACCACATGCTCTCCTGGACCAACATTAATGATGACGACACCATCAAGATCATGAACACCATCCACTCGGGATCCCCGTCAGACCCATGCCCACACCACATCTTCAACAAAGCCAGCACCACCATTGCACCCCATCTCCGGAAAACCATCAACATCTCCTTCGAGACAGCAACCTTCAGGAACAGCCGACTGAAGCTGAACTCGGACAAGACGGAGGTCCTCATCCTCTGATCCACCCCCTCAGCCTGGGACGACTCCTGGTGGCCGACTGCACTGGGAACAGCTCCAACACCCACCAACCACGCACGCATGCAACCTGGGGGTCATCCTCGACCCCACCCTCTCCATGACGAAGCAGGTCAACACTGTCTCTTCCTCCTGCTTCAACACCCTCCGAATGCTCCGCTGGATCTACACGTGGATCCCCACCAAAACAAGAAGGACGGTCACCCAGGCCCTCGTCAGCAGCAGACTGGACTACGGAAACGCCCTCTACACAGGAGCATCGGCCAAACTCCTGAAACGCTCCAATGCATCCAGAATGCATCCGCACACCTGATCCTCGACATCCCTCGCCGCAGCCACATCACACCCCACCTGAGAGACCTGCACTGGCTCGCCGTCAACAAGCGGATAACCTTCAAGCTCCTCACCCATGCACACAAGGCACTCCACAACTCCGGACCAGCGTACCTCAACAGCCGACTCAGCTTCTACACCCCCCGCCAGCTCCGCTCCGCCGACCGAGCCCTCGCGACTGTCCCCCACATCCGAAGAGTGACCGCCGGCAGGAGATCATTCTTCCACCTCACCACCAAAACATGGAACACCCTCCCCACCCGCCTATGGCAGACCAAAGACCTACTGACCTTCAGAAGACTCTTCAAGACCTGGCTTTTCGAACAGTAGCAGCATTCCCCAGCCCTAGCGCCTTGAGACCCTCACGGGTAAGTAGTGCGCTTAACAAATGCTATGATTGATTTATTGATTGTCACTGAGCTGCACCACATCTAGTCCTTGTACCTTTTGAGAAAGAAACAGCAACTAAGGGGCATATGAATCAGGAAGTGGCGGAGAGAGGTGTTAGCCGTCATGACTTAATGCCTCACTCTGCCACTTCTGAAACGCAGACTGCACCATATTTACAAGGATATGGTGCAGCCTTGCGTTTCCCCCTGCGTGGCGCTATACTTAGCAGTGTAGAGCCAACGCAGGCACGCTTGCCCCATAGTGCAAGGGTGTATGTGTGCAGGGGAGGATTGTTTATGTGTAGGAAGGTGCCCCTTCCTACACATAAACAATCCTAAAATCTCATTTTGTCACTTTTATGTTTGCTGCTTCAATGCAGCACACACGAAAGTCACAAAATGGCATTTTGTTTTACAGATTGTTTATATACAGGAAGGGGGGCCTTCCTGTACATTAACAATCCATGGCAGTTTGCTTTTTCCACACATGGAAAAGGCAAAAACAAGGAGAAATAATGCATTTCTCCTCGTTTCGCCAAGTTAAGACCAGGTTTTCCCTGGTCTTAATTTTTGAGCTGCCTCCTATGTACGGTGCCCTTGTACATAGGGGCAGCGTCAAAATCAAAGGGTGTGGCAGTGGAACGCCCACCGCAACAACCACTGCCTACCCCTTTCACGCTAAGCATAGTGTGAAAGGGGGCTTATTTACAAGGCAGCGTTAAGCCACGTTAAGTTGCTTAAGGCTGCCTTGTAAATAGGGCTAAGCCCCTATCGTCACCACAACGTTGGAAAAAGTGACATTGTGGTGGCGATAGGGGCTTGTACATATGCCCCTAAGTGAGAACATATCACATTAATCTTTCCACCTGTCGTTATGCTTTTTGTGTACATTTCAGTAAGTTAAAGAAACATTAGAAAAGCTTTCTCTACAGCGATTCTGCAATGCAGTCCAACCCATGAGCCCCTATTCCTACCTTATAAAACAATGAGATTTCTCAATATCTGAGCTTTTCAGGAGCACTGGTTGTAGGACATGGTAGCTCAGACAGGCAGGGGGCACCGACAGAGCAGGCCCCAATTTGTGCATAGCTTACAATCCCATGGACATCAAAAACAATAGAGACGGTTCCACCATCATTAACAAAACACAGTGCCCCCTGGCTGCTTTAATACACCGACTATCAGTGGTCTCTGTAAAAAATGGAAGGTTTAGCGTTCCAAACTTTGTTGCTTAGGCGCATGTCTGCTGCTAAATGCCAGGGTTGCTGAATACCACGACTGCCTATCTTTGACTATGCCTCATGCCTCTTTCCTCCACCACCCTACACTGCCTGGCTCTTTATCTCATGAATACCAAGGCTGCTCTGTCTTGATTCCACTTCATGCCTCTTTCACCCAACACCCTACACTGCCTGCCTCTTTATCTCATGAATACCAAGACTGCTCAGTCTTGATTCCATCTCACGCCTCTTTCTTCCACCACCTACACTGCCTGTCTCTTTATATAATGAATACCACAGATGCCTCGTCTTGATTCCACCTCACGCCTCTTTCATCCACCACCCTACACTGCCTGTCTCTTTATCACATGAACGCCAAGGTTGCCTCACACTTCACTGTCTCATGCCCATGGCCTGACTGGGAACCAAACCCGGCCCTGGCAAAGTGCTCGCCTTTCCCCCCCCCCAGGCTTGGGGGTGCCGCCGAGCTCTTTGCCAGGGCCGGTTTTCAGCCGATTTTGTTGCAGGGTCAATTTTGCAGCTATGCGGCAAAAACGGCACTGTAACAAAAACGGCCCCCAGGGGCCCAAAACCGACCCCCACCCATGCCTCGCACCGAGGAATTGCCCCGTGCCCGCTACGGCCAGTCCGGCCCTGCTCATGCCTCTTCCACTGCCTTCCACTGCTTGCTTCTTTATATCATGAACACCAAGGCTCCCTAGTCTTGAATAAACCTCACACTTCACTGCCTCATGCCTCTTTCTTTCACTGCCTTACGCTTCCTGCCTCTTTATCTCATCAACACCAAGGCTCCCTAGTCTTGATTTAACCTCACACCTCACTGCCTCATGCCTCTTTCTTTCACTGCCTTACTCTTCCTGCCTCTTTATCTTGTGGTAAATAATTTAATTACCGGAACTTAATTTGATGCGGAAACTAAACAAGAATAGCTCAATAAAATAAGAGGCAGAATCCGTGGTATTAGAGGTTCGGAACGGGCTTTATTCCTATACAAAGGAACATAATTCGAATTATGGGCCTTCTATTCCATCACCACGAAAGTTCAGAAAGGAAGGAACATATATTATTGACAGATAGGCAGTTTTATAGAAAATACATTACAGTAAAACAGATGCAGGAGGCGTAACAGTTGAAAACAGAGATAAAGGCATACATGCGTAACTAAAATAGATGTAACTAGGCGTAACTAAAGAACGTCATTGGGTATGGTGTCACAAATGGGTGGTTCTATGAAAGAATTTCGCAATGTCAGCAGAAATACTTGGCAGAGATGCGCGTGCAGCAGCATGACGTGTGATTTGACGTGCAACTAGAAGGAGAAAGTAACTTGACATTTAGCTCTACATGTGGAGACAAAAGTCTGGGGTTATGTCAACCTAATCCCAAATCATATCTAATATCCTATGTTTAAAGAACTGTGTTATCCAAAAAGAGAGTTCTCTTAGGATAGAATCTTATTCTATACTGACTATACTGACTGTTAGTGCGTGTACAAGCGTCTAAGTGTCTACACTAGATGCGAGGGGGTAGGAATATTCCATGGTAACGGGGCTATGAATTACTTGCATGAGGACAGCGAGGCCTGGCCCTTTGCACGGTAGCTGGAGGAATGTTTACCTAAACTACTAGACAGGAATGCATCGGATGAGGAGCGAAGGAGATAATCTCGAAGGTGAAATACAGTTTTTGGCAGGCGACGGGCTGGATCAGGCTCCGTTAGCCGCGCAGGGAGTAAGACAAAGTTCATGGTCACAGATGCAGGCTCAGACTGGAACTTTCAGAGGCAGAAGGCAAGAAAAGGCTTGGTGGCAGAATCAGGGCCTACTCGCCTGGACTGTAAAAAGAGAGGGAAGTGAACCATATAAAGCCGGTGGCCTTTCATACTTAGGAATAGAATATCCGGCCCATTCATGGCGGATCTGAAAGAGGACATGTTGACGGTGGACGCACATGTGTTTGCGTCTTCATAACTGGAACTGGAGGGAACATACATGTACTTGTGATTTATACATGAAACCGTTGGGGTCCAAGATAGGGGACATAACCGACCATAAAAATCCATATTTCCACATTCCCTCCTTGTCCCCTACTTGCCCTTAAGAGATATCAATCTTCATCAATCCATCGATCTGTTCACATAACATCATTTGTTCTTCTTTCTTCTTCCGGGATCTCGAACGAAAACTTGGATGTGGGATACACGAGGTGGCACACAGACCACAAATCGCTGGCCCACATTGTAGACATAAGCAGCAACTGAATAGTATGAGAAAGCCGATACCTAGGAAGGAGAGCATTCTCCATCCCCAGGCTGACAACACGCCCCAGAACCAACCTGACCAAGTCCAGGTGCCTGGACTCTGGTGTATCTGGCTTACAATCTTATGAAGGTGGGTTATGGCTTTATATACTGACGGTGAATTTTCTGGTATGAAAATGCAACAACTTGATCCGATGACCCTACAAGCTCCGCCCCTATCGGCCAGGATGACGTCAAGGACAAGACGATTCTGAAGCACAACAATCCGCATAGCAGACTGCTCTTCTGTTAAATTGCCTAAGGCGGAAATAGTTTCGTTCACTACTGCTTCAAGTGTTCTTGTTAATCTACGTATCAACTTACTATTAGTGACTGTACCTATATAGGGGAAGAAACCTTTATTGAAATCTGTGTATTTTTCCCATGCTGTTTCAGTGTAATCGACTATTGGGAGATCTCTCTGCTGTCTATTGTGTACTAAATGAGTATTTCTATGATAATCAGGAGGAGCTAAGAAAACAGGTGGTAGAAGGAATGCTATATAACAGGTACCATCCCAATCTAGAGGTAGACGTATATATGCGGTCTGGCCACATATAAAGTAGGAATGACGAGAAGCTCTAAATGTAGACTTGCCTTGATCACTGAATTTTATCACAGTGGTGCATTTACTATGGCCCATGTGTATGGAGCCATTCTTTCTTATGCATAGTTCCCCTTTAACCGGGAATACGAACATGGCGGACAAGATTGGTGTAGCTTCAGATTCAACGTTCAGGATCATGAGGTTAAGTGTAAAATTACCTAATCCATATACTTCATTTTCTAGATCAGTTCCTGTTCTTTTGGGAAGTCCCTCCTTGTTAGGGTAGCAGACCTTAAGCAAAACTAAGTTCAGGTTTCCCCATACCCAGTTGTCTTGATAAACTGCGGAATTTGAGTCTAAGGAATTAATTAAACTAAACCATGCTCCACAGGAGCCATTGTGTGTGAACGGATATGGAAAGAGGGGCAAAACTCCCTTATAGTTCTGATAGGGAGGGAGTCGGCCACATATCCAACAATTTGTAGCATTGCTAGTTTGATGGGAATGATGTAACATACTAATAAAAGTGTTATTGCGCAGCGCAAATCTATATGACAACTCATGCGGTGGTAATTCACTAAAAGAATGTTCAGCAGTAACATTGTAAACATGTTTAGAAATAGGATAATATATGTGCAACAATATACTTGCAGCGATTATTAAAAGACATAAGAAAAACAAAATTAATAACGTCACTGTGCAATGACTACGCAGTGATTTACAGTACGCATGTTTCTTCAACTGCATTTGATTATTTCTTTCTCTATTCCGGTCCAGAGGATACATGTCAGAGACAAATTCAACCGATTCACCTTGGAGAGGACTTAAACAATCAAATTGTCTGACTGACTGGACCTCAATTTTAGTCTATATAGTTCTGAGTTCGTTTGCTCAACCAAGGGGAGCTTTGAGTCTGTCTTTGTGGAAATACAGGGTTTAGTCTCTATATCGGATGGTAGTCCATAAAATTTCTTGATATGACTCGAATGTATCCAACCTTTGCGACCTTCGATCTTCACGGCTGTCCTCGTGATGAGTAGTACAAGTTGAGGCGATCTCCACCTCGGATCCAGCTGAGTCTTCCGGTCAAAATTCCGCACTAACACCAAGTCCCCGGGAACTACGTCATGGGGTTTCACCTCGGTGTTGTCGGGAAAGGCTGCAGCTACCTGTGAACGACAAGATTGTAGTGCAGACATCAAGGAAGCCAGGTAATCTGTCAGCATATTACAGTCAACGTCAGTAATTTTACGAGGTATAGGCGTCCCCCACATATTTGGTGGTCTACCGAAGATCACCTCATACGGGGATAGCCCTGTTCGAGAGTGCGCTACCATTCTCATGTAAAAGAGTGCAACTGGTAAGGCTACTACCCAATCGACACCTTTCTGTCTACATATTTTGGACAATCTGATTTTCAGAGTTTGATTATGTCGTTCCACGAGACCTGCTGCCTCGGGGTGTCGGACACAGTGAAATCTCCATTGATAGCCTAACAAAAGTGAAACGTGTTTCATTAGTTCGGATGAGAACGGCTGGCCGTTATCTGAGTAGACAACACGTGGTAAACCGTACCGTGGGAAGAATTCTCGAACTAACTGTTTGGCAGTAGTCGGGGCAGTGTAATCTGAGACCGGGTATGCTTCTGTCCAACGGGAAAGAGCACAAACAACTACAAGAACATATTTGAATCCTCGACATCGTTCCATCTGGATATAATCCATCTGGAGGACTTCAAAAGGGTGATCAGGAGGCTGAAATCCACCCTGTTCTACGGGAATGCTTTTACCTGGGTTAAACTGACAACAGATCATACAAGTACGAACTTTTTGTTTAGCTGCGGCTCGTAAATGTTTGTTGAACCAAATGTGTTGAATGCTGTCTAGCATAGCCTTTTCTCCTAGGTGCGCTGGACTATGTATTGTGTTAATGATGACTTGGACCATTGAGTCGGGAAGAAAACATACAGATTTCTCCTTCGTCATCCATCCCTGATCCGTTTGGATCCCTCCTAATTCAGTCCATTTCTTTATTTCTTCTGGTGTAGCATGTGTCTGTATGTCAATTACGTCAAGAGCGGGATCCTTAACCGTCATGCAATGTGTTGGTGTCAGAACTATTGTCTTTGTCATGTCAGATGTGTGAGTTTTATTCTGAGCAGTCTGTTTAGCTGTTCTGTCAGCTAGGTCATTGCCTTGGGAAATGATATCAGTAACTTTCGTATGAGCTTTACATTTCATAATTGATATCGCAATGGGTAGATGTATTGCATCTAATAAGGCATGAATGAGGGGTCCGTGCTGAATGTGGGTACCGTGAGAAGTTAAATAACCTCTCTCTCGCCACAGCACGCCGAAGTCATGTACAACTCCGAATGCATAACGTGAATCTGTGTATATGTTGACTTTCTTATTTGTGGCTTGAATACAGGCTTGTGTCAGAGCGATGAGCTCTGCTGCTTGAGCTGACAAGGTATTAATACGATTTGTTTCAATGACTTCAGTGTCTGTTGTAACTGCATACGCGGCCACTAGCTCTCCTGTACTTGTTCTCATACATGAACCATCTACATACAACGTCAGGTCTGGATCTGACAATGGGACGTCTGTCAAGTCTTGTCTGGGTTTCGTCGTGATAGTAATAACTTCAATACAATCGTGTGCTAGTGGGTCTGTTCCGTTTACTGGCAAAAGTGTGGCAGGATTCAATGTACTACAACGTCTGATTTCTATGTGTGGCTGAAACAATGTCAATTCGTAACCGGTAAGTCTCGCTATAGTCAAGTGTTGTGTTTGTGTGCGGTTCAAGAGAACTTCTACTGCGTGTGGTACTTGTACTGTCAATTGATGTCCTAACACTATGGCATCGCTTTGTCTGATTGCTAAAGCTGTCGCTGCCACTGATTTCAGGCACGCAGGCAGAGCCTGAGCTACAGGATCTAATGTACTAGAAAAATAAGCACATGGTTTGTGTTCTCCTGCTTGTTCCTGTGTGAGTACTGACAACGCAGTACCTTCGCGTTCTGTGACAAAGAGTGTAAACTGTTTATTGTAACATGGTGTTGCTAGGACAGGTGCTTGACATAAAGCTTTCTTTAGGCTTTCAAAAGCTTGTGTATGTTCTTGAGTCCAAGGGAGGACAGTCGATGTGGCCGCCTCCTGTGTTGTCAACTGAATGAGTGGTTTTGCTAGAAATGCATACTGAGGGATCCACTGCCTACAATATGAAGTGAGGCCTATAAAAGCCCGTACCTCCTTTTGTGTCTTGGGTATTGGCATGTTAATAATTAACTGGATGCGATCGGGTGTAAGCTGCCTTCCCTCCTTGGACAGCGAGTGACCAAGGTAAACAACTCGCTGAACACAGAATTGCAGCTTAGAAGGGGACACCTTGTGCCCCTTTTCGGCCAAAAATTGTAAAACCGTCAGTGAGCCTTTTTCACATTCAGGTTCGCTTCTAGCGGTGATCAGCAGATCATCGACATATTGAAGCAGGGCAGTGTTGACTGGCATGTGGATACTGTCAAGTTCTCGTTTCAGTGCTTGGCTATAGATGCTGGGGCTTTCTGTGAATCCTTGAGGTGCGCGTGTGAATTTAAAGCTTCGTCCATTTAAACTAAATCCGAACAAGTATTGGCTTTCCGGATCTATTGGGACGCTGAAAAAGGCATTCTTGAGATCAATTACAGTAAAGAATGTTGCTTCGGAATCAATGGCTGTCAGTAATGAAGAAATGTCTGGAACTACGGGGTATTGTGGTACAATACATTTATTTAATTCGCGCAGATCAATAACCAATCGATATACTGGCGGGGCTTTAGGATCAGTTCGTTTAAGAATCGGAATTATCGGGGAATTACATACATTGGAGTCGGTTTCCACAACCACTCCTTGGGTAATAAGCTCGTCAATGATTTGCAGTAAAGCCAATACAGCATCTGGTGGTAACTTGTATTGTCGCATACGTGGTAGTACCACTCCTGTCTTTAGTGTAACTCGATATGGTGTAATGTTCATACAACCAACATCTGTAGGGCCTTGTGCCCATAAATGTGTGGGTAAAGTCTGCAGTCGGTGATCCATGTCTCGGGACACATAGTGCCCTTTGAAATCACGTAAAAACAATCTTACTCCTTCCGGAGAACAACATATTATAGCTCCTAGAGCTTTCAATGTTTTTATACCTAACAGGTTTTCTGGACATGATTTAGTAAGCAATAAATCCGTAGTTCGTGTCAAGGGACCAATCGTAAGTGGAAGAGGCTGTGACACTTCGTTAATGATAGGTTTTCCTGAAAAACCAAGGGAAATATTCTGTGAGCCTGAGAGGGGTGCCCCTGGAACTTCACTACGTTTTATGGTTGTTCGGCTTGCCCCTGTATCAAGTAAAAATTTTCTGTCCTGGCCTAATAGTTCACTGTGTACATAAGGTCCTTCTTGATCTACAGGGACCTCGATAAGGGGTAAGCCAACTTCCCTCTCTAGGCTGTTTCATGAGTATCGTGGATAATCAGGGTAGTCATACTGTGCGGTCTGGTACATCTGTCGTGTCGTTGTTGGTGTGGCAGCAATAGGCTGCGGTGGTGGAGCTGGCATAGACTGTTGCGGAGCTGGCATGGCCTGTGCATGCTGCGGAGCTCCTTGTTGGTTCTGATCCTGTCTAAGTGGTCGTGGTCTTTCTTTTGTATTACCTATGGCGATATTATGTTTTAAAACTGGACAATCGTGTACATAATGACCTGGCTGTTTACAATAGTTGCATGTCCCTTTTACAGAAACTGCTGAAACACTGGACTGTGTCATACCTTTTTTATGACCGTCAGCTGGAACTGTCTGGGAAACTAGCATTTTCATTTTCGTGTCTTTCATGCGTCTTTGTTCATGTTCTTGTTCCTCTCTAATTCTATTGTGATGGTACTCTAGCATTTGTAACATTTGTGACGGAGTGTTACCTTGCCAGGTACTCTCGAATTTCAATACTCTATTCTTAACTTGGGGCAGGGCATTTTCAACTAATTTTGTCACAAACAGATGTGGATACGATTCGCTACTTGCTTTTATTCCACTATTTATACCAAAACATTTTTCGAATCGGGCATAAAAGTCACTAGTGTCTTCATCTTGCTTTTGTTTACAGGCTGAGATTGCACCCCAGTCTTCTTTTTTCGTAGTTAATAAACGTGGCAGTACCTGTACTAGTAAACCTGGTAGTATTTTGGTCTTTTCCCCAAGCCCTAAACCTGGACCTCGAGCTGTTTCTTCGTTTTCTAATGCTGTCCAATCGATCTTTTGGTCTCCCACCTCCCAATCCTTTTCTTTGAGTTTTTCATAAATGCCCGCAGGCATTAATACCTTTAATATTTTCATAATGTCGGGATAGGTATACTCTCCCATGAGCAACATGTCTTTAATTTCACGGTGGAAACCCGCTGGGTCTTTGTCATGACTGGGTACCACTTTCTTCATTTCTAATAGTTCCATTTTGGATATGGGTGTGTATACAAACACACGTTTAAACTGATTGTCATCACCTTTTATCAGGTGGACTTCGCGTAAGGGATTCTGTCTATCCATATAATACGTCGTTCTTTCCTTGATGGGCAGTGAGACATGTTCGGGGCATACAAAAAGAATGTACTGCTTTCTGGATTCTAGTATTTCTCTAATTAACTCAGTACCTGAACCTCTCCATTTATTCGTGAGTAATTCAGTCAATATATCAGGTAAGGGACCAGGATCGGAGTGTTGGCTTTTATATAATACGAGGAGTTGTTGAATCATATAGATACCAGCTAAACGCTGTTCATCTGGGTTGAGGTTCAAAAACGTGTGTGCTAGTGTATCATCACTATATTTTCCGGGACTGTCAACCCAGTGAACGGCTGACCTGGCTAATTCTTGTTCGTCCATAGAATCGAGTATATGATAACCCCTTCGTTCTCGGAGTAATTTGTCAGCGGCTTGGAACGAATGTTCGGGGGACCTTATATTTATTATAGGTGTTTAGAAATTTCTGTTATTATCTGGACGTATCGGACGTATCGGATCAGTAAAGCATCTAGTATTATTGCAAGATCTTCCTCTACCTACATAGGCCATTGTTTCTAACTGTCCTGTGGGCAGTTCTAATTCTTCCTCCTCTTCGGTTTGTTCAGACTGGTCTACTGCTAATCTTTCTTCGTGTATTCGTTCTACTTCTTTGCGGATTTTTCGGCACATAGCTATTATACTTAATCGTTTATCATGTCTCCCTTCTGATATATTCCGACTCCATGTAGTAAGAGTTTGCATTTCTTCCGGATTTACTCCTGGTCGGTCTTGATTTCTGACCACACAATTTATGAGGAAACGTAACAGTTCTCCCTGTATCTCCACTTTCAGGTACTCCATGGCTCTATTAATACTTTCAGAATCTCGCCCTGACTGGACAAAATGATATATACTTTCTAAATGTGTAGTCATTCCTGGTAGCCTCCCTAAATATATTGCAGCTCGTCGGATACGTAATGATGCCAACAGCATTTCATCCTTTTTGCCGGGCACAGGGTCATATCTACAATCTACTAGAAGTTCCTTAAGCATGTCGGGAGTTACTAGTTTGGGCGTACGTTGGTGAGCTAATTCTTGAAAGGAAAGTTTATTTACTCTGGGTGGCGTGGATAAAATGTTTGTTGTACCTCCTGTAGCACCGCCTGGGGTGCTGGGTGTGAAAGGATTCGTTGAACGTGATATAGCAACCATAGGTGTGGGTACAGCTGTAGAAACAGATGTGTTTGCCGGAACTTGTATCGGAGTTTGTTGTTGTGGGGGTACAGACGGAGGGTCTTGGCGTTGAACCCCCTCGGCAGGCGGTCTATGTGGTGCAGTATTAGCATACTCGGGAGCTGCGTCGTCTAAATAAGAGGAAAGGAAAACATCTTCTGCGGTTCTGGGATGCCCTTTGGGATGTGCTTTTATCGGAAACAATGGAGGTGGCAAGTCTTTTGGTATCTCCGGAGTAGCCTTAGGTAACCCTTCGGCCAGAAGAGGATACATACCATTCATAAGGGCATTTCTTTGTCTGTCTACTTGTTCTGCTTTTGCTCGGGTACCTTCTTTAATTAATAGATTTTCTCGGACTTTATTTGAATTCTCCTTACTCTTCTCTTCCTGTCTACGTGCTTTTTCTGTACGTCTATACGATTCTTTACGCCATAATTCAATGGCATCTTTCTGTGATTGTCTAGCTTTCTTTTTCCATAATTCTTCCTCTACTTTCATGATGCAATCTGCATCCCAGGTCCCAGCTGCGGGCCACCTCTGACTTTCTGGTAATTCCTTGGTGTAGTCTACCCATAAATCAAGAAATAATATGGCGTCTAGGCCATGTTTATGATACATGAAGTACCCTGGAGTGTCCCTAGGAGGAATGGGAGCAGCTTCTTCGAGTACCCCTTTTCTAGTTTTGATCTGTCTTAATTTCGAAAAGAGCGGCATATTGAGAACTGATCTGATACCTAATTTTGAACACGTTTAATACAACAGAACACAATAATGAACAGTCATTCACACCACAATATGCAGAACGTATTTAAAACATTTAACATTTAACTTTTAATGAACAACAATGATGGCCATTTAGGGAACTAGTCACTAAGCATAATACTCGGCACTAACTAGGTAATTCTGAATTATATACTAGACATACTAGATATACTGCTAAACAGTACAGATACACTGCTGAAACAGTGCAGACCGGATTTGTGTACCCAAACCCGTCTTGACCGGCACAACCTATGTGCACGTCAGAACGCCTCCCCGGCAATGGTACTCACCGGGTAGCTCGAAACGGAAGGCCTCGGAACTGAACTTGAACTGGACTTGGACCGAACTGGACTCGACTCGAAACTTCGGAACTTCGGAACCTGGTGGGCCTCTGTATACCTCGGATCTTGCTCTCTCAGCTAGGCTCTGTTCGGGATACTTCGCACTTCTCACCGCCTCGTCTGGGTGTTGATCGCAGCCTCAGTTACCCCCGCTCGGCAGGAGGGAGATACAGGAAATCCTGTGGGTACGCGTTGTTGTCCGTCCAGCTGTGGCAGGAGACCGGGCCTGCAACGCACCTCCGGCGCGTGAGATGAGAAAGTGTCCCTATTCGGGCGCCATATATGTGGTAAATAATTTAATTACCGGAACTTAATTTGATGCGGAAACTAAACAAGAATAGCTCAATAAAATAAGAGGCAGAATCCGTGGTATTAGAGGTTCGGAACGGGCTTTATTCCTATACAAAGGAACATAATTCGAATTATGGGCCTTCTATTCCATCACCACGAAAGTTCAGGAAGGAAGGAACATATATTATTGACAGATAGGCAGTTTTATAGAAAATACATTACAGTAAAACAGATGCAGGAGGCGTAACAGTTGAAAACAGAGATAAAGGCATACATGCGTAACTAAAATAGATGTAACTAGGCGTAACTAAAGAACGTCATTGGGTATGGTGTCACAAATGGGTGGTTCTATGAAAGAATTTCGCAATGTCAGCAGAAATACTTGGCAGAGATGCGCGTGCAGCAGCATGACGTGTGATTTGACGTGCAACTAGAAGGAGAAAGTAACTTGACATTTAGCTCTACATGTGGAGACAAAAGTCTGGGGTTATGTCAACCTAATCCCAAATCATATCTAATATCCTATGTTTAAAGAACTGTGTTATCCAAAAAGAGAGTTCTCTTAGGATAGAATCTTATTCTATACTGACTATACTGACTGTTAGTGCGTGTACAAGCGTCTAAGTGTCTACACTAGATGCGAGGGGGTAGGAATATTCCATGGTAACGGGGCTATGAATTACTTGCATGAAGACAGCGAGGCCTGGCCCTTTGCACGGTAGCTGGAGGAATGTTTACCTAAACTACTAGACAGGAATGCATCGGATGAGGAGCGAAGGAGATAATCTCGAAGGTGAAATACAGTTTTTGGCAGGCGACGGGCTGGATCAGGCTCCGTTAGCCGCGCAGGGAGAAAGACAAAGTTCATGGTCACAGATGCAGGCTCAGACTGGAACTTTCAGAGGCAGAAGGCAAGAAAAGGCTTGGTGGCAGAATCAGGGCCTACTCGCCTGGACTGTAAAAAGAGAGGGAAGTGAACCATATAAAGCCGGTGGCCTTTCATACTTAGGAATAGAATATCCGGCCCATTCATGGCGGATCTGAAAGAGGACATGTTGACGGTGGACGCACATGTGTTTGCGTCTTCATAACTGGAACTGGAGGGAACATACATGTACTTGTGATTTATACATGAAACCGTTGGGGTCCAAGATAGGGGACATAACCGACCATAAAAATCCATATTTCCACAATCTCATGAACACCAAGGCTCCCTAGTCTTGAATAAACCTCACACTTCACTGCCTCATGCCTCTTTCTTTCACTGCCTTACGCTTCCTGCCTCTTTATCTCATCAACACCAAGGCTCCCTAGTCTTGATTTAACCTCACACCTCACTGCCTCATGCCTCTTTCTTTCACTGCCTTACTCTTCCTGCCTCTTTATCTCATGAACACCAAGGCTCCCTAGTCTTGATTTAACCTCACACCTCACTGCCTCATGCCTCTTTCTTTCACTGCCTTACTCTTCCTGCCTCTTTATCTCATCAACACCAAGGCTCCCTAGTCTTGATTTAACCTCACACCTCACTGCCTCATGCCTCTTTCTTTCACTGCCCTATTGGCCCTGCGTCTTTATCTTACTCTTGCAGGCTCTGTTTCATCTTTCATTCCCTGGATTTTCCCCTTAACTCTGTTAACCTGTCTTTCTCATCCTCTTATTGAAAAAACTAACATGAATGATGTTTTGTAATATAATTTTCAGATTTTATTGTATATTTTTAATGGGAAAATAAGAGATACTGCTTGAACAGAGATTGCGCAAGATTTCGAAGAAAGCAGCATGCATCAAAATCAAGACTTCTTTTATGATTAATCTAATAATAAGGGTAGGATCATCAAATATATTCCTCTGAGTCATTGGTGTCGTCGACTTCCTTGCCTGCAGGGGATTCATTTTCAAAGCCTTTAATTTACAAGTGAGAGTGAACTACTGTGCAAGAAGGACAACTATGTGGGTCCTTGCAGCGCTCTGGTTGGTTTCGGGTGCTACAGATGTAGCGGACCAGGGACGGCAGAGATGGAGAAACTTGCGCTGGGCTGGTTCAGCACTAAGGGGCATATTTACGATGGCGATAAATATCGCAAAGCGCGCTTAGCGCTTTTATATTTATCGCTGTCTATCGCTGGAATTCATCGCCATGCTTGCTCTGTATTTACAACACATAGCGCAAAGGTGATATAAATTCTAGTGGTAGCGGGGTAATCGCCGTTTTGCAGGGACCATCGCTGGTTTTCCAGCGATGTTCCCTGCAAAACGGTGATATGCTTGTTGATACGACCAGGTGGTCATAATACAAGAATCCACCCCCCATGTTAGGTATGGGTTAGTCATGATTTTAGCACACGTTAGTTTTTGGCGAAACTAACGTATGCTAAAATGCGTGGGCCACCTTGTAAATATCGCGATGTGCACATCAGCGATATTTACAAGGTTGTACTGCCCATTGACGCCCACTTTGCACCTCATTAGAGATGCAAAGGAAGGTGTCGGAAAAAAGGGTGCTAACATGCGCTAATGCATGTTAGCACCCTCTTGTAAATAGGGCGATATTTTTATCTCCGCTTTTTTGGCTTTAAAAAAAAGCGGAGATATGGCCCTTGTAAATATGCCCCTTAATTTGTTAACAAAAGTCATACATAAATCCAGGGGCCAAAGTGTTTCATAGGAGCCCGCCGCCAGAGTTGTGATGCCGAATACCATGGCTACCTTGACTCCGCCTCTTTATCTCACCCTTACGGATCCTTGTTCACCCCTGCTTCCTTCCTGTCAATATGTTTCTGTCTTTTTCTTTCCTCTTTCTGCCTCTCCTGCCTTTCTCGCTCTTGTTCTGGGTTAAAGTCAGATGAGGTCACTTAAGCGCCGCGGCCACCACCTGCTCAAACCAAGCACTGCATTGCTTGAGTAGTGCAGGGCAGCGTGTGTTCGGTTCCACTGCTCCCGAGGACGTTTTATGATCCGCCTTTTCCTACTGCAAACCAGGAAAGAATTCAGGTGGAAAAATAGGCGCTCTGTTCCGGGCAACCGCCTCCGTGTAAGGAAGCCGCAGAAATATGTAAATAAATCCAGGGCTGTGTCTGCTCGGGCAGGGACTGATGGACAGGCTGAGCTGGGCTGGCAAGATGTAGGAGCAGGCACAGCTGTAGGCTGGAGTTGGCCTGGCTTATGGAATCTAGAGGTTATATATACATCAGTCACTAAGAATGACCACTGTCAAATAAGATTGACTCAGATCTTGTTCTTCTCCAACCTTCTTACCTCGAGCCCTAATTCTCCCCGCCAGCTGGTGTCCACAAGGAAACATCTCAAGCGCCCCAAAGCCTGGGGCAAGGCACTCCACAAACCTCTGAGCTCTGCTCTTCCTCTTCTGCATAATTATTTGACAAAATGTGCTATATTCGAGCCAATTTGAACCTACAGCCCACTATTGAATCCCAATCTCTGTTCCTTGAACCATCCTTCTCCAGCAACTCTGATTCTCTATCCGAGTTTCAACCATTGGATCCAGACACTGTTCATCGCATCGCTTCCACTATCAAGCCAAGCTTCCTACCTGAGCCCTGTACCCCAAAGGAATTCATATTTAGGGGTTTATACATACTTGTCCCATTGTTACTTCTCTCTGCAGTCTTTCTCTCACTTTTCCATTGGTTCCAGCAGTCTGGAAACATGCTCTTGGGGGTCACTCTCCTTAAAAAGCAAGAGGTCGCCAACCCTTCCTTTATCGAACGGGTGCCCCATTCCGCTGTTACAGACTCTTCCAAACTCATGGAAATGGCAGCCAATCATCAGCTTACAGATTATGTGCACAGCTGTGAGCAATTGCGGATAAAATTCTCTTTCCACAGTGAGATACGTGTCATTCTTTTGTGTTGGCACAGTTTTCCACTGTTCCGACTGTACAAAATCTAGCCAACACGTGTTTCATCTTGACATTTTTAACAGCCTTGACTTCCTCAAGTTTAATTAGCATTTGTGTATTTTATGAAATTCCTGCTAGATAATAAAAACGGCAGACTTTTTGGCTCATGATCATTCACTAATCTGTAAGTAAGGCAGGTATCTATTATAGCCTTATAGCCCGCAGTAGCGGGCTATACCAGCCTTAAAGGCCCCGTCCAGAGTTAAAGACCCAAGCTGAAGGTGAGGGCCTTTAACAAGGCACCGGGCCCTTAATGGAAGGTATAGCCCGCTACGGAAGAGTTTAAGAATATTAGAATATTTCGTTGCCAGAGGGTAAAGTGTTCTCTTTAGTTAAAAAAAAGGCCTCACGGAGCCTGAGGGGATTGAAATCCCCTCAGGCTCCATGAGACTATTGTTCACAGAAACAGTTGTGAAAGGAAGACATTGGAATGTCAATGCTCCGGGCTTCTACCAGCCATTAAAAGCCCGGAGCACTCCATTGTCTTCACCGGAGCGCTCAACATTCCAAAGTTGTAATAGTGGGTAACCTTCATGTAAGTTAATCAATATTGATATTTCTTATGTTATTAATGGATGGAGCATGATTATTGCAATCCCGAGACACTGTGGCCACATGCTGGATCCTTACAAATGCATACTCACTTTGTTTCACACAATTGTTCATTTAGGATCGGAAGACATTTGTATTTTCCTGTCTACAGTGGAAGAGGAGGTGAAATGTGTCTTGGTGCTTGAGGGCAACAATAATAATTCAAGGCCGGGCCCGACCATCCTGTGCCCTAAACGTTTGGCAGATCTGTGTAGGAGAGTAGGATATGCTTCTTATAGTTACCCCCACTTTTTGCTGATGTTTCACTGTTTTTCGACTTTAGTCTGCTGGGGCCCTGCTAACCAGGACCTCAGCCTAGCTGCTTCCTCTCTAAAGTGATTACCAGTTCTTTAGGTACACTCCAGATCGGATTCTGGGGTACCCTTATAAGTCCATAGTATATGGTATACTATGTACCCAGGGCATAGGTACCCCAGAGGCCTACCAGGGGCTGCAGCATGTATTGTGCCACCCCTGGGAAGCCTTCCAAAATGACACCACAGGTCTGCTACTGCAGCATGGTTAAGGTGGTGTATGCACCCCTTACTGAGATATAGGTTACCTATAGCTCTCCATATCACGTAACATGTAAACCTATCAGTCACCCCTATGGCAGGCCTTAACAATCCTGAAGGCAGGGTGCTGGGTTTCATGTGAGAGGGTGCCCATGCATGAGCGGAGCCCCTCTGCAGCTTTCGGAACCTTTATTCCGGGGTTGTCTGTGATGCAGCCAAACCATATACTCTTAAGTGCATTATAACCTTGCGGTAAATGCTAACTTTGGAATGACTGCATGGAAACATGTTGTGTTTGGTATCAAACACCTTGGAATCATACCCCCACATCAGGAGGTTATAATCTGGTAAACCAGTAACTGGTGTGGGAGGTATGATTCCACCCTACTAGAGGGAGAAACATGACTACACCGGTAAACCCGGTACCAGCTTAACAGACCCTGGCATCACAAAACAGACACGAGTCTGCCCTCCTGCTGCTGGACAAAACTCTGGCAGGGGAGGCCTGGACAATAGGTTTCCTGTCACAGGGAGGTGTAACCACCTCCCAGACAGGCTTTAGTGTATTGGGGCTGGGTGGGTGCACTCCAAGAGTGCTTTGATGTCTGCACCGGGGGCACATTTGGTGTCTCTCTGCATAGTCCAGCTCAAACCGGTTGCAGGGGCGACTAGCCCCTGCTCTGGCGCGAAACTGGACAAAGGAAATGGGTGTAGCCACCCCTCTTTCCTGACCCTCCCATAGGTGGGTCCCTAGAGTTTGTCCCACCCCTTCCTTGGGTATAAGATAGGAACTCCTGGCTACAGGACTTTAGATTTACCTGGACGAAACTCTTATACATAATCCTGGAGCTTCGACGATCTACAAGGCGCCAGATGACTGAAGAATCTCCCTTGGAGTAAAGGAGTTACTCCCCTGCAAGGCAGGCACCTAGGACGCATCTGACCGCTTTGCATCTCCGAAGCTCCGGCCGGACTCCGAAGAATTTGCAACACAGGAGGTGGGTTCCCAGACTTCCCAGAGGCTGACCCGAGCTCCCAGCAAAGCTGAGACCCGTAGCCCTCGTGGGGACCGTGGAACCGGAACCCCTGGACACCATGCACATTTGCAAGTGCACATGCTTCTCGTCAATCCTTGAGGCTGTGCTTTGGGCTAATTGTAGTCCAAACCCGAGCAGTGTCTCCACTAAAGATTACTGGCCTACACTCACCGAGTGTCCTGTGGGCTGGTATTGTGTGATTCTTCTTGAGGTTCCTTTGCGATCCCTGGCCCGTCGACTGGTGGGTCCCTGTGAAGGCAACTCTAACTTTAATTGGGCTTCCCTGGTTGCTCCAGACGTGCCCTGACTCTCCATCACTTTGGGAGTCCCCAGGACCTTGCAGGTCTGCACCAAAGCATCTTTTCTCTTCCTGCGTGGGTTGTGTTGCCAAGGCCTGTTGGGTTCAATCTGCGCACCGACACCGCAGCACTTGATATCCTTCTTGGGACAGCTCGAGTTCAGCTCCTGATTGTCATCGACGCCTCCTGGTCCTCGTGGCTGCTGAGTCAAGCTTCACCTCTTTGCACCTGAAACACCCGACATCGGTGGGCATTCGTCTATCGTGCCCCTGGTCACTGGCAAGTGACCCAGACTCTGTCCCCTCTGCTTTCAGGTTCTTCTGATCTTTGATCCAGGCTTGGATCACACCGGACACTTTTCTTCTTCCCGGCAGTAGCACTTTGTAGCAGATCGCCATTGAAATCAACGACGATTCCCGGCACCATTTGACACCTATGCACCCGGCTTCCCTGGGTGAGGTAACTCGAGTACTCCGGTGCTCCCATGGGTGTTGGCCCTAGAACACCCTAATTCTAAAGGGGTTTGCTCAAAGTCTCTCCTAAGTGTCCTTAACTTCTAAAATTCCAACCGTGACTTTCCCATAGAATAGTACGGGGCTCACGCCTGTGTTCTCACACTGCACACGTCCCCCGTGGGTCTCCTGTGTCACTACCTTGGGTGGTTCCTTGGGGTCCCAGCAATTCTACGTGCTCTAGGCACTATGTCTAGTCAAGTCGTGGTTCTTATACCACTTTCTTAATATATGGTTTGGTCCCCTCCTGGGGCCCATTGTATATTGTGCTATTTACTGTTGTTTTAGAACTGTATTATTGTTTATCTTGGACTCCAATCTCATAAAGAGATTAGTAGTGAGTGTTTAGAAATAAGTACATATATTTTATATATATCTTGTGTGGTTCTCCTTTCATTTGGTGATTCAGAAGGTTATAATCTGGTAAACCAAGCTGCTTTACACTCCTTCAAGACTTAGCCTGAAGGTTGCTCTCCATAGCTACCACTAGGATAGCTTTCAATAAAGGAAGTCTTTAAACCTATTCATCAATAAGGGTTGTTTGGACTGGTACAGGGTGGCCACTATAACTAGTGGACAGCATATACCAGGCCAACTTCTCACAACCTGGTGACCACAACTTTGCCCCAAAGCCTCCAATCCCAACCTGCGGTGGGAACCAAGCCAGAGCTCCACAGAAAGCCACAAGCTTGGGTGTCTGGAGAAGTCCGCTCCCCTCTACCCCCTCCTCACCCCATGTGTTATTTTTAGCTTCTTTTATCAAAGAAGCATTGCTTCGTGGCCTGTATGATAAGGTATCCATAAATGTTGTAATGATCTATCCTCAGTCCTCCTTAGCCATGGATTTCTTTCCATCCAGCTTATTGGACCAAACTCAAGGGGAGACAGCTGATTACTTCACTTTTTGATTGAGGCGTGACAGTTCAGGTTCTTCCGGACAGCATGGTCTAAGATTACATCCAGATTGTAATAGTCAATAGAGATAAATGGTGCTGGTAAGCAATAGGGTTAACCCTAGTCTACAATCTTTTTTAGGCCAACACATGGGGGCAGATTTACTACTTCTGGTGCATCTCTGCTAATCAGCAGGGATGTGCCAGAAGAGTTGCGACGCATCTGCCCACCCGTGCGGCACCACTGATGCACCGCATTTACAATGCGGCGCACCGTGACGCATGGATGGGCAGATGCGTGTCGCATCCCCCCCGCGGAAAGGCGGCACATTTCTGGAGTTGCTTCGCAAGCGCGACGCAGCTCCAGCAAGGCTCAAGGTGCCCCTATGCCTAACATGCTGCGTTAATCCTTATGCCTGCTTCAAGCAGGCGCAGGGTTTTGACGCAGCATGGCCGTAAAAGTGACTGAGTGAAATCTTGTAGATTTCACACAGCCACTTTTCGGAGGCGTTCCTGCGCCGGAGCGCCCCCCGTGCAGGAACGCCCACATGTGGCGCAGGGCTTTACAACGCGACGCATCTCCCTAGATACGTCACGTTGTAAATAGCCCGCAGCATGACGCTGGCTTTGCGCCGCAGCTGCGTCAAAAAAGTGACGCAATGGCGGCACAAATGTGGCGCAAGGGGCTTGTAGATTTGCCCCATGGTTCTTAGAGAAGCTAAGTACTGGTAGCTATGGCACCAGCAGCAGGCAAGTCCTGGAGAAGTGTGTGCTCAGTTCAAGCAATAGCAACAATTTTAAAGTAAAGAAGGAAAGACAATAAAATTCCCAAAACCAAAAGACAAAAATAGAGAAAACGTTAATCAGCCAAAAGACACCAACATCAATATGATTTGATAAGAACCAAATATATTAATTTAGGAAGTTTTAAGAGAAAAAGCACCTAGAAAAAGTGATGCACCATTTAAAAACAACAATTTGCAGGTGAAAGGACCCAGTTGTTATTTCAGGCTGACAGCAATGGAGTAGAGAGTTGATATACTAAGTGAGTCATCACTGTCAAACGTTTTACTCTTGCACTTAGTCTCTGAAATGGAGGTCAAAATCCTTCAGCAGATTTTTTTATTGGACTTATGAAGCGCGCAGCTGCCCAACAGGGTCCCCGGCCCTAAAACGTGGAGGCAGAACCAAATTAAAGAGCAGGCAGAAAGAAACACAGAGATCAAGTCGAGTCACTAAACAGAAGCGTCTTTAGGCTTTTATGGAAGGCTAGCAGGGAATGACGCTTCCTAAGGTCAATTGGAAGATAATTCCAGAGCCTTGGGCCAAGACAGGAAAAGGAATGACTCCTCATACGGACAAGTCGAAACCTGGGAACTCCTAGGCTGCAGCCAGCTAAGGTCCCTTGAAGTTAGAAATATTGTTAACAAGCTTACACTGAATCCATTTTGGTGCCAAAAGCTCCAAGCGGGTAAAACCTGGATTTCGTGGTTGTGGAGGCAGCTTTGTTCCATGTGTAAGCCTCAACACCGTTCCCCAATCTTTTGAAGTTCAAAAAACTTTCAAGTCTCTCTTTTCTACAAATGTCGGTAAAGATTTGTCTAGTCCCACCTGGAACCCACCCACTTCTCTGGGCAAACTTCAAGGCACCATGTCTCTTTTCAGCCAGGGCTCTTGCAGTCCTCTGTGGTCAGCTGGTCCCTGGAGCAGTCAACCAATTTACCCTGAGAGAACAGTTACATTCCCTGGATATCAGCAGAAGTTTTCTTTATTCCAGTGGGGCCTTCTTCTTCAAGTGCAGTGTCTTTAGGTCCAGCAATCACCTGATGAGGTGGTGGTGAAGCAAAAGTGTCATATTTTGCACAAGGGAGTGACTGAAGTATTTTCACCCTTAACTCAGCTCTTTTTGCACCACTTCCTCCTTGCTTAACATGGGGAACAATTCTCATTACCTGTAGACTGCACCTGTGAGAGGTCCAGTGCTAACCTATTCTTATCAACCATTGCTCTCTGTTATCAAAGCAAAACTTCTTTCATCTCTAACTTACGCAAGTACGGTGATGCATGCAAAGGACTCCAAAACGTTGGATAGATTACAAATCAAAACATACAAACGGGTCTTTTGTCTGCCCTGTAATGCTTCTGCAGCTCAAATTTGTTTGGAATTTGGATTGACACACCAAAACATAGCAAGAAGATATCATTTCATTAAATCCATGCATAAAATACGAAATAATCAGTCCAGCCCTTTAATCAGTGCTCTATGGGAATCTGTGAATAATGATGTGAATTCAAGTTACAACAAATACTTTTCATCATCTTTACAACTAACTAATGCGGGTGACTTATGGGACTTGAATTTATCGCATCCTACTTTCTGCCAAGCCATGAACAAAACAGCAAAAATGAATTCGCTAGTTGAGGACAAAAGCATATTTTTGTGGCGATCCCATGCTTGGATGACAATTCAAACCTACGTCACATTGCAACCTTCAACTTACCTACACCTAACCTATCCGGTATATTTCAAGAAAAAACTATTTGGCTATGCGCTTAGGTGAACTGCCATCTTTGTCAGACAAACCAGCATGGCGATATAAAGGACCAAAAACATGCAGACTATGTGATGCTCCAAACGAGGATTATGTGCATGTGGTCACCATATGTCCCAAACTGAATACTGTACGCCGTACACTTTTAAAGCGCTTATTTAATGAGAGAGGGATCTGTACGTGCAGAACAGCCATCTTGAGAAGTCTGGCTCCTACAGATCCTCAGCTAAACTGCAAACGTCTGAAGTTTTTACAATTTCACGACAAAGCAGTCAAACAGAATTGTAAGCTGCATACTATAGCAGAAGGAATTTGCTTTGCCTTATGAGTACAATACATTGATACGGTGTTAAAACAGAAGTCGGATGTTGACATTTGGAGTTGTGGAATTTTATACGGATGTATACGCCACTTTATAACAGCGGTGAAGAGAATCCACATTAATGACTGAGGGAATCTTACAATGTTATGTTTTAAAAGAGACCACGATATTTTCCTGTCGCAGCAATATTAATTCATGTTTTTAAGACAATTGAATATTTTAAAAAGGATTTCTTTTATATGTACACCCAATTTGTATTGTTTTGGTTTTTATTAACTAATTACAATAAACTCATTTCATTCATATTCATAGAGACATCCCATGAATTGAACAGTCCCACCATGGCTAACCAGGTTTTGTGGCCCACTCTGTCTCTGATGTCAGATCTCTGTCCCCAAATCAGGGTCAATTCTGTCCACATGGCAACCAACCTGCAGAGTAGCTGATAGCTGTCAGTTTACTGGTACAGGTCACTGGTTATCCACTCATATGAGAAAGCTTAAATCACGTGCCTTTGGTTGGCCTTATTCTCCTCCTATGGGCTTGAAAGGCTACAGGCTCCTGAGGCTAATCTGGGTGCAATCCAGGCCCTCTCAACACATTCAGCCCTGGGGTAACCACACATCCCAGTTTCATGCCCTTTTAGGTCAGGATCAGGCACCAAGCCTAATACCTCTCTCACTCCTGTCAGTACCAGGTGCATACAAGGGTCCTGAAATAGTCCAGAGAGGCCAAGTCAGGTGTCTCATAACATTAATTAAACCTCTCCTGAACCTAACCCAGCGGCTGAGGAACCTTTATGTGGCAACCTGGATGCTCTCACCAGTGGTCCTCTTCCCACCTGTGGTAGATCGGTTCCAAAGAGGCAATCTATTAGCGGGGACATAGTTACCTTCCTCCGGAGGACTAGCCCCCTCTACTCCAAGAAGAATGGTCACAGGGCTGTCATTCTCCCTCCTCAAACATGTCTTAGTCGGCAGATCTCTTCCTGCATATCTTGTTCTGGGGAGACCGACTGTTCCACCATCATGGTGTGAGTGGCACTAGATCAGTGACAGAGAACCTGCTCACTGTAACCCTGTGGAAATACTTATAGGTCGCAGGGATCACCAGTTTACCTTCTTGGTCTACCGCCCAGTTAAAGACATTCTCTGTTCTCAATTCCTGAGAATTACTTCCCCCTAGTGCTACGCTACCCACCCCGTATGGCGCCCACCAATGAGCGCCTACTTGGGGAACAGGGAATCAACAAGGAACAGGAGTACAATGTTGATCACTGTCCTGGCGTAGAAGGAGTTAACATTTCCCCGCAGGTGTCACATGCCGCACTGCTGAACATAATGTGTGCATAAAGTGCACTGACATGGTGAAAGCAACCACAAAACACCCCCCAGCAGTGAAAACTACCCTGATGATTCCGTGCCAGGTTAAGAAGAGTTTTGAAACAGTTCAAAGATGATGTCTGCTGACACAGGCACACACATGAAAGCAGAGGAGATGTTGAGTCAGAACAATACTTTATTAGTGGGAGGAGATGAAACAAACCGCAGTGCACACTAACACAATGCAGGTGCACTGCCTCAGGCCTCCCATCACAACAAACCTAAAAGGTTAAAAATAGGCAAGCCAGGGAACAGGAAATTGCATGTATGGAAACAATGTGTATTGGGTGACTTGTGGCAGCTTTTACAGAACCTTTGGAAGCTTTTGGTAAAATTACAATTTTCTTTGAAACCCTCTTACTCTGAGGTATACATGTTCTGAGGTGCTTTGATGCTGTATAGCCACCTCTTGTGGTCTTTTATGGTAGCATCATTTAGTTCATGAGAGGCCATTGTGGAGAGAATCTGTGTTCATTTGGGGTAAGGCGAAGGGTAAGGAGAGGTGAGTGGGGGCTTGCAGTTGCTTTTGTGAAACTCTAACTAGGTCCCTCATCAATTTGATAGGGATGGGTTTGTTTTGGCTACCTGCACCATTCTGAATTCCAGCTCATTAGCTCTACTCTTCTTACTCTCATGCAAAAATAACTTGTATGGCACTCTCTGTGAGCCACTGTGATTAGCACTCCGCTTATCTTGTGGACAAGCTCGCCATCTCTGGTGGCTCTCTGCACATCCACAGCCAGGACACCATCAGGTTTCAGACTAAGAAGTGTAAAAAAGAAGAAAAAAAAGAGAAAACAGGCCTCTTCCATCTATGATCTAGAATAACATCCCTGATCCATAAGGACCACTCCGGTGTTGCTTCAATTTAGGAAAGCGCAAGACACACGCCTCTCTAAAGAACACAACATTACACGATGCAGTAATAATCCAATTACCAGCTACTTCTCCTTTCGCTCATTGACTATGTACTTGCCGTTGACCCTGTACAGCCGTCCACTGCTTTTCCAGCTAGGTTTGCACTATACAAATATAAGTTACATACATACTCTCTTCCTGATGTACCTGTCTACAAATCAAGCAAATTTAGAAAATCTTAATAACACTGCATTTTATCTTTGAATTACTATGAGTTGTTCAGCTAGCAAATGGTGATGTAAACCAGTCACAAGGAAATGCAGAAAAAAGTATGGTTACATTTTTATGCAGGTTGTTCACTATTTATCTGCATAGAATCCTACATCTACGGCATATCAATACCATATCAGAGTTTTAATAATGGTTTGAACTCCAGAAACCTAAGGATTTCCAGTTGCTTCCAAACTTTAAATGAGTCCCATAGTCCTGTAGCTTCCTGCTTCCATTCTGGGTTAAGCTGGTCTGCAAGAGAGTGAGGAAGGGGTGAGACATGTGAGGTGAGGAGAGCGAGAAAGAAAAAGTAAAATAGCAAGTGAGCAAAAGAGAAAAGTTGAAAATGAGAACGAACATTTTGGGTTTTTCCATGAAAACTTCCAAAATACTCTGCAGATTAACAACAGATGTCCAATCCTTCAGTCCTCAGAAGTGGAGTTGCTAGAGGATTCCCTGATGAAAGGTCTGGCTACAAACATCATGAGGCGGGCCTGTGGTATAGGTTGTTAAGGCTCAGCGAAGCTGCCAGTCATAGCTGATAGTAAGAGATAATGCTAAGCTTTAGTAAAGAGTGACAGGTTTGGAGATATTTTAAGGCATGAGCAAAGTGGGGTGCCCTGGTTTTGTGATCTTGCTATCAATCTCAATTTCTCTATGAGAACCTCTCTCCTCTCACTTCTACCTTTATATAGATCTCATTTAATCTCTCACGTTTAAGGACTTTTGGGCACCATATAGTTAGGATGCTGTTTCCATAGGAAATGCCTTTTTTGGTTTGCTAATAACGTTGGCACCGTTTTATAAATCCTTACAAACTTTCCAAAAAAGTGCTCTTTTATTTGCTCAGCTCCTTCCTGGATTGTTTTGGGGTGATCATCAAGCGGCAGCCATTAAAAAGAGAAGGTATCAAAATGCAAACTCCCCATGGAATTGCCATAGGTATTTTAGGAATGTGATACCAAAAACAAATACTGAACAGAACTATGCCAAATTTGCCAAGAAGCAAGATATTGGTCCAAAAGTGTGCTTTATGTGATTTGGTGCAAATCCCTAATTTTTGAGAAATGAAGGTTAAAAATATTTGTATATCTAGACGGTAGGGATTTTGAGACTCTTGCAAGAATCCCGTGAGCACAACTTCAAATAATAAAGCGTTCTGTTTGGCCGAGATTTTTTTTTCCTTGGGCCACCTCTCTGTTGCGGGAGTGAGGGTCCCGTAGGAGTGATCACTCTAATTGACTGGCTGCAGCATGAACAAAAATGTAGCCAAAATTGATAAAAATGTGTTTTTTTGTGATCCTATAGCACACAAGCAAAGAGGAAATTGCCTTACACAAACGTTTCTGTGCAGGAAGGGATCCATTCCTGCAAAACAACTATCCTGACCGCAACGTAGACACCCCTGCACTATGACGCAAGGGTGCCTGCATTGGCACATTGCTTCAGAAAATGTGCCAGTGAAGGCAGAGAGCAAACATATGCCACTTCTTTGTACATACGGCACATTGTCCTCTCTCCAGTTCATGCAACAGAACACAGAAAATGTCCTTGCTGCCCTGAGCTGCATCAACTCTATGCAAATCTATGCTCTGTTCTTTATTAATTACAATAGTATGCTATTGTAAACTATAAATATATAAGAGCATTCACCTATACAATAGCAGAATGTACTTATAATCTAATATAGTGCCATACACTAACCATAAAAGTCCCAATCTATAGAAATTTGCCCAATTGAAAAACAAAGACATTGTAAAAGAGATGAAGCTTTTGATGGCTGGTAGGTACTACTATGATAGCATATAAAACCATTAGAACATTCCACCTATCCTTATAGCCTTTTTGCCTCTGACTATACTGACAGTAAATTCTTCTTGTTAAAGGCCCTCAACAGCGGCACAGGCTTATAACTTTGGTGGAGGCCCTTGAGTGTTAGGATGCAGTAGGCTCTCTGTGAATAGTTGCCCACAAAGTAAAGGCTGGGCGTAGTAGGGGATTGACCACCCAAGAGAGCGATGGAATGGGCTCTTCATGAAGACTTTTGCACAGGACAAAGGCTATGCATAGTAGGGCCTTGGACATCTGATGCAGCATGGGTGTCTAGAGGGAATCGGCTCACCGTGAAGAGTTCACCAAAGGACGAAGGCTGTGCATAGTAGAGGTTTGACCACCTAAGAAGTTTTAGATGTGTGGATAGGGTAGGTTCTCCATGAAGAGTCCAGCACAGGTTGAGGCAGTGTGTAATAGGTGCTTGACCACCTAAGGGGGCTAGAGTGTTTGGAGGTAGAAGCCTTTCTGTTAAGAATTCTGCACAGAGCAAAAGCTGTGCGTTGTAGGAATTTGGCTACCTAAAGAGGACTGAATGTCTGGAGGAAGTTGATTTTTTGTTAAGAGTTGTAAACAGGGCGTAGGCTGTGCTCAGTAGTGACTTGACCACTTAAGGGTGCTTGGGTGTCTAGAGGGTGTGAGTGGGCTCTCCATGAAGAGTTGTGAACAGGGCGAAAGCTGTCCATAGTAGGGACCTGGCCACTGGTATCTGATTGTTTGCTCATGAGAGGTCGGCTACCCACAAATGGTTCGGTACAGGGCAAAGGCTATATGTAGTAGGCTCTAGGCTTAACCACCTAAAGCGGTGTAGGTGTGTAGAGGGACGCATGAGTTATTTTAATTTTATTTATTTTTCACAGTCCTGCTGTACCCCCGAAGAAGCCAGTGTGGACCTCTGTATACTCCCCCAAGAGTCCTGTGAGACTACATGCGGGTCCACACTGGTGCATGCGCAAGTACTGTGGGAGCCTCCCCATTCTCAATAAATCCACCAACCCAAAATTAAAAAATATCAGTTAGAATTAATTAAATAGCAATTCTTTAAACAATAAATAAAAAACATAATTAACCCCCATAATCACCCAATGAACCCAACAACTCGAATAAATATGAAGCACTGTAATATTTTTAAACCAAAAATGTTATTATAGCATATAATAAATAAAAACATTAAACGTTGTAATAAAGCACTCTAATACAAAACAATATTAAAGTAAACAAGTAAAAACTGTGATACATATCATTGATAAACTGGTCGATTATGTTAGTTTTTCTATTTGCCTTATTTGGACAAGGGATGGGTGCAATTAGTGGAATTCTGTGGGTTTTCATAAAAACTAAGCGAGATTCCGTGGAGCTCCGTGAGCGGCGAAATTTCAGCATGTTACGCTGCTAGCGCAGGTTTTTAACCATAGGCGTTTGTTCCTCACTGTAAAATCAGTGTGAATGTCACCACACAGAGCTCCAAAGGACCCTCCTTCTTTCTGCCGCTCGAGTATTTTTTCTGCCTGAGCTGCAGCTTTCTCAATGCGAACGGTAGCGACCTACTGCGATGACCTGCATTGAGAAATCACAGCATCCTAGCGCTGGACTTTCTTGCTCGCACTCGCCAACTTAACATCGGTGAGCCACTCGCAAGTAAAGCTCTGCCACGCTGTGATTACTGGAGTGTTTCTGGAATTCTGCACTTCAGGCAGATCACAGAGTGGGCAAAACTCCCGAACTAGGCAGGCAGAACAGAGTTTACCGCCCACCCATAATTTTGACCATGACATTATGGCCAGGTGGTAATTGTAAGTTGATTTGAGTTGTCCCTTAGCCCTATATTCCATTGATTTTAGTTGTATAGATGTACTAAGGTTTTTGTCCTGTATATATTTGATACAAAGTTTCCCTTTTCTCTTTCGGACCTATTTAGCCACAAATTATGAATAGCACATCAACAATTTGTTTCCTTTGTGAGAAAAATGAGATGTGATAGATGCTTAGGGCCTTTGAATTACAACTTTCCAGATTGTGGGGTGAATGTCTAGTGTGTTTTCACGGTTTGAATGGATCTATTTGAGAGTGAGAATGTATGAAAGATCTGTGTGAAAGATTGTCCATGGGAATTATTGTGTTTTGGATCTTAGTGAATTATGTAAATTGATCATTTTGCCAATACATGATTCATGCATTTATTTTTGCTTTGATTAATTTGAAAATAAAAACAAAAATATTAACTTAACTGTTTGATTCATGTCAATATTTGAGCGCATGGTCTAGCAAGAGTGGTCTTTCTATAAATCGACTTAATTGCGTCCAGTTGAAGTATATAGGTACAGCAGATTGTTACTTGTTTAGTTATTGCTGATAATTGTAAGTCAACATTTACATGGCATACCCAGTTGCTTAAGGCACATAGACTTCCTGGGACACTAATTAATTATTCAACTTTGTTTAAACATGAACATTTAATGCCAATTAGATGGCAATCAGCCGCCAAAAAGCAGATTGTATTTTGCTGTCAATTGGATGTAAACTCACAAAAGTCTGATAAACCTACCCTGACCACAAAACTTCTGCCTGGTACAATTTCTTTCTTGAGCTTTGTGTTAACATATTTTGGATGGCCCAAATTGGAATTGTTAGGGAGGTCCCCAACAATATACATTCCTACACCATTACTGGAGTTAACCGTATAAAATATACCTGTTCTGAACAGCACAGTTTGCCGAGATTGCCGTGCATTCTCCCTGTAACTACACAGAGTCTTGGCATACAGTGTGTTCTCTAGGTCACCTTAGAAGTCTTGGTTCAACAATATTTCTTTCTTCTTTCTAAGAGGTCACATATATTGTATGTAAAATAGTCTTGCTATGGCCTTGAAATTGGAATACTGTATGGTATAACTATCTCACTGCCTCTAAGCTACTGTGCTATTGAATTGATACTAACTCCCGAACATATCTGGTAGCCAGTAAACACTATCAATCATATTCATTTCATGGGAGCACAGGCCACTGCACAAAGTTTTTTTGGGGTTTATGCTGTGACCTTATTTTAAATAACCCTGGTCAGAGCAAGCGTAGTGCCTATATGCAAAGTTCCAGGGAGTTGGAAAACAATTCCGTGGAACTTCGCTCCGCTCCACGCCCTCCCCCCTCCCAAAGTAATTATAAAGTCATTAAAAAGGCACTTACCTGCTGTGGCTGCCTACTCCTCGCTAAGTTGTGCACGTGCGCACTCGCAAGACGTACAAAGTAGGGGTTATCAGTGAAGAAGGACGGTTGGGAGGAGGAAGGAGAGCAGCCATGGCAAGAAGGAGGCAGCCACGGCAGGTAAGTGCCTTTTTAATTACTTTATAATTACTTTGGGAGGGTGGAATGGCCTGCTAGCTACGCTCTGCCACGGTGTCATAGTTTTGCCTAAACTCTGCGTTTTCAACGGAATGCGGAGTAGGCAAAACTACGTAAACTATGATGGCGGAGCGTAATTACCCATCCAGGCTTAATTTTAAACAATGCTTTTCTATTATTAGGCTATGTGTGAGTGGGGTAGAAGGTTTTACTGAGAAAGACTGATAATAAATTAACAGAATCTACATGTATTTCTATACTTCATTGAAGGTTCAGGAAGTGTTTGCAGACCACTGAATCGTAATTTAGATTGTCATTTAGAGTTAAGTGTGCGGACGCATGTTTTGTCAGTCATTCAAAATAGTTTTTATGGCACATGAGATCTAAAACAAGAAAACATACCTTCGCAGCCGATTCCCCAAGGACCAGGACTAACATCAACATTACAGAAAAAAATAATCCATATCTGTATTTTACATCGGGTCAAAGTGCACTTCCTGAAGTGATTGTCTAATTGTAAAAATACAATAGCATCTGTTTCATGTGATGACACAAATAAAATAATAACATAACACACCATAACATTCTTCTTAAGAACCCCAATGAACTACAAATCCCTACACACCTGGACTACATAGGGCCTTATTACTATGAGGCCAGGAAAGCCTCCTGCCTGCGGGCTGAGGCTTTCCGGTGCTCATCGCGGTTTCCTTTCCGGCCACCTAATTACAATTTAGGTGGACAGAATTGAAACCGAACGGTCATTGTGGCTGGATTCTGACAGGCTCAGTCGGAGACAGGCCCGTAAAACCATGGCCACTCACAGGCACTGCGCAACACTCCCATAGAAAATAATGGAGGCAATGACTTAAAAAATACCCCTTGTGAAATATTGTTAAATACATCAAAATTAATGTAACTTTTAAAATTAATATGTATTTTGTTCAATGTTAAAAAAAAATATGTATTTTGTTTAGTGTTAAAAAAATTATATATAATTATTAAACAATGATTTTATTTTTGTAAGATGCAATAATAAACTTAATTTAAAAATAAAGTTAAATTAAACTCTTAAAAATGGTGTTAAAAAGTAAACAAAATGTAAATGATTATAGCAAACAACATTTAAGAACATGTAATGCGTATTAAATAAAAAGAAAAATGTTACTGAGAGTGGAATTTAAAATTATTCTTTGAAAAATATTATTTATAAATTAAATAAATATATGTTAATGAATAAATGATTGCCTACACATTTAATTTAATGTGTTATTTCGATGCAACTTTCTATTTTATTTGTTGCTTGTTAAAAATACATATTTTAAAGGATTTTACATATATTTTTTATATTAAAATATTTGTAATATTTTTTAAAGCATAATATACTTTAATAATTTTCCCTAACTTTTCCACAGCAGTGGAAATCTCCATATACACGTTCCTCTTAAGACAAGTTAATATTTCCCTTTGTGTTTGGAGTAAATATGCAGTTGAAGAATGCACTTTTTCAGCTCCAGGCTGGTCTCTTCCTGTGAAATACCCCAGTGGTGAGTCGTGAGACCCATGTTTGTTTTCCCAGCTTCATAGATCCTGGGGAAATCTACTGGTTGGGCCAAATTATTGACCAGCATCGGTTCCAAATTAAAGGACAGTAAGACATGATACAAACTACCATGAAATTTCAATGGGCCTTATCAATTGCACTGGTGGTCTATGAGAAATTATGATATACACATCCTACGTGTTTTGAATGGCTTGCATGTTCTTCTTGGCTTTCAAAGAACACTGTGGTTCTTCTATTTGGGGTAATGTATCCGGTGACCCACCCTCACTCCGCTCCCTCCCCAATGAATGGCATAATTGTATCTGCCACTTGTCACAATAAACCCTATATATTCCTCTATGAGAATCCATGAGCAGCCTCCAGCTGATTTTAAGATCCATCATACAGTTCCCAAAGTTATATTTCATTCAATCTCCACCCGTGCACTGGATTAGTAGACATACTAGAAAGACCGCCCTCTCGCTGAATGAAAATTGTCAATCTTATAAACCATTGCATTTCTACATCACACAGACACAGTGCGTCCTTGTTTTGGAAGAAAATGCAACATAGAGGACACTATATAAAAGCTTCAGACACATGTATACTTAGAAGATTGGAAAGCTGGGAGCTCCATTGAAGAAAGGAAAACATTATTGGTGTAGGCCTGTTGCTCTGACGTTCCAATAGGTTTCCTTGTGTTTATCTAACTTTACGTCTGGAGTTGGTGGAGTTCTCTAATAGAACGAATGCTGTGGGCTATGCTGGTTATTAACTGCTGGCTTGTTCGGTATACCTCGGAGAGATAGCATGTAACAATCTGTAGAGCCAGGAGGCCATACAACTACATTAGATACACTCAATGCCACTGAAATCTTGTTGTTTCCAATTCTTTATTCTGTGAATAAAGTTGTGTATGTATGGCTGGTGCCATGTATCGAAATGGGTGGATACAGTAACATTGGCATTTCTGTATGGTGACTCTTAAATACATTTCTTGGCATACATATATGTTGAAGGGACTTCTCACTTATAATGAAATATTTAATTATATTCAATTTGAGTTTTGTGATTCAGTATTAGGAAGGGGCGTGTTTAGGGCATCCCTTCCTAATACCAAATCGCAGTGGTATATGTGAACGTTTTGCCACCGAAATGTAGTTGCAAAACATTCTTAATTTATCACCTACTTCAGGTAGGTGGTAACCCATTTACAAATGAAAAAGGGTCCGCATAGGACCACTTCTTTTTTGCGACTGTTTGTAAAAATGTTTTTTAAGAGCAGTCAGTGGTCCCACGGACCACTGCCTACTCTTACAAAGTGGAAATAAAACTTTTCATTTTTTAATTTAAACTCAACAGATTTTCCGTTAAGTAAAATGGGCTGTATTTAAAAAAAAAAGATTGCTTTATTTAAAAGCAATCATAAACACGGTGGCCTGGTGACCCCAGCAGGCCACCATCTCTGTGATTTTAGTGATTCCCAAAAGATCGCTAACCGAGACCTACCTCATTAATATTCATGGGATAGGTCTTTTTGAAACCCACGGGGATTTGAAAAATGTGTCAAAGACAAATTTGTACATTGTTGTTTGCAATTTCCAAATAGTTAATTGCAAAAATGCGATATTTGGTAACCGCAAACGATTACCTTTGAACATGTAACCCATAGTCTCGCAATATTAGAAGCAAATTAATACATAAATGGAAAGTCCTCCTTCCAGGAACAACTTTGTGACGCAGGCCCTTGCCAGGAACCCTGACTGAGACTTTTCTCAAAATGCACTCACACATTACGTCAAGTGTATTGTGGAAGCCCCATAGCGAGCCCCATTATGGAAGAGGCCTGCGTCTTATTAGTGAAGTGCTATAGAGAGTTATCTTCACCTGTATGTGTTTCCAAGGTACTTTGTTATTAAAGAAGGGGCCACAGACCTATATGCATCTCTTTGTATAATACACATTAAGCATGTGCATTAATTGGTCAACACAAAGACGAGTGGATGTTCTCTCATTTGCCGGGGTACGTGATCCCAGGCAAATGTGACAATACTTTTGTCCTTTGAGAAGGAACTTAGAGGGGCTATAGGACCCACAGTTTCTCAAGACGGGTGCCCCTTTAAAGATCTTGGGAGTGCAGCAGAAGCGGTGCTATTAGTGTCTTGCCAATGACACCCTGTACATGAGCCTCAAGGGGCACCTAAGGCAATAGCAGGTTGAGTGAAGTGTTTGACTACCCCCATTCTAGTGGGGGTCACACTTGCAGTGAAGTAGGGAGCGGGGGTGAACCACTGCCTATTGTTTTCTTGCTATGCAGTATACAGCTCATCTGTAAACTCATTTGGCCCAATTCAATAAATAAATATACACATGAATGTACTCGTGTATATTTACTTCTACAACTAGATGTAACTCTCCACTTTTTTTGCAATTCATAATTTCCGGGTTGAGAGTTACACCTAGGTGTAAACTTACATTTCGCCACTCCCTCAAATGAGGGGTTGCAACGTCCTACTACAGAATTTTCAAGAGTAAAGTTACCTCTAATAACTTTTTACATATTGCTAAAGCTTTTCACCTCCAGTGGTGATCCCCCTATGGGAAAGTATAGGGAAATGTAATCAAATTTTACTCACTGTTTGTAAAAAAAACAATTACAAATATGTGCATGCATAATATAAATGTAAATTAATTTGAATTATTTATTATTAACTTGAGAACAATATAAAAAAATTGTACAGCGCATCAAATTAAATTCGTATTAAATAATAAAATAATGTAATTCATTAAGTTAATTTTGTAATATAATTTTAAACAATAATTCAAAATATTCTACCTCACTAACAGTTTTTATTGTTAGTTAAAATTTCGTAATTTTGATTAAAGTTTATGTCTTTATTAATTTTAAAATGGTTTACTTTTTTTAAACTGAGTTGATTATTACATTGAAAAAAACAATGACTATATAAAATTAGCACTTGAAAAGTCTAATGTTGAATGTCAAACTATTTTAACTAATTTAACATGAGTTCCTGTTGGTGTGTTGTCTATGGGTATGGGTATTGCAGTAGGAGTGGTGGCCTTGTGTGGTTCCTGCCTTAATCCAAGACTGGACTGGAGTACTTTTGAGCCTCTTTTGGAACCTTGCGGGCTGTGCTAACTTTAGAAGTGTATTTTTTGAAATCCAGTAATCTTACTCTTTTGTGGGTGTGTGTTTCGTATTAACATGTAACTCCCTAAACTCCTTTCTTAAATTCCTAACCCTCTACCATTTATTAGTACTTGTTCCCCATTTCCCCACCTCTCCCCATGGTCCCTACCACATTTACTACTAATACTTGTACCTACATGTGTGGAGATTTCCACCACCGTGACGGAGATCTCCACACAAACTAAATAGGAGTGGTCCTCAGCCATAGGTTTGTGAATTGCACTTTGTAGTACATTAGTAGGGCTACTGTAATACTACTTTAAGTACTACAAAATGCAGTTTGTGCACTGCAGATGGTGCATTGTTTGGTCTTCTTGGAGTGCACATCTCCATTCTATGATGCGGAGAAACATTGTGGTGTAGTGAAGCTGTGTACCCCCTTACAAGACTGCATCACTTGCTTCCAAACAGATGGTCAGTCCCAGCTGCAAATTCTGAGACTATATTTAGCATGGCTACCATTCTCAGAGATGGCCTTAGATTTTAAGGTTAAAAGTTTCTTAGTTTAAATTATCTTGTGGTTTCCTAGGAAATGCGCAAAGTGTACCTAAATGCTTAAATAAAATAAGATGAATCTTGCAGCATCTGAACTTCATCTAAGAAACAGAACTCAGGAGCAAAACTATTGATTAGTGTGTCCTGTAATCGGAGATCCTCCTGTTCTGTCTGGACAACAGAATGATGCATCATGATATGCCATAGAACTGCGCCCTGAGGCTTGGGAAACTGGATGGAAGTGACCCTTAAGAAGAAACAGAAAGAAGCTGCTTTGTTGTTCTTTCTGTAAGAACAAATATGTATTTAAATCAGTACTTTTCACTGTATGTCTGATGGTGAGTATTCTTACAATGAGTGTAGATTTACACCTAAGTGTAGACTTACGTGGCTGTACTCTCTCAAATCAGCGGATGAAGATCCTCCTAGAGCAGGATAACAGGTTTAAAGTTACTTGCATGGCGGTCTCAACTACTGAAGCAGAGATCTCCCTATGGGGAAGTACTTGGACAAATATTAAAGTTGATTATTCTTTAAAGAAATATTACAAATACTTTAATGTAAAATATAAATGTAAATGAATTTTAAATATGTATTTCTAGTCTAGACCTTTACTCTGCAAATTAAAAGGATATTAAATAATTATCTTAAACATATTAATTTCATAATTAAATACTACTTTTTTTCACCCTCATAGGGCATTGTTATGATGCTGCATGGTTGAACCACAGACCACTATCGTGGCGGTCAGGAGACCGCCCGACAGGCAGTCGGCGGCCTGACCACTGCATGACGAATCGACGTGATAGCGGTGGTATGGAGCACCTACACCACCATGCACTGTGTGCCATGCACCATGTGATGCTTGGCACACGGTGCATAGACTTGTGTGGGGGAACCACATTGGCCCCAGGACCACTTTGCTGAGGCCCACGAGGGATGGGGCCCATGTTTGAGGCCCCCAAAATCTGTTTCCGACAGCCTTATCATGGCGGTCTATCCGACATGAAAGGGATCTCGGAAAGGGGTATCGTAATCCTGACAGTGAGACCTGCCTCGGCACTGCCTGTTGTCGGGACTACGAATCTGACAGCCGCTACGTCATGATCTGAGATCCTGGCGGAGGCAGCAGTCTTCTCTCCGACAGCTTGAGGGCCGACCACCAGTATTGTAATCCGGAGGTCGGACCGCAGGGCTGTCTGTCAGTGGGACCGCCACCGAATGCCTGTCGGTGGTTGTCCCACCGACATCCATATTTATTTTTATTTAATGAGTAGCACATTTTGATAAAAGACATTTATTTAATTTATTAAAATCATTTTTAATTTGTAACTAAAAGTTCAAAAGTTGTGTCTATTTTTTAAAGTGGGTATTATTAACTTTTAAAATAATATATAAATAAATATATATCACAGCTCCATTGTTTATCCCAAAAAGGAATCAGCACTCACGGGGTGAAGCAGCATGCCGGGAAGCAGCTTCAGACATCTTTAAAGTGAGATCACTTACGGATCAGAGAGCAAACAGTAGACAAACACAAAGCAATATCAACTTGACTTCCAAATATGCAACCCTGGAAAGACTCTATGAATACAAAACTAGGAAGTGGTGTGAAGCAACCTCCCTTCAGAGTTACATCAATGTTAATTGTGTGCCAAGGGAGCAACGGATTTACACAGTACTGGCTTACGAGTTTCCCGATCCACTCCTTCTAGAGGAATGGGCAGAATACTCAGCTAACTCGTCTAAAGGCATGCTTATAATCTTGGTTAAGTTTGTTTGAAGTGACAGAGACGAAGTCCTGAAAGAAATTCAAGACATCGAAATTGAAATTGCGAAAGATCATGACAAGGCTAAAAAGGAAGAATTAAAGGAGCAAATGAGAAAGCACCGAATTAATTACGAACAGAAGATCAGACAAAGAAAACAAGACAAATCTGACAGAGATGCCAGAGACTACACACAAGGGACAGTGCTGACCTTCTCTAAGAAATTTGATGCACCAAGAAGAGAACTACAGATAAAGAAAACGTTATCTGTATTGGAGAATAGGGAAACATCTAAATCTGATGTCATGGATAATGAGCAATCTGGCAAAAATGGGGCAAGCTCTCTGTCAGCTCAATCCAACAAAACCCCTTGCTACGATGAGTTCCGCCTAATACGGCAGATGTGGCCCAGAGGAGAAAAGAGCAAACCACCAGAATCAAGAGGCAACGACAAACGAGAAGGGGCGGGTGGTGGAGACGAAATCAATGCATCACCATGCGTTACGAGAAGCAAACGAGGAAACAAACGGAAGTAGCCATGGAAAATCTCACCATCGTGAATCTGAAACTATCTGCCGCAGAGGAGTCGGTGTTAAAGCTTGGCTTAACCTTTTGACCCCAAAGTCAACTACAATATACCCAAAAGAAAACTGACCTTTTTAAATATTCAAGAAAATTGAAACTGCACAAGTGCTTTAAACTAAAAGGGACTGCAGTGAAGAAGAAGAAGCTGACTATCCCTTTTGGCAAACCTTTAGGCAATTAAAGAAATAGCGGTACAAAAGGGGGTGGTGATGGACGGAGCATCAGAACCAATCAAACACTCACACCCAGTCAACAGATCTGGGTTTGATCCATCACCGTTCTTTAGCCCACTCTGCCACCCCAGTTCAGACATGGCCATATGCAAATCAGTCTGACCCTGTGCCTCATGGGAACAGTCCAGCACGAACTGCCAAGCCATGCCTTCCCTGGACCGGAAACAAGCTTCCTAGGACCGGTTTCTGGCATTTCAGCTCAGACGTGAGTCCCGTGCTCTCCATGCCACTGGAATCAAGCTATCCTGGCTGAAAAGGGGTGAAACCCCGAAACCGGTCCTAGGATGCTTGTTTCCAGTCCAGGGAGGACCTGGTTTGGCAGTTTGGGCTGGACTGTTCCCATGAGGTACAGGGTCAAGACTGATTTGCATATGGCTGGGTTCAAACTGGAATGGCATGGTGAGCACAAAAACGATGGATTTAGGCCCAGATCTTTGTACTGGGGTGAATGTATGACATTGTTCTGCATTCTGTCCATCAATTGTTGTTTTTGCATTAAAAGAAATAGCACCAGAGACTGCGATTTCCATATCCCAGCCAAAGAGTGTATTGCCAGATCCACGATACGAGGATACGATAGGTCAGTGCTTGATAGAGTTTTGAGACAGGTACAGAACATATCAAGGAAAGAGCTGTTCAAAGATAAAATGAAGACGACAAAGGAGACAAATAAGTTTAGGATGATAACCAACATTTCTAAGGATGCCAATGAATTGAGACGCATCCCACGAAAAAACTGGCGCACTTTGAAAACAGATTAGGTCATTGGACCAGATATCCCCTCCAACCCTCTAATTATCTTCAGTAAAATCAAGGTCATTGAGGGATCAGATAGTGCAAAGTCTTTACACTGAGGAGGAAAGGAGTTCTACCTTGAAGGAATTGCAGAGTTCTTTTCCTAGTGGGAAATGCAAGGCCTATTCTCACAGCTTGAAAACTGTATCTTACACTATTCCAGGGCTAAAGAAACCGAAGCTAATATTGAAATTTATGAATTGCAATACACCATTTACAGTTTACTGCTTACATGTCCATGCCGGTTGAGGTATATTGGTAGTACTATCCACCCCGGACAAATACGCATCCTGGAGCACTTAAGGGCCATAGCAAACAAAGATGTGTTGTACCTAGTGGCGTTATTTCTGTTTAGATCATGTGTCCTTTGATATGAGAGGGGGAAACAGGGTAATGAAACTTAGGAGGCTAGACTCGAGATATATTATAGATCTACAGGGCCCTACAGGATATGAATAGTGGGAAGGAACGACTGGTACATCTGTAATTACAGACAAGACAGCGACACATAACTATTGTATGTTTTCAGGATCGATGAAAATGTTACCATCATTAAGACTGAAACTATTTTCTGATTTCCGTTCTAGTGAAATGAAAATGTTTACTTGCATGGAATAGCTTGATATGAATTTCTCCCCTCCCCTCCCCCTTCCTTGTACCAGGCTGGGAACCCATGTAGGGCAGGACTATTGTTACTGTAGGACTAAACAGTTGAATATGTGTGCGCCCATACAGGGCTAGATATTGCACTTTTTGAATCACATTGATTATATTGCATGCATTGCTTATTTCACTGGTGAGATATAAGGGATGCGATTTGGTTATTAAAACCCATGAAGGGCAACATAATATTTCAAATCAGTCTCGCCATAAACTTGGTAATTAAATCTATGCAGCCCATACAGGGCAAGGTATTGCACTTTGCACTTTAATGTCAATATGCAATTCACTACACTGGTGAGATATAATTCGAGCAATGGTTTTCAGTGATAGCATCAAATCCATGTATGATGATATATTGGTTTTAATGTTCTTAATACTCTGAATAGACATCGTATCAAATCGACATTGCCCTTTTAAAGCAATGCACATAGTAGCTATTGCAATATGGCTTTTATAACTCTTTTTTTTTAATGAGATTTTTTTTTAGTCAAGGTATAATAGCCCATACAGGGCATAATAATGTTCTTAACCTTGACCATGCTGCTTGTATGCAGATATTATCTGTTGCAATGTAATGTACTGCACCTAATGGAATGTTAGAGACGCCAAGATGGCGTGGAGGCGAACCAAACATGTAAACCATGCTGTTGTTCATGTTTAGTAAAATGCTTAAAATGCCGACATTTCAGGCACACCTGCTGACACTGCAGAAGGCGGCAGCCGAAATGTGTTTGTTTGCACATTCTTCATTAAACTTAAAGAAATCATCCCTGTGAGTGCCTATTCCTTTTTGGGATAAATAACGGAGTTGTGATATTTACCGCAGGCTCACCCCCAATCTATAAAACAGGCACCCGTACAAGAGGGCAAAGGAAAAAGTGGTTTGAAGCAGTGGAATATATATATATATATATATATATATATATATATATATATATATATATATATATATATATATCCCAATGTACAGTTCAGCATTCACCGAGCCACTTCTCACGGCGGGCAACACGGCAGGGACACCACACCCAAAAATACTAACACAATCCAGTATATGAGGTAATAAAACTCACTGGTGCCGTGGCCTCTATGCAAGAAGACGTTTAATAAAGCAAACGGAAGTCCCTACGCGTTTCGGAGTTTCACTCACTCCTTGTTCACGGGCAAGGTTTCAAGTGCAATGTTTTCTTTTTTTAGGTACAGAGTTCATTTCCTATTGTTGTAATAAACATAGTAAACATACTATATTGCACGTTATGCTGCAGTCTCAAGCTCATATTCTAACTTGCCTAGCTGCATTTATAAATTAAGGCATATTGTAATACATGATCATTAAAAATAAATTTCAAATACTGAAATATAAATACAGCGTAATCAACTTTATAGCATTACTCTTAATTTGTCCAACCCAAGTGGGTGAAAATAATTCATCAAAATCCAAAATGTTTAGAAAACAATTTCCGCTTTCATCATTCTCTGATATTAAGCTCAAGTGAGCAATGATCACAATAATCCATAGTCTCAAAATGAAATAAACAGCGACATCTGCTTGTCAAAAATCCGCTTCACTCCTGCAACAAAACCAGATATTTCTCATATTAACAAAATTGAACTTCTGTGTGCTAAATCATAAAAGAACATAAAAAACTTATTAAAGCCTTTTTAAAAACAAGTCTAGGCGGGTGCAATTGTGGACTGTTAATTTCATCTTAAATGTATAGACATTTCTTCGTCCAAATTCAAACCTACGGGGCACATTGTGTTGTATTTATTAATCATTTTTTATTCTAATTTTCTCAATTCTATTGTGCGGTTACCTCCCCTTTCTCTTTGAGGAACGAAATCCAAAACACAGAATTTAAGAAGATTCGCATTCTGATTGTGTTTAGAACTGAAGTGGCGAGCTACCGGATATTACTTATCATTTTTGTTGATTGCTCGTAGATGTTTTAAGATTCTTTGTTTGGCTTTATGGATGGTACTGCCGATATAGAATTGATTACAAGGACATTTAAATGCGTAAACCGCATATTCAGTGTCACAGGTCAGATGATTTAAGATTTTGTATGCTGGTTTCTCACTGCAAAGTTTAACCGACTTGCAGCTTTGACTATACTTGCAGGCCTTGCATTTATTACAAGTAAAGAAGCCTTGTATGGCATTAGGTTTCTTGGCTTCCTTGATTGTACTCGTCATTAAAGAGTCTTTTAAAGATTTGAATTTCCTAAATGTGATTGAAGGATAATTGCCAATATTCTCTTTCAGATCCTCATCCGTCCTTAAAATTTCCCAGAATTTAGTTAGACTTTTTCGTACATCTCATGCCAGATTATGGTATGTTGTGATAAACCTTATTTGACTATTAGTTTGTACTTTTTCTTTTCTGTTATTCAAGAACCATTCATCTCTTTTCACTTAAAATACTTTGTCAATAGCTGACGTAATGGTAGCCTTACTGTAACCCCCATCAATAAATCTCTGGGTCATGACTTTTTCTTCTTTGAGATAACTTTCATTCGTACTGCAATTGCATTTAGCGCGCAGCAGCTCGCCAAACGGAATGCTATGTATAAGGTTTTTAGGGTGGCAGCTTTAAGCTTGTAACAGGCTATTACCAGCTGTTGATTTTCTAAATAATTTACTGCAAATTTTATTATTTTCAATTTCCAATTTGAGGTCTAAGAACTCTATCATGCCCCTGCTGGTTTCACTAGTAAATTGTTAATTGAGTGAGTTTTATTCAAATCACTTACAAAATCTTCTGCCTGAGTTTCATCACCGTCCCATATGCAAAAAATATCATCAATGCACCTTACCCAGAGAACGACGTGGTCAATATACTGTCTGGTGTTTCTGACAACCTGCTCCTCCCACCAGCCGAGGTACAACCCTGCAAAGCTGGGGGCGAAGCAGGTTCCCATCGCCGTTCCCTGGATCTGTCTGTACAAAACTTTATTGAACAAGAAGAAATTGTTCTTTAAACAAATTGAGATCATTTCTAAAATCATTTCTGTATGTAGTAGAAATGATAATGACCGTCCTTTAAGAAAGTGCCTACAAGCATCAACTCCTTCATTCTGGGGAATACTTGTGTATAAGCTACATACATCCATATTCATGAGCAGGTACCCTTCCTTCCAAGTGACAGCCTTAATAATTTTTAAAAATTCACCCGTGTCTTTGATATAAGATGGTAAACCCTGCACTAGTGCTGCAAAAAGTGACCAACATATTTAGACATGTTCTCAAGGGAACTCCCTATTGAGGACACGATTGGTCTTCCTGGTGGGGTAATGGCATCCTTATGTATTTTAGGTAAAAAATACAAAATCGGAATTTCAGATCTTATAATAAATACAAGTACTAATCCCACTCAAGTATGCCTTGGTCACGCCAATTGACTAATTTGTCAAGCACTTCCTTATTTGCAATGTCATACACATTTCTAGATACCGGCCAATACTTTTTTCGATCTGTCAATTGTTTTTGTCCTTCATCTAAATACATTTGAAGTGGCCAAATGACCACATTGCCCCCCTTGTCCGCTTTTTTAATTACAAGGTCACTACGTTCCTCCAGACTTTTTAAAGCATCTCTATGGGTTTTCTTCAAGTTTTGCACACTTTTAGATTATTTATTTTCAATTTTCTGCAGCTCTTTAATCATCCCTTTTTCAAAGCAGTTGATTGCATGATTGTTAATGTGGGGAATAAAAATTTATTTTGGTTTAAATTTTCTCCCACTGTTCATTCCAATATCAAGGTCAGTATTGATTAAATTTAAAAATGGATCATCAATAAATGATTCAACATTTCCAAATTCCTGGACTACATGCAGAGTGTCAATATCATGCGTCGTTAAAATTGTAGGATTACTTGAGACAGTCTTTTTTCAATTTTAACTTTCTGGTAAAATTGAAAAGGTCTATTCTTGTCTCTGTGTAGCTAAAACGTGATGAAGGACAAAAAAGACAATCCCATACATAATACCTCCATTTCAGCTTTAGTAAAAGAATAAATAGAAAGATTAACCACTGTCATCTGGTCTTTCATTTCTTTGCCTGTCTTCCCCTTGTTAACATTCCCACTGGGTTGTCTTGCATGCTGTTGTTGGCGAATTTTTTCGCTTTTCCTCCTCTCCCTCTGCGCCCGCGACCGCTGCCCGGGCTTTCGCTGTTGGCCTGGATATTTTGTGCTCTTCCTTTTGCCATTAGTGTAAATTCCTAAATATCGGTCTTTTACCACATTTAAATCTGAGGGATTACTCCGTTCAATCTCACTGTTATCACTGTCTACTGCATTTGTTTCTGCATCTTTTTCTGCAATTGTGGTTGTTGTAGAGGTAGACGCTTTCTGTTGTTCTGTTAACTCCGTAGTTTCTTTCCTCAAATGATCAAATTTTTTACTGAATGTGAGGATTTGTCCTTTACTATAATCCATTTCATCTCGCTCAAATGTAATCAATTTCTTTGTTTTTATTTCCTCTTCTATTTTTTCCAACCTTTTATTCATTTTTGCCATTTCTTGTTCAAATTCATCAGAATTGTGTAGCTCCTTCAATTTGTTCACAAATTCTTCACTTTCTTCGTTTAGCTTACTGCATTCTTTTTCGGCATATTTTATCAATATTCTCAACATATTTAATGAGCATGATTCTAAACATTTTGGATTTTGATGAATTATTTTCACCCACTTGGGTTGGATAAATTAAGATTAAAAAGTTGATTACGCTGTATTTATATTTCAGTATTTGAAATGTATTTTTAATTATCATGTATTACAATATGCCTTAATTTGTAAATGCAGCAAGGCAAGTTAGAATATGAGCTTGAGACTGCAACATAACGTGCAATATAGTATGTTTACTATGTTTATTACAACAACAGGAAATTAGCTCTGTACCTTTAAAAAGAAAACATTGCATTTGAAACCTTGCCCATGAACAAGGAGTGAGTGAAACTCCGAAACGCGTAGGGACTTCTGTTTGCTTTAATAAACGTCTTCTTGCTCGTGGGAGCAATGAAGCCCGTATTTTATTGGATTCTTAGTACGCTAGACGCGTTTCAGCTACCGCATGTTTTGTACCTTTAGGGCTGTTGTAACTTTAATAGTGTAGTTTGGGGAGAACAATGGTCTTAGTCTTATGTGGATGTGAGTTTGTAGTGACATGTCCCTTCCTAAACCCCTCAAATTCAGTAGTAAATATACCCTATTTCCCAACCATTGTCCGTTGTCCCTCACACATATACTTCTAATTTGTATAACTACGGTATAAAGATCTCCATAACTGTGGCGATGGTCTCAGCACAGAAAAGATAGAAGAGGTGGAGGTATTACCGTGTATATTAATGAATTGCATTTAAGCGAGAAGTACTACAGTAGTACACCTTTACGTAATACAACCGTTAGCTTTTGAGGTACCCCTTGATATTCTGTTTTGAGGTTTTTTTTTATCGGGTGAAAGTTAAGTGAGATTAAAATTACCTATGGATAGATGTGGGGATACTTTTAATTAGTTGGCTATTTGCACTGTCCGCTGTAAGATTAAAAGAAAAGGGGACTTACAAGAAATAGTTCCATCGTCCACATGTTTCTAGCCTAGTATCCCCTATGCAACTATATCATTCATCGGACCTGTATGCTATAACGTTGTAGGTCAAGGGGTACCTCAAAGTTGGTAGTTCTTCAATCGTTACATTAAAAGTTTCCAAAAAGATCTCCTCCTGGAGCCTGTTGAGTTATTACACACCCCACCACATGTGGAGCACGATCTGATGATGTAGCATGCCACCATGGTTGGTGAGGTCAGGTGCATCCTGTAAAGGATAATCCTCAGACTTAAGATATGGTATCTCAAAGGTACATTCAGCTTTTGGTCTTTCTTTTTTAAATGTCACACCATTTTGAATGGATATTTTACTTTGGAGGACATGTGAAAAACGAATATATTCCTATTGCTCCCTCTTTTTTAGAGTTTGTGAAGAGGCTCCCTTGTGATTAGTTCAGCAGTGTTACTCCTACGTATAAATATCCAGCTTGAATGACTTTCACAAAGTATTCCAGGAGTACTCCTAAAAAACTACGACAGTCGTAGACTACTATGAGCACTCGCTAGTGCAATACTTATGCATGAGGAACATCTATCGGTGGAAAAACCCTGTTTGATTGAATCTTAATGTGAAGCCCATTTGCACAACGTTCTTTTTGGCTTCTTTGGAACTCTCTCTTATACCCCCATCAAACCTGAAGGTGCTTCCTCCTGTTTGTTATCCTGGGAAATTAAACATGTCCGCCTGCCTTGGATAGAAGCTAATTTCTCTGGGTTTCCATTTATGGAACCCAAATGCAAGGGGTAGGTGAATGCACCCAAATGCACCTGTGTGTGAGTTCACGAGCTCCAGCAGGGTGCCTGTAAAAGTCTCTGCATACATTGTAGGTTATATATAACTGATCTATTAACTATTTATTGACAAAGAAGTAATTTTTTAAGATTGTTCATACATGCACCTCTTCAGGAATTAAAAATGTTCTTTGTAGCTTAGTCCATCAGCTACTGGGCCCTCCAGGCATCTTCTGGTGGGACCCTCACTCTCCGTGTTTATTATCCGTGTTTATTCTCGCATCATTCAGCAGAGCTGGTCCTACATGCACAACATTCTAGGCACATTCAGAAACCACACGCCTCCCTTTGCACAGTTCACCTCTCCACACTCACATGCAAGGCACTAGATTCAGTTGGCACAGTGTCCCTCCCAGATACAACCGTATGCCTTCCATTACCCTGAATTGTATAAATATGGAAAATCCACCGTACTGGACAGTTTATATCACTGAGCTCGCAATACAAGTAAGTAAGTAAATAACTGAACAGAATAGTCCAACATCTCGGCTGCTCAAGCCCAGTGGAGGACACAAAGCTGTTGTATCACCAAGCAGTCATTCACTCCCATACATACACCTAATCACCTTCTACAATGTAGTAGTGGTGACAAGGCGGTACTGGTGATCAACAAGGCCAGAGTTACCAGCTGGTCACAGAAGTGTGCTATGGAGAGCGTATCGCAGAATTCATTCCAGTATCACTGCTGGCTTCCCAAAGATCTCATCCTTCAGCCAGAGCTCAGCCACTAATCCCATGTATCATTCAATTATAACGACTTTCCTTAAGGAAAACACGCAAAGCCCAGATGCTTGCAAGCACTACCTCATGTCAAGCTTGTACCCCAGAAGATTTATAGAAGTGACACACGCAGGCCTGAAGTATGCTGAACATCAACACCCACTACATGATCACCAGTCTGCTTTTTTCCCCACCTGTAAAGCAGGGCTCTCCTCATCACAGCAAATTGAGACCTCCACACCTCTGCGATACTCCTCCACCTATCAGCAGTCTACAACATAGCTGAGCAGGATAGACTGCTTGAACAGCAAAGAGATTTCGAGGAATGTCCGGCTCCTCTTCTCCAGCAGAGGAGTCATGTGGGCGCCTGGTGTCTCCGTGGTGTAGTTGGATCACCTACAAAAGGGCCAGTTCTTCCCACAAAGTATCTGTAAGGGTAGGAGTTTAGGCATCCTTCGTAAGAGACAACATGGTTTACATTTATGCCACTGTGTCTTCCCCTCTCCTCTTCCCAGTGCATGCATTCTCAATCACTTCCTTCACACAAGAGGTCTCCTCTCCTAGCCCTCAGCTCATTGCCTTTTCACTCTCCTTGTGTGCTGGGTTGAAGGTCTCCCCAACAGAGGCTAATTTAGTCCACATCCTCACTTCACCCCTCCTTCACTCTCAGTGCCCGACATCACCATCACTCCCAACCTGACCTGGCCAAAGTCAGCAACATTTGTTTCCTCCTTTCCCCACTTTACAGTCAAAAGTGAAATAACAAGGTCATGGGCAGCTCTTGTTATCTTCTTTCTTTCATTTTCTATGCCAACTTTACTGCTGAGATGCTTTGTGTGGCATAGCAGAGCCATGCAAAGTGCTACATCTGGGTAAATCAGTCCCGGCTGTCCCTCCCTAGTCCGCTCTCGAAAATACCCCAAACCCTTTGTGCTGTCAGATCCACCCAAGAATCTTCGAACTTCACTCTACAACTGCTGATATTATGTTATGTTACCTTATGTTACGTTATGTTATGTTAGGTTAGGTTAGTTCGATTTGTAGAGCGCTAACTTATCACCCATGAGAATATCCAGGTGCTGGTAGTATTCTGCCCCTGAAGAGTGAGTGACATATGATCACCTGTGCATTTTCAGCATGCAGATCATCTATACACGTTATTAAATATGGGATAAAGTACCCCCTGTTTCACATTATAAGGATATTACAAAATTAAACACATGAAAAAAGCTGGTAATATATTTGTTGCCAAATAATGCTAGAGTCTGTTTAATAAAAGTTATTATTTATGTTCGAAAGGCACAGTAGAAAAATGCAGGAAGATTCTTCCATTCCCATACTTACTTAGGGAGTATAAACAAATAAACATGTTGCCATAAATCTATTTTCTGCATGTCACTGAACAGCTAGAAAAACAAAGCAGAAGAAAGAAAAGCAACAGTTTGTTTCCATTCAGCGGCTTTAATTATGCTCCATGACCTGCCCTGCCTTTTCCCTCAGGTGCTGGCTCTTGCAGCAGGCTCGGTGACGTCAGAAGTCAACTGTAATAACCTATAACAGTTGAGTGCTGATGTCATTTGTTTACAATAGATGACTAGGTGTGTCACAAGTCGGCTAATATAAAGAAATTAGAGACAGGTTTTTATACATGGATTTCAGAATCCTGCGTATTATAAAGTCTTGCTTTTCAAAATTGGTCCACGAAATTGGCCAAGAAAGCCCTTGCGGCAGTACTCACAGAACTGAGAAAGTTATCAGCCTGTCAATCCTGTGCGTCTGGGGCAGGTGAGACGTCCTAAAATGAATGAAAATGAGACAAAGGCTCCCCTCCTGCGGCTACCACTTCTTCAATTTCTGTAAGCTAGAACTTTATAACACTGCCACTGGAACCCATAAACGTCTTTCCCAGAAGCCTGGTCCAAGTCAAAGACACACCTGAGCCTCATGACAGCTCTCCAGCAAACATGGGGGCATATTTACAAGGGAACTGGTGGACTGTGGTGTTAGTCTCCTTGGCTTAATGCCGCGCTCCACCACTTCTGAAACGCAGGGCTGCACCGTATTTAGCTGCCTAAAGCCAACGCAGGCACCCTTGCATCATAGTTCCAAGGTGCCCGTTTTGAGGGGAATAATTGTTTATGTGCAGGAAGAACTTCTATGTGTGCAGCTTAATGCATTACACATAGAATTTGCAAAACATCATTTTATTTTAATGATTGTTTATGTGCAGGAAGGGACACCTTCCTGCACATAACCAATCAATACCATTTTGCTGTTTCTAAGTGTGCTGTACAACGCAGCTTAACGCCGCCTTGTGAATAAGGCAAAGCCCCTACCGCCACCACAACGTCGAGAAAAGTGACGTTGTGGTGGAGATAGGGGCTTGTAAATATGCCCCATCGTTGGTCTGCATTGAAGGAATCAGTGCACTGTACTGCTCATGGGTGCTTAAAAGTACATACCTGCTTCGCTTCTTTCAGTAGAGGATGCAACCTATGTGTCACGTGAACAGGCAACATCTATGCTATCAACAAATTCACCCAGATAGGCGTGTTGCAGCTCATCAACTACCTACACCTGCTCCTGCGCGCTTGTTTCCCCATCAAGGTGTGTACTCCGAGGAGAAGCCAAAGGTCAGACATACGGTGTAGTGTCATGTGAGCAGCTGTGAAAGGCTCTCGTGGGATTTCTACTTCATGCTTATAAAGCTTATTTTATTTTCATCCTCACACTAGACTGTACATGATACAGATGAACCCAAATGGATTGTTCCGTTGTAAAGGTAACTCAGCCTCTGCTAAACATGTCTGTTGTGCTGTCTCAGAGCTGCTTTGGTTTACAGTTTCTACTGTGCACTTATCATGTGATGCTCCATGTTGTTGTCCTGTTAGATGTAAGTTGTATTGTTGCTTGATGTTTTGGGCATCACGAAGCTGGATGGTCTTTTATCATGAGTGAGCAATTTTAAATTAAACTTCACCCTCATTCTACTCACTATCCGAAAGACCAGATAGAAGAAAGTTGCCCCCGCCAAGTGCAAGGACCCTCCGCGTGGAAATCTTTCCCACCACATCTGAGATTCGAAAATGATTTCTTCAAATTTAGGAGATCCCTGAATACTCACCTTTTCATGCAGGTTTTTGTTTATCACCCTCTGTATTACTCCTGTGTGATTATGCAGATGCTACATTACACTTGATATTAAAATGCTATTCATGTGGTCAGATGTCATTGATAATCTGCAAGGGGAAGGACTCCAGTAATCAACCACATTCAATCTATTGACTGACTTGAACACCTAGAGGGGCACCGTTTTCATCTTCCCCCCAGTATCTCCTCCCTGAGAATTCTGACTCTACTCAAAGTGGTTAACAAAACTGCAAATAAATATATATAATAAAATAAAAATCATTTGCTATTCATGTCTGGGAATAAGCTACCACAATGTTGTTCTTTTGATTCAGACAGATTGTTCTCCGATATACCCTAACTTGTTGCTGTTTGTTCTGCAAAACACAGTGTGCACGACTGGCTCTTGCTCACAAAGAGAAGGTCCTTTGAGCCCCACTGCCCCAGTGAGGAGCTACTCAGCCAGCGGCGGCTCGTCCGCTAAGGTGTGGTGTCGCTCCCCGGGCACCCTCAAAAACGTGAAAAATAAACAGGTTTGAAACCTCTTTTATTATTGTTTTATGTTTCTTCAAAATGACTGGGTCCTGAGTCTTGGGGGTGGGGTCTGGGGGGGTAACAGTGCTAGATGGGGAGTGTTGGACACTGTTATCAGTGTACATGATGGTTTGGCCGGCCGTCTCAGGACAGCCAAACCGTCATGCGCACTGAAGCTCTCTCCTGCCCGGGCTGCATTGCCATGTTGGAGAGAGCAGGCACAGGCTCACAGCGCTCAGGCCAATCCTGAAGCGGCTCTCTTGCATGAGAGCAGCTTCTAGATTGGCCGCAGGGCAGTCTGGGAGCCCTGTGCCAGCAGTGGAGAGAAGCTGAAGGGGGCAAAGCTGGAGGGCGGGAGGTAAGTTCCTATTTCTTTTTTATTTTTCTCCGTTGTCCCCCATCCACCCCCCCAAACTCCTGACCCTGCCTCTTTTATCTGACACGAACTGCTCCCGCACTCACCTGCTGTATTTCTGCTGTGCCTCTTACAAGCAGTAACACATTCAGCAGGTGCCTCCGCTCAAATCATCTTTTACCAAGGTTATGTTACTGCTTCAGCAACTCTTAAACTGGTGACTGGTGCTGGTGGTGCCAAGCGTGGGCAGAGAGGAGGTAGCACCAGCAATATTAACTAATTACATCAAGCCCACCAAGCAACACAAGCTGTCTGGTTTCAAAGACCCATAGTTGGCTTACCAAGAACTTACAGGGGCTTACAGCCTACTCATTGCTTACCATTGGGTGTCTTTATTGTCACTCTCATTTGCTTGCTTCTTATTCGATGGCTTCCCTTGCCCCACCTTGTCCATCTTGTGTTGTCCCTCCCCAGGAGCATCAACTCTACCATGTCTTTGACCGTCTGGCTTCTGTCTTTTCACTTTTCATTTTTAGGGAGCTACATTTCCTTTTTCTTTAAGCATTCCATCAAAGTGCATGTGTGTATTAGCTCTCTCCTTTGTGTACTTCTCTCCACTCGCCAAATACCCACCTCCGTGCTCTGCCTATAGTAGATCTCTCTTTTGTGATTCTCCCCCCACAAACTCCCTCACTCCCTTGGTCTCTGCATTGCTTTCTTGCTTGTGTGCTTCTCCTCCCATCACCTTCTTAATCTCCCTCATGTGCTGCTTTGCCCCACCTTCCTATTGCTTCCCCACCACTCCTCTGTTGTCTCCTGCACTCACCGCCTTTTATTAGATATTTTATTAATTATATTGGAGGGGGTGGAGTACCAAAAGCACTGGAAAAGGAAATAGGTCCCCAAGGTGAGACCTATTGACTTTTCCAATGCTTGTTTTGCATTTGCTTCTTCTTTGCTTTGGAGGGACATTTTAAGAACTGTAGAAACCGTTAAAAAAAACTCTCACATTTGGACTGACACACTGCCCTTCTGCACCCACTGATGCTTGCTCTGGCAGCTGTGCCGTAGACACCTCTAAACCGCAAGTTCCACACTATCCCTGTCTCCAGCATTCTCCAAAGTCAAGCTTCGGCAGAATCACTGACCATTAGAAGTCATGTGGTTGTGTTTTTTGTCTAATATGCTTTCCGCCACCATGGCCTTGTAGGGCAATTGGCAGTGCAGAAACTTTCCATGTGGCTTTATGGTTTCCATCACAGAATGACTTCTGACTCATGCATCAGTCTTGTAGATGGATAGACATTCCAAGTTCTCGGTGGATTGAGATGTTTGCACTTTCTTGATACATACTTGAGACTATGTAGGACATATTATAGGATTTCTCTGTGTTCTGTAAGAAGACTGCATGTGGGCTATCAAGATCCAAACTACACATACATTCCAAAAGTTATGTCTATGGAAACCATGTTTTTAATGAAACAAATTTCTCGATGTTGTATAAACCAGGAAAGCAATAATGTATCCATCACTTTGTGGTAGGACACTTCTCCTTTGTTGCACTATGAAGCTCACGCCTGGCCATTCGCTGATACAAACCATTGACATGCTTTTGTATACCTATTCTTTATCCCTCTGTTCATTTTGTGCTCTCTGTACAACCTGTACAACACAATGCTATCAATCCATAAACATAGTTAAGGAGCCTTTCCTAAACGAACCCATGGTGCCCATTGGCACCAGCTTTAGTGCGGGCTCTGTGATACACACACACAGCCATCTGATAAGCCAGGCAAAAGTATGAGCCCATTTCTACCTTATATGCAGATTCAATGGTCATTAACGCCCTCCCACCTAAAGCTGTATCTTGTGCATGAAGGTATGTCAGAGATCTTTGCAGGACTTGTCATGTCAGTAGCTGGTACTATCTAGTGGTTTAAGCCCTTATAGGTCCCATGAATAAACAGGACAGACATGCTTCATAACCCATAAATACATTTTATTGTCTAAATGTGTGGCACTGTGAAATAATGTCCCCTCTTACCCTGTCTTTTGAAGCCATGTGTTCAGCATGGACAGTATCCGTCACCTATGAAGTGTTGCAAAGTTGACAAACTTCTCTTCTCGATGCCTGCAAAGATGTGCAAACTTATCTCAACTTCTCCTCCAGAACAAAGGTCTTGCAAACAAAGGGGCATATTACCAAGGAAGTGGCGGAGAGAGGCGTTAGCCGTCTTGGCTTAACGCCTCTCTCTGCCACTTTGGAAACGCCAGGCTGGACCATATTAACAAGGATATGGTGCAGCCTGGCGTTTCCCCCTGCGATGGTGCTAAGTTACAAACCTAAAAGGCCATTTTGTAACTTTTATGTGTGCTGCTTCGTGAAATATACACGGAAGTTACAAAAATTGAATTTTGAAAAACGGTTTGGTTATGTACAGGAAGGGACACCTTCCTGTACATGAACAAACCATCGCATTTTGCACAAGGCAGCACACATGGAAAAAGCAAAAACGAGGAGAAATAGGGCATTTCTCCTCGTTTTGCCACCTTAAGACAAGGATTTTTTTGGTCTTAAGTTCGGCGCTGCCACCTATTATCGCCAAACTTGATAATAGGTGGCAGCGTTGACTTCAATGGGTGTTGCGGTGGAGCGCCCACCGCAACACCCACTGCACGCCCCCTTTCACGCTAAGTTTAGCGTGAAAGGGGCCCTATTATCAAGGCAGCGGTAAGCCACTTAACGTGGCTTTAAGCCATGTTAAGTGGCTTAATGCTGCCTTGATAATAGGGCGCTGACCCTATCGCCACCACAATGTCATAAAAAGTGACGTTGTGGTGGCGATAGGGGCTTGATAATATGCCCCAAAGTTTTTCATGGAAGGCTTTTATGGTTAATATACATTTTTTAAACTTTGTTTTAATTAAGTCGTGCATGAAGACAGTTTGGGAAGAGTTTACAGATGCACATTTGCACCTTGTATTATGCTTTAGCCTTAGAGCCCACCATTATGGGCTCTACCGGCCATTAAAGGCCCACTCCAGTGTTAAAGGCCCGAGCCAAAGGCAAAGGCCTTTCACAAGAGAGCTGGCCCTTAATGGCCGGTAGAGTCCGCTACTGAGAGCTCTAAGGCTATTAGAACATTCCGCCTCTAGAGGGCATAATGTGCTAATTTGTAAAACAAATGCCTCATAGCTCGAGGGGGTTGTAAATCCCTACAGGCTCCACGAGGCCTTTGTTCACTGCTGTTGCTGTGAACAAATATTGGAATGTTGATGCTTCGGGCGTCTACCAGCCATTAAAAGCCCAGAGCACTCCATTGTTTACAATTGAGTGTAAATGTTCTAATCAACTATAATATTTAGATTTTAATACAAACATTTACCTTTACCCTCCCATTCTACCTCTCCCAACATGTGCACCAATTGCAAAATAAGGCATTAGGAAAAGTGATTAGTAGTTAGTGACTTGCTAAAGAAAACAAGCATTAGTAATGCATCGGTTTCGCCTATGTAATGAATAAAAAGCTGTTTTCACCAATTATAGTCCGGGAGAAGGAAAGAGCTCCGTGACAGATAACTTGGGAGTGGAGAGGATGTGGCACAGCGGGCTGAGCTGCTGACTCGAAAGCTGGGGATCCCAGTTTGAGTCTCGGCAGTGCCACGCAACATCCTGTGATTCTAGGCATCTCACTTAATCTCTCTGGGTGATACATTGTTGTAGAAATATGCTACAGTAAAAGGCAAAACTTCTTGGAAATATAGTTCCATCAAAGTGGATGTTAACAGTATTTTGGCGTGGGGGAAGGACTGATAAGAGAAGCATAGGAGGATCAAGCATTGGTAAATGCAAGAAAATATGCTACAGCCAATAGAAATAGAGGAAAGGTAAGTGGCATGCTCAGGAACCAATGAGAAGCCAGGAAAGAGAGGAGGCGGGACGTAAGTCCCCTTTAAGTTTGTATTAAAACAATAGATTTTCTGAAGCATAGCGCATGCGTTGTGCAGGTGAAACCTAAAATGGAGACGTGCTCAAAGTCTGGGTGGGCAGGTAATGTCCCTAAAAACCTTGTTCCATAAAATGTAGTGGCATAAACGTATCTCTGTGTTTTCCAAGTAAATTGACGTGCTCCGTTTAAGGGACCTGACAACAAGTCAGACACAGCAGAATCCCAGGGTGGGATATCGATCGGCCTGATAAAAACTGACCCAGAGGTCCTGCACACCGAACCCTATTTTACCAGCAATTAAAATTACACAAGGCTTTGGCTGCGACTGCCGCTAAGCCTCGATCCCTGCTGACGCTTTCCTCTGGCATTCAATGCTCTCCCCTGCCAGAATTATCTTTCCCTTCCCTAAACTCCTTATCTCCCTCACGCCAGCCCCGCCCCGCACGCATTTACCACCTATTCAGAGTAGGTAGTAGAAGTGGGTGTTAAACACTTCAATAGAGATACTGTGTGGAATTCTGGGCGGTAAATCTGTGTCTGCAGAGGTACTGCCACTCCAAAGGATTTATATCATATTGGGTGGAATTCTTTAGGGAGATACTGGGAGGTAACTGTCATTCCGACTGCTGGGAATCTCCACACAAAATTCTGCCTAAATACCAATCAGGGCCCATAGCTTGAGGCACCATATGTCACCAATGGGGGGAGACTCTCTTTTCCAATTTCTGGTGATAAGCAGTTGTGCCGCGACTACTAGTTGAAATATTGACTCCATTTAGCTTTGTGGAGATGTTCCCAGCGTCTCTGCTTTCCTGATCCCTTCTGTATTGTAGTCAGAATGTCCACCCAGTGGAGTAGTGCTTCTAAGTCCTACTGTCTCTCCAGTATTGCCCAGAGTGGTGTGGGTCTCTCTGGAGTGGGGTGCCAGAACTGAAACTTAATATCGTTTTATGTTTCTACATCTCGCACTGCTAAAAGCAGTGGGGCGACGCATCTACGCCATAGCGGAGGAGCCGCCACTGCCCAAACCACTCCTGCTCATCTGTTTTCATTTTCTTTTTTTTTTTTTTAAATCAACTTTGCACAACGTTTTAAAAAAGCACTTTTGCACTTCTTTTTTTATTGACCAATCCATCTGGGAATGGTACATAAAAAGAAAAAAGGCCCCTGTCTGCTCATGTATGTTGAACATATGCGTGCACCTACAAAATGACACAGCCAGCTGCGCGACTATAAAGCATGGTTTAAAAACATCGGCAAACCCAATAGGTCTCACAGGCGGGACCTATTGGCTTTGCCAATGCTTGTGTGAAGTCAGTATTACAGAGTACAGGCATCAATGAGGATGGGAATGTTGTGAGTTTTGTGATGAAATTCTAAATTAAATCCCTTTTTCTCATACAGTTCTGCCACAAAACACATTCTAATGAGTCTGAGGCTAAAATTTAGTAATTGTGTGAAACCTAAATATTGTGTTTTACAGTGCGCAGGAGTGCGCTGGGACTCAGTGCTTAATTTGAGCCGGTGCTTTCCGGTGCTCAGCACTGGCACTTTATTGGCAACACCGGCACTTACAACAGGCTGCCACATAGCGGCGCTATTTGCCTAATTTGCCTGATGAGCACAACAACAGTTGTTTAATACTTCAATATACATTAAAATGACTACTACCTGCCGCCCGGAGCTACAAGAATAGCTTGTGCGGCAGGTATTAATAATTTTTCATGTATATTAAACGTCTGAATTGATACACTTGTAGGAGTGTGATGGTTAGCTGTGCGGGTAATGTCGTTGGCAGAGCTGGCAGGGGCAATGGGTGGTGCTAGCTGCAGTAGTCTCTTGACAAGGGCCTTGGCACTTATTTTTTTTTACAAATCAAGCACTGCTGTGACTGTACTACCTACTCAGACCAATAGCTGAATTTTTAAGGCCTCACTTGTAATGCAGAATTCTATGCTGATGGCCATGAATCATGAAGTTAAAGTTTTGCTAGTTAAAGTATTTTGTGGTTTTATGTTGGGGTACAAAGTGTACTTAAGAGAAGACACAGAAGGAACATGAACACTGGTCCACTGTACCCAGCATATGTAAAAGATCCCCCGACCAGGACTATTGATCGGCGTGTGCTGAAATCACAGAGCCTCCTGTCTGGACAGCAGAACTCAATAGCTTTATTTACCATCACAGCACAGGAAGCTCAGGACACGCGCATGGGGATACATTTACAAAACAAGCATCCCCCAGGGATGATATTGTATCTTTATTAAGCCACCGCCTAGGTTTTTTTGGGTTAACACTGAAATGAGGGATTCAAATAACATGGCAATGAAAGCAGAACCTGTACGTGAGTGGACATGATGCAACCATCACAAATAGTTTTGTGATAAAACCAAAACTCACATGGACTGAAAGTGCTGCAGAAAGTAATACAGCTCAGTGTCTTAGGGCCTTAGTCCTAAACTGCATTTAGTAGCACTAAAGAAGTACTACTCATGTACCACAAAATGCACTTCTGCCTCTATCATTTTATCTGCGCAGAGATCACGCGCAGGTTTATGAATTAGTAGTAAATGTGGGAGGAGTTTAGGGAAATGTTAGGGGTTTGCGAGGGACATGACAATATAAAACACCCACTCATAAAAGTGTAAGACAACTGAAATTCACAAAATACACTTCTTAAGTTACTACAAGTTTAAAAGTGTAAAACCCAGGCTCAAATATCCTTCCGTCCAGCCTTGGAGTAAGTCAAGCACCACACAAGGCCCCACAGGTACAGCAGCACACTCCCATTGAAAATAATGGAAGTAGGGAAAATAGCACCTGTAGGAAGAAATGTTATATTAATTGAATTAGTTCAAATTAGTAACATTTCACGTCATTTTTAGTGATAAAAATGCTATATAATACTTGATAATCTCATTTCGTAATAAGCTTAATTAAAACATTTTAATTCCTATTAACACTTTTTCTAAAAGTTAAAAAAGTTGTAAAATATTTATGCAAGTGAGTCATTTATAAATTATTACTTAAAAATTAATATTTCATATCAAAATTGATGTATTTAATTTGTTTGTATCATTTAAACACATTTATTTTAATGAGGTAAAGTACTGTAAAATAGTATTTTCTTATTTCCAGAATTATTTAAATGTTAGAATAAAATATTTAAAATATTTAATAATATAATAAACGTAACCATAGGGTGAGCTACATCCCACTGGCAGAATTCGCCACCAACGGATGAATAAGTTATGAGTAGTAACTTTACATGTGTAAATTCTGTTCCCTTAGAGGAAGTGGAGCCGTAACATTCTACAGCTAAGTGTAAATCTCACACAGAAATAGTAAATTGCAAAAAGGTGGAGAATTACATTTAAGTGTAGGAGTAAATATACATGTGAGTAAATATATTCATATCTACATGTATATATCTACTTTTGTGCCCTTAGTGTAAAATTTTAATGTAAATGTAAATTGATACTTGTATAGCGCACTACTCACCCGCAAGGGTCTCAAGGCGCTTGTATGAATACCGCTGTGGAACCCATCCTGGCTTTCCCTGTCAGGCGTCCACTCCTGGGCACCCCCAAGGTGGAGGCCAGGCATCCTTAGCGTTGTGGGGGCTGTTGTGGAGGTTAAGCAAGCTATTGCCCAGAGTTGCAGAGTGGGACTCCATGATTGGAATGGCACCGAGGCGAGAATTATCAGGTCCGTGGAATTTTTTAGCCCAAGACCCGCCAAGGCAGGGAATGAAGCATGTGAGTACCTTGTCCACTGCAAGTCTGAAACCTAGGCCCAGATTTACAAAGGTGTCACTCAACGCAGCCCAGCACCCAAAGTACTGCACTGCATTGTGTAACATCGAGAGAGCAGGAGAACGCCATATCACTCTCTCCTTCCCCCTCTCTAGCGCCGACGCAGAAGTTAGCTGCCAAGCACCACACACACCTGTGCGCCGTTGTGCAAGGTGTGTGCGTGTCTATATCAGGTTTAGTATTGGAAGGCTATCCTTCCTGTATAAAATACTATGGGGCTTATTTACATGCCCATTGCACACCGGTGTGTCACTTATTTGACGCCCCAGCGGCGCAGTGTGCTGACCCATATTTACAAGGCCACGCAAAGCCACCCTGCGTGGCTGTTTATGGCCTTGTAAATACGGCCCCTTTTCACGCATCACTTTGCGTGAAAGGGGTGTGCCATGGGTGTTGCTTTGGGTGTTCCCAGGTAACACCCATGAATTCGGCAGCATTTCCAGATTTACAGCATTTCGTAAACCTAGGAATGCTTCAGAAACCTACGCTTCCACAGGGGAGGCGTACGGATGCGCAACAAGGAGAAATACTTTTATTTCTCCTAGTTTTTCCTCTTTCTAGGCATGCTGCATTCTGTAGCACACATAGAAACAGGAAAACACCACCAATGATTGTATTTGTGCAGGAGGTGTCCCTACCACGGCTCCCTTGCACTATGGTGCAAGGGTACCTGAATTTGCGCATTGCAGCCAGTTGTGCGCCAGTGCAGGGTAAAGAACAGGGATGCGTCTTATTGTTGTAAATATGACGCATCTCTGTGCTCTTAAAATGGAGCAGCAAAATGGCTTGCGGTGCCACGCTGCGTCATTTTGTTGTAAATGAGGTCTTAGTCTAGACAAGTTTTAAAACGTTTCCTGCTTCGTATGTGTGCTGTTCAGTGCAGCACACATGCAAAGTCGGAAAATAAAGGAGAAATGAAAACGTTTCTCCTTTTAATGCCTGCATTATAGCAGCATTATTTTTTGACACAAATTCCTGTCTACTAATATTAATAGATAGGGTTTTGTGTCCAAAAGCATGGGTGGCTGCATTGGAATGCCTATTAACCACCCCCCATCAACCACCCACGTATGCGCCTTGACTCTAAGCAACGCAAAGTAGCGCTTCGCACTGGTTTGTGTTATTTTCCCTTACACACCTACGCAAATACCAATTTGCATTGGTTTGTAAATTCCAAGAAAGGTTTTGTGTTGGGTTTGCATTGAAAAAGTAACACGAAACCGATGCAAAACCTTTGTAAATCTTGGTTCCGGTGTGCGAACTCAGCCTTTCATCATCTTGAGACGGATAAATGAGTGCACATGAGGTGGCCAGTATTTCACATTTAGGTTAATATAAATGGGTTAACATACTCTCTACTGAGCGCTGTTTGAATGTTGCAAGCCACTAAGAAGGGCTCTGATAATAGGGAGGCATTGTAACAGGGCGACATCGTTAATGACGTCATGGAACTCTGATGCGGCTTTTAGTGTCCTCTTCATGTGCTATGGGTGTACCGTAATCCTTATAATACGTGGTAACATCATATTTCCGAGCCCAATTTTATTTATTTATCTGTAAATTTTGATTCATATTTTTTACAAATAATATTTCTATTTTGTCAGATTACATCCATTCTGTCTAGTATGCATTTACACTCTGGGAAAATCATTGCAGTCGCCGGCCCCCCTGTAATGTTCACTGTCTGCTCCGGGAAATCGTGCATTTTTATGTAGTTGCTCTATACTTTTTGGACCCTAGATTTTCACAAGCTGCTTGTAAGTTTCTGATCTATTTTGGCTCTTGATGCAACACACTTCTTGGATGCAGATTTGTAACATAAATCCGGATTTTGTACCATAAAATATATATATAGTTTGTAATTTACGCCAACTAAATATTTTTTGAAGTTTAGTGTGTCACTTTCAAAGAAGGGTTGAAGTTCAAGTTATGGGGTACCCTGCAGCCAGACTGATGCTTTTCCTCTCTAAACTAAGTCATTGCATCACCTCAACACACAACTTAAATGTTTCCTTGCCCTTTTAGTTCCGGATTGATTTTTGTTTTCATGTGAATGATTTACATGGAACACCACTCTAACAGTTTTTGCTTTGATTTCCAGAATAGGGAGTTGCCCTTTTCCCACAGACTTCTAGAAAGGTAGTGTTTCGGGTTTGGTGGAGGTTAGAGCAAGTAAGGTTGATTCGGTATTGGATGTCAATGGGAAATCTTCAGATTTCTGGGGAAAGTACTAACTAAGGTCTGGTGATAACCAACAGGGGGAACTTGCTCCATCATGTGGACATTACGTTAGAAGAAATTCAGGGACTGATTTAGAGTTTGGCAGAGGGTATTCTGTCGCAATAGTGTTGAGACAAGTACCCTCTATGCCAAACTGTGGGTCGACCCACCTTTACAGGTGGACGCACCTTCAGTATACAAGCAATGGAGACTTCTCCCATATACTCTGTTGGGCCGTCAGAGGTTCATATGTAACAAAGTGCACCCGCTTTGGAGAGGACGGCATTACGTGGATTTTATCTTGTTCGACCAAGTAAAATCTTGCACTGAGGGACAGTAAAAAAAAAAATTATAACCCTCAACTAGGGCAGACATCTCCCTTGGTGCATGGACCATTGTGTTGTGTCGCCAGTTAGGAAGCACGCGGAGACAGGTAGGTGATTATATGCTTTATTCTTATGTTTGTTGCTGTGCTCACAAGCACATCTGTCCCCGTGCCATCGCTGCCCAGTAGTGTCTTCCCCGCACCCTGACTGGAAGTGGTGTCCGGTTGCTGTTCCCTCCCACTAGTCAGGTGCAGGGTCCTAGTGCCCTCTGACCCAGGTCACTACATCTCCCCCTTTGTGGAAAGAAAAGGACGGGAAAGTTATAGAGAGATCGAGAGCGAGGTAGAGAGAGAGAGAGATAGTTCCTGATCCACATCAATACATTTCCTCAATCAGTCGTTTTGGCCTTTTTCTCACTCTCCTTGGACATGCTCCTCTGTTTCCTTCCGTGATACCTCTTCTTGTCTCTCACCGTTGTGTGTCCTTCTTCCTTTGCTGTCCATAACTTCCTCTTTTCCATGTGTTCCGTTGTTCTTTGCTGCTGCGTCTCCTGGCGTCCGCATAGACTTTCATCTTGTGTTTCGCCTCCTGGTCTCTTATTGCAATGTTGCGGTGCTCTGGGGGCGCCTTTGCTTCTAGTTGGTGCAATCTTGTCCTGCTTGTCCTTCCTAGCACCAGCTCTGCTGGACATCGTCCCGTGGAGCTGTGAGGGTTGTTTCGATAGTCTCTTAGTATTTGACAGAGTGCTTGTCCAATGGAGATCTGCGATAGCTTTGCTCTTTGGACTGCTTTCTTTATGTTCCCCATGAATCTCTCCACCATACCGTTTGCTTGTGGCCACAGAGGCATTATTTTCTGGTGGTGAATACCTAGGTAGTCCATGAACTTGAGAAACTCCTCTCCTGAGAATGGAGGACCGTTGTCTGTCTTTACTGTTTGTCAGGAACCCCAGGCTGCAAATATGTCATCAAGTATCGGCAACGACGCGGTCGCTGATGTTGACGAGACGTGTCGCACTATGGGAAATCTGGAGTATTCATCAATCATCACGAGCAAGTAATTACCTGTGTCCAATGGCCTATAGAAGGCTGCTGCCAACATTGTCCACACTGCCCCTGGAAGCTCCGACATTTGTAGTTGTTCTGGCTTTGCTGGTCGTCCTGTTATTTGGCATAGGTGACAGTTCATGATAGTGTGCTCCACCAGCCGATCCAGGCCTGGGAACCATACTTTCTCCCGGAACATCTTTTTTATTGCTACCATGCCTCTGTGGGACTCATGTGCCGGGTTCACAGTCTGCCGACGTAGTGCATTTGTCATGACTATCCTGTTCCTCGTAGTGTGATTCCTTTTTCTGTCTCTGATAGTTCCTCGTGTATGTTTTTGAATGCCAGCATTTCTTACATGTTAACTCCTTCTCCCATGGTGCTGTTGCTGTTTACTTGTCTCCATCTTTGCTGTTGTGTTGTCATTTTGACTGCTTGCATTGTGGCATCCTTTGCTGTCTCTTGTGCTAGCTCTGTGATTGTTATTGGTGCAGGGGTGTTCTGCCTTAACACAAAGTTGAGGTATTCTTCTGCCACTGATGTGTCCTCTGGTGCCTGCGGTAGGGGATGTCGTGACATGTAGTCAGCTGTGTTGTGTTCTTTTCCCGGCTTGTGCACGATCTTGAAATCATAATCCATCAGTCTTATTCCCCATCGTTCAATGCGTTGTGCTAATCCATTGTGCTTTGCACGCGTGGGTTTGGATCCCATCCTCGTCGCCAGTTGTCGTGTCACCAGTTAGTAAGCATGCGGAGACAGGTAGGTGATTATATGCTTTATTCTTATTTTCGTTGCTTTGCCCACATGCACGTCTGTCCCCATGCCCTCACCGCCCAGTAGTGTCCTCCCCACTCCTTGACCGGAAGTGGTGTCCGGTTGCTGTCCCTTCCGATCAGTCAGGTGCAGGGTCCTAGTGCCCTCTGACCCAGGTCACTGCACATTGGCTGTACTTTTTCCCAAAACAGACTCGCGATTTGGGAGATCATGTTGCTCTTGAGCACTCGTAGACCACATATTGACATGGTAGCACTACTAAAACAATGGAGGTCTGAAAAACACCAAGCTGACTGGATACAGAGGAAAAGACCTATTATGAAGGTTGTATGACACTATGTTGAGGCCGACAATATAGACCTTCAAAAATATAATATCCATTGCATCATACTGGTAGCTATATATTTACTATACTTAACGCCTTGTGTACCTTGACAATACAGTGGTGGGAAATGAAGTAGATGCTATATTATTGGCATGCAATATAACGCATGCTATATAGTGGGGCACGCCAATTTTTAACAAGAAAATGGAAACAAATTTATGTTGAGGCCACCAGAGCTGCCCGATTGCCTTTTTACATCATGGATATCATCACAAAAAATTGGATGTTTTGCCACAATAATTTTGAAAATGATATAGGCTATGGGCTGAAATTGTTTTAAAATGCTAATTCGCCGAAGCCACCTGAGAGTGCATTAACTCAAAGAGACCAGGCAGGTAAATGCAGAAAACAGCTCAATGAGGATAGGAGGCATCTAGAAACTTATCCTTAGATTTTGATGCATAATGTCCTTGGCCCAAAAAATGGTTTCCACCCGAGCCCCTGAACTTCTGATTCTCATAAATTTCCCTTTTTGTTAACCTCTATAAATAACTATACCTTTTTGTCACTGCTTCTAGGTATGAAGCCTAGAGAGACAACCAGGTACCCACTTCAAGCTAAGACAATCTAGACTACCTAATGTTATCTTCTTCTTTGCAGTATTCACTGCCAATCTTTTGATAAAGCCTACACTTGAGCCAACATGCTGAATGTGGTAGGGTACTAAGGGATGTCCTAATCAGTGTTCTTCTGCTGAACTTGCCATTTATATTTGTCTGTGTGGCGGAGACCCCAACTGTGCCTCTTTCTGCATTGCTCAAAGGATACACCCCTGAGTACCCCTCAGCGGCAGCACCCTACTTCTGCTTTGCCTCTTCTGGGCCATCCTGACCTGTCCTGACAGTTCCTCTTTCCGTTGTGCATCATCTACACCACACTTCCTTTCAAACTCGGCTCTATTGCTGGGTCCTTCAGCATTATCCAGTATCTGTGTTGCATTGTCATCCTTGACTCTAGGTCCCTTTTTGTCACCTAGCCTAAGTCGGGTCAGCAATGTCAGTAAACCCAACATATCTATGGGTCCAAAGGTGCTGTGTTGATACTAACACAACATTAACTAAGAGCACAGGATTGTCTGCCCAAGCCAAGCTCCTCAAAAGATTTTAATAGACCTACACTTGAATGTCTACCTTTATGAATTTATCCTATGCATTTCCGGTGGGAAAGAAAATGTTATATTGCAAAAAATACTGGGTGAGAATCCCGTGGAATATAGATGTTAATTTCTAACAGAACAATGAGTATGTGGATCACTTCTACTTAAAAAAAAAACAGAATTTAATCATTCAGGTGGAATTCAGTTTTTATACTTTCAGAGTGAGTGCTGCAAATAACATATTACTTTGTGAGAATCAAGTTAATGCCTTTTGAAGGTTGAATGGATGAGACAACCCTGCATGGTTTTTGTCTGAGACAGTGTCTTGCTCATAGACCTCTGCTTTACGTTTTTAAATCAATGAATTGTGTTACTGTTTTCTTTGAATGTTTAGCGCAGTGACTTACTTCCTGGCTTAGACAAGTGCTAAACTTAATGAGCTGTTGAACTTCATTATCACAGAACTGCACTCGCTAGTAATCTTGCCCACTTGTGGTAGTGCTTAACTCAGTAAGCCCTGATATTGGCTTTTCATAGAGCCAAGGGAAATCACTGTAATGTGGGTGCGATAAATACGCATTGTCAATCAATGACTCCATGAATAGATCAGATAGATGTCATTGTATTAGCCAGCTGTACAACGCATAATCCAGGTAAAATCTTGTTGTATTAGGGAGCTGGGCAATAGACCAGGGTGTCATTGCACAAGGCAGCTGTCTAGTACGCTAGGCTAGGTATCATTGTACCAGCCAGTCTTCCAGTATCCAAGGTTAATTCACATATGTGCATCAGGTTAATTTTCATTGAACTAGGTAGGTGTTCAAAATGTAAGGTTGGTTCTCATTGTACAAGGCAGCTGCCCAGTACACTAGGTTGCTTGTCATTGTACAAGGCAGCTGCCCAGTATACTAGGCTGTATCTCATTGTACGAGGCAGCAGCCCAGTACACTAGGTTGAGCCTCATTGCACGAGTCAGCTGCCCCGTACACTAGGCTGTATCTCATTGTGCAAGACAGCTGCCCAGTACACTAGGTTGCTTGTAATTGTACAAGGCAGCTGCCCAGTATACTAGGCTGTATCTCATTGTACGAGGCAGCTGCCCCGTACACTAGGCTGTATCTCTTTGCACAAGGCGGCTGCACAGTACACTAGGCTGTATCTCTTTGCACAAGGCAGCTGCACAGTACACTAGGCTGTATCTCTTTGCACAATGCAGCTGCACAGTACACTAGGCTGTATCTCTTTGCACAAGGCAGCTGCACAGTACACTAGGCTGTATCTCTTTGCACAAGGCAGCTGCCCAGTATACTAGGCTGTATCTCATTGTACGAGGCAGCTGCCCCGTACACTAGGCTGTATCTCTTTGCACAAGGCAGCTGCACAGTACACTAGGCTGTATCTCTTTGCACAAGGCAGCTGCACAGTACACTAGGCTGTATCTCTTTGCACAAGGCAGCTGCACAGTACACTAGGTTGAGCCTCTTTGCATGTGGCAGCTGCCTAATACACTAGGTTGAGCCTCATTGCATGAGGCAGCTGCCCATTACAATAGGCTGTATCTCACTGTACAAGGAGAAAGTTCATTGCCAGCAATTCCCAGGACTCTTGAAAGGGTGGGTCCTTGTACCGCGTTTCTGGCCTTACGCAGAAACATATGCAGAAGAGACCACTCTGTTCAAAGTGACCCAAGGACACAGCGGGGATCAGCTGACCCTGCTTAATTGGGAACAGCTGCAGTCAAGTCTGAGACTACAGTTCCCAAAATGCAATTCCTGGTAAGTACCAAAAGCAGGGTTAATGTTGCTCAAGTGGGCGCTGTAAATTACCATGTTAAGGGGGGGGCATGTGGTGGCAGGCATCATCCATCTATTACAGTGTTAGAGGTCCTTCAAGTCCCCAACGCCCCAGCCTCGATTACAGAACAAACCAGGCTGTGGTGAACGCTGTAATCAGCCCTCTCCTCTGTGCAATCACAGTCTGCAACCTGGCAGCAGCCGCAGGCATGGTCCGTTCCCGTGGCGGTGCTGGGTGATTCACCTCCGTGAAACAATATTTATATATAGGTTGTCCTCTGCCCCTCTCTGTTATGTATTGCTTACGTTGTTGAGACCTTGGCTGGGAGCGTGGCATGGAATGCCTTTTGCATTCTTTCACAGGGTTCCAGTCCAGCTGTTCAGTTGTTACTGGTATCTTGGACTGGAAGCCTTGTTGCCTGGCTCTCGCCTTTTCCATTGATCAGCTCAATAAATTCCTTGGATGAAACATCAGTGTCCATCCTTATTAACAATTGGCGACGACTGGATTATCCATGTGTGAAGCAGGAAAAGAATTTAAAATAATTTCAAGGAAAAAAAAAAGAAGCAAGGAATAAAAGACAATTTGCAGTGGGAGGGGCCGAATACTCTGTTAAGAATCAGAAGGAAATACGTTTGTGGTGTAATATTCATGGATGTGCTCAAGTATTCTGGTGAGTAAGCACAAGGAAGCTTACTTTTCTTACGTGGACTCCTGAAGATATTGGAACTGCCTATCGGCCGCATTTTTCGAGCGGCGGCAACGTTCTAATCTTCTGCGAGGTACGTCCTGGGACTGGCTGTGACTGAGTTGATGTGACGCTCATCTACGCTGTGCACTAAGAAGCGTATCACATCATCACGCGTGGTCGGCCAGCGTGACCTTGTGTGACGGCCATTTTGGAAAAGTGGGTGTCTATTTATCGATGGCAAGCACCTTCAGTCTCTGTGGATCACCGAGCAAGTTGTAAACTCGGAGTTTCAGCCCAGCCACAAATCTATAGGGACGATTCTATTTAGCAAGTGCTAATTTCTACGACAGAATTATATTTGGGAACAGGTGAGAAAGTCGAGAGGTGGATTTTATTGGTTTGTTTTAAAAATAATTTCTTCATTAACATGATCTGTACCTGTTGAGCAGCAACCATTGACTATATGTGTAACTAATCTGCAATGTGTATTATTTACTGAAGAGAGCAGTGTAGTACCCTCTACCTTCATGGACAGCAGTTGCTATACGTTACAATATTAAGTAGTAGAAGCATTGTATGGAACAAGGTGTTCACGAGGTTGAGGAAGTCATGGCTCAGCAAAGTTTTACTATCAGTCCTCCACATGCATTTTGGTCAAAAGGATCACATCCAGCAATGAAATGGTTGGAGTGGAAAGATTACTTTGTAAATTACATCAAAGCTGTGGATGAGGCAGGTAAAATGAAGGCAGATCAAATGAAGAGACTTCTTTTGCATTACTTGGAGCTTGTAGGTCTGAAAACATATACTTGTATGCCCAAGATGGGCGTTAGTGATGAAATAAATGTTTTTGAGGCAGCATTGAAAGACTTAGACAAGTATTTTGCACCAAAGGTTTGCACTGGTGTTGTTCGCTATAAATTCTTTGAAAGGAAACAGAACAAAGGGGAACTGGTGGATGAGTATATTGATGATCTTAAGAAACTTGCTATAGATTGCAAGTTTGGAAGCTTACATGATGACTTTATTCGGGATAAGTTAGTCATGCATAGTAATAATTCAGCAATCCAAGACCGTTTATGGATCAATGGGGATGCACCTTTGGAGGATGTACTAGCAATTGTAAGGAAGGTGGAAATGTTAGGGAGATGTGCAACAGAACTGAAAGAATCTGACAAGGATATTGGAAGTGTTTTCAAAATACAGAACATGAGCTGAGGACAGCATCAACAGAGCATGGGCAGAGGTCAAAGTCAAATGCAGAGGAGTACCTGGAAGAAAAAGGAACCAGAGGAAAGACGATGTTATCGTTGCGGTAGCAAAGATCATTTGGCGTTCAGCAAAAATTGTCCTGCAGCTAAAAAGAAGTAAAGTATTTGTGGATTAATAGAACACTTCAGTAAAGTGTTTAGGAGGAGGAAAGGCAATATGAAGTATGTGGGGGAAGACGACAGTCCTACTGATTATGCAGTGGAGAAGGAGAATTCTGAATGGGAATGTGGGAAGAGTTTGCAGGGGAACTTTGTGTTAAACATTTCTGATAGTTCGGTGAAAGAAAAACCTGTAGTAAATATCTTTATCTGATTTTGCATTAAAACCATAAAAGCACATCGTATACAATTCATTGAAAGAAGGAAAAACATTTTGAGAAGAATAATTGGGTTGAGGAAACCGAGACTATCTGTCTCATAGGTCTGGGTTAAGTTACTATGAAATTTTAGTAAAGTGCACATTGATAATACCATTTAAAACCAGAGATAAAATTTGTGCTAAAATTAAGATATTTGCAAGTATAAAAACAAATTCATCCATAGAATATTGCAATAACAGTTGACCTACTATTTGGAAAAAAGGGGAACCCCTACTTAATTGATAGACTTGCTATATGTAAGGAGAAAGACTATGGTGCCGATCACGATCCGGTAAAAAAATTGCCCGTCCGACTCGTATCCGGTCTTTTTACCGTACGAATCGTACAAGTGCCGTACAAACTGGCAATCACGATTCGCATGGTAAAAAGCCCATACGAGTCGCATTGGGAATAATTCCCCACACGTCCTCGGGTCGGAAAATGTGTCCGACACCTCCCCGGACGATTTACCGTACAAACGTGAAAAGTGAAGTCCGACCGCGCAAGTACGATCCATCCCGTGCGTCCGATGTCACAACCGTATGGAAAAAACACCGTCCGCACCGAACTCCCATTGCAACCATGGAGACATGTGCCCGCATACCCCCCCCCAGGCCCCGTGAGTACGCGCCGAACCCCCCCAGCCCCCGTGAGTACGAGCCGTACCCCCCCAGCCCCCGTGAGTACGCGCCGAACCCCTCCCAGCCCCCGTGAGTACGCGCCGTACCCCCCCAGCCCCCGTGAGTACGCGCCGTACCCCCCCCAGCCCCCGTGAGTACGCACCGTACCCCCCCCAGCCCCCGTGAGTATGCGCCGAACCCCCCGTGTATGTACACCCCTGTACATGTCGAACCCCCGTGTATGTACGGTGCGTACCCCCCCGTGTATGTACGGTGCGTACCCCCGTGTATGTACAGTGCGTACCCCCGTGTATGTACGGTGCGTACCCCCCCGTGAATGTACGGTGCGTACCCCCAGCGCTATGCGCTGGGGGTACGCACCGTACATACACGGGGGGTTCGCACCGTACATACACGGGGGGTACGCACCGTACCTACACGGGGGGGTTCGCACCGTACATACATGGGGGGGTTCGCACCGTACTCACGGGGGCTAGGGGGGGGTCGGCGCGTACTCACGGGGGCTGGGGGGGGGGTACGGCGCGTAACGGGCCCCCAATTCCACTCGCATCGCGGCGTACTTCGCTTTTGCGGCACTTTTTGGGTGCCGTAAAAATATTGCCGTCCGGAGCACTGTCGGTTCGAATCGTACTTCCTGGTTCGGGAAACGCTGCCTGAGAGCGTCCCGACGTCACGTCGGCGCTTTCCCCGGATCACATTTGTATGTATCTTTTCGTCGGTCGGTGTTTTGTACGACTCGTACGGAAATGGTGTTTCCGTGCGAATCGTACTTGCATGTTTGTAAAGTTTTACAACAGGGCACGAGTCGGACGGAAAAAAGCCTCCGTCCGACGGTTCGTACCCGGTTTTTACAGGATCGTAATTGACACCTATATATGTAAACGGAATTTATAGCAAGCAAATTAATGAAATAGAACAAATACTAGGTGTACAGTCAAAAAGTAACCATTCTCAACAAACACAAGGATTAAATCAGGGAGTATAAAAAATATATATTTATTTTTCATTTTTTGTCTTACAATGTGATCTTATTAGATTATTGATTATTCGTTTTTGTGAGTATTCTTTTTTTACTTTTTTACATACAATTCATTAATAATTATTAGTACAAAAACAGTATATATATACAAGATTTATAGGATATAAGTAGCAAATAAACCATCAGACAATCATATTGACAAATTTAGACATAAAATATTGTTAGAAGCAATACGGTAGATGGAGAGCTATAGTATTGTTAGAAGCAATGCGGTAGATGAAGAACTACGCGCGTTTCGGCTATATAGCCTTCGTCAGGAAACCGTCTAATGCTTAGAGCTGTACAAAATATATAAACAACAAACAAAATAATGGTTACATAAATATGTCCATAGTACAAATACACCTAGATTTGAAATTTTATAAGCTATTTAAAATTTCAACCTTATAAGACACACATATATATTTATGCAAATTATGCATAATGACGGCCAGTGCTAAATACTCCATTTTAATAAAGGACGACATATACTAAGGAAAAGGGGGGAACAAGGAAATTGGAAAAAACATCATCCCAGTGTAGAGTCATACATAGCCTATTTCTAGATGTGAGCTAATGCTATATAGACATAAATAGAAATAGAATCATACTACACTATCAATTTCTGAGTATGTACAATTTTTACATCCTGTCTTTTACAATTTATATACTTTGTTGTTACATTGCACATTGTTTTATATTGATGCATGATAATAAAACACAAACCATATAATCATTGTGTTTTATTATCATGCATCAATATAAAACAATGTGCAATGTAACAAAGTATATAAATTGTAAAAGACAGGATGTAAAAATTGTACATACTCAGAAATTGATAGTGTAGTATGATTCTATTTCTATTTATATCTTCATGAGCGAGGCATGGAATGCCTGTTGCATTCTTTCACGGGTTTCCAGTCCAGCTTTTCAGTTGTTACCGGTATCTTGGACTGGAAGCCGTGTTGCCTGGCTCCTGCATGTTCCATTGATCAGTTTAATAAATTCCTTGGATGAAACATCAGTGTCTGTCATTCTTAACACTCTCCTTTCTCCTTTCCGATTCCGAAAGCAGTCACTGGCACCATGAGATTGGAAGTCAATTTGTTTTTATTTTTGGCGAAACAACAAGAGACAATGCGTTTCAGTGGTAACTCCCACCTTGTTCACATAATGCGACCGCCATTTTGTTTGAACCTAAATACTCCAGTGCTCACCTGTACTTCGTGTGAACACTGAAGAAATACTAGTGAAAGTAAGGTAAAGTGCTATGTGCAAAATTATATATATATATATATATTCACTGAAAAAACCATAAGTTTCACACATGTTATAGTTAGCTGGACATTTCTCTCATACAAAACCAATGAAATTCCCCCGTTATAGTTAGTTCAGCTAACTATAACTCGCGCGCCCGCAATGCACTGCTGATGACGTCACATATTACATCACTCATGACATGGTCAGTGACATCACTCATGACATCACTGATGACATCTCAAATGACATCACTCATGACATCACTGATGACATCATCCAGTGAATGTGTGTTTTTCTGAAAATTAAATATGTTTTATATATGTATATCTCAAGGTTGATGGAAGAATAAATGGGTATATAAGTGTCTAAATGGATGATTTGTTTTTGAAAAATTGATTGTGTAACTGACTGATTAAGTGTATCATAGTGAATACATGGCTTAGTGAGTAATGTTTAAATATGTAAATATCTGTATCAGTCTCTCACTTTGTGTATAAGTGGCTGCATGGGTTGGTGAGTAGCTACATGGGTGTCTATATAGGTTATTAGTTTGTTTTTTGAGTATCAGTTTGAGTGTCTGAGTGTCTGTATGGTTCGGTGGGGGGTATTACGAAGTGCATAGGTACATGAATGAGTGACTCACTGTTTGTATGTGTTGACGACACCATGTGTGCAGGACTGTATGGGTGGATGAGTGTGTGCACGGGTGTGTTAGTGAGTGATAGACTGTCTCAATAGTGTCTTTATGAGTAACTACATATGTTTTATACTAGTATATGTGACTATCGGTGTATATAAGTGAGTATATGTGAGAGTGAGAGATTGAAAGAGTTCCTGTATGAATAAGTATGTGTTTCTATAAGTGATTGTTTAAAAGACTAAGTATGTGTAAGTTTCCGTAGAAGTAAGTGTGGTGGTTTGTGTATAACTGTATATGCAAGTAAATGGCTGTTTGATTCTTTATTAGCATGAGTGACTATGTGTGTGAGTATGTTAGACCTGTCAGCCCTTTGGGTGGTCCCTCCTCATCATTATTTATTTTTTCCCACTTTTGCCTCAAACCCTGTTAGAATTTTTCCTTTTTGGGAACCACCAGACTTTTTAGTGTTGATGCAGGGTCAGGGAGCCATTTTCCCTACCCCTGGAACTTCTGTCTGAGGGCCTGAGACACAAAATGGTGGCCACCCATTGTCACCTGTGACATCATCAGAACCCACTGGAGATTTCTGGAACCTTCTGCAACATTCTAGAACCTTGTGACAGAGGGAGAGGCAGTTTAGAATGTTGGGAGGCCATCTCAGAGTGGCAGTTGGCATCTGACTAGAGAGGAGAGAGGAGCAGTTCAGAAGGAGGTCGGAGTAAGGCAGCAGGGGTGGAAACCAGTGCTTGGAGTGGGGTCCAGAAACCCACCCTTGATGCTAGTCCCTACTGACCAAGCCCAGCCTAGAGCCCTGTGTGGGACCAAGACCAGAAAAACCATCTTAAGGACCTAAATATTGTGAAAAGGCCTTAAAGAAGAAGACCAGCAAGCTCCTGACCTGTTTAGCGGTGTCCTCCTGGAGTCCTGACGTCGAGAAGCCTGGAGACCTGAGGCCTGAGGTGGAGAAGCGGCGCTGACAGAAAGCAGACGTCGTACCCGGAGCCGTCAGAGGTCGAGAGAGGGCGCCGACAGAGGTCGTGGAGAGGCACCGGAGGTCGAGTAAGGAGTCACCTGAGGTCGAGGTGAAGCGCGCCGGAGGTCGGGAGTGGAGATCGCACTCCGGAGTCGCCGGAGATCGAGGTGAAGCGCGCCGGAGGTCGGGAGTGGAGATCGCACTCCGGAGACGCCAGAATCTGAGGTGAAGCGCGCCGGAGGTCGGGAGTGGAGGTCGCACTCCGGAGACACCCGGAAGCGGGGAGACCGTGACCCTGCGACGCCGGAAGGCGACATCGAGCCGGAGCAGCCCAGCGACATCGAGTCGAGGCCGCCCAGCGACATCGATCCGGAACAGCCCAGCGACATCGATCCGAAGCCGCCCAGCGACACCGAACCGGAGCCGCCCAGCGACATTGAACCGGAGCCGCCCAGCGACATCGAGCCGGAGCCGCCTCACGACATCGACACGGCGCCGAGCGGAGCCGATCATCGTGAAAAGGGCAGTAAGTGGTAGAAAGGGCATCTGAGGCCCTGTGGAGCCCTAAACCACCATTCTAGGGGCTAGAGGGGTGTTAGAACCAGCCTGGGAGTGCCAGGGGTGAACTGAGACTGGTGCAGTGACCTCTGTGAGGGGTTGTGTATTTTGGGAGAGCCAGATCCTTAGGTTACCCTTATTCTACCTCAGTTCAGGCCCAGCCTTGACCAATCTAGGTGGAACACCCCCCCCATGTCATCCAAATGACCACAAGCTGTACTTGGGCATAGTAAAACCAAACTACCTCAGGAAAGCGATGTGAACTGTAATTGTCATTAATTGTGTTATTTAAGTTATTGAAGGTGCTTTATCTATTGACTGTATTTATTGTCTGACTGTATCTATTCCTGCATTGTATTTATTGTCTGACAGTATTTATTAGCCATTTGTATTTATTGCACCCCTATTTATTCTTTGCTTATTTATGACCTGATCCTATTTATTGAAACCCCACTGTGGTATTATTTATTTGACCTGCCCTTTTAAAGGAGAATCTTATTGTCTTGTATTTATTTTATGAACCCTGCAACTAAGAGAAAATAAGATAAAGACAAACTACTTTCTTTCATAATTTTTACGGTGTAGTGTCGTTTTTGGAACGGATGAACGCATGGTTATTGTGAGGGTGTGACGTACGCTTAACACGGTGCCTGTACCCGAACCGCTCGAGCCAAGCTACCGTTGTGCTGGGAACCTGGTGACTGCTAACCCGGTTGCCCGGTTTCCAACATAAAATTGGTGTTCAGTGGTGGGATAGAGCTGTGCTTGCGTCCACTCGACAATAACTGTGGGTAGTCCATAGGCCTACACCGGGAGTTTTCTCCAAGCGGACTTCCTAATTTTGAGTTTTGTTTTTTCCAAATTTACTTCTGGTGGTGGGAGGAGGTATTACAAAAGGTACCCCCCTGCATAGCTTCTGTAAGCAACTGTCTTCTATCCTGAGTGGGCAAAATGGAGTTTGTATTGGAAGATGTGGAAACTTACACTGTGCTCCAACTCAGAGAGTTTTGTGAGCGAGAGGGGGTGTTTTGTCCCCAAGGTGCAAAGAAGGGTGAGCTCCAGACCAGCTTAAGGGCTTGGGGGGAGGCACGACGAGAAAGTAAGGTTGAGAAGGAGGACAGGGATGGAGAGCCTGACAGCGAGGGGGCTGGTCTGTACCAACCTGAGGTGGGGAACCTAGTAGCGGGGCCCAGAACACTTTCAAGGAAGGGCAGCAGTGTCTCTAGCAACGGCTTATTAGAAGCAGAATTCACTGACCGGAGGGAGAAAAGACAGCTCACATGGGATTTGGCGAAGCTGGAGAACGAAAAGGAGGAACGGAGGATGGCTCACGAGTTGAGGCTCAGGGAGATAGATCTCCAGATCCTACTGGTCGGGGCACACCCTGTTCCTAGTGGTGGCAGCGAAGAAAGAGAAATTACCAGGGAATCCAAACCCTATCTGCCGAAAGACATAGTAGCTAGCTATAGTGCGGGTGATGATATCGCCAAGTGGCTAGCGGCCTATGAGATCTCATTAAGAGTCCATGGGGTTCCAGAGAAATATTGGGGAGGGGGATTGTATAAATACATGCCTCCAGCTGGCAGGGATACATTATTGGCCCTGGAGCAGGATGAGCAGACCCACTACCCCGCCATGAAAGTGGCGCTCGTGAGGAAGTTTGGACTAACACCCGAGAAGTACAGACAGAAGTTCCGGGGTAGCCACAAACTGGGCACACAGAATTGGGTGGATTTCCTGGACTATGCAAAGAAGGCATTAGAGGGTTGGATACAGGGCAGTGAGGTGAGGGACTACGAGGGGTTGTTTGTTTTGATGTTGAAGGAACACCTGCTCGAAAAATGTTTCCCTGAACTGCGTCAACAACTGGTGGATAGCAAGCTGACCAATCCCCGGAAGCTTGCTGAGGAGGCGGACATTTGGGCTAGTACCCGAGTGTCCACAAGGGGGACTGGAGGGGACTCTCAAAAGACCGGACAGGGCGCCCCCAGGAAGAAAGAGGGAGGGGAAAAGAAAACGGAGTTCTCTAAAGGCCCCCAAAATAGTTCCCAAGGGAAGGGAACAGGATTCACCCCTAGGGCTAACCCACCCAGAAACCCTAATCCTGGCCAGAGTCAGCAGCCAAGGGTTGTCCATTGCTACGAGTGCGGTGGTGTCGGACACTATAAGGGAGATGTGAAGTGCCCGAAAAGACCACCCCCTCCCATCAGAGGAAAGGCCCCCGGAGTAGCTAGTGTAGTGCTCGGGGAGGAGATGCCCTTAGATAAGGGAAGGGAGTGGGCGGGTGTCACTTTAGTGTCCCTGGGAGAACGGGAGATGGTTCCTAAGATCCAGGTGCCCGCAAATACCACAAAGTATGGGCAAAGGGTCACCATCAACGGCCAAAGAGGGGAGGCTCTGAGAGACACAGGAGCCAGTATGACTATGGTACGTAGCCAACTGGTGTCTCCAGAGCAGGTGATGCCCCATGTGCTCCACCCTGCCGCGATGGCTGACGGCAGAATGGGCCACTATCCGGTGTCCGAGGTTCCATTTGAATGGGAAGGGGTTGCAGGTTCACTTCGAGTTGCCGTAAGCCCTGCCGTGCCAGTCGATTGTCTGCTGGGGAATGACATGGAGCATAATGCTTGGAAGGAGGTGGAATACCGGACTCATGCTGAGATGCTGGGTACACCTGACTGGGCCTGTGTCAGCACAAGGTCTGCGACTACCCGGAGGGGGAGTTCGTTTAGGCGGGAGCCTGGAACAAAGGCACCGCCGGCTGCCAATCAAGGGAAGAACCGAGGACAGGAGGAGCCTGCCTCGGCATCCGCGCCCCATGTGACGGATAGGCCACCGGAGGTGGTGGACCAGGAGTCCGCGGTGGGGGATGTTACTGAACTGGAGGACCTACCCATCCCGGCCGAGTGGCACGTGGAGGGAGGGCCGACCAGGGAGGAATTCTGCAAGGGCCAGAAGGAGTGTCCTACCCTTGAGGGACTGAGGCGACAGGCCGAAGCCCAGGCAGCAGGGAACGTTGAGGGGAACTATAATATTTACTGGGAGGATGGCCTCCTCTACAGTGAACCCAAGGCACCCATGCACGGATCGTCACGGGCCTTGGTTGTCCCTCAACGTTACCGAGCCTTCCTTCTGGAATTGGCTCATGAAATCCCCTTGGCAGGACACCTGGGGCAAGACAAGACCTTTGCCCGGCTTGTCCCACACTTTTATTGGCCTCAGATGAAAGTGTCGTCCGACACCTACTGCCGGACGTGTGTGTCTTGCCAAGCCAGTGGGAAAACAGGGGTGAAGCTGAAAGCTCCCCTGGAACCACTTCCTGTCGTTAGCACCCCCTTTGAAAGGGTGGGCATCGACATTGTGGGTCCGTTAGATCCGCCTACTACAGCTGGTCACAGGTTTATCCTGGTTTTGGTGGATCCTGCCACACGGTACCCAGAGGCTATACCTCTGAGGACCATTACTGCACCTGTTGTGGCTAGGGCCCTGATGGGAATCTTTACCCGAGTGGGTTTTCCCAAGGAAGTTGTGTCCGACAGGGGGACCTACTTCATGTCAGCATATATGCGGGCGATGTGGAAGGAGTGTGGAGTCACCTACCGGTTCACCACTCCTTACCACCCCCAGACCAATGGTCTGGTAGAGAGGTTCAATAAGACCTTGAAAGGCATGATCAGAAGTCTGCCTGAAAGCCTGCGGAGGAAATGGGACGTCCTCCTACCCTGTCTATTGTTTTCCTACAGGGAAGTGCCACAGAAGGGAGTGGGCTTCAGCCCCTTCGAGCTTTTGTATGGGCACCCTGTGCGTGGACCTCTCAGCCTGGTGAGAGACGGATGGGAAAGAACTCCCAGAAAGCTTCCCCAGGACGTGGTGAGCTACATGCTGGCCTTCCGGAGCCAAATGGCTAAGTTGTGGAAGCAAGCTTCTGACAACTTGGAAGCCAGCCAAGCAGTGATGAAGGCGTGGTATGACCACAGTGCTCACCCGGTGGAGTTGGAGCCTGGCCAGAAGGTGTGGGTGATCGAACCAGGAGAGCTTAGCGCCCTCCAGGATCGCTGGTCAGGACCCTTTGAGGTGTTGGAGAAGAAGGGTAAGGCTACCTACTTGGTGGACCTGAAGACCCCTCATCAGCCCCTACGGGTGCTACATGCCAACCGCCTCAAACCCCACCATGAGAGGCCCGAAGTCCTATTGTTAATGGTGACTGACGGAGCAGAGGACGTGGAAAGCGAGCCTCTCCCCGACTTATTTGCGTCTCAAGAGAAGGATGGGTTGGTGGAGGGAGTGATTCTCTCCCCGTCCCTAACTCCTGAACAGCAGGAGGACTGCCGCCAGGTCCTGGGGCAGTACTCTTCGTTGTTCTCCCTTGTTCCGGGTAGGACTCACCTGTGCGTCCATGACGTGGACACAGGAGACAGCCCACCTGTGAAGTCCAAGATCTACCGGATGACAGACAAGGTGAAGGCCAGCATTCACAGTGAAGTCACTAAGATGCTGGAGCTAGGAGTGATTGAACCTTCCAGCAGCCCCTGGTCCAGTCCGGTGGTACTAGTACCAAAAGCTGCACCACCGGGTGCCCAACCGGAACTGAGGTTCTGTGTGGACTACCGGGGACTGAATTCAGTAACCAAGACTGATGCTCATCCGATACCAAGGGCGGATGAATTGATTGACCGGCTGGGAGCTGCCCAATATCTGAGTACCTTTGACCTTACTTCCGGGTACTGGCAGATCTCTCTGACTGATGGAGCTAAGGAAAGGTCAGCCTTCTCCACGCCCAAGGGCCACTACCAGTTCTGCGTGATGCCCTTTGGGCTCAAGAACGTCCCTGCCACGTTTCAGCGTCTGGTGAACCAGATCCTCGCCGGAATGGAGAGTTTCTCTGCTTCTTATCTGGATGACATTGCCGTCTTCAGTAACAGCTGGGAGGATCACTTGCGTCACCTGCAAACTGTTCTCCGGGCCCTGAAGCAAGCTGGGTTAACGATCAAGGCCAGTAAATGCCAGATCGGGCAGGGGTCGGTAGTGTACCTTGGACACTTGGTGGGTAGGGGAGCGGTGCAGCCCCTCCAGGCGAAAATCGAGGCTATCATGGCCTGGGAACCCCCCAAGACTCAGACTGAGGTCCGAGCTTTACTGGGCCTCACAGGATATTACCGCCGCTTCGTGAAGGGGTACGGGACCATTGTGGCCCCCCTCACGGAGCTTACGTCCAAGAAACAACCTCGACGGGTAGTCTGGACGGAGGCTTGCCAGCAGGCCTTTGGGAAACTGAAGCAAGCCATGTGCGAGGCCCCGGTCTTAAGGGCCCCAGACTTTTCCAAGGAGTTCATTGTCCAGACGGATGCATCGGAACATGGCATTGGGGCAGTGTTATCGCAACTCAATGAAGAGGGTCTGGATCAACCCGTGGTCTTCCTATCCCGGAGACTACTTCCCAGGGAACAGAAGTGGAGTGCAATAGAGCGTGAAGCCTTTGCAGTGGTATGGGCTCTGAAGAAGTTGCGGCCATACCTGTTTGGCTCGCACTTCCTAGTTCAGACCGACCACAGACCCCTTCGTTGGCTGATGCAGATGAAGGGGGAGAATCCCAAGTTGCTAAGGTGGTCTATCTCCCTACAGGGAATGGACTTTCAGGTGGAACATCGGCCTGGAGTGGACCACGCCAATGCAGACGGTCTCTCAAGGTATTTCCGCCTTAGTGATGAGAACTCCCAAGGGGTTGGGTAGCTCTCCCCACTTTCAGCTGGGGGGGACGCGTGTTAGACCTGTCAGCCCTTTGGGTGGTCCCTCCTCATCATTATTTATTTTGTCCCACTTTTGCCTCAAACCCTGTTAGAATTTTTCCTTTTTGGGAACCACCAGACTTTTTAGTGTTGATGCAGGGTCAGGGAGCCATTTTCCCTACCCCTGGAACTTCTGTCTGAGGGCCTGAGACACAAAATGGTGGCCACCCATTGTCACCTGTGACATCATCAGAACCCACTGGAGATTTCTGGAACCTTCTGCAACATTCTAGAACCTTGTGACAGAGGGAGAGGCAGTTTAGAATGTTGGGAGGCCATCTCAGAGTGGCAGTTGGCATCTGACTAGAGAGGAGAGAGGAGCAGTTCAGAAGGAGGTCGGAGTAAGGCAGCAGGGGTGGAAACCAGTGCTTGGAGTGGGGTGCAGAAACCCACCCTTGATGCTAGTCCCTACTGACCAAGCCCAGCCTAGAGCCCTGTGTGGGACCAAGACCAGAAAAACCATCTTAAGGACCTAAATATTGTGAAGAGGCCTTAAAGAAAAAGACCAGCAAGCTCCTGACCTGTTTAGCGGTGTCCTCCTGGAGTCCTGACGTCGAGAAGCCTGGAGACCTGAGGCCTGAGGTGGAGAAGCGGCGCTGACAGAAAGCAGACGTCGTACCCGGAGCCGTCAGAGGTCGAGAGAGGGCGCCGACGGAGGTCGTGGAGAGGCACCAGAGGTCGAGTAAGGAGTCACCTGAGGTCGAGGTGAAGCGCGCCGGAGGTCGGGAGTGGAGATCGCACTCCGGAGTCGCCGGAGATCGAGGTGAAGCGCGCCGGAGGTCGGGAGTGGAGATCGCACTCCGGAGACGCCGGAATCTGAGGTGAAGCGCGCCGGAGGTCGGGAGTGGAGGTCGCACTCCGGAGACACCCGGAAGCGGGGAGACCGTGACCCTGCGACGCTGGAAGGCGACATCGAGCCGGAGCAGCCCAGCGACATCGAGTCGAGGCCGCCCAGCGACATCGATCCGGAACAGCCCAGCGACATCGATCCGAAGCCGCCCAGCGACACCGAACCGGAGCCGCCCAGCGACATCGAACCGGAGCCACCCAGCGACATCGAGCCGGAGCCGCCTCACGACATCGACACTGCGCCTAGCGGAGCCGATCATCGTGAAAAGGGCAGTAAGTGGTAGAAAGGGCATCTGAGGCCCTGTGGAGCCCTAAAAGACCATTCTAGGGGCTAGAGGGGTGTTAGAACCAGCCTGGGAGTGCCAGGGGTGAACTGAGACTGGTGCAGTGACCTCTGTGAGGGGTTGCGTATTTTGGGAGAGCCAGATCCTTAGGTTACCCTTATTCTACCTCAGTTCAGGCCCAGCCTTGACCAATCTAGGTGGGATACCCCCCCCCATGTCATCCAAATGACCACAAGCTGTACTTGGGCATAGTAAAACCAAACTACCTCAGGAAAGCGATGTGAACTGTAATTGTCATTAATTGTGCTTTATCTATTGACTGTATTTATTGTCTGACTGTATCTATTCCTGCATTGTATTTATTGTCTGACAGTATTTATTAGCCATTTGTATTTATTGCACCCCTATTTATTCCTTGCTTATTTATGACCTGATCCTATTTATTGAAACCCCACTGTGGTATTATTTATTTGACCTGCCCTTTTAAAGGAGAATCTTATTGTCTTGTATTTATTTTATGAACCCTGCAACTAAGAGAAAATAAGATAAAGACAAACTACTTTCTTTCATAATTTTTACGGTGTTGTGTCGTTTTTGGAACGGATGAACGCATGGTTATTGTGAGGGTGTGACGTACGCTTAACACGGTGCCTGTACCCCAACCGCTCGAGCCAAGCTACCGTTGTGCTGGGAACCTGGTGACTGCTAACCCGGTTGCCCAGTTTCCAACAGAGTAACTCTATGGATGAGTGGCATTGTGTAACAGGATGTATAGGTGTATGAGTATATATGATGAGTGAGTATATGTATGAGTGACTGTATAGGACTGTTGGTGAATGAGTGGATGTGTATGTGGATCTTAGAATTACTGAATAGGTTGTTGTAACTGGTATTGGTATGTCCATTGTTTTGTAAATTTTAGTTTCTATTTTTGAATGTGTGTATCAAAGGTTATATTAGAGTGAGAGGAGGTCTGCCACTCTATCACAAGGATGATGTCATCAGTGATGTCATGAGTGATGTCATTTGAGATGTCATCAGTGATGTCATGAGTGATGTCACTGACCATGTCATGAGTGATGTAATATGTGACGTCATCAGCAGTGCATTGCGGGCGCGCGAGTCATAGTTAGCTGAACTAACTATAACGGAGGAATTTTATTGGTTTTGTATGAGAGAAATGTCCAGCTAACTATAACATGTGTGAAACCTATGTTTTTTTCAGTGAATTTGCAAGGTTTTTTAAATGCTAATTCCTAACTATAACGTGTGTGAAACCTTTGGTTTTTTCAGTGAATTTGTACGGTTTTTTAAATGCTAATTTTTGAATTATTAAATAATTTTTTTTTTTTATAATAAAAATAAAATTACTATGTATTCATTTATATATTATCTGTATCCTTTTATTTGTTTTTGCTCTTTTTTTTAAATTTCAATTAGGATAAAGTTGAACAGTTTATTTAATTTTTGCAATTAATTTTTCTCCATTTTTTTTTTTATATAAATTCTTGGGGTGCGCGCTCTGAGCGCGCTCCTAGTACGTTTTTGTAAGTTTTTTATGAATACCGTCGTACGTTATTTACGTACGCATACATACGTTATAGTGCGCGCTGGGAGCGCGCACCCCGTACGTATGCGTACGTACGTACGCATGCGTGCGTGCGTCGTACGCGCTCCACGCGGTTCACTTCAGCATACGCTTAAATTACGCGCAATAACGTTCGCGTATACGCGTATTCAACGTATGCGCGTTACGTACGCGCATATGACGTATGCACATGCGCTCCTACGCGTTCGCGCATGCGTAATCACAAGGTGCGCGCTCGGAGCTTGCACAGTGCGCGCACCTCGGGTTATATGCTTAATAAAACAACACTTCTTATTGGTTATCATTACTTTCAGTTTCTGATTGTTTCAACACCACACCCAATCCCCTCATGGCAAGTCATGTGATCATGAATCATCACTTTTGATTGGTTTGAAGTACTTTCAGTTCCAGATTCTTCCCAAACCACACCTACTCCCCTCATTATTAGTTCTGATTCCTTCGGAGAAGGAGCTATTCTGTTGTTGAGAGACAATGGCTGAACAGCAACCATCTTCAGACAGTGACCAGGACACTCTTGAGAGGCAGAGGAACAGGAAGCAGAAAGACAGCTTTATATGGCAGTTTTTCACTTTTCCAGAGGGACAAAAAAAGGTAAATGCACCTAAAGTGACTTGTGTACTTTGTCAAAAAGTCTTGTCATGTGGGAATCCTAACAAGAAGTATTCTTTTAGCATTCACACTATGTTGAGGCATGTTGACAAAATGCATCCAGTGACTTTTCGTCGAGCTTCTGAAGCAAACCCTCCACCTGCTCAACCGACGACATCTGCAGCAGCTCAGCCGAGCACATCTTCGGCAGCTCAAGCGAGCACTTCTTCTGCAGTGGTGCCTTTGCCTTCTTCCACACCTCTTTTTGGACCACCTTGTTTTGCGAGTTTGTCCACGCTGCACTGTTTGCGGTCAACTTATTTCTGTGGGTGAGACCAGTCTTGATCTCATTCAGAGAAAATTTGATGCGCATGAGTGCAGTAGGCCATAGATGTTTTTTCTTTTTTTTCGTTTTTCTCTTCCTGTTTCCCTCCATTAACTCAAGGGCTCTTTTAAGAGCCACTTAAAAACTAAACCCCCAAAATTTTTTGGGGGATTTATTTTTTTAATTATTTTTGGGGTGCGCGCACCCTGCGCGCACCCAAGGATGTTTTTAAAAAAAAAAAAAAAAAAAAAAAAAAAATTAAATGTACAAAAAGAGGTGAAGAAATGGAAGCATGAAAAGGGAGGATTGAGAAATACAAAAAATTTTCACTTTTTAAAAAAAAAAAAAAATTATTTTGAAAAAAACATTTTTTAGTATTTTGCAAGGGAACAGGATTTCTTTTTTTATTTTTTCTTTCTAGTTCTGCAAAAAAAGAAAAAAGTATTAATATTCAATCATACATTACAAAAAGCATTACTTGTTTTTACATATTTTACAAAGCAATTTTTTGCCCTTTTTTTGCTGTTTTCAGAATTTTTTAATTTTCACTTAAAATAGTGAAAACAATTGTATTCATCATTTAACAGCGGGCAAAAAAAAAACAATCTGAAAGATTGTTTAAAAAAAGCCCAAAAACTATCCTCACTAAAATATACCTTGTTAGAAATATTACATATATATTACAAGTACTTTTCTAGATGAATAAAAATTTTCTAGATAAACCGTCTTTAAACCTTGTCGCAAAAGCACACATGCCAAAATAATTTCTGTCAAAGGAGTCCACAATTGTTTTTATTACTTTTCCTTTAGGCCAAATAGTAATTTCAAAATCCTTTTTAAGTGATATCTTCAATTATAATCCTTTAAAATTACAAAAAATGCTTTCTTCAGATGCAGTTTTTATTTTTCAAAATTTAGGTTTCAGAAAAATTAAGTAAGAATTGGGTAAATCATAAGGCAAACGTTGCTTGAAAATCAATTGGGAATCATTACACAGTGTCCAGCCTTTTTCACATTTAAGATAAACTGTGTAATGTCCAGAAGTTACAGTAGGTCATGAAAAATTATTGCAACTGTAACAAAAGTTTTTCCAGAAATTGTTAATTGTTGTCCTGTAAACTTCTTTATTAAAGTATCCAATTTTGAACCATCAGCTCTACAACGTTGCATCATTAAAATTACATACTGACCATATTTCTGTAAAATTAACGTGGAAAACATGTCAGATTTACATTCAGAACATTCCATGTTGTGATTGGCATCTTTAACTAATTTACTAAAAGTCACTGATTTACTTTGTGGTAATGGTAAAAATATGAACCTTTCTGAATCAACATTACTACTACATGTGTTCATACAGTTTTCACAGCAATGTTCCCATTTGTAACAGACACCAAATACGTTTTCTACTTCTACTCCTTCATCTTCAAGTACACTCAAAATATATATTAAGAATTCCTGTGCATCTTGCTGGAGATTTTCTTTAAACTGTGTAGAACCACAACATACATCTAAAAGATTTCTAACATCAGTAGCACTTTCTATTTCAGTTTTATCAGTACTCAGCTTCTCAAAAAGGAGACTCAGCAGAGAACACAATATTTTTCCATGATTTACTATTATCTGTTCTAGCAACTTTTCAAGATAAAATACAACATTCAGCACTACATTTGCATAGCAGTTGACACCAGAGCTATTTTCAAAATGGCAACCAACAACCTCTTCAACACTGTCCTTTTTCTTTTTCCTTGCTATCACATCACTGTCCTTTTTTTTTTGTTCTGTTCATCCACATTACAGATATTTTCAAATTTCCTTTTCCGAGAAACAACATGTTTTTCAATCACAGGATACTGTCCTAAATGAGGAGCATAGGGTCTTCTTAATCTATTATACTCCTTTACACAGTTTGTATCAGCACTAACTTTTGAGTCATCAAAGTCTATCATAAATAAACCAGATAATGTTTTTACTCGTGACAGAGCAACATATGCCATACCTTCTTTGAACACAGTAGAACCAATGTTTACAAAAGCACTATCTACAGTCAATCCTTGAGACTTGTGAATAGTTACAGCATATGCTAGAGAAAATGGAAACTGCTTTCTACGCACATATAAGTCTTTCACAAGCATGAAACGAACTGAACAACGACAAATGTCTTTAACTTCTTCTATCTGATCAAATTTTATTTTTAAACATTCAATTCCTTCTTTTTTCTGATAATTAATGAAACCCACAACTCTTCCCATAGCTCCATTCACTAAACCTTTTTCTACATCCAAATTTCTCCTTAAAATCACTCGACAATTCATGCAAACATATAGATTTTTTTTCTAATCCAGCTGTTTTGGAAATGTTCTTCTCTAGTGAATCCAATTTATTTTTCAGTTTGCCTGTTAATGTAAAAGTAATTCTTTCATGCTGAATTTTGTCCTCTGCTTCCATTTTCTTAATCTCTTCCTTTTCCAATTTCAAAAGTTCCTCATTGAATATTGAGCACTCACGTAGTGTTGGCATTAAGCAGATTACAGTATTTTTTTCAGCAATGTTCTTGTATATTTTCTCTGCAACTATTTCTTCATTTGGAAATAAATTATGTAGCATCCTACTCTGTAATGCTTTTTTGCCAACTTCTGTGAGTAGTCCAATTCTGATATCTTTCAGAATACTTGCATAATCTTCGTCGTTTGCTTGTCTCATATTGGTAGTGAGTTCTTTGTACTCAAAGAACGACCAAATATTCGCATTACCAATGCTTCCTAATGACTTCTTCGTGTCTTCATGTGTCACACTATTAAACACTGGTTGTCCTTTAACTGGAGTGAGCTGTAAAAGATCTCCAAAAACTATGACGTGTTTACCTCCAAATAACACGTCATAGTCTCTCTTAAGAATTTGTTGCATTCTTAAATGCACAAAGGCAAGCATTAAGTTTGAAACCATGCTCACCTCATCAATAATGAGTACTTGCATCTTCTTCAACACTCTTGAAACTTCGAAGCATGCTTCCCCAGTTAGCTTGTGGTATTCTATTTTGTTCTCATGCTCCACTGGTAACATTAGCAAGCGATGTAAGGTAATTCCTTTTATGTTATAGGCTGCTAACCCAGTTGGAGCAGTTACCACACAAGACAAATTTGAAGCTGTTTTTTGCTGTAGGTAGCTTCTGATGACTTTTATTAAGAAACTTTTACCAGTTCCAGCTTGTCCACTCACATACATCCTGATTGGTTCAAATGATGTGCATGAGCACTGTTTTTTTCATGTAGTAATCCATGATCAATTTTTTGGTAACTTCTTCATAAATTTGTTTTTGTTCTTCATTCAGTTGTTGTTCCAGATTTAGTAAGTCGATTGAATCTTCCTGTGCTTGATTCATAGCCGTTTCTACTTCAGTCATGGCTACTGCAGCTTCATTTTCTACGATTGGTTGTCCTAGGGGATCTTGACTAAGTGTTCCTGAACTTTGGCTGTCTTGAGAACTGTCTCTAGCTACTTCAGCTGCAATTTTTGCTTCCTGTTCATTTTCTTCATTTAACATTTGGACATAAGTTGTGAAAGTACTGCATTCTATGCTGTCTTTGCTAGCATTAAAAGAATCTTCATAGCTTTGAAATTCTCCCAGTAGTTCGTCCTCTGAACGCCATGGTTTAAACAGCTGTAAAAGAGCCAAGTAGTAAAATTCCTTTTTGTCAGTAGTGTCGCAACTCAGCTTCCTGTGATTTATCAAACTTCCTTTTGTTTGCTTCACCAAACATCCTTCCTCACCAATGACTTTATATTTTCCATTGTTGATTTCTTCTGTGGCTTTCCGTGAAAAAATGTAGTTCTGCAGCACTTCATAGAGACACATGTTCTCAAGATGATGACTTCTTTTTGGGTAATATGTGTCCAACATGTTTGTTTTCAAAATATCTGTACTTTCTGGGTCGTTCTCGGCCAAATATTCAATTTCTCCAACAGATTTCAGTACCCGATTTCGCATTCCTGCAAGGCCTAAACTGACCCAAATTATTCTTCTGGATTTCGAGTAAAGACTTGCAGATGATAACCTATCTGAGCATTCGTAGGATCCAATTTCTCGATGCGATAACATCTTTAAACTGAAACTGTACAGCTTCTTACTGACAGTCTTCTCGTGAGAAATCTCTTCCCACATTTCCTTCAATTCTGTTTTCTCAGATTTAGTGATGTAAGATGTGACATACCGAGCAACAGCAATAGAATTGTCTGCCACATACTGAATATCCATGTTAGCATTCCACATGGATAAAATGACTGGGTTGAAGTCATTTATAAATTTTGACTCTTCTTTTCTTCTTAGGTTGTATGTATTTTTGGGAGCTGACATAAAACTGTTGACTCTTCCTTTTGAAAGAACAGGTCTAGGAAATCCAAATCGACACTTTGTGTAGAATTTATCTTTGGTCTTGTACTTCCGTCGACAGTATTTTCCACACCGATGAATTTAGGAAACGTAAAACTTGTTCTTTTAACTTTTTCTCTTCTGTGCTATTAGGTATAGCACATGTTGCATATTCTTCAATAAAAGATAACACTGCTTCATCAGCATCTGTTCCAAATTTTGGGGCATCCTTGATCCACAACAGCATATGAATATGAGGAGCACCTCTTGCCTGGTACTCTTTTCGCCAAAAGAAATCCACTACTTCTCCAAGAGGTGGATTTTTTTTATTGCAGATGAAGGACATCGTAGCCTCAAATCTATGATTGAAATATCTGCAAACATTAACCGGATACAATGAGCACAGTTCTCCTGCTGTCTTGTATTCAATGTTTTTAATGTTTGAATTTGCCTCTCGTAGAAAATCCAATAAATCATCCCAAGCATACTCGGCACAGCTTAGGGTTACAAACCATGTAGGAGTTCCTAAATTCCTTAACATGCATTTTAATTCACCATGGCGTCGGTACCAATATTCATTTGTCCCACGCTGACAAGCCATCAGATTGATCAGTTGTGTTTCCAAATGATCATCTCGGTGCTGCACTTTCTCCATAAAATCCTTAGCAGACACATTATGTAGATGTACTCCACTTTTTAAAATGTGATTTACTGCATAAGATAATGCAGACAAGTCGCTTTCAAATAAAAGATGAAACAAATAAGGAATACTTTGACGAAATCTTGAATCTTCAGCATATAGTCTTGTAGTCCGATACTCAGAAGCTGGAATCTGTTCTGGGCGTTCATCGTATCGTCCACCTTTTCCTGTAGGAAACAGCTGAGGAAAACATCGAGCTTCCAAGCTCTTCTCCCATACACTCACGGGAGTTCCTTTTGCTTTCTTCATCTGAAACAGATCAATAGTGTCTCCCATAACTTCTTTTGAATGAAGAGGATGTATGCTAAAATGTTCATAAATTTCTTCTTCCTTTGACTTGTCCACTTTTTCAATTTGTCCAGTTGGTGTTTCTGTGTCTTCTTGTAAATCTTCTTCTTCTTCATCTATATAAATTGATTCATACCATTTATTATTCCTTTTCAAATATAAATTTGCTCTTTGTACTTTCCGTACATCTACCAGCTCCTGCCAAATCTTCTTATTCTTTGTAGGTACACCATTAACCAGAATAACTAATGGTTCAGTTTCCAAAGTATCTGCATCAATAGTTTCCATATTTTTTTTCAAATACAAGGGCAAATACACCACTCTTCCTTTTAAACCTCTCAGTAAATCTGAAGGAGGTAATTTACCAGTTTTGGGCTCCATACGTACTATGGTCTGGAATGGATGAACACATTGAATGAGTATAGACTCATATGTATTTAAATCAGAAAGTTCGGCAGGAATAGCATCCAATTCTAAATTATTATGTACAGCTCTGGTCGGCATTCTATTTTCTTCTAACTTGTTATAACAGTATTTACAAATACGCTGATCTTCACCCAATTCAAAACAATTTTCCAGAAATATATATGTTGCAAAATCCTTCCACTTATAATTATCTTCATTTTCACTTTTTTTATACAGATCAACATTCCTTGTTTGAATTTTATAATGGCTTCTGCGGCAACAAATACAAGTAATATTTGGTCTTTCATTAGAGATGATAGTACATTTTGTCATTTCTTCCTCAAAATTTTTAGTAATAATAAGTTCTACATTCTGTTCCTCATTTTCCTCATTAACTGTGTCCTTTTCTGCACTTTCTTGTTCTGGACCAAAGTAACAAAACTGAATCTCATCAGTAACCTTCACTACATCTGATACAGATCCACGGAACAGAGCATTATTCAACTCATTCAACTTTACTGCTGGACTTTTAGCAAAATACAATGTTCTCACAAACTTTCTCATTTCAGTATGATGAACAGCCAGCATCCTAAAATGATGAAAAACACTTTTACACACTTTTCTAGATAGACAAGCAAGAGAATGTCCTTGCAAACCAGTATTCTCGCTCACTCTGCATGGATCTAGTGTTTGAAGCACCTTCATCTTCTGTTTTACACTCTTTTTACTATATTCTCTTAGAAAGTCACGTAATTTATCAATAGATTCCTGACGCACAGTACAAATACTACTACAGTTCCAAGTGTACACTGGGGCTTTTGGACGTCTCCCCATAGCCTCAGCAGCCATTACTTCTTCCTCATTTCTTGGGACCATTTTCTCTTTTTCCATCACACAACCATCCTTAACTTCATATGCTCTACCATTGGTGTCAACTGCATGCAACAAACTATTACTTTGAAGATAACTCTCTTCATTAAAAAATGGTTCAGTACTTGAACTGTGCTTCCATTCTCCCAAGAACACTTTACAAAAGTTACTTTTTTTCACTTCTCTTTTCCTTTTGCTTTGTGACTTCATTGCATTGACTAATTTATCTAATCTACGCATCCTATTCAAAATTAGAATAAAAAGTTTTCTTTTTATTTCCAAAGCCTTACTTACAATATTTTCTATAAAAAAAAACTTCTTAATAAATTTTGTTTTTTTCTTATATTTTTTCACATCCTTTAGCAAATTTAACATCACTCTTCTCTGAAACATTTTTTGACGAATGTTTTTAAAATCTAATTTTCGTGTTAAATCATTTTTACATACTTCTGATTGTACATTAGCTTTTGTTTTTTGCTGTTGACTCTGTTGTTGCTTTGTACATAAAACACTGTTTGTTTTACATTTATTTTTGCCATTTTTTTGTTTTTTGAAGATCTTTTTTAAGAAATCTCTACTCTGCTTACCAGTAGTCTTTTTCTTTTTGCCATCACCAGCTTCTCCTCCTATTTCTTTTTTCCCAGTTTTGTCCAGATATACTTGTTGTTGCTTTTATTTCCTCTTTCTTGTCCTTAAAGGCATTTTTTTATTTTTTCACTGTTGCTCAGCAATACCTGCAAGAAACTTAAAAAAAAATCTTTTTTGTAATTATAATTCATTAAAATATTTTTTCAGCTTTTCATTAATTTCAAATGTTTTACCATTTGCCTCTCATTTGTGATTTACTAATTTGTGCACAGTGCTAACCACCACAGTTGAAAAAAAACAAGCTGTCCCTTTCCTGCAAGTGCATGTTTTACAGAACAACTGCAACACAAATTACATCTCTGGCCACAATTCCTGTGCGCACACAGCCTCATGGTGTGCTTCTAAGCAGAAAACAGAATTTGATTTGCAAATTCAAAGCACATTTACTACTATGGTAGAGCAAGTGATAATTACTGTTACAGCCTGACACATTTTCCTTGTAGATCACAGAGGCAGAAAAGAGCACGTGTCTTATCAGCTACTTCATACCATGAGCATCTGCAACCTGGGTGAGTGATTAGACTAGAGCAAAGAAAATGAGGCCTTGATGATGTTTTTATGTGTTTGCGTTACACACTGCTATCTGAAACATCACACAGAACTGAGTACTACACATGGGAGTGTTGGAGAAGCTGCTGCGTGTGTGTCAAGAGTGTTTTTCTTGAGACTGTGTATTCTCTGGTGCAAGAGAGATGAACAAGGAGACTTCCAGAACTGCATGAAGACTGCAGGGATGTATGTAACAGTACATGTGTGCTAAGGGATAATTTGTGTAAAGACAACAGGCTGCCCCTTTCCTGGGACTGCAATTCTTACTGAACAACAACTTCACACATTTAATCTCTGCCCACAATTCCTGTGCGCACACAGACTCATGCCATCATTTTAGGAACATAAAACAGGCTGCCCCTTTCCTGGGACTGCAATTCTTACTGAACAACAACTTCACAAATTAAATCTCTGCCCACAATTCCTGTGTGCACACAGACTCATGCCATCATTTTAGGCACATAACACAGGCTGCCCCTTTCCTAGGACTGCAATTCTTACTGAACAACAACTTCATAAATTAAATCTCTGCCCACAATTCCTGTGTGCACACAAACTCATATTGTCATTTTAGGCACATAACACAGGCTGCCCCTTTCCTGGGACTGCATTTCTTTCAGAACAACAACTTCACAAATTAAATCTCTGCCCACATTTCCTGTATACACACAGACTCATGCTATGTTTTTTGGAACAAAACAGTGTTCCTGAATAGTACCAAATTACTGTTACAGCCTGACACATTTTCCTTATCATTTACAGAGGCAGAAAACAGCACATGTCCTAACAGCTCCTTGAGACCATGACCATGTGTTACAGGGTGAGTGATTAGACTAGATCAATGAAAATGAGGCCTTGGTGACGTTGAATGTGTTTGCATTACACAGTGCTATCTGAAACATCACACAGAGCTGAGTACTGCACATGAGAGTGTTGGAGAAGGTGCTGCGTGTGTGCCAAGAGTGTGTTTCTGGAGACTGTGTATTGTCTGGTGCAAGACAGATGAGCAAAGAGACTTCAAAACTGCATGAAGACTGCTGGGATGTATGTAACAGTGCATGTGTGCGAAAGGTTAGTTTCAGTTTTGTACATATGGCAACTACCTGTGCCTTTGCTATTTAGAAAGAGAAATCTACCCTGTTGGTTTCAAATGTTTTAGCTTTTGCCTCTCATTTGCGATCAAGTGATTTCTGCTGAGTGCTAACCACCACATTTGAAGAAAACAAGCTGTCCCTTTCCTGCAAGTGCATGTTTTACAGAACAACTGCAACACAAATTACATCTCTGGCCACAATTCCTATATGCACACCGCCTCATAGAGTGCTTCTAAGCAGAAAACAGAATTTGATTTGCAATTTTAAAGCACATTTACTACTATGGTAGAGCAAGTGATAATTAGTGTTACAGCCTGACACATTTTCCTTGTAGATTACAGAGGCAGAAAAGAGCACATGTCCTAACAGCTACTTCATACCATGAGCATGTGCAACCTGGGTGAGTGACTACACTAGAGCAAAGGAAATGAGCCTTGGTGACGTTGAATGTGTTTGCGTTACACAGTGCTATCTGAAACAGCACACAGAGCTGAGTACTACGCATGGGAGTGTTGGAGAAGCTGCTGCGTGTGTGCCAAGAGTGTGTTTCTGGAGACTGTGTATTGTCTGGTGCAAGACAGATGAGCAAAGAGACTTCAAAACTGCATGAAGACTGCTGGGATGTATGTAACAGTGCATGTGTGCGAAAGGTTAGTTTCAGTTTTGTACATATGGCAACTACCTGTGCCTTTGCTATTTAGAAAGAGAAATCTACCCTGTTGGTTTCAAATGTTTTAGCTTTTGCCTCTCATTTGCGATTAAGTGATTTCTGCTGAGTGCTAACCACCACATTTGAAGAAAACAAGCTGTCCCTTTCCTGCAAGTGCATGTTTTACAGAACAACTGCAACACAAATTACATCTCTGGCCACAATTCCTATATGCACACAGCCTCATAGAGTGCTTCTAAGCAGAAAACAGAATTTGATTTGCAATTTCAAAGCACATTTACTACTATGGTAGAGCAAGTGATAATTAGTGTTACAGCCTGACACATTTTCCTTGTAGATTACAGAGGCAGAAAAGAGCACATGTCCTAACAGCTACTTCATACCATGAGCATGTGCAACCTGGGTGAGTGACTACACTAGAGCAAAGGAAATGAGCCTTGGTGACGTTGAATGTGTTTGCGTTACACAGTGCTATCTGAAACAGCACACAGAGCTGAGTACTACGCATGGGAGTGTTGGAAAAGCTGCTGCGTGTGTGCCAAGAGTGTGTTTCTGGAGACTGTGTATTGTCTGGTGCAAGACAGATGAGCAAAGAGACTTCCAAAACTGCATGAAGACTGCTGGGATGTATGTAACAGTGCATGTGTGCTAAGGGTTATTTTCAGTTTTGAACATATGGCAACTACCTGTGCCTTTGCTATTTTGAAAGGGAAATCTACCCTGTTGGTTTCAAATGTTTTAGCTTTTGCCTCTCATTTGCAATTAAGTGATTTCTGCTGACTGCTAACCACCACATTTGAAGAAAACAAGCTGTCCCTTTCCTGCAAGTGCATGTATTACAGAACAACTGCAACACAAATTACATCTCTGGCCACAATTCCTATATGCACACAGCCTCATAGAGTGCTTCTAAGCAGAAAACAGAATTTGATTAGCAATTTCAAAGCACATTTACTACTATGGTAGAGCAAGTGATAATTAGTGTTACAGCCTGACACATTTTCCTTGTAGATCACAGAGGCAGAAAAGAGCACATGTCCTAACAGCTCCTTGAGACCATGAGCATGTGCATTCTGGGTGAGTGACTACACTAGAGCAAAGGAAATGAGCCTTATTGACGTTGAATGTGTTTGCGTTACACAGTGCTATCTGAAACACCACACAGACCTGAGTACTACACTTGGGAGTGTGGGAGAAGCTGCTGCGTGTGTGCCAAGAGTGTGTTTCTGGAGACTGTGTATTGTCTGGTGCAAGACAGATGAGCAAAGAGACTTCCAAAACTGCATGAAGACTGCTGGGATGTATGTAACAGTGCATGTGTGCTAAGGGTTATTTTCAGTTTTGAACATATGGCAACTACCTGTGCCTTTGCTATTTTGAAAGGGAAATCTAGCCTGTTGGTTTCAAATGTTTTAGCTTTTGCCTCTCATTTGCAATTAAGTGATTTCTGCTGACTGCTAACCACCACATTTGAAGAAAACAAGCTGTCCCTTTCCTGCAAGTGCATGTTTTACAAAACAACTGCAACACAAAATACATCTCTGGCCCAATTCCTATATTCACACAGACTCATGCTGTGTTGGTAGGCACAAAACACAGGCTGCCCCTTTCCTGGGTCTGCAATCCTTACAGAACATCAACTTCACAAATTAAATCTCAGACAACAATTCCTATATGCACACAGACTCATGCTGTGTTGGTAGGCACAAAACACAGGCTGCCCCTTTCCTGGGTCACCAATTCTTACAGAACTAATGCTAATTTCAAATGTGCTGCCATTTTCCTCTCTTTTCTTTCAAAGTGATTTCTGCTAAATCCTAACCATCACAATTAAAAACAAGCTGTCCTTTCCTTTCAACTGCAAGTCTTACTTTTCAACAGCAACGCAAATTAAATCTCTGTCAACAATTCTTCTCTGCACACGGTTTGATGGTAGGCACAAAACAGTATTCCTCATTCTTACCAGTACACATAAACTTATTGTGAAAACATACTCCATAATATCTTACAAGTTCAAAACAGTTAAATGTCTCGCAAACCTCAAAATGTAAAACATAACTTTTGAAGAAGATTCACAATTCTAATTTTTATCTCAAAAATCACCACATACATCCCCTCTCAAACTCATAACTCACCTTTTAAAATAGTTAGTTGAGAAAGAAATGTGCCACTCAAACAGCAGACTATCAGAGTCAGAATATCAGAGCTCCACACCTCTCTCCTCTCTCCAGAACCAGTAAATGGCAATATTTCCCTCTCTTTTTTCACACATATACATGTTAATTTCAAATCTCAGTGCCTCCCACTTTTTTTCAAATGAAATCACACATTTCTATTGGTTGAAAACTTCAACCCCTTTCCAAATGTACCCTTCCCCCAACTTGTCTCCTGCCTGCTACCATAGCAACAGGTCATGGAACACTGCTGTGAGGAGAGAGGTCAGAAGTTCAGCAGACAATGTTTCATATCCAAAGAGTGCTTGACTTTTCAAACCTAACAGCAAATCCATAGTAATGTTCTTTGGTAACACATTTTTCTGAACCAATACAAAACATGCTTTTTAAAATTTAAACATACAGCCTAGTTTTTAGTGTAGAATGGTTTGAAACAGCCAATGAGTTATTTTTATAAAAAAAACTATGTGTGCCTCCATTTTTCAACTGTCTTTCATTTCATATTGCCTTTCTACTGAAAGACACCCCCTGAGTGCATCCAGATCTCCTTGGAAGATGTTCACAGTGTGGATTGTAGGTCACAGCTATGTCTTCTGGAGTGAAAAATTTGCAGAAAAAAAGAGGTATGGTGAGAGACCTTGCTTTGCCAAATGTAGACAAAATGGATTGGTCAGAGAGGGTTAAAGTGGCACCAATTAATGCCTTTGGTGAAAACCTTTCTAAATCTCCCACAGCCTAACCTTATTATTGTGCACTGTGGTGGAAATGACCTAGGCACTTTAACTGGGGTAGGTCTGGAAATGCTTATTAAGGACACCTTTGTGCAATTGATGTCGCTTTTTCCACAAACTGCCTTTGTATATTCTAACATATGCCAAAGGCAAAAGTGGAACTGGTCCAACCAATTTTGTCCGCAGATTGACAAAGCAAGGAAGCACGTCAACAAATCTATTTCTGCTTTCCTCAGAGACTATGGTATAGGTTCTATATACCACAACAACTTGCGTTACAACATGCAAGACATTTATAGAGGAGATGGTGTACACTTCACTGATGAAGGCAACAGATTCTTCCTCTTGAACTTTAGACTCTGCATCGGTACTTACTTGTAGGTACCAAAAAACACACAATAAACACAAGGGCTCTTTTTAGAGCCACCTTATATCTTTTCACTTAATTGCAAATTTTTATTATTTTTTTGTTTTTAAAAAATTTTCGGGTGCGCGCTGGGTGCGCGCACTCGGCGATATTTTTTTTCAAAATATAAATCTTTTTTTTTGCCCTACAAGGTCCTACTGTGACCCCCCTACAATGCCTAGTGGGTCAATATCTCCCCACTCTGCCCCCTTTTCACGTTCTCCCCCTTTGTTTATCACCCCCTCTTTATGCGAGAGACAAAATGGCGGCCGCCGATTCCTGATTTCCACCGATTCAAATGTTTACTGACATCTAACAACCAATCAGAAGTGCGCTTGCGCACGCCAGGGTGCGCGCACAGGACTTGCTCAGTGCGCGCACGCTGCGCGCGTACAGATATATATATTGATTTAAATGGTAATTTCTCAGGAAATACTGAACAGATTTACACCAAACCTGCAAAAGGCACTTCATGGACCTTATGGCTACCTCTCTGCCAAATTTCACATAATTCTGTTCAGCCGTTCGGGCTGTAGCTGCGACTAAAGTCCCTATGGAAAAATGCATGGGGAAAACGCGTTTTGGGACCCCCTTTTTTCTCGGCCCCCACTTGACGAATCCCCCCGAAACTATCAGGGTAGGAGCTGAGCGGAGCGCCCCATTAGTTTTGAAAATTTCGCGAGGATTCGTCAACCGGCGCCAAAGTTATTCAAAATAGAATTTTGAGATTTCCTATGGAAACACGGTCCTAACTATAACTACCTACTGGCGACCGCCAGTAGGTAATATATATATATATATATAACCTGTTTATTTAATTTGAATGTCGTAATTCATCAGTGCATGTGTCCCATTTGGAAAGGTCAATACATTTAAATTATGATTTAATGCATTGTTATATGGGACATGTTTCACTTGTGTATTTGAGAAATGTAATGCTTTCTAATTTTGCACATAGCACTTTACCTTACTTTCACTAGTTTATATATATATAAACGTTCGGAAGCGGCGGACAGAATGTTTGAGCAATGTACTTTCAAAACAACACCAGAAGTAGTGAGAGTATGAATGGGAATACGGCACCAAACGACAAAAAGATGTTATGGGACAGACTCTGGAAGTCATTAAAAACTGAACAGAACAAGTGGTGGGAGGCAACTACATTGCATAAATACGTAGAAGTTGGTAGAATACCAAGAGGATTATGTATTTTTATAACACCAACGTTCAATGACCCTGATCCAGAACTTGTTAATGAATGGGCGAACAATAACCATCAGTGCTCGGTTAAAATGTTGGTAAAGTTTGCGAATAAAGACGTTGAAAGACTAAGTCTAATCATTGAGGATACAACACAACAATTGAAAACCCTGTGTGGGCAGGAAGAATTCCACAAAGAAATGGAGAAAAAAGACAGAAGTCTTGAAAAAATTGAAAATGATATAAAAATCAAAAAACAGCGTAAATTCCAACGTGATTTGGTCGATTATCAGAAAGGTCAAGTGCTGACCTTCGGAAAGAAATATGATCAACTCCGCACTAAAACAGCAGTTCCAAATACTATGAACCAGCAAGTGGCTGGTAATGATTCGGAGGATCAATTGAGTACTGACAACCAAACCGGGGCAAGTATTACAAGTGGAAGTGAATCCTCAGCTTTAGCAGACAACATCCCAGTAAAAAACAGCATTTTAACAGAGTTCAGTCTGATGGCCAAAGGGAGAAATTCAGCCAACAGACAATTCGGGTTCCACGGTCGAGGACGAGGAAACAGAGGTGGAAGAAAACCAAACTCAACAGCACTGACAGAATTCGAAAGCCCTGTGTGAAGCAGAACAAGGGGACAGATCAAGAAAAAATGAAGGAAGAGAAAACAGTTATTAACCTGTCAGAAAGGACATTAAGCCCCATGGAGGTAGATCTTTTAACATTAGGACTTACTTTTTGCCCTCACAATGACTTTAATTACACACAAATTCGTATTGATTTATTTTATTTCACGCGGAAATTACGGATTAAAAAATGGTATGCTACTAAGGTTAAAGGTAACATAAACATGAATGGGGAATCCCCGAGTGGAATAACAATGTCTGATGTTGAAACACTGCATACTATGAATGTGTTAGCTGATGAGAGTCAAAATGACGATGATCCCTTTGCGAGTTTAATACATGATAATGTCCCTCTTAATCTAAGTGCCAAAACAGGTTTCAAGCCTAAATCGATCTTTCTTCCCCAAATTAAGAATGAGGCAATAGATGTGTTCGAGAAGGGAGTTACACAGGAACTATCCAAGTTAGCCAAAAAGAAATATTAAGGGTGGAAAAATATTTCTAAAAAACAGATGACTGCAATCGATAATTTAAAGAAAGACAATACCATTGTCATAAAGAAATCCGATAAAGGAGGGAATGTTGTCGTATTATCTAGACAAAAGTACATTGAAGAAGGGATAAGACAGTTATCAGATAAGGAGAGTCACAACAGAAGTAACAGAATGGAATATGAAAATTCCGTCAAAACATTTAAAAAACGTTTGTCTGAATGGAAAGAAAAAGAGTTAATAGATCAAGGAGAATATGGTTTCCTTCTGTGTAAATTTCCTGAACTTCCTGCTTTATATCTACTCCCCAAGATCCATAAAAGCATGCAGAATCCCCCCGGGAGGCCAATAGTCTCATCGAGAGGGAGCTGCATGGAGAACAGATCTAGATATGTTGATTTTTTTCTGCAGCCATATGTCAAAGCATTACCCTCGTATGTAAAAGATACGGGGGATTTTCTGAGACGCTTGGATAAGTTTGAATGGAAAGAGGAATTCTCATTATTATCTTTGGATGTGATGAGTCTGTACACGTGCATCCCGCATGAACTGGGGCTCCAGGCATGCAGACATTACATGAATGAGAGATCCATCTCGTACCTATTTCACACAGAAATGATCATTGAAATGATGTCTATCTGTCTTAAACAAATTTTTTTCATGTTTGACAACAAAATCTACAAACAGACACTCGGTACTTTGATGGGGACCTGCTTTGCGGGTCTCTATCTGGGGTACTGGGAGGAACTGATAGTGAGGAAACTGGATTTCTTCAAAGACAGAGTAGCATTTTGGGTTCGTTATATTGACGACATTTTCTGTGTTTGGAAGGGGAATGAAGGTGAGGCAAGAGAGTTTGTAGAGGTACTTAACTCTAATGATTTCAATCTTCAATTCACAAGTCAGTGGTCCAATAAAACCCTTGAATTCCTTGATTTAACACTTACAGCACATAACAACAAGTTGGAAAGTTCACTTTTTAGGAAAACTACGGCAGGGAACAGCGTACTGCACGCCAAGAGTTGTCATCCGCATTCCCTCATTGACAGTATTCCCCTTGGAGAACTTCTACGTGCTAAACGTAATTGTAGCACGTTTGAAAGTTATGAGAAGGAGGAAATTGTTATGACACAAAGATTCCTCGAGAGAGGCTATTCAAGATCAGTGATTAACCAGGCCAAAGCGTAAGTAAGGGAGAAAACGAGAGCCTCACTACTGGTAGAAAAAAACAATGATGAAGAAGATCTAAAAATCAGATTTGTTACCACCTTTAGTAGACAGGCACATGAGGTAAGAAAAAGTCTCACAAAATTCTGGCCAGTGTTACACACTGACAAAGACCTTGTGAGTGATGTAGGGATATTGCCCCAGATCACTTTCAGAAAAGCCAAATCCCTGAAGGACACACTATGTAGAGCAGTAGAACCAGTTGAAACAAGAAGTCTGGAATTCAGGGGTTTTATCCATGCCGCAATTGTAAGGCATGTAAAAACAGTACACATAAGAAAGAATGCAAACCTTCACCGGATTGCAAACCCTTTCAGATAACGAAACATACATCTTGTAACACTGAATTTGCAGTGTATGCCTTATTCTGCCCGTGTAAAAAAGCATATATTGGCAGTACCATCCATAAGGCAAAGAAAAGGGTATTGGAGCATTTGCGTGCAATAAAAAATGGTGACAAGCAATATCCAGTGGCAAGACATTTTCAAAGTCACCACGGGCAAAACAACTCTTTGCTAAATTTCTGTGTGTTAGACTCAATACGACTGAATGAAAGAGGTGGTAATAGAGTACAAGATCTTAGACGCCTTGAGTCCAAATTAATTACACAGTACAGGACCTTAGTTCCTAATGGACACAACTGTGATGAAGAAATGGAAGTCCATCTGGGTTAAGAGAGTACACTTCTTTGTTTTTTTTTTTATTTTTATTTTATTTGGGGTACTGTCCGTGTTGGCTATTTCCCTGGTAGATTTGGAAATAAGTCCCTTAACGTTGAGATTCAAGAAAATTAATTAAATAAGTGTATTGTTTTTCATTCTTAGTATTTATGAAGTTATTAATTCGAAAAGTGTTTGTTATTGTGGTTTAGTATTTTGGTAATGGAAATTAGTGTGTGATTATATTTACGTTCGTTTTTTCTTTTCACAGAGAACAGAGAAGTCATCATTGAAAAATGCAAATAAGCTAAAGTATCTGTGAATTGTTCCACGAAGGAAGGGAAGATTGACATTGTTGAATGGTAGGAATGTTCCAAATTAAGGAGTAGGATATGAGGAGAATTGTGACCCACTCGGGTTTAATCCAAGGTTGAGCGCATATTTGGTGACCGTGATTCTATCGAGTAACGATGCAGCAGTAGAATGATATCGTGCTAAAATTGTTAGAGTTGCCTTCATAGATTGAAGCATTACATCTAACTTGTTTATTTAAGGAATATCGCAAATATGTTACGTTTTTGTTTCCTGCAATGTTCATATAAACTGGGACTATTATAAAAACATCCCGAGAAAGAGATTAACACCATTTAAAGATGTCGGGATTCGCCAATTTTACATTTCATTTGGGGTGGAGTACCTCCTGAATATGAATTCTGCTTTCTATGTTGTTGTATTAACACACGATCACATGATTGTTTATTTAAACAACACTTTATTGAAACCACTACACTCGTGAACAAGGGAGCAAGTCCCGAAACGCGTTGAGTGGGCCGGTTCTTGCAAAATAAATCTGTGCATTTAAAAGCCTGAAGAGTCCGTGGTTGCTGTTACTTTCATATTCCGAAGAATTCAGCTTTGGTGAATATATATATATATATATATATATATATATATATATATATATATATCTTCTGCTACTGTTTAGCTTAAAACAAACCAGTACATTATGTCTGATGCTGAAACTGATAGCCGTGACACCCCTAATCCTAATATTAATGAAGAATTATGTTGTAATTTATCCAGTGGTATATTCCTTTTCCCCCTACCCCTCTTTCCCTTGTTCCTTACCTGTTGGAATTTTGAATATTGGCTTGAAGCTCACGGTAGAACATTGACTGAGTATGGACAGTGAACAGCTCTATCAGAGGTCTCTGAATAAAGCCACCTCAATGCATAATGGAGGACTAAGCATCTTAATTCATACTGGGAGGTCCACGCACCTGAACTCATACTGGAGGTCTAACCACCTCAACGCATAATGGACATCTAAGCATCTCAAACAGATCAGGAGGTCAAAGCACCTCGAAAGTCTCAGGTGTCCTATGCGGCACAACTCATAAAGGTGTCCGCAGCGGCACACATATCTTAAGTGCTCAGAGTACAGCAGAAGATACTGCCATGGAAGATCAAGGGGATCAAAGTGAAGAATTACTCGATGAATACTTACTTGACCTGGATCAGGATGATATGGACATTGAAGGCCTCTTCACAGAAGAGGTATGTCCGTCATCCTCTAAGGAGATAATAATGGATCTCCTTGGTCAGGAGATGTTTTCCCCACATAACATCAGGCATCGAAGAAGTGCCGAATGGTGGCCTCAAGATCATATTTGGAAATTTATTAGAAGGTGGATAAGAAATCCCCTAGAAAAAGAGGCACGTAACATCTTGAGACCCGAGTGCTCTAGACCAGTGATCCAAGAGAAAGATTTCCCAACACCAAACCTGGATCCTGAACTTATCACCTTTTTATTCAAGCTGGGGAGAGACCCCAGAAAAGGCATACAAAGACCCTTTAAGGCCTGTCAAGATCACCTTCTCGACATCCTGGGCCCCCTAGCTAGAATAATCAGGATGACAGAGGAGGCCCATAAAATGGGACCCCAGTAGATATTAATCCACTTATGGTCTGGAGGAGCCCTAGAGCTAGGAAATGCCAATGCAGGGTTGAAAGCCAAACTGCGTAGGGTTGTCCTAAGCAAGATCAATCCAAAATTATTGCCATGGCGGATAAAGATCCCTCCGAAAACCCCAAAGGCCTCCTGTTCGGATAGGATAAGGCAAAAACAATAGAAAAATATTTGGCTACGTCCTCTGCCTTGGACAAAGCACAAACAAATATAAGAAGGGATTTTAACCCTAGTGTTTTTTTTGGTCGTGTAAAGCAATATGCAAGTCTGAAGTAATAATCCAAGTTTATTCCAGTAGTTGAAACACTAAAGGCAGGAGCTTCGGTCCTCCAACTCAGCTGATGGTCAAAGAGTCTGCCGTAGTCCAGGGAGCGCATGCAGAGGAATCAAACCACCAGCTGAACACAAACACTGCATGCGCAAGGTGCACATGCCTAAAAAATACAATGTACAACAAAATGCAAAGAATAATATAATAAGATAAAACATGTAACACCACACATCTTTCCCTTCCAAAGAAGGAGACAAAAAACTATGCACATAATGATTAAGTAGAAAAACGATATCCGGGAAGATCTTCACACACAAAAACTGACATTTGGTCTGGTGCGAAAACGAATATTGCGACCTCCTTCATTAACAATTCCATTGCTAATGATAGATTCAGAACTATTCACATCTGTTACTTTCTCCTCCCCGCAGATCTTTCCCCATTATCATTGTGGACCTCTGGTGCAACCACACATTCATTGCTGCCATTCCCTTCAGCGATATTGCTACTTACCAACTTATCATCTATATCAAATGTTTCTGAATCCTTCTGTATGAAAGAACCATCAAGTGTCCTATTACCTTCAAATTGGATGATATTCCCTTTTAACACCGCTATTCCTTTTAAGTTCCAGACTTTTCCATCCCTTAATTGAACCACATTGCACAAAACTTTAACAACTTTCATCGGTTCAGAAAATTGACTCTCTCCCTTCCTTACTTTCCATGGCTTCTTAACTTTGACCCAGGACCCTTCTCTGATGTCATAAACCTTTGTGTAATGTTTTAGATCATAGGTCTTCTTGAACTTAAGATGTTTCTTCTCAATTCTAGACTTTATAACTTCAACTGGCACAATAGGCTTAGGAATACTAAACAACCATTCGGGATTGCACTTGGCCCTGGCATTTCTTCCCCTCATTATTTCAAATGGTGAAACTTCCAATGCATCGTGTGGTGTGGTCCTATACATCCATAATGTCTTAAACACTTGTACTTCCCAATCACTACCATTCTTGATGGCTGACTAAATAGTATTTTCGAGCACTCTATTGAACCGCTCAATCATGCCGTTACCGCTTGGATTGTACAATGAGGTAGTCTTATGTTTAATCCCCACTCTCTCGAAATTATTCTTTGCAAGTTTAGATGTGAATTGAACCGCACTATCACTAATTAATTGTACAGGTAATCCTTCTGCAACAAAAACCTTGTCCAAACATTTTAGAACTTCCTCTGAATTGACCTTGACAACAATCTCTAATACAGGCCATCTTGAGAATACATCTATTAAAGCTAAAATATACTTATTCTGAATGCCAATGCGTCCTATAATGTCAATAACAACAGTATGCCAAGGTTGGCTGGGAATTACTGGTTCACACATTTCAGGTCTTTAGGTGACTACCGTTTTGTCAGAGTTGGCCCACCATACACAATTTCTTACCACCCCCTCAATACACACATCCATACCTGGCCACCAGTACCATTGTTACACCCTTTGTTTGGGTTTAACGATGCCACTATATTCCTCATGGCAATAATACTCATTCTGAGTGATGAGGGGGGAACAACTTTCTCACCTCTTAGAACATTTCCTTGAAATATAAACAATTCATCACATATTTCCCAAAACAGTTTAAAACCTTTAGACACACTAGCTTTCTGAGGCCATCCATTTGTAATATATATAATGAGCTGTTGCAGATCACAGTCCGCAATATACAACTTCATCCAATCTTCTTTTTTAACTATGGACAGACCCTGGTCATGAATTAACGTGACCTGAATATTCTCCCATTCGTGATCAGAACTGTCCTGTAAGTCTGATGGCATACGTGACAAAAAATTAGCAACTAAATTTTTTTTCCAGGGACATAGACAATTTTGTAAATATAATCTTGTAATTTCAAGGACATTCTAGCTATCCTGGCAGGAGCATTAAATAAACCTTCTGTGGTCAGTAACTTTACCAATGGTTTATGGTCATTTCTTACTGTGAAAGGTTTTCCCCATACAAATACCCGGAAATGTTCTAACGCCCATATGCATGCTAGAGTTTCTTTTTTTATCACAAAAAACGTTTCTTCTGTTGGAGATAACGCACGTGAAGCATAAGCAATTATATATTCTTTACCCTCTTGATTGATCTGGGAAAGCACACCGCCCAATCCTTCGTTGCTAGCATCCACAGTGATAAAATTGTCAAACGTGGGATCAAAACTACTTAAAGCTGGTGCATCAGCAAAAGCTTTCTTTATGTCCTCAAATTCTTTATTACACTCATCACTACATAAAAACTTATTTCTATTTTTAAGTAGTTGTCTAATTTCAAATATCCTGCATGAAAAATGTTTTACAAATTAGGAGTAGAATTCCACCAAACCAGTACAGGACCTTACTTCATCCTTGTTCTTGGAATGAGGGGCATTAGTAATGGATTCTATTAAAGCTGGTTTAGTAGCAACACCCTCTCCACTGACAACGTGATCCAAGTATATTATGGATTTCACTGCAAATTTACACTTGGTATGTTCTACTGTTAGTCACTTTTCCTCCAACTTATTTAAAACATCCATTAACACTTTACCATGTTCTTCTCTATCGTTCCCAAAGATTAAAATGTCATCCTGGAAACAGCGTACCTTATCAAGTTTTCCAAAAAGTTGATGTAAATGCCTTTGAAAAATGGCTGCAGCAGAAGCTAACCCAAAAGGTAATCCCTTGTATTGAAAACATCCTGTCGGAGTTATATGCTATAAGAGCTTTGCTTTCCTCACACAATGGTATTTGATGACATACAGCAGATAGGTCAATGGTAGAAAACCAATTAGCATCTCCAATGAGAGTCAACAGCTCTGAAATTTTGGGCAGGGGAAATCTGTCTACAATTATGTTATTGTTCAGGTGGCGCAAATCAATGCATAGCCTCAATTTACCATTGCTGCGTCGGGCTACTACAATCGGAGAAATCCACTCCGAGGATTCGATAGGTTCCTTGCCTGCCTTAACTAACTTCTCTAGTTCTAATTCCACCTCCTTCCTCAGAAGAATAGGACTCTGTCTTACCTTGCGAACCTTGGGACATATGTCAGAGTTCAAAACAATTTGGCGTTCAAAATCATTGAGTTTACCAATTTCCTTGTTGAATACTTTGGGAACTTTGTTCAAAATTTCCTTACATAAGGACTTATTATCATCTACATCCGTGACTGGATCAGGATTATTGGGGTTAAGAACAATTTCTAGATTACCTAAAACAGCTGGGCGTTATTTTGCTACATAAAGGTTTCCGTAAGATTTCCTTTCTTTAAATTTGAACAATAACTTTCTGAAACCTACCGTATCGATTTTCTCCCCAGAAAATCCTTCAGGATGAATGTCAGGTTGTAGTAAACTTTGTCCTAAACTTGTTACAAACTTGCTCTTCTATGTCTCTTCATGCACAATAGTGTAAGGTCACCCAGAATCTGCATAGATTTGTACTGTAACACTTCCTATTGACATTGAACACAAAGGTTTCTTCTTGTTTTCAACTAACTTATCAGTAATGTTGAGAATTAACAACTCTTTAGAATCATAAATCTATGAATCATTATGATCCAAGTGATTGCAAGAAGACAGTTTTTTAACTAAGTATTCTTCATCGATCGAGCTTAATGTGTCCCCCTTAATGTGTCCCCATCCACGCATTTTACTTTTACTTTCTTCCTTCTCTTACACACCTTAGCAAAATGACCTACAATATTACAGTTGGAGCATTTCTGTTTGATATTGGGGCAAACTTTGCCAGATGCTAAATATGTATTGCTATCACATCGGTAAGATCTGAAATTACTTTTTTTATGTAATCTTGTCTCCTAGGGCTTTGTTTCCTGTGTTTATCAACACTCTTCTTTCTAATTTTTCTAACTGTTACTTCTAATTCAGGTTTATTATCAGATTTGAGAACTTTCACACTATGACTCGATAACTCAGCCTTCCTCATTATTGCCAATATATTTTTAATTCCACATCCCCATTGATCCATAGCCTCTGTTGTATTGCAGGGTCTCTTGTATGCATGACTACCTGATCCCTAAGTAATTGGTCCTGTAAATGATCAAACTTGCAGTCGTCTGCTAATCTTCTTAAAGCAGATACATACTCATCTACAGATTTGTTAACCTCCTGTTTCCTATAGAAAAACTTATACCTAACAATGCCTATACAAACTTTGGTGCAAAATGGTTATCAAAGTCATTTAAATTAGCATTGGAATACGTTGATATCACCATCCCCAACAACTTTCATCATTTCCTCATAAGCCTTTAAACCTCCTGGACCCACAGAATGCAAAAACATTATTTTCTTCCTTTCCGGAGACATTTTCTTCTCTTCATTAATAGCATTAATACAACTTAAAAAATATATGATTTCCACCCATTTCATACATGGACTTCCACCAACAGGCCAAAATGCTTTTGGTGCTTGAAATGAAAAATTCTGTGCAGCCATGAAAGTAAACCAACAGTACTTTATGGAGGTTGGGATATAGTGTCCCTTCTTTACCCACAAGGGACTAGTTCACTATGATCCAGAAGAAAGGTAATGAGCACTTAAAACGATAATGCTCTCCCAGTAATGAGTAAATGAATTTAGTAATAAGTGTGAAATAACAACCAAATTACCACAAAAGATTAAAATTCAGAGTAATTCAATCGTCAACCATGAAGATGCTTGCTGTGAAATCCGTTCCTTAAAACCAAGTAAAGTGAAGACAACTCTGATCTCAAATAATAATGTAACTCTGAGATCAAAGTGATCCAAGATGGTGCCGTGTAACGTATGACCTTGCGGAATGACGTAGGGGCAGGTCACGTACTACGTGCATTTTTCATGGATGGAAAGCAGCTGGAATCCCTCTGGGATTGCGGTCTCAACAGAAGACGGAAATGTGGCTGGAATTCCTCTGTGATCGCTTTCCCTAACAGAAGATGGAAGTCGGCTACGATTCTTCTCACAGCAATGGCCGCATCATTTGAAAATCGCCAGCAACGTAAGTAATATCGAAATACTCTCGGGTATCCCGTCGGGAAAATGCAGGTCATGACAAATGATATTTCATTACAAGACCGGAGGCTACATTATGCAATAACTTTTATTGCTGCCCAAGACATGCAGCCCTTTAAAGTGTAACAAGTACATCATAGATAAAACATTCCAAATAACAATAACAAAGCGCCATGGCATCCAACTATGTTCCTCTTTTATACGCTGCTGCAGGACAGTTAAGTACAACTTCTTCCTATCTCCGATACTTAATGTCTTTTGATGTAATTGGTTAGGATTAAACTTGATTTTTTTCAGATTCATTGGAATGGTAAGTAAGCCTATCCACGTAGGCTGCACTTTAGATAATATTATCCTTATCTGGTAAGTTTAACTTTCTGTTCATTGACACCCTTCCAATTTATGGTTGGGTTCCCTTCTTTTCCCTTTAATTAAAAAAATATGTCTCCACATTCTCCGCGTTTAACAAAGCCCAAACAAACATGAGACGCATGTTCGGAGGAACAGTTTTTGGAAGGGCTGTCAGAGCAGGACCAGCTGCGCGGTGTGGATATAACAGGTCCTTTACCAACAAAACCAACGCGGTTTTTCAAGATACCATCGGTAGAATAACAGCTTCATCCCCCAGAGGGGCCGCAACAGTCGAACACAAGGCGGAAACAATCGAGGAAGATTGCAAGATCAAGGACAACAAGGTAAGGAGCTCTCCTCCTGGTTCTTCCCCCCCAAAGGTAGGGGGAAGGCTCTCTCTTTTCAGCCACAATTGGTCATCCATAATGAACAATGCCTGGGTCCTAGAGACTGTAAAAGGTTTCAAAATAGATTTTATTACTACTCCTTATCAGACCAAACAACCCAGAGAACTTTCACTAGACCAAGAACAATCCACGCTAGTAGATGCTGAAGTGAGTCAAATGTTAGCCAAAGGGGCGATTCTTATTGTTTCAAACATTGGTCCGGGCTTTGTGTGCACAATCTTTCTCGTGAAAAAGAAAGAAAAGGGCTGGCGCCCCGTAATAAATCTAAAGGAATTAAACTCCTTCCTTGTATACAGACACTTCAAAATGGAGGGTATACATCTTCTGAGAGATATTCTCCAAGAGGGAGATTGGCTCATAAAACTAGACCTCAAGGACATCTATTTTACAATCACTATGCATCCAGATTCTCAGAAATACCTAAGATTTGTATGGAGGAATACAACCTACCAGTTTCCCTGTCTCCCCTTCGACCTATCCTCAGCTCCTTGGTGCTTCACCAAGGTCCTGAGGCCAGTGGTCACCTCTATAAGGAGAAGAGGAGTACGTCTGATTATCTACCTAGACGACATCTTATTGATGTCTCAAAGCCAGGAAGAATTACTGACTCACATGAAATGGACTGTAGATCGCCTAGAGAGTCTAGGTTTCATTATCAATGTAGAGAAATCCATTATGACCCCTTCTCAAAACCTGGAGTTTCTAGGTTTTCAGGTGAACACACCTCTAACTCAATTACAACTTCCCTCGAAGAAATTATCAAAAATAAAGAAAGAAGTTTCCTATTTTTTGTCCAAAGACACAGTGAGCCTGAGGGAACTAGCAAGGATAGTAGGGCTATTATATTCATCCATTCAAGCAATTTCCCCAGGGCCCCTTCACTACAGGGCCTTACAGAGACTAAAATCTTCAGGACTGAAGAAAGGTCTTTGGTACTCGGACATCGTTCCCCTGTCTCTGGAAGCTCGAGAGGATCTCCTATGGTGGCACAACAACCGAGACAGTTGGAATGGGAAATCAATATTCGGGAATACTCCAAATCACACACTGGGATCCGATGCGAGCAATCTAGGCTGCCAGACTAGGAAAAATAGAAACTGGGGGGAAATGGTCCCAGGAGGAACTCACCCTACACATAAATTGCTTGGAGATGTTAGCCAGCCTGAACGCACTAATGAGCTTCAAGTCTACCCTGTAAAACAGTGTAGTTTTAATCTAATTAGACAATTTCACAGCCGTCTACATCAACCGATTAGGGGGAGCAAGGTCAAAGCTTCTAGCAGATCTAGCCAGGAAGAATTGGTATTTCTGTTGAAATCACAAAATAATTCTGAGGGCAGAATTCATCCTAGGCCATCGAAACACAAGGGCAGATTAGAACTCAAGGTTCCTAAGAGACTCCAGTGACTGGAAACTGAATCCTTCGGTTTTCCAGAGAGTTCAAGATCTATGGGGGCCCTTCGAGATAGATCTCTTTGCCAGCAGGCTGACCTTTCAGATAAATCTGTTTTACAGTTGGAGGCCAGACCCACTAGCAACTGCAGTGGACGCTTGTCACGGCAGAGGATACGGACTAACCTCAAGGCCAGGTGCAGCAGGAGCGATGAAGGTCGCAAGTAACCCCTTCCCCCCTGTGTGGCACACCTGCAAGTATTAATGCTTCTTTCCTCCACAGTTGATGCCACAGTAGGGGGGAAAGGGAAAAAAGGGATAAAGGAAACAACAAAGATGTGGCAGATAAGAACTTCGGATGGCTCTCGGGAACTGGCACAATCACTCTCCCAATCGCCCCTTGTTCCTGCAGAAAAGACACACACACAGGATTAGTAGCGCAGACCCTCTTCCTAAGGTCACTGTGTATAAACTGAGTCTAAAACGTGTAACACTCACTCACTCTGTGTATCTGTCAATAACATTCTGATTTCGTCAGGCATGGAAAAGAAAGAGAATATGGCACGGGACCAAACCAGGGGTAAAGTACTTATCTTTACATCCAGATCCGTCAAGGTGCAGGAAGCAGCCGCTAAGCTCTTTCATTCAATCCCAGAGCTGGCGGTAGCCAAGGCGGCATGGAATGTTTCTGTGCTCATGCGCTAGGACGAAAGGAAACAATAATCCAGGGCTCCGAGCCTCTCACCGGCTCTCCAATGTAGTTTTTGGCAAAGGAAAAGGTGTAGCGCATCTCGCGCAGGCGCTGTGAATGCGGACCTCACAACGATCTCTTTGAAGCAGGAATCACAACAAGGGAGGGTTCAGCGCTTCTCGCGCATCTGCTGTGATGTCGAGACAGTCACTGGCTTTCCTGAAAGTAGGTTGACGTGTAGAGCAATGAATGCCGCTGCGGGCGGCGCTACGTAGAACGGGCAGAAGCCCGGGGTCCAGTTACTGCTGAATCGCCCAGCAGGATACACGGCGTATGGCGGTTGATTAACACAGCGAGTCGCTGTAAGTACTGACGGCTTAGAAATGCTTCCGCGTCTCAGCGCGTGAGTGCCTTTGTCTGTCGAGCTTAGAGGGTTAGGGGCCTCTGGTTTTCTAGTGCCGGTACGATAGGGTTGTAAGAGGGACACGTGAAATACAGGGTGAATGTGCCACCTAGCAGGGAGTCGTAATTTCACCGCTACTGGATTGACCTGTAGAATAGGGCCCCACAAATTTAGGTTTTAACCTAGTATTGCCTTTAAGCCTTAAATGTCTTGTGCTTAGCCATACTTTATCCCCTACTTGATAGGAGGGTGCAGGATTCCGCTTTTTATCAGCCATAAGTTTGTCTCTGGCTTGGGCGTGGTCTAGATGTATTCTGGCATCAGCCAGTACTGTTCGTAAGTGGGCATGGTGTTCATGTATAGTAGGAAGTGTAGACATCCCAGGCTGTTCGAACGGCAACATATTGGGGTGATACCCATGTAGGCAGAAGAAGGGCGAAGTACCTAAGGAGGAGTGCTCCGCGTTATTGTAGGCGAACTCTGCCGTCCATAACAATGTTCTCCATTCCTCGCTGTGCTGTAGTGTGAAGCATCTGAGGTACTGTTCTAAGGTTTGATTCAACCTCTCCGTTTTACCATCTGTTTGCGGATGGTAGCTTGTAGACAATCTGGCATCGATTTTCAGAATGTGACATAAGGCCTTCCAAAACCTGGAGGTAAATTGGGTTCCTCTGTCTGTGATAAGGACGGCAGGGATTCCATGTAACCGCACTACATGTTGAAGGAAGACAGTGGCTAGTTCTCCTGCCGTGGGTAGTTTTGTTAGGGCTATGAAGTGGCCCATTTTGGTTAGATGGTCTATAACCACGAAAATGGTGTTATGTCCCAAACTGGGAGGCATGTCGACAATAAAGTCCATGGATATTGTGTGCCACGGTGCAGGAGGTACAGGTATGGGTTTCAGCAGCCCACTGGGTCGTTGATGGGAGGTTTTAGCTTGGGTAAAGATAGCGCATTCCATGACATATCGCTCTGCGTCCTTCCGTAATGTCTCCCACCAGAAGTATCTTGATAGGTTTTGGAGGGTTTTTTGTTTTCCCACATGGCCTCCTAATGGGGTGTCATGTACCCAGTGTAAGACTTGAGACCGTAGCGGCTCACCCGGGACAAACAACTGGTTGTCGGGAAATAACAACTGCTTCTGTATGGAACGGTGTATTGGATCTTGGGCTACCCACGTTGTTTTGTCTAGGTCTTCTATTTGCTTCCGGACGTCTTCCAAAAAGGCGCTAGGTGAGGTTGTTGCCATAACGTCCTTCTGAAATGTGGCCTTGTGTAGTATACACGGAGGCTCTTCCGGTTGATTTGCTTCTGTCCCTAGGACAGGCAGAATCCGAGACAAGGCATCAGCCTTGCCGTTCTGTGGTCCAGGTCTGAATTTAATTAGAAAGTCATAATCCGCAAAAAATAAGGACCAGCGGAGTTGCCTGGGGGTCAAGGCTCAGGCACTCTTTAGAAACAGCAGGTTGCGATGATCCGTATATATTTCCACCTTATGCCTAGCCCCCATTAAGTGGTGCCTCCACTCCTCGCATGCCCTTTTTATGGCCAACAACTCTTTGTCTGTTATACTGTAGTTGACTTCACTTGACGTCAGTTTCTTTGAGAAAAAGGCAACGGGATGAAGCTGCCCGGTATCGGGATGCCGCTGGGATGCCGCTGGGACAAGATGCCTCCTACGGCATAATATGAGGCGTCCGTTTCTGTGACAAAAGGTAGGGTGACGTCCGGATGACGTAGAATGGGGGCAGTCGTGAAACAGGCCTTTAAGGTTTGAAACGCCTGCTCCGCGGCCTCAGACCATTGGAAAACAGCTCCCTTCCGTAGTAGTAGTGTTAGAGGTTGAATAATCCGGGAGAAATCACGTATGAACCTCCTATAAAAGTTTGCAAAGCCTAAGAAGCTTTGTAAAGCCTTAACGCAGGAAGGGGAAGTCCACTGCAGGATCGCCTGGATCTTCTTCAGGTCCATGCAGAGACCCTCAGAGCTAATGATGTATCCTAAAAAGTCGACGGTGGTAGTATGAAACAGGCATTTTCCAGTTTGGCATACAGTGCGTGTCGCTGGAGACGATCTAACACTTCCGCTACGTGGTGCTGATGTTCTTCCATGGATTTGGAGTAGATCAATATATCGTCAATGTAGACTATGCATGAAACGTCCAATAGTCCTCTTAACACTTCATCCATGAAGTATTGGAACGCGGCGGGGGCGTTGCAAAGACCGAAGGGCATAACCATATACTCATAGAGCCCAAATTTCGTTCGAAACGCCGTCTTCCATTCGTCCCCATGTTTTACTCGCACCAAGTGACATGCACCGCGGAGATCCAATTTAGTGAACACCTTTGCACCTTTTAATTGATCCAGGAGCACGGGAATCAAGGGCAGGGGGTATCTATTCTTCTTTGTCATGCAATTGAGTGCCCTGTAATCAATACACGCCCTCAATTCTCCCTCACGTTTCGGTATGAAAAACAGGGGAGACGAGGCTGGAGATGAAGATGGACGAATGAACCCCACAGCTAGCAATTTCTCCAGGTACTGTTGTAGATAGGTGGTTTCTGCCTCCGTGAGCGCATATATCCGGCTACAGGGTATGCTGGCGCCGGGTTCCAATTCTATGACGCAGTCGAAGTCTCTGTGTGGGGGTAACTTGCTGGCCTCTTTTTCGCTGAACACCTCCTGATACTGGTTATATTCCCTAGGGAGCTCTGAAACTGGGCAATCCTCTTGTGTGCTGCATCCACTGGCCAACAGGGCTGCTGGAGTATCCTGAGCAGTAATCAATTGAACACGATCTTCAGTGCAATACTCCGAACAGAAGGAGGAGGTTAAAGACACTGTCCGAGCTGCCCATTGTACACAGGGATCGTGTAATGTAAGCCATGGCATCCCTAAGATCAATTTGAAGAGAGGGGCATCTATGAGATCAAACCTGATGGTTTCACAATGTACCGCTCCGATCCGCATTAGGATTTGGTGTGTATGCAACCTTACGGGACCAGATGCTAAATCTGTTCCGTCCATGGCCTTCACGGGTTCAGGGATTCTCTTCTTGGAGCAGGGTATTCCTATATCTCGGGCATACAGCTGGTCTATGAAATTGCCGGTTGCTCCGGAATTCACCAAGGCATAGCCTACCACTGGCTCTGTTCCTGGCCATTCCATAGTAACGCAGATGAACATATGGGGTGCCAGAGGTGGCATGGTATTAACATCAGTATGACAGACCTCTTCCGCCTCCAGACTCAAACAAGGGGCCTCTGACTTGTTTGAGCATGGCCGTTTCCCGAGGCTTCCGACATACGATCCACCACAGGCACGTTCTTAATATCTTTCTGGTCCCTGTATGACGTATTAGCCTTGGTTCGACATTCTTTAATGAAATGGCCTGACTTCCCACAATACATACAGAGTTTCTAGGTGCGTCTACGGTTCCTCTCTTCCACACTCAAAGGTCCCCTTACTCCGCTGATTTGCATAGGTTCAGTTCCATCCTCGGATGATAGAAGTCTGTCCGGAGAGGGTTTAGGCCTCGGTGGTGGGAACCTGAGTTCTGGACGTTGCCTATCTCCTTTCCGTTCTTGGAGCCGGTGATCCAGTTGGACCGTTAGATCAATCAATTCGTCGCAGGTTGCTGGCATATGGATCACTTGGGCTAACACATCTTTTAGTTCACTTCTCAGTCCTTGGTAATATAACGATGTTCTTTTTTCTACAGGCCAATCAGTTTCTACTACCAGGCGATTGAACGTGGTGATGTATGTTAAGAGATCTTGCGAGCCCTGCTTCAATGTTATGAGTTCCCTATCTAGGGAGAGCTGGTGAGCCTTCCTGTCGAACAATTTGCGCATTTCTTCGCAAAAGGCCGTGAAGTCTTGTAAGACTGGGTCGTTTCTCTCTATCAAGGGAAAGGACCAACTGGCTGCGTTCCCCCCTAAATAGGAAATCATGAACGCTGTTTTAGCCTGATCGTCAGGAAAGACAGCAGGTTTACACATAAAGTGTAGTTTACATTGTCCAAGGAAAATGCCGAATTTTTTGGGGTCCCCAAAAATCATTTCAGGCGGAGCTAAGGACAATTGCAAGGGTTGTATGACCTGAATGGTAGAGGCTCCCCCACTCCCCCCTTGTTCTTGTGTAGAAATGGATGCAGCAGGAGGGGGTAGAGTCCAATTCCTAATGTATGAGGGCCCTCTAGTGCCTGTCGGTGTAACACGAGACAGGCCAGCCACTTCACGTCTCATGGTGCCCATCTCGTTCCTCTACTCCAGGTTTTCCCCTCTAAATGCGTCCACCTCTAGTCTCAAGGCCGTCAATGTTTCCAGCACAGATGTGAGCACTGTGGAGGCATCCATCGCTCAGGCTGCAAGTAAGCGTGGGCTCGTCACTCTGTCACGGCAGAGGATACGGACTAACCTCAAGGCTAGGTGCAGCAGGAGCGATGAAGGTCGCAAGTAACCCCTTCACCCCTGTATGGCACACCTGCGAGTATTAATGCTTCTTTCCTCCACAGTTGATGCCACATTAGGAGGGAAAGGGAAAAAAGGGATAAAGGAAACAACAAAGATGTGGCAGGTAAGAACTTCGGATGGCTCTCGGGAACTGGCACAATCACTCTCCCAATCGCCCCTTGTTCCTGCAGAAAAGACACACACACAGGATTAGTAGCGCAGACCCTCTTCCTAAGGTCACTGTGTATAAACTGAGTTTAAAACGGGTAACACTCACTCACTCTGTGTATCTGCCAATAACATTCTGATTTCGGCAGGCATGGAAAAGAAAGAGAATATGGCACGGGACCAAACCAGGGGGTAAAGTACTTATCTTTACATCCAGATCCGTCAAGGTGCAGTAAGCAGCCGCTAAGCTCTTTCATTCAATCCCAGAGCTAGCGGTAGCCAAGGCGGCATGGAATGTTTTTGTGCTCATGCGCTAGGACGAAAGGAAACAATAATCCAGGGCTCCGAGCCTCTCACCGGCTCTCCAGTGTAGTTTTTGGCAAAGGAAAAGGTGTAGCGCTTCTCGCGCAGGCGCTGTGAATGCGGACCTCACAACGATCTCTTCGAAGCAGGAATCACAAGGGAGGGTTCAGCGCTTCTCGCGCATCTGCTGTGATGTCGAGACAGTCACTGGCTTTCCTGAAAGTAGGTCGACGTGTAGAGCAATGAACGCCGCTGCGGGCGGCGCTACGTAGAACGGGCAGAAGCCCGGGGTCCAGTTACCGCTGAATCGCCCAGCAGGATACACGGCGTATGGCGGTTGATTAACACAGCGAGTCCCTGTAAGTACTGACGGCTTAGAAATGCTTCCGCGTCCCAGCGCGTGAGTGCCTTTGTCCGTCGAGCTTAGAGTATTTGGAACGGCACAAGGATTCTGTGCTCACGGGCTGCGGGAGGTCTACAGTGCAGGTTCTGTCAACAGTGTAGATCGGCTTCTTCAGGTGACGAGCCTCGATCTCTGGGAGGGGGGCGGTTACATAGGGATATTCAAACAGAAAGAAAGGACAAGGACCGGCTGAGTGGCAGGCAGTCTGGGAGATGTAGTGCATTCGCCCTTCACACATAACGCCTATAGCCGCGCTGTGACGACGCTCTTCTCCAACCTTGGGACATACTGAATTGTTATGCCTTCCCTCCTTTCGCACTAATCCAGAGAGTTCTCTTGAAAGGCAGCATTGCCGCATTGTTCTAATTACTCCTTTTTGGAATTCTCAAATATGGTTCCCAGGCATGATGGCACTGGCAGTAGCAACTCCACGCCTTATCCCAGGGAGTTTGGACCTCCTTCAGGGCCCAGATGGAGAGGTACATCCTCTTCTCTTAGAAGGAAAGATGAACCTTCTTGCCTGGAAGATTTCAGGGGTTTAAGAAGATACTCGGGCCTTTCAGGAGAGGCTAAAAACCTATTGGATGAGTCATGGGCTCCGGGAACAAGGATTAGATACATCGGTGCTTGGAAAAAATGGTGTAGTTGGTGCATGGAACGGATTTGGATCCCGTGGACGCACCTGTTGAAGAGGGAGCAAACTACTTAGCAGACCTTTTTAAATCAGGACTTTCCTATAGAACAGTAAATTGTTACAGATCAGCGATTTCTGCAGGACATTCCTTGTTAAATGACTTCTCTATCGGTACTGACCCCCTAGTTCATAGAGTGATGAAAGGAATAAGACTGAAACGTCCTCTTAAAGCCAAATATGATTCATTATGGAACGTAAATCTTATCTTCGACCTTTTACATCCTGGCCTGATCACCTTTTCCTTACAAGGAAACAACTTTCCATTAAGTTAGCTACACTACTTTGCTTAATATCTTTTAGACGAGTTTCAGACGTTAAAGCATTAGGCCTTTCTAATAGGATTTATTCACCTGATGGTGTATTATTTGTGATATGGGAAAGGACCAAAACAGTGTCGGAAAACATTTTCTACCCGTTCTTTTTTGACTGTCCCAAACTTTGTGTGGTAAGTTGCATGAAAGTGTAGGAAGAGAAAATGAGTGTTTTTAGACCTCTTAATGAAAATCAACTACTGATTTCTTTTGTTAAACCCTACAAGGCAATCTCTTCTGCTACTATCTTGAGATGGGTTAGAACGGTGATGTTGGAAGCAGGTATTGACTTATCCAAATTTGGCGCTCATTCTTCCAGAGGGGCTATGGCCAGTAAGTTTTTCTGGGGAGGAGGTTCCCTTTCAGATATCCTCAAAGCAGCAGATTGGTCAAATGCTTCCACTTTTAGATTTTATCTTATACCTGTAGACCATGTAAGCAACGTAGCATTGCAGAGCTTTAAACTTGCATAATGTAGCCTCCGGTCTTGTAATGAAATGACGATTCTCCAATTATCATACAGAGAGAATCTTGATTTCATTAAAGACAACGGAGGCTGACATTATCCCTCCCACCACTCCCTGGTGGATGTTTTATCAATGTTAATTTATATCAAATGTTACTTATATTGATTTATGGAAATAGTCTCTACCAATATTCCTTTTTTTCTATTCCAGACTCTACATCTTTGTAAAGAAGTCATAATGACGTTTATCTTGGAAGAAGTTGTCTATCCTTTCGCAGCTCCAAGAGGAACATAGTTGGTTGCCATGGCGCTTTGTTATTGTTATTTGGAATGTTTTATCTATGATGTACTTGTTACACTTTAAAGGGCTGCATGTCTTGGGCAGCAATAAAAGTTATTGCATAATGTCAGCCTCCGTTGTCTTTAATGAAATCAAGATTCTCTCTGTATGATAATTGGAGAATCATCATTCTCTCAAAGCTCCGCCCTTGAGGTTATCAATTTCCAATAGTACGCACTTCTTCAATGAAATCCAAAGAGAAATGTGAAATGCGAAATAAATAGAATAAGGCTGTGGCTCCAAGGTGTTCCAACAGCAACTCGTCGCCAACTTTGTAACGACAATATGCAAGTCTGAAGAAGATAAGTCCAAGATTATTCCAGTAGTTGAAACACCAAAGGCAGGAGCTTCGGTCCACCGATGCTTTACCTCAGCTGACGGTTAAAGAATCTGCCGTAGTCAAGGGAGAGCGTGAGGGGGGCTGGAAGAAGGGGCCTTTCTAGCGGCCGAGGTACTCAAAGGCCCAACTTCAGACAAAGAGGTTTTGGTAGAGGTTACCAGCCAGGTACCTCACAGTCCTTCTACCCCCAACAAGGATGACCCACTCTTACCAGAGGTTTCAGATCCGGTGGACAAGGATCCAATTTTCAGAGTGAGTACGAACACTTCACATATTTATTTTTAACCGGATAAAGTAGGGGGTCGACTCAAGTTCTTTTCCCACACTTAGAAATTAATTACACAAGACCCTTGGGTCCTGGAAACCATTCCGGACTTCAAAATAGATTTCACAGAGATCCCGGTCCAATCCTCTCTACCAATAGTATTGAAACTAACCTTAGAGGTGGTAGACGAAGAGGTGGCCTCTATGATACAAAAAGGTTTAATCGTAGAGGTTCCTTGTGATTGGCTAGTTTTTGTAAGTACACTCTTCTTTGTGGGGAAAAAAGATAAAGGATGGAGACCAGTTATAAATCTCACGGACCTGAACAGATTTCTACTCTACAGACATTTCAAGATGGAGGAAATCCATCTCTTGAGAGACATTCTACTAGACTGGCTTGTGAATGTACACCTGAAGGATGCTTTCTTCACCATTCCCATGGCCATGGAGTCTCAAGGTTACCTCCCGTTCATATGAAATCACAGTGGGGCATATCAACAACAACCGGCGATAATTATCGCTAAGCGCACTTAGCGCTAGGATAATTATCGCCGGCTAGCGTTGATTTTTATCTCTGACATAGCGTGCTATTAGCAACGCTTATCTCAATAGCGATAAAAATCCTCATGCTAAGTAGCTAACGTGAGATTATCGCTGGAAACCCAGCGATAATCTCATGTTAGCTTGTTGATAGGGACAGACAAACTTAGCCATGATATCCTCCTTCTATAGGATATCATGGCTAAGTCAGAAAAATACCAGAGGTAAAAAAGCAGCGTTAACCACAGTTAGCGCTGCTTTTTTTGTCTCTAACAGGGTTAGCGATATTCTTGATAATAGGAGAAATGTCGCTTAGCGACATTTCTCCTATTATTTTACTCTGGAACGCCCTCTTTGCATCTCATTAGAGATGCAAGTGGAAGCGTAGAGTAAAAGGGCCCTGTGTTGACAGGGTGCTAGTTTTATCTCTGCTTTTTTGGCTTTTAAAGCCAAAAAAGCAGAGTTAAAGCCCTTGTTGATATGCCCCAGTGTTTGTTAGTTTCAGTTACTTCCCTTCAGCCTATCCTCTTCTCCTTGGTGTTTCACCAAGGTAATGAGAGTGGCTGCATCCTTTCTGAGTGAGAGGGGGATATTGTTAATTGTTTATCTAGATGATAGCATCATACTGTCCCAATATAATTCTCAGATTTTAACGGATCTGGAATTGGTGTTAAATCTTCTAGAGAGTTTGGGTTTCATAATAAAGAAGGAAAAGTCCATACTGGTTCCTTCCATGTCCCTAGAATTTTTGGGTTTTACAACAGACACAATAAAGACATTCATTTCTTCTGTTGCCAGAAAAGAATATAACCAAGGGGCATATCAACAACAACCGGCGATAATTATCTCTAAGCGCACTTAGCGCTAGGATAATTATCGCCGGCTAGCGTGAATTTTTATCGCTGAGATAGCGTGCTATTAGCAACGCTTATCTCAATAGCGATAAAAATCCTCACGCTAACAGGCTAACATGTGATTATCGCTGGAAACCCAGCGATAATCTCACGTTACCTTGTTGATAGGGACAGGCAAACTTAGCCATGATATCCTCCTTCCATAGGATATCATGGCTAAGTCTGAAAATTACCAGACGTAAAAAAGCAGCGTTAACCGAGGTTAGCGCTGCTTTTTTTGTCTCTAACAGGGTTAGCGACATTCTTGATAATAGGAGAAATGTCGCTTAGCGACATTTCTCCTATTATTTTACTCTGGAACGCCCCCTTTGCATCTCATTAGAGATGCAAGAGGAAGCGTAGAGTTAAAGGGTGCTAACATGCAAATTTGCATGTTAGCACCCTGCTGTTGATAGGGCGCTAGTTTTATCTCTCCTTTTTTGGCTTTTAAAGCCAAAAAAGCAGAGATAAAGCCCTTATTGATATGCCCCCAAGATTCGAAAGGAGATAAGATTTGTGTTGAAACAGGACTCTATGGGGCATATCAACAAGGGCTTTATCTCTGCTTTTTTGGCTTTAAAAGCCAAAAAAGCAGAGATAAAACTAGCACCCTATCAACAACAGGGTGCTAACATGCAAATTTGCATGTTAGCACCCTTTTACTCTACGCTTCCCCTTGCATCTCTAATGAGATGCAAAAGGGGGCGTTCCAGAATAAAATAATAGAAGAAATGTCGCTAAGCGACATTTCTCCTATTATCAAGAATATCGCTAACCCTGTTAGAGACAAAAAAAGCAGCGCTAACCACGGTTAACGCTGCTTTTTTACGTCTGGTATTTTTCTGACTTATCCATGATATCCTATGGAAGGAGGATATCATGGCTAAGTTTGTCTGTCCCTATCAACAAGCTAACGTGAGATTATCGCTGGGTTTCCAGCGATAATCTCACGTTAGCCACTTAGCGTGAGGATTTTTATCGCTATTGAGATAAGCGTTGCTAATAGCACGCTATCTCAGCGATAAAAATCAACGCTAGCCGGCGATAATTATCCTAGCGCTAAGTGTGCTTAGCGATAATTATCGCCGGTTGTTGTTGATATGCCCCTATAACCTTCAGGGAGCTAGTCAGGCTCCTAGGTCTCCTTTCCTCTTTTATTGAAGACATATTTCTGGGGCCATTACATTATAAAGCTCTACAGAGGTTGAAAGCGAGAGCTCTAAGAGAAGGATCATTGTAAATGCTTGTTTATAGCGCTAGTGCATCGCCTTTGCTCACTTCAAGTGACAGTACAGTCAATCAACTAAACAAGCGTACTATTGAACAGTCCAGTCTGCAGGTAGACTTGGCCGCCCTCAGCCTTCTTTGATCTCTATGTTCATGGTTTTTCGGGTCAGTTTAGATGATGTGTTCTACGTTGAGTGGTGCGTATGCTGCATAAAAGTTGGTTGTTAGTTAGGTCATTGTGGGAGCTAACCATAAAAACATCCATGGTGGCGCAAGGACATTTGGCGCTGGTGCAAGGAAACTGACGCATCTGTGCAGGTGCGTCAGTTCGTTGTAAATGGGGCCCTGGGTGTTTAAAACTATACCTTGTTTTTATAATAACCCTTAGTACTGTCGTTTTGTTGTTACAAAATGCTGCAAATGACCAATCCGGCAGGTATCTAATTTCAAGATTTTCATTTTAAGAACCTTCAGAGGGATGGAATTTTATTTACGAAGCACACACAGATGCCAGCAGAGAGTGTTTCACTCCCTGAGGCGTGCTCCGAGCTTAAATGAAAGACAGGACTGCAAACGGGCATCCCTGGTACCTTGGAGTCATGTGGAAACTACAATGCAGCGGCACTGTTCGTGGTGAATAAAACCATATAAATGACCATCACCTACATTATGAGACGTCTGTAGTGTCCTAGCATGGACACGTTCTAGTGTTCATAAGTGTATGCTCTACACTTTACACCCACCCACCACCTACGTCACTGGGTCAGGTGACTAGGCTAATAAAAGGGCCGAGCGCACGTGCTCGTGGCCAGTTAACCCACCATATAACCATGTGTCAGCGTCAGTGCTTTCTAGCATGAGGGCCTAGGGCCCCAAACACCACAATGGCGACGAGGCGGGTAATCTACCCCGCGTGTGCAAGCCCCGATCGGCGCAGCATTGATGGATGAGGGGGAAAGAGGACTGCCCGGTGAGCACACCCCCCCGGGTGAAGGCGCCACGCGCCGAGAAGCCAGCCAGGCGAGCGGAGCCCGCAGCAGGCCCTGCGGTGACCGGGTGCCCACCCCGCACCGCCACGAAGACTGGTAGGCGACGCTGTGCCCCAGGGAGGAAGCGTGGCAGTCGGGTGCCCACCCCGACCTGCCGCGGTGCCGAGTAGCGCCCAGGAGAAGTGCCGACCGTGCGGAGCCCACCCGCATCGGCCGTGACCTGCCCAGTGAAGGAGGGGCAGTGCGGACCGTGCGGAGCCCACCCGCATCGGCCGCGACCCACCAAGTGGCAGCGATCCACGCGGAGCCCACCCGCGTGGAAGAAGAGGCCCGCCGGCTGAAAGGTGAGCCGCGCTGAGCGACGCCCAGCAGAGACGGGAGAAGCGGAGCGAAAGCGGGAGCCCACCCCGTTCTGCCCCGGTGAGGAGAAGAGAGCGGCACCGGCAAAACCCCCCCCCGCATGGTCCGTGAAGGGAAGGGACCTGCTGCGGGGGTGGGAGAAGTGGAAGCAAACGCGGAGCCCAACATTGAAAGTACAGGCGGAGCCCACCCGCAGCTACAGCGCCGAGAAGTAACCCCTGCCTCCGCCGCCCCCGCAGCAAGCGAGCTGAGGAATGCTGCCGCGGGCGGGAGGAGCAGGGAGAGGATAGCGCCAGCGAAAGCCTGAAGAGCAAGCCCGTAAAAGCGGCGAAGGGCTCTGCGAGTGTTTTCCCCCCCCTCCCTGCCACGCGAGGACTGCAGGTAGCTGCCGCGGGCAGGGAGGGCGTTCATGAATGTAAAGGATGGCCGCCGCCAGCCAGAGGAACACGCCCCACTCATGGCCAGGACGAGTGCCAAAGCGGAGCCCACCCGCAGTTAGGCAAGGACTGTAGCAAACCCCCCCCGCCGCGCAGCGTATAGAGCGAGAGGCTGCTGCGGCGGGGTGAGTAAAGAAAAGGGAGCGCCAGGCCTAGGGGCAACAGGACGGTGCCAGCGCCGCTCGGGAGGGAACTACAGAGCCCACACCCTCCTGCATCAAACAAAGCACATGTAGTGCACACCAAGTCCCAGCCGCCATCCCCGCGAGGTATGAACTGCCTGCATCATTGCCCTCTGAGCAGCCCACTGTCAATGCCTGTGCCCCCTCCTGCCTTCAAACCAATACAAAAAGAAATAAAGACTTACCTGCTGGCCTGCACTCCTCTGCTCTGCTGGTAGCTCCAGCCCTTCTGTGCTCGACCTCGACCGGAGCCTGCAACAAGGAAAACAAGGCATAGAGTTCTGGCAGTACAGAAGGTTGCTGCTGAAGCCAAAGAAAAGCAGCACTGCCACCCAGTGGCCACCGGCAGTACTGCAGCACAAAGAAACCAACAAGCCTACAGCAAGCCAAGGAAGTCCAGCAGCTACAGGAGACCGACGGCTCGCAGCGCAAGGGAGAAGAGGCAGCAAGGCAAGTACCGCAAGGTCTGACGGAGGCGCGATGGTGAGCGCACGGGAAGTGCGACGGAGGCGCACAGGAATGCGCCAGAAGCGCAGGAACGCGGCAGAAGCACAGGAAGAAGTGACGGTGTGCCACAGGGATGCAGCGCCATCCCGCAGCGGCAAGGAGGAAGAAAGAAGAACGGTGTCGAGCCACATCCACCCCAGCGAGGACTGCGCTGTCGCCGCATCAAGTGGAGCGAACCCTCGAGAGAACAAACGGACTCAGCGCAGAGGTACCCCGGACGCGGACAGTACACTGCAGCGCCTACACGAGAGGAACCCACTGAAGAGGATGGGCGCAGCAAGTATCCAACACTGGCGGGCAAGGATGCCGAGCCCCACCCAGTGGCGCCAAGAAGCCACCACATCAAGTGATCGTGATACTAGGAGCAACGCTACACTGAAGATGTACCACGACGGTACGAAGAGTAGCACGCACCAGCGCCTGACAAGGCAGCGGACAAAGGTAGTCACACGACGCGACACACCTCGTGAAGCCGACCAGCCAAATGGTCGCACCACAAAGGCCCAGCCGACCTGCCAAACGGTCGCAACGCAAAGGTCAAGCCGACCAGCCAAATGGTCGCACCACAAAGGCCAAGCCGACCTGCCAAACGGTCGCCCCACAAAGGTCAAGCCGACCAGCCAAATGGTCGCACCACAAAGGCCCAGCCGACCTGCCACATGGTCGCACCCAAAGAAGCCGACTCGCCAGGAGTTGCACAAAGAGGTCTGAAGCAAGACCGAAGATATCCTGCCAGTGATCGGCAGCGCGGACCGACAAGTGGTCCGAGAAGCTCAAGAAGAACCAAAGCAACTGGTGAAAGGGAGAAGACCGAAGCGGACCATGAGCATGGCCCCACGAACTTCAACCGAAGTAACTGGTGACAAGGTGAAGATGAAGAGAAGGTCACGACCCGAACTCGGAATGCTGAAGAAGATGAAGAGAGTGTTCTCGGACGAGGACAAGACCAGGGGGAACACGTGCAGAGTGCGCGCGCTGCATGGAGAAGCCTGGCCAGATAAGAGGAGAACAGGAACGGTCCAGAGTAGGTCGTGAAGCGAAGAGATGAAGAGACCAGAGTGGCACGTCCGCCACTTAGAAGAAAGAAGACATCGCAGTGGCACGTTTGCCACTACAAGAAAAGAAGATGTCTGAGTGGCACGTTTGCCACTACAAGAAAAGAAGATGTCTGAGTGGCACGTTTGCCACTACAAAGAAGGAAGATGATATCAGAGTGGCACGTCTGCCACTTAAAGGAAAAGGGGAAAGAAAGATCTGAGTGGCACGGTTGCCACTGTAAGAAGGAGAAGAAGTCAGAGTGACATGACAGCCTCACGGAGAAAGAAATAGAGGACAAGGAGAAGAGTGTGGCAAGACTACTCACACCTCAAAGACAAGGAAGGTGACAAGCGTCAGAACACAGTGCGCAAGTCCTAAAGAACACCCGTGGCACGGAGAAAAGACCATCTGTTTGATGATGCTTTCAGCACACCTGGGATCTGCAGAGGTGAGCAGGCCGGACCATTTGAAACACCCACCTTTGGGGTTACACGGACACTGGTCAATGCCAGCCGTGGTGACTCAGGGGCAAAGGCCTCAGGGATGCCGGTGAGAGAGAGTATCCCCGCGACGAGAGATGGTCATCAGCCGCCCTTCAGCAAAGGTCTCAGGAGGATGAAGACTTCGCGTGCTAAAGACAGGAGCCAACAGCCACCCTCCAGGTCTGACTGCGGCATCTGAGGTGAGACCTGCCGTCTCCTCCGCACCCGTACTTATCGGCATGGGAGTAACACGATACAGGACACTGAACCCAGGCCAGATCTGAGGAAGAGGGCCTCAAGGATATCCCGTGGCAGGGGAACACCTGTGAGAGGGGCATCCTGGTGAGAGGGGTGTCTTGCGAATAACCCGTCTTTCTGCAAAACAGAACACACGCCACAGATAAAGAAAAGGACTGGACTAAAAAGATAAATGGCAACATCTAGCGCTGAACCAAAAGAACTCAACAACTGCGTTTGTCGCCAAGAAAGTAAAGCGAAGAAAGACTGTGAGAGCAACTTCAAGGCAGAGCCGTCAAACAGACTAACTCCATCGAGCACCCATGACTGGTGCCACAGTGAACTGGTGATCGCCCGCGACAGGAAGAACATCGTCCGCGACAGGAAGAACATCGTCTGTGACTCCAGGCTGCTGAAGCGTGAGCGACTCTGCAGAAGTTTAGTCACTGTATTACATCTGTATATATATGTCTTTTCTCCCCTAGGTTGGACATTTGACTCCGGGTTTTTGTTATTAAAGATTGGGAGGAATGTAGTGTCCTAGCATGGACACGTTCTAGTGTTCATAAGTGTATGCTCTACACTTTACACCCACCCACCACCTACGTCACTGGGTCAGGTGACTAGGCTAATAAAAGGGCCGAGCGCACGTGCTCGTGGCCAGTTAACCCACCATATAACCATGTGTCAGCGTCAGTGCTTTCTAGCATGAGGGCCTAGGGCCCCAAACACCACAGACGTCCTTGATTCGAGATGCATCTCTCGCAAAGGGTCCCTTGGTGGGATCGCCCATGAAAGCTTCGTTCAAGACCCTCCGCTGCCGCTGCAGGGGGCTCGTGCGTTTTGAACCCTATGACGCTTATATCGCAGGAGTTTATTTATTTATTTATAAAGTTTTATATAGCTCAAACATGACCCCTGAGTGTTTCAGAGCGCTTTACAAAAGGCAAACAACAACATAATCAAGAGAGGTGCATGGTTGTAACCCGCTCCGTGCTGTGAATCAGCAGCTTCACCTCCACTGAGCGAGAGAAGTGAGAGAGACGAGCTCCACCGCACGTGTTGAGTCACGCTCAGGGATCCGGGCTCCACAGCACGTGTTGAGTCACGCTCAGGGATCCGGGCTCCACAGCATGTGTTGAGTCACGCTCAGAGATACGGGCTCCACCGCACGTGTTGAGTCACGCTCAGTCAGGGATCCGGGCTTCACCGCACGTGCACCTGCACAGCCGGGATGGGTGGAGGCGCGACTGGGCGAAAGCCATGCCCTGCAGCGCTGCCAATTTTAGACGCAGCGATCACAGCTTCTCCCACACCTTACTGTTTTCAAGACTTAGAGTGATAAAGAAAAATGAAGATAAAAAGAGCAGCGAATGAGTCAGGATTGCAGGCAGTAAGCAAGAATCGGCGGGCAGCCAGGCACAGGGTTGGACTCAGAACTAAAACCAGCTCCGGGAAATGGTTAATGACAGCCCCAGCTAGAATAAGGCGGGAGCCTCCGACCTTAAGTGGTGTTGTGCCAGTAGAAGTGTGTTACCAGATGCAATATTAGACAGCATGACACTTCAGGAAGAAAAAGAAAGTCCTGTCACTGTCAAATTACCGGGCCCATTCCTTCAGGCAGATGTCCTGCATAACATGGGAAGAAGATCACACTGCATAGAAAAATGTCTCAATAGCAGCAGTCAGGGCTACCCTAGCATTCACGAGCAGCAGAGACATGTTATGGCATCCAGTCTATAGCAACACCATCTCCGTGATCTGCTGCTAGGCGTCCTGGCTCGGGACATCAGACAGCAGAGAAAATAAAGATATGAGGTACCACAAAGGCGAAATCAAAGGCTGCTGAGAGGTGCTGCTGGGAAGGAACCCTTTTTAGGCCCACATTGTGACTTTTCACACTCCTCAGCACAGCCTGTATGAAAAGTCCAAGAGGGAGAGTCTAAGATGCCCAGCCTCCTCCTGCTGGGGACAGATGGATAGCAGCTCATGAGTCCAGATCTGGTAAAGACCAGCCTCCTAAAACATCTTGTGACTGTGGTGGTGGCCAGTCCCCTTCTCAGGTCTTCCCACTGCTGCCTGTCGCTGCCCACCCCGCTGTTGTGTGTGTGTGGATATTTGTTGAGGGCATTCAAGCTGGGGCAATGCAATGTTGTACTTGGTTAGTCCTTAAACTAACTACTCTTACCAACACCAATTACCCTGCAGCCACATCTCCAATCCTCTTTCCCCAAACTACCCCCTCCACCTTCTCCTACCGCAGCCCTCTTTACCTCTTACTGCTGCACAGTCAGGTTTGGGCTGGAAGAAAAAATAGGCCCAAACACCAACATAAAAGAGACCCCTATTAGTGAATTAGGAAACTCAAAATATGGCCCATGTTTGCAAATTGGAGCAGTTATGAACTAGGAAAGACAATCTGTATGAATGTTTTGAAAGAGATGGCAGACTGTATGCATTTGTTTTTTGCTGCAGGCAATCTTTGTTTTAATATCTGGAAAACCAACAGTAAGAACCGTCCCAGCAATCCACAGAACAGGCCCACAAACAGCCAATAGACTGGCCCCCACACTGACCTGTCAAAGCAGCCTGTCGGGGACCCTGTCGGCCAGTCTGACCATGAGAACAGCTGTAAGACCATCCCTCTGCGCCAGGTCTCTTCATCCCTCCCCGGCTTCTTGTAGGGCTATTGACCAACGCCTGTAGACAGGTTCATGCTTTATAAATCTCATACACACATGATTTCATGGACCAGCAAATCCTGTGTGTATCTAGGTGAATACGTGCCGCTCATTTGAGGCTTTTATCAAGACTGGGTGAGTGGAGAATCACTTTCTAGCCCTGAGAGCGGGACGGCTCCTCCGTTGGAGGGGAGGGGCGTCACCCCCCGTAAATGCCCCCAGAGATGAAAAATAAAATGGTAATTTATAACCTTTTTATTTTTCATCCACCCGCCCCAAACAGAGCGTTAAGACGGGGCAGGGCCTGCTGAGTGGCACCAGCAGCAGGGAGGAGGGTGCCCTGGTTGTGCACTGTTTAAAGTGCTCACGTCCCTTCGACCGACCATCTTGAGACAGCTAGCCACACATGTGCACTTTAAACCTCTCAAACCAGCTGTCTTAAGAAAACTGGGTGAGAGTAAGAGCAGGTCTCCAGTGCACTCTGGGGCGCAGAGACAGGTCAGTCCCTCCAATCAGGGCGCAGCTCTCATGCTGGTTAACAGCATGCAAACAGCGCCAGGATTGATCAAGGGAGTTGCAGCCTCCAGTTCCATTTCCTGAGGTGAAAGATGTGTTTGGCACAGAAAACGTCATGTTGGTAAGTGTTTCGTGTTTTAATATTATTATTTACGCGTGCACGCCCCCTCCTCCCTATAGATGCCAGCCGTCACTGCCTGAGAGCTTCTCCCTTCCTATAGCCCAGCCAGGGTCATATTATACAAAGTGCCCAGAAGACCCAGCAACCGTTTGTGGCCACTATGTCCCCCGCTGGGCACTCTAAAATTGCAGAAGGGGCTGCAAATGCTTTGATAATTTCTGTAATTATGAGCTGTGTTGGATCAAAATGCGCACTAGCAGGATAATAAAGGGGCATTCCCTCATTTGCATGGGGGCCTCGCTGCATCCAAACTCAGAACCCTTTGAGCCCTCACTATATAACAGACATGTGCAGGGCATGAGGCCTGAAGCGTCTAACTCCTCATTCTACTGTTCTGGGCGAAATGGAATGGCCCTACTCACACCCCTTAAAGATAGGTATGAATAGTATACTGTGCACAATACACTGTCTCGAGGCGCTGCCACAAGAAGTGCCTTCACCAAGGCGACTGACTAAACCTGGAAAAGATAATCTTAAGGAAGCATGATGCATGTTATTTTCTAAATCGAATTTAATAAATGTAGGTACAGAAATGTACAATGGCAAGAGATCGGTATTGAAGGATATACTATATATGATTCAACAGTCACCCATAAACACCTACCCTCTTCTATTTATAAACGAAGACACAAGGAAGAAAGTGCTAAAAATAAAAGATCATATACAATAGCACGGGTGTCCAATATTGGTCCAGGCTGGCTAAATTAAAGAAAGATTTTCAGAAAATCAACACAGGATAATTAAACATGGAATTAATCTATTCTGACATAGTTTACCTAGTGTTCATTCAGAAATGTTGCCACAGAAATTTGGCATGAATCCAGCAATTGCGAATGAATGAATGAATAAATGAATGATCAACTGGTGATGGGCAAACAAATCCCCAGGGCGTCAAGAACCTAGGTTGTACAGCCTTGTGCTACATCATGAAGTGTGTAGCAAATATGTAAGTGTATCCTAAGCATTATTTCAGCATCCGTCTTCTGGAGCGAGACATTTTATTCCAGAACGTCACTTGGTAGAGAACCACTTTCAATTAAGTTTATCAATATATCTGATTAATGCATGTTTGTCTTTAGGTTACGGTGAGTGTGTAGCAGTCATAAAAGTCAAGCCAACAGGGTTAGTACAAGCACTCTAAACTCAAAAATCACTTGAAAATGGTGTATATGGGATATGAGTTGGTTGACTAAGTGTGTGTATTGTCTTCAGTGGTGGAAGATTAGGGTATTACCGTAAAATATACATTTGCAGGGGCTTATTTACAAACCCTTTGCGCCGCCGGTGCATTCCTTTTTTTGACGCACCGATGGCGCAGTGTACTGCCCCATATTTACAAAGCCACGCAGGCCACCCTGCGTGGCTTTTCATAGCCTTGTAAATACAACCCCTTTCCATGCATCACTTTGCGTGAAAGGGGTGTGCCATGGGTGTTGTAATGGGTGTTCCCATGCCACACCCATGGATTCTGCCACATTCCCAGATTTACAACATTTCTTAGAATTCTATGCCTCCCCAGGGGAGGAGCAAGGAGTCATAACCAGGAGAAATACTTATATTTCTCCTCATTTTCTTTCTCACTCTGCAGCACCCATAGAAAGAAGACAACACCATCAATGATTGTTTTTGAACAGGAAGGTGTCCTTGCAACGCAGGCACCCTCGCTCCATGATGCAAGGGTGCCTGCTTTGGCGCATGGCAGCCAATTGTGCAACAGCACAGGGGAAAACACAGGGATGCGTCATATTGCTGTAAAGCCCTGTGCTTTTAAAATTATGCAGCTCAGTGCAGCAAAATGTCTTGCAGCGTAATTTTGTTGTAAATAAGCTCTCTTGTCTTTTAGGGGGCTTATTTACAAGCCCTTTGCACTGCCGTTGAGTCACTTCTTTTTCATGCTCTGGCGGTGCAGTGTGCTGCCCCATACTTGCAAGGCCGCGCAAAGCCACCCTGTGTGGATTTGCATGACCTGGTAAATATGGCGCCCCTTCTCACACATCACTTTGCGTGAAAGAGGCCTGCCATGGGTGTTGCTGTGAGTGTTCCTTATGTGGTACTGCTGTTTAACACCTGCTGGCAATAGTAGAGCATGACATCATTATTTCATTGATGTGGTAGAGCCTTCCATTCGCTTCCAGGGAACTACCATCCTCATGAGGAATAGAAGAATAGCAAGGTGTGCAGCACACCGGAACCACATCAAGGTAGGAGCAGCTGCAATCCCTCGCTTCTACAGGAACGAAGTAACCACAAGTTGTGATACACCAAGAGTCGTAATGTGAACATCTGCTTTCCCTAACTTCCTTCGACACCGACAGAGCACATCATAACATGTACTTTTAAAATGTGGTTAGGTACGCAACATTCAGCAACTTCACCCAGAAAGCCATCTTACTTTGGATAAGGCTGTGTACTGTTTTCCCCATAACGGCTCTTCAGAATGAACAGTGGCTAAGAATAAAAAGCGCATCCAGTATTACTCATCGCTGTGAGAGAACTCTTATCGAAACACTAACTTTCTAGCACATTTCAGGAATTATCTACAAGATTATATCAGGTGAATTTTGGATGTTTAAGTATCTATCTATGTTATGGGCATTGACATTATTCAATGAGTTTTTAGATTGGTATATTATTTAATTTAATTTAATATTTTTTATAGAGCGCGTCATTACCAAAAAGACGTCTTGTCTTGGTGCTAGTTTCATTTGAAAACCAGTACGGGATATACAATACCTTAAGAGTTGGTAAGCAGTTAGATGAGAACATTACGGTGCTGAAAAGAAAAGGCTTAAGTTATTTCCTGAACTTTAATAGATTAGGCTGACCTCTGAGGTGATTGGGTAGAGAGTTCCACCATTTGGAGGTGGAGTAGGAGAAACCTCTTCCTCTCCGAAGGACTCTTTTTATTCTGGGTATACATACCTGCCTAGCATTGCTAAACCGTAGAGTATGAGAAGGAGCATACCATTTGAAAACATCTTGTAGAAAGCTAGGGCTAACCTGATGCAGTGCCCTATGAGCCCAGTATAAGGCTTTGAATTTAATCTTTGCCCTACTGGGCAGCCAATGGAGGTCTTTAATGGCTTTGGAGGCTGAGCATAATTTGCGGAGATGCTTCAGCACTCTTGCTGCCACATCATTTTGGAGGGTTTGTAACTCATTGAGAATGCGCGATTGTTAGCCCACATAAAGAGCATTGCAATAATCTATTTTAGATATGACAAGAGCCAGGAGGACTGCTTTCCTGAGCTCCATGGGAAGGAACGGCAAGATTTGATTTAAAGTTTTTAACATAAGGAAACAGGAAGATGTTACCTGCTTGGAGTGATCAATAAAAGTGAGTTTGGAGTCGAAGGTGATCCCCACATTTCTAGCTTCTGGACTGGGAATGGAAGGGGTCCGAGGTTGGATGGTCACCAAGAGGTGTTCCAGAAAGAGGCATCCTTACCAAATAGCAGAACCTCTGTTTTTTTCTGAATTCCGTTTTAAGAAATTCTTCTGCATCCAATTCGCAATGCTAGCCATGCACGTAAAATCTTTGGCCACTCTTTCGAGTTCAGCAGAAACCAATACCACTATTTGGGTATCTTCAGTATAACCGAGAACCCAAAGGATTGAACTAGTTTGATTAATGGAGTGATGTAGGCATTAAACAAAGATAAGCTTAATGAATCTCACTGAGGGACCCCACAAGGAAGTGTAAATGGGGTGGAGGTAAACTCTTTCAAAGCTACCAATTGCTCTCTGTTTGACACAAAGGACCTGCTCAGTTTCAGAGCAATACCTTTGATGCCTATACTTTCTAAACGGTTTACCAAACAGAAATGGTCAACAGTATCAAGTGCGGCTGAAAGATCCAATAGGATGAAGGCCACATTATCTCCTCTCTCCACAATGGCTCTGATCTCTTCAGTTACTGCCAAATAGGCAAACTCTTTACAGTGGTTGGGCCTAGACCCATGTTGAGCAGGATCCAGGGTATTCATATTTTCAAAGAAGATTGTAATCTCCTGATTGATGACCTTTTAAAAATTTTTAGCAGGAAGAAGGAGGCACAATATAGGTCTGTAGTTCTTTACATTTGAGGGAACAAGAGAAAACTTATTTAGAAGTGGAAAATAGTTGTCTTTTTCTAGGGATAACAAAGTACGATGAGCAGAAATGTTAGCTGAAACCGGAGGGAGTACCTGCAGAGGGCAGGGATCCACAGGGGCTCCAAAGGTTTTGTAGTACTGATAAGATTAGAGACTTTCTCTTCAGAAAGTGGAGTGAATGTACTCATTACTGGGGAATGGTAAGTTAGTTTATCCACCGTACGTTCCTCCACTGTATCTGTCCCTAAAGATAAGATTGTATTATCTGGTGAACAAATAACTATGTCTACACTGAATCATCTTTCTTCGCAACCCGTCATGGTTATAGAGTGAACCTTCAATGAAATTGGAGGAGTAGAAGGAGTATCTTGTCAATTTTTTATCAACTTTTGATGAAGTAGGTTTCTTGCCCAGAAGGAAAAAGAAAATTATTCTTCATTGCTTAGGTCCGGGGGATTTAGACATTTACAATTGCTTAGAAGAAAAACCTAGGTCAGGTGATGAAAAGAATGCTTTTCTACATGCCATTGAAGATCTAGACATTTTATTTCTCACAGACTATATTTGTTGCCATTGACGGTCACCATTGTTACCACTGGAAACAAGGATCTAACGAAAAGACAGGTTATGTTTCTACGTTAAAGAAAGTGGAATTAACATGTAGATTTCGTTACCTATGTGATGATTTCATTAGGGATCATATAATGCATTGTAATAATACGAATCTACAGAACAGACTTTGGGTTAAAGAAGAAACTATTTTGTAGGAGGTAGTTGTCATAGTTAGTAAAGCTGAATCAATGTTTAGATGTGCCAAAGCTGTTTTATGTAATACTAACAAAAAAGACAAAGATACTGTGGCAAAGGTTGGCAGGAAGAAACAAGAGTTTATCAAGGACGGTAAGGAAGACAGTAAAAAGAACGATTCCACTGAGAACTATGGCAAAATGCGTAGAATGGTTACTATAAAGGGAAATGTTATATGTGTGGAAACTATGACCATCTAGATTATGACAAGAAATGTCTGGCAATAAATCAGAAGTGTTCAAGTTGTGATATGAAACGTCATTCAGCCAGGGTGTGCTGTAACAAAGGTCATCATTTAAGTTTATAGTAGATGACCCTACACAAGACTATAATCAATAAGATTTAAAGAAAGAAGATACTCAAATGTTGAGTATCCATAAAGAAGTCTTGGGTGTTAGTGGTAACTCTAGGAAGATGTCTGTATGTGATAGTGTTTAAGGAGATGTAAGTATAAAATTGGTTACAGATTTAGGGCCACCATATGCCATAATTAATAGAATAGTGTGGGATGTAGTTGTTTATCACACAGTGTTAGGTGCAGACCGAGAACATGCTGCTATTACATCACAGATTTTTATTGGAAAACCCATTAAGTTACTAGGGTCACACATACTGAAATTTGAATTTAAAGGCAGAACTGCAGAGTGTAAAGGTCCAACAGTCCTAGGTTGGTGGTATTATTATTATTATTATTATTATTGACTTTTGTACCGCGCACGGTTACCGTGAGGCATCCCAGCGCTTATAGAAACCCAGAGCAGGCTACTAATAGAAAACAGAGAAGCTACAATTATTCTGGGAACAGATACGTTTTCAGATGTTTCCGGAATCTAAGAAGGTTAGGTTCGGACCGCAGAGAGTTCCAGGCGAGCGCTGTATGGATAGAAAAACTCCTGCCCCCTGAACGGGCTCTCCTGATTCTCTTAGTCTGAAGGAGATGTTGATTGTCAGAGCGTAAAGCTCTGGTGGACTTATAAGGGCGGATCATATCCTTCAGAATAGCTGGTCCTTTCCCCTGTATGCTTTTATGAGCAGTACACAGGGCCTTGAAGGTAACTCTCTCTTTAACAGGGAGCCAATGGAGCGCTTTTAAAGCAGGTCTGGCTGACTGCCTGGCCGGAACATTCCACAGCAGTCTTGCTGCTGCGTTTTGCACTTGTTGCAGGATCTTAAACGTTGACTCTGGTGCTCCAAGAAAAAGCGCGTTACTGTAGTCCAGGCGTGAGATGATTAATCCTTGGACTAACAGTTTCCGGGAGAGTTCTGGTAACAGGGGGAGAACCTTCCGGGCCGACCGGAGCATTCCATAACAAACGCCCGCGATCTTCTTGGCGTGTGTCCTAAAGGACAAGTCAGGCTCCAGCCAGACCCCCAGGCTCTTGATCTCTTTTTTTGGGTCAGGCGGGGTGCCCATGCAGTTGGGCCAGCTGCTAGGTGAGAGGGCAAAGCTTGAGTGACCCAAGATCATCAGCTCAGTTTTTGAGCCATTCAGTTTGAGCGATGACCTGGACATCCAATCAAACACATCTCTTAAGCAGGCATGGAGTGTCTCAGGCTGTTTCTCCAGCTGTGTAAGACTCACCACTAGCTGGGTGTCATCCGCATAGCTAATGGTCTTAAAGCCAAACGGAGACACCACACCCTCCAAGGGTGCCATATACACGTTAAATAACGTGGGGCTAAGGGATGAGCCCTGTGGCACCCCGCAGTGGAGTGGGAGGGGAGGGGATTTTGCATTTCCTTCCCAGACCTCGAAGGTACGCCCTTTCAGAAAGGAGGCCAACCATTCCAGGGCCACTCCTGTGACACCCGACTCAGCTAGACGTTGTATCAACACCCCATGGTTAACGGTATCGAAGGCCGCACTGAGGTCCAGGAGGATCACTGCCACTGATCCCCCTGCATCCAAAGTGTTTCTGGCCTCCTCTACCACTGCTAGCAGCGCCGTGTCCGTACCATGGCCTGGTCGAAATCCCGTTTGGGAGTCCCTCAACCGGCCATTCTCCTCAAGAAAGTTTGATAACCGAAGGTTAGCCAGCCTCTCGGCAATCTTACTCACTCCTGGAAGTAGGGAGATGGGCCTAAAATTGGCCAAGTTCTGCGGGTCCAAGCCTGGCTTCTTCAGAAGCGCTTTGACAACCGCACTTTTCCAGTCAGGTGGCACTGTCCCCTGAATGAACGAGAGATTAATCAGATTAGTCAGGGGCTCTCCTATCGTCAGGGCGGCCTGCTTAAGGTACCGCATCGGGACAGGGTCCCGAGGTGAGCCACTTTTCATGCTCCCGAGGACCTTCAGTACTTCATCTGTAGATACAGGGCCGAATGACGTCAGTCGATTTTCCGGCATGCTGAAGTCCTCAGAGGGGGGCGATGTTCCCAGGACCGAGGGGAGAGAACTAATAATAATGTCAATTTTATTTTTGAAGTAGGTGGCTAATTCCAGACATTTTTCCTGTGGTCTAACATAGACAGGAGTAGGCTCAGGTGGTTTAAGAAGCTCCTTCATCACTAAGAAAGCTTCCCTGGATGAGGACGCAGCATGGTTTACTCTCTCCCCATAAAAGGGGGCCTTAGCAGTGCGTATTGCACGTTTGTATATTCTAAGTTCGATACGATATTTTTCCCTGCTATCTATCTCCGGGCACCTTCTCCATAATCTCTCCGCACGTTTGCAGTTCTGTCTCAGGGTTCTGAGCTCTGGGGTATACCAAGGGGCAGACCTCATTCTCTTATCCCTAATGAGCATCTTCTTGAGGGGAAGGACGTGGTCCAGTGCGTTGGTCAACCAGTTCCTCACTATAACATCTGCAGTCACCGGGTCGCAGCCCTTCTCAGGCTGAGTGTCCTCCAGACGGGCATTCCAAGTGTCTACCGGGAGCCTTGACCATGCCCTATCTATTCTAAATTCCCTGAGTGGGAGCGTATCCTCACGCTTAATCTCCCAATTAGCCATGATCAGTAAGTGGTCAGACCAAGGAAGAGCGAGGGGAGGCATGACGGATATACCCGCCATGTTCGAAAAGATGGGGTCAAGAAGATGGCCTTTGACATGAGTGGCCCCAGTATTTATTAGTTTCATCTGCAGAGCGCTCAGCTCGCTCGACAGATTGGTAGCCCTAGGGTCAATATCTTCATCGAAATGGCAATTGAGATCTCCTAACAGGATGAAGTTGGATGCGGCCGCAGCCAGCAGGGTAGTAGTTTCCATTAGTGACGATGTGAAATCACCCATGTTTCCAGGGGGCCGGTAGACTAGGAGTCCCATCAACGTGTGGGTAGGGGAAAATTGAAGCGAGAATTGGCAGCTCTCACAATCCTTGACCCCTGCCTGACGTGCCTTGCAACTCAGTGACTCCCTGTATAAAATAGCCAGACCACCCCCTCTCCCTGTGCCTCTGTCAAGATGGTAGATCAGGTAACCCGGCGCCAACGCTATCACCGCATCCGGACCCGAGGTGTCAGATAGCCAAGTCTCAGTCAGAAACAAGGCATCAACCTTGTGGTCCAGTAGTAGGGAGTTAATCTCTGTAGCGTGGCAGGGGAGTGATCTGCAATTAAGCAGAGCAAACCGACACAAGGTGGTGGGGATGGCATCTTCTACATCCAGATGGCAAACTCTACACCCCCTAAAGCGCTTACCGTCTTTGGCAACATAGCAGCATTTATCATATTTCGGTGTTCGGTAGGATAGAAGCTCGTCCTTCGTATACCTGATCGTGATGGAGTGCTGGGGACTCACGTCAGACATGGCTACTGGCCCTGGACCCGGTTGGGCCCGGACGGGCACAGACGGGCTTAACTCTGGCGAAACTCCGGCGCAAGTCCGGCGCGTCCGCTGCTTGCGTCCGCTGCGCGGAGCTATAAGGGACTGTTAATATAGGGCGACTAGACCGCTCGGCGAATGTGCCCACACCTAAGATGGCGGCCAAAACTAGATCGAGCCCGGGGCCGGTCTAAACCCAGCACCCAGCGATCAGGGACAGATGGAAATAATTTCACTGCCTAACGAGGGTAGGAGCGAATCACAAAAGCAATTTTAAAAGCGATTTAAAAGTCCGATTTTTTTTTTTTTCCTCCTAAAAAGTAATTCTAAATGCAGGGGGGAGCGGGGAGCGGACACAAGGGATAAATCACGCACAATTCTTTAAAAATAAAGCAGCAACTGAGCGCACGACTAGCAGCCTCTCAATAATTCTAGTGGACCTACGTATATTACTTCATCCCAATAGTGTAGCTCAAGTGTTCTTTGTGGATAATGATACTCATACTAATGAAAGGGTTACAAAGGAGTTTCCAGCATTGTTTTAAGATCAAATTGAGGTAATATGTGGCTTTGTGCATAAGATGGTTCTTATAAAAGATACTCTACCCAGTATTCACAAAGTCAATAACATTCCAGTAAGTATCACGGAAGACGTAGTTGTGAATTGAGTAAGCTAAAAAAATGCTTAGGTAATTGAGCAGGTCGATTCCTCTGATTGGGTGACTTCCATTATAGTGGTCAGCAAAGCCAATGGCTTAATTAGATTATGTGTTGATGCACGATAATTTAACAAGACTATTTAGGTGGACTGATTTCCTTTACCATACATTAATGAGTTATTAGCCTTAACTAGGAATATGAATTGTTTTTTAATATTGATTTCACTGCTGCATATCATCAACTGCTGCTGCACCATGATAGTAAACACCTCACTGCTTTCATTACAACAGTTGTGTGCTTCAAACTTAAGAGGGTCCTTTTTGGTTTGGCATTTGCAGCTGTTACGTTTCTACAGCTCCTGTATACACTTTTCAAGGATATTAAGGATTTCACATTCTTCCAGGGTGACATAATAGTCATGGGAAGATACAAGAAAGATCATGATAAAACACTGATGGTAGTTTTAAGAATCCTAGAAAAGTATGGCTTAATACAGAAGCCTGTAAGTGCAAATTTGCATGGAGAAAGGACACAAAAAAGTAGTTTTTGGGAATATCCTCTAAGGAATGATTGATAAAAGCCATTAGACTTGCACTGCCACCACAAAATAACGACGAAGTTTATACTTTATTAGGTTTAGCAGAATTTTATTCAAAATGTTTTAATAGTTTTTAGTGAAAAGGCAATCACTGAAGCATGGCCTAGAATTTTTACGGTTTCAAGACTGTCAACTCACATTTGAAAATATTAAGAGAAGTATCCGTTATGCTTCATTTTTGCCACAATTTGACCCGAAGTCTAAAAGCATTGTCACAACTGATGCTAGTGTCAAGGGTTTGGGGCATAGGTGCCCCAACTAAATAAAGTAGGCGATTAAGGGCCAGATGTAGGTGGGTAAATACCGGTCGGTAACTCCGAAATTCAGTAAATTTCAGCGTTATCGACCGGTATTTAGCCATTCCTAATGTAGGTAAGGAATCGGTAAATAAGGAATCGGTAAATACCGATTCCTTAATACCGATTCCTTATTGCTCTTGCATTTAAGGAATCGGTAATACCGATTCCTTAGATGCAATGTAGGAAGCACATTAAAGAGTGCTTTTGGGCCTTAAGAAATCGGTAATTACGACCAACTTCAAGTTGGTGTTATTTACTGATTTCCTTTAAAAAAGCACTTTTTTACTTTTTTAAGAGTGCCATGTGACACACATCCATGCCCTTAGGGCATGTATGTGCGCCACATGTGCACACATGCACATTTCAAGGGTGAAAGAGGGTGTCCTTTGGACACCCTTGAAATACCTCCCGGTATTACCGATTCGGTAATACCGAATCGGTAATACTGAATGTCTTCATATTGATTCCTATGGGCCTCCAAGCCCATAGGAACGAATGGGTAGGTATTCCTTATACCGAATCTCAATTACCGATTCGGCAATAAGGAATGTTAAGGATTCGGTATTTTTTACTGAATCTTTACCTACATAGGAAATACATATTTCTTAATACCGAATCAGTAAAATTCGGTATTAAGAAATCGGTATTTCACATTTACCTACATCTGGTCCTAAATTGTTATAGCATTTGCTCCTCGTGTTTTAATACCGACAGAAGAGAAATATTCAATAGTAGAGAGGAAATCTCTGGGTTGTGCGTGTGGTCTGTAGCATTTCCATCAGTTTGTGATGGGATCCATTGTAATACTACATTGTGATCACAAGCCCCTAAACAAAGTGCTCACCACACAAGATTGTAACAATGATTAACCTAGAATTGCAAGACTCTCAATGCACGTTCTTAATTATAGCTATGCAGTACAAAATGTACTTGGAGCATGCAGTAAAGTTGGTGAGTTACTCATTGGGATGCCTCTGTCCATAAAGAAAGATACTACGTGTGACTAGGTGAGAGTAGTATTTCATCATTAACAGGTAATGAATTACAACGCATGACTGCAAAAGAATGGAAAATTTAACTGGAATAGGGTAAGGTATTGGAAAAAGTAACAGAATCTGTTTTTAATGGGTGGCCAGAGGAAAGAAAACATTAGACAAGTTTGTGATTCAGATTTGGGAAGTGCAGAGTGAACTTTGTATTGAGAACAGCATTCTGAATTTGTAGAAAATGGGACAACTTGTGTCGCCTGTTACATTACGTTATAAAATTGTCAGATGTCTTTTTATCCAGCTAAGCACTAAGAAATGTCACCTTTAACCCACTTGTTAGGTTTTCTCATTGCCCTTTGTTGAATCACCCTGCTCTCCAGGAAGGTGAGCACAGCGTGAACACTAATTGTAATCCGGTCTTTTGGTGGCGTTAACAGCAGTTTCAAATCCTCTTACGTTAGTGATACTAAATGGACCGTTAAGGTTTTTTGGAATAACCTCAGAAGATTTATCTTGGCATACATAAATGTATGCACCCTATATTTTTTTTAATTGTTTTTGGAATAATATAAAATTAATAACATTATTTAAATCAGATGTTAATTTCATATTTTTCGTTGGAGCTCAATCTCCTATATTCCCCATTGGTTTCTTTTTTATTTATTTACAGGGGGTGAACCGCTGCGATCCTCAATTGGCACTGTTTTTTATTAAAACCCTTACTGTTATCCTCATTTTACATTCTTGTCTCTTTTGCTTACCTGTCCCTTCAATATGTTTTCATCCCAATTCCTTTTTAGGTCTCGCCTACGCAGCGTGCATGCGCCACAAAAAGACCTTTTGCAATCGCTTCGGCTTTTCAGCCGAAAACGTGCACGCGTTCCATTGCCTTCAATGGCAACGTGTGCACGTGTGGTGATTGCCTTGCAGGAGCGAGCTTGACACCATATGTTTGTAATTAACTTACAAACACGTGGTGCCTCTGTCTCGCTCCCGCAAGGGAAACGCTTTGTGTGCTGTCGCACTCCCCCCACCCCTCCCACTTTTAGCGCGAGGCATGCGCGCGCTTGTTTATGTCTTATGTCAGTGTCTTTGAATCTTCAAACACCAAGCCCACTGAGCCCGCTACTTTTCCTGGGGCTGAGGCTGTCACTCTGTGTTTACGCGTTACTCCACTACCTATGAGAGTGCCATTGCTAGCCCCCTGCGCCTTATAAAGACAATACCCCTTCTAACTAGGCGCCTCACATTGCTGCTGAGGTAATCCTCCACAACACACTCTCGGCGTCCCCCATCCCTGGCCCCCATCTCCAACAGCTACACCTCCCGGGCCACACTCTGACGAAGTGACTGCGTGAGGACCACCAGCACGAGGACCATCGGTGCACAGGGCACAGGGCTCCTCACCTGCAGGAGAAGCAGCCAAAAGCAGGCAAGGGCAAGGCAAGGACAAGCAGGGGCCACCATCAGGCTCTGCAGAGGTCGCATTGGGAAGCCAGAAGCGAGAAAACAGGGAGAACGCCCAACAGGACAAGGTGTTACTTCACTTTGGAGTGCTAGGCTCAGAGGATCACACCAGGGGGGGATGAGAAGCGGAAGGTCGGCCACACCCTCTTCGGCAATGGCCCTTAGTTAACACTATGGGGTTTCTTATGACAGTGTATCAATCCTTGTGATCGCGATCTGCAATCCGTCCTCTGTCTTCTAACCACCTATGTACTAGGAGAGGTGAGATTGTGCTATGTAAAGTGCTATATAAAGTGCAGAGGTTTATAATATAGGTGGTGGAATGTTGATGGAGAGTATGATGAACAGAGCCATGGAATTGTGAAGGTGCGTTTAGAGTGGTGGGGCAGTTATAGCTTTCAGGGCAGTGGGCACGTGCATCCCCATGTTGTAGCGCAAACCGCAGCAACCTATTGCCGGCCACTTCCACACCACAGCCGGGAGAACGCAGCCTAATGCCAAGCACTCACTACGTACAGCATACAGCCTCCCCTCTCCTCTTGGCCCTTTACCTCCTCCTAGCCCCCTCTAGCTGCTCCTTACAACACACTCAGGTGGAAGGAGCAAACACTGCATCGGGGGCTGGCTGCCACTGTGCCCCCGCGGTCCCCCTTCACTGCAAGTAACAGAGGCTCGATAGACCTTTTGGATGTCGGCTCTGCCCCTCGTGTGGCCACGCCCACTAGCTTCCGCTTTCCTGAGCAATTGTGTAAATGTACTAGAAAAAGGCACAAGCATATATTGTCCCATTTGTATAGTGCCTCATTCAAGCATAAAAGATGATGCCCCCCCAGTTCATGCAATGGACTAGGCCTACTTAAATCGCACATTTACCTGTCTGCATGAGTAAAGCACATACTGTGAAGTTTGTAAAATCCCACAGGGTCATGTAAAGCAAGTTTTGTTCAATTTTCTTTGATATGTAGAAACAATGAAAATATTATACTTCAAGTTGGAACAACGTCCAAGAACAGTAGAACAGTAGAACATATAGCGCCAAGACGCCACGGCATTCGCGCGCTCTACAAATAATGACTCAAATCAAAATATATTGCTTCTCACTGGGTGATTTCGTGTGATATCAGGTGAGGCAAAGTGCAGGGGCAAAATATTTGTAATACTTTATTTTAGAGGAGATTAGACCTCTGGGCTAAACCGTCTGGGACTTCAAACTGAAATGTAATTTACTTTCCTTGCTGACCACTGAACTGATCTGAAATTAAAAATGAGTACAACCATCAATAGTAAACTCTTCAAAACCAAACTTTACTTGAATCACCTAAATCTTCTCTTCTTGTCATACCCAAGCCTCCTGTGCTGCTTCCCCGTGCCACTCACTCGAGTAATTTAGACAATGCTTCTCCGATCGTCCCCCAGTTGAAATGTGCTCTATCATCTTGCTTTAAAAGTTGTTTTAAAGACTCGTATACCTATACTTGAAGGTGGTCAAAACTATTTTCTAACTAAATCTTGCACACTTATGCCCTCCCTTACGTCCCACAACAGTGTGCTGCCTACCCTCTTAATTGCCAACTGTTTATGATGCCTGCATTTTGTCTCTCACTCAATAGGTATCATATGACTAGCATACAAAACAAGCATTGGCATAGCCAATAGGTCTCGCCTTTGGGACCTTATGTGTTTAGTTATCCAGCACAATATCCTTGGTGCAACAACATCAACTGTTGCATGGCTAAACACTTATAAGGTCCCAAAGGCTGTTCTGTTTTGTACCCGGATTTTCCCCTAAATTTTGCGTACTTTTAAAAAAAAAAATATTTTATTATGCAATAAATAGAATGTGGTTTTAACAAACCAAAACACGTTTTACAAAAGCTGCTGCCATAATTTCACTTTTTTCTCCTCTTTTATCCACAGTAAACAGTCCAGTATTTCATTTCCAACAAATATTTTTCTGTGTGCCAAAAGCATGATTTTTAAGTTAACGGCCCCAAAATAAACATGTTATGTAACACAAAATAACGAGTAACATGTTTAATATGGTCATATGTTAAATCCTTGAGGATTATGTGCCCTTCATAAATCACTTTACTTTTGACTGAGGGGCGTATTTGATTACCACCGTAATGGGAGCAGACGACCATATAAAACAGTCACATCTGGCTTGAATGGGTTACAATGAGACATAAAGAAATTAAGTGGCATATATATTTAACATCGAAGCGATAGAGCGCGGCGTTAGTCTTCTTGGCGGCACCGTATTTACAAGAATACAGTACAGCCCTGCGTTTCCCCCTGCGCTGGCGCTAAGTTTAGCTGCCTAGCAAGGAAGGCAGGCACCCTGGCACCATAGTGAAAAGGTATCTGCTTTGCAGGGGAAGATTGTTTATGTGCTGGAAGGTGTCTGTTCCTGCACATAAACAATCTTTAAATGGCGTTTTTAACTTCTACGTGTGCTACTTAATGCAGCACATATAGAAGTTGCAAAACGTCATTTTTTAAATGATTGTTTATGTGCAGGAATGCATTAACAATCCAGAACCTAATTTACTCTCCACTCTCCTCTTACTCATTGACTTAATGCTTGTCTATGACCATGTACAGTGCTCCACTGCCTTACGGCTAGGTTTGCACTACAGAAATACCGTATAAATGCATATGTAGACACTCAAAGCCTGTGGCATAAGGCATCTTGCTCCCTGATAGTACTACATCTATCTATTTGATACAAAGTTCTACTTACACATCTGTTGTTGGATGCTATCCTCATCGGGCTTCCACCTTTCCTAGTGAAGAACACTTATCAAGGTAAGTCGGGCACCACCTTCTGAACTATGATTGCAATCCCCTGTGGAGCCTCTGGAGAACCAGCCATCTCAACAGGTCTCTTCAACAAGAATTCCATGATAACAACTACCAAATTTGTGTGGATGATAAACATTTATATCTCGGTTTGGTGAAGATATCTTGCAACCATAATAACTTGGCCAACTATTTGAAGGAAACTCAACACAAACAGCTCTGCCGGAATAGCCAGAAGACAGATTATGGCTAAAGGCCTAGTGTAAACTTGACCTCTCCCTTTTGCTTGGCTTACCACTTGAAGAAGTCTACAATTTGGATGCCATACTTGTCATCCTATTCTGTTCATCCCTCCAAAATTGCCCTAGTCCTTTATTTAGGGATATCCTTCCTTGAGTATTGCAACAGATAGTTTATGAAGCTCCACAAGAGGTTTGTAGTGATTTCCAAATGGTCCAAAATGTCTCCGCTCATCTTATTTTGCCCTAATTTGGCAACAAACAGATTATACCTGCCCTCAGATCACACCGCCGGATCCTGGTCGCGGAGTGATCTTAATATAAGACACTTTGTATTGGTCACCAGTCCCTCCACCAGTAAGAATAAGGTCTTCTAACACTGGTAATTATCGGTGCATCTGAATTTTCTATCGACCCACCTGGGTAGTAAAGCTTCTATGGTATATCTCACCACACATATGTATATAATCGCTGGAAAATTATTTGCCTACTCTTGAGAGGTGAGGATGAATTGCTAGAATTTCAAAGTGATCTGAATATGTAATGGTTCCACTTAATCTACAGTCAGACTGCAGCAAACTAGACAATGAAGACTCAAACTAAGTCACTTATATTACCTGCCTGTCACCCTACTGCCTGTCAGACACAGGGTTGGACTGGCATGTAGGGCAATCAGGCAATGACCCGAAGGGCTGGCCTGTCATGCCAGTGTGTGACGATTCTTGAGCTCTTTTTGGTTCTCCTTCATGGTCTTCTAGGCCGGTTTCCTACTGTTGATTTCACATTGTGTACAGCCAGCTCAAATCCATGCAGTCGTCCATATATTGCAAAGCACTTATACAGTGTTTCTTTTCAACTTCAAAACTGCCCCGATTTGCAAATATAGGTCACTTTTCCAGTTATCTAATTCAGTTTATTTTGGTGCTATGGGCCAATTTTTTGTCCCAGTCTGACCCTGGTCAGACACCTAATACCAACATGTTGACTGCCCTCTCCCAGGCTTAAGACTCACCATCCAAACTTTCAACACAAACCAAAAAAGATCTGTGTTGAACATGTTGTCATCCTCAGATTGACAAAACCACCTAGACTGAAAATCTATGCAATGCTCATCATCTTGTACACCCCCCCCCGTACATAATGCTCTGAGGCGAAAGGCGGCGTACATCAATTCACAAAAACCTCAATAAATAAATAAAATCCATACAACAAAATTACAGTAATCATTGAATTTAATGGATAGACTTTTACAGAACACAGTTAATGAGCCAAAATCTTTTCAGAGTATTGCATGTATTATATACTGTAAATTAGAACACAAAAAAACATATATCCAGTGTGATACCAATTCCAGGTGGCCCTATCGTGGTCAGGAATTACTGGACCCTAATTATTACAACTAGCCTTGTTTACCACAGGTGCCCTGGCCCAAAACAGTATTGGACCCACAATGGATTTCCAAGTTCTCCCATTTATCACTTAACTCTCAAGACAACTCAATAAAGAAGTGCAGAGCTCACAAATTTACTTAAAAATGTACATTCAATGAATTTAAATGCTATGAGCTAGACACTCAGGGGCAGATTAACTAACAATTGGCGCGACACAACGCAGCAAGACAACTTGCTGTGCTGCGTCCAATGGAGCGGGCAGGAATGCGCCATGTCTAGCCTGCATATAGCGCATTCCTGCTCTCTCTCTGCGCCGGTGCACACAGTGTAATCTAGCGTCAGTGCAGGCACCCTTGTGCCATGGGCTGTGTTGCGTCCAATGGAGCGGGCAGGAATGCGCCATGTCTAGCCTGCATATGGCGCATTCCTGCTCTCTCTGCGCCGGTGCACACAGTGCAATCTAGCGCCAATGCAAGCACCCTTGTGCCATGGGCTGTGTTGCGTCCAATGGAGCGGGCAGGAATGCGCCATGTCTAGCCTGCATATGGCGCATTCCTGCTCTCTCTGCGCCGGTGCACACAGTGCAATCTAGCGCCAATGCAAGCACCCTTGTGCCATGGGCTGTGCTGCATCCAATGGAGCCAGGAATGCGCCATGTCTAGCCTGCATATGGCCATTCCTGCTCTCTCTCTGCGCCGGTGCACACAGTGCAATCTAGCGCCAATGCAGGCACCCTTGTGCCATGGGCTGTGCTGCGTCCAATGGAGCGGGCAGGAATGCGCCATGTCTAGCCTGCATATGGCACATTCCTACTCTCTCTCTGCGCCGGTGCACACAGTTTAATCTAGCGCCAATGCAGGCACCCTTGTGCCATAGTGTAAGCGTGCCTACGTTACAGGCAGGATTGTCTTGTGCAGGAATGGGACCCTTGTTGCACAAAAACAATCCTTTGTGGCATTGAAAGAGGAAACAAAATGAGGAGAAATAAACATATTTCTCCTCGTTACGCCTCACATGTGAAAGCATAGCATTTTCACGCGTTGACAGGTTTACTAGTGTTAGTCGATCTGGAATTGCGCCAAAAAAACGTTAGTGGATGTGTGGGACCACCACGCTGCACTTATGGTATGCCTTCCCAGTGCAAAATACCTCACGGCAGCGACTCGTGCTGCTATGCGTTACTTGTGTGTCGCAAGGGCAACACAAGCCTTTGATGAATCTTGCCCTCAGAACACAGCCACTGTTCGATGTTTAGAAAAAAAAGACTTCACTTTATACGCAATTCAATAACACAGAAAAGCAAGGTCAGCAAAGCAAGAATTCTCCATGCAGATGTTATTATAGCGCCTAAATACTCAGTGCAAGATGTTGCTATAGTGCCAAAGTGTTTGCACATGTTATTCCATGGTGCTTCAAAATACTGTGTCTGTGGTGATGGCAATTAAAAGCACAGCACTGAAGCTGGGTTCCTGGCTTGGCAGTGTCCAGTGGTCACCCACTCTGGTTGCTGCTGTTCGAAGAGAAATCTATCAGTCTACTGTATCTTGACCGAAGAGTAGGTCCCTGATCAAATCTCACAAGTTTTTGATGTCTCTGGGCAAACACTTGGAACCAAACCAATGCCCATCCCCCAAAATGGATACATTAGCCCACCAAGACCTGACTCAGATGGGAACAGGTGTCGATCGTCTTGAAATAGGCAGAGTTCGTGGAATGGGAGTCCAAAATGTTGTTTGGACTGAATTTGTTTCAATTGCCTGTCAGCAGGAATATTACTTAGGAGCCATTCATCTGAAAATTGTTGGTTGTTCTTACATATTTCCAATGCTGGGGAGTCCAGCAACCTTGACTTCTAAGTTCGGGGGAGCGTGGGAAAATATGGACTGAAGTTTCAAATGCTAATATCCCTACAACCACAGAATGAATTTGAACATGGTGTGTGGACCTGCGATCAGTCAGTGTGCATATCACCAGCTACATCACTGACGGCCCCCAAGGCCCCCGCAAAGAAACAGCAGATGCTGTTAAAAGCAAAAGTTATTTCTAACCACAGCGCCTCTTCCGAGGTCAGCGCCAAGTGCGGCTGCACCGGTCGCACTGTCCTAAAGCAGGGCCTGCATGGCTGACACAGGAAGGCTAAACAAACAATGGCATTTAAGCACAGAGAGAAACCTACCTGTACATAAGAGTCCTTATTATTTTGCTTTTCAGAAACAAACTCCTACTTGTGGGTTTCTTTCAGAAAAGCAAAACAAAATGTTAAGCGGGTCCAGAAAGCACGATGGCGCTCGAGACTGAGCCGTAGCGAACGAGCATCCGCTAATGCGGTACATGCACTTTTGTCTCACAGATCGCCAGCAGGCAGGTGGGCATTTCAAAATGTGGGGGTCAGGCCTTCTCGCAAGTGATAGTGGCTGGTCCGTCCACCAGCTTGGTAAGGTGGCAGGCCACTCACGGGCTTTCAAGGTTTCAGGTCCTGGTCCGACCGGAGGTCAGCAGCCAATCTGTATTTCCTCAACTGCACTTGTGCAAGGTCTATCCTTGGTCAATCAATCAATCAATCAATCAATCAATCAATCAATCAATCAATCAATCAATCAGCATTTGTATAGCGCAGCACTGTCGCCCCTGGGGCATCTGGGTGCTGTGAGGGGTCTTGGAACAAAGGTCTAGTCCATAGGTACTCACAAACATTGGCACGGGGGCCACAAAGTACGGTCTGAAGGGCCACCCTGATGCCTGCTGGGTGGCGGTAGGGGGCCTGGGTGGGTCAGGGATTGTGAAAGGAGGTCTAAAAATATGTTAAATAAACGGGCTAGTATTTATTTGTCGGATAATAAATGCTTACCTGTTTATTTAACATTTGTTCCTAAATATTAGTGCTCAGCAATTTAACAGCAGCTCATGCTGCTGTTCACCGGGGGTGCAGCTAAGGTCAAGAGGGCCGCAAGCGGCCCCCGGGCCGTACTCTGAGTATCACTGGTCTAATCAAACTGGCCAGTAGCTATTCCCCAAGCTGAGCGATAGTAGAGAGCGGTCCTGCAGTCGAATACTAGAAACAGGAGTCTATCCAGAGCGGGTTTCAAGAGGCTTAAGTAAGGATGCTTAATCCTCCCATTCTAAAGGGCACATCTCTTGCCTTGCGATGCAGACCAGGCAGGAAACGCGGTGGAGCAACAGGTTCTGTGGCAGAAGAACTGCAGACAACTTCAAAGAGGGAATCCTGACACCCTTATCCTACGGGACACTCACAGGCACATGCATCAAAAAGAGAGTTTGCGAGTCCTTATTTGCGAATTTTAAGGAATCGCAAATAAAGACTCGCAAAACACGATGCAACAAAAACATTGCGAGAATATTGCGAATCGCTAAAAATCGCTAAATAAATTGCGATTTCGGCATTTGCGAACTCGCTATTAGCGATTTCGCAATTAGCGAAATCGCTAATACCGAAGTCGCTTTTTGATGCATCCTGATGACATCACAACCAGGAAGTGAGCAGCACCAGCCTCATTTCCAGTGCACAGTGTCAGGGAGAGGAGGGAGCTGGCTCTGGGAGCTGAACAGGAGTGTGACAGAGACAGAAGAACAACTTTTGCTATCAAATGGAAGCCTCACAAACAGCAGAGGAGAGCCAAACAGGCAGGAAACGCAAAATTAAATTTGCAGAAAAAGAAATTGACACCCTCATTGAGGGAGTAGTCCACAGCCATGACAAGCTGTTTGGAAAGGCATCATTGAAAGTGGCAGAGCAGGAGAAAAGGAAAATCTGGCTCCGGATCCAAAACAGGGTCAATGCCATTGGGGTGACACACCGCACCATTGAAGAACTCAAAAAACGATGGTACGACTTGCGCAGTCGGGCTAAGGTGCGCATAGCTGACCGCCTGAAGGAGGCAAAGAAGACAGGAGGGGGAACACCAACAGACACTGGGAACACTCCCATGGAGGACTTGATTGAATCCACCATCCAGCCAGAAGCTGTTGTTGGTGTGACCCAGCTGGACACGTCCGGAGCAGCAAACACATCTGAAGGTAAGATGAATGTATGTTTTCTTAGTGTTACAAAATGTAAAGGTAGAACTCGACCACAGTACAGCCCAAGTGCAGACCCTGAACATCCAGTACACAATGCGTTCAGTAGGTGAGGGGCATTATGGGAGATGTAGTCAGGTCAAGCAGTTAAAATGTCAAATCTCAGAGTAACAACCCAAAAAAGCTTAATAGAGTATAAAATCATTTACAAAGGCAGATATTTATTACTGTGCAATTAATATCACAGACATGAAATAATACAGTGTTGCACTGTTTCACCTCACAGATGCGCAACGTGTAGAAGATGTGGATAGCGATTCCCCAGACATGCAGGACACCAGCGCAGGTGAACAGATGGACACACCTGTGGTGCAAATAAATCCCTCACGTCCAACAAAGTCACGCAGGGCTACTGTTCCATCCCTAGTCACCATGGAGTGTGAAGATGATGAGGCTGATGCAACACCAGGTGGCAGCCATGGCCAGACAACTTCCATCACAAAAACACAACCACAGGTCCCCAGAACTAATCACAGAGCCCGGCGTAGGAGAGGAAGAGCACTCAGGACACAGCAGGAGGAGCAACCAAGTGATGTCTGGGGTGGTCTTGAGGGACAGATGCTCCGTATGCAGCGCCTGCAGACAAAAAACACACGATTAGTACAATTGCAAGTTGGCAAGATGGCTTGCAACATAGCAGTACTGTCAGAAAGTGTGCAGCAACTGAGCAAGGTGATGCATGAGGGAAATGTATCCCAGAAGAGACAGCATCGTCAACTAATGGTGCAATTGAAAATGTTTGCTAAATCAAACAATAGATTGGCCACGACAACTGCACTGCTGGCGCGTAGGTCTGTGACCATGCAAACTGAAATGTGCCATTGGAGCGGCGATGTGGCTAAAGCACTGGACCAGGTCACCAATGCAGTTGATTTGCTAAATGCTTCCACAATTGCGGCCAACAATTCGACGCCCGAAGAGGGTAGTGAGGGTGGCTCAAGCCTAAGTAGTGTGGCTGTTCCAGTCCGCACTGCAGGAAGACGCAACACACGCAGCAGTACCCCCGCCGCTTCCAACATAACGGATGACAATGCTGGGTCTGACAGGCGTCTGGGTGTTCGTGGGAAAAAGCGCTAGACTGGCATGTACAAGTGCATTCCACTATGGTGACGTAACCATTTATTTGGATTTGACTTTTCACAGACTGACAAGTGAATTGACATTTGCAAACCACTTATGTCCATTGCACTGGTCAGATTACAAGTGTGCTTGAACACTCATGGCAATTTTATTTAATTAAAGAATACTTTGATAGCAATAGTCAGTTTCTGTGTCATCATTACTCACCTCAGAAATAATTTTGTGTGATGTCAAATCTTCTCCTACGCCCTTCTGCTGCGCCTGCCCCTTGTGCTGCATGGTGTTGTGGCACTTGCTGGTTCCCATCCTCCGAATCGCTGTCAGACACCTCGATGTCCATTCCTCCCCTTGTCGCTATGTTGTGCAGCATGGCACATGCCGCTACTATCTTGCAGCATTGTTCAGGGTTGTACTTCAGTGCTCCACCGGTCTTATGTAGACATCTGAATCGGCTCTTCAACAGCCCAAATGTGCGCTCTATGATGTTCCTTGTCGACATATGTGCTGCATTGTACCTCTGTTGATTGGCAGTTGTGGGATTGAGGTAAGGCGTCATTAGGTAATTACGCAAGGCGTATGCGCTGTCACCTACATGTAATGGAGCAAAGAGTCAGTGGCAGCTTCACATTGACATACGTACAATGACAGTGATAAACTATAACACATATTTACCAAGCAGATGTCCCTCTCCAAATTCTCCCCTGACAAGACGGGTGTGTATGCCACTTTGCCTGAAGATATAAGAGTCATGTGCACTCCCTGGAAATTGCGCAACAATGTCAGTGATAATGTTTTTGGCATTGCAAACGACCTGAATATTGAGGGAATGGTAACATTTCCTATTTCTATATATATATTCCTGTGTTGCAGGGGGACATATTGCAACGTGGGTGCAATCAATACAACCCAAAACATGTGGGAAACGAGCTATCTGGTAGAACTCCTGTTTGGTTTTTGCAAGGTCAAGCGCGGTGGTAGGGAACTTGATATGAGACCCGATCACGGCCATCATGGCATCAAGGAATGCTTTCAATATTCTTGAAAGTGCGCTTTGTGACACACCTCCCGCAACAGCAATGACCCCCTGAAAACTGCCTGACGCCAGAAGGTGTAGGCAACATAGGACCTGCACATGCGTTGGGATGGCATTGGTCCTACGTGTCTGTCGTTGCATTATGGGGTCCAATTCATTGATTAGATCATGGATCATTGCTGCATTGAGCCTATACTTGTCGTATATCTCATCCTCTTGCTGGCCTAGCAAAGTTATGCGGACTCTGAAGATGCGCTCATTCATTCGCCTCCGTCTCTGTGCGGCAGCCTGCAGCCTCATCCTCCTCGCCATCAGGTAAATCCCTGCCATTGTGAACAGTGCTGGCTCATTCTGGGTGTGTTTAAATGGGTTTCAGTTGGTTTTCACCTGTCTGTGATTTGCACTCATGATTACCACCTGGTTGTGATCCTTCTTATTTAGCGATCGCTAATTTGCGATTTTCATGGAAATCGCTATTTGCGATTTGTCATGCATACATTTAGCGAATCGTTGTTTGCGATTCGCTAATTGGGACACGCTAATACCGATTCGCTATTTGATTCGCAGAATGTTTTGCGATTCCTTATATTTGCGAAATAATGGATTTTCGCAAATATACAGTTGATGCATTTCAACACTGACTTTTGCGATCGCAAACGGCCTATTTTTGCGATTCGCACCGTTTGCGATCGCAAAAAGGTTTGATGCATGTGCCTGTAAGTCTCTACATCAGGACACTAGGAGGGTCTAAGATTTAACGCGGTGTTTCCATCACAAATGTGTCGCAAAACAAAGCTAAAACTTTTTTTACTAATTTACTTTTAAGCGATAAACTTGTTTAGTGCTGGAAAACACTCAAAAGTAGTGCACAGCAGCGCACAGCACTGCTTTGCCTTGCTTAGAGCCGAGGGTGCGTACCATGGGTGGTGTGTGGGTCCACCCACGGTTTCTAATGCTAAACCCTATTTACTTAAAAGAGTAGACAGATTTTAGCATGAGAAAAGAGCACCCATTTCAAATAGGCGCTATGAAGAAGAAATGCTTTCATTTACCCTTCCTTTCCCGACTGTGTATGTGTACTGTGCTGTGTAGCACACCTACAAAGTGGGAAAAGGTTTAAAGTTAGTCTGAGTGCAGTATTTTGTACTGAAAGGCTAACTGTGCATTACACAACCTATGCTAGACTCACGCAGACACCCTTGCACTATGGTGCGAAGGTGTGTGCGTGGGGCACGGCAGCTCATTTCAGCACCGGCGCTAGAGAGAGGGGAGGAGAGCGCCATATTTAAGGAAATAGAGCGCTCTCAAGCTCTCTTCTTCTCATCTTTTTTGCCTTCTACCCCATAGAGGTAGGATACAAAGGAGCAGATGCACACAATACGTCTAAATGCATTATCTCCTGCACCCAATAAACAAAACACACAGGCCCCACATCCCATTCTTCACCATGCACACAGAATGCATCAAAGCTCCCTTCGCCCCATGCAGATGGAAGTGAAAGGCCTCGGATAGGGCACTGGCAGACCCTTTCCACAGGGAAGGCCAGTATGAATCTCCCCATGAGATTAAATGATGCTTTCACCACTGCCTTCTCCCCCAAAAGCAGGGGGAGGGAGAACAATGACCACTCTCTCAAAAGAGTGGGGACATGGTGAGCACACCTTGCCCTTAGGGTAACCCTCTGGGGTCTCAGTCCATGTGCCAGGGAAACCCAACAGATAGATTGTTGGGCTCACTGGGAGAAAAAGTAAAAACACATCAATGCACAACAAGGGGAAATGAGATAGAGCAGGGGGAGGGGCTGCGCCGAGGAGCCATTCAGGGGAGTTTCCATATCAAGACACCAAATATTAAAGTGAAATGAGAGCGGCGGTGGAGGAGAGCGGGTAGAGCTGAATCTATGGGAGGCTTGTGATATTCAGAGCTCATGATTCTCCTCAAGGCATACGGTGCTCATGTATCCCTAAAATTGTTGTAGTTATTAGCATTCTTTCAATGAACTGAATTTCCTTTTACCATGACTATTTGCCAACGATGTGAAAGTATAAGGCATAGGTGTGGTACATTCTCAAGGTCTTAATATCTATCTGATAATGCACTCAGCTTGCCCTGCCCTGGTTGCCTCTGTGCAGTGGAAGATGCATCTGTTGCACAGCACTTTAAGGTCTGGCCTAGTCTGACCAGTGCTTGACAAAAACTATAAGTACATAAATGGCAGTAATATCTTTTATTAAATCCTATGTTTTGCTTGAGGTTCAACATTAAGATCACATCCCTATGTGAACTTCTTTGACCTCATTTTGGTCAGGCAACAATTTTGGCTCACTTGGTCTTAAAAGGTGCAAGCGCCTTCCTGAGTCCTGCACCCACCGCTCCTATTTTAAGGTGCCTTGGCATCCACCTCGGACTCACTTAGTCCCCTGCGGATGCTGAACTTGTCGCCTTTGTGTATTTTTAAATGCCAGAGCACTCTACTTTATTTGTTGATAAACAAAGCAAGCGCTCACTTGCCAGCAAGTCCATTTGGCTTCTAACTTGCCTCAAATGGATTTTGGTTCCGGGCATCAGATGCAAGCCAGGCTGTAAAATAATCACGCCCTCCAAGGTGGCATGGATTTTCGATGCCCAATTTCAATCAGCACTCTCTGCATGATTCGCAGACGCAAAGCACTCTATTGCTGTATAGCTAAGTTTGGGATTTATTAAACTGACACATGCATACATGATGCACACTCTTCACATTTAACATCCCAGACTACAGGAGTAAATGTATCCAGACAACTATTTCCTGTCTGCAGATAAGTGATGACCTCTAACCCCTGCTTTATTTCCAACCCTCTGCCTAGAACTCTGGTACTGTCTGTGAGGTCGGCTTCACCCAGGTCTACCGACGACTCTTCATTGCACACCTCCCACACCCTTGAAGACATTAGGAAGGACTCGCATGAGCCCCGCCTAACCAGTGAGCAAGACACCAGCTCAGGAGTACCCTCCGGAGGTCCAGAAGATCTGGATCCATCAGTAGCGGCCCGTCATCATGGGCGGCGGGACTCTGCCCCTCTCCATTTTCCAAAGCTTGGTCAGTGTCTGTCAGCGTCACAGGCATTCACCATGTCAGGGTCAGTCAGTCAGGCGCTTTACATGCACTAAGTTACAGGTGTCCGGCAGCCTGAGCCAGGCTTTGACGTGCTGAAGATTTCACAGCCCTGAGGGCAGTAACCTCATGAGCCCGTCAAAGCCCTGCGAGGTTCTTCCCCTAGGACGAGCTGAAGCGTCACCAATAGAGACAGCTCTGGGCGCTTCTGGTTTAACTCCTGAAGTGCTCATGGCTGCCTGTCTATCAATGACACCTCCTAACAGAGTGGGGTCAACAAGTCTCACCGAGCCCACTCTGTAGGGAGTGAGGGAAGGTTTTAATCTCATTGGCTGACCCATGACAAGGCTAGCCAATGAGAGGAGGTGGTGGGATCTTCTACTATTCCCTTCCCCCAAGGGTAGGAAGGGTCCAACTCCTACCACTGCCTTCTGCTGCCCCCTTCTGCCACTCTGTGGTTCTGCTGTCACCGCTGCGGCCAGGTAAGTATTGTTTTTAATATCAGGATGCATGCGTATAAGTATGCATGTATGTGTATTTACATGTGCTTGTGAATGGTGGGTGTGAGTTTTTGTGCTTGGGAATGGATTGGTGTGAGAGAGGGGGATTGTGAATGGTGGGTGTGAGAGAGGGTGATTGTGAAAAGTGGGTCTGAGCAATGGCGCTTGTGAATGGCTGATGCGCTTGTAGATGGTCTGTGTGTAAATATGTGTGTGTGCTTGTGAGTGGGTAAGAGGAAATGAGTGTGCACGTGTGCCTGCTGCTACTGGTAAGAATTACAAGATGCCACTGGGATCTGTGATACATTTTCAAGAGATTTTGCAAGACAAATTTACTTACAATTAACCTAGCCAGTTTTTATCCTGACATAACACTGGGCCTCCTCGACCTACACGGGAGATTGCCGCCGTAGGTTTTACCTCCTCCATATGACAATTTCTTGCTAGAAACGATTACAGAAAATTGAAATTCCCTGCCTTCCATTTAGGGAAGAGATTGACCTTTCCAGATCCATCCACTGTGCATGTGGTTCAATGGGCTGAGCCCAGATGTAGGATCCAGGCAGAATGTGCATCCTAAGTCTACAGGATTCTCCAGTCTGCTCTGAATGCCCCTGAACTACTGGATGCCCCCGGGGAGATTTGTGTGGCAAAGTGGACATCCTGCAGGCCATTTCCACTCTCCTGCTTCTGCTTCGGTGATTATTGAAGGTAAGTGGTGTTTGAGGTGGACTAAGCAGCAGTAGGAAGGTCGTGCGTGGGAGGAAAAGTGTGATCCTGGTATGTATTCATAGCAAGAGAGCCAACAGCTGTCCAGAAGTAATCATTCGACCTTTGCAATGCCACTCATTTCATGTTGGATTCTGGAATTGGGTGGGCCTCGGCCCAACGCTTTTTGATTATTCCTCGGATTGGGAGTCAGCCGCCGTCTCCGTATGTGACCCAGTTTGAGGTGGAATCAGACAAGAACAATACCTTGATCTCCCTTATAATTTATCTAGAGTTTTCTTAGGGAGATATTTATACCAAATTAGTCACCACTGAAGATATGTAGAAATATAATTTCATCCGCACACTTATTCAAGGCAAAATCCAATAGCACATAACTTGTTCTTAACAATAGAGTATTACTCAAGGCAAAATCCAATATCAATTAAAATCAATAAAATATTTTCAATCACAACAAAGTAATTCCAACCTAAACTGTTCTTGACAATAAAGTATTTTCAACCACAACAAAGTAATTCCAGCTGACACGTGTTTCGCAGCATGTGCCTGCTGCTTCTTCAGGGCTAATAGTATCAAGCTACTGAGTTTCCTATAATAATGCTGCTTCTGGGTTTGTGTTGTTATTCCTCCTCCCACGTTTCGTTCATATGCTTTGGAGTTGAGTGTATTCTACTGCTTTTGTAACCAATTTGCAATGTGTTCCTCACCTTATGATAGTCAGAGAAAGATATAAAGAGTCCTAATGCATCTCGGACACCACTTTTCTAAAAACTTGCCTTCGCTTCCTGATCGACGTATTGCCACACCTCACATTGACATTGCATAGCATAGCTTATACTCTCCGCACTCCTGCTGGTTGGGGTGGTAACAGTTTGTCAAGGCTGGGTCTGTTGGTTGTTTGTTCTCCTGGTCTTGCATTCTACCTCATTCTCTGTCAGAGATCAGGTTTAGTTCCACTTTCTAAATGCGAGTGGCGTAAGAAGTGAGTAGTGGTTCGGAATTTTTCCTAGGTTCGCACTACTCCACCCCTCCGCATCCCCCACCTCATGCTCGATTAATGTCCTGGCCTGACCCACACCTTTTGAGCCTGACCTGTGAACACGTAGATGAACACCTGAGGTTTCAGCAGGAAGGGAGTTTCCAAGCTCTGTTGTCTTGCACTCTTCCACAGGCTTCCACAAAAAGTCCCATTCTAATCAATAAAGTAATGAAAAACGTTATACTTTGCAGGCCAAATCTACATGCATTAAGATCAATTAATGAGATAGACATCCAGGTGAGGTGGGGAACAGAACAGGTGCAGATTGTTTCAGCACCTGCGCATGACATTTTAGGATTTTCGTTTCATTCCATTGCTTCACATTGTAGTCCATGCTGCATAAGAACTAATGCACCTGAGTTTAGCGTAAAAGGGGGCCTTATTTACAAGGCAACGTAAATCCAGCGTTAATCCACGTTAAGTGGTGTAACACTGCCTTGTTAATAAGGCAAAGCCCCGTTTGTCACCACAACGTCTGAAAAAGGGACGTTGTGGTGGCAGTAAGGGCTTGTAAATATGCCCGTAGTTCCAATCGCAGTGTATCGCAACAGAGTGCATGTCGATGAAAGCATGATACAGTATGTATGGTGATAAAGTACTGCAATGTTTGAACCCAAGGCATTCCATCCAGCAGAGGGTTCACCAAAACATGTGCAACATGTGTGGAAATGAAGTCAAGCTAAGTGGTTTAAGGGTGATAGAATGATACTTCGTGGAGACACTCTATCACGTGACTGGGTATGTTCTGTAGAGGGATCCAAGTTACTGAGCCTTTGCCAGCTGCAAGAAGTAGTGTGCTAACCCCTCTCATGCTGTGCCTTTGTGCAGACGCCATGCTGCAAGAACTTCATACGCTGCTAATGCAGAGAGACATACAGATACAGCGACAGAGCACATATTTTGGCATGTTTATTTTGTTTTAATTGTTTTTGTTTCTTTAGAGATTTTTATATACTACTGCTACCATGAAGAGTGAGAGTGACATAGCACTTTAGAAAAAAGAGTGATAGGTTACGAACTTACTCAACTACTGATAGTGTAGGAAGAAAAACATGACAAATACATTAGTGAAGTAAGTGAGAGCTATATGTTCGTGGTTGGCATCACTATTACCATAGGACATTTCCAATAATTATCCATTCGCAGTTGGCAGTGATTCCATTGGGTAGTTATAGTTAGAATCGGGTTTTCAAAGGAAATACCTTTTATGTGTTGCTAATAACTTTGGCACCATTTGACGAACCTCCATAAAACGTTCCAAAACAAGTGCCTGACTAGTTTGAGTATGGAAAGTTTCAGGGTGATCCATCAAGCAGGGTCCAAGATAAATGGAGGGGAGTCCCAAAACAATTTTTTCCCATCAATTAAGCCACAGCTACACCCCAAATCACTGAACAGACAAACCAAATTTGGCAGAAAGCTAGATTTTGGTCCATAAAGAGTGTTTTTTGTGATTTGGTGTCCATTCAGTAGTTTTTGAACAATTAATGCCCAAAAACTTAGTATATTTCATGCCACGGGAGACCCAACAGATCCCAAGCATTTTAGGACTTGGGATTCAGTACTGAGTTCTAACAAATTTGCAAACAAAACATAAGAGGGGAAAGGGTAAGGACACCCTAACCCCTGCAGCCAAAAGGGTGCACATGATCCCCCTTCCGAGCCTTTGAGAGGCCCCTGAAACCCCATTCGCCTGGGCCGAAATGTAGGAGAGGGGGCTGCGTGGACCTCCTCTACAAGCTTAAAAAGTCCCTGGGAACCCCATTAACCAGGGACAAAATTTATCAAAAAGAGGTTGGAGTTGGACTACATCCCTCCCCAGCTCAAAAAGGCCCCAGGGACCTCATTCTCTGGGGCGAGTAATTAATGAATTCCTTCAAAATATAAATAAAAGGGGAGGAGGGCTGCAGGCTGGTGGGTGTACCGGGTGGGCACCGGGGCACACAACAATTATAAAAAATGTCCCCAGGGATGGGGTCCCCGATGTCCCCGATAGCTATGGGTGGGGAACCCCTTTCCCCTTTTTATTAAAACATGGTCCCAGGGGATGGGGCCCCAAGCACCTAATGAGGCTCAGGGGGGCACATGGACCCCTCCCCTTTGTTAATGAAATTTAGCCCGGGGAATGGGGTCTCCGGGGCCTATTAGGACTTGTGGAGGTGAGCTGTACATCCCTTCCCCTTAATGTATATGAGCTGGCCCTGGGGGATGAAGTCACCGGGCCCGAAGGCAACCCTATTCTGCACACGCCAAAGTCTGTGTGCGGTGTTGCATTGGCAGCCTGAAAGGGAGGGGGGTTGGCTGCCTTCAGGTGCGTTAGCCACAGTGTCTGGTCATGGCTTAAGGCGTGCACAGCATGGGGTTGGCTGCTGCCTGCGGGGACGCTGGCCTCAACTCTATGCCAATGTATGCCACTCTACTTCACTCGATTGTACACCATTCCTCTCCACTGTACTCTAGTCTATATTCTAGTCCATGCTACCCCACTCCACACCACTGTACTCCACTGCACTGAACACCACTGTACTGTCTGTCACTTTATTCTAGTCAGCATCACTCTACTCTACGTTACTTCATTGTATGCCACTCTACTCTACACTGCAATACAATGTGAGAGGGTTAGAAAAGGATAAAGGAAGATGGCGCTCAAGCGTGTGCACTAAGAGTAGTTACTAGCAAAAGAATCGTTTGTATACGGTGCTAACAGGTCAGGGGTACTAACCCAGAAAAAGCCCCTGTGAACAAGTGGGTCTGACCCACTCAAGGAAACAGACAAAGAGGTCCTGTGCACACGTTTCTGGATAATACTTTCGTTAGAAATGATAGAGGAATGAAAAAGGCTTAAAGCTCGTAGGATATTGAAATGACGAAGGTCGACATCAAGAGTCTCAATGCAAAGTATTTTTTATGTATGTCGGTATCTGACCAATACATAATACAAACAAATCAGCCGACACGTGTTTCGTCACACCGTGTAAAGATGAGACTCTTCAGGGCTGAGAAGGACATAAAGCAGAAACTCAAATGAGTAAAATTGTAAATACCAAACAAATACAAAGAAAATTAAATAATAAAAATTGTACATAAGCTGGTTCGAAAACGTGGAAAAATGAATCACAATGCAAGGTGCAACCTATGCATACCAGAGTGAGCCAAAAGAGAGAGGAAAACATAGAAGACAGAAATCATAGAACCGGGAAGGCACCATGGAGTAATTGGCATTTCCTAGGAAAAATCCAAAGGTGAAAGGAGGGAAACGGAATAATAATAAAAGACCCGATAGGAAAGGTATGTCAGTGAAAGGGTACTAGTTGCGTGAAAATTACACCAAATATAGGTATATGAAAAAACAATAATCAACAGAATGCAATCGGTGGTTGACCAGGTAAACGCATGGAGGTCAGTTAGAAAGACAGAATAATAAAGGAGAAAAAGGCGGCCAACACAGCACGTGACAGTACTATCAAGAGCATGAGGAAGCAATAATCAGCATAAGTGTGATGCAAATCATGAAATACAACAAAAAGCACACAAGAAAGCACTGTTTAGAAAACGAAAACTTGCAATAATTGAAGAAGTAGGAATAAGCCGCTAGATGAATTAATGGAGTAAAAACAAGACCATAGTCACAAAAAGCATCAGGAATTCTGTAAGTACAAAGGGTAGGAAAAGACAAATGTTGAATAAATAATGAAAATTGCAAGAGCATGGTATCAAAAGATTAGGTGGTACAGCGAGCAAAATGACAGCGTGATGCCTGTAGATACCGAGGAACCGGCATAGTATAATGACTGTTGCAAACAAAATGGTCAAATGTTAATGTGAAATTACAGGATCACGAGATCAAAATTGCAATTCAGACAAGCAACGGGAAAACCAAAATAAGGGAGCAAACGATTGAAGAATGACAAGAACATAAACATATACAACAGTAAAAACCCGTTCGGTGAGTGTCGGCGAGGCTAGGGGGAGCGGGTCCCGAACTTACAGTAAATAAAGCAGCGAGAAGGAGTGGTGAGAAAGATACATGTGAAACGAAATAAGTAAAGGAACAAATACCTGGTTGGGCAGTAGAGTATGTGCATAAAGACCGATCCTGGGCGTGAGAAACAAGGGTGTAGTACGAAGGATCGACCTCACAGCATCGTGAAGTAAGGGGCGAAGAGGGCAAACCATAAGGGTAAAATGGCTCTACAATCTATGGAAGCAAAAACAGAGTCAGCCTAGTGCTTGTCTGGTGTGCGGGAAAGGGTGTAATAGGGAAGGGGCTTTCCGGGTAAGCAGAGGATCGCAGAGTAAAGGATCCACCGTTCTCCAGGGTGTGGGAACAGCACGGTGAAGGAACCGGAAGTATAAATAGGAGGTGCACGTATGCCGGCAATAACAACTGAAACGTGCAGTGCCCACGGAATCATGGCTAAGCGGAAGTGAGGACGTAAGGGACCAAGTGGTGTAGGTGACGCGTGAATGGGTCGGAAGGCTCGTGGTGGTGAGCGCGCGGAAACGAGACAACAAAAATAGAAGTACAGGATCCAAATAGAGGTTTGGATACAACATACAGTCTGAAGTTTAGAAAATTGGGTAATAAAAAGAGAAAATTGTGATAAAAGCACACACAACACAAACAAAGAATAGTAAAGATCAGTCATTTTTCTATATTTTTCTATATTTGCTCTCTCATTTGCCCCGATACGCTTTTTCTTGCTCCTCCTCATTGCTGTCTCTACCAACTGACAGAGCGCTTGACTCCCTTCTGGCGCTGTTCTATTTAACTGATCTTTACTATTCTTTGTTTGTGTCTTTTATTATTATTCCGTTTCTCTCCTTTCACCTTTGGATTTTTCCTAGGAAATGCCAATTACTCCATGGTGCCTTCCCGGTTCTATGATTTCTGTCTTCTATGTTTTCCTCTCTCTTTTGGCTCACTCTGGTATGCATAGGTTGCACCTTGCATTGTGATTCATTTTTCCACGTTTTCGAACCAGCTTATGTACAATTTTTATTATTTAATTTTATTTGTATTTGTTTGGTATTTACAATTTTACTCATTTGAGTTTCTGCTTTATGTCCTTCTCAGCCCTGAAGAGTCTCATCTTTACACGGTGTGACGAAACACGTGTCGGCTGATTTGTTTGTATTATGTATTGGTCAGATACCGACATACATAAAAAATACTTTGCATTGAGACTCTTGATGTCGACCTTCGTCATTTCAATATCCTACGAGCTTTAAGCCTTTTTCATTCCTCTATCATTTCTAACGAAAGTATTATCCAGAAACGTGTGCACAGGACCTCTTTGTCTACTCTAAACTGCACTCTGGTCTACACCACTGCACTCTATGCCACTCTACTCTATGGCACTCTACTCTACCCCACTTCATTTTACCATACTTCACTGTATGCCACTATACTGTACGCCGCTCTACTACACACCACTTGAACCCTCTGCACTGTACTTCACTCTATGCTACTCTACACCCTTCTACTCTACTCTGCAGCACTCTACTCTACACCACTTCACTCTATGCCACTGTACTCTACTCTGCAGAATACTACTCTGTCCCATTTCTTTCTATGTGACTCTACTGTACTTTGCTATACTCTATGCCACTCCATTGTACACCACTCTACTGTATGCCACTCTACTATATGCAACTCTACTCATCTCCACTCTATGTCATTCTACTATATTCCACTGTTCTCCACTCCATTCTATGCCACTGTACTCCACTGTACTCTACTTCACTCTGCTCTATTGCGCTGTACTCTGCACCGTGGCACTCCATGTCACTCTACTGTACGCCACTCTCTTCTAAAACACTCTGGGCATACTCATCCCACTTAGGGCGTAAATTGCTGCGGCAACAAATAATGGATTCATGTCCATCAATTATTCTTTTTGTATTTGTCGTCCTAAGTTGGAAGGGTATGCCCAGACGTGGTACTGGAGTGAAGGTAGCCTTGCTGATAAAGGGTGATACACTGATACCGGTCCTAGGATGCTTGTTTCTGTTCTTGGGAGGACTTGGCCTGGTAGTTCGGGCTGGACTGTTCCCATGGGGAGCAGGGTCAAGACTGATTTGCATATGGCTGGGTCTAAACTGGAAAGGCATGGTGTGCAAAAAAACGATGGATTTAGGCCCAGATCTCTGTACTGGGGGTGAATGTTTGACATTGTTTCAGCATTCCATCCATCAATTGTTATTTTTGCGATTATCTGTTTATTAAAGGCACCCTGCCCTCTTCTTTTCTTGTAAGACCGGACTCTGCCTATGAGATCCCAGATGGGCAAAGCAAGTGTCCTTAGTGAAACAAATTCCTCTGAAGCAAGCATGTGACCTCCCTGGCACAGAGAGCTGAATGGGTCCTGTTTGTAATGTCTTGGTGAGGAACCATGAGAAAGGTGTCCTTATGATGTCTGCGAAGCATGTGAAGAATTGCCGTGGCAATCATACTGTCCTAGTACAGTGGTGTACTCAAATATGTGTGAATAAACCTATCAACTCATTCTGGGCCTAATCTGGATGCTATACTACATATAAATACAGAAACTAAAGGCACACTGTCACAATAGGCAAACATGAACAATACATTGTTAGAAAAACATATTTATTGTGCGACCAAGCAACTCAAGGAAATTTTGTGGGCCCTAGGCCACTACCGAATGGTGGAAACATGCGAAGCACTAAAGAATTACGGGGCTTATTTATAAACTCCTTGCGCCGCCGGTGCATCACTTTTATTATGGAAAAAAGTGACGTACAAACTGCGAAAGGGGCTTGTAGATAGGCCCCAATGTACATTACCCAGAATAGGTATAGGAACTCTTGGAAGCTTCGCCACTCTTCAGAGAGGGTTGAGTGCCTCTGCCTAGGCAGAAGTGGGGGGGGGAGATGATACCCCAACAATGTGTCCTTCTAAATCTGGGAATGCATCAAAATTCATGGGATTTGCGTGGAAACACTCACAGCAGAACCCTTGGAACACCTACCCAGGGCAGAGTAAGGCAACGCAGCGTTGCTTTACTCTAGATTTATGAAGCCATTCAGAGCCACGCAAAGTGGCTTTGCGTGGCTTCATAAATGTGTCAAGTTTGCACGGTGCAAGCATTGACACAACCCTCTCATAAATATGCCTCTTAGCTTTGCCATCTCATGCCCAGCTTAGACCCCTACCAGACTCACACACGGAGGGATTCCACCCAAGGCAGTCATCTGTAGCATTATATCTGCAAGTCCCATAGGTGCTATCTAGTGATGGATGATAAAATATTCATTTATTACCTTACAATCTACCTTTTCATTACATCCATACATTCTTTCCAATGGAATATGGCCATTTTAGTTGGTCATATAGTGACTAGTTTCTCACATTCTGATAGAATTCATCTAACATCTATTTTGTAATTTGGGAGTTCTCCAGAAGGGTGGAGCAGCACTGGTTTGCCAGCTGCTGAATATTCATGCAGCATGATGTCTCAATAAAGGCTCATTTAACAGTCTGTTCTGCAAGGGAACCTCTCTCGCAGGCACATAGCCACATTCACTAGATACCAAAAACGTGAATCACAAAGATTTGTGTTGTGCCCACAGCTGTACAAGCCAGCAACAGTTCCAAGGTTTGTCTCTTTCATGGCTTTGTGGGTGTCGCAGGTCTCTAATTCCTCAAGCGCTTCATTAGCACAGACTGTTATTTGAAAAGGCACTAGGCCACTATCCAGAGAAAACGAATTATCTGATTAAAAATGCAAGTGCAGCAAGAGACCATCAACAGCAAATCATAAAGGGTAAAAGTGTATCACACTGTGGGAGAAGAGGGTGAGGGTGAAAGCAGGCTTGGGGAGCAATCAAAGCAAACAGAACGTGAATGAGACCTTGTAAATCACCTGACTGGATGGCTTGAAATGCAGTGATTCTAATGGATTAGTGGTGAATTGTTTGGTTGGCTTTGTGACACTACACCAGTGTAGAACCCCATGGTCTGCATATGTGCTTCATACAGTCCAAAGGCAGCTCATTTGTTTCAGCACAGTGTGTTTTCCTTTCCCCTGGCAAGTTAAACCCTGCAGAGTCTATTGAGCCTTTCATTATCTTAAGGTGATAAAATGAATACCTTTGAGACACATAAATGGCATGTTATTTAAGCGCTTTATGCAATAAATTCTGGAGTGTGTGTTGTGTATATAGTATTGTACTACCTTCACAGAATTCCACTCTCAAAGCTATCATCGATGTTCCTGCTCTGCTGGCGCGCCCATCACACTAGCCTCAGTTAAAAAGTGCTTGGAAGAGGCAAGAGGTGAAATAGTTCCTCATGATGTTCTGATTACCTCAGGATTGCCTAAGTTTAGAGTTTTGTCTGCCTTCTGACCAGATGTAGTAGGATTCACAAGCCAGGGGTGGTTAAGTGCTACTTTCCACGTCACTAACAGTGGAAAGTAGCCTGGAACCACATTGTTACACTGGGTAGGAAAGTTCAAAGTATGCGTGTTCTGTGTGGGAGGTTGAGAATGAATATGGCTGACAAGCTATGGATGGTGAGTGGTTTGTAGTCTTCTAGTGAGGTGCTTGGTTATCCTGGTGTAGAGGGCGCTCCCGTGACAATTTTTCTAGTGCTGCTTGGGAGCTATTTCAAGATCTTCCTCAGCGTCTACAGGCTCTGGGAGCAGGATGCACTACCAGTGTTAACTTGTGCGGTCATGTCCAGTTTACAGTCGATGGTTATTCTGATGTTCCTGGTGCAGCAGCTGGGTGTGGGTGTGGGCCAGAGTTCCACCGGCCACCAGTTGGAGTCCTATGTTGAGGTGTTCTTGCCAAAGATCATTACTTCTGTCTTGTCGGTGTTGAGCTTCAGACAGTTGGCTTTCATCCAGTTAACAACATCAGTCATGCAGGCCTTGAACTTTCTTCTTGTGTTGGGGGTCTCGTCCATGAGTGAGAGTATGACTTGCATATCATCGGTGTAGGAAAAATTGTAGTTGTCCGTGGATAACGTTGACCAGAGGGATCATGTATGCGTTGAAGAGGGTGGGGCTGATTGATGAACCCTGAAGCATTCTGCAGATTAATTTACAGGCTTTTGAGGAGTAAGGTGCCAGATTGGCAACTTGAGTTCTATCTTTTAGGAAGGGACAGTTCCAGTGGAAAGCAATTTCTTAAATTCCATGCAGGCACCTGTTGATGATGGGGTGTGAGGCCATGTCAAATGCTGCAGAGAGGTCCAGGAGAATAAGGGCTTCCATGTCTTCTCAGTCAAGGATCATGCGGATCTCGACTGTGGGAGAGGTGAGTGCTGTTTCTGTACTGTGGTTGGGCCTGAATCCAGACTACGTGGCATAGAGGAGCTAGTGGTTACTGAGGTTGTCAGTGAGCATTGGTTGATTATTTTCTCTAATGCCTCTGCTGGGTATGGTGGGAGCGAGATGAGTCTGTACTTGGAAAGTGTGGCTGGATCAGTCGCTGGTGTCTTATGGAGGGGCGGGATAGTGGCATGTTTCCAGTTGTCCGAGAGCCAATTAAGGTATTGAAGATGGGTCTTAGTGCTTTGCTGATTGGTAGGAGGTCTTTGGTGAAGGAGTGGTGGGGGCAATGGTCAGATGGGACCCCGAGTGCATAATCTTCATGGTAGCAGCGATTTTGAACGTGGTGATGGTGGGTCATGAGGTCAGGGTTCGATCTTCTGCCATGATGGGAAGTTGATTTGCAATGTTGACAACGTTGCTGTGTTTGGAGTGACTTTTGGACAGAGGGCCTTTGGGCCCCAAAAAAGGCCAGTTGGCCTGGGGTCATTTTTATGGTGTTGGCAGGGCGCAAGGCCCCAAGGTGGTGCCTAATGCTATTGCATAATGTGTTTATGCCAAATGTTATGCATAATGTGTTTATGCCTAATGTGATGCAGACATAATGCGTTCATGTTGCTTGTGATGATGCTGAGTACAGTATTTTACCAGTACTTACTGGTTGTTTTATATTTGCTACTTGTGCTTTCTAATAGTTCTGACCGTGGCCCAATTGGCCTGGTCATGTATATAATCCCCTGTAAATTATTACCTGGTGCCAGTTGGCACAGTGTATATGTGTGATTATGATTCTAATGTGTTTTGGATAATACAAAGGCTATTTTTTATATAACCTTGTGTGGAGTTTCTTTGGTAGTGTGCCTAGGGTGTCGCTGCTGTGTTTATGTGTGTTGCGCATATGCTTTACACATGGCCTCTGGGATAAGCCTGACTGCTCATGCCAAGCTACCAAGGGGGTGAGCAGGGGTTATCTTCAGTGTGTAACTCCCTTGCCCTGAATAGAGTGGTGGTTTCTGCCTGGCTTAGGTGCATGCCCTAGCCAACCAGAAATCCAATTTCTAACAGCCTTCCTCTATTTGCAACTCAGGCTTAGTACATGGGGCCATCAGTTATATGATTCAATGATTTATAAAAGGTGAGGACTTGAAACATGGAATCCTGCCCTCATTCATTGATTTGAAGACTCTAGTATTAAGGCTTCTTGTACCAGAGACGAAGAACAGTGCATCCAGTCAAAATACATAAGTGATCCCTGGGCAGGGTCTCCAGGCCGATGTGTTGTACATGACTACCAGGCCCAGGTGGAATGGGCAGGGGAGTTGCTTTCACAGCGGTGTTTGGGGTGAGACACCCCTCCAATGCATTCTTAGGCAGATGGGTCTGGGGAAGCTGAGTCAGGTCTACTATGCCTGCGTCAGTTTGTCTTGTCATTCCCATTTCACAAAGAGGTTTTAAATTATTGTGACTTCTTCACCAAAAAACAGGTAAATCTGTACCCGTTGAAGCATACCTTAAATGGGTGCAAAGTTTCAGCTTTTTAGAATTCACAAACATTGGCAGAAGTAAGTTTGGAAAGCTGCACCCGTCTCTGGTTTCCAGGCATATTACTGACAAACAATCCAACCTATCATTTTTCAACCACTGTGCCACTCTAGATAGAGGCCCACTGTTAGAAATGGGGCTGTTGATTCATTGGGGTGTAAGCCCTGGTCAAGCAGCAACCACAATCCTAGTCGGGGTAAGGTGCAGGCAAGCCCTAAATTAACATACGCTGACTCTCTGGTAGCTTGGCACAGAGCCGTCAGGCTTCACTTTAGAGGCAGTGTGTAAAGTATTTGCGCAACACTTCAAACAGTAAAACAGTGAAAACACCACACAAAAAGATCCCATACCAAATTGGAAAAATAGCTCAAATTGCAGAAATGAAACAAGTTCAAAATGAAAACAATCTAATCAGTAAGACACGAGAAATTTAATTTTAAAGTTTAGTGAGAAAAATAGCACCAAAAAATACAAAGTGCTATTGGAGCTAGCTGGTCGCGCCAGACAAGACAAAGTCACAAGTTCAGGCCAACCACGATGGAGCGTGGGCCAGCTACAGGGACCCAGTTAGGCCCGCTGAACAGAGTACCTAAAATCCTGATTGCAGAGTATTGCATTGATCCGCGTCAAAGATGTGTCATGCAGCCGAGGCAATATGTTGGTTCCGATATGCAGCGAGGTTGTGGTGTGATGTCCTGATGTGCCGATGTCGAAGATCCTGTCAACGGGGCTTGCGATGAAAAGTCCGGAGTCAAGGATGCAAGGCGCAGCCGAGGCGGTGTATAGGTTCCGATGAGCGGTAACGCTGCGATGTGGAGTTTTGTCGTCATTGGAGAGGCTGCCATCATCGAGGTATGCGAGGAGCTGGAACTGGGAAAAGCGTTGCTCACCGAATGTTCCAAAATGATGCATTGGTCACAAGATGCGGGAGGCAGTAGCGATATGAGTCTTTTGCAATGGTTTCAATCAGTTCTGCTCAGGGATGCGCCACTCAGCTGAGCAGCCTGCAGCCCACAGCTTTTTAGTGGGAAATGTGAGAGTCACACCCCCAAACCTCACTGACTAATCTGGGAATACTTTCCATCTTGGAAATACGCACTAGGAACTCTTACTGAAGACAATATGCCTCATTCTATGTCATCATTATGTGTGTGCCCTCACTAAATGCTGTCCAACAGCAGAACATTATCTGCATTTTGCTGGCCTACTATCTTGCTCTCATGTGCTCTTGCAGAGATTATTGGCGTTTAGCTTTTTTTCTATGAAAACCACACTTGAAAAATGCATTATTTCAAGTTATTTGAAAAACAATCAGAGAATAACCACTTCTGCACACCTCTGGAGGATGTTGCTAAAATTTGGGGCTAGGTATTATGCCTCAATACTTTCAAAGTTCACGAGCCGCCAATGGCTCAAATATAGTTCACGCATCAGCTGTTCTACATTAAGAAGAATATTTTGTCCAGAACCAGGAGAATTTAGGTAGAAAAAAGTAACTAAAAGGGCCCTATTCGCAAAGGTAAGCTTGCATGTGTACACCTCCTCACGGGTAGATCTACACCTACACCTAAGTGTAAATCTGATCACGGATGGAATTCAGCATTTCCATGTTTATATTTACACCTAGATGTAGATATATATGTATCCACCACCTCAAATGAGAGGGTGGAGATTCCTATAACTCAATTTTCAAGTATGAAGTTACTATTTGTAACTTTCAGTCTGATTGTGGAGATCTTCGCCACAAGGGCAGGTATCTCACCAGAGAAATTAAGAGGGAAGTTTACAAAAATATATTTTAAATTAATAAAAAAATAATTGTAAATTAAAACAAATGAAAGGATATTTCCCAAACTCCTATTCATGGGGACAAGAAGGCTACCAAGGGGTACTTTATAAATCAACCACCTCTAACTCATTCCTGCCTCAGACCCTAACCATGGCACGAGTCTGGAGGGTGGCGACTGCCCTTTTGGGCTGCAAAGGGAAACAAACAGAGATAACCCCTGTGTGGTCAGTGAAGTCCTGAAGAAGGTAGGGAAACTACGAGGGTTCACAAAATGGAACCTTATTGGCATATCCACATTGGGAGAGGTATGCGAGGGGCTCTATGCTCGGCCTGCCCGAAATGCGAGCTCAATACAACTTGCCACCCACGGAGTCATTCAAATATATCCAATTATGCCATGCGCTAATAACATACCTTCCTGGTTACACTCTGGTTCAAGATTCCTCGCCCCTAAAGGACCGCAGCCTCACAGAACCACTACCTAAAAAGGCCATCTCACTCATATACAAGCAACTCGTCGATAACCATCCTGACACTCTCACTGATCTGATGTCTAAATGGGAAGTTGAGGAGGGAGACTTTGAGGAGGGCGAATGGGAGGAAGCCATGGGGGCCTCCAAGTAGGTGGCTATCAAATCACAATTTTGCCTTATTTAACTACGTACACTGCACCACTCCTACTATTTCCGCACCACCATTCACGCCGTGGGCCACAGCCCAACTGACCGCTGCCTCCAGAGGTGTGGGGAGAGAGGCGCATACCCCCATACTCTCTGGTCCTGTCCTGTGATATGGCCCTACTGGTTGGCACTGAAGGCACTAACTGAGGAGATCCTGGGCATGGGGATACCAGACTCAGGTAAGACATGCCTCCGGTACATATGGGGGGATGGCCCACCACCTAGATACAATAAACTCTGGTTCTCATTAGGTCTGTCAGTGGCCAAAAGAAACAGAGCATGCATGTGGGTTTGCGAGATACACCAACCATGGTGGGGTGGGAAAACAACATGGACTGGTGAATGTTGGCAGAAAAAACAATATACCTGGGTAGAGGGTGCCCACGAGAATGGGAAAAAATGTGGTCCCCATGGCGTTCATTCCGAGGGGCGGAGGAGTGATTCATGGGGGGACCCGACTCCAAAATACAGGCGCTCCTTAACTTTGTCTAGGTATTGGTTCTGGCTTAAATACAACACACAGAAATCCTTGAGTTTGAAGTGGAAGGAAAATGTGCTGAGATACTGAGAGAACAACATAGTGAGCATACCCGTTTCGTGGGGATAAGTTACCTCACCTCTACCTGGCGACAGCTCAGGGAAGGGGGCACCGCTCCCTCCGTCGGTACCCCAGGCCATGTTGAGGCCGTAACCCAGTTCATATTGCCCTCATCTGGTGGATTTAGTATATCCTTTATAGAGTAGATCTAAACACATCCCTGAACTCCTCCCTCTTAGAGAGGGGGTTGTAGACCTTGGTGGGACCAGGCCTTCCCACCAAGAGGAAAATCCCAGATGATGAAGCATGCCACCTATGGTGGGTGAGGGATTACGTTCTTAAAGGGATCACCCCATAGACATTTCTGTGTATTTCTCTCAGTATCTCTGCACATTTTCCTTCCACTTCATACCCAAGGATTTCTGTGTGTTGTATTTAACTATGTAATTGGGATACAATCCTGTGCAGGTCTTTAAACTGTCCCTTGGACCCTCCTTCTAAATTTTCTTTGTGTATAATTGTTTCTGGCTTGCCAATGCTTTGTTATTTTCCATTCTATATATGATTCATGATTTCTCTATTTATATACAGCCCCTTCGGGACCATATGACTGCACTGCATTTCTGTATGTTGTAATTTATAAACTCAATCAAAAGATTTTTTTTTTTTTTAAAAGACTACCACAGTAAAAAGAGGCAGTGCACCACCACTAAAACATTGACAAATGAACACATTTTTAACTAGTTTCAGTTTTGTAATTTGTATTTATATTTTTTTAAATAAATAACATTGATTTAAGTATTCATTTTCCTTCCGCCACCCCTTGTAGTATAATTTGAGTTGAATATGTTGCAGTTTTGAATGGAAGTTATGTATTAATTTATTTGTCGATCTATTTCTTAAACAATAATTATAATTTACAATATGTTGAAATAAAATATTATCTATATTTAAAAATATTTAGAAATGGTAATGATAAAAAATGAAATTAAGTAAAATAACATTAATTTTAATAAAGTTTCGCTATGTGTTATTGGTATTCCATGCCTGCACTTACTTCTATGTGAGTGTGCTGCAGTGCCAGTGTCGTGAAAGCCTGTTTTAGTAGTACTACTGTAGTATTTTAAATGTATGTTTTGTGATTTGCAATTGTCCTACTATTATGTGTGTTTGTGGTTTGTATTAATGTGTCTCCGCTCTAAACCCCTATTTCAATTTTCTTTAACCCCGCCCTATTATTATCCATTTTCCTACAACTATCCCTCATCAATCCCACATTTGCTACGAAATCCTATAGATAAGTCGAGACGATGTGGTGAATTCTGGCCAGAGATTCACGAATTGCATTTTAAAATAATTAAAGTAGTACTTTTTCCAAAAAAGCTTTTGTGAATACGACCCAGAATATTTTGTCACAAATCTGGGCTTTAAAGTTGGAGTTCGCGGAGTTTAAAGGCGCGCGCGCCTTCTCTTGCAGCTGGCATTAATTACATCGCTATCGCGATCCCATGTCAGACATGTAACGCGGAGCCATTTCTTAGCCTTCTGTGTCCGCTGGATTGAAACTTCAAAGACAAACGCTATCTGCATTTTTTATCAACTAACTGCAGCAAACAGAAGTCAATCTAATTAAATTTCATAGCAAGCAATGTAATTCCCTGATCTAGGCCAACTGGCGTGGGCACGAATACATTTCATGTGCAAAAATAGATGAAAGGAACGCATCCATTATGGAGCCCACGTCTCGCGGATGACACGGACCGAGGTCTCGGACATTCTCAAGCCTGCTCGAGCTTGTCTCCAGATTAATGTCTGCTGACCTTCAGCAAAGGGTTTCTTTGGAGGTGAATCCAACTTTCTGAAGACCTACTCATTATAGGGTCCGTTCCCCGCAACTGGCTCATTTAGCAGAGGCACCCCCCACCTGGTCCCCACAAACTTAGACCACGCCAATTTTACGTTTATGGAAGAATTGAGGCCCAAGCTTGTTAGGCACTTTTTTCAGCTTACAAGCGATCCTTTAACCACCATTTCTTTCATTATTCGGCGCGCCCGAGTCCTCCTTACCATAGCAACAAGCACTGTGCCCTACATTCAGTGCCGGCCAGACTGCCCAGGTGACCTACACTTTGGATGTAACCATTGACTCACATTCTGGGCAGGCGTCTGCTTCCAGCCCAACTGAATGACCTTTCACTTACACTGCAGCCACATATTTCCTTCCGGGCAAGTGTCTGCTTCCAGCCCTCTGGGTGACCATTCACTTCCGGTGTATTTATTTAATTCAGGGCGAGCATCTGATTTCAGCCCATAAGTGAATTGATAACCTGGGTGAACGTCTCTACCCTTCCCTGCAAGGTGACCCGGTCATCTGCACATCAACGTCTTCCAGGCCACAGTCTCCCCCTTGATTGTTTCCTTCCTGTTCAACCCACAAGGCCATTGGGTCCTGTGAGAGATGTACACGTGCAGGCGACCTGCTAGGCCTCTGATACCGAAAGGATCTCCTGTAAGTCTCTTATGCCTCTGCGACAGATGTTCCTTGATGTACCCAATCTCTACTTCTTGCCTTCTATGAGGGTGGTTCGGTGGGAACTCCTCTGCATACTTTTCCAGGAGAAAGAGGGCTGCGTGCCAGGTGCCTGTGGCTAAATACCCCCGCGCCAAATGCCTATAGTTAAATTTATGACTAGGCTGAACCCACTGTCCCACTCCACTGTCCAGTCACTTTCCGCCTTCCTTTATCGCTCTCATTGCCCCTGTCCAGTCCAGGATACTGCTCCCTGGTGGTGGCCACCACTAAGACCTATGTTCCAGCCAAATCCCCCACCCCTTCGGGAAAAAGGCATGGCAAACCAAGGGTCAAAAACTCGAAAACGTACTCAAATAGCTTTAACATAAGTTTTGATTTAGGGCCTGACATCTTTAGAATTCTAGGAGTACTAATGGAACAAACATTGGTAATGTCAATAGGCTCAGCTTATGACTGAAAGTGCTTTTTGGATCATTATTGGATTTAGGCACTCAATAAGTCATCATACATGCATTCTGTCCCTTATCTGTGCACTCATGAATCCATTCAACCATCCCCCGACTCATTCTTGCATTCACCCTCTGATACAACCACAATAAAAAACACAAACTCAAGAAAATATGCAAGATAAATTAAAAGAACAAAAGTAGAAAAAAGAAAACATACTGCTGCCTAAACATGGTGGTATACGCTTACAGTAGCGAAATGAAATATAGTAGCAGGTGTCCATCCTGCAGAGGTATTCTAAATAGTACATTGTTGTTTTAAAGTTCCTGGGGTAGATTTACAAGCCCCTTGCGTGACTTTTGCACTGCCGTTGCGTCACTTTTGTGACACAGCCGTGGCGTAAATGTTGCGGCCCATTTACATTGTGATGCATCTAGGGAGATGCGTCACGCTGTAAAGCCCTGCGTCACATTATACCTGCGCCAGGTATGATGTATGCAGGGTTGGCGTTCCCACGCAAAAAGCCATGTAGAACTGACGCAGTGAAATCTACCAGTTTCACTGCGTCACTCTACGCCTTCACTGCGTCAAAATCCCTATGCCAGCTCAGACCAGGCGTAAGGAATGACCCAGGGCTTTTCGAATGGGACTCACCCATCTATTGTGGCGCATTGCTGGAGTTGTGTCACTTTCATGAGCAACTCCAGCAATGCGTCACTTTTGCTCCAACAGATGCATCAGAATTTCTGATGCATCTGTTAATCCTTGCGCCATGGAGCACTGCATTGTAAATACAGCGCATCCATAGTGACGCAAGGACATTCGGTGCTGACCAATGAAACTGATTCATCTATGCAGATGCGTCAGTTCCTTGTAAATCTGCCCCCTAGTATAGCTGCAACATTTAGAACAAATGTTTTTGCCATGTTGGAATGGTAAGACAATGATGCACAATGGACAGCAGGTCTCTTTATTTAAAGGAAGTGGGCATGTAGCATGCAGTGCACTGCAGAGGAAATGAGAGGCAAGCAAGCGACCGGTTAGCAATGACTGGAGAGCTGTAGAATCCTCTTAAAAAACATTAAATAAAAAGAGGAGAAGCAAAGACAGGCAAGGGGAACTAAAAAAAGAGAAAATGAAAACTAAAGGACTGACCAACCAGCACTTGACCACATTCGTTTTCTGGTGAATGTACACATGTGATCAGAAAATTCCATCATTCACATGACAAAAGAGCCAATGATCGATACAGTACGCTGTCACGGGTAGAAGTAGAGTGTAAATGGCACTCAGACAGACCAATGGCAGAAGAGAACTTACCCAAAGGCCCTCTATGTACCTATATGGATTTACATTTCTATATATGGATGTACATACTATTTAATGTTTTTTTTTGCTTACAAGATTCTGACAGGCAGCTAAGAAGAGATTCTAGCAAGCATTCTTACACTGCAAATCTTTTCCCCTCAGGGTTTGTGAGATGTGTGAAGAAACACCAAAATCCTTCCCTACAGTGGAAATATGTGACATTGCATGTAACAAAATACCTCTCAGTTGGCTTTAATACAGAGTAACAACAATCTACACTTCACTGCCTATTGACTTTAACATATGCTTTTCACAATCAATAGGCCAGGCATACTGTCTTTATTGAAAACTTTCATTATAAACAATCAGGCCTAAACCTCTCATCACTGGCTTGTCACCGTAACCAACTCAGACCTACTGTGTTGGTCATAAGACTTTCAACAAGGCAAACATCCCATATTCTGTAAGGAAATTACAAATATGTACAAAATAAAGTTGTCAGAACACAATAATAATACTACTAATAGAGCATAATAAGGATTACAATAGTACAAATCTTCGACACCCTTGGTTTGTCTGGGTTGGTGAGCAGCACCAAAACCCTTGCTTACTACGTACGGTAAGCTCCAAAATTCCATGTAACAAAATACCTGCTTACTGGCTTTAGCACAGTGAAATAACAACCCATCCTTAAAACCTATTGTCTTTAACACACGCTTTTCACATTCGTAATGTAAGACTTGCTCTGTCATAACTTTTCATTTTAAACAGATCGCACATGAGTAATCAGACATAACCTTTCCCAGTAAACTGATAAGGCCTCTAACCTTTACCAATGGCTTCACACTATATACAACACAGGCGTACGGAAGTCTGTATAAGCTGGCAACCATCAGGCATACATTTATACAATTCCAAACATGTACCAAATTACAGTTGGCAAAACAATATACACCCCATCTCAACAGGTCCTGACAAGGATCCTCACAGTGAAATCCCCCAGGGTTAGTCAAAGTAAGCGGACAGCGCAACAACACTTGCCTACTACGGTAATCTGTGAGATTACATGTAACAAAATATCTGTCTATCACCTGTAACACAATGTGATAACAATCAGCTGCTAAAGGTTTACCAGCTTTAATAAATGTTTTTTTAACAATTGATAAGTTAAGCCAACTAACTTTATCATAATGTTTAATAACAAGCAGACCAGATCCACAGACTCAAACATAATGTTTCTTAATGCATCAACCAGGCTGAACGTGTGTCACCATAACCATCTCAGATCAACTGTTTTGAATGTGAGAGTTTCCACAAGACAACCATTAGACACGCAGTCATAACATTAGAGAAGTACTCACACTGACGGTTGGCTAAGAAAAACACCATCAGTCCTAAGAGTGACTGAGAAGGATTCTCACAGAGCAAGCCTTCTATATCCACAGTTTGACAAAAAGAATAATGACAGCAAGATCTTTGCCTATTATGGTCATCTGTCAGATTCCATGTAACAAAATACCTATTTCAAGGCTTAAATATAGCGTAAAAGCAATCCACACTTAAATGCCATTGACTTTAATATTTTCTCAAAACGAAATAGCCAGGGCTAGTGCCTTCATCATAACCTTTCCTAATAAACAGACCAGGCTTATTTTATAGCCATGATCATTGACTTGTCGCCATAACAAACTCGGTCCTGCTGTACCACGTATAAGCTGTGTCAGACACAAAAGAGTGCAATGCAAACAGTCTCTTTAGTGGGAGCACACAAATTCGGCCCAATCAAATCCTGTACTCAGGGGAACCAACACAGGGGTGGAGCGTACGCCCCCCTCTTAGGAGCACTTTGAAATATTATTTTGCTTGATCACATAAAGGTCAGGTGACAGTTGCACTGTCACGCTAGACCTAAGAATCCACATAGATTAGTGTAACCCTGGGCTGTATGCTAAGGCCTAAAGTTAAAAATGGAACAGGAGGTTGCTAGTATTGCAATACATTCCTTATGCCTGCCCTCCTCCCATCCGTGCTGCTGCCAGAGAAACATTAAAGCTGGAAGTTCAAGCTCAGCCATACTGCGGCTCATACTAGACAAACAAGCAAAATAATCACGGCTGTGTGGAGGAAAAGTGCTTTATTTTGTGGAAGCACACACATTCTGCCCAATCAAATCATGCAGTCCTGGCTACCAACATGTGTCTCTCTGTAATACTTCTGAATGCTCTGTATTAGGTTGATCAGACTGTGACTGAGGATAGCTGCTCTCTCAAGCCAGACCTAAAACAGAGGCTATTTTCTCCCTATCTCCACATGAAATTGTGTTTTGACATGGGAACTCCATTGCATTGGTTCAGAGCGGGAAACTACCAGCAAAAAAAGTGTGACTGCCCGCAGACTTGAATGTATGTGGGTGGCTGCTGTGGCGGGCCTGCCCACCAAGAAACTAGGATACCCATAAACCCTCCTCTAAAATTAAATTTGGTTACAAGGAAAGTTCATGATAATTTCAGAGATTCCATCCTAGCAAATCCCATATTCTAAGACAAAATGTTACTATTCCTGATACGGGGATCAATTTTCAAGTGTATTAAAAACCTAGGTGACATTTGGCTGAACACATAGCATCATTCATATATGCAAATCCACTTCACTCGAGCAGAGCATGTAAATTTAAAATTGTAAATTAATTTTGTCACACAAATAAATTCAGGACTTGGACAGCTGCCAAATGTGGTGGTATCAGTTTGGCTCTATTCACAAATATTTTACAGGTAGTTTCCAACCACGACTGGAGATTTACTCTTGTCAAGGGCAAGACACATTTGTTTTGTGAATGGGAATGAGAAGGACCGCCTCCCATAACTGGTGGAGTTTTAGAGGAAGGTGTTTCCACAAAGGGGAAAATAGAAGAAAAAGATAACAAGCATTTGTAATGCAATAGGTCTCGCCTTTGGGACCTTGTAAGGATTTAGTAATGCAGCATATTAAGCAGCCTCAGGGCGTTCAGGGTGCTGAGTGGCTGATGAACTATCGGTGTCCTGTGATATTTGGTAAATTACAAAAAATACAAGCAGCGATCTCGGGGGGTTGTGTTGTAGGGGTAAAGGGGTGAAAGGGTAGCGAGAGACGGCTCAGGGAGAGCAGGTTGCTATGAGCAAGTAACAAGATGCCATGGTGAAAATAGAAGAGGTTAAGGGGTGGGGAGAGATGGCATGCAATGTGACTGGAACAGCATTTGAGCTTATAAATGACTCCATCTGGCAACATTTAAAAAACAGCAAAGAAACGGCACCAAACATGCTGTGAAGGGCGTGCGGTCAGAGCTGCCGATTTGGAAGTTTGTGTCACGCCGTCGGCTCAAAATTATGTGATTTTGGGAAAATCATTTAAAATGCAAGCAGCGATCTCAGAGGGGTGGTGGGGGGGCGGGGTCAAGGGGTAGGGAGCGACAGCACAGGGTGAGCAGGCTGCCACGAGCAGGAAACAAGACGCAAAGGTAACAAGTATTGGCATAGGCAATAGGTCTCGCCTTTGGGACCTTATAAGTGTTTAGCCATGCAACAGTTGCATAACTAAATACTTATATGGTCCCAAAAGCGAGACCTATTGGCTATGCCAAGCGGCCGTGCGGCCGCGAAAGTGATCGCGATCAAACATCAAAGCGGCCGTGCGGCCACGAAAGTGAAAGTAATCGCGGTAAAACGCAGCGCACGCGCCCGCGCACATGCACTGTAGCTCTAGGCCGGCCATGGCAGCATTTTTTTAAGCCCTCACAATAAGTCTCGCCAGACCAGCGCATGCGCTGGGTCAGGCGAGACCTAAAAATGAAAGCAGAGTCCTGTGATTTTGGGCAAATCACTTCAAATGCAAACATCGATCTCGTAGAACTGGTGGGTGCGGGGTGAAGGTGTAGGGAGAGACGGCACAGGACAAGCAGGAAATAAGACGTGATGGTGAAAATGAAAGCGGTGAAGGGGTGGGGAGAGATGGCACGCAATGTGACTGGAACAGCATTTGAGCTTATAAATGACTCCTTCTCGAAAGATTTAAAAACATCGGTTCACACATGTGAAGAGCAGCTGTTAAAAAGAAAAAAAAGTCCCTAACCAGTAAGTAAAAAAAGCAGAAGCAGCCAAGTCCTGCGGCAATACTCCAAAGCCCACACAGTTCATACAACTGATCATCCTGCAGCGCGAGTGCTGTAGGCTCGACCTAGGAACAGGTTGAGTGCAAATGATTATTTGCATGACTTTTCTGCATGCATAAATGTACATATTACACGAAGATATTCATGCATGTCGGCACCCCACGGAACCTGCAACTGTTCCAGACTCCCAGGGTTTCAGGGAACCTTTTGGGATGTTCAAAACAGTTGGAAATGTACTCAAACTGTAAGGTAAGCCTATGTGAGCATGTTAGAAATGGGAAAGTTCAGGGGTGAACCTGCCAGAAGGGCCAAGTCCAACACAACCCCCTTCCAGCCAAAACGCAGGGCAGCCCAATCACCACCGTGATGGACTTCCCTGCTTGGGGTGATAGAACACGGACGCGGGCCCGCAACTGCAGGGACACCCTCCGGTTCTATGCCACGGTGAACCCATGGAACTCTTTCTAACACCACTGTCTGGACCAATTGGGCTACCCCACTGGTACTCCCAAGCTGTCCGCGGCCAAGACCAGGCCCTAGGCCACCCAGGTGCCACCGGTCCTTGCCTAATCACAGAGTGGGGGGTAGTAACCCCTGGCACATAGCGGCCATTCTCCACTCTTCCTGTCTGCAAGACAGGACTAGACTGCCACTGGTTCTCCAGCCTAGGGTCTGCACCCTTAGGCGGACCAGGAGTCTCAGGGAAGGCTCTCCTCCCCCTACCTCTTCTCCTAGGGTTCCTCCTCCTCTGGCGAGGGGTACACCTAGAACGCCATTCCAACCCAGGGTTTAACCCCTCAGGTCGTACCGGGGCCAGAGGTGGGCTCTCCCACCCTCTGCACCCCCTTCCAGAACCCTGCTCCCTACCAACTGGGGCAGTACCTCTGGAAGAAGAACCGGTCGGGACGCTGATTACAGACGTCCCACCCTTCAGGTCAGGCTGATCCTGAACCTGGCCTCCCAACCTCCGGCCTAGAACCTTTGGTGGAATAATTGCCTGGCACTCCAGGGCTTCTGGGGATTTCCACTCCATCCCCCTGAGGCTATCAAATGACACATATGTCGAGCGACTGTCTGTCTGGCGCTGATCTCCCGTCCCCTGTCCACCTGACAGTGCGCGGAGATCCCCCAGAACAGAAGTGGTGCCACCCTGGTCACTACACGGGATCCTAGCCCAACTGGGTAGTCCCTGACCCACAGGCTCTTCCACTGGGGAACTCATCCCCCAATCACTCCTCACGCTGGACTCCTGTACCCTCCCTACTGGAGCAGTACTGCCAGACTCTAGAACCACAGGAGCCGCGTTTACAGGTGCTCCAGGTCCCCCACTCACTAAGAGATCTTCCTCAAGTGGACTAACAGGACAGCCTAGGTCCCCAACTTGGTGTTCCCTCCTGAAACCATCCAAGTCCTGAGGCAGGGTTTCGGGCGTCTGGGGACCCTCGGTCACCCCCTCACTCCTGCTCCACTGAGCCAGGCAGTGAGCCCCTACACCCTCCTCGCTATCCTGGGACCTAGCTGGGCTACACTGAGCCTCCTCCACCACGCTGGGCTGGAGGATCTCTGACCCACTATTGTTGGAATCACTCACTAATGACACTAGAGGACCTCTAGCACTTTCCCAGCGCTCTGCTTCATCTCCAAGCTCAAATGGTGCAGACACTCCACACCCCAACAGGTGTTGGCGCAACCCCGGCACACAACAATTGAGCAGGTGTTCTCTGAGAATCAGATCACACAGTTTGTCATAATCAGATTCTGCGGGAACTCTTATCCAATCAAACAGTGCATCCTCACATTCATCCACAAACTCCTCCCAAGACTGGTGAGACAGTTTCCTACTGCCCCTGAACTTCAACCTTAACTCCTCCTCCTGGGGAACAGGTACCAGACTGGGGGAACTGGGACTGGGATTTCCTACACTGGAATCTATCTGGCTGCTACCACTGGACTCAACCCTCCCTGGGGAGTCCAGAAAACCACAACTGCGCTCAGGGGATAACCTACCCTCCAGAGCTAGCTTCTCTCTGGCAAAGGCCCTCTCAGCCTCCGCCATCTGTCTTTTGACCTCCAGCTGCGCCATAGCCTGGGCATGCTGCAACCTGAGCTTTTCTAACGTCAGCTGGTGCTCCCTTTCTTTCCTCCTATCTTCCCACTCCTCTGGGGACAGGAAAAGGGATGAGGCGCTGCCTCCTACTCTGGACCCAGCAAGGGACTCCCTACCTATGGGGTCTTCACTCTCTACTGGCGTCCAGGTACTGTCATCTTCTACCTCCTCTTCTGAATCTTCAGGGCTCCCCACAGACCCACCACCCTCCAGGTGTGAGGCCTGGGCCCCTTCCGTACTGCGCTCAAGATCCCTTTGCCTCTTAACCCACTGGATCATGTGGCCCCTAAGTTCACACATAGTGTCTGACTCTCTCACCCCTATGCCTCTCTCTCTACAGAACCTTTCCAACTCCTGCATACTGTAATAAATTAGATCACTGAGATCAAAAGCAGGCTCCATTCTGGCAGATGTTCTAGAGAAAAGATCACACAGAGAACCTAGGGGTCTGCGTTTAACACAGGAGTACACAATTCACAAAGGATTCAGCAAGCTCTCTATCCCAGAGAACTCACACTCACTTGCCTAGTGCCACACACCATTCATCCACACACAACCCTCCCCTCGGACTGGTAAGGCAGTTTCTACCACCCCTGATTCCTCAACCTGACCACCACGTGACACAGGTACCAACTCTGGGCGCAGGGCGGGGGACAAATGTACTGGACACTATTACGCTGCCACCACTGGATCCCACCCTCTGGTGAATCCAGAAACACAATGCACTGAGGGGGATGATCTACCCTCCCGAGCTAGGGACACCTAACTCACAGTGCACAAAAACACATTTCCAAAGAAATGACAATTAAAAACAAACTTAGAACAATAATCCCTATACCATGTGATTTATCTAAATGCAGAGTTTTGTAGTGCGGCCAGTTGCCGCTGCGGTACAGCGCAAACGCAAGTCCAAATCCCACCGCTGCCACCAATGTTAGAAATGGGATTTCTGGTTGGCAAGGGCTTGCGCCAAAGCCAGGCAGAAACCACCACTCTAGTCAGGGTAAGGAAGGTACACGCCAAAGATAACCCCTGCTCACCCCCTTGGTAGCTTGGCACGAGCAGTCAGGCTTATCTCTGAGGCGATGTGTAAAGCGTTTGCGCGCGCACCCAGCAACAACACCCAAGGCCCACCACAAAGGAAACTCCACACAAGGTATTCTATAAAAATAGCCTTTGTATTATACACAACACATTAGATAAAGACACACACTCTACAATGTGCCAACAGGCACGGGCAGAATTTACAAGGGATTATATATACAGGGGACAGGGCCACATGGACCACTGTCACCGAAGTGCCCACTTCTAGAAGTGGCACTTCCACACTAGGTACATGCACGCCGCACACATCATCGCGCAGCATTCAATCCCACGAGTCTGCACATACCAAACTCGGGCCTGCACACCCCACGCATCAGGAACTACTAGGGACACATACATTCCCCATGCATTCCTATGGGAGGGCAGGCCTATCTCACCACATGCACTCAGAGCGCGCACGCACTTTACCCTGGGACACAGGGAAAGTGCGTAGAAACCAAAAAATCACCACACCAAGTCACCAGTAAAAAGCAAAAAAAGTTCAGGGGTGAACCTGCCAGAAGGGCCAAGTCCAACAGAGCACATTTCAGGCTATATGTCCCACTCAAATGACTTCTGCCCTCAGCCTCCGTTTGGGATCCAGTTTACAACACTGTTGAGAATTTGATTGTATGTAGGGATGATGAGTTGCTTTAAGACTTGGCAGGGAATGTGGGAACCCTGACCTGCTGAACACCAAGGAAAGGGAAAAGGTGTCCCATCTTTGGCAAGCAGCACAAGATCAGTCTCTGGTCAGTACTGTGAAGGATTTGTGGAAAAGGGCAATGCTACAACCTAGATGGACTAAGAGGCATCTTGGTATTTATTCAAAAGGACCATCTAAGCTTCTCCACGGCTGGTGGTCATTTCTGAGTCAAAGGACCAAAATAAGACCTGCAGATGCTCGGATACTGAAGAAGTGGTTTGGCAAGAATAAGATGGTGTCACTAGTCAGACAGACTCCTCAAGTAAGAGAGTTGCTTGCCCAACCTTCTAAATGCTTTCTTGGCAGATATTGATAACTGCACCAAGTAAGGTTCTTATTAACTTTAATGAATATGCATAAGACCCTCACTTTCAGATGCACGGTATGTACATTTAGCTCTTCTATACTAATTGTGGAACGTCTGAATGCGCCACTAGCTTTGGCCATTGTAGACAAAAGGAAAAGAAAATGTGGATAGCCCTCTAAGCACCATATTTGGGATGACCATAAAATCCCTACCAAAGAACCCTGAAAATGGACACAGCAGCAGCCTTTATTATAAAAATGGGAATACAGTGCAATTTTGCAAGACTTTCTCAAAAAGGAGGATGCACACTGGTTGCCAGCTGAAGGATTTGCACAAATTTTAGCTGTTCTTTTAAAACCCAGTAGCGCTTGAGAATTAGGTATTGAGCTTATAATATCTTCTCTCCTTCTCCTCCCAAATTACCCACTTATATCCTACAAAATGTGGGGGTGAGATGTTCCTCTTCCCGTCCTGGAAGTTAATTTACTTAAGAATACCCGTATACTGACCCCAAAATGTTTGCAAATCCATTGGTGTCCCAGCAGGTTCTGCGGACCCCGTACCACACCGGATCATCACGGGAGTCATATTTGGTGCACAGAGACTAGGGGGCAGATTTATGTTCCCTGGCGCATCCCTGCAAATCAGCATGGATGCGCCAGGGAAGATGCGTCACAAAAGTTTACCCTTGCGCCACAATAGATGCGCCGCATTTACAATGCAGCGCATCGTGGCGCAAGGATAAACAGTCTTGTTTCCACTGGAAGGGAGTTCCAGATTCTTGGGGTGACGCCTGAGAATGAGCGCTTGTAGGTGTTAAGCTTATTAAATTTTTTTTTGGCTTGAGCAGCAGTGCACCGGCGCTTCTTGTGGACCTGGAGCCCCCGGATAGTTTCAGCTTGTTTGTCAGGTAGAGTAGGGTGTTGAAGTGTAGTGCTCTATGGGTCATGCAAGCGATCATTAGTTGGATCCTTGCCTCAAAGTTAAGCCAATTGAGTCAATTCAGATCTGGCGAAATGTGGTTGGTCTTCTTAGAACCCCTGATGAGTCTAGTAGCAGCATTTAGAGAAGCTCTGATGGGGGTTAAACTGAGTTTCGGGAGTCCGCATAGAGTAGCACTGTCATATTCTAGTCTAGTGATGACAAGTGCTTGCACCGCCGATTTAAAGTCGTCTTGGGGAAGGTAGGGTTTGAGTTTTCTAAGGATGCAAAGTTGGAAGTTCGCTCCTTTGGTCCTTTTGTGTGCTGCAGTGTGCCAAGGCAATCAGGGAAATGTTCCACGGTCATTGTGGCTGTGCAGTGTGCTACGCATACTTGTGCATGTGTGCCATTGTGCCCATCTCCCCCCATACCCCCGTCCCTGGTCGTTACTCCAATCCTGCCACCGTCTCCTCACTGCTGACTGTGGCCACCCTTTGCTCCAGCTCATCCAGCTCCTCCTGTGTCGCAGGAGGCCCACCTCCAGTCGCAGTTGCTGCCTCCCTGTTGTCGGCGAGCTTATGTTTGGTCTGCCTTTTCAGATCATGCCAGTGCCTCTTAACCTCCTCCAGTGACCTCCTGGACACTCTGACTGCACTGACGTTGGTTACGATGGCCTGCCATATTTCGGTTTGGGTTGCCAGTGCCGCAGTGGAGGTGCCGAACAATTGCTGATGGTGTTCGGTCACCTCCGTGATGAAGATCCGGTCTTCCTGCGGACTGAACCCTGTCTTCCTCTTCCTCTTGTCCTTGCCCTTCCACGAACGCGGGGTTCCTGGCTGGTCCTCCGTGGGGCTTGTGGTGTTGGGCTTGTCTTCTGCACTCGGTCCGGGTGCATCCATGTTGCTGCGCAGTTTGAAATGTTTTTTGGCTTTTTTTTCCTTGCTTTTATGGTGCTTTTTCCCGCCAGGTGCATGGGATTTGCAGGCCTGTGGCTGGTCCTTGCTGATTTGTGTACCGTGATTGTCCTCATCGCATGATTTCTTGTATTCGCGTTTTACATTTTTGCCGCGTGGCGTCGATTTTGCCACTGACATTTGACGTGTTATCTGGTGTCTATCGCATGGTTGTGAATTCCACGTTGACACAGGGTTATTTTCCCGCGATGGGCTGCGATATCGAAAGTTGCGTTACGCTACACTTGCCGTAGTTATCACACGTTCTTGTGAATATACCCCTTTGTTTCTTACACAGACTATGGTCTACCTGTCAGGATGTGTAGGCCGATGGACACCTATTGCTTATCATTTTGCAACCTATTTAGGAACTGTGTGTTTTTCTTATGCTTTTGCTGGGATGTTGCTTACTGCTTGTTTATTCTCACAACTTGACCCTCTATTTTTCTTTTTAGATCTGCCAGTCAATTGGAAATTATTTCATTTGAGCCATGTTAGCCCTCTGTCTCTTCCTTCCTGCGGCAGCTGCCACCTTAGGGGGAGCATTGTCTCTTACGCTGTCTCCATAGTCTAACTGAGATGTGCTGGACAATCGGTGCCTATTTAGAGGCGGCCACAGTGTAGCCTTCACTACATTGTCGTGCAAAAGGTGAACCTACAACATCTACGTTTTTGCGGTTGGGAGGAAAGGTGCACCAAAGACATCTAAGTATGTGCAGTTGGCAGCAAATGGTTCTGGCTTGGATCCATATCCTCCCTACAGCTATTGAGCAACTTCATTCTCTAGCCTATAAGTCAACTTGCCAGGAACAGTGCCATGGTATGCATCACATGTGGTTACAGTAGGCAGGGATTCATCGTGGGGGGATGTGAGGTAGATGGACACATTTTTCTTACTCAGAACATTACACCTTGAGTTAGGATTTCATGTTGTTAATATCGATGCAGATCTAAATAACGTTCTGTGCTTTAAGATGGAGGCCAAAATGATAAGTATCCGATATATCTACACCCAAAAGAAAATGACACTCACGAATGAATGTCCCATGTCAAACAAGAACACATGTGAAGCAGAGTGTGGCAGCCATCTTTGCACTCTAGTAGAGCAGGCTGCTTACAGGGAAGAACCAAGCTTCTCTCTGGCTGCAGAGTTGTCTCCTCATGTCTTGTTCAGTGCTGCCCACCTCTAGCTCTCTTCAGCAATGGAACACATGAGACGAAGCCTAACCAGGTCCAAGGGAAGGTGCGACTCAGCGATGGGAGTTGTTCTCAATTCCCCTGTAGGTTTGTGTACTCAGGAGTGCATTTCAGCCACCTTGGAGTCTACGGAGAGCAGGACAGAGCAGCATCAAAGTACAGACATCCACGCAGTCAAATCAATTCATGGATCTTCGTACACGACTGTGTTCCACGCATTGTTTATAGAGGAGGATGTGAAGTATGGATTCATTCTATGACAAAAATCGTTTTTATAAGATAACAATGTATGAATTGTTTTATTTGTTGTTGAGAACAATTTTACAAAATAATATTTGGTTTAGTTGTGTCATGTAAAATTATTTGGTACTCATTAACACTTTAAGACAAAACAATAGCCTCTCCTTAAAGTTGGCTGCATCTACGTATGCCCCTGCCATGTCCTTTCTCCTTAATATTTAATGTTGGTAGTTTGTACATATTGCTGGATAATTTCAATGTCTGCTTTGACTGATCACCCTGTCAATGACATTCTCTTGGCCCTTGACCAGCACGGAGTCAATGGCTCACAGCGGGGCCTGGACAAGGAATGCTCCCCCCGACACAGGAGAGGAGTGCGAAGTCACATTTGTCTGTCAAGAAAAAGTACAACACCCTGCAACCCCAAGTCCACCAAAAGAGCCAGAGAAGACTTCTCAGCTTCATGCGCCATGGTTGATGATGTCGCCCCTGTATGTGCTGAGAGGGCTAGTGGGAAGGTCTCCAGCCTCTTGGGGTAATGTGCCCAGTAAGGGACATGATAGCCCAGGTCAAATCTGTCCTTCTGGATGAGCTCACTCCCCTAATAGCGTGTTTGGACATGTTGGGACAGTTGAGCGGGGACATCCTCAGTGCAGTTCCTGGGGGGGGGCCAAAGGGTAAAATGGATAGAGGCAGCCAGACTGATTTGGACCCCCGGCTGCCACACAGAGGGCCAACAATACGAATGCAAAGGGGAGGAGTAATTGTGTAGGCAATAATGGGGGCACTGTGGAGCCAAATGGTACGGGCTTTAGGGGCCCTATGTCTGAAAATACTGGCAGGGACAAATCTACGAGTGGGCTAGAGGGAGTCCCCACTGAGGGTACCAATGTGATCCTTTCAGGCAGTGCCAGTTGACACAATGAAGAGGTGATGGGTGGGTGGAGTGGGTGCGAGGGAGCCCAGGTGGGGGAATTCAGGGGGGTTTAATAATTTTAAAAAAACTTAACTGGAGCTTCAGCCACCTACCGCGTCGCACCTTCGTGTTCTCTTCCTGGTCCCAGGCTCCCAAAATACACTGGGACAAACTCCCTGTGCGATCCCCTCGCTGCTCTCATGTTATGAGAGCAGCGCAAGGATTGGTCGGTGAAGGCTAAGAAGACGCTCCGCTCAGGCCAGGGAGTCTGTGGGGTTTCTCCAACGGATCTGTTCAATGCAGCCAGGCTGGAGAAACCTAAGTGCGCATGTGTATTCGGCCGACCTGAGACGGCCGGCCAAACACATATTTGCACTTAGAGAGTGCACAAAGCACTCCTCCTCCCCCTCCTATGCCTCAGCCATGCCACTCCCTGAGTGTGCTGGGTCAGAGCCGGCAAATGAAAAATAAAACAATTCAGGTAATGGTTTTATTTGTCACCTGCTGGCTCGGGGCCAATGGGGCGTCGATCCACCGCCATTGCAGAGGAGCCGCCCCTGTTTTCAGACGTCCCAGAGCTGGATACGGGCCAGAAGGAATCCCACAAGATATAGGAACTTCCCCCTTGGCAGGGCAGTCTGCATCCTCTTGACTCATAGGATGAGCTGGATTGGGAAGGTTTCCAAAGGTAGGTCTGGTGACTGGGGTATTAATTTCAGGAACCCAAAGCTGGATTATGATCTTCTGGCAGTTGAACTATCTATGCAGGAACCAGGCTCGGTCATAACGCTCTTACCACTTGGTTATTTTTACAGACCCCCAACCCCAAGGTGAATTCTGCCAGGGGGCCCTGAACCCTCCGAACCCAGTTCAAAAATCTGAATGTTCCAATTACCAGGTGTCTTGTGCCTTGTCTTACATGGTACCTGTAGCCAATAGATTTGACGTGCTGGACAGGGTGGATTAACACTCTGAGAACAAGGCTGGCAAGGTTTTTAGGTCATCTGAGGGTGATTGCTGGGGAGGGGGACATGTGAACACAGAAAATCCACCAATTCTATAAACTCTCTAAGTCAGAATCCACCCCACATAGCCAGATCAGTTGGTTGATGTATGTTTGTCAACTCACCCTGGTCTAGTAGCTGGCAAGGAAGAAGGGTGACCCTTTGGCCCCGTCAGATCTCAATAACCTTTGTCAATAGTTCCTTCTTTTAGAAGATCGTTCTGTAGCTAAGGATAATAGCACGGCGGGGTGTGACCAAGGTCCTGGTGAGCCCTCCAGTAGTGTAATCATTACCAAAACAGGGGGGGCTGAGCCAGGTGCCCATACAAGTGAAGGAGCCTTATGCTTTGCACGATATTGTGATAACACCGGACATTCAGGAAGTTTCAAAATCTTTAAAGGTGGTGTCTTGGAATGTTGCTGGATTGAAGGGCAAATTGGATTGTAGTGACTGGCGGTCATTTATAGACCAGTATTTTATTTGCTTATTTCAGGAAATCTGGCTAACAAAAGAAGCTCCTCGCCCGGGTTGTGCGGCCTTTACAAAGGCGGCTATTGTAGGGGGAGGGGTAGACTGTCAGAGGATAGATTGCGGGATATCCCAGTGCTGTCCATCCCCCTATTAAAAAAATGGTCCCCTCTGGCCCTCCAAATGAATGCCCTCACTTTGAATCACTCCATATGGGCCTGTAATGGGCAGAGTAAGTCAGATAGCCAAGAGTCCCATACGTTTAATCGGATAAGGTGTTAATCTCTAATTGATTACATCCCCGTGGACCTAAGCTTATGGCCCCTGGTTGTGCATCTGGAAATCTTGCCCGGAGATGATAACGACCACAACGCTCTGTCTCTTGACATAGCTTTATCTGTAACATGTAGAGACCAGCCGGATGGTAGACTGACATTGACTTCATCCTGACGCGGAACACATTGGACTGCATTGCAGCAGGCCCCAAACTCAATTGACTAAAAACCAAGGACAGCTGTTGGATTTGAACTGTGAGGGTTGCCTATCAAAATGCCATTAGCTCTGCAAAGAAAGAGTGGGATTTAGCAAAATGGGATTCTGTTCTTCATGTTACTAAGCGTAAGGACTCCAAGGCATTTTGGAGTATAGGCACATATGGGAACTGCGAGGGTCGAGCCAACTTAGGGCACAACATTGCCGTTGACATGTGAAATGAACATTACCAGTCCCGGTAGGGCGCCCGGGAGGGACAGGAAGTACACGTGGCTAGAACTGTTGTTAACGGTTCACCAAGCCGGGAACTGTCCTCCTGTCAGAAGGATTGTCCTTCGATAACTTTGACGGAAGTACTAAGGGACAATAGCAAGATCACCCCTCACAAGGCACCTGGTATTGATAAAATACTCGGGGACCTCTACCTTTCTGAACCGGTAGTCCTGGGTTCATACTTGTGGGTAATCCTTAATGCCATTATAGAGGGATTGCGCATCCCAAACTCTCATGCAGGGGCAGAAATCATACCTATTTATAAGAAAGGTCTCCCATTGCTGCCTGGCAGTTATAGAACTAATCCCATCAGTCTGATAGACATGATGCAAAAATTATTTTTTCTGAGCAATATTGGAAAGATTACAGGATGGGATGGAGGAACATAAGGTTCTCAGCCCTTTTCAAGCAGCTTTTAGACAATTTTATTTATTTGTATTTATTTGTGTTTTATAGAGTGCGGACTTGACCCATTACGTTATCAGAGTGCTTTACAGGGTTAACAGATTTTATACAAATAAGACTTAGGTAGGGGGGTCGAACATTTGGGATAAAAACAAATACAAGCATTTTACAAGAATGAAGGTCCAAGAATATAAAGGTGGAGTGCCAGGAGGTGCAGGGTGGATAGCATCCGGTCAGTACATGGTGTAGTAGTAATAGAATAAAAACAAGGGGGCAGATTTACTACTTCTGGTGCATCTCTGCTAATCAGCAGGGATGCGCCAGAAGAGTTGCGATGCATCTGCCCACCTGTGCACCACCACTGATGTGCCGCATTTACAATGAGCACACCGTGGCGCACGGATGGGCAGATGCGTGTCGCATCCCACCACGGAAAGGCGGCGCATTGCTGGAGTTGCATCGCAAGCGAGACGCAGCTCCAGCAAGGCTTGGGTGCCCCTATCCCTAACATGCTGTGTCAATCCTTACGCCTGCTTCAAGCAGGCGCAGGGTTTTGACGCAGCATGGCCGTAAAAGTGACTGAGTGAAATCTTGCAGATTTCACTCAGCCACTTTTCGGAGGCGTTCCTGAACCGGAACGCCCCCCTCCGTGCAGGAACGCCGACATGTGGTGCAGGGCTTTACAACGTGACGCATTTTCCCAGATGCGTCACGTTGTAAATAGCCCGCAGCATGGCGCTGGCTTTGCGCCGCCGCTGCGTCACGAAAGTGACCAAACAGCGGCGCACATCTGGTATAAGGGGCTTGTAAATTTTCCTCAAGGTCGCTGAGGGTGATGGCAATGCAAGAATTAGGAGAGGAATTTGCCCATTAGGAAGATTTTGGTTTCCTTCTTAAAATGTGCCTGAGACGGAATTCTTTGTATGGCGGGCGGCAGTGAGTTCCAGGTTCTTGGAGTGGCCCCAGAGAATGCAGGATTATAGGTTTTTTCCTTTCGAAAGCGCGGAGGCTGGAGCAAGAGGTCTCTGGAGGTCCGGGAGTTTCTGGCTCCTCCAGACACCACGAGTTTCTGGGTGAGAAATGTAGGGGATTGAGAGTATAGATCCTTGTGAGTGATACATGCCAGTTTAAGTTGGATTCTGGCTTCAAGAGGAATCCAGTTCAGAGCTTTCAAATATGGTGAGATGTGGTCGAATTTTTTAGAACCTGTTAGGAGTCTGGCGGCGGCGTTGAGGCAGGCTTTTAGGGGTGCCAGGGAGATCTTAGGTAGGCCAAAAAGGTTAGAACATTCATATTCGAGTCTGGGGATAACTAGTGCCTAGACTAGTGCAATGTACATCATCTATAGATCAAGTTTTCAGGTTACAACTTCTATATTGGAAAACTGTTACCCTTGAGGGTGACTGCCTCTTTTTGTTATTTGTAGACTGAAAGTCAGCTTTCGACTTAGTTCTGAGGAATTTACTTTGGTCAGTGTTGGCCGACATGACGGTTCTTTCCTACTTGTGCCATACAATCAAGAGGCTCCACAAGAAGAATTTTTGCACAGATCCGCTGTGGCAAATTGAGGAAACTCTCAGAACCCTTCGCTGTCAGTAGGGGAGTCCGACAAGGATGTGTGTTGGCCCCAACATTATTTAGATTTTATATTAATGGCCCTATGGATTCATTGTATACCATTAATAACAATGATGCACCTAGGATTGCCTCTAGCAAAGTACCAGCGTTGATGTTTGCAGATGGCACCCTTCTCCTTCAAAAACCGCTATGGGCATCTAAAGGATACTAGATAATTTCAATGCTTTTTGAAGGCTAAAGAAATTTGAAATTAACGTTACCAAGACCAAATTTATAGTCTTTATTCCATTTTATTCCACATCTTCAAACCCTTGTTTGAATGGAATTCTCCTTGAGAGGGTATCCACCTTTTTTTTTTATGTTTGAAAAGCTTTATTCAAGAAGGAATAAATACAAAGGCATCAGCCGCAATATAAGAAACAAACAAATGTAATAAGTTACATTAAACAAGCTGATGTCATTAAAAGAAAAATAGAACAAAGCAATTTATAAGTTTTTAAGGAAAGATGGGACGGGAAAGGGGAAAAGGATGATCAGGAAAATAAAGGGGAAAAGGGAAAGGCAAAAACATATTATATAATAAAAGATCCTAAAACCTTGCTATAAAGAAGGAATGAAAGCTGTAGGCATTACAACAATCAAAATGTTACACAGCAAACCCAATAGTGTCATAACCCAATCTGATATTTTTAAAGTGGAAGGAGGAGGAGTAACCCCCTCAAGGTGGTTTAAAGTTTTCCGAAGTGATGGCGGGAACATTCCTTGGGGCCATCCGGTCTAAGTATGTGGTAAGAGGCAGCCAAAAAAGATCCCTATTATGTGTAGGGTTACAGAGGGAAGCAAAGGCCGTATCTAGTCTGTGAAAGTGACACAAGGAATTCCACCAGTGACGGATGGAAAGGTTAGACAGGGTTTTCCAGTTAGAGGAAATGTGTTGAAAGGCGAGAGCGAGCATGAGGTCAAAAAGACCATGAGAGCATAGAGGGAGATTTAAAGAATCAGATAAACTGCCTAAAAAGAGAGTAGAAATTGAGTATGGAGAAGGGAGTGTGAAAATACGAGAGATATAGAGCCAGACAGACTTCCAGAATTAGGAGACAGAAGGACATAAAAACAAGAGATGAAAAAGATTAGCTTTAGGGGCAGAACATGTCCAACAGCTAGAATCAGAAGAGGAAGAAAAACGGGCTAGAGAGAGTGGGGAGAGATATAGTCTATGATATAAGTAGAATAAAGATTGAGTAAGAGAGGCCGAACGAGAGATTTTCAAAGATCTAGACCAAAGCTTGTCCCACAAGGCGACGGGCCAAGCACAACCCAAGTCTTCCTCCCAAGCAAGTTCTAACTTAGTTTTAAGGCGCTCTAGATTAGGGGATGAAAAGAATTTGTAAATGAGAGAAGCCTTGGGTAAGGTTAAGAGAATTTTAAGAAGAGGTGCTTGGGAGAGCGAAGAAGGGGAGGGGGGAAGAGAGTAAAAAACATCCAGAATAAGCGTCATTAGGACAGCAAACTTCTGGAAGAAGGAGCGCGGACAGCGAAAGGTCAGCTGAAACTGGGGAAAAGAGCAAGGGGATGCTCCGTCAAAAAACTGGTTCACCCAAATGATGCCCATCGATCTCCAAGACTTCCAGAAGATGGGTCTATTATTTATTAGAATAAGGGAGTTATGCCAGACAGTGGAGTTTAAGAAGGACTCTCGAGTAGTAGACGTAGGGTTGAAGAGTGGCTTTAGAAGAGAAGAAGTATGTTTAAACAAGGGAAGAGCCAAGTGTGAAACCCTAGCAGAAAAGCGAATAACCTCCTCAAAAGAGAAGGGTAGTAATAATGTATGTTCGATGGAAAGCCAAAGAGGGGCAAAAGCAGAAGGGACAGAAGCAAGCCATCTAGATGCCTGGCGAAGGGAAAAAGATTTATGATACATACGGAAATCTGGAAAATTGACCCCACCATTGGCCTTCGATTTACGGAGTGAAGCCAAAGAGATTCTAGATCTTTTCTTGTTCCAAAGGAAGCGAGACAAACAAGAGTCTATACGTTTAAAGAAAATTGCGGGGATATGGACAGGTAACATAGAAAGAACGTAAATTAAAATAGGAGCGATCATCATTTTGATGGAGTCTAATCTCCCCCACCAAGAAAGAAAAAGAGGATTCCAAGAAGAAAGTAAACGTTCAATGCGGGACAAAACCGCTGACATATTAAGAGCAATTGAAGAAGAAACAGAATTAGAAAACCATACTCCTAGGTATTTGATTTTAGAGCCATTCCAAGCAAAGCCCGTGGGGGCAAAGGCATGAGGAGTGCAAAATTTCGTAAGGGGAAGAATTTCGGTTTTATCGGAATTAATTTTGTAACCAGAAACCTGTGAGAAAGACTCGAATTCGGACAGCAACGGGGGAATAGATGTTTCTGGAGCAGAGATGAAAAGAAGAATATTGTCTGCGTATGCAGAGAGTTTCAGTTGCTTGTCACCATTAGGAAAACCAGTGATGGTATTATTGCTTCGGATAGACGATAAAAAGGGTTCAAGGGCAAGAACAAAAAGCAAGGGAGATAAAGGGCAACCTTGACGAACCCCACGCTGAAGAGGGAAATACGAAGAAACTTGACCATTGACCAGAACTGAAGCCTTAGGGGCAGAATATAACAGAGAAATAAGAGAGATGAAGCGAGGGCCAAAGCCATGCCAGCGCAATGAAGTAAATAGGAAAGACCAGTCAACCCTATCAAAGGCTTTCTCTGCGTCAACCGAGATTGCCGCTAAAGGAATAGAAAGAGATGGAACTTTATTTAGTACATTAAGGAAGAGACGAGAATTATCAGATGTCAACCGACCCTTCACAAAGCCACACTGCTCCCTACCGATGAGATGGGGCATTAAGGGATCAAGACGTAGAGCTAATACTTTGGCAAACAACTTATAGTCAACATTCACTAAAGAAATCGGGCGGTAGTTCTTACAGTATTTGGGGTCGCGGCCATCTTTAGGGATAAGGCAGATGGTAGCTTCTTGAAATGTGCCTTCCGCTCTCCCCGATGAATGAAATGATTGAAAAAGAGACAGGAGTTTAGGAAGTAGCAGGTCAGAAAAATGCAAATAAAATTCAACTGAAAAACCATCAGGACCTGGAGTTTTGCCTTTGGTAAGAATAGCCAACGCCGTGGAGAGCTCATGTAAAGAAAGGTCAACTTCCAGATCCGGGAAATGAAGATGAGACGTCAAGGGCTTAGGAAGTTTGTCAAGGTAAGCTTGGACAAGAGAGGGAGAGGGAGAAGACTCAGGTGTATAAAGGGTACGATAAAATAATTGAAATTGTTCAAGGATATCCTGAGGTTTATGCAATAACGTATTGTCAGAGGAGTAGATGGAATCAATGAATGAGCGTTCTTTGCGTGATTTGAGATAATTGGCTAGAAGCTTCCCAGATTTGTTGCGGCCACCATAAAACCGGGCAGAACTCTGAAGAAGCATTGACGAGGCATTATCGGTAGTTGCTTTGTTAAAATCTAGTTTGGCACGAATAAGTTCCGGAGGAACAGAATTCTTAGGGGAAGAATAGAACTGGCGCTCCAGAGACTTAATATGAGCTAATGTATCTTTCCGCTTCTGAAGAAAGCGTTTCTTTTTTTTGGAAACAAAATCAATGACAAATCCGCGCGCAGTGGCTTTAAAGGAGTCCCAGAGAAGATGGGGAGAGATAGTAGAAGCATCATTTAAAAGAAAGAAATCAGTAGCAAAAGAGCGGAAGGAAGAGGAGAAAAGGGGGTCAGTGAGTAAAGAGTTGTTAAAGCGCCAACGAGAGGATCTGGGAGGGGGGGAGAGAAGGTCAAGATCTGTTACAATAGGAGCATGGTCAGAGATAAGGATAGGTTCAATAGAAGACGACAGCAAATTTTGCGACAAGGAAAGAGAAAGAAAGATATAGTCCAGACGAGAGAAAGAGGAGTGAGGAGGAGAAAAAAAGGAATAATCAAGTGTGTCAGGGTGTGAAAGTCTCCAGGAATCAATGAGAGATGTTTGAGAAATGGTGTCGAGAAATTGTTTGTGGGGCTTGTGGGGTATGAAACGAACACTTGACTTACGATCAATAAAGGGGTCCACAATCTGGTTGCAATCGCCACCTAAAATGAAGAGGTCATCTTTATATTGAAAACATTTGCTAGTAATTAAAGGCCAAAAAAGTATATCAGGTTGCGTAGGGCCATAAACATTAAACAAAGTTAAAGGGATAGAATTAATTGACAATTGAGCAAGAATCCATCTACCATCAGAATCCGACTCTTGTGCTAAGACTTTACATACCAATTTTTTATGACATAGAATAGCTACACCATTCTTCTTGTTTGTAGAAGGGGAAAATAGAACCGTACCCACCCACCCACGTTTTAATTTGAGAGACTCAGTCTCCGAAAGATGCGTCTCTTGTAAGAGAACTATGTCAGGATTGTAAGTAGCAAGGTGGGAAAGAATTCTCTGACGTTTGATAGGGTTAATAAAACCTTTCACATTCCAAGAAATTACTCTGAACTTAAACAGTGAATAACATTATCAAAAACCATAGCTACAGCAATGAGGAAAAAGTGAAGCAATTGTAAAAGATAGATATAGAAAAGAATAGCTACAAGAAAAGGAAGCTCAAGCAAGGTAAGGGAAACGAAGACTAAAGAAAGTAAGAATAAAGAAGGGAAGAGAGGGAAAAGGTGAAGAGAAGAAGATACAAGAAGAGACAGTACAAATCCATAAAGGACGACTGAAAGTAACATACCTGAGGGGAACACGGAGAGGATGTCGGGGCAGTGGATGACGCAACAAAACAAGCATGACCTCCCGACACCAGGAGGACAATCCGACCGCACCAGGACGAAATGGGAAACACAACTCACATGAGGGAGGAAGGGAATACCTTAGTCGATCTGGGCAAGGAAAACAAACACAAAAATAAGTGAATAAAAGCACTAATGAGGACAAAGGAGACGTAAATAGATGAATAAACAATAAACAATGGAGTGCAGACAGCCCAAAAGTATGGGCAATAGTGAAAATGGAAAAAACAAAGGCTGCGCAAAAGAGAGCAGCCAGCAGGAATAATCAAGACAATGAGAGATTATATCAAAAAACTCTTAAGAGCAAAACAGTGTGAGAAAAACCAACATCATAACAAGGCATGGCAATGCAGAAACATTATCAGGAACACCCTATAAAATAAAAGGAGAGGAACGTTCAGCCACTAGTAGAAGCGGAAGTATCCATGCCAACATTGGATTGTGTGTGAATAAAGTTTTTCAGCTCCGCAGGATCTTGAAAAGTCCAAGTCTTATTCTGGTGAGTGACTTTGAAGGTACAAGGATGGAAAAGACCAAATCTGGCACCAAGAGCACGTAAGGGTGTACGAAGGCTCAAAAATTCCTTTCTTCTTGCTGCGGTAGCATTGGAAACATCCTGAGCAAGGAAAACTCTCTGGCCCAACCAGGAAACTTGGCGCTTGGCTCTAGCTGCGGAGAGGACAAGGAGCAGGTCAGTGAACTTCAGAAAGAGAATGATAACTCCTCGAGGTTTAGTTGCGGATGATAGGCGAGGACCAAGCCTGTGCGCCCTCTGAATGGTGAGAGAGGTGGTAGGAGGCATGTCCAAAAGCTTCGGGAGGAAAGTAGAGAAGAACGAGACAGGGTCATCGCTCTCCAAGGATTCTGGCAGCCCATAAATGCGTAAGTTGTTCCTCCTGTTCCGATTTTCTAAATCCTCGGTGTGCTGCTGCAAAGCAAGAACAGATTTCTCCAAGGAGGTGATACGTTGGGAATGAGATTGCATCTCCGAAGTTTGAAGTTCCACCACCGACACTCTGCTCTCGATAGTTGACCATCTCTCTTCAAAAAGTTGCATCTTGTTGTTGGTTTCCTCAATGAACGGACGTAAGGCCCGTATTTCCTCAAGTATTAACTCCATGGAGATAGGGGATGACGGTGGATCTGGAGGAGGAGAGTCTTGTTTTGAACGTTTGGTTGACGTAGCAGAGGAAGAGGCCTTACCAGAGGCTGACTGTGCCAACGAAGGACGACTGGACGATGTTGTCGCCATTGTATCTGCAGGACTGGAAGGAGGATCACCTGACGAGGAGGAGGAAGGAAGAGCCGCCGAAGATCCCTTTGAAGGCACGAAGACAAACTTTGGATTGCGAAGCTTGCCCATAAGTGCGCTCCGAACAAATCCCCACAAGTATCACAGTTCAGGAGAGCGGCCAACGCCGTCAGCAGAGGTTGAAAAGGCACATTAACAGCACACAACGTTCCACTCAAAGACCCCACCGCCACCTGCAACTGCCACGCAGAAGAACCAAGGCACCCGAAGTAGTTGGCGCAAAAAAGAAGAAAGTCACTGAGAACAGCGTCTGACCATGCTCCTCAAAGTGCAGACAGACCAAGGAGATAATAAAAACTGTGTGTCCTTGAAGATAAACCATGGAGGGATACAAGCAAAAAGAAAAATAAGGCATTATAGAGTATCTACCTTGGGCATGGTCCAAGAATCCATGTTTCATGAGGAGAAATGTGGTTGCGTGGGAATCATCGCGCCGGAAAACAAAATGGCGGCCGTTATGAGGAGCTTGAAACGAAGGATTGAGGAATCCCAGCGCGATTATTTTTAGCTCATCCTGAACAGGACATGTTCCAATTACAGGAACCAGCAGGTGGCTTGTGGTATCATCGCGTAAATTAACGCGAGGCGGTGGAAGTCGTCCCGATGCGGCGGAGCTCCGGACTCAGGCGGCCATCTTGAACGGCGTCCAAGCCACGCCCCCCGAGAGGGTATCCACCTTTGATTATCTAAGGTCAACTCTTAGCGAGCATGTGAATTGGTGGTTTCACCTTACCAAGTAAAGGCTCAAACTGGCACAACATACAGGCGGGCTTCTCAGGGTGTATAAGAGGGTCTTCTTTTAAACCCATTAGCCCCACTATTGAGATTTACAGATTGCTAGCCCTATGTGCCACCATTGTATGGAGCCAAGCTTTGGGGACACAAATCTGGAAAAGACATTGTGCAGATAGAGTATAGCTTCATTAGGCAATTAGCGAGTCTCCGCCCCCTTCCCCCAGTACTCCACCGGCTCCGCTCAGATTAGATTTAGGTGTTAGACCTATTTTGGAGGGAATTGGACTTAGATCCCTCCACTTCTGGATAAGAATCTGGGCCACTCCTGAGCTGATCTCCTACAGAATGATCCTAGAGGAGATTCTAGGGCTACATGGGGTGGGAAGGTTGCCATGACCCCACTACATTAGGGAATCTTTCAAAAGCATTGATAAAGCGAGCTTGTGGGGGGATCCTGCTGAGGCCTGCTCCACGATGCTAATGAGGAACTTATGAAATGTTACAAGGGGTTCAAGTTATCTTCCTCCCTGATGAGCTCCTCCCTGGGTGCTTTGACAGCGGGATTTATAGGGACCACTTCCCCTGCGCTCCATTGAAGGGGTGAGGGCTGTGACCCGTCGTAGAAATGCCCATCTTGTGGCATAGCTGAGGAAACAGAGGCCCATGCCTTCATTCTTTTGCAAAGTTTACTAGAAATGTTGTCTAAATGGCCAGTTCAACTTTGCAGAAATCTAGGAACATCACATTGCTATGAGGCACTTGGAATTCTGAAAAGCCTATTGTTTTTGCCGTTTCTAGATACTTGTTTTCAATCTGGTGCCTGTGAAAAGGGTTTCAGTAATTGTTTATTCTATGCCTGGTCTTGGCCGGGAGCTTGAGCCTAGCATTTGACAGGTAGCTTTGAGAAATTGTAAGACAGGCAGCATGGGCAACATCGTATGTATAGTTTCTATTCTTTTTTTTCATGCTCAGCTGGGCGCACTAGAGTGACTGCAGGGTGAAACATCTTACCCCAAGTGTGGCTTTAGACACTTGAAATATATTAAGTTTTTATTGATTTTAAAGTATCTTGGTCTTATGAACTGTGCACTTTACATTTACCCATATTAGATAATGCCTGAGTATGGTGCTTACTCCAAGACATCATGGTTGACATATCAGACCCTTTAGAGCTTATTTATAGGTTCTCTCTGAGGTTTTTGCCTTTCCGGAATTTGTCTACTGTTAACAGATGTAACATGTTTAAAAATAGTTTTTTTATTCATGCGTTGTAATAAAATGTGTACTCTTCCATTTCAAATGTGTCTCATAGTGGAGGCATAGCTCGTGTTTTATTGTGCAAAGACGTTAGATGAGCTGTGTGTTTTTATTTCATGATACACCTTTTTTATTATTGAGATGTTTTGTAATGAACAACTTATTCATCATCTCCTATGTATCTTACTTATCACTGAGAAGCTTGCTATTGTGCACCTTTATGGCTGTTTGAACCGAAATAAAGTTCATGAAAAATGGAATTAAAATTTCAATTCAAAACATATTGACTCCAGATTTTGATGGTTTGTTTTTTTGCAGACATTTAAAAAAAGTAGACCAACTAACAAAGTGTTCAGTACATATTGTTAACATTTCAGAAGCAAAGTCTCCTAAAGAGATTTGTACAGAAATGTGGGATGTTGCTGATATTGGCCTTGTAAAAATTAGATCCTGGTGTTTTATACTGAAGTGCCATCGCTCCAGTTCAGGTCTCAGACAGCTCTAGCCAAAACCAAAGGAAAAAAAAGGTCACTGTGACATTTTAGTTTGAGTGGAATTTCCTCTCAGGGATAGATTTGCCGTAGTGAGAAACCAGGTGTCGGGGGGATGTTAAGAAGTAGATTTCCAGTAATTCAGCACTTTTTTGTTTGCTGTCATAATTTCCCATGCGAGCTACATTGGTTGAAATTTTTATAGCAGTGGACATCTTCTGATATCATTAAAAATAATGTTCCTAATCATAATCCTTATAATAACATGTGAGATACTGTTTACAATCGCGGTCATGCTTCGTCACCAGTTTGTAATGACAAGACATTGTATAAACATGTGAATGGAGTCAGCATTTTGTTCTTGGCGCCCCAGCACCACCGACCTGCCCGGATTTCAAGTTTTTCCATCTTGTATGGAGTCCAGTGAATTAATTGTAGTCTTTTTTCTTGTGTTAAAAGTGTTAGCAGATTAGTACTCAATTTTGGGAGATTTTTCAAAGATAGTCATTTTCCCAATATTCTGTATGGGTTGAAGCTCCAATTGACATTTGTGTTAGGCAATAAGTCGTTATTGCCATTAACGAGATGACAATCAATTGTATAACTCGGAGACTCTTTGTGGGTTTATTTACAACATCCTTGCGCCGACGGTGCGTCACTTTTAATATGGGAAAAAGTGACGGATTTGTAAATAAGCCCCTTTGTATTTAGTAGTTTTGTTCCATTATTTAGTACTCATGTTTCTCTTGTTTCAGTATAGTTAATGATGTATGTCCGGACCCCCACCTTTGAAATGCTTCGCTTCTTTAAATATGTTTAACCTCTGGGTGTTTAGTCTGTCTTTCAGAAAAAGCTGAAGATCTTTCGTTTTTTACTAATATATTTCTGTATTCTGCCTGTCAGTCTGTGGGCTTCCTTGTTGGGCATCTTTGCAAGTCCCTAACCCCACATCTTCTGACGCTCCGGTGGCGTTGCTCTTTACCCCATATTTACATGGTGGTGTTAAGCCACTTAACGTGGCTTCGTGCCCCCTTGGAAATATGCCCCTTTCCGAAGCGGTCCGCTGCGGCAACGGGGCGGGCAATGGATGTTGCAGTGGGTGTTCCACCGCAACACCCATTGCTTTTTGCCGCTGCCCCATGTTTACCGGGATGTGGCAGCGCCAAAGACAAAGGCCAGGTTAATCTTGGTTATAGGATGACGATACAAGGAGAAATTCTAGGTTTTGTTAAGTGAAATAGAATAGGATGATGCAAACAGGAGGATATAAAGGCTAACTGCCCTTATTTATTGCAGCAGGAAAAGGTGGAAGAGATGTATTTGATGAAAATAATGGAGACGCTAATTCCATATATGAGAACCATAAGAGAACGAGGAGGCTAGTTAAATAGTGGAGAGACATAACACCGCTTGGGAAGCGATGTTGAGGTTAACAAAAAGAGCTTAAAAAAATATAAATATACAATTTCGAGGTTACATTTACTGTAAACTAAGTAAAGAAGAGAGATTTTGAAGAGATATCATGAAAAACAATCACACACTACAACCATCATGAAGCGTAAAAGGCCACTTTATTAGGACAGGTTTGTATGTGTGTTTATTATCGTAAATACAAATGTAACACATTATCAACCTCACTAATACATCGAATACCTGACACCCCGCCCGCTCCCCCCAAAAAAAATCATCAAGGTGTACCAACTGTTCCCCAACCAAGTCCCCATAACCTGAACCTCATAATTTCCTCTTTCATTTACTGTCCCGCTTGCCTTCTCCCAGTCTCTTTATCTCTCATCCTACCAAGCATCCCTAAATGAAGCCTCCTCGCCCAAAGTCCCCAAAACCTCGTATTCACCTCTCCTGTGCTCCCCTCGCAAGGGGTGGATACGCCCGCGCCTGACTCTCCATACCTCCAAACTACCATTTAAACAAATGTGAACACAAACTCTGTCATAACATGGCGTAACCTTAGACTCGCAATCCTACCCCCTTTACATGCAGGGTGGTGGGCGGCTCACATACGACTGTCCCTGCCTGCCACCTGATGAATGCCCGACCTCCTGTCCCTACATACCTTGCCCTAAACAATGCCCCCTCCCCTAACACCTAGCTTATCCCCTGATCTGGTCTTTTTGGCCTGATCCATTATCGCGAAGCCCCTCAGGGGGTGACTGGCTTTGCCTGTCACTCCCCCGGGTCCCTTCATTGTACAGCGAGCTGGCAGACTGTTTAATTGGGGTATCCAAATACAACAGCGTGTTAGAGCAGAAGGGTGAAGAAATATTTAAAGGAATGGGACAGCTGGTGAGATGGGCATGTTCTAACCAGCTTGGAGCCAAAGAGAAGGAGAGATTTGTTTAGGGGTGTAGGCAGTGTAGAGATGTGTATCACATATGCCATGCTGCACAAAGACCTTGTTAAGCAGCATAGCATTCTGTATTGCTGTTTGTATGTTTGTTTCATCTGCTATTACATTTCTGATTTAGAGGCTGCATATGCGCCATGGCTGCAAGGTGAGAGATTTATACACCAGAAGCACTACAAGCTTGGGAAATAAAAAGCAGACACAGCACAAGAGGCGTAGAAAGACACACATTGCAGAGAGACAAGCATAAATACCCTCGACACACATGTGCAGAGCCCGACCTGTTGATTCTGCCCATGCTCAGCATTGTTTGGCATGGATTCCCGGAAGTAAACAAGTACTCCACTTGACCTGACACCTAGAGAAAGCAAATGGCGCTCTCTCGCGCCTTCGGCTATATTTCTTTGATGAAAGGAAGGAACAGAATTTATATGAGAGCGGGAATGGAAAGCGCCCTTCAGCAGTCCTGGACTCCCTGGCCACGACAAGGGCCCGGCCTGCTTCCTGCCGCCACATACAATGTGACAACTTTTATTGCTCCCAGCCCGCCTGCCCCCACCTGTTTCTTTACCCGACTGCCCAAATCAAGGCAAGAAGGAATAAAAATAGGAATGGGAACTGGGCGGCATCTCATTACCAGATCCCCCCCCCCCCCCCTCCTTCCTGGAATCGTCCTGTAGTGACTTCTGGGAAGAGAAGGCACGTGGGTGCGCTGGGGGTGGGGAGAAGAAGGTAGCTGCCATGCTCAGAACAGAGTCCAAATAGAAGGAAGCCAACAACTGTGAAGTAGAGTTCATCAAAGCAATTCCCAGCCAATTTCCCTTTTTCACAAACACTTAAAGCTCGTTTGCAAGGCTGGCTGAGTGGAAACATACTGCTGCTAGACAAAACAGCCCGAAAACAGAGAACCAGTTAGAGAAATAATCATTTTCAAGACTAATGTTTATTTTGGCAGGATGTGGGTTTATCAGACAAAATAATAGAGAGATGGACTTTATATGCTTCTATTTGGGCTAGAGTCTACAGATTTGGCACATATTTGCACACATGGATTGACGGGAATGACCCTTGTTCCTGCATCAGGCTACTCTAGCCATGTCCTGCCACCTATATTGACAGAGCATGGGTTTTTTGCAACCTTCCTATGGCTCTTGTGACCTTGAACCTTTGAACGATAGGTGAACTTTGAACTATAGGGCTGTTGTCATTGGATCAAGTGAGTTTGCAATGAATTAACCCCAGCACAAAGACGTCACTCAACGCTGTTGCAAGCACTTGCACACTAGCCCAGTGCCCAGGCTGTTTGCCCGCACTTTTACATACCAAATGCATCATGCCGCCATCTTTATTCTCTTGAGATTAGGAGAGGTTCTTGTTATGTTAATTTTAATTTATAAGGCGCAACAGCTACCCAAAAAGGGGTTCCCGGCGCCAACCAGAACAAGAAACAAAACCTGTTTAATGATTATTGATTAAAAAGCCACGTTTTTAAGGATTTACGGAATTGGACATACACAGTTTCATTGCAACGAGTCTCACCGCTGAAGGTGCTACCCACTGATGCTTGAGTCCAGGGGATATTTATCTTCTCCCCCCTTTGGCACCTTCCGCTCTGGTTAGGGCTGACCATTGGCACTCCTCATTCATCACAACGGGAACCTGCTTGTTGCCTGCCTCATCGGAAACAATTCTGACCCCTGTTGCTGAGCCTTTGCTGACTCTTTAGGACTCAGAAGCTCACCAATAAGGTTTGCCCTCCACAACATAACCTTTAACCTCGTGCAGCAGCGTCGATTGCAGTCGTGGCTGCTGCCCAATCTACATGGTGGGGCATTGCGGGGACAGTGGTGGGGCAGTGTGAGGGCAGTGGGGGGGCAGCGTGGGGAAAAAGAAATAAAAAAGAAATAAACATACGCTTACCTTCTGCTCCTGTGCAGCACCGCGCTGCTCCTCTCTCCCGGCACTGCAGTTGCCATAAACACAGGCTCCCAGCTCACCATGTAATCCCAACGCTTTTCTCATGCTATTACTCTCTGCATGAGAGAAGTGTTGGGATTGGGTGGAGCGGGTCAGTCTCATACTCCCGCAGGGATTGGGAGCCGTGCTCCTGAGCTATGCAGATATCTCCAAGGAATAGCCTAGAGATGTTCAAGTGTGCATGTCGGTTTGGCCGGCCATGGACGGTCGGCCAAACCGACATGCGCACTTTCAGTGCACACTACTTCTCCTCCCCCTGCTGGTGATGCTATGACCTGGCCCCAAACCAGACTCAGTGGACTCAGCAAACTCGGCAAAGTCAATGAAAAATAAAATGATAATAAAAGTGTTTTATTAGCATTTTATTTTTAATTTTCTGCTTTTAAGCAGTGGGGTGATGCTCCTCTGCCGTGAGACTTAAGAATATGTTGTCTGGTATGGTCGCACTCTCAGTTTATGGAGGAGATTTTTGGGTCGTTTTGTTAACCTGAAAAGGGTAATATTCTCAATTACTGCCACTTAAACTTTTCTCCAGCTCAATGCAAGTCAATGGAGAAACCAATCACCAGTATTATTTTTCTAAATCACCTTCTTATTAGTGCCCAAGTGCTGGCATTAACCGGCTCTCTACACTTCTGATGTAAGGAATGTCAATTACCACCTGGACCACCAATCAAAAACCATCTAGTCTCACAAGCTTTCAGTAGAAACATTATCATATTTGATGCCCTAGGATTAAAGCACACTACATCTGAGTCTTTTCTAAAGGCTTCTTCCGTGTATTGATGGGTTAATGCTCTCAGCAGGTCTGGCTACTACCTTTTTCTTCGGCCGCCAGAAAAGTGTCTACGGGAGTCCCTCAGGGCTCTACCCTGAGCCCTTTGCTTTTCAACATCTATCTGACGCCCCTAATTTTTGGGGCAGAGGAGCTGGGGGCTAAAATAATTGCCTATGCTGATGACACCCAGCTCCTATTTACCTGGAAGGACTCCTACCTGTTGACAACTTTGGTTCAGAACTGTCTCTCATCTGTTTTTCAGTGGCTTGCTTGTGCCCAACTGAAGTGCAACGAGGATAAGTTGGAGGTCCTTCTGTATGGCTCATTTCCACCTGCCTTCAGAGAAATTATGTAGCCGCCAGACTTCCCTCGACCTAAGTCAGAGGGCGTCTCTGCTAAGAACTTGGGGATCTGGTTTGCCGAAGACCTTCGGTTTTCGGTGCAAATTAAGAAACTCACCGGAGTTTGCTTCGGCACTCTCAAGTCACTCAGAAGGTTCTTCCCCCTGCCTCCCAGGCCTGCCAAGGAAATGGTCGCCCGTGCACTCATTCTTTCTCGCATTGACTATGCCAACGCGCTATACTGTGGCATCCCAGGATATTTGCTGAGAAAACTAAAGACCATACAAAATGCCACGGCTAGACTTCTATTTAACATCTCGGGAAGATCTAGCGTGAGACAGCACTTACGAGACCTGCATTGGCTTCCGGTGGCCCAAAGAGTGCAATTCAAAGTTCTCACGGTAGCCCATAGGGCCCTGCATGGTTAGGGGCCTTTGTACATTAGGAAGCGGTTTGGCTTCTACGTCCCCAGCAGAGCTTTGCGCTCAGCTGCCCAACGTCGGATGATTATTCCCCGATTTCGTAGGTCACGGTTGGGAGGTCAGTCCGTCTCTGTTAAAGCGGCTATGGCTTGGAACTCTCTCCCATTGGAATTGCGGCATATTGAGGATCTTAGATTTTTCAAGAAACAACTCAAAACTATTCTCTTCAACTGGCTAATCCATACTTTCCACTCCATTGGGTTTTGATAACTGCACGCGCCAGAACGCTCTCAAGTATTTGAACGCGCTATAAAACCCTCTATAACATAACATAACAATCTATTTATAATCATTTACAACACGGAGTGAACATCAAATGATGTCAAATTGTAAGAAAGCAGCATTATTTTGAGAACTGGAATCTAACTTGCTGCATTCTCATCTGACCGTGCAACTGTGCGATGACAATCTGTTCAGAGCACATTTCGGTATCAGAGCTGTGGTAGTGCAGCGGGGTCTCTAGCAAACAGACACCTTGGCATTTGGTAACTTTGTGAAGATTTTTTCTATACAGAAATATGTTACGTTTTGCAAAAGTTGCACACGTGGCAAGTTTGGGAAGTTGCAAGGTTTGCCAAAATTTAGGATGTGAATTAAAATTCCGCACACACATAATGTGCATGTTGATTAGAGTAAGGCCCACATTTATTAAAGGATTTTGTTGCCCTTGCGTCATTCCTGTAAGGCGTTACATTAATGGGGAGTGGGTGTTCTTCTTCATGTATGTCAGCTAATTCGCAGATTTACCATGAGTAGTAAACCTGTGAATACGTAAAAAATGTATGCCTTCCTGATAGAGGCATAACGAGAAGAAATATCTTTATTTCTCCTCATTGTTTCCGCTAAGTGTAGAACGAGGAAACAGCCTCTAAGGATGTTTTTTTCAGGAAGGCGTTCCTTTCTGCACAAAAACAACCCTGCCTGCAACGCAGACACCCTTGCACCATGGTGCATGAGCGTGCATTAGAGCTAGACAGCATTAAGTGCATCAGCGCGGTAATAGAGCAGGAATGCACCATCTATTTGTAAATATGGCCAATCCTGCCCTCTCCATTTGACGCTGAGAAGCAAGTTGTCTTGCTGTTTTGAGCTGTATCCAATATTGATAAATCTGAGCCTGTGTTCTTATGTGTCATATTCTCTGATGAAATTTGTATCCAAGATCAAGATGTATTACGAGATATTAAAAGACCATTGCAGGCAGTGTGACACTTGTCTAGCCATTGCGCCTTGGTATATCTATGAGCCAAAGCGAAATGCACTTAAACCTTTGAACTATGGTATATAGTTTCAAAGAGGGTACCGCTTGAATGTGTGGATTAATGGATATGGGCAGTTGTATAGTCCATTCCAATATTGCACAACAACTACTATGATCACACATGGTTCCTTGTGCATTAAGGAAATGAAGTCATGGATATATGGAAAAATGGTTTGTTGACTGATTTTCCAGATCCTGGCAAAAGTATGCATTTATATCTAGAATCAGTCTCATAAATATTATTTGCACTGATGATACCTTTTTTGAATCACTGAAGTACACATCTTCGAGTGCACCATGGCCAACAATCCTGTGCAGCAGTGGTCGCAAACACATTGCAGCTTTCCACCTATAGAAAGTTGATCTAATCCAGCCCCCCTACTCTGCCACAATCCCATGATTTTTAATAATAAAATAGACTCTGTCCAATGCAAACATCAATACCTGCAACTCCCCCCACCACTGACCAATGGGCTTCTTTCAGTTTACACAAGAAAAATCCTTCATTATCTGAGGAATGCAACATGATGGAAACATAATGTGATACCCTATACTATGCCCAGCTACAGATTCATTTCTGGCTTCTCTTGTGTGCTTCAACTACTGAGATCCATCTGGAAGACAGCAACTTGGTGTGCATCTTTCAGACCTTGTTCTGTTCCTGCCTCTGGTTACTTAGAAGCCACACTTTTAAACCTCTGAAAAGAGCTTCCCTCCACACACGACAAAGGTCGCTAGTGGGTCTTGATTTTATTGGACTCCTGTGCACCATTCCCACGATTCTGCAGAATGGTGGACTTCTGGAACACCTCTCTTCATCTGTTTGAGATCAAGGGACTGGAAACTGGTTCAATCAGTAGTGCTTACCACACCACACAGGTAGGATTGCTAGCTAAGTCTCTTTGATATTTGCATGATACTTCTAGCTGGTAGAGTTCACAGTATAGCATAGACTTGTACATGAACAACACTTACATGTGCATCAGGTTTTAAGTAATCAGTGCAAAGCCATCAGGTGAGTAACTCTCTGAAAGATATTCAGGGCAATATTGTCAAGAACGGCAATAACATTATCGCCGCGTTAGCGGCAGGAAACTGCCGCTAAAGCGGCGATAAGGGGCTTGATAATACGCCCTAGAGAATTCCAATAGAAGCCCAGGTTCTGGTGTGAAGGACATCAAACCTGGGCTTCTATTGGAATTCTCTATGGCATATTATCAAGCGCCTTATCGCTGCTTTAGCGGCAGGGGCGATAATGTTATCTCCATTCTTAATAATATGGCCCTCAGTATCTGACTCTGCCTCACGAAGACTGAGATTCTGTACATGTTCTAATCTTCTAATACTAGTGCTGCACATGTTTGAACATGATAATAGCTGCTGTGTGTTTATAGCAACCACCAAGGGTGCATTTTGATTTGTTTTTTGTCTTGGGTCTGATTTTCCAACCTGAAATGTATGGCGAATACAGAGAAAAACATGCGCAATGCTGCCCCTACTGGTTCCCAAGCAGTGATGAAGGGCAGATAAGCATGTGAGAGTTTGTTTTACCTTTCAAGCACATGTAGACCTTCTGTCAATCTTTATTTGTTAGTGGCAATGTGTCACTCAACCACAAGGGTATCTAATGCTGCATTTGTTGTCTTAACAAAGTTGAGGACAGCCAAGGTAATTATCCAAATGTGTTGCACATTCCAGGTCCAGTGCCTTTTCCACCAAGTACCAAATGAAGCTGCTCTCAGAAAGGAAAGTGCATCAGACTTTGGAAAATTGACAAATAAAAAAGCTCTACAAATGTGATGACTGAGTTTGCCTTGACTGTATGTACCAGTTCTAAGTTATACTGTATTTTCAAAGTTGTCAGAAAGAGGAGTTTGCCTCCACTGGGACACAAGTATTATATTTAAATCACATTACCATCAACTTGGTAAAGCCAATCGTTCATTTCTGAATGTCCCGGGGTGCTAGCGACCTTCTTGGAACCCAGGCCTGGTTAGCTCAGGTTAGCCTCAGGAAGGTGCACTGAAGAGCCAATCAACAAGGAGGGCCTGGCCCATGTCCAAAATCACCGCTATCCAGAGGGTGATGTCTCATAGAGTCGTAGAACATGCTCAGACTGGCTTCACACCCTTGCTCAACCAGCCCAACTCTTAGAGCCATTTATTATTCCAAAGTTACGGAACTGACTTGCCAACTTCCTCTACCTACATTGTACCAACATGCCAGAGACTGTTCAACTTGGAGACCTGCTGAGGATATGGGTAAACCTTGGCAAAATATTTATAAATCTTCCCAAATTTCAAGGACCAGTGATAGGTCACCAGACACCACCAGAATCACAATGCTTTACAAAGCTTGCAGCAAACACATTCCAGGGTGCCCTGCCAGCCACAAAGAAGAGATAACCCTCCCCGGGACATCCACCACTTTCTCCAGGATCATTTACATTACCATACTAGCCTTTAAAATTCTTATTTGACTATTTGGTAAAACCACTAAGATCTGCATCTGCGGTGTCTCCGTCTAGACTCTCACCCTGGGCAGCCCTTCTGTTCATTGCAGCTAAGTCCCATTGTTCTCAGTGATTCGCAGATTCCAACATCCATGACCACTGTCCTGCTGTGCATATTAACCAACACCTTTTCTGGTTTCTAATGAGCATCAAGATCAGGCGCATTAGCCCTGCGTCTTCATCTTCCAGCACCAGTTCTGCTTACCAAAAGTGTGCATTAGGCACCCAGATTAAGTAGCCGGCTCCACGCTAGCAGGCTATGCGTTTTACACATTTTAAATTTGAAAATAGATTGAGTTTGTCTCAGCCACAAGACCTCTAATCAATCATTTTTCCAAATAAAGCTGGATTTTCTGAGTACCATCCATCCTGAGGGAAATTGTGACTAGAACCAGCTACCAAATGTTTCAATCGGTCGTTTGCCCAGGTCTAATGGCTGATTGATCGTCAGCACCGTTACAGATCTCCACCATAGAATCCTCTAACTTTACCCTGCCCGTGCATAGTTCACCATCTTTCAGTTCTTACATACAGACTCATGCTTCACTTCCCTAACAGAGTGGGCAAGGTGGGCAAGTAGTGCCCCTGGTGTAAAGCGGCATCCTACTTCAGCCAGTGCTCACCTTCCTTGCGCCACAGGGTTTTGATCGGTCTTCTTACTAATGCATGTGTTAGCCTCCTTGGATCGTTTCAAGATAGGTTAGGTGGGTAATCAACATTACTGCAGACCCCTGGTGCTTGGCATGGACTTCCTTGCCTGGTGGTGCCGTGCAGCCAGGGTACACTGAGAACAGTACATCCTAGTCAGCAGTCACAACATGAGCAGGGGACCCCGTACCCTGTTCCTGCCTTGAACCTTCGAAGGGACCAGGAAGTTACCGGAGAGCACATGGATGCGGCCAGTCTCCTTCAACCCTGTATTACTGCCAAACTGCTGTCAGGGTACTCTAACACTTTCTGATGGAGTGGAGAGTCACCCGCCACCCTCAAGTCTTCTCAGCTGATCCGGAGTCAGTCACGCGCACAGCAACAGAGGAAATGTGCCATTCAGGGGCTGGTATGCTCAGGCAGCTCTCCCACACTGGGATCGGACCTCCCATGCGACCCTATTTCCCTCCAAGTTGAATTCTCTAGGCAGACTGCGTGGTGCTCACCATTTTACTTCTTGGCAGTTTCCTGCCTTCTTAAGCTGTCTCTTCAAAGTTTCATTTTTCCCATACCATACATGTTGGCTAACAGTCTTGCACCCGTCTTTAGCTAAAGATGTAATTTACTGTAAGCTGAAGGGTGCATTCGCAAGAAAACTGACTCCAAGAAGACCCAATCATGGTGCTCCGAGGACTACTACAGGCCTATAATCATTCTTGAGCTAAGCTTCATTCAGAATGACTTAGGTCCCCTGTGTGACTCCATGGAGACGGTCTAATCTAGTTTAAAAACAAACAAAATATCTACTACGATACAAAAATAAATAAAAAAAACAAAAACAAAACATATGTAAAAATATAAAAATTGACAAAATATAGACACATAATATAATCTAGCAAAAATTTGAAATTTACATAAAAATATTATTTTTTAATAAAAAAAAATACAAACAAATAACTATCTTGTAATAAAAATTAATTTTAATCCTAAAAATTATAAATTACATAAAAGTGGGGGGCACGAGGTGGCGCACGTCCAAGATGGCCGCACACCCATGAGGCTCTGGCGGTTTGGCGGATAAGATCCTTCATTTATAGTACACTACCACGGCACATCAACATAAAATGCACGGGATCTGATCGCTTGGGCTGAGCTGCAGAGGCGGTGAAAAAAAATCCTGGCTTTCTGGACTGTGGTGACGCGATCAGAGCGTGTTATCGCCACTGGGACCCTGAGGCACTGCGGCCCTGGTTCACGAAAGCGGCTCGCATGGAGGAGTTTGTAGAACGACTGCTGACTACCACCTTTGGGGCGGAATCCCTCTCGGCACACATGGTGGTGGAAAGAGCACATCGCTCCTTGGGCCCCCGGCCACCTCCGGGGAGTACTCCACGACCCATAATAGCCCGGTTGCTAAATTTCCGGGATCGCGACGTGGCCCTCAGGAAAGCTCTTGAGCAAAAAAACCTGCACTTCGAAGGGAATGCCTTCACCGCTTATCCGGACTTCACGATAGCGGTGCAGGAAGCGAGAAGGAAATTTTTGCCAGTCAAGCTCAAGCTACGCAAGGCCCAAATTGAATATGCCCTAATGTATCCCGCAAGGCTCCGGATCTCACACAACGGCAAATAAATTATCTGCACCACTCTGCAACAAGTGGAAGATATCCTTAAAGCTATGCAACGAAGATCGCCATGCCAGGATCGCATATCTAGAGCCCCATCTCCGACAGAGGAATGACCAGAATATCGAATCATTTTCCTGACAGACTGGCACAGGGACAGATGCCAGCCCTCTCTATGTGTGGATAACCGAACGCTCCTGCTGGTCCACTGCGCTCCAGCTGCCCTGACCACTGTTGAGAGGACACCGGAATTGCCCGACACTCTTCCCAGGACAATAATGACCCAAATACCGGACGACTATGAACAACTAAGTACCCTAACGGGCGATATGGGTTACTGTTATAACATGACTATGAGAAGGGAGATTCCAACTTGCAGATCCCTTAGGCCATTCAGGATTTTGGTAGTGGCCATTTTGGTATAATTGCCGCCAGGCCCCCTTCCCCTACCGCTCCTCCCCATCCTTACACTGGGACTAATGGGAATCGCGAGACAGCGGAGAGGGACCATGGAAAGGGTTGGTGTTGCTCACTGGCGCCCCCCCCCCTGCACGGGAGATCCCCATTCCTGGTATATCTCCACCTTAATCTCTTTTAAAGAGACTTTCAACACTACAGGGTTATTGTTTGGCCCCATATAGTATGGTTTTCTTGTTCGGGAGAACGGGAGGGCATTTTTGTACCAGCACGATTGGGGTGCTGTTGTGGGAGGGGGTGGGTTGGGATGTTGTCGCTCGGGTTAATGGCGACTTATGGGGGAAAAGTTGGTGGGGGTGGGGGAAGGGACAGGGATGTTCAAAGTTGCAGATGATTACCAAGAGACACAGTTTGTTCGACATGCTCGATTTTTGTGGACCAGTTGTACTGAGAATACTCCAGGTCATATGCGACACCAGATTTCACTACCTACTGTTTTCACACACACTGTAAGTACTGTTGACACACACTGAATCTGCATGACTCAAACTCCTCACGTGGAATGTGAGAGGGCTGGGAAACCCCCACAAACGACGCCACATACTGGAGTACTTGGACTGGCATAACATACAGATAGCGATGTTGCAAGAAACACATACTGACCCCCGCCGCGAATCGTGTTTCGGCAGCAGATGGGCCTCTGTAAGGGTGTTCTCTTCCTACTCTACATATTCACGAGGTACACTCATACTCACCAAAAAAGGCACACTCTTCATACTTGGCGGCACCTACAGTGATTCCTCAGGACGCAACTGCCTGCTCTGGGGCACACTGGGTACCCAGTCAGTTACCTTTGCCTCGTGCTATGGGCCAAACACAGATACCCCAGACTTCTTCACCACTTTATGGGGACAGATAATCAAGGTGGGATCCACTCACATAATATGGGGAGGGGATTTCAATGTTGCTTTGCGTCCCGCACTAGATAGGTCCAACCCCCTCCCGCAGCACTATAACAACACACAAGATACCCTTTCTCAACTTTTTTTAGATCACGGACTTATAGATAAGACTTATAGACTTATAGATACTTGGAGATACGCACATACTACACGGCCGGCCACCACACCTGGTCACGGCTGGATTATTGGGTCTGCTCTAGAGGGGTCGGTACGTGGATACACTCGGTCGAGTACTTGGCTCGCACGTACTCCGATCATGCGCCCATATGCCTGACAATAGTGCCCCCTAGCTTAATTACGTCTACACGATGTTGGATACTAGTGCCGGAGGCCGTGCTGGATGCAGTGTTCCGGGCAGAGGTAGGTAATGAGATAGACGATTTCTTAACCAGAAACACGGGATCGGTTAAATATGTCAATACAGTATGGGAAGCTTTTAATGTAACTATACGGGGCATCTGCATGGCTAAACGTTTTGGAGTGCTCCGCGATCTACGACGCACACTACGCACCCTAGAAACAGACATTAAGGCATTGGAACGTAACATGTGGTCGGAGACATCGGATGCCCACAGGGCTCTCCTGCGAGAGAAAATGTCAGAATATGAAGAAACAGCAGCACGGGAAGCCAGGTTTAAGGGCAAATATTTCACGGCTCGGTAATATGGCGAGGGGGAGAGACCGGGCAAAGCGCTGGCATCAGAGATACGCCCAGCCCGCTTTTCCAATTATGTGATAGAGGTGGTGGGGGAAATGGGGCGAGATATAGGGATAGCCTGGACATTCTGCATGCCTTCACCGAGTTCTATACGGACTTATATACCTCACGCCAGAATGCACCTCCGGATTTGTCGCAGTATCTTGCAGATATACTGCTGGGATGGCTGGTGGATGGTCAACGAGAATTTTTAGAGGCGCCCTTCGAGGATGACGAGCTCCGTGAGGCCATTATGCAAATGGCGTCGGGGAAGGCCCCCGGGCCCGACGGCATCCCAATAGAGTTTTATAAAACCTACATTGACCAGCTCCTTCCAGTTTTAAAAGAGGTATTCTTGGAGGCACAAGAACTGCAGCTCCTACCCGAGTCGATGAGAGAGGCACTCATAATCTCGCTCTTAAAACCAGGAAAATCAGCAGATCGATGCCAATCGTATCGCCCCCTCTCGCTAATAAATACTGATGTCAAGTTTCTTGCTAAATTAATTGCCAATCGGCTTAAGCTTCTAATGGAAAAGCTAGTCCTGCCGGACCAGGCTGGCTTAATCCCTGGTAGAGTCACGGCCCCCAATTTGCGGGCATTGTTTTCCATACTCCAAAATGTAGACCCCAACTTGGCACTAGTGGCGATCTTTCTAGACGCCACGAGGCCTTTGATTCGGTGGAATAGGGATATCTTTTCACCATACTCCAAAACATGGGGCTCCCAAACAGTTTCATGACATTTATCAGACTCTTATACACAGCACCGACAGTTAAGGTTCAAATAAATGGGTTGTTCTCGACGCCGATCGCACTCTCGAGGGGCACTCGCCAGGGATGCCCATTGTCCTCTTTACTGTTTGCTCTCACAATGGAGCCGCTAGTTGCCAAAATCAGACTACACCATGCGGAAAAGGGACTATGGTGTTTACTACGCCCCATTCTCATATCATTATACGTGGATGACGTTACGCTCTATGTGAAGGACCCACAACATAACCTGAATCCACTACTTCGGGAGTTTGTTCGGTTTGGCGGCATATCAGGGACACATATAAATTTGGCTAAATCCCAGGTTTTTCCACTGACTGCAGCCGCTACACCATTTGACATAGATTATCTCATAGCATGGTGCGCTGAGGAGGTGCAATACTTGGGGATCGTTGTCACGTCAGAGCGGGAGGAGCTGATGCGGCTGAATTACGGCCGCACAATGGATCACATTACCGGCTGTGTGACTCGCTGGAATGCGCTACCGCTGACTATGGCGGGCCGCATCTCCCTAATAAAAATGGTCATCTTACCTAAATTTTTATATTTATTCTTAAATATCCCATATGACCCGGGGAGACATTTTTTCGCTAGCCTCCGTGCCGAGTTGATCAGGCTGGAATGGGGTGGCAAACAACCCCAGATAAAATGGGACACACTAGTGCTTCCCTATGCACAAGGGGGATTTGACATTCCCAACTTTGAACTGTATTACCAATGTGCCCAGGCATACTTCGCTCACTACTGGTTCAACCCCCCGCCACACACCACACGTAGCAACTGAACACTGGCTTGCGCATCCCACCCCGCTCGACGGTGTAATACTCTCAACACTTAAACCCAGAGAACCAAGTCCCACTTCCGTGGAATGTACACTTAAAGCCTGGCAACATATAGCTACTAAAGTACAAGCACTAAGTATTTATTCGCCACTGCTTCCATTGGTATATCATCCACAGATGCCCCTGCTGCAGGAGGGAGTATTCAGAAAGATAGCTCGGACCCGAAACATTCGGCAGTGGGGCGACCTATACTTAAATGGTTAATTCCGCTCCCTACACCAACTCTTTTCAGACCCCTAGCCCACCACAGTGGAAACATTTCTATATACACGCTTAAGGCATGGGTTGAAAGATTGCACACCCGAATACCCAGCTGAGCCCAGAAAGCTTGCACCGCTACACCATGTCTTCCACGCACCTACAGCCTCACATTTAGTCTCCGCACTATATCGCACTATGTACACTGACGCTATATATTACCGTGCGATGCCAGAATGACATGGTCAGCTGAATTGGAACAGTCTCTAACTGACAAGCAATGGGACTTTTGTTGCAAGCTTAAAAGTGTACCTTCATAATTGACACAATTAATTAACAATTCTACAAATATTAATAAATACAAAACACATTTTAAAAAGTAAACATAAATGTACTAACAAAACATTACAGCTATAAAACAGAAATACCCAAACAAAATAAAAACTAAACTATTGACAAAAATATTTATCAATTAATAAATGAATATTAATGATTAAATACCCCAATAAACACAAAAACACACACCTAAAAAATATGTACACAATTTACATAACTAATTTTACATTAATAAATTAATATCAATTAACAACAAATTATTAATTCAATTAAAAAAACATTTACTTCCCACCATTTACCACTATAAACCCCACAAGTCACACATCAAAATTATTACACAATTGACAAAATAAACATTTAATTAATTAATTATCATCAATTAACAAAGAATTATTTAATTAAAAATGAATTTTCTCCCACCATATTCCCCTATATATGCCACCACCAATTTCGTAAACAAAATACACAATTAACATAATTAATTAGTAATTAATTGATTAATAACAATTAATAATTAAAATATAAATATTTATTAATAAATTAATTCGCACAATTGACACCATAAAATAATCATTAATAAATATCATATTAAAATATTAATTAATTTATTAAAATTAAATTACTTCCCACCCTACTCTCCTATCAACCCACAACCCCCTCCTAAAAAAATGATACAATTAATATGTTTACCAATTAATTAATCAATAAAAATTAACAGACAATTATTAATTGATTAATAATAAATTAATTACCATAATTAACACTAGAAAATCCAAATTAAATAAATACTAATAAATACAAATTAATATTCAATTTATTATAATTAAACTACTTCCCACCCTATTCCCCTCTAAACCCACAACCCGCTACGGCACTAAAACACAAACTTTAATTAAAATAAAATTAATATTCAATTTATTATAATCAAATTACTTCCTACCCTATTCTCCTATAAACCCACAACCCACTACGGGACTAAAACACAAAGGTGCCGATTCCGATCCGTTAAAAAAATTTACTGTCCGACTCGTATCCGTATTTTTTTACGTATGAGTCGTACAAGTCCCGTACAAACGGCGAAGTACGATTCGTACGTGAAAAATACATACGAATGACCTCGGGAAAAGTCTACGAGACGTCCCCGGACATTTTTACGTACAAGTCGTAAAACTGAAGTCCGAGCGCACAAGTACGATCCGTACCAGCGTCCCGAATACACAAGCGTATGGAAAACGTCCCGTACGGAGCGAACTTTGTACAACCCCTACCCCGGGTACACTTGGGCCCAGGGTACGAGTCGTACGGCCCCCCCACCCCACCCGCGCATGACCGCGCCGTACCCCCACCCCCGTAAGTAGGGCGCATACCCCCAGCTCCCCCCGTATGTATGCGCCGTACCCCCAGCCCCGTATGTACGCGCCGTACCCCCAGCCCCCCCGCATGTACGCGCCGTACCCCCACCCTAGCACCCGCATATGTACGCGCCATACCCCAGGACCCGCGTATGTATGCGCCGTACCCCAGCACCCACGTATGTACACGCCGTACCCCCCACCCCAGCACCCGCGTATGTACGCGCCGTACCCCAGCACCCATGTATGTACGCGCCGTACACCCCCCAGCACACGCTTCTGTACGCGCTGTACCCCCCACCCCAGCACCCGCGTATGTATGCCCCTTCCCCCCACCCCAGCCCCATACTTGTACGCACCGTACCCCAACACTGTACCCCAGCATTGCCTATGTACGAATCGTACAACACCATTGCATATGTGATCACTGTACAACCACATAGCTATGGACGCACCTTGCATACGTGAAAACAACTCGTACTGAACCAGGACACTGTAAAACAGCCCAAGGAGGGTCAAATCGACTCGCACAACACCACAAAACACGTCTACAGGACAAAAAACATCTAAAAGACTGACCTGGCACATCCAAACAGGCAAACAGAGGCCCAAACTCACAACCACCTCTTATAACACACCCACCAAAAGTTCAAACCCATCCACACCCACAAATGGACCAATAAAAAGGGCCCACAATAACAAACCATGAGCCTTTGCAACAGACCCACTGCTGACAGACATCACACACAAACAACTGCACCCATACACCTTAACTTACACACCTTCACACAACCTCCTTCACACAGACCCCCTCTACACATACACACACCCCTACACATTCACACCCACACACTCACAACCATCCACACCCACACCCCACACCATGCCCACAGACAAGAATCCAAAGTTCACAAGGGAGGAGCTGGACATCCTTGTCAACGAAATCATCAGAGTTGAGCCACAGCTCTTTGGAACATTGGTCAGACAGACCAGCATATCCCAAAAAACTAGCCTGTGGCAGAGGATCGTCGATCGGGTGAATGCTGTTGCGCCCATCAGAAGGACCAGGAATGAATGCCAATCCAGGTGGTACGATCTGCGGAGGTCTGTCAAGCGGAAAATGAACGAGGACTATGCCCAGAGCAACATCACTGGAGGTGGGCTGCCCCGCAGACCGGTACATTACCATCCCTGGGAAGAGAAGGTGATGGCCCTGCTTCCACCGGTGGGAGTACACGGAGTTGAAGGAGTTCGAGAGCCTGGTGAGTACACAAACAACTTACGTAACATGGGGGGAATGGCATCCACACCACAACTACAACAAATGCACTCACCTACCCCCAAGTCCTCACCTGAGACAACAACACTCTAAACAACGCTCATGCCACTAACATGAGTATGCCCCATTCACAAGGCAAGACCATGCCATGTCCCAGCCTACACAAACCACAAACCCAAGACAGGATGTCCGGGATGCTGGGAGGGGGGGGATCACTAAACATATTGGACAACTCAGAAACAGACACCATTGCCCTCAGCCCATATGGCCCAGGTACATACCCATGCACCATGCGCAATGCACAGGGACTGGCAAAGTACTGACAAGGTAGCTGACACTTGGGCCTGCTGTAGGCAGCACAAGGCCCTCCTGTGACAACTGCTAACTCGAACACAAACACAACAAGCTTAGAAATCTATGACAGGAACTCACACTCACTGACATGTCAGCATGCGCCATGGTGGGACAGATACATCACCTGGGAGACCCACTGCCAAATCACACCACACCCACCAGCAGGCACCGTCAATAAATCAACAATCGATCAGGGTACTTGTAAGGCGCGCTACTTACCTGTGAGGGTCTCAATGCGCTGAGGGGGGGGGGGTTCCACCACTGCACGAAGAGCCAGGTCTTGAGGAGTCTCCTGAAGGCAAGTAGGTCTTGGTTCAGTCGTAGGTGGGCTGGGAGGGTCTTCCAGGTCTTGGCGGCGAGGTAGGAGAAGGATCCACCGCAGGCGGGCATACGTTGGATGCAGGGAACAGCTGCGAGGGCGAGGCTGCCGGAGCGGAGCTGGCGGGTGGGGGTGTAGAAGCTGAGTCTTATGTGCAGGTAGGCGTGTCCGGCGGTGTGGAGTGCCTTGTGTGCGTAGGTGAGGAGTTTACAGGTGATCCTCTTGTCAATGTTGAGCCAGTGCAGGTCTCTCAGGAGGGGGGTGATGTGGCTGTGGCGGGGGGCGTTGACGATCAGTTGCGCCGAGGCGTTTCCGAAGCGTTGTAGCCGCCGTTGGTGTGTGGATGGGAGTCCTGCGTAGAGTGCAGTGGCATAGTACAGTCAGCTGCTGACGAGGGCCTGTGTCACTGGACTGTTTGTTTAGGCCGGGATCCACCAGTAGATCCGGCGGAGCCTGCGTAGGGTGTCATAGCAGGAGGAGGAGACGCCGTTGACCTGCTTGGACATGGAGAGGGAGGATGCGAGGATCAATCCTAGGTTGCGTGCGTGTTTGGTGGGTGTGGGTGATGTCCCCAGAGCGATCGGCCACCAGGAGTCGTCCCAGGCTGAGGGTGTGGATCCGAGGCTGAGGACCTCCATCTTGTCTGAGTTCTGTTTCAGATGGCCGCTCCGCATCCAGTCCGCGATGGCCCTCAGACCCTCGTGGATGTTTGTCTTGGCGGTGTGAGGGTCCTTGGTGAGGGAGAGGATGAGCTGGGGGTCGTCGGCGTAGGAGATGTTTATGAGGTTGTGGTGGCGGGCCACTTGTGTGAGGGGGCCATGTGGATGTTGAACAGCGTCGGGCTGAGGGATGAACACTCATCCCTTACACGAGCACAGACCCCCGGGACAGCCAATGGAGTCACACACACTGCCAATGGACATGTGACACAACAAGATCAAGCCCCAGCCAAAAAAGCATCCTAGACCAAATGCGACATGTCAAAGACCCTGGATAACATTTCAATCAGTCCCCTGCAACATACCCATCCACAAGTGAACATTGATGTGAATGCTAGGCACATACAACTACCTGGAGGAACTGTGCCAACTAGAACATGTATGTAACATGGATGGCGCATGAAACATCATTAACATTGTCTCTCTCTCACACACAGGGCAACGTCATGGATCTCCCCCCAACACTGAGGGGGAACAATCACAGGCCCAGGCTCGGCAGGAAGATGATCCCACCGGCAGCGACGACTCTCTGCACTCCGTGGATGACCCCAACCAACCTGAACCCTCTGGTGCCCAAGCCCCTGCAGCACCTGCGTCAGGTACATCTGTGCCAACCACCACCCCCATTCTTCCCACATCCCAGGAGACACCCAGGAGCCCTGCCTGCACAGAACAACTGAGCCAGTCTGACCTGGAGGGACAAGGTTCTCCGGCCACCCAGGAGGAGGCAGACAACCCCGCTAATGCCATCCTTCAGAGGTCCCGTAGAGCCGATGTGCCCACAACGGCAGGCCAGGCACGTGTGGGCAGGGGTGGTGGAAGTGGAGGAAGGCGGAGGCGTGAACCTGACCAGCCAGCTGAGGGAACCGGTATGTCACACATACGCCACATCTTGGACACATACCGGCGTGACACCAGGGGCATCAGCCAGGTAGTGGCGACCCTCAACGAGATTAAGAACCAGCAGGCCGAGCAACACGTCAGTCAACAACAACACCAAGGACAGATGGAGGCAAGACTGGCTGAGCTCCTGGCGGTGCAAAGGGACATGAGCCATTCACTCCGTCGGATCGCCGACAACATGGGCAACCCTCCCTGTGACACCAGGCGCAGACCAGCACCAGCTACAGTTAGGGAGGAGGAGGAGGAGGAGGATTCGTCCAACGGAGCGTCCCAAACATCATCAAGGCCTGCATCTGAGGGTCCCCGGAGGAAGGTGGGCCGTCCACGGAAAAGACCGTGAGAGGCAGCGGCCCATCCACATCTCCCAGGTCACCTGGCCTGGCACCTGGGCTTCATGCGCAACAGCATCACCTCATTCACTGACATTCTCTGCCGCATGGACTTGCTGGTCAAAGTCTGACCAATGATGACCAACACTGTGGTCTGGACTCTGATGACTTCAAATGCCAAGGATACCATCTCCCCCTGTGAACTTTGGATTCCATGCACACTGTATAGCACCTATTTGTCCACACTAAACTGGCCCCAAAACGAGAATTAATTCTAATTTCTTCAATGAGATGTTGCATTCATTTAGCATGAGTACACAACCTACGTGTGTGGAAATGTCAAACTAGGCCTGAGTGTTGAACTAACTCCAGCCATCCATACCCTGGAATCTGAGTCTGGTACAGGACACACATGGGTCACAATGTATCATACAATACAGACATGGAGCACAATACTCACCCGTGATGGCCTCAAGCTGCTGAGGGGGGGCATGCAATACTGTGCGTACAGACCAATTGGGAAAAGTATCATGAAGGCGTAGAGGCATGGCTCATGTGGATGTTGGCGGGGAGGGAGTAGCAGGTATGTCTTGCCAGGTGGGAGAACTATGTCCTGCATGCTGGAGTACGGTGGATGTGAAGAATGGTGGCCAGGGCAAGGTTGGATGCACGGAGTTGGCACAACGGGGTCTTGGATGACAGACGTGCACGGTCTTATGCAGTCACGTTCCCTCATGGCACCCAAGTCTGGCATTGGTCGGGGGAGAGGCGGTGCCCTGCAGAAAATTGGAAGGAATAACGAAGAGTGAGTACATAACAACATCAATGTCAATGAACTGAGCACATGCTCAACTACTACTACACATCTGCTAAATACAGAGTCTGGTCTGTGCAATACATCTAGGACACGTATGCCAGCCAGGTGATACTCCTACGAAAAGCCAGCTACACCCGTTGATTGTCAAGTTCGACATGATATGCCCCGAAACTAGCTGTGGGCCAGTGTAAGTGAACAGCCAGAGACATCACAGGAGTGACATACATCCACATATCTGAATTAGTAGGATGTCATCTCATACAGACAGCTGGCGGCAAGCTAGACGCACAGGTCACATGTCATTGAAAATGAACACATCACACACATTGTGATGAAGGGGTACACGTGAAAAACGAACACACTGACATGGATACGGCGCAGATATGTCCTCATGTCAAAAAACCATCTTCGAAGCATCCAGACACATGTAACGTGTGAATCCACATGTGGCATGGTGTGCGTTTATGTGTGCCATGCCCATCTACACACAGACACATGTTGGATGCAGCAACAGCAGATGCAGTTGACGGAACACCAACAGCAAGCTCATGGGAACACATGACACACACAGGACATAGTCACATCGGGGCACGCTGTTACTTAGATGTCAGGTGTTAGTGTCCCTGTCCCTGGCATCAGGGTACAGTTGCGGGTGTTGGTGACTGTGCCATACACGTACGTGTACGACCAGTGTGTACACGTATGTCTACTACCATTGTGTACACGTACGTGTACTATGAGCGTACACGTATGTGGACGACCAGTGTGTACACGTACGTTTACTCCCAGTGTGTCTATGTACGTGTACTACGAGCGTACACGTACGTCTACTACCAGTGTGTACACGTACGTGTACACACTGGTAGTAGAGGTACGTGTACGCTCGTAGTACACGTACGTGTACACACTGGTAGTAGAAGTATGTGTACGACCAGTGTGTACACGCACGTCTACTACCAGTGTGTACACGTACGTGTACACACTGGTAGTAGAGGTACGTGTACGCTCGTAGTACACGTACGTGTACACACTGGTAGTAGAAGTACGTGTACGACCAGTGTGTATACGTACGTGTACACACTGGTCGTACACGTACGTGTCAAACGCACTGTGCAACTGGTGCTGTAGGGGTACGTGTGAAACGCACCGTACCTGTGTGTGGATTGCTAAATTACATAGGGACACATGAGGGACAAGTATTAGGGCCTACATGCATGCTGGTTGTCATGGATACCGAGTTTCCTGTTCAAATTTTTCCATCAGGGGGCCTGGAAAAGTCAGTTGGCAACTATATACTATGTTGCAAAGTGGTTGTTGACTCCACATGATGCACAAATTTTGAACCATGCAAAAGCTGTCACTGGTGTATGTTTAAAGGGATTGGAGGAAACGTAGGATGCAAATGAGTCTGACCAATTACTCTGTACTCCTGTAAATGAAACAGCCCAGCAAGGCAGATATAAGGCAGCCAGAACCCATGAGAGGGCACTTGCCTGCACAACCTTTCAGTCGACACCACTGCTGCTGCTTGTGATTCCTCTGGCACCATGTCCAGGTCTGTGGAGAGGGCCCAGCCTTTCACACAAGAGGAGAATGAGGCATTGCTGGATGTCATCCTCCCACAGTACCCCAGCCTGTATGGGAGACCAGGGGAACAGGTGAGGGCTGACTCCACTAGCTTTGACTGTGCACCTTTTTTTTGACTGTCACTTCTGGCATTTTGTCCAGGTGTGACAGACATGCAATGTTGTTTAGAGTGGGTCCCAGGGGTGGAAATGGCTTATGTCTCTCATGCAGAGCATGATGTAGTTCATGTGTGCACTCCTCACTTTGCATTGTGCTTACCGTGACATTCACTGCATAATGCATGGCACATTCAGCCTGGCCAATCCTTTGGCCCATTTTAGTTCTATAGCCCTGAGGTGATTCACTGGCCCGCCCCGGTGTGACAGGTGACTGTACCCACAGATGTGTGTGAGTTGAGTGGAGCTGTGGTGAGAGTGGTGAGAGTGTCCAAATGCTGTGTACGCCCCCTGGACATTGATGTGTGTGAATGTTCCTTGTAATGTGGGTGAGTGTCTATGTGGAGTGTTGCACCACAGCTGCATGGAGGAGGCTACAGCTCCACCCATCTGATGTGAGTTGTAAGCCGTGCGGAGTGTGTGACTTGCTGAGCTAGCACCACACCTGTGACACCCCACAGGCACATGTGCAGAGTGAGGTTTGTACCCGCTGTTGCCAATGGCAGGTGATTGATCTGTGCCTGTGTGTGTCTGTGTACTCTGCTGAGGTTGCGTCAGTGGCCTGGGGCATGTAACTGCTTGGTGGTGCTGTCCATCAGCCTGGTGTTGCATGTGATGCACAGTGTGTGCCATGATCAGGGAGAGTTTTGCACCCCTCATGCCACCTGTGTACTTTCAATGCCATGTAGTGCAGCGGGGCTTCCACAGAGGCTAATGTCCCTATGACAAAGGTGCGATTTGTTGGCAGCATACTATGCCCTCTTCAACATATCAAAGATGTTCAAATGTGTGTCTCTGTGACATGGAGCAGGTGTAGTGATGTTGTCTCACTTTGTCATCCTCACAGGTAACTGCCTACGAGAAGGGGAAGATATGGAAGCGGGCCGTCAGGGCCGTGAAATCGGTGGAGGGTCGCAGTCGGCGCCTAGCCCAGGTGAGGAAATGCTGGCAGGATATCCGGTGCTGGACCCGGAGGATCGCCCGGTGGCAGCTGAAGGACTCACCTCCACGCAAGCACGGCAGGCGCCGATGCCTGACCCACCAGATGAAGAGTGTCCTGGCGGTGGTCTTCCCTGACATGGATAGGTGGTTACAGGAGTTGCAGCAGCAGGAAGGGGGTAGGTACATGTGTGTTTGTTGTGTTTCACCAGCTTATTGAAGTGCTCAGTCGCCTGGATACACTGCGAGGGTTAATATGTGCAGTGCATATCCTGTTCCCCAAAGTCTACCGGTACTCTTCTTCCTCCCTTCCCCTCCTTGGCATATGTTCCCTGGCCTGTGTGTAATCACTATTGCACATGGTCATCTAGGCTGCTAGTTAATCCAAGTGCACATTGCTTTCTGCATCATGTTGGGGGGGGGGGCTGAGACATGTGTTGTTACCTTGCCTGTGCCCTGTCCTGTTCAGTCATTTGGGGGTCCATATTAGTTGGCACTAATGCAGTCTCAACATAGGAGTGTGATTTTTCAAATGAACCGACTTGCTGCATGCATTACCGATGTTGAGGCCTCAGACATGATGTGCATGAGTGGTAGATATGCATAGTGCCGGGATGGTAGCTCATATTACAGTCAGATCATTCCAGGACCATGGAGCAGTGTGCCCACTACAGTCCCCTAAGACACCCTTGCCTTGGAATCATGTGTGTCATCCAACACTGTGCCCATTCTCTGTGTGTTCAGCATGGGTTGGCCTCTGTGGCATTGTTCCCTGGCCTCATTTGTATTTATCTAAAGTGTGCTACATGTGCCCATTGTGCTGGTTGACCACATTTGGCTTGTGCATCCTCACACTGGGCAGTGCCTGTGTGTCTATGTACAACTATCTGTTGATGGTTGTTTGTCACAAATATGTGTTTGAAGCCTCACGAGGTGATGTGGAGTACATTTAGGTAATCGTGATGCCCATTTTGTAAACCCAGATTAAGAGGTGTCACTTCTTGATCTGTCTCAATCACATTGTGTCAGGTATGGTGGGTTTGTGCGGACAAGGCCTACATGTCCAAAACTCATGCCTCCTTGCCAGGTCTGACCTGTGTGTGATAATTGTCTGGACTGACACTCAACATGCAATGACCCAGTAATGTTGTGCAGGGTTTAATGTTGGTGCTTTGCAGCATGTGTCACATTTTAAAATACATGGTTCATGCTCAGCTATTTTTGCCACCAGTGTGTGGTCGAGATGCTATGTAGTTTGGCCTGTGTGTGCTGACATCTGTGTGGACATTCTTGGTTCCCATGAGGGTGTCTCCTCAGTGCAGGTGCTCCTTATCCCGACACAATTGCAGGCCCATTAGCTAATGCATTGTCCTGTGATTGGACATGTGTGCCACTCCACATGACAGGCAGTGGGTCCGATGTGTTGCCAACTGTGTCATCATGGTAGAGATGGCCATGTGACAGGTGGGGGGAACAACCTTTACAACGCAACTTTTACAACGCACTACCATTACAACGAAAATGTTACAACGCGAGTGCATTGACAACGCAGGATATTACAACGCAAGTCTTTACATCGACTTGCACTAGATGGCGTGCTAACATTAAAAATAGTGTAGTTTACTATCCCAACACCTTCCCTACTGTTACGTGGACTGGAGTTGGAATAGTAAATTACACTTTTTTAATGTTAGCACGCCATCTAGTGCAAGTCGATGTAAAGACTTGCGTTGTAATGTCCTGCGTTGTCAATGCACTTGCGTTGTAAAACTTTCGTTGTAACAGCATGCGTTGTAACAGCATGCATTGTAACGTCATACATCCGACAGGGGGCATGATTCAAGTTGTTAGTCAAGAAGTATTGTACCTTGGCACTCACTACACCTGTCAACATGTCTAAATATTTTAAGAAGCTTGACTTTGATGTTTTGTTGTGAAGGACAATAATGTGCCTGCATGACAGATGTCTCCCAAGGAAGTGCAAAAAAAAGTAGCTTTACAATTTCAGGGGACACGCTGGCACATTTTTAAGAAAGGCACTGTTCGATTACCACTTGTTTTCTGATTATACATATCCATGTTCCCACAGTGTTTTTGCATTTGGGTAAGTCCTTGGTTGTTGCTGATACCAACTTACGAGTGTCAAGTCATCCAGACCACCGTGGTGCCATGTATATGTACTTACTGATACACCATTTCTTCTTTACAGTGGCTAATTTGAATTCGGCTGCCAGCTCATACGATTACAGTGTAAATGTAGTTTAGTGTGCACCTCCTTGTGTGAATTCTGTTATACAGGCACATGTGTGTTCTGTTCACAAAGTGGCACATTCACACATTCTAAACATGTACATTGTGTGAAGTGTTGTGAGTCACAAGGGGTCGCAATGTTTTTGGTTTGGGTTTCCAAAGTACTCACAGGTCTCTGAGTGTGGGGACACCTTCAGCATTGACGTCTGTTATTTGGCCTTGGGTGCACCAATACTGTTTCGTTCACAGTGAACAAGAGGTGGCATGCCTACATAGTCTTGCTGTGCTCAACTGTTCCCAGACACTAGCTTCTCAGTATAATTTGTATGAAGTTATTTGCTGTTGTGTCATATTCTCCATTGTTTCCAAGTGGCATGGTGGGTCAACCAACTGGGGAGTGCAGGGTTACATATGTGCGGAGTATTCTAGATTTTACTCATGATGCATTTCCTGATATGCACTGTGACATATTTTTGTTTGGCTCATGTGTCAGATGTATACAGGTGACTGATTATTTTCTGTATCTTCACCTTGCCCACAGCATCATCGGAGGACACCGAGGGAGACACCTGTACGGACCAGGAGGAGGGATCCAGCACCGCTGCCACCACTGGTGGCGAGTCTGCGGGAGCAAGTGGCACGGAGGCTGAGGGGAGTCAGGCGGAGGACCTGTCTAGTGGCAACACTGACTACGACGCTGACGGGTCCGGGGCTGAACTCCTCGAGGGGGCGGAGGCTGCTACAACACCTGGCAGCAGCACTACATCTGTCACCGCCCCCTCCATTCCCATCACCGCCCTCCCAGTTGCTCCGGTCCCTTCTGTCCGTGCAAGGCAACACCGTGTCTCCTTCGTGCCAGGCACCGCACCCCCTGCCCCTGTCCCCCCTGCTGCCCTCACTGCAGAGTCTGTGGACATTCAGCGACAGTTGCAGGTAGGCCAGACATCGTTGCTGAATGTCCTCCATGGCCACACCAGACTGCTGACACAGATGGTGTCGTACATGGAGGGCATGTCATCAGCGATGTCTGACCAACGGATGTTGCTGAGGTCCATGGACTCTTCACTGACGGCAGCAGTGAGTCTCCTGCAGCGCTTCGTCCCCCCTACCCCTGCACCATCCACACTTCCCACTCCCATGCCTGTCCAAAGCACACCCAGACATTCCCAAGCACGCACCCCACCAGACACAGACAGCACACCAACACGTAAGGGCAAGCGCACACCTCCTCGCACGCACACTCAGGGGGATGAACGCACACCCACTGGGTCTGGGGCACACAGGCATGCACGCAGCCAGAGTCCGAGACTGTATGCCGCACTACCCAGTCCCTCCAATGGCCCTCCCCTCGGCTCCCCTACCACACAATCTGAGAAGGAGGCCTACTTGGCTGTGCTGGACCTCAGCCCCTTTGGCTCACCAGCCCGCAAATGGGCACGGCACTCCACGGGTGGGGGAGTTGAGTCCCCTCCCCTGTCCACCCCCTCCCCCAGTGGCGCTGCACCCCATCCCTCTGACCCCCCCCCTCCTTGGAGCCTGTGTTTTCTTTGGGTGCAGGAGATACGCTGGATGAGCTGGCAGCAGTGTGCAGCGCCGAGCTGACCTCCACCTTTGGCGCTGCCCCACCCCCTGTGGTGGAGGCGTCCGTCCCTGCACCCACCACACCTACCCTTACGCCTCCTGTCCCTGCGGTGCCTGGTCCTTCCCCACATGATGCCCCCCCCAGTCGACGCACCTGAGGGTTCTAATGTGCAGGCAAGCTAGGGGAGACATGTGCCCCAGTGTCCCCCCCAAGGACTTCTGATCTGGACTGGCCATGTGCCTTTGTAAATAGTGTCCTTTCATGATTTTGTTTTTAATGCTGAATAAAGCATTTTCTTTTCACTTTGAACACTGTTGCATTTCAGGTATTGATGTGGGTGCTGATGCTCCAGGAGTTGGGGTTGGGGTAATGTGTTATGTTTCAGGGTAATGTTGTAGTCTGCTGCTCATGGGGTGGACCATGGTATCTGCGTGCCATCACAAGGTCTCAGCGAAGAATCTTTGGTCGTGTGTGCTATTTGTGTTTGGAGACATTGTCCCAAGGAGTGTCCCTTCCTATGTGGCACCTGACATCTTCCCTGCAGGGAGTTGCACAATTGTTGTGCTGACCTGTGTCTACATTTCCTTTGTTGGTGACGGATCCCTTCAACTATGGCCATGCCTGCTCAGCAATGTCTCCGGCTGCATCGTCTGTGCCATCCTTGCTAGTCACTGTACTTGTGTATTGAGTATGTTGTAATGCCTTCATGGCTAGATGTTCCATTTTCCGCACTATGCATGTGTTTAAACCCAGCCTAGCACACAATTGGTACTTGTTCTGCAGGGTATTTAGGCACCTGCCTGCCAATTGTGGGCATTGTATCTGTGTGAACTCCACCCTATTCCTTCCATGACAGGCAACATCTTTGTGGCTGTCCCAGCAACGGTACATTCCTATCATTCCTGGGATGTGCGTGACAGTGTGTGTTCCCTTTGGCTCTCTTAGTTTAGTAGGCATTGACATGACTATACAGTCTTCTGGCATGATATCTGTGTGTGTATTGTGCTGCATCCGCCAGGGGTGGGTATGCATGTGTCATTTGTCCTCACACCCACTTGTGGTGTGTCATGCAGTGGGGGAAAGACGTCCATCCTCATGGGAGTGGGACACTGCTGTCAGTGATGTGTTGTTATGGCACTATCAACATAGTAGAACATTAGGGATGCGTACATACACCCATGGAGTTGTGGTCATCTGATCATGCTGTACACACCCCCATGTCTCTGTCCACTGCTGGTATTCCTCTGCACCCACCCCTCACATGTCTCTGTCCACTGCTGGGAGTGATAGGCACCCACCCCTCACATGTCTCCGTCCACTGCCACTGCTGGGAGTGATAGGCACCCACCCCTCACATGTCTCTGTCCACTGCTGGGAGTGATAGGCACCCACCCCTCATATGTCTCTTTCCACTGCTAGGAGTGATAGGCACCCACCCCTCACATGTCTCTGTCCACTGCTGGGAGTCCTCTGCACCCACCCCTCACATATCTCTGTCCACTGCTGGGAGTGATAGGCACCCACCCCTCACATGTCTCTGTCCACTGCTGGGAGTGATAGGCACCCACCCCTCACATGTCTCTGTCCACTGCTGGGAGTCCTCTGCACCCACCCCTCACATATCTCTGTCCACTGCTGGGAGTGATAGGTACCCACCCCTCACATGTCTCTGTCCACTGCTGGGAGTGATAGGCACCCACCCCTCACATGTCTCTGTCCACTGCTGGGAGTCCTCTGCACCCACCCCTCACATGTCTCTGTCCACTGCTGGGAGTGATAGGCACCCACCCCTCACATGTCTCTGTCCACTGCTGGGAGTGATAGGCACCCACCCCTCACATGTCTCTGTCCTCTGCTGGGAGTGATAGGCACCCACCCCTCACATGTCTCTGTCCACTGCTGGGAGTGATAGGCACCCACCCCTCACATGTCTCTGTCCACTGCTGGGAGTGATAGGCACCCACCCCTCACATGTCTCTGTCCACTGCTGGGAGTGATAGGCACCCACCCCTTACATGTCTCTGTCCTCTGCTGGGAGTGATAGGCACCCACCCCTCACATGTCTCTGTCCACTGCTGGGAGTGATAGGCACCCACCCCTCACATGTCTCTGTCCACTGCTGGGGGTGATAGGCACCCACCCCTCACATGTCTCTGTCCACTGCTGGGAGTGATAGGCACCCACCCCTTACATGTCTCTGTCCACTGCTGGGAGTCCTCTGCACCCACCTCTCACATGTCTTTGTCCACTGCTGGGAGTGATAGGCACCAACCCCTCACATGTCTCTGTCCACTGCTGGGAGTGATAGGCACCCACCCCTCACATGTCTCTGTCCACTGCCGGGAGTGATAGGCACCCACCCCTCACATGTCTCTGTCCACTGCTGAGAGTCCTAGGCAGACACCCACCCACCCACCCGCACCCTTGGTGCTGTACACTGCTGTCCTGGCCATTTACACGCACCAATATACTGGTTATATGCTGTACCAGGCCCTAGGCCGACATTCGTGGCGTGTGTACGCCTTGTATCACATATGTACTGGTGCCCTAGGAGTACGGGTGATGTGGTCCGTACCCCGCATTCATAGGTTGGGTACGGCCCATACCATGCGTACCCCTACATCACCACTACTATGGTGGTACGGGCCGTACCCACGTTCTGAGGGCGTGGGTACGGCCCGTACCACCATTGTAGTGTTGATGTAGGTGTACGTGCCGTACCCACGCCCTCAGAGCGTGGGTATGGCCCGTACCACCATTGTAGTGGTGATGTAGGTGTACGCGCCGTACCCACGCCCTCAGAGCGTGTGTACGGCCTGTACCACGCGTACCCCTATATCACCACTACAATGGTGGTACGGGCCGTACCCACGCTCTGAGGGCGTGGGTACGGCGCGTACACCTACATCACCACTACGATGGTGGTACGGGCCGTACCCACGCCCTCAGAACGTGGGTACGGCGTGTACACCTACATCACCACTACAATGGTGGTACGGGCCGTACCCACGCTCAGAGGGCGTGGGTATGGCGCGTACACCTACATCACCACTACAATGGTGGTACGGGCCGTACCCACGCTCTGAGGGTGTGGGTACAGTGCGTACCCCTACATCACCACTACAATGGTGGTACGGGCCGTACCCACCCCTCAGAACGTGGGTACGGCGCGTACACCTACATCACCACTACAATGGTGGTACGGGCCGTACCCACGCTCAGAGGTCGTGGGTACGGCACGTACACCTACATCACCACTACAATGGTGGTACGGGCCGTACCCACCCCTCAGAACATGGGTACGGCGCGTACACCTACATCACCACTACAATGGTGGTACGAGCCGTACCCACGCTCTGAGGGCGTGGGTACAGCCCGTACACCTACATCACCACTACAATGGTGGTACGGGCCGTACCCACGCTCTGAGGGCATGGGTACGGCCCGTACCACCATTGTAGTGGTGACGGGCATGCGTACGCGGTGATTGGTGGACATGCCCCCCCGAAGTGACCAGACCCTGGAGGTAATGTATGGACAGTATATGGTATTTTAAATACTTAGGTAGAGGTTATGTTTCCTGCCCCTCGCTCAGAGGGCGTGGGTATGGCGCGTACACCTACATCACCACTACAATGGTGGTACGGGCCGTACCCACGCTCTGAGGGTGTGGGTACAGTGCGTACCCCTACATCACCACTACAATGGTGGTACGGGCCGTACCCACCCCTCAGAACGTGGGTACGGCGCGTACACCTACATCACCACTACAATGGTGGTACGGGCCGTACCCACGCTCAGAGGTCGTGGGTACGGCACGTACACCTACATCACCACTACAATGGTGGTACGGGCCGTACCCACCCCTCAGAACATGGGTACGGCGCGTACACCTACATCACCACTACAATGGTGGTACGAGCCGTACCCACGCTCTGAGGGCGTGGGTACAGCCCGTACACCTACATCACCACTACAATGGTGGTACGGGCCGTACCCACGCTCTGAGGGCATGGGTACGGCCCGTACCACCATTGTAGTGGTGACGGGCATGCGTACGCGGTGATTGGTGGACATGCCCCCCCGAAGTGACCAGACCCTGGAGGTAATGTATGGACAGTATATGGTATTTTAAATACTTAGGTAGAGGTTATGTTTCCTGCCCCTCGCCCCCCCTTGGCCCCTGAGTTTTGTGCTGACCTTCTGCGGCGTGTGCGGCGGTTTCGGTGCACCAGGTCGTAGGCTAGGAGGGCCGGGATGACACGTAGGATGGGGTCCATGGCTGTCCGTCGCGTACTGCTGCTCCTTCTTCGCGTCGTCCTCAATTTCCCGGGAGTTTTTGGCTGCCGTAAAAAATGAGCCATGCGGAGTGACGTAGGCACGAATCGTACTTGCTGGTCCGTAGAACGCTGCCTGACTCCGTCCGGACGTCACGTACGCGATGTCCCGGATCGGAATTGTGGGTATTTTTTCGCCGCACGTACTTTTGTACGGTTCGTACGGAAATGGTATTTCTGTGCGAATCGTACTTGTGGCTTTGTAAGGAGGATTTCCCGGGTACGAGTCGTATGGAGAATACGCTCCATATGACCATTCGTACCCGGGTTTTACAGGATCGGAATCGGCACCTAAATGTAATTAAAATAACATTTTTAAAAATGTAACACATACATTAAAAAAAAATACAATACTAAGACAAAAAAATATAGCACATACATTTAATATACACATTAAAATACATAACACTAACTAAACATCAATATTTAACAACTATATTTTTGCAAACGATATTAATGACTTTGATATTTTGGAAAATGATATTTTTTACCTTAAACTCGATATTCTTTACCACGATATTCTGGCAGTCGATATTTCTGTATCACGATATTTTGCACTCGATATTAGTGCAAGTCGACATTTCCTACTCGATATTCTAACTAAGAAGCGGTATGCTGACCACTGGGAGTTGTGTTACCTTTTACATTGGGGACTGTCATTCGTTATTGCTCGATCATGCACCACGATGCAGATAATTGAGATAGAGCTACCAATCTTTCCTTTCTGTGTCCAGAACAGGTGAGGCTTCATGTGTTCAGTCAAGTTGAGCTGCAGGCTCCATTCTTGAGGATACCCTTTGGTCATTTCTTTTAAGTCTCAATTTTGCAACCAAAGTTTGGTTTATCAAAAGCTGCTCTGTGGGTCCTGGGAATAACACTGTTGGATCGCTAGATGGCATCATTTATGGTCAGAAATAAAACAGTATTTAATAGACTTTGAACTTCCGATTTTCATTCTTCATTAATGAAAGCATTCTTAGCAAATGTTTTCTCTTTGGTTCGTCTTGCGTCAGTCCACAAATTTCACTGCTAGTGACACAATACCAATTCCCTTGGCCATCTCTGATTACCTGCTACCCTTGGTCACCAAGGAACAGAAAGTACCATAGAAAGTTGAGGGCAGACATCCAAATGTCACAGCAACATGCGATCTGCACAAGGTGATCTAGAGTTACCAAAATGGCCGGGAGGCCCCAGATTGGTCTCAGTCAGCTACATGCATCCTTTCTGGGAAGTCACCTGTCGGCATATATTAGCTATAACATTTTCATATATCCAAGTAGCAGATGGAGCAATCAAAAGTACTATATTAGATTTAATTGGCAAGCTGTTCTGTCTGCTCTGCTGAATAGGGAGGATCTCTGAGAGGGCCTCCGCGACAGACATACCCTGGAGTCGAAGTGTCCCAGCACAGGTATAAGCTCATAGGGCCTAATTTACAAGCTTTTGGCGTAGGGCAGTCCCGCAAGCCTTCCTGATGCACTGCCGTATGTCAAAAGAAAAGGGCAGGAATTCGCCGTATGTTATGTTATGTTATAATGTACGGCACATTCCTGTCCTCTTCCCTAGCGCAGGTGCACAGTTGACTGCCATACACCAACACAGGTGCAAGGGTGTCTGTGCTGCGGTAATTATTGTTTTTGTGCAGGAAGGGGACACTTTCCTGCACAAAATCTATAAATAGTGGTGATTTCCTGCTTCTATTTGTGCTACGTCATGCAGAACCCATACAAAGAGGAAAAAGCGCAGAGAAATAAAGTTTTTTCTCCTTGTTGCGCCTTCAGTATGCCACTTTTGGGGAGGTGCAGCGTTTGATGCATTCTCATGTTTACAGAACATTGTAAATCTGGGAATGTGTCAAATGGCATGGGTGTTTGTGGGAATGGCTCGCCTCCCCATCACAGTGAGAGGCAATGCAGCGACTTGCGTGCATTGCCTCACATCATATCTACAAGGCCATGAAAAGCCACGTAGGGTGGCTTTACGTGGCTCTGTAGATATGGCACTGCACTGGGCGCTGCCAGGGCATCAATAAAAGTGATGCTCCAGAAGCCCGTAGCTTACAGCAAAAGCCAGAGAGCTGGCTGATCATTATATCCCTAAACAGAACAAATTTGCCTAATCAATCAGAGTATAGTGCTGGACACAGCAGATTGTCCTGTTTCATGCTTCTTCCATCTTCCTCAGAAGGCAGATCGCAGAAGTGCCCTAAGGCTGTGCCTCACATGGTTCCGTAGACAGAATAAAATATCATCATTGGAAGGCTTGTCCTATGGAACGCGAGCTTTGCGATAAACTTTAGCCAATGATCTTGTAGTGGTTGGACCACTGGCAATGTGCTGCCAATGGCAAAGCCAAGTGAGGCATTACCATCAGAAACTCAGTTGTTTCCTGGACTCTTTTGTGGCAGGAGAGTTTGGCAGATGGGCTATCTGCCAATTTATGGTGTATGCTCCATTTCAGGTAGCTGTTGCCTGCACACCCCTTCTTCTGGAATTGCCCAAGTGAGTTCGGCTGGCTAGGGCAGGCACCTTATGCCCGCTCACTCAACCCCATCCCTGGAATTCCGCCTGGGTACAACCTTCGGCTTGGTCCTGCTGTAAATGTTTCTTGCTCTTAAAATATTGAGAAGGTCAAAGACAGAAATCTTGAGTAAGCACAACTTTTGGCTTCATTACAACTGTATACACTTGAGAGTAGGCAACTATAGCTGTCAAGTTCCCAATAAGACCTTCAGAGAACACATGTGTTTTGTTATTTGAATCGTTCATTGACTTTCAATGGAAATACTTTTTTTCTTCGGATTCAATGGGACATTTTAGGCCAACATATTGAACCCACTGTCCTACTTTCTTCCCTTTTTTTTTCTTTTTTCACTTATGTTTTTCTCTTTGTGCTTAAACTTTGTAAAGACCTCTATTCTATTGCCTGTTATTGTTGTTTGGTTGATTTGTTACCCGCAACACCTCATGCATTTCCACTACCAAAGGTGAGTCTGGGTTAGCCTTAATGAAACATATTTACCTAAGTTCCAGCAGTGTGGACGTCCAGAAACAGGTCACGTTAAGACTCTGTGGCCTTGATTGTTAATTTCCTGCCCTATACGATGCTGATCATACTTTTGCTGACATTCTTCGATACCCTGGATAATTTATGCTCTACCTTTTTGTGGAAATCATAAAGAGACAGAGTTTCTAAGATAAATCTCCGCTGAGACTATCATTCAGGTGGCAGGCATCTTCCAAACTGATTCAGTCACCAATCTGCACATCAAGAAGCACTTTATTTTTCGAATGATACCCCAGCCGGATCCGAAATTGAAAGATATTTCCACCCCACATTATAACAACCTCACAAGGAGACAACTTGCAGTCTCCCATTTGAAAAAAGATCTTATTAGACACAACTTGTGCTGTTCTTCAACTAAAACTCTGAAGACACCATGGCCCAGATTTATCAAAGGATTGTGCTGCCATTGCATCACGCAGAGTGACGCTAGCGCAACGCAATCCTAAGTGAGATTCAACAAGTTACAAAGGCCACCTCGCGTGGCATGGTAAATCCAGAGTCATGCAAGGCAGTGCAAGCCGCTGCCTTACATTACTTGCACGAGGAAGGCATTACATAGGTCCTTTTTAGTGCATACCTAGATTTACCAAGGCTAGTAAACCTGGGAATGTGTCAAAATTGTACGCCTCCCCGATAGAAGCACTATGAGGAGAAATATCTTTATTTTTCCTCCTTGTTTCCTCTTTCTAAGTATGCTGCAGAGGATGTCTCTAAGGATTGTTTTGGTGCAGGTAAGTATCCCTTCCTGCACAAACACAATCTTGCCTGCAATGTTGCCACCTTTGGACCATAGAACAAGGCACCCTGCATTGGCGCTGGGCACCACATAGTGTGCCAGTGCAGGGAGAGAGCAGGAATGCCCCATATCTTTATACATATGGGACATTCCTGCCCTCTCCATTTGTCGCAGCACAGCATGCTGTGTGGCTGATAGTTCCTGGAGTTATAATGAAAGAACTGGCAACCTTGAACATATGCTGGTTAGTGGTAAACTCAGATATCCTTTATGGACCTCTGTCAGCACATATCTCTCTATGATATTTTCCAATTGCAAATAAACCTTGATTTTATGACAACCATATTAGAGATACATGCTGCCTCTCAGGTGCTGAACCTACCGACTTCACATTTAGCACTTATTGACCTAACACTCACAATCAGCAACAAATTCATTCTGTCGAATGGAATTCACCAGAACGCATCTCCATACACACATGGTGGTCATGGCTTACATGTCTTAAAGGCACTCAGCTATCACTGCAAAGGCTGAATTGTAGCGGCCAGTAACTTTGGCAGGGAGGGAGTGGGGTGACACATGTACTCACAAATGCGCACACACAAAGCCATTCACAACACTCACTGACAAATACACATACATGCATAAATTCACACATACACGCATGCCAGCACCAAACATCAAAAAACATAACGCTTCACTGCAACTCTCTGGAGGGAAGACTCGGACGGCCCATGGGGTTGGGATTGCTGCCTTCCCTCATTGGCAGCAGTGCCTCACTTGTCACAGAGTGGGATAGGTCAGTGAGACTGCTGACCCCACCCCACTTTGTGACGAGGCGTTACTGATTGACACTTGGCCCTGGGCTCTTCAGGGCTTAGAAATGAAGCGCCCAGGTCCGAGGCAATCAGTGATGCTACCACTTGTCATGAGAGGGAGGGACTCGATGCACATTTGCTAAGCTGAGGAGGTCATGCCTTACACTCAATGCATTACCTCTAAACCTGCTACGGTCACCCTAGCTCCCATTGCTCTTCCAAGTGGACCCAATATACGTTTTAGTCCATCCAATCCATCCTTTGCCATTCGGAGGATTCACTTGCCTGTTTTTACTTTGCTTTTCTACTCATGAACCCAATCGATAAATTGAAATTTAAAAAGACACTCCCATAGCCTTAGGAAAATTTTGCTACAAACGTGCAAACTGTAATGTGATGTTACGTTAAAAGCATTTGTAAAGCGCGCGTACACAAAACGGTACTGCTTGTCCTGTCAATCATATGCTTGTTTGAAGAGCCATGTTTTCAAGAGTTGTCTAAACTTAGGGGTCTATTAGGATCGTGGGTGGAGGGCCGCCGCCTGTCCGGCGGTACAACCGCCGGATGGCGGCGGTCATCCGCCCGCCATTGAAACCCGGAAAAACGCCGGTCCGATTAGCATCGTGGTCGTGACCGCCGCGTTGTGATTTTCCGCCCGCCACTTTTCCGCCGGTTGCAGTTCGCCCGCTTGACTGGCAGGCGGAGCTGGACTGCTACAATTGTTGTGGATCAGGGCCAGGCACCTCTGGCACAATTATGATGCCGGCGGTAGCCAGCCTTTCTGCTGTGGTGGAACCGCCATGGAAAGGCATGCGGTGATATGTTCGGGGGGGCCACTGTGGGCCCCCAATGTGTTGGGGGAATGTGGGTGCACAAGGGGGGTCCTCATGGTACCCCCCTACATGGCCCTGTACCAGGTGGCAGGCACTGTGCAGTGCCTGCCACGCAGTGCAGTGACATGCATGACATGCTCCTTTTCACACCGCAATGTTAATCGCCAGAATCTGATCGCGGCGGTCGGATTTCGACTGCGGAGCATCCTAATTGGACCGGCGGTTATGCCGCGGTCCTTGCGGGCGGTCTTTTCCCGCTACCAAGGCGGGCGGGGAGATTTTCCGACCACCATCCTAATAGACCCCTTAGTGTAGCAAGGAGCCATCCTGATGTCAAGTAGAAGGGAGTTCCAGAACAGGGGGTTCGTAGGGAAAATCTGGAACCACCAAGTCTCTTCTTCTTGAAGCAGGGAATGGTGAGAAGATTCAGTCTACTTTTAGATGCAGCAAATTATGAACATTGGACTGTTACCGTAGGGAGATCTTAAAATGATGCATCCATTCTTTTTTTTTAATAAATCTTTTTATTGCACATCAAAAAGAAAGGTCATGTTATACGAGTGATCAGCTTCACATTACAGGGTACAGTGTCATTTACAGGCGGTGGCATTGCTTGTCATGCTATCGTACTTTACTACAATGTCACATGCAATTGACTTCAAATCATTAATTGTTCGTCAAGGGAAGGAACAATAGGAGGTTCACACACACCTCCACGATACACATTCCATTTAGTCCAGAGTGTTATCCATTTCCGAGGGCAACATAAACTGTTTTCTCCCGTGTCATACACCAATCCATGTCCTCTTTCCAAGCTTTGATTGTCGGTGGCATTGCAGCCCCCCAAAGTCGAGCTAACTTTCGGTTGGCGACCATCTGTCCAAGTGTCACCCAGAGCCTGCCTTTACGTTCAAATCTGTGGGATCCCAGATATTCAAGAGACTTATTTTAATCTCAAGCCGAAGATTATCCCCCCAGACCACACTCATGCACTCAAGGACTTTTTTCCAATAGATTTGAATCAGCGGACACTCCCAGAGTATGTGCAGGAAGGTACCCTCCAGACCACATTGTCTCCTACACATCCCATCTTCACTTCTTCCCATTAACACTAGTTGCCTTCCCGAGAGGTATACCCTGTGTGGAATTTTTAGCTGGATCAGTCTCAGTTTCGCCGAGATGGCGACTTCCCTAGGGGAAAAGAGTGCTTCTTGCCATTCCTCGTCGTCTATTTCCAAACCGTCCCTCCCCCATTTCTCCCTAAAGGCTAGTAAAGGGTCTGGAGTGTGATGAATACGTTTTTTATATGTAAGGGATATGCTTCTTTCTGGCAGGTGTCCGTCAAGCAACCTATCCTCAAGAGGGGAGGACTCTGGGAGTGACGTCCCAGCTGGAATATTGGCCTGAAGGGAGTGTCTGACTTGTGCGTATCTAAAATATTCCGAGTCAGCCATCTTGTGCGTCTGCTGTAGTGAAGTGAAGGACACCACTCCATTTTGTCCCCAGAGGTCCCTTATATGAGAGATAGCTATGAGATCCCACTTGTCGAATCCTTTCGTCCGCCCTAATGTGCCCAGCTGTTCAGAGTCCCAGAGTGGAGTTGCGAGCGTGAGTCTGTTGGCCCATCCCAGGTTACGGTTGACCACATGCCATAGTTGTACCTAGTGTCTGGTAGGTCCTGTAAGGGGAAACTTGGCCGGCCTAGAGTAGAGCGCTCTCGTAAAATCTCCACCCGGGAGCAGCCACCTGTCCATACAATAGGCTGGATAGTCCCCGTTTCCGTACATACATTGGTTTATGGCGGATAAGTGTGCTGCCCAGTAGTACTTTCTGATGTCAGGAAGGGCAATACCCCCGTCATACCAGCCAAGAGTTAACTTTTGGAGTGCTATGCGCGTTTTCTCGTCCCATAATAGGTCCCTTTGTAGAGCCTCGACGTCTTTGAAAAAAACGTGTGGGACTGGGTCTGGGTAGTTTTGAAGGGCATAAAGAAAGCGGGGCAGTGACATCATTTTAAAAAGCGCTGCCCGTCCAAGGAGCAACAGGAGGAGCGTTTTCCACGTGCTAGTGTCCCGTCTGAACCTCTGCAGGGGCGGGAGGAGGTTCCGCTCGTATCGGGCCCTGGCATCCGTGGTGATAAAGATAGCAAGGTATTTGAATCCTTCTGAAGCTATCTGAATAGGACAGTCATTTGGCAGGGAGGGAGGATCCCCATGGAGGACATATAGCAACGACTTGCTCCAGTTAATTTTATAGCCAGAGTTCCTCCCAAAACTGGTAAAGATATCTAAAACCACCCTCAGTGATCGTGAAGGGGAAGCCAGATAAAGAAGGATGTCATCTGCATATAAGGAAATCCGGTCCTCCCATCCCTCTGCCCATCTGAGTCCCCGGATAGAAGCATCCCTTCGTATCCAGGCCGCAAGTGGTTCCAGGGAGAGTGCGAAGAGGAGTGGCGAGAGTGGACAACCTTGTCTTGTCCCCCTTCCGAGTTTGAATACGTCCGAAATTTTATTGTTAACTACCACTTGGGCCAAGGGTTCTGCGTATAGGAGCTGCACCCACCCTACAAAATTAGGGCCGAAGCCCATCTTTTTTAGTACCGCCATGAGGTATGCCCACTACACGGTGTCGAACGCCATAGTTGCGTCCAAGGAGACCACTATCGCATCTTCCTGGATACTGGAGCAGCGCCCCAGCACCCCGTGGAGACGCTGCAGGTTAAGGGCCATATTTCGATGCGGCATAAAGCCCGATTGGTCCGGATGTACCAGCTTAGATATTATTATTGGCCGGAGTCTATTTGCCAAGAGCTTGGCAAGTATTTTGGGTTCTGCGTTTAACAGAGAAATCGGTCTATACGAGGCGCAGTCGTCTTTTGGTTTCCCTTCCTTAGGAATGGTAACCAGCGTGGCGATACGTTGGTCTCTTGGCAGTTGCCCCAGTCTTCTACTGTCCTCATACATACTTTTAGGGCACCACTCTGTCTGGTTTTAGCTTGTATAGTTCGATGGGTAGGCCATTAGGGCCCAGCGCCTTGCCCGGGCGGAGGTCTCTTATCGCCTTGGCCAATTCGTCATTTGTGAGCGCGTTCTCTAACGCTTCTCGGTCAGGGTCAGAGAGGACAGGTAGGCGGATATCTGTTAATAGGTTAGAAGAGTCTTTTTCAGAGAGGTCCGAATCCCTCTGGGACACCCGCTCGAAGTGCGCCGCGAACTCTCTGGCTATGTCATGCGGCTCGAGGAGAACCACGCCCGCACTACTTTTTAGCTCCGATACTACTCTTTGCGCCCTCTCTTTTTTTTCCAACCAGGCTATCATTTTGCCCGCTTTGTCACCATGGTCGTATAGCCGTCCGTCTCTGTCTCTCGCGAGGGATTTCGCAGCGTCAGTTGCAATTGCTTTGTATTCGGCCGCTTTTATTTGCATTTGATGAGACGCGGCTTGGTCCGCACCGTCTCCCGCCCTCTCCTCGAGACGGAGGAGGTCGCGCTCAATATTGACCAGTTGCTTTTCTTTTTCTTTGCGCACTCCCACTATAGCTGCAAGGGCATGCCCCCTTAGTACCGTTTTAAACGCTTCCCACAGAGTGGTGGGGGAGTCCACTGTACCTTCGTTGTCTAAGAAGTATTGGTCAATGGCTCGTACAAGAGTGGCTTTGGTATCGTTGTTATGGAGGTACCAGGGATTTATCGGCGCGATACAGCCCACCCTCTTCTCTCCTATGGTAAGATGGACCCAAATAGGGGAGTGATCCGAGATACCACGCGCTAGGTGTTTAATTTCCTGCATGGTTACATCATAGTGAAGGGGCGCAAGGACGTAGTCAATCATCGAGAGGGTATGGTGCGATCCCGAAAAGAAGGTATATTCCTGCAGATTGGGGTGGCGCCGCCTCCAAAGGTCAGTGAGGCCAAACGCCTCAATAAAATTGGGGAGCCAGTGTTGGCCCGCACCGATGTCTCGCGGTGGGTGTCTGTCCATCAATCCGGAGACAACCGAATTAAAATCTCCCCCAATCACAAGTTGCCACTCCAGTAGGGAGAGCAGAAGCGTACCAAGATCTTTATAGGATTGCGTTTGGAGACCTGGTGGGATGTAAACTGTTACTAGTGTGAGTATGCATCCCTCCCACCGCCCTGAGATCGCCACAAAGCATCCTAGTGGGTCAGTCCAAGTGTGTTGTATACAGAAGGGAAGGATACGCCTGAATAGGATGCCTACCCATCGGGACCCTGATGTGAAGCCGGCGTGTGCCACCATTGTGTAACCCCATCTATTAAGTGCTTTACAGGAGTTTCCTGGAGCAGTGCGGCATCCGGCAAGCGTCTCTTAAGATGTTGTAGCACTATACTCCTTTTTATTTTGCCTCCTAACCCGTTGACGTTCCAACTCATGAGTTTCAGACTTTTATACCAATTGCGACAACGGACTTTCCTGAACCAGCCACAACGCCTGTAACACCACCCACTCACTATATATTGTACATTGCATGACTAACACATAACCCCCCGTTCCTTCCCCCCCACAACCAACATAGAAACTTTTTAAAACCTGTAATCCTTAGTCCTCCCCTGCTCCCACCCCCCCTCCCTGCTACCCTGCCACGTAGGTTTGAAACTGCCCACATCCCCAACTAGCAGAGTGCCTATCGCCCAGTAACTAGTCAACAGTGATGTGGGGAAGTGGGCTAGAGCCAACCCCGGCCACCTGAGGTTCCCCCCCTTACTGCACAAAGTTTCACCAGGTGTTTGAGATCCAAGGATAGTGGCTGTTCCATATGATGCAATCGTGTTACCGCTCCCCTGAGTGCCAAGTTCTCGCATTACATTTAACAATGTAGAGTCAGTTTATTATTCTGGCGTATCCCCAGCGCCGTCAGGAGTCACTGCAGCTCCGGAGGAACCACCTTTCAGTTCTACCGGGTCCCACTGACCGCCCACCCCACATTTTATCAACAAAGCAATTTATACATTACGGTTTGCAGGTACTGTCCCTTCGGTTCCAGCTCAGGAACCCAGGTTCCATCAGTCTCTCTGTGTTGCAGGCAGTCCCGGACTGCTTGACCTTGATCTCCAGGAGCGCATGCTGCACCTTTCTGTGTCGGACCGGTCACCCGTCGATCCCGACCCGCGGATGTGAGGTTCTCTCCAGTCTTCCCTAGCCCCAGACGTCTTCTGTTCCACTTTTCCATCCAGCCAGTCCTGTACTTCCAGTGGAGTGGTGAAGAAAAGCGACTTTCCGTCCGCTATCACTTTGAGCTTCGCTGGGAAGAACATCATATATTTTAGTCCACGTTGCCGGAGAACCGCCTTCACCCCTTCGAAGGAGCGTCGTTCCTGCTGGACTTTGAGTGTGAAATCTGGGAAAAAACGGATAGTCGCGTTTTCGTAGCGTAGGTCTCCCTGGACTCGTGCTGCCTGCAATATCGCGTCGCGGTCTCTATAGTTGAGGATCTTTGCAATAATAGTCCTGGGGGCCGCACCCGGCTTGGGCTTTGGGATCGGTGCCCGGTGCGCCCTCTCGATAGTGAAGAGCGAGGAGAGCCGTTTTGGTTTGAGGTGGTTTAAGATTAGATCTTCAAGAAAGAGGTCAACGCTCGGCCCTTCCAAGCCCTCCAGGACCCCAACCACTCGAATATTACTTCGGCGGGCCCACCCTTCCTGACTCTCGAGCTTCAGAGCCATTTGACGGTGTTGGTGAGTCAGGGCATTGATGCGCTCTTCGAGTTTTTTTTAAGTGGTCTGGAGTTCCAATACGATGGTTTCGTTTGCTTTAACTTTGTCCACTGTTTTGCTCATATCGGCTCTCATCAAGTTAATTTCGATGGACATTTTATCGATTTTTGTTTCGAGGGTGGTTCCCAGTCCCTTGATAGCCGCCATTATGGATTGGAGAGACGGTTCACTCTCACCAGGCTGGTCCCCCTGCGCCCCTTCGTCCTGCGGCGCCGACTTCGGGACAGCATATTTGTCCAATTTATTAGACTGCACTGTTGTGGCACTCTTGGGCTTCATAATGTTGTTCCGCCGACCGGGTTCGCACCCCTCTAGAGGGGTGCCTTTCCTCCCGAGACGTTGTTCCCTTCTCAGGTGACTGTAGACCACCTTGGCCGCATTTGCCGGACCCTGCCGTCCGCAGTTTCCGCCTCAGGATCTGTGGTCGGAAGAGCGGCTCTCCCCGCGATTTCAAGGGGTATCTTGACGTAGGGCCCAGGTGATATTTCTGTCTGGTGACACGGTTAGGAGTGTCTGGAGCCAAGCATCCCCCTCGGCACCTATCGTGCCTCCAGGTGCCGACGAAGACTCACTGTTGCAGGTAGGGAGCCGTTTGCTCGTTGTTCCTCAGTCCTGTGAAGCGAGTGGCCCCCTTTGCAGTTGGCCGCTTCAGACACTGCCCATGTATCCAAAGCGGGGTGCTCCAGCAATTTTGCCCGTTGTCGCCTCTGGCTGTACTGTATCCACCGCAGGCGGGGGACGGAGCTCTTTGTCTATTTGGTATATGGGTGTCCCGCACCTCCGGCCATTTGCTTCGCCGCGAGCTATCACTTCCCGGCTATGGGGCCCCACAAGAGCTGGTGCAGCGTGCAAAGGGCCTCATCCAAAGTTATGCCACTTGAGTAGTGGAGATCTAGCGATGCCTCCCGCAGGTCGAGTTCAATCCGCGTCAACAGCAGCAGGGACCCAAGCCGTGAGGCCCACAGATCCTCCACCACAGATGTGCCGCCCTCTGATCTGCTTTCTGTGGCACAGGCAGGCGCCCATATAGTCCACTCATGCTTTATTGGGGGGAGGGAAGGGGCCCCAACAGTGCTGCCCAGATCTCCCCCATAACGCAGGGGGCACATAATACTGGGCTGGTGCAGTTCGCCAACTGCGTGCCGCTCTTCAGGCCACTATGCCGCCACCTCGTCCTCTATGCCCCACCCGCGAATGGGAGCACCGGGCCCCGGGGTGTATGCACAGCGAGAGGCTCACCAGTTGCGAACAGGAGCCACAGTCCCACGTTCCTGCCGGTTACCGTCCGCGCCCGGCCCTCTTCACTCCCAGTTCGCTTCCACGGACGATATGTGCTCAGCTGCCCCTCCCCCAACAGCAGACACATTCGCTTATACTGGCCTCACGGGATAACAGCAGCCGCCCGCCAACATGCACACGTCCGTAACAGGGAAGGGATGGGAGCCCCCGGTCCCGACCGGACCGTTCAGCAATTAGTTACGTGTCCCCGGGTCCAAGTGTGCAGCGCGCAAGTCAGCGGCCGCCTCAGTCTCTCACCGCCGTGCTCCACCTCACCCACTGCTGGCGCAGCGCTCTCGGGAGCTCAGCGCGGCCACACGGTCCTTATTGTTCGGCAATTTTTCAGAGATCTGGTCTCGCCTGCCTCCTGCCGTGCCTGGTGTGCATTGGATCTCGTGCTGCCGGATTTTGGACCTAGAATGGAGGGGATTAGGGCCTCGGCTTCGTCGGAGCTCTTCGGTTAGGCAGCCATCGCTGTTTGCGCCAAGCCACGCCCCTTAATGCATCCATTCTTGAATACAGTTCGCTGTTTTACTGGCAGCCAATGTAGATTCCTCATCAGGTGAGTGTTGTGGCACTTCCTTAGTTGTCAGTAGATTCATCTGGCTGCCTGATTTTATGTTAGTTTTAATATCCGATTGAGGCTTTCAGGGAGTCCTAGGTAAAGTGAATTTGCATAGTCTATCCGCAAAATGACTAATGCGATGATGACCTGGATAAGAGCTTCGAGGGTGAAAAACGAAACAATTTTTATAGTTTTGCGGAGCTTTAAAAAACAAGATAACTTTTTAGCCCCTACTTGAGGCTTCATAGACAAGTTTTTATCAATGAGAACTCCAAGACGCGTGTACAATCATATCATTTGCACTAGGTTTTGAGTGGTGCAAATCGTCAAGGCAAAACCTGTAAGTGCCGTAAATACCCCCCAAACTCACAATCACAATGTGGACGCAATCTGGGATTGCCACTTGAATCAGGTTTTCAAAGCACTCAAAATGAGGCTCTGATCGGTTATTGGGGATTTGTGGAAGACAGTCAAAGACAGGCTCTAGTTCAAGGCTGCAGAAGAGAAACCAAATGCTCCAAAGCCTCAGCTGAGTAAAGCAAATGATAAGGGAGAATTTGGGTCAATGATAAGCTTGGTAATCCTGCCTGTGGAAGTGGTCCAATCCAGCAGCTGTGACAATGGTCTCCAGATGCCACATGCACTGGCTGAAGGCTGGTGACACATCAAACGTGCTTCAAACTTGCCATAAATTCTAGTTGAGAACAGTTGTGGTAGGTGGGCGTTTGAACCCTTCTCAAGAGCTTTGTGGACTTTGTCTAGGCATGGTCAAATGTTCTTACTTTGACTATAAAGTTCACACGTCAGACAGCTATAAAAAGAGAAAAGATGAAGGTGTCAATCAGAATCATGAGTCCATCTGCGGCAGCAAGGAAGAAGGAAAAGGTTGGTTGGTAAAACCCCCGAACCCATCATCAGTCATACCGCCCTCACAATAAGGGTCTCCTCACCACATGTTTTCCTTCAGTGCAGCAACAGTAGCTGGGGTGTGAGGCTAGTTGTAGATGATGTGCTGCTACCATGGTACCGTCATGTGCCGTCCCACATGTTGCTGCCTCCGCTCACCTTCTACTTAGCTTCCAGCCTTGAACTGAGCGGGCACCTCCCCTTCAGTACCACTCTGGGGGCCGGCATGGACATCTCCACTTTCACCTACCCCTTTCTGTGGCTGTAGGGCTGCTTTGTGTCCACAAGCTGGTGGCCAGAACCTTTCGAAAATATCAATTCGCATCTTCCAACTTCTGCTCCACACAGCCAGCAGCCCAAGGTTTTCTGAACATACCCACTCAGATGTGTGCACCACAACTCTGGAGTGTGCAGGCGGTTGGCTAATGCAGGGCAGCCTGTTCTAGGACTATGAGACACTTCATACTCCCCAGTTCAAAGACCTACTCACATGCACCCAATGCCAGGTGTTACCACCATATACGGTCCTGAGCAGGCACCCCCGCGCCTAGAGGAAGGGTGCCCTTAGTTGCGCCACTGGGCCGAACACCCCCACTGAGTGGCTATTGTGAGGAAGGGGGCAGCTAATGGCGTAGCGGTTTAGGTTTGATCAAGGAAACGAAACCGAAACCTAACAGTGGTGGTATTTAAGGAGACGCCTCGAGGAAAACATCCTATTTGTCTACCTGGACCCTAGCTGCAGAGCGCCTGAAAAATCAGCAGGAGTGCTGACAGCAGGTTTCGGTCGACAGACCCGAGGAGGGCAACGCGGTGGGTTCAGGGGGGCCGGCGTAGTGTTCTCATCTGAGGTAGTCGGTTCGTATTGGTAGGTTGCGATTATTTCAGTTGCTAGGGGAGCGCGTCCCGGTGGGTTGGTGCATCGGCTGCCGAGGGCGCGGTGGGCGCAATGGGGTTTTGTTTCAATGGTGTTCACGGTTGGAAGGCCGTCTCGGGGGGCTGGGGCATCGCTAGCTCTGAGTTGCTCATGGTCACCTATACATGAATGGAAATTGTCTGCTGGGAGCGCGTCTCAGCGGGTCGGGGCATCCTCTGAAGGGACAGGTGGCGCTGTGGCTTAGTTGGTTAAAAGCGCATTTTGCGTGTAATGGGTTCTCGTTTCAATTGGGGACGATTGTTTATGGATGTGGTGATGCACCGAGGTGCAGGGGCTTTGGCGTGGGTCACATCAGCATCGCCGTGTTGTCTGACTGCAGGATTGTAGCACACAAAAAAGTGGGTTCCCGGTTCGGGATGGTGTCTGGTAAACTTTGTTGTGGGCATGTTAGACGTGGTTGGCAATGTGTATTGTGTGAGTTGGAGGATGGAAGGGGGCGCGCTCACCCCCTCGTATCTTGCTGGGTTCGAGCTTCCCGCTAATTGCGTGGAGGGAGAGGCAGCAGCGGCATTCTTACGGAGCGAAGCTGCACGACCGGCAAAAGAGGGCGTGGCCAGATTCCAGACGGATCCGGCGCTTATGGCCTACAGGGTTGATCTCACTACAGTTGTAAGTACTTGCAATTCTGGTTGGTAAGCTGTGGTGATCGTGTGATGCATGTTGCAGAGCAGGAGAACGCTCCGATGTGCTTGTACGCTTGGCTATGATGGGAGGGCGGTGCTAGATACCTTGGTGAGGTCTGGGAGCGGCCTCAGCCTTCAGCGGTCGGGCTCGGGATTGCCTCACAACACTGGCGCTCGGGATTCCTCTACAATCCTAGCGCACATTGTACTGCTTCGTACATGTACTGCTTCGTACAGGTGTAAATATTGGCAATTCTGGTTCGCATTGGTTTCCATTTATGGGCGCATGCAGTGATTTATCTGCTGTGAGCGCGTCTCGGCGGGTTGGTGTATCGACTGACGAGGTCGCGCTGCGTACGTGAGTGAAGGAGATGCTTTGCGATCGCTGCATTTTGCGGGACTGGTGAACGCTCTGATACCCTTGAACGCTCTGATAGAAAGGGGGGGTATGGCCAGATCCCTGGGTGCTGTTCTGGAGCGGATTGGGGTATGAAAATTGGGGCTGGGAAGTGCAATGGTGCCAGAGTAAGGTTCAGCGCACTTTCCGGAAGTGCTGCACTGCATCTGTTATCAGGTAGCAAGCGCACTGTGCAGAATGGATAGCACAGGCCCGATGAGCCCTAATGCACGCAAGCATATGGGGTTAAGAAGAAAAAAAAAAAAGAATGGGTGGTGGAGGTAGCACTACCAGGGCTCCTGGAATTGTGTGCAGAGGAGGGCCAAATCATGCGGCAGTGTTAACTAAACCAGCACATTTTTGGGATAGCAATACTCTGTTATTATAATCAGGTTCGCGCGGTCTGCGTTAAGGTTCCACCCATTAATACTAGTTCAACACCACATTACAACAGTTAGCATAAGAAGGTGTGGTGTGGCATTATGGAAGTTCTTGAAGATAACGGTGTCTTTTGTTTTTGCTAGCAGGTTCTAACATGGCGCATAAACGCGCTCGCACCACTCCCCGGAAACCCGTGGTCCAGGAGGATTTTCATGCGTGGCAGCTCAAGTATGGGCACAGACTGGGGGGACTCCAGTAACGGCAGTTCTGGGGGTAAGTCAGCCTTCTACCACAGTGCCTGCGGCGGGAGCGAGTATAGTCCAACCGCCCCCAGTGGTGACTTCCGCGATTGCATGGCATGTGCCGTCGGAGACAACAACAAAAATTGCAGGGGGGAGTTTGTGAACGTTTTTAATTTGATCAGCACCGGGGTGGTCCCAAGTCGCCCAAAAACAACTAAAGAGAGCGAGTTCAAGCCAAAAACGGTGTGGGTTGAGTGGTCCTTGCGGAAGTGGGTAACAGGGTTTTCTATTTATGCGGCGATATTAACTGAGAATACACCACCATTAGCGTCGCTGTTGTTCGGGTACATGTCCCTCATACACGGGGCGGATTCCGAGTTCCAAGGGTCTTCGTGGATGCAGTACGACACTAAATTTAGGCAGATGAAAGCTGTCAGGCCGGAGATAGCACGGGACCAGAGAAAGATCAATATTTGGCATGCAGAGTTTAATAAGGCTCCGGCACCTGGGAAGTCAAGTCAGTCCTTTCGATTCAACAGTCTGTGGGATAAAGAATTGGCGTGCTGGCAGTACAACAAAAAGCAATGTAGCAAGGGGGCGACCTGTAAGTTTAAACACATTTGCTCATTCTGTGGGGGACAGGGACATCCGGAGTTCAAGTGTTTTAAGAAACAGGGCAAGCAAAGAGAGCGCATATCCTTTAAGAGCATACTGCCCAAGCAATAATCCTGAGCGTCCTTCACCAATCGGCACGCATGTTCTCACACACTTACTCAGTAAATACAATAATCAAGAAGATGCTTCCATGCTTTATTACGAATTCAAGGATGGGTTCCGCATTCCTTCCCGCGCACCCCCTTCATCAGTCTCGCCGAAGAATCAACAGTCAGTTCTCCGCCAGAGGGAGTTGGTCCGGGACAAGATTATGGGGGAGGTGTTCGCGGGCAGGGTGGCGGGTCCTTTTAGTTCTCCGCCTTGTGAACCCTTAGTGTGTTCGCCCCTGTGGTTGGTGCCAAAGAAAGAGCAGGGCAAATTTTGTTTGATTAACAAATCTGTCTCACCCCGTTGGGCAATCGGTAAATGATGGTTTGGACCAGGCTTTTTGCACAGTGCGGTACACCACCTTTGACGAGGCCATTGCAAAATTGCAGAGATTAGGCAAAGGGGCGTTAATGGCCAAATCAGATGTAGAGTCCACCTTCCGCCTTCTTCCCATTCACCCAGAGGACACTCGCTTGCTGGGTTTCACGTTTGAGGGTCGGTTCTTTGTGGACTTGTGTATGCCCATGGGTTGTTCCATAGCGCGCTCGATATTTGAGACACTCAGCAGATTTCTGGAATGGTTCGTGAAAGACTTGGTGTCATCAGGCGATGTAGTGCATTACCTAGACGACTTCTTGTTCATGGGTCCCCCGGGCGGTCAAGTATGCGGGAGGGCGCTGCAAGGTTTCTGGCAGCTGGCCCAGGCATTGGGGGTTCCCTTAGCAGAAGACAAGACTAAAGGCCCTACCACCTGTTTATGTTTCCTGGGGATTGAAATTGACTCAGTGGCAGGAGAGTGTAGGTTGCCGCAGGAGAAGGTGAGGGCATTTCGGGAGGCGGTTAATGCCTGCATCTCACCCAAGAAGGTTACATTGCATCAGCTGCAGGTCCTGGTAGGCCAATTGAACTTGGCCTTGAGAGTGATTCCCACGGGGAGAGTCTTTTCAAAGAACATAGCAAGAGCGATGTCAGGCTCACGGGCTAAGCACCATCACATAAGGTTGTCAGCAGACGTCAGAGAGGACTTGGAGTCATGGCGTGGGTTCCTAGATAACTTCAATGATACCCTTTTATGGCAGCAGCCAGCGTGCGACAACAGTGAGTTAGCTCTCTATACAGATGCAGCGGGCAGTATTGGTTTCAGGGCAGTGTTGGGATCTCGGTGGTGCATGAAGCATTGGCCAGCGGAATGGGTTACGTTAGGGCTCACACGCAACATCACCTTACTAGAATTGTTTCCTATCATTGTTGCATTACACATTTGGGGGACGTCCGTGGCGAACACAAGAGTGATCTTTTGGTCAGACAGCATGTCTGCGGTGATGGCCATTAATAATCAGAGCGCGAAATGCCCTTTGGTGCAGCGTTTGTTGATGACTCTTATTCGCCTGTGTCTCTTGCATAATGTGCATTTTGCTGCCAAACATGTACCTGATGTGGATAATACAGTGGCTGACGCTTTGTCTCGATTTAAGATGGCAGTGTTCAGGGCACGGTGACCGCATGCAAACAAATTGATGGCGGAGTTCCCAGAGGAGTTATGGAGGCTTGGTGCCCCATTGCCGTAGACCTAATTACAGCAGCATTGGCACCCCAGACAAAACATATGTATGAGAGGGCTTGAGGGGTGTACAGCCCTACGTTCAGAGCAGGCTTGGAGCACAACAGATTCACTTCAGATGGTGTACTGGGTTTTCTTGTGGGTCAGAAGGGCCAAGGGAATTCTCTTTCGTTAGTGCGGAGGCAATTGTCTGCCATTGCTTTCTTCGCTGGGTTACATGGTGTTACAGATCCTACTAAAGATTTTAGGGTGCAAAAGGCCATCAAGGGTTGGGAGCGCTTGGTACTGAGAGTACAAGATGCTAGGTGACCTATAAGTGTAGAAAGACTAGGAAGGCTGGTTGGGGCCCTACAGTCGGTGTGCCTGTGTCAGTGTGAGGTAAAGCAATTCAGTTTGGCTTACTTGCTTGCCTTTTTTGGGGCCTTGCGTGTCTCCGAGTTGGTGGCGGCATCTAAACGAGGTGACGGTGGATTAGGGCTAGCGGATGTCTTTCTAGGTGGGGGGGCGGTCCATATAAGGATCCGGTGGTCAAAACAGACACGCAGGGAAGAGGCACATGGGTGAAATTGTATGCGGCCCATCAGCTAACATATTGTCCAGTAGAATTGACAAAGGAATACCTTAAAGTACGACCAGTGGTGGCTCCAACGAGGCCTCTTGTGCACAAGGATGGTGTGCCAATGACGAGATATCAGTTTACCCAGGTGTGCAGGAAGGCTTCAACATACCTAGGTGAGGATTCCACGCAGTTTAATTCCCATTGCTTTCGCATTGGGGCAACCACCACAGCTGCGGCAATGGGATTGCCAGCTGAGGCAATCAAAAAAGTGGGTCGTTGGCAGTCAGAATGTTTTCAGCGGTATGTACGGCCAAGTCTCCGTGGACGGGGATGACGTGCTGCCTCTAAGCAGGCAAGGGGTGCGGGAGGCCTTGTCTTCAGTCCGGTCTAGGATTAAGCACTATCGACCAACTACATTGATATTGTGGTCTGAGGTGATACCGAGGACGGTATGGCTAGGTGGGGTTTCAGCGAAGGCCATTAATAACTCTGTGCGGAAGCTGAACTCTTCAATACACAAAATCTTACGCGGCTCTTCAATGGGTACTATTCGGCATAAATTGCTCCATCTGGGGAGAATGGAGTTGTTCCATCAATATGGAGACCATCTGTCGGCGAAAGGCATAGAGATATTCATCCACACTGTACTGGGGGCTATTCTAGGGCACAGTCAGTGTCGGGGGGGGGGAGGGCAAGTGCGCCGGGTAGCTTCTCACCCTGTGGCGGAGCGCTGACAGTTAACAACAAAGGGACATGCTCAACAGGGGAGGTTGAGTGACTGGATGGACCCCAGGACTGGGTAGGATTGAAGTGTGCAGTGGATTGGTGGTGAAAGGGACCGGCCTGCCAGTGGTCCTCAACTCTACTGCCTTAAATACGTCACCTAAGGACTGAGATGAATTTTGGGGAGGCTGCCTGGGTTCAGGTACCTCGGAGGGCCGGTGCGTTATGCGGTGCCCTGGATTTCAAGTAAGGCAACTGTTTGTTATAGCACGTTGTGTCCTGCCGGCACAATGGACGCAGCAGAGGATTTAAGACTATGAACAACTTAATGCTATGGTCACCTGGGATGACAATTTTAATTTCTTTGTGCCTTTGATATGTGTATGACGGAAAGTTTGCCACTGGTCAGGTACCTCTGGGGGCCGATGCGTTATGCGGTGCCCTGGTTCAGTTAATGCAACTGTTTGCTGTAGCGCGTTGTGGCCAGCCGGCATAATGTGCGCAGTAGAGTGTTCAAGAGGATGGTCAGCTTAATGTTATGCTGAAATGTAAGATCTATTTTGCCGTATTAGTGTTGTGACATATGAATGTCGCTTGAGTGTGAAGCATGTATATCTTTTATGTACCCAAGTAGGATATTTATACTCATGTAGTGGTTATGTGGAATTAACCGGTTTGATGTGAATAAAATCTACGCCCTGGACAATTTAACCGCATTATGAGATTTCATGGGCGTGACAGTGATGGGAGTGGAGTTGGTGGATGTGGGCAGGGGTAGAGAGATGAGGTGAGAGTGTCACGTTGTGCGCACACCATGCTGCTCTATTGCGTCTTAGTTCTGAATCTGTAATGAAAAATGGGAACTACCATGCCATGAGCTTGTCTCTCCTTACAAGGAAACTTGAGATCTCTGGGAAGTGTGTATGGCTCACACACTCACATGCTCCCTCACCGTCATCAGCCTTTCTGTCTACTCAATGGGTGTCTTTGGTCAGTACTGCCTTTTTATTTGCTTTGAGTCCTGCTGCAACCAGTTTCATTGGCTGGCCTGTTGTCACCTCTCCTCTTCCTGCCCTCCCTTTTCCATATTCAAGGTCCAAGTGAAATGGCATCTGCTTTCGTAGCTTTGTTGCCTAGGTCCCATCGCCCAGTCAATGCGGTGAGCAGCACCTATACGTGTCCTCAACTGAACTCAACTCCATTGAACTTAATTCCAACTGAAACAGGGCTTGATTAGGAATGTACAGTCAATGGAGAACACATTCCAAGACTCCATAATCATCTTAAACATTAATTTTAACAGGACAAAAACAGTTCCCTTCATTTTAAAAAGTGTTAGGTACTTGAAGCGTTTTGCCCTCTACATGATATGGTTTGAGTGGTTGATTTTGCACGCGGGATACCTGAGCAGTGGAATATGATTCACCACATGTTCATATAGTGGGATCATGCCAGGAAACTAGGAGAACTAGGCGCCTAATCCTACTGACACCGGGTCCTGATGGTCGTTCTTCATAGGTCATTGTTGAGATTGAGTCGTTCTTCTTTTTCCAGCGTCACCCCAGCTTTCTATTCCATGCAAGAGATTGTTCTTTCTGAGGTCTTCCTTCATTCTTATTCCCCAGAGGGGGTTTTGTTATATATCCTTGATGTAAGATGGGCGGACAGTGGAAGTTTGAAAGAGCACTAAAAATGGACCGACTTAAGTGGGAAGTGCCTTACCCAGAGGAAAAACGGAAATATTGTGCATCGAAAGCAAAGGTCACCAAAAAGCAATCCACTGACTGTTGTAATTGATTGACAGCACAAATTTGGCCCAAACATATATGTCCCCTAAAAGCAATGGATAGGTTCAGGAAGGTCGTAGAATTTAAGGAGAAGGAAGAATGGCAAGAGACAACTGCCACCTCCCTGCTGCCTCACTGACACCTCTGTGCTGCCAAGCTGACGAGCATGCAATGGAACGGATGCCCTAGCCGGGCCAGTTACTGATCAGATTGGACAAGGTAGCACACAGCAAAGAGAATGCAAATGGCGTCTGTTGTGAGTCACCCGGCTCAACGTTAGGGCCTGACGACGCGCATGGACCCTGACGGGGAGCTGGGCCGGGAGGTTATAAACACAAGAGGATGGGGTCGCTCAGGGTGCAGTCTCGAAAAGTAAGTGCTGTTTCTGTGCCCATCACCTCGGTTACTGTCAGCCTCCTGCCTGACCTCGCACACATCAGTGGCGACGAGGACTCACTGTGCCTGGACCTCCTGTAGCGCCTTATCGCGGCGCATAACACAAGGCTAGGTTTGCACCAACCTTGAACAGACATTTCATCTGACCAAATGATAAAAATGGGAGCTTTGGAGTCATTAGTAAGTACAAATATTTTGCATAGGCTATTAGTTCAAATGTCAATGGAAAATGAATGAGCTTCGCTTCAAAACTGCCTGGACGGCAGTGATTACTGTGTTTCGAAAAATAATCGCAGCAGAAATATCTATCTTCAAGGTACCAGGATGTGAAGTTAAGATTAGCAAATCTATACATACCTGTGTACATATTTTTGTCTTGTCAGAGTTCTGATCTTCGTTATTTTTGCTACAGTATTTATGAAGATATTACATGTGATACTCGATATTTTAGTAGCGCCTACCATCAGTGGTCTATCACAGGTGCAACGGATGTGACATGACCTTTAGCCTCCAGGGATCCACAGGCTGGAAAGCCCTCGCGAGCAGTGGACAGAGAGGATATTCGTGCCTCTCTGTGCTTCAGGTCTTCAGTTCATCGGCTTTGGAATGAAGCGCAGTCCTCCAGCTTGGTCCCTGAAAAGAAGACTGAAATATCTGTCTTGGGACCGAGCTATCTTTTCTAAAAACATCATCCAAGAATAGCCTGCCCTTGGGAGCGCTCCAGGGCGTTTGCAATAATGCACCGACTTTGTTGTTCCAGCAACAGCAAACACGGATGAGTTATAAATTTAACCAGGGAGCTAAGACCCTTCATGAAACTGCGTCCAGCACCAGAATCCAAGCCTTTGAAGGCTTGGAAGCATCTTATATCATTTTATTATATTTTTGCATAATACATTAAAAATAATAAACAAATAGCATCTGGAGAGCCAAAAATGAGTCTCGAGCAAAGAGCAGCACAACTGGCCAAGATAGGACATGGAGTGGGTTGGCAGGAACAACAGGCATTGGCAAAGCCAATAGGACTGGCTTTTCGCGTATATTGAGGAGCTTTTGTGCTGAGCAGAAAGATGTGTGTAAAGTAGCGCTTGTCAAATTACTATATTATATTATCGAAGCTGTTGGGTGTGTAATGTAGACGCAATGGGAGCATGTGTACTGTACATAGATGTGCCCTCGCAATAAAAGCAATGCAGCCCTCTGTCCAAGGTAGAATGTTCTAAATTAAACAGAACCATGAAGACAAACCTGGGAATGCTGCAGCAGAAGGTCCACAACGCCCAATAATGGCCCTCTGCTACGCCATTGTCTTTAATGGAACCCCAGCATTTCATTTCTTATGACAACAATGTATTTCACTGGTCAGACGATGCTGTGCCAGAGGATAGTAACCCTCACACTTGGCGACAGACAATAGTTTACTCCTGCTCAACTAAATATATGGAAAAGTACTACGGCCTCTGCATACATGCCAGTAGTAAGGATCCACGAGAAAACCAGACATGCCCAAGGGCAAATTTATCAAACTGTCATGCAGTACAGCAAGTCACCTTGTTTGCTGCACCGCGTGAAAGGGACATGACAGATAGGTGCCATATTTAACATTATAAGGCATATTCCTGCTACTTACTTGTACAGGCGCACAAACTGCTGTCTAGCGCCAACGCAAACACCATAGTACCATGGGTGCAAGGGTGTCTGTATTGTAAGATGGATTGTTTTTGTGCAGGAAGGGCCACCTTCTTGCACAAAAACAATCGTCTGAGCACACATGGAAAGAGCAAAAAGAGAGGAGAAATAAAGATTTTTCTTCCTGATACGCCTCACCTGGGGATGCGTAGCCTCTTGATGCCTTCCCAGGTTTACCAGTAATGGTAAATCTGGGAATGCACCAAAATCATGGGTGGATGTGTAGAAACACGCACGCTGCACCCGTAGAAAGCCTCCCTGGGTTAGTGCAATGCAATGCAGCGATTGGCACAGCATTGCATTTCTCTAGATATGCAGGCCCATGCAAGGGGCGTTGCGTGGCTTGATGAATCTAACTTTAGTGTTGCATCACCCTCGCGCCTCAATGCACTCCCTAATTCTTTTTATTTCTTCTCTTATTTTCCTCTTTCTACGTGTGCTGCATTCTGCACTGCACGTAGAAAAGGGAAAATGCCTCAGAGAACGTTTTGTGTGCTGGAATGTGCCCCTTCCTGCATAAAAACAATCCTACTTACAACGCAGGCACCCTTGCAGCACGGTGAAAGGGCGCCTGTGTTGGCGCTGGGCAGCACATTGTATATCAGTGCTGGGAAAAGACAGCAATGCGTCGTATAATGTTCTATACGGCGCATACCTGCCCTTGCTCTATCACACAGCGTAGGGATTTTATGCACTGAGGGATAATTGGATACATTTACCCTTAGATCCCTGAGTCTCAACCAGCTACATATTATTTGTGCAGTTTTTCTACAGCACTTGCTTGATCCGAGGGCGCCACTTGAGCATCAGATTACATTACAGAAAGTCATATTTATGTTTTTTAGGCACAAGTAGATTAGGGGATTTGCTCAAGATCACAGGATGTTGAGCCGACGCCGGAACTCCAAGCTGTTCCCCAGTTCCTAAATCGGCAGCTCTGGCGTTAGGCCTCATCTGCTCCCCATGACAGATACCCGATTTTAGCACAGATATGTTTCACTTACTATAACCCCGCAGAACAAATTGGCCAGAGATATAAATGGAAGTGAGAATTCAAAGCTCACAACCCATTATGACCACAAGAAAAGAACACCCCCCGGCGCTCCCCATGAAATCCATACAGTAAACCTACATGCTAGGCATGGAGGCCACGAGAAGCAGAAACAACTTATCACACACAGGAAGAGGGCCAGGTAAAGCACGAACTAACAAGCTGAACATGGACGGCCTGACCTGAACACAGTCCTAAGGAACAGGGCCTGGATTTGCAGCACTCCAAGCTAAATGGCATTTTGCCTGATGGAGCACTCCACCGCAATTGAATACATGCCGTTATCAGATCTTTGGCAGTGAATTGGTGATAAGTGGCTGTATGTCACTCGTGACATATTCAGTGGGTCCTATTTTCCTGTAAAAAGAACTGTACATTCTAAGACAACAACACCATTAGCTTACAAGCAAGGTTTATAAATCCCAGCATTCAAAGCGTTCGATTAGAAGGGGGTGGGGGCACAGGCAAAAGGTGCTACCCATGTCATGGGGCAACCAATGCGTAAACAGAAAGCAGCGTGGGAGTTTCTCATCTACGCTCTATCCGCTTTCTCCCCTTCTTTTGATTATGTGTAGCATTTTTTGTTTGTTTTGGGTCTGTCCCTTTTCAAAAATGCCTTCCTCTTTCTTAGAAATTCTTCCATGAAGTTAACTTACCTACTTCCTAGACGTGCCGCATGTTCAGTTTCATCCTGAAACTCTTGCAGAAGTGTGACACGTATTGCTTATCCCATAGAGACCCCTCAAACACCTCCTGAGCACAGACCACTCTCCTATGGCTTGTGGTCCATGCGCAAGACTAGAAAAAACATCTGTCCCAAACGAAACCCTAAAATATTCCATTGTCCACGCACTCGTCAAAGATTTACACTCAATAACGTAAGTATATGGCATCCGCCCAGAAGGGTATCTAGGCGCTGAATAACATGTTTATTGTTACCTAGACCAATGGTACACATTTTATCGACCTCAGAAGGATGAAAGGCTGAGTGGGCCCGCTGGAATTTGAACCTATGACCATGAGGTCTAACACACTCTCCTACAGTGGAGACATTAGTCCACTAAGCCACCAGACCCAGGAATAATAACATAAATGTCCTCCTTAGTATTCAAAGGCCGTGAGGCACAGGAGGGGGGCCCTTATTCCGAGTAGTGCCGCTGGACTTGTGCGACGGGGAGGATCAAAATTATGCTGCAGGGTTGACGAAATTGTGCGGGTAAGTAAAAGCAAATTGTGCGGCCTAATGCAGTACATTTTCTGTTAGCATTGGTTAGTATTGCCTCATTAATTTGTCATTCTTACACATGTTAACACTATCATTTTCTGGGCAATGGTTTCACCTCATTAGTTCCACTTTCACACCCAAATACAGAAATAAGCAACATACAGATACCTAATCAAGCTTTTCGAAGGGCATTCCGCTGCGCAGCAACACGTGCTGCAGAGTTTTTTTGTAACATTTGATACATTTAACAATTTGTTTTACTGAACTCTGCCGATTATGCATTTTATGATGGATTATGTGGCAAATGTGGCAAATCTATAATCATGCAGAAAGCGAAGCAGCTGCAAAATTGCATTATTCCAGTGGCCTAGGTCATATCACTAGTTAATGCCCAGAGAATTATCCCATGGTGTTAGAAATTGAAATTCTGCTTAAATGATAAACCACACACGTCACAGTCTCCGCGTGGATATTTATCGCATCCAGTAGTTAACATCTGCGATAACCGTCAATAGTGATACACACCGCATGAGATATTCACTGCATGTGGGAAATAAAAAGGTACCACAAGTCTACATGAAAGGCAGTGTAAAATAACACTGACAACATGAAACTTGAGAAGGTAAATGAAACAATTTTTATTTTGCTAAAATGAAAAATGTGATGAACAAGGATAAGACATGCATATAACAAAAAATAAATTTCGCCACTGGCGTTAAAACATCATGAAAAAAACAGTCAACAACAAGTACCCTATTACAATCACATACATCTCTGCACATAGCAAATAACTGCAGCACAGGTGAGGTAAATCAACTGTCTACACAAAGCTAGAGGCAGGGCACCAACCTGCATGGATGGACACCATTGGGACACCTCACGATGCTGAGCCAGATACCAGTGATGTTGCAGAATTGCATGCACTTGTGCGCCAGTGCTTCAGCAGCACGCCATACACCAGTGCTTTAGAAACAAGCCATGCACTAGTGCTTCAGCAGCATGGCATGCACCAGGGCACTAGTGCTTCAGCAGCACGCCATGCACCAGTCCACCAGTGCTTCAGCAGCATGGCATGCACCAGTGCTACAGGTACACGCCATGCACCAGTGCTTCAGCAGCATTCCATACACCAATACTTTAGAAGCAAGCCATGCATTAGTGCTTCATCAGAATGGCATGCACCAGGGCACCAGTGCTTCAGCAGCACACCATGTACCAGTGCACCAGTGCTTCATCAACACATCATGCACTAGTGCTTCAGCAGCATGGCATGCACCAGTGCTACAAGTGCATGCCATGCACCAGTGCTTCAGCAGCATGCCATGCACATGTGCTTCAGCAGGACACCATGCACCAGTGCTTCAGCAGCACACCATGTACCAGTGCTACAGCAGCACGACATGCACCAGTGCTTCAGCAGGACACCATGTACCAGTGCTTTTGAAGCAAGCAATGCACTAGTGCTTCAGCATCACGCCATGCATCAGTGCTTCAGCAGCACGCCATACACCAGTGCTTTGGAAGCAAGCCCTGCACTAGTGCTTCAGCAGCATGGCATGCACCAGGGCACCAGTGCTTCAGCAGCACACCATGTACCAGTGCACCAGTGCTTCATCAACACACCATGCACTAGTGCTTCAGCAGCATGGCATGCACCAGTGCTACAGGTGCATGCCATGCTCCAGTGCTTCAGCAGCATGCCATGCTCATGTGCTTCAGCAGGACACCATGCACCAGTGCTGCAGCAGCACACCATGTACCAGTGCACCAGTGCTACAGCAGCACGACATGCACCAGTGCTTCAGCAGCACACCATGTACCAGTGCTTTTGAAGCAACCAATGCACTAGTGCTTCAGCATCACGCCATGCACCAGTGCTTCAGCAGCACGCCATACACCAGTGCTTTAGAAGCAAGCCCTGCACTAGTGCTTTAGCAGCATGGCATGCACCAGGGCACCAGTGTTTCAGCAGCACACCATGTACCAGTGCTAGTGCTTCAGCAGCATAGCATGCACCAGTGCACCAGTGCGACAGGTGCACACCATGCACCAGTGCTTCAGCAGCATGCAGTGCACATGTGCTTCAGCAGGACACCATGCACTAGTGCTTCAGCCGCACACCATGTACCAGGGCACCAGTGCTTCAGCAGCACACCATGCACCAGTGCTTCAGCATCATGGCATGTACCAGAGCACCAGTGCTTCAGCATCACACCATGCACCAGTGCTTCAGGAGTACACCATGAACCAGTGCGCCAGTGCTTCAGCAGCATGGCATGCACCAGGGCACCAGTGCTTCAGCAGCATTCCATGCACCAGTGCTTCAGCAGCATGGCATGCACCAGGGCACCAGTGCTTCAGCAGCATGCCATGCACCAGTGCTTCAGCAGCACACCATGTACCAGTGCTTTAGAAGTAAGCCATGCACTAGTGCTTCAGCATCACACCATTCACCTGTGCTTCAGGAGTACATCATGTATCAGTGCTTTTGAATCAAGCCATGCACTAGTGCTTCTACATCACGCCATGCACCAGTGCTTCAGGAGTACACCATGTACCAGTGCACTAGTGCTTCAGCAGCATGGCATGCACCAGGGCACTAGTGCTTCAGCAGTGCACCATGCACCAATACTTCACCACTACACCACGTACCAGTGCACCAGTGCTTTAGCAATACGTCATGCACCAGTGCTTCAGCAGCACACCATGTACCTGTGCACCAGTGCTTCAGTAGCACGCCATGCACCTGGGCTTCAGCAGCTCACCATGTACCAGTGCACCAGTGCTTCAGCATGCATGGCATGCACCAGGGCACTAGTGCTTCAGCAGCACACCATGCACCAGTGCTTCAGCAGCACACCATGTACCAGTGCACCAGTGCATCAGCAGCATGGCATGCACCAGGGCACTAGTGCTTCAGCAGCACGCCATGCCCCAGTGCTTCAGCAGCACACCATGTACCAGTATACCAGTGCTTTAGCAGCACGCCATGCACCAGTGCTTCAGCAGCACACCATGCACCACTGCACCATTGCTTCAGCAGCACACCATGCTCTAGTGCACCAGTGCTTCAGTAGCATGCCATGCACCAGTGCTTCAGCAGCACACCATATACCAGTGCACCAGTGCTTCAGCAGCACGCCATGCACCAGTTCTTCAGCAGAATACCATGCACCACTATACCAGTGCTTCAGTAGCACACCGTGCACCAGTGCGTCAGCAGCACACCATGTACCAGTGCTCCAGGACTTCAGCAGCACGCCATGCACCAGTGCTACAGCAGCATGCCAGGCACCACAGCGCTAGTGCTTCAGCAGCACGTCATGCACCAGTTCGGCAGCAGCACATCATGCACCAGTGGTTTAGAAACAAGCCATGCAGTAGTGCTTCAGCAGCACACCATGCACAGTGCTTCAGCAGCACACCAGGCACCACTGCACCAGCGCTTTAGCAGCACCCCATGTACCAGTGCACCAGTGCTTCTGCAGCACATCGTGCACCAGTGCTCCAGTGCTTCTGCAGCACGCCATGCACCAGTGCTTCAGTAGCATGTCATGCACCAGTGCTTTAGAAACATGCCATGCACCAGTGCACCAGTGCTGCAGCAGCACAACGTGCACCAGTGATTTAGAGGCATGCCATGCACCAGTGCTTTAGCAGGACGCCATGTACCAGTGCTTCAGCAGCATGTCATGCACCAGTGCTTTAGGATAAATCCATGCACTAGTGCTTCAGTAGCATGCCCTGCGCCAGTGCACCAGTGCTGCAGCAGCACGCCGTGCATCAGTGATTTAGAAGCATGCCATGCACCGGTGCTTCAGCAGCACCCCATGCACCAGTGCTTCAGCAGCACATCATGCACCAGTGCTTCAGCAGCATGTCATGCACCAGTGCTTTAGGGTCAATCCATGCACTAGTGCTTCAGTAGCATGCCCTGCGCCAGTGCACCAGTGCTGCAGCAGCACGCCGTGCACCAGTGATTTAGAAGCATGCCATGCACCAGTGCTTTAGTAGGACGCCATGTACCAGTGCTTCAGCAGCATGTCATGCACCAGTGCTTTAGGATAAATCCATGCACTAGTGCTTCAGTAGCATGCCCTGCGCCAGTGCACCAGTGCTGCAGCAGCACGCCGTGCATCAGTGATTTAGAAGCATGCCATGCACCGGTGCTTCAGCAGCACCCCATGCACCAGTGCTTCAGCAGCACATCATGCACCAGTGCTTCAGCAGCATGGCATGCGCCAGTGCCTCAGCAGTGCACCATGCAACACTGCACCAGTGCTTCAGCAGTATACCATGCACCCGTGCTTCAGCAGCATGGCATGCACCAGAGCACCAGTCATTCAGCAGCGCGCCATGCACCAGTGCTTCAGCAATACACCATGCACCAGTTCTTCAGCGGCACATCATGCACCAGTGCTTCAGCAGCATGGCATGCACCAGAGCTTCAGCAGTGCACCACGAAACACTGCACCAGTGCTTCAGCAGCACGCCATGCACCCATGCTTCAGCAGTACGCCATGCAACACTTCACTTGTGCTTTAGCAGTCAGTATACCATGCACCCGTGCTTCAGCAGCATGGCATGCACCAGAGCACCAGTCATTCAGCGGTGCGCTATGCATCAGTGCTTCAGCACTACACCATGTACCAGTGCACCTGTGCTTCAGCAATACGCCATGCTCGGGTGCTTCCACAGCACGCCATGTACCAGTGCACCAGTGCTTCAGCAATATGCCATGCACCGGTGCTTCCACAGCACGCCATGCACCAGTTCTTCAGCAATACGTCATGCACCAGTGCTTCAGCAGCACGCCATGCACCAGTGCTTCAGCAGCACACCAGTAAGTTACTAATATTATGCTGTCATGGCAGAGCTGACTTTAGACTGGTACAAATGCCATTTTTTAGGTTACAGCAGAGAGCTGTATGTTCTTTTGGGCATCTAGCAATGTGCAACGTAAGCAAAATACATTTCACATAATTGCTGCATCATAGGCCAAATGGCAGTAAACACAAACATATCTGAAATCATGCTAAATGTCTTAAAGCTACATATTAGATTTTTAAACATAGTAAATTGTCTTACCTTCTTCTCCCTCTCGACCACCAAACTCTAGACCTACTGAAAGGCCCTCTATAGATGACACATCCAGGATGCTTACGACAAGGCGCGGCCGGCACAGGTAAGAGTGGTGGGCGGGGTGGGGGGAATCGACAGATGATGGGTAGGTAAAATTAAATAAAAAATTAAAAAACACTTACCTTGCGCTCGCCGGCTCGGCAATGCAGCAAGTGCAAGGTAAGTGGTTTTATTGATTTTTTTATTTAATTGTACCTATCGCGTTGTCTGCCAACTTCCCCCCACCCTGCCCCGCCCCTCATATGTTCCACCACTCTTACCTGTGCTAGCTGCACCTGCTGAGGACTTCTCTTGTCTTTTGTCTATGTATCGCACACCTTTCCTTTTAGAATAATTGTACTGTTTTTTCAGATCCTCAAATTCATGGATAAAAGTTGACACTGTATCAGCGATATCACGCCCCTTGTGCATACGTGTTTTTGGTGGCGTCTTCATAATGAGATGGCCTATGAGTCTGTGGAGGTTCTTGCAAATATCCTCTGGTCACACCTCCAGCTCTGGGTCAGTCCATTTGTACCTTCTGATCCTGAGAGTGTCCCCGATTATTTGACAATCTTTGTGGCCTTGATGTTACCTTTGGTAGTGAAGGTGGCAGTAGATCCTAACTCAGAAAATAGGGATTGAATCCTGCACAGGACAGGGATTCCTGAGATTGTGAATGTATAATGATGCAGAAGGAATCTGGTGTCAAAGTAAGTTATTTTTTAATTTTGGGACTCACCTCTTCTTGGTGTGGCCTCCTTATCCAAATTGTCCATTTTTTTACGAAATCTAAAATGGTGGTTTGGAGAGGTACTCCATATGCATTAAATATCAGAGGACCTATTTACAGACTAAACTTTGTAATATGTTTTCCAATACTAGAATAGTTCTACAAATGTACTACAAGCTACAGGCGGAGGCCTACACCACAATCTCTCCTATCTCTTTTCTGTGCAGAGATCTCAGCCCGACTGCGGAGCCTCCGCAGATGCAGGTATACATTTTAGCAGTAAATATGGAAGGGGTGAGAAAGTGGCTGGAAAATGGAAAACGTTTAGAACTAAAGGGGAGAGGTTTAACGAGTTGTAAGGGGGGATTAAAGAGGGGTGAGGGAGCCAGGATACTCCCGATCCACGAAAGAGTGTGCTCACTCCTATTCTCAAACAGCCTTTTTATAATTACTACTTCGAAAAAAAGAGCCCCAAATAGCATAAGTGCAATCCATGTCAGAGCTGGGGTAAATCCAGCACCATACATGGCCACTCACAGGTACTGCAACACTCCTCATAAAAAATTAAAGAGGTAGGGACATAGAATAACACCCCTTAGGAAATAATGTTAAATTAAATGAAATTATATAAAATAGTTCATGATGTAAATAGATATATTTTTTGGTGAAGAAAATAAAAAAAAAAAGCAAAGGTTAAGTTTTATTTGAACATATTTTAATAATAACGTTTTTTGAACGTATGTATTAAGGAGTAATATTAATTTTTGTTTAGTTCAATATACGTAAATATTTTTTTTTAAATTAAGCCAATGTTCTACATTTAAAAGAAATATAATTGACATGAATATTTAGCATACTCTTTTACTATATTTTTCGAGTTAAATAAACATTTTACTATCCCCTGTATTTTACCACAGGGACACTCATTGGAGTTCATTTATTTAACTCAAAAAATGTGTAAAACTTTTTTATACTAAATATTTATGCAACTTAATTTTAAATATTTATTTTAAATTTAGAACAAAAGAGAAATACATGCTACCAGTAGTGGCTGCTACCGGACAGGGGTGGTGGAGCAGGGGGAAATAAGAAAAGAAAATGAAAGAAACACTTACCTCAGAATGGCTTGCTGCCGCCTCTTCCCCTTCCTTCCATCTTCCTCTTCCTGTCTCCAGTCCCGGCAGGAGGAAGCAGCAGGAAGCAACCGGCTCACAGGCTCCCCTAAGCCAATCACAATGCTGCAATGCAGCGTTGTGATTGGTCTGAGCACTGTAGTTTGGCACTCAGACGGGGACCAAGAGCCTGTGCATTTTCCCCAATCAGGCTGTGCATTACTGGTGCCTGTCACAAGGTGAATAGATGTTTGGGGGGGCACCACATGTGCACCCCAGGCACCATAGCGGGGGCCCACAGGAATGGGTCATCCAAAGTCATTCACCGGTCAGACTAGCATGTAAAGGCAGAGGGAAAAGGAATGATGGATTCAACCCAGATCTGTGACTGGGGGTGAGTGTCTGAAAGGTTTCAGCGCTCCGTCCGTCATCTCCTTGTGTCTTTTTAGTTATGATATGTTTCATTGGGGTTTTATGCCATAGTCCCAAATGATGGGCGTGGGTGGAGGGTGCCCGCCAGCTAGTTCCTGGTGAGAGGAACATTTCCCGCACATTACTCGTGCCTTGAACACAATTTCATGGAAGCAGGAATGCTTGCACCTGAATTTGGTGGCACTAACTTTGGAGCTCTTCCACTAAGTCAAATCCAAAGATAAACACTGGCGCTGCACAGCTGACTGGAGGAGCAGATTTCAAGCCAAGCTGTTCATGCACTCTAGATATCTGACCGCACGCACCTGTGCCACTTAAATACAGAGTAAAAACGTAACCACAGCATCGGGTATTAGGCGCTATGAGTCACCGGATTAGCTCGAAGCTGAAGTACCTTTGGATCAGTATTTCAGGAATGAGGTGTTTTGAAGACCTGGGAGAGTCGGATTATAGTAAAGACCAGGTTAATTTATACACTTACATGTATGGGAAATCTTTCTTGGCATGCCTATGTGAAAGGATAAGCAACATGTTTAATCTATTCTGGAAAGTAAGGTCAAATATAAACAGAGGGTTACATGGGGCCCGGAGCGGCTTTTCTTTCAGGGCTCCCGGGCGTTGCCCTGCCACCTTTGAGAAAAAAAATTCCAACTCCTAAAATGAGATTTCTACGTAGAAAAAAACATTCTAAGAGCAACAAATGCCGAATTGGAGCATTTATGACTGTTAAAATGCTTAGTACATCTGGACCTTGGAGCCACGCAGTTTCCCCTCACAAACTGCAAATTCCTGTGATTCGCGAAATCACTGGCCATACAACAACATGCCCATTTATTATGTTCTAAATCCATTCTATGAGTCGGAAAGTATTTCCAACACATGAAACAAGTTCTGCAATCAATGTCTATTCACAATTAGGAAGGGGTGAAAAGGGAGTGTCACTTCCTCATTGTGCATTGGCATGCTATGTATCAATGGTTTGAGGCTGCAGTTCCCTTTGCAAACCATTGAACAGTTGCCAATAACCCAGAGGAGGTGGCAAATGATTCACAAAGGGGGGATCCCATCCCCTTTGGGAATCATGTTGGTAGCCAAGGGGAGTAGGGAGTGGTCCAGAGGTTCATAAATGGTGACCTGCCTCATAAATATTCATTAGGCGGATCATTCTACAATCCCTGCAAAGTGTGATTTTGACACACTGTCTGTTAGTACAAAAGCTGGTGCACAATTTAAGACTGCCTTTTGATAATGTACTCTTACTACACCTATCCTTTAATTTTGTTTTGGTCCCTTCTAGACCTTGTCTCAATTTTCTGCAGATGCATAGAAATTTGAGAAGCAATAGATTGACCCGAGAAGACAAGTGAAGTTAAAAAGGTGAGTGGGGTTTCTGTACCTGAGACAAGGCAAGCATTCAGCGGTAAGTCTTTGCAGCCAGATGTTCTGTCCAGCAAGGCGGGACATCCAGCTGCAGGGGATTGGGCTGGGCTAGTCCTGAGAGGCAGCTGGTTAAAAAAACACCCTGGCTTTAGATTGGGCCAGATGGGGTTCCATGGTGCGTAGAGCCCTCTGGGCTTTCCTTTGGTCTCCCCGAGGGCGGCTTCTCTCCCCTCCCCCCTCTCCCCTGTCCTCAGGCTGGGGAACGTCTTGGAGCCACTGGGCACTGTGTGGCCATGCCCTTCACTCACCTCATCCACAGCACGACTATGCACATATGGCACCACGGAAATGTTTTTTTGGTTTTTAAAGTTATGTTTAAGTTGTTGGATCCCGTAGAAGAGCGCAGAAGCCACATGAGACATGTTATGTGTGCTAGTAAGACTTTTTATTATTGGAACTCTCTGCTCCTAGTTAAAGCCTCCAGGCATGCGGGGAACTTGTGATCAAACTGTGTATCGTCTTTAGCTAACTAATGATCCTGGCATGTGTATTGAGCTCGGTGGGCTACAAATGTTGTATAACTTTGTAAAATCAATGGGCCCGATTCACAGAACTAACTTAAGACAAAATCCTAAACTTACTACTTTTGGTATTCACAGAAGTTAGGATTTTGTCTTAAGTTTGTCTTAACACAGACTTAAGACAAACTTAAGACAGACTTAAGACAGACTTAAGACAGACTTAAGTTAGGATTTTGTCTTAAGTTTGTCTTAAGTTTGTCTTAAGTCTGTCTTAAATCTGTCTTAAATCTGTCTTAAGTCTGTCTTAAGTCTGTCTTAAGTCTGTCTTAAGTGTGTCTTAAGTTTATCTTAAGACAAACTTAAGACAAAATCCTAACTTCTGTGAATACCAAAAGTAGTAAATTTAGGATTTTGTCTTAAATTAGTTTTGTGAATCGGCCCCAATAAAAACATTTTGACAAAAAAAAAACACACTGGTCTGCAGCCACGCGATGGTGATTCTATACAGCTGAGATGATTCCGGCCGCCATACATGGCATCTTTTCACCCTCTAAATATGACATTATTTTTTACCCTCAGCCAACCTTTTCTTTGAGAATGGCATTCCCATTATCTTCTTTGCTCCTTTATTTTATGTTAACTTTATTGTTATGCACATGCTCTGCTCATTGTTTCACCTATAAAAACCTTTTGGTAATGGTGGTTTCCGGGAGCTTCATCCTTCCCCGTGGGCTTCAGGTGCAGGGGATGGCTCCTTACGCTGCCTCTTTAAGAGATGCCTCTTTGATCCCTATGTTCTCTGGTGCATAGCATGGTCTCTAAAACATGATATGGAATTATGAAAGGGTGGGGGGGCCTTAGCAGTCGCCAGTTTCACGCAGCTTTGCGCCGTGAAGAGCAGATCTGCCTGAATTTGGCACAATTTACTGAGCTGCAGATATCAGTATTGGAGCTCACCCCTCTCAATTGCTTTAAGTCATTCATTTCTTGGTTCATTCAGCAATTCGTTCATTGCCCGACAGAGGAGGTCTGTGACTTTGGGTCTGATTAGATCTTGGTGGGCGGGTTACTCTGTCGCCACGGTGACGGAGTAACCTCTCCGCAAAGATCTAAATCAGGCCCTTTGTGTGAAAGTCCACTAGAGCAAACCTGAGAGACCACCCTACCATTCTGTCTGAGGAAACATCTGGAATTTACTTTTTGAGCACATGTTTGTCTTATAAAAAGGTGGCGCACTGTTAGTGCGCCCCCTGATGGCAGCCCTCTGGCGGGGAGAAAGGGAGTCCCATGGCCCCCCCAGACATCCCCTTGCAGGCGGATGTAGATCTCAACTCTTTTCAAAAGTACAGGTGTGTTGCCGCCTGCACTGTGAAACAAGCAGCCACTCCGGTTATCACATGACTGCGCTGCCCTCAGGGCAGCGCGAGTTTGTGGCTGACCTGGGTGCAGCGCATTCATCATAATGCTGCACAATTCCCTTTATTGCTCTGGGTGCACCTTTAAAAAGGTGCGCCCCGCGCAATGAAGGAATATGCGCCGCATCTATAATGCGGACCCTGGACTGGATCTGAGTCCACCTTTTAGATATCCTTGAACAGCAGATGTGCATTTGAGCAGGGGGGGGCATCAGAGCACATCACACTGGTTATAAATATGAACACAGCTGAAGAGCATCTGAGTCCACCAGGATAGAGTGCATCTGCGTGCAGCACACAGGGGATACGTCAGAGTGCGCCTGGGGCATGCAGGTTCACCAGGAGTGCTTTGGAGGGCACTGCAGTGTGCAAGGGGAGTTCACCAGGAGTGCTTTGGAGGGCACTGCTGTGTGCAAGGGGAGTACACCAGGAGTGCTTTGGAGGGCACTGCTGTGTGCAAGGGGAGTTCACCAGGAGTGCCTTGGAGGGCACTGCTGTGTGCAAGGGGAGTTCACCAGGAGTGCCTTGGAGGGCACTGCTGTGTGCAAGGGGAGTTCACCAGGAGTGCCTTGGAGGGCACTGCTGTGTGCAAGGAGAGTTCACCAGGAGTGCTTTGGAGGGCACTGCTGTGTGCAAGGGGAGTTCACCAGGAGTGCTTTGGAGGGCACTGCTGTGTGCAAGGGGAGTTCACCAGGAGTGCTTTGGAGGGCACTGCTGTGTGCAAGGGGAGTTCACCAGGAGTGCCTTGGAGGGCACTGCTGTGTGCAAGGGGAGTTCACCAGGAGTGCTTTGGAGGGCACAGTGCTTTAGAGGGCACTGCTGTGTGCAAGGGGAGTTCACCAGGAGTGCTTTGGAGGGCACTGCTGTGTGCAAGGGGATTTCACCAGGAGTGCTTTGGAGGGCACTGCTGTGTGCAAGGGGAGTTCACCAGGAGTGCTTTGGAGGGCACTGCTGTGTGCAAGGGGAGTTCACCAGGAGTGCTTTGGAGGGCACTGCTGTGTGCAAGGGGAGTTCACCAGGAGTGCTTTAGAGGGCACTGCTGTGTGCAAGGGGAGTTCACCAGGAGTGCTTTGGAGGGCACTGCTGTGTGCAAGGGGATTTCACCAGGAGTGCTTTGGAGGGCACTGCTGTGTGCAGTGGGTCTGTGAACATCTCAATTGCATTCAAATTCACTGTCACGCATACAGTTAGTACCCCGACCTGCGAAGCCCTTCATATAAGAAGCACATCTGTATGTTTGAAGTATGTCAAAGTTCTATGAACTGGCAACTAGGATGACATATTGGTGGGAAGAATAACACAATTATGAATACATACATGAAGTTAATCTTCTGTATTCACTCATCTTTCTTAGTTCATTTATTTTAATAGTCATAGGAGTCTCTTATATAAAAGGCTCAGTAGTCATGGGTAGAAGGTGTGACCTCTAGCTTGCTCCCTGCTACTCCTGCCACTTCCTTTGTGACCCCTGCCCTCAGATGGGGGGGGGCATTTTGCCTCCTCCATGACTTCTGAGCCTTTTATATAAGAGACTCCTACCGAGCCCTTAACGCCTTCCGCAGATAATGCCCCGCAGGTCATCTTCATCTAACACCAAGCATTGTATATTTCATGACTGGCATCTCCTGTGCCTCCCTTCTCACGGAAACTGGGGATTGGCTCCTTGGTTGGCAGGTTTGATGGATCATTTATAGAAGGTTTCATCAATCCTGCCTAGCTGATGACCTTCGCACGGTCTGATGAACCGAGGACAGCGGAGGACAGACTGTATTATTTACATCCAGCCGAGACCGGCCAGCGTGCTGAATTATTGACTGTGCTATGCAGAGCTGAGAATAATGAACAATGTTTCAAGTTTCTGCTGGAAATGTGAACTCCAGGGTGTATGTTTCCTTCGTCTTGATTGAGACCCGAAGGAGATGTGATGTGCAGGCATGCAATCCGCGATACCTAACACTGCTAAGATGGGCCAGACCAGAGTCCGGACACTCAGCAGGTAACCCAGTTCTCTTCCTTCTTTTCGCCATGGGATCAGACTGGTTTCATATACATTACCTGCCTGCAGGAGAACATGGTGTGGAGACCAAGTGCTGTCACTCCCAGAGATCTTATCCTCCCACAGTTTAACCTGCTTTAACCTATTGATTGATGGATTTAATTATTGAAAGCCTTGAAACCTGGGCTGGCACTAGGAGCATGTGCAATCGAGTACACTGCGCGGAGAAGACATTGATGGAAGGGCACAAGTGGAAAATCCTGCTTGGCGTGACTTTGCAGCACTGGAAGCAGGCACCTATTGAGAGATAGAAATGCAAGGTGGAAAAGCTGTCAATCATAAGGGCTGAAAAGAATGGTTTCTGAAAAAAAATGTAGTTTGAAATTAGGTAAAGTAATACTCTGCTCTACAGTAAGGGTGGGAGAAGTTGCAAAATTCTAGACCTCTAAACTTTGCAAAAGAGTTTTTTGAATATGTCACCTACACAACGTTCAAAGCTGATGAAATAAATATTAAAAGTAATTGAGGGCATGAGACGGCCCTTGGGCTGATGAGGGAGAAGTATTGCCGCTGTAGAGGGTTGGGCACACCTCTGTAGATAGTTCCATTGTTGTCTCAGATGAGATGATGCATCCTGCCTGAGTGGCAGCTATTGTGGTACATCCGTCTGAAGGAAATGTTATCCTCTGGGGAAGTCAGCAAACTACACACTTCATCGCATCCAGTGCCTAATTTGTAACAAATTACGTGCCGGGGCCTACGGCCGGAGGCCAATGCAGCTTGTTTCACCCGTGGCCCCTGCTAGCTCTGCCAGTGGCAGTACCAACACAGCTATTAACCCACATGCTCCTACTGGTTTGATAATCAGACTATTCCATGGCACTAATGCTATCAGAATGGCTTGTGTGGTAGGTATTCATCATTTTTAATGTATACTTAATAAACAGCTATTATGCTAATCTCTAAATAAGACAGACAGTGCCACCATGTGGCTGACTGTCATAAGCGTCGGTGTTGACAGTTAAATTCTGGTGCCGAGCACCGGAAACCACTGGCTCAAATTAAGCACTGATCCCATCTTCATGGGAGTGGAAAATCACATTGTCCACCACCGGTATACAAGACTCACTCACTACTCAAGTTGCATGATTTACTCATCCCAAGGAAGTAAAGTGATTTACATTTACACAGATATCTGTTTATGCTGCACTCTATGTAAATGTCAACAAGTTATATCGTGTTATTATGGAACTGTGCTGTTTAAGTCCAAAAGGGCCACTCTAGAGGGCTGCTCTAAAATAAAATTCGAAACTGATGAGAGCTGAATATAAGACTCTGTTTTCATAGCATTTGGATGTCACGGTCTAAGTCTTCAAAAACTTGCTTGAAGAATTCCGTCCACAGCCTTTGCAGCTGCAGAAATGTCCTTGTCCGTTCCCTTCTTCAATGAGGTGGGAAGTTTACACTAAAGTTGTGAACCGGTCAAGCTTCAGCCTCCCATCACCTTTTGTGTGTTTCATGTACCGTCCCAAGTGTCATGCTCAGACGTGGGTCCGATGCTCACTGTGGCACTGGAACCAAGCTGTACCCAGCTGATAAGCCCATAACTATGGCGAAACCGGTCCTGAGTTGCTTGTGTTCCGGTACAGGGAGGACCTGGCCTGGCAGTTCACGCTGGACAGTTCCCATGAGGAGCAGGGTGAAGACTGATTTGCATATGGCTGGGTCCAGACTGAGGTGACTTAGTGGGCAAAAGAACAATGGGTTGGAGTGCTACCCCGAGCTATTGCCAGTGGTTAGACTTATTGCAAGAGGCCTCCCATCCCCTTTTGTGTTTTAAGCTTCTGCTAGAGACATGTATTCTCTGAGAACCCTTGCCGTCCACGGGTCTCTCATGAGGTGTTGTTGAGTATGGTTGCATCCATGGACGTCACTTCCTTTGTGACCCCTGGCATTTGAGGAGGCAAAATGTCCCCCCGCTCTGAGGGCAGGGGTCACAAAGGAAGTGGCAGGAGTAGCAGGGAGCAAGCTAGAGGTCACACCTTCTACCCATGACTACTTCCAAATTACATCCATGGCTGCATCTTATCAGAGGAAAAAAGAGAAAAAGGAGAAGTGAACGAAAAAATACAGTCTCACTTATTGTTGTAGTATTTCAAGAGTAAGACCACGACTAGACAGGCATCAGATGTCTGAGTAGTGTGCTGTCTGGCTCTGATGCATGCAGTGGAGTTAATTTTGAGCAGGAATGATTGCTCAGAAAGTTACACTATGTGCAAACAGTATAGGGGGAATCTCTTACTATGCTTCGGTCAGGAAGATTATGAGAAACCTTTCTTCCATGCCCTGCTACGTTGAGTAGTAATTCATGTGTCTTACGAAATGGTGAACACTCTTCACCACCTATTGCAATCAAATACGATTCAAAAAGTCCCAGGAAACGATGGTTCACCAGATTCATTTAAAAATGGAGGAGATTGAGACATAATTGCTGCAGCTATATTGACATGTTATCAACAGAAGCTAAACTCTTTTGACTGATAAAATGATATTATTGCTAAGGCCACTAACCGCACTGTAGATGAGATGAAATATCATACAATAAAGAATTGTATATGTTGGGATGCAGAAGTCCCTTGTACGGTGACAGACGTGTACCCCTATCCTGAGGCCCAGGAGGAAACGATGTCTGGATCCCTGGTGCTGATTTTTGTTGTCATGGGCGAACATGGATCATGCATGTGCACCATGACATAGTCCTGGGTCAAGAACTGAGATGTTCTTGGACCGGTAGAGGGCGCCCAAAGCGCTATCCTCATAGTGGTAAAAGACTACTGCATTTGCCAGGAGTTAAGTAGCACAAGGGTGCTGGTGGCAGATTATCGTTTAGCGATTAGTAGAAGTGACCAGGCATTTTTACCTGTGTCACTGAGGAAAGGCCTACAGGCTCACTCATGTAAAGTTCCACTGCTGTGTGCTTAACTCACCTTTGACCTACACAAAGTTAGTATGTAGCGCTGTGCAGTGCATGTGTTTTGTATGCATGTGCTGGGTGAATGTGTGCCTTTGAGTGCTACAGTACAGGGAAGATCCTGGTTCCATTGTAGGAGACCGAGGGTTGAATGGAGTAGCAGAAGGAGGTAGAGGATTCCCCCAGATAGATGTGTGGATTGCTGCACTCCTGTGAGCTGGGTGGGACACACACTGGAGGAAGGAGAGCCAGGCTCTTCAGTCAACTTAAAAGGGTGCTCTTCGAATCAGGGAGAGGTCACTGGGAAGGGGCCTGGGCACATCTTAGGAATGAGATGAAGCTGATAAGGGAATCATAAAGAGTTGGGTTGGGACCCTAGAGTGACCTTTTGATGCACATATCATTGTGGCTTACAGTTAAGTGTGAACCTCTGATCATTCCCATGACCTGTGTGGTGAGGTTATCAGATTTGGAAATACTCCTGCTGTGACAGACTGCTTTCTGGAGGAAGGACTGTGGCAAGCAGATCACCACACAAACTTCAAAGACTTAGACCCTAAATCACATTTGGTGTCTGGAAATAGACTATATGAAAGGGAGCTTGAGGATCCTAAAATTATCAATTGTCAAGAAACCATTTGGGATGTGTGCGCAGGAGTAGCTCTGCAAGACTTTGGCCTGTGACAAGGGCCGGAGGTCAAGGCCTGAAAGTCTCACAGCTGGGTAAGGGTACATCACTCATAGACATCCAAGACCACCACCCCCTGGAGCCTGGTGCACCAGCACCTCCCTGCATGCCAAGACCAGTGCACCCTGTGAGGAAGAGGAGAGCTTTAGAGGGGGAGAGGTCCAGTGGGGGATCATGGCAAGTGGATCCCTGTATCGAGGTGTTAGGAGACGGATGATGCAATGATCGGGTCGTCACCTGTGGGCAGGTTCAAGTTAGTGACCCTGAATGCCAGGCAGGTACGCCGTGAAGATTACTGCTGTGCCGATTGGGCCATAGCCAGTATGTGTAGGTAAATCAACCACCCTATATCCCAGGTGTAGCCACCATGACATAGACAACATGGAAGAGAGGTAAACCACGCGCCCGCTAAGGGAAAATCTGCCAAAACGTGAACTGTGTTGAGTCTTCACCAAGTCAAGTAAAATATCTACTCTGGCTAACAATCCAGGTTAAATAGATTTCCGCACCTATGGTTGGAATGATTTCAATATACCTAAGTAACTGAGCTCATGTCAAGTGATCTTTTTAATCTCATGTCCTCTATAAATGACTCAAAACTCAATTTTACTAATTATTTAGACTTGGTAGTAATGCTTTCCAGTGTATCAAATAGATGTCTAAGTCCCAGGGTATAAAAAGTATCTTTAACATGCCAGCCATGGAATAGCAAGCTTATTGTCTAAACAAAGACAGCCCCTTAGCACCTGTCAGGAAAATTCTGCCCCGGGATTATACCATAGCTTTAGCCACAGTAATAGTGGGGCAATGTTAATTTGGTCCTCCACAAGGAATGGAGCATGTTACAACGCATGCTTTTACTACGCGGTAGGTAACAACGCGGTCATAACAACGACCGCGTTATTACCACGTGATTCCATTACCACGCAAGTCATTACATCGACTTGCAGTTGATGGCGCTGTAACATTAGGAATGAATATTTTACTATCCCAACTCCAGCCTACGCAACAGTAGGGAAGGTGTTGGAATAGTAAATTATACTATTCCTTATGTTAGAGTGCCATCTACTGCAAGTCGATGTAATGACTTGCGTAGTAATGGTATCGCGTTGTAACAATGTGGTCGTTGTAATGACCGCGTTGTAAAGGTATCGCGGTCTAGTGACCGCGATGTAAAGGTTGTTTCCTTTCACAAGCTCATGCCGAGTTCTAAATTGGAAATGAAACGTGACATGGTTTTTGGGATAGCTAAGAGCCTACATAAGAAAATATTTTCAGCTACTTGCAAATTCCCATGTACGCCAGAGCCCGAAACTCTAGCTCCATAAGCGCCAACTGATAAGCATTTACTTTTATTCAGCTGGGTCACCTCCTAGATGGGCTTGTGGGCTAATCTTTTAGCAAATCTGAAAATTGAGTCACATATTGCCCCCCTTTTTTGCACTCTCTGAGCTATTAATCTATCCCATTACCTCTATCAGAATCCCAAGACAATTAAAAACAGGTACCTTTTCAATTGGGGATCCCCCTATAAAAAAACTTTTAGATTTGGTACTTTTCAGGCCACATATCATAACAAAAGCTTTTTGTTGGTTCACTTTAAGATTTAAATTGGCAATAAAATCATAAAATCCGTTTAATAGATCTTGGAGACCATTTACGGTGAATGCTAGAAGAACTGCGTCATCGGCGTAGAGCAGTGCTGGGACTGGCTGTGAACTGATTTTGGGAACGTTCTTAACCCCTTCGCCGCGGCGCAAATTCCGCCACGGCGCTGGGGGGGTGCGGGGTGAGCGCGGCGCTGCCATGCTCGTGACGGAACCACGCCGTCATGAGTCACGGGCGAGCTGTGCTCATGACGGCGTGGTTCCGTCACGACTCCGCCGCTCTTTATTTCGCCCGCACAGGCGGGGAATCAGCGACGCGTGGGCGGAGCGGCCACAGCATGACGGAACCATGCCGTCATGAGCACACGCCGCCCGTGTCTCATGACGGCGTGGTTCCGTCATGCGCACGCAAGGGGTTAATGTACAGAATATGCTCCTCCCTAAAATGTGGTTACATGTGTAACTATAGCCTTGACGAAGTCTGCTGACACTGAGTCAGCCACAGACGAAACACGTGTTGGCGAGGGCCAATGAGAAAAAAAGAGTATGCAATAAAGAACACATGTTGAAACCACAACCTCAACTGTTGACTTCCTGAGTGCTTAGAGAACACTTTGTCCATGCATGGCCAGGGTTAGCCTCATCCCAGATAAAGGTCTTGAAAACATTATCAGTATGACAGCGAGTGTCTTGTTGAACCTCCAGTGATATAATCTCCAAAAGATAGTTCAATCAGGGTGTGATAACTATTTGTACAGCTCGCACTCTCTCCATAGAGACATCTGCAATGTGTGAAATCATTAATCGTCCACTTGATATTTGGGGAAATGTTATCACGGACCGTATTTTCATGGCCAGTATTAACTAGAATACTTAGATAGTTTATCGCTCAGCCACTCGTGTTTCTGTTTTACCAGAAGGTTTCGACATACGAAGCACCCTGCTCCCAGCCAATTAACTTTGTATCCTGACAGTTGATAAGGTATAATCTGCATAAATCCGTATTCTGTGTTCAGTAGCAGGAGAGAGAAAACTCATGGACAGACCTTAAGTGTGTGATGGCCTCTGTAAGAGGTCCAAGTGCCAGTAAGAAAAGTAGATGGGACAAGAGACAGTGGAGAAGTGTGGCTCAATGGTTAGAGCGGCAGACCCTAATGCAGAGGTCTGGCCCGGGACCAGGGTTCAATTCCCATCCTCGGCAGGTCTTGGGCTCAAAATTCCACGTACCTGACAATTCTTGCCTCGGTGCCTATTCCAGTCATGGAGTCCCACTCTGTAACTCTGGGCAATAGCTTGCTTAATCTCCACGACGGCCCCCACAACGCTAAGGATGCCTGGCCTCCACCTCGGGGGTGCCCAGGAGTGGACACCTCACAGGGAAAGCCAGGACGGGTTCCACAGTGGTATTCGTACAAGCGCCTTGAGACCCTTGCGGGTGAGTAGTGCGCTATACAAGTATCAATTTACATTTTTACAGCCTTGCTTTGTGCCTCTATACATCTGAAAGGAATCACACAGGAATCCTTCACCGTTTGTTCTTGAAGTCAGTCCCAAGAGTAGCCATTTAACTTTGCCTATACATCCTAGCTCCTGTATGGCCATGTCCAGCATTTGAAACAGTTATTCCCACTCCGGCTTATCAAACAACTCCTCTGCATTCAAGGAGACCATGAGTGGGCTATCCTGATCCTCAAAGATCTACCGAACGCAAAGAGTAAGGGTCAGTAGATGACTCCTGGAGGATCTTCCTATAACAAATCACACTGGCAAAGGTTGTAAAAGTGTTAGTATAACTCAGCAAAGCCTGGTCGCCATGGCGTGAGACAATATTGTCATGTCTTTCTCTGGATTTGATATGAGATAAATGGTGGCAGCACTGAAAGGAGAGAATATTGGACCTGTAGATATTGCCTCCTGGAATACTCTGTGTAACAGTGAAGTAACTTTGTTGATGTTGAATTTAGAATATTCTATGGGAAATCTGTCACCTCCAGATCTTTGCCCGATGACATTGAATTTTCGATTATTTATCTTTAGTGAGATGTAAATCAAGCATGAATGTATTGTCTTGGTATGAGCTGTACAGGAAGGAGTAAAGTGGTAAGCTCCCTGGTAGTATCCAACGAGTGCGTGATCAGATATCCTATCAGGTTTTACAGCGATCATTGGCTCTCTTTCTTTCAGTTGTAGTTCCAAGAGCTTCCCATGCTTTTCCATTGTTCAGAGTGCCTCCATCTCAGGCGAGACAGTGCATATTACACTTTTGAGGTTGCTCCGTATTCAGATCATATTTGGCTTCTCCTAAACGTTGGAGTAGAGCATCATCACGATTGTCATTGTAGTTCATTATCAGGATTTTGATATCCAATTCTAAGGTTTTCTGTTTTTTCAGATTTGTTTCTTACTTGCTGTCCACAAAGTTTGTGCGGAAGAAACAGAACGTTTAATAAAGTCCTGAAAGTCTTTCAAATGCTCTTGATGCACTTTTTGCTCAGCTGGGTACTTATGCTTATATATGTGCTTTCCTATACTAACCTGTTTGTTCATCCACATTTAATAGCTCGCACAACCCATAGTGGGGCGTAAGGAGACAGAGAAATGATCAGAGACTCATCTCTCAGAAATCATGATCAACCATATAGGGTAGTAGATTGCTTGACATCCAGAAGTAATCAGACCTTGTGTTATCGCACAGGACACTATAGAAGTATACATAGCCTCTATCTCTTTGGTGAGTCAAGCGCCATTGATCCAGTAGGGTACGGTCATCCAATAAAACTTTCAGCATGCCTCTTTCCCTCTCGCCATTGGTGTCAGGCTTCTCGGAGTGATCCAGAATATGATATCCAATAACCCCTGACCAAATCTTTGAGATTGCAAACTTCTCCTAGTAGGATGTCTCAAGTGAAAACTAGTTCTTTACAGTCATTATTGAGGGGCATTTAGCAACTAAGTACCAGGATGCTTTCTCCAAGCTGTATAAACACATATTGTCCTCAGGGGTTAATCCATATTTTTAGTATAGTAACCAGTAGTGATTTATAACAAAAGGGTTGGCCATCTCACCCTTCTTATTTCCCAACCTGTCGTTGTAGTAGTAGATAGTACTGGGTCTGATGGCTCAGTGGACTAATGTGTCACTGCAGGGGCCTGTGTTTGACCACATAGTCACAGGTTCAAACCCTGGCTGTTCCACTCAGCCTTCCATCCAATTGAGGTTGATAAAACGAGTAACAATAAACATGTGTTATTCAGCGCCAAGATACTTAGGGGTAAACATGTACTTTACAAATACTTATGTTATAGTAGTAGTAGATTCTCTGGATGCTGCGCCAGAAGTATTTGTTTAGTTTGCCTAATCCAGTAAGTAAAGATGTGTCTCCTGTGCCATCACCACATTAAATGTTTTTAAGGAAAGAGACAATAGTGATCTCTTTTTCTTGATATAGTTTGAAAACCCATTGATATTCAAAGAAATCAGTGTGAGGGCACACAGGTCACAAATGCTGTCTGTCAGTGATATGAGAGAGAGAACATGTACCAAATATCTCTGTGCATCTATACTTGTGTCCGACTCTCCACATCCAGTACAAGCGACCCCACTCCGACACAGAACACCTACACTTCCAGATCCAGACCAGCCCCAGGACCACACTACGTGGCATGCTCATCTACAGACCACCGGGCCCTCGCACCCAGTCCGCAACCACCATTGCCGAGCTTGCCGCACCCCACGCTATCACCTCCACGGACTACATCCTCCTCGGAGACCTGAGTTTCCACCTCGACAACCGCAACGACCACCACTCCATCACACTCCTCGACAGCCTCGCCAACTTTGGACTGAAGCAGCTGGTCAACACACCCACGCACAAAGTGGGACACACTCTGGACCCTATCTTCGCGGGAGGAACAAACATCTGGTTCAGCCACACCACCCAGCCGCACTGAACAGACCACCACTGCGTCCACTTCACCTTCAACACTACCAGCGCACCCAAGCCCGTTCAGAGACCGCCACAAAGAAACTGAAGCAAGGTCAAAGAGGAACCCTCAACCCAACCCTTCGCCAAGACCCCCCCAGCGCCACGACCTATACTAACTCCGCAGCCACAGAACTGCACCACTGGATCACGCGCTGCGCCGACATACTCGCACCGCTCCGGCATCCCGCCAAGCAATGCCCGCTGAAGGCCGCCTGGTTCACCACGGAACTACAGGAAGCCAGACACTTGTGCAGATGCCTAGTGAAAGCCTGGCAAAACCAGAAAACCACGGAAGCACGGAACAACCATAGGAGCGCCATGATGGAATACCACCAGTGCAGAAGAGACACCAAACGGACCTTCTTGAAGGACAAAATCCAGACCAACGCGACAAACGCCAAGGAACTGTTCAGTGTCATACAGCAGCTCACAAAGCCACCCAGCGAAGCCACGGACATCACACCTTACTAGCAACTCTGCGACAAGCTCAGCACATACTTCCACCGGAAGATCAAGGACCTCTATGACAATTTCAGCGAGCCGACGCAAGACATCACCCCCCACACCCTTGGCGCGGGCGATCAGCCAACGATCTCGACCTGAAAGGCCGCTGCCACCAAACACATCACCACGACCATACATAAAACCCACTCAGGAGCCCCCATGGACCCATGCTCACTGCACATATTCCACAGGGCTGCCGCCGCCATCGCAGCCAAACTTGGACGGATCATCAACGCCTCCTTCATGTCCAGCATCTTCCCAGACGACTGGAAGCGGGTGGAGGTTAATCCTCTCCTCAAGAAGCCCACGGCCGACCCAACGGACCTGAAAAATTACCGGCCCATCTCTCTCCTACTGTTCACAGCCAAAGTCACCGAGAGACTCGTGAACACTCAGCTGAACACCTTCATCGAAGAGAACTCCATCGTAGATGCCTCCCAGTCCAGATTCCGCATAAACCACAGCACCGAGACCGCTCTCCTCGCCGCCACAGATGACATCCGCCTGCTACTCGACCAAGTACACACCGCCGCCCACATCCTTCTAGACCTCTTCACAGCCTTCAACACCGTCTCCCATCGCACCCTTGCAGCCAGACTTCATGACGCCGGGAATCAAGGAGCCACCCTTGACTGGATCCGATCCTTTCTCTCCGGCAGAACCCAGTGGATCAGACTCCCTCCCTTCCTCTCCAAACCCACAGACATCAACTGCGGAGTGCCCCAAGGCTCATCACTAAGCCCCACGCTTTCCAACATCTACATGCCCCCCCTCGCCACCATCGTCAGACAGCATGGGCTCAGCATCCTCCTCTCTCTCACGTAGGATCCCGCAAACACCAGACTCTGTTTCCAATAGGGTATGAAGAACGTGGCAACCTGGATGAACAACAGCTGCCTTAAGCTCAACTCACAGCATACCGAGGTCCACATCCTCGGACCCTGCAAATCCACCTGTGACAACATCTGGTCGCCCTCCGCCCTCAGGAACCCACCCACTCCTACAGACCACGGAGGCAACCTCGGCATCATTCTCGACTCTTCCCTCTCCATGAACTGCCAGGTCAACGCCATCGCTTCCACCAGCTTCATCTGCCTGCGTATTCTCCGAAAGACCTTCAAATGGATCCTCCCAGCTGCAGAAAGACCATCACCCACGCACTCATAACCAGCAGACTGGACTACGGCAACGCCCTATACGCCGGAATCAACAGATCTCTCCTACACAGACACCAGACCATCCAAAATGCCGCCACCAGACTCGTCCTCGGAACTCCATGCCACGAACACATAACCCAACACCTACGAGACCTCCACTGGCTCCCTGTCGAGAAGAGAGTCACCTTCAAACTTCTCACCCACGCCTACAAATCCCTCAAAAACATCTGATCCAAATACCCCAACGAGAGACTATCCTTCCACGTACCCAATAGGAACCTCTGCTCCACCGACCTCGCCCCGGCAGAGGTCCCCCGCATCCGCAGAAGTAGAACAGGCGGGAGAGCCTTCTCCTATATCGCAGACAAGACCTGGAACAAGCTCTCCAATCCTGCACACCTTCAGGAAGGACCTCAAGACCTGGCTCTTCAACTGATCTGGAGCTCCCCCTTTCCCCCAGCGCCATGAGACCCTCACGGGTGAGTAGCTCGCTATATAAGCCCCTGACTGTTTGATTGATTGATTGATTAAGGGGAATGTAGATAACAAGAGAAGAGACTGTGTTAAAATCCAAAAGTATTGTAGGCAGTGGAATTTAGTCAAGGGAAAGAGTATTGTAAATACCTAAAATGTAAAGAGAGTAATGTGTCTGGGATGTTCAATGATAGTACGTCACATGCTGATAGCTCATTCAGGAGGTCTGAATGAACAGCAGCTTCATTGCTTTCCAATTATGATAGTGAAAAAGGAATAGAAGAGAGGCATTGACAAATCAAAATATGAGTATGAATAAGTAAGCAGGGATTGTTGAGGAGGTGGAACTGGAGGGAACCTGGAAGACAATTAGCAGGTGAGCCGGGATAACGTGTGTGGGTATGGTACTGATCAAGACATTTAGGGACGCAGACTCTGTTGTTTGCAATCCATCTACATTGACTCATATATTGACTGAGATAGGTAAACTGAGGAATGTCAATAATAGAGTAACCCTACGTGTGTGCTACATAAAAGACAATGTAATTAAAGGTACTTACTGTAGGGATTAATAGGTATATTAGTGTCAAAGAGATTCATATGGATGCAATGTATCTGTCCACTAGTGATTAAGTGCAAGGCAGTGATGTCGCTCCCGAAGGAGGTAGCAGAAATGTCACACAGATGACTCCGGAAGCTTTAGAGATGACTTAGATATGTCATCACTCCTTCATGACTAGGGTCTCCATCTTTTTCTTGGCTGGATCCATGATCACAGTCATCACTGTGTGCGATGAGGCATTCAGGAGTCTCTGTCGCAGGAGCACTTATAGGATGTGTTCCATTATTGATTTCCCTTGCCTTCTAAAGCATAGGGATGCAGACTCAGAAGTTTCTCATGGTTTATATTTGTGAAAAGTAAGTTTCTATATGAATAATTTTGAAGCTCACATATTCATAGGTTCTGTGCTTTTTATCCATTTGCATAATTAGCTGAGCTTGTGGGTGTTGTAGTGGGTAGATGATGATAAGCTCTTGGAGTGTCAGTGCATCGCTGGTTCCAAGAACGTATCCAATGCACCCTCTAGAATGCCACTGGAGGGTTCAAGGTGTTTTGCAGCATGTCTTGAAGAAATATTGTCAAGAATGAGAACTGGTTATCAGCCTCTGCTTATTCTGAGATCCTAAATACGTGAATATTGTCTCACCTACTGTGATCTTCTAGTTCCACTAATTTGATATGTGTATGTATGTAAATGGAATTTCCAAATTGTGAACCTAATCTGTCCATGGTCAAAGACAAGCATAAAGTCAATGAGCAATAGGAAATGATGCTGGTTTGAGGATAATTAATGCATGTAGTGTTATTTAAAGAGGTGAGTCTTCAACTCTTTCCTATATTGGACGTGTGTGGGCCAGTCATGATGGATATGGGGATGTTGTTCTACATCCTAGATGCATAGATTCAAAAGGCTGCTGTCTTAGTTTTTTCTTTTTAGCCTTTTTAGTCTTCAGTATAATGAAGTCATGTCTGTGGGTGTGCCAAGAACCTCCAAATGTGATTAGCTTTTCTCCAAGGTAAGCAGGGTGCTGGTTGTGATAAAGGATGTAGCTGCTTTTGAAGAAGGTGTGGGACAGCATGGGGAGGCAATGGAGTTCCATCATGTAGGAAGGTGGAATCCGGCTGCATGGTTGCCCCCACTTCTTTCCTTGTGTTTTGCTGGTTTTTTACTTAGTCTGGCTGGGATCCTGCTATTGAGGAACCCAGCCTATCTGCTTTCCCCTTTAAAATTGATTGCATGTACTTTAGGTACATTCCAGATTGGATTCTGGGGTACCCTTATTAGTTCCTAGTATATGGTATAATATGTACCCAGGGCATAGGTACCCCAGAGGCCTACCAGGGGCTGCAGCATGTATTATGCCACCCCTGGGAAGCCATTCAAAATTACACAACAGGTCTGCTACTGCAGCCTGTGTAAGGTGGTGTATGCACCCCTTACTGTGATATAGGTTACCTATATCTCTCCATATCACTGCACATGTAAACCTTTCAGTCACCCCTAAGGCAGGCCTTAACAATCCTGAAGGCAGGGTGCTGGGTTTCATGTGAGATGGTGCCCATGCATGAGCAGAGCCCCTTTGCAGCTTTCAGCACTTTTATTCCAAGGTTGTTTGTGATACAGCCAAACCATATACTCTTAAGTGCATTATAACCTCGCGGTAAATGCTAACTTTGGAATGGCTGCATGGAAACATGTTGTGTTTGGCGTCAAACACCTTGGAATCATACCCCCACACCAGTAACTGGTGTGGGACGTATGATTCCAGGGAGAAACATGGCACCACTGGTACACCCGGTACCAGCTTAACAGAACCTGGCATCACAAATTGGATGTTGCCAGCCACAGACACGAGTCTGCCCTCCTGCTGCTGGACGAAACTCCAGCAGGGGAGGCCTGGACAATAGGTTTCCTGTCACAGGGAAATGTAACCAGCTCCCAGACAGGCTTTTGTGTATTGGGGCTGGGTGGGTGCAGTCCAAGAGTGCTTTTAATGTCTGCACTGGGGGCACATTTGGTGTCCCTGTGCACAGTCCAGCTCAAACCGGTTGCAGAGACACTCAGCCCCTGCTCTGGCACGAAACTGGACAAAGGACATGGGTGTAGCCACCCCTCTGTCCTGACCCTCCCATAGGTGGGTCCCCAGAGTTTGTCCCACCCCTTCCTTGGGCATAAAGTAGGAACCCCTGACTACAGGACTTTAGATTTACCTGGACGAAACTCTGCTACAGAATCCCAGAACTTCTACTATCTACACGATGTTGGATGACCGAAGAATCTCCCTTGGAGTTAAGGAGTTGCTCCCCTGCTAGGCAGGCACCAAAGACGCATCTGTCTGGTTTGCATCAACACTGCTCCCGAAGAACACCGAAGATTTTGCAACACAGGAGGTGGGTTTCCAAGCTTCCCTGAGCCGATCCGTACTCTCGGCAACTCTGAGATCCAAAGCCCTCGTGCGGACCATGCAACCCGAACCCCTTGACCCCGTGCACATTTGCAGCAGCATATGCTTCTTGGCGATCCCTGAGGCTGTGCTTTGGGCTACTTGTAGTCCAGACCCCGATCAGTGATTCCACCGAAGATTGCTGGCCTACATTCCTCGAGTGAACAGTGGGCTGGTATTGAGTTATTCCTCTTGAGGTCCCTTCGCGATCCCTTGTCCGTCAACTTGTGGGTCCCTAAGAAGAGTACTTTAACTTTCAATGGGCTTTCCTGGTTGCTCCAGATGTGCCCTGACTCTCCATCACTTGGAGAGTCCACAGGACCTTGCTGGTCCACACCGAAGCCATTTTTCTCTGACCGCGTGGGTGGTTGTTGCCAAGGCTTGTTGGTCTCCAATCCGGAAACTGACCCCCCAGCACTCGACATCCTTTGTGGGACAGCTCGCCTGCAGACTGTGGTTGTCGTCGATGCCTCCTGGTCCCCGTGGCAGTGGAGTCGAGCTTCACCTCTTCGCACCTGAAACACCACGACATCGGTGGGCATTCGTCTATCGTGCCCCTAGTCACTGGCAAGTGACCCAGACTCTGTCCCCCCTGCTTTCAGGTTCTTCACATCTTTGATCCAGGCTTGGATCACACCGGACACTTCTCCTTTCAATGGCAGCAGAACTTTGCAGCACATCGCCATTGAAATCAACGACGATTCCCGACACCATTTGACACCTATGCACCTGGCTTCCCTGGGTGAGGTAACACGAGTACTCCAGTTATCCCATGGGTGCTGGCCCTAGAACCCTCTAAGTCTAAAGGGGTTTTCTCAAAGTCCTCTCCTAAGTGTCCTTATTCTTTAAAATTCCAACCGTGACTTTCCACACGTCCCCCGTGGGTCTCCTGTGTCAATGCCTTGGGTGGTTCCTTTGGGTCGCAGCGATTCTACGTGCTCTAGGCACTGTGTCTAGTCAAGTCGTGGTTCTTATACCACTTTCTTAATATATGGTTTGGTCTCCCCCTGGGGCCCATTGTATATTGTGCTATTTACTGTTGTTTAATAACTGTGTTATTGTGTGCCTTACTCTCTAACTTCATAAAGAGGTTAGTAGAGAGTGTTTAGAAATAAATACATATATTTTATATATATTCCTTGTGTGGTTCTCCTTTCATTTAGTTATTCAAAAGGTTATAATCTGGTAAAACAAGCTGCTTTACAATCCTTCAAGACTTAGCCTGAAGGCTGCTCTTCATAGCTACCACTAGGATAGCTTTCATTAAAGGTTGTCTTAAACCTCATCATCAATAAGGGTTGTTTGGACTGGTGCAAGGTGCCCACTATAACTGGTGGACAGCATATACCAGGCCAACTTCTCACAGTGATGTGCAGCGGTGGGATTCAAGCTTGCTATTGCTTTACTAGATAATCTCTATGAGTGACTAACTGAAAAGCACTATAGGTACATATAAATCAAGTTTAGAAAACAGTCAGTTGTACTGAACTTAGAGTTGTGTGTCAAGGGCTTTAGCACACCATTTCTACAACTTAAGAGAGTTTAGTAGTTCCCACTAGTTTAGGTAGGTGCAGCACCTCAATACACTAGTATGTCTTCAAGAGCAGAAGTCAGTGGCTCCATGCTGACTAAGTATGACCACCTCTCATTTCAGGAATTGAGAAATATTTGTGCATCTAGAAAATTGAAGACAAGGAAGAACACTCAACGCCTCACAGAGGCTTTGCTCATAGATGACCTCAGAAAGACCCCAGGGTCTGATGAGGCAGGTAAGATGGGTGGGGCAGCAGATGAGGACAGGCCTGGAAGTGAAAACATCCAGGACCTAGAATCTGATGCTGACCAGGAGGATCAAGGTGATTCTACCCTGGACAATCCAACTCTTCCTGAAGGTGGGGGAGAAGGCCTCAGTGGCCCTCTCTTTACCCCACCTGGAAGGGTTAACAGATTACCAACAAGATCAAGGTCTCCTTCTCAGGAGTCTAATCATTCTGGTACCTTTGTAGGGAGCTCTGTGTCTCATAGGACTTCTCATAAAAGGGAGTCCTCTTATGAGAAGAAATGCCAACTGCTTGAGTTTGAGAAAGCTAAGCTTAGAACACAAGAGAGAGCAATTGGCCTTAGATAAGGAATCCCTGGAGCTTCAGAAAGCTTCACAAAGGTTGGGGCTAGAACCCCATGGTGACAGCAACAGTGTCCCTAGAGGTAGAGAACATACTCATGACCATAGGAACCTGAACAAGATTGTCCCTCCCTACCAGAGTGGGGATGACATCCACAAATGGATAACTGCACTTAAGAGAGCCTGTAAAGTACAGAGGGTCCTTCAGGAGCAGTGGGCAGCAATCTTCTGGCTCTCCTTTGAAGACAAAGGTAGGGACAACCTCCTCACTGTTAGAGAAGAGGATGCTGACAATTACAAAGTCTTGAAGAGTCCACTGATTGATGGGTTTGGCCTAACCACTGAACAATACAGGTTAAAGTTCAGAGACACCCAAAAGGCACAGACTCAAGACTGGGTTGACTTTGTAGATTGTGCTACTAAGGCTCTGGAAGGTTGGATACATGGCAGCAAGGTGCATGAATTTTTAGGATTGTACAATTTGATTATGAGGGAGCATATCCTTAACATTTGTCAAAACCAGTTTTTACACCAGTACCTAGTAGACTCTGATCTGACCTCTACCGAAGAAGTGGGAAAGAAGGCATACAAATGGGTCAGAACCAGAGTAATGCCAAAGACACAGGGTGGTGGCCAGAAGAAAGATTCTTCCAAGACCCAAGAGAAAGGTGGGGATAAGTCAAAAGATAAGTCCACTGCAGGGCCCCAAAAGTCCTCTTCTGGGGGTGGGCCCTAAACTCCTTCCTCCCCTGGAAAGAAACCCTTTTGCCATGTGTGCAAAAAGCCTGGCCACTGGAAAAATTATCCCAGTTGCCCTAGGGTTGGCAATAAAGAAAATGTTCCTCCTAGCAATACTACCACTCCTCTTGGTACTACCAGTAGTATTCCCCTAGGTGGTGGTGGTGCACCCAAAAAGTTAGGTGTATTCTCATGGGGAACTGAGGTGGAGCATGGTTTAGAAAGGTCCCCCTCACAAGCCTCCTCAGTCTATCATGGTGGCATGGGATTTGCCACTTTTACTATGAATCCCAATACTTTGGGCAAGTACAGACAGGAGCCCCTAATCAATGGTCAGAAGGTGTTGGCATTCAGGGACACAGGGGCTAGTGTCTCCATGGTGACAGGTAAACTAGTCCCCGCTCAACAGCGTTTACCTGAGTTAAAGTACCAGGTGACCAACATTGATGGTATCAGGACAGAGCATCCCATGGCCATAGTCAATCTCAGCTGGGGATGGGTCACTGACCCAGAGAGAGTGGCAGTGTCCCCAAACTTGCCTGTAGATTGTCTGTTGGGTAATGATCTGGAAATTTCAGCCTGGGCTGAAGTTGAATACCAGGCCCATTTGAAAATGCTAGGCCTCACTGGAAGAGTTGGTGGGGCTCTTAGGGCCACAGCCCAACCCCAGGGAAATTTTGGAGTGATGGAGCCTGAAAGAATGGCCCACTCTCCTCCACAAGAGAGTACAAGGGTTGAAGAAAAGTCTTCTTCCCCCCCAGACTATAGGTAAGGGTCAGCCTCCTTAGGGAACTGATCCTACCCCTAGTGAGGGAACTGCCCCAGAGGTGGTCAGGCCCGTCCTGGCAACACCCCTGATGGCAGGAGACCCTTCCTAAGTGGTACCCAGTCTGCAGCAGGTAACCTGCCCCTCTCTACCCTACCTAAGTCAGCCCAGGGCTGCAGAGGTCAGGGAGGTCAGTGGACCCCACGGAGCCCCCTGTCCAGAGGAAACCCCCCATCAGCAGATTAGGGGTAAGTAGAGAGTGTTTAGAAATAAATACATATATTTTATATATATACCTTGTGTGGTTTTCCTTTCATTTAGTTATTCAAGAAGTTATAATCTGGTAAACCAAGCTGCTTTACACTCCTTCAAGAATTAGCCTGAAATCTGCTGTCCATAGCTACCACTAGGATCGCTTTCAATAAAGGTAGTCTTTAAACCTATTCATCAATAAGGGTTGTTTGGACTGGTGCAAGGTGCCCACTTTGACTAGTGTACAGCATATATCAGACCAACTTCTCACACATCAGGACTGAGGTGATGTGACCATATTTTTTATGGCCCTGGTGAGATGTGCTGTGGCATGCAGGATGCCCTTCAAGGGTGTACGTGAGGAGGCCACAAAGTATGCAATTACCACCACCCAGATGTGAGAGTGTGAAGGCTTGTACAGCAGTTCTGAAGTCTCTTTCTGGGGGAAACAGTTTCACTTTCTTTAAAAAAAGAGAGCTGGTATCAGGCCATCTGTGTTTATTCGGCAGTGTGTTCCTTGGGGGTGAGGTTAGTGCCCAGGGCGAATACAAGTGCCTTCACATTCTGTGAAAGTTGTGGTTTGAAGCTGTAAAAGTTCATGTCATTGAGACAGGTTTATACTGTATCTTTGTTCTTGTTGGCAAATATTCGGTGCAGTAAGAATTCTGTTAGAGAAAGCACTCTTGGTAAACTCTGGCACGCGCCCAGTGTATTACATTTAGATGCACTTGTGGTATTCCCAGGTGAACTCAGACACGTTCTGAGGCACTTTTGTAGTGTATCTTGTTTATTGTGCTTGCCAAATACCAGAAATTCTATCTTGGTTGTGTTGAGCTTCAGGTAGGCGCCGGGCATCTAGGCCTGAATGAAATGCGAACAGTGTCTGAGGCATTGGATGTCTGAAGGAGACATTCAAGTAGAGTTATGCATTATCTGCTTATCTGTGAATCTTGATGCTGTTATCTTGAATAGAGCACCAAGTGCCACCATGTAGAGATTGAAGATGGCAGGAGGCAGCATGAAGCCTTGTTCCGCTCCACAGGTGATGGGAATCTTTTATGATCTGAAGGTGAACATGTGAACAAAATGGTGGCGGTTGAAAAAGTAAGCGGAGAACCACTGACGGACATTCCATTCAAGACTCCTGGAGTGCGCATGAGGGTGGGATGGTCGACTCTGTTGCAGCAGATAAGAGGTCCAGCAATATCAGGAGGCAGGGGTCACCTTCATCTGTGGTCAAGAGATTGTCGTCTACTATACGTAAGGTAGCGGTCTCAGTGCTGCAGTTTGATCGAAAGCCAGACTGGTAGCCGTGCAGATGGTAAGCATTATTATGCTCTTTAAGATGCTGATGTATAGTAGGTGAGTGATGGGCTGGTAGTTGGCGAGGTCATCAGCTCCCAGTTCCGCATATGATTCGGTGGAATCATTTGTCAGTAGACTGTAGCCAGCTCTGGGAAGTTGCAAGACCTGTGCGCATAGATTTCATCTCAGCCTGAAAGAGGAATGCTGGTCAGCACTCAGAAAACTTTATCAATTTTAGTTCTGTCATTTAACGTTTCTAGGGGACAGCCTCTGACGTCTTGGGCTGCACCAGGCTTGTAACTCGGGTTCCGGGCCTTTATCTATCGGAATAGCATTGACTATGTAAAGCATAAAGGAGTCTAAGCTGCTAAAATGGCTCTTGCTTGTAAAGATGACTACCGGGAAAAAGAACTCTGTACCAGTATCCAACCAATAACAGCAACATAGCGTCTTAATTTCAGATGTGCAGATGTCACGGTCATATATATGCAAGGTTTTGTTCTGCGTGGCAGCTTCCCAGGATTTAGAATTTGATATGAATAAATACGTAATAACTTGACATTTTTCTTTCGTTTTTTTATTTATAATTTGTTACCAGCAGCATTTTAGTGGAGAACATTTGTTAGCGTGAGTCTGTCTGCATTGCTAAAGGGTAAGCAAGGTATTTCCACAGAGTTCAACATCTTGATTAAAATGCAAACATGTCCGGCAATCGAGCACATAACTATGTGTAGTGAAGTATGTTGTAGTAAATAGCAGGAGACAGGAATACTTCAGGATGTATGTTTATTAGCCACAGCTGCTGCAGTCCCAGAGTAACTGTATAAACTGGAATCCTTGAGCTACAGCCTCACACAATGCATTCTACATTCCAATGACATAGTACTATGATGGAATGGATGCAAGATCACCACAATATCTCCCTTCTTTACAACAAATAAAAACAGAAAACACAGTAAATAAAATAACATAACGTAAGAACATCAATTCATAAATATGCATTTGATTATTAATGCAAATGAACATCAGTCGCGAAATCTTAGAGGTTTGATAACATTTCGTCTATTACTCCTACGCTCGGGTTCAGGATGAGAGGAACACTTTGGTTCAGAAACATCAGTGTCAGAAGAGGAAAATGGAGGAACACGAGAATGCAAATACAGTTTGGATGAAAGACAAGAATCATGGGGAGGGGCATCGTGAATATGCACCCTCACCACTCTTCCCCTATTCCATGTATAAACTGGAATCCTTGAGCTACAGCCTCACACAATACATTCTACATTCCAATGACATAGTACTATGATGGAATGGATGCAGGATCACCACAATATGGGGCATATCAACAACAACCGGCGATAATTATCGCTGAGCGCACTTAGCGCTAGGATAATTATCGCCGGCTAGCGTTGATTTTTATCGCTGAGATAGCGTGCTATTAGCAACGCTTATCTCAATAGCGATAAAAATCCTCACGCTAACTGCCTAACGTGAGATTATCGCTGGAAACCCAGCGATAATCTCACGTTACCTTGTTGATAGGGGCAGGCAAACTTAGCCATGATATCCTCCTTCCATAGGATATCATGGCTAAGTCAGAAAAATACCAGATGTAAAAAAGCAGCGTTAACCGAGGTTAGCGCTGCTTTTTTTGTCTCTAACAGGGTTAGCGATAGTCTTGATAATAGGAGAAATGTCGCTTAGCGACATTTCTCCTATTATTTTACTCTGGAACGCCCCCTTTGCATCTCATTAGAGATGCAAGGGGGAGCGTAGAGTAAAAGGGTGCTAACATGCAAATTTGCACGTTAGCACCCTGTTGTTGATAGGGCGCTAGTTTTATCTCTGCTTTTTTGGCTTTTAAAGCCAAAAAAGCAGAGATAAAGCCCTTGTTGATATGCCCCTTAGTTTTGCTGCCAGGGATTGAAAATAGGTTTTCTGAAGTGAAAATGCATCCGTGCACATTTGACAGGCGATGAGATGGGTCACGCGCGCGTGCCCGCGAGAGGTTTTGTTATTTCCTCCCTATGAAAACACGATTGTATATGAGACCCCGTCTTATTGTTTTTTGCAGTAGTTTTATAGAGCGCTGAACTTGACCCTAAGGTATTGGGGAGCTCAACATGAGCACCAGTTATGTTACACAAGGATACATTTTTTTGTTTTTGCTAGGCTGGCACGGCACGGGAAGATTAAGTGTTTTTTGCCTAGAATCACAGAATGTAGAGCCGACGCCAAGACTCGAAGCTGGTTTCCCAGTTCCAAACACGGTAACTCTGGCCGTCAGTTTTGTATACTATAACAATTAGTACATAAGTAACAAGCATTATTTGCATATGGCTGCTATGCATGCGTCATCACGCCTGACGCCTGATTGATTACTTGGTGTGCTGGCACCCAGCAGTCTCACCACAAAACGGTGACGCACTTTGCCGCACACCGGTTGGGTGGTCGAATGTGTCAGTGCCACGTCTACGGGTCACATGCTGGCCTTCCCTCACCAGTGACACGGAGAGTGGCAGGTACAGTCCCGGCCACAATTAGTCAAAATTATACTGTCAGCCCCCCCTAGGGTTACAGTACAGCTTTTGTGATTTTTTTTACTGCATGGTGCTGGGCTAGAGCCGCCCTTGACACTACTGTCACAAATAGACTTGCTGCTTGGGTAGATAAACGCCAAGTCCCCGCCACATCCCGCGCCCCCTTTGTTTTGGCCTAGTAAGAGGTCCCCGAAATCCTCCCCTTGCCTGAAAACGTGCGCCCTTAATTGTACGAATGTAAACGCCCCTGCGTGCCCGTCTGTGCCGCCACGTCGCGGTACAGTCTTCCCTTTGTCTGACCTCAGACATCACATGAAAAGGGCCCATTGTCGCGGGGGTCTCCTCAGGTTAGCCGTAATTGGTTATGCCTCATTCTCCGATCAAACGGAGCATGAATGGGCCCATCTGTACCCGTGGCCGGTGGCTCCATACTGCGCCCGACTATTATCTAAGCGGGTGGCTCCTGAACAAATGGTTCCCAAAAATAATCGCATTTTCTGTAATGAGGGGTGACGGTGCTCTCCGAACCTGTTTGGAAGAGGAACACCGTCTGGCTGAGCGGGGTCACGTCCGCAAGTCCGTCTGGGTTCGTGGGGACAGTGTGTCGTGCTCACGCCTGGGAAAGAGGCGCATGTACTGTGTCGCAGTTTAATAACACTTTTACTACCCCTACGTGGGGCGCAGAGGCGCTTGCCCACACGAGTAGCAGCACGCTGCACCAGTTAGGGTGTGTGGTTGGAAGGATGCTGTCTTTGTTTTGATCTTATGTGGGAAGATTTTCTTGTCGTGCGTGATGACCCCCGAGATGCGGTTATCGAGTTATGCGGCACAGTGTGGGGTAGTGTGGTGGATGATAAAGTGTGAGAGACACGCGCAGTTTTATGGTTCTCACTATGCTTGTAGCTTTGAACAGCTCTGCACATGCCTTGTGAGGAGTAAAAGATTCTTCATGGGAGGAGCCAATCTCTTCAACACCTACAACAAAACTTTCATATAAAATGAGTATAAAACTGCATAATTTGTCAAAATAATATCAACAAAGTATCCTGGATCCTGATGTAGAAAAAAAAGAGCGGGTTTAATCCTTTGTTGGCATTCTTTTTACTAATTATGAATTTTTATACCGATTCTACCTGAAAGTTTTGTTCTTGGCATTGAAGAGATGTGGTCCATGAAGAATCCTTTACTCCGAAGCAGGCGTGTGCCTCCGTCCCAGGCGTGAGCACATTTCAAGGTCAGATTGGTGAGATGGGCAGTCAGGAACTGGGGGGATGAGTGGGTATCTGAAGACCGTCTGTGGTCTGTTTTTGGGCAGTGTGGTGGCTGTTTTGGGATCGCTGTGTGCCTGTTCTGCCTCCCGTGGCCTGGTGGTGCCTGAACAATCTCCATCAGGAGGCCCGAAGCACAGGTCAGGTGGGCCTCTGTCATTCCCTTCATATGCCCCACCTTTACTGTCCGGGTCCAGCAGTGTCCTTCCTCACAGGGCACAAGTCCTAAAAAAAGAAGTGGGGGGACGCTGTCACCGGAAGTGACGTCACAACAGGAATCTCATGAGTATTCATATGCCTTTAGATGACGGGGCATTTCACAGCACTGCTACCCCTGGTCTGTTCCTCGATGTCCTTTGCAACCCCCCCTTCCCCCTACTCCCCCGAGGGGGTGCCCCAGTTGCACAACGAAGTGCTCAAAAGTGCACAAGATACAGAAGGACACACATTCCAAGCGTTAACTGCCAACGCCTGCTCGCTCCGCCTCCCAATCACTCCAGCCTGCACACACCACCGGTGCCTCTTAAAGTCTCCAATTACAAATATTAGCATATCTTTGGTAATTTACGGGAAACTTCCCTCCCACCCGGGCTCTCTGCTCACACAATGCTGTCCAGCTTTTGGGCAGGGGGGACGGCGTCCACCCGGAAAAACCTGGTAAAATAAGTGGGGGGACGCCGTCCACCCGCGTGGTACCCCGACTCGAGCCCTGCTTCCTCACCCCCTGTTGGACCATCTCATTGTCATGGTTTGACCGTCTTGGGCACGAGGCTGAGAGCACCCAGATGTGTACTGGCCGCCTTGAAACCAAGCGCAGCGGTGGTGGGCTGTTTTCAGCCCTCTCAGGGCCCGTTGAGGGTGACATTATCCTTCTCCTTACTCGGAGTCAATCCATTGAGCCCACTATGGGAGGATCGGGAGAGGGCAGGGGGGCTGAGAGGCATGCTGAGCTGGTGCAGGACTCCTGACCTGTCCCTTACTTGTAGTCTCACACACTCTTTTCTCCATCCTCCTCTTCTCCAGCAGGTGCATTGGCCCCTTATGTAATTTTGCAGGGTCTTTCTTATCCAATAAGTCCTATTGGACCATGATGAGCTAATAGGTTTACCCAGGGTTAGATTGGGATTCAAAGTAGGACCAGGCACCCCAAAAAACGGGCCCACATTTGGGGAACGCCTCCTTTTGCAAAACACTGCTTGGTTAGTATCAGGGGACTTTCCTAACTGCGGCGGCCGCTGACACCCCAGTGGCACATGACTATTATTATAGACATGCCATATGCAACTCGCCGAGCTAGGTTGTGGTGCCTAGGCAAGTAAAAGTAAGTACTTATGTCCTTTACATTACTTTGTTCTTCTGTTTGGTGGGCATGGCCTTGGTGATTTGTGGCCTGTGTGCATAGTGTTTTGGCGTCATGAATGACAAACAGCAGAATACACTACTCCTGATGCTGTGATCTTGTAGCTATGCTTGTGCAGAAAGTGGGTTTAAGCAGAGAGAGAGAGATTATTGCACACATGCCTACCATCTATGATTTTATCAGGATCCCATCCAACGCTGGATGTGATTGATTTGCACTAATAAACAGAGTGGCACAGAAGAGTTCTCTGAGTGCATTCGTTCTTCATCAGTATCGCTGGAGGAGCTGGTTTTTACCTGTCTAAACAAGATGGTCAACGGGCAGGAGCTCCTGGGCCACGGATCACAATAATAGTGTAAATCCCTGAGTTGCGCTATCTGGAAGCAGGATTATGGGACAGGAATCTGGAACTTCACAGCAACGATGACGACGACGATAACCGTCATAGCAACGAAGGAACGACTTCTTCTTGGCATCTGTACCAGCTTCAGATAGGAATTTACTGGATGCAAGCTCCCGAGTGCTCCAGGGACTCCCATTATGGGCAGAGAGAACTTGCTGTGTCCCAAATCGCCCTGGATACCTTAGACCCTCTCACTGCCCCAAAGTCAAAGCTCAATTTACTGAAGTACCAGCGGTCGCCAGCGCTGATGAGAGAGCTCCCTGGATGCAGCAGAAGATGACTGGGGGCTCTCAGTATATGCGGAGAGAGTCCGCTGTGTCCCAAATTGCCCAGGGCAACGTATTTCTGCCCCCGACTACCCCACATCCAAAACACGATTGATCGGAACACGGGAGCCAGTGGCAGTTCGCAGAGGGAGTGCTGCGGGCGGTCGGGCGGGTCGGGGGAGGGACACAGTGGGGATGTAGTGGACTCGGACATATGACAGACAGGAGTAAAGTAAGTAATTAAATAAATAAAACTATTTACCTTGGGTACGCTGCATCGCCTCACCCTCCCGCAGCACTCCCTCTGCGAGCCTCCACTGACGGGAGATCACCCGCACTGGTGAGAGAGTTCCCACAGTACCTGCAGGAGAAAGCGCGCTGTGCCCCAAATCGCCCTGTGCACCATATCCCCACTTCATTGTACCTCGAATTCAAGGCATGACTCACCTGACTATAGGAGAGTTAGGAGAGTTCCAACGTGAACATGAACGGGTCATGTGCAGTGGTGAGTGGAGCAAAAAAGCGATGAACACTGTAAGCAATGGCGACTCCCTGCGCCAAACTGAAGAAGGTGAGGCAAACTTCACAGCACAGGATACGAATGGTAAGAGATTCTGGCGCATTGTAATCTAAGTCTCCCTTATGGTCGGCCCATCAGCCACATATCCTGTCCACCAAAATGTCAGACACTGAAATAATTGGTGATAGAAAGAGGTCTTACAAGTTCATTTTGGGGGCCATCTATGACTGGTGCTCTCTGACTTATCAGACTTACCCTCTGTCCACCAACATGGAAGACACTGATTTCAATGCTAACAGAAAGAGGAAAGGCGAGTACATTTGGGGCAGCCGTCTCTGACTGGTACTCTCTGACTTACTCCTTGCCTAAAAAAAAAAAACAGAGTGAGGACTTGCCCTCGAACCCAACCAACTAATGTTCCATACGAGGTAGCCATATTGCAATAGGCTCTGATGGAAAAACACCCTGCAGCTCCAGTCCAACTTAACGCTTAGACCCTTCTCAGAGACGCACCTCTCTACTCTAATTAAATCAAATGACACTCAAAGGTCGGGTGACTACACCCACAAGAATTCTTTTGGTCTACAGAACGAAATCTAGGTAACACAGCTGACTCTACTCCTATAAGAACTACAAGCTCCTCCCTAAAGGACATAAGATGCAAGCTTCAACAGCACCCCTCACCGCTGCATCACCACTCTTCCTAAAACCTCACAGTCAAAACTCTTTCTCTTTCAACCTTCCCCCAACCTCTCTACCACAGCGGCTAAGAATTTCAAGCACAAATCGATTAAACAACACCCCAAAGTGCTCATCGCTGACCTGTACTATAACGCAACCAAAGGCATGGAGAGAACTGATCTCAACTTTTATACGGTACGTCCCGTATAGACACAAACAAATAATGTCCAACTCACCCACGTTCAAAGGCACCGCCACCACAACCATCTTCAGAAATAGAACTACCTTGATACAAGCCAATAGTGCCAACCAATGCACTTTTGAGTCCTTTTCCCCTACACTAAAAAATTTAATTTTAGATCCAACCTCAATGCAGCAGCCATAATGGTCACAGGAATAAAAAAATATGACCTCATCTCCCCTGCCCTGAAAAATTTGAACTGGCTCCCAATTGAAGCTTGCTGCAGCTTCAGAACTGCTGTTGTCACTCATAAAGCCCTTCACACTGGGAAACCAGCTTACCTCACTTCAAAACTCAAAAAGGTAAGTCAGAGAAGAAGCCTAAGGAACTCTAATCCCCTAATCCTCATTCCACCAAAATCCCACAAACAAACATCCCAGGAACACTTCTTCTCGAGCAATGCCTAAAATATCTGAAACTCTATACCAGTATATATCAAGACAAGCCTCTCCCACTTGAGCTTCAAAAGGCAGCTAAAGGATCTCCACATCATCCAACATCTCAACTATCAGGATATCAATTACCCATAAAAGCATGCTCGCAACCCTTATCCCTCCTTGTACCCCACACTATTATTATTATTCTTTCCCCATAGGACTCAACCTTTGACTTGTTTTGTTCAACTCAACTGTTCTAAATATATATGCATTATTTGTTGAACATGTACTGATATAAAGCGCTCTAATACCCTAAGGTCTTGCCAGCTCTATATTAAATCTATCTATCTATCTATCTATCTATCTATCTATCTATCTATCTATCTATCTATCTATCTATCTATCTATCTATCTATCTATCTATCTATCTATCTATCTATCTATCTATCTATCTATCTATCTATCTATCTATCTATCTATCTATCTATCTATCTATCCATCTCTCGCAGTATCTATCTATCTATCTATCTATCTATCTATCTATCTATCTATCTATCTATCTATCTATCTATCTATCTATCTATCTATCTATCTATCTATCTATCTATCTGTCTGTCTGTCTGTCTGTCTGTCTGTCTGTCTGTCTGTCTGTCTGTCTGTCTGTCTGTCTGTCTGTCTGTCTGTCTGTCTGTCTGTCTGTCTGTCTGTCTGTCTATCTATCTATCTATCTATCTATCTATCTATCTATCTATCTATCTATCTATCCATCCATCCATCCATCCATCCATCCATCCATCCATCTAGATTAGATTTTACACATACAAAACCATAACATTCAGCAGTTATAGTTAGAGTTATCTAAAGTAACTCTAACTCGTGCCCTAAGGTAACTCTAACTCATGCCCCCGCCATACACAGTTTTCTCATCAATAATTTCACTCCAATTGTTGCAAGGGAGGTTATCAATTATGTCATGGATGATATTATGAGTGATGTAATAAGTGGGATAATTAGCAGTGCATGGCGAGGGCTTGAGCTATAGTTACCTTAGAGTACGAGTTATAATTACTTGAGATAACTATAGTGATAATTACTGAATTTCGATGGGTTTGTATGTGTAAAATCTAAACGTAATTATAACGTCCATGTAACCTTTGTTTTTTACAGTGAATTTTTACGTTTTTTTAAAGTCTGTTTCCTAAATATAACTTCCCTGTAATCTTTGGTTTTCAGTGAATTTCAAAAAATTTTCATGCTATTTCCTAACTATAAGACCCCTGTAACCTTTTGTCTTTTAGTGCATTTCACAGTTTAAAAAAAAAAATTGTACTTCGATTTGATCTATGAGTTCAATGTACTAATATACATTTTCGCAAGTTTATAAAAAAAAAATTATTCACACATTCATTCTTATTATATATGAAAAACTAAAATAATTAAAATAAATGTAAGGTAGCTTATGTAATCTTTCTATAAATGCAATGCACCAAGTCTTTCTTTAAAAAAAAATCATTTTATGGATCAGCGGATCCGTTTCGAATCCCTGGACAAATAAGGGGTCTGCGGTTATATGGAACACATTCAGTACTAAAAAAACAATATTTTTAATACAAGCATATGCTAGTGCAAGAAATCTATCCGCATCTCAACCAGCTCTGACGTCAATCTCGCCAACTCCGAACATCTTCACTTCCAGATCCACATCGACCCCAAAACAACACTCAGAGGCACTCTCCTCTACAGACCACCAGGACCCCGCGCAAAATTCAGTGAAGACATCACGGACTTCATCACCCCACACGCGCTCCCCTCCAAAGATTACATCCTTCTGGGAGACCTCAACTTTCACCTTGAAAAGACCAACGACCACAACACCTCCACCCTCGTGGACAACCTCGCCAACCTCGGACTTAAACAACTAGTCACTTCCCCCACCCACATCGCAGGTCACACACTCGACCCCATCTTCACATCCAGCAATCATATCTCCTTCTGCCACACTACGGATCTCCTCTGGACCGACCACAGCTGCGTTCACTTCATCTACAACAAGCCGAAACCCATCATCCACTCCCAACCTACCCTGCAAAGAAACTGGAACAAAATCACCACGGACCAAATCTCCGCATCGCTCCTTCGAAACTCCCCAGCCCTCTCTTCTAACGCCAACGAAGCCGCCGCCAACCTCACCCTATGGTTATCCAACACCGCCGACACCTTAGCTCCACTGAAAAAACGTCAAAGCAAACCTGGCAGCAAGAAAGCCTCATGGTTCAACGATGATCTCAAGAAGTCCAAGAAACTCTGCCGCTCCCTTGAAAAGGCCTGGAAAAAAGACCCAACCACCAGCACCAAGGACGCCTTCAAAAGCGCCACCCGCACCCACCACCAACTGATCCGAAAAGCCAAGAAAACAGCTTTCAAGGATCGACTTGACAACAACGCCCACAACAGCAAGGAACTTTTCAACATCGTCAAGGAATTTTCCAATCCCTCGGCCAACTCCAACGACATCACCCCCTCTCAAACCCTCTGCGACTCCCTAGCCTCTTTTTTCCACAACAAGATTGCAGACATCCACAACAGCTTTGACAACCAACCCGGAAACCAACCCACCCTACCATCTGCTGACCACCTTCCCCCCGTGAACACCCTTAACGCTTGGAACCCAATCTCCACTGAGGACACCATCCGCCTGATGAATTCCATCCACTCAGGATCCCCCACAGACCCATGCCCTCACCACATCTTCAACAAAGCAGACTCCGTCATAGCACCGCACCTCCGAGACGTCATCAACTGCTCCTTCAACTCCGCTACCTTCCCAGAAGACTGGAAACACGCCGAACTCACTGCCCTTCTGAAAAAACCAACAGCGGACCCCACCGAACTCAAAAATTACCGCCCCATCTCGCTTCTTCCATTCCCGGCCAAAGTCATCGAGAAAGCCGTCAACAACCAGCTCGCCGCTTTCCTCGAAGCCAACAAATCCCTCGACTCCTCACAGTCCGGCTTCCGAGCCAAACACAGCACTGAGACCGCCCTCATCGCAGCAACAGACGACATTCGAACTCTACTGGACAACGGAGACACAGTCGCCCTCATCCTCCTCGACCTCTCTGCAGCATTCGATACAGTCTGCCACAGCACCCTTCTACAACGCCTCAATAACATCGGAATCCAAGGAAAAGCACTTGAATGGATCACCTCGTTCCTCACCGGAAGAACCCAGAGAGTCCGCCTTCCTCCATTCAAGTCCGAGGCCTCTGAAGTCATCTGCGGCGTCCCTCAAGGATCCTCACTCAGTCCCACCCTCTTCAACGTATACATGAGCCCCCTCGCGGCCATCGCACGCCGACACAACCTCAACATCATCTCCTACGCGGACGACACTCAACTAATCCTTTCTCTCACCAATGACCCTAGCACCGCCAAAACTAACCTACACGAAGGAATGAAAGAAGTTGCCGAATGGATGAAACAAAGCCGTCTGAAACTGAACTCAGACAAAACTGAAGTCCTCATCTTAGGTACATCCCCCTCTGCATGGGACGATTCCTGGTGGCCTGAAGCCCTCGGAAAAGCACCCATCCCGACAGACCACGCACGGAACCTAGGCGTCATCCTGGATTCTTCACTCTCAATGAACAGACAAGTCAGCGCCGTATCCTCTTCCTGCTTCAACATTCTTCGCATGCTCAGAAAAACATTTCGCTGGATCCCCCTCGAAACAAGGAAAACAGTTACCCACGCTCTTGTCACGAGCCGACTGGACTACGGAAACACCCTCTACGCGGGTACTACCGCAAAGCTCCAGAAGAAACTCCAACGAATCCAAAACGCATCAGCCAGGCTCATATTAGACATCCCACGCAACGAACACATCTCTGATCACCTTAAAGACCTCCACTGGCTACCCGTCAATAAGAGGATCACCTTCCGACTGCTTACCCACGCACACAAATCACTCTACGACATCGGACCAGATTGCCTCAACTCTCGACTGTCCTTCTACACCCCCTCCCGCCAACTACGATCTTCCAGCCAAGCCCTCGCCACTATACCTCGCATCAACAAGACCACCATGGGAGGCAGATCCTTTGCATACCTGGCTGCTAAAACATGGAACTCACTCCCCGCCTACCTTCGCCTCACCCAGAACCACCTAGCGTTCAGAAAGCAGCTTAAAACGTGGATATTTGACAAATAACCCTCCTCCCCTTCCTAAGCGCCTTGAAACCCTCTGGGTACGTAGTGCGCTATACAAATTCTATGACTTGACTTGACTTGACTATATGTGTATCACCGCCTGTGTGTGGATGTGTGAGTGTCTGCGTGAGTGTCTGAGTGGATGTGTGAGTGGCTATATGAGTGTGTGAGTGGCTTTGTGGATTTGGGAGTATCTGTGGGTGTATGAGGGGCTGTGTGGGTGTGTGAGTGGTTTCGTGGATCTGTGAGGGTGAGTGTGAGTGGCTGTATGGGTATTTGAGCGTGTGTGAGTGGTTGTGTAAGTATGTGAATATGTATGTGAGTGGTTCTATGGGTGTGTGAGTGGATCTATGAGTGGTTGTGGGTGTGTAAGTGGTGTGTGAGTGGCTGTGTGGGGTCTGTTAGTGGGTGTGACACTTTTTTGGGGTCTGTGAGTGGGTGTGTGAGTCGTTGTGTGGGTCTGTGAGTGGGTGTATGTGTATTTTTAATTGGGGTTTGGATCTACAGATCCATATCAATCCTCCCATAGCCACAAGCAAAAAAAGACACATTTTTGAACAATTTCTTCCCAAGAGGGGTCCCTCCAGACTCCTCCACAAGTCCATGGGATAAGGGTACCTCTACCCTGATCCCTTCTATAACTTTTACATTGTATTTTCCCCCCGGGAACCTTGTCCCGATTCACAAAATGGCAGTTACAACTTTCCTCCCAGGTTGCTGTCAGCCAATCACAACATGTCTGTTGGCGCGTAGATCCACCTGGATTCAAGGAGGATCCACGACGTATCCACACTCTAGATATACACAAACCTTTTTACTCTCATAACTCCAAAACGACTGAACAGATTTAGAGCAAATTACAAAAAGCTCCTTTTTTGGACAAACATCTAGCTTTCTGCAAAATTTTGTGCAATTGTGTTCAGTGGTCCTAGCTTTAGTCGCGTCTAAAATCTCTGTGAAAAATTGCCTGGGGAAAATACATTTGAGGACCCCTTTTTGTTCTCGACCCCCAGTAGGCAGATCACCCCAAAACTTTTCAGACAGCAGATGAAGTGACTGCCAAACTAGTTTTGAAAATTCCATGAAGATTCTTCAAACGGCGCGCAGTGCTTTTCCCATAGAAACTACGTCCTAAGGACATAACTATAACTACCTACTGGTAAACGCCAATATGTTTTTTCATTCATATATATATATATATATATATATATATATATATATATATATATATATATATATATATATATATATATATATATATATCAAACACCAGAGTTGCCTCGATAGAAGAAGCCACACCACGGCAAGTTGAACCTTTATTTGCAGAATGCAGGAAAACAAAGCTGCTGCTCCCGCGCAAAATGTCTTTAGCCAAACGCGTTTCGGGCGTGTTGTCGCCCTTGGTCACTGGCAGAGGGGGAGAAGGCAGCGAACACATCACCTGCGCTGATTTAAATGTCCCGCCCCAGTGGGCGTATGCGCAACTTGCATGCTGGTAGTTGTAGTGCAATGTTCAATATGTACCCAAATGGGTCGCATGCCTGGCCCCTAAAAATGTACATAGTTATACCCAAGTGGGCTGCTGGGAGCTGTCAGTGTTGTCATCGTGCCAATACTCCTTCCACAAAGCGGACTCGCTGTTCCCGCAGCGTCAGAAATAGATGTCGCTGAGGGCCCGCATGGTAGCAGTGGGGCTTCCTCGCGGCTAGGCTCGCCGCATAACATCAAACACCAGAGTTGCCTTGATAGAAGAAGCCACACCACGGCAAGTTGAACCTTTATTTGCAGAATGCAGGAAAACAAAGCTGCTGCTCCCGCGCAAAATGTCTTTAGCCAAACGCGTTTCGGGCGTGTTGTCGCTCTTGGTCACTGGCAGAGGGGGAGAAGGCAGCGAACACATCACCTGCGCTGATTTAAATGTCCCGCCCCAGTGGGCGTATGCGCAACTTGCATACTGGTAGTTGTAGTGCAATGTTCAATATGTACCCAAATGGGTCGCATGCCTGGCTCCTAAAAATGTACATACTTATACCCAAGTGGGCTGCTGGGAGCTGTCAGTGTTGTCATCATGCCAATACTCCTTCCACAAAGCGGACTCGCCGTTCCCGCAGCGTCAGAAATAGATGTCGCTGAGGGCCCGCATGGTAGCAGTGGGGCTTCCTCGCGGCTAGGCTCGCCGCATAACATCAAACACCAAAGTTGCCTCGATAGAAGAAGCCACACCACGGCAAGTTGAACCTTTATTTGCAGAATGCAGGAAAACAAAGCTGCTGCTCCCGCGCAAAATGTCTTTAGCCAAACGCGTTTCGGGCGTGTTGTCGCCCTTGGTCACTGGCAGAGGGGGAGAAGGCAGCGAACACATCACCTGCGCTGATTTAAATGTCCCGCCCCAGTGGGCGTATGCGCAACTTGCATGCTGGTAGTTGTAGTGCAATGTTCAATATGTACCCAAATGGGTCGCATGCCTGGCCCCTAAAAATGTACATAGTTATACCCAAGTGGGCTGCTGGGAGCTGTCAGTGTTGTCATCATGCCAATACTCCTTCCACAAAGCGGACTCGCCGTTCCCGCAGCGTCAGAAATAGATGTCGCTGAGGGCCCGCATGGTAGCAGTGGGGCTTCCTCGCGGCTAGGCTCGCCGCATAACATCAAACACCAGAGTTGCCTCGATAGAAGAAGCCACACCACGGCAAGTTGAACCTTTATTTGCAAAATGCAGGAAAACAAAGCTGCTGCTCCCGCGCAAAATGTCTTTAGCCAAACGCGTTTCGGGCGTGTTGTCGCCCTTGGTCACTGGCAGAGGGGGAGAAGGCAGCGAACACATCACCTGCGCTGATTTAAATGTCCCGCCCCAGTGGGCGTATGCGCAACTTGCATGCTGGTAGTTGTAGTGCAATGTTCAATATGTCCCCAAATGGGTCGCATGCCTGGCCCCTAAAAATGTACATAGTTATACCCAAGTGGGCTGCTGGGAGCTGTCAGTGTTGTCATCATGCCAATACTCCTTCCACAAAGCGGACTCGCCGTTCCCGCAGCGTCAGAAATAGATGTCGCCGAGGGCCCGCATGGTAGCAGTGGGGCTTCCTCGCGGCTAGGCTCGCCGCATAACATCAAACACCAGAGTTGCCTCGATAGAAGAAGCCACACCACGGCAAGTTGAACCTTTATTTGCAGAATGCAGGAAAACAAAGCTGCTGCTCCCGCGCAAAATGTCTTTAGCCAAACGCGTTTCGGGCGTGTTGTCGCCCTTGGTCACTGGCAGAGGGGGAGAAGGCAGCGAACACATCACCTGCGCTGATTTAAATGTCCCGCCCCAGTGGGCGTATGCGCAACTTGCATGCTGGTAGTTGTAGTGCAATGTTCAATATGTACCCAAATGGGTCGCATGCCTGGCCCCTAAAAATGTACATAGTTATACCCAAGTGGGCTGCTGGGAGCTGTCAGTGTTGTCATCATGCCAATACTCCTTCCACAAAGCGGACTCGCCATTCCCTCAGCGTCAGAAATAGATGTCGCTGAGGGCCCGCATGGTAGCAGTGGGGCTTCCTCGCGGCTAGGCTCGCCGCATAACATCAAACACCAGAGTTGCCTCGATAGAAGAAGCCACACCACGGCAAGTTGAACCTTTATTTACAGAATGCAGGAAAACAAAGCTGCTGCTCCCGCGCAAAATGTCTTTAGCCAAACGCGTTTCGGGCGTGTTGTCGCTCTTGGTCACTGGCAGAGGGGGAGAAGGCAGCGAACACATCACCTGCGCTGATTTAAATGTCCCGCCCCAGTGGGCGTATGCGCAACTTGCATGCTGGTAGTTGTAGTGCAATGTTCAATATGTACCCAAATGGGTCGCATGCCTGGCCCCTAAAAATGTACATAGTTATACCCAAGTGGGCTGCTAGGAGCTGTCAGTGTTGTCATCGTGCCAATACTCCTTCCACAAAGCGGACTCGCTGTTCCCGCAGCGTCAGAAATAGATGTCGCTGAGGGCCCGCATGGTAGCAGTGGGGCTTCCTCGCGGCTAGGCTCGCCGCATAACATCAAACACCAGAGTTGCCTCGATAGAAGAAGCCACACCACGGCAAGTTGAACCTTTATTTGCAGAATGCAGGAAAACAAAGCTGCTGCTCCCGCGCAAAATGTCTTTAGCCAAACGCGTTTCGGGCGTGTTGTCGCTCTTGGTCACTGGCAGAGGGGGAGAAGGCAGCGAACACATCACCTGCGCTGATTTAAATGTCCCGCCCCAGTGGGCGTATGCGCAACTTGCATACTGGTAGTTGTAGTGCAATGTTCAATATGTACCCAAATGGGTCGCATGCCTGGCTCCTAAAAATGTACATACTTATACCCAAGTGGGCTGCTGGGAGCTGTCAGTGTTGTCATCATGCCAATACTCCTTCCACAAAGCGGACTCGCCGTTCCCGCAGCGTCAGAAATAGATGTCGCTGAGGGCCCGCATGGTAGCAGTGGGGCTTCCTCGCGGCTAGGCTCGCCGCATAACATCAAACACCAGAGTTGCCTCGATAGAAGAAGCCACACCACGGCAAGTTGAACCTTTATTTGCAGAATGCAGGAAAACAAAGCTGCTGCTCCCGCGCAAAATGTCTTTAGCCAAACGCGTTTCGGGCGTGTTGTCGCCCTTGGTCACTGGCAGAGGGGGAGAAGGCAGCGAACACATCACCTGCGCTGATTTAAATGTCCCGCCCCAGTGGGCGTATGCGCAACTTGCATGCTGGTAGTTGTAGTGCAATGTTCAATATGTACCCAAATGGGTCGCATGCCTGGCCCCTAAAAATGTACATAGTTATACCCAAGTGGGCTGCTGGGAGCTGTCAGTGTTGTCATCATGCCAATACTCCTTCCACAAAGCGGACTCGCCGTTCCCGCAGCGTCAGAAATAGATGTCGCTGAGGGCCCGCATGGTAGCAGTGGGGCTTCCTCGCGGCTAGGCTCGCCGCATAACATCAAACACCAGAGTTGCCTCGATAGAAGAAGCCACACCACGGCAAGTTGAACCTTTATTTCCAGAATGCAGGAAAACAAAGCTGCTGCTCCCGCGCAAAATGTCTTTAGCCAAACGCGTTTCGGGCGTGTTGTCGCCCTTGGTCACTGGCAGAGGGGGAGAAGGCAGCGAACACATCACCTGCGCTGATTTAAATGTCCCGCCCCAGTGGGCGTATGCGCAACTTGCATGCTGGTAGTTGTAGTGCAATGTTCAATATGTACCCAAATGGGTCGCATGCCTGGCCCCTAAAAATGTACATAGTTATACCCAAGTGGGCTGCTGGGAGCTGTCAGTGTTGTCATCATGCCAATACTCCTTCCACAAAGCGGACTCGCCGTTCCCGCAGCGTCAGAAATAGATGTCGCTGAGGGCCCGCATGGTAGCAGTGGGGCTTCCTCGCGGCTAGGCTCGCCGCATAACATCAAACACCAGAGTTGCCTCGATAGAAGAAGCCACACCACGGCAAGTTGAACCTTTATTTGCAGAATGCAGGAAAACAAAGCTGCTGCTCCCGCGCAAAATGTCTTTAGCCAAACGCGTTTCGGGCGTGTTGTCGCCCTTGGTCACTGGCAGAGGGGGAGAAGGCAGCGAACACATCACCTGCGCTGATTTAAATGTCCCGCCCCAGTGGGCGTATGCGCAACTTGCATGCTGGTAGTTGTAGTGCAATGTTCAATATGTACCCAAATGGGTCGCATGCCTGGCCCCTAAAAATGTACATAGTTATACCCAAGTGGGCTGCTGGGAGCTGTCAGTGTTGTCATCATGCCAATACTCCTTCCACAAAGCGGACTCGCCGTTCCCGCAGCGTCAGAAATAGATGTCGCTGAGGGCCCGCATGGTAGCAGTGGGGCTTCCTCGCGGCTAGGCTCGCCGCATAACATCAAACACCAGAGTTGCCTCGATAGAAGAAGCCACACCACGGCAAGTTGAACCTTTATTTGCAGAATGCAGGAAAACAAAGCTGCTGCTCCCGCGCAAAATGTCTTTAGCCAAACGCGTTTCGGGCGTGTTGTCGCCCTTGGTCACTGGCAGAGGGGGAGAAGGCAGCGAACACATCACCTGCGCTGATTTAAATGTCCCGCCCCAGTGGGCGTATGCGCAACTTGCATGCTGGTAGTTGTAGTGCAATGTTCAATATGTACCCAAATGGGTCGCATGCCTGGCCCCTAAAAATGTACATAGTTATACCCAAGTGGGCTGCTGGGAGCTGTCAGTGTTGTCATCATGCCAATACTCCTTCCACAAAGCGGACTCGCTGTTCCCGCAGCGTCAGAAATAGATGTCGCTGAGGGCCCGCATGGTAGCAGTGGGGCTTCCTCGCGGCTAGGCTCGCCGCATAACATCAAACACCAGAGTTGCCTCGATAGAAGAAGCCACACCACGGCAAGTTGAACCTTTATTTGCAGAATGCAGGAAAACAAAGCTGCTGCTCCCGCGCAAAATGTCTTTAGCCAAACGCGTTTCGGGCGTGTTGTCGCCCTTGGTCACTGGCAGAGGGGGAGAAGGCAGCGAACACATCACCTGCGCTGATTTAAATGTCCCGCCCCAGTGGGCGTATGCGCAACTTGCATGCTGGTAGTTGTAGTGCAATGTTCAATATGTACCCAAATGGGTCGCATGCCTGGCCCCTAAAAATGTACATAGTTATACCCAAGTGGGCTGCTGGGAGCTGTCAGTGTTGTCATCATGCCAATACTCCTTCCACAAAGCGGACTCGCCGTTCCCGCAGCGTCAGAAATAGATGTCGCTGAGGGCCCGCATGGTAGCAGTGGGGCTTCCTCGCGGCTAGGCTCGCCGCATAACATCAAACACCAGAGTTGCCTCGATAGAAGAAGCCACACCACGGCAAGTTGAACCTTTATTTGCAGAATGCAGGAAAACAAAGCTGCTGCTCCCGCGCAAAATGTCTTTAGCCAAACGCGTTTCGGGCGTGTTGTCGCCCTTGGTCACTGGCAGAGGGGGAGAAGGCAGCGAACACATCACCTGCGCTGATTTAAATGTCCCGCCCCAGTGGGCGTATGCGCAACTTGCATGCTGGTAGTTGTAGTGCAATGTTCAATATGTACCCAAATGGGTCGCATGCCTGGCCCCTAAAAATGTACATAGTTATACCCAAGTGGGCTGCTGGGAGCTGTCAGTGTTGTCATCATGCCAATACTCCTTCCACAAAGCGGACTCGCCGTTCCCGCACCGTCAGAAATAGATGTCGCTGAGGGCCCGCATGGTAGCAGTGGGGCTTCCTCGCGGCTAGGCTCGCCGCATAACATCAAACACCAGAGTTGCCTCGATAGAAGAAGCCACACCACGGCAAGTTGAACCTTTATTTGCAGAATGCAGGAAAACAAAGCTGCTGCTCCCGCGCAAAATGTCTTTAGCCAAACGCGTTTCGGGCGTGTTGTCGCTCTTGGTCACTGGCAGAGGGGGAGAAGGCAGCGAACACATCACCTGCGCTGATTTAAATGTCCCGCCCCAGTGGGCGTATGCGCAACTTGCATACTGGTAGTTGTAGTGCAATGTTCAATATGTACCCAAATGGGTCGCATGCCTGGCTCCTAAAAATGTACATACTTATACCCAAGTGGGCTGCTGGGAGCTGTCAGTGTTGTCATCATGCCAATACTCCTTCCACAAAGCGGACTCGCCGTTCCCGCAGCGTCAGTAATAGATGTCGCTGAGGGCCCGCATGGTAGCAGTGGGGCTTCCTCGCGGCTAGGCTCGCCGCATAACATCAAACACCAGAGTTGCCTCGATAGAAGAAGCCACACCACGGCAAGTTGAACCTTTATTTGCAGAATGCAGGAAAACAAAGCTGCTGCTCCCGCGCAAAATGTCTTTAGCCAAACGCGTTTCGGGCGTGTTGTCGCCCTTGGTCACTGGCAGAGGGGGAGAAGGCAGCGAACACATCACCTGCGCTGATTTAAATGTCCCGCCCCAGTGGGCGTATGCGCAACTTGCATGCTGGTAGTTGTAGTGCAATGTTCAATATGTACCCAAATGGGTCGCATGCCTGGCCCCTAAAAATGTACATAGTTATACCCAAGTGGGCTGCTGGGAGCTGTCAGTGTTGTCATCATGCCAATACTCCTTCCACAAAGCGGACTCGCCGTTCCCGCAGCGTCAGAAATAGATGTCGCTGAGGGCCCGCATGGTAGCAGTGGGGCTTCCTCGCGGCTAGGCTCGCCGCATAACATCAAACACCAGAGTTGCCTCGATAGAAGAAGCCACACCACGGCAAGTTGAACCTTTATTTGCAGAATGCAGGAAAACAAAGCTGCTGCTCCCGCGCAAAATGTCTTTAGCCAAACGCGTTTCGGGCGTGTTGTCGCCCTTGGTCACTGGCAGAGGGGGAGAAGGCAGCGAACACATCACCTGCGCTGATTTAAATGTCCCGCCCCAGTGGGCGTATGCGCAACTTGCATGCTGGTAGTTGTAGTGCAATGTTCAATATGTACCCAAATGGGTCGCATGCCTGGCTCCTAAAAATGTACATACTTATACCCAAGTGGGCTGCTGGGAGCTGTCAGTGTTGTCATCATGCCAATACTCCTTCCACAAAGCGGACTCGCCGTTCCCGCAGCGTCAGAAATAGATGTCGCTGAGGGCCCGCATGGTAGCAGTGGGGCTTCCTCGCGGCTAGGCTCGCCGCATAACATCAAACACCAGAGTTGCCTCGATAGAAGAAGCCACACCACGGCAAGTTGAACCTTTATTTGCAGAATGCAGGAAAACAAAGCTGCTGCTCCCGCGCAAAATGTCTTTAGCCAAACGCGTTTCGGGCGTGTTGTCGCCCTTGGTCACTGGCAGAGGGGGAGAAGGCAGCGAACACATCACCTGCGCTGATTTAAATGTCCCGCCCCAGTGGGCGTATGCGCAACTTGCATGCTGGTAGTTGTAGTGCAATGTTCAATATGTACCCAAATGGGTCGCATGCCTGGCCCCTAAAAATGTACATAGTTATACCCAAGTGGGCTGCTGGGAGCTGTCAGTGTTGTCATCATGCCAATACTCCTTCCACAAAGCGGACTCGCCGTTCCCGCAGCGTCAGAAATAGATGTCGCTGAGGGCCCGCATGGTAGCAGTGGGGCTTCCTCGCGGCTAGGCTCGCCGCATAACATCAAACACCAGAGTTGCCTCGATAGAAGAAGCCACACCACGGCAAGTTGAACCTTTATTTGCAGAATGCAGGAAAACAAAGCTGCTGCTCCCGCGCAAAATGTCTTTAGCCAAACGCGTTTCGGGCGTGTTGTCGCCCTTGGTCACTGGCAGAGGGGGAGAAGGCAGCGAACACATCACCTGCGCTGATTTAAATGTCCCGCCCCAGTGGGCGTATGCGCAACTTGCATGCTGGTAGTTGTAGTGCAATGTTCAATATGTACCCAAATGGGTCGCATGCCTGGCCCCTAAAAATGTACATAGTTATACCCAAGTGGGCTGCTGGGAGCTGTCAGTGTTGTCATCATGCCAATACTCCTTCCACAAAGCGGACTCGCCGTTCCCGCAGCGTCAGAAATAGATGTCGCTGAGGGCCCGCATGGTAGCAGTGGGGCTTCCTCGCGGCTAGGCTCGCCGCATAACATCAAACACCAGAGTTGCCTCGATAGAAGAAGCCACACCACGGCAAGTTGAACCTTTATTTGCAGAATGCAGGAAAACAAAGCTGCTGCTCCCGCGCAAAATGTCTTTAGCCAAACGCGTTTCGGGCGTGTTGTCGCTCTTGGTCACTGGCAGAGGGGGAGAAGGCAGCGAACACATCACCTGCGCTGATTTAAATGTCCCGCCCCAGTGGGCGTATGCGCAACTTGCATACTGGTAGTTGTAGTGCAATGTTCAATATGTACCCAAATGGGTCGCATGCCTGGCTCCTAAAAATGTACATAGTTATACCCAAGTGGGCTGCTGGGAGCTGTCAGTGTTGTCATCATGCCAATACTCCTTCCACAAAGCGGACTCGCCGTTCCCGCAGCGTCAGAAATAGATGTCGCTGAGGGCCCGCATGGTAGCAGTGGGGCTTCCTCGCGGCTAGGCTCGCCGCATAACATCAAACACCAGAGTTGCCTCGATAGAAGAAGCCACACCACGGCAAGTTGAACCTTTATTTGCAGAATGCAGGAAAACAAAGCTGCTGCTCCCGCGCAAAATGTCTTTAGCCAAACGCGTTTCGGGCGTGTTGTCGCCCTTGGTCACTGGCAGAGGGGGAGAAGGCAGCGAACACATCACCTGCGCTGATTTAAATGTCCCGCCCCAGTGGGCGTATGCGCAACTTGCATGCTGGTAGTTGTAGTGCAATGTTCAATATGTACCCAAATGGGTCGCATGCCTGGCCCCTAAAAATGTACATAGTTATACCCAAGTGGGCTGCTGGGAGCTGTCAGTGTTGTCATCATGCCAATACTCCTTCCACAAAGCGGACTCGCCGTTCCCGCAGCGTCAGAAATAGATGTCGCTGAGGGCCCGCATGGTAGCAGTGGGGCTTCCTCGCGGCTAGGCTCGCCGCATAACATCAAACACCAGAGTTGCCTCGATAGAAGAAGCCACACCACGGCAAGTTGAACCTTTATTTGCAGAATGCAGGAAAACAAAGCTGCTGCTCCCGCGCAAAATGTCTTTAGCCAAACGCGTTTCGGGCGTGTTGTCGCCCTTGGTCACTGGCAGAGGGGGAGAAGGCAGCGAACACATCACCTGCGCTGATTTAAATGTCCCGCCCCAGTGGGCGTATGCGCAACTTGCATGCTGGTAGTTGTAGTGCAATGTTCAATATGTACCCAAATGGGTCGCATGCCTGGCCCCTAAAAATGTACATAGTTATACCCAAGTGGGCTGCTGGGAGCTGTCAGTGTTGTCATCATGCCAATACTCCTTCCACAAAGCGGACTCGCCGTTCCCGCAGCGTCAGAAATAGATGTCGCTGAGGGCCCGCATGGTAGCAGTGGGGCTTCCTCGCGGCTAGGCTCGCCGCATAACATCAAACACCAGAGTTGCCTCGATAGAAGAAGCCACACCACGGCAAGTTGAACCTTTATTTGCAGAATGCAGGAAAACAAAGCTGCTGCTCCCGCGCAAAATGTCTTTAGCCAAACGCGTTTCGGGCGTGTTGTCGCTCTTGGTCACTGGCAGAGGGGGAGAAGGCAGCGAACACATCACCTGCGCTGATTTAAATGTCCCGCCCCAGTGGGCGTATGCGCAACTTGCATACTGGTAGTTGTAGTGCAATGTTCAATATGTACCCAAATGGGTCGCATGCCTGGCTCCTAAAAATGTACATACTTATACCCAAGTGGGCTGCTGGGAGCTGTCAGTGTTGTCATCATGCCAATACTCCTTCCACAAAGCGGACTCGCCGTTCCCGCAGCGTCAGAAATAGATGTCGCTGAGGGCCCGCATGGTAGCAGTGGGGCTTCCTCGCGGCTAGGCTCGCCGCATAACATCAAACACCAGAGTTGCCTCGATAGAAGAAGCCACACCACGGCAAGTTGAACCTTTATTTGCAGAATGCAGGAAAACAAAGCTGCTGCTCCCGCGCAAAATGTCTTTAGCCAAACGCGTTTCGGGCGTGTTGTCGCCCTTGGTCACTGGCAGAGGGGGAGAAGGCAGCGAACACATCACCTGCGCTGATTTAAATGTCCCGCCCCAGTGGGCGTATGCGCAACTTGCATGCTGGTAGTTGTAGTGCAATGTTCAATATGTACCCAAATGGGTCGCATGCCTGGCCCCTAAAAATGTACATAGTTATACCCAAGTGGGCTGCTGGGAGCTGTCAGTGTTGTCATCATGCCAATACTCCTTCCACAAAGCGGACTCGCCGTTCCCGCAGCGTCAGAAATAGATGTCGCTGAGGGCCCGCATGGTAGCAGTGGGGCTTCCTCGCGGCTAGGCTCGCCGCATAACATCAAACACCAGAGTTGCCTCGATAGAAGAAGCCACACCACGGCAAGTTGAACCTTTATTTGCAGAATGCAGGAAAACAAAGCTGCTGCTCCCGCGCAAAATGTCTTTAGCCAAACGCGTTTCGGGCGTGTTGTCGCCCTTGGTCACTGGCAGAGGGGGAGAAGGCAGCGAACACATCACCTGCGCTGATTTAAATGTCCCGCCCCAGTGGGCGTATGCGCAACTTGCATGCTGGTAGTTGTAGTGCAATGTTCAATATGTACCCAAATTTGTCGCATGCCTGGCCCCTAAAAATGTAGATAGTTATACCCAAGTGGGCTGCTGGGAGCTGTCAGTGTTGTCATCATGCCAATACTCCTTCCACAAAGCGGACTCGCCGTTCCCGCAGCGTCAGAAATAGATGTCGCCGAGGGCCCGCATGGTAGCAGTGGGGCTTCCTCGCGGCTAGGCTCGCCGCATAACATCAAACACCAGAGTTGCCTCGATAGAAGAAGCCACACCACGGCAAGTTGAACCTTTATTTGCAGAATGCAGGAAAACAAAGCTGCTGCTCCCGCGCAAAATGTCTTTAGCCAAACGCGTTTCGGGCGTGTTGTCGCCCTTGGTCACTGGCAGAGGGGGAGAAGGCAGCGAACACATCACCTGCGCTGATTTAAATGTCCCGCCCCAGTGGGCGTATGCGCAACTTGCATGCTGGTAGTTGTAGTGCAATGTTCAATATGTACCCAAATGGGTCGCATGCCTGGCCCCTAAAAATGTACATAGTTATACCCAAGTGGGCTGCTGGGAGCTGTCAGTGTTGTCATCATGCCAATACTCCTTCCACAAAGCGGACTCGCCATTCCCTCAGCGTCAGAAATAGATGTCGCTGAGGGCCCGCATGGTAGCAGTGGGGCTTCCTCGCGGCTAGGCTCGCCGCATAACATCAAACACCAGAGTTGCCTCGATAAAAGAAGCCACACCACGGCAAGTTGAACCTTTATTTGCAGAATGCAGGAAAACAAAGCTGCTGCTCCCGCGCAAAATGTCTTTAGCCAAACGCGTTTCGGGCGTGTTGTCGCCCTTGGTCACTGGCAGAGGGGGAGAAGGCAGCGAACACATCACCTGCGCTTATTTAAATGTCCCGCCCCAGTGGGCGTATGCGCAACTTGCATGCTGGTAGTTGTAGTGCAATGTTCAATATGTACCCAAATGGGTCGCATGCCTGGCCCCTAAAAATGTACATAGTTATACCCAAGTGGGCTGCTGGGAGCTTTGTGGAAGGAGTATTGGCATGATGACAACACTGACAGCTCCCAGCAGCCCACTTGGGCCTACAATTCTGATTCCAACAACATCAGCAAAATCTTGGCCAAGAATTGGGACATTTTGAAATGTGTTCATACCATTGGCAAACTCATGTCTGAAAGGCCCACTATAACATACAGGAAGGGCAAAAGCATCAGGCACATGTTGGTTCGCAGTGATGTCACCATCTATCCCAACAGACATGAACATGGTCTGCAGGGATTTTTTCCTTGCGGACACTGTAAAGCATGCAAGAACAGATGTTTGTCAAGAACATCTCTTACAACGGTGTCACCAAAGAAATTGCACAATTTCTCACTTGTAGCACCACTTTTGTTATTTATGTCATCGAGTGCCCATGCAAACTTTGGTACATTGGGAGTACTACCCTGTTGGCCAAGAAACGTGTATTAGAACACTATCGAGCGATCACACACAATGACGACATGTATCCTGTGGCTCGTCACTTCAGGGATACACACTTCTCGAATCCTGCCCTTTTGAGATTCTTTGTCCTTGAACAGATCACCAACAATCCTAGGGGTGGTAACAGGGTACTAAAACTGAGACAAAGAGAATCTAAGTACATTGTGGACTTCCAGACCAAGGTACCTGGTGGGTTGAATCAGGACGAGCATCTGGCAATACATCTCAGGGATTAGTGTATTTCCTACCCTCCCCTGTAGATTAGTCATTTATGTACATTGCTTTGTTCTCCTTGTCTTTCTAGTCTCCACCCCCCCCCCTTTATACCCACCTTACCCCCCCTTCCTTCCCCTCCCCTCCCCTCTCCCTCACGCCTTATCTCTGCATAGTTGCTATGTATTTGTGACATATGCCTTTAACGTGTGACGCATGATCTCTCTCCATGTAGCAGTTATATGCTTTTGTGAAGATTAGCATGTAGTTGATTCGTATGCATTTACATTTTCATTTTCTTTTAATTTTTCTATTTTTCTCTATTTGCAGGAGGAAAGGAAGGGGCCCAGACACTGGCACGTTCACCTCACGGGCAACCTACCCTTTTCCCCTTCTTCTCACTGAGCACCATGGCTGGAAGGCTTGCGAGAGCATGTTGGAAGTACCATTTGGCACTTGCCATTGTACACACTTCTAAGTTTTTTGAATTAGTCATTATATGATGTTTTGTGTTGTGGTTCGATACTCTATACGCATTGGCATGTAGAGAAAAGTACTGGCTTGCAAGACGTGGCACCACTGATTATCATTGAATGCATATTTTATGCACATACCCTTCTCCTTCTCCTCTTTTTTTTGTTTGTTGTGTCTCGGGGTGCCGTTACCATTATATGTTGAGCTGTGCAGTGTACTCTACCTTACGAACATTGTGCATCCCATGCATGTGTGGGTTTCATGGTTGGCTGGCATTAGTTCTGCCAGTTTCTTTGCCTTTGACATGATCATTTTACGGTCTAGTAAAGTCTGATTTGGCAGCACTTGCTTATTTGTCTGGCTACACCATGCAGTATGTCACCACTAGTATGTGTGGGCCTTTATGCTCTAGTCTTGACTTCTGCGTCTTTTGGATTACCACCGTGTATTTTACTTTATATTTCTTAGCCTCTTGATAAGACGCATTACATTGCACAGTAAATCCAGCATCATAAGATGTCTGCCGAATTTATCCTTGGACAGGTAACATGCTTATATGTGCAATACCACTGGGTAATTTACCTGTCAGTAAATTTTTGACTTGTCACTTGACATTAAATGCGTGAATATAACTCATACCATGATGCATACATACGCGTTACAGTGCATAGTCTATTTAGCATCATGAGATGTCTGCCGATTTTATCCCAGGACAGGTAACATGCTCACATGTGCAATACCACTGGATAATCTACCCGCCAGTACTTTCTTGACTTATCACTTGACGCTACATGCGAGAATATAACTCATATCATGATGTAAATATACAGTGACATTCACTTCAACCACACACATTGGTACAATTTCAACCATTCCAAGATGTCTGCCATTGTAACACTTCAAGACAGTTGTTGTCCTTTGTCAATTTCTTGCTTTCTGAAACTTTATCAGCCATGTGTTTGTTAATGCACTAGCAAGGCTTCTCTGTAAGTCGAAACGCGTCGTAATTAAACACCCTTGGATCCTTTGGAGTGTCCTGTTTTCCGTTTACTGAGAGCGTACTACCATTGACTTTTCTGCAATTCGATTTCACTACCGGCGTGCTCCGCCGGTGTATGCGCCACCTTCCTGGGGTCCCTGACTGTCGGCAGGAGCAACTTCGTGGGTAATATATATGTATATATATATATATATATTAAAGCTCCAAAGTGCCCACAGGCAAGGTTGCACTCATCCAGCAGCACTACGATTCCAAGCGGGTAGAAGACATCACCGCATGCCGGTCTGCAGCCCTCATGTCTCGATTTAAAGCCTGAGGCGTTTCTGAGCCTGCGCTCGTCTTCAGAGGCTCGACTTGAGTTTGGCGCTTTGACACTCCCACTATTTAAACCATAAACGCCCAGGATTGGGCAAACTCCAATGAGTTTGAATGCACTGCATTGTTGGACTAATAGTCCGTGTCATTTCCCTGTATGGGTGCGTCTCATTCTGCCATTTCAAAAGCCCTGGATGGGTCCCGGGATGCAGGTGTCCATAAATCCCTTGGCTGCTGCTTCACTATAGAGGCACGGCGAGTTCCGTCCCCCGTGACCCCCATTGTTCTCGGGGTGGTGCAGACCTTCGCGGCTGGGCTGCCGCGTGTCAATTAAAGCTCCAAAGTGCCCACAGGCAAGGTTGCACTCATCCAGCAGCACTACGATTCATTCGGCCCAACTCCCCAGGCCAATTTTGGTCTCAGGGACCCCATCCCCTGGGACCCGGCCATTTTTGTAGATTTTTAATGTAATTTTCAAGGGGGGGACCAAGCCACTTCCCTCCCCCAGGCCGATTTTGGCCCTGGGGACCCTATCCCCCAGGGGCCAAGCCATTATTTTAGTTTTTATATTTAATTTTCAAGGGAGTGGAGCTGAGCCGCCCCTCTCCCCAAGGCCAGTCTCTGCCCCAGGAACCCCATCCCGTGGGGCCTGGCCATTTTTAATTCAAAGTAAAACAAAGGGAGTGGGGCTGAGCGGTCCCCTCGGGCCATTTTCGGCCCCATCCCTAGGGGCGTGGGCATGTCGTTGGGGACGGCGGTGGGGGGAGCCTCAAGGCCCCTGCGGTCCCTGCCGGCTCCTGGCCTCCTGCGGGAGTCGCCATTACTTTTGGGAAGAGGGAGCTGCAAACATGCAGCTCCCTCAGCACAAAAGCAATTCTGCTCTGCTTCAAGGAAGCAAGAGCATTTTTCCTGCTCTTGGTTCCATGAAGCGGACCATAGTTTGCTATGGCTCCCGCCAAGCCACAGCAAACTGTAAAATTCCAGGGGTGGGTACCCCCAGACATTGCTGGAACCAGCCGGGGTGGGGGGCGGCCCCCAGGCCCATTTATGGCTCCACAAGGGGGGCAGCGTGGCCCCCCTCCAACAATATTTAAGCCACGGAGAGGTGGTGGTCCCCAGAGCTGTGTGGGGAAGCTTGAGCCTCCCCACACTTTAGTTTTAAATATAGCCTAGGGAGGGGGCAGTCCCCGGGGCCTTAGGGGACTGCCCCCTCGCATTTGTTCATTGCCCGTGGGACCTGGCCCACCCTGGGGCTTATAGTAAACGAACCATGCTTCGTATTTAAAAAAAATGTGGGCTGTATTCGCTAATCCACTGCAAATCCCGCGAAAAATAAAAATGCTTTTTCATGTCCTAGGGGTCCCTGTGGAATCCCCTGAGCAGGCCTAGGGGTTCAGGGTGTTTCTACCCTGACCCCTTTTCTTGTTTTTTCTTGCTTTTTACCTTTCTTCTTGTGACTTGGTACAACCATGTCACATGGCTCTGTGTCCCCCGTTGTATATCTGAGAAATGTTTAAATTTCTCAGGAACCACTGAACGGATTTACACCATTTAACAAAAAGAGTGCTGCCCAAAACCAAGAGCAAACTTTTTGACAAATTTGGATAAACACTTTAAACATGACGATGTCGAAGTGGAATATTCTGCTAAACTAGTTTCTGTTAATTTATGTCTGAAAAGGAATTATTTCCCGAAATAATGCTGCAAAATTTCCATTTTTGTGTCTCTGCCCCAGGAACCCCATCCCGTGGGGCCTGGCCATTTTTAATTCAAAGTAAAACAAAGGGAGTGGGGCTGAGCGGTCCCCTCGGGCCATTTTCGGCCCCATCCCTAGGGGCGTGGGCATGTCGTTGGGGACGGCGGTGGGGGGGGCCTCAAGGCCCCTGCGGTCCCTGCCGGCTCCTGGCCTCCTGCGGGAGTCGCCATTACTTTTGGGAAGAGGGAGCTGCAAACATGCAGCTCCCTCAGCACAAAAGCAATTCTGCTCTGCTTCAAGGAAGCAAGAGCATTTTTCCTGCTCTTGGTTCCATGAAGCGGACCATAGTTTGCTATGGCTCCCGCCAAGCCACAGCAAAACTGTAAAATTCCAGGGGTGGGTACCCCCAGACATTGCTGGAACCAGCCGGGGTGGGGGGCGGCCCCCAGGCCCATTTATGGCTCCACAAGGGGGGCAGCGTGGCCCCCCTCCAACAATATTTAAGCCACGGAGAGGTGGTGGTCCCCAGAGCTGTGTGGGGAAGCTTGAGCCTCCCCACACTTTAGTTTTAAATATAGCCTAGGGAGGGGGCAGTCCCCGGGGCTTTAGGGGACTGCCCCCTCGCATTTGTTCATTGCCCGTGGGACCTGGCCCACCCTGGGGCTTATAGTAAACGAACCATGCTTCGTATTTAAAAAAAATGTGGGCTGTATTCGCTAATCCACTGCAAATCCCGCGAAAAATAAAAATGCTTTTTCATGTCCTAGGGGTCCCTGTGGAATCCCCTGAGCAGGCCTAGGGGGTCAGGGTGTTTCTACCCTGACCCCTTTTCTTGTTTTTTCTTGCTTTTTACCTTTCTTCTTGTGACTTGGTACAACCATGTCACATGGCTCTGTGTCCCCCGTTGTATATCTGAGAAATGTTTAAATTTCTCAGGAACCACTGAACGGATTTACACCATTTAACAAAAAGAGTGCTGCCCAAAACCAAGAGCAAACTTTTTGACAAATTTGGATAAACACTTTAAACATGACGATGTCGAAGTGGAATATTCTGCTAAACTAGTTTCTGTTAATTTATGTCTGAAAAGGAATTATTTCCCGAAATAATGCTGCAAAATTTCCATTTTTGTGTTGCAAAATTTGCAAATCTATGCAGCAATATCCTGATTATTGCAGACAGTAGGACACAGTTTTCTGCAACAAGTTGATAAAAAGGTTTGGCAGTAAGCACTTTAAATCTACTAATTACCAATTTACAAATGTAGGCTGATAGACAAACTAAACATTGAAATCAGTCACTAGAACACGACCGACGTTGCTTTTTTGATGGACCATCCCAGTGCTTGGTACTAATGGACTGCATTGACTCAACTTCCTTGCACTCATCCATGGGAAGATCACCTTTTTTTCTGTCCATATGAAATCCACCCGCAGCTTGTGCTGCAGCCGGAAATGTGAGTCTGCGACCGCACTATGTGCGGTTGCATCATAACTCCAGTTTCGGACTGCCGACCCGAGTTTGGTCGGTTTCAAAACCGCAGGGATGTCAGTCGGAGGCATCTCCGACCGACATCCAAATTAGGGCCATAGTGTAGTTAAATTCTTGCAAGGAAATAACCCACTTGCGTATTCATGCTGGAATATTGTCAAGCCCCTTGTTGTTGAAAATCTCTACCAATGACTTGTGGTCAGTTTTTACAGTGAAATTACTTTCTCACTGGTAAAATTTTAATTCTTCAATAGCCCATTTGACCGCCAATGCCTCCTTTTCATGACACTATAATTCAACTCTGCTCCTATCAGACATCTCGACTCAAATGCAGTTGTTTTCTCCTCACTATCCACTTCTTGAATTAACACACCGTCTAAACCCTTTTGACTTGTATCTTTTGTTACACTATATGGATTACCTGGCATGAGCAATTCTTGCTTACAATCTCTTGTCCAAGAAAATTCACTTTTCTTCTTTGCCAGTTCTCTTATGCAATGAGTTGGTCTTTTCAGCCAAGTTATTAATAATACATGCATAGTCCTCAATCATTCCAAGAAGTAAAATAAAGAGATTCTACTTTACTTTAAGGGCATTCCAAGTTTACAACAATATCAACCAGTTCTTTTTTAGGGAAAACATCTTGTGCATTCACTCAATGACCCAAGAAATGAAATTTCTTCTCTGCCAAAGCAACTTTTTTTTCATCTCAATTTTAGACCATTTCTTTTCAAAATATCTAAAACCATTCTCACCATCTCTTCTTGTTCACCTTGATCTGATCCACAAATCAACATATCATCCTAATATTAGAGTGTTCTTGGAACATCTCTAAGAAGTTTAAACATGACCCTCGGAAAAACAGATGCTGCTGTTACTAATCCAATAGGCATTTTCAAGATTTTGAATGCATCCATTGGAGTGATGAATGCCGTATACTCCTAGGAGTCTAGATGTAATATAACCTGGTGATCATCCAAGACTAGGTCTAAGGATGTGAACAGACTTGCCCCTTCTAATGATGTCAGCATTTTACTAATGCTCAGTAATGGGAACTTATCTGTGCCATAACTATTGGAGACAACCATTCCGTTGCCTCCAGAGGAGTGATTACAACAGTCTCACAGAGTTTGTCTAGTTCATTCTGTACCTCTTGTTTTATAGATAAAGTTAATTTTAGGACCCTGGCTGTCACCAGGTTGGCTTTCTTTATTAATGTTATCTTATCTACATAGTTTTTTAGACATCTTAAATGTTCACTAAATACCTCTGGAATTGGTCTACAAAATGCATTGGTAGCTTTTCAATTTGTTTTATCTGTACTTGTGGAACAGCTTTATGATCTAAAATAACTCCCAACTGCTTCTGGTGCTGCTTCTGGTGTGGCCAACTCAAAATGTTATTGTCCAGCTATACTCTTTGAATTATTGTTGCTACAAAATAACCTAACATCTCTTGCCTTCATGTCCACCTGGTTTCACATCCATTTCTTTGAAATTCATATTTTTCTGAAACAAATTTTGATAAACATTTTTTGAAATAATGGATAATTTTGAACATGAATCAAACATCATTTGTACTTTTCTTCATTCGATGTTGACACATCTTTCTGGATTCCCTACTTGTTTCCTTTTAACCTGCAAAAGTATCTCATCACAAAATACAGCTTGAACGTCTGGTACTTATTTTTTTGACACCTTTACTTCTACAACAATTTGGAAAGTGTCCTTTTCTACCATATTTGTTGCAACGGCAGTGACAGCAGGACAACTTTTGCTATTAGTCATGTGACCATACTGACCACACCTAAAACACTGTCCTTTAAAAACGATTTATTTTCTTTTAGTTCCATTTTTTTCTTGCTCATTTTGTTTAACTAACATAACAGTATGTTTCTCAGCTGCTTTCATTTAATTTTATTCTTATTCTGAGACACATTTGACCGTATGCTCTACTCTTTTGGCAAAAATTATGACTTCATGTAAATCTGGTGCATTTTTTAAGCCAAAACTCTTCACAAATATTACCAAAGTTGCAACACGGTAAAAATTATCCTTAATCCTTTCTTCTGTCCAAGCCCCAAATTTGCAGGTAGCAGCTAATTTACGAAACACAGTGACATGCTCTTCCACTGTCTCAGTTTCTTCTTGCCTTCATTTTCTAAAATGTATCTTTCTAAAATTGTAGATACTTGGGCAAAAAATGTAAAACTAACTTTTTTAAGGAAACACATCATACTCACAAAGACCTCTTCCCACATCCCTCTCCAGTTCTAGTAAATTATCTAATATCTCCTGACCCTCTGACCCTAAACAATGCGGCAACAAAGCCGCCTTTCTTTGTACCCCCATGTTGGGACTACATACCCAGACATAGTTTTCAAAATTATTTTTCCACTTTGCCCATCTAAGGGGTGGATTACCCAGATTATTCCAAAAATATGGATGAGGCATTATATTTTGCATTTCAACCTCCATTGTGAACAACAGGCTATGAATTCAAGATAGTTGTGTGTGTCAAACCAATTTTGTTTTATTGTAATACAAGTAAATACGCTTCAGTATTTAGATTGAAAAATGTATAAAACACCTATACACCCTTATACTTATGTATATGCCCCATAAATATCAATGAAAACAGATTAACACTTTAGATATTACTGCAATTAAAACAGACATAATAACACTTTAGAGGAAATTTGGGAAAACGTGTCGCTGTCACTGTACATTTTAAATTGACAGGCTTGAAAATATCAAGGGGCTTATTTACAAGCCCCTTGCGCCACCTTTACGTCACTTTTCCCATGTTAAAAATGACGCAAAAGTGGTTGCAAGAGGTTTGTAAATAGGCCCCCAAATGTGGTGAGCCCATTAGAGAGTAAATATAACATTAACTTGCCACTCCTTCAAGAGAAACTTGGAAACTGTCAACCCGCTTTTGTTCACTGACACCGCCTTGCAGAAATACCTTCTGCAAACAACTCCTGAAAAGGACACTCTCTAAGCCCCTTCCATTAAACGGATGCATCAACAGGTCTCCACACATCTGAAACGGCTTCTCCCTGCTCTTTAGAGTTACCCAAAACACTTCTGTATGGTTAGCACTCCAGCTAATGTTGCTCCCAAGAAATAACAGACATGGTGTCTCTTCTGACGCCGCTCACATTACCGCAAAGTCTTTTCAATATTGAGCGCTCTTAGACTCGCTGGGTTCACCATATGTAGTTTAAAGGTCAGCGCTCCAGCTAACCTCCAATGCCAAATGCCCAATAAACCTCCAGTGCACACCAGAAAATCACATCGCTGCAGTTCCACTTCCAGGATATACCTCTGCACAGCGTCTAAAAACCCTCAGGACAAGTGTTTTAAAGTTACTTGCCAGGATTCATTCCTTAACCCACAGAGGACTTCCTAAGCTGCGCCAGTCTCCACAGAAATGGGTTAACACTTCGCGGGCTTCCTAAGCTGCGCAGATCTGCACAGAAGCGCGTTGGGGCATTTCAACACATAGACACTCGATGATATCCCATCCTGTTCGTCGTCAAATTGTGGTAAAGTCTTCTTGACTAACGATGCGTTGCCTAAAATTCAGAAGAGGGGATTTATTGTGTTAATGCCCCAGCCAGCACTTCTCAACTCCTCTAACTGTCACTCCTAGAATCCATTGATAAGGCACCTCATTACATTCTAGGTGCTACATCACTGGTCAAATGAAGAACAAAGAGTGCACGAGACACCACTAATCAGCTTGCCACAGATGAGTATACACCATCTCTGGTTGCCTCATTAAAACGGAGCCTATTGGTGGCATGCAAATATGGAAGGTATTGTAAATATGAGATAGATTTGAAATAGTAGTGGATCTCTCCTATTTCAAACTGATGGGTGGATTCACAACTGGAAAAACCTCATAGCAGAAAAAGAGGAAAGGCAGTATTAGGAGACAGTGTTTCAGTCAAACAACATTTGGAAAATCTTGATCAGAGGATTGTGGCATGAGTATGCATATGTGATATGCCACCCCACTGCCCTGCATATATCTCTGTGGTTCATGTTCCCAAACAACACAGCTGAAGCCACAGTGGGTGTAGAGTGTGAAGGACATCACCCATCCAAAACATTTCTATATTCTCAAGGTTCTGTTTTGCAGACACCCTGGAGTCTTCTGTGTCTGTTTGAGGATGTGCACTTAACTTCAACTGTATGCAACTAGGTCAGAGAGTTAGTCAAGTCATGTCCTTTTTTGTTTGGATCAGGCACATTATGGTCAATCTTGTGATGGTGTTAATATTTCCTACATGACGAGCAACTAAGCAGGAGTCTTGCACGAGAGAATTCGTGGAACTGAATGCCAACAGGGCAGAAAAGCTGGAGTTCTTTTGTCCCAAGCTAGGTGCTGCCTCAGTGATCAAGCTCTAAGGCGACAGAGAGGTCGCATATTTCGTGGATCTGTGTTATGGATCCGTGGTAGGAGTCTCGAACAATAGGTTTGATCAAGTTATAATGCTACAGAAGTAATACCTCCTGGAGCCTGTCTCTCACCACCCCATGCCTTTCTTCACATGCCCCATGAGTAACTCTGAATTGGGGGCAGGGGGTTTTAAATGAGTTTAACGTATTGAAGCTATGTATCTGTGAAGCTATGTATCTGTGAATTTTTCCTTATGCTTCAGTGCAGCTTAGGATGCTTGGCTTGTCCCATATTTCTTACAGGCTAGTCCAATTCTCATTTAGACAGCTTACTTTTTTCTCCTCCATTTTTGCCTACACTGAGCCAGAGTGGGACTTGGGGCTATATGTATCAAGCAAAATTGCTATCGCAAACGTCGAAATTCTCAGAATTTCGGCGTTTGCGATCGCAATTTTGCTAAGTGGTATGTATGAAGGCAAATCTGCATGCAAAATAAGGAATCGCAAAATTTGCGATTCCTTATTTTGCAATTGCATTTAAGGAATCGCAAATTTTGCAATTCCTTAAATGCAATGTAAGAAGCACCAAAAAAGTGGAATTTGGCCTTAAGGAATCGCAAATTACCACCAACTACAGGTTGGTGGTAATTTGCGATTTCTTTCAAAAATGCACATTTTTGCATTTTTCAAAGTGGCATGTGGTGCACACACATGGCATGTATGTGCGCCAAATGTGCACCCATGCTCATTTCAGGGGTGCAACAGGGTGTCCTTTTGACACCCTGGCACACTTGAAATTGCATTCTCAATTTGCGATTCTCTAATTAAGAATCGCAAATTGAGAATGTCTTCCCATTCATTCCTATGGGCCACTAGGCCCATAGGAATGAATAGGGAGGTATTCCTTAATTGCGAATTGCAATTTGCAATTTGCAATTAAGGAATATGTAGGATTCGCAAAATGTACTGCAAATCCTACATACATAGCGTTTTGCGATCCTCAAATAGCGATTCCCAAAAATTCGCTATTTGAGAATCACAAAACCTAACATTGATACATATGGCCCTTGCTCATTAATGAGAAAGAGGCGGCCTGAAAATGGTCTTGCTTTGATTTGTATGCATAAAATTCCCTTTGTAGGATACTGGCTCAGTTTCCCAGTGCAACCGCTCAGATTCTCCAGAGCAGGGAGAGGGTTGACCCAAAGCAATTGGCCAATAGAGGAAGAAGCATTCAACCACCAGTGTAACAAGCCTCTATTGGCTCCCGGAAGACAAGTCTTGCCCAAGACCTGGGGTAAAATGGTTGACTTGGGCAATTGCCCTCAAATAAAGAATTGGACTGACCCAACAGTTCGATGGCATCTTTGCCATGCAGGAAGCTGGAGTCTCTCACGGGCCTTCACCCTGTGATTTGTTTTGAACCTTAGAGATTTATAGTCCAAATGTACTAATATTTTGTGTTGGGGTTACATTCTTTTATGGTGCAGTCCTGACGCAACACCTACTTTGGGATTTCCCAAGCTACAGCCCTATTTGCTTGGCATTGTAAACAAAAACAAAGCAGTGCAATGCAGTGCATAACGCTACCATGTGTGCTAATGCATTGGTGACGCGTTACATAGGTGTAGTATGTGCTTTCCCAGACATCCACCCATGTATTTTGATAAAAACCCACTTTTACTACAGGCCCTTAACACGGATTTGCATCAAAATGGTGTGACTACCTGAGACTGGCGTAATGAGGAGAAATATCATTATTTCTACGTGTTCCTTCCTCTTTGCACGTGTGCTGCATTCCGCAGCAAACATACAAAGGCAAATACGCTTCTAAGAATACTTTTTGAGCAGAATGGTATCCCTTCCTGCACAAAATCCATTCTGACCACAACGGTGCTGGGCAGTCGCAAGTGTGCCAGCACTAGAAGAGAGTAGAACTGCGCCATATCTTTGTAAATATGGAGCCGTCCTGCTCTCTCGCTTTCACACAACCCAGTGCAGCAGCTTCCTTTGAAATGTTCGTTAATATGTCCCTATAGCTGACAGAAACAATGATTTGGCACTGAGTGAAAGGTGACCATGGAAACGGAATGTACATATATCATTTAATAGCATAATTCGTGGTATCCTGCTTAGTATGTGAGCAAAATGTTTCCTGTGAATTGACGGTTTGTAATTCATACCACTGAGCTACATGTTATGCACAAATCTCAATATAAGGGCCATCATTTGGAGATGGTCGGAAGTGCAGAAAACTTGGGTTATCTCGGCATAAGACAATTTGTGTTAATTTCTAGGGGTGGGTGGAACTCGCAGAGTTTCACTCTGCGGAGTTCTGCAGAGTTACTGAAAAACGCTGCAAGATTCCCCTGTACTTTGCCAACGCGTGTAAAATATGCAGCTCGAATTGCTCGCACTGCAATTTAGTACCAGTAGCATAAGCAGCGCTGAGAATCAGCGGAAACAGCACAATGCATTTGCAAGAGTGCACGGCCATTCAAGATTATTTTGCTGCCCCTCGAATAGAAAATCTATTTTAGGGGCAGCAAATCTACTTGAATAGCACACCTCTGTCCGTGACCTCTTGCGAGCGCCAGCTAACGCCCATGTTAGAAAATCATGCTAGGGGATGCCAAATCTCACTCGAGCTCACAAGCTCTCATATTCTGGAGCCTCGCACGAGAAAAATACCACCATGTGGTGACTGACCAAATTTGGCCTGGACTTCACTTTAAGGAGTGGCGTGGAGTGTCCAATATTCCGCCAATTCCACGGGCAGAACAGGAACATTCTGCCCACCACTACCCATTTCATACTGTTTTATGCTTCACACTGATGTGCTCTTACTGTATAATTGTAATGCCATAATACTAGAATATGTCAAACGAAAGGCATGCCCATTAAAACTAGCATAATCTGATGCAAAAGACAAAACTAGCGGAATAAGATGGTAGTATTTTGTTAATATTCATATACACTTATTACAAGCTGCAAAGTCTGTGCCCTCTTTGCACTTTTGCTAATTATGAGTCGGACGTTTCTTAGCCGATTCATAAAAGCACCTATGAGTACTCCTGTCTTACTACTTTCTGTACTCATATATGCTTTTGTGAATCATCCCAAATGTTTCCCAAAGTTATTCCCTTTTAAAAAGGTTCAATTGCTGTTATACCTAGGGGCCACATGCATGAACATTTAGAGCCATATTTATGACCAGGTTTGCGTCGCTCTTGACCCACGCAACATGGTGCAACGCAAAGCCACTTTGCATGGCTTTGAGAGGCTCCAAAAATATGGAGTAACGCAATGCAGCACAAATCACTGCTTTGCTTTACTCTGCCCTAGGTATGCGTTCCATGGGCGTTGCATGGGTGTTCCCATGCAACACCCATGGTTTTTGACGCATTCCCAGATTTACAAGACCTTTTAAACCAGGGAATGAGCCAAAAAGATACTCCTCCCCAAGGGAGGCGTATCACGGAGAAGTATGTTTATTTTTTCCATTCTATGTGTGCTGCATTCATAGAAAGAGGAAAAAACCTCTCATGGTTTTTTATGCGCTGGAAGGTGCCCCTTCCTGCACAAAACCAATCCTGCCTACAACACAGGCACCCTTGCACCATAGTAAAGGGTGCCTGCGCTGGCGTTAGGCTGCCAAAATGGAGCTAGCACAAGGGAAATGGACAAGAATATGCCTTATTGGATAAATACGGCACATTCCTGCCCTCTTCCTGTGACGCGGGGCAATACAACAAGGTGACTTGCTGCGCTGCCCTGTGCCACTAACGTCGTAAATATAGTCCTTAGTGATTTGGTACCCAGTCGCAATCTGGTTACAACTACTAAAATAGGTATTTCATATGGAGGGAAGGCCTTTTGTCGCAATTTTATGCGAAGCAACAAAAGTCCAAATCGCAATTTTTATTACTCCAAATAGAGATTCTTCATTAGGGATTCTCCAATAGTGATTCAGTATTTCGATGTATGAAGTATTTGCAAATTGCAACTATTCGCAGAATGATTTTGCAAGTGCAATTTAGCACCAAAAGAATCTGCTGCTAGTCAGGTGCAACCTGCATCACAATGCCGACTGTGTATATGATGGCGAGGAAGATGCTAATGCTGGCTGGTCTGAAGATGAGGCGGAGCAGAAGACAGGAAAGGATTACCCTTTTTGAACAAACTGAGGAGGATATTTTGATAAATATAGGCTTAGTAGTCAGGTTATTTTAGCCTTTACAGCCCAAGTTAAACCCCTCCAAGAAAGAAGTACAGATAGAAGTGATACTATACCAACTCATGTGCAAATACTCTCTTACCATCATCTGTTAGGTTTCGAAAGTTAACAGGGAATAATTGAATTGCACGTGGTGCATCCCAGAGTGCTTTATCTGTTTTTTAAAGGTTTTTGGATGTTATGTTGGGAAAAATAAATCAGCGTATATTTTCATACCATACAACAGGAATTAACACAGAAAAAATATATATTTTACATTATTTACCAATTCCCACATGTTATTGGATGTGATGTGTAGATGAGACTTGTGTTGTAATATGCCTGTCATCTGCAAAATGAGTATTTCCGAATAGGAGAAATACTCCCTCATCAAATATACAGGTTGTGTTGATGCATTGTGTATTATTACAGACCTTGTTGTCTTCTCCGTGTGCCTCTTCAGTGAGCATCACCAATTCCTTTTCCCTGAATTTGAGCTTTCTCTCTCCACTATCCTTTTCAGCCCCCTTTAGTGACATGATGGTAAACAGATTCTGGGGGCAATTTACTAAATTCTCACACGACGCAGCACAGGCAGTCGAAAATGCAGCCCAGTGTTTCGTGAGAATGGGAGAGCAGGACAGTGCCATATCTATAGAAATATGCCCTCTCCTCCTCCTCTCTCTAGGGTGTGGCACAATCAGGCTGGCCAGTGTCACACACACACCTTTGCACCAAAGTGGAAAGGTGTCTACATGAGTCTAGCAAGGGATTTCCGCTGGAAGGATACCCTTCTGGTACAAAATACTATGCTTAGAATAACTTTAAACCTTTTCCTACTTTGTACGTGTAGCGCACAGTGCAGCATCTACGCAAAGTTTAAAAAGAGAGGAGAAATAAAAAAATTCTCCTTGATAGGCACTTTTTTGGGAATGCGAAACCCTTTATACTTTCTTTAGTAGATAGGATTTACTGATTAAAAACCATGGTTAGTTGCAGGGGAAGGCCCATGCACCACCCATGGAACGCACCATTCGCGTTAAGTAACGCAAAACAGAGCTAGGAGCTGCTTCGTGCTACTTTCAAAATGAATTTTCAGCACTAAAACAAGGTTTGTGCTGGAAAGTAAATTGAAAAAAAAACATTTTGCATTGATTTGTGTCACTTTTGTGATGCAAACATGATACAAAATCTTAATAAATATACCCCTCAATTTAACCCAAAAATCCTTTAGTAGTTTGGTCTGAACTTCATGCCTGCCTTCCTCTGGGGTGCACAGAGCATGTGTTAAATACACTTCCGCATTGTGAGGTCATCTTGCAGTACATGAATGAGACTTTCACAATTCGCTAATGCATTCACAATTCACTGACAGTATTTGGGTATCATTGAATTGCAAATTGGAATCATGCCAAATCGCAAATTGGGAAAGTGACAGAGTGGTACCTCACGGATCCCAAATTGCTACTGACATTTCATTGCAATTTGCAATTCTGCATTTTTGAGCTTCATACATCTGGCCCTAGGTTTGTTAACCGGATTACCAATTTGCTATATTGTTTCCAATGTAGAGAGAATGAGGGCCAGTGTTCAACTCACTGAGATATTTATCAGGTTAACAAACATAGGGCCATGTGGGTGGGGCCTCCGGGACAATCTCCTTGCCCCCCCACCCCCTTAGTGGGAAATCACTACAACACTAAAAGCGGTTTACTCTTCTTTTTTTTATTACTCGCGGTATGTTACTTCACATAGGGCAAGAGGTTTTCTATACCATGAACAGTGGGAACAACTAGTTTGTCGCTTTTAGGGTCCACAACTGAGGGCTTCTTTGGTTCTCCTGGTCCCAGGTTCCTTCTCACAGTCAGGCAAGTGTTGACCCAGAAAGCAAAAACAAAGAAAAGAGGTCTCAGACTACTGTTTTCTCTCACAGGCCTAAAACATAGGGGAAGGGAAAAAACGTGCACCGTCACCAGAGCCGAATGTGTGTGGCGTGTCTAGTGCTCAGGGAACAATAGTGCTCTCTCACTGGTGCCCCTTTAGGCTTGCCCACAGCCCCTTAACCAGCCCAGAGCATGCACCCGGCACTTGCCTGCTCCCACGACCTTCCTGGACCGTGGTGATGGGAGACCCAGCCTCCTCGCCGTTGGGGAGAACAGTGGTCCCGAGGGCAATGCTCCTTGAGCGGTCGTGCTCTTTTCCTTCTTCCACCCGACCGGTGTATAGGCCCCGCGTTGTCCGTCCTACGCTGACGAAGCCAACGTCTTCCTCCTTCGGGTTCGCGTTCTTCGCTCTCCGTTCGTCCTCTCCTTCGGGTCGCTTGGCGTCCTCCTCTCCCGCAAACCACTCCGAAACAGCTGACACTTCTTTCGGACGCCACCAGTCTTTTTCAACGGCTACATCCGCCCGGCTTTCATCCACTAGTCCGTTAACCTCACTTCCGGGTTTCGCGGCGGCCATGTTGGGTTTGTCGGCGTCGTCTGATGGTGGCAAACCATCACAGGCCACATGCATTAAAGTAAGGAATTGCGAGTCATAAATAGAGATATTTAAGAAATTGCTATTTGGATATCGCAATTCCTTATGCCTGTAGGAATCGCAAAAAAAAATCGCGATTCCTACTTATTCCTTAATAACGACTCGCAAATTGCGGCTCGCTATTAAGGAATGTCTTCCCATTCATCCCTATAGGCCTAGAGGCCCATAGAGATGAATGGGAAGTCATTTGCAATTAGCGAGTACCAAATAGGTACTTGCAAATTGCGAATGTGTTTGTGACCGGTATTTAGCTTGATGCATGTGGCCCATAGTCCTCAGGAGTGTTTACGCAGTCTTTCCTCTCTGTTGATGTTCAAGACGTGCGCCTGCAGAGCGTGGCCAGCCATTGCAGCAGCTCTGAATGTGCATAAATATGTTTTGCAGTTTTGCATGGAGGACAGAAAGATTACAGTAGCTGGGCGCCCTCGGGGTGCATTGCAAAGCACACCTAAAAAGCCAGTTAAAATATAACTGTTCATTTTTATGAGCAACATTGCCCGGGGCGCATTCTTCAAATTGCTGAAACACTGTTTGAATGGAAGGAAACGTTGCAAGAAGTGGAAGCAATGTGGAGATAAGGCAGCAGGGAGGAGATCGCATACATTCACCACTAGCTCAATACTTGAAGTGGCCCTATGTGGCATGTGACATCCAGAGGCACTCATAACTGGCTGTCCCTGGCACTTCTACCCTGGGCACAGAGGCTACTCACAGGTGCCACTTCCGCCTCCGTGAGCGGTGACCTAAACAAATGCTTGTTTTCCTTCACCTCTTCCTCTGTTTCCAAAAATCACGTAAATGCTGTGCCCAGCTGCCCACATAAGTGTACTGCATGGCTCACAGTCACACAAGTCTCACGCGCTGTATTGCGCTGAGATTCTGCAAAAACTCTGACATCTTCAACATGTGCGACAGTATTCAAAATGAGCTTTGTAGCGGGCAGGGGGGTGCTAAGCGGGTGAGCACGGTGATAACAGGAGTTTCCTTTCCACCCCCCCAGCCTGGGGTGGTAATATTATGAGCCCTGGTGTCCGCATCAGTATAAAAGATGACGCACAGACATGAGTGCTGCTGGAAACTGCAGTGTGGTTAAATGAGGCCAGCAACCTTTTATTAGCAGGGTCCCCTCACTGGTGACACCTGTGATGGATGGGAGTGGTGAGTGTTTGGGCTCACGCCCTAACCACACCTACCTTGAGATAGCCATGTGTGTGTGGGGAGGGGCTGCAGTCATCTGTTCAGGACACAGTTGGGCAGTGCTTAAAGTAGTATGATAGAAGGTGCTTGGGGTGGTCTCTAAAAGCGGCGTGGCCAAAGAAGCAAAACTAAGGGGCATAGTTACTAGATTACGCAGCGCGGCACTGCAAGCCATCGCTGAGCTGCATCATTAGGAAAGTGAAAGGATGTATTGTGTATAAAGCAATAGGACACATATCTGTGCTTTCCTCTGCACTGGCCCACAAGTGACTGCCTAGCGTCAACGCAGGAAGGGTGTCTACATTGCAGGGATGATTGTTTTTGTGCAAGAAGGGACACCTTCCTGCACAAAAATAATCATTTGTGGCATTTTCCTCCTTCTATGTGTGCATAGAATGCAGCACATATAGAAAGAGCATAAAACAAGAAAAAAGGTATTTTTCCTTGTTACACCACTTCAACGCCTCCCCGGGGAGGCAATAGAATCTGACGCATTCCCAGGTTTACGAAACCTTGTAAATCAGGGAATAAGTCAGATTCCATGAGTACTGCGTGGGAGCACCCACAGCAACACCCATGGGTCATGCAGGGTGGCTTTATGTGGCCTTGTAAATATGGGCCAGCACAATGCCCCACCGGAGCGCCACAAAAATGACAGCCTGGCGGCATAAAAGTGCCGCAAGGGCATTGTAAATATGCCCCTATTAATCTTTTCCAAGAGTGTGAGACTTGTGTAATTAGGATGTGGCTTAAAACATTTAGAGTAAAATTCTGTGCTTCACACAGGTGCCACCTGACCAGGATTCTTGCATACGGACATATAACACAACAACAAACATACCCTAAAACAAGCCAGCCCAATTGGCTTTGCCAATGCTTATTAGCAGTATCGAACATATGAGTAAGCACAATGAGTTTTGTTGTGAATAATTAGGATTGGGAGTGTTTCAGTCGTGAAAATATGAGCCAGTGAATTAAGCATTACTAAGATCTGTGGAAGAGGTGGTGGTCTTCAGAGTGGCTCAATCACTCCTGTTCTTGCAGAGGCCGTCCCCGAAGGGGGCCTCGAGTGCCGGCGCCAGATGCCAGGGCCCTACAAGAATCTGGTTGTAGCCGCCTGGAAGTGCCCCGAATCAGAAAGGGTGCTTCCAGTTCAGCAGAACTTGCACCGGAGAGGCGCCCAGACACCTGGCCAATGAAGGGACCCGGTGATGTTTTGAAACCCCCAATAACAGCAACCCCAGCTTTGTCAGGAGGATTGCAGTGGGGGGTCTAGGGCGCCGCTCCCCCCGCCACAGCTCACTACTTCATTGCCGAGCTGAGGTTTTCGAGACTTCATGGAGGAGGCCAGGATCGTCGACTAGGGGCTTACTGGTTTCGATCCTGGTGCAACTCTCCCCAGGCGAGCCGCGGACGCTGGCCTCTGTGCTTCCCTTTGTGCTTGCCGTCGCTGTTAAGCCCTCCTCTGGGCCGGTGAGGCGGTTCCAGCATGTGCACTCGGACATTTGGCATTTCGGTGTCCAGAAGAAGAGGGCAGCGAAAGTGAGGAGGCAGCGAGCTGGACCCTTTCTCCCCCTCTCCATCGCTGAAGGCATCGCGGCGTCACAAAGAAGAGGGCAGCAGGCACCAATCGGGCCCTCCCTTTTCCCCACTGCACCAAGAGGTACAATCAGCTGCCTCCCGGATGGACAGCGTGAGGAACAGTGAGCGGGCCTAGAGAGGTGGCGGGGGAACGGTGAGTGAGCGGGTTTCCCTCCCAAGGCATGGCATGGACCGGCCCCGGATACACAGTGCAACTTCGGAATCGATGCTGGTGGGCTAATCTGGCTTTGGAGCAGTCGAGGTAGAATTTAACGGCGAGGGCGGCCTGACCTTACAGCTGGGGAACCTGGTTCGAGTCTGGTGAGAGGCTCAAAGATCGTGGTTTCCTATTAAATCACATGCATAATTTGTTCGTCTGTAATGCAACTGGGGCTTGTGTAAAGCACTCTGATACCCCCGGGTGGAGTTCGAGCTAAAGAAAACATCTGCAACAGTGGTGCACCAATTTTGAAAAGGAAGAAGAGGGGTGTCGATCAGGCATAGGGCGCATTGCCACGGCCTCTTTCACATAGATTTCAGTCTACAACGTATTAATTACTACCTAAAGGCAACGCTGGGATAAAACAATTGGGCAAGTTATGGTGCATACTTAAGGTGGCAGCACCCCGCCGTGCTGCAAGATACAGCAGCATTTAAGATTAATAAAGGGCTAAGGTAGCAAACCGCAGCCATGGGGACAACCCAGCAGAACTAGGAGAATTGTTGCGGGAAATCAGGGCAGCATCTGCAGCGCATGGGACCAGCTGCCTACAGACACACATGGAGGAGGAGGCTGAGAGGGAAGCTAGACAATCAGCGGCAGCGACGGGTCGCCCAGCAACCCGGAAGAGGCAAAGGACCCCAGCGAAGGCACCAAGGACGCCTACAGCCACGAGAGAGTCCAGGGGGGACGACCTGCCATCTGTAGCCATCTTGGTGAGCATATTGGCATGATAGTACAGGAATGCTTGAAGTCATTTGTTCCGTTGTTAGTTAATGGCCTGGGCCAGTGCTTTAAGTGGGAAAAAGGGGGCGTGGTTAATGTCTTGAAGGGGCGTGGCCTACCCGAGTAGGGGCGTGGTCTAAATCAAAATAACTAGCACTGTGTGCTTAAGAAAATCATGAGTACCGGCACTTCTCCGTGTTCTCCCATTGAGTACCGGGACTTCTCCTTGTGTTAAGAGAGTACCGGTACTCCTAGTGGCATGCTGTGGTCAGTCTCTAGGTTATGGGTGCTTGTCAGTTAATGTCGAGTGGATTCCGGCGCTAGGTTGCGGCTGCAGCCCTACACTCTGAGCCGGCATTTGATAAGATAGCGCCTTAGGCGGAGAGAAATTTGGCGCCCTTGCTAATAGAGACTGAAATGCGGCAGCAGGGGGTCCTTTTTGAGTTGAGCTAAGCAGTGACTGCCCCCTGAACCCAAACGCCTCGGGACCTCCCCAGCTCACCTAAATCACCGATAGTTTAGCTGCCTCACGGTGATGGGTCTGTTGGTGTGTGTATCAGCAGGGGTGAGACGGTGAAAGGAGCGCGAAGAAAGGGACAATGAGGTGTTAAAACAGGCCGGCCCTGCTCACACCCTGACAGCGCAACAGGACAGGAAGACACCTGTGTTTTTCTAAGCTAGAGGTCTCGACATTGGAACTGTCGCGCTGTGAGTTATAGGGAAAGTTTGCAGATCCGTTGTCTGTCAGAGTGCCTTGAAAAAAAAAAAAAGTCTGCTTTCGCGTAAAACTTCTGCTTCTCATGTTAATGCCCTCGGGCTAAGTTCACTCTATATATAGTTACAACAAACGCTAATTACACCCTGCAGCTATGGGCAGAACTTGGCCAAAGGCACTTTGAACATTGAAGAAGAAAATGCTGATAGTGTACAAAATAAAATAGTGCTCGGAGGCTGTAATTAAAGCCGAAGAGCAACAACACACTTAACAAAGGATGTAGCCATGGTGGTTACAAAATGAGACAAGGCAGTACTAAGGAGGGACTACTAAGCCTTTGAAGAATGAACAGCCACCGTTTACAGTGGACAAAGACACAAGCCAATGAAAAATGTGGTCGGAGCTTAAAGTCCCTACCTCAATACAGCAGGCCTCGCAAAACAGTGCATGCTCTGCCCAGGGTCGACCTAAAAACTTCATGACTCTGAGAGATTAACTAACATAGTCCTTCTTCCCTGTCATTGAGTGCTGTCAATGTAGTTCTTCTGTGTCTATAGTTGGGGGCAGCATTCTACACCAACGTCTATATCTGCTCCTATTCGGATTTTTTGGTTTGAAAAGCCATACTTTACAAAAGACCAACATTCCCTGCTACTGCTTACTTCTCACGTCATTCCGCTAATCCTACACATCTCCGTTCAAAACGTGCACCTCCTATCGTTGACCATTATCACAATAATTCGGTACTTTAATAATATACCGACTGACAATAAGACGATAAGGAACTTACAGTTACTAGCGCCAGTGAAATCCCGATTAACGTTGGAGAGCGGACAGAGCTAAACTTGCACGTGCATGTTCGGAGGTTTTACCAGTAATAAACAACCATCCCCTGCTGTAAAAATACGACGAAAAAATAACAACATACTAAAAGGACGCCTACTGGTTAGATATCCAAATTAGCCTATTCCGAACTGGACACCGAGAAGATTGTAGTCCTTTCTTTATGTCTACCTCGCTGATTCCTCCTTTGTTTCGTTTCGGGCGGAGGTTTTCGGACGACTACCGGAAGTAATCCGATGTTTCGTTGACCCCCCTCATACACCGCAGCAGGTAGGAGGAGCGTTTTTTGTAGGGGCATGTTAAGAAATTGATACCTGAGAGGTGACGGGTGTTAAAGTATGTTCAGGCTCCTTGACACGGTGATGATCCTCCCAAAATATGCGAGATTATACCAGCCCTACTCTACGAGTTTGACCCAAGAATTGGACTCCTTGAAAGAATATCGTTGCTCCTTTAAAGCAAATTCAGTGTTCCAGAATTCCATCCTCAGTTATATTGGAAGGTACCAGCAACAGTGGGCAGAGTCTGAGCACCGGCAGTTTTTTTTTGGGCCCTCAAAACGGGTCCGAAAAAAAAAAATTAAAGAACGGACTACCTTTTGTAGCCACGAAAATAGAGCCCGATAGAGACCCGTTTCGAGGGCCCCCCAAAAAAACTGCCGGTGCTCAGACCCGGACAGACCCGGCCCACTTAAAGCCCTGGCCTGGGCACACAGGGGCTGGGGGCTGACGGCACTGCACCTCAAGGGGGGGAGGGTAGTCAGGGATGCCATGGCATCTTATTGACCCAGGCAGCTCATGACAGGAACGTTTATGAAACCAGCCGGTTGGGCCAACTGATCCCAGCACCCAGGCGCAGGATAACAGAGGGGGGGGGGGCATCCCCTATAGAGGCATGGGGAAGTGCAAACAGAGCGGCAAACCAAGACAGAGCAGATCAACCCCTGAGGCGTACACTAGGCCATCACCAGGCCCTGCATCCTTGATCACGAGGGCCACTGGGTTAGCGAGCCTCATCCGTTTAGCTGTTAAAGAGAGAATATGGAGGAAGGAGTTCATAGATATGTTCTCATTGTTAGAGATACAATTGGATGGGCTTGACTTAACAGTGCGCAAAAAGAAAGTTGAGAACAGGAGAGAAAGGAAAAGGAGAGGAAAGAAAGAACTTTTGATAATTGGTTGGATGCTTTCAGAATAATGCATATTGGTGAGAAATTTACGAAGAAGGTAGCGGACCTTTGGCTGGACAAAGCCAATATACACAGGGCGCATTGGCAGTTCCCAGGGGATTCATGGTTAGAATATGATAAAGGTTTTAGGTTAAAACTGCAGACCCACCCTGAGATGGAATGGAACGAGGAGGACGTGTCCGGTTTTATAAATAAAATGATGGTGGCAAAAGAGGTCAAAACATGGGCAGGAAAGCGTGAGCAGCCCTTTCGGGATTCCTTTCACAAAGGTAAAGCTAGATCATGTCACAGGCCCAGTGGATATAATAATTGGAAACCCCCACCCACCAGAGGGCCGGCCGCCTTTTGCTGGAAGTACAAGGCCAATTAATGCACAATGGGAGCCTCTTGTAAGTTTACACTCATATGTTCCATCTGCAGGAGGGGGGGACCCAGCAGCAAGAAAGAGCAGCAAGGGGACAAGAAATAAAAAAATAAGAAGCAATAACACTGACAAAGGTGGTGCAGGGGGACTAGAGGACTTGAGCAGTTACCAGCTAGCCGCATCCCCCATTAACACACACAAGTACAGACGGCTAGCTAACAAGTACCATAAGAACGAGTGCACAAGGATGCTAGTGAAAGGTTTTGAGGAAGGTTTTGTCATACTATGTGAGGGTCTCTTGTCCACGGGCAATGCCAACAATTTGAAATCAGCAATGCAGCACCCAGAGATAGTGAGTCAGAAAAACGCCAAGAAAAGATCCCTAGGTAGGATTGAAGGCCCCATGCTCCTCCTGGTCCCCAAGGGATGGGTGATCTCCCCACTGGGGGTAGTTCCCAATAAGGAACCAGGTAAGTTCAGACTCCTTCACCACCTTTCCTTCCCGGAGAGGGAGTTCGTAAATGATGGCATTAGCTCAGAGGTATGTTCAGTGGGATACGCAACAGTGGACGACGCCATTGACCTAGTTAGGGCAGCGGGCCATGGTGCCCAGATGGCTAAAGCCGACATTGAGTCTGCATTCCACCTCCTCCAGGTTCACCTGGATAGCTTTCACCTGTTGGGTTTCCAGTGGGAGGGGGCAACTTACTTTGACAAGGCAATGCCAATGTGATGTTCAGTGTACTGCGCATATGTTGAGCAATTTAGTACCTTTTTGGAATGGGCTTTGAATGACAAGCACCCGTGGGGGGGCAAGCTGCACTACCTAGTTCTTATTCATACGTCCCGCCAGGTTGGCGGATTGTGAGGATTGGCATTTCAAGACCTAGCAAGGGAACTGGGAGTGCCGTTGGCAGCAGACAAAACTGTAGGTCCCTCCACATGGCTCACAGTTTTATGAATTGAGTTTAACTTAGTTGCAGGAACATCCAGGCTCCCTGATGCGAAAATGAGGGAATTTAGAGCAGACATAAGAAACTTGTGCGGTAGGGAAAAAGCAGCCCTCCGCGAGTTACAACAGCTTATTGGGAAGCTCAAATTTGCAGCCAGAGTCATCCCTGCCGGCAGGGTCTTTGACAGATGCCTAGCCCAGTTAACGGGCAGGCTCACACACAGACACCACCATGTCAGGTTGGGAGCAGGTGTCAAGCACGACTTCATCATGTGGGACACATTTTTAGCAGAGGTTAACGGCATGTTGATTTGGAGAGAGGGTTGGGTAAGGGTCAGGCAGATTGCCTTGCTCACAGACGCTTCGGAAAGCACAGGCTTTGGGGCAATCCTAGGAGATAGGTGGTGCACAGGGAAATGGTCAGATAGCTGCCACAAGAAGGGCACCACCAGCAACATCACATTTCTAGAGTTGTTCTAGCATGGTTGCCTTGGCAGTCTGGAAGCGAAAACTGAGGGACATGAAGCTAATGCTCTGGTCAGCAAACAAAGGTGTAGTGCAGGCAATTAACAGAGGCACGGCCAGATGCCCTGACACATTGAGGCGAATGTGTCGCTTGGTTCAATTACAGTTGGAGGGGAACATGGAGCTGAAAGTGCACCATGTACCTGGGGTGGAGAACAGAGTTGCGGATGCACTCTCCCACGCACAGATGACCAGATTTAGGGAGCTGGCTCCAGGGGCGGAGAGGGACGTGACGCTCTTCCCAGAAGACTTATGGTCTCTGGCGGGACGGACATTTTGACACTAGTGAACCAGGCCCTTTCCCATGATGCCGCCAAACGCTACAAGAAATACGCAGGGACAGTGATGCTAATAGGCAGCATCCAGTCGCTGGGCGGCATGGGCAAGACAGGGAAGTCTGTGGAGCAGTTCATTCAGTGGGCATTTACGAACAGAAGGTCAAGGTCCTGGGCCTAGGCCCACCTGGCAGCAATACCACACGTCTCCAAGCCCACTTCTTCCTAATACATCAATGCAGGAATGAAGGCTGCACTCAACAAGAAAAATGGACAGCACAGGGGGGGGGGGGAGCTGCAGGAAGACATTAGCCTCCCTGGTGGCGTGGCGGATACGAAGGTTACATTGGTTGGTTATGGAAGCATACTGACAGGGCAGTGTGTGGAATGACTGCTGCTCACTTTGGGATGCCTTTCGGCAGGGTGAGTAGGCCTGAAAAAAGGGGGTAGCAAACGGAGACGGCACTCGCAGCCCAGACCCCGCCAGATGGCAGGGCACAAAAGAGACTAGCAAGGTAGCGAGTTTGGGCCTAATTCCGGGGAGTGGCTACCCCCCACACGCAAAGGGGGGCGTGGAAACCAACAGAACAATATGGTGATTTATTGCTCTATGAGATGCAAATGAGTAATGACAAACAAGTGATTTATGACCAACGAACGATTTATGACAAATGATTTATGACCCTTAATGCAGAATAGTTTATGACACCAATGTTGGTCTGTACATGATACAAATGATTTACGATGCAAATGATTTATGACACATGATTTATGATGCCCAACAAAATGATCTACGACACCCGATGTTGTGCTGGTTCATGATAATGATTCCTGACTCCTGTCCATAAAATTATGTCCAGGAGATTGCAAAAATGAGTGTGCATACAAGAGTAATAAAACTGCGGCCAACAACGACCACAAAAACTACGAGTGTTGGCTGGTATTTTGGTGATACATATGTAAGAAGATCTGCAGGAAGTCCTGAAGTGGGCACAGTGCGGCTGTTATCCCTTTCACATTATCATATTTGCAGTCTCTCACTCAGTTAGACCCCTATTTCCCTTTTCCCCTCACATCCCTGAAATCCTTCCTCTGCACATCTCAGCCCTATCACTTCACCCTATTATTCTTCATGTACTGCCTTGCATCTTCCCCACTTAACTAGCCACCAACACAGTCCAACCACTCACTTACCTGTAAGCACTATATTTTCAGTCTCTCCTTGTACTCATACTTCCTGACATCTCCTCTTAACTACCTCTCCACTCACAGCTCAATCACTCAGTTGCCTATAAGCACAACATTTTCACTCTCTCCTTGTGCATGTACTTCTTGGTATCTCCTCTTAACTCCCCCTCCACACACAACCCAATCACTCACTCACCTGGAAGATCTGCAGTTTCCTTTCCTTTGGCATTGACAATGTTTCTTCAGTTGTGTACCTCCTTCTCCACTTTCTCATTGAATCACAATTCAGTAGGGCGAAGTGTGGCCATTGGACTGTGCGCTCTATGGTGAGGCTAAGGACTGGATGAGCATGTTGTCTGAACACAATACCGAATTTATAATAGAATAAGTGCTGGGGCCCAAAGTTTTCATGAGAAACCCATGGCCAGCGCTTCCAAAGGTTAGGGATGCCGAATACCAAGGCTGCAGATAGTCTTGATTCCATCTCTTGCCACTTTAATTTACCACCTTACACTTTCTGCCACTTTATCTCACACTTGCGGGTTCTTTTTCATGCCTGCCTTCTCACTATTTTGCCTTGTTTCTCTTAATTTTTCTTTCCTCTTTTTGTGTTTTTCTCTCTCTTGCTCTGGGTCAAGGTCTGATGAGGTTAAATAAGTGTCAGCACTCAAAAATGGGTACCAGTGGGCCCCACCTGCTCATATTAAGCTCTTTCTCAATACCATTATGACTAGGGCTCCCGGTTTTATGGTATTTATTTTTTTGCCATTTCTGTCTGTATTTATCCATATTTATTTTTGGGCATTGTATCTGTATTTATCCACATTTATTTTTGCAACAAGCAAAAGACAACGCTACAGCTAGTATTTTTCCACATTTATTTAAATTGACCCCATATTTATGATGGAAGCACAGATCCCTGCTTAAATCTTACTTTGGGCTCCTGATAAATGGCGTTGCTAGTTCATAGGAGATGGAATGGGGTGTCCCAGCGCCTGCATACCCCAACAGGTGACTAGAAACGCTCTAGAAATGTACCACTGATTGATTGACTATAAGACAAACTAACAGCTAGGTTCAAAAAGGGCGGATTTCCTCCTTCCCGAGCACATGGCAATAAATTGTAAATTTGATACTTGTATAGCGCACTACTCACCCGCAAGGGTCTCAAGGCGCTTGTACAAATACCGCTGTGGAACCTGTCCTGGCTTTCCCTGTGAGGCGTCCACTCCTGGGCACCCCCAAGGTGGAGGCCAGGCATCCTTAGCGTTGTGGGGGCCATTGTGGAGATTAAGCAAACTATTGCCCAGAGTTGCAGAGTGGGACTCCATGATTGGAATAGGCACGAGGCGAGAATTATCAGGTCCATGGAATTTTATTTTGAGCCCAAGACCGCCGAGGCAGGGAATTGAACCCTGGTCCCGGGCTAGACCTCTGCATCAGGGTCTGCCGCTCTAATCATTGAGCCACACTTCTCCACAACGAATATGTTGTTCCAAATTCTGTGATAACAGTGATGATTTGGAAGTCAGACATATAGTGCTTTATAGCATTGCGCCTCGCTTTTGCTATTTCTAGGATATGCAAGTAACATGTCTAGTTTCTCTTCCCCTTTTGCTCTGTGCCCATGATCTGCTCTCCACTTGCTACCCTTGGGCACTTGGTTTTATCAAAATAAATTCAGCCAGTTACATGATGCCTTCTTGAACAGTGGCGCTCAAATCAGTGCCAAGGTTAGCCCTGCTATTGACCCAGAGTGTGGGACATCGGTATCCTATAGCACAGTGGATTGGTGCGCCTGTTGTGTACACCAAGTGGGAACTCAGGCCATGTGATCAATTTTTAGCAAGGCTACTCCTCCTTTCATCCTTCCAAGATGCCTAAGGCTACTCCTCCTTTCATCCTTCCAAGATGCCTGCTACTTTCATGCGGTTTACTTTCCTGAGAAATAACATCCCAGCATGTTCCTCGGAGCTCTAACACTCCACAGCCTGCCAGGCTCTCAAATTGTCTGACAGTTCAGGCGCACCGCCCATTGGGCTCAAAGGGCTTCAGCCCCCCCCACCCACCCTCTCGTGTGTGGCAACCCGGGCTGAAACAGCTTCCCGGGCACACACACAGCCGCACCTGAGTACTTCACAGGTCTTTAAATGACCATTTACGCATTAACGAGGCTTGTTGTTTTTCACCCCTTCTTAGAGCCCCTGCAGCTACATTCTGCATATTGCTGGAAGAGTCACCCCCCCCCCCCTGAAATTTTCAGTAGACCCTCCAGAAATTTGGCTCTAGTTGCGCCTCTACTCTGACCGCCAACCTCCAAGAAACCCTTCCAGCAACCACGTCTCAACACTCCCCCACCCCCGAAAAAACTGACTCAAACCAGAAAGTTCACAATTATAGTAGTGGAAACGGGACTGCTGGTGTAATGGGTGTCGAGGGAAATAAAATGAAGCCCCCTTACAATTACTATGTTGTCAGGTCACTCCAGAAACGGCACCTTCTCCTCTAGAAGGTGAGACTCGCCGATCTTCAATGCAGCTCTCCCGCGATCAGAAGCAAACTTCTCCGCGATCAGAAGCAAGCTCCCATAATTAAACCTGCCTCCAGGAAGGCCAGTGGTAAAATAACAATACACGCCGAAGTACGGCAAGCAACAGTGGGCATCCAGGGAGACAGAAGGGGCCCCGGCCAGGCTCCATACTGGGGCAAGAGGCACAGGGGACAAGCAGAGCCGGGCTAGGGAAGGGCGCAGCTGGCAAGCGAAGGCTGGGGTGCGAGGTGCACGAGGCCAACTGCTTGCGTGAGGCCCTGGGAGTGCGGAGTAGCGGCTCCAGCATTTCCTGCTCCTCGCTGACACCTGCCGCTGTTCCCTGCACTGCTGCCCTTTCACACTGGATACGACCAGGATTGGCTCAGGGTCACGGCCGTCACTAAAAGACCCTGAGCCAATAGGTCAACAGTAGGTTGCTTAAAGACCCTGATTGGGAGGAACTGAAAGGAATTTCAAGCATCAGGAATGGGCGTGGCAACTCTGAAGCACGGCAGCGCGGCAAAATTTACTAGTATTTTGCCGTTTCTAAAAATAAATACAGACAAAGAAAAAATTATTTTCCGTCTGTATTTATATGTAAAAATCCGTATAAACGGAAATCCGGGAGCCCTAATTATGACCCACTGACAGGCACATTGAGAAACTCACACTGCTTTCAGCCTACGCGCTTCATCATGTCCTATCACAAATACCCAACCACAAGATGAACTCACTCAGACATCGACAGGTGACTCAGATCACAGTATGCACTATGAAATAGTCATATGTTGCATTAAAAGAAATCAGAAACACATCTGGAAAAAGCAAACAATCTACGGTTTTGCAAGATGAATTAAAATGTGAAATAAAAAAGCACAACTGCATCATTGACATAGATCACCTTATAGGTTTTTACACTCATTGAGAAAACAATCATTGTCTTTATCTTTTAAGCTAAGGGTGATAAAAGTGCCCCCAAGTGACCCGTTTCAAAGTCAGTACCAGCCCCACTTAAACTCTGCTACAGAGGTCACTGGCGCAGAATGGCGTCGGCCACGTGAGTTCCATCTGTATTGGTGGATTTTGGTGTAAGCCCACGTGTGTCTTTAGTCCAGACGATCGGAATGAGGTGTGAGGCACTTTTAGGAGGCGCGTCTGTTGTCGCCATCAGGGTTCTCAATGACCTCAGCGGACATTGTAAGAGGCAGGTTGTAAGGTTAGCCCCCGGGGGAAGTGAAAGTCACAGACCAGTTTTGCCCTGGGGTGCTTTGTGCTAGCCACAGGACAGGGTGGGGATAGGTTAGGTTAAGCGGAAGGGGCGGGTTAAGGAAGGGGCTATAAAGGTGTCAGGAGAGAAGTATCTGGTCTCTTCCTGACACCAAACACCACTAGGAGGGGAGTGTACAATTTTGGTAGGTGAAATTGGCAGTTGCAGTGCAGTTCAGGCCTACCTGGATACAGGGCCGACCTCCTCAGGCCTAGAGTTCTCTACTAGGCCTGGGTAGGGATGCAGCGGGTGACGCGTTCTGCATCGAGCAGTGTAGCTGCAAAGGTGACGCCTTGCCTCCCCGAGCCGCCACCAGCCGGTAAATTGCCTGCGGGGCAGGGCAGGCGCGCGCAGCACACTGATGGAGGAAGTAGGCACGGGGCAGGAGAAAGAGCCTCCCGTGCTTCTCTCGTCAGCAGTTGAGCCAGCTGAATTGCTTATGGTGGGGAGGTGGGGTCTTCTAACACCGAGGCTGCGCGGTTGTGCACTCCACATGGAACAAGAGGGGGTACTAGACCTCACAGTGGGAGAGGGGCTGGTAGACCTCTCAGAGGCCCCTCCCCTGGGAAATGTGATGCCTTGAAGGCTGGACCCTTGGTGCCCCAAAGTGAAAACATTTATGCTGCCAGCTACTGGGCCCTGGGGGGTGGGGGACCTCTAGCCTCAGTCAAGAAAGAAGAACAGATGATGCAGGGGAGGTGGGGGCCCCTGGCCCCCAAGGACCCCAGGCTAATAAATGGCAGGGAATTGATTTGAAGGCCCGTATTCAGGAACAGTGCCTGTTAGTCCAGGAGACAGAGGAATGCTTGACCTGGATGGGTGAGGCCAGGAAGAGGGCAGCTGCCTTCGTCCAGGGGACTGGGGATTCTCGGGTTGCTGTCATCCCAACGGGGGGCCAGGGTTTGGGGGGGCCACAGCACATGGGACAGTGGGTGTGAGTCCCGATGACCCAGACCAGGAGGTAGTCAGGGCAGGAGCCAGCACGGCTCGGGCCTGGTGGTGTGATAGACCCCCCCAGGTTGGAGCAGCCGGGTGGGGGAAGGAGACACGAGACCGGCAGCGGAGCCCGGGAGAAAGGTGGTGATGCCAGCGGGGTGCAAAATGGCCGTACATTGGTCAAAGCAGCAGGGGGGTCCGCAGTAGACTGCCCTCCATCGAGGGCTCACGCACAAGGAGAAGCGATGGATGAGCTTTCAATTCAGCATGGAGTGTCTGTGAAATGGCAGAAACGAGGGTGCAGGAGTCTGTGTGTGAGGAGCCAGTGGGAGAGGCGGAGTTGATTCTTGACTATGTCGATGACAGTGATCAATGGGGAAAAGGGGGGTTGTGAGATGAGGTTGACGAGTCTGTAGGGAGGCCTGGGAGGATGGAGAGGTCAACCAGCGAGGTTGGTGCTTTCCAGGTGTCACGTACGGACAAGGGGAGTGCTAAGCCTACCAGGCACCGGAGCAGTGGAGGACGGCGGGAAGAAAAGGCCGTGGGCAGTGACGTAGTGCAAGGTAAAGGCGATTGGTGGGCTATATGGGATGTTGGGAACGTGGGGCTAAGAGGTACGCCTTGTCGGTCGGTGGATGTGGATGAAGGTGTGGTGCATGGCTCCAGGACCGCACTGACAGGCGCAGCGGCAGCACCGGGGGTGCTAGAAAAGGTTGAAGGTGGTAAGCAGATGGTGGGTACCTGGGTCCAAACGGACGGTACCATAGGTACCAAAGAGAAGGATGACATGGAAGTGGATAAGCATAAGGAGGGGCTGGAGCTAAGGGCATCTACACCAGTTAAAGTGCAGACCTAGGTACCATGGCTCTCTATTTAACCTGGCACGGAGGCGGCTTTACCTTTGAAGTGGGGTTTCACTGAAGGATTTCAGGAAGGGTACAAGGGAGCATAGGTGGGCAGACAATTTGAAGTCAGCTGGGGTACTTCCTCAAGTGGTAACAGCAAAACTGGACAAAGAAGTGGCGGATTGTAGGATTGCAGGTCCATTTTTGAGTGGCCCCTGGTGGATTTGATAATTTCTCCATTGGGAGTGGTGCCCAGGAAAGAGTCGGGGGAATTCAGAATGATTCGCCACCTCTCTTGGCCGCAGGGTGGGTCTGTCAACAATTTCATTCCTGAGGAGGATACCATGATGCTGTACGCCTCTGTGGATGATGCCATACGCCTTGTACAGAGGTGTGGGTGGGGAGTCGAAATGGGGAAGTATGATATCAAGTCTGTGTTTCGCTTGTAGCCCATTCATCCTGCTGATTTCTCTTTGCTTGGAATGCAGTTTGGAGGTGCCATTTATGTGGATACAGTGCTGCAGATGGGCTGTGCCATTTCTTATGCCTTGTTCAAACTCTTCAGTACCTTTTTGCAGTTGGTTTTCAGCAACAGCAGTGGACAAAGTGGGGTGTCTCATTAACTGGACGATTTTTTGTTTGTTGGTACATGAGCATCAGGGAACTATGTTCGGGCATTGCACCATTTTGACGCTTTACCACAGGATTTCGGGTTGCCTTTGGCTCCCGAGAAGACGGAGGGACCAAGTGTTGTGCTGACATTCCTGGGCATTGAGCTGGACTCAGTGCGGTGGGTGGCTTGTCTGTTGAGAGCGAAAGTGGATGAGATCATGTTTTTTCTGTTACATGTGATTAGGGAATGGAAGATTGAGTTGAGGGCAGTACAGAAATTATTGGACCTCCTGAACTTTCCATGCAGGGTGGTGAGAGCAGGGAGGACTTTTTGCAGGCGTCTTGGATGGGTCGTGTCGGGGTGGTGCTGCCGCACCACAGTGTGCAAACCTCCATGGGTGTACAAGAAGACCTGTGTGTTTGGCAAACTTTTCTGGAGGAGGTCAATGGGGTGTCTTTGGATTTTTGGGAGGAGAGTACGGTATGGCAGGTCCAGATATTTTCAGATGCGGCCGGGGCTTAGGTCTTGTCTGGGATGGGAGATGGTGTGCGAAGAAGTGTCTGCTGCATTGGTTGAGTCAAGGACGTAGCATTGCATTTCTGGAGTTTTTCCTGTTTTTGATAGTACTGGCAGTTTGGGGGAGTGAGTTGAGGAACAGAATGTTTTTTTCCATGTGGACAATATGACTGTGGTGGATCTGGTGAACTGGCAATGAGCAAGACACATGAGGGTGTTTCGGCTGTTGAGGAGGTTCATGCTGGTGTGCTTGCAGCTTAATTTGGTGCTCAGGGCAAAAGACGTGCCAGGGGCCAGTAATAACATAGCTGATTCTTTGTCTCATTCGCAGTGGCATTGTTTTCACAGTCTGGCGCCTTCAGCAGAGAAGTCCAAGACAGAATTGCCAGTAGACATCAGGCCCTGGGAGGGACTGAGAGTTGTTGGACTGATTGAGTAGTCATTGGCAGAATCCACGCGGAAAAGTTACAGGCTGACATGGAGTGAATTTGGGTAGTTGTCAGCGTTCCTCAGAGCTGAGGCATCTTTAGTGACAGGATGCTGAGCAGGGAGTTCTGAGTTTTGTTCTATTTTGCATTGATAAAGCTTTATTGTCTACGACTATTGCGGGCAAGTTGGCTGGGATTTCTTTCTATGTCAAGCTGTATTTGGGTTTTAACTGTGCCAAGGATGAGATTTTATGAAATGTTTTGAAGGGGTGGGGCAGGGAGCAGGGTGGGGGGAGGTGGCATTGCTGGAAGCTATCACATTCTAGTTGTTGCGGGATTTGTTGGCAGTTCTGCCTTAGTGTTGTTATGATCCATTTGAGGTAGTGTTTTTTCGACTGTGAATGACCTGGATGTTTTTTGTGGTGTTTAGGGTTTCTTACTTTTGGGGACGGCTCACCAGGGAGGGGTTTTGGATAAGGAGGTGCGTTTGGATCAGGGGAGGTATCTGGCTGAGATGATCTAAGATGGATCAGGCAGGCAGGGGGAGATGGGTGTGGCTGTCTGAAGGTGGTGGCAGTGAGGTCTGCCCTGTCCGGGAATGGCGCGCTTTCCTTTTATTGCCCGGTGTTAGAATCCGGGGTCTCTGGTTGGCGCAGGTATGCCCTTGCGACAAGCAGGGACCCTTTCCTCTAAGTCAGGGCGAAGGATTACTCTGCGAAAATAACCCCTGCTCACCCTCTAGGTAACGTGGCGCGAGCAGTCAGGCTAGGTTCCAGAGGGCATTAGGTTAAGCATTCAAGATGTCCCACACAATAACCACCAACCCACCACACAGAGACACAAGACTGTATTTTTGGTAAAAAAATATACTCTTTATATAAAAGGTTTCTTTAAGCAGGCTTTCAAAAATACAGTACTTTACTCCAAATGGGGTTCCAGTTACTTGTAATACTTTTGAAAGAGTCCACAGTTCTTAAAAGGCACTTTTCAGGTTAAAATATGCTTCTTTTAGGGTCTGTGCGCTTCGTAGCGCCTTCAGTACGTTTCGTACGGGGTTTTAGGCGCGTCGTGCCGTTTCTCACGCTTCTCGCTTGAGCACGCGTAAGCTGGACTGAAGCCGTACGGACCGTACCCTCGTAGGTACGCGTCGTACAAGTCCGGTACGCCTCTTGCCAAACCTCACGCTTCCCGCGTGAGCAACGTCTATATATTTCTAACGGGACGGACCGTACCTTCGCTGGGACGCTCCGTACAGCTGGTGCGACCCGTACCAAATCTCACGCATCACGCGTGAACAGCGTAGCGCGACGCCAGCGCTGGTACGGACCGTACGAAGGCAAGTACGGTTTGTACGAGGGCGCTTTTAATGCACAGTACCTGGGATCTTGGTAGGAAGTTCGTGGCGGCCTCAGCAGTCCCGCAAAGGGCGTCCCGCGGCGCGTTGCAGTCCCGGCTTTTTAGTGAACGGCGATGCTTCGTGGGGCGCTTGGGGATGTCTCGACACGCCACGGAGGTCGGAAGCAGGAGGGGCAGCTTAGGGGCGATTCTCAGCGCGTCGCGCTGTCGGCAGACACCAGGATCGGTGAACAGTGCACCTGGGGTCCTCACTGTGGTCTCGGCGGCTCAGGGTCGCAGAGGCTCGGCGCTTGGACGCAGGTCGTCTCCCTTCACGTTGCGAGCTACGGCTCGAGGGAGAAGTTGCTTGCTTTGGTCAGACCAGGCGGGCTGGTCGTCGCGGTGCTCACAGCAGCCCGGGCAGCCAGAAGTCGCGGTGCTCAGCGAGATGGGGCACACAGGTTCTCTGGGGTCAGCGTTGCAGGGTCACCCACAGCAGCTTCCTCTTCTTCCAGGGGAAAGGTAGCGCCCACTGTTCCTGGGGCGCAGTTCAGGGGGCAAGTTCACACGCAAGCCCTTGGAGATTGTTTGTAAAGCACAAGTTGAATAAAAGTCTTTTCTTCAGTCTTTTCCTCTCCTTCCAGCAGCAAGGCACCCACCACAGGCCAGTCTCTCAGGCTTAGAGACAGTACTCCTCCATGCAGCTTTCCCAGGTCCTTCTCCTCAGGCAGAGTTTCTTCTTGGCGCAAACAGGATCTGATTTCTTAGGAGCAGGGCTCCTTCTTTTATACAGCAATTCTTTTGTTCTTTGTCGCCAGGGGGCCTGGGCCTGGCTCAGTCCGGTTTTGGAGCACTTTGTTGTGGTGACTCTGCTCTTTCCTTTCAGCAGCAGGGCAGAGACATCAGCCGCTCCACAGGGGGCGGAGCCGGCATTGTGGTGGCAGAGCACAGGTCTATTCAGAGTCAAGGTGTACTCCTCCCACCCATCCTGGTGTAATCTCTTTACCCACCACCTGGCAGCCAGCCTGTCTCCTGGAATTCCCCAGCCCTGCTCCCCACTGAAACTAGGCAGCACACACACACACACACAGCAGAGGCGGACTGAAATGGTCAGGTCAGTAAATACTAACTTCCTAAAAGTAGTATTTACAAACACAGGATATTAAAATAAACTTTACTAAAAGAAGTATTTTATTATTCTGAGTTCAGGCATACTAAACTTGACTTTCTACCATGCTCTAAGAGTCCACTGGGATTACAGCGTGTAGTAATTCCAGCAGCCCATTCTGGCCTATGGAGAGCAGGTAGCCTTCAATAGTGAAAAACGAAAATGGCTGTAATTCACTATTAAGACATGCCACACACCTCAGGGCATGTCCTACCTTATGCCTACAATGCACCCTGCACTTGGGCCTACCAGAGGGGTGACTAATATGTAGTTAAGGGAAGGTTTAGGGACTGGCAAGTGGGTGCACTTGCGCAGTCAGTGCAACGGTACCAGACCGCGCGCAGGTTCTGCAGTGGCAGACCCTAGACGCATTTTACTAGGCCGCTTCTGTGGGTGGCACAACCAGTGCTGCAAGCCCACCAGCAGCATTTGTATTTACAAGCCCTGGCACTCCTGGTGCACTTTACTAGGGCTGATTGTAAACCAAATAAGCCAAACATGGACACCAACCAATGTATACATTTTCCATAAGGGAGCACTTGCACTGTGGCACTGATTGGCAGTGGCACAGTGCTCTGAGCAGCCAACACCAACAAAACACATGAGGCACATCAGCAAAAAGTGGAAGGGAAACTCACGCCAAGGTGCCAGGTCTAACACCCGGGAGATGTTTATCGCCATTTTTTGTAATTCAGAGGGTAGCAGGGTCACCGCTTTTCAATTGCTTACAGTTTTGCACATGGCTTTGCGCAGGATTGGTAGGGACCCGACTAGTTTTGGCTTGCATTCCTTCCGGATTGCGGCGGCGGTGGGGCGCTTGGGTTAGTCATGGGGTAGAATTTGTCAGATCAGCAGGGCAGGGTGCTGCGAGCGCTATGTGCGGAAATAGTAGGGATTGAGTCATGATAGGGGGAAGTTGTCTGAGTTAATTGCCTCTTTTTTCTACTGCAGGGTGGGTGAGCGGGCCAGGAATCAAGATGGTTACCTGGATTGTGGGGCATTCCTTTGTACAATGGGCAACGAAGTATGCGGACCAACACTTTATGGACGAAACCTGGGCTTGAGGAGCAGCCACCACAAGATTTTTGGGTGGTGAAAGGGGAATGCGATGGGGTGCGCTATTGCCATGGCTGACGAAGTTGGTTCTGCAGCGGGGCTGCCCGGACATGCTCCTAATTCATCTGGGGGAATATGATTTGGTCCATTTGTCTGGACTGACTTTGCTCCAGCATATGCAGAGGGACTTGGAGGCAATCAAACTGAATTTTTCAAGAACTTGTGTTGTTTGGACAGCGTTTGTGTCGCACAGGGTCTGGAGGGGGGCTGTGAAACATGCTGTGATTGATAAGGCCCGGAGGAAGCTGATCAGGTCAATTAGGTTTTTTTCAGGATCATGACATTAAGGTGATTGCACATGCAGGGTTTAAAGAGGAGGAACTGGGTCTGTTATGGGATGATGGAGTGCCCCTTTCACGATTGGGGAACGCTTATTACATGATGGAATTGCGGGATATGGTGGAACAAGTCGATTTGGTGCCATAGGTCTTATTGTTGAGAGGCAAACGATGCATGGGGGTTCTGGTGGGGCAGGTAACCGTCCTACGGGGGTTTCCAGATTGGCGGTATTTTGGGGGGGCTGGTGAGTCACATACGGGCATATCCACCACCGGGGGGGGGGGGTGCACAGCTGAATGATGGCGGTGCGCAAGATGCGATGACCAATGGCAGGATCTTCAAGGGAGGATGTTTGGAGGGAAAGTGAAGGACAAGTTGGGTATATGGAATGATGCCAGCGTGTGAAAGGGGGAACAGTGAAGCAAATGATATGGTCCTACCAGGGAAGTGGAAACGGATGAGTTGTGAACGGTGCGGGAAAATGGAACTGTGTGGGTTATGTTAAGTTTCACATTTTTAATTATTGTTAATGTCAATAAAGTTCATCAGTATGTTAGCAACCTTGTCCTAATTAATGGACTTTTACGCTATTACAACAGTGTGGAGTGTGGTTATTGCACAATTAATGCTTGTGTGGCGGGTGGGTGCTGTTGAGAACGGATATGTTTGTGGTGATTGTTTCAAATGTAAAAAAAATCTTTCAGTGTTCTTAGACCCCACAAGGTTTATGTAGGTCCTAGAGGTAAAAGGTCGGGCAGAATCATTGTTTTGTTAGGGCAGGTGTATAGACAGGCAGAGCTAAGGGCAGCCTATTTCCTGTGGCCTGCAACCCTGCCCTTCTTGGGTGGGCATGCCGCCTGCAGGGAGTCTCTTCCACAAAAACAAATCTTTACCTTGGGCGTGGTTGGCTAAAAGGAAAAAACTGCCTGCCCTCAATAAAGGGCGATTTATTGTGACTTTGCCTGAAACTGCAGTCAAATTTGAAAGTTTGCACAGCTTTTCTTTAGTGAAGGCCCCTCAGTCTGATGTTTGATGGAGTGTTCAGCATCCGAGGGTTCAAGTACCTTAGAGAAAGAAGGCACCCCGATATAGCGTGAACTGGGTAAAGAGTCTCTCCACCAGGGACACAAATCAACAAAACCTGTACAGTGCATGTAAACAAAGCAGCGTACATCTATCCCAATAGTTAGGTCCGTTGGCATGCAAAGGCAGGGTATTTAGAGGTGGGGAGGTCCTGGGTGGCTGACAGTGGCAAGCAAGGCTGTAGGACTTAGGCGCTTGTGACCAGCGGAAAGGATGAGAGCTGGAGGTCACAGCACTCTGGCTGGTGGTGGAAATTAAGGCAGCATTAGCCCCAACCCCTCTGAGCTTAATTTGTAAACTAATGAGTTCTGGTGCACAAAGCTCTGCTCAGAAGCCCACAGCAGGTGTGCGATGAATACCAAAGCTGTGTAGTCTTCAAATGACTTCAGGCCTCTAATCCAATACCAGGCACTCCCTGCCCTTTTATCTCACACTTGCAGGTTCCTGCATTCTCCCTTTATGACAGTTTTTCCTTCTTTTGATTCCTCCATCTTTCCACTTTGTGTGTATTTTCCTCTGTTGCTCTCTGTAAATATCTGAGACAAAAAATAAGCGTCGGACCCTAAAAGTAAGTACCGGTGGCCCCCACCAGCAGATACCGGCTCAAATTAAGCACTGCAACCCCTTATGAACTTGCGTTGAAAAAGAGCTCTGGGGCCAAGGATGGTTGCTGTGCACCTGGCAACTGCTCAGCCTCGTTGCTCTGCCGGAGTTCTGCAGCTGAATGAGTCGCCAAGCAGTGCACAAGAGATACCGCAATGCTAGACTGAGCACAGCGATCTATGCACAAGGCACGGCTGATAGGTAACTGGCCAGAAGAGTCCCTAGGACCAGGGGTCTCCCTCACTGACTAGCCCTGCTTCAGTGAATGAGCTGGAGTCTCTCAGGCATGAAAGTTAACTTGCCAAAATGTTACGGGTATCCAAGATGACAACATATGCCCTTCGCTCATAATGAAATCAATGGTTTGACCCCTTGCACCACCCTTCGCTCCTCAAAAGCCTCCTCTCTGCTGCGGAGATGTTAGAGGAAGGCAAAGAGTGGGAGCAGAATGAGGGTAGGGTGGAGCCAGTAGAAGAAGAGGTCAGTGACACTGCTTCTCCTGTGGAAAATGCCCCAGAGTAAAGCCTCCTGTAAGAGGGCTCTATAATACCTTCCTCTCCAAAGGATGATGGGCGGTGGAGGCAGCCAATTCCCCCAGAAATGGACGGCTTACCACAAAATACAACTGTCCCATCACATGAGGGTCTTCACGATGTCAGGAGCATTACACGACAAGGGAAACTATTCAAGACTTGGTACCCCATCCATATTCCATGGCCATGTGCGAATGAGGCCTATCATGGTCGGGATCCGAATTGCAGAGGAAAACTACATTGTTCACTGCTGTGGCAAACAGCTGGCTCCCTCCCTATAAAAAAATGGGCTGAGCTCCAGTGGGGCCTCTCCAGTATGTCTGGTGTTACAGAGGTGGATCTCAGAACATAGGATGACTGTTGTGGCCTCTTCAACTACTTTGGGCCTGGAGACAATGGCCAGTGCAATCATTGGTTAGATATTGAATATTGGTCGGGTCCCATATGTTACAGCAGGGGTACTGAAATATAGGGTCCTCCTCCTCACTGGTGGCAGAGAGCAGCAGATGACAGTCCTTTCAGCCTGAAACAACCTTCTCTCAGAAACAGGAAGGCAGATTCAGATCTTAGAGCTAAGTGTAAATTGGTGCGACTCAAATTGAGGAAGAGAACCTCAGTTAACTCAAACACTCTATGCTTCCAATGATATTCCCTGGCAATAGAATGGTCTGCTGGGACAGAGGAAGTCTGTAGGTTTGAAGCCCAGAAGATTGAAGCAACCAGATCATTAAGAGGAGGTCTGGAGATGGTGCTGGAATCAAGGGAGGATAGTTTATTTCACACAAGGCGAGGTTTTAAAGTGGTGTGCTAGCATAGTTATCAGAAAGGTGGTTAACATTATTTACTGCTTTTCTCCGCACATCAAAGTGATTCTGGTGTAAGTCCTGGCCAAGGTGCGAGAAAGTATACAAAATTGTCTGTTTTTACATGGTTAGTGTAAGAGGAAGACAGATTTAAGGGAAAATAGGAAGTAGGAAAAATAGATTTGAGGGAGAATAGTTGCACAAAAAATCAAAAGATAATTCCTGAAATTCTCTACCTAATACCACATTTCGAATGTACTTAATGGTAGGGTACAAACTAAGAGGGTAAAGAGAAACAGCCCGACTTCTCGTTAATTAGCCAACTAAGTGTAAACTACAACCATGCACAGTCTAACTCACATGTTCACGTATTTTAAATTACAGCTCTTTTCGTGAATTAGGCCGTGCATTCTGAAATCTTAACCTCTGTCTTGTTCTTACTGCTGCCAGCAGCATCGTTCTTCGCACCCCTGCATTCCTCCCTAGCGATAGGAGTGCAACGGCAGTGCACTGCCTCGCACACTGGAGCTACATGTTTCTAGGGCAGTGCTAGAGGGCAGTTTTATTGCTCACAATTGTTTTGCAGCCCAAGGCTTCCTCTCAATATTGGACCTGATTCACAAAGGGCCTCCACACTCGTGGCGGAGGCCAGCAGTCTTCAGGGAGCATCAGCACTTGGGGCGGAGGCCAGCAGTCTTCAGGGAGCATCAGCACTTGGGGCGGAGGCCAGCAGTCTTCAGGGAGCATCAGCACTTGGGGCGGAGGCCTGGCAATCTTCAGGGAGCATCAGCACTTGGGGCGGAGGCCAGCAGTCTTCAGGGAGCATCAGCACTTGGGGCGGAGGCCAGCAGTCTTCAGGGAGCATCAGCACTTGGGGCAGAGGACCGGCAATCTTCAGGGAGCATCAGCACTTGGGGCGGAGGCCAGCAGACTTCAGGGAGCATCAGCACTTGGGGCGGAGGCCAGCAATCTTCAGGAAGCATCAGCACTTGGGGCGGAGGCCAGCAGACTTAAGGGAGCATCAGCACTTGGGGCGGAGGCCAGCAGTCTTCAGGGAGCATCAGCACTTGGGGCGGAGGCCTGGCAGTCATCAGGGAGCATCAGCACTTTGGGGCGGAGGCCAGCAGTCTTCAGGAAGCATCAGCACTTGGGGCGGAGGCCAGCAATCTTCAGGAAGCATCAGCACTTGGGGCGGAGGCCAGCAGTCTTCAGGGAGCATCAGCACTTGGGGCGGAGGCCAGCAGTCTTCAGGGAGCATCAGCACTTGGGGCGGAGGCCAGCAATCTTCAGGAAGCATCAGCACTTGGGGCGGAGGCCAGCAGTCTTCAGGGAGCGTCAGCACTTGGGGCGGAGGCCAGCAGTCTTCAGGGAGCATCATCACTTGGGGCGGAGGCCAGCAGTCTTCAGGGAGCATCAGCACTTGGGGCGGAGGCCAGCAGACTTCAGGGAGCATCAGCACTTGGGGCGGAGGCCAGCAATCTTCAGGAAGCATCAGCACTTGGGGCGGAGGCCAGCAGACTTAAGGGAGCATCAGCACTTGGGGCGGAGGCCAGCAGTCTTCAGGGAGCATCAGCACTTGGGGCGGAGGCCTGGCAGTCATCAGGGAGCATCAGCACTTTGGGGCGGAGGCCAGCAGTCTTCAGGAAGCATCAGCACTTGGGGCGGAGGCCAGCAGACTTCAGGGAGCATCAGCACTTGGGGCGGAGGCCAGCAGTCTTCAGGGAACATCATCACTTGGGGCGGAGGCCAGCAGTCTTCAGGGAGCATCAGCACTTGGGGCGGAGGCCAGCAGTCTTCAGGGAGCATCAGCACTTGGGGCGGAGGCCAGCAGACTTCAGGGAGCATCAGCACTTGGGGCAGAGGCCTGGCATTCATCAGGGAGCATCAGCACTTGGGGCGGAGGCCAGCAGTATTCAGGGAGGATCATCACTTGGGGCGGAGGCCAGCAGTCTTCAGGGAACATCATCACTTAGGGCGGAGGCCAGCAGTCTTCAGGGAGCATCAGCACTTGGGGCGGAGGCCAGCAGTCTTCAGGGAGCATCATCACTTGGGGCGGAGGCCTAGCAGTCATCAGGGAGTGTCAGCACTTGGCACGGAGGCCCGGCAGTCATCAGGGAGTGTCAGCACTTGGCGCGGATGCCCTTCAGTCATCGGGGAGTGTCAGTACTTGGGGCGGAGGCCCGGCAGTCATCAGGGAGTGTCAGCACTTGGCACGGAGGCCCGGCAGTCATCAGGGAGTGTCAGCACTTGGCACGGAGGCCTAGCAGTCATCAGGGAGTGTCAGCACTTGGCACGGAGGCCCGGCAGTCATCAGGGAGTGTCAGCACTTGGCACGGATGCCCTTCAGTCATCGGGGAGTGTCAGTACTTGGGGCGGAGGCCAGCAGTCTTCAGGGAGCATCAGCACTTGGGGCGGAGGCCAGCAGTCGTCAGGGAGCATCAGCACTTGGGCCGGAGGCCCGGCAGTCATCAGGGAGTGCCAGCACTTGGCACGGAGGCCCGGCAGTCATCAGGGAGTGTCAGCACTTGGCGCGGAGGCATGGCAGTCATCAGGGAGTGTCAGCACTTGGGGCGGAGGCCTGGCAGTCATCAGGGAGTGTCAGCACTTGGCACGGATGCCCTTCAGTCGTCGGGGAGTGTCAGTACTTGGGGAGGAGGCCTGGCAGTTATCAGGGAGCGTCAGCGCTTGGGGCAGATGCCCCGCAGTCGTCGGGGAGCGTCCGCACTTGGGGCGGAGGCCAGGCAGTCGTCGGGGAGCGTCCGCACTTGGTGCGGAGGCCCGTCAGTTGTCAGGGAGCATGCAAAGTTGGGGCGTAATCTCCGAGATGAGATGCGGAGGTACTTTGTGAAACAGGTCCATTGTGTGCAGTCGGACAGAGATCATTGCGGCTGGGGTCTATGCCACCTCGCTGCAACCCACCAGTTAGAGCACCCTCCAGGAAACCATCAACTGGGCATTCCCATTCCAAAGATAAACATCAAGAACAGCAAAACTTCCAGCCACCACCTTGGGGCTGGCACAACTGTGAATCAAAGCCATTTCTGCAGAATCCCACACCCACATTCTCAAATCCAGACTCATTTCTGGAGGTGAGTAGTTGAGAGCTGAGCTACAGTTTAGGGCTAAAATCTTCTGGTTGTAGGAGAATTCCTAGCCCACTTATTCTAATTATGTCATCCCTGATTAATGAACCAGGGCCTTATTATTATGAGCTTGGGAGTCCTCCTGTCGGTGGGGTGGTGGAAGGCCAAGAGGAGGAACACCAAGCCCATAGTACGCCCTCTCGCCGGATTATGAGTGAAATCCATGGTGGGCGGGTGGTGCTTCGGCAGTGCCACACCGTGCAGTAACAGGGGTGCAATTCCAGGGGGGCACAACAAGTGCCCCTCTGCATGTAACCCCAGGTCCAGAAGCGGCTGGGGGCCCTAGTAGGGCCCCCTTCCTTGCATGTTCGCCACCCTTATCATGACAGGCTCACCGCCATGATATGGTTAGTGGACATTCAATTTGGAATGTGCTCCACAGTGCCGCCATGGCACCTCCAGCATATTCCTGGTCATTTCTAGACAGCTGGTGCAGCGGGATCGTTTATCCTGACAGAGCCAGCAGTCTCACTGTGGTCCAACTTCCACACTTATAATACGGCGGGTTGACCACCGGTGTGGCGGCGGGTGGACTGCCAGTGTGGCAGTGGTCTGACTGCTATCACGAGTACGGAGATCATGTGGACCACAGTACTCATAATAAGGCCTTTAGTCTGACCCTCAGAAGTATATAGTCACATATATTTCCAGTGTAAATGTTTAAGTTTGAGGAGACTACCAGAATTTTGAGCATTCATTAAGAATAGTGCAGTTTTAGATGTGATAATTATTGCGTGGATTAAATGTGACACTGGGGTGTCCAAAATTAATCATTGGCGATAATTTCTGTCTATTGCAAGTTTCCCCAGGAAATGGATTTTGGTGGTTCTCTCTTGAACGAGTATTTTCTTGGCTTGTATCTCCCTTTAAATGCCGGTAGGTTTGACCTGCAGAAATTTAACTGGGGAAGTAGTTTCTATTTCCCGTGGAATGATGCGATAAAACTACAGAACTCATCATCCTAATATGTGCTCTAACAGGAGTTACTGCACGGATCGGAGATTATTGGGGCACTTGTAGTGAGCACTTTCATGCCACGAGAGGTTCCCACGCCACAAAAGGTTTGCAAAAACGATTTGGATTTTTGGGGAAAAAAATAAAATCTAGCGAAATTCCACAAAAATAACGTTTGCTATCAATTTTAAGAACATTTATTAGGACTAACAGGTTCCTTTTGATGTAGAAAAGCATGACGTAAATGCTATGGATAAACTCTCCAAAATAAACCTATTTTTCCCCTTGCCAAAATGGTTCTCTCAACACGTTTATGAGATTGATGAAATAATATACACAGAGAACTCCAAGACAAAAGATGTATCTGGACGTTCTAGTACCAAGCTGTGATGCAGGGATTACACCATTCAAGGCACAATAAACACACGCTCTCATCAAAGCGGCTGGCCGAGGTTATTATGAATGGCGTGTTCTTTTGAAAAGAAGCAGTGAGAACCCTGTATGGTAATTCTTCCGCTCCTGACTTGAAAAATATTCCAACATAATGGTAGAAAATCATGTATAAATATTAAGAAATTGGGCGACACAATAAATGAACATTACTGATAATTAAAAGTCCTACAAATAAAAATTGGTAGCTAGAGAACTTTCATATGTTATCGAATACACACAATTCATTGCTAAAACTACCTAATCCAGCAAAAAGGCTCAGTGAGCTGAACACTCGCTACTGTCCTCTGCTGTTATCTGCAGGTCACGTTTTCGGATCCTGGCTTGAGCGAGTCCGGTTTCGGGGTTTCAGTAAAATTAGTAACAATAACACCTGTTACTTGCACCGCTTGGTAGTAATACGAGTGCCCTATGAACTTCTAAACCTAAAAGTTATTAGTATCGCTATCACTTCAATGGAGTTTTTCATCCCTTTAACATTTCTTCTTAACAAAATCAATAATTATCAGTCATTTTCATTTCATAAGGCTTTATTCGGAGCTTAAAACACAAGTCCATAAAAGCAAAACAAATACACAACAAATACAATAAACATTTCATAATAAACATTGTAGACAGGTTACATGATTTAAGATATTTAAATAATTAAAAAAGCATACCAGGCCTTACTTTGATAGCTGATAGGAGGAAGGTTGCAGTAAAAAAGCATACATCAGGGTATGGTTTAAAAAGCAGCTTCATGGCATCTTGTCTATTCCTGACTCCGTATTTTAAAAGGATAGGTTTAAGATAGGCTTGACGGTAATTATCATAAAGGTTGCATAACAGAAGAAAGTGCATGGTGCTTTGAGCTGATACATCATCACATGGGCATGGGCCTACCGGGTGTTTTTTAATACACGGGTAGGCCACCAAATGATGAGCTATCCCAAACCTTAATCCTCCACTTGCAGGTTCCCTGTCTTGGTATGCCCCCACACTCCGGCTCCATAAAGGGCCACAGATAAACATCTCAATTGAAAGATCGTCAGCATATCTTTAATCCGTTTATCGCCAATGTTTGTAGCGAATTTAAACACCCCGTGCGAGCTTTTTGCCATCCTTGCCTGGACATTATTAATCTCGCTAGTCCAGCTGCCTGATTTAGAAAAGGTGATGCCGAGGTAATTAAAAGATTCCACTGTTGATACCTTATGGCCTTCTAAAAAATAGGCATGAGGTTTTTTACATACCGCACCGCATTCCATAATAAAGGTTTTAGTCTTGTTAATCAACAGCTTTCTGTCGTTAATAAACAGCAGGAACCTGTCCATCAGGCGCTGTAGGCCAATAGGGGTCCTAGACAAAATTACAGCGTCGTCCGCATAAAGAAGTACGGGAACGCTAAAATCATTGATTTTTGGTGCGTCAGCCACAATCTCTTTTAAAACTGTGTCCACTTTGTTAATAAAAAGAATAAAAAGTAGAGGGGCAAGCACACACCCTTGTCTAATTCCCCGTCTAACACTGAACTTAGGGGTACACTCCCCGGCCTGACCATAGCGAACACGAGAGTTTAATTTGGCATAAAGTCTCGCTAAAAAGTAAACAATAGCCTCTGGGGCCCCCATTTCCAATAGCGTGGACCATAAGATACTGTGATCCACCATATCAAAGGCACTACTCAAATCTGCGAAGCAGAGATAGAGAGATCCTTTTTTAGCCTTAGTATATTTGCCTATGATTAAATCAAGGTTGAGGCATTGTTCTAATGTTCCTCTACCCCGCCTGAAGCCGTATTGGGAATCAGCCAGGATATTATTGGACTCGGCCCATTCTTCTAACCTTACCATAAGTACCCGGCTCATGACTTTCACCGAGGAGTCCAGGAGGGAAATTGGGCGGTAATTCTTTGCATCCCCCCTGTCTCCTTTCTTGTAGATCGGTACGATGATGGATTCTTCCCAAGTGTGTGGAACCCCGGCGCGTACGGCAGTATTAAAAACCTTTGTAAGCAGTGGGCCCCATATCTCTGGTACAGTTTTGTATACATCAATAGGAACCCCATCAGGTCCCTGGGCCTTCCCACCCTTGCTGGATTTAATACTATCCCACACTTCGGCAGTAGTAATATCCAAGGATATAACAGGCCACCTGTCGTCATAGAATTCTCCAGTTCTGGTCGAATCAAAAATCTGGGAGAAATGGGTGACCCAACTCTCCGAACTGACATTTGCTGTTAGTTCTGGGATCTTATCATCCTTCAAAAAGGGACTATTAACTGTTGCCCAAAATAAAGAAGAATCCGCTGTAGAGGCTGCTTGATCCAATTTATCCCAAGCCTCTTGTCTAAGTTCAGTTTTCCTAGACTTAATAGCGGTCTGGTAAATCCCTCGTAATTCCCTAATGGTTCCAATATCTCTCTTCTCAGCTGACAGTGCTATTTTGAGCCTTTTAAGTGCAATAGTGCAGGTATGGTCAAACCATCCCTTAAGCTGGTGTTTCCTACCCTTATGAGATATAGTGAAGTTGCTGTCTATAGTTAAATTAAGATTGGTAAAAGTATGCATAATTTCGGCGTTTCCCTCCTCACATTCTAATATTGCAACTATTTCTGTAAGACATTTTGACACAATGGCATTAGACTGAATGTCCGCTTTATTGCCTTTCCATCTGATACGAATACCGTTAGGGCGATGGGGCTCAATATTGGTAATAATGCATGGAATAAACGCAGGTCGTTCCTTCCATAAGGTTATCTCAGCAGTGATACAATTATGATCACTAATTATGTTGTCAACAACCACAGGGGTAGAACACCTTGGGCCGATACCAGATGATATACAGATAAAATCAATCACTGTATTGGCGTTCCTTCCCGTATAAGTGGGGACAACTTCACCTGAGTTATTAGTCTGATTAACCAATATTTCCATGTCGTATGTTGTTAAAACTTTGTTCAGTGAATTACCATAAGAGTTGTGAGGGAAGTGGAAGGCACCATCTCCCCAACAGTCAGTAAAGCCACATACCCTTTGAGTGGCAAGAGGACACACCACTGTATTAAAATCTCCCACCCAGATGATATCAAAAACAATATCAAATTTAGTTACAATATCTTCCATGGCGGATTCCAATGCAAGTACAACCTGGTACCTTGAGTTGTCAAAGACATTGTTATAAAAATTAATTAAAAGGATATTCCTGTCCTGCTCCTGTTGAAGCCATAAAATCTGGGAATGTGTACCAACCAAAACATGTTTTTTGACTTTGATAGGTATATCTACAGCAATCAAAACCAATAACCCACCCTTAGCTCTACCCGATGAAGAAGTCACGGCTGGTAGGTTATAAGAAACAAAACCATTGTAATTGATTGGGTCGACACACCAGGTTTCCTGAAAACATAAGATATTAAAAGTGTTAATAAATTCTACCCATCCCAGACAGGTGATCTTAGAGGAATGTCCAGCAATATTCCAACTAGCGATTGAGCAAACCCTCTGCCTCCGGGATCTGGGACAAGGAAAGGGACCAATAAGATCAGAAGGTATGGGACTGCACGGCTGGTCACCGGGCAGGGGGGCACAATTCTCTCCTTCACAGTAGCCAATCTTACCGCTGGTAATAACAATCCCATTGGCATCCACTGTGTCAGGTACCCTCACTGCAACAATCCCTCCCTTACCTCCCGCGATATTAGCCACAATAGTTGACTTAGACGGATCTGACCCCAGTCAATCATTCCCATCTAGTCCGCTCAATGCTTCAAAACGGTTTGCCGTAGTGAAGATGGGACCAGGGGAAACATGCTTAACTCTTTCTCTCGCCCCAGTATATACGATGTTTGGACGGGTATTATGATGCCTATAGAAATACCCTAGAGGCCGAAGGGATATCCCTTGGTCCAATGAGGAGGAGGATTGTGCTCTTAACAAAGCTGTGGAAGCAAGGTGGGGGTTACGGAAATTAACTATAATACAGTCACCCCCACAAGTCTTACGCGAGCTCCCAATCCAATTGACTCTTCTAGTACTTATGATATCCTTAGCCAAGACTACTGGAAAGCCGCATTCCCGATGCAACCAATCCACAGTTTTATTTTTCAAAGAAACATGGGTGTCGCTATAGTTACGGCCAGATTCTTTAACTTGTGGAACATTGGTAAGAACCGCCACTAACGGGGCACAAGTTGGGGGCAAGTCGGGTCTAGAGGTACCAGTATTTTTTACACCAGGACCAGATTGATTCTCGACAGTGGGGGTATATGGCAATCTTTGTTGATCTAAGGTCTGCAGAGAATCAGTGGCATTTCTACTCTCATTACCTTGTACGCCATATGATGTCTTAGGGGGGTTGGCCGTTAATTTAACTAACTCAGAGGTCTGTCGGAGAGCATGGCTATTTACTGTGGTTTCAACGATCGCTTTAGTACCAGTGCTCGCATTAAGATGAGATTCTAACAGACCTCCTAATCTAGCCACCTCAGAAATTGCCATATCTAATTTATTCATTAAAGGTTTGATTAATAAATCAAACTTGGCATCAAACATACTAATTAGGAGATCCAACTGACCACTTTCGGTTGTGACCGGGTTAGTATCCGGCGCTACGGTAGGGGTTTGGGCAGAACTCAAGATTAGAGGATCAGTTCTTTTAGGTAATGCTCGCCCCCCCCCCCTCTTAGAATGCACAATCTTGTTGTGTGTCTTGTTATATGTCCGGCTGGAGCGTAATATTCTTTGCGATGTGGTAGCCGTTGAAACAACAGTCGAAGGCTCTGCAGTACATGTTAGGTCCTCAGAAGGGGGGTCATCTAAGTTATTGTCATCTGCGGGTGCAACCACAATAAGGTCAACCGTATCATGAATCCGATCATTGATTTCATTATTAACATTAACATTATCTTTAGCAGGTGGATGGGTAGGAGGGTTGAGATTTAAAAGAATAGGATCGATAACCTCCACCCGCCCCAATGATTTTCTCCGCTCTTGATTTATTTTATCAACCATCTTCACCAGATAATTGTCCATGGTTGATTTAGCCGAGGAAGGTTTGGCTTTAGACATGGGGCGCTCTAATACCACACTACTACACTACTACAGATCAATGATAGATGAAAAACAGTTATCTACTCTAACAATCCTCTCGTGTTCTCCTCAGACCTACAATATCCAGATCCCAGTTAGTGCCACGGTATGTCTGTCCACAGCGTGCAACAAAATACCAAAGTACCACCGCTTGCTATAGTCACAGTACCTTCACACAGTGTCCGTATCGCGGCACTTAAGGGGGGTGGCCCAGCCCTGCCTCTGTCTGCCCCTGACGGCCACAGACGGCCCGCCCTCTGCCCGGGCTCAGCCCGGCGCCGCCCGCGCGCGTCCCGCGACGCGGAGGGAGCCTGCCCTTTTGAAGCGCCTCCGGGCGCGCTGGTGGGCGGAAGTGGTCAGGTGACGCTGAGCCTCACGGGAGCTGTAGTCTCCCCCGACTGCGGCCAATGCTGTAATGTGGCGGCAGGGGAGACTAACAGCGTTGCCAGCCCGTTTCAGATGCGCTGTGGTGGTCCTTGGAGCTGTTCGTGGCGTCTTGCCCCTTCCAAAGCACTGGCGGTAAGTAGCGAAAGAAATTATCAGTCTTAATACATTTAGCAAACTTTTACACTTGCCATATCTGGTCCATATTCCGAGTTACTCGGCGGCGTTCCAGATAGGCCCGCCCCCAGGAGCGACTAGTGCCTGGGAGTAAATGGAGGCTTCAAGTGGAACACTGGAGTTCTGCTGAGAAATGGGGATTTCCTGGTGAATCAATAATTCTGGGCTGATTTCCCCTGGTATTCTCTCTTTTGCTCTTTAGTTTCATCAAGAGATTTCAGGGGTTTTCACGAGCTGGTAGCTCTGGATTAAATATACCACGAACCTGGTAATTCTCAATAGGCCAGTAACTCTATTACACACTGTGTTAATTGCCCCATTGGGAATTCTGGGGACTTTGTTATCAGACCCTCTGAGATCAGATCATGAGGGTGATAAAACTGTCAAATAGAGGAAGATTGTTTTTGAGTTTTCAAGCTCCTTAAAGTCAATATTGAACTGTACCTGTGGCTTTCACGCATGGCCACTGGAATCATACTACTGTGCGGCGGCGGGCAGCGACCCTCATAATTATGGATCAGCCGCATTTGCCACATAACCCATCTTCTGCTGCATATCTTGCAGATTAAAAAAAAATAGAATTTGTTTCTAGCTCCAACTGTTCAAAAGTTACTAAAAAGACAGCAACGCATGTTGCAGCGCAGTTGAAGGCGCTTTGCAAAGGTTGACTGGTCACCTTTCTGTTGGTTATTGCTGTTTGGGTGTTAGACCGGTACTAATGAGATGCCACCTATGCGCAGACAGTGTTAAAAAGTGTAAAAATTAAAAAACTAGAACTATCACAAAATGTTTCTCATTATACCACATCATTTGTCTTTTCTTGCCTCATAATGTAGTCAACCCTGCTGTATAGTTTGTCCCTCTCCTGCCATATAGTTCCAGTGGCCCTGCCTTAAGTGGTACTGATGGGGTCGAACATCAAGGGTTTTAGGCAGCAGTCGGGGTACCTCCCCTTGTTTGGGGAGGGGAGGTCTGTGATGGGGGGCAGCAGTGTGTAGTGACGCAGGTGGCCGCAGGGCGCAGTAGTGCGTAATCTCACTCTGGCGAGCCGGGAAGCACCGAACCCCCGAAATGTGAAGGAGACACATTGATCATAACATGGCACCATCAGACCGGGCGATCAGACTGAGCGATTCTGAGAGTGGCGGGATGATTTCCACAGCTATGCGGGCAACATCCACAGCTTTGGGCTCCTGGATTGCTGCAGGTAATGGGGGTGATGTGGGGCTCAGAGCCGGCGTAATACAGATATGGTAGGAGGGTGCACAGCTGGGTGTGGGGTGCCAGCAGCGAGCAGTCAATGTGCCCCTGGTTGCAGTCAGGTGGCTAGGGGTGAGATCAGTCGCCTGGCCGGGCAGCCCAGGGCTGGGTGGCCCATTGGGGGTCGAAGAGTCAAACTGGCCAATGGCATTGGGTCTCTGATGAAGAAACGGTGGGGGAGGTCAGAGCAGGGAGAGAGGTGGGGGGCACTGACCAGATGGGAGAGATAGGGGATCTGGATGGTTTCTTGGTCAGAATGCGGTCACAGCAGAGAGCTCCTTTGGGCTCATGACGCGCTTTGAAGGCGGGCTCGCGCCTTGTGGCTGGCTCTGGGACTGAGAAGGACCGCTCTGAGGGTCACGGCTTACTGCGGCCTCCCCACACTTTACGCGACGACTTGTATAAAGAGCAAAGTGGTGATGGTTGTGTGGGGAAATGTCATATTAAGACGTATAGTGAAAATAAACTCCAAGTACAATTGGTCTGATCTATGGTTGCTATTATTCTAGGAAGTAATTCTCCCTTTATGTGGAGGAGCTGATTCTCTGTTTGTCTGTAAAGGTGTTTGTCCTCCGGGTTGCTACTACTTAATTATTTTCTGGGGCCCTCTTTATTGTCCTGGTGGTTGTGTGGGTGACAGGGAATTGCCAAGTCCTAGTGCCGTTATGTGTGAGACTTGGAAGTGGGCATGGAGGACACGTTGGATTACGCAGAGGAAGAGTTAGGAGAGGGTGAACTGCAAGAGAAGGATGGGAGCGAAGCAGCATGGTGGTCGGTTCCCAATGATTCACGCCATGGGCGTCTGAGGGATCACTTAGTGACTTACAGGCCACGAAGTAATAAGGAGTCAGCGGTACAAACAGGGGGCAAGCCAGCATGTGGTGGCGCTAGCCACAACATTGAAGCCAAGTTAGCTGGAAAGGTTGGGTACGAAGGTAGGATGTCATTCAGTTGGAATAGATACCAGGGAAGCGGGGCTGAAGAAGGGATTAGACCGGTGAAAGGCACGTATGTTCAGGATCAGGGGACAGGGGTAAACATGAGCGTCACAAAGGCAGGGTGAGCAGTCAAGGAGACGGAGGCTGAGACAGGTGACCCGAGCGAGGTAAGACAAGGGGGACAAGAAAGAAAGCAAGAAGCGTCCTTATATGGGTATTACGAAACCCTTGGGGGCGCATCTTATTTTGGCCGCAAAAGAACGAATTTGCAAAGGTCAGTACTTCGAGATGTTCAAGCTGCTGCATAAGGAAGTGAGGGCCAAAGAAGGGTCTAGAGAAGAAGAATAGGAATTGTCCAAGCGCCCCAGAGTGCCAGTGAACACTGAGGATTGGACGGCTGCCGCATTCATATATGCAAGTGTATATCATGGGAAGTATCCAGAGTGATGTCTGGCGCGGTTGAAATACTTAGATATAGTGCCCAAAGCTCAGATTACTTTTGGAGGTTGGACATGGGCCAGGAATGATGAGGAATTTAGAACAAGAGTAGCTGATGACGCAGACAGGGTGTGGGGACAATGTAGATTTTCCTAGTTATTATGACGGAAAGTCTTAATTTTATTAAAGACACGGAGGCGAGTATTATGCTTTTTTGCTTTCTTATCTTGCTTTTTATTCAATAGCAGCCAAGATAAGTAACCGAAACTACAGTTCCCAGGGGCTCAGGGAGTAAAACTGGCCAATGGGGACGTAGAAAACAGAAAACCTTAGACCAATCATAGTAATCGTAACAATAAACGTCATAACTGACTGCGCAGCTTCCTCTTTTCGCTGACGAGCGGGTCAGATAAAGTCAGAAAATAGTGGAACAATTGCTAACACCAAGGAAAAAGCCAAGGTCCATGAACAAACTTCTTGAACCAACGATGACCAGGACTGGAGAGTTGTAGACGTCGGCGACGGTGACTCCGGAGTGGAAGCAGAACAACTCTGTGACGGAGAAGACCACTGTCGATACTTGACTGGATAATCACGATGATGCCGAGGGCAGAGCTGGATTCGCTGAAGGGAGGGAGAACACATGTTAGTAGTGTAGTGGAGGGATAATACTCGCCTCCGTGTCTTTAATAAAATTAGGACTTTCCGTCATAATAACTAGGAAAATCTACATTTTATGGCAAGACCGGAGGCTCATATTACGCTTGTTCAAAGCATATTAATCACTAAAGAAGCCACAGTGTCAATAGGTTTACAATAAAACATTCGAAAAACAGTATCATTAGTCCAATCAGCTGATCTCAGAATGTCCTCGAGGCAGGAGCCTGCCAAAAAGGCCTTAGAGGCCATGGCTCCCCTAGTGGAATGAGCTCCAAAAACGGAGGCGTCAATGCCTGCCAGGGACATAACCCAGCGCACCCAACGGGCAAGGGTAGCGGAAGAAACAGGGAGATGAGGTTTGCGGAAGGAAATGAGAAGTTGGGAATTGGAGGGCGTTCTGAGATTAGCAGTTCTTTGTTCAGACGCCTTTAAACATTGACCAACACAAAGTTTTGGATGAGCGGGAAAATAGGGGTAAAAAACAGAATTCAAATTAGTTTTGGTTCGTCTGTGAATCTGGAACATAACACCTGTAGGAGAGAATTGACGGCCGGAAATATCCAAGGCCTTAACATCAGAAACACGTTTGATGGAAACAAGGCATAACAGCATAGTAAGTTTTGCAGACAACATTTTTAGGGAAAGGGAAGCATTATCTGGCCAATCAGAAAATAACTTAAGAACTACTGAAACATCCCATAAGCTAGAATACTTAGCCAATGGAGGCTTGGAACAGCGAACTCCTTTTAACAGGCGGCAAATAAGGGGATGGGAGCCAATAGGTTTGCCATCAAGAGGGGAATGGTTAAGGGAAATGGCTGATCTATACAGGTTCACGGTCCCATAGGACTTACCCGCACTGGCTTCCGAGGCCAGAAAATTAACTACAAATTTCAAAGGGGCTGAAAGGGGATCGATATGCCGTTCCAGACACCAGCTTGCCCAAAGAGACCAAGCGGATTTGTACGCTTTTGAGGTTCCAGGGGCCCAGGCTTTGCTGATAAAGAGAGAAGCTTCCTGCGAAATGAGGATGTCAACAGGGGAAGACCGGACACCTTCGAGGCAGACAGGACCAGGGAGTTGTTCAGGATCAGGCTGTGGGGGCAGCCCAGGGGATTGAGGAGAAGGTCCTCTTGTTCCGGGAGAAGGACAGGAAAGTCCACCGCCATTTCTAACAGAGACGGGAACCAAATCTGAGACTGCCAGAACGGGTCTACCAGGATTAAGGACGTCGACTGCCGTCGTACCTGAGAGAGTACCCGATTGATCATGGGAAAAGGAGGAAAGGCATAATTGAGATGAAGGGACCAGTCTTGGAGAAAAGCATCCGTCGCCAGAGCGGAAGGATCTGGGCGCCAGCTGAAAAAGCGGGGTAACTGAGAATTGAGGCGTGAAGCGAAGAGGTCTATTGAGAAAGGACACCATTTGTGAGAAAGGGATAGGAAAACGGATGGCAAGAGCTTCCAGTCACTGGAATCTCGAAGATGGCGAGAGTGCCAGTCCAAAAGACATAGTGGTGAGATGCACTCCTCTGTACTCCAATTTTAATTTGTATTCCTTATGATGTACTCTTCAATTTCAAACTAGTAGGCGTGCTCGCTTGTTATGCGCTCCGTCCATGTGCGCTGCAACATATTTGAAACACAAGGGCACCACTTTACGATCCCCGTCAAGCTGCACAGCCAGTCGCCAACTAATCCAATGAATTAAATTCATGCTTATTAATCCTCAATCTTGTCCATAATTATTCATCCTTTATTATCTTCTTTTTATTCAATTCATTTTACTCATTTTCATGTACGTTCATTCACTGTTCAAGTAACCACAGGAGAAAAGTAGTTTCCACATGCCGCACTTTATTTAAAATCACCCAATGCATTTCGGGAAAAAATCCCTTCTTCAGGGGTTTCTAGAATACAAACATAATCATCATCAGTTCTATCAAGGTTATTATAATGCTATCAACAAGTTAAACACGAACATATTTCCAAGCTGTTTAAAATGCACATTTATACTCTTTTTTGAAAACCATTTAATTCAGCAGTCATATCTATGAACGCTAATCCGTGTAACCTATCGACTGGCCTCACACCTGAAATATCTAAAAAACTAAGCGTGTTGCAATGCTCCAATACTACTATCCTACTGTTCACCCCTGAGGCCTGTCCTTAATTGTAATTAGAGAAAGTATACTTTATAGCGCGCTCACCGTGACACGTGCCGGTAAAACCTTCAAAGCTGAAGCTTTGTTGAACGTCCTCTCATTTTCTGCTTAATTCATTTCTGTAGCTCAGGGAATCCTGCGCTCTGCTTCCACACGCCTTGTTCGCCAAAAACGGTGTTCTGCTACTACGATTTCGCGCTCACTTTAGTCCCCCAGCTGCCCTCACCTAAACTGTCACGTGTGATAGAGCACGCACTAAACTGTGCACTGGTTTGCAGAATAACTGCGATTATTGTGAAATGTTAAACTCCAATGCCCATAATGCCCCTACTCATATTACATAAATACTGCAACTCGTGCTCTCGCCCATAAAACTAAATATTACTGATGCTTTAAACACACCAATGTGCAAGACATTTTCTTGAAAAGACAACATTGAACCGTCCATTAAAATTACATTTGTATTGTACATTTGATATAAATTGGTGCGAGTTGCTATCATTTCATTATGATGTAAACTGTCATGTTGACAACCAATCTGCATGTAAGGAAACCTGACTCCTGCGTTGTCGATGTTACTGACTGTAAAATAATGTCCCAATCCTTTAAACACTGACTGCTTGTCACCTCTTCCGAGGGTGCTACCTCACCAAGTTGGACGGAAAATTCATGCAGTGAAAAAGACATAGTGGTGAGATGCACTCCTCTGTACTCCAATTTTAATTTGTATTCCTTATGATGTACTCTTCAATTTCAAACTAGTAGGCGTGCTCGCTTGTTATGCGCTCCGTCCATGTGCGCTGCAACATATTTGAAACACAAGGGCACCACTTTACGATCCCCGTCAAGCTGCACAGCCAGTCGCCAACGAATCCAGTGCCAGTCCGCCACCGCGTTGAGGTCCCCCGGCAGGTATTCCGCCGTCAGAGAAAGTTGATTCATCAGACAGTATTCCCATAAACTTTTTGCCAGTTCTGCCAGAGGCTTGGACTTGGTCCCCCCGAGGTGGTTTATGTAGCGGACCGCAGAAACATTGTCCATGCGAAGGAGGATGGAACATCGAACTTTGTTTTTGGTAAGGCTTTGGATCGCAAAGGAACCTGCAAGCATCTCTAAACAGTTGATGTGCAATTTGGACTCCTCTCGAGACCATGTACCTCCAGTCGAGATTTGTCCACAACGGGCGCCCCAACCCGACAGGCTTGCATCTGATTCTAATACAAGATCTGGGGCCGTACCGAAGATAGCGCGGCCGTTCCACGCATCTAAATGGTCTATCCATCAAAGGAGTTCGTCCCGAGCTTCGTGGTCTAGAGAGATGAGATCGGAGTAAGCCAAGCCCTGACGAAGGTGTCTGATTTTTAAACGCTGAAGAGCGCAGTAATGAAGAGGCCCCGGGAAGATGGCCTGAATGGACGCAGACAGAAGACCGACTATTCGTGCCAGAGATCGAAGGGAGATGAGGGAGGACCGAAGAACAGACCGAATCTCTGACTTGATTGTGGAGACCTTTGACTGAGGGAGAAGGAGACATGCTGTGGACGAATCTACTTGAAAACCCAAGAATTCTATGGTCTGGGAAGGAATGAGCATAGATTTTTCGAAGTTGAGAAGGAAACCCAGATCCAAGAGGAGGGACTGTGTGGTGCGAAGATGTGAGAGAAGGAGCTGTTTGTCCGAGCTCATGAGGAGAATGTCGTCCAAATAAATGATTAGTCTGATCCCGAGGGATCTCAGAAAAGCCACCACCGGTTTTAAGAGTTTTGTAAAACACCAGGGGGCTGAAGATAGACCGAAAGGCAGAGAGGTGAAGCGATAAGTGACGTTTGACCACTGAAACTGAAGAAATTTGGTGTGAGAAGGATGAATGGGCACAGTGAGATAGGCGTCTTGTAAGTCCAGCCGGACCATCCAGTCGTTTGGTCGAAGAGTATCTCTTAGATGGAGAATGGTCTCCATTTTGAAGTGACGATATACCACAAACTGGTTGAACAATTTGAGATTGATCACTGGACGTAACTTTTTGTTCTTTTTCTGAACCATGAAAATGGAGCTGAGGAAACCGGAAGGATCGAAGGGGGCGATTGAGATGGCTTGTTTTTGGAGAAGGGAAAGAATTTCCGAATCTATTAGAGCTCGCATGTTGAGGGAGAAAACCATGGGATGAGGCGGTGTGAGTTGAAAAGGCGGCGAGTAAAGCTCTATAAGATAGCCTTGAACCGTGTCTAGAACCCAAGGATCTGCACTGATTGTTTGCCATTTGGAAAGAAACAGTTTTAGACGACCTCCCACAGGGGAAGGACTTACCCTGTTGGTTGAAGTTGTTGTTGTTCCGGTAGTTTTTCTGTCCGTGACCCCGGAAGCCTCTGCCGCGTTGCGGGTAGAAATGGGGTTTGTATTCTTGCATGGAGGAAGCACCTCTGGAGCCTTGGTTGTGGAAGGACCGGCCGGAAGAGCGACCCCTGCCTCTGCCGGCCCGTCCAAAAACCTGGGGGGAAAAAACCTTTTTTATGGATTGTTGCGCCTTGTCCAGAGACGCGAAAGTGGACACGAATCTGCTGAGGTCTTTGACCAGAGTGTCCCCGAAGAGAAGGCCATTGGCCTTGGAACCTGGGTCCTGTGGAGCGAGATTGGCCAATTTGGGGTCCAATTTAATTAGGAGACCTTTACGCCGCTCATGCGTGATGGCGGCATTAGCATTGCCAAGAAGACAAAAGGCGCGCTGGACCCAAAGGGAGATTTCTTCGGCAGGCAAGTCAGAGCCGTCTAAGCGGGAGGATTCCGCCAAGTCAAAAATGCGTGCCAAGGGAACCTACCACGTCAAGAAGTTTGTCCTGGCACGTGGACCAAGCTTTGTCCACCCCTTTACGGGGATCCTTCCCGAACTTTGAGAAAAACGTAAGCAAGGGCTGATCAATAGCAGGAACCATAGTGACTTTCTCTGGTAAGGAAGGCTTAGGGCATTCCGATTTTAGCCGTGACCTGACAGCTGAGTCCAGAGGGAGGCGTAATCTGGCAGAAATGTACTCCCCCACATGAAAAGCAGGAGCCCATTCAGTAGAATTGGGGTGCCTAATAGAAGAGGGGTCGAACATGGGGACTCCTTCAGAGTCGAAAACTGGTTCAAAAGTAAAGGAATCCGATTTAAACTTTTTTGAAGGGGGGGAATCAGAGACGTCAAAAATGTCAAACAAATCATCTGCGTCATCCAAGTCTGTGTCAGTGTCCAAAATGGTGGATATAACTAATTTTTTGGGAGCCTCTGCGTGTTTGGATTTGTGCTTGCGTTTACCCTGGGCACCTAAAAACCCCTCCTTGCAAGGAGGCCTGGGAGGCACTTTGCCCTCAGTCAAATGCGAGGGAACCTCGCCAGTCAGTGATGACGCAGTATTGGAAGCAGAGGAAACCACCTTTTTTGATCTGCTATCCCCCGCAGACTGGGCCAAGGCTTTGGACAACAGACTTAACATCGTGTTTTGCATGCCCTTGGACACGCGTTTCATTGAGGACTCCACAGCATTCTCCACAGAGGCATTTATAAATTTATTTAAATCGTGTTTGAAGGCTTCACCTTCCTGAGAAGCCTGGTCTCGTACAGGAGAGCTGTCAGAGCTCATAATTGCAAGCCAAGAGGTAGTCAGGGGTTAATGTGGCGCCAAGGGGGAGGAGTCAAGCAGTAGCAACCTCCCAGGGGCGTGAACCCAGGAAATAGGATAGCCGGAGCACTCGCGTTGGAGAGAGCGAGATGAAAGGAGCAGGGAAGCTCTTCACGATGAAACAAGCCAAAGCGCTGAGAAAGGGACACTCGGTGAGGCAAAGGCGCCGTAGAGGGAAAGAGCGCGAGTTCAAGCGGTGAGCGCGCGATGGGCAGCACCACCGGGAGACCCAGAGGGGGGAAAAGTAAGCGAGCGCGAAGGCGCGTTTGATGTGAAACCGGCAAAGCGAGTGGACGCGAGCGTGTGTAACACCATGCGGCAGAAATATAAGCAGAGCAACAAAATAATTATGCATAAACCAAGGAATTCACAAGTAACATCAAGCGAGCAAAGAAAAGGGCACTTATCTGACTGCGAGCAGCAAGAAAAGAGGAAGCTGCGCAGTCAGTTATGACGTTTATTGTTACGATTACTATGATTGGTCTAAGGTTTTCTGTTTTCTAGGTCCCCATTGGCCAGTTTTACTCCCTGAGCCCCTGGGAACTGTAGTTTCGGTTACTTATCTTGGGTGCTATTGAATAAAAAGCAAGATAAGAAAGCAAAAAAAGCATAATAGGAGCCTCCGGTCTTGCCATAAAATTGAATTACAAGTTGTTTTCACATATGATAACACAAGTTAGGCCAGCACCAGCAACGTATACAGTCAGTGGGTGGCTAGTGATTTACAAGCCCTTTTGTGACTGTCCCACCACGCGGGGGTGGGGCCAACGGGGAGAGGGCAGCAGAACACGGCTGGGTCATGCTGGGCATTCAACAAAGGAGCAGTGATAGGCGTGAGCCTGCTCCCCCGGGAGATTTTGAGTGGGTGGTGCGATCCAGCTAGGGAAAGAAACAGGATTGGCTAAAGTAGTGTGGGGGTGGGGTTTAAGGTCTCATATGAGATAGTTAGTGCGAAAAGTCGGCAGGAGCAGGGAAAAATGTTCCCGCCCTCACAAACTGGTATTTAATGTTTGTGGAGCAATTTTATCTGGGAGAGGGGCCACCCCTTTTTTGTTATGGGCTTTCGAGGCTGTATTTTTTTAGGCATGTTTAGTTGAGAACACGGTGATGCATGTTTGTGTTTTTGTTGTCTCTGATGAGGCGGTTCATGAAGGTATGGTGGGTAGTTTCAACAGGTTGGAAGTTATTTTCATGGAAAGTTGGCAGGTTAACAAGTTCAGAGTTACAGAAGGATAACTTGGAAGGTTACAGGAAGATGAGCTGTGAAGGACATGACATTTTGGAGGTATGAAGCTTGGAGTGAGCAGAGATTGGAGAGAGATGATTGGCAGGGGAATTCAAGGGGTTCTTTAGGGCGGGGGAGGTGGACGGATAGGTTTTTACAATGTAATAATGAGGATGAATTTGTATAGTTTGTATGGCTAGACGCCAGGGTTTGCTGAAGTACGTTTAGAGTGCACCTGCCTTATTAAAGCGGCCTTTCCCACACTATCTCAAGGGTCCTAATGAAAGCATACAAGCTGGTACCCTGCAAGCCTGAGGGCCTGGGGCAACGGCGGCCCTTCATAAAATGGAGAGAAGAAAGGGCAGAGTGGAGAGAAGGCAAGCATACCTGAAACTAGCAAGGAGGGTGGCAGCACTGTGCAGGAGGACACAGGGAGACGGTATGGTCTCAGGTGTGTCACTCAGCAAACAGAGTTAGCCTCAGTAGCCAGGAGGAGGTGCAAGAGTGCCAGCCTCCAGTGTATCCCCTACCCTGATGCGCAGAGGGCCCTCTGGGCATGGGCAGAAGGGGACAATCATACCAGAGGAAGATCAGAAGGCACAGTGCTTTAAGAGGGCACTGGAAGAGGCTTATGGAATGAAGGAGACTGGCAGAGCTAGTGCCACCAACATTAACCAAGAAGAAAACCCACAGGACGTGGGTGTGAGGGGTGGGCAGGCATCCCTGCAACTGGGACTTTGGGCAAGGTGACTAAATAAGCAGAGGTGGTGCAGGGCCAGGGGAGGAGCCATGGACCCAGCTCTAGGCCTTCTGCAATGAGGAAAGGAGAGGCTCGCAAAGAAGGGGAGGACCTCATCAAGGTCGTTCGCTGTCCGAGATCCCGATCCTAAAAGATGAGATTCCTGGACGGTTCCCGACAGAAGAGCAGACCTGCCTATTCACACGGTGCCGCTGTGTGACAAGGTATTGGTCTCATTCACAAAGTCACCCAGTGCGGAGCCGATATCACACGGTGGCAGGGACAACAAGCTGAGAACCACTGTAAACGCCGGATCTCTAGCTCGGTTGCAGAGGCTTGAATTGCCGACATCCGTTAAGGGGTATGAAAACACCCCATGACAACTGCATTAGCTGGCTTTTTTTTTGTTTTTTGTTGGGAGGACGGGGTTCAGGGCCGTGGCAAAAGTGCGATGCAGCGCGCGCTACGAAATTCGTTTTATTTATTTAATTGTTTACTTACCTGTAATTATCCATATTCCGGTTTTTAGAACCCCCCACCCTGCCCCTCCCCCGCCCCGCCTTACCTCCCCACGGAACTCCCTCCACGGGCCGTGGCTGCTTTAGGGTCACCCCCATCCCAAAGAAAATTCCGAACCTTATCATTGATTGACTTAAAAATCTTATCGGGTATCAGAAGATATGTGTTTTGGAGTGTGTAGAGTAGTTTGGGGAGCGTTATCATTATATACATTGCTGCCCTACCTAGCAAAGTCAAAGGGAGTTGCGCCATCTGGTCACGTCCTCCCAGAATTCTGTTAGAATGCGTTTGATGTTGTGGCTGAGACACACTGCCTCATTTGTTGAGATATACATTCCCAAATATTTAAAGCCTTCATTGGTAATCTGAAGTTGCTCGGGTATTACCTGTGCTTCCCTGGTGCCCCTATGGGGTAGAACATTGACTTTCCCCAGTTTATGTTGTACCCCATGTGTTTACCTTATTTCTTCACTAATTGCAAAATCATGGGGAGTGTATTGTTAGGGTCAGAGACATAGAGTAAAATATCATCCGTGTATAAGGAGATTCCTTCGGCTGCGAGGCAGCTCCCACTGTCATGGAAGCCACCCAACCCCGGGTGGGTTCTGATCTGGCAGGCCAGCAGCTCCAAGACTAGCGCAATGAGTAGAGGGGACAGGGGAAAACCCCGCCTGGTCCCTCTCTGGATAGGGAAGTCGGACGATTTTATTCCATTAACCCTGACACTGGCTCTAGGGCCTGTGTATAGTAGCTCCACCCAGGCCATAAACTCTCGCCCAAATCCAAACTTCACCAGGGTTTGCCTCATGAAGGGCCAGTGGACAGTATTGAAGGCCTTCTCTGCATCAAGGGAAAGGAGCATTTGTGAGGACGATCTGTCTTTCACAGTGTCGAGCCAATTTCCATATGGCTGGATCCAAACCGGGGTGGTGTGGAGAACAAAAGAATGATGGATTTAACTCAGATCCTTGTGACTGGGGGTGAATGATTGTATTGTCCAGTATTCCGTCCATCAATTGTTTCTTTTGCATGAGCCAACTTGCAAGGCGGCAGTGATTATACCTCGGCCGGGCATGAAACCAGACTGATTTCATTGAATCAGTGATGTGATCAGCGTTAAAAGACGCACCGCTAAAATAGAGGCCAGGATTTTTGTTTCGATGTTTAATAATGATATCAGGTAGTTGGATTCACACGTATCTGGGGGTTTCCCCAGCTTAGGTATGACTACCACTGTAGCTCTGCAAAGATCAGGCGGTACTGACCCCTCTTCTCGAGCTGCTAGAAACATGCTGAGGAGGTGGGGGGCCAGCAAGCTCGCGTTCTGTTTAAAAAACTCAGCCGGCAGCCCATTTGGGCCAGTGGTTTTCCCTGACTTTTGTCTAGTTATGGCCTCTTGTACTTCACTCTGGGTAATGTCTTCCTCGAGAGCTTCCCTACTCTCCTGCTGTAAAATGGGGGTATCGAGGTTGCTAAGATATTGTGCTATCGGTGTATCATTCGCTAGCGGCCAAGACGCATATAATTCCGTATAATATCGTGCGAATGCCTCCGCATTGTCTTGTGCTGTCTTATGTCTGTTCCCAAGCTCCTGGATCTGTGGGACCCAGTTCACTTCTCTCCCCCTTCTGCCCAGCCAGGCTAGGAGTCTCAATGCTCTGTCTACCACCTCGTCTAGCCTGTGGTGTGAAGCCTGAAATTCAGTCTGGACTTCCCGGTCTGTCAGGACGCAGTGCTCTCTGCGCGTGACTTCTAACTGCCGTAATAGGGTAGCCTCATTGTCTGGAGTGATACTTCTCTCCATTTATAAAAGTTTTTATTTCTAGGATATCAATTTGACGAGTCTCCTCTCTGTGCTTTTGTGCTATTGCATCTTGCACCCTGCCTCGGAAAACCGCCTGGTAGGCCTCCCAGAGAGTAACATCTGACACTACTGAGCCCTTATTTTCGCGGAAGAATAACTCAGATTCTGTACGGATTACTCCCTCTATCGTTTTTTCCCAGAGTTCCCAGGCATTTAATCTCCAGTCTGCATGCTGTCTATTCTCTTCACCTCCCACCGTCAACCACAGTGGAGAATGGTCTGAAACCCCCCTCGAAAAATATTTCACCCTGTCTACCTTCCGTATCTCTCCCGCTGGTGCAAGGAAATAGTCAAGCCTTAAAAAGACTCTATGTGCCCCATAAAAATAAGAATAGTCGTGAACCGTAGGAATACTGTCGTCGCCAAAGGTCAATCAAGCCTATTGACTTTGCAAAGTCGGCTAGCGGTGTGGGGACCCTAGCCCACGTCGCCACCTGTGTCCTGTCCAGGTGCGGGTCCATCATGTCATTAAAGTCACCTCCAATAATATGGGTGGAGAGGCCTGATTTCAACAAAATTTTGTTAAGTGCATTTAAGGTTTGAGGTTGCAGTCGTGGTGGGGCGTAGATGCTAATTAGTGTGAGCTCTCGGCGCCCCCTGATCCCCTGAACAGCGACAAAAGTCCCATTGGGGTCTGTCCAAGTTTTTGATGTGTGAAATGGAGGGGTTTTCCTAATAAGTATGGCTACTCCTCTCGCCCCTGGGAAAATCCGGCATTAGACAGTGTTGTGTATGTCCCTCTCCCTATGAAGGCGCAGTGTGTGCCTTTCAAATGGCTTTCCTGTAAAAAACACACTGTCTGGCTTGAGCCTCTTGATGTATTTTGTGACTAGTCCCCTCTTAATCTTGCTTCCCAGCTCGTTGATGTTCCACGTTAGTGCTGTGTATGGAGTGCCTACATATTTATGCATGGCTTCTTGTCTTTATCTGTGTGCCCGGCCGACCTACCCATGGGCCTCCCTCCTTATGTCTCTCTTTGTTAAAGTCTACTTCCCTTTTGCTGGCAATATAAGAAATGCGTTTAAAAACTACTGCAAATTCCTTGCCCCTCTACCCCTACCCCTCCACCCCACACTCTCCCCCTTCCTACGCTGATCTCCCCTACTGTCAACATGACAACTCGGTGTAAGCACGGCTTTAGAGGTCTGTAGTCCCACCCTTCCCCTAAACCCTATCAATGTTAATGAATTCAAGAAAGGATATAGTCTTTAAATGAGTTACTCGGCGCAGCAAAACTGAGCCTGGTGCTTGCTACTCCAAATAATATTCGGTTCAACAAAGGATATAATCTAGTAGTAGTTCATTTTGCTCAGTGATACTGAGCTCTGTCGTTCCTGCGTGGGTGTTTTGTCGCCGCTATGCCGTCTGGCTTCCCTGTAGCCCTTATTACCGCCTTCCTCGCTATTCTCTTCTTGCTGCTGAAGTGTGTGTTCCGGTTGTCTTGTCTCGGTGTCTTGACTTTCTATATTGTTAATGTTCCTTAGCAGCGGATGATCGCTTTCCGAGTCTGTTTGGTACTGTTTGTCCGAGTTAACACTATCTTGTTCCTTTGTAGGTGTTTTCGTATTATGGGCTGTCCCTTCATCAGAGTCTGATTCCATCTGTTGTTCCGCCCCAACCCCAGTGGCTCTTCTCAATGGGGTCGCCTTCTTCCTCCTTTTGAAAGCAGGCACCTCTTATTTAGGGTCTCTGTGGTTTTGGGTCTGACCGTGGCAGTGCATCTCTGGTGTGCGAGTCACTGGCTCTCATCGTACGTCTCAGTATGGGAAGTTCCTCTATCCAGGCCCACGCCTCCTCTAGGGTTTGGAAGAACTGAGAGGTACCCTGAAAGATCACCTTCAGTTTGGCTGGAAAAAGAAGCATGTACTGGACCTGCATGGTTCTCAGTTTCATCTTCACTGAGTCAAATGTCCTCCTGATCTTTTGAACCTCTCTCGAATAGTCAGGGAATACCCTTATCTTACTGTTGTCATGCTTAAGTTCCCCAGTTCATCGTGCGTCTCTCAGAATTACATCTCGGTCTTGGTAGTTTAGAAACCTTTCAATCAGTGGCCGCGGAGGAGCCCGGGGGTGGGGGATGGCCATATGCCAGGCTTCCTCTGGGCTCGTTCAATGATGAAGCAGGACCAGAATCCCGCCTTGGGTAGAGAATCATGCAGCCACGACGTTAGGAAGGTCACTGGATCTGTGCCCTCCGCTCACTCCGGGAACCCGATACAGTGCAGTTTGTTTTTTCGCGTCCTGTTTTCTACATCGTCTATCTTCCAGGCTACCTCACGCATGGCTGTCTGCAGGGCGCTGACATCAGATTTTAATTTGTGTGTTGTGTCCTCCACTTAAGAAATGTGGGTCTCCGCCTGGGTCACCCTCTCCGCCATGTTGCACATGTTTTGGTGCAGGAGGGATACCTCTGATCCTATTTGTGCCATTTTACCTTCTATTGCTTCACAAGAGGCCTGGATTGCCTGAAGGATGGCCGTAATATCTGGTGGCCCCAAGGGACCCTCTCCCGCCCCCGATGATTGGGGGAGTAGCATTGTGTATTTGTCCATTTTGGCCTGCTTTTGGGTCTTATGTTCTTTGTCTGTGGCCATTATTCCCTCCGGTAATAATTATGTTTCTCAGAAGAGCATGTAACTCTACTTATGAGGAATGTGTGAGTCGTAGGAGGCAGGCAGCCACAGTGCCAATTCACTTATCTGTGATCCGGAAAAGGAATTGTTCCTTATGCTGAGGTGCTTCCCATCTCCCCTGTCACAGGCCAGTGGATTTGTACTCTCCACACGGCTCACTTACTGTCTCTGGCCATATCATAGCATATTGGGTCGTCCCTGGGGCACCGCAGCCTGGCCAGTAGTGGGTACTAGTCTTCAAGGGTTCACTTTTTTTCTGTGTTTCTTCAGCGCCATTTTGCATTGTTTCTGACCCCCACGGGGTCTTGCCACCTCTTTTAAGACCTCAGACCTCTAGTCTCTCCAATGTCATGCCCGCTGTTCTTGTTTCCTCTCTACCAGGAGGTGCCCCTCATCTCTCAGTGGGCCCCTGTGGCCCAGTATGCCGGTCAGACCTGCGACGGTTGTTGATTCCCAAGACCCTCGATCCGTGTCTCTCCGGCCCTCTCTCAGCTCCTGTGTGCCATCCCTAACTGAGGGTAAAGGAGCTTTTTCGCCTCTCTCTGCTCCCCGGGGTTTGGATTCTCTTCTTTATTGGGCATCAAAGGCCCACAGCTATGCCCTCCCAATCCTCTTTCCATTGGGCTGCGTCCTCCTGTTGCCACAGGCTATGTGCACTGGCGGATTTTTAAGTCCCCTGCTCTCCTTTGGGGTCCCCGTTGCCCAGGGGTACACAATGTTGCCTCCCCCCCCCGTAGGCGAAGGCTCCCCATCTCACACGGGTCTCCATGCCGGGAGAACGGAGTGGCCGAGGCAGCAAGGCCCCATCTCCGCGGTGCTCCTCCTGCTCGCGTCTTCCACCCTGCCCAGCTCCCGCCACTGGGGACAGTCCTGGTGCTCAGCCATGGCTGCCTGCTCCACAACAGCCTCCCGTGTTGGCCCCTGCATGGTCCCCACTCCCTGACAGGTGAGGACCTGCATCAGGCCCACACTTCATGGCCTCCCTTTCTCTATTACTCCCGTATGCACTCCCTCTCACCTGCGTGCGGGCCGGGGCCTCCTCCTGTCATCCCCCTCATCTAGGAAGCGGACCCACGCTTTACCTCACCGGGTACTGTTGGGGTGAGTCTCAGGGTCTCCCGAGCTCCGGTCGTGTAGCAGGAGCTCTGCTGATGCCGTGTGCCTCTGTCGCGGGCTCGCAACTCTCTCTCAGCACACTCCGTCCACCATCTTCTGCAGGACGCCCCAGACCTCTGTTTCTGCTTCTTTTCTTTTTTGACCGTTTAATGCTTCTCAACACGGTGCGGACCACCTTCAGGGCTGACACCTGTCTCCACCGTTCATTGCTGTTGCCAATTTCTCGTCCATAGCGCACTTAAGGGCAGGATTTTTAGTAGGATATCAATTGGGCTGCCGGAGTTCCGGCAGATGTGACTAGCCAGCCATGTTGCTGGCCACGCCCCTCCGTTTCCTGTCATTTTCAACCTTTCAATGGCGGCTGGCATGGATCAGGGAAGCGGGGCGGGAGGCAGGAGTTGGGGGGGTCTAAAATGAGAAAAAACACTTACCTTATCACCACATCTCTCCTCCCTCACTCTTCTCCGTCGGGAACAGAAAAGGTAGCCCCCAGGCTCCCCTGACCAATAACAACACTGCAATGCAACTTTGTGATTAGTCTGAGCACCGTGGTTTGGCGCTCAGCCAGGGAATGGAAGCCTGGGCATGTTCTCCACCAGCCTGTAATGCAGTGTTGGTGAAGAAAATGCAAAGTGCACATGAATGATTGGCCGGTCCAAAACGACCGGACAAACATTCATGAGCACTTACAGAGTGTGCCCACCACACCTCCTCCTGCTCTGAGAGCAGAGCAGCTCTACCCCGCAAAGCTGCGGAAACAAATAAAATGATAATAACGTTGAGTTATTGTCATTTTATTTTTCCTTTATTTCACTGCTAAAAGCAGTGGGCCGACGCTCCACCGCCTTAGTGGAGGAGCCACCACTGCAACTTTTACATGGAGCTGCGTGGTTCTCTACTCAGATAACAGCATCAAGATTCACCAGTATGCCGATGATGCACACTTCTGCTTGAAATCTTCTCTGCTTAAGACATCCGTGCCTCAAACACTGCTTGCACATCCTCCAGACCTCGATATCAAGAGCCCACCTGAATCACAACCCAACCAAGACAGAATTTGTTATTTTCCAAGAACAATAAACAAAATATATTACAAATCTCTTTCAATGACATCAACATTTACAGCTTTGTACCCCAACTTTCGCCGAATGCCAAGTCACTTAGATTCATCCTGAACGTCTACCCCCACCTCTAGGAACACATTGCCAAAAAAACAAAGAATGCCTGGTACCAGCTCTCTCTTCTAAATAAAGTCAGACCATTTTTTCCAGAAAGCAACTTTAGAACTGCTGTTTAAGCCCTTTGACTAATACACTCACATCTAGGTAGTGGCAGTGCCCTACTCCATAGCATCCCAGATTATTATTTTTACATTTGTATTGCGCAAGAATCATCCCCAGGGGGATCTCTCGGCGCAGATGAGGCAGGCTTTGAGTGACCGCAGCAGATCAGCTAAATAGCCAAGTCTTTAAGTGTTTTCTGAAGGTGTTTAAATCTGAACAGACGCGCAGATCCCAGGGCAACTGGTTCCAATACTTGGGCGCGAGATAGGAGAAAGCACGTCCCCCCAATTTTTTTGTCCTAATTCTCGGTGTTTTTAGGAATTTTCGGCCGCTCGATCTTAGGCACCGTGCCGGGGAGTACCAAACTAATTTTTTTGTAAGATAAGCCGGCCCCTGGCCGACCCGTGCTTTAAAGGCCAGACAAAGAAGTTTGAAAAGAGCCCTCTTTCTGATAGGTAACCAGTGAAGTTCTCTCAGTAGAGGGGCAGAAGGCGTGCGTGGAGGTTTATTTAAAGCCAGACGTGCTGCCGTATTTTGTACGACCTGTAGCCTTGACAAAAGATCTTTCCTGACTTCTACCAGGAGAGCGTTCCCATAATCGAGTCTGCTCACTAGTAGTGACTGGATCAGGACCCTTCTAGCAGAAAGGGGCAGCCAAGGAAAGATCTTCCTTAGAGTGCGAATCGTGCCAAAACATTTGCCTGTTATAGTTTTGACATGCTGTTCCATGGATAGATTCTGGTCCATGATCACACCCAGATTTCTAACCCATTTTTTTGGAAGGGGTGGAGGACCCAGTGACTCTGGCCACCACTCATCCGTCCATATTTCCTCTGCCTTCCCGAACAGTAAAATCTCCGTCTTGGTGGGATTGAGTTGGAGATAGTTACTTTTCATCCAACTGGAGATTTTCATCATGCAACTCTTAAACCTTTCTCTAGTCAGTAGGTGATCGTTTTCTATGGGGATAAGCACCTGAGTGTCATCCGCATAGGAGATGGTTTGGAAGCCGCAGGATTCTATAATGGCAGCCAAAGGGGCCACGTAGATGTTAAACAAGGTGGGGCTCAGAATAGAACCCTGCGGTACCCCCTTCTCCACTACTGTAGACTTAGAGACAAAGGAGTCTACCTGTACACACTGCAACCTGTCTGATAGAAAGCTTCGCAACCACTCCCAGGCCCTTCCATTGACACCTATCTCCCGCAGCCTGTGCAAGAGAATTCTGTGGGAGATGGTGTCAAAGGCCGCTGACAAATCAAGTAAAACCAGCACAGCCGGGCTCCCCTCGTCCAGCAGAAGCCTAATGGTATCTGTTACCTCCACCAGCGCTGCCTCCGTGCTGTAGCCAGCAAGGAAGCCCGACTGCGAGGGATCCAACAGGCCATGCTGGGCCAGATGATTCGACAGTTGGCGATTTATCAGCGCCTCCATGATTTTGGAGCAACCTGGGAGGAGCGAGATAGGTCTATAATTTTGCAGGTCTGCAGTGTCCAGTGATGGTTTTTTTGGAAGAGGTTTGATGAAGGCCTTCTTCCAGCTGACCGGGAAGGAGGCAGTCGTCAGTGACACATTACAGACATCTGTTATAGGGGCGACCAGCTCCAAGGCTAGATCTGACAGTACATAAGGGGGGGCTATGTCTAGCGGTGAACCTGACTTCAGGCCTTTCAAAAGAGGTAGCACCTGTTCCCTCGTAATAGCTGAGAATGCTTCTAGACTCACCGGCGGGGGACTCACGGTGTTCTGCAATGCCTCCCAGTTCTCTGGCAGTGGCAAAAAGGAATCATAAATAGTGTCTATTTTGTTCTTAAAGTGGCTTGCTAGCTTATCACAGAACTCCTGGGTGGGAGGGCATGAAGAGTTGATTACACTGGGTGCGGTAAATTCTTTTCTTATCCTAAACAATTCCTTAGAGGAGCCCTTTGCCCCCTCTATGCGGGTGGCCAAGAAAGCTCTTCTTGCCGCATTACAATTATTTAGGTACCTCCTATGAACGATATTATAGGCCATGCTATCTACATCGTTTTTTGTTTTCCTCCACCTTCTTTCTTTTGCTCTACATGTCGCCTTTTCCATCTTTAAAGTGTCTGAATACCATGGTGCTGGACACTTTTTATCATAGATTATGACAACTTTCCTTGGGGCCATCATGTCAAAGGTTCTACTGACCTCGGTCTCTAGATTATCTAGGACAGCATTTATATCCTGGCCTGCACTGGGCTGGGGGGGAGAAAATATTGTTTTAAAGCTCTTAGGTGAAACCTACTGCGAACCGATCTTCGACCTAGCGCTTTTTGCGGGCCGTTCGGTGCCCTGAAGGAGAAGTTAAGAGCCAGATGGTCCGACCAACCCATCAAAACGGGAGGCTCTGTAACTAAGCTAGATATATTAGTAAAGAGATTGTCTAGAGTATGCCCTGCTGCATGCGTAGGGCCAACCACCCTCGGCCACAGCTCCAAAGATTCCAAGGCTGTTAAGAGGTCGGTGGTATCTGGGTTAGAGTACAGGTCCATATGAAAATTGAAGTCACCCAGAAGGAAGAAATCCTTCCCCTGCAGGGCATATGGAGCCAGCATTTCTAATAATGCCGTGCAGAATTCCTTCTTGTTCTTCCCCGGTGGGCGATACACAACTGCTCCTAATATCTTATGGTCGTGTGCCAGTTCGATCGATACAATCATCAGCTCCAATATGGGGGATGAGATGGAATCTAGCGACCTTATCAAGACCCCTGGTCTAGATGCGATGGCTAAACCTCCCCCTCGTTTCCCAATTCTATCCAGCCTTAATACTTTAGAGTCTGGGGGAAAGGCAATCGCTAAGTCCGGGGGCCGAATATGTGTGAAACCAAGTCTCTGTGAAGAAACAGAGATCTGGTTTACTGTCATCCAACAAGTCCCAAATTTCCGGGGCATGTTTGGAGACAGATCTGGCATTGATGTAAAATCCTCTACAAATGTTTTCAGTTCGTCTGCCGTTCTTCACCCCCTCCCTCTGGATCCTGTTCCTAGTCCCTTGCCGCCCTAATGGTCCTTTCCTGTTTCCAGGTTCCCCAAATCTCTTGGACTGACTGAGTGGCCATTGATGATAAGGTTGGCATGGCTTACAAATTCTAGAGTCCCGACACGCCCTACTTTCACATTTCTTATTACCCCTGGTTGTCCAAAGTTCCAGCAGTTGGTCTCTGGAATATTTTAGAGGAAGCATAGCTACACTACGACCCTGTATCACAGTTCACCTCTCTTACCTCGCTGCCAGCAACGTCCTGGAGCGTCCTGGCGCGGATGGACGCAGACGGGCTTGTCTTGTGCGCGCCTTTGGCGCGCCCGCTGCGTGCGTCCGCTGCGCGCTCGCTATTCTCGCGTTTTTAAGTGTTTTTGTGGCAGAGCACTAGAGCGCTGACCTTAATGATGGTGCCCGTTCGTGTCTTTACCCCACCAACACCAGAATCGAACGTGTTCTCCTTTTCAACTTTCCCCACATCAGGTGTATACTTTAAAAAAGCACAATCTCCATCTACACAGAATTTTTAAAAAACGTAAGTATTGTGGTCCTTCAGCAGCTTAAGTGACAGTTAAATCTGAAATGCGAGAAACAGCCTGCAGCTCCCTTACACTTACACAGATTGCACACTGGCACCCCTTTGGGCCATAATACATGCTGTAGCATGTTTCTTCACCCCCATCCTGATTGATCTCCATCGGCTGCCCTTGCTGGCTCATACCATCTTCAAACCTAGCTGCATCATTGACAAAGCTACCCCGACCAACACCCCTACTTATCTTACAGAGAAGCTCATCATCTCTGGTGATTTGTGGCACATCTATAGCCAGGACATCATCAGATTGCAGACTATGAAGTGTAAAAAAGAAAGAAATAATATAACAGGCCTTTTCTATCTCTGCCCCCGTGATCTGTAACAACATCCCTGTATCCATCAAACCTGCTTTAATGCTGCTTCAATTTAGGAAAGAATTGAAGGCTTTGAAAAATACTACATTTCAATGCATAAACCTTCCACAACCCAGCTTCCTCTCTTGTTAGTCATTGACTGTGTGCTTGTCTTTCACCATATACAGTGCTCTGCTGCCATTTGGCTAGGTGTGCGCTCTGCAAATGCCATGTATACCGTACATATGCATAGATATATGTTTAACAACAATAGCCATAAATACATCTGAGAACAGTGAACTGGTGATCGGAACGTACCTGTAGCAGTTCTGAGGATACCAGGAAAGTGTTTGAGTCTACCTGGAAATATAAATAATTCATCTAAATACTGCAAATGTGTCTAAGTTTGCCTGGAAATACCACAAATGCGTCTAAATACAGTACACTGGGCATGTGCCAGATTTCACCTGGATTGCTCTCTCCAACATCATTCTTACTACGCTGAATGTGACAAAGTCTGTCTTTGAGACAGTAAAGGAGCTACAAGACCTCAAGGCCATTCAAGCTGGAATTGAGACTTCTGTCCAACTTTGCGAGAGCCTGGAAATATGCTTTTCTGAGAAAACAATAAGAATAAAGCAGCAAGAAGCCAAACCACTTCTTTTGACACAGGACACTACTGGTTCCTGATCATCCAATCCCACCTTTGAGTGGATGCGAAGAAGGCCAAGTGTGGGTCTGAGTTTTGTACTCACCACAAGTTTTTCAAGTGGGTACATGAAAGATTTGTAGCTATCTGGAAGTGTTGTATGGAAGGACCCTGAATTATTGAAAATATGCATTTAGTTCTGCCTCTGAACCAGGCGCAGGCCCTCCATTAAGGAGACCATCTAGCAATGGAACAGAAGTGTTGAAGAGTCCCTTCAAATTGTGTTTTTCTGTGTGATAAATGCCCCAGAAGAAACGTAGGGGCAGATTTACAAGCCCCTTGTGCCTCTTTTACGCCGCCGTTGCGTCACTTTTGTGACGCAGCAGCGACGCAAAACCAGTGCCATGCTTCAGGGTATTTACAACGTGACGCATCTGGGAGATGCGTCACGTTGTAAAGCCCTGCGCCAGAAGTTGGCGTTCCGGCGCAGGGGGGGCGTTCCGGTGCAGGAACGCCTCCTAAAAGTGGCTGAGTGAAATCTACAAGATTTCACTCAGTCACTTTTGAGCCCATGCTGCGTCAAAACCCTGCACCTGCTTGAAGCAGGCGTAAGGATTGACGCAGCATTTCAAAGATAGGGCACCCCGGAGCCTTGCTGGAGCTGCGTCGCGCTTGCGACGCAACTCCAGCAATGCGCTGCCTTTACGCACAGATGCGTCACGCATCTGTCCGTTTTTGCCCCATGGTGCGCCGCATTGTAAATGCGGCACATCCATGGTGGCGGAACCCTGACGCACAATAACTGGCGCATCCCTGCTGATATGCAGGTATGCGCCAGTTATTGTAAATCTGCCCCATTGTATGTATCTTTCAATTGTATGGAGAGCTGATTCTGCTTGCACAGTTGCTGCCCAAAACTGTCCGTAACATTTTTGTCTTCTTTATGTAGAAAATTGGCTGAAAAAATCATGGCTTAGGAATTGTACATAGGAGAACCTCTGTGTATACTGCGGGAAATGGTCGGCCTAACTCAATGTGCTCTTTTTAGGTCGAAGCCTACTAGGCACCTAAAGACAACTTGGGAACATTCAGAAAGCTTCCCTCTGAATGAATTCAGCCCGTTGCTTACCATTGGCTTTGTGGTGTGTAACTTACATTTTCAGGCTTTCTGTTTGCTGGCTTTATTATTTTAGGCTGTCCAGGGTGAGTTTGTCCCTTCAAAGGAGCAGAGCCTTTTGACACCAACTCCCCTTGTATTCTTCCACGAGTGCCTCTTTCTGTAAACAGGTCTCTACATCGTGTTCTTATCTTGTCACATTTGCTGTGAATTCAAAGATAGAGGTCAAATGTCAGATTTTATCTTCTTAGGGAGCTTGGTGTTTACTTATCTTTCTCTGACTTCAAAGTGACAGGATTTATGTGACAATCGTGCTAGATACTGGGGGTGTAATAGGGTTTTTGTCTATCACACATCACCATTAAAATGATCTGTGCAAGAATTTCAGAATATATCAGCATTAAGACTGCACAAACGAAGTACATTTTTTATTAATTCTGAAGTGTGTTAGAAACCAACACTTTAATATGATCAAAACAAATCAGTACACTAAGTGATGCTATTTCCACACATTATTGTTTGTGCGCTCTATAGTTTTATTTAGTAACACTGTATGTATGTGCAAATGTAATAGTCATTTCAATTGAAAATGTGTTGTCTGTAATTGTAGTGTGCTACCACTCCACTCTACTCTGCACCACTCCACGTCACTGCACTCGCCTGCACCACTCCACTTTACACCACACCACTGCATTCTGCGCCACTGCACTCTACTCTGCACCACGGCACTCTATGCCACTTCACTCTGTCTCTCTATTCTAGTCTGCACCACTCTACTCTATGCCAATGCACTGTACACCACTCTACTATGCACCACGGCTCTCTTCACCACTGCACTCTACACCACTCCAGTCTAGGCCACTCCAAACTACTCTGCACATCTCCACTCTATGCCACTCCTCTCTACACCACTGTGCAACACTGCACTCTCTGCCACTGCACTCTATGCCAATACACACTATGCCAATGCACTTTACTCTGTAACACTAAACTCTACGCCCCTGCACTGTACTCCAATCCAATGTATGCCACTCTAATCTATTCTGCACCACTGCACTCTATGCCCATGCACTCTACACCACTTTACTCTATGCCATTCCACTGCACCACTGCACTCTACCCTGCACTACTCCACTCTACACCACTTCACTGTGCTCTGAAACAATCTACTCTACATCACTGCATTCTACACCAGTCTACTCCATTCTGTGCCACTCCATTCTATGTCACTGCTCTCTAACCCACTCTCCTCTAAACCACTGCACTCTACATCACTGCACTCTTCACGAGTGCACTCTACTCTGCACCGCTGTAATCCGCGCTGCTGCTCTCTTCACTACTCTAATCCATGCCACTCTGCATCACTGCACTCTATGCCACTGCACTCTGCATCACTTCACTCTACGCCGCTGCACTCTGCCACTCTACACCACTGCACTCTACACCACTGTACTTTGTGCCACTGCACTCTATGCCACTCTACTTTGCACCATTGCACTCTATTATGCACCATTCTAACACACACAACGGAATTCTATGATGCAGCATTGTATGCTGCTGAATCCTATGCCATTGCACTCTGCATCACTATACTCCGCAACACTCTATGCCACAGCACTGCATGCCATTGCACTGCATGACACTGCACTGTACACCACTCTACTCAACACCATTGCACTCTATACCAATGCACTTTTCGCTACTCCAAATCGCTGCACTAAACACTACGACACTTTATTCTGCACTACTGTATTCTATGACAATGCACTCTACGTCACTGTACTCTACGCTACTGTACTCTGCATCACTCCACTCTATGCCTCTGCACTCTGCATCACTCTACTCTATGCCACTAAATTCTACTCTGCACCACTCTAAGCCACTGTATTCGGTGCCACTCTACTCTACTCCACTGCACTCAGTGTGACCCTACTCCACACCACTGCACTCTGTGCCACTGTACTCTGCACCATTTCGCCACTTCACTCTGAGTCACTGTACTCTACTATGCAACACTCTAATCTATGCCACTACATTCTACAAAGCTGCATCGTATGCCCCAGAATTCTATGCCACTGCATTCTACACCAATCTACGACGATGCACTCTACACCAGTCTACTCTATGCCACTCCACTGCAGGCCAATCTACGCGATTCCACTCAATGCCACTCCAATACACGACACTCCATGCCACTCCACTGTACCACACTGTTGGAAACCCACTCCCACACTAGAAGGGGTGGTGGTGGTCTTCCGGACACACTGTGGTAGCTTGGCTCGAGTGGTCAGGAATCAGGCTCCGTGCTAAGCATACAACATACCCAAACAATAACCATGCGTGCATCCGTTCCAAAAACGACTCTACACCGTAAAAATTATGAAAATAACTTTCTTTATCTGCTTTTTCTCTTAGTTGCTGATTGGAGAAAATAAATAAGTCAATCACAATATACAAATCTTAAATAGTGCCGGTCAAATAAATACTGTCTGAAGATTCAATAAATAGGGATGATCATAAATACAAGGGACATAAATATAAGTGCAGGTAATACAGGCAATTAAATATTCTGAGGCAATAAATACTGTACCAACAAATATTGTGCACCAACAAGTCCTGTGGACCAATAAATATAGTGAAGCAATAAATAGGTTAAACACAATAAATACAGTGCCCCCAATAAATAATTAAAAGTATACAGCAACACTCATGTAATCAGATCACTTTTCAATTCCTAAGGGCTGATTTGGCCCAGGCACAGCTTGTAGGGTTGTGGAAGGCTTGAGGGGGTCTACTCCCTGGCTGGGTCAAGGCTGAGGCCTAAACTGAGGTAGATAAAGGGGGGGAATACCAGTGCCCTGGCTTTCTCTCTCCACACAACCTCTCTAGGTTAGTCCCAATTCACCCCTGGCACAGTCAGGTTGGTTCCAGCACCTCCCTAGCCCCTTAGAGCAGTCTCTCAGGTCTCCACAGGGCCTTAGGCGCCCTCTACTCCACTTACTGCCCTTTTTCTGATGTTCCGACGCCGCTGGAGTCGTGTCGATGCCGTGAGGCGGTTCCGGTTCGGTCTCGGCGGCCTCGGCACAATGTCAGTTCTAGACGACGCCGGTAGGCGGTTCCGGTCCGATGTCGGCGGCCTCGGTTCGATCTCGACCTCCGATTCGACGACGTCGGGCAGTCTCTACTCGATGTCGACTTCGGGCGGCTCCGGTCCGATGGCGCTCTCGGCTTCGATGACGTCGGCCGGCCTGGCCTCGATGTCGACTTCCGGCGACTCCGGGGTGCGATCCTCACCCCCGACCTCCGGTGCTCCTCCTCTCAGGTTCCGGGCGACTCCGGAGTGCGATCCTCACTCCCGACCTCCGGTACACTTCACCTCGGTCTCCGACGACTCCGGAGGGCGGACTTCACTCCTCCGATGACGCCGCTCACTCGACCTCGGTTAACTTCCTCCTCGACCTTTGGTATTCCTCACGACCTCCGTCGGCGCCCTCTCACGACCTCCGTCGGCGCCCTCTCACGACCTCAGGCGGCTCCGGGTACGACGTCTGCTTCTTCAGTCAGCGCCGCTTCTCCACCTCGGGCTCCAGGTCTTAGGCTACTCGACGCCGGACTCCAGGGAAACCAGTTTCCAGGTCAGGATCTTGCTGCTTTCTGCTTCTAAGGCCTGTTCCTGCTGTCCAGGTCCTTAGGATGAGTTTTTCTGGCTTCTTCCCACACAGGGCTACAGGCTGGGATCCATCAGTAGGGACAAGTATCAAGGGTGGGTTTATGGACCCCACTCCAGGCACAAGTTTCCACCCCTGCTGCTTCACTCCTTCCTCCTTCACTGTTGTGCTGCTCTCTCTTCACCAGTGAGGTGCCAACTGCCAGCTCCAACTGCCAACTCTCTCTCTTAGCTTCCCAACATTCTAAACCGCCTCCAACTGTCACAGGGTTCTGGAATGTTCTGGAAGGTGCTGGTAGGTTCCAGTGGATGCTGGTGATGTCACAGGTGGCCACCATTTTGTGCTCCAGGCCCTCAGACAGAAGTTTCAGGGGTAGCTAAAATGGCTCCCTGAATCTGCAGCAACACGAAAAATGAAAACAAATGAGGGAAAAAGGGCCAAGTCCTACACAACCCCCTTCCAGCCAAAAGCCAGGGTAGACCGATCAATGCCTTGATGGTCTTCCCTGCTTGGGGCGAGAAAAGGTGGACGCCGGCCCGCAACGGCAGGAGCTCCTGCAAGTTCTCCTCCGCTCTGGAACCCAATGGTTCCCTAACAAACCTCACTGGACCAACAAAACCACCCCACTGGGGCTCCCTAGCTAGTTGTGGCCAGGACCGGCCCCTGGGCCGTCCAGATGTCTCTGGCCCGGGTGATCTCGTGGAGTGGGGGGCAGTAGCCCCAGGCCTGTAGTGCCCGTTGACCACTCCGGTCCTCCTCCTTGCAGTCCTAAACTGCCTCTGGTCCTTCCTCCTGGGGTTCACACCCTTAGGCTGACCAGCCTTCAGGGGCGAGGCTCTCCTCCCCCTAACTCTCCTTCTGGGGTTCCTCACCCTACCCTGCGAGGCACCCTCAGACCAACACTTCCTCCTCAGTCTAGGGCCTTGACCCCTCAACTGATCCTTCAACCTAGGGTTTAAACCCTTAGGCTGAGTCGGTGCCCGAGGCGAGACCTTCCTCCCTCTGCACCCCCTTCCAGATTTCAGCACCCTCCTAACGGGAAAAGTACCCCTGGAAGTCAATTTCGGGGGGACCCGGTTAACAGAGGCCCCACCCGCCAGGTCAGGCAACCCCTGAGCCTGGCATCCCAGCCCAGGACCTAAACCCTGAAACTGGGCCAACCCCAGAACCTCAGGCGCGCTGGTTACAGTCGCCCTGGGTCCTCCTGACACTAGGGGCTCCCCTGCACTGGAGGGCACATCGGGACAGCCTAGGCTCCCAACCTGGGGCTCCCTTGCGGAACTCTCCAGGCCCTGAGACTTCGGTTGGGGCACCTCGGGACACCTCCCCGTCTCACGCCTTCCTACAGATAGGTCGTGAGGCCCTACAACCCTCTCTCCCTGGGACCTAGCTGGGCTATCTGCCACTTCTCTCACCTCGCTGGGTTGAGAGATCCCTGCACTACCCCCTTCAGGTTCCCACCCCAATGCCTCCTCAGACACCCTGGTGATGTCATCCTGGGGTAAATAAACTTCTAGCTCCTGTGGAGCTTCCGGTATGCTGCCACTAGTGTCCTCGCTGGACACACTCATCTGGAGGACACGCAGCTCCAACTCCCTCATCTGAAGCTCGTGCGCCATCCTTCTCTCCTCCATCTCTTTCTCCAGCCTTGCTAAGTCCCATGTGAGCTGTCTTTTCTCCCTCCGGTCTGTTAACTCCACTTTAGACAAGCCACCGCTAGAGGCACTGCTGCCCTTCCTAGGAATGGTTCTGGGCCCTGCTGACAGGTTCCCCACCTCAGGTTGGTACATCTCAGCCCCCTCGGGGTCAGGCTCTCCATCCCTGTCTTCCTCCTCAGCCTTGCTTTCTCGGCGTGCCTCCCCCCAAGCCCTTAAGCTGGTTTGGAGTGCACCCTTCTTTGCTCCTGGGGGACAGTACACCCCTTCCCGCTGGCAAAACTCCCTGAGTTGGGCCACAGTGTACGTTTCTAGATTTTCTAGTACAAACTCCATCTCGCCCACTCAGGTTAGAGGACAGGTTTTTGTGCAGTAACTATGCAGGGGGGTACCTTTAATAATACCTCCTCCCACCACCAGAGTAAATTTGGAAAAAACAAAAACCCACAATTAGGAAGGCCGCTTTGAGAAAACTCCCGGTGTAGGCCTATGGACTACCCACAGTTATTGTTGAGTATACGTAGGCACAGCTCTATCCCACCGCTGCCACCAATTTATGTTGGAAACCCACTCCCACACTAGAAGGGGTGGTGGTGGTCTTCCGGACACACTGTGGTAGCTTGGCTCGAGTGGTCAGGAATCAGGCTCCGTGCTAAGCATACAACATACCCAAACAATAACCATGCGTGCATCCGTTCCAAAAACGACTCTACACCGTAAAAATTATGAAAATAACTTTCTTTATCTGCTTTTTCTCTTAGTTGCTGATTGGAGAAAATAAATAAGTCAATCACAATATACAAATCTTAAATAGTGCCGGTCAAATAAATACTGTCTGAAGATTCAATAAATAGGGATGATCATAAATACAAGGGACATAAATATAAGTGCAGGTAATACAGGCAATTAAATATTCTGAGGCAATAAATACTGTACCAACAAATATTGTGCACCAACAAGTCCTGTGGACCAATAAATATAGTGAAGCAATAAATAGGTTAAACACAATAAATACAGTGCCCCCAATAAATAATTAAAAGTATACAGCAACACTCATGTAATCAGATCACTTTTCAATTCCTAAGGGCTGATTTGGCCCAGGCACAGCTTGTAGGGTTGTGGAAGGCTTGAGGGGGTCTACTCCCTGGCTGGGTCAAGGCTGAGGCCTAAACTGAGGTAGATAAAGGGGGGGAATACCAGTGCCCTGGCTTTCTCTCTCCACACAACCTCTCTAGGTTAGTCCCAATTCACCCCTGGCACAGTCAGGTTGGTTCCAGCACCTCCCTAGCCCCTTAGAGCAGTCTCTCAGGTCTCCACAGGGCCTTAGGCGCCCTCTACTCCACTTACTGCCCTTTTTCTGATGTTCCGACGCCGCTGGAGTCGTGTCGATGCCGTGAGGCGGTTCCGGTTCGGTCTCGGCGGCCTCGGCACAATGTCAGTTCTAGACGACGCCGGTAGGCGGTTCCGGTCCGATGTCGGCGGCCTCGGTTCGATCTCGACCTCCGATTCGACGACGTCGGGCAGTCTCTACTCGATGTCGACTTCGGGCGGCTCCGGTCCAATGGCGCTCTCGGCTTCGATGACGTCGGCCGGCCTGGCCTCGATGTCGACTTCCGGCGACTCCGGGGTGCGATCCTCACCCCCGACCTCCGGTGCTCCTCCTCTCAGGTTCCGGGCGACTCCGGAGTGCGATCCTCACTCCCGACCTCCGGTACACTTCACCTCGGTCTCCGACGACTCCGGAGGGCGGACTTCACTCCTCCGATGACGCCGCTCACTCGACCTCGGTTAACTTCCTCCTCGACCTTTGGTATTCCTCACGACCTCCGTCGGCGCCCTCTCACGACCTCCGTCGGCGCCCTCTCACGACCTCAGGCGGCTCCGGGTACGACGTCTGCTTCTTCAGTCAGCGCCGCTTCTCCACCTCGGGCTCCAGGTCTTAGGCTACTCGACGCCGGACTCCAGGGAAACCAGTTTCCAGGTCAGGATCTTGCTGCTTTCTGCTTCTAAGGCCTGTTCCTGCTGTCCAGGTCCTTAGGATGAGTTTTTCTGGCTTCTTCCCACACAGGGCTACAGGCTGGGATCCATCAGTAGGGACAAGTATCAAGGGTGGGTTTATGGACCCCACTCCAGGCACAAGTTTCCACCCCTGCTGCTTCACTCCTTCCTCCTTCACTGTTGTGCTGCTCTCTCTTCACCAGTCAGGTGCCAACTGCCAGCTCCAACTGCCAACTCTCTCTCTTAGCTTCCCAACATTCTAAACCGCCTCCAACTGTCACAGGGTTCTGGAATGTTCTGGAAGGTGCTGGTAGGTTCCAGTGGATGCTGGTGATGTCACAGGTGGCCACCATTTTGTGCTCCAGGCCCTCAGACAGAAGTTTCAGGGGTAGCTAAAATGGCTCCCTGAATCTGCAGCAACACGAAAAATGAAAACAAATGAGGGAAAAAGGGCCAAGTCCTACACACACTCTACTCCACTCTTTGCCATTCCACTCTACAGCCCTCCATGCTCTCCTCTGCACCACTAACGTTTAGCTGTGCCGAACAGCAGCCACGCTGGTGTACAACATGGCAAAAAACACAACGCCAAAGCCAATAGCTCTTCCATAGGCGAGATCTATTGGCTTCGCCACTGCTTGTTTCCCACAGCTGCTACCACTTTGGTGAATGTCGGAAATCTTGTTTCAGTCGAAATCCTTTGACTTTCCTGAACCTCGAGTGAAGCAACCGTCTTTGTAAAACAAATATACAAAGAGTGAGAAAACAGCTCTGGAGGGTTTGAAGCCAGAGAACATGGCGCCCCTGCATAAGGCTCTCTATGCTGAGGGTGTTTACGCACTTCAGGCGCTGGAAACATCTGGAAGGCCCGGTTCAGCTGCAGGTAAATATACACAAAAGACACCGGCCGCTCTCAGGTCATAGCCAGGGAGTGGAGTTTGCTGTAATAGACATGAGAACAAAATAGATTCCAGGGAGTTGGCAGACGGTACAAGCAGGACAAAAGTTCAGGGCCCTGAAAGTTAAAGGGAGTCTGAGAGGAGGACCTTGATGTGGCCATAGAATAACAATGGCTTGTGTTTATATAGCTCTTGCTATGTGCTAAAAGTAGATATGTTGTCATTACCCAATGTAATCGTTTAATTGGCTCTCATTAAGGAAAGCTTTTGTGTGTAACAGAAACTTTTTAATTTGGAGCCAGAAAATATTGGGATGGGTGTAACTTGTGTAATTTTGTGTTGCATAATCACATGGAATTATCTAAGAATGGGGACCTGGCCAAATTTTAATTACACCAGAGTAACTTGTGTAATTTCACTAATTATGCATTACTTGTGCAGTAACTGAAATTGCGCGATTACAACAGCTTGAGTAATTAAGAGTAATCTGGGGCACAAATCCTGCTGCAGGAGTACGGGATCAATGAACTTAGAGAGAAGGCGGCTGCTGTGTACGGCTTTTCATGTCCTGTAGCATTTACTGCTATTTTTTTGCGCAAAATGCATCCGCAGGGCCATTTTGGATGCGTGGGTCCATTTTACACCAAGAAAATAGCGCTAATTGCTGGATTGCGCTTCTCACACAATTATGCATAATTACAAGTAGATTTGCTGTAGTTATGTTAGAAAGAATTACGTAGTAATGCCCGTCCCTACTATAGAATTCCATGAGAATACACTTGAATTCCACAAGAAGAAGAATTCTGCATTTAGTGCTATTTCTTAGTGCAACAAAGTCCCCTGGTGTCCAAAATGGGCCTCTCGCACTCACTAAATGTACTCTTGGGGTAGAATGCTCCTCCAACTTAAATTGAGAGCTATTTTTTTTAACACAAAATGCACCCTTGCATCCAAAATGGATGCAAGGATACATTTTTCACAAAGAAACAGTGCTAAATGCAGCAGAACATGAATAGCAAGTGCAAGCTTCTCTTCCCCCAATTACTCTTAATTAAGCAAGCATGAGTAATTGCATAAATATCGGTAATTCCTCATCAAAGAGTTACTCAGTATTAATGAAAATACTACGAATACTCGAGCAAAATATAAATTCAGCCCAGGCCTAATATATACCTAGCATGTGTCCCAGTCCTACCTACTGTCTAGTAGGATAATTTGTCCGCTAGCCAGAAGCTAGGGACAAGCCCTTTGGTCTCTATGGTAACTGCTGTGGAACACAGTCTAGTAGTGCTAATGTTTCCGTGACAAGTGTGACATCTTTAGCCAGTTCTATGGTGTATCTGACCACACTTTGCATTCTGAGAAAAGTGTGTTTTTTTTGTTTTAAAAAGTGTACAGAGTTGTCTGCATTAGGGCAGTGATCAATAAAAAGACTGATTCCTTTCTGTAGTTTCCATCGCTTGTCTGTCTCTGGGCTCCTCAGGAGCACGTAGGAGTCTGTAGAAGGATGGGATCACGGAACAGTTGAGCTACCCCTCTGACACCTGAGCAGCCTCTTTTTTACTTCTCAGAAGGACGGGATGACGGCACAGTTGATTCACTCCTCTGACACCTTAGCAGCCTCCTCCTTGCTGCTGAGAAGGATGGGATAACGGCACAGGTGATCCATTACTCTGACACTTTAGCAGGCTTCTCTTTGCTGCTGAGAAGGATGGGATCACGGCACAGTTGGAGCCACTCCTCTGACACCTTAGCAGCCTCCTCCTTGCTGCTGAGAAGGTTAGAATCACGGCACAGGTGATCCATTACTCTGACATCTGAACAGCCTCTTCTTTGCTTCTCAGAAGGATGGAATCACGGCACAGTTGAGCCATTCCTCTGACACCTGTGCAGCCTCTTTGCTTCTCAGAAGGATGGGATCACGGCACAGTTGATCCACCCCTCTGACACCTGCGCAGCCTCTTCTTTGCTTCTCAGAAGGATGAGATCACGGCACAGTTGATCCACTTCTCTGACACCTCAGCAGCCTCCTCTATGCTGCTCTTATTGATGAAATCACGGCATAGTTGATCCACTTCTCTGACACCTTAGCAGCCTTCTCTTTCCTCCTGAGAAGGATGGGATCAGGGTACAGTTGATCCACTCCTCTGACACCTGAGCAGCCTCTTCTTTGCTTCTCAAAAGGACGGAATCACAGCACAGTTGATCCCCTTCTCTGATACCTCAGCAGCCTCCTCTATGCTGCTCAGATTGATGAAATCACGGAACAGTTGATCCACTCCTCTGACACCTTAGCAGCCTTCTCTTTCCTGCTGAGAAGGATGGGATAAGGGCACAGTTGTTCCACTCCTCTGACACCTGCGTAGCCTCTTCTTTGCTTCTCAGAAGGATGGTATCACAGCACAGTTATCCACTCCTTTGACACCTTAGCAGCCTCTTCTTTGCTTCTCAGAAGGTTGGGATCACGGCACAGTTGATCCACTACTCTGACACCTGAGCAGCCTCCTCTATGCTGCTCAGATTGATAAAATCACGGCACAGTTGATCCACTCCTCTGACACCTTAGCAGCCTTCTATTTCCTGCTGAGAAGGATGGGATCACGGCACAGTTGATCCACTTCTTTGACACCTCAGCAGCCTCCTCTATGCTGCTCAGATTGATGCAATCATGGCACAGTTGATCCACTCTGACACCTTAGCAGCCTTCTCTATCCTGCTGAGAAGGATGAGATCGGGGCACAGTTGTTCCACCCCCCTGACTCCAGAGCAGCCTCATCTTTGCTTCTCAGAAGGATGGGATCATAGAACAGTTCATCCACTTCTCTGACACCTCAGCAGCCTCCTCTATGCTGCTCAGATTGATGAAATCACGGCACAGTTGATCCACTCCTCTGACACCTTAGCACCCTTCTCTTTCCTGCTGAGAAGGATGGGATCAGGGCACAGTTGTTCCACTCCTCTGGCACCTGAGCAGCCTCTTCTTTGCTTCTCAGAAGGATGGGATCACAGCACAGTTATCCACTCCTTTGACACCTTAGCAGCCTCATCTTTGCTTCTCAGAAGGATGGGATCACAGCACAGTTGATCCACTCCTCTGACACCTTAGCAGCCTTCTCTTTCCTCCTGAGATGGATGGGATCAGTGCACAGTTATTCCACTCCTCTGACACCTTAGCAGCCTTTTCTTTCCTGCTGAGAAGGATGGAATCACAGCACAGTTGAGCCACTCCTCAGACACCTATGTAGCCTCTTCTTTGCTTCTCAGAAGTATGGGATCACGGCACAGTTGATCCACTCCTTTGACACCTTAGCAGCCTCTTCTTGGCTTCTCATAAGGTTGGGATCACGGCACAGTTGATTCACTCCTCTGACACCTGAGCAGCCTCCTCTATGCTGCTCAGAATGATGAAATCCTGGCACATTTGATTCACTCCTCTGACATCTTAGCAGCCTTCTCTTTCCTGCTGAGAAGGATGGAATCACAGCACAGTTGAGCCACTCCTCAGATACCTTTGCAGCCTCTTCTTTGCTTCTCAAAAGGATGGGATCTCGGCACAGTTGTTCCACTCCTCTGACAACAGAGCAGCCTATTCTTTGCTTCTCAGAAGGATGGGATCAGGGCACAGTTGTTCCACTCCTCTGACATCTGATCAGCCTCTTCTTTGCTTCTCAGAAGGATGGGATCATGGCAAAAGTGATCCACTCCTTTGACACCTTCCCAGCCTCTTCTTTGCTTCTCAGAAGGTTGGGATCACGGCACAGTTGATCCACTACTCTGACACCTGAGCAGCCTCCTCTATGCTGCTCAGATTGATAAAATCACGGCACAGTTGATCCACTCCTCTGACACCTTAGCAGCCGTCTCTTTCCTGCTGAGAAGGATGGGATCATGGCACAGTTAATCCACTTCTTTGACACCTCAGCAGCCTCCTCTAAGCTGCTCAGATTGATGAAATCATGGCACAGTTGATCCGCTCTGACACCTTAGCAGCCTTCTCTTTTCTGCTGAGAAGGATGGGATCAGGGCACAGTTGTTCCACCCCCCTGACTCCATAGCAGCCTCACCTTTGCTTCTCAGAAGGATGGGATCATAGAACAGTTCATCCACTTCTCTGACACCTCAGCAGCCTCCTCTATGCTGCTCAGATTGATGAAATCACGGCACAGTTGATCCACTCCTCTGACACCTTAGCAGCCTTCTCTTTCCTCCTGAGAAGGATGGAATCAGGGCACAGTTGTTCCACTCCTCTGACACCTTAGCAGCCTTTTCTTTCCTGCTGAGAAGGATGGAACCACAGCACAGTTGAGCCACTCCCCAGACACCTTTGTAGCCTCTTCTTTGCTTCCCAGAGGGATGGGATCACGGCACAGTTGATCCACTCCTTTGACACCTTAGCAGCCTCTTCTTTGCTTCTCAGAAGGTTGGGATCACGGCACAGTTGATTCACTCCTCAGACACCTGAGCAGCCTCCTCTATGCTGCTCAGATTAATGAAATCATGGCACATTTGATCCACTCCTCTGACACCTTAGCAGCCTTCTCTTTCCTGCTGAGAAGGATGGGATCAGGGCACAGTTCCACTCCTCTGACACCTTAGCAGCCTTCTCTTTCCTGCTGAGAAGGATGGAATCACAGCACAGTTGTTCCACTCCTCTGACATCAGAGCAGCCTCTTCTTTGCTTCTCAGAAAGATGGATCAGGGCACAGTTGTTCCACTCCTCTGACACCTGATCAGCCTCTTCTTTGCTTCTCAGAAGGATGGGATCACAGCACAGTTGATCCACTCCTTTGACACCTTAGCAGCCTCTTCTTTGCTTCTCAGAAGGTTGGGATCACGGCACAGTTGATCCACTACTCTGACACCTGAGCAGCCTCCTCTATGCTGCTCAGATTGATAAAATCATGGCACAGTTGATCCACTCTGAAACCTTAGCAGCCTTCTCTTTCCGGCTGAGACGGATGGGATCAGGGCACAGTTGTGGAGAAGTGTGGCTCAATGGTTAGAGCGGCAGACCTAGATGCAGAGTACTGGTCCGGGACCAGGGTTCGATTCCCGTCGCGGCAGGGTCTCGGGCTATAAATTCCGCAGACCGGATATTCTCGCCTCAGTGCCTATTCTAATCATGGGTCCCACGCTGCAACTCTGGGCAATAGCTTGCTTAATCTCCACAACGGCCCCTACAGCGCTGGGATGCCTGGCTTCACCCTGGGGATTCCCAGGAGTGGACATTTCACAGGGAAAATGCCAGGAAGGGTTCCCTAGCGGTATGAGTACAGCGCCGGGAAACCCCGAACCGGGGTAGCTGTGCGCTATATAAGTACAAGCACATTTACATTTACATTTGTTCCACTCCTCTGACACCTGATCAGCCTCTTCTTTGCTTCTCAGAAGGATGGGATCACGGCACAGTTGATCCACTCCTCTGACACCTGAGCAGCCTCTTCTTTGCTTCTCAGAAGGATGGGATCACGGCACAGTTGAGCCACTCCTCAGACGCCTCAGCAGCCTGTTCTTTATTTCTCAGAAGGAAATGATCATGGCACAGTTGATACACTTCTCTGACACCTCAGCAGCCTGCTCTATGCTGCTCAGATTGATGAAATCACGGCACAGTTGAGCCACTCCTTTGACACCTTAGTAGCCTCTTCTTTGCTGCTGAGAAGGAGGGGAGCATGGCACAGTTCATCCATCCCTCTGACACCATATCAGCCTCCTTTTTGCTGCTCAGAAGGATGGGATCAGGGCACAGTTGTTCCACTCCTCTGACACCTGATCACCCTCTTCTTTGCTTCTCAGAAGGATGGGATCACGGCACAGTTGATCCACTCCTCTGACACCTGAGCAGCCTCTTCTTTGCTTCTCAGAAGGATGGGATCACGGCACAGTTGAGCCACTCCTTTGACACCTTAGCAGCCTCTTCTTTGCTTCTCAGAAAGATGGGATCAGGGCACAGTTGATTCACCCCTCTGACACCTGAGCAGCCTCTTCTTTATTTCTCAGAAGGATAGGATCACGGCACAGTTGATCCACTTCTCTGACACCTTAGACGCCTTCTCTTTCCTGCTGAGAAGGATGGGACCAGGGCACAGTTGTTCCACTCCTCTGACACCTTAGCAGCTCTCTCTTTGCTGCTGAGAAGGAGGGGAGCATGGCACAGTTCATCCATGCCTCTGACACCATAGCAGCCTCCTTTCTGCTGCTCAGAAAATAGGGAAAGTCAACTTTTCTTCCCAAGACTTACAGACCCTCATTACGTTTGCTGCTAGAAACTCAGATGCAGAATTACCAATACCAGGGGATAAGGTAATTCCTTGATGAGAAATGGTACCAGTATTCAGAGTTTTCACCCTCTCCAGATACAAAAGCACATAGACAATGAAGTAACTACTTAAAAGACTCCTCAATACTCTTAACATTGGCATCATGTCTCCAAACATACGCACTCCAAAGCCACACCCTCAGCCGCACCCAGACTGCCTCACCCTCAATCCACTGAAGACCCAGCTACAGAGAACCTACTGTTCAGAAAACTCTGAAGACGCGCCATAGCAGAAGTTGTCTTGTAATTCGCGCATTTCTTGTAGCTTCCTTTCGCATTTTCACCTCCCTTTCTTCCTTTCATTCTTATTGTTCACAGGAGTGCTTGTTTTCTTTTATTTCAGATGGTTGTCTTTTCACATTTTCTTTATCTTGCTATCAATGCCACTTCCCATATCGATGCTCCCTGATCCTCCCCGATTGATGCTATAGTCGCTCCCGCATTCCGCAGACCCACTTGACTCCTGGCCTGGTTGTTGTAGAGTGAAAAAGGAAACAAAGCACTAGCAGTGATACAAGATGATGTGAGACAGAACAAGGTTAGTGCATTATGTGCCACTTAATACACCCAACAAGGACAGGACAATGACACAGTGATAAACACGATACTAACTGAGGCACAGTAACAAGAGCAGAACTGAGGTGGATCGGACGCCCCCTAGAATAAGATGACATAAAATGGGCAATTCAGCAAATAAAACAGAAAAAAACCCACCAGCAATTCCACAACAAATGCGTAGAATTCTATGCCCTCCCCCGGCCCTCTTATTAGATATGTACAATGAACCAGCATTGACGTCATTTAGGGGTCACCAGGGGACTAGCTTGCTCCTTGAGACCTCTAGCACTGCCTTTGCAACATCTGGCCTGAGAGGTGGCACAATCAGTGCCAAGAACACAGGGGCTTCCCCGCATTCCTTATTTTCAGCACATATTCTATTATTCACTATTAGTGTAAATTGAAAATGGAACACACTTATCTGGAATGGGACTTTGGCGGCAGCTGTGGCATGTAAAAATATTTTTGAATATATGTTCAGTGCATGCTTGCGGGTGAGCCGATTCACAGAACAAACTTAAGACTAAATCCTAAACTTAGTACCATTCTGGTATTCACAGAATGCACCTAGTACTTCTGGTATTCACAGAATGAACTTACTACTTTTGCTATTCACAGAATGAACTTAGTACTTTTGCTATTCACAGAATGGATTTACGACTACTAAACTTACGTCCGCACTCGGGCCGGAAATTCCGGCCGGAGGCGGAGCTTCCGGGCCGGAGGCGGAGCTTCCGGCCCGGAGGTGGGGATTCCGGCCGATTTAGCTATGGCCGAAATCTCCACCTCCGGGCCGGAAGCTCCGCCTCCGGCCCAGAAGCTCCGCCTCTGGGCCGGAATTTCCGGCCCGAGTGCGGACGTAAGTTTAGTAGTCGTAAATCCATTCTGTGAATAGCAAAAGTACTAAGTTCATTCTGTGAATAGCAAAAGTAGTAAGTTCATTCTGTGAATACCAGAAGTACTAGGTGCATTCTGTGAATACCAAAATGGTAGTAAGTTTAGGATTTAGTCTTAAGTTTGTTCTGTGAATCGGGCCCCCACTGAGCAATCAATGCACGTAAACGGGCACAGCGCTTCGAGGCGGCCTTCCTGAACCAGTTGGTGAATGAATACAGCTGGAGCTTGTGACGCTTGCAGGATGGCATAGGCAAGCATGCCCTTGTTCAAGGCGGTGTCTCATGGTGCACTGCACTATATTTAAGACATGTACTTCCGCGTAATCATTCAGTCATTCAACAGTGCACAGTTCAAATGCCCTTTAGCAAATAATTTCTTGCATCCATAGATCAACGTAAGAAAATCCTTATGTTCATGATTTTCATATTGACTTATCCTGTTTCACTTTCACATTAATGCAAAGCCACAATGCGTTTCTAGCATGCCCTCCACCAGGGGGCACATGCCATCATAAATAGCATATTCCAGAATACTGAATTTGTGGCTTGAGGTCTGGCACTGAGTCTACAATCCTGTCATCTAGTAGTTTAACATGCACAGGCGCATCACAAGTGCAATCATGGAAGAACGTCATGGGGGGAGGCATCGGGGGGGGGGGATCGCTGTCACGTGGTCATACGAGATGAAATCCTGACCAGGGAAGATGCGCCCGCTGGTGCAGCAGGTGCAGTGGCACAGGAGCCCAGAGCCTGAAGGATTATGGGGGCTCCATTGAACCCTGATTACTGCAGTAACTTATAAAAACAAATCGCAGTCTGGCGTCCTATTTTCTTCCGTGCACTATGGCCCATGACACACTGACTACGCCACTAGTCCAGAGAATATTGGCTTCATCTGTTGTGACTATAGTAGCGCTCTGTGGCCCGCGTCAGGTGTTCCCCTTCATGGTGACGCTTATGTCTTGACTCATTGGAAACAGTAGAGACTTACCAGGACTCATAACTGAGGCGGGAGTGCCACAAGCTCCCGACACCATGCTCTACACCCACGCCCTACACCCTCCCAAGCATCACTGTATGGCCCTCTCTTCTTTACTCGTACAGCTAACTTCCTACACCTGCTGTTAGTGTGGAAGGACACAGGGGCATATCAACAATGGCTTTATCTCTGCTTTTTTGGCTTTAAAAGCCAAAAAAGCAGAGATAAAACTAGCACCCTATCAACAACAGAGTGCTAACATGCAAATTGGCATGTTAGCACCCTTTTACTCTACGCTTCCCCTTGCATCTCTAATGAGATGCAAAGGGGGCGTTCCAGAGTAAAATAATAGGAGAAATGTCGCTAAGCGACATTTCTCCTATTATCAAGAATATCGCTAACCCTGTTAGAGACAAAAAAAAGCAGCGCTAACCTCGGTTAACGCTGCTTTTTTACGTCTGGTATTTTTCTGACTTAGCCATGATATCCTATGGAAGGAGGATATCATGGCTAAATTTGCCTGTCCCTATCAACAAGGTAACGTGAGATTATCGCTGGGTTTCCAGCGATAATCTCACGTTAGCCATTTAGCGTGAGGATTTTTATCGCTATTGAGATAAGCGTTGCTAATAGCACGCTATCTCAGCGATAAAAATCCACGCTAGCCGGCGATAATTATCCTAGCGCTAAGTGCGCTTAGCGATCATTATCGCCGGTTGTTGTTGATATGCCCCACAATGCTTACAGGGTTTACACTAATCCCATGGGGAGGTGCCCTCCTGAGTAGGGTCTCTCTCTTAGCAGGGCACAGGGCAGGGCAAATACGGAGGGGCATCACTTGTCCCTTCGGTCAGATCTGAAAGTTGACTAGCAGGCAGGGGGCAGCGCCGGGCCCTGGTTACAATGTCTGCTTGTAAGGCGAGGGTATTTTATGCACCCCATTACTAGGCGAAACAGTGAACCTTTGAGGCTCTCGTGGCCGCACCAGTGGATAAAATGACAGTTTCAAGGTGAAACCTCCAGCAGGGTAGCAGCAAGTGGGCTCCAGGGGAGTGTTAACTTGTTGGGAAAGGTCTCCTGTGCAGAATGTGCATTCCACCTTCTACATCTCAGCAGTTTATCAGTGCCCAAGTGCAACCAGCAGAAGCCCTCCAGCCCTTCAGCATAAAGGTATGACCATTCCTGGGCTCCTGTTCAAGACTCGGAAACTTCCACTCACTGCAACATATAATACTGTGGCTAGAAAAAACAGAGGGGCCGATCCGACTGATGTGGTCTGGGATCAGGAGTTTACAGCGCTTATTAAACATGCATTCCAAATGATGTCAGACACATTCTGTAGCTGTGGATCAGAAACACTTTCGTAATTTCACACTTGTGAAAACTTTGAGTGCATCTTGGCGAGCAGAGTGTGCTCCCCATGTAAAAACGTGATCACAGATACCCAAGCTCCCCGTCATGACTGCCAGCTACTGCTGTCCCCACCATCTGCTTATGTGCTTTGAAACCCTCCTCTGACCACTTTTATTCACTGTCAAATTAATGTACCATGAAGATCAGTTCCACAAGGCAATTCCATGTGGTCGCCTAGTGCTCAACCAGCTGTGGCATCTAGACCAGCTTTTCAAAGCGATTTATGTGGTCGTCTAGGGTAAAAGCAAGTGCAGCATCTATACCAGGTCTACAAGGAGATTCTATGTGGTCGCCTAGGGCTCAACCAGCTGTGGCATCTAGACCAGTTCTACAAGGTGATTGTATGTGGTCATCTAGGGTAAACCCAAGTGCGGCATCTATACCAGGTCTACAAGGAGATTCTATGTGGTCGCTTAGGGTGAAATCAGCTGTGGCATCTAGACCAGTTCTACAAGGTGATTCTATGTGGTTGCTTAGGGTGAAACCAGGTGCGGTACCTATACCAGGTCAACAACGCGATTCCATGTGGTCGCTTAGGGTGCAACTAGCTACGGCATCTAGGCCAGTTCTACAAGGTGATTGTATGTGGTCGTCTAGGGTAAAACCTGGTGCGGCATCTATACCAGGTCTACAAGGAGATTCTATGTGGTCGCCTAGGGTGAAATCAGCTGTAGTATCTATACCAGGTCTACAATGCGATTCTATGTGGTCGCTTAGGGTGCAGCCAGCTTCGGCATCTAGACCAGTTCTACAAGGAGATTCTAGGTGGTCGCCTAGGGTGAAATCAGCTGTAGTATCTATACCAGGTCTACAAGGAGATTCTATGTGGTCGCCTAGGGTGAAATCAGCTGTAGTATCTATACCAGGTCTACAAGGAGATTCTATGTGGTCGCCTAGGGTGGAATCAGCTGTGGTATCTATACCAGGTCTACAAGAAGATTGTATGTGGTCGCTTAGAGTGCAGCCAGCTTTGGCATCTAGACCAGTTCTACAAGGAGATTCTATGTGGTCGCCAAGGGTGAAACCAGGTGCGGGATCTATACCAGGTCTACAACGCGATTCTATGTGGTCGCTTAGGGTGCAACTAGCTACGGCATCTTGACCAGTTCTACAAGGTGATTCTATGTGGTTGCCTAGGGTGCAGCCAGCTTTGGCATCTAGGCCATTTCTACAATGCGATTCTATATGGTTGCCTAGGGTGCAACTAGCTACGGCATCTAGACCAGTTCTACAAGGTGATTGTGTGTGGTCGTCTAGGATGCAACCAGCTGTAACATCTAGACCAGTTCTACAAGGTGAGTCTAAGTGGTCGCCTAGGATGCAGCCAGCTTCGGCATCTATGCCAATTCTACAAGGCGATTCTATGTGGTCACCTAGGGTGCAGCCAGCTGCAGCATCTAGACCAGTTCTACAAGGCGATTCTATGTGGTCGCCTAGGGTGCAATCAGCTGCGGCATCTAGACCAGGTCTACAATATGACTTATGTGGTCCCCAGGGTGCAACTACCTGTGGCATCTAGACCAGTTCTACAAGGTGATTCTATGTGGTCCCTAGGGTGCAACCAGCTGCAGCATCTAGACCAGTTCTACAAGGTGATTCTATGTGGTCGCCTGGGGTGCAATCAGCTGTTACATCTAGACCAGATCTACAAGGAGATTCTATGTGGTCGCCTAGAGTGCAGTCAGCTGTGGCATCTAGACGAGGTCTATAAGGCGATTCTATGTGTTTGCCTAGAGTGCAGCCAGCTGCGTCATCTAGACCAGTTCTACAAGGAGATTCTGTGTGGTCACCTAGGGTGAAATCAGATGTGTTCATCTATACCAGGTCTACAAGGCGATTCTATGTGGTCGCCTAGGGTGCAGTCAGCTGTAACATCTAGACCAGGTCTACAAGGCGATTCTATGTGGTCACCTGGGGTGCAGCCAGCTGCGGCATCTAGACCAGGTCTACAAGGCGATTCCATGTGGTCGCCTAGGGTGCAATCAGCTGTAACATCTAGACCAGGTCTACAAGGCGATTCTATGTGGTCGCCTGGGGTGCAATCAGCTGTTACATCTAGACCAGGTCTACAAGGAGATTCTTTGTGGTCGGCTAGGGGGCAGTCAGCTGTAACATCTAGACCAGGTCTACAAGGCGATTCTATGTGGTCGCCTGGGGTGCAGCCAGCTGCGGCATCTAGACCAGTTCTACAAGGCGATTCCATGTGGGCGCCTAGGGTGCAATCAGCTGTAACATCTAGACCAGGTCTACAAGGCGATTCCATGTGGTCGCCTGGGGCGCAATCAGCTGTTACATCTAGACCAGGTCTACAAGGCGATTCTATGTGGTCGCCTAGGGTGCAACCAGCTGTAACATCTAGACCAGGTCTACAAGGCGATTCTGTGTGGTCGCCTAAGGTGCAACCAGCTGTAACATCTAGACCAGGTCTACAAGGCGATTCTATGTGGTCGCCTAGGGTGCAGTCAGCTGTGACATCTAGACCAGTTCTACAAGGCAATATGTGGGTCGCCTAAGGTGCAACCAGCCTGGGCATGGAATTGCTCTTGACAACATCAAATATGGCCATTCTTATCAGGGGAGCTCAACAACAAAGCCACAATTCGTATAGCACTGCCCCTTCTGCTCACCTCCTCTCTTCATCTCTCACCAAGCTCTCAAAGCCCTCACAGTGGTAATAGTGAATTGGGCCAGTATTGGTTTACAAGGTTTTGCTAATCTTATTGGTGAATTTATTGGCATGTATTGGACTCAGGCCACTGTGAGTCTAATAAGCATCTCGCAGTGCATATGCTCTGCCCCATGCATGTGACAAATAACTGGCTGTCCCCTGTTTTCATACCTAATGTTAATGAAAGGCCACAGTACAATGACACAGAAATCACACCTGTGGCTTTAAAGCCAGATGTAACACGTGACTGCATCGTGCATTGACAGCAGTCACATGACTGCCTTCAAAGGCATGGCTGAAGGTATGCCACTTGCTTCCCTGAACTATACCCCAAAGACGACATCTGGAGCACATCAATACAAAAGCCTCTGACAAGTTCAAAACAATTTTTAACATTATTGTGAGTATGTTACTTATAAATAGCGCCTTGAAGCCCACACGGTCTGAGTTCATTATGGGTAAAAATAAGACATGCTAACTATGAAACTAGCATATTGCTACAGACAAAAAAATTCAAAAGTGCTGTGTTATTGTACAGGTTACCAAATGCATGTGCTGTTGGTGGCACACCCTGGTGCTCCACCATTACGCTTGCCTAATCGATTACTACAGTGTCGGTGTTTTCGTTTGCTAACCTTGGGTACCGCCCTCTGATTACCGGGTGATGCTTATCATACTGCGTTGCACTTTTCCAACTCGGGAATTGAAATGGCAAGCTAACGCCCTGAAGAAGGGCAAAGTGACCTGAAATGCATCGGGGATTGTGGAGTTAAAGTTTAACATGTATTAACAAAGCATAATAACTGGAAGCAAAGAGATGAGAAGTTCCAAAGAAAATTAATAAAAAATAAATGTTGTTATAGGGACAAAGGAATATTACCTAACCATGAACACTGTTCATCTCGGTCTGAAGCCTGGAAAGTCCCCAAAATAGCTCTGCCAGGCTCTCTCTTACAGTAAGAGGAAATAGATTTCCACAGCTAAACTGAAAGGTATGAGGTGGCTCAGATTGAAGAACAAAAGACATTTGGGAGACCAGTGGAAGAAATGCGACTGGGGGTAGCTAATTATAGCAACATCAACCTTTACTTACCAATTAATATGGGGAGGAGAGGACAGACGATATACTAATTGCCAGGCAGGAATAAGGGTAGAAACATGTTTATAAATAGGTTTTATAAAAGGGACAAAGTTTCTTACTAGAAGTTGAAGCAATTGTTTTATTATAATGCTCATGGTTTTAATGAGTGTACTGATGTCTAATATATAGCTACTTATAGTGTTAAAACCCATCAAGAATCCTGTCATGGACATCCCTTTATTTGTTAAGTAAATGTGGAAATGTACTAGTTGCAGTTTAATTATTTCACAAAATGCCAAAAAAAATAAGAGTAAACCAGAAAAATTTGCAAAAAGTAAGTATGGATATCGTCAGAAGCAATGGACTCAACATTGTCTCCTATGCCGATAACACCCAGCTGATCATCTCCCTCACCAACAAACCCACAACGGCCAGAACCAATTTTCACAACGGAATGAAGGCAGTTGCTACTAGGGGTGGGCGGAATTTGCGAAAGTGACTTTCGCAAATTATCGCAAAAATGTTAAAAATCTCCGCAAACACGCGGAAATATCGCAAAGATGCAGAAGTTTTTTTCCCGCCCGTTCGCGGTCTTTTCTGCGTGGTCGCGGTTCGCCAACTTACCCATGCGGTTGCTCGCGGGAGCAGCCATCTTGTTTTCACTCTTCTCGCGGTGCATGATCGCGAGAAGAAAGACGTGATCGCGCCACCAATGACATTACTGCGGGCGCGAACTGTCGCGAGACAGCACAAATGGCTACCAACAATCCAACATCTCGTGGAGAACGCAACCGGATCGGGAAAACTTGTCGGCGAACGCGGGGATTGAGGTAAGGCGATCGCGCGCGCGCGAGAATGTATTATTTTACAGCACGAGCAAGAAACAAATTATCGCTAAGCTGCGGAATGCGGAAATTTTGACATTTTCGCGCTCTCCGCGGAACGCGAAAATGTCAAATTATCGCAATTTCTGCGAGCGGAACGGAAATTTAGCCCAGGCCTAGTTGCTACCTGGAAGCAAGACAGCTGCCTCAAGCTCAACTCGGACAATACTGAAGTACTCATCCAGGGACCTACTCCCTCAACCTGGGATGACTACTGGTGGCCCGCGGCACTACGAACCCCTCTCACCCTTATGGACCATGCTCGCAACCTTGGCATCATACTGGACTCCTCGCTCTCAATGAACAGCCAAATCAACGCAGTATTCTCATCCTGTTTCATATGCTTCGCCTACTTCGAAAGACTGTCAGATGGCTCCCCACAGAATTCAGAAGGACGGTCACTCACAAACTCATCACCAGTAGACTGGACTACAGCAACGCACTCTACACCCGTGTCACCTAGAAACAGCTCAGAAAATTACAGAACATCCAGAACCCCGCAGCCAGACTGGTCCTCGACATCTACCGCCACAACCACATGACACAACACCTCCGACAACCCCACTGGCTCCCTATCAACAAGAGAATCACCTTCAAGCTTCTCACACTTACCTACACAGCTCTCCCCGACGCAGGACCAGAAAATCTGAACCACCGCCTCGCCTCCACACACCCGCCAGACAACTACGCTCCATCCAATTCACCCTGGCCTCCGTCCCACAGATACACAAGGCCAGACCCGGAGAAAGATCCTTCTCCTACCTCGCTGCCAAGACCTGGAACACCCTACCCCTCCACCTCAGGCAATCCACAGCATTGACACAGTTCAGGAAGGACCTCAAGACCAGGCTTTTCGACTAAACATCCACACCCAGACCAATCAGTAGCCCCCCCACCTCAGCGCCATGAGACCCTCACTAGTGAGTAGCTGCGCTCTACAAACTACTGATTGAGTGATTGATTGATTGATAAAAAAATGCAAAATTGTTAAAATAAGGAAACCATAAAACTGTGAGACCTATTTGTGAAAAAAAGAGGTGGGCATCCCGTAGGCCCAAAACCAGCCTGGTGAATTTATTTCAAGTGGGAAAAGGGAGGTTTTCATTTTAATAGTCAGCCCTTGGGACAATGACACACACAATTCCACGCACTGGGGTCGTGGTCCGCCCTTTTTTGAATTCCCAAGAATAGTGTTCTCTAGGATTGATTGGCATTAAGGTTCCCCAAACTTCTGCAAATGAGGGTTGAACTGTGAGTGGAAACATTTTTAAGATAAGCTTATGTGCCATCTCCATTCACCAACCAGTGATTACTATAACAAAGAATCCCACCCGAAGACTTAAGCACATACTTGGACTTAGAGAAGACCAGAAAAGAAAGAACCTCCTGTCTGTATCTTCCAGCAGACAATACTAATATTTGGCTAATATGTTGCCTGGTACCCAAGCTTTGCAAGTGCCCTTCAAGAGTGAGGCCATCTGGCTTCCTGTGGTCTTAGGGACATAAAGAACAAAGTATAGTTCCATAAAAAAGAGTTGATCAGTGCACTGAACAGTGGCTGAACCCTAGCAATTAAAGACTAGCTCAGTTTGCCTCCCATTGCTGCCTGTGCTCTAGTACCACAAAGGCAAGTTTTTTATTGGAAACTTTAGTAGTGACCAGTATCAAGTTCCTCCAGCACTGAAAGAAGTTAGGAATCAAACATGTTTCAAAGAGTTGAGGTTCCCAACAATCCTACCAAAATACATCCTCAATGGGCAGGATTTTCTGGATCATCCCTTTCAGCGCTTTAAGCTACCAAACATGACATTTCAGCTGGACTGCAGAATCCAGGGATCTGGTCTTGAGAACATTTGCCTAGCTGTCAGCCTTGTACCTCGAACTTTGAAAAAGTGTCACACATAGGGAGCACAAGCAGGTGAGAAGTGGACTCCAGTAGCTAGGATTTTCAAGGTTGTTCAGCATGGAGCCTTGGATGCCAAAACCACAGGGTTTACTGTGGCTTTAAAGAAAACATGTATCTGGCCTGATGGAGTCCTGTCTAACTGCAGGGTCCTTCCTTGCATTGCTCAGACAATTTTAGTTCACTAAAAAGACTAATGGGGCAAGGTTACTACTGTGTTACATGAAAGGGAGAGACAGTGCTATATCTACAAAGATATGACTGCTGCCTTTTTCCAAGTGCTGGTGCACACTCAGGTTGGCTGGCACCAAGTACACATATTTCCGTTATAATGCAAATGTGTGTGCAAGAGTCTAGCATGTGTACTGAACTGGAAGAGTGCCTTTCCAGTGCACACACATGTTATAGTTAAATTAACTATGTATGTGTGCTTTTCAGTGCAACACACACGCAAATGTTAAAAACTTTGAAGTAATGATAACATTTATCCTACTTAGCTCCTGTCTCGAGGTCTGATTTTTTTGGTGCAAAGCACTGTCTACCATTGTTAGTAGATAGGGATTTGCCACAAAACCTAAGAGTGGTGGCATGGAAAGACCCATGTACAGCCCATTACATGTCTCCTTGATGCAAATTTATGCAAAGTAGTGCAAGGCTTTAAAGCTAATTTTCCAGCATAAAATACGTTTTAAAAGTAAATAGATAACACGGTGAGCCGATCTACATCAGTTTTGGTCACTTTGCCTGAATCTGGAATTAAAGGGCTTATTACGAGTTTGGCGGTCCGCCCGCCTGAGGACCACAACATCGTCGTTCATGCCTCAACTGCGCCAGCTATTTACCGTTCGCCATATTAGGAGTTGTTCTGGCTGAAACGCCAACTACGGCCAAGGCGGACTACCCAGTAGGACCTCTGTGGTCTGAAATGTCGGTGGTGTGTCCAATGACGCCACCAGGTTTGCGATTCCCCCTTGAGCATATTACGACTACACAGTCATACTTGCGGTCTCACAGCAGTGCTGAACAAATGGCAGTTACCCACCGGCAGATGACCACCGTGGTAAGCACCCCAAAAACAATTTAAACAGTGACCAGTGGATGGATTTAAATACTACACACCTGATGTGCTTTGGCAAGTCGACATGCCTGCAAATCACACTATAAAACACCCCCCGTCCCTGACCAGCTTCCTTTGCTTTCAAATTGCAGCACAGCAAGACAGACAGCGATTGACTCAACTTTTCAGTTAAGGCCTCTTTATTTTATCTTCACATTTAGCACTCTTCACCCCCTGTAAATTTATTTTTTGTAACTTTTTACCTCTATCACTTGTTTCTTCTTTATTCACATACTCACTCACATTTGTCTTTTTTCACCATGCCTGCAAAGAAAAAACCAGCTTCACTGTGCAAGAGCTGACAGTCGTGGTGGATGAAATCATTAGAGTAGAACCACATATTTTTGGGTCTCAAATCCAGCATACTTCTCTCAGTAGGAAAATAGAAATGTGGGCCAGGATTGCCAACAGAGTGAATGCTGTTGGTAACAACCTGTGCACACAGGGAGATATTAAGGAAGCGGTGAAACGACCTTAGGCAGGGGGCCCGTACCAAGTACAAAAGCCATCACTTGGAAACTCAGAGAACTGGCAGTGGCCCTTCCAGCGCACCATTACGCTGGGAGGCCTTGGCCATCCTGCTTGTCAGGAATACAGGAGGGAGTGGATTTTGGTAAGTTACACTTCAATAACTGTCACAATATCACAATGTCCTGTTTGCTCTAAAATCTGCTTATCCTATTCTGTTCTCTATCTACTTTGCTAACATGCAATACTCAAAGTATCTGAGATGTTGGTTTGTCTGTGGCAATGTGTATTCTTGCATATAAGTGCACATGTATCTAACTCCAGGACATGCCACATGTATTGCTGTCTGTAAGTGCATTTCCATAAAAATATCTATCTAGGACCCATGATATGTATCAAAATGTAAATGCATGGTCCATCCCAAATGCATGGTTTACTGATCATTTGCCAAGTGTTGTTAAAGTGACATTTAAGTGACTACAACTACCGTGAAGCTTTGTCAGTCCAACTATAACCAATCTGCTACATTCCTTTTGACCCTTCTCACATGTCTGCCATGATGCAACTCATGTTACCTGTTCATGCAGGTTGCCATTTGTCAAGTGTTGCTAACATGAGACTGAAGTAACCACAACTATCATGAGGCTTTGTGACTGGAGCACTAGCCAAGCTGCTAGATCGCTTTTGCCCCCTCTCACTTGTCTGTCAAATTACTGCTGATCTTCATTCATCATGGACTGTCCAATGTACAGACAGGGCTCCACTCAGAAATGCGCATGAATACTTTGCTTGAAGGTGTCCTTGACCCATCAACTCAAACAAATGATGGCATGAGTAAAACCATAACAACTGTGGACTCCTAATATATGTAAACCATCAAGGAAACTCAGCTGATTAGCAGTGGACGGTGACCCCTGGACTCTGCACTCCTCACATGATGAACAATGCTAAATAAATACGCAAGCTGGGTGTTTGCCTGTGTTAGACACACCTATGCCTACGAATGGATAAATACCCGTTAGCACTGGGTGCTTGCCTGTATCAGACACACCTAGGCCTTGGAATGGACAAATACACATGTTAGGACCACAGTGTGTTTGTAGCATAGTTTTGGAGATGTCATGTCTATCCCTAAAGCCAAAAGGCCACAAATCTGCACATCTAATGAGCTGATAAAATCTACTACATCTTTTGAATGCCTACAAATGTCTAGTAACAAACGTCAACTCCACACAAATAGATGACAATACTAATCTCTATCTATTTTGTTCCCATTTACCTTGGCACAACCAACATGGATGTAGATACTTCACTTCCACCATTAACAATGTTCTCTATCTCTCAACAGGTTGATTCACCACTGCACCTGCAGAGAGGCTGGAAACCGAACAGAGTTCCTCTCCCCCACAGGACGAAACCCTCTGTGATGACAGTGCTCCTGAAGAGGTGGACGTGAATGACGGTCCTGGCCCATCAGGTCAGCCTGGACAGGCGCCAACAGTGGGGTTCACTGTGCCCACTACAACACCTCCCCAGCTGAAACATCACAGCCAACCACTGCCCCCCCAACCTGTGCATCTAGCACTGTCAGTACCATCCTGTGCACGCCAGTCCTGGATTCTTCAATGGCTAACACCACCCCAGTCACGGAAGAACCAGGAGCCAGTGGGAGGGTGCAGTCTGTGCCCAGGGCACAGGATTGTGGGGGTAGGCGGAGTGGGAGGGTAACTGTGGGCCTGCAGAGTGAGCCCACTGAGGCCACAGTCAACCAGGTTGCCATCACCCAAGTTATGTGGGGTGAGGTGTGGCGCAGCGGGCAGAGTAGCTGACTCCGTAGCGCAGGGCTCACAGTTCGATCCCAGGCGCCAGCAGCAGCTCAGCTCAGCACCATGTGACTCTGGACAATAGCTAGTTTAATATCCCCGAAGGCCCTCAGTGCCTTGAAACCTTTAGGGGTGATATGTTTGCGCTTTACAAATATGGATTAATTAATACCAAGACTCCCAAAGTGTCATCGGCCAGGTATTGGCCCAAATCTGGGAAATGAAGGAGCTGCACAGAGACACATACCGGGAGTTTGCGGACATCTACATTGAGGTGTTCTGCATCCACACTGAGGTAGCCGGCATCTACAATGAGGTGGCTGACATCCGCACAGTTTGGCCTTCCTGCTTTGGGTGCTACAGGACATTGACACTACCCTCTGCAGGGCTTTCCCACCTGCATCCATCCCTTCCTGTGACCCAAGTACATCCTCACCATCAACATATGCGCAGTCACAGGAAGGTAGGCCCTGCGAGAGCACGACACACCTGCAAGCGCCCCTCTCACAGCAGCCCCAGTTCCCTCTCTAGCAAAAAGATTAGGGGATATCCATCCGAAAACCAAGGAGCTAAGGATGTTAATACACCCACCAGTAAGAAACCCCAACCCTCATGTCCTCCTGTGTTTGCTACACATTCACTTTGTTGGACTATTCCTGCCCACTTTTCCATATCTGATGGAAGGAGAAGTTGGACTTTGGACTCATGACCATTTGGACTCTACTACAATGGTTTAATCCACCATGACTGAAGATTTCACTTGTTGTTTGCACTGTTTAATTTATGTTGATTATTAGGCCTTGTTCACTTCAGTAAAAATACACGTCACCAAAGCATTGCCTCCTGTTCTTATTCTCAATGGGAATGTACTACCAGGTGAACTTTGCAATGTCAAAACTAGGGATTTCTGGAACCATGGATATATTGTGTGTAAACCCTCAGGAACACTACCATGTCACAACAACACATACATAAATGTGTCAGGGCTGAGAACATCTTTATTCCATTGTTCAAATCATAGGCTGACATGATGTCAGACACAAAACGAATAAGACATGACTCAGTTATTCTGTGTCAGTGATCACATAATCACTTACAGACTTTCACAACATGGAAGGAGGGGAAGCACCTGACAATATTCTACCGAATATACAAAAATAAATTAGGTCTACATCATCAGTCGGAGCCATATTGCCTACCTCACAAAAGGAATGCTAAATCAAATAAAGAAATAAACAAACACATGCCAGGACAACAGTTTCTGACCACATGGTCATTTCAATCCAGAGTTGCTTGCACTTTGACCTCCAATAAGGAGACACACGAACAGCTACATTCAGTTTGTAGCCAATGAGGAATTACCAAGGTTAAGGCAGGATAGCATGAATTGGGCACAAAACAACATTGTGTTGGATCACATGATGTCACACATATTGCATTAGGACCAACACACTACAAGGAGCAAGTCCAATGGAAGCCAGGTAACTTCCATCCTATCGCTGTGCAAGCTGTCTTTGTACCAGCTTTGTACACCCAAACTCTGTGGCAGACATTCCCAGAACCAATCCATGTCCACCTCACAGCATCATATTCCTGCTAATGTCACAACTCTGAGATATCCAAATGAAGATGACAAGGTGATGGTACCTAAAACAGACCAACACAGGGAGATTAGCTAAGAAAACATACACATGACACACATCACATTGTCAACTTCTAGAGAGCACAGTTCAAGACAATATTTACAGCTGAAGAAACCTACACCTACAAAACAAACACCTTTCCTAAGATATTGCCAGACCGATATATTCCTTGTATGTAGCGTTTACATCCTACTCACAACATCACTGTAAGAGTTGCAAATCTAGCCAACATCACTCAGAAGTGGTTCTGGATGAGATCCTGACACAAGTCAGCTCCTTTCTCTTCACCGCTATCATCATCTTCATTTGGCATTCCAGGGTTCCTACCGGGTGGTCCTCCATGGCTGCTTCCTCTGCGATGTAAGGAATGTTCTTTCGCCTGGCAATATTGTGGAGTATGCAGCAGGCTACGGTGATCTTACACACCTTCCCAGGTGAGTAGAGGAGGGCTCCCCCAGTCCGGTCCAGACATCTGAATCTGACTTTCAGGAGCCCACAAGCCCGCTCCTTTTGCCCGTGTTCCTCCATGGGCCTCATTGAGGTGGACTTCCCCTGGTGTTGTAGGATTCCTCAGCGGTGCCAACAACCATGGCTGGTTGGGATATACTGAGTCTCCTAGATGGAAGATAGACAGAAGGGCAACATTTAGTTACACACTTTTAGAGCATATTACCTGATATTTTCCACACAACGGACAGATCTCACTTACCTACACGCCAGGCCCTCTCCGATAGTAGTTGTGACATCAGCTGGGGTATGGTGCTGTTCCACAGTATGTAGGCATCATGGGCACAGATGTTTGAGATTTACAAATCCCCTAGGCAGACAACTTGCACGTTGATAGAATGTTCCGGTAGACTTGCTCCCTGCCATGTGGTGGTACTAAGCCAAAATGGGTGCCATCGATAAATCCAATCACATGTGGGATGTGTTCAAATCCAAAGAAATCGGCCTTCACAATGGCTTAATCCTCTCGTCTGGGGAACTGGATGTAGCTGCCCGCGTGTCTCAATATTGCTGTACGCACCTCTGTGAGGACCCAACTTTACATTGGTTGTGACATTCCACCAGAAATAGCAACGGTAATTGGAATGAGCCTGTGGACAAAAAATGCAAAACTGACATGAGTGTCACTAGTGGTGGTATTGCTGTAGGGTTACTAAGGTGAGATAGAAGGTCAGGGGGTCCAACTGATAACATAGAATCAGGATTGTTTGCCTATTTAAACGTAACTTTGTGATGATATATTGTTCTTCCATGATGTGTAGGTCCAGAAATGGGCGGTACACAGGAGGCTTATGTCTCCTCTCTCTCCCCGGGTACCTATGTAAGGAGTAACACAAAAATGTGTTTTGGTTAGTGTGAAGAGTAACATATGTGAAGAGTAAGGCAACAATCATGTGTCTGAACAGCAGTGCTTCATGAAGCAGTGCACATTTCACATCATCATTGGCGTATCTTGAACCTCCACCTTTCACCCTGAAGCTGGCCTTCACAGGTCTCTCACAGAATTGTGCATATCATCCAATAAAAGATTTCAAATTGCCACTATAGTGAAAGTAGCATTACATGTATTAGTGCAGTGTGCCGCCACATTTTACCTTTGTGCACAGTAATGCCCTACACAGATGAAGTTTCATACTGGACATGACATGTGAATGGAGCATTACAAATGTTACCATGTTTGTCCTCTTTTGTGGCGGTGGTGAGGCACTTACCCGTCACAAATACAGCCTAACCAAATGCTAAAATACCATCAATAATACTGTCTATAGAACCGCAAAAATGGCGGAAGCTTGACCTCGCATGTGGGACAAATGCAATGTTCTGCTGCCGGCGGTCATCAAACACACGTTGGGCAGCTCACTATACTGCAGACACAGCCATAGGCTAATGTTGGGGCGGGAATGTGACCACCACGGTCCACTGGCTGTGTACATCTACTCTCCTGATCACGTTCGCGGCATACATGTATGCTGCGATTTGAAAACATAGCCGCTTGCCTACTGACACGGCTGGAATCAATACCTCCTCACTGTCAGCTGCTGTGTGCCACCTCTGGAAGCAACCATGACAGGCCAAGTAGGTGAGAGGGCCCCTGCTTTCACACCAGGAAAGCTGGAGACAAGATGGTGACACTGGTTGGAGAGGTCTTTCCCCTGTGTGTTTTTCTCAATTATTCACTATCTGCATTAGCTGCTGGTTAACAAATGCAGAGGTTATTTTGAGCAGGATCAGCCTGTGCAGGTAAGATCGATGTGGCAGTGGGGTGAGAGACGAGGGAAAATTAAAAAAATTATTAGTTTTATCTCGTTGTCGTCTGTCAAATGTCCCCTCAACCCCACCCCACTGCTCTTACCTGCATTTGCTGCCCCCTTTATATTGCATTAAATGGATGGGTGGGCACTGCAGGTGGTTGCAGCCCCCACTGCACCACACAAAGCTCTGCTTTTAGGGGCTCCAGGCCAGAGAGTTTGTGGATCCTAGAATTCTGGGCCTGGAGACACTGCTTACAGCCACTAGCAAGGAGTGAAAAGGTAAACATTTTGACTTTAGTGGCCAGCTGGTCTTACCTGGTCATGTTCCATCATGCTAGGCCCGGGTATGTGCCTAACATCTGGTCACCTGTGCTGATAGACTAACATAGACTCTTTGTTGTTTTTTGGTGCTTTTTTAATTTTTGACTTTAAAAAAAATCTAAATTCCTGATCTAGTTACACGTTTTATAACAGTATGATCTTGTTTAAGTAATTACTTTTTTTACTTATTATATTCTTCCATATACTAAATTTGTTTGAGATTATATTATTTGATTTCTTATATGCATTGTATGCATTCATATAGGATAGGTTTTTACGAAATTTAGAACTCTATCAGTGAACTTGGTCACGAGGCTGGGGACTAAAAGAAATGGCCCACACTGGCCTTTTCCAAGTAGGCTCATCTGGCAGCGGCAGACTGCCAGGCAACCCAAAAGGCCTGTCCAGCACTGATTACCTGCAAGCATTTGTATAAAAAGGAAGTCTTGACAGGACATTTGTTCCGCAAAACCTTTTGGTAAGAGAATATTCCATTAAAAAGTAGGTTTGAGGATTTTCTTTAATACAAAATATTTTTGTGGGATGATTTCTGCTATTTACTTTTGTAAAGCATTGTCAAGGTCATTAAATCGGCAAAAACCAGGCGACAAACTTAGCATCACCTAGTTAAGAGTCATTAAATAGAGATCGTATGGTTCCGCAAACTCCCCAAACAAGCATTTGCAATGCAATCGGTCTCGCCTTTGGGACCTTTTATGTATTTAGCTGTGCAGCACATTAGCCTGGGTGATGAAACATCTACTGTTCTTTAACATGGAGGGAAAGTAAGCACCAAACTGCCTGACATGCCAGGTATGGGAACACATGGAGAGAAATATTGCCTATCTGCGGGAAATGGTATAGTCAAAATCTCTGTTTTTCATATACGATCAGGGTCTTCGGTGGTCATATTACTGAAAATACAAGATTTGAAAAGAATATTATTGTCTACGGGTGTTCGTGGAAGACAATTTCTATGCACTGGAATCTAGAGAAGGCTACGGTGATTCTGGTATTTTACAAGATAGTTAAATAGAGGCAGTTATACAGGAAAAAAAAGTGCCTAAGCGGAAGCAGACAAGTCCTAAGGCTGATCTCCAAAGCCCACAAAGTACATACACATATAAGTATATACTAAAGTATATCCAAGAGGTCTCGAATGCTTGACCTAAACAGGATCAATGCAAAAGAACTCAAACAGCCCGGCTGGTAGCTGCATGCTCCATGTGCCTAGCCGTGTGAGTGTTTGTGGGGGAGTGAGGGGGAGGAACAGCGATTTTCACAGAGTTTTTAATTTTATAATAACAAAAACATAGCCGAGGGATTGGAAGGGGGCATTAAATATACATGTGTAATGGGCTGCAGCTATTTAAGGTGCTTAGGGAACTCTGCTGGGGTTTTCTTGCCAGCACGCAAGGCCCAGAGAGATTTCCTCTACATCTCCAATATCCCCCACAGGTATGTTAACAGCTCTAAATTCCTCTTTCATTTCTTTCAGAGTACTTTTGTTTGTTTTCCTTGATTAGCAGGCATTTCTGCATGAGCTTTATAAATAAAATCGATATGTTTTCAGATTCGCCAGGCTCATCTCTGCTTAATTTACTGGAATGTAAATAAATTGGGTGAAGGCAGGTAGGCAGCACTGGAGGGATGGTCTTTGGCACCCTATCACAAGCACATTCTAGCTGAGCCTACAGCGGTGTAGTGATCAAACAAGCCTCCTTCCTTCCTGCTGCAAGATGTCGCCAAATCCTTCCTCCTTTGAAGGCAGTTGGCTGCACATTGTGTTTAAATGTTTTATCCCTCTCTCTGTTTTCATTGTGTTTTGCATGTTTTTAACCTGTATTCTTCACTGCTGTATCTGCCAAAAAAATCTATAACGCTCAGCAACTGAGTTTGCTAATTCACTCTGGTCCTATGTGATAAGATGTGTTCACCTATATCCTATCTCCCAAGACGACTTTACCATATATCTTGGTGAGCGGTCAGAAAGCTAATCTTTAGCATTTATGTATGAGTTTGAGCACCCGATGTCGCACCTGCGCAGTAATCCAGGTTGCTTGTGATAAAGGCATGGGTGACGGTTCTGTGAGTGTTGATGGGGAGCCATTTGAAGATCTTCTTGAGCATCTTGAGTGTGTGGAAGCAGGAGACAAAGCCTACGTTTGCTTGGTCTGTCATAATGAATTCATTGACGATTACTATTCCGAGTCTCTTTGTGTGGGTTGCCGGGAGGGATGTTGGTCTGAGTTCAGCAGGTAACCAGGTGGAGTACCAGAGCGAAGTGTCACTACTTCTATCTTGTCTGTGTTGAGGTTGAGTGAGGTTGATTGAGGCAGTTGTTTTTCATCCATCTGGTGACTTCGGTAATGAAGGAAGAGAAATTGGTCTGGGTGTTTGGGGTTTACTGTAGAGGGAGAGTATGAACTGAGTGCTGTCACTATAGGATATGATATTGATTCCGTGGGCTCCTCTGATGTTGGCGAGTGGGGCATTCAGGTGTTGAACAGAGGTAGTCTGAGTGATGATCCTTGTGAAACTCTGCAGATGAGGGTAATGGTGTCCGATGTGAAGTGGACCAGACTGACCGACTGGGTGCGGCCTGTCAGGAAGGAGCAAATCCAGCGAATTGCGGGATTTGGAAGCATCTTTTGCACAGTCGTTGGATAAGGATTAGGTGGGAGATGGTGTCAAGGGTTTCAGAAAGATCCATTAGGAGGAAAGTCATGGTGCCATCTCTGTCCATCATCATCCAGATTTTGTTCGTGGCGGCGATGAGGGTGATCTCTGTGCTGTGGTTGGGCCTAAAAGCGGATTGAGTGGTGTTGAGGAGATGGTTGTCAGTAAAGTGGGTGGATTGGTGTAAAATCTTTTCTATGACTTTTGGTGGGTGGGGGTAGCAGGTTGGTTGGCTAGTGTTTTTAGATCTGCTGAGGGTTTCTTGAGGAGGGGCAGTACTGTGGCACGGTCCCAGGCATCTAATGAAAGTGGTTGTGATGACTGAGTCATTCAGGATTGGGGTGAGAGCTGTGCTGATGGGTCCAGTCCTTTGATTAAGATGTGGTGAGTGCAGGGGTCCATAGGAGTGCCGGAGTGTATGGACTGCACGGCTGTTGCAGTTTCTTGAGTTGTGATGATGGGCCTGGTGGTCCTCTCATTGTTGGTAGAGATGGGCAGGAATACTGCGAGGAGGGTAGGGTCTGAGTGAAGCTCAAACTTTCATAGATGGTGTTGATTTTCAGTGATGACCGCTATCTACCGTGGGTGGCGGGTAAGGAAAGGAGGAGGGGGGTTGAGAATGAAAATAAACAATAAAAATAAAACACTTACCTTCAGGCGGGCAACCCGGCCAGCCGCCACCTGTCAGTCCGCTCGCTGCCACCTCTCGCTCCTCGGAATCAGGAACCAGGAAGCACACAGGCTCCTGACTCCCCTAGCCAATCACAATGCTGCAATAGACCATTGTGATTGGTCTGAGTGCCGTGGTTCGGCGCTCAAATGGGAAATGGGTGCCTGTAATGCAGCACGAGTGCAGAACATGCAAAGTGCGCATGACTGTTTGGCTGGCCCAAGTGGGCTGGCCAAAACAGTTATGTGCACTTTAGAGTGGAGCAACCATTCCTTCTGGCCCCTGCTTAGGCAGTCTAGCCCTGCCCTGTACCAGGAAATGGAAAACTAAAATGATAATAACACTGGTTATAATCATTTTCATTTTCCTTTAACTACTGCAGTGGGGCGAAGTTCCTCCGCCTTAGCGAAGGAGCCGCCAATGGTGATTTAGTTGCTGTTGAATATGGACTGCTGGGTGCAGATATCTTGAGAGGGGGTTACCCTGGGGGAACCTGCTGCTGGACAGGCATCATTTTTCAATATGGCACAATGGGGCTGCTATCGATGAAGTCTGTGCGTGGAGCGTTTGTTGGATCTGATTTACTGACACTAGTGTCTGAGGTGCTTTTGTCAATGGTTCCATCTGCATACAAGTTGATTACAAGGGTGTTCAGTGCACCTGAGCTCTTACATGTACAAGCTTGCTTGCAGTCTGGTTCTTGTGAAAGGATGCTTCTGAGATCTTGTTCCAGTCTCGTTGTGAAGATTTGATGATGGTGTTACTATGATGAGGTGGTGGTGAGGGAGAGTATGCTGAAGTTGATGAGGGTGTGGTCGGACAAGGATTTGTGTGGGCTTGTCTACTGTAATGTTGACGAAACCCAGTAATGTCACTTCCTGTGCAAATGGATGATGTGAAATTCAGTGATGCCACTTCTTGTGCAGATGGATGATGGGAAATCAGTTACGTCACTTCCTCTGCATATGAATGATGGGAAATACAGTGATGTCACTTCCTGTGCAGATGGATAATGAGGATATCTGTTGCATCACTTACTGTGCAGATGGATGATGGGAAATCCAGTGATGCCACTTCCTGCACAGACGAATGATCGAAAATCTAGTGGTCACTTCCTTTGCAGACGAATGATGGAAAATAAGTTACGTCACTTCCTCTGCATATGAATGATGGGAAATACAGTGATGTCACTTCCTGTGCAGATGGATAATGAGGAAATATGTTGCATCACTTCCTGTGCAGATGGATGATGGGAAATCCAGTGATGCCACTTCCTGCACAGACGAATGATCGAAAATCTAGTGGTCACTTCCTTTGCAGATGAATGATGGAAAATAAGTTACGTCACTTCCTGTGCAGATGGATGATGGGAAATACAGTGATGTCACTTCCTGTGCAGATGGATGGTGAGGAAACCAATGATGTCACTTCCTGTGCAGATGGATGATGGGAAATCCAGTGATGCCACTTCCTGCAGAGGCGAATAACATAACATAACATGTGTATTTGTAAAGTGCACATTCACCTAAGGGTATCCTGGCACTGAATAACAGATGTTTATTGTTATCCAACCCAGTGGGACTTATTTTATCAACCTCAGAAGAATGAAAGGCTAAGTGGACCTGCCAGGATTTGAACCTGTGACCATGAGGTTGAACACAGGCCCCTACAGTAGACGCATTAGTCCATTAAACCACCAGACACAAAAGGATCGGAAATCCAGTGATGTCACCTCCTGTACAGATGGATAATCGGAAATTCAGTGTAGTTACTTCCTTTGCAGATGGATGATGTTCATAATTTTATAATCAAAATTCATCTCATTTTGACACTTGCTCTCACCGGACTTGCTGTACCCTCTCTATGTGCAAGTGGAATGTAGGGTGGACGGATCTGACGTCTTGAGCCCCTTTGGATCCTGAAGAGAAAAACCTTGAGTGAGATCAGCCTGCTCTGCTCCACTCAGATCTGTGCTTGAGAGTCACCAGTATGCTCTTTGATGTTAGGACGAGTGCAAGCTGATAGCCAGGGAGCCTTCTACAACTCCTTTCCAACTGACTGCTCCCAGGTGACAGGTTAAGTAGCTGAAAATGAGAATGTACTTCACACTCCCTAAGCTGTTTGTAGTCCATCTAGAATCTGTACACCTATTTCTTCTGGCACTTTCAACAGCAGTACATATTCTTTAACTTTCTACAGGGTACCCTGGCAGGATCATCAGTGATAGTTGAGGCTCTCCCGATCCATCTCTGATGCCCCTTCCTTACAAGTGGTCATGATTGCTGGATCCATATATGGACCAGGAAGTGACCACGTTTTTGGGTGCTCGTGTAGGCTCTTGAGACATTATCCATCTTGGCATTAGCTACCCTGCGAGAGAATAAGTGCATCTATGCGTTGACCATGTTGTGCCTAACTCCCTGCAAAGTCAGAGCTTGTCACCTACCTACGAGTCCTCATTCAGGGGTCAAATGTTTGTTAAAAGCCACATTTCAAGTTATTCATCTCAAAGACACTGAACAACAAATATGTAGTTTTGAATGCCACAAATATTGAATAAACGAAAATTGTGTGAATAGATATCATGTTTAAAATATAATCACTACCGAAATGTCGTAGAACAGAATATCCAAGGAATGAATATTGTTTTTTTTGTGGTTATATAATATTCTTTTTAAGAATAAGGTTGTATTTATTATGGTTTACTTTAATATAGTTGTAATAAATATATTTTTTGATTCATTTAATTAGTATTTGTTAGTTTATTCATTTTAGGTCTTAATATTGTGAGTATAATTGGTGTTAATGTTTTAATATATGGTTTATAATTTTAAACTGTTATTTTATTTAATTTATTTAATTTATAAAGCGCATGAATCACCCCCAAAGGGTTATCTCCGCGCTGTATGTAGCATAGCAGACAGTACAAACCAGGACACCTAATCTCAGAAGAATTCTGTTTTAAGAAGTATGCTAAAGAGAAAATAATCTGATCCTTTTCAAAGATGTACCGGTTGCTGATACCAGTACTGGGGGGCCCAATAGAAGAAGGCTTTACGACCTGTACGGGCTTTCCTGAAACGAGGAATTACAAGCAGGGATTTTTCTCCTGATCTAAGGGATCTATTCGGCTGGTAAGGGATACTTTTTTTGTTAAATAAGCGGGACCTCTGCCATTCAAAGCTTCAAAGGGAGGGAGGCAGTTCTATTTAGTACATTCCTAACAAGATGGGCAGAAGAGTTTTCTACAACCTGGAGTCTATTGAATAAGAATCATTTGCTGCAATCAAAAGGGCATTGCTTTACACACAGAGAGGGGAAGGAGAGGGAAAACTCCGTGCAAGAGGCTCAACATATTGAAACAAGAGCCAACGGTGGCCATCATCTGATCCTTCATGGTGAGTTTCTGGTCAAGAGAGATGCCCAAGTTCTTAACTACTGTCTTTGGGATGGGGCAGTGCCCATCTCAGAGGGCTACCATTTAGAGGACCAGAGCGAAAGGGCATCCCCGAAGAGAATGATCTCTGTTTTCCCAGCCTTCAGCTGGAGAAAATTGTCTGTCATCCAAGAAGCGATTTCTCTCATACCCTCAGAGAAATGAGACTGGGTGTTCGGCGTATTTCTGGCAAATGAAAGTAGGAGCTGAGTATCGTCGGCATATGAGATCCGAATGAAGCCAAATTCTGTAAGTATTTTAGCAAGGGGGCCATATAAATATTAAATAGAGTGGGACTGAGACAGTATCTCTGAGGTACTCCCTTTGTTAAGCTCAATTGTTCGAGATCGAAAGGATCCAAGATTAATAGTCAAAGTACGGTGGGATAGGAAGTTGCAATGCTCAGGGAGAGGGAAAATGAACCCCCAACTACTAGTTATTGTTTGGCACCGGGGTATGATGTCCAGGTGCCCATTTGGGCTTGGGGGGGGGGGGGTCACACGCCCCTATCCTACAACAAAAGAGTTTGGTGCCGGGGCTGCCTCAGTGGAATGGTTGTACACCCCCTCCACTATTAATATATTTTTTGCCCCAGAGGATAGGGTTCCCAGGGCCTCCTAAAGCTCAGGGTGGGGGGTATTGCCCCTCCCTTTTTTGAATAATTTGACCCCGAGTGATGTGCTAAAAGCCCATCTCTTACTCAGGGAGGAGGCGGCATTCCCTCCTACCCTAAATATTATAAACATTAAGACACTGATGGGCGCTTATTTATGTATTTTTTTAAATTAGTCGCAATCCCGCAGGAGTCCAATGAAATCATAATTTTTTTAAAGAATAATTCTTTTATTTTGGCCCTAGGTGATCCCTCCCAGGGCCTATAGGACAGGGTATCCTTACCCTGCCACCTTACATTATTTTTTGTAACTGATCTCAGGAAAAGGGACATTCTGCCAAATTTGGTGTAGTTCCATTCAACAGTGTTTGTTGCAGTGCTACCTAAAAGGTCCGTGGGAAATGTATGGGGAGCTTATATTTTGGGGCCACTCCTTTTTCTCGACCCCACTTGACTGATCACCCCAGTAGTTTCCATGCACATACTAGGCAAAGCAGCAAAAAAAATTGGAAAGTTTTTGGGAGATTCGTCAAAAGGTGGCAACGTTTTTAACAAAACAAAAAAGGCATTTCCTATGGCACTGCAGACCTCACTGTAACTACAGGGACGCCCGCCACTGGGTAATAAAGGCCTTCCGATATTTATAGGGGGAAATGTACCCAGAATTTACCACAACATGCAAACTTAGGCGCAGTAAGCACCAACATCTGTGTGTTATTCTCCAAAAAGGAGTAATCAGATGGTATTTCTTGCACTCAATAAATTCCGAGTCAATGTAGTCAGAATTTATCAGGGGTGATAAAAATCACACTACTTACCAGGACTTAATGTCAGTATATATTCATAGATGCTATGTATATATATACTGACCCCCACCAAAAGCACATAGTGTTAGAACATTGCTATTTTAGGGGCAGCTTGGGGTTCAGCAGCATGAACTGGTTAAGCAGTCTGCCTACCACCAACACAATGCGTGCTGAAAGGAGGCAGGAAACGCTGTACAGTGGGAGGGGTGGTATATGCGCCCCACCCCGCACTCTTCTCTGCAGAGGCGCTCTCGCTTTGATCGATAGCTCTCTCGCCTTGATATATATATATATATATATATATGTATATATATAGATAGATAGATAGATAGATAGATAGATAGATAGATAGATAGATAGATAGATAGATAGATAGATAGATAGATAGATAGATAGATAGATAGATAGATAGATAGATAGATAGATAGATATGTGGTTCTATACACATATATGTATGTGTATATATATACACATATATAGATATGTGTGTGGGTATGCTAGGACACAACTTATATGCAGCTCTGGGGTCTTCCGCCTACCAGGCCACAATGCACCTCTGTGAGATGTACAGAAGGGATACGGATCTCCGTTGAAGCGCGCAGCAAGGGTATTTTTTGCACATTTTTGCCGCATGTGACTTTGGGATTTACAAGAATAACTCGGAGCAGGAGATGCCTATAAATGGAATATTGAAAGGGTTGCTGGTCGTGCTGCAAGCTGCCAGGCGAGGCAAGTGTAGAGCAGCTGTGGGAGGCGAGCATCTTGGGAAAAGAGTTGTGCGGTGAAAGGTGGAGATCTGCGACCCACCCTTGCTCCTATGAACAGTGTTGGGAGGGTGCATTACAAGGTGGGGTCTTTTTTAAGGTATTCGAGATTCATTTTGAGATTGAACTGAACTTTACATGCTCTCATACATCCAGTCTTCTGTGCTTTGTAGACTGTGTAACTGGCGATAATTACTAATGCAGAACAGGGTGCTTGGGGTCATACCAAGGGCAAAAAGAGCACAAAAACTGTTTGCATTCGTTATTCCTCATTGTTGGCTGCCGAGGTCACAGTCATGCGCAAAAGCACACTGGGCACCCAGCATTACCGTTATTTATCCCAGGGTATTTTTGCACATCGTGTGCACAGCATTAATGCTACTTATCCCAGGGTATTTTTGCACATCGCATGCACAGCATTAATGTTATTTATCCCGGGGTATTTTTGCACATCGTGTGCACAGCATTATTGTTATTTATCCCAGGGTATTTTTGCACATCGTGTGCGCAGCATTAATGCTATTTATCCCAGGGTATTTTTGCACACCGTGTGCACAGCATTAATGTTATTTATCCCGAGGTATTTTTGCACATCGTGTGCACAGCATTATAGTTATTTATCCCAGGGTATTTTTGCACATCGTGTGCACAGGATTAACGTTATTTATCCCAGGGTATTTTTGCACATCGTGTGCACAGCATTAATGCTATTTATCCCAGGGTATTTTTGCACACCGTGTGCACAGCATTAATGTTATTTATCCCGGGGTATTTTTGCACATCGTGTGCACAGCATTATTGTTATTTATCCCAGGGTATTTTTGCACATCGTGTGCACAGGATTAACGTTATTTATCCCAGGGTATTTTTGCACATCGTGTTCACAGCATCAATGCTATTTATCCCAGGGTATTTTTGCACATCGCGTGCACAGCATTAATGCTATTTATCCCAGGGTATTTTTGCACATTGCGTGCACAGCATTAATGTTATTTATCCCGGGGTATTTTTGCACATCATGTGCACAGCATTAATGTTGTTTATCCAGGAGTATTTTTGCACATCCTGTGCACAGCATTAATGCTATTTATCCCAGGGTATTTTTGCACATTGTGTGCACAGTATTAATGTTATTTATCCCAGGATATTTTTGCACACTATGTGCACAGCATTAACGTTATTTATCCCAGGGTATGTTTGCACATTGTGTGCACAGCATTAATGTTATTTATCCCAGGATATTTTTGCACATGGTGTGCACAGCATTAATGTTATTTACAAAGGGGTATGTTTGAACACGGTGTACCCAGTATTAATGTTATTTATCCCCGGGTATTTTTGCAGATGGAGTACCCAGCACTAATGTTATTTACCCCAGGGTATTTTTGCATATGGTATACCTTGCATTAATGATATTCATCCCAGGGTATTCTGGGGTATGGTGTGCACAACACTAATGATATTTATTCATGAGTATTTTGCAGATGGTGTACCCAGTATTAATGAGGAGCCTGCCACACAGTGCAGGGATTCACACAAACTCTAATTTCTCTACGGGAGCTTGTGCTACGGACTGTTTACGGTTGCAGCACAAGCTCCCATAGAGAAAATGGAATATGAGACCACACCATTTGTGTTGCATTGTAATTAGGTATGTGGAACTGCTGACCAATGGTCGGGCGGTGCCCATACCCTTCCGACATCGTAATAAGGCCCTTAGTACGTAAATTGTTGGGAAATGGAAGATCAGCTCCAATCCCAGGGTGTATGGACGCAGAAGTGATAAATAGAATGTCAAGCAAGGAAAGAAACAGCGTCACTCCTGCGGTGAGGGAGGTATATCCTAAATGTGAAAGCAATCTGTTAGAAGTTTTACTACTTTTTTGAAGGTGGATGTGGAAGGTTTGGACCTAGTCTCTGGAGGAAGAGAGTTTCGGATTTTAAGGGCAATTCCAGAAAAAGCTCGCTTGTTGGTTAAAAAAAAAAAAAAAAAGTGGCTTTAGTAGAAGGGAGCTTGTGCTTTGTGCAGATATGTTTTCGCCAGATAAGGTCAGTTTCTGGGCCAGGGAAGAAGGAGTGTTGTGGTGAAGAGCTCTATCAGTCATGCAGGCAATTATGAGGTGGATCCTAGTCTCATAAGGAAGCCAGTTCAATGGCTGGAGGTCAGGGGTGATACAATTCCTTTTTTTCGAGCCAGTGATGAGCCTTGCTGGCGCATTCAATGTAGCTTTCAATGGTGCAAGTTTGATTTTTGGAAGGCTCACAAGGGTTGCACTACCATAGTCTAATTTAGTTGTGACAAGTTCTTAAACCTCTGTTTTGAGATCAACTGTGGAAAGGAAAGTTTTTAGTTTCTTTAATGCGTGTAGTTGATGATTCGACCTTCTGCTGGAGGCACTGATTTCGGCCAGGGGCTTCGTCTACAGGTTAAACAGTGTAGGGGAGATAGTGGAGCCTTGGGGGGACGGCAAGAATAACTGTCAACTTATCAGAAAGAGCGTGGTTGATTAAAATGTGTTGAGATCTGTTGTGTAGGAAAGTGGAGAACCATTTTACCATGGTACCGGAAAGACCCATCCTGCATTCTAATAGGTTCATAAGCTTCTCATGTTTTACAGTGTCAAATGCAGCAGACAGGTCAAGTAGGATAAGTAAGCAAGATTAATTCTGATCTAGTGAGCGTAGACAATCGTCTACAATGTAGATCCGGTCTGAAACCAGATTGACATTGGTCGAGGAGTTGGAATTGCTCAATGTAACTGCAAAGCTGTAGGTGCACACATTTTTCCAAGAGTTTGGCCACAGTTGGGATGTTGGAGATTGGTAGTTGTTAGGTTTAGACTGGTCCAAGTTGGATTTTTTTAAAATAGGAGTGACCTGGGCACTTTTTAGCATTGATAATCCTACTCCATAAGTGGAGCAAGAACTAAACGGTCTTGTTGAGGAGTTTAGAGGGTAGGGGATAGATGAAGTGGTTGGAGTATTTCAGAGATGTCAGAAGTTTTAAGATATCCCTTTCATTGAAGTTTTAAAGCTGGACATGCAGCATTGTTTTTTGGTTTGTGGGGAGGCCTTCTAGGGCATTCGTCCTGAGGGGTGGGGGGGGGGACTTTAAAAAGTAAGAGCTGCATAGCATTCTGAAGATCGTTGGTGATTAGCTTGGTTTTCTCAGGAAAGAAGGAGGTAAAGATTTCACCATTAAGTAAGGTTTTGTTGTCTGAGGAAGGAGAATTGATTTTCCAGTTCATTTGGTTTTTGACAATTTTAAACCATGTTTTGGGGCGGTTTACTGCCATGTCTAGCTGTTTTAAAAAAAAAGCTGCTTTGCAATTTCGAATGTGCATATTGTAGGTGCTCCGTCTCTGGCGCAGAAGTTTGAGAGGAGGTAAGTCTCCATGCCCTTTCAACAAATCTGAGGCAGCGGTGTTCCTTGTTAAGATTACAGTTGAAACATGTGACAATGTTATGGGTGTCTCTTACCCAATGTTTGGCTTTCACCGGTTGACACCTAGAGATAACTAGCCTTTCAGCTATGAAGAAGTTGATGCACTAGTGGTCAGTCCATTAACATTGTAGGATAGTTTAAATTTGTATGGTGTTCTCCTTAGCTATAATTCAGTCTAAAGTGGCCCCTTTATTAAGTATAGGGCTATTGCAGACTTGAGTCAAGTTGAGGTCATGGAGGAAGGACTTAAAGCTGTCCACAAGAGGGTCGTTAGTGTCATCCCAGTGAATATTGAAATCGGCAAGAAAAAATCTGGTTGTTACGCTGTCCATCATTGGAGGAGATGATTTCCATGATCTGTTCGACAAATGTGTGGCTATAACCAGGAGGGTGGTAAATCGTGTGTAGAGAACACGTTGAGTTGTCTTTGTTGGAGATGTTATTCCTAAGATATTTGAAGGAGGGCCGTGATAGAGAATGTGTTTGTTTTATAGATAGATTTGACCTGTAAATACAGGCAGGGCCACCCCCGAAACGGCTGAACGGTCCGGTCTGATGATGTCATGATTGGGAAGGACTTGTATGGCTAGATTAGGGGATGAGGTTTCAGTAGGTACAAGAATGTCAAGGTTAAAAATAATGTCATCTATGTTAGCCACATGTTGAGAAACAATTGAGCTACAAGCATTTAAGGAATGTTCGGGTAATGTTAGTGGAAGGATATGAAATGGTTACTTGTTTAAGGGTACATTTTATTACTGTACCTAGATCTAGGGTGGGATTCCCTGGGAGGGTGTGTGATAATAGTCTGAATTTTTTGGTCAGTCTGAAGAGGGTTATCTGTGTCGAGGAGGTGGAGGATATAATTATTTGATAACTGTCTGACTAGCGTATTGGGGCGGAAGGAATGGTCTGCATTAGGTTTGGATCTCCAACTATGTAGTGGGGCCCAGGTGTTGGCAGAACTAGCAGCACTATGGCATTTTTTGAATAGGGATGTTGTGGTTCTGGAGGTGAGTCACAATTATGTTCCAAGTTAGAGGAGATATGCACTAGATTAAGGATGTCAGCCCTAATCAGCTGTAGATCCGATTTTATTGGTCCAGCATAGAGTAAGTGTAGAGACTCCTATTGAGCGCCTGATTGGTGGAAGCACTGTGATATTGAGATCTAGTTGAATCAGGATAGTTGGGTGGGACAGTCATAGGCGGGGTTCACTATCTGAATGTTAATATTGGCTAGCTGATTGGGAGTGGTGTAGATACTGTCCCTGTTGAGAGGAGTGTTAATACAAGGTTCCCTAGTAGGGTGGTTAGCAGTGTTGGTGGAGTGATGTTATCGTAGGGCAATATTGGCATTATCGAGAGGGGGAGGGGTATTTTGTATTGCAATAATACCCATGGAAGAGTGGGTGTCTGCCAGGGGAGAGTAGTGGGAAGAAGTGGGAGTGGGGGTAAAAGGGATGAAGATATCACATGGAGGGGAGTCAGTGGGGAATTGGGATGAAGATGGAGGGGCTCTAATAATGTCTAACTTGTTTTTGATGTAGGAGAATGGATTGTCGAAGAGTTTCAAGTTACAATTGGATGATTGAATGAGCACTGTGCCATTGTTATAAATGGAGTTGGTGGCTTCAGTATTGCACAAAGTTGAGGACGTGATAGTGAATTTATGGCCATGTGGTATTTATTGGTGACAGTGATGTTGATTAAAGAGGATAGCATTTTCCTCCACTGTCCACAACTATTGCTGACGAAGATAAGATCATTCAGTATGGTTCCCTTGTTGTAGCAGAAGTAGGGGTCTGTGATAAGTGTTTCTTTATTCAGTTTGAGAATTTTATGTATGATATTTTTAGTGATGTTTTTGGATAAATTAGGAGGGTGGTTTTTTCTAAATTAGTTGTTTCCTCCAAGGGAGAGTTGGGAGTTCAGCCTGTCGGTATGGGATGGTTCCATGTTTGGTACAATAGGCACGGGGAGCAAGAGAGAATGGATGGGGCACTTTCCAAGATTGCTGCCTGAAATCTGGATGCACATGGAACTCTGCAGCAGGTGCTTTTCAATCGTATGTTATTGCTCAAACAGCACCCCCGGTAAGGTCAGTGCCCCCTCCTCCAGTTCGGAGCCCAGTGCGATCGCACCAACCTAAAGCCGGCCCAGTGGAATGCCTCCCTGGCACAGAGGAACGCAAAGCAGTGAATTGCACTGCCATGCGTTACTCTTTATTAAGCCAAACAGCCCCACACAAGGTGGCCTTGCGTGGCACGATAAATCTTGCTTAGGTTTTGCATCACGCATGTGCCCCCTTCCATGGCACATGGGCGACGCAAAACCTTGATAAATATGCCCATGGTATTTATAGCTATCTTCTTGGCAGTTTTAGTTTTAATAGACAGCTATATTTTTGAACAATGCTCTATTTGATCCCATTACTAGTTCTGGACTACGATTAGCTATTAGCTGGCTTTGATAACAGGCATTGGGAAACGCGACGCGAGCAGACGCGAGGAGTGTTCCTGTATTCGGGAACTTTGTCTGAGTAAATAGTCTCCGTACTTCAGAGACTTGGATGAATAAGTCTGACTAAGGCTGCAAAAATTAATTTCGCTAATGGTCACGAAGAGTGTTCATAGAAAGAAGGTGAATGTGGATGACTGAAAGAGATTATTAGGAAGGAGCTACGGCCAATATTGCTGTTAAAGTGCACTAAGGAGACAGTTACACAAGATTAAGCCCTGAGGAAGTCGCATGGGTTAATCCCTATCGACGAAACGCGTTGGGAGTGGAAGAATGTTATGAATAAAGAAGTTTGGAGATACTAATGAAAATAAAAGAAGAAGAGAAGCCCACATTAATGTGTTTCTAGTTTTGTGACTGTAACAGGAAACGTGGAAGATTAATTGGCGTGTGCTTCAACAAGAGAAAATACGATTAGCTATTGATCCAGGTTTATCTTCCAAGAAGGCAGGTGTCTGGATTAGAAAGTAGGTCTGAGGGGGGTGATTATCCTGCAGGGTGGGCTCCATCACTCTACGTCCATTAGTCTTCCCAGGCGATCTAAACATCTGATATAGTGATAAAGAAGTGCACAGCCAGGTGACTCGTCACAACAAGGTAGGGTATCATGGCACAATCAAAAGGTGCAGAAAAGTCTGAAGGTAAACATTTGTCAGTAACTTGCCATGTGGCAAGTGGCCAAGGAATAGCCCTTCTGTATTACAATTGTCCTGAATAACAAGGAAACCCTCAGCACCAGAAGCCACTCTCTGCCCCATGTCTCTCCTTTTCCAAGCAGTGACGGCTCTCTGATATCTGTCCACTCACTCTCGGGGTCCTCGGTGGGCTCTATGCTTCCTCTACAAGCCAGCTCACTCTCGGGGTCCCCGGTGGGCCCTGTGCTTCCTCCACAAGCCCGCTCACTCTTGGGGTCCTCGGTGGGCTCTGTGCCTCCTCCACAAACCCGTTCACACTTGGGGTCCTAGATGGGCTCTGTGCCTCATCCACAAGCCCGCTCACTCTCGGGGTCCTTGGTAGGCCCTGTGCCTCCTCCACAAGCCCGCTCACTCTCGTGGTCCTCGGTGGGACCTGTGCCTCCTCCACAAGCCCGCTCACTCTCGGGGTCCCCGATGGGCTCTGTGTCTCCTCCACAAGCCCGCTCACACCTGGGGTCCCCGGTGGGCTCTGTGTCTCCTCCCCAAGCCCGCTCACTCTCGGGGTTCCCGGTGGGCTCTGTGTCTCCTCCACAAGCCCGCTCACTCTCGGGGTCCTTGGTAGGCCCTGTGCCTCCTCCACAAGCCCGCTCACTCTCGGGGTCCCCGATGGGCTCTGAGTCTCCTCCACAAGCCCGCTCACACCTGGGGTCCCCGGTGGGCTCTGTGTCTCCTCCACAAGCCCGCTCACTCTCGGGGTCCCCGGTGGGCTCTGTGTCTCCTCCACAAGCCCGCTCACTCTTGGGGTCCTGGGTGGGATCTGTGCCTCCTCCACAAGCCCGCTCACTCTCGGGGTCCTCGTGGGCTCTGTACCTCCTCCACAAGCACGCTCACTCTTGGGGTCCCCGGTGGGCCCTGTGCTTCCTCTATAAGCCTGCTCACTCTCGGGGTCCCCGGTGGGCCCTGTGCTTCCTCCACAAGCACGCTCACTCTTGGGGTCTCCGGTGGGCTCTGTGCTGCCTCCACAAGCCTGCTCACTCTCGGGGTCCCCCATGGGCTCTGTGCTTCCTCTACAAGCCTGCTCACTCTCGGGGTCCCCAGTGGGCCCTGTGCTTCCTCCACAAGCCTGCTCACTCTCGGGGTCCCTGGTGGGCCCTCTGCTTCCGCCACAAGCACGCTCACTCTTGGGGTCCCCGGTGGGCCCTCTGCTTCCTCCACAAGCACGCTCACTCCTGGGGTCCCCGGTGGGCCCTCTGCTTCCTCCACAAGCACGCTCACTCTTGGGGTCCCCGGTGGGCCCTGTGCTGCCTCCACATGCCCGCTCATACTTTGGGTACTCGGTGGGCTCTGTGCTTCCTCCACATCGCCCACTCGTGCCAGGGCTCCTAGATGGGCTCTGTGCCTCTCCACAAGCCTGTTCACATTCGGGGTCCTCGTGGGCTCTATGCCTCCTCCACAAGCCCGCTCACACCTAGGGTCCCCGGTGGGCTCTGTGCCTCCTCCACAAGCCCGCTCACTCTCAGGGTGCCCGGTGGGCTCTGTGTCTCCTCCACATGCCCGCTCACTCTTGGGGTCCTGGGTGGGATCTGTGCCTCCTCCACAAGCCCGCTCACTCTCGGGGTCCCCGGTGGGCTCTGTATCCGCCACAAGCCTGCTCACTCTCGGGGTCCTTGTGGGCTCTGTACCTCCTCCACAAGCACGCTCACTCTTGGGGTCCTGGGTGGGATCTGTGCCTCCTCCACAAGCCCGCTCACTCTCGGGGTCCTCGTGGGCTCTGTACCTCCTCCACAAGCACGCTCACTCTTGGGGTCCCCGGTGGGCCCTGTGCTCCCTCTATAAGCCTGCTCACTCTCGGGGTCCCCGGTGGGCCCTGTGCTTCCTCCACAAGCACGCTCACTCTTGGGGTCTCCGGTGGGCCCTGTGCTTCCTCTACAAGCCTGCTCACTCTCGGGGTCCCCCATGGGCTCTGTGCTTCCTCTACAAGCCTGCTCACTCTCGGGGTCCCCCATGGGCTCTGTGCTTCCTCTACAAGCCTGCTCACTCTCGGGGTCCCCAGTGGGCCCTGTGCTTCCTCCACAAGCCTGCTCACTCTCGGGGTCCCTGGTGGGCCCTGTGCTTCCTCCACAAGCACGCTCACTCTTGGGGTCCTCGGTGGGCTCTGTGCTGCCTCCACATGCCCGCTCACACTTGGGGTGCTTGGTGGGCTCTGTGCTTCCTCCACATCGCCCACTCGTGCCAGGGCTCCTAGATGGGCTCTGTGCCTCTCCACAAGCCTGTTCACATTCGGGGTCCTCGTGGGCTCTATGCCTCCTCCACAAGCCCGCTCACACCTAGGGTCCCCGGTGGGCTCTGTGCCTCCTCCACAAGCCCGCTCACTCTCAGGGTGCCCGGTGGGCTCTGTGTCTCCTCCACATGCCCGCTCACTCTCGGGGTGCTCGGTGGGCCCTGTCCTTGCTCCACATCACAAATCCAGATATTAACCACCTGCACCATCGTTGGTGCTGAAGTGGTTAAACCAAGACGCTCTAATACCGCCAAGCATTCCTTCTCATTTTGTATTCTTCTGCTCTCACAGCCTCTCCGGGTCGTCAAGGAATGCCTCGTTTCACAAGATGCCTATAAATGGATCATAGATTGTTACTAGTAAAGCCACAGCCTGCCAAGGAAAGCAAGTGCAGGGCAGCTGTGCGTCGGTGGATCTTAATAAGGGAACTGAGGAAACACGCACCCCTCTCGAGCTCCCTTCCACTTGCCGGCAGCCACAGCACCCGTGGGAAGAGACACGGAGTCATGTGGCTCCTACCGTCCACGGCCTATGCCTGGACACAGATTCTACACCATTCGACCTATTCCTTGCACAACACAATGGCAGAGCCTGTATCTAGATCTGGTGATCCGAGGGTGGAAGAGAGCCACATACCAGGGCCAAGTTCCAACTACAGTTTAAAGAAACACCGGTGAAGGCAGCCAGGACTTCGCTGCGGCGGAGAATCAGTGGGAATGTTTGGCTTTCTGAATCCAGGCTGCCAAAGCGTTGCTCAAGCCGACACCAATGCTTAATTTGTGCCGGTGGTTGCAGGCGGTGGGCAGCGGTATTCATTCTTGTGGCTTGGGAACTATTCACCCAATGCACCAAGATCCGTCATGGACATAATGCTAACATCTAAACACAGTGCACGAGTTACAGCAAACCTGTGCGCGCACATAAAGTGTGCACAGCTGCTCAACCACAATGCGCAGGTTCTTGTTTTTGATCAACGCACAGAACATAACAAAATGTTGCTGACCACAGTGAATGATAGCAAGTCTCTAGCTCACATGAAGCAGACCTGCGTTCAGATGCGTCACTCTTCACATGATCCGAGTTCTTCTTCGTTTTCTGCATCACATAAGCATTGCAGTGGGAGTATGCAGGAGCCACCTCGAGGTGAGTCCCTTCTTCTGAGTTTGCCATCTGCACACAGTGTGGACCAATCTGGAAGGAGCTGACCTATGCCAGCCTATGCGCAACAAACACCCAGCGTCAAACCATTCTGCAACTGCCCATAGTACCTCATGGTGGCACCTTCTGGTCCTGCATGCACAAAAAACAGGGGAGTGCAGACAGACATGCCTCGTCAGCGCTGCAGCCACACGCGCACCAGAGGTGACATTACTGAGCGCTGCTGTAGCGTGTGCGGCATCGCCATGCATGTGCAGCTAACACTTATCGGGTTTGCATCTAGAGATTAGGGAAAAGCCTAGACACTTCATGAACATGGCAGCCACGACCACGTGTACCCTGGGTGAACAAAAGTCCCAGAGCCAATGAGACAACATCATCTCAAAACTACCGGGGAGCAAACTCAACATGGCAATGCCCAGTTGCAGCTCCTCACACAACTCCTCACACAGCCTGTGAGGTCAGACACACTTCCACTGCTCCGCTCTGTTCTCTCCTTACACAAGCCACCGACCTTCTCTGAGACATCGGCCCCACTCCCTTCTGACCACTCACTGATACCAGAAGTAGCACAGCTGAATCCACGCCGAGCAGCGCAGGACATTCACTACATCCTCTCCAGAGGTCGCTCATTCACTTCTGTGGTTTCTGTCTTCACATGCGGTGGTGAATTGATAGCAAGACCCTCATCTCCTTCAAAGCCCATCTTACTTCTGCTGCCTTTACTCACATCTGCAGGCTGACGAGTTGATCTTGTAGGATGTTTGGTGGTTGAACCTCCACAGACCTCTCATAACCTTTCTTCAATCTCTTGATGTTGGTCTTGGTGTTGTCTGGTGAAACAAAACAGTTTTGGGCAATCAATGTTCTGCATCCTTTTGCCTCTCTCCCTAAATAAGTAGGTTCTTTAAGCTCTTTGTCACCACACACGTATACTCTATATGTCATATAGCATGCGGGCTCCCACAATCAGAGAGACTCTTTATGGTAATCAGCAGCCCACATCAGGAGTGACTGGGAACAGTTACACTTAAAACATAAGAACAACTCACCAGCAGCGAGGCCTTTCCTGCTCAGCCTCCTGTCCGGACATTTTGAGGAAAAGGAAAATTTTGAGGGATATGATAATATTCTACAGCCTCCTTATAGCCAATGGCTGAGCAGGGACACAGAACACAGGGGAAAGCGCGCTAAACCACAAAAGCATTCAAATCCTGGCTTATTTGGAATTTCCAAATGAGGGCTGCATATGTAATGAATGGGGTGATCAGAGATGCACCCTGCACAGAATATAGTGTCTTTATTCAGTGTTGATAGCAATCTACATGACATTTACAGCTCCACTGCCTTATTGGACCTATGTAAGCCCTGCTCAGTGCATGGTACTTGTTGAAAAGTCTTTATTTTAGTAAAGTGGATCACAGAGACGGTCATACTGTGACATTTTAGTATCTTAGCTCAGCCTTTTAACCTGTATAATCTGTGTTTTTATATTTGGTACGTTGCCATATTTTAAACCTGATTGTATTGTTCTGTACTTACTCTCGCATCCAGCTGTCTCCTGCCCGGTTCCGCAAAGGCTGACGTGCCGATTGTGGGGGGACGTTGCAGCGCTGATCCCAACTTCCGCGGGCACACTGTTTTTACACTTCCGGCAGCGAGCGGTCTAGTCTCCGCCATCCCACACTATATCAATTGAGGATGGTGCAGCTGCGTGCAGCGGGTGCCCCGCCAGTACGCCGAAGGTGCGCCAAAGGCAAGCCGTCCGTGCCTGGACCGGGCCCAGGGCCAGAAATGCGGGTCCATTAACCATCAATCCAGTGAGGTACACAGGAAAGGGACTCTAGGAGCTCGCCCATGTCAAAGGGAGCTGCTGTACTCTTAATCTGAATAAAAATCAAGCGCATGTAAAACAAAACTGTGCCCATGGCTTCTCGCTCTCACCACAACAGACAGTCAAGGCGCGCCAAGCTACCAGAAACAACCATGAAGTAAAGTTCTTAGAACCCTCAGACCAGATACAAGCACGTTGTGGCCTCATTTATATCAGATCCTTTGCCAAACATAAGTATGAAGCAGCAGACAACGTATCATCACATGAGTTAGATGTCTTGTTCCTCACGGAAACCTGGGCCGCTGCTGCCTCAGACCCAGACTTTGTGATAGCAGCCCCGTTGGGTCTTCTATCATTTAGGGTAGACAGGCCAATTAAGAGGGGAGGGAGAGTGGCTGTAATATACAGGGAAAAGCTCAAGGCCACCTTTTCACCAGCTCCCACCCCATACTATGAAGCACTGCACTTCACCTTAGATGCAAATGCTAAAAAAAACTTTAGGGGCATACTTCTCTACCGTCCCCCTGGCACCAGAAGTATGTTTACCAGCAACCTCGATGTTCTCATGGAGCCTATCCTCTCCACCAATGAGTTCACCATTCTGGGCGATTTTAATGTGTACCTGGAAGATAGGGGGGACAAAGACACGGTGTTCTCTCCTAGAGACTCTAGGGACACTAGGATTTTCTCAAGTGGTGCACAAGTCCACTCACGAGGCAGGACACACACTTGACGGCATCTTCACATCTGTATCAGGCCTCACAGTAAAAGACGTCCACCCTCTCACGTGGTCAGACCACTCTTTAATCACATTTGACTATACTATCCCTAAAGCCCAGAAAGGAGGAGTAGTTAAATCCCACTCATTAACATATAAGACCTGAAACAAGGCTGATAAAGCCACGCTTCGCCTCCAACTGGATAGGACACGACCACCTTTAAATGTGTCCCCAGACTAAGCAGTTAGTAAATGCAGCAATTGGGGCCACAGTACCCACAGGTAAAATTTCAGGGAACCACAACTTACCTTCGCCCCTTGGTTTACAGAGGCCTTACGACAGGAAAAACAAAAATGTTGCAGACTCAAAAGAAGCTGGAGAATGAAATATGATATAACAGAGAAAGGCATTTATAAATCTGCATTAATTTGTTATAAAACTCTGCTGATCGCAGAAAAAAGGCATGTTTTACCAGGCAGATTGAAAAAACCAAGAAGTCTTCCAAAGAACTGTTTGGGGATAGTAGAGAAGCTTTCCTCTCTACCAAAGAAAAAAGGCACCAAGAACAACCACAGTTTCTGTGAGGTTATTGCAGAGGCTTTTAGAAATAAAGTTTAAGACATCTATGATTCTTTTGAAACTATCCCCACTCCTGCTCCTATTGATATACTCCCATGCTCAGATCCCAGTGAAGAGATTTTTCACAGCTTCTCGCTGGTCAATACGGAACTAGTGGAAACACATCAAAGAGATCCTTGTCCTCCCGCTTTTTTGAAAAATATAGCGCAGCTAGGTGAGCCCTTCGTTCACAGAAATCTTTACCAATATGTTAACTTCTGGCACCTTTCCAGCTGTGTGGCAGGATGCATCAATACTGACACTGATAAAAAAACAATCTGGACGACTCTGACCCTAATAACTATCGGCCGATATCCAGACTACCTCTCCCTGCCAAGATAGTGGAGGAAATTATGAACAAGCAGCTATCTCAGTTCATACAAGTACATGACTTTCTCGATCCCTCCCAATTCGGTTTTCGCCCTGCACACTGTACAGAAACTGCACTAATTAAGGCCACCAAAGAGATCAGGAAGGTGATGGATAGTGGGGGCGCTGCCGCCCTCATCCTCCTCGATCTTTCGGCGGCTTTCGATACGGTGGATCATAACCTACTGCTATTGCGGCCGGAAACGCTAGCAGTTAAGGGCATGGCACTAGCCCTGCTATCCTCCTTTCTGAAGGAAAGGAGACAAATGGTGACACTGGACCAGTCTAAATCAACACCTTATGTCCTTCCATGCGGAGTCCCACAGGGTTCGTTGCTTAGCCCAGCACTTTTTAACGTTTATGTTTCAGAACTTGCCCCATTGATCCAAAACTTTGGCTTTAGTCTTACTTCATACGCCGATGACACCCAGATGGTGGTGGCAGCGTATAAAGATCCAGCCTCCCCATCATTGCAGTTTCAAAACTCTATGATGGAAATAAACAGGTAGATGGGAAACCACTATCTCAGGCTTAATTCTGGGAAAACCGAAGAGGTGATCTTTGGGAATCTGCAATCCAGATGGGATGACCTTTGGTGGCCGGCAGAAATTGGGGAACTGCCAAAACCAGTTCAGAAGGCGGAAAACTTGGGGGTGCTGATTGATAATGAACTCACCTTATCTCAACAAACCCATGCCATAGTGTCTACCTCCCATTTTCCGATCAAGAAATTTAAGCAGATTCTACCTTACATTCCTCACGCCTCCAAAAGGACGGTAGTGACCACACGCCTGCAGTCAAAGTTAGACTACTGCAACGGACTCTACCTAAATATGCAGAAACAATATCTAAAAAAGCTTCAGAGGATTCAAAACGCATCCACAAGACTACTACTAAATGTACCTAAATACGAGTCTGTAGCCAAGGAAATTCGAAGACTTCACTGGCTCCTGGTGGTGCAGCGTTTTAAGTTCAAGGCGCTATGTCTAGCTTACAAGGCCTTGAACAACACCGGACCAATGTTTCTCTAAAGTCTTTTTTCCTGGTATCACCCAGCCAGACAACTACGCTGTTCAGGCGCCAGACTCATGAGGGTACCAAGAATCCCAACCGCATGCTGGGGTGGACGTAGAGCTCGTACGGCACAGCAAAATTATGGAATAAGCTTCCATTTGATATTAGAAACGCTTGCTCACTCAACACCTTCAGAAAGGACCTTAAAACATGGCTTTTTCAGAACAAGGTGCTTTGTCTTGGGCTTACCACTGTCCTAGCGCCAAGACACCTCCGGGTATTCGTGCGCTCAATACATTTTATTAACATAACATAACATAACAATGATCATGGAAAACAGAATGGCCACCGCGTCCATCAGATTTGGTAAAAGTATGGCTTTAAATAAATGTAATGAGACCATCTCACTCCAAATGTATTCATGTATTCATTCATTGGTCTTTATGTGTTACAATTCCATAGGTAGCACTTTTTGATAGCCCAAACCTATTAGAAGATCTAAATTCAAGAAAAGAACATGTCAAACGTTACTCACTACTGGTCCGAAATGCAACATTTATGGGGGACAGTCCCTTTATTTTCATAGTAAAGTTCAAGATCAACGTTTTACTTGAGTTCACAAATATATTTGATCTAAACGAACTCCTATTCAATCCTTATTAATGGCACAAACTTCTTAACATTGTTTTAATTTACATTATTGAGTGCAATGCATTTTGGGTGAAGCCCTTTATCAGGAGCACACAAAGAGTTTTTCTTGTGGTTCCTATAAATCAAAAACACTTTCATTTTAGCATTAAATTTTGTAATAAAGATCATAACATTAGCTACTTCAAAAGACACCATGAAAACAGAAGTAAAGCATACAGTATAAACATTGCAACTCTCTTGTGATATTCACCTTGCTAAAAAGATCAACATCACAACCGACCCATCTTTTTCCAGTTAAGATGTCGGAGTTGTCCACACCACTGCCTTGTCATATCCCTCATACACTCTTCCACATTTATTGTTGTTCAATGGCTTATTAGCATTGTATAATCCAATGATAAAATAAAATGTTGCAATCCATCAGGAATTCAATGTATTTGCTTATTATTCAACAACTCATTATTACCAAATAATCATCCGCACGTCAACAGGAACAAGATAATCAAATAAAACAAGAGCAGTCTTGTGTTCCATAAAGCCATTTGAGTTCACCGTATTGAGTTTTTCTATCAGCCAGCCCTCTCTTTGCAAAAGATAATGTTCACCCCTGGAATCTCATTTGATTTAAATTATATTTCCTGTCTGAAAAATTCTGAGTAGTCAGTGATATTATATTTCTTGTACTGTCCTTCGTTGCTTTTAGTAAAAACTGTTACCTATGATCTGTACACTATGGTCTAGTTAGGAGTCTGGTGGTACTCAGACCGCCAGAATTGTAGTGGGGCAGCGGTGGCGGTCTTCTGACCACCACAATATGACCATGGCAGTCGTGCGACCCTGAGACCGCGACTTCACCAGAGAACCGCTGTTCCTTGGTGCTGGTGCGGTGGGCTTGAGGCAATATAATGCTATTACGAATTTCCTCACCACCACTGATTTCAAGGAGGTCTTTCCTCCATGACAACAGTGGCGCTGAGGACAGAAAGGGGGCCCTACAGGGCTCCCTTGTGCCTAACTCCATGTGTTTTTTAAAGGACAAGGGAAACCCAATATGCAATTGGTCAGGGACCTTGGGTATGTACACAATTTCTAAAGACAGAGGTCCCTAGACAGCTACATAATTCTGGTCTGAGAACAGTTAGTTTGAGTAGGATTCAAGCTACCGTGTACCAGGACCCCGCATCAAGGTCCGGCACCGATATTACCTCCGTCGCCCATTAACTTCACTGCCAACCATTACGTGAGCTACGAGTTATTGACTGGATTCATATGAGGAAACCGGCCCCTGAAGTAAATCTATTGTGAATTGTTACTATCTGTTCTCAGACCAGAATTACTGTCTTGAGCACAAAGTATACAGGCAGAAATTATCAAATGTCCTGAAGAGGATCCCGTTATTTTGACATAAGTATCGAAACGCCGTCGACGATTTGTACACCATATGCATGTTAATTTATTGTACAGTTTCTCCAGCAATGGTGTCTCTTAGTGATTTAAGTCTGCTACATTTTTAAAGTTCACAGACTTTCCTTCCTTGCCTTAACCTTTTCCCTTAACTGTTGTCTGTCCAAATTGTGGTAGTAGGACTCAGGTTGTGTCCCGCTTGAATTGTGTTTAAATGGTTCTTTATGTACTTATTTGAATATTAAATTCTGTCCGGCTGGACAAAGAATATAGAACCTATTTAGTCTATATTTATTGACAATATTCAGAAGCTGTCTAGGGACCTCTGTCTTTAGAAATTGTTCACTCCATGTGGAAGCACAACATGTGCCCCCCGTGTGGATGCACCCGCTGTTCCAGCACGGCCTGGACTTCACAGTCCATGCCGTACTAGAACTTCCTTTGACGTTCCCACTGCAATGCCTATTTTAATCAATCAATCATTAATCTTATAAAGCACAATGACTCACTCGTGAGAGCCTTAACGTGCTGAATGGGGGGGGGAGTTCAGTCGAAGAGCCAGGTCTTGAGGTCCTTCCTGAATTGCGGCAGCGATGGTGATTGAGGGAGGTGCAGAGGCAGAGATTTCCAGGTCTTTTGCAGCGATGTAGGAGAAGGATCTTCCTTCAGCCGTGATCTTGCGGATCTGTGTAATGGTGGCCAGGGCCAGTTAGGTGGAGCGGAGATATCTGGTAGGAGTGTAGAAGGAGAGCTGGTGGTTGAGGTATGCAGGTCTGGCATTGTGGAGGCCTTTGTAGGTGTGCATGAGAAGTTCGAGGGTGATTCTTAGGTTGACAGGTAGCCAGTGAAGGTCTCTCAGGTGGTCGGTGATGTGATTGTGTCATGGGATGTTTAGGATGAGTCTGGTGGAGACTTTATGGAAGGTCTGCAGTTTTTTTTTAGCTTTTGGGTGGTGCCAGCATAGAGTGCGTTGCTGTAGATGAGTGTGCTGCTGATATGGGTGACCATTTTCCTGGACTCAGTGGGGATTCACTTAAAGATCTTACGAAGGAGGTGGAGCGTGTGGAAGCAGGAAGATGAAACATTGATGATTTGGCAGGTCATTGAGAGGGAGGAGTCCAGGATGATGCCGAGGTTTCGTGTGTGGTCTGTGGGTGTGGAGGGGATTCCGAGCGCTGCGGGCCACCAAGAGTAGTCCCAGGCGGAGGGGGAGGAGCCCAGGATGAGGATTTCGGTCTTGTTGTAGTTAAGCTTTAGGCAGCTGTACTTCATCCAGGTGGCGACTGCCTTCATCCTGTTGTGGAAGTTGCTCTTGGCGGCTGTGGGTTTGTCTGTGAGGGAGAGAATCATGTAGGTGCCATCGCTGTAGAAGACGATTTGAGTCTGTGGCTTCTGACTATGGCTGCAAGCGTGGCCATGCAGATGTTGAAGAGGGTGATGCTCAAGGAGGATCCCTGAGGCACTCAACAGCTGATCTGTGTGGGTTCTGAGTTGAATGGTGGAAGTCTGACTCTCTGTGTTCGGTCGGTGAGGAAGGAGCAGATTTATTCTAGGGCTCTGTCGCAGATGCCGGCATCATGGAGACTAGCGTACAGGGTGTGGTGGGAGATGGTGTAGAAGGCGGCTTAGAGGTCCAGCAGGATAAGGGCAGCTGTCTCCCCTCAGTTGAGGAGGGTGCGGAAGTCATCTGTAGCAGCGAGGAGAGCGGTCACGGTGCTTTTTTATAGGTACCGCTAAAAAAACTGTCCGCCAGTGACTAAAAAAGTAATAATACGGCGGACGGTTCTCACAGAGGTTTGGTGTTGTGGAGGCGGGGCTGTCCCGCTGCTGCACAGCTAAACTCATAACCGGGCCCTTGATGTTTGGTCACCGTGAACTTTAAAATTCTCGATCTATGGACTACAAACATTGATTTATCAAAAATTATCCATCTGAGCAATCAGCTATGTTTCAGTATCAATTGTTTGATTACTTGGCTTAGCCTTGAACACTTTGTTACATAAGCAAGTGAACTATTGGAGGGTTTCACTTCCTACATTAAAAAGTGGAACAAACCTGTGTCTGAGCAACATCTCTTGTAAAACTCAAATACAGTTTATCACACACACAACAGGAAGCATTTCAAGATGAGGAATTTTGATCCATGTGAGTGTAAATTCTTTTGCATGTCATATGAAATGCTCTTGAGGATTCATCTATGTTGATAAAACAACTGAGTAAGGTGAGCTTGAAGGAACCAAACGTAAAGGTAATGCCAAATGAGTGAATATAAAAGGGGAAATCAGGTTGCAGTCCACAGTTAACTTGGCTATTGTCCAACCATCCATAAAGCCATTATTGAAGCCATGAGCTTAGAGGAGTCCAGGTTAGACTGCAGAGCCAGAGGAATGAAGTGCGGAGGAATACCACTTTAGAGCTCTTGGATATGGCTCTGACCTGGAAGGTTGCGGCGTAGAATAACAACGATTTTAAGTGTCTATGGGCAGCATGGTGAGTGGGTCAGGATTGTTTTCGTTTGCAGGAGGGAGGCACACAAGCAGTTTAGCACGAGTTCAGACAGGAGATTAATTGTTTTGGTGATAATCGAGCTTACAGTAGTGGTGCTAATAACAGGGAAGTCACAGGAAAGAGTGTCTTTTTCAGAACAAGTTTAAATTTAAACATAGAGCACATCACAAGATAGGGTATAAGAGCAAGTAAATGAAATGGGGGATGTATGTTTAGAAGTATATTCGTGATTCATGTGGTTAACTGATGGGCTTCATTTACATTTCAGACCCCCCTGACGAAGGGCTCATTAGCCTGAAATGTTTGGGGTATATATATACGCATGGTTCCCAAAGATGTAAAGAAAATTCTCACATGCTCAGAATAAGGCCTGGATTGACAATATTGCTTCCTTAAAAGTGTGGAACTTACAATATCTTTGCAATAGCATTGAAGAACATTTGAAATAAAATATGAATATTGAATTAAGGGCCATATGTATCAAACTTCGAATTTGCGATTTTCAAATTGCGATTTTTAGCGAATCGTAATTTGAGAAGCGCAAATCGGTATGTAAATAAAAACTCGCAAATAAATAGCGATTCGCTAAAATTCGCATTTTCAATTGCGAGTACCCAAATAGCGATTCCTTATTTGCGTATTCGCTAATTTTGCGATCTCGCAAATAAGGAATCTCAAATCTGCTAATCAGAAATTCAGGTGCAGCTTGATGACATCACAACCAGGAAGTGTGACTACCCATGCTGCACCTGAGTTTCAGAAGCAGAGTGAGAGGCTGGGAGGAGAGTTCAGTCACCACTGCACTGCTACTGTGAGAGGAGTCATTGCCAGCCAGGACATGCAGAAGGGGGAAACAACAAGGAAGCGAAAATACAAGTTTTCTGAAAGGGAGCTGGAGGTCTTGATACAGGAGATGGTGGTGAGCCATGAGCTGCTCTTTGGGAAGAAATCCCTGCATGTGCCAGAGACACGCAAAAGAAGAATATGGGCAGACACACAGGAGGAGTTAAACTCCATTGGCGTCACCCACTGCAGCGTTGAGGATTTGCGAAAACGCTGGTATGAAATGCGCCAACGCTTAAAGGAAAAGGTTGCTGCCAGGCTGGAGGAGGCTAAAAAGACCGGTGGTGGGACCTCCACTGCCACCGCTTCCACGCCACTTCAGGAAATGGTCGAGGGGACCCTGCTACCTGAGAGTGTGAGGGGCGTGGCAGACCTTGACAGCTCCGACCACCCAGACCCAAGACAAGGTAAGAAGCATGCCTCACCCACACACCCAGGAGAGACCCAGGCACACAACAAAAAAGCAAGTCCAGTGCAGGGACACAAGCACACACAGCAATGCATTATGGGAGATGTAGTTACATGCACCTAACATTGGAGCAGTGACACCCAGCTAGGGTCAACCAGTATGTGTGCATCAGGAAAGGCAAAATACAGACAGTCAGGACCCATGTAACTACAAACAGTGTAATTTATTGCATGACAAATGCAAGGCAGTACACCAAATTAATGTGTGCCTTTACGTCCACAGCACCACCAGAAACACAGGGACCGATGAGCGGAGGGGAGGATGAATCCCACAGCGCAGAGGTGTCTGGGCAAGCGGAGGAGGAGGAGGAGGGCAGCCCAGTCAGCCCTGCAAAACGCCCGTGGCGCATCGCAGTGCCACCATTGCCACCACTGGAGGAGGAAACACAGGACACTGATGATGATGTCCACCAAGTCCAGGGACAGTCTGAGCCACAACACAGAGCTCAATCACTTTCAACTCCCATTCCAGCTATACCATCCAGGCGCAGGGCACGTCCATCCACATGCGCACCTGCCGCAGGAGAGGAGACAGTCTTCAGAGGGCTTGAGGGGCACATGCTTGAAGTGCAGCACCTGCAGGGAAAAATCATAAGATCCATTCAGAGACAAATTAGGGTGGGCTTCATGGGCCTGATGGGTGCCCTGGAGGCACTCTATGCTGAGACAAGAGAAGACCGTGCTGCTAGGCGCAGGGAGAGGCAGCGCCTCCACACATGCCTTGACTTATACACAAGGGCTGTCAACCGTCTGGCCTCAGCCACCTCAGTGCTGTCACGGCGTTGCATCAGCATGCAGCATGAGGCGGCACACTGCAGCCAGGATGTAGCCAGGGGACTAGTCCAGGTCACATGTGCTGTGGACCAGCTGCGGGCAGCTGCCACTGCTGGAACAGGAGTCCTCAGTCCACTGGAGGAGGACGCCCAATCAAGCAGGAGCAGCATCACTCCACCGCTCCCACAGGACAGGCGCCGTAGTGTGCGTCATGGCAGGGCTGCAGATGCTACTGAAGAGGGTACTGTGCACTCAGGGCGAGGAGCTACGAGCCGTCAGCGCCGACGTTGAGGTGCCCTGACTACCAAAGGGCAATGGGTGTTTCAACCCATTGCACACAGACACTTGTTAAGTATTGTTTCTTCGCACTGTGTGGCCAACATGTGCGGGACATTTAGAACTACTTTGTGTGCTGCACAGGCTGTGTGACGTAATATATCCTGAACTTAAGGAAATTAAACACAGTCTTGCATAAATATATAGCATTTTGTCATCATTTATCACACAGAAATAGTTCTGTGTGATCTAATCTCGCCTCTGGCACCCAGCAGCCGCACCAATAACACCAGCTGGCCTGCATCCTGGAGCTGGCCCCACCTCACCTGATGATTCCGAATCGGTGAGATCCACTGGGGTGCCTTTCCTGGTGGCGACTTTGTGCAGCATGGCACATGCAACCACAATCTTGCAACAGGTCTCGGGGCTGTATTGTAGTGCCCCTCCACTCTTATGTAGGCAGCGGAAACTGCTCTTGAGTATTCCAAAGCTCCACTCAATGGTACAGCGGGTGGCTGTGTGGGCACAGTTGTACCTCCGCTCCCCAGCGTTGGCAGGATTCAGGTACGGAGTCATTAAGTAGTCACGGACAGCATACGCACTGTCACCTGTGGGGTGAGAGAAATAAGGTTAAACACTGTCCTGCCACTGCTGTACTTTACTAGTTTGTCCTTGTTTCCAATGCAATTACCTAGTAGGTAGCCCTCACCAAACTCCCCATTTGTGAGTCGACGGTGGATCCCACAGTGGCGGAAGATGAATGAGTCGTGGGTGCTGCCTGGGTATTTCGCTACGATGTCAGTGATAATATGCTTAGCATTGCACACCACCTGCATATTCAGGGAATGGTAGGACTTGCGATTCCTGAACACATACTCGTTCTGGGAGGGGGGGATATAGCGACATAGGTCCCATCTATGCAGCCGATGACGTGGGGAAATTGTGCAATTTGATAGAACTCCTGCTTGGTCTGGTCTAGTGCCTGTGGTGTGCTGCGGAAGTGGATGTGGTGATGCAACCTCTGTACCATTGCATCAAGAAGCGTGTGGAAAAAGCGTGAAAGTGCACTCTGTGAGACCCCTCCTGCTGTGGCTATCACCCCCTGGAAGCTCCCTGATTCCAAGAGGTGCAGTGAGCACAAGACCTGTACATGGGTGTGGATGGTGTGTGTCCTGTGTGTGCGGTGTTCAAGTGTAGGTTTGAGCTCCTCTATTAAGTCCAGGATGCTCTCTTCATCCAGCATGTAGTTAATATGTATCTCCTCCTCAGTCCGCTAAAACAGGGTAATGCGCGCTCTAAAGATCCTTTCTTGGCATCTCCTTCTCTGTGCAGTAGCTCTGAGTCGCAGCCTCCTGGCTATTAGATACAGCCAAGCCATTGCGGAAAAATACTGTGGCATTGTGGGCCTCTTTAAATAGGTTGCACCTGGTTACCATCTGTTCAGACTTGGTGGTAATTGCGATTAGCAAATTTGCGATTTTCAAGTATTCCCAAATTGTGATTTTTTTCATGCATTCCGTTTAGCGAATTCGCAAATTGAGAAGTCCACAATTGCGATTTTCGCTATTGTGGTGTAGCAGTTTGCGAATTCGCAAAAATATTCGCAGATTCCATCTGTCACAATATTGCTAATCGCTACGTTAGCGATTAGCAATTTTGCGATCAGGATGTCTCTCATACATAGCGAAGCTGTGTTTTGCGATTGCAAACACTGTTTTTTTGCAAATCGCAGTGTTTGCGATCGCAAAACAGCTTCATACATATGGCCCTTAATGGTTTAAAATTGGTTTCTGAATGTCAGTCTCCTGAAATGGAATACTTGCATAGCTATAGCGGCTTGAATCTGCAGGGCGATCCCCTACCAGCTTGAACAGTCAGACCAAACAGCCACCTGTAGTGAGGTCAATACCAGTAACAAGCATGAACGCTTATGAGAAAAGGTCAGAAAAAAAGACAAGATCTGCAGGTTTGAGAAAGCGAACAAACAGACATGATGTTGGAATAGAAGGAATGGAAAAGAGCACAGAGAGAATTTGAGATGGCTAGCTAGCAAATGGTGAGAGCACACCATCTAAAGTAAGTTAAAGCAATCCTTACACCTTTAGTGCCTTCAATTACCCCTAGGAGCACCCCTAGCCTATGACATTAAGTTTCAATGATCTTATAGGGAATTTACCTCCTGGCTCTCGAATGCTTGCATGTGAGTGCATTTGTGCTTTAATGTGATATGCAGCTGTTTGAGGAATTAAATAGAAGAGCATTGCAGCGCAACCTATAAAACTTTGACAACTTACCCTATGGAATTAAAAAAAGAATTCCAAGCTTCGCTTTGTGGTCAACGTAAGGCTAGCAAGTGTTGTTGACAGAAATGTTATGTCAAACTGTGGAAGCACAGTATCCCCATGAATACCCTTATCTCTATGAAATGTCAATGAATAACAAGGTCAAAGACTTTCTCTGTTACACCTCCTTCGATGAACCTCTTCAGTGCCTATGACGAGATAGTCTCGTCATGGAGCACGGTTGCGCTGTGCCCATGACGAGACTATCTCGTCATGAACCCCACCCACTAGTGCAACGCCCGGCACAGGAGGGGGAAAGGGCGTGGCACTGAAGGGGTTAAACTACTCTTTGCAGTTCATGTGATTACCCAGTTGCCAGCTCTGAGATCCTTAATTGGCTGGAGGGAACATAATAACCTTAGTCTCATTACAATAGAGTTTCTACTTCCCACAGGATCCTTGCTTTGGAATAAATCTCCTACCAAGCAATGCAGTCTACTGCCAGTTGCACAACAGTGGGCAGTGTGTGACCTCGCTTGGGTCCATGTAGGGAAAGAGGTGTGAATACAACAAAGGTTGGCATTGTTCAGAAACAAGAAGAGATAAGCCGCTGAAATATCTACTTGTCCAACCTGAGAACAGAAGTGTCTTCACTTCATGGCTCATAGTTGCCTCATCAGAAGACATAAGAATAGTTTCCACCTCCAGCATCGTTCCAAACTCTGTCACACAGGATATAAAGAGAAAAGTGCTTGCCCAGGTACATATGTAAGAGCCGGTCTTTGGGCTGAGTTGTTTAGAGATTAGGTTTTAACTCTGCATGTAAAGTTGAGCTAACCTTTAACACTGACAGTCTTTCACCTGGTTTCTTCTTCAATCTGACCTTACATGCAGCAGGCACATGCACTTTATTTTGCTTTGTTTCTGGCCCAGTATCTTCACCTGCAGCATGTGCAAGCATGTGGTTGCAGATGCTTTTACAAAATATCTTCCTCTGCGGGCACGGCTTGCATGCTGTTGCAGTTTCTTTTACAACCTATCTTTACCCGTGTCTCACCTTTATCATGACTCTTTCTGCCTGTTGTCAACCTTTATTCTGCCTCTGTCTGCTTCTTTCTCACGTTTATCTTGCCACTTTCTGCTTGTTTCTGACCTTAATTCTGCCTCTCTCTGCTCCTTCTGTCCATTACCCAGGATTGCGGGGGGGGGGGAGCTTCAATGCCCCCATGGTCTCAACTGGCTAGAAATGCAGCTTCTGCCCGCTGTAACCGGAGTGTTTGATTTTGCTTTGCGGGAGCTACCATCTCCTGTCAAGCAAAATGAACCATTTATGTCCCAGGGTGAGCAGGAGGCCGTCCAGCAGAGTGGCAGTCCCAGGAGCCATTAATGGCTCCAGGAGAGGTGTAGAGCGAACCCTCTCCTTTCTTGTATTTGACCCCAGGGAGGTGGTAGTCCCAGGGGTCGTGGGGTCCACGCGGACTCTCTGTTTAATGTTAATTATAGCACTACAGAGGTAGCAGACACCAGGGCTCGGGGGTCCCCGAGTCCCCTCGGTGTTTAATTTAACAAAAGCCACTGGGAGGTGGTGGTCCCCAGGGCTAGGGGAGCTGCGCCTCCCCTATTCATTTTATTTAAAGCCCCAGGAAGGTGGTGGCCCCCGGGACCCACGGTGGTCTGCGCTGCCACCCCGCATTAAATTAAACATAAGCATCGGGGAGGTGGTGGTCCCCGGGGTATAAAAATGTCATGAAGGTGGCCACGTATGGCCCTTCATTTAATTTATTAAACTCTGCATGCCCCTGGGACCTTACCCACCCGGGGGTTTTAATTAAAAACAAGCGTGGGAGACCGCGCTTGTTTGGGGGCTTTTTTGCTGCAAATTTGTGTATTTCGCAAATTTACTGCAAATATATGTATATTTTTTAATGCTTTTTTGCCCTGCCAGGGCCCATCTAGGACCCCAAGACCAAAGCTTGGGGGTTGGAGTATTCCTACCCTTCCCCCTTTTCCATTTTTTTAACGTTTTTGTGTGGGACTCGGCTGATGCTGAGTTCCAAGATGGCTGCCAACACTTCCTGGTTGAAGTGTTGGCAGCCAATGAGAGCTCTGCAGATCTCTGCACAAGTTCATTATTATTCGCAATTTAGCTGCGATCGCAGATATACAAATTTTGGATTTTCTTAAATTTCTCAACTACTACTGAACGGATTTACACAAAATAACTAAAAGCACAATCTGCAGTCCAAAAGCTAGCTTTTTGCTAAATAAAGTGTAATTCTGTCCAGCGGTTCAGACTGTAGTCATTTTCAAAGCTCCTATGGGAATTAACATGGGAGATGCACTTTTTTACCACCCCCCCCCCATTTTCTCAGCCCCCACTTGACGTATTGCCCCACAAATTTCCATGCACAACAAGAATCAGAGGAGCACCTTTTGAGGACATTTCTGGAAGATTTATCAAATGGCGCCAAATATATAGGCAAGTCAAAAAATAAGATTCCCATGTAAACAGGGTCCTAACTATGAATTAGTACTAGCGACTGCCAGTAGGTAATAGATATATATATATATATATTCACTGAAAAAACCCAAGGTTACAGGGACCTTATAGTTAGGAAATTGAATAAGAACAACCTTAGAAATTCACTGATAAAAAAAGGTTACAGAGAGGTTATAGTTAGGCTCAGGATTCACTTGTACAAAACCAGAAAAATTCAGCTGTTATAGTTAGCTGAGCTAACTAGAACTTGCGCCCCTACAATGCACTGCTTATGACCTCACATATTACATCACTGACATAGTCAGTGACATCACTGATGACATCTCAAATGACATGGATCCGCAACTCCCACTGCACCTATGTATGGACTTTATAATATGTCATTTCAAATATCTTTTGTATTTTCTGATAAAAATGTAAGCTAGAATATGTATTTCATATATTCATCATTAACATTTGTAATAATCAATGAATTGTAAATCAATAATAAATAAGGACAAACTTTGTTAAAAAAACAATTTTTAAATAAAAATAAATAAATAAGAAAAAACGGGGTTTCCACAACAGCACCTTGTGGCTTTGTAGCCCATTAATTGCCTCCTAAATATCGCTTAAAGGGTAACCACCTCAGGAAAGGGCATCTATTGGGTACAGAGCTGGCACCTCAAGGAATTTTATTGGGAGGGGTTGGTTTAGGTTTGGGATTCAAGGACAGATATAGATGAATCCGGAAGGGTGAGTAAAGGCAGGAGGGGTGGTAGAGGATTGGCTTTTTGAGGTAGAGGGATCTGGAGTGGGTGATGTTCTTGTGTCTGTATATTTGGCAGTTGCAGGTGGGTCTGGTGTTTGTTGTGTATGATTGAATGTGTGTTTTTGGCTGGTGTTTGATATTCTGCCGAGTGTATGCATTTGCTTTTGGTCGGTGTTGCTTTGTGTATAGGTGTGATTTTGTGTGAGTGCGTTGGTTTTGATGAATGTGTTGGTTATGGTTCTTGTGGGTGTGGTGGTGCTTGTGGGTGTGGTGGGGGTTGTGAATGTAGATGTGGTGGTGGTTGTGGCGCTTGTTACTGTTGTGTGATGGAGATTGTAAGTATGAATGTATCTATGGTGCTTGTGGTTGTATGTGTGATGGTGGTTGTGGTGTTTGCGGGAGTGGGGAGTGTGTGGTGGTGATTGTGGATGTGGTGCTGGTTGCAAGTGTTGTGCTTGTGGTGCTTGTGGATGTAGTTTCTATAGTGTGTAAATGTTGTTAGTGTGTTTCTTTGTGTGGATGTGTGTGATTTTGCTGCTTGTGTCTGTCGAAGTGGGTGCCTGCAAATAAGTGAATGTGCTTAGAATTGGGGTGGGAGTTTGGATTTGGGTTGAGGAAGGGAACTGAGTTGGGGCAGTTGTTTGGGTTGGTTGTGAGTCTGGGGTGAGTGAGGAGGCTGCTATTTTGGCAATCAATCTCTGCGTGCCAGATATTGAACTATGAATGGCATCCAGAAATACAATCATTTGTTGAATTTGGCAAGTTAGCCATTCACTATCGCAGTCTGGCATACAGAGATGCTGCATAATATAGGTCAATAGCCTCCTCACTCAGCACAGCTGGCATGACAGGGATAGGGGGTGAAGTGCCAGTGGCAAAGGAGATCCCAGCACTTTTAGGGGTTCAGGTTTGGCCAACTGGGGGATTACAAAGTCAGTTTCCGACAGCCTTTCCATGTCAGCTTTTCCGACATGCAAAGGCTGTCGGAAAGTAACATTGGGGGCCCCTAGCCAGACCCCCATACCACCTGGTCCTCCGCTGTGGGGCCTGGGTAGCACCTATGGTGCCCCCCTAAACATCCCTGCACCACGTGGCCAGCATCGCATGGTGCCTGTCACATAGTGCAGGGATGTTTTCAAATATCCATTTTTTAATGAAAGCCTGTGTATTTTCTGCCCGCCGCAAAAACTTCAATTGAAAAATTGATGTTTGCGCATCCTAATCCTGCGGTCGGAACCAGTCGTAATGAGGCCCAATGTGTTGGCCTCCGTTCCAGTCCCCTCACCCACCATGATTTTTTTTTTTTGTGAAAAACTTTCTTTATTGGCATTTATAGATAGTGAAACACGCAGGCACATGCGATATCGCCATTACCACATAGATTTACATTGCAAGTGCGCCCAGTCACAGTCCTTACCATCTAGCAGCCTCTCGGCTCTTCAGGACGTTGTTCGCAGTCCTGAGTGGGGCTGCAGATGTGTGCCCGGGTCTAGCCTCTGGGTGTGCCCTACTGGAGTGCGCCATGATCGCCTCGCCGCAGGGGTGCCGTGCAATGTGACTGAACCCCCTGTGAGGGGCGTCGCAGAGGCTATAGAAGTGCGGCCATTGAGTAACCACAAACTAACTGGGGGTAGAAAACCAGGGAAAGGGGGTGCACTGTGTCGCCCATCGGGAGTACTGGTAGCTGCACGCTCTCGAGCTGGACCATCCTGTGGGAGAGGGCCGGTGTGATCGCGGATGCGGAGCTGGGGAGGGGGCAGGGGGGGGCGGGAGCATCTCGCCTGGCCTATGAGGACTCTGGCTGTGGGGCCTGTGGTGACAACCTCTGCGAGACACTGGGTGCTGGACCTGCCTGCGCATTACCCAGGGTGGACTCCGGAGTGGCGGACGCCCCCGAGGGGTCTATCAGTCTCGAGCTCGCCGCAGCCTCCGTTTCCTGCGTGAGTGTGTGCATTAACATGGCCCAGGGCATGGAGATCGGGTGTTTGCGCATCCCACGGGCCTCCTCCGTTCTGAGTGTGGTTTCCTCCGCCTTGCCCCACTTCCTGACAGCCCCCACCCATGCCGCTATGGGGGGCCCCCCTGGCGCCTTCCAATGCATAGCAATGCATCGTTTAGCGAGGATCAACATTAAGAAGGCAAACCTCCTCTCTACCTTCTGCCGCTTATGCCGTCCATGAACCCTCACCCACCATGATACTGTGTCCATTGGTGTCTGATGTTTCACCTCCCAAAACACAGTGGACAGCTGCTTCCCCGCCTTCTTGGACAATATCTCCTTCGCCTGTTCTTGAAGATGCTGTAAAGACATATATAATAGTTTTATTGTATCTGTGTAAATATAAATGATCATTAAGTTTTTCTCAAAACATTTTCTACATTGTTATATTTCACCTGCTTTCAGGTTTTTAAACTTTGGCTTATGTTTTTCTTTATCTCCTGCGTGTAGGGAACATCTTCAGAAACGATTTGGTCACAGTTTTGAAGTATTCTATTATTGCTACTGATTTATTTTTGATCATTTTTCTTAACTATTTTCAATTCTCTCCAGGAACTGTTTTACAGTTCTGAATGGTTCTGATTTGTTGTTTTAAATAATTAACTTATGTTACGAAAATATTATGTAAAACACAAAATTTCTTTGTACATTGTGTGTACAAGAAAACAACAGATTTCCTTGCTATATTTTAAAATAAAAATATCAATCAATGTGTGCTAATCGTTAGTGTAATGTTGTACCAATATTAATATAAACTGAAAGCCTGTTTTTTGGGCATTTCAAAATGGTAAAACTTACTTTAATTAGCTTAAATATTTTTAAATGTTAAAATTACATTTATTGATTCATTACTTAAGTCGCTTATTACTGTATCACGCCCTATGTATTTACTTATGCTGCTGAAGAAATCCAAAAATATATATTTTTTTAGTTTAAAATTGCTTCTACAGCATAAGTAAATACATAGGGCTTGATACATTTTTAATCCACTTTAGTTCAGATAGAACAAATTTAAAAATGTTCTCTAAAATATCTTAATTTTGTCGTGAAAATTATAAAAACATATTCTGGCTATCAGTTTTGTCAGTAATTGGTACGACAATACAGTACATTTTTAAACACATTGATTCAGATATTTTTTATTTTAAAAATCAAAATGCAATTTAGAATTAGCAAATGTTAACTTTGAAGCATTCCAAACATTTCTAAGGAGTCATTTTTTGTGCCTGATTTTGAGTTTTGCAGATGGGATTCTGCAACATATACGTGATGGAATTTCCATCCGTCAAATTCCAAGTGCATCATAAAATATTGCTCTTGGAATAGGTTGGACAATATATCTGTTTCTTTTGTGACAGAACATATAATCTGCAAAAGTCCTTGTATGTATTCTATTTGTTTCATTATTGATTTTTTATCTGGACATAACAAGGGACATAAAAATATTGTTTTTTGCTATGTGTTACCCTATCACTAATGTGTTCACATTCCAGTCTGTTTAAAAAAAAACATGTATGCCTTCAAAATCAATTTTTCAATAAACAGACTGGTTTACATGCACATTTGTGAATGAGTAAGACCATGCAAAATATGTAATGTTTAACATAAATTAATAAATACATAATTTGAATATGTTTTAAATCTAAATTGTATCCATTTAATCTCATGTTTTAGTCATTTTGGCTCACATGTTTAATATTGACTGTTTACAATACAAACTCACAAATGTAAAGTTTGGAACATCCACTGTATCATAAGTGTATTTTATGCTATGCCACTCACTTGTAATAGAGGGAGCATATTATCCTTCACAATTGTGATGGAGTATCACACCTGACACCATCCTAACTTTTAGCCTTTTTGGTACAACTCCCCTTATAAAATGTAACAAAATCATGTTTATTTATTTAGGCAGGGGTATGCCTGCTCAAACCAGTCCTTTGTAAGGGATCAAAAATATATAGGTATCATTTTTACCAAATAATTTTAAAAAACACATCATGATACATCTTGTGCAGAACTGACACTCTTCTTGCTCGTTGCTAATGTTTCAACCTTTATGTTGATGCCAAATTTTGTTGCTGTAACAAAACATTGTTATTTATAAGGAAAAACACAAAAAAAAACCTTCATGCTGCTGTCCTGCTGTCAGCTGCCCATCAAGTATGTGGCCCATTAGGGGGGGTCAGGGTGTGGCACACATGCTTAGAATGTTGAGAGGACTAGCCAAGCTGGACTTCAGCTGACTTCTTGGTCCAGCGTCAAAGGTCCTCCCATGACTTTCAGCAGTGGATTCTGCACTGCTTGTACACGCGCCGGGATCTGCACCTTATTGGCGATATCATTCAAAATATTCTTCTTATGATGGGAGCTGAACTGTAAGGATAAAAAAATGAAAAAAAACATTTGTGTGACTTATTTTTTTTTGTTTTAATGTAACAAGATTTGGAGAAATCAATCACAAGCATTTTTAAAAATTAAAACACAATAGTTTTTAGCTTTTTCCTTTTTTTTTAAGTCAGAATTTTTTGTAGTAACCTGTTGAGTAACCTTATCCTTTTTTATGTCCTTATTTTACTACTACTAATAATAATAATAATACAGCATTTTCTAGAGCGCGAACAACTACCTCACAAGGAGGTGTCCCGGCGCTAAACGCAGGCATAGATACAGATACCAATTAAAAAAAATTAGCGTGGTTGGGTGAAGAGCCAAGTCTTCAACATCTGCTTAAAGCAGGGTTCGGAGGGGGCCTGCTGAAGCTCTGGGGGCAGTGAATTCCATAACGCCGCCACGTTGGCTGAGAAGGTTCTCCCTCCCAGCAGAGCCCTTTTTATTCGAGGGACTGCTAACTGAACACGGCAGTTGGAGCGAAGGGAGCGGGCCTGAGAGTATCGCGGCAGCCGCACTCTCAGGTAATTTGGACAGGTACCATAAAAAGATCTAAAGGCCAGCGTAAGTGCCTTAAACTTGATCCTATTGGCTACAGGTAACCAGTGAAGTGAGAAAAGATGCGGAGAGACTGAATGCTTGAATGGAATAACAGTCTCGCAGCCGCATTCTGGACCATTTGTAAATGCTGAATCAGATACTTTGGCAAGCCCAGATAGAGGCCGTTAGCATAATCCAGTCTTGCTGTTACTGTCGCATGGATTACTGTTTTTCGGCAACTCTCTGGTAGAAGTCGCAGAATCTTCCGAAGATTCCTCAACTTACCTAGACAACACTCAACTAGCTGTTGTGTATGCGAGGCGAAGGACAAAGTATTGTCCCAACGCACCCCCAGGTTTTTTGCCGTTTGGCTGGGAGAAGGTGCCGGTCCCATTGCCGTCAGCCACCAGAACTCAGAAGGGGGAGGGGAGCCTTTACTGAAGAAAATCACCTCCGTCTTATCCGCGTTAAGTTTTAATTTGTTGGTGTTCATCCAACACGCAACGTCTTGAAGGCAGCCCTTGAAACTTGAGAAAGCCGCCTCTGACACCTCCGAATATGGAAACACCAGTTGGGTATCATCGGCATAGGATATTGCCTTGATCCCCCAATTGGCAATCAACGTAAAGAGCGGAGCCAGGTAAATATTGAAAAGTAATGGGCTGAGTGCCGATCTCTGAGAAACACCACAACTGATAACCTTAGGTGCAGACAAAACGGTCCCCAGTGCCACCTTCTGGGTTCTCTGAGACAGATACGACTGTATCCAGCCCAGCGCTTGATCCTGGAGGCCAACCTCTGCCAGTCGCTTTAACAGCCTTGCGTGGTCGACTGTATCGAAAGCTGCCGATAGATCCAGGAGCACCAGCATAGCTGAGTCTCCAGAATCCATCGACCACCTTACTAAAACCTGACTGCGTCTCATGCAGAATCCTATATTCCTCTATAAATTTGCTTAGCTACCGCTGGATTACTTTCTCAAGCATTTTACCCGGGGCAGCCAACAGAGAAATTGGACGAAGGTTACTGAGGTCCGTGGGATCCCCATTAGGCTTTTTCTTTAATGGGAGGATGGTGGCCTCTTTCCATATCCCCGGGAACACCCCGGAGGAAATGGACGTATTCCAGATGTGCTGTACAGTGGGAGCCACAAAATCAGCCATTGTGCTCCAAAGCTTGGGGGGACATGGGTCGTCAGGTGATCCTGATTTACAGCGTCTTAATTCCTGCATGACCGAGGACAAAGCTATAGGCTGAAAATGAGTCATAAAATTACCGGTCATCTCTTTGACAGTCCAATCTGTTTTTACCGTCCTCCTTTCTGGGCCGAATGACTCATAAACTCGCTTAATTTTCTTGTAAAAAAAGTCAGAAATGCTATCGCATAGCGTAACCGACGGCGGTATCTCCCTCTCAATGCACCTGGGTTTGAAAAAGGACTGGACCACCTTAAAGATTTCCTTGCTTGAGTGTTCTGCCTGCTGAATTGAAGCCACAAAGAACTGTTTTTTAGCCTTTCTAACAGCCTTCTGCAATTTATGGGAGGCTTCCTTGTATTGTGCTTTTTCCAAAGTCCCGTAATTTACCCTCCATTGCCTCTCGAGCCTCTTACACGCTGCTTTCTTTACTCTAAGGTCCTGCGAAAACCAAGGAGCAGAGGGAGATTCCCTCTTGGACAACGTGCGTTTTGCTGGAGCAATCGATGACACCATGTTCCCAATCCAATCATTAAACCGCTGTGCATCAGTATTGGCATTCAAGTTTAAAATAGGTTTATTCTGAGCCAGTACTGGGCCAATGTTGGCAGGGACTAGCTTCTTCCATTGTCTCCTCATAAAGACGCGCTTGCTTGGCGCAGGTCTATCAACCGCTAAATTTATTATAAATGGAATAAGCAAGCGGTCTGACCAGAGTAAAGGCAGTGCCGCTTCCATCGTCACATTTTCAATATTAGAGAGAATTAAATCAAGCGTGTGACCCGCTCTATGTGTGGGGCCATCATTGATTAATCTCAGATTAGCAGCATTCAGAGTGGCCCTCAGTGTCTCTGCAGGGGCGCAGTCCTCCCTATCCATATGGATGTTAAAATCCCCTACTATGAGGAAATAAGGATGAAGGAGGGAACTCTGCACTATCACATCCAGCAGAGCTATCAGGTTGGGCTCATCCCCGCCGGGAGGGCGGTATATGACTAGTCCCGCTAGTGATAGCTGCGGTCCCACCTGAAAGCAAAAGTGTAATCCCTCCAGTCCCGGAATCAAGGTAGGGGCAGAGGATGTCAGTATGAACTGCTCCTTAAATATAGCAGCCACCCCCCCTCATCTTCTAGCGCCTACCCGATTAGAGAAGCACATTGTGTATCCTGGGGGTACCGCCAGTGCAATGGTGGTCACATTATTCTCATTAAGCCAGGTCTCTGTTAAAAACAGGGCATCCCACTCCTGACCTTCCAATAGCAGCCAAATGTCATCTGCGTGCTTCGATAGGGATCTACAATTCAGGAGGCCAGCTCTGAAGCCTCTGCTAATGAGCGGCCTGGACCTGTTATACGCCTCCTCCCCTCCATCGTCCCTCACACCTAGAGATATCCCACATGCCCCACATATCTGAGGGAGGGAATCAGACCTAAGGTCTAACCTTTGAGCGCAGCACACGGCCACCGTGTTGAGCATCCACAGGTCTTCCCGCGACCACACGATCCTCACCTCGGAAAACCCCTCACGGACAGCATGTCTGGCCCCGGCTGCAGTCTGGTCGCGGACGGGCGCAGACGGGCTTGCCTTTGGCGCGCCTTCGGCGCTCCGCCAGTGCGCCCGCTGCGCGTTAGCCAAGGCATCTGTTTTTAAGGAAGGGAAGGCGCGACAACTAGAGCGCCAACCCCTAAGCACCGGAAGTTGCTAAACTCCCTCCACAACGATCGGGACTACACCCGCTATGGAACGGGGAGGGGCAACCGGTCACGGCAAACACGGTAAAATGCAGAATTAAAAGACAATTTTTTAAAACAGTTTATGTGCAAATAGCAATGTAGCAGGTGAACGTCAATTTTAAAGTGCAAATGGTGCAAATATTAAAATAACAGCAACGATCTAGGTGCAGTTTTTTAAAGGCAAGGCACAAAATTCAATGACACAGCTAATTAGCAGGACTTGGCAACTCTGTGTTTCTGCGCGCGTCCGGTGCGCGTTAGCCAAGGCATCTGTTTTAAAGGAAGGGAAGGCGCGACAACTAGAGCGCCAACCCCTAAGCACCGGAAGTTGCTAAACTACCTCCACAACAATCGGGACTACACCCGCGGTGGAACGGGGAGGGGCAACCGGTCACGGCAAACACAGTAAAATACAGAATTAAAAGACAATTTTAAAACAGTTTATGTGCAAATAGCAATGTAGCAGGTTAAAGTCAATTTTAAAGTGCAAATGGTGCAAATATTGAAATAACAGTAACGATCTAGGTGCAGTTTTTTAAAGGCAAGGCACAAAATTCAATGACACAGCTAATTAGCAGGACTTGGCAACTCTGTGTTTCTGCGCGCGTCCAGCAACATCCAGTCCAGCAACATCATCTAGGCTGAGTTATTTGTCAGATAATGAACATTTCCCACAAATATTTTTTGTTATATTTAGACATGATTAAATAAACTAAGCACTGGACTTGCGATCTTCCTGAGTGTGTGCTTACTTGGACTTACGGAATTACACCAAATATGGCAAAAAGGTAGCCCTTGGTTCAGAAAGAGATCTTTTTGGTAAATGGTGTACATCCGTTCAGTAGTTTTTGAGACATTAAAGGGAAAAATTCTCTTTATATAGCTGGGCGGGACCTAACTACACAAGCACAAGCTTGGCTCTAATTGGCTGCCAACACCTCAATCCAGAAAGTGTTGGGAGCCATCTTGGGGCAATGCTTTTTAGGTTTCGCCTAGCGATGCAGCGCATGAACTGCTCACTACACAAACACCACTGCACTACCCTAAACACTAAAACAATATCCCAGCATGGCCCCCTACCCTACCCAAACACTACTGTACTACCCTAAACCCTAAAACACTACCCCAGAACGACCCCTACACTATCCAAACATCACGGCACTACCATAAACCCTAAAACACTACCCCCAGCACGACGATCCCCTACACTACCCAAACACCACTGAACTACCCTAAACCCTAAAACACTAGCCCCAGCATGACCCCCTACACTAACCAAACACCACTGCACTACCCTAAACCCTAACACACTACCCCCAGCATGACCCCCTACACTACCCAAACACAGCTGCACTACCCTAAACCCTAAATCTATCCCCAGCATGACACCCTACACTACACAAACACCACTGCACTACCCTAAACCCTAAAACACTACCACCAGCATGACCCCCTACACTAACCAAACACCACTGCACTATCCTAAACCCTAAAACACTACACCCAGCATGACCCCCTAAACTACCCAAACACAACTGCACTACCATAAACCCTAAAACACGACCTCCTATACTACAAAAACACCACTGCACTACACCAAACCATAAAACACTACCCCCAGCATGACCCCCTACACTACACAAACACCAATGCACTACCCTAAACCCTAAAACACTACCACCAACACGACACCCTACGCTACACAAACACCACTGCACTACCCTAAACCCTAAAACACGACCCCCTACACTACCCAAACACAATTGTACTACCCAAAACCCTAATACACGACCCCCTACACTACAAAACCACTGCACTACCATAAAATCTAAAACACTACCCCCAGCATGACCCCCTACACTACACAAACACCACTGCACTACCCTAAACCCTAAAACACTACCCCCTACACTACACAAACACCACTGCACTACACTAAACCCTAAAACACTACCCCCAGCACGAACCCCTACACTACACAAACACCACTGCACTATCCTAGACCCTAGAACACTACCCCCAGCATGACCCCCTAGACTACACAAACACCACTGCACTACCCTAAACCCTAAATCTACCCCCAGCACGACCCCCTACACTACCCAAACACCACTGCACTACGCTAAACCCTAAAACACGATCCCATACACTACCCAAACACCACTGCACTACCCTAAACCCTAAAACACGACTCCTACACCTCACAAACACCTCTGCACTACCCTAAACCCTAAATCACGACCCCCAGCACTACCCCCTACACTACACAAACACCACTGCACTACCCTAAACCCTAAATCTATTACCAGCACGACCTCCTACACTACCAAACACCACTGCACTACCCTAAACCCTAAAACACGACCCCTACACTACAAAAACACCACTGCACTACCCTAAACCTTAAAACACTAGCCCCAGCACTACCCCCTACCCTACACAAACACCACTGAACTACCCTAAACCCTAAATATACCCCCAGCACGACCCCCTACACTACCCAAACACGACTGCATTACCCTAAACCCTAAAACACTACCCCCTACACTACACAAACACCACTGCACTACTCTAAACCCTAAAACACTACCCCTGCACGACCCCCTACACTACACCAAAACCACTGCACTACCCTAAACCCTAAACACTACCCCCAGCACGGCCCTCTACACTACCCAAACACCACTGCACTACCCTAAACCCCAAAACACCACCCCCAGCATGATCCCCTAAATTACCCAAACACCTCTGCGCTACCCAAAACCCTAAAACACCACCCCCAGCACGCCCCCCTACACTACCCAAACACCACTGCGCTACCCTTAACCCTAAAACACCACTCCCAGCACGACACCCTACGCTACCCAAACACCACTGCGCTACCCTAAACCATTAAACACTACCCTCAGCACGAGCCCCCTATACTACACAAACACCACTGCACTATCCTAAACCCTAAAACACTACACCCAGCATGACCCCCTACACTACCCAAACACAACTGCACTACCCTAAACCCTAAAACACGACCCCCTATACTACACAAACACCACTGCACTACACTAAACCCTAAAACACTACCCCCAGCATGACCCCCTACATTACACAAACACCAATGCACTACCCTAAACCACTACTCCCTACACTACGCAAACACCACTGCACTACTCTAAACCCTAAACCACTACCACCAACACAACACCCTATGCTACCCAAACACCACTGCACTACCCTAAACCCTAAAACACGACCCCCTACACTACCCAAACACAATTGTACTACCCAAAACCCTAATACACGACCCCCTACATTACCAAACCACTGCACTACCCTAAAATCTAAAACACTACCCCCAGCATGACAACCTAGACTACACAAACACCACTGCACTACCCTAAACCCTAAAACACTATCCCCTACACTACACAAAAACCACTGCACTACACTAAACCCTAAAACACTACCACCAGCACGAACCCCTACACTACACAAACACCACTGCACTATCCTAGACCCTAGAACACTACCCCCAGCATGACCCCCTAGACTACACAAACACCACTGCACTACCCTAAACCCTAAATCTACCCCAGCACGACCCCCTACACTACCCAAACACCACTGCACAACGCTAAACCCTAAAACACGATCCCCTACACTACCCAAACACCACTGCACTACCCTAAACCCTAAAACACAACCCCTACACCTCACAAACACCTCTGCACTACCCTAAACCCTAAAACACGACCCCCAGCACTAGCCCCTACACTACACAAACACCACTGCACTACCCTAAATCCACTACCAGCACAACCTCCTACACTACAAACACCACTGCACTACCCTAAACCCTAAAACACGACCCCTACACTACACAAACACCACTGCACTGCCCTAAACCTTAAAACACTACCCCCGCACTACCCCCTACCCTACACAAACACCACTGAACTACCCTAAACCCTAAATCTACCCCCAGCACGACCCCTACACTACCCAAACATGACTGCATTACCCTAAACCCTAAAACACTACCCCCTACACTACACAAACACCACTGCACTACCCTAAACCCTAAAACACTACCCCCGCACGACCCCCTACGCTACGCCAAAACCACTGCGCTACCCTAAACCCTAAAACACTACCCCCAGCACGACCCTCTACACTACCCAAACACCACGGCACTACCCTAAACCCCAAAACACCACCCCCAGCATGACCCCCTACACTACCCAAACACCTCTGCGCTACCCAAAACCCTAAAACGCCACCCCCAGCACGACCGCCTACACTACACAAACACCAATGCACTACCCTAAACCACTACCCCCTACACTACGCAAACACCACTGCACTACCCTAAACCCTAAAACACTACCACCAACACGACACCCTACGCTACCCAAACACCACTGCACTACCCTAAACCCTAAAATACGACCCCCTACACTACCCAAACACAATTGTACTACCCAAAACCCTGATACACGACCCCCTACACTACAAAACCACTGCACTATCCTAAACCCTAAAACACTACACCCAGCATGACCCCCTACACTACCGAAACACAACTACACTACCCTAAACCCTAAAGCACGATCCCCTATACTACACAAACACCACTGCACTACACCAAACCCTAAAACACTACCCCCAGCATGACCCCCTACACTACACAAACACCAATGCAGTACCGTAAACCACTACCCCCTACACTACGCAAACACCACTGCACTACCCTAAACCCTAAAACACTACCACCAACACGACACCCTACGCTACCCAAACACCACTGCACTACCCTAAACCCTAAAACACGACCCCCTACACTACCCAAACACAATTGTACTACCCAAAACCCTGATACACGACCCCTACACTACAAAACCACTGCACTACCCTAAAATCTAAAACACTACCCCCAACATGACCCCCTACACTACACAAACACCACTGCACTACCCTAAACCCTAAAACACTACCCCCTACACTACACAAACACCACTGCACTACACTAAACCCTAACACACTACCCCCAGCACGAACCCCTACACTACACAAACACCACTGCACTATCCTAGACCCTAGAACACTACCCCCAGCATGACCCCCTAGACTACACAAACACCACTGCACTACCCTAAACCCTAAATCTACCCCCAGCACGACCCCCTACACTACCCAAACAACACTGCACTACGCTAAACCCTAAAACACGATTCCCCACACTTCCCAAACACCACTGCACTACCCTAAACCCTACAACACGACCCCTACACTACACAAACACCACAGCACTGCCCTAAACCTTAAAACACGACCCCCAGCACTAGCCCTACACTACACAAACACCACTGCACTACCCTAAACCCTAAATCTACTACCAGCACAACCTCCTACACTACCAAACACCACTGCACTACCCTAAACCCTAAAACACTACCCCTTACACTACACAAACACCACTGCACTACTCTAAACCCTAAAACACTACCCCCGCACGACCCCCTACACTACACCAAAACCACTGCACTACCCTAAACCCTAAAACACTACCCCCAGCACGACCCTCTACACTACCCAAACACCACTGCACTACCCTAAACCCCAAAACACCACCCCCAGCATGACCCCCTACACTACCCAAACACCTCTGCGCTACCCAAAACCCCCTACATTACGCAAACACCACTGCACTACTCTAAACCCTAAAACACTACCACCAACACGATACCCTACGCTACCCAAACACCACTGCACTACCCTAAACCCTAAAACACGACCCCCTACACTACCCAAACACAATTGTACTACCCAAAACCCTAATACACGACCCCTACACTACCAAACCACTGCACTATCCTAAACCCTAAAACACTACACCCAGCATGACCCCCTACACTACCCAAACACAACTGCACTACCCTAAACCCTAAAACACGACCCCCTATACTACACAAACACCACTGCACTACACTAAACCCTAAAACACTACCCCCAGCATGACCCCCTACATTACACAAACACCAATGCACTACCCTAAACCACTACTCCCTACACTACGCAAACACCACTGCACTACCCTAAACCCTAAACCACTACCACCAACACAACACCCTATGCTACCCAAACACCACTGCACTACCCTAAACCCTAAAACACGACCCCCTACACTACCCAAACACAATTGTACTACCCAAAACCCTAATACACGACCCCCTACATTACCAAACCACTGCACTACCCTAAAATCTAAAACACTACCCCCAGCATGACAACCTAGACTACACAAACACCACTGCACTACCCTAAACCCTAAAACACTATCCCCTACACTACACAAACACCACTGAACTACACTAAACCCTAAAACACTACCACCAGCACGAACCCCTACACTACACAAACACCACTGCACTATCCTAGACCCTAGAACACTACCCCCAGCATGACCCCCTAGACTACACAAACACCACTGCACTACCCTAAACCCTAAATCTACCCCAGCACGACCCCCTACACTACCCAAACACCACTGCACTACGCTAAACCCTAAAACACGATCCCCTACACTACCCAAACACCACTGCACTACCCTAAACCCTAAAACACAACCCCTACACCTCACAAACACCTCTGCACTACCCTAAACCCTAAAACACGACCCCCAGCACTAGCCCCTACACTACACAAACACCACTGCACTACCCTAAATCCACTTCCAGCACGACCTCCTACACTACAAACACCACTGCACTACCCTATCAATCAATCAATCAGTGACACTTATAAAGCGCGCTACATACCCGTAGGGTCTCAAGGCGCTGGGGGCGGGGGGGTGCCGCTACTGCTCGAATAGCCAGGTCTTCAGCTTCTTCCTGAAGGAGAGGTGGTCTTGGGTCAGGCGCAGGTCGGTCGGGAGGGAGTTCCAGGTCTTGGCGGCCAGGTAGGAGAAGGACCTTCCTCCTGTAGTCGCTCTTCGGATGCGGGGGACGGCGGCGAGGGCGTGGTTGGCTGATCGGAGGTGGCGCGTGGGAGCGTAGAAGTTGACTCGGCTGTTGAGGTAGCTCGGGCCTTGGTCGTGTAGGGCTTTGTGTGCGTGGGTGAGGAGGCGGAAGGTGATTCTCTTGTTGACGGGGAGCCAGTGAAGGTCTCTCAGATGTCCGGAGATGTGGCTGGATCGTGGGATGTCGAGGATGAGTCTGGCTGAGGCGTTCTGGATCCGCTGGAGTCTCTTCTGGAGCTTGGCGGTGGTACCGGCGTAGAGGGCGTTACCGTAGTCCAAAACCACTGCACTACCCTAAACCCTAAAACACTACCCCCAGCACGACCCTCTACACTACCCAAACACCACTGCACTACCCTAAACCCCAAAACACCACCCCCAGCATGACCCCCTACACTACCCAAACACCTCTGCGCTACCCAAAACCCCCTACATTACGCAAACACCACTGCACTACCCTAAACCCTAAAACACTACCACCAACACGACACCCTACGCTACCCAAACACCACTGCACTACCCTAAACCCTAAAATACGACCCCCTACACTACCCAAACACAATTGTACTACCCAAAACCCTAATACACGACCCCCTACACTACAAAACCACTGCACTATCCTAAACCCTAAAACACTACACCCAGCATGACCCCCTACACTACCGAAACACAACTACACTACCCTAAACCCTAAAGCACGATCCCCTATACTACACAAACACCACTGCACTACACCAAACCCTAAAACACTACCCCCAGCATGACCCCCTACACTACACAAACACCAATGCAGTACCGTAAACCACTACCCCCTACACTACGCAAACACCACTGCACTACCCTAAACCCTAAAACACTACCACCAACACGACACCCTACGCTACCCAAACACCACTGCACTACCCTAAACCCTAAAACACGACCCCCTACACTACCCAAACACAATTGTACTACCCAAAACCCTGATACACGACCCCTACACTACAAAACCACTGCACTACCCTAAAATCTAAAACACTACCCCCAACATGACCCCCTACACTACACAAACACCACTGCACTACCCTAAACCCTAAAACACTACCCCCTACACTACACAAACACCACTGCACTACACTAAACCCTAACACACTACCCCCAGCACGAACCCCTACACTACACAAACACCACTGCACTACCCTAAACCCTAAAACACGACCCCCTACACTACCCAAACACAATTGTACTACCCAAAACCCTAATACACGACCCCTACACTACAAAACCACTGCACTACCCTAAAATCTAAAACACTACCCCCAGCATGACCCCCTACACTACACAAACACCACTGCGCTACCCTAAACCCTAAAACACCACTCCCAGCACAACCCCCTACATTACCCATACACCACTGCGCTACCCTAAACCCTAAAACACTACCCCAGCACGGCACCCTACGCTACCCAAACACCACTGCGCTACCCTAAACCATTAAACACTACCCCCAGCACGACCCCCCTATACTACACAAACACCACTGCACTATCCTAAACCCTAAAACACTACACCCAGCATGACCCCCTACACTACCCAAACACAACTGCACTACCCTAAACCCTAAAACACGACCCCCTATACTACACAAACACCACTGCACTACACCAAACCCTAAAACACTACGCCCAGCATGAACCCTACACTACACAAACACCAATGCACTACCCTAAACCACTACCCCCTACACTACGAAACACCACTGCAATACCCTAAACCCTAAAACACTACCCCCAGAATGACCCCCTACACTACCCAAACACAGCTGCACTACCCTAAACCCTAAATCTACCCCCAGCATGACCCCCTACACTACACAAACACCAATGCACTACCCTAAACCCTAAAACACTACCACCAGCATGACCCCCTACACTAACCAAACATCACTGCACTATCCTAAACCCTAAAACACTACACCCAACATGAGCCCCTACACTACCCAAACACAACTGCACTACCATAAACCCTAAAACACGACCTCCTATACTACACAAACACCACTGCACTACACCAAACCATAAAACACTACCCCCAGCATGACCCCCTACACTACACAAACACCAATGCACTACCCTAAACCCTAAAACACTACCACCAACACGACACCCTACGCTACCCAAACACCACTGCACTACCCTAAACCCTAAAACACGACCCCCTACACTACCCAAACACAATTGTACTACCCAAAACCCTAATACACGACCCCCTACACTACAAAACCACTGCACTACCCTAAAATCTAAAACACTACCCCCAGCATGACCCCCTACACTACACAAACACCACTGCACTACCCTAAACCCTAAAACACTACCCCCTACACTACACAAACACCACTGCACTACACTAAACCCTAAAACACTACCCCAGCACGAACCACTACACTACACAAACACCACTGCACTATCCTAGACCCTAGAACACTACCCCCAGCATGACCCCCTAGACTACACAAACACCACTGCACTACCATAAACCCTAAATCTACCCCCAGCACGACCCCCTACACTACCCAAACACCACTGCACTACGCTAAACTCTAAAACACGATCCCTACACTACCCAAACACCACTGCACTACCCTAAACGCTAAAACACGACCCCTACACCTCACAAACACCTCTGCACTACCCTAAACCCTAAAACACGACCCCCAGCACTACCCCCTACACTACACAAACACCACTGCACTACCCTAAACCCTAAATCTACTACCAGCACGACCTCCTACACTACCAAACACCGCTGCACTACCCTAAACCCTAAAACACGACCCCTACACTATACAAACACCACTGCACTACCCTAAACCTTAAAACACTACCCCCAGCACTACCCCCTACCCTACACAAACACCACTGAACTACCCTAAACCCTAAATCTACCCCAGCACGACCCCCTACACTACCCAAACACGACTGCATTACCCTAAACCCTAAAACACTACCCCCTACACTACACAAACACCACTGCACTACTCTAAACCCTAAAACACTACCCCCGCACGACCCCCTACACTACACCAAAACCACTGCACTACCCTAAACCCTAAAACACTACCCCCAGCACGACCCTCTACACTACCCAAACACCACTGCACTACCCTAAACCCCAAAACACCACCCCCAGCACGCCCCCTACACTACCCAAACACCACTGCGCTACCCTAAACCCTAAAACACCACTCCCAGCATGACCCCCTACATTACCCAAACACCACTGCGCTACCCTTAACCCTAAAACACTACCCCAGCACGACACCCTACGCTACCCAAACACCACTGCGCTACCCTAAACCATTAAATACTACCCCCAGCACGACCCCCTATACTCCACAAACACCACTGCGCTACGCTAAACCTTACAACACTACCCCCAGCCCGACACCCTACACTACCAAAACACAACTGCACTACCCTAAACCCTACAACACTACCCCCAGCACGACCCCCTACACTACCCAAACACGACTGCATTACCCTAAACCCTAAAACACTACCCCCTACACTACACAAACACCACATTACTACTCTAAAAATTGAAACACTACCCCCAGCACGACCCCATACAATACCCAAACACCACTGCACTACCCTAAACCCTAAAACACTACCCCCAGCATGACCTCTTACACTACACAAACATCACTGCACTACCCTAAACTCCAAATCTACCCCCAGCACGACTACCTATAAAACCCAAACACCACTGCACTACCCTAAACCCTAAAACACTACCCCCAGCCTGACCCACTACACTACAAACACCACTGCGCAACCCTAAACCCTAAAACACTACCCCAGCACGACCCCCTATACTACACAAACACCACTGCGCTACCCTAAGCATTAAAACACAACCCCCAGCACGACCCCCTACACTACAAAAACACCACTGCACTACCCTAAACCCTAAAACACTACCCCCTTCACTACACAAACACCACTGCACTACTCTAAACCCTAAAACACTACCCCAAGCACGACCCCCTACACTACACAAACACTACTGCACTACCCTAAAACACTACCCCCAGCACGACACCCTACCATACACAAACACCATTGCACTACCTAAACCCTAAATCTACCCCAGCACGACCCCCTACACTACCCAAACACCACTGCACTACCCTAAACCCTAAATCTACCCCCAGCACGACTCCCTATACTACCCAAACACCACTGCACTACCCTAAACCCTAAAACACTACCCCCAGCACGACCCCCTACATTACACAAACACCACTGCACTACCCTAAACCCTAAAACACGACCCCAGCACGACCCCCTACACTACACCAACACCACTGCACTACCCTAAACCCTAAAACACTACCCCCAGCACAAACCTCTACACTACCCAAACACCACTGTGCTACCCAACACCCCAAAACACCACCCCAGCATGTCCCCCTACTCTACCCAAACACCACTGCGCTACCCTATACCCTAAAACACTATCCCCAGCACGACCCCCTACATTACCCAAACACCACTGCACTACCCTAAACCCTAAAACACTACCTCCAGCACGACACCCTACACTACCCAAACACCACTGCACTACCCTAAACCTTAAAACACTACCCCCAGCACGACCCCCTACACTACCAAAACACCACTGCACTACCCTAAACCCTAAAACACTACCTCCAGCACGACCCCCTACACTATATATATTATCTACTGGCGGTCTCCAGTATTATATACTGGCGGTCGCCAGTAGATAGTTATAGTAAAGACCTAGTTTCCATAGGAAAAGGGTTTTTTTTTTCCCAATAACTTTGGCGCCGGTTGACGAATCTTCGCGAACTTTTCTAAATTTATGGCCCGCTCTGGTCAGCTCCTATCCTGAAAGTTTCACGGTGATTTGCCAAGCAGGGGCTAAGAAAAAAGGGGGGTCCCAAAACGTGTTTTTTCCATGTTATTTTCCATAGGAAACTTTAGACACTGCTACAGCTCGAGCTGCTGAATGGAATTACACCAAATTTGGCAAAAAGGTAGCCCTTGGTTCAGAAAGCGTCCTTTTTTTAAATGGTGTAAATCCATTCAGTAGTTTTTGCGATATTAAAGGAAAAATATCTTTATATAGCTGGGCGGGACCTAACTACACAAGCACAAGCTTGGCTCTAATTGGCTGCCAACACTTCAATCCAGGAAGTGTTGGCAGCCTTCTTGGTGCAATGCTTTTTAGGTCTCGCCTAGCGACGCAGTGCATGCACTGCCCACTACACAAACACCACAGCACTACCCTAAACACTAAAACAATACCCCAGCATGACCCCTACACTACCCAAACACTACTGTACTACCCTAAACCCTAAAACACTACCCCAGCACGACCCCCTACACTCCCCAAACATCACTGCAGTGCCCTAATCCCTAAAACACTACCCCCAGCACGACGATGCCCTACCCTACCCAAACACCACTGCACTACCCTAAAACCTAAAACACTACCCCAGCATGACCCCCTCCACTATCCAAACACCACTGCACTACCCTAAACCGTAACACACTACCCCCAGCATGACCCCCTACACTACCCAAACACAACTGCACTACCCTAAATCTACTCCCAGCATGACCCCCTACACTACACAAACACCACTGCACTACCCTAAACCCTAAAATACTACCAAAGCATGACCCCCTACACTACCCAAACACCACTGAACTCTCCTAAACCCTAAAACACTACCCCCAGCATGACCCCTTACACTATCCAAACACAACTGCAATGCCCTAAACCCCAAAACACGACCCCCTATACTACACAAACACCACTGCACTACACCAAACCCTAAAACATTACCCCCAGTATGGCCCCCTACACTACACAAACACCACTACACTACCCTAAACCCTAATACACTACTACCAGCACACCTTACACTACCCAAACACCACTGCACTACTCTAAACCCTAAAACACGACCACCTACACTACCCAAACACAACTGCACCACCCTAAACCCTAAAACATGACCCCCTACACTACAAAAAACACCACTGCACCACCCTAAAACACTACCCCCTCCACTACACAAACACCACTGCACTACACTAAACCCTAAAACACTAGCCCCAGCATGACCCCCTACACTACACAAACACCACTGCACTACCCTAAAACACTACCCCCTACACTACACAAACACCACTGCACTACACTAAACCCTAAAACACTACCCCCAGCACGAACCCCTACACTACACAAACACCACTGCACTACACTAAACCCTAAATCTACCCCCAGCATGACACCCTACACTACCCAAACACCACTGCACTACGCTAAACCCTAAAACACGACCCCCTACACTACCCAAACACCACTGCACTACCCTAAACCCTAAAACACGACCCCCTACACTACACAAACTCATCTGCACCATCCTAAACCACTACCCCCTACACTACACAAACACCACTGCACTACCCTAAACCCTAAATCTACCCTCAGCACGACCCCCCTACACTACCAAACACCACTGCACTACCCAAAACCCTAAAACACTACCCCCAGCACTGCCCCTACACTACACAAACACCACTGCACTACCCTAAACCCTAAATCTACCCCCAGCATGACCCCCTACACTACTCTAACACGATTGCATTACCCTAAACCCTAAAACACTACCCCTACACTACACAAACACCACTGCACTACTCTAAACCCTAAAACACTACCCCAGCACGACCCCCTACACTACACAAACACTACTGCACTACCCTAAACCCTAAAACACTACCCCCAGCACGAACCCTTACAATACACAAACACCATTGCACTAACCAAACCCTAAATCTACCCCCAGCACGACCCTCTACACTACCCAAACACCACTGCACTACCCTAAACACTAAAACACTACCCCAGCATGACCCCCTACACTACACAAACACCACTGCACTATCCTAAACCCTAAATCTACCCCCAGCACGACTCCCTATACTACACAAACACCTCTGCACTACCCTAAACCCTAAAACACTACCCCCAGCATGACCCCCTACACAACACAAACACCACTGCACTACCCTAAACCCAAAACACTACCCCAGCACGACCCCCTACACTACACCAACACCACTGCACTACCCTAAACCCTAAAACACTACCCCCAGCACGACCCCCTACACTACACCAACACCACTGCACTACCCTAAACCCTAAAACACTACCCCCAGCACGACCCCCTACACTACCCAAATACCACTGCACTACCCTAAACCCTAAAACACTACCCCCAGCACAACCCCCTACACTACAAAAACACCACTGCACTAACCTAAACCCTAAATAACTACACCCAGCACGACCCCTACACTACCCAAACACCACTGCACTACCCTAAACCCTAAAATACTACCCCCAGCACAACCCCCTACACTACACACACACCACTGCACTACCCTAAACCCTAACACACTGCCCCCAGCACGACCCCTACACTACACAAACACAACCGCACTACCCTAAAACACTACCCTCTACACTACACAAACACCACTGCACTACACTAAACCCTAAAACACTACCCCAGCACGAACCCCTACACTACACAAACACCACTGCACTACCCTAAACCCTAAATCTACCCCCTACACTACCCAAACACCACTGCACTACCCTAAACCCTAAAACACGATCCCCTACACTACACAAACTCCTCTGCACCACCCTAAACCACTACCCCCTACACTACACAAACACCACTGCACTACCCTAAACCCTAAATCTACCCTCAGCACGACCCCCTACACTACCAAACACCACTGCACTACCCAAAACCCTAAAACACGACCCCCTACAGTACCCAAACACCACTGCACTACCCTAAACCCTAAAACACTACCCCAGCACTGCCCCTACACTACACAAACACCACTGCACAACCCTAAACCCTAAATCTACCCCCAGCATGACCCCTACACTACCCAAACACGACTGCATTACCCTAAACCCTAAAACACTACCCCTACACTACACAAACACCACTGCACTACTCTAAACCCTAAAACACTACCCCAGCACGACCCCCTACACTACACAAACACTACTGCACTACCCTAAACCCTAAAACACTACCCCCAGCACAAACCCTTACAATACACAAACACCATTGCACTAACCAAACCCTAAATCTACCCCCAGCACGACCCTCTACACTACCCAAACACCACTGCACTACCCTAAACACTAAAACACTACCCCAGCATGACCCCCTACACTACACAAACACCACTGCACCACCCTAAACCCTAAATCTACCCCCAGTACGATTCCCTATACTACCCAAACACCTCTGCACTACCCTAAACCCTAAAACACTACCCCCAGCATGACCCCCTACACTACACAAACACCACTGCACTACCCTAAACCCTAAAACACTACCCCCAGCACGACCCCCTACACTACACCAACACCACTGCACTACCCTAAACCCTAAAACACTACCCCAGCACGACCCCTTACACTACCCAAACACCACTGGGCTACTCTAAACCCTAAAACACTACCCCCAGCATGACCCCCTACACTACACAAACACCACTGCGTTACCCTAAACCCTAAAACACTACCCCCAGCATGACCCCCTACACTACCCAAACACCACTGCACTACCCTAAACCCTAAAACACTACCCCAGCACGACCCCCTACACTACAAAAACAACACTGCACTAACCTAAACCCCAAATAACTACCCCCAGCACGACCCCTACACTACACAAACACCACTGCACTACCCTAAACCCTAACACACTGCCCCCAGCACGACCCCTACACTACACAAACACAACCACACTACCCTAAACCCTAACACTACCCCAGCACGACCCCCTACCCTACCCCAACATCACCGAACTACCCCAAAACCTAAAACACTACCCTCAGCATGACCCCCTACGCTAACCAAACACCACCGCACTACCATAAACCCTAAAACACTACCCCAGCATGACCCCTACACTACACAAACACCACTGCACCACCCTAAACCCTAAAACACTACCCCCACTACGATCCCTACACTACCGAAACACCACTGCCCTACCCTAAACCCTAGAAAAGTAACCCCCACCCCTTGCCCAATCCCCCTTACTTGTCACTCCATTCCTGCTTCACGTCGTCTCTGAGGGGCGGTGCATATTGTTGTGAGGAAACGGAAAAGCCTATGTTTCCTTACAACGACGTGGATCGTCTACATTTTTTTAGAACGCATGGTCATTTACCAAACATACCTTTACAATGAAATTCGTTGTAAAGGCATGCGTGGTAAATGACCATGCATTCTAAAAATATGCGTAGTAATGACTTCGCGATGTACAATGCATGCATGGTAATGCATGCGTTGTAATGGTATTGCGAAGTAAAAAAGTCGTTGTAACAGCTGTTTACCGATCGAAGCTGGCCCCTGTTCTTCAGTGAGTCTTTTATTTGATTAGGAGGAAGGAATGTGTTTTTTTACCGAAAAGTGCATTCCCGGCTGTTGTATTGTGAAAGTGTCCGCGTGGCCTGGTTTCACTTCCAGTGAGAGAGTGGAAGAGTCGGTTTCGATCTAAAGGAGTTCTGTTGTTGGACGGGGCTGGCGCGACACATCATCAGAAAACACAGCTAATGGAAAGCGTCCTCCCTGAAGTGTGGAGCAGTGCCATGAAAGGTCAATGAGTGTGCGTCCCACCGCAGTTTGACCGTACTGTGCCGTTCTAGGTTACGGGAGGCAAAAGCGGCATCCATCGGAGGTCCTCTTGTACACTAAAAAAAGGTTAAACTATGCTTTCCTTTCTTTTCTTCTTCTGCTGCACCATCTGTTCTTCCTCCTCTACTGCAAGTTGATCAACTTCTGCAAAACTAGAAGCCATAGTTGTATTGAAAATAAACAAACACACAAAAAAAGGTATATCAATATAAAGAGAAGCAAGAAACAGGTCTTCTCTCTATCAAGGACAAAAAGTAAGGGAAATATCAGAAGAATGGATCCTCCCTCTTTCACAATGAAATTGATTTCAACGAATCAGATTCCTTTTTAGGTCTCGCTGAGCCAAAGGCTCGAAGAGACATTTTGTATGTGGGATTTTCAAAGTGCTGCTGGCTGGCCTAACGCTTGCGTTCACGCGATCGTGCACGCGCGCAGCCGGCCGCCAGCAGCACTTTGAAAACTCGTGGGCGTCATCGCGATCACTTTCGCTTTCAGAGCGATCGCGATGACGCACGCGCACACACAACTCCCGCTTCTCCCCCTCCCCCACCACATTTTGCATCTCCGGCCGCTCGCGCGCGGCCAACACTTGTCTTTCCTGTCCTCTGGCCCTCTTCTCTACTTCACTTTTTCTCGCCTCTGTAACTAAGTTATATAAATATCGCATTCTATTTAAAATCAACGGATATCTTTAAAAAGGACAGGGTATATCGCTCTCCTCCCGCCTCCCTCTATACATATATGCCTCCCCTTCCCCCGGATCTATCCCCACCCGCTGTCCTTCTCCATCCTCCGTCTGCCCCTGGGATTCCTCACCAGAATTCTGCCTATATCACCACCACCGCTCCTTCAGCAGCGTTACAGCGGCGTCCGTTACCAGGGCAACAATCAGGTTGAAGGACCGTGTGCACAGTGCTTGTGTTGACATGTTACGACAACCGTAGACTGATAACTCACAGGGAATGGCGCAGCCATATTGGAGTGTAGCCGACAGTCAAATCTTAGATGTACGTGAAAGGGCAGAAGTATGAAAGCTTGAATTAGTACGACCCAGTATTAAATTTATATTGCAAAACTTCAATAGCGAGTGTCTTCATATTTTTAAGTGTATGTATTTACTTTTGATTTCACACGTTTGATTCTATTCCTTTTGTAACTGCAAAACGTTTTTAATATTTGCGAACAGAAGTTTGTTGGTTGTTACTACGTTTATCAGTAGGCTATACTTTTGCCTTTAAAGATGGCGACTTTGATGATGTCTGACTTTACTTTCTGCTTGCAGCAAACGTGCCATTATGCATTGGGCATTTATGTATTGCCATTGTGCAAGCACATATAAATGATGGACACCGTTGTGTTTTTTTTTTCCAGGTCTGGCGTAGAAATAGCGTCAATATAGTATTATCAAAACAGTTCGTAAACCAAAGTACATACATTCCTACATCAATAATTTGGGGTTTTTGTCAGCCCTCTTCTTCCATTAGTCTATTCAACTATCTTTCACAATTTTGCTTCCACCAATCAGAGCATATTGCCAGGACTTTAAGTGGGATGAAAAAACTGGGGGTCTCTCAAAGGGGCGTGGTTAATGTAAATAAGGGCGTGGCTTAAAAACACGTAAAACTAAAAATCTGTGTTTAGCACAGTCTGCCGCCCGACTTGTATTTTGCTGTTCCTGTCATTGCGTCCAGATATATGATACAACAAGTCACATCATACCTACAAGTCAGGACAATTGTGTTTGTCAATGGTTGGTAGTTGCATAAAACAAATAAGCCCTGGTGAACCATGACAATGTTGCTGCGCCTGAGTTTCAAAAAGAGAAGGGAAATCCAGAGAAAAAATGACTCTTTAAAGGATTTCCCTTCCTGTACAACGCTCACCACGCACACATGGATGTGCCTGCTGTCACTGCAGTCCGGGAAAAAAACCGAACTGTCTGTGCCAGGGCACAAAACAGAGCCCGATAGAGACCCGTTTCGAGGCCCCCTTAAAACAAGCATTGGCATAGCCAATAGGTCTCGCTTTTGGGACCGTATAAGTATTTAGTTATGCAGCACAATATCATTGGTGCAACAACATCAACTGTTGCATGGCTAAACACTTATAAGGTCCCAAAGGCGAGACCTATTGGCTATGCCAATGCTTGTTTCTTTTGCTGACATGAAGTCGCCTAGGGTGCACGCACTCGTCACGCACCCTCCGCGCACCCGCGAACATCATATGTATCATTATACACTATGAATACAAATTTGTATAAACTTTTAATAAGTATATTAGCAAAACTGTTCAGTCTAATACCATATTCAAACTTTCTATAGTAATTTTTTCAACGTTAAAAGTACTCCGAAGTCTCAACTTTGGCTCTATCTCAGCACGATTACGGCATGACCCCGGAAATACACGTTGGGAGATGTTGCGCACATTAAGCGGCTACACCGCGCATTTCATAACTTTACTTTCGTCGAGTTTATATTGAAAATAATACTTTAAAAATACTTTTATTAATAAATTTAGACAAACACTTAAAGGAAAACTTTTATTTATAATTAATTTAAAGATATTTCATACTTTACAAACTACGCCAAAGTCGCGACCCCAGCGCCACTTTTCAAAATGGCTACCGGAATGCGCGCAGCCATCGTGTAGGATGCGCGAAGAGTGCACGACTTCTGTAGAATATTACAAAAAAAAAAAAGAATGAATATAGTTTTCCTAACTAAAAATTATTCACAATTTTTTTTTATATATATGTATAGAAAATAAAAAAAACATAGGATTGAGGTACATTAGACTTACACATTTTCATTTAAAAAACCTTTGAAATTCACTGAAAAAAACATAGGTTTCAAGCACGTTATAGTTAGAAATTAGCATTTAAAAAACCTTTGAAATTCACTGAAAAAACCTTAGGTTTCAGGCACATTATAGTTAGAAATGAGCATTTAAAAAACCATAGAAATTCACTAAAAAAAACATAGGTTTCAGGCACGTTATAGTTAGAAATTAGTATTTAAAAAACCATAGAAATTCACTGAAAAAACCATAGGTTTCAGGAACGTTATAGTTAGTTGGACATTTCACTAGTACAATACCATAGACATTCAGGTGTTATAGTTAGTTCAGCTAACTATAACTCGCGCCCCCGAAATGCACTGCTGATGACGTCACATATTACATCATTCATGACATGGTCATTGACATCACTGATGACATCTCAAATGACATCACTGATGATATCATCCACATGAAAATCTGATGCACCTCCTCACACCTGAATATGACCTTTGATACACCCATTCTAAAATACAGACTACCATTTTCGAAAAAATAGACACATCCATACCAGTTACTAAATACGCGCTGACTGATTCCTAGGTCTACACACGCATCTACTCATTCACCCATACAGTCACTCATACATGCAGTCACTCATCAATACAACACTATCATATGCACTCATACACCTATACAGACACTCACACACTGCCAGATATCCAGAGTTACTCACACACCTAGTCAGTCATGCAAAGAATCAATCATACTTCCATTTACTCACCTATACAGTTATACAGACACCACCTCACTTATTCATACAGATACTAATACATACTTACTCTCTTATAGAATCACTGATACAAATAAACACTCATCCATGCAGCCACTCACAACTACTGACTCTCACATATAGTTATTTATATACACCATCACTGACATATACTGCCTTTTACATATGTACTTACTTGCACATGCACCACTGAGACATCCATTCATTCACCAACACACCCATACACACACTCACCCACCTATACAGCTGTTTCCACATGCACTCATGAACCCATACACCCAGTGAATCAACCACTCACACATCTATGCACAGAGTCACACACCTCCCACCCACCCACACACACACTCAGGCAGCCATACAAATACTCAGGCAAGCAATCAATAACCCATATAGACTCTCCTGCAGCTACTCACCAACCCATACAGCAGCTTACACAACAGCCTGACTGATACAGACTTTCACACAGTTTAGTCACTAACCCATGCATTCAGAAAGACACATTTAATCACTCCTTATACAGTCAATCATGTACCTGCTAAATCTTCCATACAGACACTTATATACCCACTCATTCTTCAATACAGCTGGGCATATATATAAAACAAATTTAGACTTTATGGAAACACACAGTCACTGGATGATGTCATCAGTGATGTCATTTGAGATGTCATCAGTGATGTCATCAGTGATGTCACTGATCATGTCATGAATGATGTAATATGTGACGTCATCAGCAGTGCATTGCGGGGGCGCGAGTTATAGTTAGCTGAACTAACAATAACACTGGAATTTCTATGGTTTTGTACGAGTGAAATGTCCAACTAACTATAACGTTCCTGCAACCTATGGTTTTTTCAGTGAATATATATTATCTACTGGCGGTCGCCAGTAGATAGTTATAGTTAGGACCGTGTTTCCATTGGAAATCCGCAACATTCTATTTGGAATAACTTTGGCGCCGATTGATGAATCCTCGCGAAATTTTCAAAATAGGTGAGGCGCTCCGCTCCGCTCCTACCCTGAAAGTCTCAGGGGGATTCATGAAGCGGGGCTGAGAAAAAAGGGGGGTCCCAAAACGCATTCTTCCCATGCAATTTTCCATAGGGACCTTTAGTCCAACGTACAGCCTAAACGGCTGAACAGAATTACCGCACTGTGCGCGCACCCTGCCGTGCGCGCACTGTGCGTGCACTCTGCCGTGCGCGAGCGCAATTCTGATTGGTTGTTAGATGTCGGTAAACATTCGAATCGGTCGAAACCAGGAAGTGTGGGCCGCCATTTTGTCTCTCGCAGTCTGAGGCAGTGAAAAACAAAGGTGGAGAACGGGAAAAAGGGGCAGGGTGAACAGTTCCTGACCCCCTAGCCTTTGTCAGGGGGTCACTGAAGGACCCCCAAGGGTGAAAAAAACATTATTTTTTTTTTAGAAAATGCACGGGGTGCGCGTACCGTGCGCGCATGGCACGCTCAACGCATCGTGGGCGCTCGGTGCGCGAAGCGCACGTGAGCCCACAGTGCACGCACGGTGTGCGCACAGTGCGCGCGCGGTGAAAAACCTGAAAAAAATATATATTAATAAATATATAACTTAGCATTTAAAAAAACGTACAAATTCACTTAAAAAACCATAGGTTTCACACACGTTATAGTTAGGAATTAGCATTTTAAAAACCTTGCAAATTCACTTAAAAAACCATAGGTATCACACATGTTATAGTTAGCTGGACATTTCCCTCGTAAAAAACCAATGAAATTTCCCCGTTATAGTTAGTGCAGGCAACTATAACTCACGCGACCGCAATCCTCTGCTGATGACGTCAGATATTACATCACTGATTACATATGTGTCTTTCTGAAAAATAAATATTTGTAATATATGTATAGCTAAAGATTAATGGAAGAAGACATGGGTAAATAGGTGTCTAAATACAGTGATGTAATATCTGACGTCATCAGCAGAGGATTGCGGTCGCGTGAGTTATAGTTGCCTGCACTAACTATAACGGGGGAATTTCATTGGTTTTTTACGAGGGAAATGTCCAGCTAACTATAACATGTGTGATACCTATGGTTTTTTAAGTGAATATATATATATATATATCTCACCAACCACTTTCCAACCATGCAAGGAAAGAAATCCAGGAATCTCAGGCGTGCTATTCTAAGTTTATTCAAGGCAAAGTGACGCCTCACCATGAAGCTCCGTACTTCCGGGGTTTTGAGTAATATATATATGTATATGCTCCGTCACTCAAATCGGTGGCAGTGAAATGCGAGCGGAGTTTGTAATATATATATATATATATATATATATATATATATATATATATATATATATATATATATATATATATATATATATTATCTACTGGCGGTCGCCAGTAGATAGTTATAGTTAGGACCGAGTTCCCATAGGAAGACTGAAAATTCTATTTTGAATAACTTTGGCGCCGGTTGACTTATCTTCGTGAATTTTTCAAAACTAATGAGAAAAAAGGGGGTCCCAAAACGCGTTTTCCCAATGCATTTTCCCATAGGACCTTTAGTCGAAGGTACAGTCCGAACGGCTGAACAGAATTACTTGAAATTTGGCAAAGAGGTAGTCCTCAGTTCAGACTGGTGCCTTTTGCTTAAATGGTGTAAATCCGTTCAGTAGTTCCTGAGAAAATCAAAAGTAAAATCACATATATATCTGGGCGGAGCCTAACCACACATCTCATCGTGAGATCTGATTGGCTGTCAGCACTTCATGCAAGAAGTGTTGGCAGCCATCTTGGGACCAATATACATGATAGCACCTCATTAAAAGTCATTGCAGTTAATAGAAGGTTTTAAGACTTTAGTTACATTATAAATCATTTGTTGATGGTACCATACTCATTTTAGGAATTGTGGTGTGTTCTAAGGTGATTTTACCATGTGAAAAAGCCTTCTGCTGTGATATCATGAATCATGTCTGAGAGAAAACTATTTTCTCATGCTTTTCCCACAGAGGTTTGGAAGGTGATCTATAAGCTAAACTGAGAGCATATTTTCTGTAAATTCACATTATCTTTCTCAGTCATGTGAGAATGAAGTCTGACATTCTCAGTAAAACATGTACATCCAACAAGGGCAGAGACTGTCAGTTGATTCCTTTGTGTTCTACTGCAGCTTCCCAGAGTGTTCTAAAGAACAACTAGAGCGCTAACAGTCCTACTTATGACAAACGTATGGCACACCTGAAGCCATCTTATAAAGTGGTAACTCTTAAAACATTTAATTTAAAAAGGAACAAAATGAGGGGGTTCATTTTGCCATAGAAAGTATGATTAGTGATGCAGAAAGAAAAATTAGGGCACATTTTGAGTGACTTCTCAAATCCTCTTCTATTTCATTAAAAAATGCTGACATGCAGACTGAAACATGCACTTTCAATACCAGCAGCAGACTTCCCTGGTGAGCAGTAGCTTTACTACAGTGATCTAATGAGCAACTAGAGTGCTAACATTCTGAATTTATGGCAAATGTGTGACATATCTGAATACCTTCTTGATGAAATCAAAGTAAAAAACTGAAAGCATTTCCCACTGAGGAGACTGCAGTAAATGAGGAAATTAGGAAACTTCATAACAAATAAATCTCCCAAGATGGCCACCAGAGACAAAAGAGCCCAAATGCAGCACAAATATCACCCAGATGTAGCCCACATGTAGCCCAATGACAGAAGTGTGCAAGACACTTATTTTTTGTGTATTTGCAGCTTTATATAGTGCAGACTTGTCAGGTGTTGGAGTGCTTTACATGAGCATTGGTTACATCACACAAGATCAAATTCATTTTGGTTGTAGACATGGGGAGATTAAGTGATTTGACCAGAATCACAGAATGTTTAGCTGAAGCAGAAACTCCAACCTGGTTCCCCAGTTGCAAAGTCTGCAGCTCTGGAAGTAACACCACATCCTCTCCCCTAGGTGCAACATTTAATCAAGTGGTCAACTGGATAAAAAAACATAAAGATTACAAATAATTTAAAAGTTCTTTGTCGCTATTGGAAAACTCAGAAAATATGTCCTCATTTTAGTTTTTTAGAGCACTAACCATAATTTTGATGGAAATAAGACCCTCTCATATATGTAATTTCTAAAGGAAATACTCTAGGTATTACAGTTTTGATTACATCAAGATGACGTCAGGCGTTCCACACTTTTGTAATAAATATAGAATGTTAGCAATCTAGTTGTTCATTGGGATACTGTTGAGAGGCAGAGGCCAGGGGCACGGACTCTGAAAATTGAAGGCAGGTAGGAGAGTGCAGAGGCAACAATTTTACCACACTGGGCAGGCAGGAAGGGCAGTGGCAGCACAACAGACTATGGAGCGCAGTGGAAAGGGGGGCAGGGGCAACAAACCAACAATACAGGACTGGCAAGAGAGGCTGTGGCAATATAATAGACCATTTTGGGCAGAAGGAAGAGGCAGTGGTAGTACAACCATACATGCCAACAGACCCGTTTCAGCCCAGGAAACGTCCAATGTTTTTAAGCTCAAATGGGCTTTATTTGATCTGTCTCCTGTCTACAATCTCCTCTTTTTCAATGTAACTCAAAGGGGAAAATCAATACCCCAGTTTGTTTTCAAAATCTCCCTCTTACCAAGTTCAAAATGTTCGCAAGTATGGTACAATGGATCATGGTAGGCAGGAGGAATTGGGGTAGGGACATGGAGTCGGATAACAGAGGACAGGAGGGACATGGAGAGGTGCAGCAAACTGACCCTACAGGGCAGGCATCAGGGTTTTCAGCAGCACAATACACCACACAGCGCATGCGGGACGGGAGTGCAGCACAACAATCCATAGAAAGCAATAGGGAGGGGACAGGACCATGCACATGTACAACAGAGTACAGAGGGGAAAGAGGCAATGGTAGCTAGCTGACCATAATGGACAGACAGGAGAGAAAGCTGCAGCATAACAGACCATAAAGGGCAGGAGGGACGGATCAGGGGCATTATAATGGAACAGACAAGCCAGGAGGGAGGGAATAGGGGTCTGCACATTGAAACAGAGGGCGGGGGGCAAGGGGGCAGGGCAGGAGCAGCAAGATGACCATGGATGTCAGGCAGGATGGGCAGTAGAAACAAGACACACCATGGAGAGCAACAATGAGACTATGATGGCATACACACAGACCATGGAGGGAAGATGGTAGGGGATAAGGGGCAGCTGGGGCCTCACAACAGACCGCGCGGGGCAGGCAGGAGGAGCAGTTGCAGCACAACAGACCAGGGAGGGCAGAAGGGTGTGGAAGTAAAATGGACCATGGAGGACAGGAGGAAGGGGATAGGGGCATGGCATGTGGACAGGCAGGCTGGAGGTAGCAGGGACAGGTTACAGTCATCTGAAAATGCTAGGCAGGTGGCAGCTCAACAGAACACTCAGAGTAGATAGGAGTGGCAGGTCCATGGAACATGGTGGGCAAAAAGGATGGAGCAGGGGCATGCACAAAGACATCGGAGGGCAGGGGGAAGGAGAATAGGGGCAGCAAGCTAAGCACAGAGACTAAGCAGGAGGTCAATGATGGACCATAGAATTGGGCAATGGAGGGCAGGAGGAGTGGACTGGTACATCATGCTAAATGGAGGGCAGTGGCAGCACATCAGACCATGCATGGCAGGAGGGAGGAGGCTAGTCCATGGATTCAGACAACAGAGGATAGGGAGGAGGTGGATGGGGCAGCAAGCTAACTGTTCAGAGAAGGTGGGTATTAGGAACTTTATTGTTTTTAAAATGTGTGTCTGTGCGAACTACTTAAAATATGAACAAGTATGCAGCATAATCTCACTTTTATTCAGGAAGAAGAGGACGTTTGTGACTGTGACTCAGGGCTCACTTGGCAGAAACACCCCCTGACCCTCCACCCCCCTCGCAAAATGTAATGCCCGTGAAAAGGGTAGGTGGACGCAGTTTTATATAGAACATAGTCCTGAGAGCACGATTGAAAATGAAAACTAGATATAGTATATGGTATAAACTATGCTCCAAAAAGTGTGATATAAGATGAATCGGGGCATGAAATATAATATGCAATACATTGTGCGCAATGACAGTTTCATTGGAGAGCGCGAGATAGCACAGGCACTAGCGCGTGCTATGCGATATGCGCCTTGGAGTGTAATATGCACAGGGCAGTGTTGTGTAACCTAACTAGTCTCTAAAGTTGTAATATAAAATATGTGCTGGGGAGTGTAACGTTGCATATGCACTGTGACAAAGATATGGATCCCAGATTGTAATATGTATAGCATAGCGCTGTGCGTTATAACATAGGCATCGAGGAAGGCACGTTAGATGGGGCAATATAACCCGTGCGAAGGCAAGTGTGGCATGACATATTCACGGGGTGGTGTTACAGTGCACATGGCTAGAGAGTGTCATAGCATACGCACTAGCTGGTGGAATACAACACAGAGGTGTGAGGCACTCGGCGGGGATGTATGACGTTACAACGCATGCTGTTACAACGCATGCTGTTACAACGAAAGTTTTACAACGCGAGTGCATTGACAACGCAGGACATTACAACACAAGTCTTTACATCGACTTGCACTAGATGGCGTGCTAACATTAAAAAAGTGTAATTTACTATTCCAACTCCAGTCCACGTAAAAGTAGGGAAGGTGTTGGGATAGTAAACTACACTATTTTTAATGTTAGCACGCCATCTAGTGCAAGTCGATGTAAAGGCTTGCGTTGTAATGTCCTGCGTTGTCAATGTACTCGCGTTGTAACAGTTTCGTTGTAATGGTAGTGCGTTGTAAATGTTGCGTTGTAAAGGTTGTTCAGCCTCGGCGGGCACTGGTGGGTGTAACACAGCATTGGGCTCAGCCCGGAGTACGCTGTGACTCTCAAGTGAGGTTCGTCTCCTTTCCAGAGAGTAAAATAAAAAGTATTACACATCTGGCGGTGGATGTGTATTTTATTAACCGGGAGGGGGGTTTCTTGCATAGTTTGGTCGAATTTTTGTCGAATCCCCTTTGAATAGCTTGGTGTGCGTGTATATTAAATGTGTTCGTCAATAGCTACCCATGTTTGTATAAATAAACGACAAGGGTGTCTACTTGGAGAGTACCCAACGGCGGGGGCGCCGGGATTAGGCACGGTAGGGCGTCAGACACGTCAGAGCTTCACTAGCGGTGTAAATACATTCCATGTGGATTCATTCTATGCATAGTCGCTTTTTAATGAATATCACGAAAATCGTCATGGTGATAGGTACATACGGTTTGTCCAGCATGTCTTAGGTGTTTCTATAAATATATATTTTTTTTAAATAACAAAAAGCAAAGGCCGGCCCTGGGAGATGGGGTCCCCGGGGCCATAAGTGGCCTGAGGAGGGGGGCAACGCAGCCCCCTCCTAAAGAATTTAAAAAAGAAAAAGGCCATGACCTGGGGATTGGGGTCCCCGGGGGCCGATTAAGGCCTTGGGAGGGCCAAATTAATTTTTTTCAACAAAAAAATTAGGGTGCAGGCCCTGGGGGATGGGGTCCCCAGGGCCAGTAAATTATAAAAAGAAGGGGGGCCACACTGCCCTCCTTCTTAAAAAAATAAAATAAATAAAAGACCGGCATCGCGCCGGAGGCCACGCCCCCTCCTTGCAGCACTCTGCAAACGCGCCCCCTGGCCAGTTGTAAGTTGGGGAATTAATTCCCCTTCAATACTGAGGGTCCCTGAGGGCCAACTAGCCCAACAGGTATCTCCAGTATGCACCAGGGAGCTGCGTTGCAGACAGGTGTTCTGAGGCCATGCCCCTTTTTACACCTCTATTCAACGCAGCTCTGTGGCGCTTACTGGAGGTACCTATGGGCTAGTTTGACCCTAGGGACCCTTAGGATTGAAGGGGACTTAATCTCTCAACTTAGAACGGCCACAGGGCGCGTTTACACAGTGATGAAGGGAGGGGACGGGGCCTGAGGTGACGTGTGCAAACATGCCCTGTGGCACGCATTAAGTTGGGGAAATAGTTCCCTTTCAATTCTGAGGGACCCTGGGGGCCAACTAGCCCACCAGGTGCTTCCAGTAAGCGCCACTGCTCTGCGTTGCAGAGAGGTGGTGCAGGCCGTGCCCCTTTTTACACCTCTCTGCAATGGCGCTTACTGGACGTACCTAGTGGGCTATTTTGCCCCTAGGGATCCTCAGGATTCAAGGGGACCCAATCTCCCAACTTAAAAAACAGCCACAGGGCGTGTTTACACAGTGGGGAAGGAAGGGGACGGGGCCTGAGGTGACGTGTGCAAACACGCCCTATGGTGCGTTTTAAGTTGGGGAAATAATTCCCCTTCAATCCTGAGGGCCCCTGGGGGCTAACTAGCCCACCAGCTGCTTCCAGTAAGCGCCACTGAGCTGCGTTGCAGAGAGGTGGTCCAGGCCGTGCCGCTTTTTACACCTCTCTGCAACGCAGCTCTGTGGCGCTTACTGGAGGTACCTAGTGGGCTAGTTGGACCCTAGGGACCCTCAGGATTCAAATGAACTTAATCTCCCAACTAAAAACGGCCACAGGGCGTGTTTACACAGTGGTGAAGGGAGGGGACGGGGCCTGAGTTAACGTGTGCAAACAAGCCCTTTGGCGCATTTTAAGTTGGGGAAATAATTCCCCTTCAATCCTGAGGGACCCTGGGGGCCAATTAGCCCACCAGGTGCTTCCAGTAAGTGCCACTGCGCTGCGTTGCAGAGAGGTGGTCTATGCCGTGCCCCTTTTTACATCTCTCTGCAACGCAGCTCTGTGGCGCTTACTGGAGGTACGTAGTGGACTAGTTGGAACCTAGGGACCCTTAGGATTCAAGGGGACCTAATCTCCCAACTTAAAACGGCCACAGGGCGTGTTTACACAGTGGGGAAGTGAGGGGACGGGGCCTGAGGTGACGTGTGCAAACATGCCCTGTGGCATGTTTTAAGAGGTAGTTTTAATCCCCTGCCCTATTATATACTAGGGCCTTACAGAGGAGGTCATGCTGATCACAGGGGGACCCCAACACATAGTGTTCCCTAGTGTATGTAGGTGATTTCACTGTATTCTGAGTGTCTTTTAACATAGCACTGGCTCTAGGACTGGTTAGTCAGACTCAGTTACCACCAGTATCCGTCTGAAAAAGTTGAGGGTACAGGATGATTTTGCAACAAGGCTTCTTTCTGCTCTTCTGTTTGTTCTTTCTGCACGTTATCCTTCTTCCTGCACTTTTCTTTGTCTTTGAGGACTTCTGTTGCTTCTTTCTGCATTTCTTTTTTTTCTTTCTGTGCGTTTTTTTACTTTCTTCACATGTCCTATCTCTGTGGGCATAGTTAGAAATTAGCATTTAAAAAACCTTTGAAATTCACTGAAAAAACCATAGGTTTCAGGCACGTTATAGTTAGGAATTAGCATTTAAAAAACCTTAGAAATTCACTGAAGAAACCATAGGTTTCAGGGGCGTTATAGTTAGCTGGACTTTTCACTCGTATAAAACCATTGAAATTCCCCCGTTATAGTTAGTTCAGCTAACTATAACTCGCGCGCCCGCAATGCACTGCTGATGACGTCACATATTACATCACTCATGACATGGTCAGTGACATCACTCATGACATCACTGAGGACATCTCAAATGACATCACTGATGACATCATCCTTGTGATAGAGTGGCAGACCTCCTCTCCCCCTAATATAACCTTTGATATACACATTCAAAAATAGAAACTAAAATTTTCAAAACAATGGACATACCAATATCAGTTACAAGAACCTATTCAGTAATTCTAAGATCCACATACACATCCACTCATTCACCAACAGTCCTATACAGTCACTCATACATGTACTCACTCATCATATGTACTCATACACCTATACATCCTGTTACACAACGCCACTCATCCATAGACTTACTCACACACATAGTCACTCATGCTAATAAAGAATCAAACATCCATTTACTTGCATATACAGTTATACACACACCACCACACTTACTTCTACAGAAACTTACACATACTTAGTCTTTTAAACAATCACTTATAGAAACACATACTTATTCATACAGGAACTCTTTCAATGTCTCACTCTCGCATATACTCACTTATATACACCAATAGTCACATATACTAGTTTAAAACATATGTAGTTACTCATAAAGACACTATTGAGACAGTCATTCACTCACTAACACACCCATGCACACACTCATCCACCCATACAGTCCTGCACACATGCTGTCTTCAACACATACAAATAGTGAGTCACTCATTCATGCAACTATGCACTATGTAATATCCACCACCGAACCATACAGACACTCAGACACTCATACTGATACTCAAAAAACCAACTAATAACCTATGTAGATACTCATGTAGCTACTCACCAACCCATGCAGCCACTTATACACAAAGTGAGAGACTGATACAGATATTTACATATTTAAACATTACTCACTAAGCCATGTATTCACTAAGATACACTTAATCAGTCAGTTATACAATCAATTTTTCAAAAAGAAATCATCCATTTAGACACTTATATACCCATTTATTCTTCCATCGACCTTGAGATATACATATATAAAACATATGTAATTTTCAGAAAAACACACATTCACCGGATGATGTCATCAGTGATGTCATCAGTGATGTCATTTGAGATGTCCTCAGTGATGTCATGAGTGACGTCACTGACCATGTCATGAGTGATGTAATATGTGACGTCATCAGCAGTGCATTGCGGGCGCGCGAGTTATAGTTAGCTGAACTAAATATAACGTGCGAATTTCAATGGTTTTATACGAGTGAAAAGTCCAGCTAACTATAACGCCCCTGAAACCTATGGTTTCTTCAGTGAATATATATATATATATATATTCACGTTCTCCACCTTTGTTTATCAGTGTGAGACACACAAAATGGCGGCCGACACTTCCTGATTTCGACCGATTCGAATGTTTACAGTCATGTAACCACCAATCAGAATTAAGCTTGCGCACGGCACCGTGCGCGTACGGTAAGCTTACCGTACGCGCTCGGAGCGCGCTTATAGATATATATATTGATTTAAATGCTATTTTCTCAGCAAATACTGAACACATTTACACCAGACCTACAAAAGGCACATCCCTGTCCTGAGGACTACCTCTCTGCCAAATTTAAAGTAATTCTGTTCAGCCGTTCGGGCTGTAGCTTGGACTAAAGGTCCTATGGAAAATTGCATAGAGAAAACACGTTTTGGGACCCCCCCTTTTTCTCAGACCCCGCTTTACGAATCCCCCCAAGACTTTCAGGGTAGGAGCGAGCGGAGCGCCCCACCTATTTTGAAAATTTCGCCAGGATTCGTCAAAGTTATTCAAAATAGAATGTTGCGGATTTCCCATGGAAACACGGTCCTAACTATAACTACCTACTGGCGACCGCCAGTAGGTAATATATATATATATATATATATATATATATATATCCACACACGCAGGTAGCCCCAAAGGAGTGTGACCTCAGACACGAAAATCAGCTCACTGGTTTATTGGCGAAATGCAAGCAGGCAGCAGACAAAGGACAGGCATCTATAGTCCAACACCAGACGCGTTTCAGGAGTCTTAGCTCCCTTCCTCAATGGCGTATGTTCAATGGATGAAAGCAAAGTTAACCGCACACCAGTTTCATCTAAAATACCCGCCCCGATGGGCGTGGCTCTCTCACAGCCTTCTGGTCATTGTGGTGCGAAGTTCTCAAATCCCCAGTGGGCATGCTTTCCTCTCAAACATGAATAAAACAGTTTATTACCCAAGTGGGTTGATGTCGAGTCTTGCCTGCAACCTGCCCCGCTTTTCAAACGCCAATAGAAGCTTCAAGGCGGCACCACCCTGCAAGAGGCGCCGAACTTGTGTGTCTCCCGTACTTGCTGGCCTCTTCAAAGCCAGCACGGACCCGCACCCGTGGTGGGTCCCACTCCACGGCTGGGCAACAGCCGAAATAAATCCACACACGCAGGTAGCCCCAAAGGAGTGTGACCTCAGACACGAAAATCAGCTCACTGGTTTATTGGCGAAATGCAAGCAGGCAGCAGACAAAGGACAGGCATCTATAGTCCAACACCAGACGCGTTTCAGGAGTCTTAGCTCCCTTCCTCAATGGCGTATGTTCAATGGATGAAAGCAAAGTTAACCGCACACCAGTTTCATCTAAAATACCCGCCCCGATGGGCGTGGCTCTCTCACAGCCTTCTGGTCATTGTGGTGCGAAGTTCTCAAATCCCCAGTGGGCATGCTTTCCTCTCAAACATGAATAAAACAGTTTATTACCCAAGTGGGTTGATGTCGAGTCTTGCCTGCAACCTGCCCCGCTTTTCAAACGCCAATAGAAGCTTCAAGGCGGCAACACCCTGCAAGAGGCGCCGAACTTGTGTGTCTCCCGTACTTGCTGGCCTCTTCAAAGCCAGCACGGACCCGCACCCGTGGTGGGTCCCACTCCACGGCTGGGCAACAGCCGAAATAAATCCACACACGCAGGTAGCCCCAAAGGAGTGTGACCTCAGACACGAAAATCAGCTCACTGGTTTATTGGCGAAATGCAAGCAGGCAGCAGACAAAGGACAGGCATCTATAGTCCAACACCGTGTGTGGATTTATTTCGGCTGTTGCCCAGCCGTGGAGTGGGACCCACCACGGGTGCGTGTCCGTGCTGGCTTTGAAGAGGCCAGCAAGTACAGGAGACACACAAGTTTGGCGCCTCTTGCAGGGTGGTGCCGCCTTGAAGCTTCTATTGGCGTTTGAAAAGCGGGGCAGGTTGCAGGCAAGACTCGACATCAACCCACTTGGGTAATAAACTGTTTTATTCATGTTTGAGAGGAAAGCATGCCCACTGGGGATTTGAGAACTTCGCACCACAATGACCAGAAGGCTGTGAGAGAGCCACGCCCATCGGGGCGGGTATTTTAGATGAAACTGGTGTGCGGTTAACTTTGCTTTCATCCATTGAACATACGCCATTGAGGAAGGGAGCTAAGACTCCTGAAACGCGTCTGGTGTTGGACTATAGATGCCTGTCCTTTGTCTGCTGCCTGCTTGCATTTCGCCAATAAACCAGTGAGCTGATTTTCGTGTCTGAGGTCACACTCCTTTGGGGCTACCTGCGTGTGTGGATATATATATATATATATATATGAAATCCACAATCCTGAGCCAACCCAGTCACGGGCGCAAGAAACAGGTACGGACCACACTTTAAGAAGAAAAGTTTTTAATTTATTGTTGCAGATAAAACATGGCTATTCAAAGCAAGTGCCCAGCCTGACGCGTTTCGACTGCCCCACGGCAGTCTTGATCACATGACGCGCAGGACCTATCAGTGCAAATATATAGTGAAAGACAGAATAGGCACATGTTACTGCTATTCTAATTGGTTTAGATAGACACAGCGCTCAAATATTTAAAGGGCCACATTTGTGAAGATCTGATACCACACAAATAGGATATATATATTCCACAATGGAACAATACAAAACAAAAAGGGCTTCAAAACACACAACACATGCTAATGTTGTAGTGTTCTATCATTTAAATGTGTTTAAAAATACACACATCATAATTCTTCTATGTAAATAAAAATAAACAGAAACTTCACTTAAATCACTACACTTCACTCAGGAACTAAAAGAGACATTCTAGCCTGTGTTTATATAAAAAGTTAGTCATAATTATATTTCTATTTCAAACGTGCCTGTTCTTCTGGTAAGCCATACAGCTTGCTGTAGAGGGAGTGGACTTCATTTGCCACCATCTCCAGCTCATCTGGTGTGACATTTGGGGACCTGTCTCCTGCTTTGCCAGGCATTGTAGCTCCAGAGGTAGTAATCAGCAGCAACAGTTGAGGAGGTGTTCTTGGTGACACTATTAGGAGGCAAGTGAGCTCTTCCTTTAATGTTGCATTCATCTACAAGCGATTGAATTTAAGTTTTTAACATTGCATTAGACTTTTTTTCTGTTGAATATTGCCACCAAGGCAATATGCTGCCTAATTTGCTCTACCCACATGTGGCAGGCAACCCAAAGCATAAAAATCTCCCTTCACATAGGCAAAATCCTTATTTTGTGGCAACTGAATGAAACTGTTGATGTGTCTCATCATTGAAGAAAAAATGTATTGTAGCACACCACTGAATGTTGGTTGTGACAATCCACCAGATACTGCAACAGTGTATTGGAAAGATCCTGTGACCACAAAATGGCGCAGTGCCATTGTTTTTACAATTGGTATCATTAATGTGGTCTTCCTATTTGAGGCAGAGTATCTGGCTCCAGCTGGTGACATATCAATAATAGTTTGCCTATTTAATCAGATTTTTTGTATTATATCCCATTCTTCCATGGTGGCAATGTCTGAAACTGTAAATGAAAGTACTGCATGAAATATTTGGATTATGCATGGGTTCTGATGTATTTGAAAAATATGAAAAATAATTATCTATTCCAATTTAATAAACTAATACTTTTTGATGTATTGTTTTTGTTATGTTTTGCCTTTTTGTTTTTAAAGCATTACCTATGTGTAATTTACTTAGGAATAAACAATCTGTTTAATTTTTTACGTATGATGAAACAAAAATATTGAACAAATTGAGAAAAGAAATACAATACCAGTGTTTGAATTTGTAATTTTTGATTACATTTGGCAAAATAAAATAAAATAACAAGATTAAAAAAATGGCAATCAAGGTGAATGAAACTATTATTGAAGAGGCAAAATTGTTTGAAATCCAATTTACAAAATATAACTGACATAAAAAAGGTAAATGTGTCCAGAAAATATTTCACAGAGTCAATGCTAGTCACACAGTGGAGGAAATTAGGTTCTGCATCTCTTGTTGGTGGAGGTCTTGCCATCCTCTGCTGCTGGACAGGATGAACGTTCCTTCCTGAGGGGAACTAGTGGATCCACAGTTGCAGGGACTGAGGTGGGTGAACATGTTTCCTCTTGTGGCAGGGCCTCCCTTTCTGTGTCTGAGGTAGATGCTGTAGGCCCAGATGTTTTTGGGCCACAGAAAAGGGAAGATGTTGCTGGAAAAGCCTTGCACATTTGGGTCAAACAATCCTTCAGCACCCCAGTCAGGTAGCCCACATTCAAGTTGAGATTTTCCATCTGAACATTGTGCTCCCTCTGTAACTGCTTCATCTCCCTGAGCTTTATTAGTGTCTGGCCCACCATGTTTTGGGACTGACTGAAGGATTTGGTTGATGGTGGCCTGGGTGACAATTAACCCAGTGGCCTCACTTTGCTGGCTATTAGATTCTCTCCCACAAATACTACCCCCACTACCCTGTACCCTTGACCCAGTGTGCCCCATCCACTGGGTCCTGGCTGAACTGAAGGTGGTGGTGCATTTGGATCAGCAGCAGCCTTGATTGAGGCGCACAAGATTGGCGTGATGTTCCTTTGGATACAGGAAGTGGAAGTATCCAGAGGCAGCGATGTGGTATCAGCTGGGGTGGGAGTAGTAGATGTGGGCTGAGTTAGACCAGCCTGCTCCTCATCATATGGACCTGCAGGAGTGGATTCCTCACTGACGGCCTGTTCCTGGTCTGGAGTGGAGGTATCATCAGTAGCACTGGCAGATGGTTGTCCATGTACTCTGGGTGCTGGACTTATAATAAATTACAAAAAAAGGTTTTTAAAAGTCTGGATTATACATCAAACGAGTTTGAAGCAACCTAAAAGGAAAGAGAAAATTAATATAATAATTATACATTTCAGTAGTATTATAATAAATTACAAGAACAGTTTAAATTACACACAAAACTACTTCAAAAAAGCAGGTAAAACGATGTCCTGAAATGAAAAAAATTTGAAAGTAAACATAAGATATAGCAAACATTCAACACAGTAAAGAGGAGAAATGTGAAAGAAACCATTCCAAAGCCTAGCAGGGTAACATTCTGAATATTAAAATACTAAGAAGGATAAATAGCGTTAGTCCTCATATAATACATTTATTAAAAAAACAACTCATATTCAGCGTACTAAATAACATACATTAAAATGTGTATTTAGGTCAAAAAACTAAATTCAATAAAAAAACAAGAAAATGACTGCTTACAAAATTAAACAAAAACATTTCAAAACATAGCATAAAATAGAGATAGATAAATACATAACACTTTAAAATATGAAAGAAAAGAGAGAATGATCAAAATAATATTGCAATATTATTTTAACAAATCATAAAAGGCATCATGGTAGTTTCAATTAAACATTACCAACATTAGCAAAGTTGTAACTTAAACATACCTAGTAAAAATAGGCAAGGAAAAATAAACAGACATAAAACATATATTTGAAATATGTTATTTGGTGAACGAACGCTTACAACACTATAGCATAATATGAAATTTAATGGCCATTGAAATCTGTAAATACATTCAAACTATCAAACAGGGAAAAAACAAAATGGAGAAAAACACACACTGCCAAAGCACATTAATAATTAGTAATATGAGAGAAACAACAAAAGAACAACAAATGTAAAAAAAAAAGGTACCTGAGTAGGTCTGTGAATTGGTGTGTGGGCCTGTGAGTGGATGTGTGAGTGTCTAAGTGGGTCTGTGAGTGGGTCTGTGAGTGGGTGCATGAGTGCGTCTCTGATTAAATGAGTGTGTGTCTAAGTGGGTTTATGAGTTAGTGCGTGAGCATCTGAGTGAGTCGGTGAGTGTGTGTGTGAGTGTGTGAGTGGCTCTGTGAGTGGGTGTGTGAGTCTCTGAGTGGGTGCATGAGTCTCTGAGTGGGTCTGTGATTAAATGAGTGTGTGTCTAAGTGGGATTATGAGTTAGTGCGTGAGCATCTGAGTGAGTCTGTGAGTGGGTGCGTGAATGTCTGGGTGGGTCTGTGAGTGAATGCGTGACTGTCTGAGTGCTTCTGTGAGTGAGTGCATGGGTCTCTGAGTGGGTGTGTGAGTCTCTGAGTGGGTCTGTGATTATACGAATGTGTGTCTAAGTGGGTTTATGAGTTAGTGTGTGAGCATGAGTGAGTCTGTGAGTGGGTGCGTGAGTGTCTGAGTGGGTCTGTGAGTGTCTGAGTGGGGCTGTGAGTGCATCTGTGAGTGGGTAAGCGGGGCTGTGAGTGGGTGTGTGAGTAGCCAGGCAACATATTAAGGGGATGGGGCGCACGGCCCCCCTCCCCAAGGCCATTTTGGCAACTCACCTCCTCGGACCTAACATAATTTAATGCAGGGGCCTTGAAGAAATGGGGGAAGGTGGACGCATGGCCCTCCTCCCCAGGTAGGTTTTGGCCTTAGCGTCCCCATTCCCTGGGGCCTGGCCTTAATGTATATATATTAAACAGGGGGGCAAAGCAGCCCCACTGCCCAGGCCAATTTCGGCCCCTGGCAACCTATTCCCCAGGGCCTGGCCTTAAATTATATATGAAAAATGTGGAGAGGGGCTCACATGGCCCCCCTCCTCTGGCTGCTTTTGGCCCCAGGTACTCCATCCCCTGGGGCCTGGTCATTTATATATATTAAAGAGGGAGGGGGGCCGAGTGGGCCCACAGTCTGATTTCAACCCAGGGTACCCAATGCCCTGGGTCCCAGCCTCAATATAAATATATTTAAGTAACAAAAGAGGGGCTACGCAGCCGATTTTTCCTGGGGCCTGACCTTATTTTAAATATATTACAAAGGGAGACTGGTGCCACGGGCCTCCTCCCCATGCCGATTTCGGCCCATGGGACCTCATCCCCAGGGTCCTGGCCATTTCAATTGGGTGTCCCAAGGGGACCCGGGGTACAGTTGGACCACAGGGGGTAGCCTCAAGGCCCACAAAGTCCCTGCCAGCTCCACTCCTTCTGGCTTTGAGAGCGTTTGGCTGCCTGTTTGAGTGGTTGTATTGATTATATATTTATTTCCTATTGACCCTGACACGTGCAGATCTGCAAGCGGATTTATACTGGTGGCCGCACTGAGCCATGCAGATGGACCTGTAGATCTCGGAAAACTAAAATACAAGCATTTTACTTTATCAATTTATGCTACAGCCCACTTATATCCCCCCCTGGGGTCAGGGAATCTCTACCCTGACCCGCTCATGAACATTACAGCTGAAATTTCAGCCCCAGAGACCACTTTCAGATAAAAGAAAATGGTGGCTGCAACTTCTCTGTCAGGTTGCGACCAGTCAATCAGATTCTTTGTTTGGTGTGTCGATCCGTGGATCAACCAGCGGTGGATCCGTGGAGTACCTGCGTCCCTATATATCTATATTTTTTAACCTTTAATATCTCTAAAATTACTGAATCGATTTATATAAAATCATAAAAAGCATGCTTTCTGGACCAACATCTAGCTTTCTGCCAAATTTAGAGAAATTCTGTTTAACAGTTCAGGCTGTAGTCATGTGCAAAATCCCTATGGGAAAATGCATAGGGGAAAATGTGTTTTGGGACCCCCTTTTTCTCTGCTCCCGCTTGATTGATCACCCCAACATTTTCAACAGAGAAGTTGAACCAACTGAAGTATATGTTTTGAAACCTTCGTGAAGATTCGTCAAGCGGTGCCAAAGTTATTGGCAAACCAAAAAACACCCTTCCTAAGTAAACTAGGTCCAAACTATATCTACCTACTGGTGACTGCCAGGAGGTAATATTTATACATATATCCATAAACTCAATATATTATGTTATGTTATGTTATGTTAATAGTTTATAAAGCGCGTGAATCACCCCCAGGGGGGTCTCTCAGCACTGGTGGGCAGTGCGGGCGGCTGGGGCAAAATCATTCTGCGAAGAGGGTTGTCTTCAGTATCTTTCTAAACCTAAGGTAGTCAGAGCATTGCCTTAGGGGAAGGGCGAGCTGATTCCAAATCATAGGAGCTTGATAGTGTTAAATGGTAGCGGCAGTTTCAGTTGATAATCTTTCAAGTATTTGCCCGGCGGTAATCGCCTCTCATACCACTCGATAATTTACCAATAAAAGAGGCAGGCGCCGGAGACTGGAAGGCAGGAAACAAAGTTTTATTCCGTCGGAGCAGAACACATCAGATCAGACAGCAAGGTATCGTCACGAGGTGCTCTAACTGCATCTCTGAGACCTGGTCTCTTATACACTGGTTTATTGCTTTATTACATATAGTACATTCTTGAGATTCCCTTGATGCCTGAAAGAACATCCCCTGAAGCCCCGGCTCAGATCCGATCCCACACATAGATACAGTAGAAGTTCCCACCCTACCCGCAGTGGGAGATGGCTATCGCGCAGCAGGGAATTCCGCTAATTCCCGGGGGTGTGTGCAACTGGCCGGGTCTCAGGGGGTAGGGGCTTTGATCTACTGTAATCCCTTTGATGTGGGGTGTTTCCCTTACAGTAGGGGCAGTAAACTGCATCCGCAGGGCTAGGTGATGGCCTGGGACCAGTTCAGACAATGGGGCGCAGAGGAAGGGGGTTATCAAAGGAGAGGCATGACCATGTATGGGTTGTCGGTTGGAAGTGGTTCCGTAGCAGGGTCGCGCAGAAGGAGAGGGTTTATGGCCTGTATGAGAGAGCGGGGGTGGCCGGCGCGCGGGGGATGCTTGCAGCGCCAGGGGAAAGCGCTGGCGGTCGAGAGTGAGCGGGGAGAGAGTGGGGTGCCTAAAATGGCGGCCGTGCATTCGTTGTGCGTGGCGCTGGGGAGAGGCAAGATGGCGCAGATAATGTTCAGTTTGCACGCTAAATTTCCACAGTCCTCCCTTTTAACATGTCTCGCCAGCTTGCCTAGTTTGGATCTATCCCCATAATACCCCGTACCTCCACCTCGTTCAGAGCTTTCATCCGCTCAGTTTCAAAGTCCAAAGTCTTATGGCAGATGCAGTTCATAAAAAGCGAACATAAAGGTGGCAGACACTGAATCCCCAAGCAACATCCACATAGTATCACAATCGGTATCAGGATAAATGAAAACAGCCTCCATCCCCAACCTTTAATAGTGTCCCAAAACCAACTCCCCAGTGACCATTCTTCTTGTTCTTGATGAACCTCTGCGGACAGTCTGTGGAGATGTTCAATTGCTTTGTAGACTGAGGGTGAGTTATCCGGTACGTAGGTACAACAGCTGGACCCAATGATGCGGCATGCTCCTCCACGATCTGCCAGAACCACGTCTAGAACAAGGCGGTTCTGGAGAGCCACCAGGCGGACGGCCTGAAGCTCAGCGGTGTTGTTGGCGAGGGCGCCAGCTGTAATGTTCATTGCCGTTTCGACTGCCTGGGTTAAGTGGCGGATGGCACGGCTGTTTGCCATTGGACCCCAGAGTGGAACAAGGCCTTTGACTGCGTCCATGAACTGTGCTCCGGTGGAGTCGGCCTGCACAATGTCTTTGGCCCGTTTCTGTCGGTGATGGTTTGCTGGAGCCACATACGTCGGAGGAAGGACAAAGGCGATGTAGCAGGTGCCTCCCCAACCTTTCGGAAGCCAGGTGTAGGCCTTAGTACCACAGACGAAGTACATATTCGGGGAGGCAACAAAGGAGGGTGGGTCAACTGAGTCCAATGTTCGGGTGATGAGGCAGGAGCTGTGGCCCACCAGCTGTGCCCCCAGGCCTTCGAGGCATACAGACCCAGTGATGTTGATGACGGACAGGGCCACTGTTAGGGTGGCGGCCGTCCGTTTCCGGAGGTAAGAGAAGGTGGGTCTGGCTGGATTGTTGAACACTTGCATTTCAACTCGTTCTTTGGCAGGGATGTCCATGTGAAAGGAAGTGTTCGATCTCAGAGGGCAGAAGAGGGCAGAAGTTCTTCCAGTTTTGTTCAGCCAGAACCCATGGTAAAAGTGTGACATGGTTCTGCCGGAAGTGGCATTGTCCTTGTAGCTTTCTTGCAGGAGGATCAGCCAGGCGAGGCAGGAACCATGGACAGAAAAAGGTGAAGGGATGAAAGGGATTGAGTGCCCAGTGGCATGTGGTAGCAATCCACAGATCCAGCAGTTAGTGGCGTTGGTGGCAAGATTGTGTTGGTGGAGTAACTGCACAAAAGAGTTATTCCAGAACTCCTTACGCCTTTCTCGGAGTTGGGGTGAAAGTGAGATCAGATGGTGTTCTTTCGTGGTGGTAGGTTGAACGGTAGTCAGCAATGTCTTATGAGCGGGTGTGCTCTCCTCCATGATCCAGAAGGTAACCACGAGGAGAAGGCAAAAGAGAAGGGAAATGAAAAGTGCTATTGTCTTAAAGCTGTGCATTCGGCCAGTCTTTGGGTTGTTGAAGTGGATCTTCGGACGTCCGGTTGCTTCCATCATCTTCGTGTCGGGCGCTTCCATCACCTTCAAGAGACTCGGTAGCGGGCAGAACCACAGACTTTGTTTTAGTTTCTCTCCTGGTGGCCTTTTAGGTGACTAGGCTACCGTTCTGAGATTTCCACTTAGCCTGTGGTCTGCTTAGCCGAAGTTCTCTCCTTTCGTCGCAAGTTATACCCTTCTTTGGATGGCACAGTGGGATCGGGATATTCAATCAACTCAAGGGTCTCTGTATCCGGGCAGCGGCTCAGGGATGGTCGGTCTTTGTCCAGTAGTTCCTCTTGGGCGGTGATGTTGTCCGTGGTTGTCAGGGTCGGTGATACCTTCTTGCAGTGGTGTGCATGCAGCCAATTGCGTTTCCCCTCCACTCGAAGAGCTGTTCGGGTGGTGATCAGGACTTGCAGGGGGCCCGTCCACCGGGGCTCCAGACTCTTGGTGCGCTGGAAGTTACGCACTAAGACGAAGTCACCGGGTTGGATGTCGTGTCCCGGGCCCCTGGAAACATCGGGAATGGCGTGCAGCACCTGCTGGTGGATAACAGACAACGTCTTAGTTAGGTTATACAAATAGTCAGACATGAGGACGTCCGGGACGTCGTGGATGGATGATGGTTTTGGTGCAGTCCAAAGGTTCATGGGCCGCCCGAAGACGACCTCGTAGGGGGTTAAGTGGTGTTTGGTGGGGGTGGAACGCATTGATAGCAATGCTAGTGGGAGAGCGTCTGGCCATCTTAGTCCTGTGGTGGCGACTATTTTTGCTATCTTAAGCTTCAATGTGGCATTGTGTCGCTCAACCAGGCCTGCAGATTGGGGATGGAAGACCGCATGGAACTTCTGTTTTACACCCAACCCTTTTAAGATGAGTTGGATAACTTCGGCTACGAAGTGGGGGCCATTGTCGCTCCACAAAATTCGACAAAGGCCGTATCGGGGGAAGAACTCCTTCAGTAGTACTTTTGCGGTAGTCATAGCGGTGTTGTCGTGGGTTGGGTAGGCTTCCACCCACTTGCTGAAGGCACACACAACGACAAGCACATACTTTAAACCTTGGCACCTTTCTAGCTGGACGTAGTCCATTTGTAGGACTTCAAAGGGGTGATTGGGGACCCCAAACCCTCCCCGGGGTACAGCAGTTCCTTTCCCAGGGTTGTGTTGGAGGCATACTAGGCATTGTTGGACCAGACGTTTGGCTGAGTCTGGTATTCTGTCGTTGTGCCAGACTTTGGAGATGAGTTCGATCATGGGGGCAGACCCTATGTGTGCGGGGGAGTGTGCCATGGTCAGCATGGGGATCAAGTATGAGTCGGGTAGCAGCCATTTGTTCGAGTCTTTAGTTCGCCAACAACCGTCATCGTCCTTCAATCCTACCCGGGCCCATTCAGTTAATTCGTGTGGTGTGCTGGCTAGTTGGATATCCCTAATCGTTTCCCTAGCATCCTTCCATTTCTCAGTTTGTGACCTGGTCACGTACATGCGGGTCGTGGACCTATTCTCGGCTGTGGTTCGGGCAGTAATGTCAGCTAGTGCATTTCCCTGTCCTATAATGTCTGTCACCTTCTTGTGTGCCTGGCATTTGATCACAGCTAACCGTGTGGGGAGGAGGACTGCTTCGGTCAGGGCAGAGACTAGGTCTCCATGCAGGATGGGTGTGCCATGAGAAGTCAAGAATCCCCTCTCTTTCCATAAGAGCCCGAAGTGGTGAACTACCCCAAAGGCATACTGACTGTCTGTGTAAATGTTTGCGGTTGTCCCTGCTGCCAGGATGCAGGCTCGTGTGAGGGCAATTAGTTCAGCCGCCTGTGCGGATCGCTGTGTGATGCGGGCTGTCTCAACAACTGTTCGGGCTGTGGTGACTGCATAGGCAGCTGAGGTGGTGCCATCAGGGAGCTTGATGCATGAGCCATCCACCCACAGTTCTCCGTCAGGGTCCGGGAAGGCAGTATCCCGGAGGTCAACCCTACTCTTGGTTTGCTCGTCGGTGAGGGTCACGCAGTCATGTATAGGGGATGCATTGGGGTCAGCGTCAGGGAGAGGTAGTAGAGTAGCTGGATTCAGAGTGGTGCATCGTTTCAATGTGATATGGGGTGCAAGCAGAGTCAGTTCATACCCAGTCAGTCGTGCGCTAGTCAGGTGTTGAGTCTTGGTTTGGTTCAGGAGGGTATCAACAGCATGGGGTACCAATACTGTGAGGGGGTTCGAGAGCACGATCCCCTCACTTTGTCGGATAGAGACAGCAGCGGCGGCTACTGCTCGAAGGCAGGCGGGCAAGGCTCTGGCTACGGGGTCGAGAGTGGCAGAGAAGTAGGCACAAGGGCGTTGCTTAGGGCCTATGGACTGGGTTAGGACAGACAACGCACATCCCTCCCTTTCGTGGGTGTAGAGGGAGAAAGGTTTAGTGTAGTCTGGGGTTCCTAGGACTGGGGCCGAGCAGAGGGCGTCTCGTAATTCTTTGAAGGAGGATTGGCATTCGGGTGTCCAGGGGAGGGGGAAGGGGACATCCTTAGCCAGCAGGGAAAGCAGAGGCTTTATGGTGAGACTGAAGTTTGGCAACCACTGTCGACAAAAGGAGGTGAGGCCCACTAGGGATCGTACTTGCTTCTGAGTTTTGGGAACAGGGGTTTCTAGGATGGTTTGAATTCGGTCAGGGGTAAGTTTCCTCCCGTCTTTGGATAGTAGGTGGCCTAGATAAGTTACCTGGGGCTGGCAGAATTGCAATTTCTTTCTGGAGACCTTGTGACCGTTCTCCGCAAGGAAGCGGAGGAGGTGAATGGTGGCTGTGACGGCAAGAGGAGTGGTGTCGGCCGCCAAAAGAATGTCATCGACGTACTGTATCAATACCACTCCATCGGGTAGTTGGACTGCATCCAGTTGCCTCTTGAGGGCTTGGCTGTAAATACTGGGACTCTCAGTGTAGCCTTGGGGTGCCCTGCAGAATCTGTACGAACGGGCTTTTAAAGTGAAGCCGAACAGGTAGCGGCTGTCTGGGTGGATGGGGATGGAAAAGAATGCGTTCTTGAGGTCAATAACAGTAAAGATGGTGGCGGTGGATGGAATCAGGGTGAGGATGGTGGTGATGTCTGAGACTACGGGGTACTGGGGTATGACTACTTTGTTAACCTCTCGCAAATCAACAATGAAACGGTAGGCTTTCTCATCCCCCTCGCCTTGCTTCTTTACAATGGGTAGGATAGGGCTGTTGCAAACATTACTCACTACTTCTTCTACCACTCCTGCCTCGACCAGGGACTCGATGATTTCCACCAATGCCCTCTCGCCTTCGGGTGATATCCGATACTGTGGAAGCTTTGGGAGCACTGCGTCCGGTCGGACGGTTATGTGTACCGGGTCGATCACCATGCGCCCTACATCTGAGTCGGTTTTAGCCCATAGATGTGAAGGTAATGTGTCGAGTAGGGACATATCAGCATCGGTTATAGAGAGCATACGCCGTGTGTGACAGGGTCTGGACAGATCTGGGTTATCGTGTAGGATGACTCGAACTCCGTTTGGGGAGCATCTGATAGTGGCTCGAAAATGTTTTAGCAAATCAAGTCCCATAATAGCATCGGGGGTGTTGGAGGAGAGCAGAAAGGTCGTGTCAGTGGTGTTATCTTCTAAGTCAAAGGGGATTGGTGCTGATAAGGGGTTAGTGGAGGGCGTTCCGTCAAAGCCTATTGAGGTTACGTGTGAGCCAGACAAGGGTGCCCTAGGAATCAGTCGTTTAGATAACGCACTACGTGTCGCCCCAGTATCTACCAGGAATGGAGATTTTGTGCCCAAGACCTTAGCGGTGACGTAAGGACCTTGCTGGTCAACACGGAGTTCGACTGGATCCCTCCCTTGCCCCTGGCGGTCCTATGCGAAGTCATGAGTGCTCTCATAGTCGGACTGTTGACACTGGTTTTGGCGGGGGCGATCAAAGGTGTTTGGTCTGCCTGGCCTATCGTTGATGGTGTTGTTCGTGTGCCCTCGTCCCTGTCCTCTATTTCTGGGGTCATATGCTGTGTCTCTGGGGTCCCTATTCTTGTTTATTTCCAGAAGGACCGGGCACTGGGATTTCCAGTGTCCGAACCCTCTACAGAACGCACATTGATTTCCATCTAGGTCTCTCCGTCCGTTGTAGGGTGTAGGTGTATGGTCTCTAGGGGGTAGCTTTCTGGGGGCGGTTGGTTGGTAATTCTCTTTTGGGGGTTCCCTTCCTATGGTCACCCCTTGCAACTGTGCTATCATCACCCTCTCCTTTAATTCCTTTTTCTTCTTCTCTGACGCCCTATCGTTCTCGTTCTTCTGATTTTCGTAGTATTGGGCCATCTGGAGAATTGCTGCGGGTTTGGAGGCTGCCCAACTACTCTCGCTGGTCTGTAGCTTCTGGGAGACTTCTTGAGACAGACCCTTTACATAATTCTGGACAAAGAGGTGGTGTCCGGTTGCGGTGGTCATGTCTTGGCCACTGTAATCGGAAAACACAGTCTCGAATCGGGAGAAGTATTCAGACACATCCTCCTGGGGTTTCTGGCGGCAAGCCGTCACTATCGACCAGTCTACCTTTCTTTCTGGGATTAGAGTCTTCAGCTTTTGTACAATCTTGTCTGGGAGCTCTAAGATGGCTTTCGGGGGTTTCTGTCCAGGTTCTCGCTGCTTGTCTATGGTATCGAGTTGTACCCAGGTATATCCGAACGGCTCGGCGTGGTCAACTTTCCGGATTTGTTTCCACACATCAGCCGGCAGGCATAGCCCAAAGAACAAGTCGATATCTGCCAACGTCATTATCGTTGAGCCTAAGGCTGTACCCAATTCAGTGTAGAAGGCGGTCGGGTTCTTTCTCAAGTCGGGTAGAGTCTTTCTAAAGGTCAAAATATCTTGCCGGTCCCACGGCTGGTAGACCCAGTTATGTACAACCCTTCCCTTCGCATCTTGGTGGTTGATGTCGTCGTGTGTTCCCTGACCCCGTGGGGGGACCCAGTAGGGGGCAGCTTCTTTAATGGGCATCATGGCATCGGCCCTTCCTCCCTGGGGCTTAGTTGCTATGGGGGTTTCTGTTTTGGTGGTCTGTCCATGTTCTTTGAGGTGTCGGTAGACCTCGAGTGTACGAGTGAAGAGGTTCGTTACATCGCCCTCTCCTTCTTCCCCAATGTCTACCTTCCTATATAGGGCCGCTAAGCCTTCGGGACCTTTATCGTGGTATCTGTCCTCATATGCATTCAGGGCGTGATAACAGAGCCGTACGACGAAGTGTCGTCTGCGGCTGTCGGCATACGAGCTATACACGTCTGTTATATACTCCTCACTTTCTTTTCGCTCCACCAGCGTCCCTACTATTCTATCGATTCCTGATCTTTCATCCTTAGTTAATCGATTCATTCTGGTGGACTCTTTCTTTCCTATCTCATGGTCGTCTAGCGTTGTAGTCGACGTTGGGTTCGGTACAAGAGGTTCAGCCGGCGCGGAGGCCGTGAGGGCCGAGGCCCTTGTACTGCTTTCGCTCGTGTTCGGGGGTTGTGGGTGTTGTACTATTGATTGGGAGGGTGCATACGGAGGGGGCATGTAAATGATCGGGGGACCTAACAGTAATTCGTCATTCGTTCGCTGCTTGGAGGACAACTCAGGGTAGAGCAAAGAAGGGGTCCTAACAGCGTACTGGCCTGAGGTTTCGGGCTCCTGTCTTAGTTTAGTTTCCCTTCTCTCTTTTATGTCTTCTTCTAACTTTTTAGCGGCAAGGTGAGCTGCCTTTCGTAATTCCTTTTCTGCTTTTACTTCTTCCCTCTTTTTCCGTTGCGTTGCTTCTTTGCGCCACATGCCGATACTGTCAAGCATAGTAGGCGTCGTCTTATTGCTACGCAGAGCTATTTCTAGCGCTTCTATCTTATGGTCGTCGAAGGATCCCATCAGTGGCCACTGACTTTCGGGGTCCTTCTTGGTATATTTATGCCACAGCTTGCTATAAGCTACGGCGACTAGTCCATATTTAGTGAACATGTCCTTATTAGGGGTGCCTTCCAGTGGAGCCGGATGGTTCACCTCTAATAAGCGGTCCGGGCAGAACCAACTACCAATCAGTGGGGAGAAGATAGGCATGACGGGTTTCAACGGGGACAAAAGTCAGCACTACCTATCTTTTCACTGCTTGCAAAGACTAGACAGAATATCTCTATTCTTCGTTATTTGTAAGCAGAGAATACCTCCAAAGAACCAATATCGAACAACTAGTGTTCGGACAATCAATCAATCAATCAATGGGGAGATAAAGATAGGCACGACGGGTTTCAACGGGGACAAAAGTCTGCGTTACCTACCCTTCACTATTTGCAAAGACTAGACAGAATATTCCTATTCTACGTTATTTGCAAACAGAGAATATCTCAAAAGCACTATTCTTCAAAACAATCAATGTTCGGACAATCAATCAATGGGGAGATAAAGATAGGCACGACGGGTTTCAACGGGGACAAAAGTCTGCGTTACCTACCCTTCACCATCTGCAAAGGGAGAGAGAGAGAGTATTTCTACTCCTCCCCGTTTGTAGACAGCGAATATCTCAAAGAGAACAATCAATGAGCACAATCAATGAGCAATACTAGTATTCAAACAATCAATCAATTATTTCGCACTTTTGTCGTATTTCACGACCTTACCCGGACCGCGTGGACAGTTTCTCGTCTTCCGCCTCCAGCGCCCGATCGTCCTCTATTCTCCGTATTTGCCGCGGCACTCCTGATGGTTCCCAGTCAGGACCGTAGATCACTCGAGAGAGGTCTGCTCGGAACCAGTGAAGTTCGGATGATCGGCTGCCAGACGAGGGTCTATTGGGCAGGAGCTCTCCCGATCGTTGCAGTCGTTCACTCTGTCGTCGGGACCTCTCCCACTGGATCCACGTGTCGCTGATGGGCCCCACGTTTGGGACGCCAATTGTTAAATGGTAGCGGCAGTTTCAGTTGATAATCTTTCAAGTATTTGCCCGGCGGTAATCGCCTCTCATACCACTCGATAATTTACCAATAAAAGAGGCAGGCGCCGGAGACTGGAAGGCAGGAAACAAAGTTTTATTCCGTCGGAGCAGAACACATCAGATCAGACAGCAAGGTATCGTCACGAGGTGCTCTAACTGCATCTCTGAGACCTGGTCTCTTATACACTGGTTTATTGCTTTATTACATATAGTACATTCTTGAGATTCCCTTGATGCCTGAAAGAACATCCCCTGAAGCCCCGGCTCAGATCCGATCCCACACATAGATACAGTAGAAGTTCCCACCCTACCCGCAGTGGGAGATGGCTATCGCGCAGCAGGGAATTCCGCTAATTCCCGGGGGTGTGTGCAACTGGCCGGGTCTCAGGGGGTAGGGGCTTTGATCTACTGTAATCCCTTTGATGTGGGGTGTTTCCCTTACAGTAGGGGCAGTAAACTGCATCCGCAGGGCTAGGTGATGGCCTGGGACCAGTTCAGACAATGGGGCGCAGAGGAAGGGGGTTATCAAAGGAGAGGCATGACCATGTATGGGTTGTCGGTTGGAAGTGGTTCCGTAGCAGGGTCGCGCAGAAGGAGAGGGTTTATGGCCTGTATGAGAGAGCGGGGGTGGCCGGCGCGCGGGGGATGCTTGCAGCGCCAGGGGAAAGCGCTGGCGGTCGAGAGTGAGCGGGGAGAGAGTGGGGTGCCTAAAATGGCGGCCGTGCATTCGTTGTGCGTGGCGCTGGGGAGAGGCAAGATGGCGCAGATAATGTTCAGTTTGCACGCTAAATTTCCACAATAGGAGAAAGATTTACCTCCTAACCGAGTTCTCTTAATTCTCGGAACAAGTAGCAGAGATTTAAAGCCTGATCTCAAGTCGCGGCTGGGAGTATGTTGATGGAGTCTCGCAGCTAGATATTGGGGGCCGGGACCCCACAATGCTTTGTGAGTCAGGCAGCAAAGCTTAAACTTAATCCGTTTTCGCACTGGCAACCAATGAAGTTGTTGGAGCAGTGGGAGAGAAGCTGATCTATAAGGGGCATTGGTGACTAGTCGTGCCGCGGTGTTTTGAACCACTTGCAAACGGCTAAGAGCGGATTCATTCGCGGCAACTAAGAGCGCATTACAGTAATCCAACTTATTCAGTACTAGTGCCTGCACTAGTGTCTTACGGAGAGAGTCCGGGAGATAGGGGAGGGCTTTCCTCAAGAGGCTCAAAGTAAAGAATCATGCTCCGGCTGTGAAGGATACATGGTCCTTCATAGACAGAGCCTGGTCAAAGCGCACACCCAAATTTTTTGCTGTTAATTTGGGCGGAGGAGCAGGTCCCAATTCCGATGGCCACCAAGCGGGAGACCACAGGATGGGGGCATCACCGAAGAGGATGATCTCCGTTTTATTTGCATTCAATTGGAGAAAGTTGTTACTCATCCACTGCGAGATCGCCAACATACCTGAGGCAAAAGATGAATGGGCTGTCAGAGAGGACTTATTGAATGGAAAAATAAGTTGGGTATCATCCGCATAAGATACGGGGATGAACCCAAGAGATCTTAAAGAGAAGCAAGGGGGCCACATAGATGTTGAATAATGTGGGGCTCAAACAAGAGCCCTGTGGCACACCCTTGGACAGATTTTCGGTGGTAGAGCGGAAAGGGCCTAAATTAAGTGTTTGTATGCGATTGGAAAGGAAACTGGTAATCCAGTTCAGTGCCATTCCTCCGAGACCAGTCTCCTTAAGCCTTCAAAGCAAGGTCGGATGGTCCACCGTATCGGTAGCAGCGGAGAGATCTAAAAGGACCAGGATGGCAGACTGTCCCTGATCAAGAATAAGTCTGATGTAGTCGGTTACGGCTACCAACGCAGTTTCCGTACTATAGTTTGCGCGGAAGCCTGATTGAGACGGGTCCAAGTATCCGATTGCTTCGATATGGTTGGAGAGATGTCTATTCACATGCTTCTCCAAGACCTTGCTCAGATAGGGCAGAAGAGAGATAGGACGGAGGTTAGAGAGGTCATCCATTGGAAGATTCTTATTTTTCCGCAATGGAATGACCTGGGCTGCTTTCCAAGTGGAGGGGACCAGACCGCTATCAAGGGAGGAGTTAAGAAGGGGACTAACAGAATCTGCGAGTCCATGTGCAAGGGGCGCCGCAGTTCTCGCAGGCATAACATCTAAAGGGGAGCCAGATTTGACATTGCACAGAAGTGTGATGGTTTCATCCCTAGAGAGGGGAGGGAAGGTCGATAATGTTGTAGTGGTGGCATTATGGGGTTTAAAAGTGTCATCAGGCAAGGGTGTGTGACAATTACTGGCGAATTTATCATAGATAGAGTCAATTTTTTGTATAAAAAAAGAGCTAATGTTATTGCAGAGGGACTGGGATAAGTTGTTATCCAATTCACAGGCTTTAGGACATATAAAATCTTGAAAAATTTGGTGAAGAATTTTGGGAGAATTACCTGCCTGTTTTAGTTGTTGGGCTATATGCGATCTACGGGCTTGTTTAATTTCATTATGGTAAAGGGTAAGTGCGGCTCTGTAGTTTGCTTTATCCGTGTCTTGGTGGGTGCGACGCCACCTTCTTTCCAGTTGTTTGCAGCGGCTTTTTGTTGTGCGTAATTCGGGGGTAAACCAGATAGCTAAAGTGTTCCTAGGGGCTTTGGTACACGTCTTTACAGGGGCGATGGAATTAATGGTTGCTAGGACCGAGTTGTTAAAGAGAGTGAGATTTCCTTCGATATTATTAGTCGGGGAATAGCTAGGGGGTATGAAAACCGATGAGAAGGACTCATGGTTAATTTTATACCATTGTCTGTAGGTAAGTTGTGTGTGTGCTGCCGTTATAATGGGCATCTGGGAGCACTGCACTTGAAAATTAATAAGTGCATGGTCCGTCCAGCACATAAGGCGGGGGCACCACAGGTAAGCCGCTCAGTATTGGCGCAGATAATATCAAGGGTGTGGCCTGCCGTGTGTGTGGGCCCATCATTCTTTTTTGTGAGGTGGAGGGTAGAAAGATCAGCAAAGAAAGATGATATTTCGGGAAGCAAAAGATTTTCACTATGTATGTTAAAATCTCCTAATAATAGGAAGTTATTAGAGGCAATGACATGAGGGGCTATTATTTCCATTAGTTGTGTGGAAAAGTTCTTTAAAGGGCCCGGGGGTCGGTACACCAAAGCCCCTCTCCATAGGTCGTGTGGACCGATTACCATCTTGAAGACCAAAATTCCAATTTGGGGGTTGATACGCTGATCAAGCATCGTGATTTGTACAAGCTCCTTATGAATAATTGCAACCCCCCCCTAGTTTTTTGCTGCCGATCAAGCCGCAAAATTCTATACCCTTCTGGGATAGCGATTTAATATCGGGGCAGCTGGAGGGTTTCAACCAGGTCTCAGTCAGGAAACCCATATCAGGAGAGTCAGTATTTAAAATATCCCAGATCTCGCGAGCGTGTTTTGGAAGCGACCTAATATTACCCAGTGGCCCTGAGTGGTCTGAGGGATCGGAATATTGCCAGCAGTATTAGTATCTGGGGGAGCCGAGAGTATAATATCACTCTGTCCAAATGCCGGTGGGTTAAGGGCAGTTAGGGGGGTTTCAACATCGCAGTTGCTTTAAAATTTGCAATGAATACATGAAAAGGGCCCTTCCAGAGGATACAGCCCCCTATTGGGGCAGGTCAGGCGACACTCACCTTGAAGAAGCTTGAGTTCAGACCTACTGTATGCATATATGCATTTCAGATGGTTATGTGTGGAGTTTGCATAGTCCCTGGCGGCTGGCAGCGTCCTGGCGCGGACGGGCGCAGACGGGTTTGCCACCGGCGCGCCCGCTGAGCGCGTCCGCTGCGCGCCTGCGCCATAGCCCTCTAAGTAGCGTGTGGGAAGCAGACACTAGACTGCTCCCCACGTTACCTCCAAGATGGCGGGCGGGCAGCCAGGAGACGTGAGTACAGCGATTGAGATGTCTCGGGGAGGGGGAGCAAGGAAAACAGTAAGTATGCCTTGAAATTATACCTTAAAAGTGAGCTCAGTAAAATGTTTAAAAACACGAAGAATAGCAGTGAAAGCCCACGCTAAAAACGGCAGTAAAATACAATGTGCAACGGCAGTAAAGTACAAGTGGAAGTGGCAGTCCCCACTGTATAGTTATAGTTAGGTCAGAGTTTTGAAAGGAAGTACATTTGTTTCTTTAAATAGGTTTGGCACTGTTCGATGAATTTGCAAGCAACTTAAAAAAAAAAAGTTTATCCACCTGCACTCCTTCACGGAACGATTTACACTGATCCTTCAAGCGGCGGCTAAAAGATGTGGGGGTCCTGAATAACATCAAATTTATCATAGATTTAGAACTTTACTCAGAAAGCGAGCTTTTTTGGATTTGGTGCAAATCCATTCAGCTCTTTATTAGAAATTAACGTAAAAAGGGAATCGGATTGGGCATGAAGGGGTTAAATAGTTGGGTATATCAGAAGGGTTGGTTCCAAGGGAGTCCCGCAATACCAAGGATTTAAAATATGGCGTTCTGATTGGTCGACCGAGATTTTTCTCCCATTGGCCGTTCTCAGTAGTGTGTGATCTGGTTGCCTGGCTGCAACTGTGAGGAAATTGTTGCCCCATCATTACAGGACTCGTGAACTCAGTTCCTGTCTTCTGAAAATGTTATTCAAAAAAGGTATAAGGGGACACAATAGGTACACCCTGATCTCCAGGCACTTGTGTGGGGTGGGCAGAGGAACACCGAGAGGTTAAAAAAAAAAATCGTACCATGGATACTGTGGTACTTCTGCAGGACCCAGCACTACCCTCAGCTGAGGTACTATGGTACTCTAGCAAGAGCCGCTACACAAGCTTCCACTCTAGAGTACCATGGTACCATGCAACCTTCCATGGGGGAACTTACACATTGGGTGGAAGCGAGCGTGCAAAATGCTATGTGCAGCGGGGGCATTGGCTATAAGTTGCCCAGGGGGTTGTATATGTGCTCAAGCTGAGCAAACAATTGAAGAAAGTCACAAAAAAAACAAAGGCTATGTTCATGTTATAGTTAAGTATGGAAATAAGATCTTAGCTTGTGTTAAAAACCCCAGATGTTCACTGAAAAAAACAAGGATAAAGTGACATTATATTTAGGTCGTAAAATGAGATCACAAATAACCTTTAATACCAGAAAACACATAAATTCATAATTTATAGTTTACTGAGCTACTTGAATCTCCACCATGAACTGTTTATGAACTCTTATTCTTGTCCCTTTTTTAATTTTAACATTTCATGAATAATATGTGAGATCTAAACCAGGGGATGGCTTTATGTTCAGTATGTGGACAAAGGTTATGTCCGTTATCAATTCATAATCTCATTTTTTTCCTTATACTTTATCATTGGGAGGCTACACAGATGGAGTTCTTCCTCTGATAAAGTATGGAGATAATTTTAAGAAATGACTTAATTTTATAATAAATATGTTTATTGTAAATATCAATGGAAATTAATTTTATATATTTATTCTAAATGTAGAACAAATTAAAAAATTCTTATTTATATTTTTACATAGTTAAAATAATGTCATTTAATTTACCATTATTTCCTTTGGGGTTTTATTTTTTAAGTCCCAAACTCTAATATTTTCTGTGGGAAGGTGTTGCAGTACGCTTTTTCAGGGGTCAATCAAACATCTACATGTTTTAGTAACTTTACACTTGGATATTATTACTAGCCAAAAAGAGTAAAGTTACCCAAAAGTGTAAGAGTAAATTACACGTACATATTACTCACAAGTGTAAGTCACCTTTGTGAATGGCCAAATATTCTGTTCCAGTTTACCTTGAACTGCAGCATGTATAAGTGCTTTTGTTCCAGTCTGTTTGCACTCGCAAACTGGCCTTTATCTTTGACCCTGGTTCAGTCTTTCTTCAACCGTAGCATAGACATTATATTGTTCAAATTTGATTTTCTTCATCTGCAGCATGTGTATTTATTTGCTTAATTTCCTCTTTTCTGTTCCAATCTACCTGCACATGTAGTATGCACATGCACCCTTTCATCCTTTCTGTCCCAATCGTGCTGCGCATGCAGAATGCACATGAGCACTTTCCTCCTTTCTTCCCAATCTTCCTTCGCATGCAGAATGTAAATGCACACTTTCCTCCTTTCCGGCCTAATCTCCTTTGCATGCAGAATGCACATGCACACTTTTCTCCTTTTAGTGGCAGTCTACCTACACATGCAGAATGCACATGCACGCTTTCCTCCTTTCTGCCCCACACTTGCTTCACATGAAGAATGCACATGCACTCATTCCTCCTTTCTATCCCAATCTTTCTTCACATGCAGAATGCACATGCTCAGATTCCTTCTTTCTGTTCCAGTCTTCCTTTACATGCAGAATGCACATACACTCTTTCCTCCTTCCTGTCCCAGTACTCCTTCGCATGCAGAAGGCACATGCATGCTTTCCTCCTTTGTGGTCCAGACTTTCTTCACAAGAAGAATGCACATGCATGATTTCCTCCTTTGTGGTCCAGACTTTCTTCACAAGAAGAATGCACATGCATGATTTCCTCCTTTGTGGTCCAGACTTCCCTCACATGAAGAATGCACATGCACGCTTTCCTCCTTCCTGTCCCAGTATTCCTTCGCATGCAGAAGGCACATGCACGCTTTCCTCCTTTGTGGTCTAGACTTCCTTCACATGAAGAATGCACATGCATGCTTTCCTCCTTTGTGGTCCAGACTTCCTTCACATGAAGAATGCACATGCATGCTTTCCTCCTTTGTGGTCCAGACTTCCTTCACATGCAGAATGCACATGCACGCTTTCCTCTTTTCTGTTCTAATATGTATTCCGACTGCCTCAAGATGTAGCATGTGCATACGTTATATTTTCTGTTCCAATCTGTCCTCACCTGTAGCATGAACCTTCTCTTTGTTTCTGTTTGAACCCAGCTTCCCCTGCAGCAGGTGTACCCACATTTGTCTATGTTCTACCAATCTGACTTTGCTGCAGGAAGTGCATGCGGGCTTGTTCTCTCTGTTCAAAGTTGCCTTCGCCATGCAGCACGTGCATGCTGATTGTCTGAGTTATTGTCACTCTTTGTCTTTACATGCACGAGGCAGCGTGCAGCGGTTCCAACATGCACGCAGCGCAGGTCCGTGTACGCCCAATGCCTTCCCTTCTATAATCTGTCATCACCTGCAGCGCGTGCGCGCCGAATCTCTCCACTTCTCTTCCATGCTGCCCTCTCCCGCAGCGGGGAGGGCGTCGGGGAGAGTCGCCTCTAGCAGCATATACAGTTGCTGAAAATATAGGCTTGGAAAAACATGCCAGAGTAGTTCTTTCATTGTAATTGGACGACCTCTTAATGCATAGATTCGCGTTTCAGTCTGAGTGGAAGGACTCAATAGGAGAGTGCCGCGTGCCAGTGAAGGTTCCTTCCCGCTCTTCCCGGCTCATATAACATGAAGGAGCGATGCATGGAAGGTATATTTGCACAATAAAGTGTACCCATCGGCAACCGATCAGGGCCTCCTGGTTTGCGAACGGTTCGGTTGGCATTCATGCACTTTTAAAATGAATGAAGCAGTGGGCAGCGGAGCAGGAAGGAAATCCGAGGCCGTGGGCACCCTTGGCGAGAAAAAGCACGATATATTCATATTGCTAATTTTGACTTTTTCTGCGGAATGCTTCACAAACCTTTATCTCAGCCGCCTAAAGATGCAGCCGAAGAAAATCAACTCGCGAGCTGAAGCCGGGCACCTGGCAGCAGTGGGCAGGCTGCCTTCTCGAAAGATGGTAAAAAGGCGTTTTTGGCAGAGCAGAGTAGAAATGTTACTTCTTTATTTGACAGTTACAAGAAAAGGACTGTACCTCGTTTGGGATGTTTTGGAATGCTGTCCTGCTCGAAACATCTGCACAGTGGGCCTGAAAACAAGCGCCTGTTCCTTACTGGAAACCTCTGCCCCGTCCTTTGCCAGAATTGTGAGTTTTAGCTGCTGAGACGCGGAATTCTTTCGAATGAAAAGGCCTGTTACTTGGCAAAGTGTGTCCCTTTCTGCTGTGTGCAGCAGGGAAGTTGAGGGGCGCTGGGGGGCCCTGTTGATCTGCCCACAGGGTTCCCCCCCTCCTATTGTGTGGTTAGGAAAGAGAGCCTTCTGGAAGGCTCATGGGCACCGCACAAGTTGTGCCCCTCTCGCTCTCACAGTGTAAGGGGGGAGAAAGGCCATGTGAGGGGTGCTGGGTGGCTCTGTTGAATGCTCCCTGAGGTGAGGCCTTCTCGCCCAGAGCAGTGTGCTCATCAACAATGAAGGGCTGCTGGATGGCTCCGTCCATTAAAGCCTCAGGTGAGACCTTCTCACCCAGTTATGTAATGCGATGTTATGCAGAATTGTAGACTGTCGCGTAAAGGAACTTAAGGGGCCCCCCTGCAAAGTAAATGGAAAGGCCCCCCTCCTCCTGGCCCACCACCTACCGCTTTTGCTGAGGGGGCGTCCCCGGAGCACGGGCCACCCACGTGGCAGAGGCTGCGAGGGCTAATGTACGCCACTGATACTAGAGAGCACTAGCACCCAGGATGGTAGCATGGCACTGAGCAGGCGTGAGTCCAGGCACACCTAGGGCCTAGTGGGAGTACTCCAAACGCTAGGTCTTCAGCTTCTTGTGGAATTCAAGAAGTGAGGAAGAGGTTCTTGGGTGTTCCCTCCTCTAGGAGTGATGTAGTAGATAGCTGAACCATCAGATCTGGTTTTCCATATGTGTGAAAAATGTGCAAGTAGGAGTCCAGATGAGCGGAGGTGGCCGGAAGCTTTAAGAAAGCAGATGCTATTCTTGAGGTATGCTGGGCCAGTGTTATGTATTGCCTTGAAAGTGTGGGAGAGGACACTGAAGTGTACTCGTTTGTGTGTGGGGAGCCAGTGGAGCTCCTTCAGGTGTGGTGTGATGTGAGTGCGGTGTGGGAGGTTGAGTGTGTGAATGGAGAGCCACTGGACCTCCTTCAGGTGTGGTGTGATGTGAGTGCGGTGTGGGAGGTGGAGAGAGTGAATGGGCAGCCAGTGGAGCTCCTTCAGGTGTGGTGTGATGTGAGTGCGGCGTGGGAGGTTGAGAGTGTGAATGGAGAGCCACTGGACCTCCTTCAGGTGTGGTGTGATGTGAGTGCGGTGTGGGAGGTGGAGAGAGTGAATGGGCAGCCAGTGGAGCTCCTTCAGGTGTGGTGTGATGTGAGTGCAGCGTGGGAGGTTGAGAGTGATTCTGTCCGCCAATTTCGATCTGCAGCCTACTGGTGAGCTTTTTTTGTCCCGGCATAGAGGATGTTCCCATAGTCCAGGATGTTTGTGACTAGGGTGACTAGAGTGTGTGTGACAGTTTTCGGGACGCTGATTGGGAGCCATTTGAAAACCTGTCTCAGCATCTTCAGGGTATGAAAGCATGTGGTGGTAACTGCACTAACCTGGGCAGTCTTGTTGAAGTTGTTGTCGATGATGATTCCTAGGTTCTTGGCGTGGGTAGTGTCCCACAGTGATATACTCTTCCTGAAGATCACAATTTCGGTCTTATTAGTGTTCAGATTTATCAGTTGATCTTCATCCAGTGGGTGATTTCAGTCATGTAGGCACTGAACTTGATCTGGGTACTGGAAGTCTTGTCTGTGAGGAAGAGAATGAGTTGTGTGTCATCGGTGTAGGGGAGGATGTTGATATCGTGTGAGCAGATGATGCTGGATAAAGGGACCATGCAAGCATTGAAGAAGGTCCGGCTCAGGAAGAATCCTTGCGTAATTCCGCAGATGAGGGTGCGGGCATTCGAGGTGTACGGTGTCAGGAAGTCTGATTGGGTCATTCCAGGCAGGAAGGAAGAGATCCATTGGAGTGTGTGTCCTTGGATTCCAATGTCGTGTAGGCTTTGGATAAGAATGGGGTGGGAGACTATGGCAATGCTGCGGAGAGTTCCAAGAGGATGGGGGCCACTGTGTCGCCTCTGTCCAGAGACATGCAGATGTCATCCGTGGCAGCAATGAGGGCAGTGTCCCTGCTGTGGTTGTGTCTGAAACTAGACTGGGGGTGTGGAGTAATTGGTGGTTATTTAGATATTCGGTGAGGTGTCTGTTGTACTATGAGCACACCCTGTGTGCTTATAAACAAGTAAAGGATGCTAGGTGGCTCTGTCAATTACTGCCCCAGGTGAGACCTTCTCGCCCAGTGCTCCCATAAACAAGCAAGGGGTGATAGGTAGCTAAGTTGGTTACTACTTCCGTTGACACCTTCTCGCCCAGTGAGGCCATGTACAAGCAGGGGGTGCAGGGTGGCTCTGTTGGGTACTACCCAAGGTGTGCTCCTCTCTGCCTGTCTGCTCATAGAGGGGATAAGGTGCTGGGAAATTCTGTTGATTGCTTCTCAAGGTGTAGCCTTCTTGCCTTGCTTGGTCGCCAAAGGGTACGGGATGTTGGGTGGCTCTGCTGGTTACTGCCTCAGGTAAGACCTTGTAGTCCAGTGTGTTCATAACACATTTAAGGGGTCTGTGTGGCTCTGTTGGTTACTGCTTCAAGTCAGACCTTCTCACCCAGTGTGCTCATTAACAAGGGGTGCTGAGTAACTCTGCTGGTTGCTCCCTGAGGAGAAACCTTCTCACTCAGTGTGCTCATAAACAAGCAATGGGTGTTGGGTGGGTGGCTCTGTTGGTTTCTTAATAAGGTGAGACTTTCTTGACCAGTGTGCTCATAAACAAGGAAGGGGTGTTCAGTGGCTCTGTCAGTGCTCCCTCAGGAGAGACCTTCTTGCTCAGTGTGCTCATATAGAAGGAAGGGGTGCTGGGTGGGTGGCTCTGTCGGTTACTGTCTCAGGTGAGGATGTCTCGCCCAGCATGTTCATCAACAAGAAAAGGGTGTTCAGTGGCTCTGTTGGTTGCTACTTCAGGTGAGACCTTCTCCCTCAATGTGCTCATAAACAAGTAAGGGGTGCTGTGTGGCTATGTTGGTTATTCCCTCAGGTGAGACCATCTTGCCCAGCGTACTCATAAACAAGGGGTGCTTGTTGCCTCTTTATTGTTCCTGTCTTTGCTCAGAAATACAGAAGGGACAATGGGGACTCTGTTGGTAACTATCCAAGGAGTGTCCCTTTCGCCCTACTTGCTTAGAAAGAGTGAAGGTTGCTGAGTGGCTCTACAGCTCTATCAGGTATTGCCCCAGCTGTTCCCATATCATCTTGGAAGGTGTGCAAATGATGATGGTTGTTGGTTGTTGATTACTGGACATGTCTCCCTCTCATCTGAGGAAACCTAATCTCAATTGTAAGGTCTGACCAGCTCAATATCTCATCTGCTGGACAAGGTTTCTCCTGATGACAAAAGCGGCTCTGTTCAAACAGCAATGTTGACTCTCGCCCTGGTGCCGATGTCTCGGATAGGCCAATGGGAAGCACACTTTGAGATGTTACTAATTCAATTCAATCAACCAGCTTTGTATCCTATTGGGCAGGTCACTGATCTCTAAATGGGTACATGCCTCTTGTTACTCTGGTTCACAGGACTGTGCTGTTCTTCGTCACAAAGGCTCCCCGCTATACCCCCTGAAGCTACGCACCATGTTATCCTCTACCTCATAAGTTTCTCCTGTGTTTTGTATAACTCTCTCCTTTGTATGCTTTACCGCCCCCACAAAACACCCCTCAGCCGCCATGCTTTGTGTTCCCCTCCCCCTCGTTCTTTCCTCCTTCAAACCCCTTCACCCTCCATGTTGCTCTGTCCGTTGCGTGCTGCTCCCCCCAGAAACCATACAGTCCCTGTGCTCTGTGCAGGGCCTGTCTGGCCTATAGGGCAATCAGACAGTTCCTGATGGGCTGGTCTCACAGATCAGTGTGTGTGCAGGTTTTTGGGCCTGTTTTATGGCCAGGTGGGTTGCTATTTATTTTTGATTTCTATGATATTAAAACTAACATTGCCTGCAGCAAACACAAATGCATGCAGTCTCCCAAACTTTTCAAAATACTCATACAGCATCTTTACAAATTCAAAACTGGACTGGTATGCAAAAGTGGGCCACTTTTTAGCTATCTTGTTCGCTAACGTGGGCCACTTTTATTTCGGTGCCCTCTGTGTAGCTCTCTCCCTTGTGTGAGTCTCCCACCTCTTACTCCGTGTTGCTCTGTTCATCATGTGCTTCCCCGCTTGCATCAAAAAAACCCTCTCTGTGTTCTCCTCTCCCTTGTGTGCTCCCCTGCTCTCTGTGTGGCTCGCTCCCTCCTGTTAACCGCCCTCACCTGTACGGCTTTCTTCCTTGCGTGCATCTCACCCCTGGAAAACACTCTCGCCCTGATACTCTGTGCATGCTCTGTCCCTCATGTGCTTCCCCAAACCCCTCAAAGACCCTCATGCGATCTGTGTTGCTCGCTCCATCATGCGCTTCTCCCCAAAACCACCCCTACGCTTCATGTTGCTCTCTTGAATTCCCCAATGCAACTCCCTCACACATTCCGCAAACAGCATTGACAAAGCTAAAAGGTCCAAAAGGTTAGACCTATTGGTTTTGCCAATGCTTGTTGAGGACGAGGGTAAGATATCCAACCTAGAAAATGAAGGCATAGTACGCCATCCAGAGGGATTCCCTGAGGGCCTGATGTATTCGAGCGTCTCCATGCATCACTTCTTTCTCTTGTTACAGGTGCTCATACAGCAGCAGAAAACCAGACCTCCTGAGCCTGCCAGGCCAGGCACAGAGGGATTTTCTGCATTGGCTGGAATAAGGATGTCGATTAGGGATGTACAATGTTTTTTATACTGGTGGGGTGATGCAAAGTTCCTTATTTTTGCCCTTTGTAAAGCTTGCATTGTCCTTGTTTCCCTTGCCTTTGCAAAGTTTTTGTTTGCATTTTGAAATAACTGTCATTTTATTGCGAAATAATGTCCCCCTCAGCCAAACTTCCGTACCCCTTTTCCCCTCTTTTTTGAAAGAAAAATAGCCGCCAGTTCCAGCCTCCGTCCCTCGTTGCTAGTGCCAAAGTGAGGCGGCCAATCACGCTGGTCTGCTCTTTCACAGTCCGAGTCTGCGCCATGTCTTCGGCAGATGTGTCAAGCGCGTGAGCAGGTGAGAACGTGCCGGGCTCGTAACTTGGCTCCTGGCCTGACAGCTAGGGCTGGCTCGTGCAAACACACTCTTCGTCTCATGAGCTGTGAAGGCCCAGGCGCGGCGCTCTCTCCCCTCCGCTGCCCTTCAGGCAGCTTGGCACAGCTCTGCCTTTGAGAGATGGGCGCCAGCTATAAAGGCATATATACCCCTTGGAAGGGCTGAAGCCCACACGCTGCATGATAAATACTACACGTCAACTCTGAGACCAACACACACCAAGGAAGGGTCGATAATAACACTCTGGGCGCCAGTGGGGTTCACCTCCACACCTGTGCTTTCTCTAGAGACCCCTATGCTCGCACTTTTGAAAACTGCCACATGCCAAGCTGCAGGTACCAAAGGCTGCAGGAACGCAGGAGCTCTCCTGCATCACCAGCCCGGACATGAGGGGCAGGCACTCTGAGGCACAGTAACCCAAGACTCAGGGGCGTCAATAAAAGTGAGCAGCAGGGGGTGTCACTGCAGCACAGATGTGGGCTCCATTCAAAGTCACAGCTGGACAGGACTCGGGCCCTTTACAGGACAGCTCCCTGCATGGTTGACCAGCTGCCGAGGCTTTTATCTCGGGGGCAGATCCAGGCTAAACCTTAATCACATAAACAGTATAAAGGGAAAGGAGGCTGGTAAGCCAACCTTGATTGGTTCCCAAAGTCAGGTGACCTCCGAACATCATCAGAACAATCCTTTACAGAGGGATGTGAAGTTCCTGAGACAGATTGCTACACATTAGTGCCCCAGCTGCTGCCCCTAGGCTCGTAGTATATAAGCAGCACAAGGACCGACCCATACACTGAGAGGGGAACCCGGGTCAACTTAGTAAAGTATTAATTGGTTCATGAATGGCCAATCATGTAGGTGTTGGAAAAAGATGAAACACCATTCTGCCACAATCAAATGACTCATCATGACCCCATATGAACTTTGAGCTCATTACATCACAGGAAGTGACATCACACAACTTTTCACGTGGCTCAGTCGGAGAAGGTAAATAGGGTTTAGAGTGCTTAGTGGAAAAGTAAACAAGTAGCAAGAGTCTTGCTGGATGTGACTGACGAGGTGGGATAGGATGCACACTGAGCTTAGGTTTTGTAGAAACAGAGAGGGTGATAAGTGAGTTATAGTTAGCTCAGGTAACTATAAATGCTGAATTTCTATTGTTTTGTCGGCGTGTAAAATCTGAGCCTAACTATTACGACCCTGTATCCATCGTTTTTTTCAGTGAATGTTTAAGGTTTTTAAACTCTATTTCCTAACTACAAATCCCTGCAACCTTTGTTGTTCAGTTAATATATATATATATATATATAAACCAACAAATGCCCGAAAGCTTCAGAAGCGCACACAGCAGCAGATGAACACCAAACGGTTTTTATTTTCAAAGCAGGAAACTCGCATCCTCATTTCTGGGTAATTGTTCCTTGACCTGACGCGTTTCAAGTATGATTCTCTTTCTCAAAGGTCACTTGTAAGTATGCGTGTTGCGCAGGGAGTTTCGAATCAAACTGATTGCTCAGTTAAATACCGCCCATTGGTGGGCCGTGCTTAGTGCTCACGATGGGGACACTAAAACTCGCAGGTGCATTAGGGGCCCACTAAGGGTTTCAGATATGTTTTTAATTGGTATGATGGTATCGCCGGACCTACTAAAGGGAACGAGTTGGTTTGGGACATGACTACAGATCCCAGGAATCATCGTGAGCACTAAGCACCCTCCACCAATGGGCGGTATTTAACTGAGCAATTAGTTTGATTCGAAACTCCCTGCGGGGACCCGTGAGGTAGTGGCGCAGGCACCGGCGGAGCGCACCGGTAATCAAATCCACAAAGTCCACAACATATGTGCGCTCACAGTAACAACGGACTCCGTAACCATAAAGTATCCACAAGGTGTTTATTTCACCACAGCGAGTTTCGGCTTATAGCGAAGCCTTGATCACGTGAAATGTGCACAAGTTACCAGGCAACAAATAAAGCATACGTCATGTCATGAACATAAATGAGGGACATAGGTAGGTAAAGTCATATGGCGGCCATCTTATAATGAGCATCGCATTGTAACATTGTCAACAATTCAGACTGATAAAGTTATCAAGTTTGTATGTATTTACATGCATTACGATATGTTGCCTGCTAGCGTTTCGCCTTGTCTGTCAGTGTTTCACTATATTAGACTGCACTGTTGCATACTTCTTATTCCGGGGTACAGTGGATTTCAAGACTTGTGTTTACACACAAGGCTCTTATGTGGGGCAGTCCATTACGATATACGATGCTCATTATAAAATGGCCACCATATGACTTTACCTACCTATGTCCCTCATTTATGTTCATGACATTTCACGTGATCAAGGCTTCGCTGTAAGCCGAAACGCGTTGTGGTGAAATAAACACCTTGTGGATACTCTATGGTTACGGAGTCCGTTGTTACTGAGAGCGCACATATGTTGTGAACTTTGTGGATTTGATTACCGGTGCGCTCCGCCAGTGTGTGCGCCACTATCTCACGGGTCACCGACAGTTGGAATGGAGCAAAGGACTTATGTAATGTGAATCGGGACTGCCAACTGGACCGGCCGCACTTTACCAGCTGCAGTGGAATCAGCGAGTCTATGTGAAGCGACGAGTCGAACTCCATTGAGGTAAGCCTGAAATCGCGGTGTTCGCCTCTTGGGTTGTGGGAGGTGAGCTGCCCTGTGACATCTGGGTGTTCTTTCCTGCTTCTCGGGGAAGCGGCATCGCGAGCGCGGTGGCACCTCTGGGAGACACTATACATCCTGCGCACCCCTTTACTTGGACGGGGTTATTTGCACAGCAAAATCACGCACACAGACTGCAGCATTCACTCGTGAGCTCTGAAGTATTACTTTTGAGCGATTTGTGCATGGCAAGGAGAACCTGATATTAATCAGGGGTTACACGGACTCCGTTACAATTGACAATATCCACATAGGTGCAGTGCACATGGAGGAAGAGGAGGAAAGTAGGGCGGCGGCAAGCGCTATGTTTGCAAGGAAACCAAAATCGGGGAGAACTGTAGAGATTAAGACTGTTCAAACCCAATCGATGGAAGAAAAGCTTCTGAAACTTGAAAAGCTGAAATGAAATGAGACCTCCAAGTGGTGGGAGGGTATTTCACTTCAACATTATGTAGATCAGGGAATGGCACCCAGGGGCTTACGGATCTTTGCTACTCCAACATATGAGACCCCTAACCCTCAGATGCTTGAAGAGTGGTCCCAAAATTCATCTCAAAGTTCCAAAAGGATGTTAGAAATACTTGTGAAGTATGCCTGGATTGACAGAGATGCTCTACTTATACAAATCCAGGATATTATGGAAGACCTTAAAAAGAATATGGACACTGATGTTTTGGATAAGGCATTGACATCAATGAAAGAACGTTTAAAGAAATAAGAGGAGGACATTAAAGCTCGTAAGCAAAGAAATATCAACAGAGACTATGGAAACTACGAAAGCGGCAGAATTTTAACCTTTATTCGCAAATATGACCACCTTTACACGCAACACGATACCCCCGAGACAGTAAATGAAGATAATGAGGAGAATCCTACCTCAGCGGTCTCCACAACTAGTGAGACCGAGTCTTATGTTTCAGTAGACAATGCTCCCAATGAAGAACGTAACATCCGCCCCATTACTTTTTTAGACGAGTATTGGCACATGCGCCGAGGACGAGTAACGACGAGGGACACCCCAGTACCGAAGACACGAGGACAGAGGGGACGAGGACGGGGCAGAGGACGAGGAAACATTGCAACAGACGAAAACAAATCAACCAACGTTGGCAAAAGAGGCAGAGGACGAGGCGGGATGGGAAGCAACAAAACCCGCACCAGGAAGCCATTCTAATGGATCGAGAAATGATCAACAAAACGGTGATTAATCTTTCAAAGAGACTAATGAGTGACATTGAAAAATCAACACTCTGCTTAGGAATATCCTTTTGTCCTACATACCGTTTTAACTAACTTAAAAGATTAGGGGATAATAGAAAATCTAGAACACTTCCCTTGTCGCATCAAGACAATATCAGCATAGGTGACATAGATACGCTGATTACCATGGTCCAATTAGAACAGGACAATGAAGGGACTAGCAATACACAAGCCCTTCAGGCCCTTCAGCCCACAACTGATGCTGCCGCAGGCACTGTTTAGAACCAGATCGACCTTCCTTCCAAACTTACCTCATGGCAATATAGACACCTTTCATGACATTGTAAGCAAGGCTCTCTGCTCTTATAGACATAAGAACAATAAGGAGCGAGACCTAGAGGATTTACAGGTATCACCGGAGGCAGGGGTCAGTGATTTGGTAGGCTGTTTAAGGAAATGAAGCTCAGGTTTGCAAAATCTGAAAGGAATCAAGAAAACATTCAGGCCACCAGCAAAGTGCTGGAATCTAAGGTCAACACTTTAGTTATTTGAGTTGTGGCAGTTGAGACCACCTTGGAGCAGACTAGGGAGGAAGTGAAACACTGCCAATCAGGTATTGTTAAGCTGTCACAAGCCGAAAGGGAACTCAGGGACAAAGTCGAGACATTAGAGAATAATTCCAGAAGAAATAACATACGCCTGTTGAATATCCCGGAAGGATAAGAAGGCCAGAACGTAAAGGGTTTCATAGTCAATCTGTTAAAGGAGTTTACTCCCGAATTGGATGAAAAAGTATTGGATGATGATATACAACGAGTACATAGAGACCCCTTCAGGCTCAATAAGGATAGGCAAAGCCACCGGAGAGTGCTTGTTAACTTTAAATCTTACACCTTAAAGGAGCATATTTTGAATAAGGCTCTAAAATCTGGCAATCTCTCAAAAGATGGTTTTAACTACAAGATCCGTTCAGATATTTCTAAGGCCACGGCCGACAGGCAATGGGTCCTGGGTAAATATATTCAAGATCTGAGGACGGAAGGTGCTACTGTTCAACTGAAATTTCCAGCTCTCTTGCAAATAATGTGGAACAATAAAACACACAACATTAGAGAGCCGTCAGAAGTAGAGTTGCTCCTAGAGCAAGTGAGGACACATAATAAAAAGCAGTAAATAGTATAAATAGTATAAATTACAGAGCCACGATGTATAACTTTTAAGATAACAATCCCCAACTGCGGACCTTAAATAGGGCAATCAATCTTGCCCAATGACGCTAGGGAGGATTTTCCAGGGTAGGGGTAGGGGTGGCAGGGGGGGTTCCAGGAACTTCACTTTATTTGTGTGCACTTTAACCCCTTCGACGCGCATGACGGAGCGGTTCCGTCATGCGCGTCGGTTGCGCTGTGCGCATGGCGGAACCGCTCTGTCATGGCCCCGCCCGCGCACAGAACCTTCAGCACAGCGCGGAAATCCGTGCCGCGCTGAAGGGGTTAAACACGTTTTTGGGTGGGGAGCATTTGGGAAAAAAACAAAAAAATAATAGTCCGATATATAAACTAATGGCAATCAGGGCCAAGGTGAAAGGCAGTATGACGAATCTTTGGCTAGATGAGTAGTCTAAAGTTAGTAACATGGAATATAAACAGGTTAAGATCAAGAGCTAGGCGACAAAAGATTTTTGAGTATCTAAAGTAAAAAAATTGCGATATACTTATACTACAAGAAACTCACCTCATTAAAGAAGAATGGTTCGAAATTATAAAACGGGAGGAATGGGTTGGCGAGAGTGTCTGTACAAATCAATCTTGCAACACCAAAGGAGTAGTAATCATTATAAAAAAGTCAGCGAACTTAACATTACTATGGGAGAGTGTAGACTCAAGGGGTAGATGGGCCATAGCCAACATAAAGTCGTGCGACATTTCCTTATCGGTGGTTGGGTTACTACTGTGCCAATACAGACGACCCAGCGCCCCTTCAATCTCTCTACGATAAATTGTTAACTTTATCTCTTCCAATCATACTAGGTGGAGATTTTAATATTCTATTAGACCCCAGAAAGGATAGGCACCCCCCTGGCAGGGCCTCAAACCTTCCTAAAATGAGGGAATGTCTGAATAGACTTAAAGATGACTTGGGGTTAACTGATATTTGGAGAGTTAAAGGAGACATGATTAATAACTTTACTTTTAGGAACTATAAGTACGGTCACGCATCGAGGATTGATTTTTTTCTAATGGATAAGACTTTGGGCATCAATGTTATAAAGGTGTCCCATACGCCAGCTCATCTCTCAGACCACTCTCTAGTACACCTTGAATTAGTCACAAAGGACATGCAGGGAGAGAAAAGGTGGACTTTAGATCGCACACTTTTATTGGATTATGAAGTAATAGATAAGTTAAGCGATACTACGTTAAACTATTTTATAGATATTATCGGGGGGGGAACTTTCCAAGACTGTAATTTGGGACGCATTTAAACCAGTTCTCAGAGGAGCCTTAATCAGTCTCGCAGCATTTAAGAATAAAGAGAAAAAATGTAAACTAGCACAGCTAGAGGCTGACATACTAGAGAAACAAGGAGGTGGGAGATTGTTCTTGATGAGGACGATCAGAACAAAATAATGGAAGATATATTAAAAAAGAAACAAGAATTAGCGTCTTATCTGGAAGACAGGGTGTGGAAGAGATGCCAGGCTAGTTCCCTATCAAATTATGAATTTGGAGAAAACAGTGGTAAACTTTTAGCGTGGAAGCTAAAAACTGAGTCCAACAGAAACAAGATCCTGGCAGTCTATAAGGCCAATGGGAAGGAAAAGAGGTAGAAGAAAGGGATGATATAGAAGAGGCTTTTGTTGACTTCTTCCAGCTTTTGTACGGCGAAGATCTCTCCCCTCCACCATCTTTGGTAGACACATATTTAAATAAGTCACAACTTTTGAAGTTGGATGTTGACTCCCGTGAATCTTTAAACGCAGCTATTATGGTGGAAGAGGTCCTGCAAGTAATTAAGAGCTTGAAAAGAGGAAAAGCGTCTGGGCCTGACGCAATCCCCAATTAGATACACTCAGTTTTGAAGGAATTGCTGGCCCCTAAGCTAGCAGACCTATTTAATTCAATTTACTTAGAGGGTTCTCAGATCCCCAAAACTTGGAATGAAGCAATTATATGCCTGATTCCTGATTTTAAAACCTGGGACAGACCCTTTAAAATGTAAGTCATATGGGCCCATCTCACTCCTCAATAATCATTATAAAATATTTACCCAGATTCTGGCACAAAGGCTTGGGTCTTTCACCAATAATCTAATCCATCAAGACCAGAAGGGCTTCATGAGGGGGAGACAGCTATGTGATCTGACTCACCAACTTATTGGAGCTATTGATATCGCAGCTCAGGAAAAAGTCCCCTTTGCGGTTTTTACATTCGACGCAGCAAAAGCGATTGACCGCGTAAACTGGTCATATCTGCAGAAGGTTATTCATCATTTTGAACTAGGGGGGAATTTCTCAAGGGTCATCGCAAATATATACTCAGCCCCGGTCGGGAAAATACTCATAAATGGTAGAGTTTCTAAAGGTTTTCAGATCAGAAGAGGCACCAGGCAGGGTTGTTCACTCTCCCAACACCTTTTCAACCTGTACATAGAACCTCTTGCCAATATGATAAGGTCTTATGAAGAAATTATACCTTTTAGTTTTAATGGTTGGGCCTTGAAATTGGCGTTATATGCTGACGATTTAATGATTTATACGAGTAGCCTGAACAAATCTCTTGCTAGCATAAATTGCTTATTATTGGATTTTGGGAGGTTATCCGGCTACCAAATTAATCACCAAAAAACTGAGGTTATGCATTGGAATATAACAGCACCCCTGTCAGAGTCCAAAAATAAAATAAAATATTTAGGGATTGAAGTCCCAAGAAACATTGAAGAAGCTGCTCAAGTCAATCTTGATCTCAAAACCAAAGAAATGAGGAAACTATTAAAATCATGGAGCTGTCTACATTTTACTTTCTTGGGGAGATCAAACATCATCAAAATGGCCATTCTACCAAAGTTCACATTCATATTCAATGCAATCCCTTTGGAGTTTAATTCAGTGAGTATAAGAAAGATACAGAGTGAAATCAATTCCTTTATCTGGGAATCTAAAGGGGTAAGAATAGCCTGGAGAAAGCTTTGCCAAAGCAAAAGTCATGGGGGGGATCGCCAGCCTAGATTTAGCCACGTATTATAAAGCCTTTCATTTTAGAAATATCAGGATTTTATTTCTTGCCCGTGAGTCCTATCCTGCCTACTGGAAAGCGGTAACCGACCATGATCAACGTCTTTATAAGTTCGGCCACCCCAAATATTTTAATAAGATTAGATTGAAGGTATTAAGATCAGCATATAAAACTTGGTCCGAGATAAGGAAAATATGGAAGTTTCCGTATTATAGTCCTCTGGCTCCAATATGGAACTCGCCGGGCACTCCAGACAGTCTGAAAGACGGCCTAGCAAGACCTCTAAAGAAAGCAGGAATAGAGAAGTGGGGAGACCTTCTCGAAAATGGGAATCTTAAACACTGTAACATCCTAGCGGAAGGAACTAACAACGAAATATCAAGATTCAAATACAACAAGATGGCCAGCTGGGCCAGAGGACGAGAGACACTACCGGACCCTTGCAGGAAGCTGGAGGAGGATTTACTGAAAAACCCAACTCGAAAGGAAGATTCGATGTGGTACTGGTACTTGATCGAGGGAGACTAGACCGATTTTGACATACCCGAAGACGTTTGGAAGAAAATCTTTCCGGCTCAAGACTTGCAACATTCTTGGCAAGAACCAAGCACTTTTTTATGGTATATTATTGTTTCTGCACCTTTTAGGAGAAAACCTCTTTTTACTTTGCACAGGTCATACTGGACACCCGAAAAATTGTCAAAGACGAATACACAGGTGATGAAAAAATTTCCTAAATGCAGAGAGTTGAAGGCCAACGACATACACATGTTCTACACATGCACTCAATTTGACGTTTACTGGCACGCAGTTGGTAAGATTGTTGATAAAGTTCTAAATTCTAACGTCAAGGTATCATATTTGGCATTTTAGCCAATGCTGATTCTAGCATTAATTTAAGTAAAAATCAGAACCACTTTTTATTTTTATCTATGTTACTAGCTAGACGTGAGGTGTGTAAAAATTGGATTCTTCCAACACCTCCTGAAGTAGACGATTGGGTTAGGGTAATGAACAAGTTTAGAAAGTTGAATGATCTGAGAGGTAACAGCAAACTCACGAAATATTGGGAACTTTGGGACAGGGCTAGGTGGTAGGATAGGAAGGGAAATCCTATGATTTAAACAATACGATCAAGCAACTTCTTGAGTTTTCCTATGGTGGTCCACTGCTCGATCAAACTTATTGGAATTTGCTGGTTATTATGACATGGCTTAACCTTGCCTCTCTGGGCATTTCTCCGTGCACGATTAAGAGGTGACCGTGTTGACATTATCATAAAGATCGTATAAATGAGGATTAATAAATAATAAAAAAATAAAAGAACAATAAGAATAATGGGGTTAACAACAATCTTACTTACCAACAAAGACCAACATTAAAATCTCTCACTGAAGATGCCAACATTGTCATGGCAATGTTGTCATTTTGGACAGGGAACAATATATCATTGATGTCATAAAACAACTTGAGCACACCAAATACTATTTTCCCATTACCATGGAAGTTTATAATAACAGTATTACTGAGATTTGGGACAAGCTTACCACATGGAGAGGTAAGGGTATATTGGAGTGGGAGGAGTATTGTTATCTCAAAAAGGATCATCCGGTGCTGCACAAAGACCCCATTAATCCACCAGGGCGCCCCATCGTATTATCTAAAGGAAGTGTAGCTGAGCACATCTCGAAATATGTTGATCACTTTTTGAGAGACTTTGTGACCACACTACCCAGCTACATTAGGGACACCAAGGACTTCCTGAATAAACTTCGGGATGTCCATTTGGCGGATTATTCCCTCCTTATGACGCTAGATGTACATTCCCTATATGTTATTATTGACCACACACAGCGTGCAACTATTACCTTAAAAGCAGACCTGCCAGATACCAAGAACACAGTCAGATGATATTGGATATGATAACATTTTGTCTGACTAATAACATCTTTCTGTTCAATGGGGTTGTGTACAGGCAGGTCACGGGTACTGCGATGGGTTCACGTTTCGCTCCCAGCTTTGCGAACCTCTTTATGGGACGCTGGGAGCAGGAACTGTTTGCTAACCCTGACCATTACAGACACCTTGGACATGTGACGGCATGGATGAGATACATAGATAATTTATTCATCATCTGGAGGGGTACTGAGCAGGAGGCCAATGACTTCATAGATCTACTCAATGTCAATGACTGTAACATCATCTTCTCTGCTATTATCAGCAGCACGAGAGCTGAATACCTTGATGTTGGTCTTAGTATCAGCAACAAACTGATCCAAACCACCCTTTTCAGAAAGTCTACGCTGGGAACAGTATTCTGCATGCCCTCAGCAGTCACCCAGAGGCTCTCTAGTGGAGCATCCCCTACGGGGAACTGCTGAGGGCAAAAAGAAACTGTAATTCTGAAGAATCATTTCAGGCAGAAAGCAAGATTATGATGGAACGCTTTAAGACGAGAGGTTATCCTAACTGGGTACTTCGCAGAGCTAAAGAAAGGGCAGATGGGGTCATTAGAACTCAAACTATCTCTGATACCATCATTGAAACGGGTGATACCATTGACAATGAGACTAGAATCATCATGACATACAACTCAGATTCTGAAAATATCAAACACATTCTGACAAAGAAATGGGTCATTCTCAAAAATGATAACATCATAGGCGCGACTCTTCCGGACAGACCCAGCATCACTTACAGAAGGGGCAGGAACATTAGGGACCTATTGGTCCATAGTCATATAACCATACAGCCCAAGAGACACGAACATGGATTAAGTGGGTTCTTCCCCTGTGGCCACTGTAAGGCATGCAGAAACAGTAAATTTCGCAAAAGGGTCACATACAATAGAGTTAGCAAAAAGATTGCTCAGTTTCTTACATGCAGTTCCACGTTTGTGATTTATGCGATTGAATGTCCTTGTGGGTTATGGTATATTGGCAGCACCACATGCATGGCCAAAAAGCGCATTCTGGAACACAGCAGAGCCATCACCAATAATGATGAGAAATATCCTGTGGCATGACATTTTTACAATGAACATTTCTCAAATGCTGCCCTACTGAGTTTCTTAATTTTGGAACAAGTGGTCAGAAATCCCAGGGGGGACAATAGGAATCTGACAGAGAGAGTCTAAATTGATTGTGGAGTTCCAAACAAAACATCCAGGAGGTTTAAATTGCGATGAGGAATGATGCATTTTGTTGTGATATCCCCCGTAGCAATTTGATGTTGCATACACTTAACTTTAGGTCGCTTTTGCTTTTTCCTCTTTCTGTGTACTTATAGAAAACTTTTACTACATTTCAATGCTATTTTATTATAATAAGTCCCTAACAATATGCTTCTAGTTTTTTTTCTTTTATTTACAGGAGCAAAGGAAGGGGCCCACATACCGGTACGCACCTTCATGGGCCTCGTACCCTTTTCCCCTATTATCTCACTATCACAATCCAGGAACAGGCAACCCAAAAGACACGTCCGTATTATAATAAGGGACATGGTAGGATAACTTATGTGCGACCCTTCTTGGGCCTCAGTCATTTGGGATATTGCCCTCAGATTCTCAGAGGGACACCTGGGGACTGGCCCAAGAGCTTGTCATTCCCACATGCCTTTCATCTACCCTTTGATGCACACTGACTTTAGGCACACTTGTGCACTATTAACTTTCAATTTTGAATATCGAATTATCTTTGGTCTTGTGTGCATTTATACATGACATGTGTTTAGGTATTTACCACATTATCAGTTTGTATTTTTATCTTGTTTCATTTTATTTCATTTTAACCATATTGGCGCTGTCAGCCCATCCGCACTAGTCCCTGCATAATCCGTAACATTCTTTGTTGGGCATGATTGCTGAAGGTTACTGTCAGAGACTTGAATGACTTAGCTTTTCTGTGTTTCCATATGCATCACGATATGCTGCCTGCCAGCGTCGTATATTGCAGCATTTGAATCTGCAGACATGCATTGTAACATTGTAACATTGTCAACAATGAATATAGCCCTCTGGCTACGATTTATTGATGACCTCTTCGTTCTATGGAGGGGGACAGAGGCACAATTTTTGAGCTATCTAGCAATCCTGAATGACAATGACATAGGATTAAGGTTTACCCATAACATCAATTCAAAAGAAATAGACTTCCTAGATACTAAGATCTACATCAAGTCAAACCAAATACAAACGACAGTGCATCGGAAAAAAAACGCAACTAACAGCTTATTGCACGGATCGAGTTTCCACCCACAATCATTGAAGAAAAGTATACAATACGGAGAGTTCCTGAGAATGAAAAGAAATTGCTCAGAACAGAAAGAAATGGTGAGGAAATTGGATGAAACCAAGTGTCGTTTTTTGGAAAGAGGATACAGATATGCTGACATCAAACGAGGTGAAGAAAAGGCAAAGGCAAAAACAAGAGCACAAACCCTTGTGGATAAAAAGAAGAAAAACAACGAAGACAAAGATGGTAAAGAACCAAAAGAGGAACCGCCACGTCTAATATTGACTTATAGCAAAGAAAGCTATAAAATTCAGCAAATATTAGTCAAGTATTGGAATGTCCTACGGAAAGACCCAGACATTGGCAATACAATCGGAAATCGACCGATGGTATACTTTAGGAGAGCACCAACACTATCGGACTCTCTGATAAATAGCCATTTTGAAGACAAAAAAACAGAGACATGGCTACAATCACGGGCAAAAGGGTTTACCAAATGTGCAGTATGCAAGGCCTGCAAGATTGGGAAAAACCTGAAATCACTAAAGGACCCGAAAGGAAAAACTTTCTAAATAAAAGAAACTATTACATGTGAATCGACATATGCTATATACATATTGGAGTGCTTCTGCGGAAAAAAATATATAGGAAGCACCATTTGTCCTTTAAAAAAGCGCATATTGGAACACACTAGGACAATACAAAACTCAGACTACACGTATGCGATTGCGAAACACATGAGTACACATAAAGACAAAACATGGCTGGATATTAAGTACTCAGGACTAGCAAGCATCCCCCAACACGAAAGGGGAGGAAATAGAACTCAAAAGCTAAGACGGCTAGAATCCAGACTCTTAATAAGATTTAAGACAAAGACCCCTCTGGGACTTAATGGGGACGAGGAAATGCATGTGCACTTATGAATACTTAAAGAACAGAGGATTGCAAAATGTGTGAACTATGTAGAAATATACGTCATAACAGATTAGTCTTTCAAATCATATGCCCTTCAATGTTCTTGTACCTCCCTATTCCTCTCCGCCTCCCCCCTTTGCCCCCGTTTTTCCATCTTCCTTCAATCTATGGTGTTCTTGCTTTTGTCTCGGTTTTGTATTATTGTATTTGGATCCTTGTTTTGAAAATCAACTATATGAGGAAATTGAATAGTGTAAACAGAAACTCCAATATTGTTCCTCTTTCTTAGGTTCTTTTGCCTATTTATTTATTATTTTGCTGTATTTAAGCCTCGTCATTGGGTTGTGGGCTCTGATGTTATAGTCAATCCATTAAAGACAGGCACCTAGCCTTAAAAATTTTTGGACACTCAGTCCTCCACGAGCATAATGGTTTATGACAGTCATATGACAAGGAATGCCGGGTCATTGGACGTACTAGTTCGCGTTACTAAACGCGTATAGGCATATATGTACCACATGTAATAAACGCATTGCTCACCTAAGGTAATGGACTGAGTGAGCATCGGAACAAACACCCTGAGGGAGGCACTATACAGCAAACAGAGAGTCATCAAAGTCGAAATTAAAGACTTGTCATATACAAATTAAAAAAAAACTTTGGTTTAATCACAATAATTAAAAAGAATATGTGAGCATATGCATAAACTACCATACCCACAATACCTCTTGATAGGCTACAAGTGTGCATGAGTATAAATAATAGAAACAAACAATGGACTCTGTTTAACTACCGTGATCAAGAACTGAGTGTTCGAAACGCGTAGGAGAGTTACAAATAAATATCTGCATTTGCCAAGAGGAGTGCTGCGTGGTTCATTGTTGTGGATAATATTGGAAGCAAGACTTTGTCCTTGTCTCGCCGCATGCACCGACGAAAAGGAGCTCCCCTCTTGAAGGACTGGTTTGCGTTTGAATATATATACATATATACACATATACACATATTACCTACTGGTGGTCGCCAGTAGGTAGTTATAGTTAGGACCCCTTTTCCATAGGAAAACCTCAACATTCTATTTTGAATAACTTTGGCGCCGGTCGATGAATCCTCGCGAATTTCTCAAAATAGGTGGGGCGCTACGCTCCGCTCCTACCCTGAAAGTCTCGGGGGGATCCGTCAAGCGGGGGCTGAGATAAAAGGGGGGTCCCAAAACGCGTTTTCCCCATGCATTTTTCCATAGGACCTTTAGAACGAGCTACAGCCCGAACGGCTGAACAGAATTACTCGAAATTTGGCAGAGAGGTAGTCCCTAGGTCAAGGAAGTGCCTTTTGTAGGTTTGGTGTAAATCTGTTCAGTAGATTCTAAGAAAATAGCCTTTAAATCAATATATATATCTGAGCCCGCTTACGGTACGCTTACCGTACGCTTACCGTAAGCGTACGGTGGCGTGCGCGAGCGCGATTCTGATTGGCTCTTAGATCTTAGTAAACATTCGAATCGGCAGAAACCAGGAAGCGGCGGCCGCCATTTTGTGTATTTCACTCAGAAAAAAAAGAGTGAAAACAAGAAAAGGGGGCAATGGGGAGAGTTACAGACCCCCTTACATTTGTGAGGGGGTCAAAGAAGGACTGTAAAGTACAAAGAAAACATTTATTGATTTTAAAAAAAATCACGGGGTACGCGTACGGTAAGCTTACGGTAAGCGTACGGTAGAAAAAAAAAAAAAAAAAAATGAAAATCAGATTTAAGTGTTTAGATATTAGGGGGCTCTAAAAAGAGCCGTTGTGTTTATGAAATGATTTTTTAGTGGTACCTACAAGTAAGTACCGATGCAGAGTCTAAGGTTCAAGAGGAAGACTCTGTTCCCTTCATCATTGAAGTGCACACCATCTCCTCTATAAATGTCTTGCATGTCATAACGCAAGTTGTTGTGGTAAATGGCACCCATACCATAGTCACGGAGGAAAGCAGAAACAGATTTGTTGACGTGCTTTCTTGCTTTGTCATCGCACCGCGTGCCCACCGTGCGTGCACGGCACTAACTGCGTAAAGTGGGCGCGCACGCCACGAATGGCGTAAAGTAACTTAGCATTTAAAAAACCGTACAAATTCACTGAAAAAACCATAGGTTTCACACACGTTATAGTTAGGAATTAGCATTTAAAAAACCTTGCAAATTCACTGAAAAAACCATAGGTTTCACACATGTTATAGTTAGCGGAAATTTTACTGATAAAAAACCAATGAAATTCCCCCGTTATAGTTAGTGCAGGCAACTATAACTCACGCGACCGCAATCTTCTGCTGATGACATATGTGTCTTTATGAAAAAAAAATATTTGTAATATATGTATAGCTAAAAATGTATGGAAGAAGACATGGGCAAATAAGTGTCTAAATACAGTATTAGCATCAGCAGAGGATTGCGGTCGCGTGAGTTATAGTTGCCTGCACTAACTATAACGGGGGAATTTCATTGGTTTTTTATCAGTAAAATTTCCGCTAACTATAACATGTGTGAAACCTATGGTTTTTTCAGTGAATTTGCAAGGTTTTTTAAATGCTAATTCCTAACTATAACGTGTGTGAAACCTATGGTTTTTTCAGTGAATATACATATATATATATACATACATATATATATGTATTGAATTTTGCGGCAGTTTCATCATGTGTGCGATGAGCGTAAATATTTCAATTACGGACTACAAGGCCCAGCAATGCATGCCTCGTTGTACGTCAGCGGCCCATCCAGGGCGGGCTTCCCTGTATAACTTAAGGGAGGGGTCCGTAATGCACCATAATGCACGCACTTTTCTTCTGCGTCTATGCCTCTGAGGAAGAGGTTTCTAACTTTGAAACGCGTCAGGCTTAATAGACGCTGTTGGACTGTCAAATGCTATTGATGTTATGCAGCTCCTCCCATACCATTAAAGGTTTGATACCTACGACTGCATCGGAGTGCTTCCTGAAGGAGGGCAACCTTGGAGCGAATATATTTGGCGGCGAGCCTAGCCGCCGGTAATGCACCACCCCATGGCATGGGGCCATGAGATCCGGTAAACACTGGGTCCCAATCGGAGATGCTGTGACTGGATTGAGGGAGGAGCGCCATACATCGAGGCCCATCTGGGGGCTTTAAATTTTGCGGCAGTTTCATCATGTGTGCGATGAGCGTAAATATTTCAATTACGGACTACAAGGCCCAGCAATGCATGCCTCGTTGTACGTCAGCGGCCCATCCAGGGCAGGCTACCCTGTATAAATTAAGGGAGGGGTCCGTAATGCACGCACTTTTCTTCCGCGTCTATGCCTCTGAGGAAGAGGTTTCTAACTTCGAAACGTGTCAGGCTTAATAGACGCTGTTGGACTGTCAAATGCTATTGATGTTATGCAGCTCCTCCCATACCATTAAAGGTTTGATACCTACGACTGCATCGGAGTGCTTCCTGAAGGAGGGCAACCTTGGAGCGAATATATTTGGCGGCAAGCGTAGCCGCCGGGAATGCACCACCCCATGGCAGGGGGCCGTGAGATCCGGTAAACACTGGGTCCCAATCGGAGATGCTGTGACTGGATTGAGGGAGGAGCGCCATACATCGAGGCCCATCTGGGGGCTTTGAATTTTGCGGCAGTTTCATCATGTGTGCGATGAGCGTAAATATTTCAATTACGGACTACAAGGCCCAGCAATGCATGCCTCGTTGTACGTCAGCGGCCCATCCAGGGCGGGCTTCCCTGTATAAATTAAGGGAGGGGTCCGTAATAGACGCACTTTTCTTCCGCGTCTATGCCTCTGAGGAAGAGGTTTCTAACTTCGAAACGCGTCAGGCTTAATAGACGCTGTTGGACTGTCAAATGCTATTGATGTTATGCAGCTCCTCCCATACCATTAAAGGTTTGATACCTACGACTGCATCGGAGTGCTTCCTGAAGGAGGGCAACCTTGGAGCAAATATACATATATATCCATCCATATATATACACATACATATATATACATATACATACATATATATATATACATACATATATATACGTACATATATATACATATACATACATATATATACATATACATTTAGTGTGCACCTCTAAATGTGGGCGAGTTTGGATGAATTTAAAACCGGCCGGTCCTGGTCGGAGAGGTGGCACCACTACGATGGATTTCGTGGGCTGTGGGCGCAGATTCTTGAGCCCGTCGCAGGAAGGCCGGTTGCATGGATTGTTACCAACACGACGCACTGAGGGCTCCATTTGGAGTCTTTTTGACTTTTAATATGCTGAAGCAGAACCCATTATGGTTATATATTTTTAGCAACAGGACTACAAATCCCATAAGCACTACGGAGCTCATTGGAGGGCGATATGAGCTATGAGGGACACGTGGGCTGTTGTAACTGCTGACGCATTCCCGTGAGCAAGGAGCAGGAGCTCCGAAACGCGTAGGGATGTTAACAGGAAATGTTCAGTGTGCTGCTGGTATTGCGGAATAAAGGACTCTCCTTGTACAGCTGGGTCCGCCTGCCTTGTGTGCACCTCTAAATGTGGGCGAGTTTGGATGAATTTAAAACCGGCCGGTCCTGGTCGGAGAGGTGGCACCACTACGATGGATTTCGTGGGCTGTGGGCGCAGATTCTTGAGCCCGTCGCAGGAAGGCTGGTTGCATGGATTGTTACCAACACGACGCACTGAGGGCTCCATTTGGAGTCTTTTTGACTTTTAATATGCTGAAGCAGAACCCATTATGGTTATATATTTTTAGCAACAGGACTACAAATCCCATAAGCACTACGGAGCTCATTGGAGGGCGATATAAGCTATGAGGGACACGTGGGCTGTTGTAACTGCTGACGCATTCCCGTGAGCAAGGAGCAGGAGCTCCGAAACGCGTAGGGATGTTAACAGGAAATGTTCAGTGTGCTGCTGTTATTGCGGAATAAAGGACTCTCCTTGTACAGCTGGGTCCGCCTGCCTTGTGTGCACCTCTAAATGTGGGCGAGTTTGGATGAATTTAAAACCGGCCGGTCCTGGTCGGAGAGGTGGCACCACTACGATGGATTTCGTGGGCTGTGGGCGCAGATTCTTGAGCCCGTCGCAGGAAGGCTGGTTGCATGGATTGTTACCAACACAACGCACTGAGGGCTCCATTTGGAGTCTTTTTGACTTTTAATATGCTGAAGCAGAACCCATTATGGTTATATATTTTTAGCAACAGGACTACAAATCCCATAAGCACTACGGAGCTCATTGGAGGGCGATATAAGCTATGAGGGACACGTGGGCTGTTGTAACTGCTGACGCATTCCCGTGAGCAAGGAGCAGGAGCTCCGAAACGCGTAGGGATGTTAACAGGAAATGTTCAGTGTGCTGCTGGTATTGCGGAATAAAGGACTCTCCTTGTACAGCTGGGTCCGCCTGCCTTGTGTGCACCTCTAAATGTGGGCGAGTTTGGATGAATTTAAAACCGGCCGGTCCTGGTCGGAGAGGTGGCACCACTACGATGGATTTCGTGGGCTGTGGGCGCAGATTCTTGAGCCCGTCGCAGGAAGGCTGGTTGCATGGATTGTTACCAACACGACGCACTGAGGGCTCCATTTGGAGTCTTTTTGACTTTTAATATGCTGAAGCAGAACCCATTATGGTTATATATTTTTAGCAACAGGACTACAAATCCCATAAGCACTACGGAGCTCATTGGAGGGCGATATAAGCTATGAGGGACACGTGGGCTGTTGTAACTGCTGACGCATTCCCGTGAGCAAGGAGCAGGAGCTCCGAAACGCGTAGGGATGTTAACAGGAAATGTTCAGTGTGCTGCTGGTATTGCGGAATAAAGGACTCTCCTTGTACAGCTGGGTCCGCCTGCCTTGTGTGCACCTCTAAATGTGGGCGAGTTTGGATGAATTTAAAACCGGCCGGTCCTGGTCGGAGAGGTGGCACCACTACGATGGATTTCGTGGGCTGTGGGCGCAGATTCTTGAGCCCGTCGCAGGAAGGCTGGTTGCATGGATTGTTACCAACACGACGCACTGAGGGCTCCATTTGGAGTCTTTTTGACTTTTAATATGCTGAAGCAGAACCCATTATGGTTATATATTTTTAGAAACAGGACTACAAATCCCATAAGCACTACGGAGCTCATTTATTTATTTTATTTATTTGCAGGTTTATATAGCGCTGGAATCGACTCCAACTGGAGTATCTCTGCGCTTCTGGCATAAGAATCCTATATCAAGAGTGGAGCATGCGGAAGGCATTAGATTGCATTTGTGAACAGCAGGGTTTTTAGTTGTTTCCTAAACACCAAATGTTCAGAACAGGAACGAATAGCTACAGGAAGACAGTTCCACAATTTAGGTCCCAACACTGAGAGTGCCTTACTTCCGTGCCTGGCTTTCTTAGCACGCGGCACTACCAGTGAGTGCCCATTACTGGATCTGAGCGTTCTAGATGGAATGTATGGGATAAATTTCTTTTCCAAATAAAGTGGACCTTGTCTATTTAAGCTCTTGTGTATTAAACAGCAAGTTTTAAATTTTATCCTTTGACGGACAGGAAGCCAATGGAGTTCTTCTAACAGAGGCTTAGATGCTGTTCTTGGGGGGGCATTTAGAACAAGGCGAGCCGCGGTGTTTTGTATTACCTGAAGTCTATTCAGTACTCCCTCATTTGCAGAGAGTAAGAGACCATTACAATAGTCAATCCGACTCATGACAAGGGCCTGCACCAGCGTTTTCCTGAATTGCTCAGGCAGCAATGGAAAAACTTTACGCAGCAAGCTAATAGTGTGGAAGCATACGCCAGTGACATAGTTCGTATGTTGTTTCAATGACAAATCCTGGTCAAGGCGAACCCCCAGGTTTTTAACAATCTGTTTGGGCTCAGGTGCTATGCCTAGACCAGGAGGCCACCAGTCAGGGGTCCAAAGTATTTTTGCTTCACCAAACAGCATGACCTCCGTTTTATTTACATTACACTGTAGGTAGTTGGAGGACATCCAACATGCCACAGCTTCCATGCCAGCAGAGAAAGACCTCCTCAATTCCGGGGTAAGAGTCTTAAAAGGGAAGAGGAGCTGCGTATCGTCCGCGTAAGACACGGAGGGCGATATAAGCTATGAGGGACACGTGGGCTGTTGTAACTGCTGACGCATTCCCGTGAGCAAGGAGCAGGAGCTCCGAAACGCGTAGGGATGTTAACAGGAAATGTTCAGTGTGCTGCTGGTATTGCGGAAAAAAGGACTCTCCTTGTACAGCTGGGTCCGCCTGCCTTGTGTGCACCTCTAAATGTGGGCGAGTTTGGATGAATTTAAAACCGGCCGGTCCTGGTCGGAGAGGTGGCACCACTACGATGGATTTCGTGGGTTGTGGGCGCAGATTCTTGAGCCCGTCGCAGGAAGGCTGGTTGCATGGATTGTTACCAACACGACGCACTGAGGGCTCCATTTGGAGTCTTTTTGACTTTTAATATGCTGAAGCAGAACCCATTATGGTTATATATTTTTAGCAACAGGACTACAAATCCCATAAGCACTACGGAGCTCATTGGAGGGCGATATAAGCTATGAGGGACACGTGGGCTGTTGTAACTGCTGACGCATTCCCGTGAGCAAGGAGCAGGAGCTCCGAAACGCGTAGGGATGTTAACAGGAAATGTTCAGTGTGCTGCTGGTATTGCGGAATAAAGGACTCTCCTTGTACAGCTGGGTCCGCCTGCCTTGTGTGCACCTCTAAATGTGGGCGAGTTTGGATGAATATATACATATACATACATATACATATACATACATATACATAGAACAAACTTCTCTCTCGCTTCACCCTTAGTCCTGGGGTACGTCGCAATGAAGAAAAGCACGGCACCACAGAGAACACTTGAAGTGTTTATTCAGCAAAAGAACATCAGTAACACGCACAAAAGGACGGTCGACGCGTTTCGGCACTCAGCCTTCAACTGGACCATAGAGTCCTAATGTCCAGAGTGTCTTTTTATAGAAGCATTTTTTTATACATGAAAAAAAAACGAAAAATAGAAAGTGAAAACATACTGGACTTGAAATGCATCGTTGATCAAGGTATGTTATTTGAAAGTAAATAAAGTTTTTAGATCACAAAGAACCACAATAATTCATCCATCATGGTGATTGCTGTAAATTAAATAGTGATATAAAATAAATGTAGTTTAAGCGGAAACAATTTTAAAGAATTTAAGAAAAATCGCAATCAAGGTAAAGTACCTATAGGCTCTAGAGGAATCAATTGGAATCAGACAATTTTAAATAATTTTGACGAATTCTGTACATACATATACATATATACATATATATACATATATACACATACACATACATACATATACACATATATATACATACATATATATACACATATATATACATATACATACATACATACACACATACATATATATATATATATACATATTACCTACTGGCGGTCGCCAGTAGGTAGTTATAGTTAGGACCACGTTTCCATAGGAAAACCTCAACATTCTATTTTGAATAACTTTGGCGCCGGTCGACGAATCCTCACGAATTTCTCAAAATAGGTGGGGCGCTACGCTCCGCTCCTACCCTGAAAGTCTCGGGGGGATCCGTCAAGCGGGGGCTGAGATAAAAGGGGGGTCCCAAAACGCGTTTTTCCCATGCATTTTTCCATAGGACCTTTAGAACGAGCTACAGCCCGAACGGCTGAACAGAATTACTCAAAATTTGGCAGAGAGGTAGTCCCTAGGTCAAGGAAGTGCCTTTTGTAGGTTTGGTGTAAATATGTTCAGTAGATTCTGAGAAAATAGCCTTTAAATCAATATATATATCTGAGCCAGCTTACGGTACGCTTACCGTACGCTTACGGTAAGCGTACGGTGGCGTGCGCGAGCGCGATTCTGATTGGCTCTTAGATCTTAGTAAACATTCGAATCGGCCGAAACCAGGAAGCGGCGGCCGCCATTTTGGGTATTTCACTCTGAAAAAAAAGAGTGAAAACAAAGAAAGGGGGCAATGAGGAGAGTTACAGACCCCCTAACAATTGTAAGGGGGTCAAAGAAGGACAGAAAAGTACAAAAAAAACATTTATTGATTTTAAAAAAAATCACGGGGTACGCGTACGGTAAGCTCACGGTAAGCGTACGGTAAAAAAAATAAAAATAAATAAATGAAAATCAGATTTAAGAGTTTAGAAATTAGGGAGCTCTAAAAAGAGCTGTTGTGTTTATGGAGTCATTTTTTTAGTGGTACTTACAAGTAAGTACCGATGCAGAGTCTAAGGTTCAAGAGGAAGACTCTGTTCCCTTCATCATTGAAGTGCACACCATCTCCTCTATAAATGTCTTGCATGTCGTAACGCAAGTTGTTGTGGTAAATGGCACCCATACCATAGTCACGGAGGAAAGCAGAAACAGATTTGTTGACGTGCTTTCTTGCTTTGTCAATCTGTGGACAGAAATGATTGGACCAGTTCCATTTTTGCCTTTGGCATATGTTGGAAAACACAAAGGCAGTTTTAGGGAAAAGTGTAAACAGTTGTGCAAAGGTGTCCTTCATAAGCATTTCCAGACCTACCCCAGTCAAAGTGCCTAGGTCATTGCCACCACAGTGCACTATTATGAGGTCAGGGTGTTGGATTTGCATGAAGGATTTCACCAATGGCATCAATTGGTGCCACTTTAACCCTCTCTGACCAATCCATTTAATGTCTACATTTGGCAAAGCAAGGTCTCTCACCATATCTGTTTTCTCTGCAAACTTTTCACTCCAGAAGACATAGCTGTGCCCTACAATCCACACTGTGAACATCTTCAAAGGAGAACTGGATGCACTCAGGAGGTGTCTTTCAGTAGAATGGCAATATGAAAATAAAGACAGTTTGGAAATGGAGGCATACATATTTTTTACAAAACAAAAAGAACTGATTGGCTGTTTCATACCATTCTAGAATAAAAACTAGGCTGTATGTGAAAATTAATAGAAGCATGTTTTGTATTGGTACAAAAAAATGTGTAACCAAAGAACAGTACTATGGATTTGCAGTTAGGATTGAAAAGTCAAGCACTCTTGCTCTGTGGAATTGAAACATTGTGTGTCGAACTTCTGACCTAACTGCACACAGCAGTGTTCCATGAGCTGTTGCTATGGTAGCAGGCAGAAGTCAAGTTGGGGGAAGGGTACTAGGCAGAAGTCAAGTTGGGGGCAGGGTACTTTTGGAAAAGGGTTGGTTTTCAACCAATAGAAATGTGTCATTACATTTGAAAAAAAGGGGGAAGCACTGAGATTTGAAACTTACATGTATATGTGTGGAAAAATAGAGGGAAAGTTTGCCATTATCTGGTTCTGCTGAGAGGAGAGAGGTGTACAGAACAGAGATCCTGGCTCTGATAATCTGCTGTTTGAGTGACACATTTCTTTCACAACTAACTAAATTTAAAGGTGAGTTTACAGTTTGAGAGGGGATGTATGTGGTAACTTAAGAAATGAATAATAGAAATGGGAATTGTTTTTGTTGTAGTTACACATGGTGGATTCATAATGTGTCAGTCTGTAAAAGAGATTTTCACTTGGCCCGAAAAAAAAAGAGCAGTAAGTGTGCTTTCAAATTGGCAAAGAAATTTCGTTTTGGCACTTATGTGAAAACATGACTCTGTGTGCATAGAAGAATTATAGGCAGAAATGTATTGCGTCTTGCTCTGGTGATTTCACAGTTGCAGTAGATGGAAAAGAGGAGCGAATTTTTGGGGGAAGAAGCAGAGGCTTAGCACACACCCATGTGCTTGCCATGTATAGTCATGCACAGTAATTAGAAGCGAGTGGGGTTTTCAGGTTTAAGTCTGTAATGCAAATACATTCAGCATCACTAAGGCTGGTTGCCCCTGCTGGAGTGTAGGCAGTCACAGAGAATACACACGGTGGTGGTCTGAAAAAAAAACAGCTTGGACATGTGCATTTAAATAAATTTAAAAAAAAGGTTTCAGAATGTGTCAGTCTGTAAAAGTGATTTCAAAGTGTAAAAAGAGATTTTCACTTGGCCCGAAAAAAAAAGAGCAGTAAGTGTGCTTTCAAATTGGCAAAGAAATTTCGTTTTGGCACTTATGTGAAAACATGACTCTGTGTGCATTGAAGAATTATAGGCAGAAATTTATTGCGTCTTGCTCTGGTGATTTCACAGTTGCAGTAGATGGAAAAGAGGAGCGAATTTTTGGGGGAAGAAGCAGAGGCTTAGCACACACCCATGTGCTTGCCATGTATAGTCATGCACAGTAATTAGAAGCGAGTGGGGTTTTCAGGTTTAAGTCTGTAATGCAAATACATTCAGCATCACTAAGGCTGGTTGCCCCTGCTGGAGTGTAGGCAGTCACAGAGAATACACACGGTGGTGGTCTGAAAAAAAAACAGCTTGGACATGTGCATTTAAATAAATTTAAAAAAAAGGTTTCAGAATGTGTCAGTCTGTAAAAGTGATTTCAAAGTGTAAAAAGAGATTTTCACTTGGCCCGAAAAAAAAAGAGCAGTAAGTGTGCTTTCAAATTGGCAAAGAAATTTCGTTTTGGCACTTATGTGAAAACATGACTCTGTGTGCATAGAAGAATTATAGGCAGAAATGTATTGCGTCTTGCTCTGGTGATTTCACAGTTGCAGTAGATGGAAAAGAGGAGCGAATTTTTGGGGGAAGAAGCAGAGGCTTAGCACACACCCATGTGCTTGCCATGTATAGTCATGCACAGTAATTAGAAGCGAGTGGGGTTTTCAGGTTTAAGTCTGTAATGCAAATACATTCAGCATCACTAAGGCTGGTTGCCCCTGCTGGAGTGTAGGCAGTCACAGAGAATACACACGGTGGTGGTCTGAAAAAAAAACAGCTTGGACATGTGCATTTAAATAAATTTAAAAAAAAGGTTTCAGAATGTGTCAGTCTGTAAAAGTGATTTCAAAGTGTAAAAAGAGATTTTCACTTGGCCCGAAAAAAAAAGAGCAGTAAGTGTGCTTTCAAATTGGCAAAGAAATTTCGTTTTGGCACTTATGTGAAAACATGACTCTGTGTGCATAGAAGAATTATAGGCAGAAATTTATTGCGTCTTGCTCTGGTGATTTCACAGTTGCAGTAGATGGAAAAGAGGAGCGAATTTTTGGGGGAAGAAGCAGAGGCTTAGCACACACCCATGTGCTTGCCATGTATAGTCATGCACAGTAATTAGAAGCGAGTGGGGTTTTCAGGTTTAAGTCTGTAATGCAAATACATTCAGCATCACTAAGGCTGGTTGCTCCTGCTGGAGTGTAGGCAGTCTCAGAGAATACACACGGTGGTGGTCTGAAAAAAAAACAGCTTGGACATGTGCATTTAAATAAATTTAAAAAAAAGGTTTCAGAATGTGTCAGTCTGTAAAAGTGATTTCAAAGTGTAAAAAGAGATTTTTACTTGGCCCAAAAAAAAAAGAGCAGTAAGTGTGCTTTCAAATTGGCAAAGAAATTTCGTTTTGGCACTAATGTGAAAACATGACTCTGTGTCCATAGAAGAATTATAGGCAGAAATTTATTGCGTCTTGCTCTGGTGATTTCACAGTTGCAGTAGATGGAAAAGAGGAGCGAATTTTTGGGGGAAGAAGCAGAGGCTTAGCACACACCCATGTGCTTGCCATGTATAGTCATGCACAGTAATTAGAAGCGAGTGGGGTTTTCAGGTTTAAGTCTGTAATGCAAATACATTCAGCATCACTAAGGCTGGTTGCTCCTGCTGGAGTGTAGGCAGTCACAGAGAATACACACGGTGGTGGTCTGAAAAAAAAACAGCTTGGACATGTGCATTTAAATAAATTTAAAAAAAAGGTTTCAGAATGTGTCAGTCTGTAAAAGTGATTTCAAAGTGTAAAAAGAGATTTTCACTTGGCCCAAAAAAAAAAGAGCAGTAAGTGTGCTTTCAAATTGGCAAAGAAATTTCGTTTTGGCACTTATGTGAAAACATGACTCTGTGTGCATAGAAGAATTATAGGCAGAAATTTATTGCGTCTTGCTCTGGTGATTTCACAGTTGCAGTAGATGGAAAAGAGGAGCGAATTTTTGGGGGAAGAAGCAGAGGCTTAGCACACACCCATGTGCTTGCCATGTATAGTCATGCACAGTAATTAGAAGCGAGTGGGGTTTTCAGGTTTAAGTCTGTAATGCAAATACATTCAGCATCACTAAGGCTGGTTGCCCCTGCTGGAGTGTAGGCAGTCACAGAGAATACACACGGTGGTGGTCTGAAAAAAAAACAGCTTGGACATGTGCATTTAAATAAATTTAAAAAAAAGGTTTCAGAATGTGTCAGTCTGTAAAAGTGATTTCAAAGTGTAAAAAGAGATTTTTACTTGGCCCAAAAAAAAAAGAGCAGTAAGTGTGCTTTCAAATTGGCAAAGAAATTTCGTTTTGGCACTTATGTGAAAACATGACTCTGTGTGCATAGAAGAATTATAGGCAGAAATGTATTGCGTCTTGCTCTGGTGATTTCACAGTTGCAGTAGATGGAAAAGAGGAGCGAATTTTTGGGGGAAGAAGCAGAGGCTTAGCACACACCCATGTGCTTGCCATGTATAGTCATGCACAGTAATTAGAAGCGAGTGGGGTTTTCAGGTTTAAGTCTGTAATGCAAATACATTCAGCATCACTAAGGCTGGTTGCTCCTGCTGGAGTGTAGGCAGTCACAGAGAATACACACGGTGGTGGTCTGAAAAAAAAACAGCTTGGACATGTGCATTTAAATAAATTTAAAAAAAAGGTTTCAGAATGTGTCAGTCTGTAAAAGTGATTTCAAAGTGTAAAAAGAGATTTTTACTTGGCCCAAAAAAAAAAGAGCAGTAAGTGTGCTTTCAAATTGGCAAAGAAATTTCGTTTTGGCACTAATGTGAAAACATGACTCTGTGTCCATAGAAGAATTATAGGCAGAAATTTATTGCGTCTTGCTCTGGTGATTTCACAGTTGCAGTAGATGGAAAAGAGGAGCGAATTTTTGGGGGAAGAAGCAGAGGCTTAGCACACACCCATGTGCTTGCCATGTATAGTCATGCACAGTAATTAGAAGCGAGTGGGGTTTTCAGGTTTAAGTCTGTAATGCAAATACATTCAGCATCACTAAGGCTGGTTGCTCCTGCTGGAGTGTAGGCAGTCACAGAGAATACACACGGTGGTGGTCTGAAAAAAAAACAGCTTGGACATGTGCATTTAAATAAATTTAAAAAAAAGGTTTCAGAATGTGTCAGTCTGTAAAAGTGATTTCAAAGTGTAAAAAGAGATTTTCACTTGGCCCAAAAAAAAAAGAGCAGTAAGTGTGCTTTCAAATTGGCAAAGAAATTTCGTTTTGGCACTTATGTGAAAACATGACTCTGTGTGCATAGAAGAATTATAGGCAGAAATTTATTGCGTCTTGCTCTGGTGATTTCACAGTTGCAGTAGATGGAAAAGAGGAGCGAATTTTTGGGGGAAGAAGCAGAGGCTTAGCACACACCCATGTGCTTGCCATGTATAGTCATGCACAGTAATTAGAAGCGAGTGGGGTTTTCAGGTTTAAGTCTGTAATGCAAATACATTCAGCATCACTAAGGCTGGTTGCCCCTGCTGGAGTGTAGGCAGTCACAGAGAATACACACGGTGGTGGTCTGAAAAAAAAACAGCTTGGACATGTGCATTTAAATAAATTTAAAAAAAAGGTTTCAGAATGTGTCAGTCTGTAAAAGTGATTTCAAAGTGTAAAAAGAGATTTTTACTTGGCCCAAAAAAAAAAGAGCAGTAAGTGTGCTTTCAAATTGGCAAAGAAATTTCGTTTTGGCACTAATGTGAAAACATGACTCTGTGTCCATAGAAGAATTATAGGCAGAAATTTATTGCGTCTTGCTCTGGTGATTTCACAGTTGCAGTAGATGGAAAAGAGGAGCGAATTTTTGGGGGAAGAAGCAGAGGCTTAGCACACACCCATGTGCTTGCCATGTATAGTCATGCACAGTAATTAGAAGCGAGTGGGGTTTTCAGGTTTAAGTCTGTAATGCAAATACATTCAGCATCACTAAGGCTGGTTGCTCCTGCTGGAGTGTAGGCAGTCACAGAGAATACACACGGTGGTGGTCTGAAAAAAAAACAGCTTGGACATGTGCATTTAAATAAATTTAAAAAAAAGGTTTCAGAATGTGTCAGTCTGTAAAAGTGATTTCAAAGTGTAAAAAGAGATTTTCACTTGGCCCGAAAAAAAAAGAGCAGTAAGTGTGCTTTCAAATTGGCAAAGAAATTTCGTTTTGGCACTTATGTGAAAACATGACTCTGTGTGCATAGAAGAATTATAGGCAGAAATTTATTGCGTCTTGCTCTGGTGATTTCACAGTTGCAGTAGATGGAAAAGAGGAGCGAATTTTTGGGGGAAGAAGCAGAGGCTTAGCACACACCCATGTGCTTGCCATGTATAGTCATGCACAGTAATTAGAAGCGAGTGGGGTTTTCAGGTTTAAGTCTGTAATGCAAATACATTCAGCATCACTAAGGCTGGTTGCCCCTGCTGGAGTGTAGGCAGTCACAGAGAATACACACGGTGGTGGTCTGAAAAAAAAACAGCTTGGACATGTGCATTTAAATAAATTTAAAAAAAAGGTTTCAGAATGTGTCAGTCTGTAAAAGTGATTTCAAAGTGTAAAAAGAGATTTTCACTTGGCCCAAAAAAAAAAGAGCAGTAAGTGTGCTTTCAAATTGGCAAAGAAATTTCGTTTTGGCACTTATGTGAAAACATGACTCTGTGTGCATAGAAGAATTATAGGCAGAAATTTATTGCGTCTTGCTCTGGTGATTTCACAGTTGCAGTAGATGGAAAAGAGGAGCGAATTTTTGGGGGAAGAAGCAGAGGCTTAGCACACACCCATGTGCTTGCCATGTATAGTCATGCACAGTAATTAGAAGCGAGTGGGGTTTTCAGGTTTAAGTCTGTAATGGAAATACATTCAGCATCACTAAGGCTGGTTGCCCCTGCTGGAGTGTAGGCAGTCACAGAGAATACACACGGTGGTGGTCTGAAAAAAAAACAGCTTGGACATGTGCATTTAAATAAATTTAAAAAAAAAGGTTTCAGAATGTGTCAGTCTGTAAAAGTGATTTCAAAGTGTAAAAAGAGATTTTCACTTGGCCCAAAAAAAAAAGAGCAGTAAGTGTGCTTTCAAATTGGCAAAGAAATTTCGTTTTGGCACTTATGTGAAAACATGACTCTGTGTGCATAGAAGAATTATAGGCAGAAATTTATTGCGTCTTGCTCTGGTGATTTCACAGTTGCAGTAGATGGAAAAGAGGAGCGAATTTTTGGGGGAAGAAGCAGAGGCTTAGCACACACCCATGTGCTTGCCATGTATAGTCATGCACAGTAATTAGAAGCGAGTGGGGTTTTCAGGTTTAAGTCTGTAATGCAAATACATTCAGCATCACTAAGGCTGGTTGCCCCTGCTGGAGTGTAGGCAGTCACAGAGAATACACACGGTGGTGGTCTGATAAAAAAACAGCTTGGACATGTGCATTTAAATAAATTTAAAAAAAAGGTTTCAGAATGTGTCAGTCTGTAAAAGTGATTTCAAAGTGTAAAAAGAGATTTTCACTTGGCCCAAAAAAAAAAGAGCAGTAAGTGTGCTTTCAAATTGGCAAAGAAATTTCATTTTGGCAATAAAGTGAAAACATGACTCTGTGTGCATAGAAGAATTATAGGCAGAAATTTATTGCGTCTTGCTCTGGTGATTTCACAGTTGCAGTAGAAGGAAAAGAGGAGCGAATTTTTGGGGGAAGAAGCAGAGGCTTAGCACACACCCATGTGCTTGCCATGTATAGTCATGCACAGTAATTAGAAGCGAGTGGGGTTTTCAGGTTTAAGTCTGTAATGCAAATACATTCAGCATCACTAAGGCTGGTTGCCCCTGCTGGAGTGTAGGCAGTCACAGAGAATACACACGGTGGTGGTCTGAAAAAAAAACAGCTTGGACATGTGCATTTAAATAAATTTAAAAAAAAGGTTTCAGAATGTGTCAGTCTGTAAAAGTGATTTCAAAGTGTAAAAAGAGATTTTCACTTGGCCCGAAAAAAAAAGAGCAGTAAGTGTGCTTTCAAATTGGCAAAGAAATTTCGTTTTGGCACTAATGTGAAAACATGACTCTGTGTGCATAGAAGAATTATAGGCAGAAATTTATTGCGTCTTGCTCTGGTGATTTCACAGTTGCAGTAGATGGAAAAGAGGAGCGAATTTTTGGGGGAAGAAGCAGAGGCTTAGCACACACCCATGTGCTTGCCATGTATAGTCATGCACAGTAATTAGAAGCGAGTGGGGTTTTCAGGTTTAAGTCTGTAATGCAAATACATTCAGCATCACTAAGGCTGGTTGCCCCTGCTGGAGTGTAGGCAGTCACAGAGAATACACACGGTGGTGGTCTGAAAAAAAAACAGCTTGGACATGTGCATTTAAATAAATTTAAAAAAAAGGTTTCAGAATGTGTCAGTCTGTAAAAGTGATTTCAAAGTGTAAAAAGAGATTTTCACTTGGCCCGAAAAAAAAAGAGCATTAAGTGTGCTTTCAAATTGGCAAAGAAATTTCGTTTTGGCACTAATGTGAACACATGACTCTGTGTGCATAGAAGAATTATAGGCAGAAATTTATTGCGTCTTGCTCTGGTGATTTCACAGTTGCAGTAGATGGAAAAGAGGAGCGAATTTTTGGGGGAAGAAGCAGAGGCTTAGCACACACCCATGTGCTTGCCATGTATAGTCATGCACAGTAATTAGAAGCGAGTGGGGTTTTCAGGTTTAAGTCTGTAATGCAAATACATTCAGCATCACTAAGGCTGGTTGCCCCTGCTGGAGTGTAGGCAGTCACAGAGAATACACACGGTGGTGGTCTGAAAAAAAAACAGCTTGGACATGTGCATTTAAATAAATTTAAAAAAAAGGTTTCAGAATGTGTCAGTCTGTAAAAGTGATTTCAAAGTGTAAAAAGAGATTTTCACTTGGCCCGAAAAAAAAAGAGCAGTAAGTGTGCTTTCAAATTGGCAAAGAAATTTCGTTTTGGCACTAATGTGAAAACATGAGTCTGTGTGCATAGAAGAATTATAGGCAGAAATTTATTGCGTCTTGCTCTGGTGATTTCACAGTTGCAGTAGATGGAAAAGAGGAGCGAATTTTTGGGGGAAGAAGCAGAGGCTTAGCACACACCCATGTGCTTGCCATGTATAGTCATGCACAGTAATTAGAAGCGAGTGGGGTTTTCAGGTTTAAGTCTGTAATGCAAATATATTCAGCATCACTAAGGCTGGTGGCCCCTGCTGGAGTGTAGGCAGTCACAGAGAATACACACGGTGGTGATCTGAAAAAAAAAAAAAGCTTGGACATGTGCATTTAAATAAATTTTAAAAAAAGAGCAGTTTGTGTGCATTGAAAATGGCAAAGAAATTTCGTTTTGTGACTATTGTGAAAAGAAATGTAGTAATATATTTAAATACAATAAAGGATTTTTTTTTTAGTTTTTTTCAGGTATTGCTGAAGAACAGTGAACAAAATTTAAGATGCCTACAAAATCTCGAGTTCAAAAAACGCTAAAAAAAAAACTATATTTGAGGACAACTGGAGGACCAAAGTTAGTAGAAGATGCTGATGTTGGGAAAAAGAAAAAATCTTCTGGTAAGCAAAAAAGACAATTCCTAAACAAAATATTGAAAACAAACAAAAATGTACAAAATGTCTGTTCTCGGAAAAATGTAACAAAACCTACAGAACAGCAAAAAATTGAGGATTTAGTTAATGCAAATATACCTTCTGCAATTGAAAAGTTTAACATAAACAGAAAAACAGCATTTAAAGAGATACGTAGAAAAATGTTTCAGAGAAGAGTTATGTCCAATTTGATAAAGGATATAAAGAAATATAAGCAAAAGGCTAAATATTATAAGAGAAAAAAAGAAATTGAAGCCATTGCAGCAAAAGCATTAGAATTAAAAAGGAAACTATTCATATTAATTTTGAATAGGATGCGTACATTAGATAAAATGGTTAATGTACTGAAATCACAAAGCAAAAGCAAAAGAGTAGTGAACAGAACAAACTTTTGTAAAGTGTTTTTAGGAAAGTGGATGCATAGTTCAAGTAGTGAACCTTTTTTTAATGAAGAAAGCTATTTTCAAAGTAATAGTTTGCTGCATGCAGTTGACACCAGAGGTCGTTCATACGAAGTAAAAAATGGTTGCATAATGGAGAAGGAGATAATGGTTCCAAGAGATGAGGTACAAGTGATGGCAGATGAGGCAATGGGGAGACGTCCTAAAGCCCCAGTGTACACTTGGAATTGTAGTAGTATTTGCACTGTGCGTCAGGAATCTATTGACAGATTTCGAGAGTTTCTAAGAGAATATAGTAAAAAAAGTGTAAAACAAAAGATTAAGGTGCTTCAAAGTCTGGATCCATGCAGAGTGAGAGAGAATACTGGTTTGCAGGGTCATTCTCTTGCTTGTCTATCTAGAAAAGTGTGCAATAGTGTTTTCCATCATTTTAGGATGCTGGCTGTTCATCATACTGAAATGAGAAAGTTTGTGAGACGGTTGTATTTTGCCAAAAGTCCAGCAATAAAGTTAAATGAATTGAATAGGGCTCTGTTCCGAGGAACGGTATCAGATGTAGAGAAGGTTGTTGATGAAATTCAGTTTTGTTACTTTGGTCCTGAACAAAACAGTGCAGAGAAGGACACAATAAATGAGGCAGAAGTGGAAGAGAATGTAGAACCCTCTGTAAGTAACACATTTAATGATCACATAACAAAATTTGCAATAGTCTCTAATGAAAGACCAAATGTTACTTGTATTTGTTGCCGCAGAACTCATTATAGAAAACAAACTAGGAATGTTGATCTCTACAGAAAGAGTGAAAATGAAGATAATTATAAGTGGATGGATTTTGCCACATATATATTTCTTGAAAATTGTTTTGAATTGGGTGAAGATCAGCGTATTTGCAAATACTGCTACAACAAGTTAGAGGAAAATAGAATGCCGACCAGAGCTGTACATAATAATTTAGAATTGGATGCTATTCCTGCTGAACTTTCTGAATTAAATACATATGAGTCTATACTCATTCAATGTGTTCATCCGTTCCAGACCATAGTACGTATGGAGCCCAAAACTGGTAAATTACCTCCTTCAGATTTACTGAGAGGTTTAAAAGGTAGAGTGGTGTATTTGCCCTTGGATTTGAAAAAAAATATGGAAACTATTGATGCAGATACTTTGGAAACTGAACCATTAATTATTCTGGTTAATGGTGTCCCTACAAAGAATAAGAAGATTTGGCAGGAGCTGGTAGATGTGCGGAAAGTACAAAGAGCAAATTTGTATTTGAAAAAAAATAACAAATGGTATGAATCAATTTATATAGAAGAAGAAGAAGAAGAAGAAGATTTACAAGGAGACACAGAAACACCAACTGGACAAATTGAAAAAGTGGACAAGTCAAAGGAAGAAGAAATTTATGAACATTTTAGCATACATCCTCTCCATTCGAAAGAAGTTATGGGAGACAATATTGATCTCTTTCAGATGAAGAAAGCAAAAGGAAATCCTGTGAGTGTATGGGAGGAGAGCTTGGAAGCTCGATGTTTTCCCCAGCTGTTTCCTAAAGGAAAAGGAGGACGATACGATGAACGTCCGGAACAGATTCCAGCTTCTGAGTATCGGACTACAAGACTATATGCTGAAGATCCCAGATTTCGACAAAGTATCCCTTATTTGTTCCATCTTTTATTTGAAAGCGACTTGTCTGCACTGTCTTATGCAGTAAATCACATTTTAAAAAGTGGAGTACATTTACAAAATGTGTCTGCTAAGGATTTTATGGAGAAAGTGCAGCACCGAGATGATCATTTGGAAACACAACTGATCAATCTGATGGCTTGTCAGCGTGGGACAAATGAATATTGGTACCGACGCCATGGTGAACTAAAATGCATGTTACGCAACTTAGGAACACCAACATGGTTCCTTACCCTAAGCTGCGCCGAGTACGCTTGGGATGATTTACTGGATTTTCTACGAGAGGCCAATTCAAACATTGAAAACATCGAATACAAGACAGCAGGAGAACTGTGCTCATTGGATCCGGTTAATGTTTGCAGATATTTCAATCATAGATTTGAGGCTATGATGTCCTTCATCTGCAATAAAAAAAATCCACCCCTTGGAGAAGTAGTGGATTTCTTTTGGAGAAAAGAGTACCAGGCAAGAGGTGCTCCTCATATTCATATGCTGCTGTGGATCAAGGATGCCCCAAAGTTTGGAACAGATACTGATGAAGCAGTGTTATCTTACATTGAAGAATATGCAACATGTGCTATACCTAAAAACACAGAAGAGAACAAGTTAAAGGAGCAAGTTCTACGTTTCCAAAGTCATCGGTGTGGAAAATACTGTCGACGGAAATACAAGAGCAAAGAAAAATACTACACTAAATGTCGATTTGGATTTCCTAGACCTGTTCTTACAAATGGAAGAGTCAACAGTTTTATGTCAGCTGTGAGACATACTATCACAAGAAAATCACCTAAGAATACCTACAACCTTAAAAGAAAAGAAGAATCAAAAAATATAAATGACTACAACCCAGTCATTTTATCCATGTGGAACGCTAACATGGATATACAGTATGTTGCTGACAATTCCATTGCTGTTGCTCGATATGTAACGTCTTACATTACGAAATCAGAAAAAACAGAATTGAAGGAAATGTGGGAAGAGATTTCTCACGAGAAGACTGTCAGTAAGAAGCTGTACAGTTTTAGTTTGAAGATGTTATCGCATCGAGAAATTGGATCCTACGAATGTTCAGATAGGTTATCTTCTGCAAGTCTCTACTCGAAGTCAAGAAGAATAATTTGGGCAAGTTTAGGCCTTGCAGCAATGAGAAATCGGGTACTGAAATCTGTTGGAGAAATTGAATATTTGGCCGAGAATGACCCAGAAAGTACAGACATATTGAAAACAAACATGTTGGACACATATTATCCCAAGAGAAGTCATCATCTGGAGAACATGTGTCTCTATGAAGTGCTGCAGAACTACATTTATTCACGGAAAGCTGCAGAAGACATCAACAGTGGAAAATATAAAGTTGTTGGTGAAGAAGGATGTTTGGTGAAGCAAACCAAAGGAAGTTTGATAAATCACCGGAAGCTGAGTTGCGACACTACCGACAAGAAAGAATTTTACTACTTGGCTCTTTTACAGTTGTTTAAACCATGGCGTACAGAGGATGAACTACTGGGAGAATTCCAGAGCTATGAAGATTCTTTTAATGCTTGCAAAGACAGCATACAATGCAGTACATTCTCAACTTATCTGCAAATGTTAAATGAAGAAATTGAACAGGAAACTACAATTGCAGCAGAAATAGCTAGAGACAGTTCTCAGGACAGCCAAAGTTCAGGAACATACAGTCAAGATCCCCTAGGACAACCAATCGTTGAAAATGAAGCATCAATAGCCATGAATGAAGTGGAAACGGCTATGAATCAAGCTCAAGAAGAATTTATAGACTTAGAAAATTTGGAAAGACAACTGAATCAAGAGCAGCAACAAATTTATGAAGAGATCAAAAACAAAATTGATCACGGATTTCTACATATCAAAAAAGAGTGCTCATGCACATCATTTCATCCAATCAGGATGTATGTAAGCGGACAAGCTGGCACTGGAAAAAGTTTCCTAATTAAAGTCATCAGAAGCTACCTAAAGCAAAAAACGGATTCTACTTTGTCTTGTGTGGTTACTGCTCCAACTGGGTTAGCAGCATATAACATAAAAGGAATCACCTTACATCGTTTGCTAATGTTACCAGTGGAGCATGAGAACAAAATACAATTCAACAAGCTAACTGGAGAAGCATCCTTAGAAGTGTCAAGAGTATTGAAGAAGATGCAAGTTCTCATTATTGATGAGGTGAGCATGGTATCAAACTTAATGCTTGCCTTTGTGCATTTAAGAATGCAGCAAATTTTGAAGACAGACTATGACGTGTTATTTGGTGGAAAACACGTCATAGTTTTTGGGGATCTTTTGCAACTTACTCCAGTTAAAGGACAACCAGTGTTTAATACTGTGACACATGAAGACACGAAGAAGTCATTGGGAAGCATTGGAAATACAAATATTTGGTCCTTCTTTGAGTACAAGGAACTTACAACTAATATGAGGCAAGCAAACGATGAAGAATATGGAAGTATTCTGAAAGATATCAGAATTGGACTACTCACAGAAGTTGGCAAAAAAGCATTACAGAGTCGGCTGCTACATAACTTATTTCCAAAGGAAGAAATAGTTGCAGAGAAAATATACAAGAATATTGCAGAAAACAAAAGTGTCATCTGCTTAATGCCAACTCTACGTGAATGCTCAATATTTAATGAGGAGCTTTTGAAATTGGAAAATGAAGACATCATGAAATTGGAAGCAGTGGACAAAATTGAGGATGGAAGAATTACTGTCACAGTAACAGGCAAACTGAAAAATAAATTGGACTCACTAGAGAAGAATATCTCCAAAACAGCAGGATTAGAAAAAAATCTATATGTTTGCATGAACTGTAGAGTGTTTTTAAGGAGAAATTTGGATGTTGAAAAAGGCTTAGTGAATGGAGCGATGGGAAGAGTTGTGGGTTTTATTAATTATCAGAAAAAAGATGGAATTGAATGTTTAAAAATAAAATTTGATCAGATAGAGGAAGTTAAAGACATTTGTCGTTGTTCAGTTCGTTTCATGCTTGTGAAAGACTTATATGTACGTAGGAAGCAGTTTCCGTTTTCACTAGCATATGCTGTAACTATCCACAAGTCTCAAGGATTGACTGTAGATTGTGCATTTGTGAACATTGGTTCAACTGTGTTCAAAGAAGGTATGGCATATGTAGCTTTGTCACGAGTCAAAACATTATCAGGTTTATTCATGATTGACTTTGATGATTCAAAAGTTAGTGCTGATACAAACTGTGTAAAGGAGTATAATAGATTAAGAAGAACCTATGCTCCTCATTTAGGTCAGTATCCTGTGTTGGAGAAACGTGTAGTTTCTCGTAAAAGGAGAAATGAGAATATCTGTAATGAAGATGTAGAGAAGAGGAAAAAAAAGAGGAGTGATGTAATTGCAAGCAAAAAGAATAAGGAAAATGAAGAACAGGTTGTAGGATGTCATTTTGAAAATAGCTCTGGTGTCAACTGCTACGCTAATGTAGTGCTGAATGTTGTATTTTATCTGGAAAGTTTGCAAGAGCAGATAATAGTAAATCAGGGAAAAAGATTCTGTTCAGAGCTCAGTCTCCTTTTTCAAAAGCTGAGTAAAGATAAAACTCAAATAGAAAGTGCTACTGACATTAGAAAACTTTTAGATGTATGTTCAGGACGAACACAGTTTTCTCAAAATGTACAGCAAGACGCACAGGAATTCTTGTTGTTTTTTCTTCAGGTAGTGGAAGAAGAAGGAGTTCCCATTGACATTTTTTTTGGTCTCTCTTATAAATGGGAACATAGTTGTGAAAATTGTTATAATATATGTGGCTCTATTGTTGATAATGAAAGGTTTATTTATTTGACATTGCCAGAGAGTAAAACAGTCACTTTTGCAAAATTAGTTAAAGATGCTAATCATAGCATGAAATGTGGTGAGTGTAATTCTGACATGTTTTCAACATTAATTTTAAGGGAATACGGACAGTATGTAATTTTAATGATGCAACGATGTAGAGCTGATGGTTCAAAATTGGATACTTTAATAAAGAAGTTTACAGGACAGCAATTATCAATTTCAGGAAAAACTTTTGTAACTGTTGCAATAATTTTCCATGATGGACCTACTGTTACTTCTGGACATTACACAGTTTATCTTAAATGTGAAAAAGGCTGGACACTGTGTAATGATTCCCAATTGATTTTCAAACAACGTTTGCCTTTTGATTTAGCAAATTCCTATCTAATCTTTCTGAAACCTAAATTTTAGAGAGACTTGGCAAGATGTGGACAAAATAATTTTACCATTTTACTGGATTACCATTGCAATTTTGTAGAAAAAATATTTTTTAAAATTATCATTTGGCCTAAAGGAAAGATAACCAATTGTAATGTGGACTTTTTAAATTTTTCATGCAATTTTGAAAAACCAATAATTTAGAGATAAACGGTAACTTCTGCACATTTTAAATTTTGGAATGCTATTGGACTGCCATTGGAAATTTTTACAAAAATGATTTAAAAAATTACTATTTGGCCATGTGGAAAAGTAAGCAATTCTATTGTGGACTAAATAAATAATTCAAAAAATTTTTGTGAACCAAAATGTTACAGAGAATCGGTGAGATCTGGACAGATTAAACTTTAGAATTTTAATGGTTTTCCCTTGGAAATTTATTCCAGGGAAAAAAAAAAATACAATTTGGCCTAAAGGAAATAAAATCAGATGTATTTTGGAGTTATTTGAGATATAATATTGTGATTATACTCCTGAAACAAAAATATCAGACGGTATTTTAAAGAAAAAAGTATTGTTTTTAGATGATATTTTTTAAGAATAATATGCATTTCTGTAATGATAAGTTTAAGTGAGAAGAGATTCTGGGCTTTTTTAATACAATCTTTGAGATTGTTATTTCTTTTTGCCCGCTGTAAAATGATGAATGCAATTGCTTTCACAATTTATAGTGAAATGCAATATATTCTGAAAACAGCAAAAATAAGGCAAAAATATTTTTTGGAAAAAAATGTAAATATGTGTACTGTATTATAAAATGTTTTAAAAATATTAATACTTTTTTCTTTTTTTTCAGATCGATATAGAAAATTTTCGTAAACTACAACCATTTTAAAAACTATTTTTAAAAAAAACAAATGAATAAATATTTTTTTCAGTGAGTATGGTAAGTCAATAGTAATAATTGTAGTCTTTCAAGGACCTTGTAATGTGAAAAATGATTTTTAGTGTTTTTTTTAAAAAATAAAAAAAAGGTACGCTTACGGTAAAAAAAAAAAAAAAAAGTTTTTTAAAAAAAATGTAAAAAAAAGATGAAAGATAAGGTTGGCTCTTAAAAGAACCGTTGTGTTCATGCAGGGACAGAGGAAAGGAACCATGGGAAAATCATTCAAAGCTACAAATGTGCTGATCTATTTTGTTATTCACTAGGGAAACACTGGTCTCCCTATAACAAATTAGAGCTTTACAAAATGTGCAATGAATATCAACCTTCCGAAATCGAGGGTTCATTTCCAGAGGGCCAGCAAAAGGAGATTCTCCCCCCACAGATGAAGGGCTCACCTGAGCTGCAGAAGAAGGAGTAAGCTCTGCAGGTGATGGTCCAGGCTGAGCTGCTGTGGATGTACTGGCTCGTCTTTCTGAAGAGTTACCTCCAAAAAGTTGAGCATGTGTCCTTTTGTGTACATCCTTGAGGTGCCTCATCATGGTGTGATTCCCAAAGGAATACTTCCTGTCAGGATTACCTCTAGAAAGTACACGCTGACACAGCTTGCAAGTAACTAAGGGTGCATTCACCTTTTGCTGGCCTTCTGGAAAAGTAAAATAATCCCAAACATAAGAAGGTTTTACTTTCCTCGCTCTCTGCCTCAAGACAGTGCTGCTGGTGCTAGCCTCACTCTCAGAAGAGCTCTGCTGTTCTGCCATCGTATCCCAAAGACAAACCAGCTCCTTCTCCCAAGGGATCACAAGCAGAAATGAGGGGAATGGGTGTGGTGTAGGAGAGTTCTAGAACTGAAAGTAGTTTCAACCAATCAAAAGTTGTGTTTCAAGATCACATGACCTACCGTACGCTTACGGTACGCTTACGGTACGCTTACGGCAAAAAGTACGCGTGCGCGTAAAAAAGACACGCGCTTGCGCGCATGCGCATAACAGTCATTTCCCGGCACTTCCGCGTAACGTGCGCGTGTTGCGTAAGCGCGCACGCGTCCCACGCGCAGTACGCGCGCTACGCAAAGTACGTAACTATACGCAAGCAGCGTAGATAGATTACGGACGGTGCGTAAACCGTACGCTTACCGTGAGCTTACGGTACGCGTACTATAAAAAAAAAAAAAAAAAAAAAAAAAATCTGGAAATAAATGTCACTTGTTTATTTTAAAAAATTTATATAAAATAAATATTTAATGATTTTAAAAAAATAAACATAGTCTTTATAAAAGGTAAAAAATTAAATTAAAAATATGTTTGAAAAAAATGAAGAAAAAAAACAAAAAATAGCATTTAAAAAACCTTGCAAATTCACTGAAAAAAACATGGGTTTCACACACGTTATAGTTAGGAATTAGCATTTAAAAAACCTTAGAAATTCACTGAAAAAACCATAGGTTTCACACACGTTATAGTTAGGAATTAGCATTTAAAAAACCTTAGAAATTCAGTGAAAAAACCATAGGTTTCACACACGTTATAGTTAGGAATTAGCATTTAAAAAACCTTAGAAATTCAGTGAAAAAACCATAGGTTTCACACATGTTATAGTTAGCTGGACATTTTACTCGTAAAAAACCAATGAAATTGCCTCGTTATAGTTAGTTCAGCTAACTATAACTCGCGCGCCCGCAATGCACTGCTGATGACGTCACATATTACATCACTCATGACATGGTCAGTGACATCACTCATGACATCACTGATGACATCTCAAATGACATCACTGATGACATCACTGATGACATCATCCTTGTGATAGAGTGGCAGACCTCCTCTCACCTTAATATAAGCTTTGATACACACATTCAAAAATAGAGACTAAAAATTTCAAAACAATGGACATACCAATACCAGTTACAACAACCTCTTCAGTAATTCTAAGATCCACATACTCATCCACTCATTCACCAACAGTCCTATACAGTCACTCATACATGTACTCACTCATCATATGTACTCATACATCTATACATCCTGTTACACAATGCCACTCATCCATAGAGTTACTCACACACATAGTCACTCATGCTAATAAAGAATAAAACATACATTTACTTGCATATACAGTAATACACACACCACCATACTTACTTCTACGGAAACTAACACATAGTTAGTCTTTTAAACAATCACTTATAGATACACATACTTATTCATACAGGAACTCTTTCAATCTCTCCCTCTCATATATACTCACATATATACACCAATACTCACATATACTAGTTTAAAACATATGTAGTTACTCCTGAAGACACTATTGAGACAGTCATTCACTCACTAACACACCCATACACACACTCATCCACCCATACAGTCCTGCACACATGCTGTCTTCAACACATACAAACAGTGAGTCACTCATTCATGCATCTATGCACTACGTAATACCCCCCACCGTACCATACAGACACTCAGACTGATACTCAAAAAAACAACTAATAACCTATATAGACACCCATGTAGCTACTCACCAACCCATGCAGCCACTTATACACAAAGTGAGAGATACACTTAATCAGTCAGTTACACAATCAATTTTTCAAAAACAAATCATCCATTTAGACACTTATATACCCATTTATTCTTCCATCGACCTTGAGATATACATATATAAAACATATGTAATTTTCAGAATAACACACATTCACTGGATGATGTCATCAGTGATGTCATCAGTGATGTCATTTGAGATGTCATCAGTGATGTCATGAGTGATGTCACTGACCATGTCATGAGTGATGTAATATGTGACGTCATCAGCAGTGCATTGCGGGCGCGCGAGTTATAGTTAGCTGAACTAACTATAACGGGGCAATTTCATTGGTTTTTTACGAGTAAAATGTCCAGCTAACTATAACATGTGTGAAACCTATGGTTTTTTCACTGAATTTCTAAGGTTTTTTAAATGCTAATTCCTAACTATAACGTGTGTGAAACCTATGGTTTTTTCACTGAATATATATATGTATACATATATATATATATACATATATATATATATAGAGAGAGAGAGAGAGAGAGAGAGAGAGAGAGAGAGAGGGAGAGCGAGAGAGATAGAAATTCACTGAAAAAATCAAAGGTTACAGGGAAGTTATAGTCAGGCTCCGATTTTACTCGTACAAAACTAGTAAAATTCAGCATTTATAGTTACTTGAGCCAACAATAACTTACACCCCTGCAATGCATTGCTTATGACCTCACATATTACATCACTCATGACATGATCGGTGACATCACTGATAACATCTCAGATGACATCACTGATGAGTGTTTTCTAAACGTTTTTATGTGTTAACAGTTTATACTAAGGTACCACAAAAGTTAAATTACTATACTTTGTTTACAACTAATGAGTGATTCATTTTAATAACATAGTTTATATGTCACAGTGTCTATCCGTGTGTGAGTAGATGTCTGTGTGACTGTACAGGTATGTGAGTGGCTGTATGGGTGTATAAGTGGGTGTCTAAGCAGCTGTGTGGGTGTCTTAGTGGCTGTGTGAGCACCTGTATTGGTGAGTGATTTGGTTTGTCAGTGGCTGTATGGGTGGGTGGGTGACTGGCTGTATGATTGGGTGTGTCAGAAACTCTATGGGTGGGTGTATGAATTGAATGGATGTATGAGGGAGTGACTGAGTGCGTTAGTGGCTGTATGGGTGAGTGATGGCTGCTTAAGTGAGTGTTTGGTTAAGCGAGTTGGTGTGTGAGTGGTTGTATGGAAAAGTGAGTGTCTGTATGTAAGTGGTTGTGTGGACATTTGAGTGGTATGGGTGAGTGAGTGGCTCTGTTGAAAGGTTGTATGGGTAAGTAAGTGGGTGTGTGAGTGGCTATATAGTTGAATAACTGGGTGTATCAGTAGCTGTATGAATGCATGGCTGAGTGAGTGGCTGTATGGGAGAGTGGCTGGTTGTATGATCAGGCTCTGTGAGTGAATCAGTGTGTGTGAGTGGCTCTATGGAGAAGTGAGTGGTTGTGTAAGTACTTGTATGGGTCTGCAAATGGGTGTGTGAGTGGTTCTGTAGATGATGTCACTTGAGATGCCAGTGTTGTCATTTGAGATGTCATCAGTGATGTCACCAATGATGCCACTGACCAGGTCATGAGTGATGTAATATGTGAAGTCATAAGTAGTGCTTTGCAGGGGTGTACATTATAGTTAGCTCAGGTAACTACAACTGCTGAATTTCACTGGTTTTGTACAAGTAAAATCTGAGACTAACAATAACATCCCTGTATCCTTTGGTTTTTCAAGGAATTTCTAAGTTTTGTTATATTCTGTTTACTCACTATAATGTCCTTGTAACCTTCTTTTAAGTGAATTTCTATGGGTTTTTTTAATTTTATTTCCTAACTATACTATATTTGTAACCTCTGTTTTTTTAGGTGAATTTGTATGTTTAATTTTTTTTATTTTTTAACTGTAACCACTAATCTATGACACAGAGTGTGTGAGTGAGTGCATGAGTGTCAGTGGGTGTATGAGACATTATGTCTGAGAAGGTTTGTACATGGGTGTGAGACATTATGAGTGGGGCTGTAAGTGGGTATATGAGTGCCTGAGTGGGTCTCTGAGTGGGTTGTGAATCTCTGATAGGGGTGGGTGGTAAACTTCACTCCACCAGTGGAGTGTGCAGAGTTTTGCTACTCTAAACTCTGCCTGGAATGCGGAGTTCAGCTAAAACTCCGCTAACTGCCAGGGGAGCGAAGTTTACCAGCACGCTCACTTCTAGACTTTACCCCCCTAAGAGTAGTGTGTCAGAAGGCTAACTACTAGCAACAATAGGGGTTCCAGGCCCCTAAAAATCCTCAGCAGCCAAGGGGACTTTATCCCCCAACCAGTAGAGCACAAGGAGGCGTGTTTGCAGAATGTTTGAGAAAGAAGGTGGGTCTCCAATAAGGTCTGAGCAATCCCGCTGTGAGGGAATTACTCATGGCAACAATAGGGATTCTTGGCACCAAAAGACAGCAGCCAAGGGGACATCATTCCCCAACCAGTAAGTGCAAGGAGGTCCGTTTGCAGAGTGGTTGAGAACTGGGGCGGGGCCTCTAACGAGGTCTCAGCAATCCTACTGTGGGGGACTGTTAGACTTGGCTTCTTTTGGCGTGTTTCCCCTGATTTTTTGCTTTCTGCCCTCCCGGTTTTGACTCTGTTTTTGCTGGCGTAGTGTTTCTGTGCACTTTTCTCACTGCTGACCAGTGGTAAAGTGCAAGTGCTCCTGTGATAAATTGTGTTATGGATTCGTGTTTCCATGATTGGATATTTGATTTACTTGTTAGTCCCTAGTAAGTTCACTGCGTGTGCCAGGGCCTGTAAATCCAATGCTACTAGTGGGCATGCAGCACTGACTGTGCCACTCATGTGAGTAGCACTAAAAAGGCAACTCAGACCTGCCATTGCAGAGTCTGCGAGCAGTTTGCAACTGCCATGTCGACTTGGCAAGTGCACCCACTTGCTAGGCCCCGAAACCTTCCCTTTTCTACATGTTAGTCACCCCTAAGGTAGGCCCAAGGTACCCCTGTGGGCAGGGTGCTGTTTATGTTAACGGTGGGGCATGCCCTGGTGTGGGTGGCATGTCCTGATAGTGAATTACAGCCCATTTTGTTTTTCACTATTGCAAGGCTACCTGTTCCCCATAGGACAGAATGGGAAGTTTGTTTATAACATCTTATAAACCTAACTGGCCCTGGGAACTAGGTAGAAAAATAAAGTTTAGTATGCTTGAACTCAGAATCTAAAGATGCATCTTTTAGTGAAGGTGATTTTTACATTCTGTGTTTGAGAATACACCTTTTAGAAAGTAGTTATTTTCTTGCTCAGTCATCCCGTGTGCCTCTGCTGGAATGTGGATCGCCTGTCTGGGTTTTAGATGACAGAAGTAAGGGGAACAGGAGGGCTCCAGATAGTCTAGGTAGGGTCAGGAAAGGGCTGAATAGACCTGGGCTGCAATGGGGGGAGGTGGAGGAGATTTCCTTGCACCTCAAAGGGCCTGGTTTGCCTCTGACAATGCTGTCTCCACCTCCTGGCAGGAAATCACACCAGAGAAGGCAGAACAGGTTCTGGATGGACACAGACACTCTCTGCCTAAGAGATCAAAGGATTTGGGGATATAAATATTGGGGCCCAGACCCCTGAACTTTAGAGCTCTTTTGGATCAAGAAGACTGACAAGAAGAAGAGCGGGAGAAGCTGTGAGAAGGACCTACCACTTTGCTGTGTGCTTTGCTGTGTTGGCCCGCAGTGGCTGCTTCTGTCTTGGGCAATGAAACGAATGAACAGCACTTTCTGCAATCTGCTTTGTGAGTTTCTCCAAGGGCTTGAGGTAGAGCTTGCCCCCTGTTCAAGAAGCCTCAGGAACAACAAAGACTTCAAGCTCTTCTGCCCGCAGCACTGGGGACTGGGTGTTTTGTGCTGTAACAGAGGAAAAGCAACGACGACGTCTACAACGCCGCTGCTAACTCCGTGTCCTGACGGCATCGCAGAGGGTACCGTCGCAATGTAGCACTGCTACCTTGGTCTCACCGACGACGCCTGCTGACGCCGCCACTGAGCCGCTGCTTGCACCGTGACCTGTGTGCACCGGACTGCGCACCGCCTCGCTTCACGAGGATGCCTTAGCACCGCAGACGGCACCGCCGCAACACCGCATCGTGACCCTGGTCTCACCAACGACGCCTGCTGATGCCGCCACAGAGGTGCTGCTCGCACCGCGACCTGTGGGCACCATACTCCGCACCCCCTCGCTTCACAACGACGCCTTGGCATCCTCAATGACGATGCTCCACGCCAAAATCGATGCCGCTGCTTGCACCGTGGTTCGAGGGCACCGCTCGTAAAGTCACACGACGCACCACCCTCATTCCGCACCGCAGCCTTGGCCTACCGACGCCGGCGCCATCGACTCCAGTTCATCAGCCGACGACAGCGCTTCAGCAACGACGATGCCGCTGCTTGCACCGTGACCTGCCAGCATCGTGACGAGCACCACCTTCATCTCACACCACGACCCTGGTCTCACCGACGACACCATCCAACGCCGCCACCGACCTGCTGCTCGCACCGCGACCTGAGGGCACAGCACCCCGCACCGCTGTACTTTGCACCGCAGCACACGACGCCTGCCGACGTCAGCGCTCCTGACTCCAACAGAGAGGAGATCGACCTGCAACGCGTGTGACTTTGAGGGCCTCGATGACTCCTGCACCGACCTACGGAACCGACGCCTGCAGACGCCGGGGTTTCGGAAGCTCGAGACGCCGCCGGCGTCCTGCATTTCTGAAAGGTACTGTTTGCGGGTCTTTTTGACACCGTAAGCTGGCCCACGACCCAGACGGAGTTATCGACATTAAGGAACTATTTTTAAAGCCTATTTTGATAAAAGAAGATTTTTAAGTACTGTACCGTGGATTTTTATCGTTTTTGGACTTGCCTTAAGTATATAAAATATTGGATATTTTTCTAAACTGGTGTGGTGTCCTTTTGTAGTGCTTACACTGTATTATTGTTGGTTATGTGCAAATGCTTTACACACTGCCTCTAAGATAAGCCTGACTGCTTGTGCCAAGCTACCAAGGGGGTGAGCAGGGGTTATTTTAGGAGTGTAACTTCCTTACCCTGACTAGGAAGAAGGGTCCCTATTTGGACAAAGGTGCAAGCCCTTGCCAACTAGAGACCCCCATTTCTAACAGGTACATACTCGTGGCAACAATAGGGGTTCTTATCCTCCAACGACCTTCAGCAGCCAAGGGGACTTCATCCCCCAACCAGTAGTGCACCAGAAGGTGTGTTTGCAGAGTGGTTGAGAAAGGGGGCGGGCCTTGGAGAGGTCTGAGCAAACCTCAGACTTACTTGTGGCACAATAAGGGTTCTTCGCCCCAAAAAAACCTCAGCAGCCAAGGGAACTTCATCACCCAACCAGTAGGGCACCAGTAGGTGCATTTGCAGAGTGGTTGAGAAAGGGGGAGGGCCTCCGACAAGGTCTGAGCAATCCCGCTGTTGGAGAATTAGTTGTGGCATTGTTAGAGGTTTTTAGCCCCCAACAGCCCTCAGCTGCAAAGGAGACTTCATCCCCCAACCAGTAGGAAACTAGGAGGTGCGTTTGCAGAATGTGTGAGAAAGGGGGCGGGGCCTCCGACAAGGTCTGAACACTCCCGCTGTCGGGGATTTACTTGTGGCAACAATAGGAGTTCTTAGCCCCCAATGAACCTCAGCATGCAAGGGGACTTTATCCGCCAACCAGTAGTGCACCAAGAGGCCCCATTGCAGAGTGGGTGAGAAGGGGGGCAGGGCCTCCCACGAGGTCTCAGGAATCCCGCTGTGGGGGACTTACTTGTAGCAACAATACGGGTTCTTGGCCCCCAACAACCGTCACCAACCAAGCAGACTTCATCCCCCAACCAGTAGTGCGTCAGAGGCGCATTTGCAGAGTGGTTGAGAGAGGGGGTGGGGACTTTGAAGAGGTCTAAGCAATCCCGCTGTGGGAAACTTATTGTGGGTATTATTTAGCCCCGGAGAGGTGGTGGTCCCCGAGGCCCAGGGGCCCGCGTGGCCCCACCATTTATCTTTCTTTAGCCCCAGGGATGTGGCAGTCCCCAGGGTTTACAGAGCCCATAGAGAGGGGGCCCAAGCACCCCTATCCTTTTTAACTATAAAGCCCCAGGGAGGTGATGGTCCCCGGGGCTCAATGAGCCTTAGGAGGGGGACCTGTGCGCCCCCTTCTTTTTAAAAAAATGCCCGAGCACCTGGACCACCCTGGGGCATATTCAAAACAAGCGTGCCCACGCTTGTTTTTTTTATTTTTGCAACTGATTCGCAGCTCCGTAGTGAATTTGGCCCTGTTGGAGTCACAGGGAGACCCCCCCACTACACCTGCCCCCTTTACTTTTATTCAAACGTTTTTTGTGGGACTCAGCTGAAGCTTCTAACACATCCTGGTTGCAGTGTTGGCTGCCAATCAGATTTCAGCAAGGGGACTGTTGGATCCGTATCTGTGTATATACAAATGTGTTTTTTTAAAAGCATCCTAAAAACTCCTTAACGGATTTACATCAATTCATAAAAAGGTCGCTTTGTTGACCAACAGCTACCTTTCTGCTAAATTTGATGCAATTCCGTTCAGCAGTTTGGGCTGTAGTCATGCCTAAAATTCCTATAGGAATTAAAATGGGAAATTTACATTTTTAGACCCCCCCCCCTTTACTTTACATGCACATAAGAATAACTGGGGAACCCTTTTTGGAAAGAGTTGTGAAGATTTGCCAACCGGAACCACAGATATAAGCAAGTCAAAAAATGCTTTTCCTATTGAAACTAGGTCCTAACTATGACTACCTACTGGCGATCGCCTGTAGATTATAACTAGAACACTTTCTCTCCCAAATACTGTTTTTTATTCGTCCCTCACTAAGTTCATATTTAACAATTTCTTTTACCTCTGTACTGCATTTCAGCTCAAACTGCTCAGCTAAATGAATGTAAAATACCGATACACATTGTGTGCATGTATGGTTAGTCGCTTGGAACTATACATCCTATTCCTGACTCATGCAGGCCTCCTCCCGCAGTGTCATGCTGTACGTGACCTGAATCTTTAATGGTCACCCTAAACTCAGTACCATGGAGTACACTGGCCTTCCCGCACAGACACCGGCTCAGTTTCAGGTTGTGTCTTGTCTAAAGGCTTTTAGGGTCAAGTCAATGGGATAATGTAACCTTTGTTCTAAATGCACTCCTCACACCTCCAGTATAGTCGTGAACAATTACATTCGATCTGGATCCATGAGCGTAGATTCACCAAAGCAGAGGTGACATCACATGCTCTTTGGCCCTCAAAGGCATCACAGAATGACCTCCTGTCCAATCCTCAAAAAACAAATTTGCTGCTATCTAGGTAGGGCTGCTAGCAATCAGTGGAAAATACACCGCTGGCAGAACTCTCTTTACGCACAGGGGTCCACCAGACCTATTGTAAACAATTCTTTAACCCATAGAAATGAGTGGAATTTGGCTTCGCCCGAAGGACTGTTACCCTCTCACCTCATGCTATTAGTTATTTGGTGTATCATTCCACCTTCTATGTCTTGTTTGCATTGCAATGCATGAGGGACTAGCTTGCATCTCAAAATCTTTACACATTAAATTATTGAATTCACAGATGAATAGTATACAGAAAGCAATCTTTTTTTTTTCGTTTTAATCTCTAGACAGCAAACCTTTTCAAAATGCTTTAGTCAGGATTCAAAATACAAGCGAGACCTATTGCCCTTTGCCAATACTTATTGCCCGTACTGCTGCTTTCATGAAACCTGGGGGTACCAAAGAGCAAGCCAGATGAGCAGCTGCTATCCCTGGCTAACTCTATTTTATGCACATGTTTGATCCTTTCTGTTTTGAAAGAACACACTAGCTGGAGGCGTAGGAGAAGTATTAATTTTGAGGCAGGTGGCGGATATTATTAACCAGATAAATGCAAAAATGTTTAACCCTTATACTTCAGGTACAAAGGGGCTTACACAGGGTGTACCTCAAGGGTCCTCACTGAGTCCAACACCTCTTAACATTTACATGTCCCCTCTTGCTGCGTTAGTGGAATCATTCGATAATAAGATCATATCATATGCGGACGATACACAGCTTCTGTTATCTTACATGAGTAGCTCCACAACAGCAAAGGAGGCTATTCTGGTCTGCATGAGGGTGGTGATGGACTGAATGAGAGAAAACAATTTGCAGTGTAATGCAGACAAAACAGAAGTTTTGTTATTTGGTCCTGATCCCTTTCCCGGCTGGGAGGGAAGCTGACCTGGGGAGGTGCCTGCTCCTCCCCCTCCAGTAGCCGTGGCTAGGAACTTGGCCACTCAATTTGATTGTTATCTTTCTTTCAAGGCTCAAGTCTCCTCAGTAGTAAGAGCCTGTTTTGGGATAATTGTGAGCATTAAAAAAGTTTTTGTCTCTACTTCCATGGGAGCTGCAGAGAACTGTAGTACAGGCCATGATTACTTCTTAGCTTGACTACGCTAATTTGCTCTTACTTGGCCTTCCTGAGTATCTTCTCCAGCGTTTGCAAGTTGTGCAGAATATTGCTCCTCGCCTTCTATTTGAACTCGCTCGACGCGCTTCCATGTCAGCTTACCTGATAGAGTTACACTGGCTGCCAGTCAGAAAAAGAATCTTGATCAAGACCTCGGTCTTAGCCCATCAGGCTTTCTATGTAACGGGCCCACAGATCTGTCTGCCAGGCTGCTTCAATACCATCTGGCAAGAGTAGTAAGCTCTATGAATGCCAGTCTGATGGTGGCTGAACGCTTCTAGTGAGTGAGGAGAGGTGGATCTTCCTTTACTGTCTTGGATGTGCACGCCTGGAAGGGTTTACTATTTAAGCTCAGGGACTTGCAGAATGTACTGAGCTTCAGGAAACATTTTAAAACACATCTGATTAGACTACATTAAACCTGTAACTGGGATGTCTTCCTGCTGTTCAGCGCTGGGACACACTCTGAGTAGCTATGCGCTCTCAATAAGTTTAGTCTGTCATTCATTCATTCAGTCAATCTCACTTTGCATTGAATCCTAAAGGTTTTTGTGCTGTTGCCTTCTCATTATTTCTACTTTGCATAGATGGTGTTTCATATAAACCTTTAGCACAAAAACACTTTTGTGCACAATAGTTGTTAGATGCTGTCATTTACAGCACTTTAAATCGCATAGCAGCCCTATGCATCAGCCATACGCCTAAACTACCGTTTAGTAAATCTGAGCCCTATGCATGCGGCAAACGCCTAAAGTTTAGTAAATCTGAGCGCTATGCATCAGACAAATGCCTAAAGTTTAGTCAATCTGAGCCCTATGCATTAGGCAAATGCCTAAACTAAAGTTTAGTAAATCTGAGCCCTATGCATCAGGCAAACGCCTACAGTTTATTAAATATGAGCCCTATGCATCAGGCAAACGCCTAAACTAAAGTTTAGTAAATCTGAAAACTATGCATCAGCCAAACACCTAAAGTTTAGTAAATCTGAGCCCTATGCATCAGGCAAACGCCTAAACTAAAGTTTTGTAAATCTGAGCCCTATGCATCAGGCAAACACCTAAAGTTTATTAAATATGAGCCCTATGCATCAGGCAAACGCCTAAACTAAACTTTAGTAAATCTGAACCCTATGCATCAGGCAAACACCTAAAGTTTAGTAAATCTAAGCCCTATTCATCAGGCAAACGCCTAAACCAAAGTTTAGTAAATCTGAGCCCTATGCATCAGGCAAACGCCTAAACTAAAGTTTAGTAAATCTGAACCCTATGCATCAGGCAAACACCTAAAGTTTAGTAAATCTGAGCCCTATTCATCAGGCAAACGCCTAAACCAAAGTTTAGTAAATCTGAACGCTATGCATCAGGCAAACACCTAAAGTTTAGTAAATCTGAGCCCTATTCATCAGACAAACGCCTAAACCAAAGTTTAGTAAATCTGATCCCTATGCATCAGGCAAACGCCTAAAGTTTAGTAAATCTGAACCCTATGAATCAGGCAAACACGGAAAGTTTAGTAAATCTGAGCCCTATTCATCAGGCAAACGCCTAAACCAAAGTTTAGTAAATCTATGCCCTATCCGTCAGGAAAACGCCTAAAGTTTATTAAATATGAGCCCTATGCATCAGGCAAACGCCTAAACTAAAGTTTAGTAAATCTGAACCCTATGCATCAGGCATACACCTGAAGTTTAGTAAATCTGAGCCCTATGTATCAGGCAAACGCCTAAACCAAAGTTTAGTAAATCTGAGCCCTATGCATCAGGCAAACGCCTAAACTAAAGTTTAGTAAATCTGAACCCTATGCATCAGGCAAACACCTAAAGTTTAGTAAATCTAAGCCCTATTCATCAGGCAAACGCCTAAACCAAAGTTTAGTAAATCTGAGCCCTATGCATCAGGCAAACGCCTAAACTAAGGTTTAGTAAATCTGAACCCTATGCATCAGGCTAACACCTAAAGTTTAGTAAATCTGAGCCCTATTCATCAGACAAACGCCTAAACCAAAGTTTAGTAAATCTGATCCCTATGCATCAGGCAAACGCCTAAAGTTTAGCAAATCTGAACCCTATGCATCAGGCAAACACGGAAAGTTTAGTAAATCTGAGCCCTATTCATCAGGCAAACGCCTAAACCAAAGTTTAGTAAATCTATGCCCTATCCGTCAGGAAAATGCCTAAAGTTTATTAAATATGAGCCCTATGCATCAGGCAAACGCCTAAACTAAAGTTTAGTAAATCTGAACCCTATGCATCAGGCAAACACCTGAAGTTTAGTAAATCTGAGCCCTATGTATCAGGCAAACGCCTAAACCAAAGTTTAGTAAATCTGAGCCCTATGCATCAGGCAAATGCCTAAACTAAAGTTTAGTAAATCTGAACCCTATGCATCAGGCAAACACCTAAAGTTTAGTAAATCTAAGCCCTATTCATCAGGCAAACGCCTAAACCAAAGTTTAGTAAATCTGAGCCCTATGCATCAGGCAAACGCCTAAACTAAGGTTTAGTAAATCTGAACCCTATGCATCAGGCTAACACCTAAAGTTTAGTAAATCTGAGTCCTATTCATCAGGCAAACGCCTAAACCAAAGTTTAGTAAATCTGAGCCCTATGTATCAGGCAAACGCCTAAACTAAAGTTTAGTAAATCTGAGCGCTATGCATCAGGCAAACACCTAAAGTTTAGTAAATCTGAGCCCTATTCATCAGGCAAACGCCTAAACCAAAGCTTAGTAAATCTGAGCCCTATGCATCAGGCAAACGCCTAAAGTTTAGTAAATATGAACCCTATGCATCAGGCAAACACGGAAAGTTTAGTAAATCTGAGCCCTATTCATCAGGCAAACACCTAAACCAAAGTTTAGTAAATCTGAGTCCTTGTTTCTAGAATTATCGACACATATTCACACTGAAGACAATGCTTCAGGCTTGATAGATTTCAGTGCTTTCTTTCATTGTTTTCACAAGAGAAACCTTTGAGAGCGATTGTCTAGACAAAGAGTTTTTTGAGTAAACCAAATGATATGTGCTACACCTAGTCCAGCTATGAAAATATTTTGTAATGTTATTTTCTCTGTGATCCCTAAAATGTTCCTGCAGGGCCCTAAAGCACACCGCTGCAGCCCCTGTGGTGGTGGTGGGCAGAGGAGGCAGTGTCATACACCTGGAAGGAGTCCCCTTAGCTTGCCTACACTATAAGTGTTGTTGTCCTTAACTCAGCTGCATACTGACCCAGGCCTGAAGAGAAACAACAGAACATATTAGATTCACTTTAACACAGGGCCTGCAAGACCCTGTGGAGAGTGGAGGTGGCCCTCTCAGACGGGAAACATCCTTTAGAACGAGGCCGGAACCACGCTGTATCTTCACAGCGCCGGCAACAGAACGAATGCATCTTTAGCATGCAATTGTTTTGCACGCAAGTCGTTACATTGACTTGCTTTAGGGGGGCGCAACAGTGGAGTGATGCTGGAATGAAAGCCCAACCTTCCCTACTGTTGTGCAAACAGGAGTTTGTATAGTAAACTAAACTATTCCAATATCGAGGGCCCCCGCCCCCCCCCCCCGCCCCACGCCAGTCGTTAAAACGACTTGCGGGCAGAACAAATTTGTGCTAAAGATGCATTTGTTCAAATGACAGAGTTCCTAAGGCTTGTGTGAAGAACGCATGCAGAATTCCGTCATACATTCCTCTCAGAGACACCGTCATGAAGTACAGAAGTGACTGAGGCAAAGGATGGGGGCAGTGCCAGCATCTGGAACATAACATTGCTGAGAGGCAATGCAGGTAATTGTAAAGGTTCAGGATTTACAAAAGAGGTCTGAGATATAATACAGCACTTATCCTTGTCTTGGGAACATCCGTTGTACGACTGGAGCAGTAATAGGATGTGGTTAGTGTGCTGCTGAAGTAGCAGATGCAAAATCACAGTGGTTGTCGTATTGCTCTTCTTCACCACTACAGAAGACGTTCATAGTTGTAATAATTGGCGAAGAATTTCAAGATTGTTGAGTCAACATTGACCTGAGGTTGTCAAAGAATTGTTTCTTATATATAAAACAAACCCCTATTTGAATTTACATAGTTGTGGAATTCGGAATGACGATACAGAAAGAATAACACAAGGTAGAGGGGATGAAAGCAAGAAGAGATCAAAAACAACATGAAAGATAACAGATGAGCCCTGAAGAAGTCTTTAAATAGGACGAAACGTGTTAGCTACTAGGAAGAGAGAAATTAGAACTCAAAGGATACAAGAATAAAGGAATATACAAAATACAATAATTGGATGGAATTGTTTTTTTATATTGAGTGCGGATCAAATCTTTTATGTAATTGTGAAGGTTCCACATTATGAAATGGCTGCTTGTATACTCGGGAAAGGTACACTCTATACCTGGACATTTGAATTCTGAGGGCTACGGCGGCTCCTCTAAAGGCAGTAAACGTTTGCTGAATGGTCACCATGCAGCGCTCAGCAAAAATTTGTATTTTACGAAAACAAACTCCCAAAACAAGTCGCTAATGACTTTGAGTGTTCTCCCAGGGTGTAGGGATCATTTTTATTGAGTAGACATGGTGCAAGAAAGTACTTGTGGGTGAGGGTAGGAAAGTGGGCCTCCTTCCGCAAATGCAACTTTCCTTAGAAGGCGGTTGTATTAAAGGTCTGCTGGACTGAGGCAGAGAATGGATTTATTGTACATAGGCCGGCTATGCTCTGACCACTGCTGCAGGCATGGAGTCCGCTGCATATGCGATAAACCAGTGGAAGTTTTGTAAATACATGGTTTTTAGTTTACTCCATAGAGAGATGTTGAAACAGCATATATCTCACTGAATGGAGGCCCCTCAACGAGTATTTGAAGTTTATTTTACCAAAAGATTATTTGCACTTCCCTACACGGAACATCACATACATCTACAACACTTTCTCTCAATGGTTTTTATTATATGCGCTGTTTAAAGTGCCCCAGCAAAGCGCTAAAGAAAATCAACCCCACGTGAGGGGTTTGAGGGAGGGGTAAATGTAAATTGTAAATGTAAATTGATACTTGTATAGCACACTACTCACCCGCAAGGGTCTCAAGGCGCTTGTACGAATACCGCTGTGGAACCCATCCTGGCTTTCCCTGTGAGGCATCCACTCCTGGGTACCCCCAAGGTGGAGGCCAGGCATCCTTAGCGTTGTGGGGGCCATTGTGGAGATTAAGCAAGCTATTGCCCAGAGTTGCAGAGTGGGACTCCATGATTGGAATAGGCACCGAGGCGAGAATTATCAGGTCCGTGGAATTTTTGATCTCAAGACCCACCGAGGCGGGGAATTGAACCCTGGTCCCGGACTAGACCTCTGCATCAGGGTCTGCCGCTCTAATCATTGAGCCACACTTCTCCGCGGTCAGAGGGAGAGATGGACAGTGAGGGCAGAAGGTGCTGTGGGGACAGGAGGTTGACAGGCTCCATGCCACTTACAGTGAACAATACCAGCAGCTGATCCGGCAACACTTCAAGAGCTCCAGTCTCCTCACCTCTGGGCAACCCCTGTGCCAGGTGTCAGGAGAACACAGTGCTAGAAGGACCAGCACTCGGAGCTCTTTCAGGTGAGAAGACAATACCTCTTTGGTGAATGAGGTGGAGTGTTGATCTCAGATCTGCCTCATGCACTCAGTGTGATATCAGGTGAGATGGCTTTAGCAGCCATATGAACACCGTGGGCACAAACTAATGGTCTATCATGGATAGACGCCTCAACACTCAAGATCAGCCTCTAGTGTAGACATGTAGAGAGGGTTGTGTGCCCTCGGCGAGTGGCTCTTAGACACAAGTAGAGAACTGTTCTCAAAGCAGTTTTCAGACTCTGCTAAGTTGTATCATGTCCCATACCTGCGTGGTTTATCGACCACTTTCTATGGAGACTAGCCTATCTGGAAATGCAGTGGTTTTTCTTTACAGGCTGGTACCTATAAAAGGCCTGTGGAGTTGGGGTTATTTGTCATATCTGACAAAGTTCCCTGTATGTAAACTTAATGGCACTTTACAGGCACCAATCTGACATTATCCAAGTAATGTATTGGAAAGTCACCAGACTGCTGACAGTGCCACAATGCAGTGCAGAATGCAAGTTTCTATTGCATGGCATATGTCCAGATTTCGAGCTATGCCAGTCTCCTCCATTAAATGACTTGGTAGGGTTTACTTTACTCCTTCAACAACTTTAGGAAAATAACCACACGGCCTGCTGACACTTTCTCCATCCATAACTCAGTATAGCTGTGTCTTCTGATGCTGCATAACCCATGACATAAAATAGTAACACCCCCCTTGGAATATTATAATCCCCACAATTGTCCTCCCTTGTAGTTACTGTTAACAGAGGTACTTCGAATCCAGAATCGGGCAAATAATAGGGATTGTTAAATTCTGCAGAAGAACATAAATAGATAGCCATAGTTGTGATAGTAGTGAGGACATTCAATTAATAATACAATATTGGTAATATTGGTAATATGTCAACAGAATCCCCAGAAGAGCACTTCATGAATATAGGGGTTTATTATAATTTGGCGGACAGGGCCCTCTGCCACAAACATGGTGCAGTACCTAAACTTGGGGCCATCGTTGTAAGTATATCAAACTGCCTGCCATGTTTAGAGTAGAAGATCTGATGTAATCTTGTTCTGTTCTGGACCACCGGTGAAAGCTTGATGGTCTCAAACTGGGAGTGGCGGCTGTAGCCCGTGCGGGCTGTCCTTCCTGCCATATTCTTCAATGAGCCCAGCTGCTAACAAAACTTATCTGATGCTAAGGTTTCAGATTAGGTTATCATTCAAATAATATACAAATCATTACCCTGCTTGATCAAAATGTGAACAATACACATCACTGCTTTTCCGAGGTCTGACTGCTTTCCAGTCAGGGATGGGTCAAAATGAGCTCAAGCTGAACTCTGACAGGACCAATATTTGTCTGAGGGAAGGAGATGGTTGCCACTGATGGTTCACTCAGCCCTCCTCCTACCTTAGTCAACGAGCCAGAAAACATACGCTTCCTTCTGTAAAAAGATCACTCAATGACTTCTATTAACGCAGCTGTTTCCTTTCTGCTTACATCTGGTGTGTCTGCCGATGGTTATGTATCCACTACTTTTGTGTGGCAAGATCTGCTGGTGAATTCATTTATATTCTCATGATTGGATTATGGTTCTACATCCCTCCTGGGACTCCCAGCATACTTCCTTTGGAACTGATAGTGAATCTAGAACCTAGTAGGAGAATCATCTGCAGCTTTCAGAGATGGGGTCAAGGCACCAAGGGGTGACCAAGCTACACGGTCTTTGCTTGCCACAGCACATTCTTTTTAAGATCATCTGCCTTGTATATCATGCATATTACCTCTGTTCACAAATGAAGAACCTACCTGTCCATCTGTACGCTTTGCTCAAAGTCCCCGGCCCTTGTGATTATTCCCAAGTAGAAGCACACTCGTATTGGAAGCGGCACTGCCTCTATTGCTTGTTCCTTACTTCTAACCATCTCCCTTCAAGACTAGCACTCTTCCTCTTTTGATTCTTTTTTCTCTCCTCAGGTTGATTTCTTCAAGTCACATTGCCATAGAGCCCTCAGGTCTAAGTGTGCCTGTAATAAGCAAGTCAAGTCTGTTCCTCAATTCACTTTCCAATTAAGTGAAGTATGTGGTTTCTGCTCTGTGGTAATGTTGAGGATGGTATAGCAATGGGTTATTTAATGTGCAAAACCATAGCTAGTCCATATCTAGAACCTGAGGGATAGCGATGCTACCAAAGACAGCAAGTTAATTAACACGACCTAGAACATTCTCTAGCAATCATTTAGCGGCCAGATTGACGTGACGGATATCCTGTCCGCCGTATTACAAGTATTACGATATCATGAAATGGTAATTTGGTGGAGGGGATATCTGTCACATTTGTTACGGAGTAATCCTGTCCACTAAGATTGTAATTAGGTGCCCTTATGTGTCCCTTGTGCAATATGTACGGCGGGTCCAGTGAAGGGCCGCCCTACCCAGTTTAGAGATCCTTTCTGTGTCTGTGGGGATCTTTGTCAAAACTGCATCCCTCAGTGAGACGGATTCACTTCCTTTAAAACAGAATGCTGAGCGGGTCTCCATATTGCAGCATTCATTTTTGTTTTTTCAAAAGTGGGTCTCTGTTCCTACAAAGCAAAAAAATCACACATAGAGGGAGTTTTTGCCCTGCACCTGAGAAGCAATGGTGATCTTTCGTGCACAGTTATGGAATGCCTTGCACGGTGAGCACTACAGGGAAATCTGCATTAAGAGGCCCCCCATCTGATGCACTTACTGCAGCTGCCTTGTAGTGTCTAGACCGCCACCAAAGTTTGGATACTGATTAGGCCTGGGCTAAAATTCCGTTCCGCTCGCGGAAAGTGCGATAATTTGACATTTTCGCATTCCGCGGAGAGCGCGAAAATGTCAAAATTTCCACAATCCGCATTTTACCGGAAATTTTTTGCTTGCTCGTGCTGTAAAAAAATACATTCTCGCGTGCGTGCGATCGCCTTACCTGAATCCCCACGTTCGCCGACAAGTTTTCCCGATCTGGTTGCGTTCTCCATGAGATGTTGGATTGTTGGTAGCCATTTGCACTGTCTCGCGACAGTTCGCGCCCGCAGTAACGTCATTCGTCGCGCGATCACGTCTTTCTTCTCGCGATCATGCACCGCGAGACAAGTGAAAACAAAATGGCCGCGCCCGCAAGCAACCGCATGGGTAAGTTGGCGAGCCGCGACCACGCAGAAAATACCGCGAACGAGCGGGAAAAAAACATCCGCATCTTCGCGATATTTCCGCGTGTTTGCGGAGATTTTTAACATTTTTGCGATAATTTGCGAAAGTGAATTTCGCAAATTCCGCCCACCCCTAATACTGATGCAGCAGGGGAAGGATCAACCGGCATCCAGTTAGCAGTTTCCACTCATCCAAGGGCTTGATTACAAGTGTATATGTCATTCTGATGGGGCCTGGTAATCTCTGGGTGAAAAAGGAAGTATGAAATGAAAGAGCAACTAGGCGAACTAGATTACCTGATGCTCCTACAAATCTCCCATTACTAAGGGGACACTCAGGGTCACACTAGTAATATCTCTTATCTCAGTCCTCAGAGTTATTGGTACCCTCAGTCCTGGTAATTGATGGAGGCTGAGTTACCAAGTGCACCAAAGCACTCAGAATGAAGCCCTCAATGGGCAGGGTAGTCATCAGTTTGCACAATGGAAGTTCCATCAGTTGAAGGCGGAGCAGCTAACTCCGCCAAACTAAACGACCCCCTTGGCCGCCACCTTTTGGTGGATGGTTTTTATTTGCATTGCCGCATCACTGACAAACCAACCCCTAAACAATCCTCGTCTTTAGATTTGCATTTATTTAAGAATTTGTGAGGGGCACATCCACTCAGCCTCTTATCTAGATTTTTGTAATTAAAAATAATATTATTATGAGAAATATAAACACAACTTGGTTTTCAATGGGTGTTGAGGACGAGTTTGTTGACCCCACACAGAGGAACGCTTTCTCTGCTAAACGTTATCACTGAAATTGCTGTAGCCCTGTGGGTCCAGGTGGCAGAGGTGAGCTACTTCTACAGAGTGGATTGCAACTGCCAGGGTAGGGGCATAGCAGAGGGCCTTGCCACCATTCCTTGCAGGAGCAGCCCAAGGTTTTGCTACACCACAGGTTCCCTGTTGTGAGGAATCAGGTCTTTTAGTCTATAGAAATGGAAGGAAGGGTGTGCAAACCTCTGTGCACGCGCTCAGCAGGCTTCCTTTGGAGGTGTGGATTCCATGCATAACTCCATGAACCAGGCCTGCAAGTCCAAGTATCATCTAATAAAGGATATTGTGAGGTGCAGCTCACATCGTGCCTGCTGGTACCTGCATTTACAGGGGCAGATTTATGTTCCCTGGCGCATCCCTGCAAATCGGCATGGATGCGCCAGGAAAGATGCGTCACGCAAGTTTACCCTTGCGCCACAACAGATGCGCCGCATTTACAATGCAGCGCATCGTGGCGCAAGGATAAACAGATGCGTGACGCATCTGATGGTGTAAGAGCGGCGCATTGCTGGAGTCATGTCGCAAGCACAACGCAACTCCAGCAATGTTTAGGGGCTGCCCATACCTTACATGCTGCGTCATGCCTTACGCCTGCTTCAAGCAGGCGCAAGGTTTTGACGCAGCTGCGTCAGAAAAGTGACTGAGTGAAATCTTGTAGATTTGACTGCGTCACTTTTCCGAGGCTTTTTCTGCTGGAACGCCCACCCTGCATACATTAAACCTGACGCAGGTTTAATGTGGCGCAGGGCTTTACACCGTGACGCATTTCCATAGATGCGTCACGATGTAAATAGGGCGCAACGTGGCGCAGGGTTTACGCCGCGGCGGCGTAAAAGTGGCGCAAGTCTAACATAAATCTGCCCCACAATATTTAAAAGGGCTATCCAGCATAGAGACAACACCAATTCTCTTTACACAGTCCTGCAACTTTAACAACCACCTTTCACAGGTATTCCAAAATGTCCCTGTGCGTGATGAGGTCTACTTTGTTTCTGAGATTTATTTTGACATCCTCTACAGGTTACCCTTTTAATACAAAGACGTCTCAATCACACACCCTGCACAGCCAGGCACAGGGCAAGGCTGGAAAAGGACAGAAGTAATGCAGAGGATTTAATAGCACCCTATGTTTATCTAACAGGCTTCGCCAAGGTGTCCAACAGCCTGCTAGGGTGTAAGTCTGAGGTCTCCCTGCATGCACCGTTCTTAAAATAAGATTCTCTTGTTTTACGTCAAAGTTACCTTGATACCATAATCTCTATTATAAATGACTGGACAATCACTTGGCTGCACATCGAGCCCTTTTTAGGTCTGGCCAAGCGACAGCTTTAGTTATTTAGCCAGCCTTATGGTTAAAAAATAAATAATAAAGACACATCTTTGGATGGGGTACTTTTAGTCAGCCGTCTTCATCCATAGGTCCATTCAAGTGTCACTCACATTTTGTTACCCCTACCACAGCCTAACGTATGGGGCAGTGGGTCAGCCCACTGAGACAGTCACTGTGCAAGATGCCATTTTCCTCTTACACAAGTCCACTTCAGTATCTGGGATGAGAGGCCAATCCCTGCTTTCATTTCTGCTGTCATTTCATTGTTTTTTTTGTTTGTGTAAAGTTATTTTTGGATTGGGTCTTTTTTTCTTACTTTAATTTTGGAAAGCAAGTGCACACTACCTTTTGACAGGACAGCAGCTTTTTATTACTTTCACACCGTTTATGTCTGTTGCATATGTTAGCAATACGAATATGGCCCATGGACATTCTTACCTTCTCACGTGAACATTTTTCTCCTCTTTATTTTTTAGGCACAGTCACATTTAGCATATTGCTTGTGGCATCACAGTATCCCGAGTCAAGGTCAGGATTGAAGCCTGGTTTCGTGTGTTGTAAAGCTAGGGGCTTTCGTCACGGGGTCACAGCTGTCCCTGCCAAGCACCACGCACCAGGGGTTAGACTAACGTATTTTACTGCTGCTGTCTGCATCACTACACTGAAAGGCAGTAGTTCTGCATAAGTATGCCCCTAGAACCAGTGGGATTGAGGGGCTAAACAAGCCTGACTGTATTTCAAACAAGCATTTGCAATGCAATAGGTCTCACATTTACGAGAGTTTGAGCTATTGGCATTGTAAATGGCAATTCCTTTTATTTATGTGTTGTTTTTAAAACACATAAATAAAAGGAATTATCATTTATAATGACAATAGCTTCAACTCTTGCAAATGCGAGACCTATTGCATTGCAAATGTGTTCGTGCTATAAAAATTAAAAAAAGCATTAGGAGAGAGCGTGTCTGACAAAACAGTTGCAGGCAGGACAAACCTATTTGAGAAAATAGTGCTCAGAGGCTGTGATTAAAGCCTACTGAGTAACAACACACGTAACAGGGGGTGTTGCCATGGGTGGTAAAAAAATTAGAAGGCGTTACTAAGGAGGGACTACTAAGCCTATTGACCAATGAACAGCCACACCTAACAGTTGACAATAAAACAAGCCAATTACAACTATGGGCAGAGACTGGGCCGAGCTTCAAGTCCTTTCCTGAATTCAGAATGCCTCGCACCACAGGCGCTGCCCAGGCTCGACCTAAAAAGCAGCCAGCGCTCCTTTAGTGCTGCTGCAGAAACTCTGACAACTTCATTCACAGAAATGAGCCGTCCCGTTTGGGAGGGGTGAGAGCTAGTGTTTCATGTTGTTTTGTTTTTCACAGTAACTTAAGACCAGGGCAAGCTCAACTTCAGTTCATCAATAAGTCCCACTGCTGGGCTCACAGGCTCACTGGGCGGACTCCTGGTCAGTGACACGTGGTCAGGTGAAAGACACAGATCTAGGGCTTTCAGTGGTGTCAAAAAGTGGTGGGTCTCTAAAAGGGGTGTGGCCCATGGCTTAAGGGCGTGGCTTAAGCACAAATAATTTCTTTGATTGCCGTAGCTGCCACACAACCAGTGTTGTGTTGTCTTTCTAAGCTTTCCTTTATTGCAGCCAGATATAGAACACAACATCACTCAACCACTCCTGTTATGTTCACTCTGTGTTAGATAGGCACACCCTTTATCTCTCCACATCTCTCCCAACTTCATATTTTACACCTCATCTCTTTCCTCTTCAGCACCCTCTATTCACTCTCTCCTGAATGCACTTTCTTGCATCCGCTTCACTCCAGCCCCCAACCACACAATGCACCCACTCACCTGTAAGTACTGCAGTTTCTTTTACTTTCGCCTGTGAATATTTTGACAACTTTGTACCTTCTTCATAGACATTTGCACAGAATCACTATTACAACTGGAATACGTGACCTTTGCTGTGTGAGCTCTGCAGAGAGGCACAGGATAGGATAACCATGTATTCTGAACAGCTTTTTGCACCCATTGACGGGCACTGTGAGAAAGAAACGGACAATGCCTTCAGCCTGAACTCCTCAGCAATTGTGGCTCGTTACAAACGCCTGAAGGCAACCTAGTTCAAAGTATGCACTATACATTACACTAAAAAATACAAAAACACAACATCCTAAAAATAGCTTAAATAATCTGGCATTCATTAAAAGTGTTAAACACGTGAACTATAATCAGAAACTAAATGGATTACCTTAACGTGTTTTTACCTTCATTCTTTAGAAACCAATCAGTCAGGTTAAGGACATTAAGATAGGGCCTGCTAGGGACCCATTTCAATGTCCGATTTTTTATTACTGCCGGGTCTGAGACCGAAACAGACCCGGGCCACTTAAAGCCCTGCTCAGGTCATTATCCGCACCTTCAGGCACTGTCTGCAGCCCTCGAAGTGTGTGCGTGTCACGGTGTGCAGGAAGGCTGTCTTCAGAGTGGTCTGATGAAAGCAATGCTGCTGGGCTCTGGACTGAAAGTGCTATAGCAGTGACAACCAGTGCTCTATTTGTAAAATAATAAGTGCCAGGGCCCTCGTAAGGAGGCCACTGCAGCTTGCACCACCCATTGCGCGTGCCAGCTTTGCCAATGATAGTATCAACACACCTGTACATTGAATTATTAAGTAACTATTGTTGTGCTCATCACAAAATAAGACAAACAGCACCACCATGTGGCAGACTGTCATATGTGCCAGGGTTGATAAAAAGTGACGCTGACAAGCACCGGAAACCACTGGCTCAAATTCAGCACTGGTAATAACAGCACCTCGACTTTATTCAGACTGGATCAGGCCCCTCGAATACTTAGTGTTCTTCTCTTGTCTGATGGCAGTGCTTAGAGGTAAACACTCCAGAACTCAAGCGTACTCAGTCTCATTTCTAGGTCATAACTAGCTAATGCCCCTCTCAGGCTCAGCACGCCCATCTACCACTCAGCAAGCCCTCCCACCTGTCCACAGCCATCCCCAGCCCCGGCAGGCAGCTGCATGTTCACCTCCACCTTGGCAGGACATACCGTCACTGGAGATAAGCTATCACTGCCAGTGTCTGAGAAGGAGACACTGGACACTACGCCAGTGTAGGGCAAAGCAGTGCTTAATTTGATCCAGTAGTTTCCGGTGCTCAGCACCAGCACTTAATTGTCAAAACCAGCACCTGTGACAGTCTTCCACAAGGGGACGGTGTCTCGCTAATTTAGAGATGACCACAATAGTAGTTAATTATTAATTTAATATACATTAAAAATAACTATTGCCTGCTGCCCAAGCCCTTCTTATAGATTTGGGGGCCTGAAATAGTCCAAATTGTCACACTTGTAGGAGTATAATAGTTAGTAGTTGTGTTGTTACTATCATTGGCAGCATAGCAGGAGCAATGTATGGTGTAAACTGCAGTGGCCTTCTGATGAGAGCCCTGGCACTAACGTTTAAAAATTAATTTTTTTACAAATGAAGTACTCAATTACCTACAAAGTGGCTGTGTTATCGTTGGCATCCATGCTACCGGTCATAAGCATGTGTTTTTTTATCAGGATAATTTTGCACATTGGAAGTGTAAACTCAAAATTTTTAATTGTAACTGCAAGCCCAAGAAGTGGGACTCTAGTGTTCCAGATGCATCTGGAGGAGGGAGCATCAGCTTTGATTTCAAAGGGCACTGAGTGAAATCTTCATAAAAAATGTAGCAGCAAAGACCAGTGGTAAGAAACACCGTCCATGAAACACGAGTAGTCAACAGCTAGCAGATGTGTTCACACTTATTGCGATTTAAAAAATGTCACTGTTTTGTAACATTGGATGTATTTGAAACACATTTTGCCGGTCCTCAGCATGCTTTTTTAGATCGGTATAATTTTACACATTGGTTGTGGACACTCAAACTTTCAATTCTAGCTGCAAGTCCTTGAATGCATGTTGGTTTAAGGCCAGAACTCCCACAATCACATGGCAGATAAACATAACTATTATCAGATGTAAGGTTCCGATGTGCACAATTAAAATGAACCAAGATTCAGAATGCACAGATATGTAAAAGGAAAGTCCAAGAATGGAAAAGTAGTGTCCCGTTGACATACTTGTATTCATGTTTTTCAGATGTAGGCACATTGTAGGAAAGTGGACTATCATGTGGTGGGGGGTATCACAATACCTTAAAGATGGTCCTTGGATTCAAACTAATAAATCCTTAGCTCAGTCCTGGTAGTGTGGCAAAGAGCAGTCAAGCTTTACTAGAGGAACATGTGTTAAGCATTTCAAAGCATCAACATGGACAATAAGTAATTGACATGGCTCTAGAGAAATCTGACACCAATCTATAAAAATAAAGTGTATTTTCATCTTAATTTAGACACAAAAATGAATGGAATAGCATAGATACAACTGGAGTTATAGATTTTAGAAGAATACAAAATCAATGCAAAATAATACAGGGAAAATGTTAACATTGTGGTCAATGGAAAAACCACTGGTGACAATTGGTCACTTGCAGGTTGAGTTGTGTTGTACCCTTGCAGGGTAAAAGGTGATGCGGATCTTATGACCAAGCCACTATAGTCAGTTCAATTTTACCTGGTCCATGAAGCCTGAGTGTAGAGTTGTCCTGGTTGTCTCTGGTGCTGAAGGGAGGTCACAGGAGAGCTGCTTTTACCACTGAAACAGTGCTGCGTCGGAAAAAGATGAAAAAAGACAACAACGGTGTGGTTGCTGATGTCGGTTGAAATTCGGATGGAATTCCCTCTTAATGCAGCATCGAGTAAAGGGGTCGTTTGCTGGACTGGCGACCAGCAAGCTTTGGCTGCAGTAAACAGAGCAGAAAGTAACTTTGACGTCTCATGGTCCAGCGGAACATGGTAGCGGCCGGCAACTTTGTGGAAAGCAGGACTACAGTTCCCACAATGCACTATAACATCTGGATTTGGGAGATCCCTTGGAGGGCACGATGAAAAGCCATTCTTCGATTCCTGATCATTGTTTTGCCCTTAGTTTGTAGGGAACTAGTGCCACTAGTACAGGGGAGTCTGAGAGTGCTTCAGGATTCCACAGGGGTCCCTCTGTCTGCTGGTAACCGAGATATAGCCTAGGGTGAGTCTCGATCAGGCAGTTCCAAGCGCGTTTAGGGTATCACTCTTTTGCTTTGGGCAAGTCTTGTTGTCGCTGGTGCAGGACTCTTGTTTTCCCCACTTTGATGCAGGTTGTGGGTCACCTTTCTTACTCATTCTTCCACTTCTGAAAATGGCAGAAATCAGATTTTAGTGTACAAACCAGGCTGTTCACCCTAGAGGTGTGGCTAGCCTTCTGGAGCTGTACACCTCATTGAGTAACTAATTTCCCCCCTGTCTGGGTGTAAATGTACTGGGGCAGAGCTGTTTTCTCCACAGGGAGTCAGCCCTGATGCATATAAGAAGTGGTGCAGCCTTTGAAGCTCACCACCTTAATGTGCCACTTCACTAGCCTGCTTGGAGGAGGGAGGTGTGACCTCCTTCGTGCTCAAGCCTTCGTTCCTGACGCAGGCTTGCCAGCCACAGCAGAGAAGCTAGGGCAAATAGGTGGGAAACACCTAGGGTAGCCACCTGGGTGCATGACACATCACCAGGGGCGCGAGATTCAATTCAGGGGTGAGATGGCACATTGTTTGATACCAAACCTGACATATTTAGGTGCTACCATAATGGACCTGCCAACCTCGAGAATGTCCGGATTGCAGCTCATGTTATCCTATGTACCACTAACACTTATAGTCGTTTCCATTGGGGAACACCACTATAGGGACATATACACTTGCACTTATATGTCCTCACCTTTAATGTACTGCTCCTAGTCTTCTGAGCCCGGGAGGCCTTTCTTAGGGGTGTCTGGCATATATTAAAAATAGTGTATTGTCTGTGCCCCACATGTGAAGGCACAGTCTAGTTTGAGCAATTTGCACTGCTCTACCCATCCCTAAGTGGGATGGGTATTCCCAGACGTGGGACCCGTGCTCACTACGCCACTGGAGTCAAGCTATCCTGGCTGATGACGGCTGATAGCCAGAAACCGGTCCTAGGATGCTTGATTCCGGTCCAGGGAAGACATGGCTTGGCAGTTCGGGCTGGACTGTTCCCATGAGGCACAGGGTCAAGACTGATTTGCATATGGCCATGTCTAAACTGGGGTGGTGTAGTGGGCAAAAGAACGATGGATTTAACCCAGATCTCTTGACTGGGGGAGAATGTCTGCATTGTCAGCATTCCGTCCATCATTTGTTTGTTGTAACGCTTTTCGCCCTAAGTGGGATGGGTATTCCCAGACGTGGGACCCGTGCTAACTAGGCACTGGAGTCAAGCTATCCTGGCTGATGACGGCTGATAGCCAGAAACCGGTCCTAGGATGCTTGATTCCGGTCCAGGGAAGACATGGCTTGGTAGTTCGGGCTGGACTGTTCCCATGAGGCACAGGGTCAAGACTGATTTGCATATGGCCATGTCTAAACTGGGGTGGTGTAGTGGGCAAAAGAACGATGGATTTAACCCAGATCTCTTGACTGGGGGAGAATGTCTGCATTGTCAGCATTCCGTCCATCATTTGTTTGTTGTAACGCTTTTCGCTCTAAGTGGGATGGGTATTCCCAGACGTGGGACCCGTGCTCACTACGCCACTGGAGTCAAGCTATCCTGGCTGATGACGGCTGATAGCCAGAAACCGGTCCTAGGATGCTTGATTCCGGTCCAGGGAAGACATGGCTTGGCAGTTCGGGCTGGACTGTTCCCATGAGGCACAGGGTCAAGACTGATTTGCATATGGCCATGTCTTAACAGGGGTTGTGTAGTGGGCAAATGAACGATGGATTTAACCCAGATCTCTTGACTGGGGGAGAATGTCTGCATTGTCAGCATTCCGTCCATCATTTGTTTGTTGTAACGCTTTTCGCCCTAAGTGGGATGGGTATTCCCAGACGTGGGACCCGTGCTCACTACGCCACTGGAGTCAAGCTATCCTGGCTGATGAGGGCTGATAGCCAGAAACCGGTCCTAGGATGCTTGATTCCGGTCCAGGGAAGACATGGCTTGGCAGTTCGGGCTGGACTGTTCCCATTAGGCACAGGGTCAAGACTGATTTGCATATGGCCATGTCTAAACTGGGGTGGTGTAGTGGGCAAAAGAACGATGGATTTAACCCAGATCTCTTGACTGAGGGAGAATGTCTGCATTGTCAGCATTCCGTCCATCATTTGTTTGTTGTAACGCTTTTCGCCCTAAGTGGGATGGGTATTCCCAGACGTGGGACCCGTGCTCACTACGCCACTGGAGTCAAGCTATCCTGGCTGATGACGGCTGATAGCCAGAAACCGGTCCTAGGATGCTTAATTCCGGTCCAGGGAAGACATGGCTTGGCAGTTCGGGCTGGCCTGTTCCCATGAGGCACAGGGTCAAGACTGATTTGCATATGGCCATGTCTAAACTGGGGTGGTGTAGTGGGCAAAAGAACGATGGATTTAACCCAGATCTCTTGACTGGGGGAGAATGTCTGCATTGTCAGCATTCCGTCCATCATTTGTTTGTTGTAACGCTTTTCGCCCTAAGTGGGATGGGTATTCCCAGACGTGGGACCCGTGCTCACTACGCCACTGGAGTCAAGCTATCCTGGCTGATGACGGCTGATAGCCAGAAACCGGTCCTAGGATGCTTGATTCCGGTCCAGGGAAGACATGGCTTGGCAGTTCGGGCTGGACTGTTCCCATGAGGCACAGGGTCAAGACTGATTTGCATATGGCCATGTCTAAACTGGGGTGGTGTAGTGGGCAAAAGAACGATGGATTTAACCCAGATCTATTGACTGGGGGAGAATGTCTGCATTGTCAGCATTCCGTCCATCATTTGTTTGTTGTAACGCTTTTCGCCCTAAGTGGGATGGGTATTCCCAGACGTGGGACCCGTGCTCACTACGCCACTGGAGTCAAGCTATCCTGGCTGATGACGGCTGATAGCCAGAAACCGGTCCTAGGATGCTTGATTCCGGTCCAGGGAAGACATGGCTTGGCAGTTCGGGCTGGACTGTTCCCATGAGGCACAGGGTCAAGACTGATTTGCATATGGCCATGTCTAAACTGGGGTGGTGTAGTGGGCAAAAGAACGATGGATTTAACCCAGATCTCTTGACTGGGGGAGAATGTCTGCATTGTCAGCATTCCGTCCATCATTTGTTTGTTGTAACGCTTTTCGCCCTAAGTGGGATGGGTATTCCCAGACGTGGGACCCGTGCTCACTACGCCACTGGAGTCAAGGTATCCTGGCTGATGACGGCTGATAGCCAGAAACCGGTCCTAGGATGCTTGATTCCGATCCAGGGAAGACATGGCTTGGCAGTTCGGGCTGGACTGTTCCCATGAGGCACAGGGTCAAGACTGATTTGCATATGGCCATGTCTAAACTGGGGTGGTGTAGTGGGCAAAAGAACGATGGATTTAACCCAGATCTCTTGACTGGGGGAGAATGTCTGCATTGTCAGCATTCCGTCCATCATTTGTTTGTTGTAACGCTTTTCGCCCTAAGTGGGATGGGTATTCCCAGACGTGGGACCCGTGCTCACTACGCCACTGGAGTCAAGCTATCCTGGCTGATGACGGCTGATAGCCAGAAACTGGTCCTAGGATGCTTGATTCCGGAACAGGGAAGACATGGCTTGGCAGTTCGGGCTGGACTGTTCCAATGAGGCACAGGGTCAAGACTGATTTGCATATGGCCATGTCTAAACTGGGGTGGTGTAGTGGGCAAAAGAACGATGGATTTAACCCAGATCTCTTGACTGGGAGAGAATGTCTGCATTGTCAGCATTCCGTCCATCATTTGTTTGTTGTAACGCTAGCAGTGTGCAATGGCAGGCCAGCTGTCAGTAGTTTACTTTCGTCACTCAGGGTAGCACAAAACCATGTTTCAGCCCAACGGACCCCTTTTATCACTTATGCCCTGGGTATCCTTAGTCCCATATAGTAGGGACTTACAAGGGGTATAATATTTGCCAATAAGGAATTACCAAATCGAATGTAACAGTTTTGGGAGAGAGCACATGCACTGAGGTCAGGGCAGCAGACTTCAGTGCACTGTCTGAGTCATAACCATCAGCATTTGGATAAAAAGTGTGGGGGGAGACCATACAAAAAGGGCACTTTCCTACACTTACTCTTTGACTACTGTACAGTGGCAAGGGTTGTAGTAGACACAGGAGAAGTGTCAGTTTGCTGTTTGGGTGCTGATGCTCTCACAGCATCAAGGGCTATATGGTGCAATCTGGTGCTCTCTTGTGGTGCTGCACGTCGCCTGCCTCGCCTTCCGTCACATTTAGCAAGAGCACTCACTCTTGCTACATCGAGGGACAGACATTTTCATACAGGAATGACTGCTATTGACACAGGGGACACCTCATTTGATTTTAAGAACAGATTTTGTGATACTCAAAGGAAGAAATAAAAGTTATATACAGTGGTGATGCTTGTGGATAGATTATTGATTTTATCCGGGAGAGAAGTCAAATCGCGACAAAGTTACTATTCCAGAACGTGCAAAATACTGTCAGGACAGCCCTGAGGAAGTAATGGGTTACGCCCCATAGCGACGGAGGTCATGGGTTACGCCCTATAGTGATGAAATACGTGTTGGCTCTAAGGCTCAAAAAGAAGAAGAGGCCAGCAGAAAAATAAAAAAGATCATCAGATGACCAATACTGTTGATGAGTATACACTTTTTGTACTCTGACATTTATTTTTGACAAGTGCTTGTGCCTGGAGTGCAGGGCTAGTTGCTGGTCATCGTGCATTGTGAGATGCCACGGATGTCGAATCAAAAACATTCCCGGGGTAGCAGAAGTAACATTATACATCCTTTGAGTGCTGGTGACATTAAATTGCACGGAGTAGCACTATTGGACGTGCATGCCTACTGAGCGGTTGAAGCCTTTTTTGTACGATCTTAGAATCAGGCAATTTGAACAGAATAACTTTTCACTAAAGCATTAGTAGTTGTGTTATGGATGTGGTGCACTGAAACTTTTGCTTTAGGAAACAAAAAAGATCAACACATAGTACTCTTTGCTTAGACTTTTATTAGTCCTTCCGGCTTATTTAACTCCCAAGGTGAGAGACTAGGAGCATCAAGGAGATCGTGTGCCGTGTGGGAACACAACCGCGTTCTCCGTACAAATCAATGTGTAAGTCACTGTTGGAATTTTAAAGATTAAGGACCCTTCCCAGTGGACCCTGAAGAAACCCCGAGGAAAACAGAAGGTTGGAGAGCCACCCCAGCCGTGGATACCCTTGTACCCACGTTACCTACACCAGTGAAGCCTGGTGCATAGGGGTGAAGTGGTGTCAGAAACCGCTGTCGAACCCAATGGAGGACTTCAGGAAAATGCTGCTGCTGGAGAAGGAGAAAGTGTCCGGTGGAATCCGAAGGTGGATTCTAGTTGAGAGGTTCTTGCAAGCAGAGGGGACAGAGTCTATGTCACTCAGGAGTGACCAGGAGATCTGGAAAACAAATGGCCACCGATGTCGGGAGTTGCAGTAGAGTTGATTGTGACCTTGACTCTGCTGCTGTGAGGACCAGGCGATGCTGAGGAAGACTAGGAGCCGTGCACGAGCTGTCCCATTTCGGATGTCAAGAGTGGAGGGGTCGGTGTCCGGTGGGAACACCAACAGGCCTTGCCAACTGCAAACAATGTGGAAGTCGAAGAAGGTGCAATGCAGGGGCCAGCAAGGTCCAGGGGACTCAACACAAGCAGGGAAGTCAGGGCAGGCCCGAGCAATCAGGGGAGCCCAAAAGAAACAAAGATGACCCTCAACAGGACCCACAGGCCAGAGGCACTGGAGTCGCAAGAGGACCTTGAGCAGCTCACCAAAAGATGAAGGCCACGGTGCAAATGATGCGATGTGGACAAAGACTTTAGACACTGGAGATGCTTGAGATTAGAGCTACTTGGAGCCCGAAGATCTTGGTGCAAGGAAGCCAACATGTCTCAGCAATTGCAAGTCGATACGGTGCACAGGGGTTCGGTTCCTACGGCTCGCACGAGGGATATTGGCCTCAAGCTTGGTGAGGGGGCAGGGTAGACGTCAAGAGCTGTGGAGAACCACCACCTTTGTTGTAGAACCTTTTGGAGTACGTAGGAGCTCAGGATCAGCAGACTGCTGCTTAGTTGCGGTCCCTGCGAATGCAGGGAAGTGACTCCTTCACTTCAAGGGAGATTCCTTCAGGTGTCTTGGATGCCCACAGGCCTTGGAAGGTTCCTGTATGGTGCACAGGCACAGACGATGCAGCAGACTTGAAGGTAGAAGTAGTCGAGCCCAAACCAAGTACAGCGAAGTCCAGAGTGCTCAGATGGTAGACGTAGAAGTGGTGTCTGATCTGAATCTTGTCCCACGATGAATCTCTAGACCTACACCCAGGTAAGCCCTTAAATACAATACAGAAAGGGTTGGGACGATTCAGGGGACCCTCCCAGGGGAGGGTCTGGACAGGGGGGAGGTTACTCCCATGTCCTTTGTCCAGTTCTTGGCCAGAGCGGGAGCCAACGGCTCTCAGAGATGGTTTGAACTGGACTATGCACTGAGGCACCAAATGTGCCCCTCATGCAGACTTAGTGGTGCTGGCAAGCGAACCAACCAGGCCCCAATACACAAATTCCTGTCTGGGAGGTGGTCACACCTCCCTGTGACAGGATACCTATTGTTCTGCCTTCCTCTGCTCGAGCTTGTCTCAGCAGCAGGAGGACAGAATCGTGTTTCTGGTCGGCAGCAGCCATGTTGTGCTGTCCGGGTCTATAAGACTGGCACCGGGAGCACTCAGAGCCTAACTGAGGCCCATTCCAATGCTTGGAATCATACCTCCCACACAGTTTACGGTGTGGAGGGTATGATTCCAACATGTTTGATACCAAACATGTTAGGATTCGTTGCAGCCAATTTTGAGATGTTCTTCGCGTAATTTCGAGGCGCCCCTCTATGTGGTATATGGCTACTTCACTTACAACCCTGGAGAAGGGACTCCGTAGCCTGTAGGGGCACCCTCACACTTAGAACCAAGCACCCTGCCTTCAGGATTGCAAAGGCCTGCTATAGGGGTGACTTATAGGTTTTAAGTGCAGTGACCCTAGATATAGGTTACCCGTAAATGGTGCTAGCTCCAGCTTCCACAGGCTCCTGTGGCATGCCTGTTGTTCGATTTTGAATGGTCTCCTATGGGTGGCATAATGCATGCTTCAGCCCATGGGGGACCTCTGGGATACATATTAGGGAGAAAGCAGAGAGACTGGGGTCCTGTTAGCAGGATCCTATTCAGACTAGTCAATAACAGCCTAGCACCAGGCAATAAGTGGGGGTGATCTACTTTCCTACTACTGCACAAATGTTTCATTTTTTAAAGGAGTCTTTTTAGAATCTGTGGAATAGGCAGGTTTAGTCTGTTCACTTTTAAGACAGGGTTGGCCATCGTTGGCTCATACGTACCACCCATGCAAGAGTTTCAGTATGGGCAAATGAGATAAATTCACATAAAGTAGCCTTGTTCACAAAAAACATTTGGCAAACTGCATCTGCAGGTCTGACTTTGCAAGGGTGCACATTTCGGAATTGGTCAAATTCATAAAGGTTTCCCAAAGTACGCCTAACCCCCCCCCCCCCTCCCGCACTCCATGCCTGTCACAGGCATGGTTGGACTGGAGCTAAAAATATACCCGGGCACCAAATTAAAAATGGTCACCATTAGCGAATAAGAAAGTTAAAAAAGTGTCCCACAATTGCTAAGTAGGTCAGTTTTGAGCTTCAAAAAATATGCTGCATAGGTGTTCTGCAAGGCATAGGAGACTGTATGTATTTCTGCTAGCCGCAAAAGGACCATATGCGGATTTGTCGGACTAGCCCTTCTGGCACAGCCTGAATGGTCTGTAGGCCTGACCCTGGTCATAGGTTTTCAGGATTCCTCCTGGAAAAATTAGATGAATTCACGCTTGTATTTAGGCCTTGGGACACAGTGCAAATTTGCATGTGGGCTTGCTATTTGATTTAAAGAACTGGATTTAAAAAAAACCTTTTTCTCTGTAGGAATCCCCAAAAATTATCTGTTTTAGATTTACACCTGCCCTTGACAGCAGTAAATTCCAGAGTTCGAATGGTTTGAAGAAAAGTCCGTCACCCCTCCCTCACCATGTCCCTCATCCCCTAAAGCAAGAACAAAGCAAATTAAAGAAAAAACGACATATCAGAATATAACATGCATCAACATTACCCATCCTCCATCATGAAGAGTATTATACCAATTTACAACGCACCTAACACTGCGTACTTTGGGGAAGACTTAACACTGTCTAACTAGCAGTGACCCCCTCCTTCTTTCCCCTGAACATACTAAATACACGTAGTGAAAGATGAACACATACTAAATACACGTAGTGAAAAATGAACACACCACGACAAACACCCGAGGCCATAAACAGACATCAAGGGTGAACCGACACTACAAATACACGTGTACCACAATATGGACCACATAGAGGGTACACACAGTGAGGCGCAGGGCGACTTACACACGACCACAACTGAAGCGCAAGGCGACTTACACAGGACAACACGTGATGCACAAGGCGACTTACACACACAACAACATCTGAAGCGCGGGGCGACTTACACAGGACAACATGTGACGCGCAGGGCGACTTACACACATACAACATCTGAAGCGCAGGGCGACTTACACAGAACAACACGTGAAGCGCAGGACGACTTACACACAACACAAAGAAGTGGGAAACCACCCACCAAGACCATAACCACCCTCACATAAGAGAAACTGTGGCATACACAAACAATGTACCCTTGTACATACATCAGGAATAACACCCACTGGTATAAAGATGATAATCCATATACCTAACCCCATGTAGAGGACACTAACTGGGACTAAAACCCAACCTCACCCCTATACTTAAGGGATAAACTGTGATGACCACCCACCATGAGACTAAGGTGTCCCATCTAACAACAGCATAAAGCAACTGTGGCATCACGAGATAAATAGAACACTGCAGAACACTGATCCCTACGCCGGTGAGCGACCTCTCACCCGAGTAATACAATGTGCAATAACATCACCTTTTTAAATCAACAGAATGTTAGGACCTCATATCTGTGTATCACACCAGCACTATCGGTTTCACTGATCAAATTCCCTTTATCCTTGGCCCCACGTCTGTGTGCAAGAATTGACCAAAAGTATAGTGCGGATAACAAAGTACCTGTGGTTTCCTGGTGCTGGGGCAAACAAAACCTGAAGACACCAAGAACATTAGAGTGATCCCACGACGAAAATGCCAAAATTGTCACTCAACGCTTGCGGCAGTCAGTATGACATCGTGACCCCTCAACAATATACTCACAGTGCTTGTAAACGATACACTGAATCTGGCACTACAGCGCGGGAACTTTGAGAGTACCCTTACTTCGTTGAACAACTCCTCTGCGCCTCTGTTTTTTTATAAAAAAAAACAAATCTCTGCTATACTGCTGGCAGAGATGAAGATCCTGTGCTGCAACTTCGGTCCTCCTCCCAACATCGATGCATACCACAAAAATTTCTTGTGTTGTCCCCTGAGATCACGTCGATATCCTAAGGTGTGCCTGTGATGCATGGAATGCCTGGGTGTCTGAGTGGATGAGTGTTGGCAGTTGAAGATGGGCTGAGCAGCTAGGGAGGCTGCTCCTGGTGGGGCTGGTACCACACTAGGCTGGCTGGAGTAGAGACAGATGTAACCTGAACTGGAGACTGAATAAAGATGGCTTAAGAATACCTCCTGGCTCCAGGTGTCTTTCTACAGAGATCACAACATTTATTTTGGCGACGAGGATGGGATCGAACCCTAGAGACTCTTGGTGAACCACTGAAACAAAGGAACTACAAAGGAAACAAGGAGAAACCAAGATCTGTCTCTACTCCAGCCAGCCTAGTGTGGTACCAGCCCCACCAGGAGCAGCCTCCCTAGCTGCTCAGCCCATCTTCAACTGCCAACACTCATCCACTCAGACACCCAGGCATTCCATGCATCACAGGCACACCAACATTCTATGACCATCTCACGCTCTGGCTGAGCAGCTAGTGGCAGCAGGGCTGGACTAAAATGATAATCAATTAAGTAGGATATAACATTATCCCTTTTTCTTCAACGAAAACAAAACATGCAAGTAATAAAATGAAACTTTGAAAAATGCACAAAAGTGCCTTTATCAAAGTTTTTGCAAATTACCATGAAGTTCAACTTCATGGTAATTTGCTCCCCCTATTAGTGAAATCGCTAATTTTGTCACTTTCATGCATTGCATTTAAGGAATCTCAATTTGGGATTCCTTAAATGCAATCGCAATTTAAGGAATCGCAATTTAGAGATTCCTTAAATTGCGACTTTTGCTTTTGGGATGATGCATCCCAAATGCAAAAATACCGGTCGCAAAGGGGCAGATTCTGAGAATCTGCCCGTTTGCGACCGGTTTTTACATTGATGCATGTGCCTGTATGTTTGTCTGCTGTCAGCCCCGGGACGCCTCTTCGCTGAGGCTGCTACGCGCTATACAAGTCCAGTTAACATAACATAACATGTGACTCTGAGCAACTGCTCACTTCATCTCCCCGGCAGAACCCAGTGCCAGGGTACCCTCATGGGTGATAAATCGTGCTTTACAAAGATGGGATTTAGATTTCTCTTTCGACGTATTTCATCCTGAGAATCTCTAATCTTCACCTTGTTACACTGGCATGAGGATGGGATGCACTACAGAAGGTCTCAACACAGAAAACTTCAATACGCCCACTGCCATGTAAAAGGCATCTGTCGGTGGAGCTGCACCTGCGTATATATGGTGGGAGCTTTCTCACTTGCCTACCTGTGATTGACTCTCCCGCTCTGAAGGGATTCTCCAAGCTTCTCCTATTAACATTTTGTTTACTGTGTGACAGAACTGCCTCATGTGAACAATTGTTTTTTACTGTTTCCTACACATGGGGGTTTGGATGAAGGCTGCATAAGGTATGCAGCAGGCAGGAACTGGTTTATTTGTGCCATTCGCGGTGTGAAAACAGTGTGGGCTTTGTTTTTTGTTGTGAGCAGTTATTTTGAACAAGTTTAAAAATAACACTAAGAGCGAGGCACGCGCAGTTGGAGAAGTGGCGCTTCTGGTCTTGAGGAAGACACAGCTGCAAGGTGGTGCGTTAGGACTTCAAAGAGAAAACAGCTGCAAGGTGGAGGGAGAAAGGACAAAGCTGCTATTTGACTCTGGAGCAAAAATGACAATTATCTCTAAGACATTTTATAATGATAAACTCAACAGTAAAGTCAAATTGCTCAAACCGGATATTAGGGCATACGCTTATGTTGGTGAACCAATTAAACTCAAGAAATATTGTCTTTGGTTTGGAAGAGTATAAACAGCGGTATGTTAATGCTAACAACAACGTATGGCATCAGACTTTCCAACTCCTTGCTGATGAAGAAATCATAAATAAAGACACTGGTGCTTGATAGATCACCCTTACCCCCCACCCCCCGCAAGCCTGCATCAAACACCACCAAGCAAGCCTTGACCTAGAATCCTCAAGGAAAAAGGAAAAGAGGAAGGTCAAAACCACCTTGCACTGAAGCCTTGAGGCTGACTGTAAGGAGATGGGTTACATCTGGTGTCAGATTGAAAGAAAAGCCCAGGACAGAGAAAGCTGGAGAGCCCTGGTTAAAAACCTATACCCAGGAGGGGTAGTACGCATAAGTAAGTATGTCAATGCTATATATATATTTTTTCATGTTTTCTATAGCGCAAACTAGACCCAGGAAGGGTATCGGAGTGCTTTACAAATGTTACATCAAATAGAGTGAGAAACTAGGAACATGTATAACCTTAAAACATAGATGATGTCGGCACTCATTGTAGATCACATCAAATGGATAGAGTGGAAAATATATATATATATGAATTGTAATTATTTTTTTAAAACAACCATTCAACATTATTTACAGTATGGGTGTTTCCTAGCTGGCAGCTACTTTTAGAACAAATATAAAATCCTTATTAGTTTATGAACATCAAAGGCAGGGCCACTGGAATTATGTGGCAAGGGAGCACCAAATTATGCTGCAGGTGTTACTAAATTATGCAGCAAGAAGAGGGAAATTATGAAGCATAATTCAACATAATTATTGATAGTATGACTTCAATTATTTTGTAATGTATACTCATGGTAATACTCTCTGGGCAAAATGTTCACTTAATGTGTACCCGTTGAACAACCGAAAATAGAAATAAGCAACTGAAAGACGATCAGCTGACCACTGTGAATGGCTTTCCACAACCTGCGAATACATGCTGCCACGTTTTTAGTAACATTTGATCCATTTGCACTAGAAACAAAAATTATTTTTTGTTAGAATCTGCAGATTATGCAGCAGACAATGGAGTATGTGTCAAATAAGGCAAAATCATAACTATGCGAAAAAAGACACAGCATCGCATAATTCCAGTGGCACTGATCATAGGAAATTATAATTACTAGTGATGCAAAGAAAGGATACTATTGATTTCGAATTATTGACATTTGTAGACATAAGGATGGAAAGAAATTAATAAAGAATGGAAATAAAAGTTTGACAAAGTGATGTATTGACCCATTCATTCAGGAACTTATGTTATTAGGAAAAATGCCACACTCACATTGCCAATGGATGAAGTGGGCTGACCAACTGCCTCATGCAGCAGGATGCAAAAGAAAAATGTGAATGACAGTTGAGCAGACCAATAGATGAAGAGGGCTGGCACAAAGCCAATCTCTGTTTGTGTATAAAAGTGTATTTGTATTACATGAAGCTATCAAAACAGCTAAAGTTATTTCTGAAACAGGCCTAAATATCAGCTTTGCACACATGCAGGCTTGTAACATTAGGAGAAAGAGGGGTAAAGAAGTTATTGCTTCATGCTCCTCAAGTATCACGTCTCCTCCCTAAGCATTGCTTCTATTACCTAGGCATCACTTCTCAACCTGAAGCATCACCTACCCTTCCTCAGCATCACCTTCTTTCCCTAAATATTACTTCCCCTCAAACACAAACAGCACCTTCTCCATTTGAATCATGTGACTCGTGTAATAGAAGTGTCTTTCAGGAACTCCTGGTTTTGCAGCAAACTATGAAGCATCATTAAGCATATACTGAGAACATTCAAAGCATAAATTTCCAGGATGCATACTGGTCTGGCTAAAATTCACCATCATGGCTAATGGCCATTGTGGTGTCGTGTGATCATGTGCAGTAGGACCCTTGTGGTCCTCGGCATTCTCCTTACACAGTTACGTAATCAGTTGGGAGGTATCTGAGTGAGTCTGAGTCTTATCAATAAAGTTTATGACAGTGTGTTCGGTTAACGGTTGCATGCCGAAGAATAAAGACACGTGTTACAGAGCTCTGTATGTGGCATGGTCCTTTGTGTGCTCCAGAGCTAGGGAGGACGTGACATCACGCAACAAGTAGGGGATCCATGCCCCGAAGACTGCTGAGGTCCAGAAGACTGCTTGTGCGAGCCATGTGTACCCCAAGAAGCAGTCTAGGTTGGCATATGTGGTGTTCAAGCACCGCTCTAGCTCTTACAAAGCCCTAGGAGAAGGTGAAGGCCCTAAAGAGGAGCACAGTCAGAAAGCCTGCCATAATCCTACTGGCATGGCCAACAGAAGAGACACTGCGCCACAGTGTAACACAGAGCCATCATTCATACAAAGCAGAAACGCAACCAGATACAAAGAAGTGCTTGGGCAGCGACAGCCTGGTGCAAAGAAGCGCTAAAGGCAGAGACAACCAGATGCAAACAAAGGCTGAAAGGCAGTGACAACTAGGTACAAAGAGTACAAATGCTAATGTTTAGGTGTCACAAAAGGGGACAATATTTTGAGCTAGCCCAACCAAAGGGATCGAGGAGTGATGCTTGATCCCAACAGCCTTCCTCCTATATTGTTGAAAGAAGGCTATAGGATGAATAAAGTGAGCATGCATGAAGCGTCCAAAGAGGTGTTTATCGTGCAAATAAAGCAGCATTTTCCTCAGGTTTTTGAGCAGAAGCTTGGATGTATAAGGGATTGTGTTAATCATATACATTTGGTGGATAGAGCCAAGCCTGCGTGAGGCAAAGTTCATAGTGTATCGGTGGCTGTGAGAGAGAAATGAGAGTTGGAGAAACTTAAGCAGGATGGTATCAGTGAAGATGTTTAAGGAACTGAGTGGTTGGCTCCAGTGGTTTTGGCTAGGAAGGCCAATGGGACTTTACCATTTTGTGTTGACCTTAGGGAACCTAATAAAAATGTGGTGGTGGACAGGAACCCATTGCTTAACGTTTCTGATATGCTGATATTACTAGGTAGAGCAAGAGATCTTCTCAACCATTGATCTTACATCAGCATTTCATCAGATTAATCTTGATGAAGCCTCGAGGGATCAAACATTTTTATTACTCTCTTTGGTATTTTTAGATATGCAAGTTTGATGTTTGGTTTGATATGTGCGGCATCTGTGATTTAGAGAGCCTTGGAGATGGTTTTGAGAGGTCTTGAGGGTACAACAGTTTCTCAAAATGATGTGTTAGTGTTTGGAAAAATGTATCTGAACATGATGTGAGAGTGAAGCAGGTGTTGGATAGACTTAGAAAATGTAATTTTACAGAGTGCAGAAATACAAGTTTCACAGGGATTCTAATAGACTATTTTGGTTATACCATCACAGGAGAAGGACTCAATCCCAAACAGCATGTGGTTAATTCGATACAGAATCTTAAGTCACCATTTAATAAAGTAGAACTAATGCGTTTTTTGGGAATAGCTGACTATAATATCACGTTTTTGAAGGGCTTTGCTTGAATTTGCATTAATATGAGGAATTTACTTAGGAACTGTGTGGAACCCCTTGACTACTATGGTAACCTGGGAGATTCTATGTAACAAAATACCTGCCTAAAACCTTTAGCAAAGTGTAATAACAATCCACCCATAAGTGCCTATTACCTTTAACACAAACTTTTCAAAATAAATAGGTCAGGCCTATTTACTTTGTCGTACCTTTTCATAATAAATAGATCACACCTAAGGATTCTAACACAAGTTTACCCAGTTAACCCATAAGGTCTTTATCCCTTACCATTGGCTTGACACAACAACCAACACAGGCCTACTGAAATGCGCATAAGCTGGCAACCATTGTGCATATAGTTATAAAATGTTAATATGTACTAAATTAGATTTGGCAAAACAATATACAACCCCTCTTAACTGGGCCTGACAAGGATGATCACAGTGAAAATTGTCTGCTTCTCAGGTTTGTCACAGAGGGTGGCTAACACAAAAACCCTTGCCTGCTATAGTAATCTGTGAGAATGCAACTAACAACATAGTGTGATAATCCACTGTTAGAGACCTATCAGCGTTAACAAATGCTTTTCACAATAAATAATGCAGGCCTGCTGCCTTTCTCATAACGTTTCATTATAAACTGCCAGGCCTATGGCATCTGGCATCATTTTTCCTAGTGCACCAATCAGGCCTGCAGCTTTGCTTTCTGGTTGACTTGTCACCGTAACCAACTCAGGCCTACTTTACTCAATGTAAGCTTTCTCCAAGGCAACCACCAGGCGCACAGAAAATAAAAAACGTACACACAATTACAGTTGACCAAGCAAACTACCATCTACCCTAAGAGGGCCTAGTAAGGATTCTCACAGAGCAAAGTTTCTAAATCTACAGTATGTCACATGTGGTAATAAACACTAAAACCTTTGCCTATGTATGGAACATCAACACAATATGCATTACATGTGGGCAGAGTAGGAGAGGTTTAGTCACAGGGGCTAATCAAGATAGATGGTCAGGAATATAACTGTGTTCAACGCATCAATTTTCAAGGTTAGATCAATGCTCAAATAACTTGCCAAAGTAGAAGGATGTCTGAATTCTTATATGTCTAAGGTTACTACTATAGAATACCCCTGTTTTGTAGTTCTTCCCTCCCAATTTCAAAGTCATGAGGTGAATAGGAGAGAGAGGACTGAAAATCAAAATGACCTGGCGTATGAGAGAGGCAGAAGGGTGGAGAGACAGCAACCATGAAAAGAGTTGGCACCAGGGATGGTGTGGTCAGTAAGGAGCTATTCAAACGACTGTCATTGGCTCCCTTGAATCTTCGCCAGTGGCCTCGCAAAGAGAGGAACTGGAGATGTGCATAAAGTAGGCCATGAGGCAATGAAAAGAAAGGGCATCTACCTCCTCTCCCAACTCTCTAGATACTATGGGCCTCCTTACAATGTCGACCAGATGATCGTTGCCGAAAGGAACTGCCCGACCATAGGTCGGAGGTTTCAACCACAGAATTAGGGCAGTTGGAAACATCCATTCTATAATGGCAGCTTGTGCCGCACGCAGAAAAAGCCCCCAGCCCAAGCTGTAATTGTAAATGTTTTGAAACTTTTCTGAACCGTGCGGCAGGCACCGTGTGCCACACGGAGCCTAACATACATACAGGTATGTTTAGGGGGCACCATAAGTGCACCCAAAGCCCCATAGAGGTGGGCCAGGGGGCACTTCTAGGGGCCCCCAAAATCACTTTTTGACAGCCTTTCTCTGTGGGAAAGACTGACATGGATAGGCTATGGGAAAGTCCACATTGTAATCCCGACCGTGGAGCAGAGTCTGGCTCCTCCATTATTCATGGGATTACAATTCCGCTCCTCCTCCGACGGGCTCTGCAAGACGGTCAGAAGAGGAGCGGAATCCCCCTGCGGGTTTCTCTCTGACCGCTGTCATCACAATACAGTGGTCGGAGGAAACCCCTTAATGTCGGGCGGAAAACTTCCAACAGTCTGTCAGATGGCTTTCTGCCCGACATTGAAATCTGGCCCCATCTCGCCACACAAAAGTAAGGAAAAAGAGCATTGTATTGGGAGGTAATTTGATCTAACTGTGGACGACATATCAGATGAAATCTCTTCTGCAACAGACTATAATTCACAGCAGAGAAAATTCCTATTAGCTGGCTTGCTATTAAATTCTCCGTTCCAAAAATATAAAATGCCCATTGTCTTCCTTGACATTCATCTTTGCCCAAAAGTAAAGCTCTTGCGCCACCTAAGCTAAAGCACTAATTACAAGCAGATTGGACTATGGAAATGTCCTTTATGTGGGCTTGGCAGACTTTATCTTCACGTGACTTCAGGTGATACAAAATGCAACTGGCAAATGCAATTGTAACAAATACTGGTAAAGGTCAACAAGCCTGCCTGCTTAAAACTCTACATTCGCTACCAATATGTAAATGCGCCAGATTTAAACTCCTATGCCACATCCACAAGGTACTCTACAACATTGACCCTGCAATTCTACATTCAAAGCTAGAACTCTATAAACCTGGGCAAAACTTGCGATCATCAAAATTAGCACTAGTCAAAGCCAAACGTATTTAAAAGCCAGAATGGGCGGTCGCTCATTCACTCATTTGGCAGCTCCCCACTGGAACCTAATGCCCATGGTTCTCTGTCTCACCTTCACCACTTCAGGGTTAGAAAGAACCTAAAAACCTGGCTCTTCCTGTATTAAGCCTAGTGCATTAGCTCTTAGGGCCTGCGGCAGTCTAATGCTGTGATATCTGTCTGGGGATGCGTGTTTGTGCTCTGCAAGTACCTTAAATAAATAAATGAATAAAATAAAGTAGGACATTTTGCTAATCTATTACATTTACATAGATCTTTGCTTCTTGGTCTTTGGAGAGGACTAGGACATTAAACCTTTGAATACAAGATATAAACCCTTACAACTCAGAGAATTGCAGAGCTCTCTCTCCAGGAAAGCAGCTTAAACTACACAGTCTGAACAATGCGTGGTTTAACAACGCAGGCATAACCACAGACATCTTAACCACGCATATTCCTTTACCACATATATGCTTGGTTTAGATGTCCAGGTAGTTAGCGCTCTAGACTCCGGTGGAGGAGTACAGGACAACAGTGACTTCCTGCTCGGACGAGGAACTTGGAATTGCGAGTATGATTTTTTAAATACTTTTTGGGGCTGGTTTTAGGGCTCAGATTGGGGGTCTGGGTGATTGGGACGGGGGATACTGTACTTTTTACGGCTGGGGCGGTTTTAGGGTTATAGTGTTTTTTAGTTATGGGGGAAGGTTTTAGGGCTCTGGGCAGAGAGGGGGGTCATTGTCGAGTTTTTGGGTGAAGGTTTTAGGGCTTAGGGGTTGGGCGTCTGGATCAAATTCAAATGTGGGGGCAGAGTTTTAGGGCTCAGGGCACGCACAGGCTGGGGTATTTTACGGCTGGGGTAGGCTTGGTATTTAGGGCTCGAGTCTGCTTTTAGGATTTAGGGCAGGGGGGCTGTAAAGAAAGAGCCTCTAGGTCTTTCTTGTGTCGAGTATAATGAAACTGAGAAACGCGGAGGTATAGGTTTATGGATTTCTTCTTTATTTCTCCATAAATACAAGGAGCCCACATCCAAGAGATCCTTCTCTGCTGTTTTGCACATTGAACTGTCGGAATTTAACAATGATCACCATGGAGAAGGAACTCGAACAGCAGGGCCACATCAAACAATAACATGTATACACACAGTGTGTCTCGAGAGAGAACACAGAAAGTAATAAAGGACTAAAGTACCAACATTACATCATCTCCCTCCTTTACAACAAAATATATATGTTTTCTTTTCCTTCTCTTCAAACAAGCAAGTACATAAGTATCAACAAAGCTTAAAACAGAACAAATAACATTGCATAAATTGAAAGGAGCTATTGCATGTAAAAATCTTTGAATCTTGCTGGTAAGGGAGCATTTTTGTAACAGTTTTTTGAGGAGACGTATCACTGATCACAGGTGTTAAATTCATCTTGAAGTTATTTTCCATACTCACTGGTATGGAATTGGATGAAGAACCTTCATTAGTAAGAGTTGCGTCAGAGGATGTTGCATTAGAACCACTCTGGTTCCACACTGTTCGGCTCTCATGCTGATGATGGAATAGCACGGATGAAAACAGAAAAGGACACTCTAAAAGCTGTAGCGCTTGAAAAATCTAAGAACAACGCAGTTTGTTTCGACCCTACTGCAGTTTTTCATCTTCGAACCCCTTAGTGACACCAAAGGTACTACCAACCCCAACGCAAATAACTGTGGGGATGTTCGGTTCAACACCCCAACCAAGGAGGCCGACAACAAACTGCTTCAAACCCCAGAATGCTTCCTTTCCCCTCTTCCTTTACCCACTCCTGTAGGGAGAAGCACCTGAAATTATCTGGAAGAGTTGCAACGAATTACAACAGACGTCTGGGTCTTGAATATTGCCAAGAATGGGTATTCTCTCAGGTTTAGTGCCCCGCCACTGTCCATTACACCAAGGGCATCCGTTTCCCAACTTGATCTGTTAAAGAAGGAAATCACCATCTTATGCCAGAAGAAGGTAATGGAACATGTTCCCCTCAGTCAATGGGGAAAGGGCATTTATTCCCGGTACTTTCAAGTGCCAAAGAAAGACAAACAGGAGTTCACGCCCATTCTCGACCTAAGACACACCAACAAATGGATTTGCAAGGAAAAGTTCAGTATGCTGGCTTTACACCAAATATACCAGAAACTTCACCAGGGAGACTGGCTGTGTTCTATCAACCTGCAAGAAGCATACTTAGATTTGTCGTTGGGCAGGACCACTAACAATACACTTCATTGCTTGGGGGCTTCAGATCAATTTTCCCAACTCCAGCCCAGATGTTGCACTACTTAGGAACTATTACCAACACAGTTCACGCAAAGGTGTGTCCTTCGGAGGAATGACCCGCATCCATTCTCCAGAAGTGTCACAATCTTTGTACAATGTGGCATCCAACAGTGCACACAGTCTTGTCACTTCTCGACTCGCTGGCCTTCTGCATTTTTCTTAATCCCAACGCTCACCTCCACATACATCGTCTACAAGAGTGTCTGGAGGACCAGAGGGACCAACTGTCAGGAACCTTGGAGTACAGGATCACTCTGTCCCTACATGCCATCAGATCACTCAAGTGGTGGCACTCACTGACCGATTTCCTGCAGGGGAGGCCATTTAACCAACAAGATCCCACACAGACCATTGTGACAGATGGATCAGATACAAGGCTCGTTTCCGAAGGAGAGGACATACCACAACAGCCTCCTTGAACTCCGCGCAGTTCATCTAGTGCGCAAAGTATTTCACCCGTCTTTCACCACTATCACCCCCACTTGTTAAGACAGACAACACAACCATCATGTACTACCTGAACAAGCAGGGGAGAACAAGGTCGAGAGCCCTGTCACAAGAGGCCTAGTCGATATGGCAGTGGCTCCTCGCCCATGAATCTGAAGATAACAGCCACGCATCTTTCAGGCGTCCAGAATGTCCAAGCAAAAGTGTTCAGCTGGGTTCTTGATGAAAATTACGAATGGGTGTAAACTAAGATGTCTTTCAAGATATCTTCCGCATGTGGGGCACACCTTCTATTGACCGTTTCGCCACAGCGGAAAACCAAAAATGCCATGACTTCGCCGCCAGGTTTTACCATCCAGAGCCATTGCTGAATGCTCTGTGGATCAACTGGTCCAACAAATTTCTTTAAGCCTTTCCACCAATTCCCCTGATCCAAGCAGTCCTGCTCAAACTCCCATCCATGACAGCCAAGATGATCCTCATCACTCCAGAGTGGCTGAGACAATTGTGGTTCCCGGAACTGCTTCACCGGTCGCTCTGGCCACATCTAAGGCTGCCCTGCAGGTCAGATCTGTTAACGAAATTCAGAGGACAAATCTTACACCCCAACCACTCCTCTTTGAATTTGGCAGCACGGCTCGTGAGCTAGTACAATATGACCACCGAAATCTTCTTCAGGACTGTATGGAAATTCTGAAAGAGGTGAAGCGGCCTTTGCATTTAAATTGAGGAGATTTCGCGGTTGGTGTTCATCCACATACACCCTACATCTCGTCATGACGGTGTTATTCTTCCATTTGTATTGCACCTTGCGAAATATGGCTTGCAATTTTCCTGCATTGGAGTCCACCTTGCAGCTCTCACTGCATAAAGGGAAAAGTTCTACACAATCCTCTTTCTTTCAGATTCCAGTCTTTAAAGATTTCTTGAAAGGGATAAAGAAGGTCCCTCCGCCAGTAAGACGACCATCTCCACCATGGGAACTCAACTTGGTTGTTTCACCTCTCATGCATCCTTCTTTTGAGCCCATACATAAGGCTTCTCCGCCACACCTCACTTAGTTGGAAAACTGCCTCCCTGGTGGCAATTACTTATGCGCGTAGGGTTAGTGAGACACAGGCCCTTTGTGCTCATGAGCCATACACAGTTTTGTCCAAGGTAGTAATGAAGACTTATCCTAAATTCCTCCCTAAAATCATTTCTGATTTTCACGTAAACCAGACCATTCTTTTACCAACTTTCTTTCAAAATCCACCTACTCCAGCATAGAGAGCACTTCACTCTCTGGATGTCAACAGGGTTTTATAGTTTTATCTAGATAAAACTAAATCCATTCACAAATCTCAGCAATTATTCATCAATTATGATCCAGTTCGAACAGGTCTTGCCACCTCTGAACAGAGCGTTTCAAGGTGGATTGTTTCCTATATACCTTTATGCTATCAGCTAGCTAACAAGTCTCCTACTGGTAAACCCAGAGCGTACTCCACTAGAGGCAAGGCAGCTACTACTGTTTTGATGAGAAAGATTCCATTGGCAGATATCTTCAAAGCTGCTACATGGAGATCATTTCACACATTCACTAAACATTACTGTCTTGACTCTGAAGAAAGAGCGGATGCTCAAGTAGGACAGGCATCCCTCAGGAATCTCTTTGCTTGATTGCCTATCTCATTATTGTTTAGTCTAGCCGACCGCCGTAAGGGGATGGGCTGGCTTCTCTATTCTATGCTTATGTCTATACATGGAAATCCCCTATGAGAGAAGGTATAATTTCTTACCTGTAATCCCAATTCTCTTGTAGGGGTAATTCCATGATAGTCATAAGCAACCCTCCCTCCTCCCCAGTGGATCAGAAAGACTTTTTCATGCTCTGCTATAATTCAGCTAGTACCGCCTACAAAAAAGAACTGAGGTAACTGCATCTGACTGAGCATGATGGGATACTGGATGTCCCAGGATTCTTAAAGGTACAGTATCCTTTTTCTTACTTTATAATGGCAGCCTATGGGGTACACCGCTCTGCACTTCTTCATACTTCTCTCACATTACAAAAAGGGTTTGTGAAAGATTTTTCCTGTTAGTCTTCAAAATTCACATGCATTTCTGCATGTTTCTTTGGACTATCTCCTTTTGTTATTTCAAGAAGAAGACATTTGACCACTGCAGCTTATCTGTTAGGCTGCATTTTGACTTTCTAAAGTGCCCATTCAAGGCCTTCCTGAAGAAAGGCGAACCTTAGCACTTAGCAAACACAAGGAGATGATGGACGGAGCGCTGAAACCTTTCAGACCCTCACCCACAGTCACATATCTGGGTTGAATCTATCATCGTTCTTTAGCTCACTTCGCCACCCCAGTTCAGACACAGCTATATGCAAATCAGACTTGACCCTGTGCCTCATGGGAACAGTCCAGCCCGAACTGCCAAGCAATGTCTTTCCTGGACTGGAAACAAGCATCCTGGGACCGGTTTTGGGCTAACAGCCCTCATCAGCCAGACTAGCTTGAATCCAGTGGCAAAGTGAGCAAGGGACCCACGTCTGGGCATACCCTGCCAACTAAGGGCGAACAAAGCAAACACAAGGAGATGATGGATGGAGCGCTGAAACCTTTCAGACACTCACCCCCAGTCACAGATCTGGGTTGAATCCATCATCGTTCTTTAGCTCACTTCGCCATCCCAGTTCAGACACAGCTATATGCAAATCTGGCTTGACCCTATGCCTCATGGGAACAGTCCAGCCCGAACTGCCAAGCCATGTCTTCCCTTGACCGGAAACAAGCATCCTTGGACCGGTTTCGGGCTAACAGCCCTCATCAGCCAGGCTAGCTGGAATCCAGTGGCAAAGTGAGCACTTTTGATGACATTGCACATTGCACATTTAACCACGAACCAAGCTGACACTAAAGGTTACACAGTTGAAGAAGCAGAGTCTATATACTCACTCATACAAGACACACAGGCTTTTCAGGCAAAACCCGGGTCAGCAAATCAGGTTTTAAAACAGTTAGAGTACACGTTAAGAAAGGAAGTAAACCAGGGGCTACATGCCACGGCACTCATTCAATATCATAAGGTTAAACGAATACCTAGAGGATTAAGAATATCTTTGCGTCCTATGCTCTTTAAATTCAATAAACCATTCATGTTGAGATGGTTTGCCATACTGAATAAATGTTCGCTAGATCCTATACTTCTGATTGTAGAAGAATTATCAACCATTTTAAAAGATTTGGCATCGGAGATTCATGATTTGAAAACCAGTTTAGAACAAATGATGACGACAGAAACACTCACACAAACGTTGAATGACATCAATGCAAAAATTGGCGAGCACGCCAAGGAAGTACACAAACGAAAATTGCGCAAATTTAAACTAGATACTATAGATTATAAACTCGACGAGGTTTATACATGGGCTGATGCATATGCCCAAAGACACATCTTTAAAAAACCTAATGCATCTTCCTCAGAAGAAAGTGTGGCTACTGAACAGGACACTGCAATAACACGTCCACCAGCAGCGAGCGTTATCAGCTCATCAGAACCCACATCTGAGACACCAAGCACAAGTGGCACAACAAAGAAATCTTTTTTAGAGGCAGGCCAGTCCTCCAATCATCCTCCGGACGAACAAGGCGAAGCGAAAACAAACAAAATAGGAGGGGCCAAAATAAAAAATCCAGAGAACATCATGCGGAATCCGACAAGAATCTAGTGATGAACATTTCGGATGTGACTTTGACACCAACTAAACTATCGGTATTGAATAAATGCATGATTTTCATCCCCACATATAATACCAACGTTTTTGAGACAGAGGTAGCATTATTCAAATTCATGTGCAAGTTAAGGCTACAATGGTTTTTCCACCATCTTTCAAAAGAGAATATTACACCATCAGATATTGAAGAAAAAGTGTTTAAACCTAAGAGCACCTTCTTATCTCCCATTACGCACAAGTCATTGAATTTATTTGAACTCCTGGTGAAGAAGGACCTTGAGAAAATGAAAATGGAGGCAGACACACACAAAAACCTGACTAAAGCGGAATCTCTTGCTTTACGAAAACTGGCAGAAAATGAGAATATTACATTTCGGTCAGCAGATAAAGGGGGAGCCATGGTTGTAATGAATACCACTTACTATGAAGATAAAGTGCAGGAGCACATGATGGATCCCGATACCTACATTCTGTTGGATTCAGATCCCACATTAGACTTTCAAAAAATATTGGCAGAGATTCTCAAGAAAGCCTTAGAACTAGGATGGATAAACGAAATCACAAAGAAATTCTTAATATCTGAATTTCCAGCACGTCCGCATATTTACATGCTGCCAAAAATGCACAAGAACCCTATCGACCCACCTTTTATTCTGATTGTCCCAGGTTGGGGCTCAATACATGAATCCATAGGATGATATATCGATCATTTTCTGCAACCACTGGTGCAAGGTTGGGTATCTTATGTTCAAGATATAACTGATTGTCTGAACAAATTAATGGAGGTACAAATTGAAACTATGGATGAGATGTGGCTTTTTACAATTGATGTTGTAGCGTTATATATGTCAATACCGTACTCTGAAGGCCTGGAAGCTGTGGAGTGGATGTTGTGAAGGAGCAACCATGGGGAGTCGCAAAATATCTTTCTACTTGAGCTGCTACAATTCAGTCTTTACCACAGTTACTTTTCATGGAAGGGGCAATTTTTCTTACAACGCACGGGCACATCAATGGGTTTCACGGGGGCACCCACATATGCAAATATCTTTATGGCTAAATATAAGGAAACGCACATATTGCATGACGAATCCTGGCACACCATCTCAAGCTATACCTCCGGTATATTGATGACATTTTTTTTATTGTGGAAGGGTCCAAAAGAACACCTGGAAGAATGCATTAGAACACTGAACACACATCATCCTCGCATTAAATTCACCCACACAATCAGTAACTCTAACATCAACTATTTAGACATTAACATTGAATTACAACAAGGTGGATTTAAAACTCGATTCTTCAGGAAGCCTACTGATCGAAACAATGCGTAGCATTTTCAAAGCTTCCACTCTCCATCTCTAAAAAATCACCTACCACTAGCACAGTTTATCAGGATCAAACGTATAATCTCTGATTAAGCTACATGCAAAAAAGACATTGAGAATATTTCGCAGCAATTTGAACAAAGAGGGTATCCATGTGAAATCTTGGCAACAGCCAGGCAAAAAGTACCACATTTACATCGTGAACAATTGTTAACGAAAATTACTAGAACCAAAATAAAAAGGGAAGTGTGTTTTATCAAGTACTCAACAGCAGCCCCAGCCATCAAACGTAGCATCCTTAGAAGATGGTAAATTATTGAACAGGAACATGACTTCAAGGATGTGTTCGTTGCTCAACCAATGTTCATATATCTAAGATCAAAAACTTTACGTGAACTATTGAAAAAAGGTATGGTTATTCAACCCCAGAGGAAACATTTAGGAATGCGTAAGTGCTTTAACTGCGGACACTGTAGGAACGTGACTGTAGGCAACTCATTTACTCATCTACACACTGGTAAAACAATAAAATTGCAAAGAAGAAATGTTGATTTACGCAATTAAATGCCCTTGTGGTCTAGTTTATGTAGGCCAAACTTCACGTAAAATTATGGTCAGGCTCACTGAGCATAAAAGCATCATCAGGACAGCTAACATTAAATCGAAAATCCGATTGGCCGCACTCTGCAAGTCCTATCAGCGTGTTGCCCCAAAGAATTGTGGTCAATGAAGTAGCGTCGGCAGGTACGCCTATGCCAAAAGTTTCAAATGAAAATGAGTGTCGCGTTAGCCATCCCTGGACACGTGTTTCGAGGTAGTTGCCTCTCGTCAGCAGGGAGTAGGTATGTGTGTGGGGTTGCTGCGTAGGCTGCCAAAAAATATTCTCAGGTAAAGTACCACTCAAGGCGTGCAGGTGCGTAGCCATGGGCTCGTCAGCCCCACCGGCTCATGGGAGCCTGAATATAAACAAAAATCCGATTGGCCGCACTCTGCAAGTCCTATCAGCGTGTTGCCCCAAAGAATTGTGGTCAATGAAGTAGCGTCGGCGGGTACGCCTATGCCATCCCTGAGTCAAGTGTTAAATCTTGTTTAATTAAGGAATTTGCCTTGTTACTTTCAGTGTACCCCTGATGAAGGGTCTTCCCGAAATGCATTGGGATATGTAAACACTACATGAAGTTGGACACTTTAAGAATCGATTCACAGCATTGACCTATTGTTAAATTAAATAAGATGCTGTATATCATCATTTTTATTTATGAATAATTATTGTTTTTTGAAACCTTTGCATTCAAATGTGAATATTTTGTTATTTTCAAATCTGGTATTACAAATCTATTGTGTTAAGTAATGAGAATGTCATTAAGTTTAATAACTACTGTAAATTTATAGCACCAATTTTTGGGCTGGTGAAAAGCGCACCCTGTATTCATGTGACAATTTGTTTGTTCTCATGTGCTGCTAAAGTGAGCACTTAGCCATAATGTAAAAGGTGTTCTGGGTTCCCCCGCAAGCAGGCGGGAATATGCTACACTTTTTGTTTCACCTCAGGTTCACCTTCCATAGCAGTGCAAAGTCCTGTCCTAATGCTGGAAGTGAAATAGGAGGGTTCTGTCCTTTGGTTGACATATCCGAGACTCCTGCACCCTCTTATCCACCATGTAGACCTTACTTGGTAGAAAGAGTGCATCATGAGGCATAATAACATAATCACAGGACATATCTTCTGTCCCCTAACCCTCTTTTTCTAGCCAGCTTATCAAGGATAGCCAAAAGGCATATTTTTTTCTTCCAGAGTCTACCTTATCTAACCTAATAATGCTTTTCACAGACTGTGTCCAATCATTATACAAGGGGGGATTAGGATATACCCACTTCCTACAGATTTTCCTACCTACCTAAAGTATCGAATAAAACAGTAACTTCAAATTATCCCTATGAGGTCATATTTGTTCATTAATTCAAAAAATGACAAGAGATAGGCTTACCTGACTTTGGACCTTAAGAATATTGGATAAAGTCTTACTCATGTCTTCCCAGAACGATTGTATTCTTTGACATTCCAAAAACATATTTATATCTTCTGCTTTGTTAAGCCCACACTTAGGACATGCTATGACTCCACCGCTCCCAAATTTCGACAACCGGAGTGGGGTCCAATTTGCCCTCTGGATCGAAAGCAGATGATTCTTTCTTAAAAAGGCATGTTTAACCAATTTGTAAAGAAAACTCATAGATACTTGCCATAAGCTTTCCAGCGGGAGGTCCGGCAAGTGTTTTCCCCACACCTCTTTTGGCAGCATAAACATCCCCTCAGTCATGTCGATCATCAGCCAGTTCCAAGTAAAGATTTCTTTAGTCTTAGGTGCATCCAGTAGCAGTTTTTCTTCAAATACGGTAGGACTGCCTATGTTTGTACTGGGAGATTGAAACCAACTTTGTATTTGAAGGAATTAAAATTTTGCACAGAATGTTTCATCACCTCTAGGCACTCCTCCCATGTTATTAGCTGTCCTGCGTTCAGTAAGTGCTTCCATCTTAAGATACCGGCTTCCTTCAAAGGGAATGCTAACTTATCCTTGAACCACTCAGGAGAGCCAGGTGAATCCCAAATAAGGGCCAGACCTTTTTTAAATCTTTAGGGTTTGCAAACTTCTGCATAAATCCAAGGTCACCCCCTTTTACCGTTGCAGAGAACAGTCTACCTATCTCTGAACACTGAGGTCTTTCCAAGAGCATTTTCAAATTCATAAGCAGAAATGCCCAAGCATAGAATTGCAAATCCGGAAGAGCTAGACCCCCTTCCTCTTTTTCCCTCCACAGCTTCTTGCATGGGGCACTTTTGCTGTCCATTTTAAGCCGCCTACCTGTCCTTGCAATTTTTCAACCACTCGGTCTTAAAAGATAGTGGTATTGAGTTAAATGGGAAGGTGAATTTTGAAAGAATAACCATTTTTACCAAATTGGCTTTTCCAAAAACAGTTAGAGGTAAATGTGACCAACTCGCCATTAAATTGCAAAACTTCCTTCTTGGCCTTCATGAAATTTACCTCTGGAAGTACTGTGATATCTTGTGTTATTCTAACCCCCAGGTATCGCATCTGCTTCTTAATCCCCTCCTTTTCTTCCTTGATATTCCATGCCATTATCTTTGTCTTTTCTCTGTTGTCCTGATACCCCACAACCTTGCCAAAATACGTGGTCAACTTAACAACTTGAATGAATTTAGCTTTATTCGGTTTTCAATTTAGCGTACAAAAAAACCCATAAAAGCACAGTTTTACAATAACACATCACAGTTATTATACAATGATCACTAAAAGAATTAATTTAAAAAGCTGGCACAGTTTTACCATTGCATATTACAATTATTATACAATGATTTTAAAAAGGATTGGTATAAAAAGTTAGAACATCATTTACAAATCTAAAAAATAGTAAAACAATTAAGGCCTAGCAGCATACTTTAGGAAGGTGGCAAAATATAGATATATTTCCTACGTCTGATCATGCACTTCAGGAACAGAACTGTGTGTCTTACAAAGCAGTCATTATCTAAATACTGCAAAGCAAGGTAGGCCGGGCGGCATTGCCTCATACCCCATATTTTCAGTATGGGTTTGATCCACCTCTTCCTTTGTTCTAAATAAAATTTACAGAATAAGACTACATGGATTGTTGTTTGGGGTGAGACTCCGTCACAAGGACAATTTGGTAGTATTTTAGACCAGTCATTTACGGTCGGAAAACTTACCAAACGATGGAATACGTCAAATCTGAGACGTGTGAGAATAAATCTATCCTACCCACTTAATGTATATGTTAGGTAAGGTTGGATACCGGTGGTAGACTGCCTCAGTTGGTTAGTTTGCACCGTAGGCTTTGATGCATTGTTTTTTAAAAACCTTTCTTGAGATGGAACCCATCGAAGGAGGATTGTGGCAGTATTCTGGATGGCCCAGGTCGATCATAAATTCTATTTTATATTTCACCCACCTGATCTCTAAAACGTGTTCTAATTTGAGACTATCACTTAACACTTCCCTGTTGAATGTGGTTTTTAACGAGGTCCAGATCCTGTGCCATAATAGGACTGATTGCACCTTTATTATGTCTGTAATATATGGTAGCCCCAACTCAGTGTGGCAAATATAGGTCGATGTACAGCATGAGACCGCCAGTAAATACCTTAAAAATGCGTTCTCTACCCTCTGGATTTCGTTTACATCGCAGTATCCCCATATCCCAGCCCCATAGGTAGCCGTGCTAATGCACTTGGCTTGATAGATTTTAATCAGTTGTACTGGGGGCCTCTTTCCAAGCTTTTGTGAAAAATTCACTAAGGCTGTCGTTGTTCTCATAAAAAGAAGTTTCCTGGCTTTAATGGTCAGGCTCCATGAGCCCTTGTGGTCGATTAAAATTCCTTAATAGGGGTACGTTATAGTGGTTTCCACCTTTTTACTTTCTACATAAGTATCCCTCTGCTTCCTTCCACCTCTCCCACAATTCATTCTGAAAATTTTATTGGTGTTTATTTTAAGTTTTTCATAAACTCATTATAGCTATTGAGAGCCCGTTGTAGCCCTATTGGTGTTCGGGCCATAATTACAGCGCTGTCCGCGTAGAGTAGGGCAGGTATAGGGCATTTTTGCAACTGAGGTAAGTCCCGGCACCCTTCCAGCCAAGCCATTGGTGTATAGAGTGAATAGGAAAGGTGCCAGAACACAGCCCTGTCTAACCCCCCTCTCCACTTCGAATGACGCTGTACACTGTCTCCATTTGGTCCATACTGTACCCAAGCTTTTTCATTTGTATAGAGTTCTCATAGGAAATGAATTAAGGGAGCCTCCACCCCCATTGCCGCTAAGATACTCCATAGTTTTTCATGGCGTACACAATCGAATGCGATAGTGAGGTCGACAAAGGCCAGGTACAATTTTCCCTTTCTCGCCTTTGTATATTTTCCCATAAGGATGGTTAAATTAAGGCCCTGTTCTATTGTACCCAGCCCCTCCTTCAAACCAAATTGAAGGTCTGATAGGACATTAATGTCCTCTGCCCATTGCTGGACCCAATTAAGGACTATACGACCTGCCACTTTGCCCACAGAATCCAGCAAAGAAATGGGGCGGTAACATGCCAGATTCTGTCTGTCACCTTTTTTAAAGATCGGTACCATAATGGACTCTGACCACGTTTCCATATGTCCGATCTTGCAACAAGCCGCTAACACTCGCGTTAATAATGGACCCCATAGCTCTATGTTATGTTTGAAAATGTCAACAGGTAATCCGTCTGGGCCCGGAGCCTTTCCCCCCTAGCTAGCTTTTAGTGCAGATTGTACCTCTTCTAGGGTGAAGGCTAAGTCTATTGATGGAAGACTAGGGCCTGCAGCACTTACAGCTATACCATCCTCCTCCCTTGCCTGTCCAAAGATATTGGAAAAATGTTCCACCCAATGTCATTCATCAATTGCAATTTCTATGGTAGGGGTGTCTTCTGTTGTCAGAAATGGGGATTTTACCACACGCCAGAAGGCAGTACTGCCCTTTGTTAACACTTGCCTTATGTAGGTCGGCCCGGTTTCGTTTAATTCTCCTTTATGTGTTTTTACGGCCTGGGTATAAGCCTTCCTACACTGATTTATTTCAGTCCTATCCCTTTCTTTTTTATGTAATGCGTGTTTTAATTCTGTATAGGCTTTTTTACATTTACCATTGAACCACCCCTTGTTCTTCCCATTCCTCTTTTTTATTTCGACTTTCAACGTATTCCTGATTATTTCTGGTATTTGGGCATATGTTTCCAGTACCTACTCGTGTGGTGTAAAGTCGTTCAGACAGTTCATGATTGATTTAAAACTTTTCTTGAACCACTATCTTAGTGATCTTGTGCGGTTCTACCTTGTCCTACTTTAGGGAGTAACCATTTATTTTATCAATTACCAGATTTGGAGCCGCATATATCCTCTTCTTATGGAGGCTACAAGTTTTTGAGGGGAGAGATATAGACACGCTCAAGGAAAAATGATCGCTTATGGCGTTCTTGTGCATTTTATAGCTCAATAGGCGAGGAGCGAAACTATTCAGGATTATTTTAAAATTAATAATCAAACTCAGTCCTCTCCCATTGAAGGTCTGGGTAAATGGAATTGATGGTGAACTTAATACGTTAGCAAAACCCAAGTCCAAAACAAATAGAATCTCATTTAAGGCATCCCCATAAACAGAATGCGGGAAATGGGTAGACTGCAGTTATCTTCATCTAACAGTCCGCAGGTTACATCATTATTATGTGGACACAAAGCCATATTAAAGTCCACCCCCACACAAATAAAACGTTCTCTTTACTGCCATTCGGAATTTCCTGTAGGGTATTTCTGAACTGTTTTAAAATGTCCACCAGCTGCTCCTTCTTTGCATTGTTATAGAAATTAATCAGGACGAAAGAGTTTTGTTTATCCATATTCATCATCACAAGTTGATAATTCGGTTCTGAGATTATTAAAGATATTTTGTCTATCGTCAGCAAATTAGAGACATATATGCTCAAACCTCCCTTCGGCCTCACATGTATAGATGGTATAGCAGGTGTGTGATAGGTCTTATAGCCTTCAATGTGGATTTCATTCAGAGACCACGTCTCTTGCAGACAAAGAATATTGAACTTCCCCACAAATTCATGCCAGAGATGATTAGTTAATTTGGACCGTAGACCCGCTATGTTCCAGTATAAAATCGTAACACTATTCTCATTATCAGTAAGTATTTTTGGGGTGTCACATGCTACATCAGTGGGTGAAGAGGTCACTGCGCTCCTATCCTTGTTTATTCCCGGCCCCATCTCTGGTCTACAATTTGGAATGTCACTGATACCTAGGGAATTGTCATCTATACTTTCGCTCTGTTTCTTCAGCCTGTCTTCATCCCCTACAAGAACACTCTTAGGACTCGAGTCAATAATTTCTGATTCTAAAAAAATTTTGGCCTGCGGATTGCTTAAGGTGTTTTTGATTCACTGACCCAGTCAGTCTATCTCCTCTAGGGAAGGGAGTAAGGCAAACCGATTTCCCACCGGTACATTGTATGTGTACTGATTTCTCGCCTCAGCATCTCTACTAATACCGCCAATCTCCAGCGCAAAAGACGGTTGGTAAAAAAAAAGCTGAGGGGCAGTATATTAATGCCGCCCGCGAGCATGCTATTATTCCCTGCCTTCCATAAAATGTTCTCCACTAGCTGGGGTGTTCTAAACGTTAGCACCACACAATCACCTGATAGGGTTTTTCGATCTTTACCAACCCACTTGACCCTACGGGCCATCTTAAACTCCATAAAGCCAGCCTTCATGCTCTACCAGTGGAGTGACCTGTTTCTTAAAGTTTCACAGGATTTGCTATCTTGTACCCTTAGTCTGATTACATTTGCGAGTACAACCGTATATGGTGTAACTGCTGGTGGTAAATCTAGGTAAGATGGTTCAGTGGAAATTGTCCTGGCAAATAAGGGCGTTTTAGGTTGGTTGCAAGGAGTCAGGTTAGAACTCTGATCTTGTGTGGCTGCTCCCTTGTTACCCCTATTTAGCATGGCATTTGGATGTTGGCCGATTGTATTAAGTATGGAAGTACATGGGGGAAGAGGGCGATCTGACTGGTGAGATTTAATTATGTTAGACCTTATAGTTTCTCTATTCTGGTTGGTATGTTGTCGGTCGCTCCGTGGTTTAGTACTCATGCGTATTTCAGGTTTGCGATTTCCCTCTTGCCTGCGGTCATTAGTTGTATGTTTGACAGTTTCCTCCCTGGCTGAAAAGTTTGTCAAACGTACCTCAATCTGGTCTACTCTTTTCTCTATCTTGGCTAGTGAGTCGATTCGATTCATAAACTTTATTCGATTCAAAAAGAAAGAATCATAAAAGTATACAGAACTTAATTTAAAAAAATGAAACATAATAACACCACTAAAAAATCATTCTACAATTTATACATTTAAAGAATAAAAAGAAAAATGTGTACAATTTTACATCATTTGTCAGAGAGCAATGGGAACCATAAAAGGTTTTTAGACCAAACTAGCTATACCGTTTCCTGATCTGGAGTGACAATCTTATAAAACTTAACATAGCACAACATACTCCAGGGGATGATAATGATAAAAAGTAGTCATAACCTTCTTTATAATTACATGGTTGCTGTTCTTTTAAAATAGGCTTAATAAACCTACTCCTTGGTTCCTTATATAAAGAACAAAAAAGAACAATATGGATAGTACTTTGACTAACTTTGTTAATGCAAGGACAAGGGGGCAGCCTCTCACACCAACCCACTTGTTTTGGAAAGGCAAAAAGAAAATGAAGCGTGTTTAGTCTAAACCTTGTCAAGTAAAAACGCCATTGCACGTGAGTGGTAAATGTTAAATAAAATTGGTGCAGTAGTTTGCCCAAGCAGTTTATTGACTGGTCTAGACATGACATGCTTAAACTTTTACGATAACTTGTTTTAATTAGAGTTTTTATGTCTCCCTGTATTTTTTCGGGGTTATCATAAAAGTGGCCCAGGCCTATTCTGTGCAAAGTATCGCTAACGTATGAAAGCCATGGGATCTGCATTGCATGATCAAGATTTTTGCAGTCTTGGAGGATATCTTTAGAGAGCTGAAGGTCTTCTGATAGCCATATTTTACCCCATAATAATAAGGGCGAAATGCGAATTATGTCAGTCACATATTCCATTCCCATCTCAGTGTGACAGAAACTGTTAGATGAACCTGATGGGATTGACAACAAACGCTTCATAAATTTGTTTTCCATGACCTGGATCATGGCTGGGCTTTCTGTGCCCCAGACCCCTGCCCCATAAGTGGCCACAGATAAACATTTTGCTCTATACAAGCTTTTTAATTGTGCGACCGGTTTTTGCCCTAGTTTACTACAAAAGCGAAAAAGACCCTCTATGGATCGACTAGCACTTTGTACTCGCACCTTCATCAAGGGGACCCAACTCAATTTGCTGTTAAAAAGATTTCCCAAGTAATTAAAATTATCTACTTTTTCAATGGTGTTGTTGGTTACCATAAACTTACGGGTTTTTGTCCCTTTTGGACCACAGACCATTGCAAAAGATTTTGCAAAGTTTACCTTTAGGTCCAGGTCCAGCATGAAGTTATTAAATGCATCCAGACAAGTCTGCATGCTATTTGCTGTGAGGGTCATTAATACCGTATCATCGGCATAAGATAACATAGGTATCTTCTTGCCGTTTACCTTTGGGAAATCAGAGCAATGATCCAACAAGTACTTTTCCAAGCCATTTGTATAAACTAGGAACAAAAAAGGCGCTAAAATGCAACCTTGTCGCACACCCTCAGGTGAGGGGATAGATTTTGTTTTTTCCCCCCCTGGCCCAAACCTTATTGCCACGGTTGTAGCTGCATTTAATCTGCGGAGCAGGGTAACCAAGGGTTCCTCAAAACCCATATCCTCCATCATTCGCCATAATTTATTTCTGCAAACAGTGTCAAAGGCACTGGATAAGTCCATGAAGGCCAGATGAACAGAAGAATTCCTGGCCTTCATGTACTTACTCATAATCAGTGCCAAATTTAGACACTGTTCGATTGTTCCCTTTCCTCTTCTGAATCCATATTGGGAATCTACAATTAGGCACACAGAGTCTGCCCACATCTCCAATCTAGCAAGAATTATCCTTCCCAGTAATTTACATGATGCGTCAATTAATGATATTGGGCGATAACAACGAGGATCGCTCTTATCACCCTTCTTGAAAATCGGCACCACCACTGCCTCCTTCCAGGATAGGGGAATACGACCAACAATAACCACTTTAAATACATTTAACAGCAATGGGGCCCATACAACAATATTATGTTTAAAAAAGTCCAATGGCACTGCATCTGGGCCAGGGGCTTTTAATGGAACACCTTTCCTCAAGGCCTCTTCAACTTCCTGCAATGTAAGCGAAGAACTAAGCAAAAAAGCTGTCAGCGAGAACTCCATATCCTTTGTTTCATCCTGCAGTCCTGAAAGCGCTACTGAATTGGGATTAAAAATTGCCCCAAAATGTGTCTCCCATGTCTCACCCGTTATCTGCATCACCATATTATCCTTATCATTACTCGAAAATAGGGGGCGATTTACCACTTCCCAAAAAAGCTTGCTGTCTTTTAATTCTGAGGCCTTCTCTAAATCATCCCAAGCGAGGTTTTTTAAGTCCAACTTCCGTTTTCTAATTGCCTCTTTATAGGCGCCTCTAGCCGTTTTTACCAGCTCCTTATTCCTTGGTTTTTGTTGCAAAGCCATTTTTAATGATTTTAAGGAGGCAGAACATACAGCATCAAACCATTTAAAACCCTTGATCTTGTCATTACCAATTGGTTTTTTAAGATACTCTGCCACATTTCCACATAGAATTTCAAAGTTCGTAATAACAATTTCAGGGTCAGTTGTTGGTAATATGCAGGACTCAATTTCGGAGCTATTGGCACTTAAAACCTCCGCCTCTAACCCAATTGCGTCTACTTTCCCCCACTTCAAGATAACACCTTGGTTCCTATTATATTTTATAGGTTGGTCCCAGATTGGGTGCTTTGTGCTAACAGGGGGGAATAATGTTAGAATCAAAGGGTTGTGATCGCTTGCCAAATTTGCAAGCGTCTCAAGTTTGTCAATGTATTGAGAGTAACCACTGGACACAATGGCAAAGTCAATAACACTCATCGAGCCTCTAATTCCCTGAAAAGTTGGTATTGGGAGGGAATTTGGGGCAACCCATGGTTCCATTATGCATAAATAATTAATTACAATAATGTTATTTAACGCATCACCGTGGGGTGTGTGCTTAAAATGTTGCACAGGGTGTTCATTTAGATCTTCCAAGCCACATACATTTGACCCACCAAATTTACACAATGAACAGTTGAAATCACCAACCCAAATGATAAAAAGTAGGGGTAAATCGCTACGCACCTTGGATATAGCTTCCTGCAAGCTCACAATTACAGATATTTCATTTTTATCAAAGACATTATGATGCCAATTAATCAACAATAAGGGCACAGGAAACAGAGATTGTAGCAAAAGTAATTGGTACCAGGGAGTATCCACTATTTTGGTTGTTGTTAAATTATTCAATTTTAGGGAAAATGCAGTCAGTATCCCACCCTTTGCCCTGCCTGCCTGTGATGGCACAGCTAGTACACTAAAGGACTGAAAACCATCAATATCCTGATCAGTTCTACTCCATGTCTCCTGAAGACACAACATATCATGGCTACCCGCATAATCCAGCCATGCCTCATCTTGTAGTCTCCCAGAAAGGCCTGCAATATTCCACAAAATCAGGCGGAGCCTTGTTTCCCCTAACAGATTACCTGGATGTTCAATACGGGTGGCCACATCCAACCTAGGGGCAGGCAAGGTCAGCTCACAGTCTACAATATCACAAACCTCTGATTCCAAGAGATTATCCCGTTGTACATTACAAGTTAATACCACCTCATTAGTATTATCCCTCGATCCATCATAACTATGTTCCACTAAAGAACTAGCCTTTTCACTGAATAATTCAATGGACTTTTGACTGGTTGGTAGTCAGTCTATCCCCTCCATCCCCATGAGTGGGTCAAAACGATTACTTAGGGGAATATTATTTGGCATCCACCAAAGGTATTCCTCACCCTGGAATCTCATTCCATGATGATTTCGTGGTGGTTGTAGAGGAATATTACTTGGTGTCCACCCGAGATATTTCTCACCCAGGGGTCTCATCCTAGGATAATTTTGGGATCGTTGAAAAGCAACATGCTTTAGATTGGGGTAAAAGTATTCTAAGCCTATACATTGTATATCCCCCAATCTACCAAACCTTGGTTTACAACAAATAAAATATTTGACCCAATTGTCCCTAAAGTTTATGAGAATACAATCCCCCTCCAAATCTTTCTCACTTGGCCCCACCCAAGGAACCCTTCGGACACTTAATATTTCTGTTCTAGAGGCAGGGGGAAGCGCCCTATTTTTATTGAGCCAAAAGGTTACTTTATTTCTGAGATCCCTGTTTGATTCCAATTGATTTGGCCTGACTCCTGGGACTCCTGTCAAAATTGCGATAAAAGGAGCACAGTCAGGGGGTAGATCTACACAAACCGGCTTCTTTAGTGGAGCTTTTTCTCTATGATTTATAGGTCCCTGTTGTGGTATTACCCTTGGCCCAGAAGTTACTGCCTGCTTGGGTGCGGATAACTTTGATGTGGATGCAGCGGCCACTGCGGGCTTTTGCTGACAACCCATAGCAACCACCAAAGTAGAGTTATTTGAGGCAGTTTGTAAGGGTACTTTAGCAAGAGTAGCAGTTGCGGCCATTTGCGACACTGCAACTTGATTTTTTGGTCCCACTTTCTTTATAGCATTGGGGTTACCCCCCATGGTTTCAATAGGTTTACTGTTCTTAGCCAATTTCTCAAGACAACGAGTATTGACCGATATAAGATGTTCTAATTGGTCCAGTTTCAAATTTACTATTTGCGTTCTTTCTACAAGAGGCGTCAGAAGCCCTTTACCAGCTTTTCAATGTTAAGCAATAATTCATCATTATTTGGGCAGGAATGATTTGTATGTACATAATCCCCAGATGAATTTCCCCTTTGTTTTGCTGATTTCGATGTTACTCTTAAAGTATTTATTTTTACTGTTTTGGCTCTACTACCTTTATAGTGACCCCCTCCTCTTTTCCGTTTACTAGTTTTTATAATTTCAATTCCTACTGGCTCGGGTTCTAAAACCTGGGGTTGTGTTAATGTGGGCACTATGAGGCTCAAATTACAGTTTAGGATGCTATCCCCACTAGCAGTGCTTGATGATATACAGTCTTCATTTGGGCAGTCCACCAGGTCAATCGAAGAAATTAAGTGAGAATTAGAATTCATTACAGGAATTGGGCTATCTACCAGATCATTTACTAAGCTTTTTTCAGGGGTAATTATAGAACCAATACGTCCTAATGAAGAGCGTTTCCCCGATACCAGATCTAGTGAGTGACGCTTTTCTGTAAGAGCAATTTCTTTTTCCAATATCCCTGTTGCCCTAATTATAAAATCATCCAAAGTTCCAGTTGCTTTAACACTACTCGTTTTCAGTGTAACCTGCCTACCCTTTCCGGAACGTAAGGCCATCATGGGGAAAATCTTTTAAAAGGAGTAATACAGGACAAGATCCCAACTGAAGGAAACAACCTATAAATCAGACCATTAAAAGAAAATAATAACACTTAAAAGTATAAAACAAATACTTCAGGTCTGTGATGAAAGAGGACAAGCCCGGCCCGTCCTTATTCGTCCTTGGACGGCCTTAGACGGCCCACCCTTTGCCCGGGCTTAGCCCCGGGCGCTGCCGCGCTCTTCCGCGCGGCGGCCGCACGGCCTTCTAAAATAGCAAAAGGAAGGAGTTATGGGCGGGGGGGCGGGGCCAGCAGGGAGAGCAGCCCAGGTGAAGCAAATTGGGCTCGCAGGGACTCCTGGGTGATGGAGTCCCTGCTAACGTGCTCGCAGCCCTGCCAGCAACAACACGCCCCAAGTCCTAGCACAGGAGACCGCTCCTCTCCCAACAGCAGCTCCCGCTGATGTCACACGCGCTGCGGGACCCGCGGAGCGGGTCCGGCGAGTTGCTGTGGGTTTTCCAAAGGGCAGAGGGTGAAAAAAGAAGCAGCAGCAGACCGGTGGCAGGTCCAGACAAAGGGCAGGTGAGCGTCCCACGAACAAAGTCCTGGAGCCTGTTTTTACTCCGTGGGCGGGGGGGCTAGTGAGTCTCTCTGGAAAAGATCTAACTTTTCGACTAACATAGTTAAGTTCCTTAGGTCAGTGCCCTGGGGATTTGTTTTTGCCTTGTTACCTCTCTCTTCCATGGTTTTCAGAGTACCTTTTTCTACTCCAGTTGCTTTTTTGCCGGGTTTGGCGGTTTTAGCCAAGTTCGGGGCGACTGTCTTTGTAATCATTTTATTTCCCCCCTTTCAGTTTCCCCGTTCCCCTTATCTGTGTGTGTCAGGTTTATTTGCCGCTTCTGTGGGGGTTGTATGAAAGAGTCATGATCGCTAAATATTTTTTGGTCTGACACATTTTGAATGGAGCTATTCTGAGGTACAATATCATGTGAGTCCCCCCCTGGAGGGCCTACCACCCCTACGTTTGCATTATTTGACCCTTCCATCGTGCCTAACATACCTGACACTAGTGACTCTTCTACGAAAGATATCTGTTTCTCTATTGCCCCCATTGCCCCTGTGAGGTAGCTCAGTAACGTTTGCTTTGTATCTCCTGGACCTTTTTTTCCATGTGTAGGGTGAGCAGTTCCCACCTTTCTTTTCCCTATTCTATCTGTGTTATCTGCTTATCAAACCCCGACACCACACAGATATGTATGTTAGTGAGGCAAAATAGCATATATGAATTGGCAAGTTGAGACCCCTTTTCACATGCGGTGCTCTGTCCGTAACGTCGACTAGTACAACTTGCGCAAGAGTGGCCTGCAGATCTGCCGTATAAATCATAAGGTCATCAGCGTACAGAGCTATTTTTTTTACCCAAATATTTCACCTAGAGGGGGAGATCCCTGGCTCATTTCTAATTCTTATTGCCAGCGGTTTGATATACAAATGAAACAAGAGTGGGGACAGTGGGCAGCCCGGTCTCATCACTCTAGTTATTTTTAAAGAGAGGCGTCAAACTCGCATTCACCAAAACTTTGGTGGTCGGTGAATTATAGATTGCAGCAACTGATTTACAGAATCTGTCTCCTAAATGTAGGGGTTTCATGGTTGATGGGAAGAATACCTCTTCTCAAACCATTTGCTGCCCTCTTTCGTACCAGAAAGCACCTGACTACACCACAGAGAGTGTTTAACTAGAAGAAGGAAGTAGGAACTCTTGAGGGATAAAAAAGCACACTTCAAGAACAGCCCTTATTACCTGAGACCAGTGTGTATCAAACTTTATATAAAAATGTTTGTTAGGGTTGGGACAAGTAAGATGGACAGGGAAGTAATACCTTGCATTCATTATTCAAGCCAGTTGCACACGGGAAACTGCATGTACAATGCGGATGGAACCACGTGTTCTGTTACCAATCAAGCGTTACTATGCTTGCCTTTAACATACATATTCCTTTATCACCCTTGCCTTTACAACAGTTTATGTTGTAAAGGCGGCAAAGGCCGCCAGTGCTCTAGATTCAGAGCGAATGGGCGGGGGGTAAAAGGTCTTGAAGACATGGAGGGACTTCCTCCAATGAATTCCTGAGAATGGAAGTAACAGTAAGGATCGGGATGTGGCTTGGTGAGTGGGGCTGGGGCCTGGGTTTTAGTGCTCAGGACGGGGGGGCGTTGGCGTAGTTTTTAGGGCCCAGAGCGAGGGGCTGGAGTGTTTTTAAGGCTGGAGTCGGGGTAGTTTTTAGGGTTGGGGGCAGGTTTTAAAGTTTAGGTCACTGTAGTTTCAAGAGCTGAGGCAGAGGTGGAGGAATCATATTGCCCTACGCCCGAACCATGTTGTTTTTATTGATGGGCAAGAAGATTTCATGTCTATTTTGTCCGACGGACGAGTAGACAGTAAATCCCGTTAATAAAACAGGCTGTCTGGACTCTGGGAATACTACTCACAACAAGTATCCTAATGGAAACTATACAACTATGTGAATAACAAAATGCACATAAACCCAACAGTAAGCATTAGCTTTTTAAAGACGAGAACCCTCACTCACCACTTGGGTGACATGCTTCATCATTGGTTTCACTGAGTGGGCTACAACTCTCCCTCTGGAGAGGAGCGTGAGGTGTTTTTCACTCCAATGTTAGAGGTGAATGAGGGGCACAGTGCAAAAATAATATCAAATGTGCATTAAAACCATCTCATGAAGGGAAAAATAACGTTAATGACTATACCCAATGGATGGAGTTAAAACCAGTGTGACGATAGGAGTAAAGATATTTCCTATCTAACTAGGTCGACATGTTTCTGCCCAGGGGACAAAGAGTTCCAGGCATTCATCAGGACCATTTAGCTTATCACTCTGCAAAAATGTGAATAACGAAAACCATACTTATGTAAAATATAAGTGTTGCCGAGACCGACTCTTGTCTGGTCTTCTTGCTGTAATGAATAAATGCACTTATTAGTAATTCACATATTCTTATAAAATTTTGACATATTAACCACGTATCTCGTGAAAATAGTGCCTAATAACACCACCAAAGTGAAAACCACATGAATAAATCATTATTCTCACCAAACTCTGGGAATTACAGCCAATCAGAAGCTTGCAGAGAGCATTTGAAGGCATCTGATTGGCTAGCAGCCCATGACTGAGCTCTAGCCAGTGATTGACTGGGGGAGTGAAACGTCACTCAGCCTCTGCAAGTAGTAGTTTGTGGCCGCCGCAAGGCTCGCATTCAGGTAAAATAAGCGCTGTTTTGCCCGCTACAGCATTGCTAGTATTTGGAAATGTGTGTTTGGATGATCACATAACAAACTGTACAGTACTTGATCGCGTGATATTGTGACGGAGGTGCCACTTTTCTCTTAGCAACCATAGGTAAAGATTAGTACAAAATTCTGGGCCTGACCTGCTGTGGCGCCTCACAAGAGGACGTCAAGAAAGCTTATCGCAAGCAGGCGTGCTGTGCTACACCCTGACAAAAACAAGGAGCCGTGCTCTGAGGACCGCGTCATGGAGATTGCTGAGGCTTCAGACGTGTTTACTGACCCCAAAAAATGAGAATTCTTCAACAAGTATGGTGAAGGTCTGAAGGGCATGAGTGGCGGGCTCGGTGGACCCAATGGTCCCTCATTCAGTTACACTTTCCACAGTGATCCTCATGCTATGTTTTCTGACGCAGCAATCCTTTTGATACGTTCTTAAGTGAACGGAAAGTGATGAGGACATGGACGTTGATTACCCATTTGCCAGCTTTGAAATGAGGGTGGATTGGGTAACATGGGTTTTCTGCGGGCTTGGCGAGGACGTGATCACGTCCGCAAAAAGCAAGACCCTGCAGTAGTGCGTGAGCTAAGGTATCTTTAGATGAGATCTACAGCGGCTGCACCAGAAAATGAAGATTTCTCATACGTGCCTCACTGCCTGAATCCAGACCGCAGAACTGCGCGCTCCAAGGACGAAATCCTAACCATAGAAATCAAGAAAGGGTATGAAGATTACCTCCCCTAAGGAAGGAGATGAAACACCCACAAACATCTCCTCTGACATATGTTCTGAATGTCTTGATAAACCCCATCCAGTCTTCAGGAGGTACAGCTCCGACATTATCTACCCAGGAAAAATCAGCCTGAGAGAGGCTCTCTGTGGATGTACCGTCAATGTCCCGACCCTGGACAGCAGAACCATCCCGACCGTCTTCAAGGACGTAATTGAAATGGAGAATCCCAGGCAAAGGCCTCCTGCCACCCAAAGCCCCAGAGCAGCAGGGTGACCTCATACTCGAGTCTGAAGTGAAGTTCCCAGACCGAATTCCTCCTTCCTCAAAGGAAGTACTGGAGCAGATACTGCCCACATAGCCACAATGACAGGACAATCGTACTGGAAAATCAGTGTTTGTTTACAGCCCATATCTGGCAGGAGAGGGTGCTGTATGGCCTCCTGAAGAAGAACTGTGTAAAAAGCAAGAGTTATACAGAAATATCAAATAGTAACATGCTTAAGCACTCTTATATTAAAACGGGTTTCATTTCATGTTAAGTTTTTACCTACACAAGGCCAGCCTGACCAAAGTTAGTCTCAGAGTGAAACTCAGGGTTGCATTTTGGCAAGCTGTTTTTCGCCAATATAAAGCGGGGTATCTTGACTGTGGTGCCGGGCGACACCAACGCTGTTCACCTCGCGGTTGTGACTGCAGGCCTACTAATGTAAATAATCACGCTGGGACAGTGTCGGTGTTTAACTTGGTCCGCCGCCGTAGCCTCAGTGGCGTACATGCGCGCGCGACCTTCTTTTATTCTTTTATGTCACGTGACCTGACGCGTACGCCCCAGGTGTATCGCGTCATGATCACGACATCACATTCCTCCCCAACAAACATAGAAACCAAAATTTTACTCGAAACCTTTCGGAGATTGCAATTCCCGCCCGATATTCACTTTTATCACAAACAGTGCAATTCAACGTAAATACGTGGAACAGTCTTACGTGAGGTAGTCCTTGAGACGACAGGAGGGCTCAGGATTATTCCGCAGACTGTAATGCGACGCACCTCGTCCTTGTGAGTCTCCGGGATCTCCACAGGGCTCTTCAACGGGAGTCACAGTCCCATGAGACTGTCGCTCGGGACTCAATGCCGGGTCATGGGTCTCTCGCTGCTGCGATGACCATGGATAGTCATTTTCTCCTGAGTCATCCGTGGCCAACTCTGTCGTTCCACCTCCGGTGGCACCATCTTCCACCCGACCTTCCGCACACCTTGTGTCACAGGTGCTGCCCCCCTGGTCGGTGCCTGCTTCTCCTTGCTGCGGGTTGTACCTTTTAAAATATGATACGTTTCTGGTTATTCTCTCCCTCCCACGAGTAGCCGTGATGCAAGTTCCTTTGACGGACTCCACCGTCCACGGTTCTTTCTCAAAGTTCAAGCGGAATTTGCTTCCCTGCGCCCTGTTCTTGAGGAGCACGGTGTCCCCTCTGAGGATATTGTGTACGACAGCTCTTCGCCGGGTACTGGCATGAGCATGTGCTTTCCGTCGCCGGGCATCAATGGCACTGTCCTCAGGAGTATTTGGTCGCCACTCAGGGTGGTGAGGGATCGTGTCAGTGACGACTCTTCCCATCAGTAGATGTGCGGGAGCCACTCCAGTGGTCGTGTGAGGTGTCTGGTGATAGCTCCGGAGAAAAGTGAATATGGCCAATTCTACGGACTGAGCCTTGTCATGGGCAATACGTATTACTTTATTAAGTGTCCGCATGAATCTTTCGGCCTCCCCGTTCGCTTGCGGCCAGCGGGGAGTAATCCGGCAATGATGTATACCCAGCGCTTGCAGGTATGCGGCAAATTCTTGGCTCTGGAAAGGGGATCCATTGTCCGTCCTGATCTCTTTCACGAGTCCATGGGTAGCCATGATCTTCTCAAGCTTAGGAATGACTTCGTTTACACTGAGTGCCGACAGTATCTCCACTTCAGGATACTTTGAGTGATCATCGATGGCTACCAAGGTGTGGCGTCCCTCTGGAAGACTACCAAAATCTACACTCACTCGGGACCAAGGGACCCTCGGCCGAGGTTCCATGATGACAGGGGCAGGTCGGGGGGCCTCCCCCGTGACCTGGCACGAGGGGAGGACCGGACCGTGGCTTCTACCAGGTCATCCATGAGTGGAAACCAAACTTTTGTGCGAAGCCGCGATTTTGTTTTCACCATGCCTTGATGTATTACATGGGCCAGATCTACCACCCTCTGTGTCAGCGATGTAGGAATTGCTAACCGGTGTCCTCGTAGCAGACACCCAGTGTCATCCTCGGTGAGTTCGTCTCGTACATGGTACAAGCTGTCCATTATTCGTTGTGCCATGGTTGTCAAACTCTTCCACTCCTCCTTTGCCTTGTTCCAGCTGTTGCTCCGGACAGCTCCCTTGGCGCGCTGCAGACACTCATCCTGGCTTGTGGCTTGCTGGAGACTGGCCATGGAGATGGGTATTGAACAGGATCGAGCAGTGATACATCTTACATACTCCTCGGTGTCAGCGGCCTCCTCCATTTCTTGGGCTGTAGCTTTCCGAGGGTGGCGGGATAGGTAGTTGGCCGGATTTTTGGACCCGGGCTGGTATTCTATCTTACAATTATAGTTCTGTAGTTGCAGCAACCACTTTTCAATTCGTGGCGGTGGCTTGGTTGAGGTCCCAGAGAAAAGTGACACCAGCGGTTTGTGGTCTGTTGCTACTACAAATGGTTTCCCATACAAGTACAAATGAAAATGGTGACACCCCCAGTGAATTGCGATGTCTTCCTTTTCTATTTGTGAATATCTTTGCTCCGTCGCGGTGAGGGATCTGCTAGCGAATGCCACGGGAGCCCATTCTTCTTGAGGATTCTTCCTTTGTAGGAGGACTGCTCCCAGCCCGACCGGACCAGCGTCCACGGCAACTAGGGTTAGCTTGGCGGGATCAAAGAATGCCAGGGTCGTGGCTTCCGAAAGCGTCTCCTTGATTTTCTCAAATGCCTGGGCTTGTTCACTGCCCCACTTCCACGGGGTGGATTCCTTGGTCAATTCCCTCAGGGGGGCCGTCAGGTTGGCCAAGTCCTGGATGAATCTTCCACAGTAATTGACCATCCCAAGGAAGCTGCGAACTTCCGTGACATTGGTGGGAGCGACCGCTTCTTTAATGTCCCTCACCTTCTCCGGATCGGGATTTACCCCTTCCGTGGAGAATGTATAGCCGAAGAATTGCAGTTTGGTGCATAGGAACTCGCATTTCTCTCGATGTAGTGTGAGGCCGGCTTCTCGTATCCGGCGTAGCACTTGGAGTAGACTTTCATTGTGCTCTTGAATAGTTTTGGCGTGGATCATAATGTCATCACTGACATTGATTACCCCCGGGAATCCTGCAATCAGTTCCTGTGTCACATTTTGAAATACCTCCACGGCACTAGACACCCCAAAACTTAACCTGGTGTATCGCCAGAGTCCCACATGTGTGGAGAAAGTTGTAATATTTCGGGAGGCTTCGTCCAGTACTAGTTGGTGATATCCGGACATGAGGTCCAATTTCGAGAACCACCGGGCGCCAGCCATTTCCCCTATGAGATCATCTATCGTGGGAGTGATGTGGCGTTCCCGCTTGATCGCGACATTGGGGAGTCACATGGCGACGCAGATTCTTACCGCGCCCGGCTGTTTGGGCTTTCAGGCGACTACGATGGGGGACACCCATGGAGTGGGGCCTGACACCTTTTCAATTATCCCTGCCGCTTCTAGCTTCTTAAGTTCCTCTTCCACCAGCGGCCTTAGGTGGAACGCTGTCCGCCGGTGTCGTAGGGCAACCGGCTGAACCGTTGGGTCGATGTGGAGATGGATTTCTTTCCCTCTGAATTTTCCGATCCCCTGGAATACCTCCTCGAATTCGCCCAGGATGTGCTGCAGGGATTCCCAAAAACAAATGTCACCACTCCCAGATCTTCGGCCGCTCTGCATCCCAGGAGCATTCTCTGGCCGTCTTCTGTGACGTAGATGTTGGTGGTAACCGACTGCGTGCCGTGGGAGATGAACGTCCTGAACCGTCCACGTATTTTCAATGAGGCTTCTTGGCCATATGCATACACTGTTATCGTTGAGGGGTGTAGGGATGGTTTCGGGTGCATTGTGCTGTGTAGGGTGGCGGCCATAATATTAATAGTGGCCCCGGTGTCCACGACTGCGGTGACCTCTTGCGACCCTACACTGTGGTAGGCGTCTTGCTTTGCGGGTGGCGGTGTCGATCATGTGGATTGTGCACCACTCTCTCCTCTTCCTCATCGTCATCCATGTCGCTGGGTACAGGATCTTCTTCCTTGATGGTGTTCGCCGCTTGGCGGGGCCTGCGGTACTTTTTTGATCGGCATACCTTTTTGAAGTGATTGAATCGTCCGCACCCTAAGCATCTTTTGCCTTTCGCCAGACACTCTGCTGCTGTGTGCGGCGGTCCCCCGCAGTATCCACACGACTTTGGCTGTGCTGGGGATGAGGTTCCCGCTCCTTTCTTGCCCCATCTCTGCGTGGGCCTAGCTGACACCGCATTTACAGGTTCAGTCTTCACTGGCGCTTGAAGAACGGCTTCCATGTGCGCCGCCCGTGCTTTTGACAGCTCTTTGGTCCGACCCATCGTCAGGATCTCCGTCAACGGCTTCCCGGACTCTTCCAGTATGCGCTCTCACAGTTTGGGTGATGCGCACCCCTGGATGATCTGCCATCTGATTTCTTCCATCTCGTCCCGGAAGCCACACGTGGCCGCCAGGTTCTTTAGGGTGTGATACGTGTCAAGTGATTCCTCCGGAAGCTGGCGCGCTTGCCGGAAGATGAACCTCTCATAATCGCGGTTGGCCATCGGTTTGAAGTGTTCGTTAAGGGCGGCTATCAGCGTTTGGTGTGTTTTGGGAGTGGCCTCCGCAAGCGGCTTGACAATGTTGTGAATTTCTTTTCCTCCCAGGTGTATAATCATTGCCCTTTTCTGGTCCCTTTGGACTTTGGTGGCCTCTAAAAATATGCGCAGCCGATCTTCCCAGTCCTTCCATTTTGCCGCAATCGAAGACGGTGACCCTTCCACTATGAAGGGTTCTATTGACGGTATTGTGGCCATGGCTGGTGTGCAGCTCGGTGCGTTGTCCCCCCGGGCCTCTGCGTGTATGTCTCCTGCCTGTCGGACCTTTGGGCCCCGTTGGTACTCCTCTCACCGGGCACACCCCTGATTATTGGGCTAACTCCCCTGGGTGAAACAGTGGGGATCTGGGCTGCTGTGTCCTTATGTGGGTATATCTTGGCTTCCTCCCACCTGGGGCCACAGACACTCAGCCACCAGTACTCACATTCAGTTCCAGGGGCTGCATCCCCTTCTGCAGTGCACTTGGCAGCACTCGCGGAGCTCACTCTCGTGGGGGTAGCAACTCGGCCCACTTCCAGGCCTGGACCACGTGGTGATCTTGCACCTCCTTCGCGCGCCTCACGCGCTCGGCCGGCAGCGCCGCCGGGTAGCGCGATCATTCCGCGCACCAGGCCCGCCGCAGGAGGTGCCAGAATCCGTCGTCCGGCAGGGGCACGAGCGCCGCGAGCCGAGATTGGTGCTCACGGCCGCCACACCAGAGCACCACGCGTCGGCGAGGGCACATCCGCCCTCGTCGCCAGTTTCTGTGGTGTCGGGCGACACCAACGCTGTTCACCTCACGGTTGTGACTGTAGGCCTACTAATGTAAATAATCACGCGGGGACAGTGTCAGTGTTTAACTTGGTCCGCCGCCGTAGCCTCAGTGGGGTACGCGCGCGACCTTCTTTTATTCTTTTATGTCACGTGACCTGACGCGTACGCCCCAGGCGTATCGCGTCATGATCACGACATCACACTTGACTTCACTGTTCACAGAGGGTACTTGAACGTCCGCATAGTGGGGCTGTATTAATGTTTGTTAAACGCAATAAGCCATACAGATACCATTTCTCCTGACTGGATGCAGCAGAGTGAGGGGTGTTCTCAGTGAGTTGAGAAAGCACTTATTTGTAAAGTGTCGAAGTCGCTATCAGATGTTACCTTAATGGAAGAGATTTTAACTTTCCCATACATGGACTTTTTAGGGGTTGGAATGCTTTTCATTTTTTAAATCCTTTCATCGCTTGGTAATGTCCATTTTCAGATGTAAGGGCCTTTGCTTCTTTCTGGTAAAGGAGCTTCTGAGAATCGTGGACAGTGTCTGTAAATCTCGCATCTTGTAAGTAATCTACTTTCAGTGATAAAAATGTTTTTTTTAAAAGCATTGCTAGAGTGTTCAAAAAGGTTATTTTTTCTAGAAGATCACTCTGAATAGACTAGAACTTATGCGCCTGCTGTGATGGACCATGTGTAATGAAGTACCCTTGTAGCTGCAGGCAGTGGCGTAGCTAGGGTGGGGCGGTGGGGGCGGTCCGCCCAGGCGGCACTATTTTGGGGGAGTACAAAAGCATTCAGATGAGGCTCGGCTTGCTTTCGGGGACGGGCAGAGAAGGAATAGGACTCCGGCAATGTCCTCTTCTTTTTTGTGCTGGGAGCTGCCCCCCCTCTCTTCCTATTATTCCCTCTTCTTCTGTCTTGCTCCTCACTTTCTGAAAACCGTGACTTGAAGAAACGGTTCACAACCTCTCTTTCCTTCTTTCATTTAGTTGCTTCCCTGTGAAATGGATCCAAAAAAGAAAAACACTCTGGCGAGAAATGCCCTTTTTCTGACATTTTTCTATTCCAAAGTGCAGCGGGATGGAGAGAAATAAAAGGTTTTAAATATGAAAAATATTTGCAAAACTAAATAAAGCAAGACAGAGTGGTTGCAACGTGGCCAGATTGGTTTTATTTACATCCAAATACATCAGCATCACTTGACAGAGTTTGCCAGTGAAGCGCTACTTTTATTTTCTCATCTTTCTTTGAACAGCATTGTTGTTCCCAGGTGGGAAAGTGTACCATTCCTGGAGGTGCTGCAATACCTGGTTGATGGGTGGATTGGAAAACAAAATGTGTACCATGGCTCTGTGTTTATGGATGTGGACTTTTTAAACCATACTGCTTACGTTTTGTAAGGATATAAGCAATGGACATTGAAACGGTTCCAGTCAGGGCCCTCTATTAATGTTCTTAACTTTTCAGATAAAACCACTCGCTGATTTCTGAATAGTAAGTGAGAGATCGTTAAGGTAACCATGTTGTTTCTGCTTACATTTCACATGCTTTAATTAATCTTGCATTCCCTATGAGTGGTTGCTTTTACTTGTTTTTTAGGCAGCATATTACTCTTATCAAGTGCATAATTTGAATTGAGCCACATCCAAGTGTTTATAGCTGGCACAATTAGGTTATAGCTGAAGGCAGTGCGAGTTTCTCTCAGTGGGGAAGTATGGTGTTCAGTGGGGGAGAGGATGTGGCACTATGGCAAGAGCTGTCGAATTTGGAACTGGGGAACCAGGTTCAGCCTTCATGACCAGTCCACCAGACCACTCTACTGAGGGAGCACATTCCCATGCCAGACCTTAGAAGGCTTGATGTCTTAGCACAAGCAGGTCTACCCTAGTGGTGTCAATTGTGAGTTAACCTTGAAGGCCTGTCCACCACAATCCATACTGAAGTTCATCTCCAGTCTTGCGTGCAGGCCTACAAAGCAGCACACCCTAGAGCAACAGTGATCTAGTCGCTGTGACTCTGTCACTGAGGTCACATGAACCTTGAGCAGGTTAGGGCGATGCAAACGGTGTGACCGCACTGGGTACCTATTTCGGAGGGGGGGCGTAGTGTTTGCAAGTATATTATGGTTTAAAAAGAACTTGCTGCCTCCTTCCTGGCCTCCAGCAATTTTCAGAAACAATAAAAATGCCATGATAACTTCGGTGATTAATGTTCTTCCTATAGAGAGATCGGAGTTTTGTCTAGTGGAAGGGTTGACTCCTGGAAAGGTAGCACAGAGGGTTAATGTGCCTGCTGCAAAGAACATGTACCATGCAGATCACAGAGTGCACTGCTGTAATGGGGGGACCATGATGAATGGTCATTTAATGTCAGCTGTAGACGATGGATCCCTGAACAGTGTCATGTATGTGCATTTTTGCATTGTGCTGAGGGGATTACCAGGTAATTATTCACGCAGCTCTCTGATGGATGTCACATGCGGTTTTTCTGAGTCCCCAGATAGATCATGCAGTCTGTGTGTTCTCTTTTGTACTGCCAGTCACTGGTGTATTCAACGTGTAGCCTTGGACCGTTAGCAGCGATACTACGTGTCTCTCGGACCTCTTTCAAGTGCTCGCCGTCCTTTTTCCCCAGCAACCCCGCCCCCACCCAGGGGCGGCAATCTGAGGGATAGCCCCGGGCGCAACAAGCTCTAGCTACGCCTCTGGCTGCAGGAAGCGTGAGCTCCCATCGACCTCATCGCTGCTATTGGAGCAGTGACGACTGCACACCGTTCCTTTAGTGGGCAGAGCGGATTCAAACTACCTTTCACGCTAGAGGTGCGACAGAGTTGCCAGATTGGGCAATTTCCCTCACAAATGGGTGATATTTTTCCCATTTGTGAGAGTAAATACTCAATAGGCCAGTGGCTTCTATATTTCTGGCTTAATTTAGCCCGTTGGGCGCATTTTTTAAAGCTGCAGCGGCGCCTCAGCGTTAGCACTGCAGTTTATCATTTTTGAGCTGCCAGTCTCGCTAATTGTAAAAAGACATTGGCATTACTGGATAATGGGAAAGAGCTTCCCGCCAGAGTATCACATCCATAGCGGGGGGGTGCAAAGGTGGCATTATGGGACTATGATCATATGTATTGAGGAGGGTCCTGTCAGACTGGAACCATTCTCATGGTTTGTTCAGACCCAAGACGCCATGGCAGGACGTCAGACCCATCTGAATGTGGGTGAAAAATATATTTATTTTGAAAAGTGGACGTTGTTTTCCATAGAAAACAGTAGCCGCCTCAATGTGCTAATAATATAATATCTGCTATTTGTGATGTTGCAGAATTCTTCATGACGGCCCAGAACTATTTAAGTACTCTTCGTGAAAGAGAACCTGGCTGGATAAAAAATGGCTTCCATGCTTAAAATTGTGTGATCTCAGGCAAATATTTTATTTCACCAAAACTAACTTTTTCTTCGTAATCAAGAATGGAAGCACTTTCAAATGCATGTGTTCAGAATACCAGCTGTACAAAACCTGTTTTTGAATTAATAGACTACAATGTTGTTTTATAATATTCTGGCCACATACAGTGTTCACATGACCACTGCCTTGCCTCTTGGTTCACTAATGGCACTGTCATCAGTGTGGTACACCGTCCATTCTTCAAGAATGTCAAGACTGTGATGGTGCAGGCAAATTCAGCATGAGGGCTCCATTTTCTACTTATACATTTCTGACAGACACATACTTCAGTGAGATTCTAGCTCCGTGGCAGGGCATGAAACAGGCTTCTGTCTGTCTGTAGGCAAGCCAAAGGGGGTCCATTTTTGATCAGTAAATAAATATTTTCAAAACGTGCCCCTACATTCCATAGGCGCATGCATTTATGATGATGCCTGCACTGGCACACATCCTCATACATGTGTGAACCTAGGAAATGGTACAGTCATCATCATGGCTGTTTGTTTTTCCTCTAGTTTTCACAATTCTACACAGCATCAGACAAAAGCTTGTTGCTAATGATGCACAGCATGGGCAAAAAGCACTGGTAAAACCAATAGGTCAGAAAAGCAAGATCCTTCTCGGATCAGTAAATTAAAAAAAAAATGGCACTGGAGTCATTCTGCTCGTATGCTTTCTGATACATATACATGATCATCACGCATGCATGTGTAAATGGTGTGACGTGATTGTGTCATCACTTTTAGCTCTGGCTTTAGCCAAGAACTTTTGATTTACTAAATGAAATAATATGTATAATATTACTTAATTAGGCTTTAGGCCGACTCTTTTCACCCACTGGTCTTTTGTTGTGTCATTCCCACTTTGCTTCTCCCACTACAGCATACAGCATGTGGAAGTCGGTCAGCATAATTACCTAATCCTCTGGTTAAAGTCACATTGAGTAGCTGCAGTACATTTTTTCTCTTTCACAAGGTGCACATCCACACACACGGAGTTCCCTTTAGTACTAGTGTTGCCGGATGTGATCGTAGGGCACATTTAAAGTGAGCCCATGGCATATTTCAGTTTTATCAGTTCCCATATCCTTCCAACGCTGTTGTAATTTCTGTTGGAAATAGACTGCTGCTATTTCATGGCATTCTCGGACACTCTTTCACCAATGGTTCTTCTTTGACCAACTTTGCCCAGGGAAAAAACACATTTTATGGTGTTTAATTTGCTGCAGTTTTATTAAAATATAGGTGGGATGTGGAACTTGGTTTTTAATATCCAATATTACTTTATACTAAGTACCCCCTTTCCATCCATTTTCTTTCTTTCCTTTTTGCCTTCCTTCTTTCTTTTCTGCCTTTCCTGTTTTTCTTCCCATTTTTTCCTCTTTCTTTTCTTAATTACCTTCCTTCATTCTTTATAATGTTGCTTTCCTTTCTTTTTGCCTTATTTCCTTTCACCTTTCCTTTTTTCTTTCTGTTAATTATTTCCTTTATTTTATCCATCAATCATCTTTCTTAAGCAGTCAGTTACACATAATTTCTAATATTTGTCATTTTGTTAATGGTACCATGCATGGTAGATTTTAATCACCTTTATGTAAGCTTGTACTTTTCCAAAGCACAAATCCGTGTTCCTAGTGTAAATCTTTTCTCGGCTTCTAGGTCTAAAGTGCAGCCAGTGTAGCAACAGACTTCAGTGCGCTCACAACTTGGCATGAGACAGAATCACTACGAACCGTAGAGGCAGCATAGAGGTTCATTGCAGCAGGCAGCCTCAACCCTTGATTCTCAAGGATTTTTGAAAAGTGTAGGAAGAAACCTGTATCATTCAAGATTTAGTGTAATCTATGTGAAAAGTCTGTTGCCATTAATAGATCAACATTTCTGAACAGTGAGTTTAAAACTGAATTAAGTCTAGTCTGTGACTTGATTACTTTGTCCAGTTGACAGGCAAATACGTCCTAACAAAGTCTATTCAGCTTTGGATTCAAAAAAAGTAAAGACAGTGAAAACCAAAAAAATAAAAACTGAGGTTGGGCCTTGTACCACTGCACAGAATCCTAACATAACTAAGAACAAAAAGTATGAAGCTGAAAAAAGAAAACAAGTTTTTCAGTCACACTAGGTGGAATCCTGGCCATGGCTAGCTCTAAAGGAAAGTCCAGAGGGAGAAAGACCAAAAATGTACTGCACTATTTGCCAAAAATATCGTACTATAGCAGACAGCTATTTGGGTTCAGGTAGAAATGCATTCCTAAGTGGATGTGACCAGTTGCGCATTGAACCAATCAGAGCTCATGAAACTAGTAAGGCACAATTGACATGTGTTTCATGGCACCGCCAGGAAATGAAAGAAACCGCCATGCAGTGTCAGACTCCTACAGCGAGTACCTCAAATTCCACTGTCCCTACAGAGCAGTCCCTCATCATGCAAGCACTGCAACAACTGGAGACAGAAAGAAAGAAAAAGATCATCTTGCTTAACAATGCTTACCTAATGGCAAAACAAGGTAAGCCACTCTCAGACATGGACACCCCATGTAGGGCTATGAAGAAAGCAGGTGTGGATACAGGAGAAAATTATTCAAACCGTGAAAAAGCCTCAGAGTTCATACGATGTGAGGCAGATATACTTTGACAGAACATCAAAAAAATAGTTTCAAATTCTCGCTTTATTTGCATTATTGCTGACGGAAGCACAGATAGTGCCATCATTGAACAGGAAACTGTGCTAGAGAGAGTAGTCAATGATGGGGAAACCCTACACCCTGTTTGCTGATCTTGTTCCACTCGAACATGCACATGCTCAAGGTATTCTGGATGGTATACTAAAAGGAATCAAAAGGTTATCTTTGGATTTAGCAGATTAGGTCTACAGAACATCAAGGCCCATCACTAATAGCTGTCAATTTTGATGGTGCTGCAGTTAAGATGGGTTCTAACAGAGGGGTTGCAGCACTCCTAAAGAAAGACATTCCTTTTCTTGTCTCGTTCAACTGTGTAGCCCATAGGATTCAGCTTGGGGTTGTAGATGTTATAAAATCCAATTCCTCTATTGAGCAAACTTTGAAATGGATTTTCAAATGTAATTGGTATAGTCCGAAGAGGCAACGAGATGCCAAAGAAATTTCAAGAATAATTGATGAAAACTTCGCACATTTCACTGATATTAAATAGGTTAGATGGGTATCCAGCAAAACCGGGGTTTTGGCAGCCTTGCAACAGAACCTGCAGACAGTGGTTCTACACTTGGGACAGATTGCAGCCGGTAGTGACGATTCTCCTGCTAAGGCAAAAAAGTACCTCTCAATTGTTACTAGCTTTACATTTATAAAAAACCTTTACAGTTTGAGAGAGGTTCTGAAACCAGTGTCTCAGGTTTCAGAATTCTTTCAGTCTAATGAACTGCTTTTATTGCATGTTCCACCTGCTGTAGAGAGGTGTGCATTGCATTGACCCTAATAGGCCTAAAGAGTGAGTTGGGTGAATATATGCAGCAGTTTAAAAAACTGTACCACCCTGAAGAAAAGAAGTTTGGAAACATTTCTACTGATGGCTGGGAAATAAAGTTATCAGGACACTGCCCACCAGCAGCAACAATCCAAAGTGATAGTGAGCTCATTGACAGTGTGGTTAAGTACACTGATGAGAGGTTTAAAAATGTTAATAGCATGCCAGTTCAAGGTTTTCAGGCATTTGATTATACACTGTGGCCAGAAAGTAGAGAGGAACTCTATAAATATGGGCTCTCTGATATTGAGGCAATTGTACAACATTTTGAGGTACTTTTCACCACAGACAAGAGGTTGGCAATTGTAGTGGAGTTTTGTGGACTTAAAACACATATGAAAAGCTTTCAGACCAAAGGTATTCCTGTATTGCCTGCATACTCCACCCTGCTAGCAACACACCCTTCCACGTTGACTAATAAATTAAAGCTTGTGGAGATGATGTTTACATTCAGCGTATCTACAGCAGAAGCTGAACGTGTGTTTTCTCCAACGAATATCATTAAGAACCCACTAAGAACATGGTTAAATCAAGGTGTTCTCCAAGACCTAATGCTTCTTTAGATAGAAGGACCCAACTTAGAGGATTATGACCCGGGCAGAGGTATTGATCTCTGGCTTACAACAGAAGTCACAAAGCATGTGTGCGAACATCAAAGGCCACATCTATCATAACTATTAAAGTATTGTCAATGTGAGTCTTAGAGCAGCCTGCCATGCAAGATCATTTATTGTTGTATTTCTATACAAATTCTATATGTTTGGATAAAATAGATAATATTGCTGACTTGTCAAGTTTTTCTCTAGCATTATTACAAAGCATTTAATTGTTTACTGATTTTAATAAAACACAATATATTAAATGTTTCTCTGTCAGCCCTTATAATTTTTGTATGGATGGGAGTAGGTAGCACAAGTGAATTTTAGAGGCCATGTAGATCTCCATGGCATTTTGTCCCTTGGCCAAGTAGATCATTTTTAAAATTCCAGACCCCTGGCTGAGGTTTCGATTTTAGGGCGGCGGGCTGGAGTGTTTTTAGAGCTGGGGCCTGTTTTAGGGCTCAGGGTGGGGGCTGGGTGTTTTTAGGGTTGGGTCGGATTTAGGGCGCAGGATTGGGGCTTGGGTGTAATCTTTACCACGCATATGCCTTTATCAATCATGCCTTTACAATTAAATTTGTTGTATAGGCATGCTTGGTAAAGACGTGGTCATGGTACAGACTGCGCCGTAAAGGCATGCAATATATATTCACATGCTTGGTTCCATCCTACAACCGCTGCACATGCATGTTCACTTCCCTGCACAAACAGGTTGGTGAATTGGGTCCATAAATATGTAAACAGTGATCAGTTAAATAGTGAGTAGTTATCTGAAAACCTGACTTACTCGTGGTACAACGTTGGGCACATCATTGTTCTTTCTATTATGTTTAATTCTAGTGGTGACTGCTGCATTGCATGTATTGAGAGAGTTCTGAAAAGGAAATGCAAGTGCATGCTGTCATTAGGAAATATCCATTAGTCCCACTCAAAGTTCACATGGATTTGAAGCCTCCGGACCTGCTCAGGTACATGTCTGTTTTTGGAAGGTACTGTTGTAAAGATATTCCAAGAAGTCAGCCTACTCAATAAAAGCTATCAGCTTATAAACTGTGTACACTCAAGAGCACAGTCTGTTTCAGTCTAGTTCTGAAGTTGCATCTTACATATCAATATTAGGATACGTAACATAGATAACTCGTTTCATCAAGAACATGCAGTCACTGAAGAACAGCTTGCAATGGACATCACTTCTTCCAGGGCGAATGACCTAAGCTCACGTTGTCTGCTGCTGTTCTTGAAAGCAGAAAACAAACAATGAGACCTATAGTCTAGGACGATTCCCAAAAAACATTTATCGGTAGGGAAAGTCAAACTACACGAGTACTCTCTAATTTATTCTATATACCTTTGTGAATCAGCCTCAAAATGTCCCACCTCCCTATTACTAAAAGTACAAACTAGGCACAGTCCTTTCTATTTACACTAATTTTACGTGAATATTCCCTGAATATTCCCATTTTAGTCACATTGTAGACGATTTGGGGTCAATTCACAAAGGCGTAATCCAGGATCATTACTTTAAGCACTCTAAAATACCTTTGTGAATGGGCCCCAATGTGACCAAGAGCAACAACTGTAATACCACCACCATCAAGAAGTTCTCAATGTAGTCCTGGATATTATACTGGGCTGGGGCACAGATGGTATGCCAGCCTCAGACTACAACTGAGTGCTGTACTAGGAATAACAACGGAGAACAATTGTCTCAAGATAGTCCCTGAGGCCATGTACAGTCCCCACCACACAATGCTATTTCCGACTTTAGTGCCACAGTCCATGGGGAAACTGCAGGGAGCAAGTTTAGATAAACCTCGATAGAACAGCAAGATCAGAAGTCATGGAGCCTGGGAGAATGAAAAATGTCCTAGTAAGCATGACGGAAAGTTTCAATTCTATTAAGGACGCAGAGGCGAGGATTATGCTGTAACTTTATTTATTCCTTACAGCCAGCAGTGTTTAACTTTACTTTTATAACAAAAAAACGAGCACTCCCATGGCGCTTCACACTTTCCATTGCACAGTCCACCAATAAGCAGCCTCTGCTATGCCCCCAAGGGCGTGTGCTTCCTGTGGCAAGTCCTCTTTCTTGACTGCGAACAGTAAATCCTTGCGTCATTTCAGTCATTCTTGGAACAGTCTGAGCCTGAAATAAATCAACGACAACCCATGACTCTGATCTCCAAACCATGAAAAGTCATCATAGCATTGCAGTTGAACACAGGTGAAAACAAGGCAACGTGAAAGGTAACACGTTTGGTAATCATGCACAGAAAGCAATTGTGAAACATACTTATACCATACTGCAGATTCCCTTTCCGAGTGGTTAAAGTCCAAATCAATATTGGGTGGGCAACAGGTGATCTTCCGAGCCCTGGGTGGGAATAATCCTTGCCTCTGCGTCCTTAATAGAATTGAAACTTTCCTTCATGTTTACTAGGAAAGTTTTCATTCTATGTCAGGTCCGGAGGCGCGGATTATGCTCGTTCAAAGCTTATCCACCACTAGCGATGCCATGTCTACGACTGGTTTGAAGCAGAACCTCTTGAACATCGAGTCCGATGACCAGTCAGCTGCATTCAAAATGTCTTATAACCTGGCTCCCAGGGAGAAAGCTTTTGAACAAACACAATAAGGAGCTATAGGGGCAGACAACAGGTCTTCCCCCACTCTCAATCTTGTACACAATAAAGGACCTGTTCACACGGTGAATACACAGCTCGTATACCTAATATAGTTGTCAGTTACTTGAGACAATCTATTGAGCCAGTGGTTATACCATCTGTACTTCTGTAGGAACGGATCACCAAAGAAAAGAACGTAAGAGGCTATCTAAGTAAACAGTGACCTGTGTCTCTAAAACCCTAATGTGGTGAAAAAGTGTGGAAATGGAATGGTTTGCATTTAAACGATCAGCTAACATCCGCGATCGTTTGGTACATACTAGACCCAAACTAGAGTCACGCGAGACTAATGCTCCACAGGGACACTATCCATGTGGGAGCTGTTCTGTGTGTGCGTTCACATCTCCTACAAAAAGTGTCATTCTTGCTAGTAAAAAAACTTGTTTTTTAACCCCTTCCATGCTCATGACGGAACGGTTCCGTCATGAGCCACGGTTGAGCTGTGCTCATGACGGAACCGTTCCGTCATGGGCCCGCCCGCGCACGAACCCTTCAGCACCGCGGCGGAATTCGCCCAGCGCTGAAGGGGTTAAACAAATTTAGTAACTGCAATACAACCAATGTTATTTACAGACTGACGTGCCCGTGTGACTTACACTACATTGGCCTCACCACCAGGAAGGTCAAAATAAGGATATAAGAGCACCTTAGTACATTACGTGCAGGGAAACTCAGTACCAAACTGGTGCAACATTTTCACACCTTTAAACATGCCCCCAAGGATGTTCGCTGGGTGGTCCTTGAGAGGGTGATGGGGGACCAATTTAACATGGAAAGAAGATTGAGCACCAGGGAAGCCCGTTGGATTTATCAGGAAGGCGGGACTAAATGATCTTATTGAATGGAATAGGGTCAATATATAGTCCATTCACCTACGATATGTTCCTATTGAACCTGAATAATCCAATAAACATCCCGTGCTGAAAACTGCATTACATATAAAGGTCGTCACACGGAGCACATTCAGGGATCAATAAAGTTATGAGATATTGAATGGATACTCATGCTTGCAATTGGGGCTTTGAAGTTTTCTGAGTGACCCCGATAATGAGCTGTCTATATACATTGAGAGATAGCATATTCATACAGGGATGTGCTCTGTTGTATATGGATGATGGGTTTTAAAAAATTTTTTATAAATAATATCGCAAAGTGCATGATATCGCTTTCATAACTGGCGCGGATAGAAAAATCTTCCATTGGTGTTAATATCGCCATTATACATTCTCTGTCCGTGCAAACCAACCCTAAAAAAACGAAGACTCTATTAACTTTCACCATTCTATCATGGCGGCGATGGTAACAGTCCATGCCGACTGATGCCCCCAGTGTAGGCGGGGACGATCAGGTGCGGTCACGTGGTGAGCGTCAGCACGCTTATACTGACGATAGGCAACTGTCGGGTGCACGCGGGGCTGAGTAGATACCGGACACACACTCTGTCACGGTGAGGTTTCTTTGGGTGATGTGTTTTGAAAACAGGCTTTATGAGTGAGAGGTTCTTAATGAATCACGATAGCCACAAGACCCGTTATGTCATTTGTCCATACTAGTGGGAGTGTATGCCAAGAAACAGGGCAATGTAGAAAACGGGGTTCAAGTTAAAGAATCATCACATAGAACAGGGAGAATCTCTACTACACCATCTTCAAAGGCCACAGTTAGAGTGTGTGACACAGTGGGTTAGCCATTTTTAATGAATTTTAGCATGAACACACCTAATGAATAGCAGTACGAACAGTGCCATTGAAGAGTAGGTGTGCACTGGGGAAGTACATGTGTGGGAAACTATGGTGTCTGTATCACTCATGGTCTCATGATATTCCATTATGCATTACAGATTCATGATAGGAAGTGACCGGAAGAGCCTTTGAAGGAGTGATTGTACTTACACATATAAGTGCTCGAGGGTAAAGGTATGCCCATGATGGGCTATATCCCGGTAAATTTTAAGATAATAACCAGTAAGGAGAGCCTTTCACTGCAGTAGTTTCTTTGTAATTAGATGCCAACTAATTTTGTCATGTGCTGTTTGTCTATCTTTTGTTTCCCTGTGTCTCTATTAGAACTGTTTTTAATAGACAAGTGTTGGTGCAGGGGGAGCGATAATAACCCACGCCCTGAAGAAATTGCCGTGAGTTTATCCAGTGGCAATGAAACATGTCGGCATTTTAAATGAGCAGACACACAGCACAGAATAAAAGTGGATAGCGAGTGTGTTCTAGCTCAAGTTTGTAAATAGGGACATGGGGAGTGACTTTTTGATCCCCAGGTCCTAATTGTGGGGTTGTATTTGGTGCACTCATTTTTGCACAATTATTCCTTATCACACACAAGCACCTTGTCTTTTTGGGTCTTCACCCATCTTTATTCTTTCGCACATTTTCTTCTCGGAGTGGTGGTAGCTGATGATGAGATCTTGAGGTAGCAGGCGAGTACCCTCCTGCTTTATCCTCCTTGGTGTTGCTACTGTGAGGCACCACCATTCCATTTCCACACTTTTTCACCACATTAGGGTTTTAGAGACACAGGTCACTGTTTACTTAGATAGCCTCTTACTTTCTTTTCTTTGGTGATCCGTTCCTACAGAAGTACAGATGGTATAACCACTGGCTCAATAGATTGTCTCAAGTAACTGACAACTCTATTAGGTATACGAGCTGTGTATTCACCGTGTGAACAGGTCCTTTATTGTGTACAAGAAAGCTTTTGAAGCCATGGCTCCTCTGACCAAATGGGCGCTGAACTGCGAGACATTGATGCCCGCCTCTTGCATTACCCATCCGATCCAGCGTACTATAGCCGGTGGTGTAACCGCTTTAAGGGCTTCCGCAAGGAAATCAGCAACTAGCGCTCCCCCGGGGGGCAGGTTTCCTCTCTCATACTCTCGTATTCCTTGAGGCATCGGACAACACACAGCTTGGGTGAACTATCAAACGCTGAATAAGAGATCACTCTGGAGTCCGATTGGTCCTACGAGCAATGTGGAAGGTAACACCCTGCGGGGTGAAAACTCGTCCTGAAATGTCTAATGCTCTAACACCCGAAACTCTACGGCAGGAAATCAGGCACAAGAGCATCGCCAGCTTTGCCGAAAGCTCTTTACGGGATAAGTACCTATTGGACTGCCAAGATTAGAACAAGCGTAATAGTTTATTAACGTCCCAAAGAGATGAGTATCCGGGCTCTGGGGGAGGCGTAAGTCGAATGCCCCTCAACAGCTTGCAAACCATAGGGTGTTCCCCAAATGGGCAACCTTGGATACGGTTAAGGCCCACTGGAATCGCCGACCGATGGAAGTTAACCGTGCGGTACGCCAATCCTTGAGTTGCTAAGGATGCCAGGAAATTCAGGATTGCTACCACTTTGCACCCCATGGGATCGTGATCATTCCGAACACACCAACGGACCCATCTAGACCAGGCTGATCTATATCGTTTATTCGTGCTATCTGCCCATGCTGATTCCAGCAGATGTTGAGCTTCGTTCGAAAGGCCAGAGACTCTTCAGCGATGCCTGAAATCCGCCAGGCCACTAACGGCATTCTACCTTGCTGGTCTAGTGGATGGGGTTGACCTTAAGGATCCCTCAGAAGCAGAGGATCGCGGGGAAGGAGGATTGGAAAATCCCAGGAAAGTTCCAGAAGAGAAACCACACTTGCGACCTCCAATACGGCGTAATCAACACCCCCCTCGCTTGTTGTCTGCGTAACTGCGTTGTGAGCCTCATTATCATCGCGAACGGGGGAAAGGCATACCCCTGTTCTGCGGCCCAATCTTGGAGAAAAGCATCCGTCGCGGCCGCGAGGGGATCCGGTTTCCAGCTGTAGAATTTCGGGAGCTGATGGTCCAACCAGGACGCAAAAAGGTCTACTGAGAATGGATCACACGTGTCGTGCAGCCTCTGGAAAACCTGTGGATGCAGCTGCCACAGACTCATGTCCGACCAACTCCTGGAGCACCAATCTGCCACCATGTTGGAAACTCCCGGGAGATATTCTGCCTTCAGAGAGATGTTGTTGGAGAGGCAAAAAGTCCAAAGGTCTTTTGCCAACTCTGCTAACGCCTTGGACTTCGTACCCCCTAGGTGGTTGATATAACGTACTGCCGAGATATTGTCCATCTTCAACAGCATGCTGCAGGACAATTTGTCCTTCATCCAACAATGGATTGCAAAGGAGCCCACCATCAATTCTAGGCAATTGATGTGGAGCTGACCTTCTTCGACAGACCACTTTCCTCCTGTAAAGGAGTTCCCGACTCTATTACTAAGACCGGATCGCAGCCGAAAATGGCCCTGCCATTCCAGGCTTCCATGTGATCTAACCACCATCGCATTTCCATACGGACTTCCTCCGTAATAGGGACCTTGTCTGCGTATTGGAGGCCCTTGCGAAGGTGAGAGGCCTTCAAACGTTGCAACGCTCTGTAATGGAGCGGTCCCGGGAAGATCGCCTAGATCGAAGAGGCAAGAAGACCCACTAGGCGAGCTATCTTCCTCAGTGAATTGGCAGAGCGGGCTGACATCCTTCTCAGTTCCCTGCGGATCTTGGTAATCTTCTTTGGAGGAAGACTCAGAGTGCGGGCTACCGAATCTATGGTAAACCCCAAGAATGTCACCTGTCTGGATGGGGTCAAGAGAGACTTCTTTTCGTTTATGACAAACCCCAGACTCTGGAGGAGATCTATCGTCTCCTATAGGCGGGTCGCGAGGCGCAAAGGACATTGTTCCAGGAGCAGGATATCATCTAAATAGACTATTAAACGCAGACCCTTGGCGCGTAGCGTTTCGACCATTGTCTTGAGAACATTCGTGCAACACCAAGGGGACGACGAGAGGCCGAAAGGCAGGGATGTGAACTCGAAAACCTGGTTCCACCAGAGCAACTGTAGGAAACGTCTGTGTGGGGGAAAAACAGGTACCGCTAGGTACGCGTCTTTGAGGTCCAAACGGACCATCCAATCGTTGTGCTGCAGGTGGTCTCTTAAAAGATGGATCCCTTCCATCTTGAAGTGGCGGTACACCAGCCACTGATTGAATTATTTTAGGTATTACCGGTCGCTGGCCGCCGTCCGTCTTGTCGACCAGAAAGATGTTGCTGAGAAACCCTTTTGGTTGTAGATGGGAAGGTACTATCGCTCCTTTTCGCAACAGGTCCATTACCTCCTAGTCTATTAGTGAGGCCTGGTCCCGTGTGAAAACCAGCGGCCTGGGTTGGACATCCTGGACGGAAGTGCTGTAAAGCTCTATTTGGAAAACTTTGATGGTTTGTAACACCCATGCGTAGGCAGTAATTTCTCTCCAGTTTGCCTTGAAAAACGCCAACCTGCCCCCCACCCTGAGATGGTGAAAGGGAAAAAGGCTAACCTGTTGTGGCCATGGGATGGCCTCTGGTTGCTCCTCTGCCTCACCGGCCTCTGAAACCTCGTCAGGACTGAAAGAATTATTGCCTGCCGGAGTCTGTGGCTTTCTTGCCGCCCCTTTGAGGGCCTTGGGTGTAAAAACGGCCGGTCGAATGCCCTCTGCCACGACAGCCCCGACAAAAACTCTAGGGTGCAAGACCTTCCTGACTGATGATTGGGCCTTGTGAAGGTGGAGACAAATTTTGACAGCTCCTTTATGAACGGGTCTCCAAAGAGCCCTCCTTGCGCTACTGTGCCCGCCTCCGAAGAGGCTAGATTCCCCAGCTTAGGGTCCACTTTGAGGAGAAAGGAGCGGCGCGTCTCAGTAGAGAGGGCGCAATTCGCATTTCCCCAAAAAACGACTGCTCGTTGTGCCCAATTTGAAATCCTCTCTGGGGATAACGGGGTACCTACTAGCTTAGAATCCTCTGCCAACTCTAGGATTTTTGTAATGGGACCAGTTATATCCAGTAACTTGAACTGGCTGGACTTCCAGGATCTGTCAATGCCCTTTTTTGGGTCCCTGACGTATTTCTGCATAAAGGTCGCCATTTTCGGGTTGACCTCTGGCGTTGTTGCTACCCTCCCTGGGAGAGCTGGGCGAGGGCACTCTGCCCTAAGGCAAGGTCTAACCTCTTTTTCCAGGGGTTTCCGCAGCCGTTCTGCCACGAACGCCGAGACTTTCGGAGAGGGTGTTCATTCCGAGGATTGTGGGTGAATCAAATCTTTCGGGACCAGCATGTCTGAGTGGTCCTCAGTTCCCTGAGTAGCTTTCCAACGGTGCTCCGGCGGCCACAGAGACACACAACAGGACAAAAAACAAAGCGCAAAACCTCGTAATGTACGGAGCTACTATATGAAACAACTAGAAAACAAATAAGAACGTGAGGTAACCAACATCAGAAAGGGTACAATATATCAGTCAGAATTCACCGCCTATAAGAGCATACCATTAGCGCTACAACAACATTGGAAAGGCGTGCACATAAGCTCTTTACAATCACGATAAATATTAGAATTTCACACAACTCTGAAGAGAAGGGGAAAAAAGCAACTTAACTGCTGGCAGCAGGAAAGAAAGAGGAGTTGCCACAGGAAGCACACGCCCTCAGGGATAGCGGAGGCTGCCTATTGGTGGACTGTGCAATAGACTGTGTGAAGCACCATGGGAGTGCTAGTTTTTTGTTATAAAAGTAAAGTTAAACACTGCTGCCTGTAAGGGATAAAGAAAGTTACAGCATAATCCTTGCCTCCGATCCTGACATAGAATTCTATTTCATACCATGTCTCTTTAGAGGGCAGTAATGCCTTTGTAAAAGCCAAAAGATTCTATTTGATTTTGGTCTCCCCATGTGAATTGAACTATGTTGTGGAGAGGGGTTTCCAGGAAGACTGGGTAGATCTCATTCTCAACGCCTCAAAAAGAGGATCCCTCCAGGTTCACCCATCGTGTTGCAACTAGTGATCATTTGTGAACTGCCCCTCCCCAACATAAATGTATTCCACACAGTACCCGTGATTTTTGACTTTGGAGGGGGAGTGAAGGGGTTGATGTAGTGTATAAGCCTTCTAAAATCCAGGTGAAAGCATTAAAAGGTGTATTGCTCACTAGGGGCACCACATTTAGGACATATTGATCAGGGGCATATTTATCATTAAGTCACGCAGTGCAACTGCGTGACAGGGAAAGGGCAGAATGCGCTGTATTTTACATAATACTGCACATTCCTGTCTTTTCCCAGTGCTAGTGCACAATGTGCTGCCTAGCACCAACGCAGGCACCATGGAGCAACAGTGCCTGCATTGTAGGAAGGACTGTTTTTGTGCTGGAAAGAACACCTTCCTGCACAAAAACAATCCCCGTAGGCATTTTCCTCTTTCTGTGTGTGCTGCAGAGGAAACAACGAGGAGAAATAAAATATATTTCTCCTCGTTGTCCATCCCCTGGGAAGGAGTAGCATTCTGACGCATTCCCAGGTCTACCAGTATTAATAAATCTGGCAATGCTTCTAAATCCATGGGTGGATGCATGGAAACACCCACGCTCCACACATGGAATGCCTTCCCAGGGTAGAGTAATGCAACGTATCGATTAGCACCGCGTTGGGCTTCTTTGGATTTATCAAGCCACTCAGGGCCACGCAAGGTGGCCTTGCGTGGCTTAATAAATCATACTTTAGGGTTGTGTCACATTTGCACCCCGGTGTGTTTTGCAAAATCGATGCAACCCTATGATAAATATGCCCCTAAATGCTAGCATCCCCTTACTCATGTTGCTGTGTGGGGCCATGCGAGGGCTGGGATGTACCCGTGCCTGCAGCCCCTGCTGTGAGGTTTTACCAAGTCCAGATTAGTAACTAGTCAAACGGGGTAGGTACCGCGTTTCTAGACCCAGTAACCCCAGGCCCGAAAAGCGTGGACAACTCATGGAATGGTGGATATAACTCTATCACACGTCTAATGAAGGGGTGTAAAGGTAAAAGTACAAGTGAAGGGATATGTTTGAAATAATTAAGAGGGAGGAAAGTAATATTGTAATATATTTAGTCGCGCGTACACTGTTTGCGGTCTCCCAGCATGTAAGTTCATCAATTTTGAATCAATTTAATTTAACAACATTTACTTTAATCCAGTGCCCCCTTTTGCGAAACAGACTATAAACAAAAATGCATTACAGAGCAGTGTGCACCCTTATATATTTCGCCTCAATATGTAGTCGAGCAGAACAATGAATACTGGCTATCCTGACCATTTGGTAAGTCAAATAGTGACCTATTTTCAACTAATCCAGCTAGACAGGCATGTTACAGTCAATAATAAAGGTTTATGCGCGGCGTTTCACTTTTCATGCTTACATAAATAGTAGTGGTCATCAGATCACGTTAAAGAACTACCGCAGACAACCTTAAACGCTCTGTTACAAAGTAGCACGAATCATTAATTTTATGCTCATCCTACAAACGGTAGTCATGGGTATCTGCATGATTTGGCTTTATAATAGATTGTTTGTTGAGCCTTCGTCATAGCAAAATAATCAAAGTAATAACACAGCGTTTGTGGGCTGGAAACCTCTAGACTGTGCAGAAGAGTAAATTGCAAAAAATAATATTTTGGCTTTATTTATAGTTGCATATGGATTTTTACTTAGCTGGAGTAAAAGGAAATTGCCGAAGGGTGGCCTATACTGAAACAGATGATACTGTCAATACACATTTAACAAGATAATGTTAGCACAAAAGATGCAATCTTTAGATCCACGGCCGCTCTTTTCGACTGAGGAATTAGCCAGACCAAGCATTTATTTTCGTCGCACAGATACCTGCATCCTGTTGCAATCTCGACTTTTCCTTAACTTCTATGCAAACTAGGTTACGTGAGGTCATAGCAAAAACATATGAAAGAAAGCATCCCAGTTAATATGCTATCAGCAAAGTTTCATACCTTCTAACGTAGTACTACCAACAGGAGCGAGTAAATGCATCCATACGTTTCTTCACTCCAATGAATATTTTTGTCATCATTTTAAACTGTATGCATTGTAAATAATGAAACTGTAGTCAAAAGGTTGTGGGAACCCACGATGAGGTAATGCATTAGTAGACTACAAACAAAAAAGCAAGGGTTTTGCGTTCACAAATATGTTATCATTTAGAAACGTCATTCTAATGGTAATTTGGGAGTATAATGGGGTTAATGAGTGCATGAACACCTTAATATAAGACAAGTGTGGGGGGTCAGGATTCTTATATGTACGTGTTGTGGAATCCTAAAAATGTTGGGGGAAGCCAGCTAAAAGCATAGGACTCACCAGTCTTAAAGGGTGCATGAGTGCTGCGCTCTTTAGAAGTGTAGGGGAGTTTTATCATTTTATGTGCACCTGGAGAATCGCTAATCGATGAAACGTGAATGGTGTTCAGTGATGTTGCGAGGAAGTTAGGCACACTGCTGTAAAATGAGTGTGTTCTAGTCAATTAAAACTGATAATGCCATAAGTTATTGATGTACTTATGAGCATATGAAGCAGGGCAAAAAAGCTGGCTGAAATGTTATTTAAGTATTTGTGTATTCTAAAACAGTTACTTTAATTAGGGGCTTTAGGGGTCCTATAGTTTGCCGCAATACGTAGTCGGGCAGAACATTGAATGCAGGCTGTCATGACAATTCAGGAGCAAAAGTTGCCCCCCAAAATATTTTTTTACTATAGCAATCATCTTATAAAAGGAAAATACTGTTTTCAAGGAAAATCTACCTAATCACAATATTGAACATAGTAGTGTCCTATTGTGGGTATGGTCTCATTTAAAATAATGTATATTTACAGCTCTGAATGTGCACACTAACCCAGCTCTCTTCATTTTGACCCTAGCCCTGCTTTCAGCCTCTCTATAGGTAAGATTGCCAGTTCTGGGTTTTAATGGAGCTCGGCATGGTGTTTCACCTGAAGCACTAGGCTGAGGTGTATGAAGAAAGTGTGGCAGAGAACGTGAGAAATATTCCTTTGAGGCACCCTGTGGAAGTTGTTGGATTATGGTCTAGCTCAGTGGTCCTTAACACTTCGACTTAGACACTCACTTAATGATTACTGGAACCCAGGGACCCCCACTGATTTATTATTGGAATCTGTTAACCCTACTGAGTCATTACTGGAAGCCAGGGACCCTCGCCTAAGCATTCTGATTATTTAAACTGCAAAATAATATACAAAAATACAGAAACAAGCATTCATGAAACACATACACAAATTATGAAATATTTTTGTCATTTCACATGCAAATTTTTAAAAATCTATTATTTTAATTTCAAAAGGAAAGTTGTAGTGCTTCTAAAGTCAATGGAGGCCACTTATTATCCATACTGTATTCTATTTCATGCACCTGTACTGCTCACATGAATCAATTTGAGGATATTACCTTCATTTTTAGCCTCCAATTTCAAATTTCTTCACATTTACAGAATATTTTTAAATTTTACAGTTTGTTTCTTTATTTATCTACACTTTATTAATCTGTTATTATTATTTAATTTTCTAAACAGATGCGGGCCCACTGACCAGTCTTTATGGACCTCAATGGGTCCCATGGACCACTGTATAAGACACACTGCTCTAGCAGAGGTAGGCATTAAATCCCTTTTTTGGTTTGTTTAAGTGTTATCATTTATGTAATTAGCGAAGTTTTTCTTTAGTTTTGGGATTTTTTGAACATGTGTATTACTCATTGATTTTATGATCTCTTTGTCAGTGTTTCTGGATGATGGATTGACATCTATTACATTCGTTTTTTAGGTCTGGCTTGACAGTTCTTTAAAATATAATTCAGAGTATTCTCTGGCTCCCCCCAGAGAAGTGAAACTCTCATCTCATGCTATTGGCTATTTTGTGTATCATGCCACCTTCCAGGAAGTGCTTCCAATGGAATGCGTGAGGGACTACTTTACATGTGAAAAGTACACTTAATCATCATGTTGTTTTTGACATTTAATTCTTTATCTCATACATGCATTCTATATAAAAAGCAATTATTTTTTGCTATTTTTTTCTCAGCACTGGCAAAGCCAGTAGAGCATATGTTACTGTGAAAAATAGCATTAGGACTTGCTGACATTATTTGTGACTGCCTGTGTCAACAGGCTTTGGAACATTAAAGCGAGACCTGCAAAGTTTGAGAAGATTATTTTTTTAGGCACGGACTCTCAATTTACAAGTTTTGCTCTAGACTAGGAGCATCCAATGTCTAAACCATTTAATGCTTGTAAGACTTATATTACGTCAGTATTGTCCGACGTTGCAAAAAATATATAGGGGCATATAATTACGAGCCCCCTTCCGTCACTCTTGCACCACTCAATGTAGTGCAATAGTGACACATGTCAGAAATTAGAGTTATGAAGCCACACAAGGCCACCTTGCGTGGTCCTTAGTGGCTTCATAAATCTCAAGTAAAGCAACGCAGCGCAAATCCCTGCGTTGCCTTACTCTGCGGTAGGGAGACTATCCATGGGCATTGCGTGGGTATTCCCACGCAACTCCCATGGTTTCTGATGAGTTTCCAGATTTAATTTACCAAAACCGGTGAACCTGGGAATGTGCCAAAAAGAAACGCCGTCCCAGGAGAGGCGTAACGAGGCGAAATCTTTATTTCTATCGTTACTTCCTATTTCTATGTGTGCTCCGGTATGCAGCACATATAGATAGAGCAATATGCCTCTCAGGATTGTTCTTGTACAGGAAGGTTCCCCTTCCTGTGTTGAAGATTGCATTAATCTCTTAGCATGAGCTGAAAGCCATTTTGTACTTGGCAGCCATTTTAGTTAGCTATGTGCTGGACATTTGCTGTTTCCCTCTCCCAGAGTCTTGCACATGCTCAGATGGGCCTAGCTAGTAGAGTAAACCTGTTCTTAATATAGAACTGTCAGGCTGTTCTAACAGATGTCAGCAACTTATTACTCCTCCTACTTGTTGACTGTGCAGTTTCTGTATGACCATCTTTGTGCATAACTCTTCTCATGTGTACTTGTACCGCCTTCGTTTCAGCCCCTGTGTGTGTGTATAAGGCCCCTGTTCTCTGTACTCCTTAGAAAATGTCTCATACAGTGATTTGAGAATACTGTATGACACATTTTTTCCCTCTTCAGAGGTTAAATAAAAAGATGTCTTTTATATTACAGCTTCTGTGCCAATCTCTTCTTTGTTGGTTTAAAAGGACCAGGTGTATCAGTGAAGCCCCTGAGAAGGTTTTCATTTCTACAATTGGTGCCCTCTGTAAGGCTCATCAGAGAAGTGGCTATCCAAGGGAGTGATCCTGATGGGAGACAGGAATCTACTGAGGAGGACAGAACAGGACTCTAGTAAAAAGGTACCCTAAAACTGAGATTCTGTCTCTGCAGCCCAGTATATTTCTGGTCTTCCTGATTGGACTCCTCCAACTGCTTACCACTCCTGACTGAGAACATTTTTGGCGTGAGTATTCTAAAAATGACCGTTTGGTCACTCAGAACTTGGCAGTTAGAATCTGGAAACTTGTGCTTGGTAAGGTCGTTTGTTGCGACGCTTTTTGGATTTGGATTTAAATTGGCCAATATTTGGAATTTGGAAATATGTAAACTGCAGTTTATGTAGGCAGGTAATGAAAAACTTTTGTAAACTTGAACAGCACACTTTGAGTTAAGTGCTACTTTGTGTATAATATTGTATATGCGGCAATATTTTTGGCATGCCTGTTCTTAGCACACATCGTAGAATGTGTTGCTTTCTTGAAGGTACCCTTTGGAACTTGTATATAATTAGCCGGCTCCCCTAGAGGGGATACTTAACTAGGTTTAGGTATAAAAACTTATTTCTTCATTGGTGACTAGTACCCCGAGGAACTAAATATGTACATAGAAAGGATCCTGGTCTGTGCACTTAGTAACATTCATAAGTGGTGATATGCAGAGCGTTTTTTTTCTTGGTGTTCTGCCGGCCAAATCTAGTCAATATGACTTATAACTAGTATTTACAAATGGTTTGGTTTAAGTAAAGTCTGTGGGCTGTCTTTTGTTTCTGTCCTAAGTGTTGATCTGTGGGTTAAATGTGTGTTTAAATGTCTGTGGTTTGCAATTAGTGGTACTTGTGTGAGTAAGTAGCGATTGCGCTCCTGGTGCAAGAATGGCTCGCCTTAAGCTCTCTGTGTTCTGAGTATATGACACCGTTTTGAAAATGTCTGGAATGAGCTCAATGTTTTTTTTGTCATCATTCTGTTATGCAAAATATCATTAAAATAAAATATATTTTAAAAGGATCCAGCAATGAATTATATAATATATGCTAAATAGCTGCACGCTATCATTAAATTGACAGAGTAATACACTATACATGTGTGCAAATTGCCACAATGATAAAGATAAAATTAGAATTCACATTGAATAGGAACAAAAAAGCTTCAAAAAACGAAATTGTGTGTTTTTGCAATAGATAAAATTAAGATACAAAATGTCACAGCATTTATCCTTCTGTATTAGGTATTAAAAGGCATTCACATTATCTGAGTGAGTTGGTTGTTGCTGAACTAAGTACACATTACAGAACGACAGATTTGTGCCGGCTCGAAAGGCTGACTTGAAAGGCTTGTGAATTTGACGCCTTTTCGTGTCAAGCAGCTGTGTAAACATTAGACTATTTCTGACTCCGGCCACAGAAAACAGCTGAAGTCGACACCCCTTAAGTCAGTGCAAACACGGTGTAAAATCCTGCATTTCAGACTGCTGTTTTAAAAGTTAGAAATATAGTTTCATTATTTTTGATAAACAGAGGACAGATTGACAGTAGGGATTTCTTTTCTTAATGCCTTTTTAAATAAGGATAAGAGTGTTTTTTGATGTTAAATAATAATGACTGTCCTTTAAAAGTGGCGCAGACTTTCAAATTAGGTTTCTGTGCTTAGGGCTAAGAATGAATGCGTTTAAATATGATAGGCAAGGGATGCAGCTTGCTTTTCATATGTGGACTCATCAAAATGATTGGATTTATTAAAAAATATATATATATATTTTGATTATATAAAAAATGTTATTTAAAATAGGTGCATTAAATTCGTTTTTTAATATTTATAATGCCTAATAATGATGCTGTGACCTCCTAGCATCCAAATTGAATTTAAGCCGTGCTATACAGCAATAGGGGGTCACTTACATGTGAAATGTCACTTTACCCAGGCGTATAAAACTCATTTTTATAAGGGTATACATTATACATTTCTGATGCCACATCTCTGGGCTATGTAGAGGACATTCTGGGGATAACTATTATGCAAAAACATTGTAGGATATTCATTTTTAAGTGCCCCAAACATCAAAGTCGAAATTGAGTAAAATTCACTATTTAAATGAGGTTATTCGAATCAGAGCAGCTTTTAAACTGCCTTAGGCTCCAGTAAATGCACATATGTAAGTATAGAATGAATAGCTGACATCTATACTGCTAGACAAGCACTCTGCTTACAAATATAAACATGTACAAAAAAAACTGGCAGAAGTTATTAAGCTTACCTCTGAATTGCTTGTAGACAGGAATGGAGTGGGTTTGCTGTTGAGCTCTCAGTCTCCAGGGTCACTTTGAATTGTGAAAACCGCATGAAAATCTTGTACACAAGATGGAACAGCTGCATAGGTTAAAGGCCAAAGTCCTACATTTAGAAGCCTAGCAGGGCTCAGCACAACTTTTGCTTTGACATTTCGACATTTGAAAGACGAAATGGCAGGGCAGGGAAAGAAAGAGGTTTTGCTTACTTTTTTGGGCAAAAGCAAGTTTTTGTGCACTCATATGAACAGAGTAGTATAATGGTATATGTGAGCTCTTATTAAGACAATGGCTCTGCCATATATATAGCACTAATGCTTTTAGGGCTGAATTAAGGAAGCAATGGGATTTAGTTTGAATTCATGTGCCCTCGTGTTACACCTGTACATTTGCTAAAGGAATATGTTCTTTAGCTAGCTCAATGTGCCATTTACCTCCTCCGAGTTTTTGATGCCCAGTTGCTACAAATTGGGGTTGATAGTGTTGACAGAATGAAACCTGTGACAGGTTTCCTACTGTCAAAAATGGGGGGAGGAGGCTAGCTCCTCTACAAATTAAGGGTAGGCAAATTTATGTTTTCGCTCTCTTTTTCTCAATTTCTTTTGAGCCTGTCTAAACTGTCTGTGAAATAGCCATGAGACATTTAATTGGCTATTCAGTAATACTGTTTTAAACACTATTAGCATTAATAAAATGAATAAATAAATTTGCTATGTTACTGCCCATCCTGTCTGATGGAATTATGAAAGGATGAGTAGTCTAGATAGCTGTTTCCTTATTTGATCTTTAAGGGGAACTAGCTGTGGGTAGTTTTTGTTCTAAAATTCTCAGGTGATAACACCACTATTGTTTGTTTTTCTCATGCTACATATAGTTTTGCAAGGGCATTGCTAGTTTTTATTAGTTAGTCTGTGTAAATAAACTGACAGTCCTTACTAGAGCTGATGTTGCATAGTTTGGATTGTGAAAAATAGAATGCAGGGAAGATGCCCATGTGATCCTTAGCAAACAGTTTTGAGGAAAATATTGTTTTATAGGAGTCTGTTAGTCACAAGATGTTCTGCTGGAGAAAATGTACCCATTATGTTGAAGTTTTTAGTTCTTTGTGTAATAGGAATCCCTGCTAAATTAGCAGTTTTAGATTTTCCTGTTGCTCCTATAACATGAGAGCATGGTCCTAAGCATAAAATGTAGGTGCTTTTATTAAGAAAAATCATTTTAGAAGTGTCTGCAGTCCTGTACAAGTAATGCAAAGTCTATGAGTAAAAGTGTAGAACATTTCCTTTTTTTGCTTGAGGGTCTTTAGATGATTAAGATAGGAATATACAGATGTAAGGATTTTGAGTATGTCTGTTTTGTTTTTCTCTTTTCCTCAGAATTTAGTTAATGAACACAGACTTCCTTGGCTGCTTGGGATTGGGTGACGTATTACTCTTGTCAGTTCACCAAAGAGTTCCTTTTATACTTGCCAATAGGTTGAGGCTGTTGTTTTTTTACTCTCACATAGATGAAAGTGGTTCTTGGGTGCCTTGCTAATATATGGGGCGTCCCTAGACTAGGAAGTATTCTGAGACTATCCTCTCTGTTGATAGACTATTTCTGTGCCTTGTCTAAAGACCTTTTGTTCTGTCCACCAATAGATATTTGCTGCCTTACAACCATTGCCAGAGGGGCGCGGACGTCAGATCTAGCTTGAGGAGTCAGCACCAGTCCAGCTTGAAGTCAAAGTGAAGGTAACCTGCACAGGCATTGCTGGCAACCAGGACCTCAGTGAAGGTAGAAGGCCGGAAGCACTGGGATGTGAAGTGTGTACCCCTGCCACTGTCTTGGGCGAAAGACGGGGTCACAAATCAGCAAGGAGAAATCGTGGATCAAGTTTTTGATGCCCAGCCGAGAGTCACAGACCGACCAGGAAGGCGAGAAAGTTTTTGCTTGAGGTAACCCCCTTTGAAACAAGGGTTGCTTCAGAGATCCTAGCATCAGGCCTCTGAATCCTGGTCCCAAAGTGGCTGTTAAGTCTTCACCTTTGTTGGTCAAGAGATACCTGGGCACACTGAATGCAATCTATGGCCCCAACGAAAGAGCAGTGTGCCAGCAGAGCAATATAGGAGTTAGGGAAGGACTTGAGTTCAGGGTACAGGTGCTGTGTCTCTGGTGTCTGTTAGATTAAAGTGAAGAAAATTGGTGCACTGCCTGAGACACTGGACAGGAGCGCTAAGAGCATTTGCCCTGGTGGGTGATTGCCCTATCCTGAAAGAAGAAACTTTTCCCTTGAAACTGGGCCGTGATTCCTGAGTTGCGAGTTATGCAGCTCCACCGTGGGAACAACAAGAGCCTGCCTGTGAGGCTCAAACGGACACAGGGAGAAGACTCCCCTCTGGTTGGTTGTACAGCGGCTTTAATTTCCCAAGGACTTCTTTTTCTTTTTTGTTGAAAATGTACCCCATTGGTCGTCCCATTTTTGAGGAGGAGCAGCCCTTTGCAGCTCTTCGTCCTAATTCTCATGGTCCTGTGTTGTACTCCTGGTCCCCTGGATCCAGGATCATTTTTGTAATAATATGTCTGACTGCTTTAATGTTTGTATTAGGAATAATGTTTATTCTGCAAGAGAAAGGTTCATCTGAGCAGTTGACAAATGTTACTTTACCATTTCCTTGATAATAATTGATACTCTAACCCTCATAAAGGAAACACTGGAAAAGTCTAGTGAAAATGTTTTTATTAGATATGTGCTGTTGGCTATTTTGAAGTTGAAATGGATGGTCACTGAAATGCATAGGAGCCTTGAACATGTTTTTACTGGATGGTTCTAGGATTTGCTCAGGACTAGAAAGCTAATAGTTCTGTTTCTGATAATAGTAATTACTCCCTCCTGCTATCTGTATGACCCAATGCTCTGTTCCCTTTGTACTCCTGCTTATACCTTATACATACCCGCTTAACAATATTTAGAATGAGAAATGCCCACCTAGCAATGAATTAGGATATTGATAAATTTATTTAAAAAAATCTAATGTGCATATTTTCTGTTTTCCTACTGGATTATGGGAAATGTCTTTAGCTTATGCTAAAAGGACCATCTGTTGAAGATTGCATTAATCTCTTAGCATGAGCTGAAAGCCATTTTGTACTTGGCAGCCATTTTAGTTAGCTATGTGCTGGCCATTTGCTGTTTCCCTCTACCAGAGTCTTGCACATGCTCAGATGGGCCTAGCTAGTAGAGTGCACCTGTTCCTAATGTAGAACTGTCAGGCTGTTCTAACAGATGACAGCAACTTATTACTCCTCCTACTTGTTGACTGTGTAGTTTCTGTATGACCATCTATGTGCATAACTCTTCTCATTTGTACTTGTACCGCCTTCGTTTCAGCCCCTGTGTGGGTATATAAGGCCCCTGTTCTCTGTACTCCTTAGAAAATGTCTCATACAGTGATTTGAGAATACTGTATGACGCATTATTCCCTCTTCAGAGGTTAAATAAAAAGATGTCTTTTATATTACAGCTTCTGTGCAAATCTCTTCTTTGTTGGTTTAAATGGACCAGGTGTATCAGTGAAGCCCCTGAGAAGAGGTGAGAGAGCCCCTCAAAGCTGGAGCCGGGCTCGAGCCTGAAGTCTGGGTCTGGCTCAGCTCGAAGTCCTATTAGAACCTCGAGCCTATAATGAGCCGAGTTTTCATGTGGCTTTTACTTACCACCCACGCTCTACCAAGCATGTGACATTACAGCCAGAGCAGCCGACTTTTGACCTGGGAATCCAGGTTGGGTGTGGGCTCAACATTCAGTGATTCTGGACAAACCACTTCATCTGCCCGTGCCTAAAATATGAATGTGACCTTGTGCAATGTAACTGATGCTCATTTAAAGCACTTCAATAGCTTTTGATCAAGTTCCCGCTATATAAAAACGGAGTAATGCACAAAGATGTAAATTGTAAGAATTAACGTAAATTAACAAATAAAGGAGAGACTAATGGATACCCATTTAGTTGCTCATTTGTACAAAGTGAAACCAGACACTTGGACAAATCGTGGCTTCCTGCTTAAATTGTGTGATCTTGAGCATACATGTTATTTAATCAAAACTCCTTTTTCTTCATTATTACATATGAAAGCACTTTCAAATATGTCAGTTCAGAATATCAGCTGAACAAAAACCTATCGTGTTTGAATAATAGACTAGAATAATGTTGCTCTGTAATAATCCGGGCCACATACAAGCTTCACATGACAACTGTCTTGCCTCTTGCATCACTAATGGCACTGTTGCCAGAATAAGGGCCGGGACAAGAATGGTTCTAATGTCATAAGTACTTCTCAGTATAGTACTTTAATGTAAAGAACCTTAATCATTCCTTATGTAATGCTTGTTGTATGATTTACATAGCAAACATTTTCAGGGCTCAGAAAGGGCTCTGAGAACTAAGCCAGACCCTTGGCTCGAGTCTCCCTATTAATTTGCTGACTCTAATGTATGCTTGAAATAAATTGAAAAGTAGGCACAGGTGGCAGCATCATTACAGACATGGGAAAAAGAAAATGAATGAAGGAATTACTCGTACAGTCTAACCAATAATAATCCTTGATATGCCGAAATTGGTAATATTACCACCAGCAAAAGAAAGTTTAAGCTGGTTGTAGGCAGACCCTAAAAATTAAACAATTGCACATAGACAAGGGAACACAATAAAGCACCAGCACAGCACAGGTTATGTCACTTGAATATAAGATACAGAAATACATCTAGGACCATTTACAACATATGTACCATCAAACAATATAGGGTTGTACTTAGTAACAACAATGACCTTCAATCTAGGAAACCTGAGTTGGGATATAATATATCTGTGTTTTTAGGTCAAAGCCTACCAGACAGCACACCTGACTAGTTTGCTAAAAGTGTGTTGGGGATATTCAGAAAGCTGACCTAGGAATGCATTTTGCCTGTTGCATACCATTGGCTTTGTAGTTAGTAACTCACATTTTCTGGCATTTTTTTTTGCTGGCTTTGTTTTAGGCTGTCCAGCTTCTTTCTCCAACTTCAAAGTAAGAGAATTTATGTGACAATCCTGCTGTGTACACATGTAAGAGGGGAGGGTGTAGGATGTTGGATATTTTTTTGCAGCGCACAAAAAAAACGGAGCTGATGTTTCAGAATATATCAGAATTAGTACAAATGAAGCACATTTTTTGTAATTCTGAAGAGTGGTGAGTAGTATAACGGGATACCCTTACTCATCACTTTAAAAGTGACAGGTCCCAGGCCCCAGAAATGACAACCACAATGACAAGAATGACTAGAAGGGTGTGTGAGAGAACTCCCTAGAACTGAGGGTTGTGTGGTCTGCGTCGCGTGTGCTGTGAGCATGTGCGCACATTTAGAGGGTGGAAATGACAACAACGACAAAAAATGACGTAGTTGGGTGGGCATCCCACGGGGTGGGATTCCCTAGGGGCGGGGGGTTGTTGAAGACCCGTCGAACCAGAACCCCAGGTCGTACTGTGACTAGGGGTGGGCGGAATTTGCGTAATCGCGTTACGCAAATCTCCGCGAAACGGTAAAAAATCTCTGCGAACAGGCAGAAATTCTGCGAACACGCGGAATTGCTTGTTCGTGATACTTTTTTCCTGTTCACAATCGCTGTTTGCGTGCTCGGCGAGAAATATCTTGCGAACACGCATTTTGAGAACACGAACAAGCAAAAATTTCGCAAAAGTCGCGGAAAGCGGAATTTTGGGCAATTTCGCGTTCTCCGCGGAACGCGAAATTATCCGAATTCCGCAAATTCCGTGAATGGGACGGAATTTACCACCCAGGCCTAACTGTGACCAAGATGTGATGTAGATGTGTATGCCTCTTTTAACCCCCTCGCCGCTGCACGAATTCCGCCGCGGCGCTGGGGGGGTTCGAGGTCAGCGCGGCGCCGCCATGCTCGTGACGGAACCACTCCGTCATGAGCCACGGGCGCGCTGTGCTCATGACGGAGTGGTTCCGTCACGACTCTGCCCACTTGCATCGATCGCCCGCACAGGCGGGGAATCAGTGCCGCGTGGGCGGAGCGGCCGCCAACGGCCGCAGCATGACGGAACCACTCCGTCATGAGCACACGGCGCCCGTGGCTCATGACGGAGTGGTTCCGTCATGAGCAGGGAAGGGGTTAAGGGCGTTTAGAATACATATGTCGTTCTTAAACGCTATGTACAGCAACTAGGAGTTCGTATACAGGCAGAGCACCTTACCAATATGAATGGACACAGCCCGCTCATCAAAAGGACCCCCTTGGCGAGTGGCCAGGCCACTATCGATAGATAGTATCGTAGCATAACACCTACAGTATTGGATGAGAATGCTCAACAGGAAGCTCCTTAAGATATGAGCTGTGACGTTACTCGTTTTCACGTTGACCTATGTCACCAGATGGAAGGGCATAGTCTCAAGGACTGGTCACACCTGGTGTCGCTGATTAAGGTCGACAGCAGCGACAGTGAGGGCTCTACCAGTGGTGAAGGGTCTGCTGGATGCAATTTCTTCATAAAGGACTATGGTGAAGAAGCTGTAGCACCTCCTAACACACCAGTCTATGAAGATATGGGTTGTATGGAGGAAGCTGTTCCAGAGCCGGTTGTTGGCAACAGCTGGGTACAAGCTCTGAAGTCGATGAGACCTCTATGGACCTCTGCAACTCTCAAGATTTCAAAGCTGCCGCAGAGGGCTGAGGTAAGTTAAAAACTTTAGAGGCAATCAAACTGTATATTAGTGTAGTGTATTTCTTCAACTAACTGTATGTCTCTTTTTCTTCTTTTGAACTGTAGAAAGCATCACCAAAAAGAACAGGTCCAGAGGGGTCGTCGTTAAAAGTGAATGACGAGAATTTCTGTTGTCTGTGATGTTCAAAGCAGACTGAAAGTTCAACATGCCAAAACAAAGATGGCCACCGGAATTGTGTCTGTGGCTCTAAGAGCGGCACATGTGAAAAGGAAACTCCAGCGGTGCCCTACGACGCCTTAATGGGTGTTAATGGTTTCGCTGCAGCAGTTGTACTAGCATGCGTCCGACGTGACTATTACAACTTTTGTTACGGACATCAAATGAAGGATCCTCAGCAGCCTGCACACGAACGCCTAAGTAACTCATACAGAGCAAGAACAATCTGTTATATATGTAGTTTGTTAGACCCGTACAAGGTGTATAAACTGCTAAGGGTTGTGTATGGGTTGTCCCTGATATGCTGAACACCTTGTCAATGGCGCTCAATAAGATCCGATATGCCCATGACCCAAGCTTAAAACTACCAGGTATGCAGGGGATCCGTACGGGCTTTGATAGAAAGATGATAGAAAGGCTCGTAGAAAGGAGTATGTGTAATATGTATTTAAAAAATAGAACAACAGGTTCTTTAATCCCCGAAGACTGTTATAAAATAAAATACGTTATTATTTAATGTTACAAATGCGTCCCTATTTAGAACAAAGCAGTAGAATATTACACCGCAAGCTGGATGTGTGTTACTATGCGTACTATGAAAATGTGAAGTACGTTCTATTTATATTTTGCTATTATTCTTTATTTTTAATAAAATGTCCTTACACAAACCAAGCGTCTTTCATTTCATGTGTTGTAGCGGTTGATAACATGTGGGGCCCCGTTAAGAAAACTTTATTACGATACTAGAGGGGTTGGCAGCTTTGAATGCGCCGAAGCTCTGTATAGAAGGGCTATAGTTGAAAATGAACCGGTAAACAGAGCACAGGTGAAGACTTGGTTATCAGGGGAGGAGGTGTATACACTCCACAAGCCTGTGAGAAGGCACTTTAAGAGGCGCCCTACAATCGTTCATGCTCAAATAGATTATCAATGGCAGGCGGACATCATCAGCCTTCAAGATTTAGCAAAACATAATAATGGTGCTCGTTATATATTAACCGTCATAGATGTCTTGTCCAAGTACACATTTGCAGAAGCACTAAGCGACAAAAGTGGGGCCAGCGTCACGGCTGCTTGTAAAGCCATCTTCAAGAGAGGTTGAACCCCTCAAAAACTACAAACAGATGCTGGGAAAGAATTCTTAAATAAAACCTTTCAGAAATTAGTAAAGCAACATGTTGTTCACAATTTTGTAACACATACGAAGTAAAAGCAGCGGTTGTAGAACAGTTTAACAGAACTCTAAAGTCTAAGATGTGGAGATATTTCACAGCCTACAACACCTACAGATACTTCAATATTCTACAGGCTTCTACAGATGTTTATAATGCCAGTTATCACTGAACCATCAAAACAGCACCCCTAGAGATAACACCGGGTAATTCGTTAAGTGTCACGAGAACTGTGTACGGGGGTCATTTCGCTACACGGGTGAAGAAACCTCTTTTGGGGATTTCAAAGCTGAAAGGCGTCTTTACGAAGGGGTACCAACAGACTTTTAGCGATGAGATATTTATAGTGGAAAGTGTGGAGCTTAAAAAGGGGCTGTATATTTACAGGTTAAAGGACTACGCTGGTGAAGAGGTGTCAGGCGTCTTTTACAAGGAAGAGTTACATAGGGTCACCGATGATCCGCATAGGGGGTATAGGGGGTTGAAAAGGTTCTGAAAAGGAAAGGTAGAGGGGCTAACAGCCAGGCATTTGTTAAATGGCGGGGCTGGCCTGCGAAATTTAACAGTTGGGTGTTGGCCAGCTAGCTGAAGGGTGTGGGAGTTTTGGATGGTGTCTAAAACTAGCGGTAAGATGGAGACAATGGCCTTTTATATTACCCTGCCCTCCAACGCCTCTAAGGACATGTTCCTTGACAACAAGATTTCTAATTATACCGTGAAATTGGCTAAACCTGTGGACCTGAAAGGGGATTGGGAAGTAGCACTTACAGAAATCTAATACCCAAGAACATGGAATACATTTGCACCGTTAGAAGCCAAATTTAACATAAAGCGTGATCAGGACCCTTTGAGTATACACGCTGGTTTTCCATAATGATACTACCCCTCCGTTACAAGTGTTGTCGACGCCATCAACAAATCCATATCCAACATTGAAAGCTATTTGAATATTCACCTGATGCTAGATAATGTTAGAAGCATGGTATTTCTTAAAGCCCCAGGCCGCAATACATCCTTTAACTGTTCTGGTAAATTAAAAAGAGTTTTAGGCACCGTGCAACATATGAGAAGTACAGTCGAACTCGATAACACGTGCCCTGATATTAATGGGTGGTTCTATACACTCTATGTGTATAGCGATATTGTAGCATATCAGAGGATCGGTGATAGTTATTCGCCGCTGTTAAGATGGGTACATGTGCAGGGCAAAAATGATACAATCGTAAATATTCAATTGAATAAGGCTGACTATCTAGCAGTTTCTAAAAAACATTTTGACACGATTTCAATTATGATCTTCGATGACCAGTCTGAGCCAGTGTCCTTTAAATACGGGAAAGCTATTGTTAAGCTTAATTTAAGACCAAGATGCAACAGCCGTTATTAAGTAGTGTTTGTGAAATCATATGTCGAGCCTTCTATATATAGGGACTATTACAGAAACCAGGCTGGGTATGGAGGACCAATCAATAACAACAAAGACTTCCTACACCTATATACTTGGATTTAAGGCCGTGCGTCCATATGAATAAAGTATTGCCCACAGACTAGGTGTACAAAAATATATGACTAAGTCATTTATTTCATTTTTTTCATTTTTTAGAAAGACTATTATTTGTCCATTTTAAATTAGAAATGAATTACAACATTTAGACAAAATCATTATGTCAACAACAAAACACACCATATCGACATAAATAGAAAACAGCAATAGGAAACATCAAAGCACCATACAAAACTAACAAGGGTACAAAAAAGATACATGTGAGACAATGCAATTTTTTTAAAAAAAGACAGTACATCATAAAAAGTGCAACAAAATGTAAACGCCAAGACAAGCGTCTGTGGGCAATCCATATTTTTTGCCCACAGACTTATGGTTGTAAATTCTGAAACTCTGTCAACTTCTACACCATTTGACGCATGTCAAGGAAATGTGCGTAGTTCGTGTTGTCGCCTGAAAGACCTACCTTATACGCCCTGAGGAAGGAGCCTGTATATTGTTTAGCTCCGAAACGCGCGTTGGCGCTTGTCTTGGCGTTTACATTTTGTTGCACTTTTTATGATGTACTGTCTTTTTAAAAAAAAATTGCATTGTCTCACATGTATCTTTTTTGTACCCTTGTTAGTTTTGTATGGTGCTTTGATGTTTCCTATTGCTGTTTTCTATTTATGTCGATATGGTGTGTTTTGTTGTTGACATAATGATTTTGTCTAAATGTTGTAATTCATTTCTAATTTAAAATGGACAAATAATAGTCTTTCTAAAAAATGAAAAAAATTCAATAAATGACTTAGTCATATATTTTTGTACACCTAGTCTGTGGGCAATACTTTATTCATATGGACGCACAGCCTTAAATCCAAGTATATAGGTGTAGGAAGTCTTTGTTGTTATTGATTATATTTTTCCCTGACACTTTCCTCACATATTCCTTAGTTCAGGGTCCCTCTGTTGTAGCTTATGGGTATGGAGGACTGCCATACTTTCAAGGGTCCCCTGTTATGTACGGAGCCGGCTTAGGGGGCTTCTTCCGTAGCTTGTATAGAAGAGCTATGCCATTCTTGAAAAGAGGCTATGAAATTGCAAAACAACGTTAAGGCGGCTGCTACGAACATAGCACAATATGTGATAGGGTCAGTAACGTCGGCTGTCACTGAGCGCATGAACAAGCAACCGCAAGAAGGTGCGGGGTAGGTATACAAGCCACGCAAATGTGTTAAAAGGAAGCGCCGCTCTTCGAAGCGTAGGGGCCCACCAGTCCCCTATAAAAAAGGAGGAGTTATTCAAAAGCGCTCATAAAAGAAGAACCACAGGACGGAAGAGAGCAGTAAAAAAGAAGAGAACAACCTCTAAAGTAAATCTTTTTTAGAGCATTACAGCCCACAGCATGGCCTTTGTACATTGCGCCTCGAGCGAATGTGCCAAATACGAGCTAGACTTATTTACTCTAAAACCCACGCAGACCAGCATCGAAAACAGCTTTTTTATAGAGGTCTCGCCTTTAACCACTTTGACACCTCTGGCTCCTATAGAGGTCTTTGTGTCAGGGTCCACGGATATGTATTTGGATCTCAAAAACACGATGCTGCATCTTGTGTGTAAAATCGTAAAAGCGGATGGTGCCGAAATAGTGTCAGCCGCTAAAGTGGCGACGATCGCTTACCCCCCCGCAACCATGTTTAATCAGGTGGACATTACCCTGGGCGATCGTCTCATCACACAGAGTGATAATATGTATGCCTCCAGGGCCCACCTCGAGAGTATTCTAAATTACAGTAACGACGCCCTTAAAATACAGCATTCAGTAGGCCTCTTCTACAAGGAAAGCGTTACAACAAACAAATGATGGACGGAATGCTGGCAATGCAGACATTCTCCCCCAGTCAAGAGATCTGGGTTAAATCCATCGTTCTTTTGCCCACTACACCACCCCAGTTTAGACATGGCCATATGCAAATCAGTCTTGACCCTGTGCCTCATGGGAACAGTCCAGCCCGAACTGCCAAGCCATGTCTTCCCTGGACCGGAATCAAGCATCCTAGGAGCGGTTTCTGGCTATCAGCCGTCATCAGCCAGGATAGCTTGACTCCAGTGGCGTAGTGAGCACGGGTCCCACGTCTGGGAATACCCATCCCACTTAGGGCGAAAAGCGTTACAACAAACAAATGATGGACGGAATGCTGACAATGCAGACATTCTCCCCCAGTCAAGAGATCTGGGTTAAATCCATCGTTCTTTTGCCCACTACACCACCCCAGTTTAGACATGGCCATATGCAAATCAGTCTTGACCCTGTGCCTCATGGGAACAGTCCAGCCCGAACTGCCAAGCCATGTCTTCCCTGGACCGGAATCAAGCATCCTAGGACCGGTTTCTGGCTATCAGCCGTCATCAGCCAGGATAGCTTGACTCCAGTGGCGTAGTGAGCACGGGTCCCACGTCTGGGAATACCCATCCCACTTAGGGCGAAAAGCGTTACAACAAACAAATGATGGACGGAATGCTGACAATGCAGACATTCTCCCCCAGTCAAGAGATCTGGGTTAAATCCATCGTTCTTTTGCCCACTACACCACCCCAGTTTAGACATGGCCATATGCAAATCAGTCTTGACCCTGTGCCTCATGGGAACAGTCCAGCCCGAACTGCCAAGCCATGTCTTCCCTGGACCGGAATCAAGCATCCTAGGACCGGTTTCTGGCTATCAGCCGTCATCAGCCAGGATAGCTTGACTCCAGTGGCGTAGTGAGCACGGGTCCCACGTCTGGGAATACCCATCCCACTTAGGGCGAAAAGCGTTACAACAAACAAATGATGGACGGAATGCTGACAATGCAGACATTCTCCCCCAGTCAAGAGATCTGGGTTAAATCCATCGTTCTTTTGCCCACTACACCACCCCAGTTTAGACATGGCCATATGCAAATCAGTCTTGACCCTGTGCCTCATGGGAACAGTCCAGCCCGAACTGCCAAGCCATGTCTTCCCTGGACCGGAATCAAGCATCCTAGGACCGGTTTCTGGCTATCAGCCGTCATCAGCCAGGATAGCTTGACTCCAGTGGCGTAGTGAGCACGGGTCCCACGTCTGGGAATACCCATCCCACTTAGGGCGAAAAGCGTTACAACAAACAAATGATGGACGGAATGCTGACAATGCAGACATTCTCCCCCAGTCAAGAGATCTGGGTTAAATCCATCGTTCTTTTGCCCACTACACCACCCCAGTTTAGACATGGCCATATGCAAATCAGTCTTGACCCTGTGCCTCATGGGAACAGTCCAGCCCGAACTGCCAAGCCATGTCTTCCCTGGACCGGAATCAAGCATCCTAGGACCGGTTTCTGGCTATCAGCCGTCATCAGCCAGGATAGCTTGACTCCAGTGGCGTAGTGAGCACGGGTCCCACGTTTGTTTTTGCATTTGTCACCCCGAGTGGGAAGGGTATGCTCAGACGTGAGTCCCGTGCTCTCCATGCCACTGGAATCAAGCTATCCTGGCTGATGAGGGCTGAAAGCCCGAAACCGGTCCTAGGATGCTTGTTTCCAGTCCAGGGAGGACCTGGCTTGGCAGTTCGGGCTGGACTGTTCCCATGGGGCACAGGGTCAAGACTGATTTGCATATGGCTGGGTTCAAACTGGAATGGCATGGTGAGCAAAAAAACGATGGATTTAGGCCCAGATCTCTGTACTGGGGTGAATGTATGACATTGTTCTGCATTCTGTCCATCAATTGTTGTTTTTGCATTTGTCACCCCGATTGGGAAGGGTATGCTCAGACGTGAGTCCCGTGCTCTCCATGCCACTGGAATCAAGCTATCCTGGCTGATGAGGGCTGAAAGCCCGAAACCGGTCCTAGGATGCTTGTTTCCAGTCCAGGGAGGACCTGGCTTGGCAGTTCGGGCTGGACTGTTCCCATGGGGCACAGGGTCAAGACTGATTTGCATATGGCTGGGTTCAAACTGGAATGGCATGGTGAGCAAAAAAACGATGGATTTAGGCCCAGATCTCTGTACTGGGGTGAATGTATGACATTGTTCTGCATTCTGTCCATCAATTGTTGTTTTTGCATTTGTCACCCCGAGTGGGAAGGGTATGCTCAGACGTGAGTCCCGTGCTCTCCATGCCACTGGAATCAAGCTATCCTGGCTGATGAGGGCTGAAAGCCCGAAACCGGTCCTAGGATGCTTGTTTCCAGTCCAGGGAGGACCTGGCTTGGCAGTTCGGGCTGGACTGTTCCCATGGGGCACAGGGTCAAGACTGATTTGCATATGGCTGGGTTCAAACTGGAATGGCATGGTGAGCAAAAAAACGATGGATTTAGGCCCAGATCTCTGTACTGGGGTGAATGTATGACATTGTTCTGCATTCTGTCCATCAATTGTTGTTTTTGCATTTGTCACCCCGAGTGGGAAGGGTATGCTCAGACGTGAGTCCCGTGCTCTCCATGCCACTGGAATCAAGCTATCCTGGCTGATGAGGGCTGAAAGCCCGAAACCGGTCCTAGGATGCTTGTTTCCAGTCCAGGGAGGACCTGGCTTGGCAGTTCGGGCTGGACTGTTCCCATGGGGCACAGGGTCAAGACTGATTTGCATATGGCTGGGTTCAAACTGGAATGGCATGGTGAGCAAAAAAACGATGGATTTAGGCCCAGATCTCTGTACTGGGGTGAATGTATGACATTGTTCTGCATTCTGTCCATCAATTGTTGTTTTTGCACTCTTCTACAAGGACACATACGCACAGTTTGAAGACAACGATCTGGACGGCGCCAACCAGGGTTTTATTAAAAAGAGCAGGGCTTGACGTTGGTAGTTGTCAGTTTGACCTCCTGGAGCGTATACATTCAGACCTCTTCTTCCAAGATAGTCTGCTCGTCAATGGTATTGATCTTAAGATCAAGCTTACCCGTCACAAGGACTCATTCTGTCTCAGCGGGGATACAGAACAGTATAAACTGGACATACTGTCAGTGAGCTTATTTGTGAAGAGAGTGAAAGTGTCCCCAAGCATCAGACTAGCTCATGCCGATGCTTTACAAATATCCAATGCAAAGTACACTGTGGAAAGAATAGCTCAGAAGTTATTCAGCATCCCTGCCGGTACCTGATTAACACAGCAGCAACATTTATTTCTGGGGCAACTACCCAAACTTATCATCGGTTTTGTGGACAATACAGCTTTAAGTGGTGTCTATGCCTCAAACCCCTTCAATTTTAAGCACTACAATATCAACTACGCAGCGCTGGTCCATGAGGGGGCTGTGATTCCTGCAAAACCCTACACACCCAGTTTTGGAACATCCAATTTTATCAGGGATTATCTGGGGCTGGTCTCGATAACAGGGAAACATCTGAGGGACTGTGGTGTAGTTGTGTCAAGAGAAGGATATGGGGCAGGATACACACTGTTCGCATTCGATCTGACTCCTGACAAGGAAGACGGGGATCATTATAACCTGGTTAAAAATGGAAATCTAAAAGCTGAAATACGTTTTAGTAATCCCCTGCCTGTGAATGTGAACATGGTCGTATTCTTTGTATTCGACAGCGTCATTCAGATCAACCACGCCAGACAGATTTTGTTTGACTATCTTTCAAATATTGTGAAATGGACACTGTGCAGATACGTGAGTTCTTAAGTAGGCATAAATACGCTAGGTAATACTTTTTAGGTGTTTTCCCAAGCGACAGACTACCCCCTGAAATAGGGGCTGAAAGACCCCGCAACCTTGTCTTTAACACAGTTCTGCATTACAAGGATGGAACACACTGGGTGGCAGTTTTTATGGACAGCGACAAGGTTACAGTGTTTGACAGTACAGCCGAGTTCCCCAAACATAGCATCTATACAAAACCCATATTCAAGTATGTGAAAAAAGCTGCAGCACATGTGGAGTATAATAAGATGAGGGTCCAGGATTCGCTAGCCATCATATGTGAGGAACACTGCATAAATGTTATCAGTAAAACGTCAGAGGGTATAATGTTTAGAAATTTCTTAAACCTATATTCGAGGAGCGCTAGGTGGCGCCTGACCGGCATTGCGGCCTTTCGGTAGGGCTCCCGGCGCTGGACCCCACGAGTCCTCCTGGCTCCGTCCTGGACTGCCCTGGCTGGCCTGATCTGGGCGCTGCGGCGTGCGGAGCTGCCCCGCTGTCCCGGGTCCGGTCCTGAAGTGCCGTTGTCCCCGCGGGACCTGCCTGGAAGCCGCGGACCCGGACCGGCGGTAGACGGCGGCGGCTGCGGAGCTGCGACGCGGGCAGGCTACAAACTGAGCCCGCGGCGCCCACGAGTGTTATAGGCCCAACCCTGCTGGTGAAGGAGAGATGACGGACGCGAGGCTGCCGCGGGCCCTGACGGGGACGGAGAAGCGAGGCTCCGGTCTGGTGGTGGCCCGTGGGGGCCCGAGAGCTGTGAGGCTGACCCCCAGAAACAAGATGGTGCGGTGGAGCAGGCGATGAGTGTGGCTGCGGGGGAAAACATCGCCGGGGCTGCTGTGGGGGCCGGGGGCGGTGGGGAGACCCCCCCCATCGGGCCGAGCATCGATGGCCGGGGGCCCCCCCCTCCTCCCCCCGTCTGCAGGGCTGGCGCTGGACCCGTCGTACCGAGGCTACCTGGGGGGATCCGGGTGCTGTGAGGTCCTCTTCTGGGTTCGGGCCGCGGACCGGCGGTCGGGGGGGGGGGGGTTGTGACCTCCTCCCCCTCCCATTGCTCCGAGGTGGGCCTTGCTGGGGGTGCAGTACTCGGGACCCCGGAGGGAGAGGTCCGAATTGTAGCGACGCCTCCTTTGGAGTTGGAGGGTGACCGCGCTGGCGAGCAGCTCCCTCAGAGGAGTCAGTTGCGTGCGGACGCACACTCATCGAGGCCCTGGCGGCCGGTCGCCTGCGAGAGAGCCGGGGGACGTTGTACAGACCCGGGGCTCTGAACTGAGGTGTGGGACCTCGCCTTGCCCGTGGAGGGCCGCGGGCGCTGCTGTGGCTTGGGGATGTGATCGGCTGTCCTGCTGGGAGGCTCACCGGGGACTGAACTGTGGGTCTCGAGGTGCCTGGCCTTTTCTCTACGCGGGGTACCCTGACCGTGCCTCCTTCTGCCTCCAATTCGCCTCGTCGACATCCGTAGACGTCCTACAGGTGCATCCCCTGCCCGTGGTCCGGCCTCGCTGGCCTCCGCGCCCGGGACGTCCTCACCATGGGTAAAGATAAGACAGCCAGGCAGACGCCCGTGGCCACCCAAACCAGGATGGACCAATTCACGACCTCCGAGAGGGGGTCAGGCCCTACAGGCGCGCCGGCCCCGGCACCAGCTACGGACCTTGCCGCCATCCTGCAGGCCATAAATTCGTCTCGCGCCTCCCTGGAGGGCATGGTGGGAGAGGTCAAGGTGGATGTTGCTCTTCTCCGACAGGACTTCCGGAACGCTACCGCCCGCATCTCGGAAGCTGAATCCCGCATATCCACCGCGGAGGATGACATCCGCCACCTGCAGGACCAAGTCCGAGAACTGACCACCCACTCCAAAGAACTACACCGCCGGGTCGAAGATGCAGAAAAACGCGCCAGGCGCAGCAACCTGCGCCTGGTGGGATTCCCGGAGGGGGTCGAATCGGGCCGTGCGGATGACTTTATGGAGCGCTGGTTCAGATCCTGGATGCCGGTGGACAGCCTGTCTGCCTCGTTCGTGGTGGAGAGGGCCCACCGATCCCTGGCCCCCAGGCCGCCCGGTGCGCCCCCCCGGCCCTTCATTCTCAAGATCCTAAATTTCCTTGACAGGGATGCCATTCTCCGTGAGGCCCGGCGCACAGACACTCTCAAATACCAAAATCACACGATCATGGTCTTCCCGGACTACACTCGAGAAGTCCAGGAACTGCGCCGATCCTACACTGAGGTGAAACAGAAGATGCGCTCCCTGGGCCTTCAATACCAGCTCCAGTTCCCGGCCCGCCTTCGGGTCATCTTCCAGCATAAGACACTGTTTTTCGATACGCCACGAGCGGCCTGGTCCTGGTTAACGGAAGAACACTCCCTGCACCGCTCTGGACATGGATCACCTGTGGGCAGACGGGGGGGGGCGGGGGATGCCCCGGTCATCGAGGACCCGCCGGCGGCGCCGCACTCTACCCCGGGAGCGCACGGCGGGGGAGGCGATCATCACACGCTCCAGGGGGCGGCCGCGCCGGGGGTCGAGGGCTTCCTCTGCCTCCTCGGCTGCACCCGCCTGTCCCGCGGCTGGCGGGCGGCGGGCCGTGTCACCTCGGCTGGCGGATCCTGCGGCCCGGCCTGCCGCGCCTGTGGACACCTCGGACCTTTCTCGCAGCCCCAACATTTGACATTCTTCTGCTGTCTGTGTTTCGTCGGGGGGAGAGGGGTTGCTGATGCTCGGGCCTGGGCTGGGGCGCTCCGCTGTCAATGTGGCTCTCGGCCAGGGCAGGTGAATCAGGCTTGGTTTCTGTTGTATCAGGGGTCTGCTAGTGCTCTAGCCCGAGCGTTTTAGCTTGGTGGTTGTTCCATTTTGTTTGGGCGACAGATGCTTCTGTTTTCGAAGTATAGGGTGGGGGGTGGAGGATGGGGATTGGTTTGGGGTTGTTTCTTCCTCCTAGGAAGGGTTTTGTTGGTGGGGTGTGATTCCCTCTTTGTTGTTGTTCCAAGGCATCATGTAACCTGTGACCTGCTCTCCTGCTCGATGTCCCGCTGTCCCTCCTCTCTGGGGGCCTGCGCAGCCGCGCCTCCTTTGACCCCCTTTTCTGTCCTCGACCATGGCTGACCCGCCTGTTCCTAAGGCCGCCATGCGCGTATTGTCCTGGAATGTTAATGGTCTGTTAGATCGCTTTAAACGCATGGCGGTCCTTAAATATGCACAACGGATTGATGTGCTTCTCCTCCAGGAGACCAATCTCCTTGGCAATAAATGTCCCTTTCTCACCCGCTACGGCTATGACAGGGTATGGCACTCAGGTTTTGCGAGTGGTTCCCGGGGGGTGGCTGTCTTGCTCCGCAGGTCCTTTCCCTTCGTCCTGGCCCAGGTGCACTTGGACCCCCAGGGCATGGTGGTGGCGGTATGTGGTACTCTTGAGGGACGACCCCTCACCTTACTGTCTCTTTATGCGGCTCCGTCCCTCCTGACGTCGGCCCTCTCTTACGCCGCGGGCCTCCTTCCGACGCTTACGACGGGCGCGCTCGTTCTAGGCGGAGATTTCAATGCGGTCTACACGCCCCATCTGGACTCGACGGGACCGATCTCCCCGGACCGAGCCGCTCGCGCGAAGCAGCTCTCGAACTGGGCTGAATCTCAAGGCCTATGCGATGTCTGGAGGATTTGGCACCCACGGGCTCGCCAATACACCCACACGTCGGCGGCACACCACTCCCATGCCCGGATCGATCTCCTCTTCGTTCCGTCTACCATCTACCGAATGCGCTGGGGTGCAGGATGCACGCATTCTCCCGAGAGGCCTCTCGGACCACTCGCCGGTGCTCCTTGCTCTTGGTCCGCCTCCCCTCTCTGCCCGTCCGATGTGGCATCTGAACGCTTGGTTTCTCCACGACAAAGCTTTTCGGAAAGTGGTCGGTGGTGAGATAGCCGATTATTATTCTCACAATGCGTGCTCCGTCTCCTCCGTTGCCGTCCTTTGGGAGGCCAGCAAGGCGACTATTCGGGGGGCTGCGAAGGGACATGTGCAACAGCAGAGACGTACTCAGACCCAGCAGCTCGCGGCTTGCGAGGCTCAAGCTTTGGAGCTGGAGCGACACCAGGGGACGTTGGGAGACGCCACGCGGCTGCGCCGCCTGGCCTTCCTGCGGGAAGAGATCCGCCTACACTCTTTGGAGGCGGCGAAGACTCTATGGCGCTCCTCGGTGGCCCGGGTATACGGATGGGTAGACAAAAACGGTACGCTCCTCCACCGGCTGGCCACTTACCCCCGAGCGGGCAGGATCATTCCTGCCATCAAGGACTCTGCAGGCGGGACCCAGACGGTCTCGGTGGCCATGGCCCAAACTTTTGCTGACTATTACTCCCAGTTATACCGAACCCGGGCGTCTGAGATCTCCCTTGTGGAGTTGCTGGGAGCGACTGGGGCGGTGCTTGGGCGGCTGGGACAGGAGGTCTCTGAGACCCTCGACTTGCCTATTACGCTGCAGGAGATTGAGGAGGCGATTAGCCGCCTGGCGCCCGGAAAGACCCCGGGACCGGATGGGTTCCCTCAGGAATACTATGCTCACTATCGTGAGACCCTGGCCCCGAGGCTTCGGGACCTGTTTGCTGAGGTGGTGGAGAAGGGCTCGTTCCGGCCTGAAACGGACACAGCTACCATAGTTGTCCTTCCCAAGACGCAGCCCCCGTCACAGTCCTGCTCAGACTACCAGCCGATATCCCTTCTTAATACCGAGCTCAAGATCTATGCCACGGTTCTAGCGCAGCGGATACGCCCATCTCTTGCCTCCCTGGTCCACCCGGACCAATGTGGATTTATGCCGGAGCGGGGGACCAGACACTGCCGGCGGCGCCTGCACCTCGCCCTGGCACACCGAGGGCGTCTTTCCCCCTATCTGGCCCTTCTGCTGGTCGACTTTGAAAAGGCCTTCGACTCAGTGGGGTACTCATACTTGGGTGATATCCTGGAGCGCATGGGCGTCGGTCCCCAGTTCCGCGCTATGGTTGGGGTCCTGTATGCGAGCCCACGTGCCCGCGTACTGGTCAATGGGGCTCTATCCCGCCCGTTTCTCATAGGTCGAGGGACGCGACAGGGCTGTCCGCTCTCGCCCCTCCTATTCGCTCTGGCCATGGAGCCACTAGCTGTACTGATCCGGTCGGACCCCACTCTCCGCGGGTGGGACTGGCCAGGTATGATCCCTGACAAAATTGCCCTCTACGCGGACGGCGTCCTCCTCTATCTTTCTGATCCAGCGACCTCGGGGCCCCGGGTCCGCCAGATTCTCCACCGATTTGGCCAAGCGTCGGGTCTTCATCTGAACCCAAAAAAATCCGTCCTGGTCCCGCTGCACCCGTCGAGGGAGTGTTTCGACTGGCAATCTGACATTCCCCTCCGGAGGCTCTCCTTTAAATACCTGGGGATCTGGGTCACCCTCTTTCCGGAACTCTGTTGGGCCCTCAACGTGGCTCCTGTAGTCAACAAGACCAGATCGGACATGCTTAGGTGGCAGTCGCTCCCGTTGAACCCGTTGGGGAGGGTCGCCCTCTATAAGATGATGATCCTCCCCAAGTTCCTCTACATGTTACAGAATACCCCGTGCCCCTTTCCGCGCCCGTGGTTCTGGGAACTGGATAAGACGGCGACTAAATTTCTCTGGGGCGGCGGCAGGCCCCGGTTGGCCTTAGATCGCTGCCGGGTCCCCTCGTATGACGGAGGCCTGAGCATGACTAATCTGTATCTGTATTATTTGGCCACCCAACTGCTGGTGATTCATGACTGGTTCTCGAACGGGTGGGATGATCCGGCCTATAGACTCGAGGTGCACTGTATCGGGTTCTCCGCTATCCAGGACATGCTCTATGGGGCGACGGTTCCCCTGTCACTTCCCGAGGTCGTGCGAACCCCCTTCATGGCGTGGCGCGCCGCCTTGCGCCATACCCGCTGGTCGGGAACGAAAAACGCAGCTCACACCACTTTGGCGCGGGACCTGGCTTGAAGGCTTTCGGCAGTGGGATCTTCTAGGGATCTCCAACCTGGGTGATATATGGCGGGGGAGCCACATGTGTTCCTTCCAGGAGCTTCAGACCCGCTTCTCCTTACAGTCTTCGCAATTTTTGTAAGTATCTTCAGTTGCGTCATGCGGTCCAAGCCCATGTCCCTCTGGAATCCAGATTGCCGGCCCATAGCCCGCCCGAGGCTCAGGTGATGTTGGGATGTCTGGGGAAGGGGGGAATATCCCGCATATATAAATCCCTGATCAATAATACCCCGGTAGACTGGAGCGGACTAAAACAGCAATGGGAGACTTGGGTGGGGCCACTGGACGATGCGGACTGGAGGAATGCCCTTATGGCACCCAGATCGCTTACCACTTCCGCTAGGCTGCGGCTCATCCAGCTTTATTACCTCCACGCCACTTATCTGACCCCGGACCGCTTATATCGTGCAGGCCTCTGCACGGACGCTTCATGTGCTCGCTGTGGGGTAGACCCGGCGGACTTCTTCCACATGGTATGGTCTTGTTCCCGCCTGGGGAGTTATTGGACCGCGATTGAAACCGAGCTAACTGAAGTCCTGGGATGGGAGGTCCCCCATGACCCTAGAATGGCCCTGCTGGGCATAACGGATGGGCTGGAAGGGTCTCGTAACGACAAATACTTTCTAACTACTGCCCTCATGGTAGCCAAAAGAGATATTGCGGCCGTGTGGTCACAGCCGGACCCGCCCAGAGGGGCTACCTGGAGAAGAGGGGTGGACTGGTGTGCCGCTCAGGAGCGGTTGGTGTACGCTGCCCGGGGCTGCCCCAAAAAATTCCGCAAAGTATGGGGGAAATGGCTTGGGGGTCTGTTTTGAGGGGTGAGATGCGGGGGCGGGGGGCTGGGGAGGAGGGGTGGGTTTTGCAATTGCTTGTCAATGCTTCCATGATTGGTTTTATTGATGCCAAGTTCAACGAACTGTTGTATGCCATACCTGCTTTTGCCTTCTATAAAGAAATAAAAATTTGCTTATCAAAAAAAACCTATATTCGAATGACCTTGCTAACAATGACCGGATAGTTATGAAACATGTAAAAGAAAACACTGGGGTCAATGGTCGCTCTGTTAAAATGGAATACACTGTATGTCAAAATTGTAAAGTTGTGTAACATATTTATGTTTAATGCTGAATGCCTAAAATAAATGAATTTAAAAACACATACTCAGAATGTATTTTTATTCCGACACATACATCATAATTAAAATGCTTTAAAAGATTATCCAAACAGACTGAAAAGTTAACAAGAATTGGCATAGCCAATAGGTCTCGCCTTTGGGACATTATAAGTGTTTAGCCATGCAACAGTTGATGTTGCACCAAGGATATTGTGCTGCATATTTAAATACTTACAAGGTCCCAAAGGCGAGACCTATTGGCTATGCCAATGCTTGTTTACATTGCTCTGTCGCTAAGCCCCACCCCAGTGCACTCGACAAAAACACAAAGGTTAATTTCCTTGCAACATCTATAAACAATGGTTATGTAGCAAAACAATATCCAAGAGAATTAGTCACCCTTTGCATTATTTTAAGCGTGACACATAAAACAAAGGACACACAGATGATGGAAGGAATGCAGAGCAGGGAGTGTCTTCCTGCTCACAGAATAGTGCAAAAATGTGAAAGAGAAATGGTGGGGGTCATATGTGCCCACTACAAATTATATATTATTTTTAATAAGAATTATTTTTGATTTGGATATTTCTATACATTTGTCTGCTTTCATTTTGATGGTTATTCTTTTTTTTTTTCTTATTTCTTATTTCAAAGTATTTTAATAGAAAATGTTAGCCAAGAACCAATAACCTATCCACATCCTACCATTCCATGAAGCACTTCATGCACAAAGCATGCAAATATTTATTTAATTATTTAGCAGTTTTATAAGGCGCTATTATTTAGCAGTTTTATAAGGCGCTATTGTGCATCATTTTGGTTATGTCAGAGTGTTTTACAGAGTGGTGAAACAATAAAGTTGTATTATGGGGTGGAGAGCTTAGAGCCCAGATGAACAGATGAATGACTAGATGAGTCTGAAGTCCTTTTATTGCAATCTCTGTTCTGTGTTGACTTTATTCATTTATTTATATTTATATCTGGCATGAACTAGACCTGGAGATAACAGAAGGCTTCAACTAAAATAAGATAAAATAGTCCAATACAATAATCAGGGCCACTGGAATTCTGTGATTTTGGGGCTGCAGCCTTTTCTGCATAATTATGGATTTATCCCATTTGGCACATAATCCATCATCTGCTGCATATTGAGCAGATTTTAACGACAACAAAAAATGCTCCTAGCTTAAATGAATCAAAAGTTACTAAAAACGCACCAACACGTGTTCCTGTGCACTGGAAGGCCCATTGCAAAGGTGGACTGGTCATCTTTCAATAGCTTACCGCTGTATTCGGATGTTAAACGTGTATTAATAAGGTTAAAACTTTTCCCAGTGTTTACGTGTAAAAATGGCAAAATAATGAAGTAATACTGTCACAAAATGTGCCGATTTACACCACCCAGTTTGCCTTTTCTAGCCGCATAATTCAAGTGGCCCGAACCCCGAACAATGATATAAGAATGCATCATTGAAGGTACCGGTCATCAAGTCCCACATCTAAGCAGAGATGAAAGAAAGCGAAGGGGCAAGACACCAGTGTTAAAACCCTGCTGAAAGCGTGAGACAAGCCATGGGTCTGACAGAAAATAAAGGCTTGTATTAGTGAAATATCATCAAAGACTTGTCGGCGGCGTGAGCGCGGACCCGAAGGGAAACTGCCAAGTGATGTAATTCTCGAAGAACTTGCCACCCACAGTTCTTCGCACCACAATTAATGGTAATGAGCAATATGCAAACACATAATTTGGAGTCCGGCCTGATCCTGGGAATGCGTTTCTGGGTTGCGTTATTTCGGTTATGGGGGTTAAGCTGCGGCCGGTCTTGCGTATCCTCACTAAAAATAGACATGGCGACTGTTAATAACCCAGATATGCTTTTTAGGGCACATCTTGCTCATTTTGCATGGCCATCGCTTCTGTCCTGCCTACTTTCGACGCCAATAAGCAGCTAATGAGAATGGCCTGGATTGATGCGCATTGACGTCCATTCCGTCCAGCTGAGATCCAGTCCTGGGATAAAGCCTTCGAGAATACCCAAGCATTAGCTCCATTGACATAATGTGCAGCTTTCATACATTCCTTGGCAGGCAAACATGCAAACCTGCAAAATTCCCAATTAGTCTTTGAATCTTCGCCCCAAGCCTTTCAGATACATATTGTGAAAAACGTAATTTACAGCGATGTACAGTGTATCACTTGTGGCAGACTCCATCGTGTAAATTAGCACAGAAGGGGGCACAGTAACCTCGTTAAAATTAGGATAAAAACTCTTATTACAGTGTCCAGAGAACAGACACGTTCAAGCTTTGAAAGCAAATGCATCTCTATAACAAGAAGCGCGAGCAAAAAAAGGAAACAGAGAGGGCGGAGCGAGTGAGTGGCCGGGACGTGTGGGCGTGAAGACTCTTATTACAGTGTCCAGAGAACAGACACGTTCAAGCTTTGAAAGCAAATGCATGTCTATAACAAGAAGCGCAAGCAAAAAGGAGACGGAGAGGGCGGAGCGAGTGGGTGGCCGGGACGTGTAGGCGAGGAGAGAGGCACGCAGGAGAGCAGTCTTCACTTTTCAAGCACTGCACTCGTGCTTATGGCGCGCCGCTGCTCGCTCCCGCAAGGTGGATGCCACCACAAGCACGAGTGCAGTGCTTGGATAGAGAAGACCGATGGCTAAAGACCCTCCTAGAGCAGGGCATGCGCGCTGCCTAGGCGAGACCTAAAAAGTGTTTATTACAATCAGTTTTGCAGGGTAAGCATTACATTGATAGCATTACTAAAGAAATAAACAACAAGTCTGGAGAATCATCAGGTTGCAAGTCATGTATTGTGCTTAGCCAATGTCTTTTTATGAGGTATAGAAGTGTAACTGGGGTGCTCCAAGCGGGAGATAGCTGTGGGACGGCTGGCGGTGGCAGGAGGGGGGTCTTCAAAAGTTCAAGCAGGTGCCTGTGGTCACCATTACCAACTAGCGTCGAAGGGATGTGGAGTTCCGCAGAGGCTCGCAGAAACTGTTCCCAACCTCTAGGAGCATTTTGGGTCATTAGGGGCTTGGGGTGCATGAGGCCTTTGACTAGGTCGTACATGTGTGACCTTTGTAGAGAAATTCACCATGATCATTCCACGACGTTAGGTCTTTAGAAGATGCAAGCTTACTCATCAACATTTGCGCTGCCCCGCGGTACCTTTGACTTATATTTTTTAAAAGGTCATCACCAAAGATATCTGAGGTTGGTGAAGGGTCCTGCTGCGGTTGTTGTTGTTGAGGCGTTCGAGGGGTTGCTGGGTGTTGATCAGAGGCTGGGGCGTAAAGAGTTAGCTTATTTTTTTCGGTATTCCACTGTTTATAGTAATTTAAAAAGTGTTTTAGGGTGCTACTGTAAAGGTTGGCTTTGTCATACAGATTTAGATCTGTACTGTTCAAAATGTCTTTAATTTCAGCATCCAACTGCAGTCTCATTTTTTCTTATATCCCATGCGTTGTCCGCAGGTGGTCCCAACTGTTCCAACTGCTGTCTAGGCACCAAATACATCTTTAAGGCATGCTACATCACTGCCCCGAGAGGATACTTGTAATTATGGGTATAGCTATGCCCAACAAAGAACCTATAAAATCACCAGACTGTTTTACCAGTTTCTTCTTGGGAATGAGGGATGCCCTTTTATTACTGAGCTTCTTGATAAGATGTTGCTTCTTCTTCAACACCTGTAACTGACACTTTGATATAGGGATTTTACCTTTAAGGGTGTTTAGGGCTATTTCTGAAATGGCAGCCACAAAATCGTCAGAAGTCGTGCACAGGCTGGCGTTTCTGTGTTGGGGACTAGCTGTAACCAGCATTTTTAGGAGAGCTAAATTACGCCTTAGGCGCCCAGACATGGTCAACACCTTATATTATAAAGTCAGGATTGTAAATGTCACTAAAAGTCTTCACAAGTCTTTATATACGCTCGGGGTTTGGGCTTAGGGGCGTATGCCACAGGGAGATCCGGGGGAAAATATCAGCCCGTAGTCTTCTAGAGTATTATTTTTTAAGTCGACCAACAAGTACCCATGGGGTTTTTCGATAGCGTCATTAAAAGCTTCCATGAAGAACTGGGTGTTTCCAGGGTACATCTGTTTAGCTATGATGGATATTTGCTGTTTGTCACAGGGGTTTTTAAATAAAACAAGGTATGAGGTGTTAAGAGCTATAGATCTACTGTTCTCTGTTCTTACCCTTGTCAAAAAAGTTCACGATGTAGCATATGCTTAGATTGCGGTGGTGCGAATATTGAGTAAAAGCTCTCTCTAACTTAGGATGATCCCCACCTTCACGCAAAATCAGGCTCATAATCAGATCCCTGTGCTGCTAGAATACTGGCTGCCGTTGCAGAAAACTGTCAACCCTGAAGTCAACAGGCTTATTAATATGTCTCTTCAGGAGGCGTGTGTCCCGTTGACCTGGAAGCAGGCAAAGAGCCTGCCTCTTTTGAAAAAGCCCTCTCTTGATCCGATGTGCCCTGGGAGCTATCGCCCTATTTCCCTCTTGCCTAGTATGGCCGAGGTGTGCGAAAAAGTAATGACCAGACAGCTGTCTGAGTTTATAGAGTGCGCAGGCATGCTCCATCCAGCCCAATCGGGATTCAGGGCCAATTATAGTACCGATCTGGCCTTGGCTGAAGTCTCGGAGGCTATCCGTGAATGCTTGGATGCCGGCGGGAGGGCAGCCTTGATTTTGCTTGTCCTCTCAGCAGCATTCGACACAGTTCCCCACAGTTCCCCCAGTCACTGCTGTTGACCCGATTGGCTGAGATAGGCATTTCTGGTGCGGCTTGGGGCTGGCTTAAATCGTTTCTGGAGGACCGAACGCAACAGGTCTGGCTTCCTCCAGCCTCTTCCTCACCCCAGAGAGTGGCTACACGGGTCCCACAGGGATCTTCCCTGAGCCCTCTCCTTTTTAATATCTATGTCACTCCCCTGGTTCAATTGGCAGAGGACCTGGGTGCAAAAATCATCGCTTACGCTGATGACACGCAGCTTCTGTTCACTTGGAGAAACAATTAGGACTGCATTGTCGCTGCCCAAAAATGCCTGACTACAGTCTTCCATTGGTTGTCCTCCGCGCAACTTAAGTGCAATGAAGGGAAATCCGAAATCCTTCTCTTGGGAAGTTTCCCTCCCACTTTAGAGAAACACTCTGGCCGTTCGGATCAGTCTTACCAGCTTCTACAGATCAACCCGTTAAAAACCTGGGGATTTGGTTCAAGCAGAACCTCACCTTCTTGACTCAGATTAAGAAGCTGGCCGGGACGTGCTTTGGGCTTTTAAAAACTCTCAGGAAATGTCTTCCCCTTCTTCCTAGGGCGGCAAGGGAAATGGTCACCCGGGCCCTTATTCTATCTTGGATAGATTATGCCAACGCACACTATGTTGACATTCCGGGCTATCTGTTGAACAGGTTACAGGTGGTTCAGAACGTGGCAGCTAGGCTTCTTCTCGACATTCCTGCCAGAAGCAGCGTTAGACAACATCTGAGAGTGCTGCACTCGCTGCCTGTAGCTGAGCGAGTGAAATTCAAATTCCTTGGAATAGCTCATCAGGCTCTTCACGCTTTAGGGCCAATTTATCTCCAAAATCGCTTTTCCTTTGACACTCCACCAAGACTTCTCCGTTCCACGCACCATCTCTCGTCTACGGTTCCCCGGTTTGGATTACAGAGGATGGGGGGCAGCTCACCTAGTGTGAAAGCTGCTCTGGCCTGGAATGTGCTACCGCTTGCCCTACGTACCATTCAGGACCCTGCCCTTTTAAAAACAAAACTGAAAACATTCCTCTTCAACTAAGATGGCCATGTACCACCTCTCAAGGTTCGCGCGGGGAACTCTTACAGTATCCAAGCGCAGTATGAATGGAAATAACATAAAGGACACTGGCTCAGACTGGTCATCGAAGATCATAATTCAAATAGTGTCAAAATCGTTTTTAGAAACTACTACAGTCAGCCTTATTAAATTGAATATTGACAATTGTATCATTTTCGCCCTGCACATGTACCCATCTTAACAGCGGTGAATAACTATCACTGATCCTTATAGCCTCTACAATATCGCTATACACATAGTGTATAGAACCCCCCCATTAATATCAGGGCACATGTTATCGAGTTCGACCGTATTTCTCATATGTTGCACGGTTCCTAAAACCCTTTTTAATTTACCAGAACAGTTAAAGGATGCATTGCGGCCTGGGGCTTTATGAAATACCTTCCATCTAACATTATCTAGCATCAGGTGAATATTCGAATAGGTTTCAATGTTGGATATGGATTTGTTGATGGCTTCGACAACACTTGTAACGGTGGGGTAGTATCTGTATGGAAAACCAGCGTGTATGCTCAAAGGGTCCTGATCATGCATTATGTTAAATTTGGCTTCTAACGGTGCAAATGTATCCAATGTTCTTGGGTATTGAATTTCTGTTAGGGCTACTTCCCAATCCCCTTTCAGGTCCACAGGTTTAGCCAATTTCACGATATAATTAGAAATTTTGTTGTCGGGGAACATGTCCTTAGAGGCGTTGGAGGACAGGGTAATATAAAAGCCAATTGTCTCCATCTTACCGCTAGTTTTAGACACCGTCCAAAACTCCCACACCCTTCAGCGAGCTGGCCAACACCCAACTGTTAAATTTCGCAGGCCAGCCCCGCCATTTAACAATGGCTGGCTGTTAGCCCCTCTACCTTTCCTTTTCAGAACCTTTTCAACCCCCTATACCCCCTATGCGGATCATCGGTGACCCTATGTAACTCTTCCTTGTAAAAGACGCCTGACACCTCTTCACCAGCGTAGTCCTTTAACCTGTAAATATACAGCCCCTCTTTAAGCTCCACACTTTCCACTATAAATATCTGATTGCTAAAAGTCTGTTGGTACCCCTTCGCAAAGACGCCTTTCAGCTTTGAAATCCTTACATGATCACCTTTTTTAAAAAGAGGTTTCTTTCACCCGTGTAGCGAAATGACCCCCGTACACAGTTCTCTAGACACTTAAATTATCCAGTGCCACCTCTAGGGGTGTTGTTTTGATGGTTCTGTGATAAGTGGCATTATAAACATCTATAAAACCCTGTAGAACATCGACGTAACTGTAGGTGTTGTAGACTGTGAAATATCTCCACATCTTAGACTTTAGAGTTCTGTTAAACCGATCTACAACCGCTCCTTTTACTTCCGTATGTGTTACAAAATGGTGAACAACATGTTGCTTTACTAATTTCTGAAAGGTCTTTTTTAAGAATTCTTTTCCAGCGTCTGTTTGTAGTTTTTGAGGGGGTTGACCTCTTTCGAAGATGAATAAACAGGTAGAAAGGTGCCTTCAAGGGATTTGTTTGGTAAATAATTTGTATAATTTCGATTCTTAATTAAAGGTAGGGCAGTTATATACCTACAAATTTATTAATTATCACTTTTTCAATACTTAAATCAGCTTAGTTTGTCAGAATCAGGATTGAATAAGGTGTGAGTGAATCATCACATATTAACCTGAATACAATAAATTCAATAAACCAAAAGGAGGAGAAACAAGCGGGTGTATATATAAAAATTTAATGTATATTTCTAGTTCAAAAAAGGGTACTTCAAATTACAACAATTAAATACAGTGAAAGGAAATATTTCAATATTTGATGCCTTTACTTTCAAATTGATCCAACACTTTTTCACAACAATATATAGCCATTTCTCTGGAAAACAGTGTGATTGTTGTGAAAAAGTGTTGGATCAATTTGAAAGTGAAGGCATCAAATATTGCAATATTTCCTTTCACTGTATTTAATTGTTGTAATTTGAAGTATCCTTTTTTGAACTAGAAATATAAATTCCATTTTTATATATACACCCGCTTGTTTCTCCTCCTTTTGGTTTATTGAATTTATTGTATTCAGGTTAATATGTGATGATTCACTCACACCTTATTCAATCCTGATTCTGACAAACTAAGCTGATTTAAGTATTGAAAAAGTGATAATTAATACATTTGTTGGTATATAACTGCCCTACCTTTAATTAAGAATCGAAAATATACAAATTATTTACCAAACAAATCCCTTGAAGGCACCTTTCTACCTGTTTATTCATATTTGCCCGAGCCCTCAAGGGTATATTGGGTTGTCCACTGCACTTACCTCTCTCGAAGATGGCTTTAAAAGCAGCCGTGAAGCTGGCACCACTTTTATCGCTTAGTGCTTCTGCAAATGCGTACTTGGACAAGACGTCTATGACGGTTAATATATAATGAGCACCGTTATTATGTTTTTCTAAATCTTGAAGGCTGATGATGTCCACCTGCCATTGATAATCTATTTGCGCATTAACGATTGTAGGGCGCCTTTTAAAGCGCCTTCTGACTGGCTTGTGGAGTGTATACGCCTCCTCCCCTGATAACCAAGTCTTCACCTGTGCTCTGTTTACCGGTTCATTTTCAACTACAGCCCTTCTATACAGGGCTCTGGCGCTTCCAAAGCTGCCAACCCCTCTAGTACCGTAATAAAGTTTTCTTAACCGGGCCCCGGCATGTTATCAGCCGCTACAACACATGAAATGAAAGACGCTTGTTTTGTGTAAGGACATTTTATTAAAAATAAAGAATATTAGCAAAATATAAACAGAACATACTTCTCATTTTAATAGTAAGCATAGTTACACACATTAAGCTTGCGCTGTAACATTCTACTGCTTTGTTCTAAATAGGGACGCATTTGTAACATTAAATAATAACTTTTTTTTTTTTTAAACTGTCTTCGGGGGATTGAAGAACCTGTGCTTCTATTTTTTAAATACATAATACACATACACCTTTCTACGAGTCTTTTTGTCAAAGCCCGTACACATCCCCTGCATACCGGGTAGCTTTAAGCTTGGGTCATGGGCATATAGGATCTCATTGAGCGCCATTGAGAAGGCGTTCAGCATATCAGGGTGAACATATTTCTTTTCAGGGGACAACCCATACACAACCCTCAGCAGTTTATACACCTTGTATGGGTCTAACAAACTACATATATAATGGATTGTTCTTGCTCTGCATGAGTCACTTAGGCATTCGTGCGCAGGCTGCTGAGGATCCTTCATTTGATGTCAGTAACAAAAGTTGTAATAGTCACACCGATTATGGTGTCGTAGGGCACCGCTAGAGTTTCCTTTTCACATGTGCAGCTCTTAGAGCCAGAGACACAATTCCTGTGGTCCTCTTTGTTTTGTCATGTTGAACATTCAGTCTGCTTTGAACACCACAGACAGAAGAAATTGACGTCATTCACTTTTGACGACGACCCCTCTGGACCTGTTCTTTTTGGTGATGCTTTCTACAGTTCAAAAGAAGAAAAAGAGACATACAGTTAGTTGAAGAAATACACTACACAAATATACAGTTTGATTACATCTAAAGTTTTTAACTATCCTCAGCCCTCTGCGGAAGCTCTGAAATCTTTAGAGTTGCAGAGGTCCATAGAGGTCTCATTGGCTTCGGAGCTTGCACAACAACCGGCTCTGGAACAGCTTCCGCCATAAAACCCATATCTTCATAGATAGGTATGTTAGGAGGCGCTACAGCTTCTTCACCATAGTCATTTATGAAGAAGCTGCATCCAGCAGACCCTTCACCACTGGTAGAGCCCTCACTGTTGCTGCTGTCGACCTTAATCGGCGACACCAGGTGTGGCCAGTCCCTGAGACTAAGCCCTTTCATCCGGCAGCATAGATCATCGTGAAAACCAGTAACGTTGTAGCCCATATCTTTAGGAGCTTCCTGTTGAGCATTCTCATCCAATACTATAGATGTTATGCTTCGATAATGTGAGGATTAGTGGACGTTATGCCTGCATAGCCTACAACTCTCAGAATGCCCCCTGAGGGAAGGCGGAGCAGCGTCCATAAATGGACGCGACACACACGGTGTGACATGCGTAATTTTGGATTCGAACCTGTTGAATCATTGCAACCTGGTTTTCGCCCGAAGGCAGTTGACGCATGGATGCTTCTTTGCCCTGGAACTTTATCGGCTCTGAATGGTGTTTGCCGAACAGTGTCCTGACCTGGAGGCGTATCCTGCCTACCAACCACGAAGGAGAGAGGCCGGTTAAGAGTCTCTGCTTTTCTGACCAGCCTTGCCTTGAGTACAGACCGGGCGTTTCACTCCGAAACTCCCATCGGTAAGAGGAGACGCCTCGACCTGTTTCATTTCAACGCACTCCAAGGTAGGAGCTGTACTTTGTTATTTTCCACTGAGGTTTTACGCGCTCAGACAAGCAGCCATTAATATCGCCCGCCTTTGCTTTCTGCACTTAAAGAGGAGAGTAACTTTTGTATTCTTATCGGATCACGTTCCAAGGAAGGAGCGGATTGTATCCATATACTTTCTGTTACTTAACACGCCACCACAGTATTGGATAGGATTCTTGAAGAAAGGAAATAACTTAGTCATTTAGTTTTGAATCACGTTCTTAGCATGGAGCCTGGATTCATTTGCTATTCAAGTAATCATTAACTTTCAGTTAGAGGAAGAAACCGTATTAAAGAGGAGCAGAGAGCTTTCTGGACATTAGGAATCAATGACATATTGCTTCTCTCCTCAAACTAAAGCGTTTCTCATTATTCAGCATAAGCCTCAATACGTTACACAATTCGGAACAGGTGTGTACGTGCATCAGGAGACATTGTAAGCAGTTGTCAAAAGGAGCACTTGGTTAATTGATGTTGATATGCCGGTCTTGTCTTTCGTAGTATACGGTATGATGAAACACCGTTTTTTTTTAAGGAAGACAAAGTCTGCTTATGTTGTACATCGTCCAAGGTAATTGGAAATCCTAGCAAGAATTAAATGAACTTGGTTGATTGATGTAGATATGCCGGTCTTGTCTTACGTAGTATACGGTATGATGAAACACCGTTTTTTCTGAAGGAAGACAAAGTCTGCTTATGTTGTACATCGTCCAAGGTAATTGGAATTCCTAGCAAGTATTAAATGAGCGTAGTGTTGCATGCCCTTGCATTTCATGGTGTTGTATTTGTATTTCAGGTTCTACTTCCTGCTGGTCCCTTCCTACCCTTCCCTCCTTTGATCCTCATTGTAGGAGTTGGGGAGATCAAGGGGCGGACCCCTTATTGCATCACACGAATCCTGAGGAGTACCCGTCTTCGGACAGGATCGTCACAGACAATATCTATAGATAGTGGCCTGGCCACCCGCAAAGGGGGTACTTTTGATGAGCGAGCTGTATCTCTTCATATTGGTAAGGTGCTCTGCCTGTATGCCAACTCCTGGTTGCTGTACATGATGTTTAAGAACGACTTATATGTATTCTAAACACCCCTAAAAGAGGCGTACACATCTACATCACATCTTGGACACAGGTCGGCCTAGGGTTCTGGGTCGACAGGTCTCCAACAAGTCCCCGTCCCTACGGAATCCCGCCCTGTGGGACACTCACCCAACTACGTCATTTTTAGGTCTCGCAGACCTAGCGCTGGAGTGCACATGCGCTCCTTGCTCTGCGAGACATACTGTGGTAGAGGAGATTTCAGAAGGGGACTTGAAGCCACACCCATCTTTTTGATTAGCTGGTGTCACCGTTTATGCTAAACGCTGGCTCGTAATTGGAAATCATTGTTATTTGTTACCGCCCTGTCGCCTTTTTTGCCAGCCCATCCGGACTGGATCGGGTACTGGTGGCGTTATACTGTATCCTTTGTTTAGTCGTGTAAGCACTTTTTTGGGGGGCAATAGCGGCACGTGTTTACTTTTGCATCGCGCTTTCACTTAAAGTGATCAGGAACCGTTGAGTTTGAAACGCGTTGGTTGAGACAAGGTCATTAAACCTATTAATTTACATCCAGGAAGAGTGCGGCTACTTTCTTTTTGCTTCTAATATATATATATATATATACATTCACTGAAAAAACCATAGGTTTCAGGGACGTTATAGTTAGTTGGACATTTGACTCATAAAAAACCTGAGAAATGTGCCCGTTATAGTTAGTTGAGCTAACTATAACTCGCGCGCCTGCAATGCACTGGTGATGACGTCACATATTACATCACTCATGACATGGTCAGTGACATCACTGATGACATTTCAAATGACATCACTGATGACATCATTCAGTGAATGTGTGTTTCTGTAAAGTTTAAATATTTTTCATATATATCTATGCCAAGGTGTATTGAAGAAAGAGTGAATTTACAAGTCCCTGAATGGATTATTTAGTAGGTGCGTGCCTGACTGTATAACTGAGTGATTGAACATGTGTTACTGAATGTATGGGTTAGTGACTGTGTGAAAGTCTGCATTAGTGTCTCAGTTGGTGTATAAGCGGCTGCACGGGTTGGTGAGTAGCTACATGAGTGCCTATATGGGTTATAGATTTGTGGTCTGAGTATCTGTATGAGTGGCTGAGTGTCGGTGTGGGTTGGTGGGGGGGTGTGACTCTGTGCATACATGTCTGAGTGGGTGATTCACTGGTTGCATGGATTCAAAAGTACATCTGGGAAGGGCTGTATGGGTGAGTAAGTGTGTGTATGTGTGTGTTGGTGAGTGAATGAATGTCTCACTGGTATATGTGTGAGTAACTACATTTGTTTTAAGGCAGTATATGTGAGTGTTGGAGTATATAAATGACTATACGTGGGAGTAAGTTATTTGAAGGAGTGGGTGTATAAAAGTGTCTGCTTGTATCAGTAATGTATAAGACAGTAAGTATGTGTTAGTATCTGCATAAATAAGTGATGTGGTGTGGTGTGTATATAAATAACTCAGTTGGCGTGCATAACTGTATACATTTGTAAATGGGTATGTGATTGATTCTTTGCATGACTGACTAGGTGTGTGAGTAACTCTATGGATGAGTGGCGGACTGTGACTGTATGTAGGAGTGCATATCACAGTACTGTATTGATGAGTAACTGCATGTATAAGTGAGTGGATGTGAGTGTAGACCTAGGAAATAGTGGGTGGTATGTAGTATCTGGCATTGTTGTGTGTATGGTTTCAAAAATAGTAGTTTGTATTTTAGACTGCGTGTATCAAAGTTTATATTAGGCCATCAGTATGTGCATCAGATTATCAGGTGGATGATGTCATCAGTGATGTCATCAGTGATGTCACTGACCATGTCATGAGTGATGTAATATGTGACATCATCACCAGTGCATTGCGGGCGCGCGAGTTATAGTTAGCTCAACTAACTATAACGGGCGAATTTCTCGTCAAATGTCCAACTAACTATAACGTCCCTGAAACCTATGGTTTTTTCAGTGAATTTCTAAGGTTTTTTTAAATGCTAATTCCTAACTATAACGTCTGCAAAACCTATGTTTTTTCAGTAAATTTCAAAGGTTTTTCAAATGTTAATTTCATATTTTAATATTTATAGAACCTATATTTTTTTAAAAAATATTTTGGAACTCTATTATCCTTTTTTGTTTTTAATTTGAAAAATATGTAATGTTTTATATCTTCAAAGCAAAAAAAAAATGTATATTTTTTTGGGGGGTTTTTATGGTAGTGTACCAAGTTCCATCAGCACGCGAATCCTATCAGCCATATTGTTAAACTCGTAAAGGATGCGCATTTCGTATCTGACGGGTTCGTGGCACCGCGTCCCGAGTAACATCATATACGTATGTGGCCGCGCCAGCTGCTACTTTGGTATGCGACGGGTACGCAGTACCAAGCCGCGCCTTACGTCATGTACGTATGGGGTCACACCCGCTGCGTGTTGCGCATGCGACGAGTGCACGCTGCCAGGCCCTGTGTTACGTCATAGATGTATGGTGTCGCGCCGGGAACGCCATTCCCTCATTTTTTTTTCGTCTCAAAACTATATCTACATAAGTTTAAAGTGTATATGAGAACAAACGATAATCTAAAATATTTTAAACATTTATATATTTCTAACTGTAATAAACTTACTTTATGGTAATATTTTCTCAAAATTGTGTCGAGTGCGGCCTCCTTGCGCGCTCGCTGCGCAATTGCCATGTGACCTTAAAGAAAAGCATTTGATTGGTTCATAACATTTCCCATTGTAACAGTTGGAGGACCCCACACATTTTCGCCATTCTCTCTACAGCGTTTGATGAGAGACTCCTCTTCTGCTTACAGAGCTTTTTTGAAAACTTTTTGCTATGTACACATATCTGACAGTACACACAACATGCAACCATCATCTTCATCAATATTCATGCTCTGTAAAGCAGCTTTCCACCGGTGATAACCATGCATCTAAAAGCTACATAACAAAACTTTTCCTCACTGCCAGAGGTAACATGGTTGCATACGCTGTCCACAGCACAATGTAATGTGGTACGGCCCAGGGGTAGTATCACGCATACATAATGAACACACGGACACAGATAGATAGTGGAAGTGAGTACGGGCAAGTGCGCTTGACTCCTTTTTATTACCAGGGTCACATATCCAGTGACGTCTGTGCTGGATGCGTGTGGGGTGAGTGTAAACCAGCCCTCAGGGAATGGTTGCTGCTAGCATCAACTACAACAGTAATCATTGGATTACACACAGAGATTCAATAATAAAAGGGTCAATAGTTTGTGCTGCAGTAAGGTAGGGACACTAGAAGTGAAATAATACAGAAAATATTCTATTGTAAAACAACCATAACTTGTGGTATACTAAGATACAGGCAGTAGATCTGAAATAATACACAAAAAGATTGTATCATAAAGGGTCCTTCAGGTCTAGTGCACTTAGATAGCCACATCAAAAGCATTCAGCATGTGCACAGCCAACGATGATGCGTGCTGCAGACGGCCCGTACTAGGAGCAATGTCTGTTGCCTACAACACTACATCATCTGCAATAGCGACTCGATCAGAATTGTAAACACTGTTGTTTGCAGTGTAGGCCAGAGTAGCGGTCAGCAAGGGCCCACAGCCAGGTGGCGTTGACTTGAGCTGCCCAGTTTGCCATACGCGAAGCAACAAAAACCGTGTGCAGACCCTGTGATGATGCGTATGCGTGGTGCAGACAGAGCGCACTGGAGCAATGTCTTTTGCCTACAGGACTGCGTCATCTACAATAGCGACTCGATCTGAATTGTGAACACTGCTGTCTGCAGTGTAAATTGAAGGCAGTTGTGAGCACAGTCTTCCATGAATACTTCTCACATCCTCTTCACAAAATACAACAACATAAATTAAACAAAACTCTGCAATAAATAAATCAAAACAATTCGAAGTGCGATCTCTGCTGTCCACTGTTATTCAGTGTTCTTTACCACTACCAAGAAGAATTTGGTCATTGTACTAGACCAATAAGTCATCTTAAAAACCTTCTTCAAGAAAGTATACTAAAAGGCTATTGTGTACATTTCAATAGACATTGTAGTTAGTTACCTACTGGATTCTGTAATAAAACAATCACCACTCGATCTGAATTGTGAGCCCTGCTGACCGCAGTGTAGGCCAGAGGCAGTGGTCATTAACGCCTCACAGCCACGTGCCGTTGGATTCGGAAGCACGCAGTTGGTTGAGCCTGATCAAGGTGGGTACACAGAAATCATCACAAACTTTAACTTCTGACATCCTCAATCACAGAATCAAGATCCCGTTTCACTGTTCCGACCTGCTGTACCACTGTGTACTCCACCAACTGCAGTCAACCAAGCCCAATAATCATGTGCAGCAGTTAGCTACGGAAGCACAGAGTCTGATGCACCGCAATGGAGGGAGTTCTCTCAAAACCAAGCAGCAAGTAATATTGGGCATCGTCCATTTTGGGATCAAGACACCTGGTCGAAAGGACTACCTTCATCTCCACTTTCAGATACAGTTCTAACATCGTCCATTGTGGGATCAAGACACCGTTCCACTGTTGGGACCTAGAGTTGCTTGCACCTGGTCGCAGGGAGTACCTTCATCTCCACTCTTAGATACAGTTCTAACATCGTCCATTGTGGGATAAAGATCCCGTTCCACTGTTCGGACCTGCTGTACCGCGGTGTACTCCACCGACTGCAGTCACCCAACCCCAATAATCATGTGCAGCAATTAGCTACGGAAGCACAGTGTGATGCACCTCAACGGAGGGAGTTCTGTGAAAACCAAGCAGCACGTAATATCGTACATTTTGGGATCAAGACACCGTTCCACTGTTGGGACGTAGAGTTGGTTTCACCTGTTCGAAGGGAGTACCTTCAGCTCCACTCTCGGATGCAATTCTAACGTCGTACATTGTAGGATCAAGACCCCGTTTCACTCTTCGGACCTGCTGTACCGCGGTGTACTCCAGCGACTGCAGTCAGCCATGCCCAATGATCATGTGCAGCACTTAGCTACGGAAGCGCAGTCTGATGCACCTCAACGGAGGGAGTTCTCTGAAAACCAAGCAGCAGGCAATATCGGACATCGTCCATTCTGGGATCAAGACACCGTTTCACTGCTGGGACCTAGAGGTGCTTGCACCTGGTCGAAGGTATTACCTTCATCTCCACTCTCAGATGTAGTTCGAACATCGTCTAGTCTGGGATCAAGACCCCGTTCCACTGTTCGTACCTGCTGTACCGCGGTGTACTCCACCGACTGGTGTCAACCAAGCCCAATAACCATGTGCAGCACTTAGCTACGGAAGCACAGAGTCTGATGCACGTCAACGCAGGGACTTCTGTGAAAACCCACAAGCAGCAGGTAATATCAGACATCTTCCATTCTGGGATCAAGACACCGTTCCACTGTTGGGACCTAGAGTTGCTTGCACCTGGTTGAAGGGAGTACCTTCATCTCCACTCTCAGATGTAGTTCTAACATCGTAAATTGTGGGATCAAGACACCATTCCACTGTTGGGACCTAGAGTTAGTTACAGTTGGTCGAAAGGAGTACCTTCATCTGCACTCTCAGATGCAGTTCTAACATCGTCCATTGTGGGATCAAGACACCGTTCCACTGTTGGTACCTCTTCAACTACTGTGTTAGTAGTATACAGAGCACTTCACGGTACTGGGCCTCAGGCTGGGCGTTGTCTGCCTGTGTCGCGGTAGCCAGCGTTGATCTCAGGAGCTTTCCCAGCTCGCAGACCTCGGCCCAAAAGCTTCCGCCGGCACGTGGTGGGCCCTCTTTCACATACGACGGTGTCGAAAGGTGAACTGTGGGGCATATGTGCATCGCAGTGGCCATGACGGTTTCTGGGTAGCAGCAGGCTGAGAGCATTATTCCCGCATCCACCTTTGCTCACGGCGTCAGCCTCGTGGCAGTGTAAGCTGCGCAGACCTGACAGACATGTTCGCCATTCCGGAAGAGAACCACACCCAGAGAAACGTGCCTTTTATTCATACCCCTCTGCTAGCCTTGCGTATGCCGAGCAAGCCCACTACGCTAAAGATTTAGGGGGGGGACGGGGCACGTACGTGCTATGTTTCCGTGATCTTCCCTACTGACTGTACTATCATGGTTGCATCCACTGTCGACTTCACTCAATAGACCATCAGCGTATGTTGACATGTAAATGTCTGTGCTCTGCATACTCAAGTCTGTCCGGCATATCCCCTCAACACTTTGCATTGTACACTTTTATAATTGAGAAGCACTTGCCACCTTCGCACATACTTTGCTCCCATCTCTCCCCGCATTCTGCATTGTGTGGCAGAGGTGCCATGCCATGTTTGGTTTGCGCGCATGGCTAGCCACAGTTCCCACAGTACGTAGTGTTGTTGTATCTGCTAGGTGTACATGTTGTTTGTCATGTTGTATGTGATTATATAAGGTAGCGCGTTTATTCACGAGCAGTGGTTTCTCCCATTTACATATTGGTGTCTCAAAGAGGATACCGACATTTTTCTTACAGATGAAAAGTGGGACCACAATGGCAATCATTCATTACTATGCAAGAATGTCCAACTGCACGACGCTTCTAAGCTTACAGCCCTCAATTGTGCGTGCTTTCTTAAAAGCACGCCAACTCCCACAATCAGACCAACATTCACTCAGCTTTCTAACGGCAGTTATCTGCTTCTTAATAACATGGACTGCTACGCAATGTAAGCTGGCATACCATATGTCCTTACTGTTTCAAACCGAATAACTTCCTCTGGCAATCTCTATTCCCACCCACACAAAGTAACTCCCAAAGTTCAACTTGGCCTTCAATACCTACTTTGAAAACAGATTTTATTCAACGGAGCAAACTGAAAGCGCTTTTGTTTCAAACAGAAGTGTCCCTCACTTCTGAAAAAGTAATTTACCGACTGTAGATAGCACTAACTTCAAGTAAAATACAATCCCTTTTAAATACGAACCTCCCATTACACTTTGTGAATTGTTACACAATTTTCACAACATCTGACATTTAAGGTCTGGCACACTTTTTTAACATTGCCTCCTCCGGCCTTCTCACAGGCTTTCAAACTGTTTTTAGTCTAATACCAGACTTCATTCCTTCGATCATATCTGGAATAACAGCAAGAGTGCCCATAATTCTCGCTCTGTTTGCCTAGTTATATCCTAGATTTGATTATTATAGATCAGTCAATTTAATTCTGGCATTGTGCCCTGATAACTAGTACATCTATATAGTTTTATTCATAATTACTATCATTAAGATGCTGTGCAGTAATCACCCTCTCATATATAGTTATTTAGGAGTGAGAGATTAATGTACTTTCATATAAAAATCATGCACATGATAAGGCTAAATATTAATGAATATACTAGTATGTTGAGTATTAGCCCAAAAGTGTATATATTTCCCGATCCAGGTTGAGCCCGTGTTGTACTACCTGTAATTTATTTATCCAATAGGTTTCGCTAGATCTAAGTTTCGCTTCTAAGTTTCCTCCCCTTCTATCTAGATTTACTTGTTCTATTCCCATGAACTGGATAGTCACTATTTCAGTCAGTTCATGTTTTTCTTTAAAATGTACTGCCATGGAGTACTTGGGATCACAGTTTTTGATTGCTCTCAAATGTTCCATCCATCGAATCTTAAGTTTCCTCATGGAAGAACCCACATATATTTTACCACAAACACATGTCATTGTGTATACACAATGACATGTATTGCAATTAATAAAGGAATTGATTTTATATGTGTTCTTACGTGTATGGTCCTGAAATGTCTGAGCTTTATCTACAACATATTTGCAACAGATACAATGATTGCATCTGTAACATCCTGATGATGGTAAATTTCGTGTCCTTGTCTGTTGTTCCTAACCATTGCTCGACACTTCATATGTGCATGTATCACTAGGACTTAGTAGATTATTAAGAGTTGGTGCCTTCTTATAAACCATTTAGGGTTTCTTACCTAGAAATTGTGCAATTTCATTATCAAAAGTTAGTATATCCCAATATTTGCAGAGTGACTTGAAAACCCTGTTATTTCCTTCGCCAAATGTGGTAATGTATCTAATCACCTCTTTGTTGTTCTCACTACATTGAAGTCTGTCATTCAGTAGTTCATCTCTTGAAACTCTCTGAGCTTTCATTCTGGCCTTATCTACATTTGCTTTGTCCTATCCTCTTCTAAAAAATCTCTCAGTTATATCTTTGCTCACAATCTGATATTCCTTATCCTCACTACAATTTCTTTAACTCTTAAAAATTCCCCATACAGAATATTATCTATCTGCCTTTTTAAATGTCCTGATTTGGCATGTAGTATTGAATTGGTTGATGTTAACTTCCGAAAGAGTTTTGACTCTATATGTCCCTGTGTGACATATATTTCCACATCTAAGAAGATAATAGTTTCCGTACTGTATTCAAGAGTGAGAGTTATATTGTGAGAGTTAGTGTTTAAATGAGTATGAAAGAGTTTCAATTTATCTTCACTTCCTTTCCAAATCATGAACACATCGTCTATAAATCTACCCCAGTAGACAATGTTTTCCTCATAGATTTCACCCAACCTCCAGGCATGTTCTCTTTCATAGTGCCCCATGAATAGATTAGCATATGATGGTGTGAATTTCGCCCCCTTTGCTGTCCCTATTGTTTGGTGATACAAGTCATTTCTATAATAGAAAAAGTTATTAGTAAGAACCAGATTTAAAAGATCAAGTACCATATTTGAATGCTGTAAATAGCTGGCAGACTTGGTATACAGAAAATATTTCACAGCTTCAATCCCCTTGTCATGTTTGATACTAGTATAAAGACTATTAACATCCATAGTTACTAGAATCATTTCTTCTTCCCAATTTATGTCTCTCATTTGTCGAAAAAATCCTGTGTCTTTAATATAAGACGCAAGTGTTTTAACAAATGGTGTCAAAAACATATCTATATATTCTGATATGTGTTCAGTCATACTGCCAATTCCTGATATAATTGGTCGTCCTGGTGGTAGTTTTCCACCTTTGTGTATTTTCGGAAGAAAATAAATTATGGGAGTTTTTGCTTTGTCTATCCATAAGTAGTTGAATTCATCAATATCAATCAGTGTTTTGTCTAAATAGACCTTAAGCTTGTTCTTAATAATCTCTTTTGAATTTATTAGTTTAGATGGATTGACTTTAGCATAACTCACATGATCTCTAAGTTGTCTCAGTGCTTCATTGTGATAATCAAAGTGATTTAACACCACTACATTCCCCCCTTTGTCTGCCTGTTGAATAATGATACTTTTGTCTTTACTCAAGTTTTGCAGTGCTTCAAATTCTTCTTTATTAAGATTCTACTTGCATTTACTTGGTATAACATTATCAAAATCTTTCATGACAAGATTAGTAAATAGATCAATCACATTCTCTCCTTTGATAGGAGGTACAAACTTAGATTTCGGTCTTAGTTTACTAGATTGTTAGACCTGGCACCTTGGCGTGAGTTTCCCTTCCACTTTTTGATGGTGTGCCTCGATTGTTTTGCTGGTGTTGTCCGCTCAGGGCACTGCGCCACGGCTAATCCGTGCCGCAGTGCAAGTGCTCCCTAGGTAAAGTGTACCTGTAATTGATGTCCACGATTGGTTTATTGGATTCACTGTCAGTCCCCAGTAAAGTGCACCAGGGGTGCCAGGGCTCGTGAATGCCAATGCTGCTGGTGGGCTTGCAGCGCTGGTTGCGCCACCCACGGAAGCGGCCTTGTAAAGTGTGTCTAGGGCCTGCCACCGCAGACCCTGTGCGCGGTCCGGGACCGTCGCGCTGACTGCGCAAGTGCCCCCACTTGCCAGTCCCTAAACCTTCCCTTACCTACATATTAGCCACCCCTCTGGTAGGCCCAAGGGCAGGGTGCATTGTAGGCATAAGGTAGGACATGCCCTGATGTGTGTGGCATGTCTTAGTAGTGAATTACAGCCATTTTCGTTCTTCACTATTGAAGGCTACCTGCTCTCCATAGGCCAGAATGGGCTGCTGGGATCACGCCAACGCTGTGACCCCAGTGGACTCAGAGAGCATGGTAGAAGTGTCAAGTTTAGTATGCCTGAACTCAGGATGATAAAATACTTCTTGTAGTCAAGTTTATTTTAATATCCTGGGTTTGTAAATACTACTTTTAGAAAGTTAGTATTTACTGACCTGACCATCTCAGTCCGCCTCTGCTGTATGTGTGTGTGTTCTGCCCAGCAACAGTAAGGAGCAGGGTTGGGGAATCCCCAGGGACAGGTTGGCTGCCAGGTGGTGGGTAGAGAGATTACACCTGGATGGGTGGGAGGAGTACACCTTGACTCTTGAATAGACCTGTGCTCTGCCACCACAAAGCCGGCGCCACCCCCTGTGGGGCGGCTGATGTCTCTGCCCTGCTGCTGAAAGGAAAGAGCAGAGTCACCATAACAAAGTGCTCCAGAACTGGACTGAGCCAGGCCTAGGCCCCCTGGCGCTAAAGAACAAAAGAATCATGGTATAAAAGTAGGAGCCTGGCTCCTAAGAAATCAGAATCCTGTTTACCACAAAGAACCTCTGCCCGACTAGAATGAGAAGAAGACGCCGGAGGAGCTGGCCTGCTGCTTGCCTTGCTGAGAGAGGAGAGGAAGAGACTTACTGAAAAGACTTTGCTACTTTGTGCTTGAACATTCTCCAAGGGCTTGATCTGAGCTTGCCCCCTGAACTGAACCCCAGGAACAGTGGGTTCTCTGTGCTTCTTGCCCGTCCTCCAATTCGAGCCGTGTGTGCATCCCGCTGGAAAAGAGACTGCGCCCCTCATCGCCCCTCCTAGGGCCGTGACACTCAGAAGCTCACCTGCCTCCAACCCGTGGGAGCCCCGTTCCGTCCGGAGCCGCTCTCTGTTCCCGGGCCAGGCCGCCTGCATCCCTGTCACCGCCTGCCATTGGAGTGCGCTGAACGCGCTATCCCCCCTCCTGCCGGAAGCCGTCCGACGACTGTGATCTACGCCGGGTCACCCAGCTGCACTAACCGTGCCCTGCGACCCCGCTTCGCTATCCCCGGACTTCTCAGGCCGCGCCGCCCCCGCTGTGGAGACCCTCCTGCACCGCCGTGCTAAAGGGTCGCTGGCCGCGCCTGCCTACGTGCCCACACCTGCTGATTGAGGACCCAAGAACGCTTCCCAAGCTGAGAGTCGCACCGACCTGTGCCGACTCTCCTAATCACGAAAGAAGTCCAGTATCGGGCTCGGGGCCCGCAACGCCTTATTTCCCCGTTCGCAGGAACCGATCTCTGTGAGTACTGGAACTACAAGTAAAGAACCTACGAACTATCCATTTGAAACTACGAACCAAGAACATTTGCCGGCTGTATAACCTGGTGGCCTAGCGAAAACGTTATTGGTCTTGTGATAAGTCTGTTGAGATATATATACCTTATTTTTACATAAAGAATCGTATTTTTATATATATCCAAGGCTGGTGTCCGTTTCTGGGGGGATTGATGTATTTACTGTGTGTACGATCGTAAGTGCTTAACCAACAACGCCTGAGGAATCGCCTTGGCTGCTCACGCCACGCACCTAGAGGGTGAGCAAGGGTCATTCGCGAGGGGTTATCCTGCGCCCTGACGTGGAGGAGAGGGTTCCTGCTTGACACAAGGGCAACCTTGCGCCAACCAGAGATCCCCGACTCTAACATTGATACACTGTGACTTGTTTCAATATCTAGTTCTAATGCGATATCTTCAATGTCACAATTTGTTTCATCATCTAAATTAACAAGACATCCTATATCATTGAGTTCTTTAATAGACATTTGGCTAATATCTTACTCTATGCAAGCAGTTTTCTTGGTCTCAGATTTATTAAAGAAATATTTCTTCAATTTAAGTGTACGTGCAAATCTATTTACATCTACTTTAGCTTTCAAATCATCCCATTTGTGTGAGGGTGCAAAACTTAAGCCTTTATTGAGAACACTTTTTTCTGCTTCCGTCAAGGTTCTGTTAGACAGGTTAACTATTAGATTTTCTATTTCCTCATTTCTGTCTCTTTCTGTAATTGTGACCTGGTTCTTACCCCATTTTTAGGTCTCGCCTGAGACAGCGCTTTAGCACTGCCCTCGCGAGAGCTTTTGTAAATGGGGGATCTGGAAGTGCAAACAAGTGCTTTCAGGCCTCCAAATACAGTGCATGTGTGCCGTGCGTGCGCACCATTTGGCAGCCTGCACACCGTTTGCTTCAGCCGCACGGCCGCTTTGATGTGTGATCGCGATCGCGATCACTTTCACACAGTGCATGTGCGCCGGGCCTGCGTGTACATTTCGCGGGCGCTTTGATGTTCTCAGTGAGCCGCGCGGCCACTGCGAACATCAAAGCACCCGCGAAATGTACACGCCATTTGCCACCCCCTCCCTTATCCCACTTCCTGCCCGTGTGCTGGAAGGCGTGGATGCCCTGAGAGCCGTGCAGGACAATTACCACTGCTTTTAGGAGGTGCAGTTAAGTGGTGAGTTTGGCCGGCTGTGAATGGTAAAACAAACGTGCACCGCAGTGCCTGCAAACTCCTGTGTGCGGCGTTGAGCACCCCTCCTCCTCGCCTCCCTTCTCACTCCACGTTTTACCTCTGCCCCCCTCCTCCTCGCCTCCCGCCTCTCTCCACATTGGAGATGGAGTTACTTGCACACATTCACGGGATGTGGAGCCCACGCCGGGACTCGAACTTTCATTTCCACCGCTGTGCTTTGTTTTATCCCCCCACCGCCACACTACTCTAACACTGCCCCAGCCAGACACCCGGTGGGCGTGGGGCAAAGTTCCCGGGAACATTCTCCACAGCTGCCCCCTGCCCGCAGTAGCCTTAGCCAGCCCATGTGCTGGAAGGCGGGGATGCCCTCAGAGCCGTGCAGGATGATTACCACTGCTTTTAGGAGGTGTCGGTTAAGTTGTGAGTTTGGCCCGCTGTGAATGGTAAAACAAACGCGCACAGCAGCGCCTGTAAACTCCTGTGTGCGGCATGAAGCTCCCCTCCTCCTCGCCTCCCGTCTCACTCCACATTTTACCTCTATCCCCTCTCCTCCTCGCATCCCACCTCTCTCCACATTGGAGAGAGAGTTATTTGCACACATTCACGGGATGTGGAGCCCACGCCGGAACTCGAACCTTCATTTCCGCCGCTGCACTTTGTTTTATACCCCACCTCCCCCGAGTTGCACTGTTTCTTTACTTTTCAATTTACTTTCCCGGGAAGTATGAGGCATTGTATCACTTAATAGGTCGCCATACTTCGATTTAAAAAAATGAATAAAACAGCATTACATTGACTTTCACCACATGGCTCCTGATGATGCCATAAGATCAAAAGATGTGCACCCATTTTTCAGACTGTTCGTTAAAGGGTGCCGAACACGTTTGTCAATGAATGCCCCAAGTCCCTCAATTCCAGTGTTAGTGTATTTGTTGCCAAAGCTTGCACCTCAAGTCTCCTGGTGGGAAGTGCTGTGATGCAGGGTTTTATATGTTTCAGTGTTGCATAGACATTACCTGGACAAGAAAGCAAAAACATACACTCCGCCCTTTATTATCAGGCCATGTTCGTTTGCAGCTTCATCACTATAGGTAATGCCCAAGCTCTGCCACTTATGTTCTAATGCGTGCCCATTTTTGAAGCATTTTGCAGGCCGAAACGTATCCCATACCTGGCTGCGGACACTGCACTCTATATTTGAATGAGCATCATTCAGGTTACGGGAGACTGCTTGCATTTGTGCTTGCTGCAGGCAAAGCTTGTGGTTACATCAGGGAAATCAAAAGTAAAAACCGGCCCATTAAACCATAAAACGCACCCAAAAACAACCAACATAAACAAGCATTTGCAATGCAATAGGTCTCGCATTTACGCGAGTTTGAGCTAATGGCATTGTAAATGACAATGCCTTTTATTTATATTTTGATTTATAAAACATAAATAAAAGGCATTGTCATTTACAATTCTAATAGCTTAAACTCGCGTAGATGCGAGACCTATTGCATTGCAAATGCTTGTTGTTTCTGTCTTCTGCGAGAGGCCCTTGTCCCCCCTCCTTTACTACCTCTCCTCCTCTCATTTCCTGATCTCGATCTCTCACTCCTGTTAGAAATTACGTTTTCCGCATTCTTTTCAGTTCCCTTTAAAAAGAAGAAGATGTTCTCGCCCCAGCTCCTGATTCCTCTCTATTTTTATTCTCTAAATCTGATTCACTACTGCTTAAACCAATACTAGAAGTATCACTAAGGTTTATGTTTTTAGTAGTAATCTTTGTGTAATTTCTATTTTTATCATTTCTTACATCAGAGCTTATAGAACCATCAAACTTTCTAGCATAAGTATATACTCAACCATATTTGTAGTCTCTTTCATCTCTAGAGAATTTTACCCTCTTTTTTTCTTTAAGTTCTACTTGATATAGGTCCATTATTTTATCTAGGATTTCATAGTTTTTAACAGTATTTTCTGAACAGTTGAGATTATCTATTTCTTTCTTAGTTTCTTCAATCTCTGCCAGCAGTAGTTTTCGCTGGTCTTCTGCAAATTCTATAAGCATAATCATAAGTTCTTTAGATGTTGTTTTAAGTCTTTCTTCCCATTTTTCTGCCTTCTGCTTATCAAGATCTTCTACAGCTGGAAATATATTAATCCTAAAACCTCTAGGTGTTCTGTCAACATCTAAGTACTTTCTTAGAGTCATAGCATCCCACCATTTAGCTGATTCTTTTTTCTGTAGTTTTTCTAATTTGATAAACAATTCTTTGAAACTTTTTTAGGTTCTTTAGCAACCCCATTTCCTGTTACTTGTGAGCAAAGATATAACTGAGAGATTTTTGAGAAGAGGATATGACAAAGCAAATGTAGATAAGGCCAGAATGAAAGCTCAGAGAGTTTCAAGAGATGAACTACTGAATGACAGACTTCAATGTAGTGAGAACAACAAAGAGGTGATTAGATACATTACCACATATAGCGAAGGAAATAACAGGGTTTTCAATTCACTCTGCCAGTATTGGGATATACTAATTTTTGATAATGAAATTGCACAATTTCTAGGTAAGAAACCCAAAATGGTTAATAAGAAGGCACCAACTCTTAGAAATCTACTAAGTCCTAGTGATACATGCACATATGAAGTGTCGAGCAAGGGTAAGGAACAACAGACAAGGACACGAAATATACTATCATCAGGATGTTACAGATGCAATCATTGTATCTGTTGCAAATATGTTGTAGATAAAGCTCAGACATTTCAGGACCATACACGTAAGAACACATATAAAATCAATTCCTTTATTAATTGCAATACATGTCATTGTGTATACACAATGACATGTGTTTGTGGTAAAATATATGTGGGTTCTTCCATGAGGAAACTTAAGATTCGATGGATGGAACATTTGAGATCAATCAAAAACTGTGATCCCAAGTACTCTATGGCAGTACATTTTAAAGAAAAACATGAACTGACTGAAATAGGGAATATCCAGTTCATGGGAATAGAACAAGTAAATCTAGATAGAAGGGGAGGAAACTTAGAAGCGAAACTTAGATCTAGTGAAACCTATTGGATAAATAAATTACAGGTAGTACAACACGGGCTCAACCTGGATCGGGAAATATATACACTTTTGGGCTAATACTCAACATACAAGTATATTCATTAATATTTAGCCTTATCATGTGCATGATTTTTATATGAAAGTACATTAATCTCTCAATCCTAAATAACTATATGTGAGAGGGTGATTACTGCACAGCATCTTAATGATAGTAATTATGAATAAAACTATATAGATGTACTAGTTATCAGGGCACAATGCCAGAATTAAATTGACTGATCTATAATAATCAAGTCTAGGATATAACTAGTCTAAATATTAAATATTTTATTCGAACATGCATTTTTGAAGAATGCACAAGCTACATCTACAGGACACACGAGGCGCAGTTTGACTGGAAAATATTTAAACAAAATCATATGTCTACTATAATCTCCTTATTGAGAATTGAGATTAGTAATTTATTTCATATTGTAACTAGGAAACTATGTGTTAATAGATATGACACATGAAATAGTAGTTCTGAAATTTATGATTCAAACGGGAGAAACGAGATAGCACAACGTAAGAGTCAGTACAAGTGACAAGGGATTGACAACAGGGGTTAGATTCTGACTAGGGAATTGGAAAAGTACCAAAAAATAAAAATGTTTTATAAAACTTCTCATTTTGGATTAGGATCAACTTTATAGGCTTCTGTACTTAGGATCTATGTTAAAACACTATTGTTATTGTGACAGGCTAGATGTAGAAAAACTAAAAAGGCTATAGCCAACATATTATTATTCTGCATATGTAAAGGAGTATAAACTCTCCTGAGAACCAGCTTGAATTGTCAATAGTAATAGCTCAGTATGTTGAAACGTGAAGCTAATGTAACATTGACTGAGCTCCGGGGATTTGATCCCAATGTAGGCAAGGAAATATCTGCACATACAAATAACGTGTTATTTAGTAATTTTTATTTATTTTTGTTTATGTACGCATAGTATTTATGAATCTCATTCAAATAGACAGATGAGATACTTTAAATTGTATTATGGTAGCCTTGAAATAGCTGATACAACGATTTACTAAACTACCAACACGAAGGTATCTTTCAATGGCAAGAGCTACTAATTAAATTTCCCGCCATATCCAAGAGAAACTAGGCAGGGGCGGGGTATATAAAGCGGAAGTAAGCAGCTGTGCAGTACTCGCGCCTTTTTTGGAGAAACGGCCGTACGGACGCGGATATGCCGAGCGGTAAGAAGATGGCTTTAGAACGAGGGCCTTGAATTTGCTAGAACCTATTTCAGAATAGTTCTTTCTAAATTTCTGCCTGAACTAAAAGAGTAAAAGAAAAAAACTCTATTAGGGCACAATTCTTAAATTCTGAAAACTAGTAATTTTCATGTTGGGAGACAGCTTGTAATATGTATGAGTGAATCTAAAATGTTGGGGATAAAAACATAAAAACTTTTGAGAAATATTAAACAAATAGTTAGGTTTTCTCTTCTGTTTTCTTGATGCAGATCTTATCATGGAGCGCTAGATATAAGATTGGTTCTGAATTAACACATATCAGGAGGATCTGTAAATGTTGAGGAAAACATTTACACTCTTTATTATCAAGGTGAGGATATATGTTAAATATAGATAGTGAATAATCAAAATCATTAATAAAACAAATACAAAATTAGGCTAAATTTAATAACTGTTGTTTTAGAAACCTATATTCAGTAAGGAGATTCAACAAATCCACGTATGACTTTATTCTAAATAAATATATTTATCAAGACGTGGGGAAAATCTACAGATTAGAGGTAAATACGTGCTCCAGTAGTAATATGAATTGTGATGTTTAATTTTGAGTAGAAATAGAAGGGGTATACCAACTAAGTACTTTTGTATTAATTGCAACCCCTCCCTCTATGAGGTTTGAGATCCTGTAAAAACAAGTGAGGAGAACTTTGTCAATGAAATATTGTTAAGAATGTTGTTTTTCCCCCAGTCCCTGATCTATTCCCATTCCCCTCTCCGGAGTTCTGCTGCTGGTTTGGATCCCCCACTTATGGAGCACGTGCTGTTATTTTGGATCGCGGGTTGCCTTGCGGGTGTGGTTTTTTGGTGTTGTTTTGTTTCAAGAAAAGGGAACCGTACTGTGGGCTTGGAGCTGTGTGGCCTGCACCATTGATTACTCCTGTTTCACTGCTCTGCACTGCCTAGAGACTTTTACTGTATGTGTGCAATATGTTTTTGTCATTCTAGCGGCCGGCCGGATGGTTGTAGGCCCATACCTGTAACTTTTACGAACTGCAATAAACGGTTTAAAAAAAATAAAAAAAAAAAAAAAAAAAGAATGTTGTTTTTCTTGTTGGACATGTTGATTTAATGAACCTATATATAATGGCTATTAAGAGATCAAAATCCGACCAATATTATAGTAGTAGACTGCTTATGTATAGGTATAGGAAGTTATACTAGTGTGTTTGTAATTCTAAAGTGTATCAATTTTGTTTGTATGACAGCCCTGAAGAAGTGCAGTGAGCGCTAAACACGTGTTGGCATTGGCAATTTTGGGCATTGGCATTTCTGTGACACTCCAATGTAATTCTGACTACAAACGAAAATGACAATAAACGTCTAAAAAGGAATGAAAAAAGAAGACTCCATTTATTATTATTAATGCTTAAGTATTGGATAATGTAGATATCTCAGAATTGTTTGTGCTGAATATTAAATAACACTGGTGGGGATCAGTGGCTGAGATTGTGGGGCACCGGGAAAAAACCTGTAACCCATTCTGTATCATTCTATATAGATATATATCTATATATCTATATATATATTCACTGAACAAACCATAGGTTTCACACACGTTATAGTTAGGAATTAGCATTTAAAAAACCTTGCAAATTCACTGAAAAAACCATAGGTTTCACACATGTTATAGTTAGCGGAAATTTTACTGATAAAAAACCAATGAAATTCCCCCGTTATAGTTAGTGCAGGCAACTATAACTCACGCGACCGCAATCCTCTGCTGATGCTAATACTGTATTTAGACACTTATTTGCCCATGTCTTCTTCCATACATTTTTAGCTATACATATATTACAAATATTTTTTTTTCATAAAGACACATATGTCATCAGCAGAAGATTGCGGTCGCGTGAGTTATAGTTGCCTGCACTAACTATAACGGGGGAATTTCATTGGTTTTTTATCAGTAAAATTTCCGCTAACTATAACATGTGTGAAACCTATGGTTTTTTCAGTGAATTTGCAAGGTTTTTTAAATGCTAATTCCTAACTATAACGTGTGTGAAACCTATGGTTTTTTCAGTGAATTTGTACGTTTTTTTAAATGCTAAGTTACTTTACGCCATTCGTGGCGTGCGCGCCCACTTAAAGCAGTTTGTTCCGTGCGCGCGCGGTGCGCTTCGCGCACCGTGCGCCCACTTTACGCAGTTAGTGCCGTGCACGCACGGTGGGCACGCGGTGCGCTACGCGCACCGCGTGCCCACGTTTCGCTAGATGGGCCATGTACGCACGATGCGCTTCGCGCACCGTGCGCACATGGAGGACATATGATGCACTTCGTTTTGAAAAGTAATATTTTAATTTTTCGTAATTTTTATAAGCCATGCACAAATGGTGCCCTTCGGGCACCATTTGCACACGGGGTGGACAGAGTGTGGATAATTTTTTTTTATTTTTTAAATATTATATGTTTATCTCATCTGTTATAAGCCATGCACAATTGGTGGTCTTCGGCCACCAATTGCACACGGGTTGGGGAGAGTGTGGATAATTTTTTTTTTTATATAATTGTTTACCGTACGCGTACGGTAAGCGTAATCGGCGAAATTAGCGAAAAAAACAAAAATTCCGTTTTTGGCCTTGGGGGATCTTTGGGGACTCCCTCAACATGGCTATGTGTGTGGGAGCTGTCTAAACAGCCCCTTTACATGTTTTTGTGCTTTGTATTTTCATCATCACTCTCAGTGCGAGAGAGAAAATGGCGGCCGCCGCTTCCTGGTTTCGGCCGATTCGAATGTTTACTAAGATCTAAGAGCCAATCAGAATCGCGCTCGCGCACGCCACCGTACGCGTACGGTAAGCGTACCGTAAGCGCACCGTAAGCTGGCTCAGATATATATATTGATTTTAAGGCTATTTTCTCAGAATCTACTGAACAGATTTACACCAAACCTACAAAAGGCACTTCCTTGACCTGAGGACTACCTCTCTGCCATATTTCAAGTAATTCTGTTCAGCCGTTCGGGCTGTAGCCCTGTCTAAAGGTCCTATGGAAAAATGCATGGGAAAAACGCGTTTTGGGACCCCCCTTTTATCTCAGCCCCCGCTTGACGAATCCCCCCGAGACTTTCAGGGTAGGAGCGGAGCGTAGCGCCCCACCTATTTTGAAAAATTCGCGAGGATTCGTCGACCGGCGCCAAAGTTATTCAAAATAGAATGTTGCGGATTTCCTATGGAAACGTGGTCCTAACTATAACTACCTACTGGCGACCGCCAGTAGGTAATATATATATATAGATATAGATATAGATATAGATAGATATATAGATAGATATATATATATCCAATCGAGTTTGCTCAGCAATGAAGACACCACACCCAACTTTAGTTTTCGCCTTTTTAATTCCGGACGGCAACAGCAGGACAAAATCAAGCCTTGACAGTCAGTCTTTCGCCAATCTTGCCTACGCGTTTCGGGAACCATTCCCCTTGATCTGCGGCTTGGCTGAGGGGAAAAGTAACAGCGTTGCATTTCGCGTTTTTTAAGGTGTAGTGAGTTCTCGGTTCTGCCCATCCGGTTGTGGCTCCGCTGTGCATTCTGGTTACAGTAGTTTCAATAATTTCCATAGTGGATTTCGCTGTGCCTTAACTCCCAAATTACATTTACCATCGGGTCACTGCTCAAAGCTTGGTCAGCCTGCTGTTTTCCTTACGCCACACCAAAACAGGCACGTTGTTCCTTCTGTGTGTCTCAAGGTCAGAGATATATATATATATATATATATATATATATATATATCCAAATTCACAAACGCTTCTTCCGGACAGCTGGCCCCCTCGGAAAGTGGCGTACACGCCGGCGAAGCAACCGGCAAATAATATCACCAAAGTTCAAAGATACGTGCGCTCTCAGGTCAGTAAACGACACATCCAGGTTGTAATAGTGACCAGGTTTATTCCATAACGCGTTTCGACTGCATCCGCAGCCTTGCTCACATGGAACCGTGTAATGAATAACTTTATGCAACTATATACAACGGACACAACTTTTGAGGGCAGTGGAGTCAAAATAGGACTATATAAAAGACATGGTCCGCCATCTTGGAAAGGTCAGCATAGGTAAACATCGATGATAACTTGTTGTAATTTAGATTCAAAGTACCGAAATGCATAAACGACCAACAATGCAAATGAAAAGATAAACATCCTCTACTATTTCACGTGTGAGATGTGAATTACAGTGACTAATATATTGTTCGGCACGATAAGCTGTTACGTGCCGGAGTATCTCACAAGTGACTTTAAAGTGAAGTAAAATACATGATAGACTGCAAGCGTCGTTATTCTGTGTCCTAAATGATCAGGAACGCCTGGCGAGTGCAAGAGCCCTGCAAAGTAATGATAAACCGCTATGCTATGAGGTCATGGCTGAAATAGCCAGTAAATCTAGCGTCAAGGTTAGTTAAAACGATGAGTATCAGGACAAATCTTAGGCGTGCAATGGACATAACACAAGGTGTTAAAGTCACTGTGGAGGGGTGAGTGATTGTGCTGGCAACATAATAATTATTGGCTTGTTAGGACCATTGTCTCTCCGTATGCTCGCTGCACAAGAATGCATGGATCACCCTGAACAATGCACATGATGATGATAGATACACACACAAAGGTACAGGCATAGTGCTCGTGAAGTGCATGACACCTAGTCTACCAAATTCTAGAGGATAAATAAGCAGTGTAAAAACAGTAATAAGCAAATGCCCTGGGTCAGTCAATAACCAAAATACACTTATCCTGTTGCTCTCTGTGCCCTTCTGGAGGTGTCCAATCGCAATCCAAGTGCCCCATTTCTCTTAGTGAAAGTGAAGAAGTGACTCCGAAGAAAAGGTTAGGCGACCTGTGCAGTGGGTAGGTACCTTCCTTCTCTCCTGCAATTAAAAACATGAAATAAACATTTAGCTGACAAGTCAGAAAAACATATGAAAACAAAAGAAGGTACATCCAGGGTTACACATAACAGTCATCTGAGTTGACCTGTCGGAACAAAACGTATAGGATTACTCTTTTTTCAAATGTATTGAAAGTTCCTCGTCTTGGTTCATACCCCCAGGAGCCTTCGTTTGGAGATCTACAATGTATTTTGACTCTCTCTGTCTGAGTTTGAGTGTCCTGTTACCCCCTCTGTGATCTAACCGGACTTGTTCCAAAATAAAATATTTAAGTAGTGAGGAGTCAGTGTAATGTCGTTCTTGGAAATGTCTAGCCACTGGGTATTTAGGGTCTCTGTTAGTAATGGCCCGCTTATGTTCGAGTATCCTTTTCTTGGCCATCAGGGTGGTACTGCCTATATAGTATAGGCCACATGGGCATTCTATCACATATATAGCAAATGTGGTGCTGCATGTAAGGAACTGGGTTATTACTCTCTGATTGTGACCTTGTTCGTATGTTTTACGTGAGGTACTGGCCGAACACGCTTTACAGTGGCCGCATGGGAAGAAGCCTATAAGGTTCTGGATACCTCTGTCTTGTGTCAATGTGATATCACTGTGTACTAGTATGTCCCTTAGGTTTCTTCCTCGCCTGTATGTAATATTAGGTCTGTCCTTGAAAGTGTGGCCTATGCTGTTATCATTTTTAAGTGTGTTCCAATTTTTTGACAAGATATGTCTGATACCATCAGACTCCGTATTATAGGTCATGATCACCCTGGTCTCTGCATCTCCAGTTCCCTCCATCACTGTTGTGTCCTCCCTGAGTATGTCTTTTCTATCCACAGACTCTACTCTACAGATCGCTTTCTTGAGGACCCAGGTAGGGTAACCTCGAAGTTTGAATCTTTCAATCATCTCTGTGCTTTCTTTCTCGAAAGCTTCACTGCTGCTACAATTCCTTTTTGCCCTCAGCAGTTCACCATAGGGGATACTCCATTTGAGGGTATCCGGATGGCTGCTGAGGGCATGTAGGATGCTGTTGCCTGCTGTGTTTTTGCGATATAAAGAGGTATGTAACATGTTAGATCTCACCTCAACCTTCACATCTAAATATTCGACCATGTTGTCACTGATGCTCCCTGAAAGGTGTATGTTACGGTCATTATTATTGAGTTCTTCAATTCATTCCTGGGCCTCTGTGTGACTACCTTTCCATATAATGAAAAGGTCGTCAATGTATCTGAGCCAAAGTGCTACTTTGCTCAAATTCTTGATGGCAATCTTTTCTGAAAATATCTCCTCCTCCCAGAGGCCCATGAAGAGATTGGAAAAACTTGGGGCCAGACAAGAACCCATCGCGGTACCAATCAGCTGTTTGTAGATGGTACCGTTGAAAATAAAGATGTTGTTGGTGAGGCAGAATTCTGTCATTTCAATGATCATGTCGTTGTGTTCTAAATATTTTATCTGTCTTTGGTTAAGGAAGTGTCTGCATGCATCTAATCCCTGTTGATGGTCAATTATGGTGTACAGTGATTGTACAATCTGATTGGTACCGCGATGGGTTCTTGTCTGGCCCCAAGTTTTGCCAATCTCTTCATGGGCCTCTGGGAGGAGGAGATATTTTCAGAAAAGATTGCCATCAAGAATTTGAGCAAAGTAGCACTTTGGCTCAGATACATTGACGACCTTTTCATTATATGGAAAGGTAGTCACACAGAGGCCCAGGAATTAATTGAAGAACTCAATAATAATGACCGTAACATACACCTTTCAGGGAGCATCAGTGACAACATGGTCGAATATTTAGATGTGAAGGTTGAGGTGAGATCTAACATGTTACATACCTCTTTATATCGCAAAAACACAGCAGGCAACAGCATCCAACATGCCCTCAGAAGCCATCCGGATACCCTCAAATGGAGAATCCCCTATGGTGAACTGCTGAGGGCAAAAAGGAATTGTAGCAGCAGTGAAGCTTTCGAGAAAGAAAGCACAGAGATGATTGAAAGATTCAAACTTCGAGGTTACCCTACCTGGGTCCTCAAGAAAGCGATCTGTAGAGTAGAGTCTGTGGATAGAAAAGACATACTCAGGGAGGACACAACAGTGATGGAGGGAACTAGAGATGCAGAGACCAGGGTGATCATGACCTATAATACGGAGTCTGATGGTATCAGACATATCTTGTCAAAAAATTGGAACACACTTAAAAATGATAACAGCATAGGCCACACTTTCAAGGACAGACCTAATATTACATACAGGCGAGGAAGAAACCTAAGGGACATACTAGTACACAGTGATATCACATTGACACAAGACAGAGGTATCCAGAACCTTATAGGCTTCTTCCCATGCGGCCACTGTAAAGCGTGTTCGGCCAGTACCTCACGTAAAACATACGAACAAGGTCACAATCAGAGAGTAATAACCCAGTTCCTTACATGCAGCACCACATTTGCTATATATGTGATAGAATGCCCATGTGGCCTATACTATATAGGCAGTACCACCCTGATGGCCAAGAAAAGGATACTCGAACATAAGCGGGCCATTACTAACAGAGACCCTAAATACCCAGTGGCTAGACATTTCCAAGAACGACATTACTCTGACTCCTCACTACTTAAATATTTTATTTTGGAACAAGTCCGGTTAGATCACAGAGGGGGTAACAGGACACTCAAACTCAGACAGAGAGAGTCAAAATACATTGTAGATATCCAAACGAAGGCTCCTGGGGGTATGAACCAAGACGAGGAACTTTCAATACATTTGAAAAAAGAGTAATCCTATACGTTTTGTTCCGACAGGTCAACTCAGATGACTGTTATGTGTAACCCTGGATGTACCTTCTTTTGTTTTCATATGTTTTTCTGACTTGTCAGCTAAATGTTTATTTCATGTTTTTAATTGCAGGAGAGAAGGAAGGTACCTACCCACTGCACAGGTCGCCTAACCTTTTCTTCGGAGTCACTTCTTCACTTTCACTAAGAGAAATGGGGCACTTGGATTGCGATTGGACACCTCCAGAAGGGCACAGAGAGCAACAGGATAAGTGTATTTTGGTTATTGACTGACCCAGGGCATTTGCTTATTACTGTTTTTACACTGCTTATTTATCCTCTAGAATTTGGTAGACTAGGTGTCATGCACTTCACGAGCACTATGCCTGTACCTTTGTGTATGTATCTATCATCATCATGTGCATTGTTCAGGGTGATCCATGCATTCTTGTGCAGCGAGCATACGGAGAGACAATGGTCCTAACAAGCCAATAATTATTATGTTGCCAGCACAATCACTCACCCCTCCACAGTGACTTTAACACCTTGTGTTATGTCCATTGCACGCCTAAGATTTGTCCTGATACTCATCGTTTTAACTAACCTTGACGCTAGATTTACTGGCTATTTCAGCCATGACCTCATAGCATAGCGGTTTATCATTACTTTGCAGGGCTCTTGCACTCGCCAGGCGTTCCTGATCATTTAGGACACAGAATAACGACGCTTGCAGTCTATCATGTATTTTACTTCACTTTAAAGTCACTTGTGAGATACTCCGGCACGTAACAGCTTATCGTGCCGAACAATATATTAGTCACTGTAATTCACATCTCACACGTGAAATAGTAGAGGATGTTTATCGTTTCATTTGCATTGTTGGTCTTTTATGCATTTCGGTACTTTGAATCTAAATTACAACAAGTTATCATCGATGTTTACCTATGCTGACCTTTCCAAGATGGCGGACCATGTCTTTTACATAGTCCTATTTTGACTCCACTGCCCTCAAAAGTTGTGTCCGTTGTATATAGTTGCATAAAGTTATTCATTACACGGTTCCATGTGAGCAAGGCTGCGGATGCAGTCGAAACGCGTTATGGAATAAACCTGGTCACTATTACAACCTGGATGTATCGTTTACTGACCTGAGAGCGCACGTATCTTTGAACTTTGGTGATATATATATATATATACACATATACACACACACACAACACACAAAAAAAATTGCCAAGCATACACAACAAAGAAAAAATAAAATAAATTAAAACAAATCGGACCACCTGGACGTGGTAACCAAATGCTTGCAATGCAAATTATCAATATATATTTTTTTTAAACCTACACATACACTTGATTGGTACGGGTACTCCAAGCAGGCAAGTGTACTTAGAACAGGTAAGCAAACTTTTTATTTTTATGTAAATCAGTGGAAATGTTGGTTCATAATAGCACAAACAAAACATATACTATTGGCTTTCAATTACTGTAAACTGAAGATATAGTTAACAAGCATTTGCAATGCAATAGGTCTCGCATTTGCGAGAGTTTAAGCTAATAGTATTTTAAATGACAATGACTTTTATTTATATTTTAAAACCCAAAACCTAAATAAAAGGCATTGTCATTTGCAATGGCAATAGCTCAAATATGCGTAAATGCGAGACCTGTTGCATTGCAAATGCTTGTTTGTCATTGTCGTTGTCATTTCTACCCTCTAAATGTGCGCACATGCTCACAGCACACGAGACACAGACCACACAACCCTCAGTTCTAGGGAGGTCTCTCGCACACCCTACTACGTCATTTTTGTCATTGTCGTCGTCATTTCTAGGGCCTGGAACCTGTCACTTTTAAAGTGATGAGTAAAGGTATCCCGTTATACTACTGTGGTGGAAGTAGATATTTGAATTTGGTCAAAACACATCAATACACTAGGTGATGACATTTTAACACATTATCGTTTGTGTGCAGTAAAACCTTATTTAGTTGCAAATGTAATGGTCAATTGAAACTGAGCTATTTGTAATGGCAGTGCACTGCTACACCATTCATAATACACACTATGCCATGCCACTTCACTACACTCCATTCTTTGCCCTTTCACTATGCCGCGCCACTCCATTCTACGCCACTTCACACATGACTCTACTATACGCCCCTCCACTCCACACCACTTACCCCACTCCAATACAACGTACCCCACTCTACTCCACTCTACCTCACTCCCCTTCAATCTACCCCACCTTTCTCCTATCTAACCCACTTCAATCTACCCCATTCCACTCCAGTCTACCCCAATTCACTCCACTATAATCCACTCTACCCCACTTCACTTCAATCTACCCCACTTCACTCAATCTAACCCAATCAACCTCGCCCCACTCCATTGTAACCCAATTTAACACACTCCACTCAAATCTACCCCACTCCACTCTACTCTACTCTACTCCAGTCCAATTTACTCCACTCTCTTTTAAACTCCACTGCAATGAATGAATGAAAGGCCTTCTCCTACATCACAGCCAAGACCTGGAACGAGCTCCTTGTGACCATCAGACGCTCCCCAACCCTGCACACGTTCAGGCTCTTTGACTAGTCCCGAGCTGCCCCCCCCCCTCCCCGAGCGCCTTGAGACCCTCACGGGTGAGTAGAGCTCTTTATAAACCACTGATTGATTGATTAAGCGCAGCGAATACCCAGAGGCGTCTTGGCACTATGCAAAACAGTAAGAAGGTGAGGTTATTATTATTCTTTTTGTTTTAATTCTTCTGTATGGTTGATTGAAGATCCATGTTTTTAGCTGTTTTCTGAAAGAAGAAAGTGATGTTGCTATTTTCAGTTTGTATGGAAGACGATTCCAGTGTAAAGCTGTTGATATGAAAAAAATCTATTCAACTCCTCTCCAATCTACCCCACTCCGCTCCAATCTACCTTCGCAACCACAATCTACCCCACTCCACTCCAACCTTACACACTACAATTCAGCTCACTCTACCACACTCCACTTTACCATAGTCCTGAAATCTACCCCACTCCAATCTAATCTAACTCACTCTACCCCAGTCCAATCTACCTAACCCATCACAATCTACCCTGTTTGAATCTACCCCTTCCCAATCTAACCCACTCTACACCACTCCAAACTACCCAACTCCAATCATACCTCACCCTAATCCACCCCATCTACCCCACTCTAATCTTCTCCACTACCCGAATCAACCCCACTCCACCCTACCCTACTCCACCCTACCCTACTCTAATCTGCCCCACTCTAAACTACCCCACTCTAAACTACCCCACTCCAATTATCCCTCTTCACTCTACCCCACTCCAATCTACCCATCTCAAATCCACCCAAACTTCCCCACTCCCCTCCACCCTAATCTACCCCACTACACTACAATCTACCCCACTACATTCACTACAATCTAAGCCACTCTACTCTTCCCCAATCTAATTCACTCCACTCTATCCAACTCCACTCTTCTCTAATGTACCCCGCTCCACTCTGCAGTACTCCAGTATACACACTCCAATCCACCCACTCTTCCCCACTCCACTTCAATCTACCACATAGCACTTCAATCTACCCCACTCCAGTCAGATATAACCCACTCCAATCTACCCCCACCCCAAACTACCCTAAGCCAATTTCCACACTTCAAAAGTATCCCAATCGACCCCATTTTATTCCTTTGTACCCTACTATAATCCACCCATTCTACCCTACTCCAATACCCCACTTCAATCTAATCTACCTCAATCCACCTGACCCCACTCTTCTCCAATCCACTCCACTCTTCCCCATTCAACCTCAAACTACTCCACTCCAGTCTATCCCACTCCACCCCAACCAACCCCACTCCACCCCAATCCAAGGGTTGCAGGTGCTACCCCTGATATGGCGTTTGGTACCCATGCTGCTGGGGTGGGGGGGGGGCATGAATGCAGCATCAAGACAAAATAAAGAGGCAGAGTCCTGTTTATTTTCTTTAGATTTCACTCAGTTCCCTTCCCAAGCCCCTGAGCACCAAAGAGGAGGCTTCTTGTGGAGACTGACCTTTGGGGTCCTAAGAGAGGCAGAGGCTACAGGGGCTCCAAATGTGATGGATGGAATGGAATGTCCTGGGGTCACTGTATTGTTAGGTCTCCCTGGTGAAAAAACAAGAACTCTCCCTTTTAGCACTTGACTCTCTCAAGGTAGCGAGGCAGAGTAGTCCAGCAGTCCCTTAAGGAAACGGTGTAGGTTTACACCCCCACTTTAATACCACTTCGTAACAGCTTGTCCAGGTATTGCTTTACTTTATGAAACACACACATAAGAGCAATAAACTGCACAAAAAAGCGATTAGCAAAGAAAAAAGCTCTCCATCATGGCGCCTCCCCCGGACTGTGATAATGATGTGGAGCAGCAGATGACAATGAAACATTGAATTCTAATAGCTGGATGGGGTGGTCTCAAGCCTGTGAGTAGGAATACCGCAAAACTGGCTGCCACATCTCCTCTTAGTTCAGGAGGGCTTTATGCTACACTGCCAGTGGGGAATGATCAAATCCAGTGCCATCTACATGGCACGCATACCCCTCTCGCCACAGGTCTCTCACAGCACCAGGCTCTGCAGTAACTTGGCCCAGGGTTACTTCTATCCTGGAGCGAAGGTAGCCTAGTGTTTCTTCTGGCTGCAAATATCCTTCTAGGAAATTCAGCCCTGGTATTCTCACACCTGCCATTTAGAGTGTGAGAGCACTGGGCCACATGCAACGGCTGGGAAGTTTCTTCATAAAGAGTCACAGCTCCAGGAGACTCATAAAGATGACCCCTGTATGCCACACACGTGGAGTCAATGTGGGCTAGAAGTGCACAGACCCCATGTTCAACCTCAAATGCACGCACACACACACACACACCCACACGTATGTGCAGACATTCTCCATGCATTTATCAGACATAAATGACGCACAGTGTAACCATTCACCTAATGAGCCTTTTGTATGGGAGAAGGAGGGGTGCACTTTGGGTGCCTCGTCACTCTCAGAGCCCACCTTCCCGTCAGTGGGCGTCAGTTGAGAAAAGAGAAAACAACAACGTCAAAATGACAAAAGACACAGGACAGGGCAACACAGCTTTCCAGAGCAAAGCAGGGTATTTTCTGTCTTAAGACTGTTGTATGGCTAAGTGAGTAACAGGGCCTGCGTTGTCGCTGGAGCTCAAAGGGTGAGTGATGTACTTTCACATCCCTTTACATTTTTGTGACCTTCCATGATTGTTCATGCTGACCTGGCCCCACTGCCCCAGCCATTGCATTGGATAACAAGCATTTGCCATGCAATAGGTCTCGCATTTGCTGGAGTTGTAAATGGCAATGCCTTTTATTTATGCGTTTTAAAAACCTGCAAGCGGTGCGTAAACACACACATTGTACTTATAGTCCTTGCTTACCAGTAAAAGAGGCCCAGTTACTGCCAACTGCAATAGGTCTTGCATTTTTAAAGTTAATGCATTTTCAAAGTTAATGTTATTTGTGTTCTAAATGACAATGTCTTTTACCCATATGTTTTGGTTTTGTTTGGAGTGTGGTGGATGTATGAACTGAGACACAGCTGCAGCACTGCCTAGAGGACTTAGAATGTGGAATTGTCACTGGGACCAGAGAAGCAGCTACAGCACTGTCTAGAGTATTTACAATGAGGAATTATCAATAAGATCAGAGAAGTAAGTAGCAGCACTGTGTAAAGGACTTAAAATGAGGAATTACCGACGGGACCTGAGAATCAGCTAGCAGCACTGTCTAGAGGACTTTGAATGAGGAATTAGCGACAGAACCAAAGATGCAGCTGAAGCACTGTCTAGAGGACTTAGAATGGGCAATTACCACTGGGAAAAACAGAGACACAGCTGCAGCACTGCCTAGAGGACATAGAATGCAGAATTACCAACGGGACCAGAGTTGCTCCTCTATGTGAAAATGTGAACACTCTGGTCAGACAGTTGGAGGAGTGAGAGAGTAAGATTTTAAGGAGAGGCTAGTCAGTAGAAAGATGTATGTGTTGCCCGGACAAACACCCACTTCTCTCCCTGGTCAGTAATGGATGAACACGGCCCCTGGTTGCCAATGGACAGCCGTCTGTCGTCCCCACCATTCGAGGCTGCGGCAGAAAGCTGAGCAATGCACGGAATCTCTGTAAACTCCTGGACACTACAATGAGTTAATGTTCTGCCAGTTCAGGAGAAAACAAACTGTGTGATGATAAGGACACTATTCATAAACCAACAGAAGAAATACACAGATGTGAAGGTAGCGTTTTTAACTTTAGCTTCTGGGGCTTAAAGGATTTAGTGGCAGCAGAGTGTGAGGTTTTTACTAAAGTATTGTTACAACACCATCCAAGCCAAACCTCTCAGCGAGTCTTATAAGGTTTCACAGGTCAACACTTGATTATTACTGTTGATTAGTACTGACGGATAGGCCCGTCCATTTCTTTGTGATGCATATCTTAATTGGCCAAGAAAAATTGGTAAACCAAACTTGAGCCAGTCTAAATTCTGGGGTACTGCAAATGCAACTCCGTCCTACAGAATCATAGTAATGTTTGGAACACAGAAGAGACCAAAACACAGCTCCTCCGCACTGCTCACATATCATAATGCATATGTAGATTTATGAAACTGAGCTCTGGCGAAAGCCAACCCTTTGCCTATCCACAGTATTTGCAAACTCTGGGCCTATGTGCTTGGCATCATGTTGTAACTTATTTCTCTTAGGCAGATGAAAGAGACAAGCAGTAGGAAGAAAATCAAATTACTGGAAAGAAAAAGTGGACAGCAAAGTATTGCAAGAGATTAAAGCCCTAAGAATGTGGCTTCAGGCAGACAGGAAAAATGACTTACACCAGGCACAGATCCATAAACAAAGTAACATTGGGACAGAAAAGATATAGCAGCCAGACAGGGGGAAAAGAAAATTTGTGAAAGACTGCCAAATAGCCCCTGAGAGGTCTGATAATTTAATTTAGTTCTCACTTTTTGGTAGAGGGTAGGTTTCAAAATTGTCAATTATGGGCTCAAAAATCAAAGTGTAGCCAGGAAGCCAAGGTGACAATCTAAAGTGGCGAGTTGTCATCTATTCATATCTTATAATGGATGGCTCTGTAATATTTGTAGAGCAGCCCCCCCTTAGGAGCCTTTCCCTCTGCTCAACAGCTACAGTGTGGCTTTTCAGAGATGTTAGTTCGCTTTAGTGTATATGCCACAGGATAAAAGAAACCATTTGCCACACCTCGTGGGTGCTTTTTGACTGCAGCATAATCTATCAGGTACAGATTTGTGGTGTGACTAATTCTGAAATTATTCTGGCGCATTTCTGTACTACCTGCAGTCACTATATATTATTTTATTTTACTACATCATGTTGTAGCTTATCTTAGTCGTTAGCGCAAATTTAGGAAAATGGAGTAAGGGACCTGAGGCACAAAAAGTGGAAGTGATTCTCCAAGGATCACGCAATCGCAATGGTATAAAATGATTGAACCAGATTAAAATACATGTCACACAGTTCTGCAGATAGGCACTTAATTGCTAAATTAAATAAAACTTTTATACGGGGCAAAAGGGGAACAGAATCAATTTAGTCCAATTTTGCTACGTATGTGATATGAAATGGAGCAAACAGGATTTGCCTCGCAGTAAAAGATTGTGTCACAGTAAAAAAATGTTTGCCTAATGATTTTGAACTTTTTTGCTATAGTTTCTTTGTAAGAAATGGCGGGAATGCATCAGTTATTTTCGTTTTCAATCAAGTAAGGAGGTACAATAAAACAAAACGTTTTGCACCATTTTTAACAAAGGATTGCCTTTTCTTGTATAAAAAGATATATTATTATGACTCGTGTGAACTGCTTATAGGCATTGAATGCATCATCTCTTCTTTTAGCAGTAGTTTCCCCATCTGAGCATGCATGTGAACGCTGTGATTGGGTCTTGATTCCAGCTGTGTAGCGGGAAAATATATTGAGGTAGAGATATGCTTCAGGGAACTGACAACAGCAGGGAAACGGCAAACATGCTGCTTTTCGCCCAAATCCAGCAGAGGAAATCAAATAAGGGCAGAATGAGGTCTCCCTCTCCGCGGACTCACAGAGGATGTGCATTACACAAAACTAAAAGCTCTGATAAAAACGTTTGTTTTTTGCCCGAAACTCAAGAGTTATGAATACACTCAAAGACAATTGAAGATAGGGAACAGTTGCTTGAAAGTAGAAATGTACAAAAAATACTTGTTAAAAGCTTCAAAAAGATTGTGTCATTGGTTTACACATCGAGAGGCAGAGGTCATTTCAATAGTTGTTTTCAAACTCGCCCTTTTGTCACCAAAAAGGCTGCTTAACGCCAGCCAACTCAGACCAAAGATTTATAATGCAGTATTATTATAGAAGTATAGCACTTCCATACCCCTTGTGAGCCCTAAGCACTTTACGGATTTTTGAGTAAGTAGATACTCTGGATGTAGGCCCATAAACTACACATTGATTTTACATCATATGCAGGAAAAGGGAGGATAGATTTGTTATATATGGCTAGAGGTTAGTAAACAAGGCACAGCGGGAACTGGAGGTGGAGAGACCGCAATGAAGCAGGAGGGATTAGGAAAGTAGGTTCATGGAAACAGTGCTTGTGTGCAAGTGACGGGGGATGGGATTTGGCGTAATATCCAGAGTTGCCAACTTTTAAAGCTGGGGAACCGGGTTCGAGTCTGGCGAGAGTCTCAACCATTCCATTATTCTGGGCAAATCAATCACTCTCCGTGCACCTAAAAATAAATGGGTCCATCTGTAATGCTGCTCATGTAAATCACCCTGATACCTTCGGGTCGAGTTCGCGTTTTATAAAAGTACAAAAAAAAAAAAACTCTGCTGGGCAGAGAGGGGTTAGGGGGGCCGGGTGATCAAAGCACCGTGTGGGCACAAAGTGCGTCACACGCCCAGTAGGGAAGGTGTGATCCGTGATCTGCATATAACGCCCCGTGCAGTGAAGGTGTGATTGTGATCAGTGAATCGCCGTAGCGCTAAGTGCAGTGAAAGTGTGATCATGTGATCTGCATACAGAGCTGTGCGCTCTGATACCTTCAGGTTGAGTTTGTTCTATATAAAACTGCAAAAAAGGGACAGAAGAGGTGCTTTGGAGGGGGGAAGATACCCCTTGCAATTCCCGGTGACCAGTGCATTTAGCGCCCGCCTGTACAGCCACCAGCTTGGAAACAAGTACCATATGAGGGAGTAGAGAAACGGAACCTGGAAGAGATGAACTCCTGCAAGCTTTTAAAAGCACATGACCAGCCCTCGGAGAGGATGCCGCAGTTTACCTCCCATGTTTTTCTGTCATGAGCAGCTAAGCAACATTGGTGAGTTGTACTTTATGTGGTGCTGATGCGCAGCTATAGAAACGAGCATTGATAAAGCTAGTAAATCTGGCGTTTGCTAGAAGGTGATGTTTTATTGATTTTTGGCAAATATATGCTATATTCCTTCAAACTGTAAATGTAATAAAAAGTACTAATGCTGCTGTGTAAAGGAGAGGGGTGCCAATAAAAGACCGCAGATTTGTTGTCTGTAATGCTTCATCTCGGTCTGTGGAAGGAGCTGTCATTGTAGTCCTTTTTCTATGTCTATGACAGCTGTCAAATAGTCCTACTTTTATGTCGATGGTTACTGCAAACCGTAGTCCTACTTCTATGTCTATGACCTGTCCCCGTTTTTTGTTTTGAGAATCTGGTCACCCTATGGGAAGGTCACAAGTCAGCAGACAGTGGAGTGGAAAAGGATTTCGTATTTGAAGTGCAATGATGCCAGCTTTGGAAACACGAGAGAACAAGCTAAACGAACGTGGCAATTTTTTTTTTCAATATAAGGGAAATTACACCAGGACACTACTGGGGCCATCACGATTGCTAGTCGGCCCTCAACACTGAGTCATCAGTGTTGGGAACCGCATCCGTCTTACATTATACAGCATTTTTACATGCACCCGCTACATGGTGTGTCCGGAAAAATAGAGAATAATCAGTTAAAATAACAAGCATTGGCTGCGCGGCAGTAAAAATAACGCTGCGCGGCCGTAAAAGCGAAAGTCATCGCGATCACTCTGAAAGCGAAGGTGATCGCGATGACGCGCTAAAGCACGCTAGGGATGCGCGCGAGACCTAACAAGGAAGTTAACCGCGAGGCCAAAGTGAAAGTGATCGCGGGGGAAAATGCTACCGCCGGCCACAGCTTGCAGTGCATGTGCGCGAGTGGTGCGCGTGCAACAGTAATCACGCCATATGGCGCCTCTGCTCAAGCACGCGCACATGCACTGCAAGCTGTGGCCGCCGGTACCATTTTTTGAAGCCCTTACTTAAAGTCTCGCCAGACCAGCGCAAGGGCTGGGTCAGGCGAGACCTAAAAAAGCTGTGGTGAAGAGAAGCACTTGGGAGGCCAAGCGCAACTTTCCCTCGAGCCCACGATATTGTTCAGAGTCAAGTCTTGGCTGTTTTTATTAATCTTGTCAGATGTGTGTACCCTGAGTGAGCAGTATTTTTAATATTTGTCTACGTTTGTGTTTTCGTCTGTTGTGTTTGCACCGTACCACGTTATAGGTGGTCTTTAGGTTCCCATACTAATCTTGGCTACTTGAGTGACCACTGTGATCTTGGCCTTCCCGGATTTTCCCCCTTCCATCTTCCCTTCCATCTACCCATCGACCTCTCTCCCTCCACTCTACCATGTTTGTAGCTCCCTCCTCCCTCATTGACTCTCCATACCACATCCACAAGAGCATCCGGCGGAGAGATTAACTGCACCGTCCTGGGATAGCTTCCCTGTTAGGGCGAAGGGCTGGGGCCAGAACCCCTACCCAGATTCACTCTTGCTATTTAATCTCTTGCCCCGTCCCTTGTCTAAGTGCTGTAAATAATTTATTTGCCTCATTCTTTTCATCACTAGTCAAGCCCAGAGACTGCATCACCGCTCTCCTGACTAACCTCACAGCTGCTGTTTCCTGGATGAATACAAGTCCTGTGTGGAATGATAGTGCAGTCAATGATTAGCCTTTTGTCACTCCTGACTTGACTCCATATAACATGTCCTGGTGACCTGGCCCCACTGCCCCAGTCATTGCACGGGATAAAAGGCCAGGAGGGATAATATCTCCTGATAACCTAGCACAGGCATCAAGGGCAGAGATTCTCATGTTACCTCAGGTGACTCCATGTAGGGGTTCCATTGCACCAGTAGAGACAGATGATAATTATGACCCTTTCATTAGCCCTTGCATGGCCTCTTCACGATCACTTCCATGATCACTACACAAGCGCATGCACAATTGCCTTGGTGACCACTCACGCAACAGACTGCATAACTACATCAGAGCATATCGCATGAGAGACTGCATGATAACTACACAACAGATAGACAGCAAACTTAACCTGGACGAGCATATAGTTACAACCAAACGAGCATGCTTTCATGCCCATGGATTACTCCGCAAGGTCTTTCACTTCCTCCCCCCTTCCACAAGGAAAACTCTGGTACACGCTTTAGTACTCAGCCGTCTGGACTTCAGCAATGCTTTGCTAATCGCTGCCAAAGAATCCTCCTTGAACAGCTTACAGGTGGTCCAGAACACAGCAGCTCGTCTGGTAGCCAGTGCACCTTATCGAGCCCCCTCTCTCCCCCTTCTCCACAAACTACACTGGTTACCAATACGCAAAATAATTCAATTTAAAATCTGCTGTATGGTGTTCAAAGGCCTAAACCAAATAGGACCAAACATATCTGGCAGACAAACTAGTCAGACACACGCCATCACGTACCCTCCGCTCAAAAGGAAAGGGCCTTCTCACAATTCCACGGATAAAACAAACCAGACTAGGAGGCAAAGCATTCTCCTACCTAGCCCCTCAACTTTGGAACCAACTACCTTTTGACATTCGCCTATGCACTGACTACCTGACCTTTAGGAAAAAACTAAAAACTTCACTCTTCTAAACACTTAAGTTATCACCTCTATACGTCCTCAGCGCGGAGATACCCCATCTGGGGTGATTCAAGCGCTCTACAAATGACATAAAATACAAATAAAATAAAACATGTAGAGTCACCTTACTGACCACTTACACAACAGACTGCATAACTTCATCTGGACATATCGAAGGTGAGATTGCATGACCACTACACAAGAAGTTTACTGGTCACTTACGCAACAGACTGCATAACGTCATCAGGACATATCACACAAGAGATTGCATGATCACTACATAAGGGCAGGCACATTCATCAGGACATATCACATGATCAGACTGCATGATCACTACACAAGCGCATATACAAAACACCTCAGTGATCACTTACACAACTGACTGCATAACTTCATCTGGACATATGGCATGAGAGATTGCATAATCACTACACAAGTGCATACACAAATACCTCAGTGACCACTTACACAAAAGACTGCATAACTTCATTGGAACATATTGCATGAGAGATTGCATGACAATTTATACGTTTTTTTTTAAAACAGATTGGACGAAAAAATGCATCACAACTACTTACTAAAGTAATGCCAGGAAAGTGATAAACAGCATGGTAAACTGAAACTAAATATGCCTCTAATGGTATAGGTATCCCACAGTCGTGTGCTAAGGTCAGCAAAGCGCTTCAGTGTATCATCCAAGCTAGAATGCGCTATAGAAAGGCCACTACATTTGACCCACCTAAACCAAGTAACTCAGTATAAAGGAGGACGGGTCCCCCGTGCATAAAGAGAACTGCCACTGATGGCTGGCAATTAGGGGGGGTTTAATATAGTCCACCCCTCTAGGTCCCACTCTTATCCCTACCAAGCCATCCCCCATGGTGTAGTGTGCTATTCTTTCAGTAAAGTGTCTCACAACAGGGTATGAAGTGTTATGCACATGCAAATAAAACAGAATACAATAGTGCAAAGAGGCAAGCCATAGGGGCATCTTTCTTGCTCAAAGTCACTAAGGAAAAAGTAGAGGGAAAGCAAACTGCAGAACTTTAGATCTAGTCATAAGGCTGAACAATTTTAGTAGCATGATCACTCCAAATAAATGTGGGAAAAAAAGTTTCAAATTGTATGCATAGTGTTAATTAATTTCTGCCAGCGTGACAGACATGTTTAAAGGGTGCCAGACTGTTAGGTCGCCTGTCTTAACCAGAAAAAGAAACCTTGAAACAAATTAAATTAATTCTGAATGATGCGTATTTCGGGGTCAGCCGAGGACACCACAGAATAAAGATCCAGGACCCAGCTCCAGGAATTTGTAATTTGGGGGCTATGAACGAAATAAGGGGGCTCAATTGAACGGCGATGCAAATTACCACTCGATAGGTCAGGCTTTCGTTAGGCACTAAGATATGCCCTGATATAAATTTGGGATGGCTAAAGCCCTTTTCCTATCATATAGCTAGGTCTGAACAGAGGTGGCGAAGTGAGCTAAAGAACGGTGAAAGATTCAACCCAGATCTGTGACTGGGGGTGAGTGTCTGAAAAGTTTCAGTGCTCCGTCCATCATCTCCTTGTGTTTGCTTTGAAAGCCCTTTTCCTGCCAGTGAGGTTTCTGATGTTCCTATATTTTGCTCTTCATCAAGTTTGCGAAGTGCCCCAGTTTTTGTTTGCAGCATAAAAAAGATTTTCACTATGATTTTCACTTTCAGGATTTTTCTCATTAAGTTTTTGCCTTTGGCAGAAGTTTTTTTTATATACAATGCTCTAAAACTAACCCCATGCTCATAATTTTCATACGGATGTGGCAAAGCAAACAAGTTTGCAAATCCATAACGTGACAGAATTTTCCATTGAGTTTCCCCCAGTGTTACAAATAAAAACAAGCATTGGTAAGTCCAACAGGTCTGATCTTGAGAAGCTGATGCTGTTTGTTTAATTGCAAGAAAGAGGTACAAAATAAAAATTAAAAATTAAAAACACGCTGCCATTTTAAGGTGGCAGCCGTATACTTGCAGTATGAATTGTAAATTTAAAAAAACAACCATTCCATTTATTTACAGTATGGGTGTTTCCTAGCTGGCAGTTACTTTTAGAACAAATATAAAATTGTTATTAGTTTTGAACATCAACGGCAGGGCCACTGGAATTATGCGGCAAGGGAACACCAAATTATGCTGCAGGTGTTACTAAATTAAGCAGCAAGAAGAGGAAAATATGCAGCATAATTCGACACATTTATCGATAGTATTGCCTTATTCTTTTGTAATGTATACTCATAGAAATACTCTCAGGGCAAAATGTTCTCCTAATTTGTAGCAGTTCAACAACCAAAAATAGAAATAAGCAACTGAAAGACTACCAGCTGACCGTTGTGAACGGCTTTCCACAGCGAGCAAATACATGCCGCTAGGTTTTTATTAACTTCTGATTCATTTGAGCTAGAAACAAACATTCTTTTATTGTTAGAATCTGCAGACTATGCAGCAGACTATGGAGTATGTGGAAAATTAATCAAACCCATAACTATGCAGAAAAGACACAGCATCACATAATTCCCGTGGCACTGATCATAGGAAATTATAATTAATATTGATGCAAAGAAAGGATACTATTGATTTCGAATTACTGACATCTGTAGACATAAGGATAAACAAGCATTTGCAATGCAATAGGTCTCGCATTTACGGGAGTTTGAGCTATTGGCATTGTAATTGACAAACCAAAACATAAATAAGAGGCATTGTCATTTACAATGCCAATAGCTCAAACTTGCGTAATTGCGAGACCTATTGCATTGCAAATGCTTGTTATACAGGGCGCTCTCAAACATCTGTGACCGGCTAGGTCCTGTCTGCTTTTTAACTTGTAACCATGGAAACTCGAGGGATGCTCCAAGTGCCACGAAGAATTCTCACCTGAGCTGAGCATCACTCTCTCTTATTGCCTGGATACCCTCACGGGTGGATTCGCGGCGCTTTATGATTTCTCATTGATTCAAATAGAGGGAACGTGCATCAAGCACGCGCCCACTGGCCAAGGCTCCAAAGAGGGTGGAGGAGGAGAGAGGCAAACCACGGTAAATACAGCAACCACACAGCCCGGCCGCACCAGCAGACACTCAAGTACTGACCGCATCACACCCTTGTGAAAAAGCCTCAGCCAGCGATCCTGGGACACACCTTCGGTTGGCACTGAGTGGAGCGGAAACAGAAATGAGCCAGACCCCAGGAGAGGGAAACGTCCAGGACCTTGGCGCCTTGTTTCCGGCTCAGCTCTAGCACGGCTTCGAGGCACCTGGCAACCCAACACAGCAGTGGGCCAGGGTACTGAAGGGAGCTGGGCCTTTCATCCTTAGTTACGGCATCACTAGTCTAAAGTGAGTAGTACCATTGAATTAGGTAAAACTGAACGTCTTTTATTGCAGTGACGAGGGGACACTAGGGTAAACGCGTGCCTTATAAATACATGTCATGTCAATGTTATGTTAGAACCTTTGTTGCCTTCGCACGTGGGCTGCCGGAAGTTTACATACAAGTGACGTCAATAGCTACACAAACCTTTTCAAAAGGCCTGATTCGGAACAAAAATGTCTCTCCTTTTCGGGGGGCTGACAGATGGTTGACAAGCAGTAGAGAAATATACAAGTTTTGGGCAGACCCCATGACCACACAGCCAGTCGCGACAATCACCACCTATGAAGCACCCCGAGACTCCGTTTCATGTGCACCCACATACTGCCACTCCAAGGTCACGTGGCACCACCTGCAGACAAGGGATCAGAGGTCAGTTGGAATGTGGCTTCAGACTCAGAGTCTATGCCCCGCATTGACAGAGGTGGGGTAGTACTCACGCACCCGGGGGTTCGTACCGTGAACGACGCCATTATAGTGCCTAGAACTGGGGACGTTGCAAGAAGGTTAAAACCGCCACAATGTCAAATTATGTGCATGACCTGCGCTGCCAGCATCATAGCGATTTTTTTTATATTGGTGGGTCGGCAGGGAGGGCTGGTTAGGAGGCACCACCGAGTGACAAGGGAGGGCGGGTGGGGGCAACACGTACAACGGCAGGTCTGTGAATAACTGTGGGCATGTATTGCGGGGCAGGAGGCAACGGGGAGGGAGCAGAAGGCAACATGGAGGGAGGGGGCGGTGAGAGGCAACATGGAGGGAGGCAACACTGAGGGAGGAAAGGAGAGTGGACAGGAGGGGTGGGGCAGTGAGGAACACGAAGGAAGGAGAAGTACATGAGAGCAACTGATAAAATAAACAAGCCCGGCGGAGCGTGGCGCGCGCGCGCTTGGGGGCGGGGGAGCTGTTACAGGAGCGCATTCCAGGCGGGGGATGGGAGAGCAGGGCTGCATTGTATAACAAGCGCGCACTGAAGTTGACGAGGAGGGTGTGGGAGGGGGGAGTGGGGGCGGGCACAGTGCAAATGGTGTGCACTTTGATGTCCTCAGTGGCTGCGCGGCTCACTGAGGACATCAAAGGGGCCGCGAAGTGATCAGGCAGTGCTTTTCAGGCTGCCAAATGGTGCACGCGGCCGGCGCACATGCACTGTATTTGGAGGCCTGAAAAGCACTGTTTGCACTTCCAAAACTCGCTTACTATAAGTCTCCCCAGAGCAGCGCTAAAGCGCTGTCTCAGGCGAGACCTAAAAAACGACTAAAGAATGGAAATGAAAATTTGACAAATTCATGTGTTGGCCCATTAATTCAGGATCTTATGTTATTAGGAGCAAGCATTTGGAATGCAATATGTCTCGTATTTGCAAGAGTTTAAGCTATTGGCATTGTAAATGACAATGCCGTTTATTTATCTGTTATGATAATTAACACATAAATAAAAGGCATTGTCATTTACAATGCCAGTAGCTCAAACTCTTGTAAATGCAACACGTATTTCCTTTCAAAGTAGCGGCCCCCATTGTCCCGGTCTGCTTGAAAAGTGAAAGCGTACATGGTGTGCTGAATGTTGCAGGAAAGCATGCCATGCCTGTAGTAGGAGAAACGCATTAAAGAAAATTGTGCTTACAGACATACCGTGTAACAACAGAAGTAAAAGGGCCAGTCCTCATGGGAGGTTACAAATGAAGACAAGGCGGTACTAAGGAAGGACTAACAAGCTTATTGACGAATCAGAAGCCAGCACTTACAAAGGACAATGACAAGTCAATGACAAATGTGGGCGGGGCTCCAAGTCCATACTCGAATACAGCATGCCCCGCAGTGCCTGCGCTGCCCAGGCTCAACCTAAAAATGCCACACTCACAGTGCCAATGGACGAAGTGTGCTGACTCACTGCCTTGTGCAGCTGGGTGCAGAAGAAAAATGTGAATGAGAGTAGAACAGACCAATAGATGAAGAGGGAAGGCACAAAGCAAATCTATGTATGTGTATAAGATTGTGTTTGTATTATATGAAGCTATCTAAACAGCTAAAGTTATCTCTGACACAGAACTAAATAGCAGCTTTACACGCCTGCAGGCATATGAAGGCATGTAACATTAGCATAGAGAGGGGTAAATAAGTTTGTACTTCATGGTCCTGAGGCATCACATCTCCTCCCGAAGCATTTATTTTCCACCCTAAGCATAACTTCTCACCCTGAAGCATCACCTACCCTTCCACAGCATCACCTCCCTTCACTAAGTATTACCTCCCCTCAAAAACAAACAGCACTTTCTCCATTTGAATCACGTGACTAGTGTAATAGAAGTGTCTTTCGGGAAATCCCAGTTTCGCAGCAAACTAGCAAGCATCATTAAGCATATACTGGAAACATTCAAAGTACAATTCCCAGGATGCATACTGTTGCTAAGCCAGGGCTGGCATCATGGCTAATGGCCATTGTAGTGTTGTGTGATCATATGCAGTACGACCTATGTGGTCCTCGACAGACTCCTTACAGTTACGTAATCCATTGGGAGATATCAGGGTGTGGTCAATAAAGTTTATGACATAATGCGTTTACTTAACGGTTACATGCCGAAGAATAAAGACACCTGTTACAGAGCTCCTTTTATTGAGTGGTCATTTAGAGCTATGGCGCACGCAACAGCCATGTGACAAATATGCAGCACTACCGCTTCCTCTGCAGCACCTCCCTTTTTAAACACAAATTTCTATATCTCAACAACTCCTCCCTCGGGGGGCGCTAGAGGGCGCCGAACCAAGATGGCCGCACAAGAGTGAGGCTCCCGCCAGACCGGGCGCTTACACGATCCTATCTACCATCCTGACCAGGCTTTCCCTTGCCTCACCTCCACGGCTGTGTCCGCAGTGACGTACGCTGCTCCCCGATACCCTCCACGTCTCTGGAGCTGGCCGGTGTGCAGAGATATTCGACGGAGTTCCCGCGGCCGAGGGAGAGAGCACATCGGCGGCCGGCGAGCTGCGGGAGGCGCGATCCACGATAGCCCGGGGCTCCGGGGCCTTCGCGACTCTGGACGGCTCCGACCGGCGAGGCTGCAAAAGACGCCGGAGGATCGGCGGCAATCCCTACAAGGTACAGTTGCTTCTCAGCAGGCGTGTGGCGACATCTCTGGGGCTGTGACGAACCGAGGGGCCCTCCGCCCGCTTGGCCTCCGCTGGCTGAGGCCTACACCTGAGACGCACGCTCGCAGGCTGCCGCCGCCCCCATTTTGGATCTCCGAGCGCTGGCTTGGGGGCTATCCTGCCCCTCCCCCTCCCCCACAAGCCTCTACGTGGGGAGTGACACCTACCTGGGACCTGGCTGCCGGATCGCGCCGGAGGGGACTTCGGAGCGTGGCTCTGTCGGCGCCTGCTGTCCTGCATTGACCGGCTGAGCCCCTGACCCGCCATATGCTGCAGAGGTCACGTCCGCGCTAGCCCGGCCACTCCTTGCTGCTGGCCTCCGCAGGCCCACTATCTGCTATCCCGTGAGCGCGGGGCCCGGAGACCGTTGCCACCCCCCCCCCCCGTTGCCGGCCTCCCTGGTCGCTCACTCGCTTGGGGGCTGCCCCCCTGGACTGGCCGCCTCCCTCATTTCAGTGATCCTCGAGGCAGCTGTACCACCCCTGTCCACTCGCGGGGCTGCGGCCTGGCTTGGACGGAGCCCCCTCGCCTCGCCTGGACTGTTGTCGGGGTGACCTGGGCGGGTTCGTCCGCCGAGCGCCATGGGGCGCAACGACGCGCGACAGTCCAAGCTATCATTTGATGCCAGGAAGGCCCCCGCGCCGGCGTCCGAGCCTGGCCCGCCCGCCGCTGCCCCCCCAGACGAGGACTGGAAATCTCTCCTGCTGGGATTAAAACAAAGCCTAACAACCATAGACTCGAAAATTGACACCATCACTACCAGACTGGATGGTGTGGTGGCCAGACTGGAGCGACACGATACCCGCATCAAGGAGACGGAGGATAGGATCTCCACACTGGAAGACGATGCCGCCTCTGCAGGCCGACATGTTTCCCAAATGGATCGTCTCCTCAAGATCATTGCGGATAAGAATGAGGACCTAGAAGCGAGGTCCCGTCGCAACAATGTCCGCATCCTGGGCCTTGCGGAGACCACCAACACCGGGAAGATGGAGGTCTTCATCGAGAACCTGATGGCCGACCTGTTCGGGCGAGAATCCTTCTCCCCTCACTTCATTGTGGAGAGAGCCCACAGATCCCTTGCTGCCCGCCCCCCCCCTGGCGGCCAGCCCCGACCCATAATTGCACGTTTCCTAAATTACCGAGACCGGGATGTGGTGCTCCGACGTGCGCGAGAGATGGGAACGGTGCCCTACTGCAACACTACGCTGTCCTTCTTCCCCGATTTCACTGCGTCGGTGCAGGAGGCCCGCCGGAAATTTGCTGGCGTAAAAAAGAAGCTGCAGGCCCGGGAGATTCCGTATGCAATGCTATACCCTGCTAAACTGAAGATCTCACACCAGGGCAAACAATTGTTTTTTCAGCAGCCGCAGCAGGTGGAAGACTTCCTCAGACGGCAACGCGGGGATTCGGCTGGTGGGACTGCTGGGCCACGGCCCTCTCGGACGCCGTCGCCCTCGCCGATGGAGCAGCAGGACTGAACATATCGGGGATGCTGTTCCCCCCTCTAACTCACGCTGCTGTTGAGACAGCACTTGCCCGACTGAATCAACGTCACTCCTGGTGAGGTACCTCTCTTTGTTTCATGACAATATCATTTGGCTTGGTCGTTGTTATAATTTGTGCCCGGTCGCCCACCTCCGTCCCACTTTGAGGACCTGGGGTGACTCTGGGTCCCTGTGGGTGCAAGTAGGGAGGTGGTTGGCAGGTCTGGCGCCCCTAGAGTACGATCCCCCCAATGGGCGCACCCCAAAGTACCCCTTTCCTCATCAAGGCAGGGGTAGTTGCTGTATTTTTTCTGTTTGTTGGGTCGGGATGGATGGGAAGGGGAGGGGACGGGTGGGTACTGTTTACCCGGCCAGTTGGGGTAGCCGGCGTGGGTGGTCGAATGATTTGTTCTGCATCTGGCTTAGTTGCCTCCTCAGTGCAAGATGCGGGTGGACGGGTGGGGGAGGTAGTTCAATGGGGTTTTGTTATGGAGTTCGTTACTAAGTGCTACGAGCAATTGCAAGCTGTGAGAGCATGCCACTTATGCCTTTACACGGGGGAATGGGGGACTTAACTGATAAGCGCCCTGCGCAGATCTTTCAGTTGCTTTCCTGGAATGTGCGCGGGTTAAACAACCCGAGGAAGAAGAGGCAAGTCCTTAGCTACCTGACTCGGCATGGAGTGTCAGTCGCTATGCTCCAAGAAACGCACCTACACCCGGGGGTGACCCCCCCATTTGCGTCTAGGTGGGCTTCGACCAGGGTGTTCTCGTCATACTCGAGTTACGCGAGAGGGGTGACCATACTAGTGAGACGGGGGATGGGGTTTACGCTGGCAGGCTCTGAGGTGGACTCTGGTGGTCGGTACTGCATCGCTTGGGGGACACTACACTCGCATACGATATTGTTCGCCTGTTTCTACGGCCCCAACACGGATGACCCTTCTGCACTCCTCACTATGTGGGGTAAGATTCAGTCCCTAGGTATTTCCCACATTATATTGGGGGGCGACTTCAACACTGCACTCAGGCCTGGGATGGATAGGTCGCACCCGCTAGCATCGCACTACACGCACACACAACGCGCGCTACTGAACATAGTGGACGAGCACCGTTTAATTGATGCTTGGAGGCACTTTCACTCCGCGCTCCGGCAGGGCACCCACCACTCCGCAGTACATTCCACCTGGGCGCGCATTGACTACGTCTTCCTTTCATCTGGCCTCTCCCCTTGGTTGAGTGGAGCACTCCATCTTGCCCGCACATTCTCTGACCACTCTCCGGTCCTTCTGTCCCTGCGTATTCCCCTCGCGGTCTCCCCATACCTGAGTTGGCGACTGAATCCAGCACACCTTACAGACTCGTTGTTTCACGCGGAACTTGAACAGGACATAAAGGATTTTTTTGAGCGAAATATGGATTCCGTCTCCAGCCTCACTACAGTCTGGGAGGCGTTCAAAGTTACCGTGCGGGGCTGGTGCATAGCTAAGGGAGGCGGGGTACTTAAGTTTCTACGCGGAGAGTTAAGCAGGCTCGAGGCTGAACTCCGTCAGTTGGAGACCGAAATGGAGCGAAATGGGCGAGAGCCCGGCACAGCGGCACAGATGCGAGAGAAGCTAAATGAGTACACGGAAGCCGCAGCCAAGGAGAGTGAGTTTCTGGGGAGACCCTATGTCTCCCGAGTGTACGGCGAGGGCGACAGACCTGGCAGGGCACTGGCCTCCGCGACTCGTTCCCCCAGGTATAGCAATTATGTTACCGCCTTGCTGGATGAGCATGGTACCCCACAACGGGATCTTGCTGACCAACTCAAGGTCCTCACGGACCACTACACTAGGCTCTACTCCTCCCACAGGACCGCTCCGATAGTGTTGCATGATTACCTGGACGACACCGCGCTTGCATGGCTGGGCCCCACACAGCAGCAGTTCCTCCATCATCCACTGGAACTAGATGAGATAACGGACGCAATCATGTCCATGAAGTCGGGAAAGGCGCCAGGGTCGGACGGGTTACCGATCGACTTCTACAAAGCCTACAAGCATGTGCTGGCCCCCATTCTACAGCAGGTGTACTACTCTTCATTAGAGGAGGGATCCCTGCCTGCCACGATGCGTGAGGCCCTCATAACGTCTTTGCTAAAACCTGGTAAGTCGCCGGAATATTGCGACTCCTACCGGCCCCTCTCGCTGTTAAATACAGATGTTAAAATATTAGCGAAGGTCCTGGCTACTCGCCTTAATCTCCTGATGGAGCGTCTCGTGCTCCCTGACCAGGCCGGGTTTGTTCCCAACCGTGCAACTTCTCACAATTTGCGCACTCTCCAGGCGGTGATACAGGATATTGACCCGAAGAGCGAGGCGGCCGCGGTCTTTCTCGACGCCACTAAGGCGTTCGATTCCCTTGAGTGGGATTACCTCCTGGCCCTGCTGGAACGGATGGGCATGCCCTTCAATTTCCTGGACTGGATCCGACTGTTGTACTGCCGGCCGCAAGCAATGGTGCTGCTCAATGGTGCCCGCTCCCCCCCCTTCCTGATTCACAGAGGGACCCGACAGGGATGTCCCCTCTCCCCGGTGCTGTTCGCACTTGCCATAGAGCCCTTGGCAGCCAAGCTTCGGCAACATCATAATCACCGGTCTCTTATCTACCCTGAGCGCCAATTGCTCATTGCACTATATGCCGACGACATGACTCTTTATGTGCATAAGCCGCGCGAAAACTTGAACCCTCTGCTGCGGGAGGTCACTAAATTCGGGGCCATCTCGGGGATTCAGATAAACTGGACGAAGTCCGCCCTGTTCCCCTTGACAGACAACACTACACGGTTCCCTCTTGATTATCCCCTGGTGTGGGAGCAAGAGGAGATCAAATACCTGGGCATCCAGGTGACTAGAAATCGGGAAGCCCTGATTCGAGCCAACTACGGGACTGTTGTGGACAAACTCACGGACAAAGTCTCCCAATGGATCCGTCTCCCATTGTCGATGGCGGGACGGATCTCACTGATTAAAATGGTGGTCCTCCCTAAACTGCTGTATCTCTTTACAAACATACCGTATAGTCCAGGCGCTTACTTCTTCCGTGCCCTCAACTCTCAGCTATCTCGACTTATCTGGGGAGGCAAGCAGGCCCGACTCGGTCTGCGAACCCTTATGTTACCTTATCACCAAGGGGGGTTTGATGTCCCCAATTTCCAGCGATATTATGATTGCGCACAAGGTCACTTGCCGTTTATTGGCTTCACCCCCCCCCCCTTTATGGCTCACTTGGCAGTCGAAGATGGGTATATGAGGCCGGAACAACCTTCCGGATACTTGTACACGTCAGCCCGAATAGAACATAGAGACCCCACCACGGTCGACTGCACTGTCCGTGCCTGGAAACGACTGGCGGACCACATGGGAGTGAAATTCCTATACTCTCCACGTATGACCTTGGCCCACGATCCAAGGGTGAGTGTGGCCCGTGAGGAAATTGGCCGTAGAATGCTCGCAAAGCTTGCGGTGCACACCTGGGGAGATCTGTACCACCAGGGGAGTTTCCGCACGGCTACACACTTCTTTAGAGACACCGCTCCTTCCGTTATGGATACCTTTCTCTACATTCGGCTCCGGCAAAATATCAAGGCAGTCACCCCCGACTTTCCCAGTGAGCCTGACACTATGGCGCCCCTCCATGCCCTACTGCAGAAGGGGATCCCGACACATGTGGTTTCCATGTTATATACCCACGCTCAGGCTAACTCGTCCCCCCCCACACTCCGAGCGCGTAATGACTGGGATTGCGATTTGGGGGAGCCACTTTCGGACGCCCAGTGGGAGGAGAGCTGCTCCCATACCAGCGCGGTGACGGGAAATGCCCGCCTCCGCCTGGTTCATTTTAAATTTCTGCATCGCCTCTACTTTACACCCGCTAAACTGCACCGCTTCGGACTCCGGGACAATGATTGCTGCTTGCGTTGCAGACGGCCGGGGGCGGACTTCATGCACCTGGCGTGGTCCTGCCAGGCAGTTGCCGCCTATTGGGGGGAGGTGTTCACAGCCCTCACTGCAATGATTGGGGTAAGCATTGCTCCTTGTCCTAAGATTGCCCTGCTGGGCCACTCCAGCCACGCGGTTAAGACGCACCGGAAATTCTTCGCGATGGGCCTTCTGCTGGCAAAGCGACATGTCGCTTGCAGGTGGGGGCGGGGGCGAGCGCCTAAGTTCAAAACCTGGCTGGATACGATGACAACTTGGCAGGAACAACTGCACAACTATTCAGATCTTCTGCCTCACAAATCGCGCCCCAAGGACCTTTGGGGTCCCCTCACTGCGTATCTGCTAAAAATACAGTTCCCAGACGAGCCCACGACAGGCGCGAGTCGGGATGAGCCAGTGGAGGGTCGTCCTACCTCACCGGCTCCGGCACCCACTCCGCTACCTGCTGACACTGGCTTGGACCCCTCCCCTCCCGCACTCCCTTAGTTCCCCATGCATGCCACGCAGGCGCTCTCGCTACACTCAGCTGGCTTCACGCGTCCCGGGGAATCACCTAGCACTCCCGGGTTATGCGGGCGGAGGGAGCCGCGAGCTTATAGTGACCCCCCCCCCACTACGGCATAGCATTCACGACACTACAGGATGCCGCATCATGTCATGCTCTCTAATATGACCATTGCCATGCCCTCCCAGCTAACTGGACAGCGCCTTGGGGCGCGGGACGTCGGCTCTCTGGTTGATGCCTGCGCGCCATGGCATGATGCGCGACCTGCACAGCCAGGCGACACACTGCCATGGATGCCTAGGGCTGGGAGTTCTGGATCCTTGCTGGAAGAGCACAGTTTATGTAGCACTTGTTTGGTTCCGTTATTAAAGTTGAATGAAACCTCATGTTCCTCCATTTGGATCACCTCAGGCAGCTCGGATTGTCCACTACTACACGCCCACACAGTTCTAGTTCCTATGCTACGCGGCTGGCCCGTCTGGGTTGTAGGCGACATGCTGTGTAAACCAGAGATTGCTTTTCAAAATGTGTTCAATGATGCCCCCCCACTGCATGTTGTCGCTGCCGGCCTGATCACTCAGGATGTAGGCGTACAGCTGTGTACTATTTCTTCATGCTCAATAAAGGTTTTTAAAAAGAAAAAAAAAAAAAAAAAAAAAACAACTCCTCCCTCACCTTTCAGCACTGTCTTATGAAACTTCACAGTTCCCTGCCCCTCCCAGTACAGTATCAGCCACGCTGAATTAACCCTACACTCCCATAAAAGTACGGTCTCACTTGAGAAGCACTTATCTAACCGGATCTTCCCAACCTGTACAGCACGGCTCCTCTTCGGACAGTACCCGTGCATAAGTAGTTTTACCACCCCATGTACAGAACAACCCCTACCATCAGGAGCACCAGCCTACCTTTGACAGCACAGCAATTCTCGAAGTACAGCACCATGCCTCTATAAAACGAGCCCCTCCATGCTTAATGATACCAGCAACCTGTCCTCAGGAGCACTGCATCCCTTCTGTCAAATTCACCACATCCTTCTTAACATCACACCACCCCTACCTGAGCAGCACCACCCATGTTTAACAACACAGCACCAACTTCTTCCTAGAATCACAAAATCCCTACCTGAGCAGAACCACCAAGTCTCTAACAACACAGCACTCCTTCTGTCAACAGCACCAGCCCCTTCTTAACAGCACACCACCCCCACCTGGACAGTACCACCCTCATCTTTAACAATATGGCAATCCTCCATGCATGACACCACGCCTCCCTCATCAACACCAGTCAATCCTTAAAGTACACCAGTACCCTATCCTTGCGGACACAGCAACCCATCTGTCAACAGCACCAACTCCATAGCTGCACTCCACCCCTACCAGAACATCACCACAAAAGGAAGAGAACGACGGAAAAACAGATACAAAGGGAGAAAGACATGTAAGTGCGAAATAAAGAGGTAAGGAGTGTTCGTGGTGGATGAAAGTGGCATGAGGTGAATTCGGGACTACGCATGCTTGGTTTTCCGCATCCTCCGACACTTGGCAGCGCGAGCTGCAGGATTCTGAGCTATTAGAAGTGAGAGTGAAACTTGCACGCGGGTGCTCTTACCATAGCAGTAAAAATAATTGTGAATGAAGGCAGCCTGCGTGGTACACTCAAAGGTCTGGTTAGGGTCCTTGTCCCTCAAGGAGAAAGTGCCCAGCCAACAAGACCGGCCGGAAGCAAAAGGAAGGGTGCATGGCGCGTGGCTAAATGTCCATAAATGGCAATATGTTTGATGTAATCCTGAAGAAGTCCAGAAGTAGCCATGTAGTAGGTTGTATGCAAGATGATTATTAGGCTTGGTTACAGGATGGTAAGTAGGATAATAGGTTCAGTAGTTCATTGGTTGAGCCCCACAAAGGGCAGCATCCTTGCTGCTCAGCCCACACACTCCAACTGTCTCTCTCTCCACTCCACCAGACACTCCAGCATTCCACCACCTCATCGTGCATTCTAACATTCCACACACACCACATTCATACTGGCTGAGCAGCAGGGAACAGGTAGCTAAGGGAAAGGATGCAAAGCAACAATACACTTTACAACACAGCAATACACGTTACAACACAGTTCAGCTCCTTTACAGCTCACTATCAAGGTGTACTGCTATAATGTAGTGTTTTAATATCGACCTCCGAAAATATGAACTCCAGAAAATAGACAATTATATTGTCATGGTTCTTGTATTTAAGTAAATTCAGTACGTATACATTTACTCTTGGAAACTCCAGTTGTTTATATCGAGAAGACATCTATACCTCGAAGATATGCAGATGTGCAGTTAAGAATAGTAAAATTATGTTTAACTGTATATACTTACCTTGAAGATGTCGATAATCTGCAGAGGATATTTTTATAAGCCTATATGTTTTTAACTCGATATGAGACATACAAACTTCATCGAAGAATAAATGCAAACTCGAGAGCTGTGTGCGTATGTGCTAGTTTTCATCAAGGAGCCCGCGCTTTCCTGGCCCTCTCTGTTCATTAAAATGTTTCAGGCAGCGCCATCTTGGAAGCGGCCTGCTGGTAAAATGTTCAGAAACGTTATTAAAGCGCATCAGGGAGCAGCCAGCATATGCGGCCATTCGCACAAACACGCACGACATCGCGGGCAGCAAAGAAGAAAAAACAAGTTCAAAAGTGGAAACGTTGTAGTATTGGTAATGTTCCTTCTACCCCGTGGGGATTTCTTGGAATACCGTAGGAACGTTCCAATATTGCTGTTTTTCAGGGCCCAATTAATTCCTCCCTCACAGCAAGAAGAACGCTGATTGAAAGTCCCTCGCCGTGCAGCTCCCACCCTTTACAAATTGCTCTGGTCCTTACTTCTCTCGCCAATACCCAACTACTAACGCTTAGGGCAGGCTAGGCCTCGGGCTTTACAAGGCTTGTTAAACCCACGCCTCGCTTTCGCTTGACTCTTTGACACGCCGCCCTGGCTCGCGATGCGTGTTGGCGTGCGTGCGTTACTTTGATACGCCGCCCTGGCTGGAGGTGCGTGTGTGCGCGTGTGTTGTTGCTTTGATACGCCGTCCTGACTCCTGCCTGGTGGTGCGTGTTTGCGTGTGGTGCGTTGCCGCGGGGAGAGGGAGTAGAGGTAAAGCTGGGGTTACCCTCATGGAGTCAGGAGCGAGCCCGACCACCTGGATTGCAAACAATAATAAGCTCAGATTGCAACAAGATACAGTGGCACAGGATATGTTTTTCGAACAGTGTCAGTACATAAATAGGAAAGCTGCGTACTTTGCCAAATGCTTATATTTCCATTTTGTTGTTTCAAGCAAACTAGGCTTCTTAAAATAGCACAGGTAGGAGCTTCCGACAGTTCCATAACACAGTGGAGCGAAGACATATGCAAAGGAGTTTGGACTGTCTCCAATGCCAGATGAGGGCACGAGGCTTGTAGGAGCCGTGCTCACTACGCCACTGGAGTCAAGCTATCCTGGCTGATGACGGCTGATAGCCAGAAACCGGTCCTAGGATGCTTGATTCCGGTCCAGGGAAGACATGGCTTGGCAGTTCGGGCTGGACTGTTCCCATGAGGCACAGGGTCAAGACTGATTTGCATATGGCCATGTCTGAACTGGGGTGGCGTAGTGGGCAAAAGAACGATGGATTTAACTCAGATCTCTTGACTGGGGGAGAATGTCTGCATTGTCAGCATTCCGTCCATCATTTGTTTGTTGTAACGCTTTTCGCCCTAAGTGGGATGGGTATTCCCAGACGTGGGACCCGTGCTCACTACGCCACTGGAGTCAAGCTATCCTGGCTGATGACGGCTGATAGCCAGAAACCGGTCCTAGGATGCTTGATTCCGGTCCAGGGAAGACATGGCTTGGCAGTTCGGGCTGGACTGTTCCCATGAGGCACAGGGTCAAGACTGATTTGCATATGGCCATGTCTGAACTGGGGTGGCGTAGTGGGCAAAAGAACGATGGATTTAACTCAGATCTCTTGACTGGGGGAGAATGTCTGCATTGTCAGCATTCCGTCCATCATTTGTTTGTTGTAACGCTTTTCGCCCTAAGTGGGATGGGTATTCCCAGACGTGGGACCCGTGCTCACTACGCCACTGGAGTCAAGCTATCCTGGCTGATGACGGCTGATAGCCAGAAACCGGTCCTAGGATGCTTGATTCCGGTCCAGGGAAGACATGGCTTGGCAGTTCGGGCTGGACTGTTCCCATGAGGCACAGGGTCAAGACTGATTTGCATATGGCCATGTCTGAACTGGGGTGGCGTAGTAGGCAAAAGAACGATGGATTTAACTCAGATCTCTTGACTGGGGGAGAATGTCTGCATTGTCAGCATTCCGTCCATCATTTGTTTGTTGTAACGCTTTTCGCCCTAAGTGGGATGTGTATTCCCAGACGTGGGACCCGTGCTCACTACGCCACTGGAGTCAAGCTATCCTGGCTGATGACGGCTGATAGCCAGAAACCGGTCCTAGGATGCTTGATTCCGGTCCAGGGAAGACATGGCTTGGCAGTTCGGGCTGGACTGTTCCCATGAGGCACAGGGTCAAGACTGATCTGCATATGGCCATGTCTGAACTGGGGTGGCGTAGTGGGCAAAAGAACGATGGATTTAACTCAGATCTCTTGACTGGGGGAGAATGTCTGCATTGTCAGCATTCCGTCCATCATTTGTTTGTTGTAACGCTTTTCGCCCTAAGTGGGATGGGTATTCCCAGACGTGGGACCCGTGCTCACTACGCCACTGGAGTCAAGCTATCCTGGCTGATGACGGCTGATAGCCAGAAACCGGTCCTAGGATGCTTGATTCCGGTCCAGGGAAGACATGGCTTGGCAGTTCGGGCTGGACTGTTCCCATGAGGCACAGGGTCAAGACTGATTTGCATATGGCCATGTCTGAACTGGGGTGGCGTAGTGGGCAAAAGAACGATGGATTTAACTCAGATCTCTTGACTGGGGGAGAATGTCTGCATTGTCAGCATTCCGTCCATCATTTGTTTGTTGTAACGCTTTTCGCCCTAAGTGGGATGGGTATTCCCAGACGTGGGACCCGTGCTCACTACGCCACTGGAGTCAAGCTATCCTGGCTGATGACGGCTGATAGCCAGAAACCGGTCCTAGGATGCTTGATTCCGGTCCAGGGAAGACATGGCTTGGCAGTTCGGGCTGGACTGTTCCCATGAGGCACAGGGTCAAGACTGATTTGCATATGGCCATGTCTGAACTGGGGTGGCGTAGTGGGCAAAAGAACGATGGATTTAACTCAGATCTCTTGACTGGGGGAGAATGTCTGCATTGTCAGCATTCCGTCCATCATTTGTTTGTTGTAACGCTTTTCGCCCTAAGTGGGATGGGTATTCCCAGACGTGGGACCCGTGCTCACTACGCCACTGGAGTCAAGCTATCCTGGCTGATGACGGCTGATAGCCAGAAACCGGTCCTAGGATGCTTGATTCCGGTCCAGGGAAGACATGGCTTGGCAGTTCGGGCTGGACTGTTCCCATGAGGCACAGGGTCAAGACTGATTTGCATATGGCCATGTCTGAACTGGGGTGGCGTAGTGGGCAAAAGAACGATGGATTTAACTCAGATCTCTTGACTGGGGGAGAATGTCTGCATTGTCAGCATTCCGTCCATCATTTGTTTGTTGTAACGCTTTTCGCCCTAAGTGGGATGGGTATTCCCAGACGTGGGACCCGTGCTCACTACGCCACTGGAGTCAAGCTATCCTGGCTGATGACGGCTGATAGCCAGAAACCGGTCCTAGGATGCTTGATTCCGGTCCAGGGAAGACATGGCTTGGCAGTTCGGGCTGGACTGTTCCCATGAGGCACAGGGTCAAGACTGATTTGCATATGGCCATGTCTGAACTGGGGTGGCGTAGTGGGCAAAAGAACGATGGATTTAACTCAGATCTCTTGACTGGGGGAGAATGTCTGCATTGTCAGCATTCCGTCCATCATTTGTTTGTTGTAACGCTTTTCGCCCTAAGTGGGATGGGTATTCCCAGACGTGGGACCCGTGCTCACTACGCCACTGGAGTCAAGCTATCCTGGCTGATGACGGCTGATAGCCAGAAACCGGTCCTAGGATGCTTGATTCCGGTCCAGGGAAGACATGGCTTGGCAGTTCGGGCTGGACTGTTCCCATGAGGCACAGGGTCAAGACTGATTTGCATATGGCCATGTCTGAACTGGGGTGGCGTAGTAGGCAAAAGAACGATGGATTTAACTCAGATCTCTTGACTGGGGGAGAATGTCTGCATTGTCAGCATTCCGTCCATCATTTGTTTGTTGTAACGCTTTTCGCCCTAAGTGGGATGTGTATTCCCAGACGTGGGACCCGTGCTCACTACGCCACTGGAGTCAAGCTATCCTGGCTGATGACGGCTGATAGCCAGAAACCGGTCCTAGGATGCTTGATTCCGGTCCAGGGAAGACATGGCTTGGCAGTTCGGGCTGGACTGTTCCCATGAGGCACAGGGTCAAGACTGATCTGCATATGGCCATGTCTGAACTGGGGTGGCGTAGTGGGCAAAAGAACGATGGATTTAACTCAGATCTCTTGACTGGGGGAGAATGTCTGCATTGTCAGCATTCCGTCCATCATTTGTTTGTTGTAACGCTTTTCGCCCTAAGTGGGATGGGTATTCCCAGACGTGGGACCCGTGCTCACTACGCCACTGGAGTCAAGCTATCCTGGCTGATGACGGCTGATAGCCAGAAACCGGTCCTAGGATGCTTGATTCCGGTCCAGGGAAGACATGGCTTGGCAGTTCGGGCTGGACTGTTCCCATGAGGCACAGGGTCAAGACTGATTTGCATATGGCCATGTCTGAACTGGGGTGGCGTAGTGGGCAAAAGAACGATGGATTTAACTCAGATCTCTTGACTGGGGGAGAATGTCTGCATTGTCAGCATTCCGTCCATCATTTGTTTGTTGTAACGCTTTTCGCCCTAAGTGGGATGGGTATTCCCAGACGTGGGACCCGTGCTCACTACGCCACTGGAGTCAAGCTATCCTGGCTGATGACGGCTGATAGCCAGAAACCGGTCCTAGGATGCTTGATTCCGGTCCAGGGAAGACATGGCTTGGCAGTTCGGGCTGGACTGTTCCCATGAGGCACAGGGTCAAGACTGATTTGCATATGGCCATGTCTGAACTGGGGTGGCGTAGTGGGCAAAAGAACGATGGATTTAACTCAGATCTCTTGACTGGGGGAGAATGTCTGCATTGTCAGCATTCCGTCCATCATTTGTTTGTTGTAACGCTTTTCGCCCTAAGTGGGATGGGTATTCCCAGACGTGGGACCCGTGCTCACTACGCCACTGGAGTCAAGCTATCCTGGCTGATGACGGCTGATAGCCAGAAACCGGTCCTAGGATGCTTGATTCCGGTCCAGGGAAGACATGGCTTGGCAGTTCGGGCTGGACTGTTCCCATGAGGCACAGGGTCAAGACTGATTTGCATATGGCCATGTCTGAACTGGGGTGGCGTAGTGGGCAAAAGAACGATGGATTTAACTCAGATCTCTTGACTGGGGGAGAATGTCTGCATTGTCAGCATTCCGTCCATCATTTGTTTGTTGTAACGCTTTTCGCCCTAAGTGGGATGGGTATTCCCAGACGTGGGACCCGTGCTCACTACGCCACTGGAGTCAAGCTATCCTGGCTGATGACGGCTGATAGCCAGAAACCGGTCCTAGGATGCTTGATTCCGGTCCAGGGAAGACATGGCTTGGCAGTTCGGGCTGGACTGTTCCCATGAGGCACAGGGTCAAGACTGATTTGCATATGGCCATGTCTGAACTGGGGTGGCGTAGTGGGCAAAAGAACGATGGATTTAACTCAGATCTCTTGACTGGGGGAGAATGTCTGCATTGTCAGCATTCCGTCCATCATTTGTTTGTTGTAACGCTTTTCGCCCTAAGTGGGATGGGTATTCCCAGACGTGGGACCCGTGCTCACTACGCCACTGGAGTCAAGCTATCCTGGCTGATGACGGCTGATAGCCAGAAACCGGTCCTAGGATGCTTGATTCCGGTCCAGGGAAGACATGGCTTGGCAGTTCGGGCTGGACTGTTCCCATGAGGCACAGGGTCAAGACTGATTTGCATATGGCCATGTCTGAACTGGGGTGGCGTAGTAGGCAAAAGAACGATGGATTTAACTCAGATCTCTTGACTGGGGGAGAATGTCTGCATTGTCAGCATTCCGTCCATCATTTGTTTGTTGTAACGCTTTTCGCCCTAAGTGGGATGTGTATTCCCAGACGTGGGACCCGTGCTCACTACGCCACTGGAGTCAAGCTATCCTGGCTGATGACGGCTGATAGCCAGAAACCGGTCCTAGGATGCTTGATTCCGGTCCAGGGAAGACATGGCTTGGCAGTTCGGGCTGGACTGTTCCCATGAGGCACAGGGTCAAGACTGATCTGCATATGGCCATGTCTGAACTGGGGTGGCGTAGTGGGCAAAAGAACGATGGATTTAACTCAGATCTCTTGACTGGGGGAGAATGTCTGCATTGTCAGCATTCCGTCCATCATTTGTTTGTTGTAACGCTTTTCGCCCTAAGTGGGATGGGTATTCCCAGACGTGGGACCCGTGCTCACTACGCCACTGGAGTCAAGCTATCCTGGCTGATGACGGCTGATAGCCAGAAACCGGTCCTAGGATGCTTGATTCCGGTCCAGGGAAGACATGGCTTGGCAGTTCGGGCTGGACTGTTCCCATGAGGCACAGGGTCAAGACTGATTTGCATATGGCCATGTCTGAACTGGGGTGGCGTAGTGGGCAAAAGAACGATGGATTTAACTCAGATCTCTTGACTGGGGGAGAATGTCTGCATTGTCAGCATTCCGTCCATCATTTGTTTGTTGTAACGCTTTTCGCCCTAAGTGGGATGGGTATTCCCAGACGTGGGACCCGTGCTCACTACGCCACTGGAGTCAAGCTATCCTGGCTGATGACGGCTGATAGCCAGAAACCGGTCCTAGGATGCTTGATTCCGGTCCAGGGAAGACATGGCTTGGCAGTTCGGGCTGGACTGTTCCCATGAGGCACAGGGTCAAGACTGATTTGCATATGGCCATGTCTGAACTGGGGTGGCGTAGTGGGCAAAAGAACGATGGATTTAACTCAGATCTCTTGACTGGGGGAGAATGTCTGCATTGTCAGCATTCCGTCCATCATTTGTTTGTTGTAACGCTTTTCGCCCTAAGTGGGATGGGTATTCCCAGACGTGGGACCCGTGCTCACTACGCCACTGGAGTCAAGCTATCCTGGCTGATGACGGCTGATAGCCAGAAACCGGTCCTAGGATGCTTGATTCCGGTCCAGGGAAGACATGGCTTGGCAGTTCGGGCTGGACTGTTCCCATGAGGCACAGGGTCAAGACTGATTTGCATATGGCCATGTCTGAACTGGGGTGGCGTAGTGGGCAAAAGAACGATGGATTTAACTCAGATCTCTTGACTGGGGGAGAATGTCTGCATTGTCAGCATTCCGTCCATCATTTGTTTGTTGTAACGCTTTTCGCCCTAAGTGGGATGGGTATTCCCAGACGTGGGACCCGTGCTCACTACGCCACTGGAGTCAAGCTATCCTGGCTGATGACGGCTGATAGCCAGAAACCGGTCCTAGGATGCTTGATTCCGGTCCAGGGAAGACATGGCTTGGCAGTTCGGGCTGGACTGTTCCCATGAGGCACAGGGTCAAGACTGATTTGCATATGGCCATGTCTGAACTGGGGTGGCGTAGTGGGCAAAAGAACGATGGATTTAACTCAGATCTCTTGACTGGGGGAGAATGTCTGCATTGTCAGCATTCCGTCCATCATTTGTTTGTTGTAACGCTTTTCGCCCTAAGTGGGATGGGTATTCCCAGACGTGGGACCCGTGCTCACTACGCCACTGGAGTCAAGCTATCCTGGCTGATGACGGCTGATAGCCAGAAACCGGTCCTAGGATGCTTGATTCCGGTCCAGGGAAGACATGGCTTGGCAGTTCGGGCTGGACTGTTCCCATGAGGCACAGGGTCAAGACTGATTTGCATATGGCCATGTCTGAACTGGGGTGGCGTAGTGGGCAAAAGAACGATGGATTTAACTCAGATCTCTTGACTGGGGGAGAATGTCTGCATTGTCAGCATTCCGTCCATCATTTGTTTGTTGTAACGCTTTTCGCCCTAAGTGGGATGGGTATTCCCAGACGTGGGACCCGTGCTCACTACGCCACTGGAGTCAAGCTATCCTGGCTGATGACGGCTGATAGCCAGAAACCGGTCCTAGGATGCTTGATTCCGGTCCAGGGAAGACATGGCTTGGCAGTTCGGGCTGGACTGTTCCCATGAGGCACAGGGTCAAGACTGATTTGCATATGGCCATGTCTGAACTGGGGTGGCGTAGTGGGCAAAAGAACGATGGATTTAACTCAGATCTCTTGACTGGGGGAGAATGTCTGCATTGTCAGCATTCCGTCCATCATTTGTTTGTTGTAAGGCTTCTTAAAATAGCACAGGTAGGAGCTTCCGACAGTTCCATAACACAGTGGAGCGAAGACATATGCAAAGGAGTTTGGACTGTCTCCAATGCCAGATGAGGGCACGAGGCTTGTAGGAGCATTGCTGCATGGCCAACCGTTGGCAATCAATCACTGCCTCTCACGGTGGCCCCTGGAAGGTCATTTACTCTGTGCTTGGAAACTGTACTTGAGAAACAACATGAGGAGAGTATAATTTTTAGGTGTGGTCAGACACAGCTTTAACAGTATTCAAGAGCTCATACAAGCTTTACCTAATTATAGCAATGAAATCAATACACATAGCATTATACGTGCAAGGCTCAAAATGATTCAATGTTTCCAGGAGATTTTAGATTTAAAGTCTATGTAATGCAGATGGACTGTATAGCATGTTGGATGGGATGTGGAACTGCCCCGGCCACCCTCTGCCCTGGGCTGTAAAGGAGACTCGCGCTACATCCCCACACTGTAATTGCCCCGCCTTACATTTTTGCATTTTTATAACTCAACATATGAGTGTGGTGCGATGTCAACAGCTGTTTTTAATAACTATATGACTGTTTAAAAGGCAGATGTCAAGCATAATGTTGTAACTTATGTTTACCTGGGCGGCTGCTCCTGGTGGGGTTTTCCTCATAACTTCTTGTAACAACTTAAATAAAAGAATCTACTTAATCTAAAAAAAAAAAAAACCTAACTTGTTTCATGCTAATGACAATGACTTCTTGTTTCATGGCAATGACGATGACTTCAAATAAAGTGTAGTTTTTTTTTCTTCCTTTTTTCCACTCTCACAGTATCTGGGCAAACCCCACAACGCTGTCTCCAAAACTTGAGCCAATCACATAGACACACCTCCTCGCTCTTTGATCTCACTTTAGATCTTCAAAGCAGCAATGGGCCCAATCCTTGCTCCAGATCTCCGTGGTTCTTTCCTGGAACTATCTTGTGGCATCCATGAGTTACTCAGAACTTAATGGATAAACTGTTATACCAAGTGCTGTCAATGAAACTAACAGAAAGCTCCATATTACCGTGAATGTCGCTACAAGGGGATTGAGAAATGTGTAGATATTTTCAGTGCAGTTTCTTACCGACGCCTGCCAACCACATTACTCTTATGGCAACAGTGTTGATTAAAAGCTGATGATAGCATTGAATACCGCTGCGTGAATATCGGCAGTGGGTTGAGAGCCCGAGAAACCAGTATGGCAACAGTGAACATTTTTTTTAAAAAGTGAAAAAAGGGGCATAGAGCCCAGAAAACGCTGAAACAGGACAAAGGTCCCAGTATTGGAAGTGGGTCTGAGAGCCCATGTTGGGGATAATGTCCTCGAATTTGAAACACAACCAAGAGCTAAAAAACGGGGACAAAGCCCATCTTGGCGACAAAGGTCCCAGAACTTGATCCACAACAGGGACAAGGATCCCAGAAGCAAAATATTGTTGTGTATGAGTTGGCGTTGAGGTGTTAGGCCACTCATTGGTTTGAGTTGTGTATGAGATGGCTGTGTTTTGGTTAAGTCACTCATTACTAAGTATTGGTTGTTGATTGATAGTATGTGAATAAGTCACCCATCGACTTAGTGCTTGAATTTGAACCACGACACAGAGCCATGTCCCATAATTGGAATTGGGAGGGGACACAGGTCCCAGAATTTTGAATCACTGTTAATGTTGTGTATGAGGTGGTTGTTAACTGTTGAGCCAGTCATCGGTTTGAGTGGCTCAACAGTTAACAACCACCTCATGCACAACATTAACAGTGAAATCTCTAGTACAGTTTAGTGCGAGATGAGATGTAGTACGGTGTGACAGGATGTTCTTTTAATTATTCACTGTGTGCGAGATGAGATGTAGTACGGTGTGACGGGATGTTTCTTTTATGTGAGTTTGATGAGATGTGGTATGGTGTGACAGGTTGTGATGTGAGATGTTTATTATTGTATTGCATTATTATAGTATTGTATTTTTCTCATTTAATTTATGCATTGTATGCAATTTCTTGGCGTCATGTTTATATGTATTTTAGTTATTTTGTTTCACAATGCAGTTGTTCCCCATAAAGAAGGGAGATGTGTTGTAACTTATGTTTACCTGCTGCTCAGCCAGAATGAGTGTGATGTGGAATGTTGGATGGATGGAATGTTGGATGTCTGTGAGTGTCAGTTGGGTATGGGCTGAGCACCTGGTAGGGTTTCCTTGTTTTCCTCATAACTTCTTGTAACAACTTAAATAAAAGAATCTACTTAATCTACGCTAGAAGTCCGGACTTCCTTTTGATTACAACACATAATATCAAGAGAAGCACAACTGCCTAAATCAAAGAGAGCACGTCGATCCCCTACCCCTTCTCGAAAGGGTGATTGTTAGCATCAAATGAATGCTATTTAAGCCTCTGCTTACAAAGCTGTTTGCTCCCCAGATACGTTGGGCAGTCTCCACTAGTCCTGCAAAGTAGAACGCACAAGGAGCTTGTATCTGCCCCAATGCAGCCACAGAGAGACACAAATGTTTCCCCTTCACCCTTAGACATGGGGTTACTTTGCATTAACTGCAGCTCATTGTCTGGATCCAGAAATACTGGTGTGCAAAGTTGCGGATGGCTCCTTATAATGAAGCCCAGTTAGCATTGCTAAAAGTACTAGGTGTATTTGGTACCCCCATTTCATGGATGCCATTGACAACTGTAAATCATTGTAAAGAACAACAAGAGAGAGAGGGAGAGGGTCACTCTTAATCCCCCTAAACTATATATTCAGAATCAACAAAAGAGTAACTCTATGAACTAAAAAAAGGGGATTACCAAGCACAGAGGAAAAAACAGAGATTTTTTTAAAAGAACCCTCACTCACCAACCTGGTTGGTGACATGCTTCATCATAGGGTTCCCACCAAGGAGGCCGAGTGCCTCCCTGGTGTGCTGCGACGCCTGATTTACAGCGGAGCTGTTTTTGTTGGGGAAAACACAGGGATGTGAGTGTGTGGAAGTGAATTGTAATTTAAAAGGTAACAGGTTTTTTACCAAAAGTAAATTTTAATGGCGGAGAAACCAGTGACCGTTAAAATAGGGGTGACGGATGTTAACTGGCTAATTAGGTAAACCAGGACCATCTGATTTAACACAGTGAATAGAAAATGGTCGACATGTTTCAGCTTATTTGTGCACGTTCGCTAAGCTTTCTTCAGGACCGAAAAAGTTCCATGGCGGTATGCACTCGTTAAGGCGCACCCAAACCTATGGAGCTACGTGAATGATAAAACTTACGGTTCTACCACAGTGGACTTCCTGGAATTTCCTGGGCCACTGAACTTTAAAAAGAAGACTTGTTTGGCGTCATGGGTCCGGGAGGGGGGATCAGTATGCTGATAGAATTTCTATGCTCACATATTCCCGCTGTGTACCTAGCGCTGTCCTCCTCGGCCCGGATATCCGGGCCGAGGAGGACAGCGCTAGGTACTCGGCCTCCTTGGTGGGAACCCTATGATGAAGCATGTCACCAACCAGGTTGGTGAGTGAGGGTTCTTTTAAAAAAATCTCTGTTTTTTCCTCTGTGCTTGGTAATCCCCTTTTTTTAGTTCATAGAGTTACTCTTTTGTTGATTCTGAAGAAACTGTAAATCATTACCATACCTGGCTCCAACCATAATATGTGAACATGAAGTTTGGTACTGCCAGATCACATCTTTGTAGGAGCATGCCTCACTCTAGCTCCCACACCACCGTTATATGTATTGGATCCTTACTGATCTAACCCTAGACGAGTGTACTACTCTCAGATACTTTATATCTGTATTACCCAGGCTTGGGTCTTGTTTTGGAACCCTGAACAATGCAAGATGTGTCTGGGACCCCTGTTCCACTTTTGGATTTTGTGGTTTTGTGCCTCCTGAGTTTGTGAGATTGGTTCTGTGGGAAGAAGGTTACAGGGGCTTAAACCTACTGAGCTGTGTATCCTTTCGCACTCAGAACAGTAGAAACTCTAGAGCATGGCTCAGACATAAGATACACACATAAGGGATTAAATGAAACCGTTCTCCAATTTACTTTATCATCTCACATCTCATCGTATTCAGGGTTACCACATGTCAGACTATGTGGTATTTCTTTATCAGGTAATGAGCAGACCATACAAAATTACGAGAAAGTCTTGATAATTTAACAACTCCTTTTGGAGTCAACCCATCTCTATAATCTTAATAATCATCTGGATATTCACTTTGGCAAGCCCTAACCGCCTTTCTTCGTTTTTTCTGACCGATTTAATAATAACAATTGTAGGGTAGTGGTTGGGTATAGGAATGATGGCGCCACTCAGGAGATTATCATCTAGGTATGTACACTTTGTTAAAATTGATGACAGTGCTGTAGGGTGAGGAGCACCACTGATCCCCCCAAAAATTATCAGCCGTAGCTAACAGAAACAAGAAAAAATTATCCCCAGCACACGTAGACAGTCATTAAAGCTAGTATAATTGCATATTGTGAGCAACAATTGAACAGAGTTGAGTACAGTTTCTTAATTTTATTATCAAGCTCTTCCGACAGCCGACACGTGTTTCGTCGCTAATGGGCAGTCTCCCGCGACTTTATCAAGGCTGTATAAAATAAACAAAACAGACAATGTACCACCTTACAGTATAATAGGTGTACATAAATCTTAAAGCACAGTGACACTTTATCAGTGCTCTAACAGCAATACACAAGCAAATGGCGGGAATGACGTGATAAGCCAAAATACCAAAAGTTGTTTAGGATAAGTGACCCAAACTTATGTCCAAAAGGATGGAAAAGAGAATCCAAAATTATTTCGTGTGAGTCCGTGAGTTAACCGTGGCATAATCAGAGTGCAAGGATTTTATGCTTGAACAAGAATGGTACGGCAGAAGATTGTGATGCAAGTTAAAGCAACACCCACCATTATGCCCAAGTTCAGTGAGATAAGTGAAGAGAGAAGATTGTCAAGATAAATACCTCTGTCTTTCTTGACAGTGATCTGAAAATACGAAGGAAGTATAAGTATGAAGGTCCTGAGATAAAGACTATGTGTTAGTTTGTGACGCTTTAACTATATAAAGTTCAAGACCTACTTGTTTTGTGGTGATAATTCCAACCCACAATAAGGGTTCTGTTACTCGCGACGTCCCACTACTGTTTAAGGAAGGACCAAGGGATCCAAATATGTCCCCGAAAGCAGGATGCCTGTATCCTGAAATTAATGCCAAAGACCGTATCAAAAATGTGCCGAAGGACGCGTTGCAAACCATAATAAAAACGAAAAGCAAAGTGTGTTGGTCATCTCACAAAACTATGCAAAACAGTGTTTGCACCGTGTAGTAGTTTGTTCTTATCCCATAGTAGAGTAAATACGTATATTTGGCACACAGTGTATATACGCCGTTCCTTATCTTGAACACAATTCCCTAGTACATTTGACTGATTTCGTAACTCAAGGCTGTGTACGTAAAGCCACATAACATCTCTATAAATACCAACAGCGTTTTAAAGTTATTACTATCAAGAGTACTACACACTTAATAGAAAAGAATGCCCGTGATGTATGTCTATGTATATCTCTGATTGGCAACAACATTGTATAATTTTCACTCAATACGCAAAGTCACCAGTTAAAATACAGCGTCCTTACGAAATAGCGATAATAGTCTGTATGCGCTGTTTAATCTGCCTTCCATAAGAGTTCCTGCCACGAGATTCGTAAATCCTTATATCACCTCCAGTACTTGTGATTGTATAAGCAAATATGTCTGATTATTATGCTAGCCCAATGCACTAGTTGGAACAATACACGCTCCAAACCCTCTACTTCTCCAGTTTCACGAGTTCTAGTATACCTAACTGAGTCCCACGAGACTCTTACCGTTAAGGTGTAATCCTGAGTATAGGGCACGGTGGGGACTGCACGCCACTGCCGTAATTAGATCGGCTCCCTGAGGTGGTGATGCAAAATAGAAGACGGACTCCGCGTAGTCCATTTAACTAAATCAGTACAATAGAAAGAAGACTCGCCAAGTACTGTATTTCTTGGCGGCCATTTTTCAATATCTAAATACAAGGCGAGTATTCTAAGTGAATTTTTCAAAGGCCTCAATGATATCAAAAAGTTTTTTTTATCTATCATGCTCATAAGTATACAACGAGGGTCAAATTATATGGGGCTTAGTTAGAAAAGGGTTCAGGCAGTACCGGTAACTCTTCTTACGATTAAATATGCATTCTAAAGCCAATTCTTATGTACATGTTCGTGCAAAAAGTGGGTGAGAGGAATATTGGTGCTCTTAATGATTATCCAGTAGCTTAGACCAAGTGTAGTGGGTACAAGGTTATCTTCGGATTTTGTCAAGTTTTAAGGTCATCTCTTCCATCTTTGGTGGTAATAGAAAAACGTTACATGTACATGTTGTAAGAATTTGAGATATCACACAGTCATCTGGCATGGATCAAACCCACATTTTATACATTTACACATAATATAGCATGTAGTGTCAGTTGTTCATCATGTGAAGCAAAAAGCATAGTACATTATGCCTAGTTATCATGATCATACATATTGCGGTAATTCTTTTTATTTCCCTAAAAAATAATGTAGCTCATGGTCAACATTTAACCCTATTTCAGTACTCCGCAATCTAAGGATCCACAGAGCTTCGCGTCTGTGGAGGGCCAGTTCCCTATCGCACCACCTTGGGTGCCTGTAGGTCTGTTCAATGCCAAAGTATTTGAAACGTTTGTGAGTGGTTTGTGCGGGACATTGTGTTAAGTGTGCGGCAATTAGATATCTTACGTCTCCCTGTTTTACTGCTCTCATATGTTCACTCACTCTCTCACGTAATGTCCTGATAGTGCTTCTCACATATCTTCTTGTGCACTTACACTCAATGATATAGACTACATATTTTGTCTGACAGTTAATGTTCGACCCTATCCTGTTTGTCTCATCACAGGGTCATTTGAATTCTGTTTTGTGGTTTCTCGCCCATTTACATGCGCTGCAGTTATTGCAGCTATGAAAGCCCCTACTCCGTTGTGTCAACCAGTTCTCTTTTCTCTCAGTTCTGGGATAGCTGGGACTTAACATATTCCTAAGAAACACCCCTCGTCTGTGTGATAGTGCTCAAAGGTAAACTTGATGTTGTGATCATTGCTGTTCAAGTGTTCGATAAATTCCATCAGTTTCTCTGTGGAGCCTGTCCATACCATTAGGCAATCATCAATATATCTGCCCCAGTATAAGATCGAGTCGTTCCATTGTGCCCCCATGGGACCCCAGATTCTCTTCTCCTCGAACAAACCCATGAAAAGATTTGCATATGAGGGAGAGAATCTGGAGCCCATGGCTACTCCTTTTTTCGGTCTATACCAATTTTCTTTAAAAAGAAAGACATTGTTGTCAAGTATCAGCTCTATCATCTCGATGAGTATCTCGGTTTGGCTCCATGCGCTCGCTGACCTAGTATTCAAGATTTTTTTAATCGCCATCAAACCACAATCTCGCCTGATACTAGTATAAAAGACGTCAAGAGTCACTAGAGTCATACTGTCATCCCAGTTCAGGTCTGCCATCATACCCAGAACATGTTTCGTGTCTCGTATGTATGATGGCAGGTTCCTGACCAATGATTGCAGGAAAATATTTACAAACTCTGAAATTCTCTCTGTGGGTCCCTCATTCCCTGATATGATGGGCCTACCAGGAGGAAAGGGTGTGTCTTTGTGGATCTTTGGGAGTGTGTACATGCAGGGATACCTCGGTTTCTCCACTCTCATGTATGTAAGTTCATTGTCATCCAGAAGTCCCTGTCCATGCCACTGTTTGAGATGTCTATTAATGTGGTTGGTGAGTGCCCAGATAGGATTGTTAGGGAGAGATTCATAACATTGGGTGTCACTGAGTTGTGTCATAATGTCATTATCATAATCCCTACTTTGCATAATGACGATATTGCCCCCTTTGTCTGCTTCCTTGATTGTCACGTAACGGTAAGAGTCTCGGGGGACTCAGCTAGGTATACTAGAACTCGTGAAACCGGAGAAGTAGAGATTTCGGAGTGTGTATTGTTCAACTAGTGCATTGGGCTAGCATACTAATCAGACATATTTGCTTATACAATCACGAGTACTGGAGGTGATATAAGGATTTACGAATCTCGTGGCAGGAACTCTTATGGAAGGCAGATTAAACAGCGCATACAGACTATTATCGCTATTTCGTAAGGACGCTGTATTTTAACTGGTGACTTCGCGTATTGAGTGAAAATTATACAATGTTGTTGCCAATCAGAGATATACTTAGACAAACATCACGGGCATTCTTTTCTATTAAGTGTGTAGTACTCTGATAGTAATAACTTTAAAACGTTATTGGTATTTATAGAGATGTTATGTGGCTTTACGTACACAGCCTTGAGTTACGAAATCAGCCAAATGTACTAGGGAATTGTGTTCAAGATAAGGAACGGCGTATATACACTGTTTGTGTGCCAAATATACGTATTTACTCTACTATGGGATAAGAACAAACTAGTACACGGTGCAAACACTGTTTTGCATAGTTTTGTGAGATGACCAACACACTTTGCTTTTCGTTTTTATCATGGTTTGCAACGCGTCCTTCGGCACGTTTTTGATACGGTCTTTGGCATTAATTTCAGGATACAGGCATCCTGCTTTCGGGGACATATTTGGATCCCTTGGTCCTTCCTTAAACAGTAGTGGGACGTCGCGAGTAACAGAACCCTTATTGTGGGTTGGAATTATCACCACAAAACAAGTAGGTCTTGAACTTTATATAGTTAAGGCGTCACAAACTAACACATAGTCTTTATCTCAGGACCTTCATACTTATACTTCCTTCGTATTTTCAGATCACTGTCAAGAAAGACAGAGGTATTTATCTTGACAATCTTCTCTCTTCACTTATCTCACTGAACTTGGGCATAATGGTGGGTGTTGCTTTAACTTGCATCACAATCTTCTGCCGCACCATTCTTGTTCAAGCATAAAATCCTTGCACTCTGATTATGCCACAGTTAACTCACGCAAAATAATTTTGGATTCTCTTTTCCATCCTTTTGGACATAAGTTTGGGTTACTTATCCTAAACAACTTTTGGTATTTTGGCTTATCACGTCATTTCCGCCATTTGCTTGTGTATTGCTGTTAGAGCCCTGATAAAGTGTCACTGTGGTTTAAGATTTATGTACACCTATTATACTGTAAGGTGGTACATTGTCTGTTTTGTTTATTTTATACAGCCTTGATAAAGTCGCGGGAGATTGCCCATTAGCGATGAAACACATGTCGGCTGTCGGAAGAACTTGACAATAAAAGAAAGAGAATTAAGAAACTGTACTCAACTCTTCAATCGTTGCTCACAATATGCAATTATACTAGCTTTAATGACTGTCTACATGTGCTGGGGATAATTTTTTCGATTTAATAATAAAATATATTTTCCTTCTTCTTGAGACACTTTAGTTAACATTATGGAGAAGAGAAAAAGTACTTTAACATTCTTTCACTGAATAAACTCATGATAGAACACTACCACAGAAGCGCTTTATTATTTCATATATCCGTTACATTTGTTAAGTTCATATCTAATTCCATTCCAAATCCTTTTATAATCCAATCATTTTTATAAATATTTACAAAAAGTAAAAATATTACTCCTGTTCCTTTATGCTTGGTACAATAAGATTAAACAATCCAGAATATATAAAATAATATCAAAGTGTCAATAATTGGCGGGAACCATACATTGCTCCATCTGTTTCACTTGGCTGCCAACTTCATAGCATAATGAATTTGGCAAAAATGTATAAACCATCTAGCCGGGGGTATACAATATAGCATTAGTAGGATTAAATACATGCAGTATTTTGAAGATATCCAAGTAGATCATGTGTCACAAAGTCCATTCAAACAGAAATTATTTACAAAGTCAGTTGATATTTTGAAAGTCTTGCTTGGATCTGACTCTCATGGACCTATTTTGGATTTCCCTGTCCAGCGATTAATACATATAAAAGCTGCACCTGGAGAAAACTAAACACTGCATAGTTTGAGATGTCATTAAAGAGATGGCGAGAACAAAAATCATATTGTTTATGAAGTCACTTGGAACCCTAAGGTGGAAAACTGCATATTATTGACAATCATCTACACTTTTTCCTAGTGCACCACCCTCCCAAAATCATCTTCTCTTGCTCAGATCCTCAGTGCTGGGGTAGCCATTAGCAACATAGCCTCACCAGCCTCGATCCCTCTTGTGTCCAATCATAACAAATCTAGGTGTCCTACCAACCTGCCGTAAACACTTGGAAATACATTTTCCTCAGCCTCCCCCAATAAAAAAACAAGCATTGGAAATGCAATAGGTCTCACGTCTAATTGAGTTAAAGCTATTGGGGTTGTAAATGACAATGTATTTTACCCATGTGTTATGTAGTGTATGTATGTTGTGTGTAGTGGAGTTATGTGGGTTGGATTGGAATTGTTAGTTATTGAATTGTGTGGCGTGAAATTGTGTGGAGTGGATTTGTGTAGTGGAATTATGTGGCATGCTATGCAGTGGAATTATGTGGTATTGGGTGTAGTGGAATTATATGTTGTGGGATTGTGTGTTATGTAGTGGAATTATTTGGAATGGTATTTTATGTTGTGGAGTGGTATTTAGTGGAGTTTAATTATGTATTGAGTTGAAATTGCATTTATATAGTGCTTACCACCCCATATGAGACATTGAAGTGCTTTTCCGTCAAATAGCACAGTACTCCGTAACCCAAAAAGGATTAGTGGTGAATTAGTTTAGTGAAATATGAAATTCATTTGAGTGATGGACATTTTAGTCTGTTATTTGCATCGAAAGGATAGTGGAGGAATGGGCTTGCATTTATATAGCGCTTGCTATCCCTGATGAGAGGTTAAAGTGCTTTTCAGCCAGTATCACGCTACTCGAGAACCCAAAAAGGATTAGTGGTAAATTAATATAGGGAAATATGAAATTAACTTGAGTGGTGGATATGTGAGCTTATTTGTATTGAAAAGGGATAGTGGATGGATAGAAGAGGGAAGGATCTAGAAAGGTTTTTTATTTTGTATTTTTTTGTAGTTGATAGCAATAGGAGGGGGCTTGGGATGAGTAACAGAGAGGGGGAGAGAGTCTGAGGGACGGGTTTAGAAAGGCTTTGTTGGGAGATCTGAATAGTAATAGGTATGAGATGATGCAAGGAGGGGTAGTGGAGGAAAGAGTCTAAAAAGGGTTATTTTAGGAGTTATAGTAGTGGTATGGGGTTTCGGATGAGTGAGAGAATGGAGATAGAGGATATATTGAGAGAGGTTTAGGGTGAGAAATAGGGTAGTGCATTGGAGAAAGTAGTAGAATGAGTTTTGAGATGAGTCAGAGTGGAGGTAGAAGATGTATTGTGAGAGTTATAGGGTAGTGCATTGGATATGCTGAATTAGAAGCACAGTAATAAATATAAAGATATATAAGTACATATATAAGTATATATGTATAAGGAAGGTAATATATGTAGATTTAAGTTGTATTTAATAAACTCAGACTTTCAAGTGTTGCTGTACTTTAAGTTACATTTTATTTGTAATTCAATAGTGTAGCATTTGTAGATAAATGGTTATGATAAAATATTTACAAATTTATGCAGTCAGCTATATGTTAAACATAGAACAATGTAACTATAAATAATATGAACATTTGTAAAGTAGAACTAAGGGATATCTATATATTTTAAACATATTTATTATACACATTTATACAAAGCAATACACATATGTAGGTACACATCTATAGTCCAAATTAGTGCTTATATTCAGAGTGATATTCTGTATATTTATGTTTGAGTATGGTGGTTCTTTGGGGAAGAGCCAACTCTCGAGGAATCTTCTGAAGATAAGGTGTTAACCTGTACATCTTATGTTTGAGGTTAAAGAGTTCCATAGTTTGTAGGCGTGGACAGAGTAGGATGTACCACCTATGTTTTTTTTTGTATGGTGTTATTTTGAGGTGAGGTGCGAATTTAGATTGGAAGTTCTTTTGTTTAATGTATTTGGTGATTTTATTCCTGATGAAGAGCGGTCCTGTTCCATGTAACGCTTTGTGGGTGATGCAAAGCAGCTTGAATGTGGATCTTCTGGCAACTGGTAACCAATGTAGGGCTTTCAAGGCAGGGGAGGTGTGGGCTTGTGGCTTTATATGTAAGAGTAGTCTGGCAGCAGAATTCTGAGTCCGTTGTAGACTTTTAATAGTTTGTTAAAGGTGATCCATGGTAGAGGCTATTAGCGTAATCGAGTTTAGACAGAACAAGAGAGATAGTAGCCTGGACCTTGCATGGAAATCCCATGTGGGGGAAGATGCGTCGCAGAGTTTTTATTGTAATGAAACTTGATGTTGCTAGTTTGCCTTTTGAATTTTGTTGCATGATGCGGAATTCTGTGGTGTGGATTGGATGTATGTGGTGTGTTGTGTAATTGTGTTCTTGAGTCGAATTATGTTGTTTGCCGTCTAATTGTGTGGTTTTGAAATGTGTCAAGTTTAATTGTGTGGCATGGAGCTGTGTGGATATCTTTGCCTTTTTGGTGACGATAAAAAACAAATAGGTAGGAGCTATTCTTTGGATCTGTGTCTTTGGGTGTTAAAAAAACACACTGTGTGATCCTGGCAAAAATATAAAGGGTGCCAAAGAGCAATATTCACACAAATACAAGAGCTTTACAATTCTAACTCTGCACAGATACTAAAGGGGTTAATATCAATCAGGGTTTTTTGAAGAGCAACACTCACCCAATAGGGTCTCAAGGCGCTGGGGGAGAGCATGGGGGCGGCCCGTAGGGTGCTGTGGTCATCTGAAGAACAAGGTCTTGAGGTCTCTCCTGAACTGGATCAGTGTCCGGCTTTGCCGGAGGTGGAGGGGAATGTCCTTCCAGGTCTTGGCTGCAAGGTAGGAGAAGGACCTTCCCCTGGTTCTGGTCTTGTAGATGCATGGTATGGTGGCCAGAGAGAGGTCGGCTAATCGCAGGTTTCTCTTAGGTATGTGGAATGAGAGGCGAATGTTTAGGTATGCTGGTCTGATGTTGTAGAGGACCTTGCATACGTGCGTGAGGAGCTTAAAAGTTATTCTACTTTCGATGGGGAGCAAGTGAAGGTCACAGAGGTGTTGGGTGATGTGGTTGAGGCGGCGGATGTCTAGGATCAGTCTGGCTGCAGCGTTCTGCATGACCTGGAGCTTTCTAAGGAGTTTTTTGTTGATTCCGGCATAGAGGACGTTGTCGCAGTTGAGTCTGCTAGTGATGAGGATGTGAGTGACCGTATTTCTGGATTCGGAGGGGATCCGTCTGAACGTTTTCTGGAGTAAGGGTACTTTGTTGAAGCAGGCTGAGGAAACGGCGTTGATTGCGGTTCATTGTGAACGAGGAGTCTAGTATGATGCCAAGGTTTTGTGCGTGGTCTGTCTAGGTGGGGGGTTTCTGAGGGCGAAGCTGAGGGGGTGGAGCCAAGGATGAGGACTTCTGTTTTCTCGGAGTTGAGTTTCAGGCAGCTGTCCTTCATCCAGGTGGTGACGGCTTTCATCCCTTCTTGGAAGTTGTGCCTGGTGATGTTGGGTTCCGTGGTGACGGAGAGGATGAGCTGGGTGTCGTCTGCGTCGGAGACGTTCTTGAGCCCGTGGGGTGATGTTATATTTTTTTGCCTTATAGGTTAAATACAAAGGGGCAATGTATGATCTTGGAATAGATAATAAAGGAGCACTGTCTTCTTTTTCACCAATACCAAGGGGCTACGTATGACGTTGACACAGATACTGTGGAGGCAACTTAGTGACTGTACCACAGCAATGAAGGGGGGTCACTAAACAGCTGTATCACCATTGCTAAGGGAGTTAACTTTACAATCTTGCAACAGATACAACAATAACAATAGATATTGGAACAAAAAGTAAAGGAGTCTTTGCGCAGTGTTGGAACAGGCACAAAGAGAATCACTGAAATCTTGAATCGGGTATTAAGAAAGGAGTGAGTATGCAGTACTGACACAGCACACTATTACCAGAGTTGTTGATTAATCTTGGCACACTTATTAATGTGTAGTGATGTGGATTATTGCTGCAGATGAAAGATGAAAGAGTGTTCATGCTGTCTCAGTTTAGAAAGTGGTTGCTAGGGAAATCCTAATCTGTACATGTATGGGCTGACTCAAGTGCACGGGGTATCTGTTTCTAATATAGTGACTCGTTACTCTGATACCTTTTAGAAAGATACACTGACACAAATATGGTTTAAAATCATTTGTGTCACTGATGTGGTAGGGATGTCACTGCCCAATGTTAGCATGGACATGAAAATCCACAACTTGTATTGATAAGAAGATGAAGGACGCTGGAGCCCTGTGAAATATTAGCTACACTGAAGAGAGGTGCGAGACTGCCACGTGCACTTACAGACCTGGTTACAAAGCCAACAGCTAGGATTGTGGATTGTGAAGGCACAACATATAAGCGACCTGGCAGACTGAAGTCATTCTTGCTGTGGGTGGCACAGGGAGGGCGGTGTGACAGCATAGGAATGGCTTTGGTGGGCCAGAAGGGAGAACTGGGTCAGGGTTTGTTTCACAAGGTAAAGGAGACTCCAGTATGATGGTAGGTATATTTCTTGAAGATAGCCAGAAATTATTGTGGGCTCCTTAAGTATAAAAGATCCGAAGAAGTTAGAAACGTACATTGCCAAATGCTGCATGGGGTAAAGGAAACCCCAGTACGATGGTAGGTATGTTTTCTGAAGAAATATGTTTATTTGAGTCCAGAAGCACAGAGCTCATAACCAGCTTACTTTGCACCTCAGCCAGTCAACAGGAACTGATTTAACCGATGCTGAAGCAATGCCAGCAAAGCTCTTACATATTTAAAAGCACAACAAGCTTACTGAACACGGTATGCAAGCACACGATAAAGCATATCAAAACAAACAATTCCCAAGGAGAACCTTAAACATGCTAAGACAGGCTCAAGAGCGGCGCGCACGAAAGGCAGCTCACTCCCAAGGACATATACTTACTATTACAACAGGTACGGGGGCCTGCAGCAGCTGTGATGCCATGCAAAAATAATGAAAGGGGTGCGACCTGTGCTCGACCTAAAAAGGGCACAAACACAAAGGGAAGATGCACGTGGGCACAACTAAAGAATGCTACTCTTTTAAACACGAAAAAGGAATCTCTGCAAGTAGACATGTGCGCCGGTCTTGGGGAATCCCTCTGCACCACAAAGGCACACGAATGTGGATACCTGCTTTGGCTCCGGGAGCACAGGAGAGTGAACAAAGAACACAGAAGCCCCAAGGAGGTCCCTGCATGTGCCCTGGGAAAACGGTGGAGTGCGTGCCCTGGGAAAACGGTGGAGTGCGTGCTCGATCGGAGTGTGAAAATGACCCAGACACACCCGATCTGATCTGTGCTAATGCCTCCGGTAATCTGGCAGTGCTGCAGCAGCAAAACAAGTAGTTTAGAATTAGTTAACAAGAGGAACTTGCAGATCTTCGTTGAGAGGAGGTCTTTTGACAAGCAGGAAAAAAGAAATAAAGGAGTCCCCCATAGCGCAAAGATACCATACTTGGTCAATGCTCCAAGTGGGAGGAAACGAAAGACAAAAAGGAGGGACAAGAGAAAGGATTGACCACTAGCAAGCAAGGATTTTTAAAGGACACTGAAACAGACAAATGAAAGCAGTGAGCTGGCTGTAAGCCCACAAAGAAGTAGTGTGCTCTTTGCACAGCTGGTGCCGGCATCAAGGGTGGACCAACCCTTGAAACATATATCTCCACAAGTATAGAAACACCACACTCTTATAAGGTAATTTCACTTATCAAGAATTTATTTTTCCAAGCACAATTATCACCATTACCACCACCAACGTGTTTCAACCAGAAAGGTCTTGCTCACGGTTCAAAAAGCAGAAAGTGATGAGGGACTCACTGACAAAGGCTTTGTAAGCCGAAACCTGTCTGACGTCAAGTGCGATTTTATTTTGCCAAAGCTTATTAAATTTAAGCAATCCAACTCGGAGTGCCGGTCTGTGATCTATTCTTGCGGAAGTATTGGGGAGTGTGTGTGTGTGTGTGTGTGTGTATATATATATATATATATATATATATTCACTGAAAAAACCATAGGTTTCACACACGTTATAGTTAGGAATTAGCATTTAAAAAACCTTGCAAATTCACTTAAAAAACCATAGGTTTCACACATGTTATAGTTAGCTGGACATTTCACTCGTGAAAAACCATTGAAATTCCCCCGTTAAAGTTAGTGCAGGCAACTATAACTCACGCGACCGCAATCCTCTGCTGATGACGTCAGATATTACATCACTGTATTTAGACACTTATTTACCCATGTCTTCTTCCATTAATTTTTAGCTATACATATATTACAAATATTTTTTTTTCAGAAAGACACATATGTCATCAGTGATGTAATATCTGACGTCATCAGCAGAGGATTGTGGTCGCGTGAGTTATAGTTGCCTGCACTAACTTTAACGGGGGAATTTCAATGGTTTTTCACGAGTGAAATGTCCAGCTAACTATAACATGTGTGAAACCTATGGTTTTTTAAGTGAATTTGCAAGGTTTTTTAAATGCTAATTCCTAACTATAACGTGTGTGAAACCTACGGTTTTTTCAGTGAATTTGTACGTTTTTTTAAATGCTAAGTTATGTTTTTTTAATTAATTTTTTTAAGGTTTTTCACCGTGCGTGTACCGTACGCGCACGGTGCGCTTCGCGCACCGCGCGCCCACGTTACGCAGTTCGTGGAATTTTTCCGTTTCTACCGTACGCGCACGCTACGCGTAGTCCGCGATTTTTCGCAAAAAAATTAAAGGAAATTTTGACCCTTGGGGGTCCTTCTGGGACCCCTTGACAAAGGCTAGGGGGTCAGGAACTGTCCACCATGCCCCCTTTTCACGTTCTCCACCTTTGTTTTTCACCCCCTCAGACTGCGAGAGACAAAATGGCGGCCGACACTTCCTGGTTTCGACCGATTCGAATGTTTACTAAGATCTAACAACCAATCAGAATCGCGCTCGCGCACGGCAGCGTGCGCGTACGGTAAGCTTTACCGTACGCGCACGGTAAGTTTTACCGTACGCGCACGGAGCGCGCCTATAGATATATATATTGATTTAAATGCTATTTTCTCAGGAAATACTGAACAGATTTACACCAGACCTGCAAAAGGCACATCCCTGACCTGAGGACTACCTCTCTGCCAAATTTCAAGTAATTCTGTTCAGCCGTTCGGGCTGTAGCTTGGACTAAAGGTCCAATGGAAAAATGCATGGGGAAAACGCGTTTTGGGACCCCCCTTTTTCTCAGCCCCCGCTTGACGAATCCCCCCGAGACTTTCAGGGAAGGAGCGGAGCGCCCCACCTATTTTGAAATTTTTGCGAGGATTCGTCAATCGGCGCCAAAGTTATTCCAAATAGAATGTTGCGGATTTCCTATGGAAACACGGTCCTAACTATAACTATCTACTGGCGACCGCCAGTAGATAATATATATATATATTGGTGTGGTGTGGAGGTGGGTGTAACGGACGTTACTCACTAGCTGAGGACCAGGTGTGTTTGATATATATATATATATATATATATATATATATAATATATTAATTATGAGGCGTCCAATGGATGCCTCACCACTGTTAACTGTAACCTCCGCGTACCCTCTCCCCCAAACAAACACAATTATAAAATACTTGACATCCAGATACACTTGGAAATCACATTTCATAAGGCTTAGCAACATACCTTTTTTCCACTCATATGGCATCGGTAAGGCACTCAAAGAGGAAGAACAAGTTTGATATCATTTTCCAGTGCCGAACTCCACAACCCCTCACTGCTCTACCTGCCCGACACTCCTCACAAGTCATGGAGCACACGTCTAGGTGACTATGATCACAGGATATGTCGGCATGAACTAAGCTGATTCGTGGTGGATCTGCTTCTTTCACTTTAGGCCCCCGGGTGGGCAAGGTCCCGGGGCAATTAGGCACCCAGCCCCAGGGACCTCCATCTCCCCGGGGCAATGTTTTTAAAATATCGGGGGCCATGCCCCAGGGACCACCACCTCCTTGGGGCTATAATGAAATAAGATGCTCAGTCCCCACCCACTCAGCCCCGGGCCTGGTATAGAAAAATGCAGGGGGCCTCATGCCCCTCCTGCTGCCCCGGGGACCACCACCTCCCCAGGGCTACTTTAAAAATGGGAGGGTGGCTGCGCTGTCCCCCTCCTGGAGACGTAAATGACCCTGGGGACCACAAGCCCCTAGGGCTGGCTCCCGCAATGTCTCGGGGTGCCCACCCATGGGACATTGCAGTTTGCTATGGGATGACGGGGGCAGTGCTTCCGCCATCTCTTAGCAAACAAGTGTGCTCCGCTTTGAACAAGTTAGCACACTTGACCTCTCACCAGTGAGGCTAATTACCAAAAATACAGCAATGTCAAAGATGAATTTTCCAAAACTCAAGACTGCGTTGCATTGCGGGGGTCAAGAATCTTGATTCCGGAGAGTCTGCGGCATACAATGATTGAAGTGGCCCACAAAAGACATGCGTTAATAGTTGCCACAAGACGAGCTCTCTGAAACTGAGTCTGTTTTCCATATCTCGACGAGCGAGTTGAGAAGGAATTAAAGGACTGTCATCTATGCAATTGCCTATCTACAAAAGTTACTCAACACACCCTAAACATGTTAGAAGTCTTGAAGCCATTGACTGTTTTCGTCCACTCGATAACGGACATCGCCTGACTGTGATTGCGCACGAATACTCGCAATTTCCATCAATTGAGGATCTCTCATACACCACTGAAGAATAAGTCATTGAGAGACTAAATGGCATCTTTACGACATGGGGTGTTCCAGCTATACTAAAATCAGACAATGGCCTGCCTTTTAATAGTTGAGAGTTCAAAGACTTCTTAGAGAATCTGAGTATAAAGCATCAAAAGAGCAATCCTCTGTGGCTGCAGCTCAATGGACTGGTTTAGAGATTTATGAGTGCGCTAAAGACAGCTGCGCAGTGTGCTACTCCGGAGAAGCTCGATTTACAAACTGTGTTAAACTCTTCATTGCGAGCTTACCGTTCAATATCTAACTTGACCACCAGTGAGAGTCCGACAACATTGATGTTCGGGAGACCAATGACAACCAACATACCCCAGTGGACCAATCAGAGAGAAAGAGATGATAATGCAACTCGTCCAAAGGTCATGGTTCAGAAACGAAAGTTAAAAGCTAATGCTGACCGAAGACGAAAGGTAAAAAACATTGTCTTCCAGAGAGGAGACAGAGTGCTCGCACGGCAGAGTGGAAAAGAACATCAGAGGTTACATTTGCTATTCCCACTCCAAATAGGTCAACAGTAGGGAAAATATTGGACTTAGTTGGGGTAAGATTTACTAGCCCACCTTCAGTCTGTGCAACAGTAGGGAAAGTACTGGATTATGGAGGGGTAAGATTTACTATTCCCACTCTAGTGTGTGCAACAGTAGATACAATGTTTGACTTTGGAGGGGTAAGGTTTAGTATCCCACTCCAGTGTGCACAACAGTAGTGAAATTGTTGGACTCTGGAGGGGTAAATGTTACTATTGCCACTCCACTCTGTGTAACAGTAGAAAAAGTGTTGGGCTTCGGAGGGGTATGTTTTACTATTCCCACTCCAGTCTCTGCAACAGTAGGGAAAGCGTTGGACTTCGGAGAGGTAAGATTTACTATTTCTACTCCAGTATATGCAACTGTATTAAAAGCATTTGACTTTGAAGAGGTAAGATTTACTATTACCACTACAGTCTGTGCAACAGTATGGAAAGTAATTCACCACAAACACATTACATATTTGAATAGCCCTTTTAATTTAGTACCATTATCAAATTCTGAATATGAACATTATTGTAAGGTATAGACGCTCAGGCAGGCTGGTAAATTTGAATATTTATTTGTAGATGTGCAGAGAAAGAGACACAGCGCATCTTCTACACAAAGAGAACTCATCAACTGCCTACTCTGGAACATGGAACATAGATCATACCACGCAGGCATAATGTTCCATGTTCCAGTAGGGAAAACTACAGGATAAACAATGGTAGTAGTAACATGAAATAGGGAAGAGATGTAACACATTTCCCTTCTTACAGAACAAAGAAAATTAATTCAAATACCTTAGAGGTAATTTGTTTTGCCGGAAATTGCTCTTAACTCTAGATGCTATTGAGTGTGTAGGATGAGAAACATCACTTAAAACATCAGTAGGTTTCTGAAACACAAATGATTTGTCATAATGTAAAACTTTACACTTTGCAACTCTTCTTACATTCCATACCCTACCATCTTGGGTAATGACACTGTTTTTGCAAACCTTCACCACCTTGATTGGATGATAACATTTGGAATAACCTTTAGACAAAAACCCAGGCTTCCTGATCCTGACCCACTCCCCTACCACAAAATCAGGAACTTTGACCTTCATTTTAGAGTCAAACCTCCTTTTCATTTTGTCTTGTTTATCTTCAACATGCTTGGCAACAAGATGAATATCGGTCATGTCACAGGTTTTGTTGATTTTTTTATTCCACCATGGACAGACTTCAGAGGAAGGTTCTCTTCCCTTCAGTAATCTGAAAGGATTTATACCAGTAACCGAATGTGGAGTGATACGGTACATCCACAACTTCTTCCTAACAACATCTAACCAAGGTTCATTGGACATGTGAGCTGAGTGAACACCCTCCTAGAGAACTCGATTAAAACATTCTACTTGACCATTTTCCCTTGGTTCATATAAAGAAGTAGTCAAATGTTTGATGTTACACATATTTAAAAAACTTTCCATCTCATTGGACCTGATCAGACGCTTCATAGAGGACATACCTAAATGAGTCTGATGAGTAAGTAACAACATTTTTTTTTGCATAGAAACCGGAGGAATAATCCTACCTCCTTTGAAAAGCAAACCATCACTTTCTTCAATGTCTGCAGAAATACGACAGAAAGGAGCAAGATCAGCAGAAGCATATTTCTCCTTAGGCCACCCATTTTTGACACAATCAAAGATTTTCAGACATAAAGGGTCATTATTCATTTCCAATGTCCAATCGCTCTCAGACAACTTTATAAATTCATGAGAAATCTTTTATCGTGGCAATTATGACTATGTCCTGTTCACTAGAAGAGACATTCACATCATTGCAGGGCAATCTTGACAGGAAATCAGCAGTGACATTGTTCCTGCCTGGAACATATGCCACCTCAAAATCATATTCCTGAAGACGAGAAGTGAGACGAGCTATGCGGGCAGTAGAATTCCAACCACCCCCTGGAAATAAAATACCAACAAGGGGTTTATGATCAGTTGTAAGTGTGAACCTACTTCCCCATACATAGTTGCGAAAATGCTCAATGGCCCAGATGCATGCCGATAACTCCCTTTCAATTACGGCATATCTTCTTTCCGTCTCTGAGAGGGTCCGTGATGCAAAAGCTACACACCACTCATCTTTACCAGCACACTGGCTAAGGACTCCTCCCAGGCCGTAAAGGCTAGCATCCACTGTAATAATACCTTTTTTAGTAAGACAAAATGATTTCAATGTAGGAGCATTGATAATTTCCTCTTTGATCTGTCTAAAGGCTGCTTCCTGTTTATTCGTCCAGATAAACTCAGAGGATTTTCTCATTAACACTATGAGGGGTTCCATTTTTGTGGCAAAATTCTATATAAACTTACTGTAATATTCACACAGCCCTGCGAAAGAGAAGAGTTTTTCTTTATTATCAGGAGCTGGTGCATTGATAATAGCATCCACTAAAGCTTTCTTGGGTACCACACTCTCACCAGAAAGTGTGTGGCCTAGATAGTCTACTGATTGCATTTGCTGGCCTTGAGTGTTAAACCAAAATCACCTAACCTGGTACACACTTCTTTAAGATGATGATAGTGTTCATCCTCATTTTTTAAAAATATCAAAATATCATCTTGGAAGCATTTGACAAATGAGCACAGATCTTTAAAAATATGGTACATAGCTCTTTAGAATACAGATGCAGCCGAAGCAAGGCCAAAGGGCATCCTCTTAAATTGGAAAAGACCATGGGGTGTTATAAAAGCAGTGCAATGTTTTGAATCATCCGTAAATTCAATTTGATGGTAAGTTGATCGAAGATCAAGAGTGGAAAACACAGATGCACCATCTAACATACACAGCATTTCATTGATGTTTGGAAGAGGATGGCAATCAACGACCAAGACTTCATACCACGCAGGCATAATGTTCCATGTTCCAGTAGGGAAAACTATAGGATAAACAATGTTAGTAGTAACATGAAACAGGGAAGAGATGTAACAATTATTAATTACCCCCAAAATAATATATATATATATATATATATATATATATATATATATATTCACTTAAAAAACCATAGGTTTCACACATGTTATAGTTAAGTGGATATTTCACTCGTAAATAACCAATGAAATTCCCCCGTTATAGTTAGTTCAGATAACTATAACTCGCGCGCCAGCAATCCACTGCTCATGACGTCACATATTACATCACTCATGACATGGTGAGTGGCATCACTCATGACATCACTGATGACATCATCCTTGTGGCGGTTGCGCGAGTTATAGTTATCTGAACTAACTATAACGGGGGAATTTCATTGGTTATTTACGAGTGAAATATCCACCTAACTATAACATGTGTGAAACCTATGGTTTTTTAAGTGAATTTGCAAGGTTTTTTAAATGCTAATTCCTAAATAGAACGTGTGTGAAACCTATGGTTTTTTCAGTGAATTTGTACGGTTTTTTAAATGCTAATTTATTTATGTATTATTATTTTTTTTATATATTTATTTTACAATAAACTACGTATTAAATTATTTTTTCTTTTCACCGTGCGCGCACGGTGCGCGCACCCCCGCGATTTAAAAAAAAAAATATATATTTTTTTTTTTTTGGTTTTTCACCGTGCGCGAACGGTGCGTGCACCCCCGCGATTTAAAAAAAAACAATTCTGCCTTTGGGGTCCTTCAGGGACCCCCTGACAAAGGCTAGGGGGTCAGGAACTCTCTACCCTGCCCCCTTTTCACGTTCGCCACCTTCCTTTTTCACTCTCGCACTGAAAACAAACAAAATGGCGGCCGACACTTCCTGATTTCGACTGATTCGAACGTTGACTAACATGTAACCACCAATCAGAATTACGCTCGCGCACGTTAGGGTGCTCGCACGGTGCGCGCACCCTGCGCGCGTATAGATATTGATATGCTTTTAAATGCTATTTTCTCAGGAAATACTGAACAGATTTACACCAGACCTGCAAAAGGCACTTCCTTGACCTTATGGCTACCTCTCTGCCAAATTTCAAGTAATTCTGTTCAGCCGTTCGGGCTGTAGCTGTGTCTAAAGGTCCCATGGAAAAATGCATGGGGAAAACGCGTTTTGGGACCCCCCTTTTTTCTCGGCCCCCGCTTGACGAATCACCCCGAGACTTTCAGGGTAGGAGCTGAACGGAGCGCCCCATTAGTTTTGAAAATTTCACGAGGATTCGTCAACCGGCGCCAGAGTTATTCAAAATATAGATAGATAATATAGGTAGATAATATATATATATATATATATATATTTATATATATATATTTATATATATATACCAATTCAACAATTTACATGATTATTAAACTTTTTAATAATTATCAATCAAAAAATGTCATTTCGGGAACCAGGTCATAAAACACACATTAAAAAGATAAAAACATTTACGGTTAAAAAAATAGAAATCAAAGTTCATAGTTAAAGTGCAAAGTAAGCAAAGCAGCAGGAGAAGTCATAGAAATCTATGCAGCACAGTACTAGTGATGTTGAAGCTCCAAAGGAGAACATACAGATGAAGATAATATTTAAGACCGGCTAAGCAAGCAAATACATAGGGGCAGGTTAAGTCATTCTAGTTCATACGCACAGGGCTAGAAAAATACACCAGATTAACAAGTAACAAAAAAACTTCCTATTGCGTTAAAAAGCATAATTCATAACTACAATATTTTTAAAAATGAACTTGAAACAATAGCAGAATAAAACTTATCCAAGCTGGGGTATTATGAGTTTTAACTATCAATAAGCCCTACAGTGTCTTAACCAGATTTGCCCATGTGCATCTGTCTCCGTTGGTCATACTATTTGATTACAGCCAGAGTCCCAAAGATATCCTTACATGCCTGAATGCTAAAAGATAGCTTTCAAGGCTTAGTGCCCTTGGGATACTCCTATCGGCTCTTAAGATCCAATAGAAATCACTATAGTGTCTTGTGCCCAGGGAAATACACATCAGCCTAATCCAAGAGCTCCTAGCTTTTGCGTAGGACGGGCAGAAAAACAATATATGTTCTACAGCCTCAATGCTATTGGTGCAAAGCAAGCAATTCTACGGATTAAAGCCACCTGAGTCCCATTTATACCTAAATGTGTTCACCTGCAAGGTGCCAAGTCTAAATTTAATTAGCAGGGTACGGGCTAGCAGTGGAACAAAAGCATCCATATAAGGCTCTGGAGAGAAGGCATTTTTGAAATCAAAAACTCTTCCCTCAACCCACATTGCTTCACATTTCGGTGATATCTCGCTGCGAAACCGCAACCCTACCTCAGCGCAGGATTTAACTTGGCAGTGAAGGAGAAATGTTCAAGATACAGCTTGGGCATGCTACTCTCGCTTCTACACATACCATTTTCCAAGCGGAACACAATGGCGACTACCTTCCGCCTATGTGGAATCAGGCATGAAGGCCTTCCACACATAACATGCATCTGCACAAGCCTACTACTGTAGGAGCGACGAACAATGCTCCGCCCCCTTTTTAACCAAAAAGGCATTCAAACCTGCAGACAGGCCGTACTAACCTGCTTCAATCCAACCGGCTCTCAATTAAACTGTCGCTTCATGAGATTCCTTAAGACCGTAGAAAGGAGACTGGTACCACTGCCATCCTGTGATGAAAAAACAAGTGAACAAATGGCAATTCAAGACAAACCTGGAAAAACTGACTAAGCACAACATTGGAGAAACTGAACATCAACCTACCCTACCATGATGGAAATTCTCAAGCCGCCACATTGTCACAATAACTTGCCATATGCTTATGCACCAAGCACTTTAACTGAAGAAGACACAAAACCGTATCCAAAACTGGCAAGTTTTAGAACCCATGTTTTTAAAGGACTTATTTATTTGGGGAGATTTTTCAATTCATGTTTACACTTTTATGCACAGGTACTTTAACTTGTCGACACCTCCTTCTTCCAATGAACTAATGTTAAGATCAGGACCCTCTATATAAATTCATATGAACTTGGCAATATGAATGAACTAAGCCTTTATTACTTGATAACTTCTCGTTTTTTTAACTGAAACCCTTTGGCTCATTGTAAATCACACAAAAAGTACTTACCTGGAAGGATTTCTTTACATGGTTTTAAATTGGTTTTAAATCTATGTTTTTGGTTTATTTGTAATGTTTTAAGTAGCTGTACAATAAATTATTACTTTCTTACAACTTAGTCACATAAGTCCTGTATTTCTTCTTAACAATTGATTTGAAATTTGGATTTGATTAGAGAAGGGTTGGACCAATAAATGCCCATGCCCAGAAGATTCAACTGCGACTTAAGGTAGTTGAGCTATGGGATAGTATTGCAGTTCCCCATTCTAACCATCTCCTCAAGTGCAGTTCTGTAAGTTGCCAATTCAGGGGAGGATCACATTCTTCCCCAGATAAGTAATGGTCTTATTTTTGCAATGTCTTCAATCCGATAAAGTCTGGTATAAAAACATTGTGATTGTAGGTGTACTACTGTGGAAAGAGAATACGATTTTTAGAAAGGATGATCAGTCTCTTGAAATCCTCCTTCCACAAGTTCTGCCACATAGAAGGATACTGACTGCACCTTGGCCCTCTACATTTCTAAGACTGGGGATACTGATTTTGGTGTGGTGGCTTTATTGCATTTGGATGCGATACTGATGTGATGGATCAGTGAGAGCTCAGTTTCCAGATGCTGGATTTATTAACCCTCACCCCAATGTAGTCAAATTGGTCAACCTGCTGAAGCTTTGTTCCCCACTTGTAAAACCCACTGTTATAAGATTTGTAGGGACTTAGGGACATAATCTTGGTTTTGGATGTATTCACTTCCAAGCCTCTGGAATCACAGTACCCTTCAAAGCTATTCAGCAAGTTCTGCAGCCCAATGGGAGATGGTAGAGCAACACAGTGTCATCCACAAATAATAATGTGAGTGTTGGTAAACCCTCCAACCTGGGGCAGTCCTGGATGCAATTAAACAGGTCATTAGTATAGACTGAAAACCGGGTCGGTGCATGAACGCACACCTGGCGCACTCCACGTGCGATGGGTATGCATTCAGTGAGCTCCCCAGTGGTCCCGCATCTCACCTATGCATAGGTCCCATCACTTAGTTTAAAAAAAATGCTCAAAAGTCAAGGGTCGAAGCCATGTCTAGATAAGGCGAGCTTCAGTTGACAACTCGAGACCAGGTCAAACACGGCCCTCAAATCGACAAAGGTGATTTAAAGATTGTCTTTAGAGGGGGCCAATTATTTCCATCTTATAAGATTCAAGCGAAAGACCTGGATAATGGTGCTCACCTTTGAGCGTAACCACGCTTGAAAGGGAGATTGAATCATCCTCTCACCCAGCCAGCCTTGTAGCCTAGATAGAATTTAATAATGAATTATCAATTAAAATATATTGCTCTTTATTTATTGCTTAATTAACTTCCTACACTAGACCCCTAATACACCTAGGAGCCCACACTTAAAACTTTGATAAAATATAAAAGTATGACAATTTACATAATAATCAATTAACTTATTAATTAACAGTTAATCATGATTTGTTAATTATTACTTAAATACCCACCTTATACCCCTACAAACCTAGCAACCTGCAACTAAAATATAACTAAAACAAACAAGTATTACATAATTAATTATCAATTAAATAATTAATAGTAAATAATGAATTGATAATTCATTTTACTTAGCTAGTCCACCCACTACCCTTAAAAATCCAACATCCCTCACCTAAAATATAACTAAAATATTAAGTAATTACATAATGTACACAATGAATAATCAATCAAATAATAGGTAAAGTTATTTGTTAATTCATTATAACTTAGCTAACTTCCAACCCTATACCCCTACAAACCCAGCGTCCCGCACCTAAAATATTTCTAAAACGTATAATTATTACACAATTTATATAATGACCAATTAAATAATAGTAAATTAATAATTCAAATACTTAACTTCCCACCCTATAACCCTACAAAACCAGAAGCCTTAGTTAAAATATAACTAACTAATATAATTATTACACAATTTACATAATAAAGTAAATTATTGATATATTAATAATTGTTAATTATTTATTACTTAACTTCCCACCCAAAACCCCCATAAACCTAGCAACCCGCAACAATACTATAAAGTATTTTAATATATTAAAATAAACTATATTTAAAAATATTATTAATGCCTTTGGTGCATGTGTCGGCCAATGGCCAACACACACACTACCTCACTGGTGCGGGGAACGGCCAGTGGCCCACAACAGGGGGGGCTTCCTAAAATCCTCCACATTAAAGCACAGAAGGTTGTTTTTTGTCCAAAAGGCCCTGGGAGAATTGCTTCTGCGTCTCTCCCGCAACTTCTGTGACTCCAGCATACCGTCCCAGTTTTCGTCCACTGCATTTGAGAAAGCAGCAGGTCAGGCGCCGCTTAACTCCAGTGGGAAAAAAAGGCAGAAAAAGGCCTCGCCAGCTTCCAGGAAGGCCTCGTTTGAAAGGGGAGAGTCTCCCCTTTCAAATGAGGCGTTCCTGAAAGGGTTTCCTGGCCGTGGATTGTAGCCACACTGCTATCCTCGAGCAGGATACCCTAATAGACACCAGTGATGTTATCTAGGGGACAGGCCCCCGGGGGCATTTATTTAAAAAAATGATTTTGGTTTCCCCTGGGGTAGGCGTGATGGCCCCCGTAGGGATTATAAATAATGAAAAATGAAAATGGCCAAATTAACAGGGGGGTTGGCCCTCCTGCTCACAGGCCGACTCCCTGTGGGGACAAATTATTTTTTATTGATGTGTGGTTACCCTGGGGGCCACAATCGAACCCCAAGGAAACTACATATCTATTTAAAAAAAGTGATCTTTAATATGTATGTTATGTTAAACTTTTTGTATTGCGCAACGTATACCCGAAGGTGTCTTGGCACTGATTCAGTCTGCAACGATAAGCCAAAGGGAGGACCTACTGATTGAAGAGCCAGGTTTTCAAAAGTTTCCTGAACTGGGGTAGGGAAGGTGCTGACCTTAGATTGAGTGGAAGGAGATTCCAGGATGTGGCTGCTCTAACCGCAAAGCTGCTACCACCCCATTTTGATTTTTTTTTATTCTGATCGAATTTATTCTGAAGGAGCCTGCTGATCTTAGGTTTCTTGTTGAAATGTACAGTGAAATAACTTTCTTCAGAAAGTAAGGTCCTGAATCGTGGAGGGCTTTGTATGTCAAACTGAGAGTCTTAAACTTCATTCTGTTTTAGGACTTTCAACCAATGAAGATCTTTGAGAGCAGCAGAGACAGAGTGGTGCCTAGGTAGGTCCAGTAAAAGTGGCTGACAAATTTTGAAGAATTTGAAATTTGTTCAGGTATTGAGCTTGCTGGCCGATGTAGAGGCCGTTGCAGTAAGTGATCTTAGACAATACCAAGGTGGAAATAACTGATTTCCTGAATGAAATGGGCAGAAAAATTAATATTTTTTAAAGTATTCTCAAGGTATTACACGAAGAGGAGATCACTGCATTGATTTGATTGCCAGTGAGTAAATGATCATCAATGATAACCCCTAAACTCTTGGCTTTCCTGGTAGGACTAGGAAGGGGCCCATACCGACTGGCCAGCAAAGGGAAGACCAGAAATTGTGATTATTGCCAAATAAGATCACCTCGGTCTTTCCAGCATTAAGCTTAAGGCAGTGTTTGTTCATCCAGCCATCGATAAATTTCATGCAGTCGTGAATGCGAAGACAAGTGTGCTTGGCATTGTTGGAGGTTGATAGCACAATTTGCGTGTCATCCGCATAGGACGTGAGGGAGAACCCAAAGGATTCGACTAAAGGAGCCAGATCTGCAATGTAAATATTCAAAAGAGTTGGGCTAAGAGAAGATCCCTGCGGCACGCCACAAGGCAGGCGGAAAGAACTTGAAGAGAAGGCATCAATGTTTATTATGTTCTCCCCGTTTGACAGGAAAGATGTGAGTAGTTTCAAGGCAGGATTTTTTATACCTTTTGTTTCCAGACGGTGGATCAGTGTGGAGTGATCCACCGTATCAAATGCAGTGGACAGGTCCAATAGAATAAGGGGACTGACACCTCCCCCCCTCCAGGATGAATTTAAGCTCATCGGTGGCCTTGATCTAGGCGGTCTCTGTACTATGTTCTGATCTAAATCCGAATTGAGTGGGATCCAAACAGTTTGAGTCCTTAATTAACTTATTTAATTGGATGTTCATCACTTTTTAGACTATTTTAGCAGGGAAGGGAAGTCTAGAAATAGGCCGGTAATTGGCAGGGTCTTCAAGGTCCAAATTAGTTTTTTTAATGAGGGCAGTATGGATGCTCGCTTCCGTTGAGATAGAAAGATGCAGTTATTTTTTTAATTCAATTTATCTTATTATTTTCTGCAAACAGGAGAAAAGACAGTGGAAAAAGAAATAAATACAAAGCTAGAGCAATACACTACTCTGAAAGGCGGGTTACATTGAGGGGGGAGGGAAAGACTGTGCATGACATAAATCATTATACAGATATTGATAGAATCTCTTCTTTACATGCACATTAACGCATATTCATAAAAGCATATATACATCATCCTGTGAGTGTCCTTGAATTGGCATACAGATATATGGTCTTAATATGGAATAGTTATGGATGTTACATTCTAAGTTCCTCGGGTCAGTTATAGCAAGTATAACAGGGGTAAGTTCTTACATCTTCATTGAAGCTTTACACAACTTCAATTAAGCCGCACATAAGCAATACAAGTTAGTTACTCTTGGAACAGCTCACAAGAAATATAACATTAGCAACTGACCCGTTTATCTGTAATATTCGAAGATCATTGGTGTAGTTGTAGCAGTTATACCACTTAAAACAATTTTGTATGGTCTGGTTGGGTAATACTATTATTCGTAGAAGGGTGCCGATGTATACGCAAGATGCGCACAGGTAAGAATAAAATAACGATACCTCTTGTGTTTAATGGAAGTTAGAGTTGTAGACGGCACTGGGATCTAGTATTATCATTGTGGGAGTGTGTTATGTTGATTTTGAGAGGGAGAGCTACAGTAGGAGATATACCCTTCTTTGAAGGAAATTTCATGGAGAATCATAAGTGAAGGATCTGTCATTCAATGAGTTCCATATTGATTTGCGGGTGGAGCACCAAGGAGAGTGCTGTAGTCCTATATTGTCGCCTCCTCTAAGGAAGGTAATCCATTCTGCCACATAGTGAAGGAAACCGATTTAAAGTTTTTCCAATCGTTCAGTATCTGTTTGCATGCCATAGTGGTCATGAAGTCCAATAGGTGACGGTTGTTGTCACTCTTGAGTTGAGGGTCTAGAGGGCCCAGAATAATGTATGAGAATCATTTAGCAGATACAATCTTTAGGGTGTGTTTAATGCAATCTACATTTTTATTCCAGAAGTTGTGCATGAAGAGACATTCAAATAACATGTGGGCCTGGGTACCTTCTTGCTGTTCACAGCTCAAGCAGTTGAGGTTTTGTTTGAGTCCAACCTTAAGGAGCCTGGAGGGAGTCCAGTATGTTCTTTATATTATCATATTTAGTCTGACAAGATTGGAGAGATTTTGTGTAGAAAGGGAGATTTATTGAAGGCAACCCAGTCCTAAGGAATTATATTTGTGTTCGATTCAGCTTCCCATTTCCGTTGGTTTCATATTAGGTTTTTATTTTGGTTAGGTAGGAGGAGTTTGTATATGCCGGAGACCATGTGGCCTGCCTTAAGTAGGCGACCCAGAAGGGTGAGGAGAGGCGGTGTGGAGCCCGAGAAGTTCTTTTTAGTAATCCTTACTTTAAGTTGCAAGAATTTATAAAAGTCTAAATTATTAAGATTGAAACTGTTTTGTAAGGACAAGAATGGAAGTGGAGCGGCGCCATCAAAGATAACTTGTATTAGGTTAATGCCTCTTTGTGACCAATCAGGCCAGTAAATCGGGGATCCATCAATTTTGAGTTTGGGACTATGCCATAAGGAGGTCAGGTATGATTGTTGCAACTTCACATCAGAACGTGAGTCAAGGCGCAGAAGGGCGCTTATAGTGTTTTGTATAAAGTTCGTAGTTTGTGGTAGGTGAGCTGTATTCATTGTTACTAGTGCAGCAAGTGGGGCATTCTGTATGAGGGATTTTTCTATTGTCACCCAAGGAGGTTCGTATGTTGGGTTATCGATCAACCAACGGTACCTTGTTTGCAAAAGAAAGGCCGTCTAGTAGTTTCTGAAGATCGCCTTTTTTCTTGGATAATTTGAGTTTTTTTCAGAGATATTCTGGGCTTCTTGCCTGCCATAGGAATTTACTAAAGGTTTTATCTGTTTTATTTAAAAATTCTTCGGTTAAAGTCATGGGCAGCATGCTAATAAGGTAGTTTAGAGGGGTGATCATCATTTTTAGCGTTTCGGCCCTGGCCCACCATGACAGAAACTTGGGAGACCAACTGTCTAGGAGAGAATCTATTTTTTTTTTAATATGTAGAGTGGTGATGAGTTCGCTTGAGAATTTTAATCCTAAATATTTAATAGTGCCCTGTTGCCCTAGGATGTACTTATCTCCACTCCGACTAAGGAGTTTTACCTCAGTTTTGTTCTTGTTAAGGGAGTATCCTGAAACTTCTGAGAATTGGTTGATAGTAGACATTAGAGCTGGAATGGCAGAGGGAACATTCTCTGTGACTATTAACACATCATCTGCGTACGTAGCAAGCTTGACAGTGATGTCCTGATTTTCTCTGATATGTTGGGGAGGGTTCCAATGCCAGGAGAAAAAGGGAGGGCGAGAGTTGGCAACCCTGTCTTGTGCCCTGTTTCAGGTTAAAGGCAGAGGAGATTATGCCTCCAGCTCTGACTTTAGCACTTGGTTTGTGGTAAAGGGCCATTATCATTTTGATTAGATTTTCACCTAGTTAAAATTTCTCCAGAACAGCTTTTTGGTATCTCCAGCCTACCTTGTCAAAGGCTTTTTCTGCAACTAGTGTGATGGATAATGTAGGGAAATCTAGGAGTTTAGCTTTCTGTATGGTGTGGCATAGCAATAGCGTGTTGTCACTGGAAAGTCCGTGCTTCAGAAATCCCACTTGTGATGGATCTATGAGTTTGGAGATGTATTGTTGTACTTTTTTTGAGAGGATTGCGGCGTAGATTTTACAGTCAAAATTTATTAATGATATCGGTCTATAATTTTTAGGTAAGAGAGGATCTATACCTTCTTTGGGCAAACAGTTATGATTGCTTTGTACGTAGTACCCGTAACCTGGCCAGTTTCGGGGAAGGGAGCAAAAAGCTCAGATAGCGGTAACACTAAGGTTGAGGAAAAGGTTTTGAAGAATTTGGCATTAAACCCATCGGGTCCTGGAGCTTTACCTGATTTGAGTTTATTGATGGCCTCTGTGATTACACTTTCGTTAATCGGACCATTGATTGAGGATTTTTCTACTTCCGTGAGGCTTGGGAGTGTAACACCATTTAAATAATTGTGGCACTTTGAGTGGTTTACATCAGCGTTTTCATCACATAAGTTCCTATAGAATTCTCTAAAGATATTGGCAATATTATTAGAGTTGGTGTTGATGTTCCCATCCTTATCCTTCATAGAATTATTGGCATATATCTGTAATTTAAATTTTAGGTGGGATGCTAGGTTTTTGCCAGCTCTGCTTGATTCGCATAATTTGATGCTCTTTTGTTTATTGACCCAGATTCCCGCCCGCTTACTAATGATTTTACTGTATTCATATTTCTTATATTGGATTTTGTTGAGAGTGTTATTATCTTTGTTGGTGATGTGGGCTCTTTCTAGGTCCGCTATTTCTTTCTCTAATTTGACTAGATTGGAGTTCGCCTCTTCGTTGGCTTTTGATCTGATCCTGATTATCACACCTGTTATTGTTGCTTTTAAGGCCTCCCATCTTCTGAGGTCTGATGTCTCCTCTGCCTTATTTTCATTAAGAAGGTTGTGGATCGCCTCTTTAATTGCTTGTATGTTGCTTTGATCTGCCAAGATCTCATCATTATTGCGCCAGCTTGTTTGTTTTTTATGTGGTGCAGGGTCAGAGATAGAGAATGTAATACAGGCGTGGTCGGAAATTGATCTCCGGTCTATTGTAGTTTGGTCTTCTTAACATAGTGCATTGCTTGAGATCATAATGTAGTCTATTCGAGAATACGAATTATAAGAAAAATAATCAAATGTATATTCTCCTACTGCTGGATTCTGAATTCTCCAAGCATCTACTAAATTGAATTTCATACATAGTTTCTTGAGAGCTTTATGTGACTTGTTTGGGTGAAATGGGAACCTAGAGTTTTTGTCTAGATGTGGGTCAAGAGGCAAATTAAGGTCTCATGCAAGTATGATGGTGGCTGTGTCAGGAATTTCATCTATTGGCATGTACAGATCATCCCAGAATGAGGGGTCATCCTTGGTGGGAGCATATATGTTAGCCACAAAGAACTCCACATTATCTTTGGTAAGCTTTGTGATGACCCATCTTCCTTTTGTGTCTGAAATGTTTGTTATTAAATTGATTCTGGAGTTTTTCGCAATTAATGTGAGAAGATGCCTGTTATTGAACAGATTTCAAAGATGGACTGCAATAGTGTCGCGGACCATCTTAATAACTGAGGACAGACAAGGATCGTCCGGGGAATCTGACTTGTTGGTCAAGATGATATCTTTTATTTGCAACGCAGAGACAGGGGAGAATGAGTCGAAATCAGAAGTGAACAAGTCATTATTGGAAATGATGGTCACACTATTTTAACTGGTGGATGGCGAAAAATTGCAGCTGTGACTGAACAAGTTAAAGATTAGATCGAATTTTCCCTTGATGGGTGATGCAATCTCATTGCAAAAGGACTGGCTGACCCAATTCATGTTATACTCCGGTTGTTTGGTGAGTTTATTAATGACTTGATATAGTTCTTTAGCTGATTTTTTAGCAGATTCGATTTGCGATGAAAAGTAGGCTGCCTGTTAAGTAACCAATAGAGCTTTATATTTAGGTAATGAGAGTTTGTAAATTTCTCTCACGAGGGAGTCATTTTTGGCTCTCCATTTCCTCTCTTGGCGTCTACAAGCTTGTTTTTCATGTCCAAGGTCCTCTGGGAACCAGGGGGAGGAAAGACGAGTCCTGCTTAGACCACCTTTTTTTGTCGGGACTAATTGAGAAAAGGCGGAGTTTAGCCAGGTGGAATAAGTCTCAACTGCGAGTTCAACAGGATACTGCCGCAAAAGCGGCGATAAGGGCCTTGATAATATGCCCTTGTGAATTCCCATAGAAGCCCAGGTTTGATGTCCTTCACACCAGAACCTGGGCTTCTATGGGAATTCTCAAGGGCATATTATCAAGCCACTTATCGCCGCTTTAGTGGCAGTTTCCTGCCGCTAAAGCGGTGATAATTTTATCGCCGTTCATGATATTATGGTCCCCAGTCTGCTGTAGCCCGTACACTTGCACTGCTCAGAGGTGTATAACAGTCGCTGCGCACCCAGGCTGCTGCACCCATCCACTCTCACTATCCGGAGCTGACTGCCTGCCCTTGCGCATCCAGGGTGCTGCACCCCATCCACTCCCACTGGCCGGAGGTGAGTGCCCGCTGCTGCGCAAACAAGCCTCTCTGCTCACCTTCCGCCACCGGCGTGTGTCGAAGAGAGTCGACCATGTGCCGAAGGAACCTCCTCAGCCTCAGTACACGCGGTCAACGGAGCTCACAATTCTAAATGGGTGTTGATTGCCAGGGTGGCCACGCATCATCGCAGGTTCTACATGTGTTCCGCTCTGGTGGTGTTGGGGGGGGGATGTCAATTTGTGAATCAGAGTCTGTTATATAAAAAGCAGATAAGATTGTGCGTCATGTGTCCATCAAAGGAGAGAGGAAGAGAGAGAGAGAGAGAGAAAGAGAGAGAAAGAGTGAGAGAGTGACACTGGAGAAAATCTTCGCAGCTCACCTTTGTGTCACCAGTGTGTCTCCAACCACGTGCCGGGACATAGTGCACCCTCAAGCTCCCACATCTGAAAGATAGTACATAATTAGTAATTGTAGGAAAGACCAGTATGCAGGAATGAAAAGACAGAGACGGTAATTCTCTTGATGTGGTTTAATCCTCAGAACATGTTTTGTAAGCAGCAAGTATAAAGCAAGAATGACTGAACCCCCGTTAACTTCTACCTCCCAACCTTCTCACATTCAAAACATAACATTCCCAAAGTGACGCGAGGCAGCCAAGAGCTGTGAGAGGAATGTCACGTTCGTGTCTGCATGCTTCGATGCTCCCAACACACCTTACCTTTTTTTTTTTTTAAACAGAAAAAGGAAAGTTCCTCAAAATTTGATGGAAAATGTAAGGGTACAAAGTATGAAAAAAGAAATACTCAACTACTTTGCTACAGATGTGGGAGTGACGGACATTTGGTTGACTGTAAAAACTGTCCTGCTATTGGAAAACTTGTTCAAAATGCAATAAGAGAGGGTAATGGCAGGGTATATACGACTGTGTACACCTAAATCGCTGTGCAGCCTTTCTGCATCCAGGCTGCTGCACCCCATCCACTCCCGCCGCCCAGAGGTATCTGCCCGCCGCTGCGCACCCAGGCGTCACTGCTCATCTTTTCGCGGTCATGGCACCCTCCACATCATGCAGCTCCGTTCTGCAAGGTAATAGGTCTCACATTGGGTACTGAGTCTTGATATGGCCATGGCAGAGGACATACTAGTGCACCTATCATCATCATCACAGGTTGTACACCCGCTCAGTGCTTGTGGTGCTACTAACTCAGTGAGAAGTGAGGCCACATACTCTAAACTCTAAAATGGCGTAGTGCACATGCGTCCGGTCTTTTATATTAGCAGGGTCACGTGTCCTGTGATGCCTGTGCTGGATGGGTGTGGTGTGGGTGTATACCAGCGGTGAGGGAGTGGCTGTGGCCATGCGGGTGTCCGTGTTGGAGTGCTACCATCACCCGAGTTGCAAAAGCCAAAGTGTCACTCTGTGAGCCAAGTCCCACAACATAGCCGACATGGAAGGTATGGGGAATCACTGACCCTATATTCATCCATAGTTCCACTCAAGAAAGATGGTGGACATGAGATATCTGTGTAGATATCAATGTTTATTGCACATTCAGTGGAGTGTTGCAGCTGTAGCAATACAGGGCCATGGAAAGTTGAAGTTTCCGTTTTTGGCACATGGAGGGCAGCCAATTAGAGACAAGTTCATTGTCGGAGTTAGGCTGCGCCAACATATTTACTTATACAATCACTCTGACGATCCTCACGCACTTACAAATTCAGTATACACTCTCCTTGCAGTAGTCTAATGATACAGTCTCTACGTACGTACTTGTACAATGACCGAGACAAAGTTACATAACTAAAGTTTTCTCCCACTGTCAAAGGTAAGATGGTTGCATACGCTGTCCAGAGCACTATGTAATGTGGTAGGGCCTAGGGGCAGCATTTTGCATACATAATGAACACACGGGCACAGATAGATAGTGGAACTGGGTACGGGCACGTGCGCTCGACTCCTTTTTATTAACAGGGTCACATGTCCAGTGATGCCTGTGGTGGATGCGTGTGGGGTGATTGTAAGCCAACCCTCTTTGAGTGGTTGGAGGTGGCAACAAGTACAACAGTAAACATTGGATCAGACACAGAGATTCAATCATAAAGGGTCAATGATTTGTGCTGCACTAAGGTACGGGTACCAGATATGAAATCATACAGAAAAGATTCTATCGTAAAGGGTTCATGACTTGTGATACACTGAGGTAGGACAGCAGATGTGAAATTATACACAAAATATTGTATTAGAAAGGGTGCATGAGTTGTGCTGCACTGAGGTAGGGGCATCTGAAGCATTCAGCATGTGTGCAGTCAGCGATGATGCGTGGTCCGGGGGAGTCGCACTGGGAGCAATGTCTCTTGCCTATTGGACTGCGTCATCTGCTATTGCGACTCGATGTGAATTGTGAGACCTGCTGCTCGCAGTGTAGGTGGATGGAACAAAAGATTAAACATTTATGAAATACACTGTTGAAGTATGTAGGTTTCAGGGACGTTATAGTTCAAATTGTGAGCTCTGCTGTGCGCAGTGTGGACTGCCATTCAGTGTTTGTTTGGACTTGCAAGATGAATTTGGTCATTATAGTAAAGCTATAACTTACATAAAACAAGTTCTTGTAGCAAGGATACTAAAAGGATATTGTGTAGATTTGAGGGACGTTATACTTAGTTGGGATTTTCCCCAGAAACTACTTTAAACGTTGTTATTTCTTTTTGAACCTTCACATCACTATTATCTTCCATCTCTTCTTCAACATGTACACTTATCAAACTGTTATTTTCTGTACACTTCTCTTGACTACCAAAGAAACGTAACTATATCATCACAAACTTGTTTTATATTATTTATATTAGAACTCAATTTCGTGCCGCAGCAAGACCTAGACTTATCCAGATGATTCCTCTTGACTTTGAATATAAACTTGCAGATGTCTATCGATCCGAACATTCGTAGGATCTAATTTCTCGATGTGAAAGCATCTTCAAGCTGAAGCTGTACAATTTTTTGCTAAGTGTCTTCTTCTGTGAAATTTCTTCCCACATTTCTTTCAATTCTGTCTTCTTAGACTTGGTAATATATGACGTGACATAGCGAGAAACAGCAATTCAGTTATCTGCAACATATTGCATGTCCATATTTGCATTCCACGTCTTCAAAATCACTGCATTGTAATCATTAATGTACTTCGATTGTTCTGTTCTTTTTATATTATAAGTATTTTTGGGTGATTTTCAAGTGATAGTATGCGTCACTGCTGAAATAAAACTGTTCACTCTTCCGTGCGATGACTTATGGTGCACTGAGTTAGTAGTACCTATGGCGCTCAGCGTGTACGTACCCTGCGATGATGCGTGGTCCGGGGTGGCCGCACGCGGACCAATGACTTTTGTCTATTGAATTCTGCCTCAATTCGATTTTCGAGTGATAGTATGCCTCACTGCTGACATAAAACTGTTCACTCTTCCTTGCGATGACTTATGGTGTACTGAGTTAGTAGTACCATTGGCGCTCAGCGTGTACGTACCCTGCGATGATACGTGGTCCAGGGGCCGCACTCGGAGCAATGTTTTTTGTCTATTGAATTCTGCCTCCATATGGCCACGTGGCGATGACTTATCGTGCACTGAGTTAGTAGTACCTTTGGTACTGAGCGTGTACGTAACCTGCGATGATGCATGGCCCGGGGGACTGCATTCGGAGCAAGGTCTTTTGTCTATTGAATTCTGCATTAATAAGACCACGCGGCGATGAGTTATGGTACACTGAGTTAGTAGTACCTTTGGTGCTCAGTGTGTACGTATCCTGCGATGATGCGTGGTCCGGGGGACCGCACTCGGACCGATGTCTTTTGAATTCTGCCTTAATAAGGCCACGTGGCGATGACTTTGTGGTGCACTGAGTTAGTGGCACCTGAAGTACTCAGCATGTGCTCACCCTGCAATGATGCGTGGTCCGAGAGGGCCGCACTGGGAGGAATGTATCTTGCGTACTGCATTGCGTCATCTGCAATCGCTACTCCATCTGAATTGTGAGGCATGCTGTCCGCAGTGTAGATCGAAGGCAGAAGTCTGTACAGACATAAGTCTGCGGTGCTGTGCCGCTGGGTTCGCAGGGGGCCTGTGTCGAGGAGGCCCGCGGTCATGGCGGCAGCCACGTGGCAGGGTGAGGCCCACTGCTCTGGCAGACGCGTTGGCCTTCACAATTCACAAGTGAACCATGCCCAGAGCCCCGGCTTATTTATATATACTCCTACGCTGGAGTGGCGTATGTTGGACGAGCCCACTGCGCTTCCACTTCCAGGGGAGGACAACACAGCTACATGCCCGAGATCTTACCCACTGCCTGAGGTAACATGGTTGCATCTATTGTGTACAACACTACAAGCACCAGCAGTATATATACAGATGGAGAGGTTTATGATCTGTATAGTGAGGTCTGTCCAGCACATCACCGCTACACTTGGTATTGTGTGCATTATTATTATAGATGGGTGAGTTGCGTCCTTCACACATACTTGTTTGCCATATCTGGCAACATTCAAGTATTGTGTGGCTGAGGAACCATGCCAATTTTGGAAGGTCCGTTGTCCTGTTCTGCGCTGCCTCGGTGGTAGTAGGGAGGGGGGTAGTCCGGAGGGGGGTAGTCCGGAGGGGACGTCCTGAGGCTAGTGGCAGTGCGTGTTGTGGCCTTCATGGGTGTTTGAGCTGTGTGATCAGTAACTCTATGACATATGTTGCGCTTCAGATGTGATTCTGGGCTATGATCCCTTTCACATTGTAGGTAGTCGTCCTGGTTTACACCAGTAAAATGCAGATGTTAGATTCCTACTGCAAATGTGGCTTATTCCCTGTTTTTGTATCGTACCCCAGATTTGGCTGCTCATTGAAAATATTGGGAACTGGTGCTTTTGGGTTAATTTTTGTACGGGGACGTCTACTCTGTATATTATTACCGTTAGTTGTTGTTCTCATTTGTGACGAATTCTTTTTTGTGGAAGCTATTGCTGGAAAACTGGAGATATTGGCTGTTTTCACTAGGTTAACAATAAAGTGATAATTTAAAATCACTGAAAAAACTATATGTTTAAAGAAGAAAATAATTAGAAATTAGCATTTAAAAAACCTTTGAAATTCACTGAAAAAACCATAGGTTTTAGGGACGTAATTGTTACAAATTAGCATTTAAAAAACCTTTGAAATTCACTGAAAAAAACATAGGTTTCAGGGCCGTTATAGTAAGTTGGACATTTCACTCATACAAAACCATAGAAATTCCACCGCAATGCACTGTCATCAGTGATGTCATTTGAGATGTCATCAGAGATGTCATCAGTGATGTCACTGACCATGTCATGAGTGATATAATATGTGACGTCATCACCAGTGCATTGCGGGCGCGTGAGTGATAGTTAGCTCAACTAACTATAACAGGCGGATTTCTCTGGTTTTATATGAGTCAAATGTCCAACTAACTATAACGTCCCTGAAACCAGTGGTTTTTTTTCACTGAATTTCTAAGGTTTTTTAAATGCTAATTCCTAACTATAACGTCTATAAAACCAATGGTTTTATCAGTGAATTTCAAAGGTTTTTTAAATGTTAATTTCATATTTTAATATTTATAAAACCTATATTTTATCTATTTTTCAACTCTATTATCCTTCTAAATCCTATTTGCGATATTGCAAAACTCGTTAAGGATGTGCATTTCGTATCCAATGGCTTCGTAGAAACGTGTCCCGCCTAACATCATATACGTATAAGGTCGCGCCAGCTCCTAGTTTGGTATGTGACAGCTGCGCGGTACCAATATGCGTGTTACATCATCTGCATATAGGGTCGCGCTGGCTGCGCGTGCGCGTTCCGTATGCGACGAGTGCATGCTGCCAGGCCCTGTGTTACGTCATAGACGTATGGTATCGTGCCAGATACAACATTCCCTCATTTATTTTTTTATGTCTCAAAACTATATCTAAATAAGTTTAAAGTGCAATAATCTAAAATATTTTCCACATTTATATATTTCTAACTGTAATAAACTTATATTATGGTAAATATATTTTCTCAAAATTGCGTCGGGTGCCGCCTCCTTGCGCGCTCGGTGCGCGCTTGCCATGTGACCTTAAAAAAAAGCTTTTGATTGGTTCATAACATTTCCCATTGGAACAGTTGGAGGACCCCACCCATTTTAGTCATTCTCTCTGCACCGTTTGATGAGAGACACCAATGCTGCTTACAGAGCTTTTTTGAAAACTTTTTTGCTGTGTACACATATCTTATACTACACACAACATGCAACGATCATCTTGATCAATATTCATGGTCATTACAGTAGCCTTCCACCTGTGATAGCCATGCATCTGAAACGTTACATCAAAAAACAAATGTGTGTTACACGATGGCCCTGGTGTGTGTGTGTGTGCGCATTATTGTGCTGCCTTTCGGCCTGGGTATTGGTGGCTCGAAGGGGTATCATCAGCCATGGGCAGAGTACACATCCTAGATCACATGTGACAAACAGTAAAGTAATGTGTAGATTTGTGTTGCAGTATGCTCTGTTGTCAGGCTTTACCAGTATAGTAGTGTGTCATATGTGAGACTTTCAGATTCACGTTTGACATGCATTGCTTGACTGTAATGAGCGTTATCACTGTGTATGACGTAGCCTCACTGCTGATCCCCCTCCATCCGGGCACATTCACATGTGTGCGCTTCAAGATAGCAACACTTTCAATAATACCGCACACCATTGACATGCGTGTTAGCGCATATCCACAAGCTTGACAACGACATGTGATGTTGTCCATTCAATGTTTTCGTACAGCATCTCATTAGCGATAGTTGCCGCCCACCTGGTACAAGCTACGATGACGCCACATGTCCCAGTTCTTCCACACTGCTTCAGGTGATATGGCCACATCCACATCGCATATCACAATGCGCAATAAAAAAAAGGGATCCATGAGGTGTACATCATCCTGGCAATCAAAAATACATCTGAATTGTGAACCCTGCTGGCCTTCGTGTTTGGACACAAATCAATGACAGCAGGTGAGCAGTGGGGCCTGGGTGCACAGGGGCTGCAATTGAGTGCGGTGCGGCGGAATGGATGGGGTGCATCAGCCTAGATGCACAGGTGCAAACAAGCGATGTTGCCGTGCTTAATGATGTGATCTCTGACCTCATTCAGTCACATCTCTGTCTCATTTTAAGGACCTGCTGGACCGTACTGTAGGCCTGAGCCAGCGGGCAGCGCTGCCCTACAGACATGTGGCGTTGGCTTTTGGGGCACTGTAGTGAGCTGATTACTAAGTTTACATGCACACAGGCTTGCCCAACTGCATTGCACAAGCACATTATGCTTCTAGAATGCGCTCTGTTCCTTTGTATGTGAACGTTGGCATAACATATTATTTTTTACCCTTGTGTATTCTTATGCACTCCAACTCCTCTTTGAACCACGATTACCACTGACAGTTCATAGATTGTACTTCAAAAGGGAAGGAGGCACTCAACTGGTGTTCTCTCTTAAGCTTGAAATAAATCTTCATTTACCTTAAGACGTTTCCAGCATTTAATTATTTCTCCCTTTTCAGACACTGAGTTAGTTGCACGAAAAAGCATGCAGCAGGTGCTCAACCGGTGCTGATGCTCTGGCCTTTCTGACGCCTTCCATCATGGTATCAAGACACCGTCCCCGACCGGAGACCTGCTGTGCCACCCTGAGAGCGGCCCCCCGGAGTTGGAGCTCGCACCGGTACGCCGTTAGATACACCGGTTGTGGCAGGTGAGCAGTGAAGCCTCGGTGCGTAGGAGCTGCAATTGTGCACAGTGCGGGGAAAGGGGCTGGGATGCAGAAGACTGGGTGCACAGGTGCAGGCAAGCGATGTGTCCGTAGATAATATAATCTCTGGCCTCATTCATATCTCTGTTTCATTTGAAAGACTTGCTGGACCGCGCTGTTTCTCGCAGACCCCAGCATCCCAGACACACGGGTGACGGGAGGTGAACAATGAGGGCTGGGTGCAGTAGGCTGACGCTCTGTCTCCTCCTCCCTCTGTTCTTTTGACTCTCCCTCCCCTTCTCCCTTCCACCCACTCGCTCTCTGTCCCATTCTCACTTTCTTCCTTTCATTCTGACTACCTTACTTTTTAGGTCTCGCCTACACAATGCGCATGCACTGCATAGGAGACCTTTAGTCGTTGTGCAGCTCTTTTTACAAAGCACATACTCGTGCTTGTGGCGGCATACGGCTTGCAGGAGTGCGCAGCCACACGCCACAAGCACAAGTATGTGCTTTGAAAAAGAGCAGGATGCGCGATCACGCACCCGCTCATCGCCAGCACACTCACTCAAGTGCCTCTGACCACCACTCGCGTGCTTTTAAAAATTTTCTTTTAGCACGCGTGCGCACACAACTCCCAGGCTTCTTATTTCATTGTATTTATATTGATATTTTTAGAATGCCTAAGTGCCGCCTTACGAGAACTTCAGGGTGCGTGCTGGTATTGCCTCTTTTCTGATGTCAGCTCATGAGCGTGGCTTAAGGCTGCCTCTGGTCTCATGCGTTGAGCCAATGGTGGTGAGTTTTAGGGATAGGAACCTCATACTGTGAGCAGGAGCCAGTGTCACTGGGCAGGGTGCTTTGGGTCAAAGGACAAGGAGCCTTTAGTGTCGTGCAGAGGGTGCTTGCTTGAAATGTACAGTGCGCAGGGCTTTAAGTGGGCCGGGTCCCTCCTGGTCGTAGACCTGCCAGCAATTAACAAGCATTTGCAATGCAATAGGTCTCGCATTTACGCGACTTTGAGCTATTGACAATGCAAATAACAATGCCTTTTATTTTTGTTTTCGTTTTTAAAACATCAATAAAAGGCATTGTCATTTACAATGCCAATAGCTTAAACTTGCGTTAATGCAAATGTTTGTTCTCTTGGACATGGCACACATACTTATGTTTCTTTTTTCTCTTGCAGGTTTTTGTACGCTGCTTCCGGAGGAGTCCCACCCACTTCTTTCATGTTTTACTGTTGTTCGAATAAAGTTTCTATTTATTTGTGTTGTTTTAATAAGTTATTTTTTTTATCAATAAATGAGTGAGTGTATTGGTCTTCGTTTTCTGAACACTTGTCTGTAGTTTATTGTGAAAATCGGCGGTTGATAGGAGGTTATGAGGGAAAACATTTGTAATTTTGCGGTGCACCTACCAAATATAAACCAACAGACTATTACATAAATGAAGCCTGGGTAATTCTACAACGGCAAAGGTTCTATGAGTGTATCACTTTATAACACCATGAGTACTGCCAGTGTGATTTCAGAACCAATAAGGCACTGCCTAGGGCCACTGAGGCTTCAAGGACTGGTGAGGCCCACCCTGCATATTTAAGTAAAGCCCCAGAGGTTGCCGATCCCCAGTCTTGAGTTGGCCTCGAAGCCCCCCGAACAATTCGTAAACAATGCCCGCTGAGGTGTCGATCCCCTAGTCTGCGAAATGTCTCTGTGCCCTCCCGCGCCTAATTTACATGTGAGATTAAGGTCCCCAGTGCTGCAGAAACCCCACAATATAATAATAGGATTGGCCCCAGAACATTACCCATCAGTGGACTGATTTAAATGAATGGGTGAGACGCCGCTTCATTTTGTTTTCTCCATATTTACCATCCGGATCCGCTTTATTGAAGCAATACGAGGCTTCCTCCTCTCGTTTCAACGAGGCAAACAAGAATTTACTATCACAGGGTGGAAGCAATGCTCCCGCCCTATAATAGAAAATATAAATGTCCCGCGGATGCACACCCCGGGACATTGTATTACCTGCGCCTAGGAGGTGGCGCTCCATAGGGCTATGATGCATTGGTTAATGCATAAACGCATACTAACACTACCTGCACACATGTAGTACAGCAACCAGAGTGTAGTGAAGAGGCAAAGGAAGCCCAAAATCAAAAAATGTAAATCCTACCAGAGGTAGGATCACATAGTTTGATCGGCCAATGACCCTGGGATGAGTAGAAACAGCTTCACCAAGAAAACGGGTCTTCAGCAGAACGCAAGCAAGCTCAAAATCTTGGTGAGTGCGGCCTTCTTTTTTACCTTCTCCCGCTTGTCGCCAAATTTATGTAGTGAAGAGGAAGACAGCAATGGATCCGATAAGTAGATTTATTGCAGGAAAAGAAGACAGCTTAAACAGCCCCCAACAGGACCAGACAACAAGGCAACCTCTTCTCCAGCACCGTGTACAAACTCCCCAAGATTCCCCTCATGACAGCCCTACATTCTAACATTACATACTTGCATTATAGTAGCATTACATACTAACATTCTACTATAACTTACATTGGAATACTACACAGAGCACATGACTTTACAGCAATGAGCTCATGGTTTCATCCACAAGTCTTGAGACCGGTAGGGGTGAGTAGTTCGCTTCCCACTCCCTGTATTGTATAAACGCAAACTAACACTACTTCCACAGGTATGCTACAGCGCCCAGAGCACATTACTTTACAGCAATGAGCTCACGGTTTAATCCCAAAGTCTTCAGACCAGTAGGGGTGAGTAGTTAGCTTCCCACTCCTTGTATAGTATAAATGCATACTAGCACTACGTACACAGTTATACTACAGCGCCCAGTATGCTACAGCGCCCAGAGCCCATCACTTTACAACAATCAGCTCGGTTTGATGCCCGAGTCTTCACACTTGTAGGCATGAGTACTTCGCTTCCCACTTCCGGTATAGTATAAACGCACGGTAAAGGTCACTAGTTCGCTTCCCACTCCCTGTATGGTATAAACGCCTACTAACACTACTGCCACAGGTATGCTACAAAGACCAGAGCACATCACTTTACAGCAATTACCTTATGGTTTAGGCTCTCAGTTTCATACCTGAGTGTAGCAGCATCTCATCTCAGCACCATGTCACTCTGAGCAACACCGCACTTTCAGTCCGGTAGGAGTGACTTACAGTGCTCCTATCCTCCTGTTTCCTACTCTTTTTGCCCTTTTTCCCCCTTACTCGTTTCAACGGAATCACAAAATGGCTGGCAACACTTCCTAGTTGCAACCGCTCGCACCGCTCGCAGCCAATAAGCAGCAAGCTTGTGCTCGTAACGCCTCAGCCAATCAGATTGGGCTCCTCGTGTACTGCAGACTCTGTTGCACAATAATAAACACCCGACAGATGGACCGATATGAGGCTCCTTACATAAAGAGACCACCGGGCTGCTTTTACTCCACGCGGTGGTGCACTCCCCCCGGTAGAGCTGGCGAGTACTTTATACCGTTCCACTGCCGGGAGGACTCATCCCGAGTCTCTGCCATTTATTTGTTGCCGCTCAGCCTGTGATCAAGGACGGAATGAATGTCTGAAACGCGTAAGGCACAGTAATTGGACTTGTCCATTGAGTGACTGTGTTGCAGCCTGATGGAACTGATGTTCGCAGATGGAGAGTGCTTCCGAAAGCTTTGAGCACTTGTGGAACGGTATAAAATACACGGCAGCTCTGCCGGGGGGAGTACACCACCGCGTGGAGTAAAAGCAGCCCGGTGGGCTCTTTATGTAAGGAGCCTCATATCGGTCCATCTGTGGGGCGTTTATTATTGTGCAACAGAGTCTGCAGTACACGAGGAGCCCACTAATGGCTGTATTGAATTTTACTAATTTTGAGATGGCAGCAAGAGTTATTATCATGAACTCTGGTGTTATTGAGACTACGGATCCCAGAATGCAAATTTTGATCATGTGAGCCCCCAGCAGTGGGCAGTAAAAGGAACTGGTGATGTCATCCCGAGTCTCTGCCATTTATTTGTTGCCGCTCAGCCTGTGATCAAGGACGGAATGAATGTCTGAAACGCGTAAGGCAAAGTAATTGGACTTGTGCATTGAGTGACTGTGTTGCAGCCTGATGGAACTGATGTTCGCAGATGGAGAGTGCTTCCTAAAGCTTTGAGCACTTGTGGAATGGTATAAAATACTCGGCAGCTCTGCCGGGGGAAGTGCACCACCGCTTGGAGTAAAAGCAGCCCGGTGGGCTCTTTATGTAAGGAGCCTCATATCGGTCCATCTGTGGGGCGTTTATTATTGTGCAACAGAGTCTGCAGTACACGAGGAGCCCACTAATGGCTGTATTGAATTTGACTCATTTTGAGATGGCAGCGTGAGTTATTATCATGAACTCTGGTGTTATTGAGACTACGGATCCCAGAATGCAAATTTTGATCATGAGAGCCCCCAGCTGTGGGTAGTAAAAGGAACTGATGATGTCATCCCGAGTCTCTGCCATTTGTTTGTTGCCGCTCAGCCTGTGATCAAGGACGGAATGAATGTCTGAAACGCGTAAGGCAAAGCAATTGGACTTGTGCATTGAGTGACTGTGTTACAGCCTGATGGAACGGTATATATATATATATATATATATATATATATATATATATATATATATATATATGACAACACGTTTGTAACACACAATGAGACGCACTCAATTCCAATGCCAGGTTACTAGCCTTTATTACAGGAACAGTTGTGCGATGATTACCGGTAAGAAATGAAGCAGCGTCCCATATCGCCTGACGCGTGTCAGGTTTCCCCTTTATCAAAGGCTTTTGGCAAATTCTTGCTTAGGAGTGCAACAACTCCCGTAAATGCGTTAATGTCCCGCCTCTTCTTAGGCAATGTTTAGGCTTCTGGGAGTTCTCTCTCTCTGTAGATATATATCTCTTTCTCTATATATTTGTAAAGAGATATCTCTCTCCCTATATATAACTATATATATATATATATTTTACACAGGCTGCTTCTTCCTGACTCACTCGCCCCGTGGTAAATGGAGCGCACTCTGGCGAAGCTCACCGGAAATATGTTATTCTGTAAGAGTCCAAGTAATTACGCTCTCTCAGAACAATCCAATGCACAAGATTTTATTCCAGTAATGCGTTTCGGGGAACACAGTCCCCTTGCTCACACACTGGGTAATGGATTTCATCACCACACATATAGTACATAGACAGTGACAAAGGACAATCCGCTTCTCCAAATTGGAGAATTGTCGTAGTAAAAACGGCATCCATTTTGTAATGGCTTAGTACACAGTATGTATGGATACACGATGCATTATTGTAACACAGATTATTTCTTCATGATAAATTATATTTCAAAATGATTTGTTTTACATTCAATGTCTTAATGTGCAAACATATTATTACTTCATGATATGTTGCAATTCAACAAAAATGGTCATACACATTATGTAGGGAATGATCAGTTAGCTTGAAATCATGGATGTTATGGGCTGGAATCTCACCCTCTTCTCTTCTCGGGAGCTACTACCTTTACAATATGCTTGTGGGTAGAGAGAAAGAGGAGGTGTAATTCCACTAGTGGCGTTAAAGGCATATTGACTTCTCTCAAAAACCTGTTCAAATGGGCAAATACAGGGGTTGTGGAAGTATCATAGTAATAATACATTTACCAACAGCCCTGGAATTGATTACACAAAAGTTGCCAAGTGGCTTGTCTCCCAATTCAAGTTTTACCCTCAATGTTTTATTTCGCTAATTGATCTCAAATAATGCAATAAGTCTGGGCGGTGTTACTAATGTACACGTGAATACATACACTAGGTGGTGTACCATTCGTCAACATTTGGATATAGATAAATAAAGTGAATTGAATAAAACCCTCTCACTAACCGTGTTTTATGTGCAGAGATCAAGATAATATAATACAGTGAAAAAAGTGCAGAAATGATCAAATATTAAAAGGATTGTGAAATTTATAGTCTTATCTTTAACCATGCCCCATGCCGACTTCTCAGGATCTTGAATAAAAGGGTAGGTGACCTCTACTGCTGCAAACAGGTAAGTGTTTGTCCCTTCCTTTCCTCCTGTAAGAATTAGACAGAAAAGAATATAAGGTCAAAAGGGGAACCTACGCATGGTCAAAGTCTCCCAATAAAACACGCAAAGAAGTAAAGTGTAGAGTCATTTTGTTCTAAGTGATATCACTGTCTAGACGTGGACGTTGTGAGGCTGCTGAAATTGCTGTAACTCCTACTCATCCTGTAAATGTATGATCATTTCCTCATCCTGATTAAGGCCCCAGGGGCTCCTAGTCTGTAAATCAATTATGTGCCATGATTCACGTTTTCTATGGAGGAGGGTTCTGTTGCCCCCTCGTTTGTTGGATGCAACTTGTTCAATTACGAAGTATCTCAGTAGCAAGCTGTTTGAGAGATGATATTCCTCAAAGTGGCGTGCTACTGGATAATATTTGTCTTTGTTGTGTATGGCCCGTAGATGTTCCAAAACACGTTTTTTTGCTGCAAAGGTGGTGCTCCCTACGTATCGCATCTTGCTGGGGCATTCTAACACATAGATTACAGAGGTGGTACTACATGTAAGAAATTGGTTGGTAGTACTCGGTGTGTCATATTTATATTTATATTTATATATCAGGTAGCAATAAAAATGTCAAGATAACGTTTGTGATTATGTTCCTGCTAGAGAGAAAGTTCGGACTTTGGTCTAGTGGCAGTTTAGATGTCATAAAGTAGCGCAGAGGGCCTCCTGCAAAGAACAGATCTGTGTTTTATGTGGATAGCTAAGTGGATTAGTAAAGCCAGGCGTTACCAACGCTTTTAAACAAATGAAAGGTATGTGAGAGATACGCAATGGAGAGATGAGGGGCAGGTTTGTTGGGTGGTAGTGAGGGAATCCAAAGAGGAGGTCATAATATACCGTGTACTTGTAAAGCGCACGTTCACCTGTGGGCATCTTGGTGCTGAATAACAGATGTTTATTGGAGGTCATGGGAGGGGGTGCCAAAATGATTGTCACACTGGATGTCGCCAGCGCTAAAGGCTGTGAAAGGATACTAGTGTATTGCCCTCCTGGGCCGTCTGGTCCCTCGGCTTCGTCCTTCCCTGGTTTGATAACTTTTTTTCTTATGAATACTGCAAATTTTAATATTCTGGGCGACCTTAATTTTCTCTTAGAAGACCCCACATGTAATATCAGTGGTACTTTTATCTCTGATTTGGCAGCAATGAACATTGAATTGCATAATTGTGGCCCCACTCATGTGGCGGGCCATTTTTTGGATCCTATTTTTTCCAGCTTATCCAAGATTCACTGCTCTCCAGCTCATCCTCCATGCTGGTCGGATCACTTTGCTATTGGTTTTCATTTGGAGTACTTATCAAACTCTTTTTCAGTTAGTCCTACCTTTAAGAAATCAACAAGAAACTGGAGAAAATTAGATATGGTAACTTTAAATAAGATCTTATCCTCACATATTCCCAGCTCTAAACAAATGTTGGGTACTCTTTCGGGCACCGTGCAAAAGTGAATTCTAAATGCCATTGACGCCTGTCTCCCTCCTTCCTTAAAAAAGGTAAACAACCACTGTCCCACGGCGCCTGGGTTCACTGAAAAATTAAAAATGAAGAAAACCAAATGTAAGGTGCTGGAAAGATGCTGGAGGAGGAACTATGCACTCGATTTCAAATTTGCTTATAAGAGGGCCAAAAGAGATTACCACAATCTTTGCAAGTCTGCTCGTGCGGAATATGTGTCCGCAACCATTTTCAGCGCTCTGAACTGCTCCAAAACTTTATTTAAAATGGTCAAGGAGCTTTCTGGCTCAGAAATTCAATTTAGGCCCCCTTTGTTAAATAATCGGCAATGCGAAGATTTAGCTAAATTAGAAAGTAGAGAAAATATACGCTGAAATAGAAGGGTTGCAGTCTGATAATTCCCCTCAATCGCAATCTGCCATTTCCCCCCAATCAGCATCCACACTATTTTTAACTAACAATATCTACCTAGATCAAGACAGGGTGCCCTCTGAACCCACAACCCAACTGGATACATGGCCTCTACTAGATATGGATTCTTTTAAACATCTTTTAGACAGTGTTAAATCAGGATCTCCCAGGGACCCTCTCCCTATCTCTGTGCTGAAGCAGCTTGAGCCGTCATCATTGATGGTAATCATGGAACTTTTAAATGCCTCCTTGCAGGAAGCAATAGTTTCACCAGCGTGGAAACATGCGATGGTGCTCCCCCTTCTGAAGAAGGCTAACCCGGATCCTGATTTACCCTCCAACTATCGGCCTATTTCTTTGTTACCGGCGTTTTCAAAGATTTTGGAGAGGCATATTAATTTACAGCTGTCTAAATTTGTAGAGTCACAAAAGTTTCTTCACCCATCTCAATCGGGCTTTAGAGCTGGTTTTTCAACGGAAACAACACTCCTCGGAGTCACGGGAAGACTGCATCGCCATCTAGATTCTGGAGACACTGTGGCTCTTATATTGCTGATGTAAGCGCAGCTTTCGACACAGTGTCACACACCTTGTTAGTGAAAACCTTAAGATCATTGGGCATTAGTGGTTCGGCTCTTAATTTTGCTCTTTTCTTTCTTGCCAATTGGACCTTTGAAGACTTTTCTCCAACGGCCAGTTCCGATACCCATTTTTCACCCTATGGGGTACCTCAAGGCTCCATTCTAAGCCTTCTATTATTTAATCTATAAGTCAGACCTTTGGCTGATGTTTCAGAGGAAGCTGGGCTGTCTTTGTTCTCTTACGCAGACGACACCCAGATTATCTTCTCTCTTTCAGTGGAGAGGGCGGCTGAGACTTCCCCCATGCAGTTGGGCTTGGGCAAAATTGCTTCGTGGATGCTGGCAAATTGTCTCAAGCTCAATGGAGAGAAGACCGAGGTCTTGGTTTTAGGGAAAAATAAAGATCTTTGGGGTACCCAGCACTGGCCTAGTGAAATGGGTGCTGTTCCTCAGCCATCCCGCCAAGTTCGTAACTTGGGCTTCATCATCGATGACTCATTAACTATGTAACATCAAGCTGTTAAGGTGGCCGCCACATGTTTTACCATCTTGAAATGGCTAAAAAAGATTATTTGGATGCTGCCTGATCATACCCAGAGAACCGTAGTCCAGGCTCTTATCACCTCTAGACTGGACTGCGGCAACATTCTTTATCTGGGGACTAACAAAGAGGTGTAGATGGTTCAGAACTCTGCCGCCAGATTGTTATGCCAGGTTCCTAAAGTTGCTTCTGTCTCTGGCCACCTGCGTGATCTTCACTGGCTCAGGGTAGAGAACCGAATTAAGTTCAAAGCCCTGAGCTATGTGTTCAAGATCAAAACAGGAGTGGCCCCATAGTATCTGCAGACCCTGGTTTATCCTTATGTGCCTTCTCGTCTCCTTCGCTCATCCACTCAAGGGAAATTCTCTGTGCCCAGAGTTAGACTATTTCGGATAGGCGGTCGATCATTCGCCTGTCTTGGTCCTTCCTTATGGAACTCGCTTCCCATATCAATTCGTAATGAAACTGTGTATGTCCAATTCCTTATATCCTTAAAAACTTGGCTTTTTAATCAATAATCGTTAAACTGGTTTCTGTTTCTTTTCTGGTTGGCGCCGGGAAACCCTTTTTGGGTAGCTGTTGCGCCTTATAAATTAAAATTAACATAACATAACATATTACTTTAGGGAACTTAGACAGTATTACTCACCATGTTTAACTTAGTTTCAATGGTAGATATGCTCGCTCACTTCAAGGAACAGGCTTCACAGGGCATCCTCGAGCACCCCCATCTTGCATCCACAAACTGGAAGGAGTTGGATTTAGCACAGTAAGTGCGTTGATAGCGCATGACAGACACGTTTTCTCGAGCTTCAAGGAGCCAGGGACGGAAGGTTCACTTGGCGATTAGACAGGACTCTGATGAGGATAGCGACACGAACGGGTAAGAAAAGCCTATGGTAGGTGTGCTTTCCCAGGGATATTGCATAGGTAGAAGACAGGTAGCAAAGGAAGTGCAGATACATATGTCATGACTTCATCTTCATGTTATCTTATGTTATTGGGCATTTGTAGAGCGCACAGCTACTCCAAAGAGTGTCCTGGCGCTAAAAAGACTCCATGACAGAACAGTGCACACAAAGGCAGGTAAGCCTCTTCTAGTGTTAGAAGAGACAGGTTTTTAGATTTCGCCTTAAACTCAGGAGATCCTGCACCTGTCTCAGGGAAGGTGGCAGGCTGTTCCATATCTGAGAGGCCACCACCTGGAAGGAGCGACCCCCAAGCTAGAACGAGAGAACTTTGGCACAATCGACAGCCATTGGGTCGAGGACCTCAGGGTTCTAAGTGAGGCGTAGTGCTGTATTTGATTCCTGATGTAAGGAGCCCCTTTGTTGTGGAAGGCCTTAACGGCCAACACCAGGGCTTTGAAGTTTATCCTCTTACGCACTGGAAGCCAATGAAGGGACTTCCAATGAGATGTCATGTGTGTCCTGGGGTTAACCAACAAAATGTCTCTTGCCGCCGCATTTTGTACCACCTGCAAGCGACCTAATAGATAATCTGGCAGGCCTAAGTACAAAACGTTGATATAATCCAACCTAGAAGTGATCAGGCTTGGACCACTGTTTTCCTATGCAAGACTGGAAGTAAAGGGAGGATATTTCTCAACATTTTCAGTAGCTCAAAGCACGTACCAGCCACTGTTTGGACCTGAGACTTCATGGACTTGTCAGCGTCTAGTTTCACCCCAAGGTTTTTTACGGTGGTTACTGGACTTGCTGGAGGGGATATATTCTGGGGCCACCATTGGCGCCATTCCTCACCTGGACTATGGCCAAAAACGAGAATTTCTGACTTTTCTGAATTGCATAACAATTGATTTTGCCTGAACAAGGCGCACACCTTCGCCAGGCAAGCATTTATTTCACTTCCTTTCAGCACATCATTCTTCTCACAGGTGAACAACAGCTGCGTGTCTTCGGCGTAGGATATTACTTTAGCACCGTATTCCTCAGCCAAGAGCGCACAGGAAGCCATATATACATTAAACAAAGTTGGGCTCAAAACGGAGCCCTGAGGAACTCCTACTTTCATCGGATGGATAGGGACAGAGAAAGAGGGGGACCATACTGTTTGCTGGCGGCTTTCCAAAAAGGAGGTAAACCACCTGAGGACCGTGCCACCCATGCCGCAGTCCTGAAGTCTGTGCAGGAGTAAATCATGGGGCACGGTGTTGAAAGCCACAGAGAGGTCCAATAGTATCAATACCCCTTTGCCTCCTCTGTCAAGAGTTGTTTTGATAGTTTCCATCACTTCCAGTAGAGCCGTCTCCATGCTAAAATTAGCTCTAAACCCTGACTGGCTCAAATGTAGTACATCATTTGCCTCTACAAAATGTGTGATAACAGCGTTTATGTATTTCTCCAAGGCCTTTAAGAAGAAAGGCAACAGCGATATAGGCCTATAATTACTGGCTACAGAAGGTTCTGCTGACGTTTTTTTTAAAAGCGGGAGAATTTTTCCATTTTTCTAGCTGTCAGGCATCACTCCTTCGGACAAGGAGAGGTTCAAGACCAGATTAACAGCTGGGTTGATCACCTGCGCAATGGACGCCAATACTCTTGCAGGACAAGGGTCTGAGGGAGAGCCGGATTTCAGCGCTTTCATAATCTTAAGAGATATATCCAGTGGGATAGGGGAGAACTGCAGGAGGGCCTCACCTGAGTTGGAGATGACAGGGGGGACAAACCTGTATTGTCATCCCTTGCTTGAGGGAGATCCTCAAACGAATCTTGGATGGTTTTAATCTTGCTTTAAAAGTATTGCGCAATATGATTCGTCCATTCATAAGTAGGGGATGAAAGGGCGATTTCTTGCATTAGGGGAGGAAACGTTTTTTACAATCATAAACAGTATCCTACTGCTGTTCCCAGCTTGTTCAATTTTAGCAGACAGAAAATTCTTTTTTCCCTCACACACTTTAGCGTAGTGGGCTTTCAGAGCCACTTCGTATGTGATTTTATTCACAGGATTAAAGTCCTTTCTCCATAATCTCTCAAGGCATTTGCAGGCGCTTTTGCTCTTTCTTAGAGCCTCTGTGAGCCATGGGGCTGAGGCTCTGCCAAATTTATCTGCTTGAATTTTGGGCGGAGCTAGTTGCATAGAACATCCTGGAGCCAGCTTTCCAGTGAGAGTACATCGCTAAGTTACCACTAAAGTATACAAACCCATTGGTGCTGCACTCGCATTGAATTACCATGGCACGCATGGGTCAATGTTTGACTTGCTTGCCATGTTCATCCTCAGTCAGAACTGAACAGATGTTCAGTTTACAGTATGATACGTGCATTTCAGTCATAGCACTGCACATAGTGGTGGATGGGACATATGCAACATTATCCCGAACTACCCTGTGTTTCAAAAACTGCAGTTATTCATAGTTTATGGGGGTCACTGTAGCAAAAATTGGAAAATTTCCCGGCATGTTTGCCTTATTTTCAAACTTAGAGATGATTACTCAGTTCAAGGAATATGCTATGGGGCATACTCCGACATCCCCAACTTGTATTCACCAACTGGCTGGAGTTGGATTTAGCATAGTTAGTGTGCTAAAGTTGCATAAAAGACTTGTCTTCATGTGGCTGTCATGGTAGCCATTAGTAAAGGTTCAGTATACATCTGTTCAGAAAGAAGGAGGCGCGTACTTGGCAGGTGGTAAAATACAGTCAGACTGATTCTGTCTTGTGGCGTATGAATGTGATGGGCCCTTGCATGGTGGCAGTAAGTTGATGTGAATGCACCGATCGGTTGGGTTGGACCCGTGGCCTGCGGTATGAAACTCTTGTGTGTGGTGCGTGAATGGCGTGTGAATGGACCACAAAGTGGTTGGTGCCTTGATGTGGCTTCATGGCTCACCTTTTGAAGTCTTGGTTTCAGTATTCTGATACTTTTAGTATTTGTGCATTGCAGCCATCATTTCTGGAGGTGCTAAAACCAACTATTGTAAGTGGTGGATTAACTATAACAAATTAGTACCAGATTTATATCTGTGGTGGTAGGATTGCCCTTACTAAGAGCTCCTTGGTTTTTTGTCATTTTGGGTAACTGTTGATTTTGGGCCCTAGCTCAGCCAGCATGTAAGCACACCTGCACATTTTTTAATATTAGACAACCAGGGTAGTCCAGGGGTGCATGGCTTGCGTGGCTCTTGCCAGTTTTTTTCCCCAGAATCGGCTGTAAAGCTCAAACTTTGCCTAAAAAACAACATTTCCTTGCATTTACGGGAGGAAACGTCCTAGAATCGGCAGGCAGCTTCAAATTTCCTACCACCCAGTATTCCCCCCAAGTCTCCCAAGAAAAACAGTACCTCAGTTGTGTGGGTGGGCCAAGTGCCCGTGACAAGGGCGGGCCCAAAGCATATTGTGGGGACATCAAAATTCTCTACTATAAAACAACCTGTTTTTGCAAGGAGGAAAACTATTTTTTTGGTGCTGGGCTTGGTGGCCTTCTAGGGAAACCTACCAAACCCAGACATTTCTGAAAACTAGACAGCCCGGGGAGTCCAGGGAGGTGTGGCTTGCATGGATCCTCCAACATTCTCTTACCCAGAATCCACTGCAAACCTTAAATATAGCTTTCAAAAATCACATTTTCCTTACATTTGTTTCAATTTTATTCGTTATTGGGTCTGAAGCTCATCCCTGTTTCTCCTATAATTAATATAGTCTTTGGTTTCTCCCTCCTAACAATTCAAAACAAGAATACCTTGTCTCTATGTCCACAACATCTGATTTATAAACTTAAAATATGGTGTCCCATTCATCGCTGGTAACTATATTCCCTCTTCAACCACTCTATTTATCATCTCGCCTATTCCATTGGCTCTCAGATTGTATATGCCTTACTCTTGTGTCTGACATTCCACTCCTTCAAATCATTTTCTATTTCAATGGAACAAAACTGCATACTATTCCATGAGGACATATTTCTTCATAACCTTAATTATGTTATGTCTTGGTGCCTCATTCAATAATTCTATAGCAAACCACTTTGAAATTAATCGGCTATTACCACCTCCGGTAGTAGGAGTTCTGTACACCCAAAATATTGATCAGCCCTATAACATCTATTGCACCTTTCGTCCAAAGTCTCGTAGCACCCTCTATTGGTTGCAATGGTTGGTAGTGTGTCTTGTGAATCTTGTGACTGACTGTACATTTCACAGTTTTAACCATCTACCCTATCTATTCATGCCTGGCTACAAAAATATCTCTCTGATTCTATTCTTTGTCCTTTGTGAGCAGATTAAGTAACTTTCTCTCACGATTTTAGGAGAAATTGATTTACTCCCTCTCCTATGCTCTGTGAATCTTCACCTATATCATGTTTAATGCTGCCAAAACATTCAAACCCTTCATGATACCATGGTCAACCATTCCTAATTCATTCAGCCAAAGTCTGTACCTCTTCATCCTCAATTCCACATTTGAGCTAGAGCGCCTCAGATATTGCTTTCACTTCCATTCACCCCAGGACTGCTACCCATGCTTGTGATTCATCACCCTCTAAATTATCTCACAACTCGAATTCCTTATCAACCTTGCTTCTTGACAAATTGTGAGCACATTCAATGTTCTTTTCTGTAACATTCTCCTTTATAAAATTATATTGACACAAATTTCCAAACATTTGCTAGCCATAGTAAAGCCATTCCTGAGCCCTTCATTATCAACAAATGTGTATGATCAGTGTGAATATTGAATGGCAACGTGTTTCCGCCCCTTGTGGTCGCCCTTGTGGGTCGGAGGGCCTTCACCAGGACCTTTAAAAACTTGGAAACTACGTTTTGTCACAGCTCTAGTGGATACAACATTGGTACACCACTTGTAATAAGGCCAAATAGTACCTTCGCTTCCACGATTTAAGGACTTCCTCGGGGTGCCGGTGGGCATACCGGCCTGGTTTGGATGTCTCCGGGGCACCACAGGAAGAGCGAGCTCAAGTCGTGCTTGACATCCAAAACAGGCTAGTATGCCCGCCGGCACCCCGAGGAAGTCCTAAAATCGTGGACATAAAGGTACTATTTGACCTTATTACAAGTGGTGTACCAATGTTGTATCCACTAGAGCTGTGACAAAACGCAGTTTCCAAGTGTTTAAAGGTCCTGATGAAGGCCCCCCGACCCACAAGGGCGACCACAAGGGGCTGAAACATGTCGACCATACATATGGACAACGCAGTGCTTTGAGACTAATAACTCGTCTCTCCAAGTACAACACTGTTTTTATTCACCTTCATTCCAAACTGATTAAAGATACAGTTTAGTGAATAGGAGGTCCCAAACGTTTTTTAACTCACCTCACCTGAGCACTTCCACTTTTCATCACTGATCACTACTGAAATAACCAGTGGTTTTCCCTCCTGGTGGAGGACAGCATGTTTGAAAAAAGAAACCCAACGATGATGCTGTCACATCTTTGAGCAAGGCGGAGAACCAAGGTATACCGCCTCACAGCCTGTGTACGTGATTGAATACAAGTTCAACCAGTGTACCCAACTTGGGAATATCAGTGAATACATTAATACCTTTTGCTAACTTGTTTGTGTAAAATTTCCAATTGGATACTGATATATCCATTTTGCCTCTTATGATATCAATAAAGTTGCAAAATAGAATGCCAACCTCGGCTATTTGCGGGAGGGTTCATACACGTCATCATGCTTTGTGTGGTGACGTGGACACACACTACGGGATGATGCTCACACGCTACAGTCCCGGCAACAACATTCAAATACACCGAGTCCCGAGACTCACCCTCGGGATCCTGGCAGGTGCAAAAGGAGGGCGGTTGAGCTTGACGAAGTAAGTAGACTGACGGGTTTGCAGCTAAAATGGGTTATCTGACACCCTTTACGAGCCTGATATCTCACGTATCGCTTTGTCATTTTCAGTGTGTGACTATAGCCAACGTCCCCCGATGGGATCCATGGGGCAGGAATAATTAACATCCATTGTAAGCTTTGAATCCTTTTCTCCTCCATGTTTGTTTGTCAGGAAGCACTATTGTTGCATGTTGCTCCATATGTGTTTCCCCCAAATCACAATCTCTGGATAATTTCAAAGAAGGCAAACCCGGAAGTCACGGTTTTCTGCCTTTTAATAATGATTCCTCCACACTGCACTGTTTCGTGTGGATGATAAGACAGGGGTCGCATTGTTCATAATTCCCCTATTTTAAGATATATACAATGGTATTAATCCATCAGTGTGGGTGTACAACATGTGTGCACGACACTTAAGAACATAGGCACCATAGTCTGGGAAGCTATTTGCACGTTCTGAACGACACGGATGAAAGTCCGAAGATTCCTATTCTTCTGAGAAAGGTCCTGCAGTAAAAAATATTTAAACTGTATATTGTGATATGCCGTTTTCTCCTACAGATTTACACCTTTCAGAATATGCTGAGAGATGAACCGTAAATTTGCATTTTTTTTCGTTGACACAGGGATGGGTGCACCTTAGCGAGTGCATACCTTTTGTGTCAGTACTGGTCCTGAAGAAAGCCTAGCAACTTTGCACGCTGAGGCTGAAACATGTAGACCTGACCTTGTCACTAAAACACACCAACGGATGTCAAAGGCCAATTGAACCTAACAGAATATCCCTTTCTGATTTTAATCTTGCCTTATTATCCCAGTATAAAGATTCAGGGAATAATAAAGGCAATCTTAATCCACTTCCTCACCATTTCACTCACTTTGCACAAACCAAACCTGCTCCGCTGTAATCAGGCGTCGTAGCACACCGAGAGGCATTTGGCCGCTCGGGTGGGAACCCTATGATGTAGCATGTCACCAACTAGGTTGATGAGTGAGGGTTCTTTTTTTAAAAAGTATTTTCACTTTTTTGCTTCTTAGTTGGTATTGGAGTTACTCCTTCCATTGTTGTTGATGTTCTCTTTCTGCCATGCGTGACGTAATTGTGCATATTTGGGAAATTGGGAGTTATTCATATTATATTCTCATTTGAGTTTTGCCCATGTTTTAAGCTTCCCTTTTTTAATGATATCCCCTATTGTGGAAATCCCCAGGAAATCCCATGGCTCAAACTCTGTGAGCTTGTGCAGCTCCTTGAACCAAGACCCTCCCCCATGACGCCAAGGTCACTTAGGTCGCGGGCAGCAGGCGGGAGCCACCCTTCCCCCATACAAATAAAGTAGGCACGTATGTGGTTGCATTTCTTCCCACTCAAGGCGCTATGTAGGGTGTTCTCTGCCTTTGTGTATCCATTCATTTATGGGTACCAGGTGGGATGCCCAGTAATAGACGTCTACATCGGGGGGCGCTATCCCCCATTATAAGGATTACGTTGCAGTGTCTGCAGCACTATTCTGGGGTGTCTCCCTTACCACAGCAGTCTTCGAATTGCGCTATTTATTTCTGTAATACATACCCTCGGGTGTGGAGTCACAAAAATTCCCTGGTCTTTGAATTCCTCTTGCGCTACTTGCAGTTCTCCGGGCATGGGCCAGTCTGTTTGGGCGGTAGTCGGACAGTAGAGTGTAGATTTATTCCAATTAATTTGGAGCCCGAGTGGCATCCGTATTCTGTAATCGTGTCAAACAGGGCCGGTATGGTCGTGGCAGGATTAGTAATGTACAACAAGATGTTGTCGGCATATAGACAGATTTCTTCCTCTTAGGTGTCTGCGGGAGTGCTGCAAAAGCCTCGTATAGAGGGATGTACCCTGATGGTGCAGGCCAGGGACTCCGGGGTTATGGTAAAAAGGAGAGGTGAAAGGGGACAGCCTTGCCGCGTCCCCCTCTTGATGGGGAAGGGTGCCGAGCACCTGCCGTTGACGCGTACCGAGGCCAATGGTTGGATATACAGGAGTGCCTCCCAGCTGCAGTATTTCAGCCCAAACCCAAATTTCGTCAGAGTAGCATCGAGGAACAGCCAGTCTACAGCTTTGAATGCCTTTTCGGCGTCCAATGACACCTGTGGCTTGTCTAGTTCTTTACTTTTATGAGCCAGTTGTGAGTTGTGAGTTCCTCAAGTTTAGACGGGTAGACCTGCCTTGGATGAATCCTCACTGGTCTTCATGGAGCAGGGCCATGTTCACTCCCAGGAGACGTAGCCAGAATTTTAACTTCAGAATTAAGTAATTTAATAGGTCTGTAGGAGCCACACTGATTGCGAGGCTCGCTCTCTTTGTGTATGACCCTCAGGTCTGGCGGAAGGACACCATCCTTGTGGAAGTCCATAAAAAGCCGAAGTAGATGGAGAGTCGGGATATCCGTGTAGTGCCTATAGAATTCGGCTGGCAGCCCATTGGTGCTGGGGGTTTTCCCAGGGCAGAAGTTCGCCGCCACCTCCTGGATTGCTGCCAAGGACAGGTCTGCCTCTAGATCCTGGTCTTCCCCATCCCCTAGTACTGGAGTGGGGATTGTCACCAAGTAATCCCTTATCTCAGCCTGCGATGTGGGTGTTCTGGCCCAGTACAGTTTACTGTAATACTCTGCAAATGTGTCTGACACCCCCTCATCCGTGGATTAATTAATGCCCTGGAGGTCAACCACTTCCCATACCCATCTGTCTTGAATCTCCCGCCTGCTAATCCAGGCCAGAAGCTCTCCGGCCTTATCCCCAACATCATAAAGGCAGTGGAATGTCGCTAAATCCTGTTTTTTGGCATTGCCTGTGTTCAATTCCTTATACACTAGTCGCAAGGTGTGGTCAACCTACGCGCCACTTCGGGGTCCCTTTTCTGGGAAACCTGTGCATCAATCTAGCATATTTTCTGTTCCAGCGTGACCAAATGATTGTCTCTCCCTTTTCTCTCCCAGGCTATATGGTTTTGAGCTCTATCTCACACCACAGTCTTGTATGCTTCCCAAACTGTCACCCCAAAAGGGACCAACTCCTTGTTTTCCAGGAAGAAAATCTCTGTGTCGGCTCTAATCCCCTTTGCTATCTTGGTTTTGCAACGGTCCCAAGGGTTCAGCCTCCAGGTATGGGCCCTGTCCCGAACCCTCAGACCCATCTCTACCAAAAGCGGGGAGTGGTCAGAAATGCCTCTAGCTGTGTACTCTGCCCGTCCTACGTCCTGTAGTTCCCCCTTTGGGATAAATATATAGTCCAGTCTGGAGTGAGAGTCGTGGGCCCCGGAATAAAATGAAAACTGCCTGGTCTGGGGGGTGTGTATCTCTCCATGCATCTGTCAGGCCCATCGTTGTGGAGAATCATTTCAGAGGTGTGGATTGTGTGGATCTATCTACCTCCCGCGAGAGGTACATTGCTGGGTCCATAACATCGTTAAAGTCGCCACCCACTATGTGTAAGGCAGAGGGTGTCTCTATAAAAATTTAAATTATCTTAGTCATGGTGGGCGCTTGTAGTCTAGGTGGTGCATAAATGCAAATCACCATGACCTCAGTCCTACCCCATAGCCCCGTGATTCCTATGTATCTATCTAGGGGATCCTGCCAGAGGCGTGAGGTTTGGAACGGAATGTTCTTCTTGATCAGGATGGCCACCCTCCTCGCCCCGAATGTAAATCCTGAGTGTGCCAGGATCTTGTAGGATCCTCGACCTATAAAACCACACTGTGTACCCTTAAGGTGCATTTCTTGTAGCATTGCGATGTCCGGGTGAAGCCTCTTAATGTGTTGAGATACTAGCCCCCTTTTGATCTTGTCCTCCAGTCCATTAACATTCCAGGTCATAACCGTTAGATTGGGTGGCCGGGTCATGTCATGTCTGGCGGCAAAGTGCGTGTGTCACCGAGGTCTGTTGGCAGGGGAGGGTGAAGGTGAAGCTCCCTAATGTCCCCTAGTCTGTAGGAGTGTCTCACAATGGCGGTCGTTGTGCTCAGTAAACCGATGTGCAAACAAATAAACTCCAACTGTGTGGTCCCCATCCCCCCATCCCACCTCACTCCTTACATCCCCCCCCTAAGCCTTCTGCCCCCCCAACTTGGGAAATGACCCTTCGCAGGAGAGAGTAGGTCGGTCTGTCGCCCCCCAATCCCCTTGGTTATATACCCCAATGCCCCAACTCTTACAGTTCGCTGCTCAACTGTCCAACTTTTTAACAGTTCGAAACTGTGTGCTTCATTGGAAGGGTCGATACTGGTTTACGATACCTTCCCGCCGGGGTTCAAGATGCAGTACCCATTACATTTGTGTCGGTCTCCGTGGGTGGAGCTCCATCCGCAGGCCCCTCATTCTCCTCACTTTGCTTGAGTGCCTGGATTACCATTTCCAGTGGATTTCTTGACTCTGGTGCAGGGAACATAACGTCGTCTTCAGAATCCATGTGTTGGTTTGGGGATTCAGTCCTTTGATCCATGTCAGTTTTAGATTGGGAGCGCTCACCTGTTTGCTGATCAAGCCGCCCCTTATAATGCGTAGGTTTCCGCAAGGTATATGGAGTTCCTTTGCCTAATCACCGTGGCCGGCTCGCAGTTGCACGATTCTTACGCCAGGGAGACCTCTCTCTGTTGGTTGTGCTCCAAGTCGTACGATTGTCTGTTCATGGTCCTTCTGAGGGTCGAAGCACCAGTCTTTCCTCCACCCATGTCCAGGCCTGGAAGAAGAAGGCTTTCCCTTGGTAGATGAGCTTCAGTTTCGCTGGAAACCAGAGCATATACTGAAGTTGGAGGGCCCTTAGCTTAGCCTTGATTGAATCTAAAGTCCGCGTTGATTCTGGACTTCTCGACAATAGTCCAGAAACGTCATGATCTTCCGAGTTTTCATAACGGACTTCCCCCTTGTGACGCATTTCACGGAGTATCATGTCGCTGTTCATAAAGTTCAATATTTCTGCAATAATGGGCCTAGGTGGAGTCCCAGGGGGGAGAGGATCGGGGTTTGGCACTATAACGAAGCATTGGGAAAAAAACGCCGCTGGTATGAGATCAGTCAGCCAGGTTGTCAGAAACGCTGCTACATTGGTGCCCTTCGCCCCTTCCAGAAATACCACAAAGCGGAGGTTGTTCCTCCAGGCCCGATTTTCCGTGTCAACGATTCTCCATAGCATGTCTGCTGTAGCACTATGCTTGTCTGTCATCCCCTTTTGGAGATCCTTGACAGCATCTTCCACTTCCGATACTCGAGTCTTGGCCTCCATCGCTCTCTCGGACACCTTACGGAGGTCCTGTTGGAGCAATGAGACCTCTGAGCCGACCTCTCCGATCTTTCCCTCTAGAGCCTCTCTAGAGCTTTGTATGGCCTGGGGGAGTAGTGTTGTGTCTGTCGGCGACTGTGCCACCTCCGCAGCCTCTGCCTGAATCGGGAGCACTTTAGTGTATTTTTCCATCTTTCCTTGTCTTGGAGGCTTGGGATCTTTGTCCTTGGCCATGGCTGTGGCCTGTGTCCTGCCTACCCGGGGGGGGGTTAGGGGGCTGAGTTCATTCCGTGTGGTCCCACGTGTCCGGTCTGGAGGGCTGCTCTCGGCATCTTCCTTCCGGAGTGCGGCGTCCTAATGCGAAGATGAGGCGGTCTTCCGTTTTCTATCTCAAGCCTTTGGGGTGTATTGTCCAGTCAGGTATGTCGTTCGGGGTCACCCACTTTTCGGGGGCCTTCCTGTGGTCTAGTCTCAGCCATGGTGGCTATACGTCTGGCTTTGAGCTCTGGTGCCTCGCGTCTCGCCCGGTCCCTGCTCGGGCCCCGTCCAGTTCTGCTCTAGCCTTCTGACGCCCCAGTGCTCTCAGGGACACGTCACAGCCCGCCGGCCCTTCGCCTAGGTGCAGCGTGATCCGCTCCTGTGCTAGATCGCTTTGGGCCCTTGCGTGCTAACCTGACCCGGTCTGTATCTTCTGGTAGCAGTCTGCTCCTCAAAGTCGCACAATGGGGCACCCCTGTATCTCAAGCTGAAGAGTCAGGTTCACAGGACTATTAGGCCAGTTCAGTACCACAGCTCTTACCGCGATCTCCTTGGTCACCAACTCCACTTCATCTGCACTGTTATGTTCTGTACTGCGCCCGCCCAGTACTGTGCATCTGTGTGCTGGGGTCAGGGCACATATACCATCAGGTATTGCTGGCACTTATGTCCGACCCCTTGTATTGATTCTGCTTTGTCTCCCCGGGTGCTCCAGGGGAGGTTTCTCTCAAGCACCGTCTCTCCTCTCGCTTGCCGATCTATCTCCGGGTCGCCGACTACGACTTTAGTGGCCGGGCCTTCCCTCCAGCGCTGCGGCCCCGCCGGGTCCCGCCCCTCACGGGAAAAGGGTATCCCACAGCCGGTCCGATGAATCTCTGGCCTGTGTCCAAGTAAGGCAGGTAGCGGTCTAACTTTGTGGCATCTCCATCGATGGCCCAGGGCTCTCCCATCGCTACCAATGACCACCACCAGCCACAGGCCTCGATCTCCCACTTTCCCTTGTTCGGGCAGTTGTGGGATCAGTCAGGGTCCCTCTCTCCCCCCAGCCTCGCTTGGTGCTTCGTGCTGCAGGAGACTCCGCGGACTCTGTCGGGAAGGGGGGCACTCAGGACACTGGTCTCCACCCCTGGGCCGGCCTCTCCCTTGGATCTAGAGCCCCTTCACAGCCCTCAGGGGGGCCGCACCCCATCCTGCCCATCTGGCTATATTCCAGGGCCACCGCAGGACTCACTCTGCCCCACGTCTTCCACGGTGGGACCTGGGTGCTCTACAGCAGTGCCTGTTGGTGTTTGCAATTTACCCCGACCGCGATCTACAGCCCTGTGGTCTCCTTTGTTCTGGACGAGTGCAGGGTTAAGCCGGGCCCTCACCTTCTCTTGACTCCCATCGTTCCACGCATACCGCTAGGATCCACAGATGTTGCCAGACACCCGGTCTGGGCCACGGGCCGCCCCCTCTTGGTGCGGCCTCTTGTCGGATGTCAATACTTCTGTGTGCTGATGCGCCGCCCAAAGGAGGGGACCACCTCACCTCCTCTATCAGGTTGTCGCCCGGAGGCCAGGGCGCAGATGGGCCACCTTGGGTCTTTCACTTCTCTTCGCCGCGGAGGCAACGAGCCTCCATCTTGTCTCATCGGTCGCTGCTCGGCACGGGGCTAAAAACGCTTCGTCTCGCGGTTGTAAGCGTCCGTCAGGTTTCCTCTTGCCACCAAAGGGGACCAGCCCATCGGGGAGGATCGTCGAGAAGTGTAGTGCAAATGGGTTACTGCAGGATTCAGAATGGATATAGGGCTCCGGCAGGAGCTTGTCCTCTGTGCGACTTTCTTGGTCATGAGCTAGTGCAGCATGACCGTCACTTCACCATTTTTGATGGTATCAATCAATTTACCCTCGGGTCTGATTCCCTTCGTCTCAACAATGTCCAAAATATGTTATGCTATCCACTTTGAATTTACATCGCAGCTTTCACAATCAAACCTTTTCTGCCTCAGTGAGAATCAAAATGTCCTCTTGATACCACATTCCTGCCATATCACCAAATAGGTTCAGAATTCACCTCTGACAAAAGATGCCAATGCCAACCCGAATGGCAATCATACAAACTGTGTAATAAGCATAGTCAATTGGCATGATGTTGTATACAACTCTATTAAGTGATATGCTGATTATTGATCTATTGTGGAAAATCCACTTAGCTTTTCTTATCATGGTCACCATTTTATTAATATTTGGAAGAGGGTGTCCATCGAAATGATATTATTCAAATCCCACAGGCCTACACACACCCTAACTGGCTGACACTGAAAAACTTTGCTCCACCCAATCCCATCGTTGTCGCCAGTGTTGTGAAGTAAACTTGTACACAACTAACTGGGTTAAGATGTTTATCCTAACACCAACCATCAAGGGCATCATTCATGATCAACTGACTAATGCAGAAGTCTCCTGAAGGCCAGATTCTATATTATACATACACATTCTTAAACCTTAACCAGTAGCATAGAAGAACCCCACAACACCTGGGTTTTGCACCACAACTATAGACCCCAACTTCTGAATATCAGTTTTACTTCTTCCGTAAAAGCCACGGAATGTTCCTGACTTTATGAACCTTGGGTTGTGCATCCCTTCGCACGATATTATGCTCGAATCCTTTCAGTTTACCTCACTCACTTGTGAACAAAGCTGGATATGTTCCTTCCCAACAGTCAATTTCTTCCAGTGCTTTAAACTATTTTTGTGCCCCTGGCCTAATCTGCGTACCTAACGATGCTGGTGAGTCCAACCCAGGAAAGGCAGCCCCTTCTTGACTGCATGCACTCAGCATATATTTTCCTTTACCTAAATGCAATCCCTGTTACAAAATATCCCATCATGTCAATTCTTCCTTTGCCATATACCCTTTCATTTATACTGGTCTCGTGAACTCTCTATTTCTGTAAGTTTTCTAAATTTAAAAACTCTTTGTAAATATTATCAATTGTAGTTATGATTATGGGATCTTTTAGTATTCCCATCCTTGTCGCCATATATTGTAATCATGTAATAATTCACAGCATCACTTGATAGAAGCGCGTAGGTTAATTTCTTGAAAGCCTCACAAGAGCAACTGGTTGGATTTGAGTCCTCACACCAGCTGCCCCATACCTTGACGCATAATGTTCTACAGCTAATCATTCTCTGCATGCACTCAGAATGATTGTACATGGACATTCTATACCCCAGTCTGCCATGCTAGCAGATGGGACCAATGAGATGTGGATGCAGTGAAGGGAACTTAGGACATGCATGGAGTGTTTCTCCTGATTTTTTGCTGATTGCTGTCTGTTTTGGGGAACCTGAGGAGCTCTAGTATTATAGCATGTAGAAGGAATGCAAAGAGTGCATTTTTGAGACCCTAACAACTACTGCACATGTGCAGATGTGCTCTAGATGAAGCCTTATATCAGTCATTGATATTGAATGCTAGCTGGTATCGCATGCAAGTTATCTGTAGTTGGCTCAAGTGAGGATGCATTTTGTTCAAGGAGCCTGAATATTACGTCACTGCTTATCCTATACTTTTGTTCGATCTAAAAATCTGGTTTTCCAAGCAATGTTGCCCTCACTCGCAGTATTTCCCTGCAGTGCCTTCTCCTGTCATCACTTATGGCCATTTTCATTGGTCATCGTCTCCTTACATATTCAAGATCAGTTGTGGCTTTTGTGGAGGAGTACTTTTCCCCCCTAATGTTTCTGAAGGACTTTGGGTGCTGCAGATACTCATTCGGCAAAAATGGACGCCAAGCGGTCTGTCATGTTATTTTAACCCGCTGGGCATTCTTTTTAGTTTTTGTAAACAAACTCCTAAAGTTTGATTTTGCTTGAGTTAAACAAATAAAAATGACCCCTATGTGAAAGGTAAATGTCCCTGCTCATGTCGGCCATTGTTTGTTTTCTCTACCTGGGTCCGCCTGTCCGCCTACCTCCACCATGACCTTGTGTCTCTGTGGCAGACAGGCTGCCAGGCCAGGAGTTTCTGATGATAAGGCCAGCTTAGGTTCCGCCATTGGAAACCCGGTGTTCCCCCACCTCTAAATGGGGCAGGGGAAGGAGGAGTCTTTCAGGCGGGAGTTCTGCCAGTCTGTGGCAGATCTCCTGCTCTGGCAATTTCTAAATCAGCATCATTGTGATTTAATGGTGAAGTGCTCTAATGCCTCCCGGCCACTTTTGTACTATATATCAGAGTACTCCAGTGTCGGTCCTGGAGGGCTGAACCCATACCAGATTTTTAGCATATCCCCATTTAGATAAATGCAGTTATCATGAAAATCTGGCCTGGATCTGGCCCTCCAGGTCAGACATTGGAGAACCATACTATATTTTACCACAATAAATAATACTACTGACAATATAGCTGAGTACATTTCCCCCTGTGAGTGTTGCAACAGGGGACATTGTGACTAACCAATGAGAGTCAATTCTACCACCTGGCTGGTGTGTCCTAACTTTACTACTACTAAATTGAGAAAAATCCTTATTTTAAGACTTTCGGTATTCACAGAAGGCATTTAGGAGTCCTAAAGTTAGGAGTCGTAACTATACTACTACTAAACTGAGAAAAATCCTAATTTTAAGGCTTTCGGTATTCACAGAAGGCATTTAGGAGTCCTAAAGTTAGGACTCCTAACTTCTGTGAATACCGAAATGAGTAAGTGCCTTCTGTGAATACCAAAATGAGTAAGCGCCCTCTGTGAATACCAAAATGGTAGTAAGTTTAGGATTTTGTCTTAAGTTAGTTCTGTGAATCGGGCCCATAAGGTTTCTGAAAATCTGGAAGCAATGGTGCCACCTTAAATAGCCTAATCAGCATAGCGCTGCCATGTCTGCCTCTTGCAGGTAGCGCTTCACCGCTCTATCGGGCTGCGGATCTGGGTGAGCGGCCTGAAAATGCCGCTGCCGTCACGTACACCTTGGGCCGCGCTGTGAGACAGAACTCTCTTGTTCTCCGGAATGAGACGTCTTTCATGCTTGCTCACTTCCCATTTCTCTTCTTGTCTTGGTGCCAGAAGAAAGGCTTATCAGATGATAAATGAATTCAAGTGCAAAATACCCAACCTGACCTGCCTGCAAGAAAAGGAAAAGCTGCCTTCTTGCAGTTTTTAGACTGATTGTTACTTTTTATGTTCTATTGCTTTGCACCTATCGCTATACTCATAAGCCCTCATTACAACTTTGATGAAATAGAGTGGGGTATTTACCACACATGGTAAATACCTTTGTCCTGGTGTGAGGTATTCACTGCGTGCGGTAAATATCTCCTAGTCTGCGTTTTTAAAAAGAGAAATACCATTGCCCTGGAGTGAGATATTCACTAAGGGCCATATGTAGGAATCCAAATACCGGTCGGTAACGGCCGATTTTCGGTAAATATACCTTTACCGATCGGTATTTTGGCTTTTGCTACGTAGGGGGCACATTTCAGGATTCGGTAATTTACCGAATCGGTAAAATTACCGAATCGGTAAATACCGAATCCTGAAATGATATGTAGGGGGAGTGTCTCGTTGGTGTGGGGATTCGTTATTTACCACCAACTAAAAGTTGATGGTAAATGACGAATACCTGTATAAAAGCATTTTTGTGCAATTTGAAGTGTGCAATGTGGCAGACATACATGCCCTTAGGGCATGTATGTGCGCCACATGTGGACACATGGACGAATCAGGGGTGCAACAGGGTGTCAATGTGACACCCTGCCACCCATGATGATGCCTCCCCCATTACCGATTCGGTATTTACCGAATCGGTAATGGCAACTGGCTTCCCATTCATTCCTATGGGCCTCCAGGCCCATAGGAATGAATGGGAAGCCAGTTGCCATTACCGATTCGGTAAATACCGAATCAAAAATACCGATATTTACCGAATCGGTAATAATTTACCTACATTACATTTACCGATTCATAAATACCAAATCGGTAAAATTCGGTATTTAAGAATCGGTAAATGTAATTTACCTACATATGTCCCTATGTGTGGTAAATACTGCCTATGCTGAGTTTTTAAAAAGAAAATGGAGCATTACACGCCGAATACATTTTAAACTCATTGAATGTTTGCCTTTTCTGCTGATATTTTCACCCTGATAAATTCTGGCAGGTTTTATCTGCCGGCATTTATATGAGGAAAGCCTCATGGGCAGGGCCGGACTGGCCGTAGCGGGCACCGGGCAATCCCCCTGTGCGCCGCACAGGTGAAGGCCGGTTTTGGGCCCCTGGAGGCCGTATTTGTTACAGGGCCGTTTTTGCTGGTAACCCCTCCGTTCTGCTTCTGCCCTCTCCTTAACTCTCAAGCTCTGCATTTCCGTGTTCTATAGATTCCAAAGCATAACATAACATATCATGACATAACAGCCCGTTTTAACAAAGAATGTTCACAAGGAAGGAGAGAAAACCTGCAAGCCCTGGTTCAAATATGGATGCCGCTTTGGACCCGCATGCCTTTCTACAAGAGATATTTGTTACCAATTCTTTAAAATGACTTTGGCTCCACCATGGCGTTGTTCTCTTACCTCAAGCTAGAACTTATTTGGTGTATCATTCTGCCCTCCAGAACTGCTTTCATTCGAATTATTTAACATTTAAAAAGTAAACACAGTCACCATGCTGTTTGTCATATTTAATTATTGATCGCTTACATCCATTCATACCGAAAGCAATCTTTTTTTTAATATTTGTTCCAAGCACAGGAAAAGCCAAGAGGGCACTCTTTAATGTGATGAATAGCATGTGTGCATGCAATTTGTGAATTTGTGTGTTTACAGGTGCTGGCACAGTGGAGCCAGATCTATTGGCTTTGCCAATGCTTGTGTGCATTTCTATTATTATTTTAACGAATGTACTTTACAATGCAGCAAAGTGTCATAACAGTGGAAACTCTGCCCCAAGTCTGAGGCTGAGGTTCCACTGTGAATTGATGAATTACTGGTGGAAACCAGCAGTGCCATGCCCATTGCAGCTGGTAATTCCTTATTCCTGCCACAGTTTCACCCAAAGGTTTCAGCTGCTTTAAGGTTTACCTTGAAAACCTGTAATTTAGCTGGGCCCGGTAACTTAATGATCAGCCCCAATGGAAACTCATAGAGAGGAGCTAAAAATAGTAATATTTGTAAGTTATGTCTTCGAAAGATTAAATTAGATCAAGCTCATTCATATGGCACACTGATGCAACATGTGTGGGATATGTCATACTGTCTTCTCATTACTATAGGACGACAGATATGCAAAGTACCCTATTAATGTGACCAGACTCACTCTCTCTAATCTTGTCATCAATCTAATGTGAGAAATGTATCAAAATCCTATACCGTATGCATAAAGGCTACCTATCATTCTGGAACAGCCACTTCTCAAAACCTTAATCACAAAAAATACTCCAATTGACCAAACAGTGGTCAGAGTTGTTATCATATTGTCCGTGTCAAAGGACCGGGAAGAAAAAATGAGGGGGGCCTCTCTAGTGGGAGGTTGTGCTAGTCACAATCCTGTGTCTGGGAAAGAGCACTTTTTGTTTTAATTACTCTCACACTCCCTAGTGGTGTCATGCTTCATCATCGGGTCACCCCAACCCCTAAAAGTTGGGGTGGGCTCAACCACAGTGTTGGGAGCTCTTTGGATAGATGAAGGTAGAGGGGTTAAAAATAAAATACCTCAGTCAGACCCCCGGTTTCCCTTTATTCTTGGGTCTGTCTGGGTCAATAAAAATCTAAAATCGGGTCTTGTTAGGGTATTATGGTCCTAAGACCCTAGTGCCAACATGTTTCAGTCCTGTGCAGCCATGAAGGTCCCGGACTTTCTTCAGGGAAAATGAAGAACCCCCTATGTGAGGGCTATTACAGGATGGGCGGTCCCTATCCTTTCTGTGAAGCGAGGGCATGAAGGTCCCGGACTTTCTTCAGGGAAAAGGAAGAACCCCCTATGTGAGGGCTATTACAGGATGGGCGGAAACGAGGGCAGAGTAACTACTTCTCGTGGTGTGTGAAGTGTACGTGTGTCTGTGTACTGCCACACTCCATCTGAAAGATTAAATCCTATAACGTATGCATAAAGGCTACCTATCATTCTGGAACAGCCACTTCTCAAAACCTGCCACTTTGTGTCACACGGTCACAAGCCGATCTCACACGGTGGCAGGCAATGGGAGCTGGATACCCCTGCAGTGAGCGTTTCCATCTCACATTGTGTGATGGCCGAGCAGAGCTGGCGTCCATCGGAGTTTTGATACCTCCACAGTATGTCAGTTGCAGCCTTTGAAGTCTCAGTGTGTTTTAGGAAGGGTTATAGTGGCTCACGGAAGTGACTTTCTCAAACCCCTACCTCTTCTCAATGGCCAAGCTCCTAGGCGCGGCCGGTAGAGGTAAGAGCGGTGTGGCTGGGGTGGGACGGAGGGTGGGGGAGAGTCAACATACGACGGGATAGGGAAAATAAAATAAATAAAACCACTTACCTTGTGCTCACCACATCGCCGAGTCGGCGATGTGGTGAGCGCAAGGTAAGTGGTTTTATTTATTAATTGATTGTATTTTCCCTATCCCATCGTATGTCGACTTTCCCCGCCCCACCACTCCTACCAGTACCGGCCGCGCCTGCAAGACCCCCCAGAAGCACTTTTATGGCTAGGGTAGCAACCGGCTCAAGGCCCCTCCCCCACCCTCTCCAGGTGACCTCCTCTCACACAGTCACGTTTTATGGAGGTTGCAGGCCTGCTTCTCAGTTACAGCTGTGGTGTTTTCCCAGCTACGGCACAAGCAGACATTGAGCAGCCACTACACAATCAGGACGGAACAGCTAACACTTAACTCACTATAACTCCAGTTTCTTTAGAGTTCAAACTTTCTACATTAGAAGACTTAAATAACGGAATGGTGGTGTTCAGTAGGCACAGGAATAAAGGTGCAGGCCTCTTCTTCCCAAGCATTTGAAACACACCAGGAAGAAGGAGAGTGCAGGACAAACATTGAAAAAAAACTGCCTGATCTACATTCCTTTATTCACAACAGGCATTTTTAGCTAAAAACATATTTTCGCTACAAATTCCTTTATTACTGGGGCCCAATAATTGTTTAGAATAGTGTACCCAGGGAAGATGATATATAGTGTGCCCAGGGAAGAACAAAAAACTAAATTCTATAAACAATATGAAAATTAATTTGTTATTGCTTTTTCATTTCTAGGCGATTAAAAACAGACGCAGAGACGTTTTGGTTATACAAATATATAATTAATACAAAACCATTTGCTGCAAATTAATTGATAAGACGAGTATACCTTTTATCTGTTGTGAGAAGCATCAGTTGTATACATTATAAATGGTATTCGTCCATATAAATTTACCTCATGTTGGAGTCGCAGTTGGAACCATACCATCACCCTCATCCCACTCACTCATACTTTACCTAATTAATTCCCCATACGCGCAAATATTCAAACTATGGTCCGTGGCGAGACATCTAAACTTTGGAAGACTAGTAAGTAGCACAATCATCTGCCCTCACTTTTTATATATATATATCCACACAACGGGTCACATTCCAATAAACCCAGACAAAGTGTTGTGTCAACGATCAGTTTGGTGGAGAAAGCAAATCAGAAGACCAACCTCATCAGGGCACATAAAATGCTGCTTCCTTGAACAGAAGCGAAGGTAAATGGTAGCCTCAAACAGATTACATTTACAAAAACTATTCTAGAAGTGCTTTGCAGGAGCAATGGATCATGGCTGGGAATTGGAGCAGCCTAAAGTTCACCATCAGGACCATCTGGATATACATGATGTTACAGCTCCAGTCACTGAGTTTAGTATGGGCTCCTCAACATCATGCCTGCGTATAGATTCTTCAACATCATGTCTGTTTGTAGACCCTTCAACATCACGTCTGTGTACATATCCTTAAAAGTCACGTCTGTGTGTAGACACTTCAACATCAGGTCTGTGTGCAGACTCTTCAACATCCTGTCTGTATATAGAATCTTTAATGTCACATCTGTGTGTAGACCCTTTAACATCATGTCCGAGTATAGACTCTATAGCATTGTGTATATAGACTTCAACATCATGTCTGTGATTAGACCCTTCCGCATCACGTCTGTGTGTACTCTTTAACATCACATCTGTGTGTAGACCCTTCAACATCACATCTGTGTGTAGACTCTTCAACATCATGTCTAGGTATACACACTTCAACATCACATCTCTGTGTAGACTCTTTAATGCCACGCCTGTGTGTAGACTCTTTAACGTCATGTCTGTGTGTAGCCTCGTTAGTTTTGTCTGTGTATAGACCCTTAGACATTATGTCTGTGTGTAGACTCTTTCATTTCATGTCTATCTATAGACTCTTCAACGTCATGCCTGTGTATAGAGCATTCAACATCGCGTATATAGACTTCTACATCATGCCTATGATTATACCCTTCAACATGACATCTGTGTTTAGACTCGTTATTGTCATGTTTGTGTATAGGCTCTTCAATGTCATGTCTGCGTATAGACTCTTCAACATCACTTCTGTGTAGACAGTTTAACATCCTGTCTGTATATAGAGACTTCAACATCATGCCTGTCATTAGCCACTTCAGTATCACGTCTGTGTGTAGACTCTTCAACTTCACATCTACGTATAGACCCTTCAACATCAAGTCTGTGTGTAGACTCTTCAACTTCAGATCTACGTACAGACCCTTCAACATAAAGTCTGTGTGTGGACTCTTCAACTTCACATCTACGTACAGACCCTTCAAAATCCTGTCTGTGTGTAGACTCTTCAACTTCACATCTACGTATAGACCCTTGAACATCATGTCTGTGTGTAGACTCTTCAACTTCACATCTAAGTATGAACCCTTCAACATCAAGTCTGTGTGTAGACTCTTTATAGTCATGTCTGTGTATAGACCCTTCAACATCAAGTCTGTGTGTAGACTCTTTAACTTCACATCTATGTATAGACCCTTCAACATCAAGTCTGTGTGTAGACTCTTCAACTTCACATCTACGTACAGACCCTTCAACATAAAGTCTGTGTGTGGACTCTTCAACTTCACATCTACGTACAGACCCTTCAAAATCCTGTCTGTGTGTAGACTCTTCAACTTCACATCTACGTATAGACCTTTGAACATCATGTCTGTGTGTAGACTCGTTATAGTCATGTCTGCGTATAGACCCTTCAACATCAAGTCTGTGTGTAGACTCTTCAACTTCACATCTATGTATAGACCCTTCAACATCAAGTCTGTATGTAGACTCTTCAACTTCACATCTATGTATAGACCCTTGAACATCAAGTCTGTGTGTAGACTCTTAAACGTCCATGTCTGCGTATAGACCCTTCAACATCCTGTCTGTGTGTAGACTCGTTATACTCATGTCTGCCTATAGACCGTTCAACATCCTGTCTGTGTGTAGACTCGTTATAGTCATGTCTGCATATAGATCCTTCAACATCCTGTCTGTGTGTAGACTCTTCAACGTCATGTCCGCGTATAGACCCTTCAACATCCTGTCTGTGTGTAGACTCGTTATAGTCATGTCTGCTTATAGACCGTTCAACATCCTGTCTGTGTGTAGACTCGTTATAGTCATGTCTGCATATAGACCCTTCAACATCCTGTCTGTGTGTAGACTCTTCAATGTCATGTCTGTGTATAGACCCTTCAACATCAAGTCGGTGTGTAGACTCTTCAACTTCACATCTACGTACAGACCCTTCAACATCAAGTCTGTGTGTAGACTCTTCAACGTCATGTCTGCGTATAGACCCTTCAACATCCTGTCTGTGTGTAGACTCGTTATAGTCATGTCTGCTTATAGACCGTTCAACATCCTGTCTGTGTGTAGACTCGTTATAGTCATGTCTGCATATAGACCCATCATCATCAAGTCTGTGTGTAGACTCTTTATAGTCATGTCTGTGTATAGACCCTTCAACATCAAGTCTGTGTGTAGACTCTTCAACTTCACATCTACGTACAGACCCTTCAACATCAAGTCTGTGTGTAGACTCTTCAACTTCACATCTACATACAGACCCTTCAACATCAAGTCTGTGTGTAGACTCTTCAACTTCACATCTACGTACAGACCCTTCAACATCAAGTCGGTACGTAGACTCTTCAACTTCACATCTACGTACAGACCCTTCAACATCAAGTCTGTGCGTAGACTCTTCAACTTCACATCTACCTACAGACCCTTCAACATCAAGTCTATGTGTAGACTCTACAATGTCATGTCTGTGTATAGACCCTTCGAACAACCTGTCTGTGTTTAGACTCATTATAGTCATGTCTGCTTTTAGACCCTTCAACATCCTGTCTGTGTATAGACTCGTTCTAGTCATTTCTGCCTATAGACCCTTCAAGATCCTGTCTGTGTGTAGACTTGTTATAGTCATGTCTGCCTATAGACCGTTCAACATCCTGTCTGTGTGTAGACTCGTTATAGTCATGTCTGTGTACAGACCCTTCAACAACCTGTCTGTGTGTAGACTTGTTATAGTCATGTCTGCCTGTAGTCGGTTCAACATCCGGTCTGTGTGTAGACTTGTTATAGTCATGTTTGCCTATACACGGTTCAACATCCGGTCTGTGTGTAGACTGGTTATAGTCATGTCTGCCTATAGACCCTTCAACATCCTGTCTGTGTGTAGACTCGTTATAGTCATTTCTGCCTATAGACCCTTCAACATCCTGTCTGTGTATAGACTCGTTCTAGTCGTGTCTGCCTATAGACCCTTCAAGATCCTGTCTGTGTGTAGACTCGTTATAGTCATGTCTACCTATAGACCGTTCAACATCCTTTCTGTGTGTAGACTTGTTATAGTCATGTCTGTGTACAGACCCTTCAACATCAAGTCTATGTGTAGACTCTTCAACGTCATGTCTGTGTATAGACCCTTCAACAACCTGTCTGTGTGTAGACTTGTTATAGTCATGTCTGCCTGTATACGGTTCAACATCCGGTCTGTGTGTAGACTGGTTATAGTCATGTCTGCCTATAGACCCTTCAACATCCTGTCTGTGTTTAGACTCGTTATAGTCATGTCTGTGTATAGACCCTTCAACATCCTGTCTCTGTGTAGACTCGTTATAGTCATGTCTGCCTATAGACCCTTCAACATCCTGTCTGTGGGTAGACTAGTTAAAGTCATGTCTACCTATAGACCCTTCAACAGCATGTCTGTGTATAGACTCTGCAGCGTCATACCTGTGCGGCTCCAAACGGTCAACTTGTGTTGTGCATATCCCAGGATACACAGTTCTACTGCCCCCTAACGTGGCTGATACAAGGTCTGCAGTCCGATAAACAAACAATATACTTCCTGCCACCGGACCTGATGGCACTAGACATGTGTGGACAGTGTGCAGCAAGGCGTGTCAGAGACAATAGCAACAGAAGCCTATACTGTCCTGAAAATACAGTTTCTTTCAAATGCAGCATTCTGTCACTGTCCACTCAAGCGGGATTGGAAACTCTGCATGAGTGGACATTGTGAGTGAAACCTGCAGAACGAGAGGGCTGATTTAAACGATGGTGCAGGAGTAACTGCTATTGGATGTAAAAAGGGCACCACAAGGACGACGGAGTATAGAATTAGCACCCTTGTCAGGAAGTGGCGAATAGACAGTTTCTATGTTGTAATAAAATAAACAAAGATGTTATGACTAAATGCTGGTTCAAAATGCCCCTAGCAAAACCGACTGGGCCCGATTAACAGATACAAAAATTTAGAAGTACTGGCGGAGAAGGACTTCTCCGCCTGAATGCTCTTTTTATAATTTTCAATTCAGAAACCTTCGTAGAAGCAGACCTGGAAAACTGTTCCAGGTGGAAGAATCCAGGCGTGATACTGTGAATGTCATGGGACATGTCCCACTGCCAGTGCTTAATTTGCAGAAAAATAAGTGCCAGGGCCCAAAGCTTTTCTCAGAAGCCTAAATTCCTGAATGTGGGGGGTTGCCAAATAGCAAGCCTGCCTAGTCTTGCTGGGTTCGATGCCATACCTCTTTCATCCATCCCCATATATACGCCCTGTCTCTTTACCTCACGCTTGCAGGTTCTTTTTCATACTTATTTTCTCTCTTCCAGGTTCAAGGGACCACTGCCAACTCTCACTGAGGTTTTTGAGAATTTAAATGCTTTCTAAAGAAGCTCTGTTCCTTTAAGAAACTCCGGCTTCTTTTAAAAAACAGAAATTCTATTTTGAAGAACACTCACTGCCTGGGATGGTGGTGTGCTTTACCTTGCAGGCTACCACCTCTGTGAAGTTAGCGAGTCGGAGGGCCCCGCAATTTGCAATCTTCTCAAGAATAGTAAATAAACTGTTAATTCTGCAATCCCTCCCATTCCTTATTTTGCGAGCTGACATATTAGTAATGTTGGACTTGGCCCTTTTTGCAGAGTCATCCCTAAACCTTTTGCCTTTCTCCTTGCATTTTTACTGACATGGTGTTGGTGGTTCTAGGACTCTGGGCACTTTAGCACTGCTGTCCAGTGTAAAGTGCGTGTGCTCTCTGTGTTAAATATGGTAAGATTGGTCTACACCTGTGTGGCCTAATTCATTTACCTGTCACTCCCTTTTAAAGTGGTAGCTCATATACCCAGAGCTGGTAAATTAGATGCTACTGGTGGGCTTGCAGCGCTGATTGCACCACCCACCAAAGTAGCCTTTCAAACCTATCTCAGGCCACTGCCTTTGCAGGGTCTGTGAGTGCAGTGTTACTGCCGCTGTGACGTGGCACCTAAAGTGCGTGCCATGTCTGTGACCCCCCCTTTGACTACATATCAGTCACCCCTAAGGTAGGCCCTACCTAGCCCTATGGGCAGGGTGCATTGTAGGTAAAAGGTAGGACATGTACCTTAAGTGTGTGACATGCCCTGGTAGTGACAAACAGCCATTTTGGTTTCTCACTACTGTGATGCTGCCCTCCCATAGGAATGCATTAGGGATTACCTGATAAGTGTTTCAATGGTAATTCCTGATATGAGAAGCGCAGCGTGGTCAAGTTTGGTATATTTGGAATGGTAATAATAAATGCTGCGCAATGGTGTGTGCAGATTTATTATAAATATTTTAGAAAGGCCACTTTTAGAAGTTGGCATTTCTGTGTGCTATGTGTCTGCCTGCCTGATGTGAATTGCATGTCGGGCTTTTGAGTGACAGGGGCTGGTAAGGTGTGTGTGGCTCCAGGAGGGGCTGGGTGAGTCAGCACTAGGCTGAATGGGACATCTGCATTTGTAGTAGTGGGCGGAGAAGTACCTGTTCCCAGAATAGGTCTGTGCCAAGCCTGTACAATGCTGGTTCTGCCCCCCTGTGGTGTGTCTGATGACGAGCCCCCACCTGACAAAGGGGAAGAGGAGCCTTATAAACAAAGTGCTCCAATTCCCCCCTGAACCAGTTTTGGCTGGTTCCCCCAAGCCCTGTGCCAGGGCAGACAAAGCCAAGATGTAATATAAATATAGAGGCTGTGACCCCAGGAAAGTGTGTTGTTCCTGTGCTTGGGGGGCTTGCTGCTGCTGGGCTGCAGGAGGAACTGCCACGAGGGACTGCCTCCCTGTTGGAGGGCCCTGTGTGCTGGCCTGCCTGTGCCCAGCTTTGCCCCCTTAACCTCTAAGGACTTCCAAGGACCTAGCGCCTCGTGGAGCGCTTTTATTTTATTTGCAGCGCTGGGCTGCGACCTGGAGATTCCTCTGCACAGCGTGGGGAGCGTGTGGCCTGGCAGCGCGGGGCTGTGATGTGCCCCGAGAGAATCCCGGCATGTGGGATTGCCCCTGCACTGTTTTCTTCAGCGGGAGCCCACCCCGCATTTTGCCAAGCCGAGCCGGAGCCTGCCCCGCTTTATGCATATTTTGGGCTGGGTGCCCACCCCACTTTATGCACCTTTAATTTTGCGGGTGCTCACCCCGTATTGCCGCTGAGAAAAGGAGCCCCCGGCCCGACCCAGAAGCCAGGCAGAGTCCGCCTGACGGTGGGCGGGGCCCATAAGCCAGCTGGAAGCGAAGGGAGGTGTGGTCGAAGGTGAGCGGGGCTCCCGAGAGACAGTGAGAGCCCCACGTGTGCTGAAGTCAGGCAGGAGTTCCCCCCACCCCGCCTGCGTGGTCCTGCACGGAGGAAGCCCCGGTGAGAGGTGCCACAAAGAGGGAGCTTCCCCCACCAGGAGACCGGAGGAGTCCTGCCCAGAGCCGGTGAGTGGGGGCTCGGTGTTGCACCTTGTTGGTGCCAGTCGAGGCACATTGTCGGTGCCTGAGCGGTCCCGCAGGAGAGTGGGCCGCTCCAATCTTGGGGGCAGCTTTGTAGAGAGTGCCGCATTTTTCTGCACAGCTGCACCGCCGTAGCGGGCAGCTGCAAGAAGGGGGCACTTTTTGTTGAGTCCCGGAGTGGGGCTCAGGCTGCACACTGGTGCCAGGGCCAATTTCTGGCCTAAATTTGGACACAGCTGCACCGCACCAGCACGGGCAGGTGCAACGGTTGTCCACAGTTGTTTGGCAGATCCCCAGTGAGCGTTCAGAGGGCACAGAAGTGCCAGTGCCTCTTTTGTTTTTCAGTTGCTCTGCTGTAGCGGGCAACTGCAACGTGGGGGCGATTTCGTAGGAGTCCCAGTGGGGACCCAGGAGGCACAGTAGTGCCAGCGCCATTATTTCTTTGGGGGAAGGAGGTAGATACACTCCTGCCCTGCCCCAGCGCAATTGCACACTTTGATGCTGCTGCATTGGCAGCCAGCCCTGACATTTTGGACATAGGGCATTTGAGCCCTCTGAGGAGGCCTGTTGGCCAGGGGGTCAGTGTTAGGTTGGTGGGGTGCCAGGCCCTAATGTGATTTATGTGGTACCTATGATAAATGTGATTTATGCATCCTGATTTATGCCTCTAATGTGATTTATGCTTATGAGGTTGTTGCATACTATGAATTATGGTGCAGGATATAATGCTGAGTACAGTATTTTGCCAGTAATTACTGGTTGTGTTCTACATTTACTATTTGTGCTTTGTGAGGGTTCTGACAGTGGCTCAATTGGCCTTGTCATGTGTATATAATCCCCTGTAAATATTGCCTAGTGCCAGTTGGCACAGTGTGTATTGTGTGATTACTATTTTAATGTGTTTTGGATTATACAAAGGCTATTTTTATATATAACCTTGTGTGGAGTTTCTTTTGTGGTGTGCCTAGTGTGTTGCTGCTGTGTGTGTGTTGCGCAAACGCTTTACACATTGCCTCTGGGATAAGCCTAACTGCTCGTGCCAAGCTACCAAGGGGGTGAGCAGGGGTTATCTTCAGCGTGTAACTCCCTTGCCCTGACTAGAGTTGTGGTTTATGCCTGGCTTAGGCGCAAGCCCTACCCAACCAGAAATCCCATTTATAACAAGTATGTAGGTCAGTTCACAAAATAATCTACTGGGAGCAAAACGTCGGTGCACAATTTGCAACTGATTTTTGTAATGAGGTCTCTAGAAGAGCTGGCCCTTTGTATGTATATTTTAAACTGTGATTGCATTTTTCCACTTTACACTCACTGGCATTTGTTCACAGAAGTCAAAATAATGAAGCTGTGAGTGGCTTGGTCTTGCAGAGATGGATGCTGGTTTGTCGAGGGGAGTTGATCGAAACTGATCACATAAAATGATTTTCAGCTCAGTGTGAACAGAAGCGAAAGAGTAAGCTTCAAACAGTCCCAGGTACAATCGTAAAGTAAATAGGTACACTCTCACTGTGAAATGAAAACGAACCGCACCAGAACTGTGAAAATGGTTTCAGAAGTAGTGGAACTATATAAATGTAAAAAAAGACAGTAATGCAGTCTGATTTCCGTCAATAGCCTCTCACTTCACCTTTGCTTGAGCGTTCTTTGTTGCATTTACTAACCTCTTCCATGCTCATGACGTCTCCCAGCCGTCATGAGTCACGATGGGCGTGTGCTGACGACGGCCGGGAGACGTCATGACCACGACCGCGATCGGAATGTCAGCACTGCGGGAACGCTGCAGCGGAATTTGCGCCGCAGCGAAGAGGTTAAACATTGCACATTGCACAGCAGACAACATATCCACAGGCAGTAATGCTCACCCGTCTCGTACAGAGAGGCACTGTTGCGCTCTGAGAGAGACTGCGGACTAAGAAACGTGCCTCACAGCGCTGCGAGGCCATGTTTATGGCAGAAGGGTGCTACACAAAACTCAAGTACCACAACACAAGGAGGTACACATTTGTGTGATTCTGACACCCTGACAATGCTCCTGTTTGGCAAAGACTTTGGATCTCAAGTGAGCTTCCTTCCATTTTATGAATTGAAAATAAAAAAGAAGCCATTATTTCACATTTCAACTGTGTAGCATTGGTATGATAATCCTTCCACGCTTTTTATATTTATTTTTAAATATCTCGGTACATTTAACACGACTTTTTTTCGATAGGCTCCGTTCCCTCATGATCACGTTAGCATGGGGAGGTAAAAAGCCTCGTCTCAAATGGGAAACACTCACACTTCCTTACGAGCAAGGGGGGTTCACGGCGCCAAACTTTGATCTCTACTACCTTTGTACGCAGGCCCATTACGCCTGTTATTGGCAACACGTCCCAGCTTATATACCCCATGTGGCGGTGGAGGCGGGTGCGGTACACCCTATACCACTTAAAGCTACGATAGTCAACAACAACACGGTATTTGAGAAAGGGGAATTTGACACTGTACAAACTACATCCAGGGCCTGGCAAGAGTTAGGGAAACGGGCGCAGAAACTGCCAATGTATGCTCCTGGCATGCCATTATTCCATCATTCAGAACTTTCTGTTACACAAGAAACTGGTACGTTAAGGACACTTCATGACATGGCTCTTATGACAATGGAGGATGCGTTTCCTGGGGGTTAATTTATAGCGTTTGAAACTATAACTGCCGGGGGCAATGCCACTGCCATGCAGCTGTTTGTCTACACTAGACTGCGCTCCGCCATGCGTACGCTTTATCCACTGTTCCCTGTAGAGCCGCAGACACTTGAAGCGTTGCAACTTATATACACTACCACATACAGAGCCAGGTTGGTCACGAGACTATATCATGCATCACAGAGGGATACGGCTGCAATTGATATGACTGCGTTGGCTAAATGGAATGACATGCTCCCTGAACCGCTTTCTGAAAATGAATGGTTTGACTGTTGCCGTCTGACTGGACAATTATCAGCGAATGGGAATCTACGACTGGTGCATTGTAAATATTTACACCAAGTGTATTATACTCCGGCACAGCTATATAGGTATGGGTTGAGAGATACTGACCATTGCAAGCGCTGTAGTGCCCCAGACGCCAATTTCTACCACTTAGCTTGGGAGTGTCCAAAGGTGCATGAGTATTGGAGATTAGTCACACATACTCTGCATCAGATGGTGGAGCTGCCCATTGCATGTACTCCACAGCTGTGCCTAGTGGGCACTCTAGCTAATATCAAGGCGTCTCATAGGAAATTTGTAGCTATAGCATTGCTATTCGCTAAACGCAGAGTCTCCATTGGTTAGGGGGGAAGGTCTGCGCTTTCCACTAAACTATGGCTACAGGACTTGGCATATTGTCGGGATCAGCTTGCGTGCTATGCTGAGGAATTGCCCACGACATCGAAGCCTCGTGATATCTGGGGTCCACTCACTGCATATCTGCTAACAGCAACCGATGTTTGATGTCCGATCTTTTTATAGTAATGTTTTGTCTATCCTATCGTACAATGCATTTTAACTTGCTGTCATGTCTATGTATATCAGTCATGCCAAATTGTGTAATGTTATGTTCTGCCAAATGACTTCTACATTATGCGAATACCTTACCAAAGCTCTGATTTGAATAACTGTTCTTTGTTCTTTTTGTTTTTGAAAATGTACAAATAAATATTTAAAAAAAAAACAATTGAAAACTGTGTAGCATTGGTAGAAATCAGACCCAACAATGGTTGAACTTACAAACGGCGCCAGAGCAGGGAGCCGGGCTTAGCATGCTATCCTACCTGTCCGTTTTAAATGAGAGCGGGAGCTTTTCATGCTGATAGAGATCAGATTCGGTTTTTGAGTCTTTAAATATCTCCTCCTTAGGGGCTGATTCACAAAACCATTTATGAGTATTGGAAACAGTACTACAAGAGTACTATTTTACATAGTCCCTTGTGCATCACCCCCGAAACATATACACCCTATTAATAAAATCTGTAGTAACTGTAAATTAATATTTTCTGAATATTTCAATTTTGTGTGTTTTGGGACCAATTCACAAAGGCATCTAAGGGTACCTATGAAAGTATGATAAGTACCACCTTGCATACTCCAAAAGGCCTTTATGAATGGCTCCCCAGTCTGGACGTTCTGTAAGGTGATGGAAATCGTATTCCTTCAGACCATAGAAGGATCTCTTGTTTGAAAGAACAGTAATACAGAAAATTCCCCAAGTAAAACCCCTCATAATGAATGTTTTAATTAGCAGGACTTTGTCTGTTACTGTCAACCTGCTACCAAAAAACTAATCTGCAGGGAAAATGTTTTTTACTAACTCTCATCCAAACTCAGTCTAACCCCAGCCCTATCCATGCCCACATCTTTTCCCCAAACACTTATCCTTCCCATAAATCTAAATCTAATCCTAACTCAAAGCACAACCCAAACCCTCACACAAACCCTTCTTCAGGCAGACCTTATTTACCGTAATTATAGTTCTCACATTAACCCTAAACTTATTTATAAATGTAGACTAACCTTAAATCTAACTCTAATGCTACGCTCACCTTAAACCTATCTCTAATCTTAAACTAATGCCAATCCTTATCTCTAAACTTACAGTAACCATGAACCAGACTATAACCTTATACTAATACTAAACCAAATTCTAACCATATGCTAACCCTAAACATAACTCCAATCTTAGAGTGATTGTACCTAAGTTTAACCTTATGCTAACTCTAAAACTATTTCAACCTTATACTCGCTTTAAACCGAACTCTAACCTTCCACTAACTTTAAGTCTAGTCTTACCCTAAGCCTAACTCTAACTTTTCCCTCACACTAAACCTGCCTCTAACCTTAAGCTAGCCCTAAACCTAACTCTCACCTTACACTTACCCTAAACCTAACTCTCACCTTACACTTACCCTAAACCTAACTCTCACCTTAGCCTAACCCTACTACCTAACTCTGACCTTACACTAACTGTAAGCCAAACTATAACCGTATGATAACCTTAAATCTATCTTTACATGAACTTACCTACGTTTTTTTTTTGTTTGTTTTTTTTAGACTTGTTTTTATTAACATTTTTATATAGTGTATACAATCATCAAGCCTGTTGGCGGCAGCACCTGAATCTGGCCCTGGATGTTAGTACAATGCAATGGTAGTGCTGGTATGGTTTGAAAGAAGGAGGTTATACAGGTCGGAAAAGGACAGCAAAGTAGGAAAGGAAAGGAGAAAGAGATAGGATAGGATAGCCCAAAAGAGAGGTATACATTCAAGGCACGACCCCTAGTGGTCGATAGGTCAAAACGCATATCAATTGTCCCCGGCTCAGGATTCTTGAACAACCTTAGTCTTGCTCTAAGCCTATCTGAATCTAGTACTGGCCTTAAACCAAACTCTAACCTTACACTTACTTTAAGTCTAACCTTGCGCTAACCCTAAACCTAACTCTTACCTTAGACTCACCATAAAGCCACCTGTAGCGTCACACTAACCTTAACCCTAAGTGTGAGTGCTGTTAGCCACAGCTCAGTACACCATGACTTTTTTCCACCACCTTCTTATGCCTACAACATGTTCACGAAGCACTCCGCTGTATGCGCCAGGGGCTACTCCTCGACAGCGTGCTCAACCCTGATGTTGTCACCAGATTGGAAAGTGACATTAGAAAGTGTCTTAATCAAGGCCACTTTTCAACAGCAGCCATCTGTTTTTGTGTGCTTGAGGTCACCATTGGTACAACAAAGCCACCCATCTGCCCCAGATGTCACAGCTAGAGCACAGCGCATCTGAGCTGATCCTCACAACGCATTTCTAAATCAGGAGTGACCTTGGGCTTGGCAGGTGGCTCCAGGGCTGGAGAGGCTGGCGGTTTGCACCTACACCTACACACCTGTGGTTCACGCCCATGTCACCATGGCCTTTCAGCATGTCATTGTATCACCAGCATGGTCACGCTGCACTTTGCTGGCACCAAGGCACGTGACAGTCACCTCATCTTTCTATTACATGGATAATCTCTTGAAGGTCAGAGCAAGGTCATTGGAGGGGAGAGACGGAGAAGTGTGTGAAAGACGACCTGTTTGTGCAGTCCTCGACATTTGCTTCAGAAACTGTTGAGTGGGTAGATTGGTATCATAGTCAATGACGCCACGGAAACAACGTGGGTTCGTTTCCTCGTGCTGGTGTTTGCTAAAGGCATGGGGGTGGCTGGTGTTCCACCAGGCCTGGGATGTGTTGATGCATTTAAAACTTTCCTTTGTCCTTCTCTGTAGGCCTTCCTGTGTCTTTCCATGCGTGGCTGTTTTTCTGCTGCTTAGCGCCGGGACGCCTCATAGCTGTGGCAGCGGTCACGCTTTATAAACCCCTAACATAACATAACATTTCCAAAATAGTCTAACAGTGTGCAAATTAGGAAAATCCTTGGCAACCCTAGGAACCAGAGCCTCAAACCTCATGCCTGTAGAGCCAATGCTGTGGAAGCAGAAACTCAATTCAGGGGCTCCTTGGATTCTTGCATCCACCGACACACTCTGTTCCACACTTGTTTCATTGCGAATTAACCCATGCCTGTTTTGATTTCTCTTCTCACTCCGCGCAGTGCCAGGATGCTCCCTTTAGAGTGACAGTTGTGCTTTACAAACACATAAATCAAATCAAAGAGAAATGGGAGAGGGTGGATTGGTTATGGAAGGGTGGAGTGGGAGTGAATTAGAGAAATGGTTCTTAACCTTATGACTTCCAAGGACCCCCGGACTCCCACTGAGTCAGTTTTTAAAAATAATTTTTATTGTTTATCAACAACAACAATGGAGAGCTTATGAAGGCTTATAGGCTTTAGTCAAAAGCAAGCTGTGCAACATACATATTGCATCATATCTTGATATCTTAATCAATAATATCTTTTTAGGAGCAAGAAAATAGACAAGAAAGGAACAGACAAGGAGCAATGAGGGTAGCGGGTATCGCGTAAAATGCAGCCTGTGGGGTCCCTGTTGCACAGTAGCGGAGCAATAAATAGGAAGTGATTCTGACATTAACACTAGTGAAAGCCATTGTCGCAGCATCCTGACCGACAGTGATGGGCGCTGCTGGCAACGACACACAGCCACTTGTCACACAGAGGAGTATGGGGACCACCAAGCGGTAGCCGTGTTATCAACACTCAACCACACCCACAGCAACTCTCAGGTGTCTTCCTTAAGGTGGGTGGGTGTCATACTTGGCCTCAATTTTGACAATATATGTGTCCCAGTCTCCCCCCCCACCCATGCCTGCTCTCCTGGTGTGCAGCAAAGTGTAATGCATTAGCCTTTGCACGTGCCCACGGAGCATTGTGAGTAGCCACCTCCATGTATCCAGAACAGAGGGCACCTTACACGTCATGGCGATTTGTCATTTGAAAAGTACAAACGCAAGATCTATAAATCTGTGTAAATGTTTGTTCCCCTTGGCTCTGAGGCGAAAGCTTAAGAGGTAGGACTCAGTAGTAGGCAGCAAAGTGTGTCCCGCCAGTTCCACCATGGTAGCTGTAACCTATGTCCATTGAAGCCGCGGGCACTCCCACACCATGTGATAAAAAACAGCCTCTACCAGCTTATACCGCGGACATTCATGCATGGATGCAGCGAGCCTGCGCTTAATACGTTGGGGGGAGAGATATGTGTGTAATTAAATTGCGTGAAATGGAATCTGGGATTCCTGGACACCTCTTTCACGTGCTGTAATGCCTGTGCCCAAGCCTTGTCCGTCAATGGTTGCAGGAGTACACTTTTCCATCAGGCCATCGCTTTTCCTGTGCCCTCTAGCGTGCCAGACAGCAATGCTAAGTATTACGCAGAGATAGCTTGCCTCATGGCGCCATGCATTGGAGCATGTAATTTGGGTGATGGGGACAGTTCTGCCTCCCTGGCTCCCCACTGGCCCTCAGAATTTGCCAGATGATATGATATGCTAATATGTGGCCTGCACCCACATTGTATGTGTCCATCATGTTCTGAAAGAACATAAGGATTCCCTCATGAAAGAGATCTAATCGGGAAATCCCTGCTGCCCTCCAAGGTGTCAAATCATGCCTCCCAGCCAATTTCCGAATGCCCAGTTATTGCCGTAGTATTATGGATGGCGGGGTTTTTACCATGTACAAAACAGCGCCAGCACACACACGCCATCGCCATCTGGCTCAATCCCCACTGCGGCAGACAATCACGATCCGTCAACCAGGTATAGACACTCGTCTCTCCCAGTACCTAGCGGATGGTCATCTGCTCAGGGCAGGAAGTCGTGTCCAGCCAGCTTAACGCCCATTGTAGCTGTGCTGCCACGTAATACATTTCAAAGTTTGGTGCACCAAGCCCTCCCTCAAGTAAGGGTCACCGTGCAACAGCAGGAGCCAGTCAATGCACCTATATGAATTCTAGCAGAAGGCCAGTCAATTCCCCCCCAAAACTTTGGGGAGCACTAGCAGAAGTGCTGCAAAAAATACAATAGTCTGGGCAGCACGAGCATTTAAGCAATCGCCACTCGCTCCAACAAGGAGAGGGGTAACAAATGCCAGAAGGAGAGGGATCCCTGAATCGATCATACTGCCCCATCTACATTGCTCTCCCTAAGGGCCCTGTCAGTGTGATATATGTGAACGCCTAGGTATTTAAAATGTATCATGACACCACTTAAGTCGGTGTTCCGGCGAAGCATCTCTGTGGAGCACTTCATGGAGTGAAAGGGAACAGGCAGGATTTGGGCCTATACCCCATCTGGGGACTCCCACTGAGTCGTTACTGGAAAGCTGGGAACCCTTGCCTAAGCATTTTCAATTATGTGAAGGACAAAACCATACACAAAAAATAGAGAAACAAGCATTCATCAAACAAATACACCAATTATACAAAAAAAAACATTTCACAAACAAATATAAAACAACCAAAAGTTCAAACCATCAAGTTTAATAGGAAGGTTGGAGATTTTCTAAATTCATCACCCATATTTTTTTCTGTTTGATGCCCTGGCAGTGCTCCCACAAATAACTTAAATTTTCGCCTCCAATTTCAAATTCTTTCTTATTAACAAACCGTTTTAGATTTTCTATTGTCCATTTTTATTGAACATTTGTATACACACTTTAATTTTCTAAGAAGTCATAGACCCCCAGGGGTCCCCAGACCACAGGTTAAGAACCATGCATTAGAGCTTGTTAAGGGGAGCCAGAAACTGGCTAATCCGGATTCCATTGTTGAACTCCCTGTGATCTTGGTCCAAACAGGCTGTCTTGCCCCCGATCCCACTTAGTCACCGAAGCAGTACGGCATCAGAAGGAGGAGCTCCTGTACACATTTAATAACATTTCCTTGACATGCACCACCAAAAATACCTCATTCACTCCTTCCTGCAGAAAATGTATGATTTATATGAAAAGTATAATAAATTATATTATCAAAAAAGTTTGCAAAAGTATTGTGGGATACTGATTTCTTATAATGTTAAATTAGTATTGTACGGATACGATTCTGATCTTGGCTTGACAGAACAGATGATTAAGCTATTATTTATTGCAATGGCAGTTGCAAGGTCATTGGTGCTTCAGAACTGGAAGACAATTCAAGTTCCTCTTTTTAATGCCTGGCTTCATAAAATTAGGAATGTTAGAAAGAGTGAAATGCGATATGCACAGCGAATAGGTCGGATTACGAAGTTCAACAGAATTTGGAGTTTCTACTTCGGGTAATGGTCGACTTTTGCATTCCGTAAATTATCTTCTCTATGTTATTGTGTATCTTCATTTTATGTTCGCCAACCTATGTTATTGTCAAATTGTAACTCTGACACAAGAATTTCAATAAAAAAAATAAAAAATAAAAAAATAACATTTCCTTGACATGCACCACCAAAAATACCTCATTCACTCCTTCCTGCAGAAAATGTATGATTTATATGAAAAGTATGATAAATTATATCATCAACGGATAAAATTCACAAATACAAATATTGTTACGTATTGCGTTTATCACATCGGTCATGCGTTTATTGTACCGTAATTATTACAACATGATATATAACTAAACAAACTCCCACATGACCTGGATTGCTTCTATGTGGGCCTACTAGGGCTCCATGGGCTACCCAGAACTAACTAGATCATAGACATGTACATATTTTTAAAGTCTTTAATAAAAAAATAATAGCATGCGTATACAAAAATGATTTCTTTTTTCATATTTCATTTGATGATACAAAATTACATTATTAAAAACATGTTATGAAATCTTATATATACCAAGTATACTATCATGTAATGTGTCATATATAGTAATACAAATATGTCACATTAACAAAGAAACAATTAACAAACAAACAGACAATAAAAAAACATGTGTCTGTTAAAACAAAGACCTACTTACCAACATAAAACATTTACAAGATGTCACATTTTGTCATAACAAGATTACACTAAAGAAGAAAAGCACAAAAATATGCCAGTACCGCACAAGAATGAAGAGATACAGTCAGGCCACTGGGATTATGTTGCAATGCAGGGCAAAATTATGCAGCAAGGTTGGCTAAATTATGTGGCAAAAGCAGGTAATTATGCAGCATTAATACTGCACACTGACAGCTTCTTGGCACATTGCTACTGACTCACAAAAGCATTTATGAGCACGGGAAGTAGTACTACAGAAGTAATCTTTTATGTACATTTACGTGGAATCAGCCGCGAAACGTACAACTACCTATGAGTAAAAGTGCAAACATGGCATAGTCCTTTCTATTTGTACTAACTATATGTCAATATTCCCTGAATATTCGCGTGACTCCCATTTTAAATGTTTTAGGTCCATTTCACAAAGGCATGTAAGAGTAAGTACTCGAATATACCTTTATGAATAGGGCCCACAGTCATTTTAACACATAATAAATCTTTTTACATCAGTAGTTTAACACCTGAATACAGCAATTGTGCAGGTGATCAATTAATCTTTTGCAATGGGTCTACCACTGCACGTCAACCCGAATGCACTATTTTAAGTAACTTTTGATCCATTTAATCTATTTGGCAAGAGTTGTAAATGCTTTATTATGCAGAAAATGTTGCGTCAACAAAATTGCAAAATTCAAGTGGCCCTAAATATACAGTTTATAGTTCAGAACCTTTTTTATTGATTTTCATATACTAAAATACAGCTCAATAAGAGAAAAACAAGTACATTGTACAATAGGACAGATATGCATATGGTCAACATGGGTTACAATACCCTGAGTGAGAGTATAAAACAATCATTGACATGTTGGGAATGTGAAGGGGTTACACATATGTTGATGAACATGAAGTGGAGAGGGGGCGGGGGGGAGTCACGAGAGAAAGAGGGGGTGGAAGACTGTATGGGCGTGATAATAAGGTGCTAATATGGGAGTGTGGAGGAGTCATGTATCTCAAGATGCTCAGTCACTGCCAATATGAATTAATATGGCTAGTAATATAATATGAGTGCATGGAGCACATACCGCACATATTTTTATAGCACTTTCAAATCCTCTTGGGCGGAGTCTGCATGCAGTTTTTCAGAAGGCACCAAGGGGTATATTTACTAAGTTACAGCGCCATTTGTGTCATAAAAGTGGCGAAATTGATGCTAAATCTTTTTTTACTAATTTACTTACTTGTTGAGCACTGGAAATTCACTCGAAAGTAGCACAAAACAGTGTATAGTGCTGCTTTGCATTACTTGGCACCCAGAGGGCGTTCCATGGGTGGTGCATGGGCGATCCCATGCAACCACCCAAGGTTTCCCAAGCCCTAATTACTTAAAAAAGTAGACAAAGTTTAGAGTCAGAAAATAGGGTCCACTTCAACTAGGCGATATCACAGGGAAAATGCTTTCATTTCTCCTTTCTTTTGCGACTTTGTATGTGTGCTGCACGGTACAGCACACATGCAAGGTGGGAAACGTTTTAAGGTTAGTCTATGCATAGTATTTTGTACTAGAATGGCATTCATTCCAGAACAAGGCCTATGCTAGTCTCACATAGACACCGTTGCACTATGCTGCTAAGGTGTGTACGTGGAGCACAGCAGCACATTTCTGCGCCGAATAGGGAGAGGAGAGTGCCATATTTCTGTAAACATGCCGTTCTCCTGCTCTCGCCTTTTCACGCAGCGCATGATTTGCGGCTGCTGCACTGCGCTGCGTAATTATCTAGTAAATCTGGGCCTTAATGTAATAAGCAATGAATTTATACCCAATGTGTAATTTTGGCACCTGATATTCAATTTGTTGGATATCCAACGAGAGTCTGGCAGCCACATAGAATGTTATTACCAGTGGTTGAAGTGGGTAAAACCGGCACGGCATGGCACGGCATGCCTACTTTTTTAATATAATAGTTCCCCAACTTTTTTATTGTAAAATGCGCCCCAGGATGGAAGAAATAGCCAAGGCCTATAGATTAGGCTCGGCCCTTCGAGATGGGCGTGGTGGGCAGAGAAGGAAAAGGAATCTGTCTTTTGTTTCTTGCCAAGACAAGGACAGTGTCCACTTCTCCTGCTCTACCACTGTCAGCTGCCCCCCCCTCTTTCTTCCTCTTATTCCCTCTCTTTCCGTCTGCCTCACTTCTCCTCACTTGCTGAAAACCATAACTTCACGAAACGGCTCTTACCCTCTCTGCCCTCTCCTTTCCATCATTCGTACCCCATGTGAAATGGATCCAAAAAAGAACGAAACACTTTTGCTGGAAATGTCGTCTTTTTCTGACATTTTTGTATTCCACAGTGCAGCCTCAGGATGGAGAGAAAAAAAGTTACGAATGTGAACAACTAACAAAATAAAGCAAGAGTGGTCAGGCTGGTTTTATTCACACCCAAACACACTAGCGCCACTTTAGAGTTTGCCAGGGATGTCCTACTTCATGTTCTCATCTTTCTTTGAAAAGTATTGTTAGTGGAAAACGGTTAATGGGATCCTTATCAGCTGGTTTCTCTATTTTAGTTTATAAAATGTATACGGTGCAATGTTCAGGGATGTGGTCTTTTTAAACCATACTGCTTACGTTTTGTAAGGATATAAGCAACGGAAATTGGAACAGGTCCCTTCCGGGCCCTTTAGTCATGTCCTTACCTTTTCAGACAAAAACACTCATTGATTTCTGGATAATGAGTGTAAAAGCATTAAGTAGCTCTGTTGTTCCAGCTTACATGTCACATGCTTTACTTAATCTTGTACGAGTGTTTGCTTTTTCCAGGATGTTGTTTCTTTTCTTTTCAGGCAGCATATTACTCTTGTCTAGTGCATAATTTGAATTGAGTCGCATCCAGGTGTTTATATCAGGGGCACAATAGATGTATAGCTGATCACAGGGCGAGTTTCTCTCAGTGGGGGAGAGGATGTGGCACTATGGTCAGAGCTGCCGAATTTGGTATTGGGGATCCAGGTTCAGCCTTCATGACCAGTCCATCAGATCACTCTCCTGAGGGAGCACGTTCCTCTGCTAGACCTTTGAAGGCCTGCAAGACTTTAGAAGCCCTGGTGTCTTAGCACTAGCAAGTGAACCCTAGTGGTGGCAAGTGTGGGTTAACCTTGAAGGCCTGTCCACCACAACCCATACTGATGTTCACCTCCAGTCTTACAGGCAGGCCTAAGAAGCAGCACACCCTAGAGCGACAGTGACTCTGTCACTGAGGTTACAGGACCCTTGAGGCCAGTCCGTTTCACCCATTGGTACCTCCACTGGCCTTGTTTCAGCAGTAGTAGTGCAACTCACCAAGGATCAGCAATGCAGAATTTGCACGCACACCAAACTAAGTTCAGAAACTTTACGGTCTCTCTGCGTCATGCACAAGCACTTTTAATATGTGCTGTCTGCTGCAGGGCCACTGGAATTATGCAGCAATGTAGGACAAAATTATGTCACAGTGTTGACTAAATTATGCAGCAAAAAAAGGCTTCCCCAATCTGGGAATCCCCGGGAACTCCAGCACGCTTAGTGGACTCACTGGCAACACCACTTATCCAGACTGGAATAGAAAAATGGGGCCAACCGCTTGGGGAAGAGAACACTATCTCATGGGATTACCTTCCTCAAGAAAAATAATACGCTCTCAAGGTTTAAATATCTACAATTAACAATCTGGGCTCGTGAACAACCAGATGCAGGTCAGGCCATGGATTGGGTTAAAAAGATCTGTGACATTAACGTGCAATAAAAATAGATCTCAACCTGGTACTGGATGCTGATACATGCAGAAGATGGCCCCAATACCCTACCAGAAGGAAGATGGAAGGGAGTTCTCCCTGCAGCTGATATACCATCCTTGTGGCAAGTATCTATGGCTACTCTTTGGTCCTTTGTCAAATATGCCCCATTAAGAAAAAACCATTTGTTTACTTCCCATAGGGTATATTGGTCTCTATTGAAATTGTCTAAAATAGGAGAAGGAACTAAGCATTGCCTGAAGTGGGACGAGGATAAAGCAGATGATATCCACATGTTCTGGTAATGCTCAGAAATTCAACCCTTTTGGCCAGAAGTGGGTAAGGTACTAACGATCCTAATGAAAAGAAGAATAGCGGTAAGCTTATCACTTATTGTCTTTGGGGTCCTAGAAGATAACGACCTAGTGGGAAGAGCTAGGAAACTCCTAGAACAACTCTTACTTACTCTGATAATCATCGCACGTAGGGAAATCTGCATTAAGTGGGTCTCACGGTTATCTCCAACTTGTGCTAAATAGTTAATCGCAGTCGAATGTATTGGTAATCTTCATCACTTAAGTGGGTCACCAAATCGAATAAAAAGCTGGGAGCCACTAGTCCCATACATATCGGAATTAGCACACACATAGTTCTGACAGGAATCGGTCCAATGATTAAGACACTCGCCTCCATAGAGACCTCGGGTGGGTGATCTCCACTATCAGTCGCAAATGGAGCAGAAAGGCACATCAGGAGCAATTGTGCCCGGCAGGCTGCGGACTTGGGGCGCCCGTACATCAAAACACCTGGTTATATGCCTTTGCAAATTGTCATATATGAGAACTAAAAAAAAAAAAAAGGCTGAAGTGTAATGCGGTACATTTTCTGATACTTTATTATTTTGAAATTTTTACACATAATAACTGTCTCTGCAAAGATTTTGCATAATTAGTACCAGTGTAACGTTCAAATGCAGCAGTGAGAAAGTTGACGAGTCAACCTTTGCAAAGCACCCTCCACTTTGCAGCAACATAAGTCATATTTTTTCAGTAACTTTTGATCCGTTTGAGCTACAAACAATTTTTTAGATAACATCATCACATTATCCAACAGATGATGTATTATGTGACAAATATGGCAGAGCCGTAATAATGTGGAAAACATTAGTTAACTAGGATATTTTGCCATTCATGTTTGAACTGCTCTTGTGGAAAAAGTGAGAAGTGCTGATAACAGAAACTGCATGGCTCGGCGATAAAAGGCTTGTGATTCTTAAGCGTATTTGGAAGATTCTGTGATTAGAGACATATCCCACTTTGTAAATGTATTTTAATGTCAATAATATTAAACCTTAAATAAACATGTATATCCATTGGTTAAATTAAATAAGGTAATATGCTGTAACTGGTAAGTGAAATGGCAAAATAGTAAAAATGTGGAGGTTTTGCTCTTTCTGGCCACACCTCTGACTCCGCCCACTGACTCAATCCTCGGGTTATCCCGCCCTCTGATTCTCCACCCACAGTTTCCCTACTTTTTTTAGGTTGAGCCTGTAACAGCGCGCATGCGCTGTTCTGGCGAAGACTTTATGTAGGGGCTTTTGAAATCTGCCCTCACACTCGCACACGCTTATGCGTGTGCTTTTTCTTTTGTCCTATGCTATTGGCCTTTGCGTGCGTATTTTTAACAAAGACAGCACGCAATTTGCCAAAGGCGGGCGCATTGCTCCGCCCATGGCCTATTGGTGGCCGTTACCCGCACGGCCAACATGTGGTTTCAATTATCATGCCCAGACACGGGCGCGATAATTGAAACCACATGGCTCGCGGTGGTGCGCACGCGCTCACGCGCCTTGCGTTATTTTTTATCTCCCAGTCAACGTGGAACTTGCTGACCTCGCTCTCGTTATTAGTTTGAGTGTAATGCCACTATAAAGTGAAACCAAAGCTATATTTTCCAGTGCAGTTCATGGCTCAGGGCAGTCTTTCTTTGACCTGTAATAATTTTTGAGACTTGCTTCATGAAAGGGAGAAACGTTGCAGTGAAAAAGATTCTAAAAGGTCGGAACACGGGCAGCTACCCCAAATAAAGGAATATTGTAGGGTATGTGGAGTGCTTTCTTCTTCGTTTTATACAGAAATGTTGGCATATACGTATATTTTGAGAATACAGCTCCCAGTGTTCTTCACGTTGTCAACTGATTGCCGGGAGTAGAAACAAGGTGTCTAGCTGACGGCAAGGTAGCAAGTGTACCTGCAGTTTGCCACCTTCCATATCACCCTACTCTGGTCTCTACAGCTGATCTTAAGCCAGCTTACTTGGGATCAAATGTGATAAGAGACAGGTGTGCATCCATAGTTAACAGGGACATGCGCCGATACAGTAGTGGCCTTCTGACAACGGCTGAGTCTTTGTGATAGCTCAGTGGGCTAAGAGCCCACTACAGAGTGCTGCCTGTAACCTATGGGCGACCATCTCAGCATTTCATCCTGCCAAGGTTGATAAAATGAATGAAGTAGGGTAATAAGCCAACTTACTGGATTGCACGGTTTGCGGTATTTGTTTCATAAATGGTAATAGTTGAAAATACACAACATTGTGTGTTGCTCGAATCCTGCTATATTCTCAAATCTGACAGACAACCTGCTCTGTTGGCAAACATACAGAACGTCTCCCGTCAGACGGCCAAATCTGAATTTCATCACCTAATATGGTGCACTTAACCTTTGGCCAAATGAACTGGCTAGGACTGACCTCTCCGCCGTGCTAATAACTACCAAGTGGACGAGTATGCGGAGAAGGCGACCTTCGTGGCCTGATGTCCTGTAACACATACATCTTACTCTGGACTCCCTCCTTTAAAAGCCACGTGCTGCTTGGGCCTTCAACAGAGGTTAGTTGGGGCTTTATAAAGTGCAGAGGTGAATGTTCCACTGTTCATGACACAGACTGAGCAATCGATGAACACACATCTTGTAACATCGCCCTTTCTGCGGCTGTGCCCAGTCAACATTCCATCCACCCCCCCTGCCCTCCCGTCACCATCCTCCCAGCCTTTAATGTGTGTCCCATTACTCAGCATCAGCCACTCTACTCAATAGAAACAGACGTAATGGTTCCCAAATGTCTCTTGGTCTCGAAATCGTTGGTAATTCCTCCGCATATGTTTCCAGGTTGTCTTTACAATACACCAGGTCCTGCAACCAATGTTCTTCCTTCGGACTGTGCCTCCCTCCCCATGTAACCGCCACTCTTTGCGCAGCCATCAACAAGGCTAATCTTACAAATCTCCCATTCACTCCCTTTACGTGTGGCACGCAGCAAAGCAAGCAGACAAGCGGAGTGCACCGGAGTTCCACAGCCTCCATAGTCTTTAAATTCCTCACCACCACTTCCCAAAACTCATACACCTTTCTACATCCCCACGCCAAATGAAAAAAATCTGCATTCCCTTGCCCGCATCGCGCACAGCAGTCAGTATCACGTACGCTAAAGCTCTACAGCCGTGCTGGGTTATAATATTCCTGATGTATATATTTAAAGTGGGGGACAACCTTTACAACGCAACTTTTACAACGCACTACCTTTACAACGCATTTTTTACAACGCATAATCCATTACAACGCATGACATTACAACGCATGACACTACAACGCATTTTTAAAAACTACCTTTACAACGCATTCCATTACAACGCATACTACCATTACAACGCATACCATTACAACGCATAATATTACACTACACTATCCAACACTTACCCTACTGTTGCACCCCCTGGAGTTAGAATAGTAATTTTTACCCCTATTCTATCCAACACTTACCCTACTGTTGCACCCCCTGGAGTTAGAATAGTAATTTTTACCCCTATACTGTCCAACACTTACCCTACTGTTGCACCCCCTGGAGTTAGAATAGTAATTTTTACCCCTATACTATCCAACACTTACCCTACTGTTGCACCCCCTGGAGTTAGAATAGTAATTTTTACCCCTATACTATCTAACACTTACCCTACTGTTGCACCCCCTGGAGTTAGAATAGTAATTTTTACCCCTATACTATCCAACACTTACCCTACTGTTGCACCCCCTGGAGTTAGAATAGTAATTTTTACCCCTATACTATCCAACACTTACCCCACTGTTGCACCCCCTGGAGTTAGAATAGTAATTTTTACCCCTATACTATCCAACACTTACCCTACTGTTGCACCCCCTGGAGTTAGAAAAGTAACTTTTACCCCTATACTATCTAATACTTACTTTAAATGTAATTTAATATTATGCGTTGTAATGGTATGCGTTGTAAAGGTAGTATGCGTTGTAATGGAAATGCGTTGTAAAGGTATTTTTTAAAAATGCGTTGTAGTGTCATGCGTTGTAATGTCATGCGTTGTAATGGATTATGCGTTGTAAAAAATGCGTTGTAAGTGCATGCGTTGTATAAGTGTGCGTTGTAACGTCATACATCCATTTAAAGTGTATGATGCGCAAATTTCCATTCATGCTAAGTGTCCCTGTCAACTCACACACATACTTCCAATCTTTCTCCAAGATCGGTTCAAATAGACAGGCATTCCATCGCTCCCAACTTCTGTCCGGTTAATGTATGCTTTCATCTTTAATCGACTTATATAATCTGGAGATCAATTTTCTGTTAGTAGGTGTGGTGAGAGCAAGCTGCAAAGACAACAGCGTGGGAGGTTCCAAAGGGTAAGTGGTGTAGTGTCCCCTGGTCGCCTGTCGCAGTCTGTGCATTGCAAACCTGAGTAGCAGTGACTGCTTGCTAATGTAATGAAGAGAGTCTGGTGTGACAATGACCCATCTTGGTATATGTCTTGCATCCGTTGAAAGCCTGCCTCCCTAAGCAAACGCATCGGTGGTGCTTTGTGGGTTACCGACAGCGCCGCATGGTGCTCTATGTACATGGCTGGTGCGTATATCGGCAGCCTTTGCGCCAAACGCCCTATCGCCTGCCATGCAGCTATAGTTGCGTCCACTGCATTGATTTCGGTTCTTGGGGTTCCGCGCGCCCGGTGAGTGATCATACTGTGCAACGGAATCGGAGAAGCATCCCCCTCCTCCACCGCAACATGCGGCGTATACGCATGCGGTCTCATCCAATAGTATACGTATTGAGCCTGCGCACTTAGATAGTAAGCATAAAAGTCCGGCGCTCCAAATCCTCCCTGGCTATGCCAATGCTTGTTTCCCCTACTTCGACCACTGGTTATTACTTTCAGGCCGATGTCACGCAGACATGCCCCTCCGCCAATATGCTAACTATTCCTGTATAAGGAGCTGGGTCAGTTCTTCCAATGCTGGAGCAGAAGGGAAGACAGACTGATCCTGCCTGTCAGCCAGTGATATTATTGCTCTCCTAGGCTACATTCCTGAGATGGTATTAAATGATGGAGCAAGAATGCACCTGTGAAACAAGAGACACTGCCCAGATGAACACTGCCATCAATAATGCTCTTCATGAAAAGAATCACCTGAGAGTGGGATCCTTATGTTACAAGAAACAAGCACAAGTCAGCGGAACCACTGCCGACCACAGGTCATAAAGCTCATAAGTGTTACATCACCATAGTGCCACCCTGGGGATCCAGTGCAACTCAAACACCGCCCTCCACTTATCCTACAGGTGACCTCAAGTACAATATGTTCTGAAATGCAAGCATAGGAAGGCGGCATCGCCCACACCTCCTCCCGCAGCCCGTGACCCCCTCACAACCAAAAACACCTTCGTGAATTGAGCGCCTTGTCTTCTTTAACAAAGCACTTTTCAGAAAAAAAGAGTTCTTTCAAAATGGAGACATTTCAACGATACCTGCGGTATCTCTCTTTAGCCTGAACTGACGCATAAGAATGTGGTGGAATTTATTAATAAAATGTGTCAGAAAAAACTAAACTCCACTGGGACAATTACAAATCAGTGCATTTTAAGGCTATGTGGCTCACACCGAGTGAACATGCACAATCCCAGGGCCAGTGCCTGTGGTGTGCAAAGGGGGAAAGTGAGTTGTGGCCGAGTTGTTCCATCTAAACCATGAGTGTCCACAACCGGTCCTAGGATGGATAGTTAAGGGGACCTATGGCAGAAAATCATTACTGAAAATATCGTCTCTCTCAAATATTATGTCCTTCCTAAATATTATTTACAAAACTGTGTTCCTACTGAGAGGAGATTTCATATTATTAGCTCCAACTGGGCGATATTTTCGTAAAATATATTAGGAGACAATATTCTTGTCAGACGATATTTTAGTTGCAGTTTTTTTTGTGACATACTTCTAAGGCTTACCATGGGTTCGACTTTCAGGTGATTTAAATTTAAGACGAAGAGGGCAAAATGGGTGATTTTGCATTTGTTTGTAGCCCTGCAGACATTCTGTGGGACCTTTCACCTTCATAAACTCTAATTTTTATTTTTCACAGGGGAAGTGGCTAAAAGGTGACAGGTTCCTTTTGTGTTCCACCATACACACCCCACCTCCCCAGGGTCAGACTGGGACCAAAAACAGGACCGGGAACAAAAACAACAAGCATTTGCAATGCAATAGGTCTCGCATTACTAATAGTTTGAGGTATTGGTGTTGCAAATAATAATGCTAGAGGTCCCTAGTGAGCAAGGCACCAGCACTGCATTTCTCGGTGGAGTACCGCGAGCTGCTCCTAGAGGTCCCTGGTAAACAAGGCACCAGCACTGCATGTCTAGGTGCAGTACCGCAAGCTGCTCCTAGAGGTCCCTCGTGAGCAAAGCACCAGCACGGCATGTCTACAAAGTTGGAGCTATTGGCATTATAAATGGCAATGTTTTTTTACCTAGCCATGTTGCAGGATGCAGTACCATATGTGACCAAACGGGGACCTCTTTTTGTCACATATGGTACTGCACCCTGCAGAAGATATGGTAAAATCAACCCTACCCATAATGCATTGCATGCAAGACAGTTCTACGAGTGCATTCAAATATCGATGTCCATATATACAATTAGTAGTTTTGAACGTGACAAAATAATTATTACATTAATTTCAGATTAGGTTGTACTCTGTGTGGAGCTGATGAAGGGAAATTTATAGACAGTCTCATATAAAATTCGATGTTCTAGTGTGTGAAGTAACCACAACCAGCCTAGCTTAGGACCAAGTGTGTGTCCTGCCTGAAGCCTGTGAAGAAAATGGTGCCTTGAAGCTCTAATTATAACCTAGGGAGTAACAACAAATGTAACAGGGGGTGTCCTCATGGGAGGTTACAAGAAGAGACTAAGGACGCACTACTAAGCCGATTGACCAATGAAAAGCCACCATTTACAAAGGACAGGAGCCAATTAAAAAGATGGGTGGAAAGTGGGCAGAGCTTTATGCCCATATCCTGAATACATGGGGAAAGAAATTTCCTCAATGAAATAGCTTCGTCCTCTCAAATGTAGGACCATTAATCAATAATATACACAAAAATGACCATAGACATAAATACCAACTAAAAATGACAGGGTCAATTCAATTTGAAATGATTGTGTCCGATATATTAAAAAATCATAAAGCATTTGTGATTAAAGACATATCAATATTAATATAAGGCAGGACTGATAACCATTGTACAATACATAACAATAAAGATACAGAATATTTTTGTGACATAACAGTGTGGCGGAGACAAAAAGAAAACACAATGTTACACATAAATTACAGGTAAACAAAAACTTGTTCCAGCGTCCAAAAATCTTAGAAAGCCATAAATACACATGTGATTTTCATTTCTTATACAACTTTGTCTGTTTTGGCAGAGAACGCTTGTATGAATAACTTACGATGTTTCGACCCCCTATATATGAGCGCAAGTAGACAACATCACCGAGGGGTCTTCATCAGGACTGTAAACCAAGAGTGTATATGGCCTGTGTAGTAAAAAAAGAGTTTAAAAAAAAAAAGTCAGTGTGTGGGAGAAGGAAACTGCAAAAGGATCAAAGGTATAAAGTATATTGTCAATCTCACCTGTCTGAGAAAATTCTCAGAGAGAACTGTAAAAGTAAAGCAGGTGAATCGCGCTCTCGTCCAATGGATTCAATCAAAACCTGCATGAAAAAGATGTATTTGTGGGATGAAGTCTCGGTATAAAATTTAAGAACCAAAAATCAGAATTTCAAGGGAAGAAAATCAGTTCCTTAGAGCCTGCTATCCCAACAGCCAGTTGTTTGCTAATGCAGTTCTGGGGTCCCAAAGAGCGAGCAGCCTGTGACTCAGGTGTGTGTTGTCCAACAACTAGCTGCGTGCTAATGCTGCTCTAGGGTCACTGAGCATCAGGAGTGGTTGGCACTCTAGGATAAGTCTACTGTGGGATAGAATTGCCCTTGTGGCATTTGTTCTGTGGTGTCAGCCCTACCTGAGGCGCAAAGTGCATGTTCGTGGGGACCTTGGGATGCATTAGCACACAGTTAATTATGGGGTTTGCACAAAAAAGACCAACAGCGTAAGGCGTAAGTCTCTTGAGTCATTCATTATATGACCCCAGGAAAGCATTCCATATGTTTTGTAAAGCACTCCAAGCTGGACCTGCATGGGCTTCAGCTGGGGTGCCAGGACCCCTTGAGGTTGGTCTTATGGCTTTATTTTGAGGTGTGAAGGAAGTCTCAAAGAAATATTTATGGTTTGATTAAAAATGCTTTATTTGACATCTTAATAAGACAATGCAATGTAATGGAATGTAAAGAGGATTTGTAGAGCACAAGCCAATCACGCGTAAAGGTCTCTAGGCACTGAAGATTTAAGGTGGGTCAAGAGTATCAGTCGAAGAGCCAGGTCTTCAGTTCTTGCGGAATGTTGCGAGCGTGATGGCTGTTCAGAAGGTGGTCTTTGCTGCTAGGTAGGTGAATCAGCGGCCTCCAGTCCTGCTTCTGCAGATGCAGGGAATGTCTGCGCGTGCCCGCCAAGCCGATTAGAGGTTGAGAGTTGACTGGTGGAATTACAGACATGGTTGGGGAGACAGTGGAGTTCCCTAAGATGAGGCGTGATGTGGTGCATCAGGATAGTTTGAGAATAAGTCTTGCGGCGGCGTTGTGTTGCGTTCTGGGTTAGGGAGTTAGATTTAGGTAAGTAGTAGATTTTATTATTGTTCCCTACCTATTACCACGTTATTAAAGTGTTAAAAGGTAGAGAAATATTATCATTTTATATATTTTTACAGCACTTTAGGGAGAACTGCACATTTCTAAAAAAAAGTAAGTAGTGCAATAAATTGTAGGTATTGTTGCAAAAATCCATAGACTTTTTACTGAAGGATTAAATATGTTAAAAATGGTAAACACACCGTAGAACTCTATATTTCAAAAATATTGGGTACTACAGTATATTTTTAGATTATTTTTTTTAAATGTAGTTTTGGTACCGCAGTAATCTGTACATTTGTTTAAAATATATAGAAACTTACAAATAATTTTCCCTACCTATTACCACTTTAGCAAAGTGGTAATAGGTAGGGACAAATATCAAATGTAATACTTACCTACATCTAAGGGTAAAACCCAGTGCATAGGCAAAGTGTACCTAAGAATACCATGGCTGCCTTTAACTTTTGCAAAGCCAGTCATTAGCCAATCACATTGCTGTGTACCACAGTACTTCCACAAAATACCGAAAACATTTGCAAAAATACCACAGCCACAGATATCACTAAGTTAAAATGCCTTACAACTTAAAAAATAGTACCCTACTAACCTGCAGTACCCAAAAGAATCATTTGCGTACCATATTGTCTAATTCTGCCAAATTTCATGTCAGTCCGTTCAGCGTTTTGATCTAAACAAGATCCAAAAGTCTATAGAAAATGCATTGTTGGGAAAACGCTTTTTGGGACCCCTTTTTATCTTTGCACTCCTTGACCACTCGCCATAAAACTTTGCATCATCCGCCAATGTAGAAGGAAGAATAGGTTTGCAAAGTTTTGTGGATATTCGTCAAATGGGCCCAAATGTATTAATGGTAAAAAATCCGAGGAATTCCTATCTCTGGTAACTTTAACTATAACTGCAGACTGGCTACCATCCCTCTGTAATATATGACAGCTAACAGAAATCTTTAAATAGATATAGATGAATACTTGTCTTGCAGTTGTATCACCAGGGGCAGACTGTCGTAGGCAGGCGTCCAAAGGGTCAGGACAGGTTTCCAGTAGTAAGCCTTTGTTCAATAGGGTAGCAGCGCACCTGGATTTCAACACAGTTTGGTGGCTTATCGAACTGAAGGCTGTTGGGTTGTCTTCCACTCTGTCCAATTCTGTCAAATATCTGGGCATATTCACATTTATGCATCTCAACAAGGATTGAGAATGTGGCATTTAAAGCCAAAATAGCACTTTGCTACATCAATAAGGACAAACCTTTCCTTCCTCCCAATAATTTCAGACAAGCAGTGCAGCCATTGTCCCCATACATTATGGTAATGTCATCTTGATTGGTACCCCAGCTGTACCACTCAACCTCATAAAGGCTGTGCTCCACTCAGCTGCTGGGCTCCTTTGGGGTACAAAAACACATGACCACATATCTCCTGGGCTTATGAAATCGCACTGGCTTCTTCTCATTACCATAATTAAATTTGAGGTAGACCGCATTATCTACAAGTCATGTCATACGAAAAGGCTTCTTAAGGGATGAATTAAGGCATCTGGAGCTAACATGTCACAATAATGCATATGTCATTATCAGTGAAGCAACATAATTATTCCTGCAACAATCTTCTAAATGACAGTCCTTGGTAGATGATATGTGCATGAGGACAATGGGGACACCAGGAGCGGCCTGTGCAGGTAAGAGCGGTGGGGGTAGGGATACGACAGATGACTACGAGGGAAAATTAATTATTTATTTAATTTTTCCTCGGCATCGTCTGTCTGATCCCCCCCCCCCCCTGCCCCACCACTCTTACCTGCACGGGCCGCTCCTGGGGGACACTCAGAGTAGTCTGTGGTGAAGAGCCCGTGGCCCTGACTACTCCCCTTGCCCAGCGTCTCATAAAAGGTCTAATCAGTTTACTCTTGGATGCCGATGAACACAGACAACCCATACACAGGGTCTGTCGTCTGTCCCATCGCTACCCGCATTTTAGCACTCTTAGGAGACATTTTGATTTCGGTCAGGGAGACTACTGGTTCCATAGAGGGGGTTGCATTCTTTTAGTGGAGTTGGACCACTTTTAATACCACTCTCTTGTTTGTTGATAATGGTTGTGCACTGTACTTACATTATCCTTATAGTTAAAGTCATTAGAAGGCAGGCAGATGCTTTGCATCAAAGGTATATACACCTATTAAATCATAAGAGAGCAGAAGTCATTTTGATCCCAGAAACCGACCTGCTTGTGAAATATTGGTAGAATTGTCTTTTTATTGAACTAGGCTGCTCTAAGAACAATGGTCCACTCCCATGCCTTGGTGCCATTGTTAGGAGGACAAAATATTTGCAGTAGCCCAGGTATTTAGAGAGTAGCAATGACATCTTTTATTAGCCTAATTGCTACAATATTTTTGTGTAGCGAATGCTGATAGTTGTGCATTGTTTCCACAACTGTTCATAAAGAAGTCTGGCAGAACCAGGGTCTGAACTATAGCTCCACTGGCTTTGGAGATAGAGCCCAGCATTCTTCACAAGTCCTTGACAGGGAGATGTCCCCTGGCTCCACAGGCGGGGCTTTAGATTCTCTTCTCAGAAGGACTTTGTCTCCTGACATCCTGCTGAGGCTCCAAGCCAAGACCCACTTATGACACACTCATTTATTGGAAAAATCAGTGCCTGAAGCCGCAGAATGTTTCTTAGAATACATGTCTTTCATCACACATTCGTCTGTGTGCATCCACTGAAAAGGCAAGGTAATCTCTCCAGACCCATCCGCCCATGCATAAAGGTATGAACAAACTTGTCGGCAAGCGGGACAGGAAGCCAAGCAGGTGTCCTAGCCACCGGCTAACACCAAAACAATCCGGCTACTCTCTCCAAACTGATTTATCATCGGCAAAGATGCTGTGAATTTACCATGTAGTCAACTGTGAAGCCAGATAAGCGGAGTTTTAAGAAAAAATAAGAACAGATGACACTCCTCCTCAGTATGTATAAAATACTGTGTATACTATAAAACAATGTATTTCTATTCCTCTTTCGAGTCCAGAAAGAGGTGTGTTCCAAGAGCGAATCTGTAATCTGGAAACAAGAGTTCGAAAACCAGCTTCCACACTTGAGCACTTCTTGTGGTCTTAAGCAAATCACTTTCCTTTATGGCTCATGGATAGAATGGACACAAATTAAGCCCCCACTATTTTCTGAGTGGGACGACGCCCCGCAGCTCAAGTTAGCAGTGTCAGGTCTGTTGCATCACCTTGCAAACTACCAGTAAAGCTGTTCACGTATGTGCTCCCTCGATCTGCCACGTACATTTGCAATGCAGAAGTGTTGAAAGATGCAATGGAGAGAGTCATCAACGGTAATCTTAATTAAAGGTGTGACTGACCATCATTTACAAGGGTCTAGTCACAAAGGTAAATTTACATTTGTAAATGTAATCTTATCCTTTGTAGTAAATTTACTACTTTGGTAATTCATCATTTCCAAGTGAAACATCATATCAAAGTGCCCACTTACATTTCTCCACCTCCTTAAATATGGAGTTTACAGTTACACTCAAAATGGACCTTGGAGTAAGTATGCATGGCCAACCACTATTTTTGTAACTCTTCTCACAGAAAGTAAAGAATGAAGGGCCTTAAAACTAACTATATATATATCTATCTATATATATATATAAATATATATATATAGATAGATATATATATATATAATCAAGACAGTGTTTCACTGTCGAAACGCGTAATGCTGGGCACTTGCTGTCGAAGAAACTGCTAACATCTATGCAATAAACTGCACTGAAGCTAGAAAAAAAATATATTGCGGTCCGTACCTGTTTGTTGGGGGAACTCGGGCAAAACAGGATTGTGGATATATATATATATATATATATATATTCATCCACAAAGTTACTCCTTCTGAAGTTCAAGCCCCTATGGGAGGGGTGGCGCGGACCGGCGGAGACAACCGGCAATTTTATCAACACAGATTGGAGTCCCAAACGCGCTCTCGGAGTCATGAAATCACCAGGGAACAAGAGGTCACTTAGACACAGGTAGGTTTATTAACGTCATAAACCTGCTGCAACGCGTTTCACCCGCGAACGGGCTTGTTCACACAGCGTGTTCAAAACAAATGCCACCTTACATACTGATTCGTATAGACATAGTTGTCATAGAGAGAGGACTACGTAGCTCCCATGCAAAGGTACATGTATCAACAATTCGAGTTACATACAGCGCCATTTTGCACTTTGTTTATATTACTGGTTAATATTGTGAAATACACATTAAATGCGTTACAGTCTTTGCATTTCATAATTGTACGCAGTAAAAACCAATACTCTGAGTAATAGTACAACGGTATGGCAAAGTCGAGCAATAATGTAAGGCTGACACACAACCTAAATTCATAGTCCAAAAAACGCGTAATCATTCATAAATTAAAGTGTTAAGTTGTTCTCCGCTTTGTGTCATTGCCAGCGTGGCATCTATTGTTGCGCCTTGGACTCAGGTAAAGTTACTTTTACTTTGTACAAGGAAAACTTTATACAGCCTCATATTGAAAAACACAATCCATTGTAGTCGCCTAATAGTGGCTTCGAGACTGTTTATAATAAAAACGCTTTGCTGCCCCTTACCTACGCATGTCCAAAGAGTATGTAGGGAAATGCTAAGGGGCGCTGACCCAACAGTGCAAATAAGACGATGTAAAAATAGTAACACGTAAAACCCAAAAGGTGTAATGTTCGCCCAATAGTGGCACAACATAAATTCTATTCTTTCAGTCATATACGTAAAAAAGGTAAAAAAGGGTTTAAAGGTGTCTAGGTGATTGCAAATAGTGCAATCAACGGGATCCATTCAAAAGGGAGAACCTTATCATAACAGGGATCAAGACACCTAACTCACGTCTAACAGATAGATGTGGTCTCAAATTATGTAAGTGGCAAGTTGAATTGCCCTGTTCACTCTATATTCCTTAAACACCATCAGTGTAAGCCACAATCAAACAATATAGAAAAAGGAATCATATTGGAGAGGGAGAAAAAGAGTGCATCTTTGTTTCTTAAACAACATGAGGTCAAATGAAAGGTTAGAGTATTAACATCTCTAATAGGTACATAAAAGATTCAGTTCATTGTTAAATACTCGGAACCACAACTTAAAGTCAAGTGCTTGATAGTTGTCAAAAGGCCAAATGCCCGGAAATGAGAGCGAAGAAAAGGGTAGGGACCCCCTTGGATCCTCTAGGCAACAGTCCCTTCCTTTCCTCCTGCAGACAGAAAGAACAAGACAAAAGAGAGAAAAGAAGCACAATGAGAGAGAGCCAGCAAGAAGTTATTGGTCATTAAAAACACATGGTCAAGTTCAAAAACAAGTTCAATTGTGAGAAACATGTCAGCACACTGTATATTCTGTTCCTCTGAAAGACTCTATGCTGTTAACCAAAGGAGAACATTATAATTAAACCTCATGGTTATGGTCATATAAGCAGGTTAATTAAAACACAAGGAAGAAAACATGGTAAAATGCATGGAAAAAGCGTGAAGGGAACTTTAAGATAAAGAAGAGGGAATTACAATACTTTCTGCATGACATTCAATCTGATTGTAAGTGAATTGCCATCTCCTCATCCATGTTATGTCCATTTGGAAATCTGGTACACATCCCAATGATGTGTCTTGATTCCCTTTGCCTAAGACGTAGGATGCGGTCCCCGCCTCGTTTGTTCGGTAAAATTTGTTCTATTCCATAATAGGATAATTTTTTGTAATCTGAGAAATGAAAGCTTTCGAAGTGTCGAGCGATGGGATATTGTTTGTCTTTATTCGTAATCGCTCTCATATGTTCCAGAATACGTTTTTTTGCCATGTGTGTTGTACTTCCCACGTACCTTAACTTACATGGACATTCCAGTACATAGATTACAAAAGTAGTATTGCACGTAAGAAATTGATTGATGTTGATCATAGTATTAGTGCTGGTGTTCCAGAATTCCTTCACCATGCGACTATTGGCACAGGCCTTACAGTGTCCGCATGGGAAGAAGCCTTGAATGTTGATACCTCTCGGGACAGTACTAGATATTAGGTCGCTATGGATCAGCAGATCTCTAAAAGTGCGGCCCCTCCTATAGGTGATTCTCGGTCTATCTGGTATACTGTTACCTATTATGGGGTCATTTTTTAGAAGCTTCATCGATTAAGGGGGAGTTTTCTTTACCAGGGTTACGAGGTCACAAAGACAGGGAAATCTTTCCCGAGAACTTGTAACATGGATGACGAGAGAGAGAGAAGAGAGGCGGCAGCAACTTTGTTTGCCAGAGCACCTGGCAAAGGCCGTCCCATACCAACAATAACGGCATCAGAAAAAACGATTATGGACACATTGTCCAAATTTGAGAAACTACACAAACAGGAGATGTCCAAGTGGTGGGAGGCCACATCACTGCAAGACTATATAGAAAAGTCAATGGTACCGCGCGGCCTCAGAATTCATATAACGCCATCATATGAGTCTCCAGATCCACAGATGTTGGAAGAATGGTCCGCTAACTCAGCTAGTAGTTCTAAAAATATGCTGACCATCTTGGTGAAATATGCCTGGTCAGACAGAGACAATATCAAGAGAGAGATTGAAGCGATGAGAGAGAGTTTGAATCAACACAAAGAACAAGAATTAATCAAGACTTTCTTGGAAGAGATGCGTAAACGCCTAAAGTCTCTTGAAGAGGACATTAAAAGGAGAAAACAAAGGAAATTGCACCGAGATTGTGGAGACTATGAAACAGGCAGGATTTTGACCTACAGTAAAAAATATGATTACTTGTATGAAAACAGTGGGAAGCAACCTGCTAACAAACCGAATGAATCCTACAACCAACATATCAATACCATAACTGACACCAGTGATACAAACACAGATTTGTCAGCTACTACCTCCTCCACCGAAAGTCTGCAAGAGACGGGAGACAATGCAACACGTCCAAAATCGACTTTTTTAGACGAGTACCGTCTCTTGAAGAAGAGCAGACAAGATACGAGACCAACGTCCAGATCAGATCAGAGAGACGATTCCCCTGCACCGAGAGAAAGAGGAAGGGGAAGAGGAAGGAATACAAGAGGAAGAGGAGGAAGAGGAACAGGAAGAGGAAACATGAGAGATGCAGTGGAGCACATGGGAAAAAGGCAAACTCGCTCCAAGAAGAACTATTGATGGAAGAAAAAATGGTAAATCAAACTATCGTTAATTTAACATCTAAAGTTCTTAGTAATAGAGATAAGAAAACTCTTTGTCTGGGGTTATCATTTAGTCCAGCTGCCCCCATGAGTTATGTAAATAGCAGGATTGATGTCTTTAAATTCTGCAGGAAGTTGAAATTACAAAAGTGGCACAAACTCAAGCCAGTTAAAAACCGTGACTTCCATCTATTAGAAAGACCTTCACAAGAATCCAATCTCTCAATTGGTGACATAGACGCTATGGTAACAATTCATGAATTACAAAATAATCCAGATGGCTCACAAATGAGTGCAGACTCGTTACTCATACTGGAGGAGCTAGAAATCAAACATGACAAAGCAGCGTGTAGCCAATTCAAGCCCAAGTCTGTGTTTTTACCGAAAATGAACCATGATAATATTGATACTTTTCAGGAAGTTGTAGGCAGTGATCTTCTCAAATTTAGGCAAAAGAACTGGCCTAAAAAACTACGAAATTTTAAATACAATTTGTCATACTCCCAAAAAAGAGCAATGGAGGACTTGGCGAAAGATGACAGTATTGTCATAAGACCCGCAGACAAGGGGGGCAATATCGTTATTCTAACTAAAACCATGTACATCGCAGAAGCTTTGAGACAACTCAACGACAGTACCACATATACACCGACCAGCAGGGCTGAGTACAATGAAAGTATCAATGACATCTGGGAGAAATTATCTGAATGGAAAGATCAAGGATTGATTGAGTGGGAGGAATATTGTTTCCTTAAAAAAGACCATCCTATACTGCCAGTCATGTACCTACTCCCGAAAATTCATAAGAATAGGGACAATCCGCCAGGGAGACCTATCATTTCATCGATAGGTTGTGTATCAGAAAACGTTTCCCGTTACGTAGATCATTTCCTGAGAGATTTTGTGCACGCATTACCCTCATTTGTCAGAGACACCAAGGATTTCCTAGGTAAAATAGAGAAATTCGAATGGAAGCGAAACTACATCTTGGTCACCTTGGATGTCAATTCCTTATATACAGTGATTGACCATGAACAAGGTCTTGAGGCATGCGCCAGGTTTCTCAAACGGAGGAATATACGTTTTTTAAGTCACTCAGCCATGATTCTTGACATGATCAAGTTTTGCCTATGCAATAACTTTTTTATGTTCAACAATGAGATGTACAAGCAGACCCTAGGGACGGCTATGGGTACATGCTTTGCCCCTAGTTTTGCGAACCTCTTTATGGGAGCATGGGAGGAGGACCTTCACAAGAACTCTACCCTCTGCGATACCTTAGCCAAGGTTGCTCTTTGGCTAAGGTATATAGATGATATTTTTTTCATTTGGCAGGGTGAAGAGGATGAATTGAGTCTCTTCATTCAATCTCTGAACCAGAATGATAAACATCTGACGTTTACAAGTACTATCAGTCATAAGCAAGTTAACTATCTGGACACCGAAGTAAGAGTTGTGGAGAACAAGTTACAGACGATTCTTTACCGCAAAAGTACGGCAGGCAACACACTGCTCCATGCCATGAGTAGCCACCCAGATAATTTGAAATGGAGCATTCCGTACGGAGAATTTCTCAGAGCTAAAAGAAATTGTAGTAATTTGACCGACTACCAGAATGAAGAAAAAACAATGGTGAAAAGATTTAGAGAAAGGGGTTACCCGCAGTGGGTACTCAAAAGAGCAATGGAAAAAATATCCAATGTTGAGAGAAACACTCTCTTACAAGACAAATTGAAAGAACACTTAGACAACGATGAGGAATCTAACTCTGCACGCATGATTCTCACATTCAATGGGAACTCTGAACCTATAAAAAAGATTCTGACACAAAACTGGAAGCTTCTAAAAAATGACCCCATAATAGGTAACAGTATACCAGATAGACCGAGAATCACCTATAGGAGGGGCCGCACTTTTAGAGATCTGCTGATCCATAGCGACCTAATATCTAGTACTGTCCCGAGAGGTATCAACATTCAAGGCTTCTTCCCATGCGGACACTGTAAGGCCTGTGCCAATAGTCGCATGGTGAAGGAATTCTGGAACACCAGCACTAATACTATGATCAACATCAATCAATTTCTTACGTGCAATACTACTTTTGTAATCTATGTACTGGAATGTCCATGTAAGTTAAGGTACGTGGGAAGTACAACACACATGGCAAAAAAACGTATTCTGGAACATATGAGAGCGATTACGAATAAAGACAAACAATATCCCATCGCTCGACACTTCGAAAGCTTTCATTTCTCAGATTACAAAAAATTATCCTATTATGGAATAGAACAAATTTTACCGAACAAACGAGGCGGGGACCGCATCCTACGTCTTAGGCAAAGGGAATCAAGACACATCATTGGGATGTGTACCAGATTTCCAAATGGACATAACATGGATGAGGAGATGGCAATTCACTTACAATCAGATTGAATGTCATGCAGAAAGTATTGTAATTCCCTCTTCTTTATCTTAAAGTTCCCTTCACGCTTTTTCCATGCATTTTACCATGTTTTCTTCCTTGTGTTTTAATTAACCTGCTTATATGACCATAACCATGAGGTTTAATTATAATGTTCTCCTTTGGTTAACAGCATAGAGTCTTTCAGAGGAACAGAATATACAGTGTGCTGACATGTTTCTCACAATTGAACTTGTTTTTGAACTTGACCATGTGTTTTTAATGACCAATAACTTCTTGCTGGCTCTCTCTCATTGTGCTTCTTTTCTCTCTTTTGTCTTGTTCTTTCTGTCTGCAGGAGGAAAGGAAGGGACTGTTGCCTAGAGGATCCAAGGGGGTCCCTACCCTTTTCTTCGCTCTCATTTCCGGGCATTTGGCCTTTTGACAACTATCAAGCACTTGACTTTAAGTTGTGGTTCCGAGTATTTAACAATGAACTGAATCTTTTATGTACCTATTAGAGATGTTAATACTCTAACCTTTCATTTGACCTCATGTTGTTTAAGAAACAAAGATGCACTCTTTTTCTCCCTCTCCAATATGATTCCTTTTTCTATATTGTTTGATTGTGGCTTACACTGATGGTGTTTAAGGAATATAGAGTGAACAGGGCAATTCAACTTGCCACTTACATAATTTGAGACCACATCTATCTGTTAGACGTGAGTTAGGTGTCTTGATCCCTGTTATGATAAGGTTCTCCCTTTTGAATGGATCCCGTTGATTGCACTATTTGCAATCACCTAGACACCTTTAAACCCTTTTTTACCTTTTTTACGTATATGACTGAAAGAATAGAATTTATGTTGTGCCACTATTGGGCGAACATTACACCTTTTGGGTTTTACGTGTTACTATTTTTACATCGTCTTATTTGCACTGTTGGGTCAGCGCCCCTTAGCATTTCCCTACATACTCTTTGGACATGCGTAGGTAAGGGGCAGCAAAGCGTTTTTATTATAAACAGTCTCGAAGCCACTATTAGGCGACTACAATGGATTGTGTTTTTCAATATGAGGCTGTATAAAGTTTTCCTTGTACAAAGTAAAAGTAACTTTACCTGAGTCCAAGGCGCAACAATAGATGCCACGCTGGCAATGACACAAAGCGGAGAACAACTTAACACTTTAATTTATGAATGATTACGCGTTTTTTGGACTATGAATTTAGGTTGTGTGTCAGCCTTACATTATTGCTCGACTTTGCCATACCGTTGTACTATTACTCAGAGTATTGGTTTTTACTGCGTACAATTATGAAATGCAAAGACTGTAACGCATTTAATGTGTATTTCACAATATTAACCAGTAATATAAACAAAGTGCAAAATGGCGCTGTATGTAACTCGAATTGTTGATACATGTACCTTTGCATGGGAGCTACGTAGTCCTCTCTCTATGACAACTATGTCTATACGAATCAGTATGTAAGGTGGCATTTGTTTTGAACACGCTGTGTGAACAAGCCCGTTCGCGGGTGAAACGCGTTGCAGCAGGTTTATGACGTTAATAAACCTACCTGTGTCTAAGTGACCTCTTGTTCCCTGGTGATTTCATGACTCCGAGAGCGCGTTTGGGACTCCAATCTGTGTTGATATATATATATATATATATATATATATATATATATATATATATATATATATTCACTTAAAAAACCATAGGTTTCACACATGTTATAGTTAGCTGGACATTTCACTCGTAAAAAACCAATGAAATTCCCCCGTTATAGTTAGTGCAGGCAACTATAACTCACGCGACCGCAATCCTCTGCTGATGACGTCAGATATTACATCACTGATGACATATGTGTCTTTATGAAAAATAAATATTTGTAATATATGTATAGCTAAAGATTAATGGAAGAAGACATGGGTAAATAACTGTCTAAATACAGTGATGTAATATCTGACGTCATCAGCAGAGGATTGCGGTCGCGTGAGTTATAGTTGCCTGCACTAACTATAACGGGGGAATTTCATTGGTTTTTTACGAGTGAAATGTCCAGCTAACTATAACATGTGTGAAACCTATGGTTTTTTAAGTGAATTTGCAAGGTTTTTTAAATGCTAATTCGTAACTATAACGTGTGTGAACCCTATGGTTTTTTCAGTGAATATATAAACATATAAATATAATCTGCATATCTATATAAATATAAATTCATGCAAACATATACATATATGCATACATATGCATGGTATGTACATGAAAGTTTGAAAAACTCTAATACAAGCAAAGCTAAAAAGCCACCTAATTACAAACAGAATTGCTTTAACTTAAACGAGGGCGAGACCTATTGCATTTTCAATGCTTGTTTACTTTGATTCCATCAAGAAGGCATTCAGATGTGTCCCACATTTTCCATAAATTCTGAATGGTAGCACTTTAGTTGCTCATTAGATCACTGTAGTAAAGCTACTGCTCACCAGGGAAGTCTGCTGCTGGTATTGAAAGTGCATGTTTCAGTCTGCATGTCAGAATTTTTTAATGAAATAGAAGAGGATTTGATAAGTCACTCAAAATGTGCACTAATTTTTCTTTTTTCCTCACTAATCATAATTTCTATGGCAAAATGAACCTCCTCATTGTGTTCCTTTTAAATTAAACTACTCACTCTCTACTACTCACTCGCTACTACTTTCTACTACTCACTCTCTACTACTCACTCTCTACTACTCTCTACTACTCTCTACCACTCACTCTCTACTACTCTACTACTCACTCTCTACTACTCTCTACTACTCTCTCTCTACTACTCTCTCTCTCTACTACTCCCTCTCTACTACTCTCTCTACTACTCACTCTCTACTACTCTCTACTACTCTCTACTACTCTCTACTACTCACTCTCAACTACTCACTCTACTACTCTCTCTACTACTCACTCTACTACTCACTCTACTACTCTCTACCACTCACTCTCTACTCCTCTCTCTCTCTACTACTCACTCTCTACTACTCACTCTACTACTCTCGACTACTCTCTACTACTCTCTCTGCTACTCACTTTCTCCTACTCTCTACTACTCACTCTCTACTACTCACTCTCTACTACTCACTCTCTACTACTCCACTACTCTCTACTACTCTCTCTACTACTCACTCTCTACTACTCACCCTCTACTACTCTCTACTACTCTCTCTCTACTACACACTCTCTACTACTTGCTCTCTACTACTCACTCTACTACTCACTCTACTACTCACTCTCTACTACTCCCTACTACTCCCTACTACTCACTCTACTACTCACTCTCTACTACTCTCTACTACTCACTCTCTACTTCTCCACTACTCTCTACTAATCACTCTCTACTACTCACTCTGTACTACTCTGTACTACTCTCTCTACTACTCTCTACTACTCACTCTCTCTACTACTCTCTCTCTACTACTCACTCTCTACTACTCACTCTCTACTACTCTCTCTCTACTACTCTCTACTACTCACTCTCTACTACTCTCTACTACTCACTCTACTACTCATTCTCTACTACTCATTCTCTACTACTCTCTCTCTGCTACTCAGTCTCCACTACTCACTCTCTACTACTCTCTACTACTCACTCTCTAATACTCACTCTCTACTACTCCCTCTACTACTCACTCTCTACTACTCTCTACTACACCCTCTACTACTCACTCTCTACTACTCTCTACTACTCTCTAGTTCTCACTCGCTACTACTCTCTACTACTCACTCTCTACTACTCACTACTACTCTCTCCTACTACTCTCTACTACTCTCTCTACTACTCTCTCTCTACTCTCTACTCTCTATTACTCATCCTCTACTCTCTACCTCTCTACCTCTCTACCTTTCTCTACCTCTCTCTCTACTACTCTCTACCTCTCTACCTCTACCTCTCTACCTCTACCTCTCTACCTCTACCTCTCTACCTCTACGTCTCTACCTCTACATCTCTACCTCTCTACCTCTCTCTACCTCTCTCTACACGCACACATATGCACATATATGCATTTATATATATGTATGTGTATATATATGTATTTACATACATATATAAACATATATATAATCTGCATATCTATATAAATACAAATATAAATGCATGCATACATATACAGATATGCATGTTATTTACATGAAATTTTGAAAAACACTAATAAAAGCAAAGCTAAAAAGCCACTTAATTACAAACAGAATTGCTTTAACTTAAACGAGGGCGAGACCTATTGCATTTTCAATGCTTGTTTACTTTGGTTCCATCAAGAAGGCATTCAGATGTGACACATTTGCTATAAATTCTGAATGGTAGCACTCTAGTTCCTCATTAGATCACTGTAGTAAAGCTACTGCTCACCAGGGAAGTCTGCTGCTGGTATTCAAAGTGCATGTTTCAGTCTGCATGTCAGAACTTTTTAATGAAATAGAAGAGGATTTGAGAAGTCAAAATGTGCCCTAAGTTTTCTTTCTGCAGCACTAGTCATAATTTCTATGGCAAAATGAACCCCCTCATTTTGTTCCTTTGCAAATTAAATGTTTTAAATGTTACCACTTTATTCCAATCAAGATGGCTGCAGGTGTGCCATACCTTTGTCATAAGTAAGACTGTTAGCGCTCTAGTTGTTCTTTAAAACACTCTGGGATTTCTGTCATTGGGCTATACTTGGGCTACATCTCGGTGATATTTGTGCTACATTTGGGCTCTTTTGTCTCTGGTGGCCATCTTGGGAGACTTGTTATGAAGTTTCCTAATTTCCTCATTTACTGCAGTCTCCTCAGTAGGCATACTGTCAGTTTTTTTACTTTGATTCAATGAAGAAGGCATTCAGATGTGTCACACATTTACCATAAATTCAGAATGTTAGCACTCTAAAGCTACTGCTCACCAGGGAAGTCTGCTGCTGGTATTGAAAGTGCATGTTTCAGTCTGCATGTCAGAATTATTTAATGAAATAGAAGAGGATTTGAGAAGTCACTCAAAATGTGCACTAATTTTTCTTTCTGCAGCACTAATCATACATTCTATGGCAAAATGAACCCTCTCATTTTGATCCTTTATAAATTAAATGTTTTAAATGTTACCGCTTTATTCCAATCAAGATGGCTTCAGGTGTGCCATACCTTTGTCATAAGTAAGACTGTTAGCGCTCTAGTTGTTCTTTGGAACACTCTGGGAAGCTGCAGTAGAACACAAAGGAATCAACTGACAGTCTCTGCCCTTGTTGGATGTACATGTTTTACTGAGAATGTCAGACTTCATTCTCACATGACTGAGAAAGATAATGTGAATTTACAGAAAATATTGTGGTGTTGCGGTCTAGTCTGCGGCGCGCACTACGTGCGACGTCAGCGGACTTCCGGCGGCGGCCATTTTAGAATCGGCACTAGCGCGCCGATTCAAACGCGATCGGAGCTCCGAACCGGCGCTCCTGCTGAGAAGTTGAATTTTGGTAATAAACCCCGTTCCTCCTTAAACTCGAGTAGAGTCATCTGTGGGGCACAACAACTTAGGGAAAGGCACTACATTACAATGGCGACGAGGAGGTGAAACGGCCCTGAGCTGCCTCCAGAGTTATTCCACGTGGTGCATGCTGACTACAACCAAAGTCCCCACCACCCTAACAGGAGCGCGGCAGTGTTACGGAGAGCGGCGGAAGGGGCGCAGCAGGACGGAAAGGGTCCCAGCCCCAGCCTGGTCCAGTACAGCAGCGGAGGAACCCAGGACAAACCAGCAGGCTGGGATAGCGTCACCGGAGTGCACGTGGTCAGGCAACTCCATACATCCTGGCGGGGGTCGCAGAAGGATACGCAGGAAGCGGACAGTCCGGCCAGGACGACCACCCAGGCGAAGGGGGCTCCAGCGGTACCAGCGTGTCGAGTGGTTCGAGTCCAGGTACGCGGCGGAAGGGAGCCGGAGGCAAGATGAGTGCCGTATCGTCCTCCTTGCCGAACCCAGTACCCTTCCTAACCAAAGTGGGAGTCCCGGAGATGCCGTGGGAGGACTGGAAGCGGTATTTCATGAACTACCTGTTCGCCCTAGAGGAGGAGAGCGACGCAGTGTTCCCGAGCTCGCGCAGGAAGAGGATACTCCTACACCACCTGGGCCTGGCGGGTCAGAGAGTATACAACGACCTGGTGAAGGAAGTGCGTCCAGTAGGGGACGATAATGTGTTTCAACACGCGATTGACGATCTGGACGCCCATTACCGCCCGGCGGTGTGCACACCCATCGACAGGTACAATTTCTACCACAGAGCGCAGCACAAAGGGGAAACAGTCGACGAGTATGTGGCGGCGTTACAGAAGCTGGCATTGACGTGCAAATTTGGGACTTTCCAGGAGGAGTTGATCAGGGACCAAATAATTATGCACACAGTGAACACGTCCATCCAAGAAAAGCTGTGGGCTAACGGAGACGCACCCCTTAAGACGGTGGTGGCCATGGTGAAGAAGGCGGAAATGTCCAAGAGGTGTGCAGAGGCGGCCAAGAAAGACCGCCTTCCTGAGCAAGCGGTGTGCAGGATAGAGGAACGGAAGAGCCGCGAGGGACAGGTGGCGGCAGAGCAACACAACACGCGGACGTACAGGAAGTACACGACTCGGGGCACGAAACAGCAGGTACAGGGACAAGGGAGCACCAACACGTGCTACAGATGCGGCAGCAACAGACATGCCGCCAACGACAAAGGGTGCCCGGCGTTCCGAGCTAAGTGTACGTACTGCGGCCTGATGGGCCATTACGAGAGAGTATGCCGAAGGAAATCACCAAGGCAGCAAGTGAAGTACGTAGCCCAGGAGACAGGCAAGGATGAGGAGGCCGAAAGCCAGGAGGAAGACGAAGAGATCCTGATGACAGAGGACCAGATATTGGGGATAGACGGTGCGGTCGACAAGAAACCAAGATGCGACATGAATATTGGGGGAGTAGGAGTCACAATGGTCGCAGACTCAGGTTCTCCCTACACGATCATAAGAAGGAAGATATGGGAGGAAGACTTTGCACCGGTTACAGCACACCAACTGCGTCCCATGGACATCCATCCCGTGACATTCACAGGGGAACCCATACCGATGGTAGGGTATTGCCCCCTAACCTTCGAGTTCAAGGGTAGAACGTGCGAAGGGAAACTGTACGTGGCAGAAAAAGGACCGTCAGTGTTAGGATGGAGGGACCAAGGAAAACTTGGAATAAAGTTGAACCCGGGAGGACGCGTACAAGTGCTAATGATGGAAGAGGACCCTGGAGTGGGAGCACGGCAGTGGAAGGAGGAGTTCCCTGAAGTTTTCAGAGACAATATAGGGAAGTTAACCAAATTTACGCACAAAATAAACCTGAAGGAGGGAGCACGGCCAGTGTCCCACAAAGTGCGGAACATCCCGTTCCGCACCAGGGAGGCGGTACAAGAGGAACTGCAGAGGCTAGAGGACAACGGGATCATCGAAGCCATCGACAATGCGGAATGGCTGGCCCCCTTGGTTGTTGCGCAGAAGCCGAACGGGAAGGTGAGGCTATGCGTGGACCTCAGGGAACTCAACAAGAACATTGTGGTGGACAAGTTCCCTCTTCCCCGCATCAACGAAATGCTAGCCAAGACCAAGGGTGCCAAGTGGTTCTCCACAGTAGACTTGACGTCCGCATATCACCAGATTGCACTCCACAAATCGTGCAACCATCTCACATCGTTCATAACACCGTTTGGGTGCTACAAATTCCTACGGATGCCGTTCGGGCTTGCCTCTGCTGCAGCAGTTTTTCAAAAATTAATGTACCGGCTATTCAACAAGATGGAGGGAATCCAATTCTTCCAGGACGACATCTTGGTGATGGGAACCTCCAGGGAAGATCATGACCGGAAGCTAGCAGACGTACTGGCAGTACTCAAGCAGAATGGGCTTACAGCCCAGTGGGACAAGTGCAAGTTAGGGATGGAAACTGTCACGTACCTGGGGCATGAAATCAGCCAGGAAGGCATAAAACCCAAATCATCCAACGTGGCAGCCATCAGGGATGCACCCACACCCTCAAGCAAGGAGGAGGTCCGGACGTTCTTAGGGATGGCTGAATTCTACAGCAAGTTCGTAGCCCATTTTGCCTCAAAGACACACCACCTGAGGTCGATCCTGAAGGACAAAACGGCGTTTGTATGGAAGGAGGAACAACAGCTGGAATTCGAGAGGATGAAAAGAGAAATATGCGAAGCAGTACCCATTCAAGGGTTCGACCCAACAGCACCCACGGTACTGACCACGGATGCGAGCGACCGAGGCCTAGGGGCGGTGCTAACCCAAAGGTCCACACAAGGAATGACAGCCACAATCAGCTTTGCGTCCCGTACGCTGGCGGACAATGAACGCAAGTTCAGTGTAATTGAAAAAGAAATGTTGGCCGTGGTGTGGGCAGTGGAAAGGTTCCGACAGTTCTTGTGGGGAGGAAGATTCCTCTTGCGAACAGACCACAAACCACTGGTAAAGGTACTCACGTCCAACGGCCATGAGCACGCGACACCAAGAATCGCCAAGATGACGCTACGACTCCTCGACTACGTGTACGACGTGGAGTACATACCTGGGACCAGGAACAGAGTAGCGGACTATCTAAGCAGAGCAGCAGCAAAGGAATCTGCGGAAGCGCAAGACGCAGAAAATTGGGCAGAGTACGCAGTGGCATTCATGGGCGATCACGAGAAAGCCATCAGCAGGCAGGAGTGGGAAGAAGAGTACGAGTCAGATGAGAAGGTGAAGGCAGTCAAAATATATGTGACGCAAGGGTGGCCGGAGAAGAGGTTACTCGGAGAAGAACTCAAACAGTACTGGGAGGTCAGAGAAGAACTGTCGTTGGGGGACGACCCCTGTTTTCTGTTCCGGGGTAACAAAGTAGTGCCTCCGCTGGCGTTGAGACCTAGAGTGGTGGCCATCGCCCATGAAGGGCATTTGGGAATTGTGAAGACGAAGGGAAGAGTAAAGGAGGACTATTGGTGGCCAGGATTGGACCTTGCGGTGGAACCACATGTCAGAGCGTGTGAACAGTGCAGCAATGCAGACAAGACACAAAGGGTGTTGCGTCCACCGCTGGGACGCTTTGAATGTCCAGAAAATCCGTGGGAGGAAATCTCAGTAGACGTCCTAGGCCCCATACAAGACGCCAGTGGTACCCAGAAGTACCTCACCGTGGTCGTCGACAGGTACTCGAAGTGGCCAGAAGTCCACGTGGACGAGAACGCGGAGACAGACACCATCTTAGGATTCCTCACGGACATATTCATCAGAGAAGGCATCCCCAAAGGGATCCTGAGCGACAATGGCCCACAGTTCACGTCGACCAAATGGGAGGCCTTCATGGACAGAAATGGAATAACGGTCAGGCGCACGCCGGTCTACCACCCCGCGGGGAATGGAGCGGTAGAGAGATTCAATAGAGTGATAATGGGGTCGGTGCAAGCGGCCATCAGTCAGGGCACAAGCTGGGAGAAGGAACTTAAGCGACTACTATGGGCATACAGGATAACTACCGCTTCCACAGGCTACAGCCCGTTCCGAATACTGAGAGGGAGAGAACCTTTCACCAAAGACAACGTAGCCTGGAAGAAGCTCACAGTGCAGAGTCATTGGTCACCGGCTGTGGTGCGCAAGAACTTAGAAAGAGCGCAAGCCGTGTACACAAACTACTACGACTCAAGGCATAACACCAAGGAAGTAGCACTGGAGAGAGGGGAGTGGGTGAGGGTGAAGTTACCAACGCCCGGGAGGAAGGGGGACAGCAAATTCACGCCCCCATTCTAAGTAGTGGAACCCTACTCCACATCAGCCTTACTGAGCGACGGAAAGATATGGGCCCAAGATCGAATGGCAAGGTGCACCAGGGCCGACGAGACAGAGCTGAGAACGGAACTGAACAGCACGTAAAGGGCCAGGTCCACACCGGCGGCAGAAGGCGAAAGGAGAAGACCAGAAGGAGGAGTAGGGAGTTCCCCTCAGGGGACCTGGAGCCCGAGAGAGGGTGGAGTCAGGACACAAGGACTAAGTGACCAAGAGACAGTGGAAGAGACGGAGTTGGGTGGTCCTGAACTCCGAGAAGCGAGTGGTGCGGCATTCCCGAGTGGGGTGGACACCACCCCGACCGCGGGCGCAGAAGGCAGGAGAACACGCTGCGGGAGGAGAATAATGCTGCCACGAAGATTCGAAGAGTTCAGCCTGGACCACAAGTAAGACTGTTCAAGTGTGAAGGAGGGACTTGGTATGTTGTGTTTATAAAGGAGGGAGATGTGGTGTTCCGGCGGCGGCCATTTTAGAATCGGCACTAGCGCGCCGATTCAAACGCGATCGGAGCTCCGAACCGGCGCTCCTGCTGAGAAGTTGAATTTTGGTAATAAACCCCGTTCCTCCTTAAACTCGAGTAGAGTCATCTGTGGGGCACAACAACTTGGGGGAAAGGCACTACATTACAAATATGCTCTCAGTTTAGCTTATAGATCACCTTCCAAACCTCTGTGGGAAAAGCATGTGAAAATAGTTTTCTCTCAAACATGATTCATGATATCCCAGCAGAAGGCTTTTTCACATGGTAAAATCACCTTAGAACATACTAGAATTCCTAAAATGAGTATGGTACCATCAACAAATGATTTATAATGTAACTAAAGTCTTAAAACCTTCTATTAACTGCAATGCTTTTTAATGAGGTGCTATCATGTATATTGGTCCCAAGATGGCTGCCAACACTTCTTGGATGAAGTGCTGACAGCCAATCAGATCTCACAATGAGATGTGTGGTTAGGCTCCGCCCAGATATGTATATGATTTTACTTTTGATTTTCTCAGGAACTACTGAACGGATTTACACCATATATGCAAAAGGCACATGCCTGACCTGAGGACTACCTCTTTGCCAAATTTCAAGTAATTCTGTTCAGCCGTTCTGGCTGTAGCTGTGTCTAAAGGTCCTATGGAAAAATGCATGGGGAAAACGTGTTTTGGGACCCCCCTTTTTTCTAGGCCCCCGCTTGACGAATCACCCCAAGACATTCAGGGTAGGAGCTGAACGGGGCGCCCCATTAGTTTTGAAAATTTCGCGAGGATTCGTCAATCGGCGCCAAAGTTATTCAAAATAGAATTTTCAGATTTCCTATGGAAACTAGGTTGTAACTATAACTATCTACTGGCGACCGCCAGTAGATAATATATATATATATATATATATATATATATATATATATATATATGTATATATATATATATATATATATATATATTACCTACTGGCGGTCGCCAGTAGGTAGTTATAGTTAGGACCACGTTTCCATAGGAAATCCGCAACATTCTATTTTGAATAACTTTGGCGCCGGTTGACGAATCCTCGCGAATTTTTCAAAATAGGTGGGGTGCTACGCTCCGCTCCTACCCTGAAAGTCTCGGGGGGATTCGTCAAGCGGGGGCTGAGATAAAAGGGGGGTCCCAAAACGCGTTTTTCCCATGCATTTTTCCATAGGACCTTTAGACACAGCTACAGCCCGAACGGCTGAACAGAATTACTTGAAATTTGGCAGAGAGGTATTCCTCAGGTCAAGGAAGTGCCTTTTGTAGGTTTGGTGTAAATCTGTTCAGTAGATTCTGAGAAAATAGCCTTTAAATCAATATATATATCTGAGCCAGCTTACGGTGCGCTTACGGTGCGCTTACCGTACGCGTACGGTGGCGTGCGCGAGCGCGATTCTGATTGGCCCTTAGATCTTAGTAAACATTCGAATCGGTCAAAACCAGGAAGCGGCGGCCGCCATTTTCTCTCTCGCACTCTGACAGGGGGTTGAAAAACCAAGTGCAAAAACATGTAAAGGGGCTGTTTACACAGCTCCCAAGCACCTTGCCATGTCGAGGGAGTCCCCAACGATCCCCCAAGTGAAAAAAGGCAATTTTAATTTTTTCGAAAATTTCGCCGATTACGCTTACCGTACGCGTACGGTAAGAAATAATAAAAAAAAAAATATCCACATTCTCCCCACCCCGTGTGCAAAGGTGCCCGAAGGGCACCTTTTGTGCATGGCTTAATAGAGCTAAACATAACATATATTTTACCTGTCACAACGATGCTCATCATATGTCCTCCATGTGCGCACGGTGCGCGAAGCGCATCGTGCGTTCATGGCCCATCTAGCGTAACGTGGGCAGGCGGTGCGCTTCGCGCACCGCGTGCTCACTGTGCGCGCACCGTGCGCGCACGGAACGAACTGCGTTAAGTGGGCGCGCGCGCCACAAATGGCGTAAAGTAACTTAGCATTTAAAAAAACGTACAAATTCACTGAAAAAACCATAGGTTTCACACACGTTATAGTTAGGAATTAGCATTTAAAAAACCTTGCAAATTCACTGAAAAAACCATAGGTTTCAGACATGTTATAGTTAGCTGGACATTTTACTGATAAAAAAACAATGAAATTCCCCCGTTATAGTTACTGTAGGCAACTATAACTCACGCGACCGTAATCCTCTGCTGATGACATATGTGTCTTTATGAAAAAAAAATATTTGTAATATATGTATAGCTAAAATTTAATGGAAGAAGACATGGGCAAATAAGTGTCTAAATACAGTATTAGCATCAGCAGAGGATTACGGTCGCGTAAGTTATAGTTGCCTACAGTAACTATAACGGGGGAATTTCATTGTTTTTTTATCAGTAAAATGTCCAGCTAACTATAACATGTGTGAAACCTATGGTTTTTTCAGTGAATTTATATATATATTTATATGTATGTATGTATGTATGTATGTATGTATGTATATATATATATATATTTGATTTCCCACAATCCAGGAGTGTAGCTACCAGTATCCCTCTTTTATGCCCCAGAAAACTTGCTATTGAATTGTGGGTTTTGTCAACGCTTCAGGAAGTCTCATGGCATGCAGCATGGAGGTCAAAGGGCGCGCTGCGGCGAAGCTGTGATCAGTGGCGGCGTTTATTTTGGGTCAGAGACAGCTTCTGTGGAACAATCCAATGACTTTGAACAGTATGGTGCCGATTCCGATCCTGGAAAAACCGGGTACGAACCGTCGGTTGGAGCGTTTTCTGCGTCCAACTCGTACCCGGGAAAAAAACATTACAAACATGCAAGTACGAATCGCACGGAAACACCATTTCCGTACGAATCGTAAAAAACACCGACCGACGAAAATATATATACAAATGTGATCCGGGAAAGCGCCGACGTGACGTCGGGACGCCTTCAGGCAGCGTTTCACGAACCAGGAAGTACGAATCGAACCGACAGCAGTCCGACGGCAATATTTTTACGGCACCCAAAAAGTGCCGGAAAAGCGAAGTACGCCGCGAAACGACCAGATTAGGGGGCCCGGTACGTGCCGAACCCCCCCCAGCCCCCGTGAGTACGTGCTGAACCCCCCCCAGCCCCCGTGAGTACGCGCCGAACCCCCCCGTGTATGTACACCCGTGTATGTGCGGCCCGTACCCCCACCCGTGTATGTACACCCTTGTACGTGCGGACCGTACCCCCACCCGTGTATGTACACCCGTGTACGTGCGGACCGTACCCCCACCCGTGTATGTACACCCGTGTACGTACTAGTCGTACCCCCACCCGTGTATGTACGGTGCGTACCCCCAGCGCTGGGGGTACACACCGTACATACACAGGTGGGGGTACGACTCATACGTACACGGGTGTACATACACGGTGGGGGTACGACTCATACGTACATGGGTGTACATACACGGGGGGGTACAACTCGTACGTACACGGGTGTACATACACGGGTGGGGGTGCGACTCGTATGTACACGGGTGTACATACACAGGGGGTACGACTCGTACGTACAGAGGTGTACATATACGGGGGTACGGTCCGCCCGTACACGGGGGGTTCGGCGCGTACTCACGGGGGCTGGGGGGGGTCAGCGCGTATGCGGGCACATGTCTCCATGGTTGCTATGGGAGTTCGGACCGTACGGTGCATTTTCCATACGGTTGTAACATCGGACGCACGGGACGGATCGTACTTGCGCGCTCGGACTTCACTTTTCACATTTGTACGTAAAATCGTCAGGGGATGTGTTGGACACTTTTTCCGACCCGAGGACGTGTGGGGAAATTTTCCCAATGTGATTCGTATGGACTTTTTCCCATACAAATCGTACTTGGCAGTTTGTACGCTACTTGTACGATTCATACGGTAAAAAGACCGGATACGAGTCGTACGGGGAAAATTTTTCCAGGATCGGAATCGGCACCTATGTGTTTTTTAGATTATCTCATTCTACGAGCTCAGGCATTACGAGATTAAGTAGACTGATGGCGCATTTACATGTTAACATTTCTTCCCACTTGAACGTTGATTGCACATGTCTGCTATGTCATTTATTTATGCCTGCTATTGTGATGGTAATTCATATTAGCTATTTAAAGTTTGCACTGTGCATTTTATAATTTGACAACTGCTTTACCAGCATTATGAGCATGTCGTTGGCAGCACACATTTTAGCTTTACATTATGTTGACTTACTGACAGTATGTCTTCCATGTTTATCATTCACTCAAGTGGGAGTGACTATATAATAAGTGTGATTTAATGGCGCCATCAGGATTGACAAAGGCTTTTTTACAAGCCGAAACGCGTCTCTTCTCTTACCTCATGGGTTGAGGGTGTTTTGAATAAACTAATTGATGCGGTACCCTGACAATCCTCGTGTCCGTGCCTTCTCCTATGGTTTTTTCTGTGGGAGCTGGATGGTGTGTTTATATATATATATATATATATATATATATATATATATATATATATATATATATATATATATATTACCTACTGGCGGTCGCCAGTAGGTAGTTATAGTTAGGACCCTGTTTCCATAGGAAATCCGCAACATTCTATTTGGAATAACTTTGGCGCCAGTCGACGAATCCTCGCGAAATTTTCAAAATAGGTGGGGCGCTATGCTCCGCTCCTACCCTGAAAGTCTCGGGGGGATTCGTCAAGCAGGGGCCGAGAAAAAAGGGGGGTCCCAAAACGCGTTTTCCCCATGCATTTTTTCATAGGACCTTTAGACACAGCTACAGCCCGAACGGCTGAACAGAATTACTTGAAATTTGGCAGAGAGGTAGCCATAAGGTCAAGGAAGTGCCTTTTGCAGGTCTGGTGTAAATCTGTTCAGTATTTCCTGAGAAAATAGCATTTAAAAGCATATATATATGTGGGCGGAGCCTAACCACACATCTCATCCTGAGATCTGATTGGCTGTCAGCACTTCATCCAAGAAGTGTTGGCAGCCATCTTGGGACCAATATACATGATAGCACCTCATTAAAAAGCATTGCAGTTAATAGAAGGTTTTAAGACTTTAGTTACATTATAAATCATTTGTTGATGGTACCATACTCATTTTAGGAATTGTGGTATGTTCTAAGGTGATTTCACCATGTGAAAAAGCCTTCTGCTGGGATATCATGATTGAGAGAAAAATATTTTCTCATGCTTTTACCACAGAGGTTTGGAAGGTGATCTATAGGCTAAACTGAGAGCTTATTTTCTGTAAATTCACATTATCTTTCTCAGTCATGTGAGAATGAAGTCTGACATTCTCAGTAAAACATGTACATCCAACAAGGGCAGAGACTGTCAGTTGATTCCTTTGTGTTCTACTGCAGCTTCCCAGAGTGTTCCAAAGAACTACTAGAGCGCTAACAGTCCTACTTATGATAAACGTATGGCACACCTGAAGCCATCTTGCTTGGATTAAAGTGGTAACTCTTAAAACATTTAATTTAAAAAGGAACAAAATGAGGGGGTTCATTTTTCCATAAAAAGTATGATTAGTGCTGCAGAAAGAAAAATTAGGGCACATTTTGAGTGACTTCTCAAATCCTCTTCTATTTCATTAAAAAATTCTGACATGCAGACTGAAACATGCACTTTCAATACCAGCAGCAGTTTTCCCTGGTGAGCAGTAGCTTTACTACAGTGATCTAATGAGCAAAAAGAGTGCTAACATTCTGAATTTATGGCAAATGTGTGACACATCTGAATGCCTTCTTGATGGAATCAAAGTAAAAAACTGAAAGTATTTCCTACTGAGGAGACTGCAGTAAATGAGGAAATTAGGAAACTTCATAACAAATAAGTCTCCCAAGATGGCCACCAGAGACAAAAGAGCCCAAATGTAGCCCAAATATCACCCAGATGTAGCCCAAGTATAGCCCAATGACAGAATGTCCCAGAATGTTCTTAAAAACAACTAGAGCGCTTACTGTCTTCATTATGACAAAAGTATGGCACACCTGAAGCCATCTTGATTGGAATAAACTGGTAACACTTAAAACATTTAATTTAACACAATGAGGAGGTTCATTTTGCCATAGAAATTATGATTAATGCTGAAGAAAGAAAATGAGGGCACATTTTGAGTGACTTCTCAAATCCTCTTCTATTTCATTAAAAAATTCTGACATGCAGACTGAAACATGCACTTTTAATACCAGGAGCAGACTTCCATGGTGCAGTAGTTTTACTACAGTGATCTAATGAGCAAATAGAGTGCTAACATTCAGAATTTATGGCAAATGTGTGACATATCTGAATACCTTCATGATGGAATCAAAGTAAAAAACTGAAAGCATTTCCTACTGAGGAGACTGCAGTACATGAGGAAATTAGGAAACTTCATAACAAATAAATCTCCCAAGATGGCCACCGGAGACAAAAGAGCCCAAATGTAGCCCAAAATCACCCAGATGTAGCCCAAATATAGCCCAATGACAGAAGTGTGCAAAACACTTATTATTTTGTGTTTTTGCAGTGTTATATAGTGCAGACTTGTCAGGTATTGGAGTGCTTTACATGAGCATTGGTTACATCACACAAGAACAAATTCATTTTGGTTGTAGACATGGGGAGACTAAGTGATTTGACCAGAATCACAGAATGTCGAGCTGAAGCAGAAACTTCAACCTGGTTCCCCAGTTGCAAAGTCTGCAGTTCTGGAAGTAACACCACATCCTCTCCCCTAAGTGCAACATTTAATCAAGTGGTCAACTGGATAAAAAAACATAAAGATAACAAATAATTTAAAAGTGCTTTGTCGCTATTTGAAAACTCAGAAAAAATGTCCTTATTTTAGTCTTTTAGAGCACTGACCATAATTTTGATGCCAATAAGACCCTCTCATATATGTAATTTCTAAAGGAAATGCTCTAGGAATTACAGTTTTGATTACATCAAGATGATGTCAGGCATTCCACACTTTTGTAATAAATATAGAATGTTAGCAATCTAGTTGTTCATTAGGATACTGTTGAGAGGCAGAGGCCAGGGGCACGGACTCTGAAAATTGAAGGCAGGTAGGAGGGTGCAAAGGCAACAATTTAACCACACTGAGCAGGCAGGAAGGGCCGTGGAAGCACAACAGACTATGGAGGGCAGTGGAAAGGGGGGCAGGGGCAACAAACCAACAATACAGGACTTGCACGAGAGGCTGTTGGAGGGAAGATCTATTACGGGTCAAGGAAGCTAGGGGCGGTCCCCAGATCCCCGGGAGCCACCACAGAACTGAGCAGGAGAGTGAGTCAGGGACAAAAGGGGCACCTTAATTTGAGCCGGGGTGCCTAGGAACGCTTGCTCCAAAAATGAAGAAAACAGACATATGAGACATGGAATTGGAGGCAGAATACAATGGCAGTTTAATGAGAAGATGCAACTTCAAAGAAACCGCAGAATAGAGACATAAAGTACAAAATACAGAATCCAGATAATCATACAGCTGTCATAATATTCTCTGTATCTCAATTAATGTACTGACAGAGAGAGAGAGAAAACACATCTATAAATGCATCATGGGAAACAAGTTACACCAAGGAAAATGTTACCTTGGAACACTCACGTTTACTCTTAGAGCAAGCATTCCTGCAATTACAATACAAAATCTTTTAAATGCAAAAGTAAAGAGAACAATGGTTAAACATAACATGACATTTCATATAGGTAAAATAGAATAAGATACTTCAAGCAAAGCAGAGCAAGACATTTTAAGCAAAGGAAGACAAGAGCTCCCAGCTCTTGGGGAAAACCTGCACTGCCTGTTAACCTACATACAGACGGCGAGGTAGTCCGTCGATATCTGTGGGTGCTCCCTTTTTATATCATTTTGTGGGCTCCTTTGCACGCTACATCTACCTACGTATGCTACCCAAAAGCTTCGTCTGCAGATTTTACCAGACATTTCGTCATTTACCCACTTAATGCTGACAATGGACTGGGTGAAAAGGTCAGTCTCTCAGGCCAATCGCTTATCGTAAGTTCCATAGAGCAAGCAGAAAATAATGGGTATTGTACGGGAATTCAATATATTCATGTATAAAATCTCCTCAGTTCTCCTAACTTGACGCTCTGCGGTTGCCACTTCCTTAAAAGCGGGAAACCTGCCCAGGAAGCAAGTACCAGTCCAGGATGCAGCCTACTGTATGTCGACAGCTTCAGGGGGATGTTGAACTTTGATACCGAGCACGGAGCACTCGGGTAGGGTGGGGGCTACTAGTTTGGATCAGAAGGCCTCGCAGACCTGCCTTCAGACTGCTATACACTAAAATTGCAGAGCTATGGTCAATTTAACAAAGAGGCCTACATATTGAACAGAAGGGCCTACACAGGGGTTTTATGCTGGCTGAGTGGTAAGGATGTCTCAGGATAATTATATAGCAACACAGGACCCGCTGTTCAATTTAATATGGCCTACAAATGCAGCTGGCAGGGCAAGGACAAGGGTCTCATACTTCAGGTGTGGACAGAACGGGCCAGGGGCCCCCTGTGATACAAAATCTACCCTCCTTCAAGACTGTGGCAATGTAATAGACCATTGTGGGCAGAAGGAAGAGGCAATGGTAGTACAACCATACATGCCAACAGACCCGATTCAGCCAGGAAACGTCCAATGTTTTTAAGCTCAAATGGGCTTTATTTGATCTGTCTCCTGTCTACAATATCCTCTTTTTCAATGTAACTCAAAGGGGAAAATCAATACCCCAGTTTTTTTTCAAAATCTCCCTCTTACCAAGTTCAAAATGTTCGCAAGTATGGTACATTGGATCATGGAAGGAAATGGGATAGGGACATGGACTTGGATAACAGAGGACAGGAGGGACATGGAGAGGTGCACCAAACTGACCCTGCAGGGCAGGCATCAGGGTTTGCAGCAGCACAATACACCACACAGGGCATGCAGGACGGGAGTGCAGCACAACAATCCATAGAAAGCAAGAGGGAGGGGACAGGACCATGCACATGGACAACAGAGAACAGAGGGGCAAGAGGCAATGGTAGCTAGCTGACCATAATGGACAGACAGGAGAGAAAGCTGCAGCATAACAGACCATAAAGGGCAGGAGGGACGGATCAGGGGCATTACAATGGAACAGACAAGCCAGGAGGGAGGGAGTAGGGCTGGGGGCAAGGGGGCAGGGCAGGAGCAGCAAGATAGCCATGGAGGTCAGGCAGGATGGGCACTAGAAGCAAGACACACCATGAAGAGCAACAGTGAGACTGTGATGGCATACACACAGACCATGGAGGGAAGGTGGGAGGGGGTCAGGGGCAGCTAACTGACCACACAGGGAAGGTGGGAGGGGCCATGGCAGCACAGAAGACCATGCATGGCAAGTGGGAGGGTTAGTGGCAGCACAATGGCTATGATGGGCAAGAAGGAGGAGGGGCATGCACAAAGGACGATGGAGGATAGAAGGGAGGGTCAGGACCTGTGCACAGACAAGAAAGTTCAGGGGAAGGGACCTCACAACAGACCACACAGGGCAGGCAGGAGGAGCAGTTGCAGCACAACAGACCAGGGAGGGCAGAAGGGTGTGGCAGTACAATGGACCATGTAGGACAGGAGGAAGAGGATAGGGGCATGGCATGTGGACAGGCAGGGTGGAGGTGGCAGGGACAGGTTACAGTCATCTGACAATGCTAGGCAGGTGGGAGGGGAGTGGCAGCTCAACAGAACACTCAGAGTAGATAGGAGTGGCAGGTCCATGGGACATGGTGGGCAAAAAGGATGGAGCAGGGGCATGCACAAAGACATCGGAGGGCAGGGGGAAGGAGAATAGGGGCAGCAAGCTAAGCACAAAGTTTAAGCAGGAGGTCAATGATGGGGCATAGAATTGGGCAATGGAGGGCAGGAGGAGTGGACTGGTACATCATACTAAATTGAGGGCAGTGGCAGCACATCAGACCATGCATGGCAGGAGGGAGGAGGCTAGTCCATGGATTCACACAACAGAGGATAGGTAGGAAGGGGATGGGGCAGCAAGCTAACTGTTCAGAGAAGGCGGGTATTAGGAACTTTATTGTTTTTAAAACATTGTGTCTGTGCGAACTACTTAAAATATGAACAAGTATGCAGCATAATCTCACTTTTATTCAGGAAGAAGAGGACGTTTGTGACTGTGACTCCGGGCTCACTTGGCAGAAACACCCCCTGACCCTCCACCCCCTATCGCAAAATGTAATGCCCGTGAAAAGGGTAGGTGAACACAGTGTTATATAGAACATAGTCCTGAGAGCACGATTGAAAATGAAAACTAGATATAGTGTATGGTATAAACTATGCACCAAAAAGTGTGATATAAGATGAACCGGGCGTGAAATATAATATGCAATACATTGTGCGCAATGACAGATTCATTGGAGAGCGCGAGATAGCACAGGCACTAGCGCGTGCTATGCGATATGCGCCTTGGAGTGTAATATGCACAGGGCAGTGTTGTGTAACCTAACTAGTCTCTAAAGTTGTAATATAAAATATGTGCTGGGGAGTGTAACGTTGCATATGCACTGTGACAAAGATATGGATCCCAGATTGTAATATGTATGGCATAGCACTGTGCGTTATAACATAGGCATCGAGAAAGGCACGTTAGATGGGGCAATATAACCCGTGCGAAGACAAGTGTGGCATGACATATTCACGGGGTGGTGTTACAGTGCACATGGGCTAGAGAGTGTCATAGCATATGCACTAGCTAGTGGAATACAACACAGAGGTGTGTGGCACTCGGCAGGCAATGGTGGGTGTAACACAGCATTGGGCTCTGTCAGGAGCACGCTGTGACTCTCAAGTGATGTTCGTCCCCTTTCCAGAGAGTAAAATAAAAAGTATTACACATCCGGCAGTGGATGTGTGTTTTATTAACCGTGAGGGGGGTTTCTTGCATAGTTTTGGTCGAATTTTTGTCGAATCCCCTTTGAATGGCTTGGTGTGCATGTGTATTAAATGTGCCCGTCAATAGCTACCCATGTTTGTATAAATAAACGACAAGGGTGTCTACCAGGATTAGGCATGGTAGGGCATCAGACATGTCAGAGCTTCACTAGTGGTGTAAATACATTCCACGTGGATTCATTGCATGCATAGTCGCCTTTTAATGAATATCACGCAAATCGTCATGGTGATAGGTACATACGGTTTGTCCAGCATGTCCTAGGTGTGTCTATAAATATATATTTTTTAAAAATAATAAAAAACAGTGGCCGGCCCTGGGGATTGGGGTCAAAAAAATATAATTAGGAGACTGGCCCTGGGGGATGGGGTCATCAGGGCCAATAAATTAGAATAAGAAGGGGAACCAAACAGCCCCCCTTCTTAAAAAACTAAAATAAATAAAAGACTGGCATCGTGCCGGAGGCCATGCCCCCTCCGTGCAGCACTCTGCAAACGCGCCCCCAACAGGCATCTCCAGTATGCGCCAGGGAGCTGCGCTGCAGCCAGGTGTTCTGAGGCCAAGCCCCTTTTTACACCTCTCTGCAACGCAGCTCTGTGGCGCTTACTGGAGGTACCTAGTGGTCTAGTTTGACCCTAGGGACCCTTAGGATTCAAGGGGACTTAATCTCTCAACTTAGAACAGCCACAGGGCACGTTTACACAGTGGTGAATGGAGGGGACGGGGCCTGAGTTAACGTGTGCAAAAACGCCCTGTGGCCTGTTTTAAGAGGTAGTTTTAATCTCCATGCCCTATTATATACTAGGGGCTTACAGAGGAGGTCATGCTAATCACAGGGGGACCCCAACGCATAATGTTCCCTAGTGTATGTAGGTGTTTTCACTGTATGCTAAGTGTCTTTTAACATAGCACTGGCTCTAGGACTGGTTAGTCAGACTCAGTTACCACCAGTATCCGTCTGAAAAAGTTGAGGGTACAGGATGATTTTGCAACAAGGCTTCTTTCTGCTCTTCTTTTTGTTCTTTCTGCACGTTATCCTTCTTCCTGCACTTATCTTCGTATTTGAGGACTTCTGTTGCTTCTTTCTGCACTTCTTTTGTTTCTTTCTGTGCATTTTTTCTTCTTTCTTCACATGTCCTATCTCTGTAGGCATAGTTAGAAATTAGCATTTAAAAAACCTTTGAAATTCACAGAAAAAACCATAGGTTTCAGGCACGTTATAGTTAGGAATTAGCATTTAAAAAACCTCAGAAATTCACTGAAAAAACCATAGGTTTCAGGGGTGTTATAGTTAGCTGGACTTTTCACTTGTAAAAAACCATTGAAATTCCCCCGTTATAGTTAGTTCAGCTAACTATAACTCGCGCGCCCGCAATGCACTGCTGATGACGTCACATATTACATCACTCATGACATGGTCAGTGACATCACTCATGACATCACTGATGACATCTCAAATGACATCACTGATGACATCACTGATGACATCATCCTTGTGATAGAGTGGCAGACCTCCTCTCACCCTAATATAACCTTTGATACACACATTCAAAAATAGAGACTAAAATTTTCAAAACAATGGACATACCAATACCAGTTACAACAACCTCTTCAGTAATTCTAAGATCCACATACACATCCACTCATTCACCAACAGTCCTATACAGTCACTCATACATGTACTCACTCATCATATGTACTCATACACCTATACATCCTGTTACACAATGCCACTCATCCATAGAGTTACTCACACACATAGTCACTCATGCTAATAAAGAATCAAACATACATTTACTTGCATATACAGTTATACACACATCACCATCCTTACTTCTACGGAAACTTACACATACTTAGTCTTTTAAACAATCACTTATAGAAACACATACTTATTCATACAGGAACTCTTTCAATCTCTCACTCTCACATATACTCACATATATACACCAATAGTCACATATACTAGTTTAAAACATATGTAGTTACTCATAAAGACACTATTGAGACAGTCATTCACTCACTAACACACCCATACACACACTCATCCACCCATACAGTCCTGCACACATGCTGTGTTCAACACATACAAACAGTGAGTCACTCATTCATGCACCTATGCGCTACGTAATACCCCCCACCGAACCATGCAGACACTCAGACTGATACTCAAAAAACCAACTAATAACCTATATAGACACCCATGTAGCTACTCACCAACCCATGCAGCCACTTATACACAAAGTGAGAGACTGATACAGATATTTACATATTTAAACATTACTCACTAAGCCATGTATTCACTATGATACACTTAATCAGTCAGTTACACAATCAATTTTTCAAAAACAAATCATCCATTTAGACACTTATATACCCATTTATTCTTCCATCGACCTTGAGATATACATATATAAAACATATTTAATTTTCAGAAAAACACACATTCACTGGATGATGTCATCAGTGATGTCATCAGTGATGTCATTTGAGATGTCATCAGTGATGTCATGAGTGATGTCACTGACCATGTCATGAGTGATGTAATATGTGACGTCATCAGCAGTGCATTGCGGGCGCGCGATTTATAGTTAGCTGAACTAACTATAACGGGGGAATTTCAATGGTTTTTTACAAGTGAAAAGTCCAGCTAACTATAACACCCCTGAAACCTATGGTTTTTTCAGTGAATATATATATATATATATATATATATATATATGAAACCATGTTGTTTGCCCTGCATTGAGAACGCACTCCGCAGCAGATGATATTAAAATCCTTTATTGAAGAACTGGCATTTCATCCTACTCTTTAGTTCTGCCTGACGCGTTTCGGGGTTCCAAACCCCTTATTCATAGGCTCGCATGGAATCCACAGTCCAACAGCTTCCCTGCATGCTCACTAATTTATGCACGTGGGTGTGCCTCTCAGGTGAGTTCCATTTCACATTGCATGCCGGAATTTGTAGTGCACTTTCGTGCCGATTTAACCCTTCAGTGGGTCCTGTGTAATAAAATGCGATATCTTGATTCGTTTTTGTGACCCTCCAATGGGCCTGCGGAATAAAACGACCAGTTGCATTTTCTTCTCTGCTGCGCCGCTTGTGATAAGAATGTTTCAAAACCCAGCAGCCTTGCATTTCGTTTTCAAGTGGTGCAGTCCTCTACGGCTGGACCTGCCGTAAATAATGAAACCATGTTGTTTGCCCTGCATTGAGAACGCACTCCGCAGCAGATGATATTAAAATCCTTTATTGAAGAACTGGCATTTCATCCTACTCTTTAGTTCTGCCTGACGCGTTTCGGGGTTCCAAACCCCTTATTCATAGGCTCGCATGGAATCCACAGTCCAACAGCTTCCCTGCATGCTCACTAATTTATGCACGTGGGTGTGCCTCTCAGGTGAGTTCCATTTCACATTGCATGCCGGAATTTGTAGTGCACTTTCGTGCCGATTTAACCCTTCAGTGGGTCCTGTGTAATAAAATGCGATATCTTGATTCGTTTTTGTGACCCTCCAATGGGCCTGCGGAATAAAACGACCAGTTGCATTTTCTTCTCTGCTGCGCCGCTTGTGATAAGAATGTTTCAAAACCCAGCAGCCTTGCATTTCGTTTTCAAGTGGTGCTGTCCTCTACGGCTGGACCTGCCGTAAATAATGAAACCATGTTGTTTGCCCTGCATTGAGAACGCACTCCGCAGCAGATGATATTAAAATCCTTTATTGAAGAACTGGCATTTCATCCTACTCTTTAGTTCTGCCTGACGCGTTTCAGGGTTCCAAACCCCTTATTCATAGGCTCGCATGGAATCCACAGTCCAACAGCTTCCCTGCATGCTCACTAATTTATGCACGTGGGTGTGCCTCTCAGGTGAGTTCCATTTCACATTGCATGCCGGAATTTGTAGTGCACTTTCGTGCCGATTTAACCCTTCAGTGGGTCCTGTGTAATAAAATGTGATATCTTGATTCGTTTTTGTGACCCTCCAATGGGCCTGCGGAATAAAACGACCAGTTGCATTTTCTTCTCTGCTGCGCCGCTTGTTATAAGAATGTTTCAAAACCCAGCAGCCTTGCATTTCGTTTTCAAGTGGTGCAGTCCTCTACGGCTGGACCTGCCGTAAATAATGAAACCATGTTGTTTGCCCTGCATTGAGAACGCACTCCGCAGCAGATGATATTAAAATCCTTTATTGAAGAACTGGCATTTCATCCTACTCTTTAGTTCTGCCTGACGCGTTTCGGGGTTCCAAACCCCTTATTCATAGGCTCGCATGGAATCCACAGTCCAACAGCTTCCCTGCATGCTCACTAATTTATGCACGTGGGTGTGCCTCTCAGGTGAGTTCCATTTCACATTGCATGCCGGAATTTGTAGTGCACTTTCGTGCCGATTTAACCCTTCAGTGGGTCCTGTGTAATAAAATGCGATATCTTGATTCGTTTTTGTGACCCTCCAATGGGCCTGCGGAATAAAACGACCAGTTGCATTTTCTTCTCTGCTGCGCCGCTTGTGATAAGAATGTTTCAAAACCCAGCAGCCTTGCATTTCGTTTTCAAGTGGTGCAGTCCTCTACGGCTGGACCTGCCGTAAATAATGAAACCATGTTGTTTGCCCTGCATTGAGAACGCACTCCGCAGCAGATGATATTAAAATCCTTTATTGAAGAACTGGCATTTCATCCTACTCTTTAGTTCTGCCTGACGCGTTTCGGGGTTCCAAACCCCTTATTCATAGGCTCGCATGGAATCCACAGTCCAACAGCTTCCCTGCATGCTCACTAATTTATGCACGTGGGTGTGCCTCTCAGGTGAGTTCCATTTCACATTGCATGCCGGAATTTGTAGTGCACTTTCGTGCCGATTTAACCCTTCAGTGGGTCCTGTGTAATAAAATGCGATATCTTGATTCGTTTTTGTGACCCTCCAATGGGCCTGCGGAATAAAACGACCAGTTGCATTTTCTTCTCTGCTGCGCCGCTTGTTATAAGAATGTTTCAAAACCCAGCAGCCTTGCATTTCGTTTTCAAGTGGTGCAGTCCTCTACGGCTGGACCTGCCGTAAATAATGAAACCATGTTGTTTGCCCTGCATTGAGAACGCACTCCGCAGCAGATGATATTAAAATCCTTTATTGAAGAACTGGCATTTCATCCTACTCTTTAGTTCTGCCTGACGCGTTTCGGGGTTCCAAACCCCTTATTCATAGGCTCGCATGGAATCCACAGTCCAACAGCTTCCCTGCATGCTCACTAATTTATGCACGTGGGTGTGCCTCTCAGGTGAGTTCCATTTCACATTGCATGCCGGAATTTGTAGTGCACTTTCGTGCCGATTTAACCCTTCAGTGGGTCCTGTGTAATAAAATGCGATATCTTGATTCGTTTTTGTGACCCTCCAATGGGCCTGCGGAATAAAACGACCAGTTGCATTTTCTTCTCTGCTGCGCCGCTTGTTATAAGAATGTTTCAAAACCCAGCAGCCTTGCATTTCGTTTTCAAGTGGTGCAGTCCTCTACGGCTGGACCTGCCGTAAATAATGAAACCATGTTGTTTGCCCTGCATTGAGAACGCACTCCGCAGCAGATGATATTAAAATCCTTTATTGAAGAACTGGCATTTCATCCTACTCTTTAGTTCTGCCTGACGCGTTTCGGGGTTCCAAACCCCTTATTCATAGGCTCGCATGGAATCCACAGTCCAACAGCTTCCCTGCATGCTCACTAATTTATGCACGTGGGTGTGCCTCTCAGGTGAGTTCCATTTCACATTGCATGCCGGAATTTGTAGTGCACTTTCGTGCCGATTTAACCCTTCAGTGGGTCCTGTGTAATAAAATGCGATATCTTGATTCGTTTTTGTGACCCTCCAATGGGCCTGCGGAATAAAACGACCAGTTGCATTTTCTTCTCTGCTGCGCCGCTTGTGATAAGAATGTTTCAAAACCCAGCAGCCTTGCATTTCGTTTTCAAGTGGTGCAGTCCTCTACGGCTGGACCTGCCGTAAATAATGAAACCATGTTGTTTGCCCTGCATTGAGAACGCACTCCGCAGCAGATGATATTAAAATCCTTTATTGAAGAACTGGCATTTCATCCTACTCTTTAGTTCTGCCTGACGCGTTTCGGGGTTCCAAACCCCTTATTTATAGGCTCGCATGGAATCCACAGTCCAACAGCTTCCCTGCATGCTCACTAATTTATGCACGTGGGTGTGCCTCTCAGGTGAGTTCCATTTCACATTGCATGCCGGAATTTGTAGTGCACTTTCGTGCCGATTTAACCCTTCAGTGGGTCCTGTGTAATAAAATGCGATATCTTGATTCGTTTTTGTGACCCTCCAATGGGCCTGCGGAATAAAACGACCAGTTGCATTTTCTTCTCTGCTGCGCCGCTTGTGATAAGAATGTTTCAAAACCCAGCAGCCTTGCATTTCGTTTTCAAGTGGTGCAGTCCTCTACGGCTGGACCTGCCGTAAATAATGAAACCATGTTGTTTGCCCTGCATTGAGAACGCACTCCGCAGCAGATGATATTAAAATCCTTTATTGAAGAACTGGCATTTCATCCTACTCTTTAGTTCTGCCTGACGCGTTTCAGGGTTCCAAACCCCTTATTCATAGGCTCGCATGGAATCCACAGTCCAACAGCTTCCCTGCATGCTCACTAATTTATGCACGTGGGTGTGCCTCTCAGGTGAGTTCCATTTCACATTGCATGCCGGAATTTGTAGTGCACTTTCGTGCCGATTTAACCCTTCAGTGGGTCCTGTGTAATAAAATGCGATATCTTGATTCGTTTTTGTGACCCTCCAATGGGCCTGCGGAATAAAACGACCAGTTGCATTTTCTTCTCTGCTGCGCCGCTTGTTATAAGAATGTTTCAAAACCCAGCAGCCTTGCATTTCGTTTTCAAGTGGTGCAGTCCTCTACGGCTGGACCTGCCGTAAATAATGAAACCATGTTGTTTGCCCTGCATTGAGAACGCACTCCGCAGTAGATGATATTAAAATCCTTTATTGAAGAACTGGCATTTCATCCTACTCTTTAGTTCTGCCTGACGCGTTTCGGGGTTCCAAACCCCTTATTCATAGGCTCGCATGGAATCCACAGTCCAACAGCTTCCCTGCATGCTCACTAATTTATGCACGTGGGTGTGCCTCTCAGGTGAGTTCCATTTCACATTGCATGCCGGAATTTGTAGTGCACTTTCGTGCCGATTTAACCCTTCAGTGGGTCCTGTGTAATAAAATGCGATATCTTGATTCGTTTTTGTGACCCTCCAATGGGCCTGCGGAATAAAACGACCAGTTGCATTTTCTTCTCTGCTGCGCCGCTTGTGATAAGAATGTTTCAAAACCCAGCAGCCTTGCATTTCGTTTTCAAGTGGTGCAGTCCTCTACGGCTGGACCTGCCGTAAATAATGAAACCATGTTGTTTGCCCTGCATTGAGAACGCACTCCGCAGCAGATGATATTAAAATCCTTTATTGAAGAACTGGCATTTCATCCTACTCTTTAGTTCTGCCTGACGCGTTTCGGGGTTCCAAACCCCTTATTCATAGGCTCGCATGGAATCCACAGTCCAACAGCTTCCCTGCATGCTCACTAATTTATGCACGTGGGTGTGCCTCTCAGGTGAGTTCCATTTCACATTGCATGCCGGAATTTGTAGTGCACTTTCGTGCCGATTTAACCCTTCAGTGGGTCCTGTGTAATAAAATGCGATATCTTGATTCGTTTTTGTGACCCTCCAATGGGCCTGCGGAATAAAACGACCAGTTGCATTTTCTTCTCTGCTGCGCCGCTTGTGATAAGAATGTTTCAAAACCCAGCAGCCTTGCATTTCGTTTTCAAGTGGTGCAGTCCTCTACGGCTGGACCTGCCGTAAATAATGAAACCATGTTGTTTGCCCTGCATTGAGAACGCACTCCGCAGCAGATGATATTAAAATCCTTTATTGAAGAACTGGAATTTCATCCTACTCTTTAGTTCTGCCTGACGCGTTTCGGGGTTCCAAACCCCTTATTCATAGGCTCGCATGGAATCCACAGTCCAACAGCTTCCCTGCATGCTCACTAATTTATGCACGTGGGTGTGCCTCTCAGGTGAGTTCCATTTCACATTGCATGCCGGAATTTGTAGTGCACTTTCGTGCCGATTTAACCCTTCAGTGGGTCCTGTGTAATAAAATGCGATATCTTGATTCGTTTTTGTGACCCTCCAATGGGCCTGCGGAATAAAACGACCAGTTGCATTTTCTTCTCTGCTGCGCCGCTTGTGATAAGAATGTTTCACAACCCAGCAGCCTTGCATTTCGTTTTCAAGTGGTGCAGTCCTCTACGGCTGGACCTGCCGTAAATAATGAAACCATGTTGTTTGCCCTGCATTGAGAACGCACTCCGCAGCAGATGATATTAAAATCCTTTATTGAAGAACTGGCATTTCATCCTACTCTTTAGTTCTGCCTGACGCGTTTCGGGGTTCCAAACCCCTTATTCATAGGCTCGCATGGAATCCACAGTCCAACAGCTTCCCTGCATGCTCACTAATTTATGCACGTGGGTGTGCCTCTCAGGTGAGTTCCATTTCACATTGCATGCCGGAATTTGTAGTGCACTTTCGTGCCGATTTAACCCTTCAGTGGGTCCTGTGTAATAAAATGCGATATCTTGATTCGTTTTTGTGACCCTCCAATGGGCCTGCAGAATAAAACGACCAGTTGCATTTTCTTCTCTGCTGCGCCGCTTGTGATAAGAATGTTTCAAAACCCAGCAGCCTTGCATTTCGTTTTCAAGTGGTGCAGTCCTCTACGGCTGGACCTGCCGTAAATAATGAAACCATGTTGTTTGCCCTGCATTGAGAACGCACTCCGCAGCAGATGATATTAAAATCCTTTATTGAAGAACTGGCATTTCATCCTACTCTTTAGTTCTGCCTGACGCGTTTCGGGGTTCCAAACCCCTTATTCATAGGCTCGCATGCCAGTTCTTCAATAAAGGATTTTAATATCATCTGCTGCGGAGTGCGTTCTCAATGCAGGGCAAACAACATGGTTTCATTATTTACGGCAGGTCCAGCCGTAGAGGACTGCACCACTTGAAAACGAAATGCAAGGCTGCTGGGTTTTGAAACATTCTTATCACAAGCGGCGCAGCAGAGAAGAAAATGCAACTGGTCGTTTTATTCCGCAGGCCCATTGGAGGGTCACAAAAACGAATCAAGATATCGCATTTTATTACACAGGACCCACTGAAGGGTTAAATCGGCACGAAAGTGCACTACAAATTCCGGCATGCAATGTGAAATGGAACTCACCTGAGAGGCACATCCACGTGCATAAATTAGTGAGCATGCAGGGAAGCTGTTGGACTGTGGATTCCATGCGAGCCTATGAATAAGGGGTGTGGAACCCCGAAACGCGTCAGGCAGAACTAAAGAGTAGGATGAAATGCCAGTTCTTCAATAAAGGATTTTAATATCATCTGCTGCGGAGTGCGTTCTCAATGCAGGGCAAACAACATGGTTTCATTATTTACGGCAGGTCCAGCCGTAGAGGACTGCACCACTTGAAAACGAAATACAAGGCTGCTGGGTTTTGAAACATTCTTATCACAAGCGGCGCAGCAGAGAAGAAAATGCAACTGGTCGTTTTATTCCGCAGGCCCATTGGAGGGTCACAAAAACGAATCAAGATATCGCATTTTATTACACAGGACCCACTGAAGGGTTAAATCGGCACGAAAGTGCACTACAAATTCCGGCATGCAATGTGAAATGGAACTCACCTGAGAGGCACACCCACGTGCATAAATTAGTGAGCATGCAGGGAAGCTGTTGGACTGTGGATTCCATGCGAGCCTATGAATAAGGGGTTTGGAACCCCGAAACGCGTCAGGCAGAACTAAAGAGTAGGATGAAATGCCAGTTCTTCAATAAAGGATTTTAATATCATCTGCTGCGGAGTGCGTTCTCAATGCAGGGCAAACAACATGGTTTCATTATTTACGGCAGGTCCAGCCGTAGAGGACTGCACCACTTGAAAACGAAATGCAAGGCTGCTGGGTTTTGAAACATTCTTATCACAAGCGGCGCAGCAGAGAAGAAAATGCAACTGGTCGTTTTATTCCGCAGGCCCATTGGAGGGTCACAAAAACGAATCAAGATATCGCATTTTATTACACAGGACCCACTGAAGGGTTAAATCGGCACGAAAGTGCACTACAAATTCCGGCATGCAATGTGAAATGGAACTCACCTGAGAGGCACACCCACGTGCATAAATTAGTGAGCATGCAGGGAAGCTGTTGGACTGTGGATTCCATGCGAGCCTATGAATAAGGGGTTTGGAACCCCGAAACGCGTCAGGCAGAACTAAAGAGTAGGATGAAATGCCAGTTCTTCAATAAAGGATTTTAATATCATCTGCTGCGGAGTGCGTTCTCAATGCAGGGCAAACAACATGGTTTCATATATATATATATATATATACATTTGCAAAGGGGATGCGGCAACACTAAAAAGCAGCAATTCATTTGATCATATGCACTTTGCCTGGATAGGTACTTACTTTGATGATGCATTGTGGGACACTGAGACCCTGACCAAGCTGTGAGTGTTTGTCTATGATTAAGACTATTAAGTTGAAACGCGTCAGACCTATAACACGTGCTGCCGCCCAATGGCATAATAAATGGTCCTCTTTTCACTCTACCGGTGCCTCTGCAATTTCTTTACTCTGCTGGTTGCAATACAGCGGGATGCTTCGTTCCCGTATTGAGCTGAGGCTGCCCTGTAGGGTCATGGGCTTCCGCGAACGGAGCAACTTTTGTTGATATATATATATCGTGAACAAGGCAGCGTGAGTCTGCCGAAACGCGTTGATGTTACACCTCGTTCATCAAAATAAAGACCGAGTGCCCAGTTTTAACTTTGGAGTGCTGGATGTTTATTTCGCAGAAGAAATACATCTAAATTTGGAAATATATATATATATAGATATAAATCCAAATTCGTGCCAATCATGGCAAGGGATGGGCTTGATGCATTTAATGAACATGTAGTCAATCAAATTAAAAAACTTAACTACATTGTCAACAGCCCAGACAGAAAGTATACCAACAAAGAAAGGAAATATAACCAACTTATTTCCAAACTGCAAAAGGAAAACATTGTTATCAGAAATTCAGATAAAGGTGGAAATATTGTTTTGTGGCCGATGGAGGAATACTTGAAAGAAGCTCATACCCAACTTAATGATGAGGAATGTTACAAGAAGAGCACTCCGCTAAATATAAAAGTACACAGGAAGCACTTGCCAAATATCTTTTGGCTTGGAAAAGCCTGGGACTACTCAGTGGAGATGAATACAAGTTCCTCAAAAGAGAACATCCTATGGTTCCTTGTATATATTTTATACCCAAAGTACACAAAAACAAACCCCCGAGCCGACCTATAATTGCTGCCTGCGATGGGCCACTGGAAAATCTATCTAAATATATAGACTACTTTCTGCAACGATATATGAAGAACTTAAAATCATATATCCAAGATACATGTGACTTTCTAAACAAAATTAATAATTTGAAATGGAGCACAGATTACCTGTTAATAATGTTGGATGTGTGCTCACTATACACATGCATCCGTAACAAGGATGGCCTGAGAGCAGTCGAGCATTTTCTATGCAGTAGATCCATTGTGTATGCTCAGCACACCAAAATGCTTTTGGACATGTTACTTTTTAGTCTGGATAACAATCTTTTCCTTTTTAATGGCCAAATGTACCAACAGACGCAAGGTGTGGCTATGGGGGCCAGTTTCTCTCCCAGCTACACTTGTATTTTCATGGGCTGGTGGGAGGAACTGGTCCTCATGCGCCAATTTCAACACATCTATAACAATAATGTGATTTGTTGGCTAAGATTTATTGATGATTTATTTATTGTATGGAGGGGAACTGAGACTGACGCCGTTGAATTTATTGACCAAATCAACCATAATGATATCAATTTAAGATTTACTTACACCATCAGTAAGCAAACAGTGTCCTTTCTTGATGTGCAGGTCACAGTGGAGAATAACAGTCTAACTACCACATTATTTAGAAAGTCTAGTGCGGGGAACACTATTCTGCATGCATCAAGTGCTCATCCTCCGCATTTAATTAAAAGTATTCCATACGGGGAGATGCTCCGTATTCGGACAATATGCAGCAGGGAGGAAGAAATGAAAACCAAGCAGTTAGAGAGTCGTGCCAGGTTTCTAGCTAGAGGATACAATGCAGGATTAGTTGATGCAGCCATCAGAAGGTCACGTTCCAAGGCAAGGGAGGAACTTTTAATATACAAGGCCAACCTTCCGGAACAAAGGGTCAATACCGCCGCTCAACCTGTGAGATTGATTCTATTGTACTCTAAACAAGAAAGACAGATTAGAAATATTGTTAAGCGGAATTGGCATTTTATACAAGATGACCCGGTGATAGGAAGTCACATGCTTACCAATCCTTCCATTACTTTCAGAAAAACAAAAAGTTTGGGTAATAGATTAACAAGTAACAGCCAAGATGTGAGTCATAAAGATATGTGGCTCACTGTCAGAAAAGGTTTCTTTAAGTGTTCCACTTGTAAAGCTTGTAAATTTGGAAACAACGTCAAAACATACACTATAGCTTTCTCACCTAAGATCCGGGAGATTAAGCAACACTTAACGTGTAAAACTGAATATGTGGTGTATGTTTTGGAATGCAGTTGCCATCTGAAGTATATAGGGAGCACAAAACTAGCTGCACATAAGAGAATACTGCAGCATATACGAGCGATCATTAATAAAGATCAAAATTACCCAGTGGCAAGACACTTCCAAGCCATTCATGATAGTGATCCCAGCCATCTTAAATATTTTGTTATAGAGGCTATCCCTGTCACCAAAAGGGGAGGAGATAGGGAAGCCAAGTTAAGACGTCTGGAAACCCACTATATATTGGAATTTGATTCCAAGCATCCTGGAGGGCTTAATGCAACTGAGGACCTTTACACTTATTTGTAATTATTACCAAACTTGCAAAATAGATCTAATCTGAAAACTGAATTTATGAATTGTTAATCATGTATTTATGACCTTGCTTATTTATAAGATGACTTATTGTTTTTGTTATTTATACTGATCTTATCCGAGTATTTATTGTGGCTTAGACCTTTTTAGAATAATATTTTAGACATATAGTTTTTATCTATTGTGTGTCTATTGTTTGTTCTGATGGTTTTTAGTCTCATGATATTATATGGTAATGTAAACATCAGCTAAGTTATCCTGATCCCCTTTGGGAATCATATTGGTAACCATTTAACCCCCTCTCCAACAGCAGTATCAATATTAGAATTTATGCAGAAGTATTAACTTTCCTCTGTTCACATCTTTTTTAGTACACATATCAAAGGTCCACTTGAACCAACTTTGCACTGTTTGCACTTTCCTCTATTTTTTAGCGCCTTCGGATTTTATTATTCCATCCATTATTAAATTTGCATTTTGCAAATATCGGGATTTAATGCAATGATTATCTCTCATTGCACCTTTACACTATATATAGTATTGAGGCCCTAGATATTGGTATTTGATTTTTTAATAATATCTGGGGGTGCACTCACGAGGTATTAGACACTGGTATAGGGCAAGTATATTTAATTATTTATTTATTTATTTTCTTACAGAATCACACATGATGTAGACATAGAACGATCAAAATACCCTTACAAAGGTTATTTTTTCCCCCCTTTCTTTTGGTATTAAACAGTTATTAGTAATTATTATCGATGTTCAAAATTGTAACAATTGATTTTACTGGTTTATATGATTAGTGTAAAAGAGGTATTTTACCTGTATTAATTTTATCTTACACTAAAAAATGTCTAATACATGTAATGTATTGGTGGATCGACATTAATGGGGAACTTGTTCAGTCTGTTCTCTTTGTCTATTAATTCAAACCATGTGTGACGGGTTGTTTCTTTAAGCACTAGCACTTTAAATATCGAGTAAAACTCTCTGAACATTGTCATGTGATCAAGGCCGCTTTGACGGCTGAAACGCGTAATGGCAGGCAAGGAGGAATAAAATATCTTTGAACTACTCAACGAGGTCCACGTTCGTTCTTGTTTTCCCTGGAGAAACGTTTAAGCGAAGAGAGCTCATATATATATATATATATATATATATATAAATATATATCCCCTACTGGTAGGTAGTTATAGTTAGGACCAAGTTTCCATAGGAAGAACATTTTTTGTTTTGCTTATAACTTTGGCATTGTTTTGATGAATCTTCATGAAATTTTCCAAACTAATTTTTTGTTCATATCAGCTCGTATGTTGAAAGTTTGGGGGTGATTCGTCAAGGGGGGGGCTGTGAACAAGGGGGGTATGAAAACGTGTTTTCTCCATGTCAATTTCCATAGTAAACTTTAGACCAGGCTATAGGTCGAACGGGTGAACGGAATTACCCTGAATTTGGCAGGGAGAAGGGGCTTGGTCTAGAAAACACGCTTTTGTTTATTTGGTGTAAATCCGTTTAGTAGTTTTGGAGAATTATCCGAATTTACAGATATCGATATTTGGGAATTCTGCCATCTGATTGGCTGAGGCGTTACGAGCACGAGCTTGCTGCTTATTGGCTGCGAGCGGTGAGAGCGGTTGCAACTAGGAAGTGTTGACAGCCATGTTGTGATTCTGTTGAAGCGAGTAAGGGGAAAAAGGGTGAAAAAAGGAGGAAAGATGAGGGTAGGAGCACTGTAACCTCTGTGGGGTGTTTAGGGTGTGCTATACAGGGGTGCGAAGCGAACTACTCATCCCTACCGGGCTGAAAGTGCTGGGCTACGGAAATTAAGTGAGGTATTGCCTAGAGTCTGATGCTGCTAAGGTGAGCTGCTGCGGGACTCTGGGATTAAAGCTTGAGCCCAAACTGTGTGTGTTATGCTGTGAAGTCAGGTGCCCTCTTTGTTGCACCACACCTGTGGAAGTAGTGTCAGCATGTGTTTATACGTACAAGGACAAACTACTGACCCCTACTGGTCTGAAAGTGCTGGGGTACCGAAAATATAGAGTCTCATGCTGCTAAGCTGAGCTGCTGCCGGACTTGAGGATGAAAGCGTGAGTCCAAACTGTGTGTCAAATGCTGTGAAGTCATGTGCTCTGGCCGCTGTGCCACATCTGTGCAAGTAGTGTCAGCATTTAGTTATACCTACTCGGAGGAAATTTTGTTTCGAATATTGTAAGTTGTGTATGGTGTTTAGGGGGTGTTATACAGTGAGTGTGAAGGGAAATTCGTGCGTATCAAATCAATTTGGCATTTGGAAAGTGCAACTACTCACTCGTATGGGTCTGATGGTGCTGGGGGCGTAAGCTGAGCTGCTGCTGGACTCGGGGATAAAGGTGCTGAACTACTGACCCCTACCGGTCTGAAAGTGTGGGGAACGGAAATTAAGAGAGGTTTTGCCTAGAGTGTTATGCTGCTAAATTGAGCTGCTGCTGGACTCGGGGATGAAACCGTGAGCCCAAACTGTGTGTCCTATGCTGTGAAGTCATGTGCTCAGGGTGCTGTGCCACACCTGTCCAAGTAGTGTCAGCAATATTTTATATGTAGTAGGAGGAAGTTTTGTTTGGAACACAGTAACTTGTATATGGTGCTGGTAAGTGATCTGCAGCACTTGCAAAGGCAGTGCACCCAGGACATGCAGCAGACGTGCAAGGTATAGGTGGACGTGAATGGAGTCGACCATGTGTTCGGGATGCCCTGCTATGCTTCAGTGACTCTGCTTGTAGCTGCACTGGCTTGCCGTGTGCCAGTCTTGTGGATGAAATGGCACAGCTTGGTGCAATGAGCCGGGGCTGTGTGCAATGGGTGCAGGGCAGGGTTGTGGTGGGAGTACGTGTGAACACCATTTCACGCACGCTAACTACGACGAAGGACTTTTGAGTGTGGGATGTCCACTCGTTGTTCTCAAATTGGGCAGTGGGTAGTGTGGGAGACGGATGCAAATATTATTGTATCTGTTGCGGGTGTTGGCTACTTGCAAGTTCCTTCTCGGAGCAGCAGATGTGTTAGCGCAAGATAGCTCAGACAATGAACCTTTCATCCTTACAGTAACTTCTCCAGGTGCATTCATACAGAATGTGTACAAAAGCCGGTCGTGGGTGTTGTGGGATATCGGCGACCCTGGTCATCATGGATGAGATGCCCAGCACGTGGCACATGGGCGGGTTCACTGTGTGTTACGTTGCCAAGCAGCTGCTCCTCCCTCCAACGAGCCCCCACACTTTTCTGTGCTGCGCTGTTGTATCCCGTGCACTCCTACGGCACACCTTTGTAATGCCTATTGGCGCGTGTCCTGCGGCATTCCAATCACACCGTGACACTGCCGTTTGGAGGTGGTGCATGCCACTTTACAACATCGACTGCTGCGGCCCTTGTGGCGGCTACAGCAGAACAGAGAGACACACTTACCGCATTTCTTCAACACGGAACATGTGTGAGACACTCCGTTCCCTTTGCCGCTTGTGCATGCAGGAGGATGCATGCATAGCTACATCTCCAGGCTCACTGCCAATGCTGAGGTGACATGGTAACGTTTGCTGAAGACAGCACACTGTGATGTTGCAGGGCCGGTGCCTATCATGCTAACACAATGACCACACGGACATGCTTGCTCAGATGCGGGTTCGCGTGATGTTGGCGGTCCTGGGGTTGTTGCGAGGAGTGTTATGGCCCTCATGGGTATCCATGTATCATGCTCATTGACTCTATGGCACCTGTGCTAATGCGGCTTATCGCCCGAATTTGTTTTGCTTCGTACTTTTTGGCTTTCGTTGTGAAAGTTGTGATGTGGTTTTTTCGTGTACAGAAAAATAAACAAACTGGGCAGTGTATCCCGTCAAGATCCAGCACCTGACCCACTCTTCCCAATCAATATAAATACAATGAGATTTCTTTATTGATTTTGTGTGTACACTGTAAATGCACCCACTACCACAGTGGAATTCAATACAGGATTTTAGTAATTAGAATAGATCGCAAATGTGCACCTCGTGTGTTTTTGCATGGGAACGCCTACTCTGCATCTCATTAATGCAACTAAAGTTGAGATAAATCTAACACACTATTCAGAAGCTGGTGCAAACTGCAGACATCACCAGTATTTCCACGATAACTGACCCAAAATGTAACACCATGGTGGACACCACCAAATAACAGTAATAAGAATGAGAACAAGTGACACAGCACTTAAGTAACAACTAAAAACTTTATTGAAATTGAACAAACTCAACACAAAACAACAAGGCAGAAGACTCCTGTCGGGTCCATCAATGTCGACGACACAGCCTGGAAAATAAAGCACAAAATAAGAACGTGTGTAATGCGCTTATCAGAGGAGTGAAACATAGAGAAAGAGAGAAGGAAAAAAAAGCCAGGGTGAAAAAGAGAGGGAAGGAAAGAAAGTAGAAGGGAGAGAGAGAGAGATAGATGGAAAGGAAGGAAGAGAGTGAGAGAGAGTGAAGAGAGGAAAGTGAGAGAGAGAGAGAGAGAGAGAGAGAGAGAGAGAGAGAGAGAGAGAGAGAGAGAGAGACACTGCCACCCCTACACAGCCATGACCAAATAATTACCTGCTGCCACCGGAGTGTCTACCAGTGGGCACTCCACTTCCTGTCAAAGCTCCATGGCCCGGCAGATCTCACAGATGTCACTGAGTCCTGAGTCATGAATGGCGGAGACCACATCAGCTTCTCCGCGGCCCGGCAGATTTCACACATGTCACTGAGTCCTGAGTCATCAATGGCGGAGACCACATCAGCTTTTGGGGCCACTAACCCTGTGCAATGCAAGTCAGCACCACGTGGTGGTAGGCCGCTGATGGCCATACAACTTAGGGTGCGACTAACCCTGTGAAACTCAAGTCGGCGCCACGTGGTGGTAGGCCCCTGACAGCCACATCAGCTTCGGGTGGCACTAACCCTGTGCAAGTCAAATCCGTGCCACTTGGTAGTAGGCCCCTGACGGCCATGCAGCTCAGGTTGTGACTAACCCTCTGCGCAACTCTTCATGGACTCTTTATGATTCAGACCCATGGAGCATCAGGCATCCAGTCACCACCGGCAATAAAGGATGTGACGTTGTCGATGCATTATATTTGCGTGGTCACATGGCCTGTGACGCATGTGCTGCATGGGTGTGGTGTGTGTGCAAACCTGCCCTCAGGGAGTGGCCGTGACATGTTGACCACTAGAGCACTGACCTGCACACCAACACCGAGTACCGCTGCGTCAGGTAGCTATGTGGGGTTGTGAAAACGAAGTTTTCTCAATGGATTTTCTATAGGAAACTTTAGACAAGGCTACAGGTCAAACTGCTGAACGGAATTACGCCAAATTTGGCAGGGAGCAAGGTCTTGGTCCAGAAAGCGGGCTTTCTCGCATCGAGTGAAAATATAAAAGAAAGGGCTCGGGGGCAATTTAATATACTGGAGCTCTGTTTCTGCAAGATAACTCTTTCACGCTGCCTCTGCCCAACATCACCACTTCGCAGCTATGCCGTTAGAAGCCAGTCTGTAGGCTCGTAGCTCTCTACCTTTGCGAGCTAGTACGCTACTGTGCCTGTACCTCTGCGAACTACTACGGTGCTGTTCCTTTGAGAGTGGATGGCTCGTAGTACTGCGTTTGTGAGTTGAGCGGACGGGCCGCAGTTGTCCCTCTGCGAGTCTGGGTGCAAACTGTTCATAACTCACACTACATAAGCATTGAAAAACTATTTTGTGATTCAGTCCGTCAGCTGGCATCTGTCTGAGGCATTTCTGAAAACATATCGGAGTTCTTTCTGTGAGAGATACCCCTTTCATGCTGCCTCTCCCCACATCAGCAGGTAACGCACCCTCTTCCCACATTAGCAACATACCCCCAACAACCTTCCTGGGCCCGGAAGAGTCCCTGTGCGGTTGGACAAATAAGAATCTTAGTCTTGTATAGGTTTACATATGAAGCATTTTATTTAAAGAAAACAACAACAAATAAAACTGAAGGGAGTCTGGTGCTGTGGTCACTGCCATGAAGTTGGGGTCATTGCCATTCAGGACTCAGGACATAGTTCCACATGTGAGATTGGCGTGTGTTGAAGAGGGTTAGTGGCACCATGTGTCGCTGGCTTGTGTTGAACAGGGTTAGTGGCACCTCGTGTCGCCGGCCTTGCATATGGAAATATGCCAAACAGATCGAAGGGAGTCTGGTGCTGTGGTCTCTGCCACGGACTTGGGGTCACTGCCATTCAGGACTCAGGACACAGTTACACATGTGGGATCGGCTTGCGTTGAACAGGATTAGTGGCACCACGTGTCGCAGTTTGTGTTGAACAGGGTTAGTGGCACCACGTGTCAAAATTCCAAATTGCGAGCTCTGTTGCCCGCAGTGTACACTGTTGTTGAGTGTTAGTTTGCACTTGAAGATGAATTTGTTGATTGTACTAAAGGTATAACTGATATAAAAAAAGTTCTTGAAGCAAGGATACTAAAAGGATATTTTGTAGGTTTTAGGCCTGTGAAATTTACTTGCCTAGTGCATTCTGTAATTAATGAATCAAGATTTAATTTGAATCGTGAGCCCCACTGACCACAGTGTAGGTGTTTCAAGAAAAGATGAAATATGTATAGAATACACAGTCGAAGTGTATGAGCCTGTGATGCTGCTTGGTGCGGATGGACCGTAGTGGGAGCTATGTCTCTTGCCTACTGGGTCATCTGCAATAGTGACTGTATCTGAATTGTGAGTCCTGCTGACCGCAGTGTAGGCCAGAGGTAGCGGTGATCGGCTTGTGCTGAACAGGGTTAGTGGCACCACATGTCGCCGGCCTTGCATATGGAAATATGCCTAACTGAGCAAAGGGAGTATGCTGCTGTGGTCGCTGCCACAGACTTGGGGTCACTGCCATTCAGGACTCAGGACACAGTTACACATGTGGGATCGGCTTGTGTTGAACAGGGTTAGTGGCACCACGTGCCACCGGCCTTGCATATGGAAATATGCCTAACTGATCAAAGGGAGTATGCTGCTGTGGTCGCTGCCATGGAGTTGGAGTCACTGCCATTCAGGACTCAGGACACAGTTACACATGTGGGATCGGCTTGTGTTGAACAGGGTTAGTGGCACCACGTGTCGCCGGCCTTACATATGGAAATATGCCTAACTGATCAAAGGGAGTATGCTGCTGTGGTCACTGCCACGGACTTGGAGTCACTGCCATTAAGGACTCAGGACACAGACACACATGTGGGATTGGCTTGTGTTGAACAGGGTTAGTGGCATCACGTGTCGCCGGCCTTGCATATGGAAATATGCAAAACTGATCAAAGGGAGTATGCTGCTGTGGTCGCTGCCACGGACTTGGGGTCACTGCCATTCAAGACTCAGGACACCGTTACACATGTGGGATCGGCTTGTGTTGAACAGGGTTAGTGGCACCACGTGTCACCGGCCTTGCATATGAAAATATGCCTAACTGATCAAAGAGAGTATGCTGCTGTGGTCACTGCCACGGACTTGGGGTCACTGCCATTCAGGACTCAGGACACAGTTACAAATGTGGGATCGGCTTGTGTTGAACAGGGTTAGTGGCACCACGTGTCGCCGGCTTGTGTTGAACAGGGTTAGTGGCACCACGTGTCACCGGCCTTGCATATGGAAATATGGCTAACTAATCAGAGGGAGTCTGGTGCTGTGGCCGCTGCAATGGACTTGGGGTCACTGCCATTCAGGACTCAGGACATAGTTACACATGTGGGATCGTTTGGCTTGTGTTGAACAGGGTTAGTGGCACCACGTGTCGCCGGCTTGTGTTGAACAGGGTTAGTGGCACCATGTATTGCGGCTTGCGTCAAATTCTGCCTGAATAAGTCCACGTGGTGATGACTTGTGGTTCAGTGAGTTAGTGGCACCTGAAGCACTCAGCGTGTGCGCACCCTGCGATGATGCGTGGTCCGGGAGGGCCTCACTGGAAGCAATGTCTTTACATGGTTTGAAAGAATCTTCATAGCAGTCAAAATCTCCAAGTAATTCCATTTCAGTCCTCTAAGGTTTGAAGAGTTGGAGAAGAGCTAAATAGAAAAACTCTCTCTTATCTGGAGTATCACAACTTAATTTCCTGTGATTAACCAAATGTCCTTTGGCATTCTTTAAGAAACATCCATCAGATTCAATTACAGCATATTTCCCTTTATTTATTTTCTCTGTAACATTTTTTCTAAAGCTATAATGTTGCAGTATTTCATATAGACATATGTTTTCCAGGTATGGACTTCTATTTGGATAGTATGCGAGGAACAGTAATTGAGTTATCTGCAACATATTGTATGTCCATATTTGCATTCCATATCTTCAAAATTACTGGATTGTAATCATGAATGTACTTTGATTCTTCTGTTCTTTTTATATTATAAGTATTTTTGGGTGATTTTCGAGTGATAGTATGCCTCACTGCTGACATAAAACTGTTCACTCTTCCTTGCGATGACTTATGGTGCAGTGACTTAGTAGTACCTTTGGCACTCAGCGTGTACGTACCCTGCAATGATGCGTTGTCCGTGAGGGCCGCATTCGGAGCACTGTCTTTTGTCTATTGAATTCTGCCTCAGTAAGGCGACGTGTCGATGTCTTGTGCTGCACTGAGTTAGTAGTACCTTTGGCGCTCAGCGTGTACGTACCCTGCGATGATTCGTTCTCCGGGAGGGCCGCATTTGGACCAATGTCTTTTGTCTATTGAATTCTGCCTCAGTAAGGTGACGTGTTGATGTCTTGTGGTGCACTAAGTTAGTAGTACCTTTGGCAGCATGTCTTTTGTCTATTGAATTCTGCCCCGGTATGGCCACGTGGCGGTGACTTGTGGTGCAATGAGTTAGTGGCATCTGAAGTACTCAGCGTGGGCGCACCCTGCGATGATGCGTGGTCCGAGGGGGCCGCATTGGGAGCAATGTATCTTGCGTACTGCACTGCGTCATCTGCAATCGCTACTCCATCTGAAATGTGAGGCCTGCTGTCCGTAGTGTAGATCGAAGACAGCAGTCCATACAGACATAAGTCTGTGGTGCTGTGTCGCTGGGTTCACAGGGGGCCTGTGTCGAGGAGAGCCACGGTCATGGCTGCAGCCTCGTGGCAGGGTGAGGCCCGCCTCTCTGGCACAGTCGTTGGTCTTCACAGTTCACAAGTGAACCACGCCCAGAGCCCCGGACTATTTATTCACACTGTTACGCAGAAGTGGCGTACGTCGGACCAGCCCACTCCGGTTACCCTTATGCTTACAGGGGGGGAACAATACAGCTACATGACTGAGATCGTCCCTAGTGTTTGACGGAACATGGTTGGGTCCACTGTCCACAACATTACAAGCACCAGTAGTATTTGTGCACATGAGAGGTTCTGCATACTGAGATGTGTCCAGCACATCACCGCTACACTTTGCATTGTGTGCATTGTTATTCATGGTTGAATTGCTTCCTTCACATATAGTTTGTTCACACCTGTCCCAATATTCAGTTATTGTGTGGCTGAGGGGCCATGCCGTTTTCAGAAAGTTCGCTGTCTTGTTCTGCGCTGCCTCGGTGGTAGAAGGGGGAGACCTGGGGGTGGTGGTGGGTGTTGTGGTGTTCTTGGGTGCCGGAGCTGCTTCATCAGTAGGTCTATGACATGTGTTGGTCTTCAGATGTGGCTCTGGGCTGGGCTCCCTTTCATACTGTATGTAGATGTTTAATATTTAAAAAACAAGAAGACATTAAATAAAAAATAAAAAAATAGAAAAACTATTTTTAGGATATTAAAGTTACAAAACATCACATTTTTTTCCCAAAATTACTGAGAAAAACATAGGTTTTATGAACATTATAATTAGAAATTAGCATTTAATAAACCTTTGAAATTGACTGAAGAAACCATAGGTTTCAGGCACGTTATAGTTGGAAATTAGCATTTAAAAAACCTTTGAAATTCACTGAAAAAAACATAGGTTTCAGGCACGTTATAGTTAGAAATTAGCATTTAAAAAACCTTAGAATTTCCCTGTAAAAAACCATAGGTTTCAGGCACGTTATAGTTAGAAATTAGCATTTAAAAAACCTTAGAAATTCACTGAAAAAACCATAGGTTTGAGGTACGTTATAGTTACTTGGACTCATATAAAACCAGAGAAATTTGCTCGTTATAGTTAGTTGAGCTAACTATAACTTGCGCGTCTGCAATGCACTGGTGATGACGTCACATATTCCATCACTCATGACATGGTCAGTGACTTCACCAGCTGCACTGCGTGCCTAATATATATATATATATTCACTTAAAAAACCATAGGTTTCACACATGTTATAGTTAGGTGGACATTTCACTCGTAAAAAACCAATGAAATTCCCCCGTTATAGTTAGTTCAGATAACTATAACTCGCGCGCCCGCAATCCACTGCTCATGACGTCACATATTACATCACTCATGACATGGTCAGTGGCATCACTCATAACATCACTGATGACATCATCCTTTTGATAGAGTGGCGGTCGCGCGAGTTATAGTTATCTGAACTAACTATAACGGGGGAATTTCATTGGTTTTTTACGAGTGAAATGTCCACCTAACTATAACATGTGTGAAACCTATGGTTTTTTAAGTGAATATATATATATATATATATATATATATATATATATATATATATATATATATATATATATATATATATATATATATATATATATATATATAATATATATATATGATCAAGGCCCTTCGGGGCTGAAATGTGTCATGGTTGCCATTCTGTGGAATAAATAATTCATAAGCGCTAAATTTGTGGTCCGTGCTCCATTCTTTCGTTCAACGGTATCGCCAGTGACTGGTGGAGTACTTTGGATATATATATATATATTGAATTTGATATTTAAAAAAATTATCAATTTTGAGCCGGAGTACGTTTACTACTCTTTTTGATCCCTTTATGACTGTAGTAACTTTAGAAGTGCAGTTTGTGAATAGCTCTGCGCATACTCTTTTGTGGGTGGGTATCTGTCCCTCCCTAAACCCTTTGCTAGCTCTCCCTAAACCCCGCCTTTCTGTTCCCTAACCCCCTCTCATTTAGTAGTACATATTTCCATCCACTACCCCAGTTACATTTTAGTAATAAGTAGTAAACCTACATGTGTGAGGATCTCCACAAAGAAAAGACATGAGAGGTTGCGGAGGAGATTTACACCTGTAGCTTTGTGAATTGCATTTTGTAGTAACTAGTACTACTGTAGTTCCACTTTGCAAACTATAAAATGAAGTTTCTGAATTGGGCCCTATGTACTGAGGAAGTAAATGTCTCCAATGGGTTGAGGAAGGCGTTGATATGCCCTCAATCTTAGTAAAAGACAATTTCCGGAATAAAATCCCTTAACACCAAAAGTTTAATCTGTTTAAAAACAAATACGAGTACCACTGGAGTAGAGCGCTGCACTTGGTTTTAGGAGGAGATGGTTAAGAAAATAATTTTTTACATTATAATATATATGTATGGGACCTATATTAAATAATGTATATTGTATATATTTTTTATAGATTTTTTTAAATGAAAGTGTGGGAGACTGAATCATTAGTGCTGTCCTGAAGAAGGTGGTTCTTATCAATAGTTCCGCCAAAATGAGTCGACATATATACATGCAGAATCTGCTATACAGTGGGAAGCTTTACATGAGGAATTGCATTCATCATGCATACCTTATGACATTAAAAGCAGTCTGGCAAAAGAGAAATACATGGACTGTTGTGTTTTAATTTTTCTCACTTGTCTTTTGTTTTGTGGGTTATTTCTTTCTATTCTCGGATTTGTATAGCGCTGCTAATCACTGTGAGGGTCTCTAGGCGCTGTTCCTTGGCACAGGGAGATTACACGATTTGCCCAGAATCATAGGATGTTGAGCCGACACGGATACTCGAACCTGGTTCCCCAGTTTCAAAACCAGTTCTCTGGCCGTTACGCCACACCCCTATCCCATGTTAGCGGTTTCACTGGTTGTGATGTACATGTTTTAATCACTTTTAGGGTATTTTATTTCTGAACTTATATAAAAAAAAAGGTATATGTAATTGTGTATCGTTCAGCATTGTAATGTTAAGACTTTATTTTTCACAGTCTTGTGTGGTACCATTTAGGGTAAAGACGGTGTCTTGAATGTAGCTTGGATAATGATAAGTTCGAGTATGTGTGATTTAAGTTGGTTTTGAACATTTATCCTAAGGGGAATTTACAGTTTTGGTGTCTTGGTTTCACTGGATGGGATACTGCCCCTCCCAAGCAGAACTGTCTCAGAAGCACCGGACCTGAGTTCAGAGACTTGAAAATCCATCCAGTAAAACTGCACGAGGCTTGGACTGCAAGCGCAGCCTGGCCCCACCCCGAGCCCTCGCCTGGCACACTCCTAGTGCACAGCGGAGATTAAGGGATGTGTCCAGAATCGGATGATGTTGAGACAAAACGCCAATGCTTGAACCTGGTCCCCCAGCTCCGAAGCCAGCAGCTCGGGCCATTACGCCACATCCTCTCCCCCACTTTCATGGCTAGTAGTTGTTTTAGGGGGCGCTAAAAGGAGAAATGGGCTGCTGCAAGCTGCCTCCTGACGAGAGCCCCTGCATTTATTTTTGACAGATTGACCGCTGATATTGGTTCACGCCTCCCACGTCACACTGTCTCCGCGCTCCCATTTACCACCCGCTCAGAGAACTACTGTTAGGAATTTCTTCTAGTAAAAAATAGCAAGTCACATGATTATCTGTTATAATTGATATCTTGGTATATTCCACCCCCCCTCCCCCTCCCCCTCGTGCCCTTGGTTTAGCTCACCTGTTCTGAAGATTCCAGGGCTGACCCCAGCTGACTGGACCGTGGGGATGTGGTGAATAAAGTCTTCTCAACACTTACCTGAGTGTTGTTTTGAATTATATCACCATCCCCATTGCTTCTGGATTCCTTTGTGATTGCATGGTCGATGCAGGGCGCTGTCACAGGGTACCAGGGTTTATGGATGCCGAGTTTCCACTCCATCTTTACTGGTAACTCCTCACCAGTATCTGTGTTTCTGCGTTCAGTGTGACATCGGCCAATTCCCATTAAAGTGCAGAGTTTAATAGGTTGTGGTGTCACTTCCTTTCACATCGCTCATGCTGACATCACTACCGGTAGCTTATTATAGTCACCCCCCCCCCCCTGTTCGATTTTTAGTTTTTTCCCCTTTTACCTCCCAAGTGCCACAAGTTCCTTCTCAGTCAAGACTGATATTTTGAGGGACTGAAAAGCGGGGAAGCTCAGAAATACACTATATCTATATATACATTCACTGAAAAAACCATAGGTTTCAGGGGTGTTATAGTTAGCTGGACTTTTCACTTGTACAAAACCATTGAAATTCCCCCGTTATAGTTAGTTCAGCTAACTATAACTCGCGCGCCCGCAATGCACTGCTGATGACGTCACATATTACATCACTCATGACATGGTCAGTGACATCACTCATGACATCACTGATGACATCTCAAATGACATCACTGATGACATCACTGATGACATCATCCAGTGAATGTGTGTTATTCTGAAAATTAAATATGTTTTATATATGTATATCTCAAGGTCGATGGAAGAATAAATGGGTATATAAGTGTCTAAATGGATGATTTGTTTTTGAAAAATTGATTGTGTAACTGACTGATTAAGAGTATCATAGTGAATACATGGCTTAGTGAGTAATGTTTAAATATGTAAATATCTGTATCAGTCTCTCACTTTGTGTATAAGTGGCTGCATGGGTTGGTGAGTAGCTACATGGGTGTCTATATAGGTTATTAGTTGGTTTTTTGAGTATCAGTCTGAGTGTCTGCATGGTTCGGTGGGGGTATTACGTAGTGCATAGGTGCATGAATGAGTGACTCACTGCTTGTATGTGTTGAACACAGTATGTGTGCAGGACTGTATGGGTGGATGAGTGTGTGTATGGGTGTGTTAGTGAGTGAATGACTGTCTCAATAGTGTCTTTATGAGTAACTACATATGTTTTAAACTAGTATATGTGACTATTGGTGTATATATGTGAGTATATGTGAGAGTGAGAGATTGAAAGAGTTCCTGTATGAATAAGTATGTGTTTCTATAAGTGATTGTTTAAAAGACTAAGTATGTGTAAGTTTCCGTAGAAGTAAGTGTGGTGGTGTGTGTATAACTGTATATGCAAGTAAATGTATGTTTGATTCTTTATTAGCATGAGTGACTATGTGTGTGAGTAACTCTATGGATGAGTGGCATTGTGTAACAGGATGTATAGGTGTATGAGTACATATGATGAGTGAGTACATGTATGAGTGACTGTATTGGACTGTTGGTGAATGAGTGGATGTGTATGTGGATCTTAGAATTACTGAAGAGGTTGTTGTAACTGGTATTGGTATGTCCGTTGTTTTGAAAATTTTAGTCTCTATTTTTGAATGTGTGTATCAAAGGTTATATTAGGGTGAGAGGAGGTCTGCAACTCTATCACAAGGATGATGTCATCAGTGATGTCATCAGTGATGTCATTTGAGATGTCATCAGTGATGTCATGAGTGATGTCACTGACCATGTCATGAGTGATGTAATATGTGACGTCATCAGCAGTGCATTGCGGGCGCGCGAGTTATAGTTAGCTGAACTAACTATAACGGGGGAATTTCAATGGTTTTGTACAAGTGAAAAGTCCAGCTAACTATAACACCCCTCAAACCTATGGTTTTTTCAGTGAATTTCTGAGGTTTTTTAAATGCTAATTCCTAACTATAACGTGCCTGAAACCTATGGTTTTTTCTGTGAATTTCAAAGGTTTTTTAAATGCTAATTTCTAACTATGCCTACAGAGATAGGACATGTGAAGAAAGAAGAAAAAATGCACAGAAAGAAACAAAAGAAGTGCAGAAAGAAGCAACAGAAGTCCTCAAATACGAAGATAAGTGCAGGAAGAAGGATAACGTGCAGAAAGAACAAAAAGAAGAGCAGAAAGAAGCCTTGTTGCAAAATCATCCTGTACCCTCAACTTTTTCAGACGGATACTGGTGGTAACTGAGTCTGACTAACCAGTCCTAGAGCCAGTGCTATGTTAAAAGACACTTAGAATACAGTGAAAACACCTACATACACTAGGGAACATTATGCGTTGGGGTCCCCCTGTGATTAGCCTTACCTCCTCTATAAGCCCCTAGTATATAATAGGGCATGGGGATTAAAACTACCTCTTAAAACAGGCCACAGGGCGTTTTTGCACACGTTAACTCAGGCCCCGTCCCCTCCTTTCACCATTGTGTAAACACGCCCTGTGTCCGTTTTTAGTTGGGAGATTAAGTTCATTTGAGTCCTGAGGGTCCCTAGGGTCCAACTAGCCCACTAGGTACCTCCAGTAAGTGCCACAGAGCTGCGTTGCAGAGAGGTGTAAAAAGTGGCACGGCCTGGACCACCTCTCTGCAATGCAGCTCAGTGGCGCTTACTGGAAGCACTTGGTGGGCTAGTTAGCCCCCAGGGGCCCTCAGTATTGAAGGGAAATTATATCCCCAATTTAAAACGTGCCATGGTGCGTGTTTGCACACGTCACCTCAGGCCCCGTCCCCTCCCTTCACCACTGTGTAAACGCGCCCTGTGGCTGTTCTAAGTTGAGAGATTAAGTCCCCTTGAATCCTAAGGGTCCCTAGGGTCACACTAGACCACTAGGTACCTCCAGTAAGCGCCACAGAGCTGCGTTGCAGAGAGGTGTAAAAAGGGGCTTGGCCTCAGAACACCTGTCTGCAGCGCAGCTCCCTGGCGCATACTGGAGATGCCTGTTGGGGGCGCGTTTGCAGAGTGCTGCATGGAGGGGGCATGGCCTCCGGCACGATGCCAGTCTTTTATTTATTTTATTTTTTTAAGAAGGGGGGCTGTGTGGTTCCCCTTCTTATTCTAATTTATTGGCCCTGATGACCCCATCCCCCAGGGCCTGTCTCCTAATTATATTTTTTTGACCCCAATCCCCAGGGCCGGCCACTGTTTTTTATTATTTTTAAAAAATATATATTTATAGACACACCTAGGACATGCTGGACAAACCGTACGTATCTATCACCATGACGATTTGCGTGATATTCATTAAAAGGCGACTATGCATGCAATTAATCCACGTGGAATGTATTTACACCACTAGTGAAGCTCTGACATGTCTGATGCTCTACCGTGCCTAATCCCGGTAGACACCCTTGTCGTTTATTTATACAAACATGGGTAGCTATTGACGGGCACATTTAATACACATGCACACCAAGCCATTCAAAGGGGATTCGACAAAAATTCGACCAAAACTATGCAAGAAACCCCCCTCACAGTTAATAAAACACACATCCACTGCCGGATGTGTAATACTTTTTATTTTACTCTCTGGAAAGGGGACGAACATCACTTGCGAGTCACAGCGCGCTCCTGACAGAGCCCAATGCTGTGTTACACCCACCATTGCCTGCCGAGTGCCACACACCTCTGTATTGTATTCCACTAGCTAGTGCATATGCTATGACACTCTCTAGCCCATGTGCACTGTAACACCACCCCGTGAAAATGTCATGCCACACTTGTCTTCGCACGGGTTATATTGCCCCATCTAACGTGCCTTCCTCGATGCCTATGTTATAACGCACAGTGCTATGCCATACATATTACAATTTGGGATCCATATCTTTGTCACAGTGCATATGCAACGTTACACTCCCCAGCACATATTTTATATTACAACTTTAGAGACTAGTTAGGTTACACAACACTGCCCTGTGCATATTACACTCCAAGGCGCATATCGCATAGCACGCGCTAGTGCCTGTGCTATCTCGCGCTCTCCAATGAATCTGTCATTGCGCACAATGTATTGCATATTATATTTCACGCCTGGTTCATCTTATATCACACTTTTTGGTGCATAGTTTATACCATACACTATATCTAGTTTTCATTTTCAATCGTGCTCTCAGGACTATGTTCTATATAACACTGTGTTCACCTACCCTTTTCACGGGCATTACATTTTGCGATAGGGGGTGGAGGGTCACGGGGTGTTTTTGCCAAGTGAGCCCGGAGTCACAGTCACTAACGTCTTCTTCTTCCTGAATAAAAGTGAGATTATGCTGCATACTTGTTCATATTTTAAGTAGTTTGCACAGACAAAATGTTTTAAAAACAATAAAGTTTCTAATACCCGCCTTCTCTGAACAGTTAGCTTGCTGCCCCATCCCCCTCCTCCCTATCCTCTGTTGTGTGAATCCATGGACTAGCCTCCTCCCTCCTGCCATGCATGGTCTGATGTGCTGCCACTGCCCTCAATTTAGTATGATGTACCAGTCCACTCCTCCAGCCCTCCATTGCCCAATTCTATGCCCCATCATTGACCTCCTGCTTAAACTCTGTGCTTAGCTTGCTGCCCCTATTCTCCTTCCCCCTGCCCTCCGATGTCTTTGTGCATGCCCCTGCTCCATCCTTTTTGCCCACCATGTCCCATGGACCTGCCACTCCTATCTACTCTGAGTGTTCTGTTGAGCTGCCACTCCCCTCCCACCTGCCTAGCATTGTCAGATGACTGTAACCTGTCCCTGCCACCTCCACCCTGCCTGTCCACATGCCATGCCTCTATCCTCTTCCTCCTGTCCTACATGGCCCATTGTACTGCCACACCCTCCTGCCCTCCCTGGTCTGTTGTGCTGCAACTGCTCCTCCTGCCTGCCCCGTGTGGTCTGTTGTGAGGCCCCTTCCCCTGAACTTTCTTGTCTGTGCACAGGTCCTGACCCTCCCTTCTATCCTCCATCGTCCTTTGTGCATGCCCCTGCACCCTCCTTCTTGCCCATCATAGCCATTGTGCTGCCACTAACCCTCCCACTTGCCATGCATGGTCTTCTGTGCTGCCATGGCCCCTCCCACCTTCCCTGTGTGGTCAGTTAGCTGCCCCTGACCCCCTCCCACCTTCCCTCCATGGTCTGTGTGTATGCCATCACAGTCTCACTGTTGCTCTTCATGTTGTGTCTTGCTTCTAGTGCCCATCCTGCCTGACCTCCATGGCCATCTTGCTGCTCCTGCCCTGCCCCCTTGCCCCCAGCCCTCTGTTTACATGTGCAGACCCCTACTCCCTCCCTCCTGGCTTGTCTGTTCCATTGTAATGCCCCTGATCCGTCCCTCCTGCCCTTTATGGTCTGTTATGCTGCAGCCTTCTCTCCTGTCTGTCCATTATGGTCAGCTAGCAACCATTGCCTCTTGCCCCTCTGTTCTCTGTTGTCCATGTGCATGGTCCTGTCCCCTCCCTCTTGCTTTCTATGGATTGTTGTGCTGCACTCCCGTCCTGCATGCCCTGTGTGGTGTATTGTGCTGCTGCAAACCCTGATGCCTGCCCTGCAGGGTCAGTTTGGTGCACCTCTCCATGTCTCTCCTGTCCTCTGTTATCCAAGTCCATGTCCCTATCCCATTTCCTTCCATGATCCAATGTACCATACTTGCGAACATTTTGAACTTGGTAAGAGGGAGATTTTGAAAAAAAACTGGGGTATTGATTTTCCCCTTTGAGTTACATTGAAAAAGAGGATATTGTAGACAGGAGACAGATCAAATAAAGCCCATTTGAGCTTAAAAACATTGGACGTTTCCTGGCTGAATCGGGTCTGTTGGCATGTATGGTTGTACTACCATTGCCTCTTCCTTCTGCCCACAATGGTCTATTACATTGCCACAGCCTTGAAGGAGGGTAGATTTTGTATCACAGGGGGCCCCTGGCCCGTTCTGTCCACACCTGAAGTATGAGACCCTTGTCCTTGCCCTGCCAGCCGCATTTGTAGGCCGTATTAAATTGACCAGCGGGTCCTGTGTTGCTATATAATTATCCTGAGACATCCTTACCACTCAGCCAGCATAAAACCCCTGTGTAGGCCCTTCTGTTCAATATGTAGGCCTCTTTGTTAAATTGACCATAGCTCTGCAATTTTAGTGTATAGCAGTCTGAAGGCAGGTCTGCGAGGCCTTCTGCTCCAAACTAGTAGCCCCCACCCTACCCGAGTGCTCCGTGCTCGGTATCAAAGTTCAACATCCCCCTGAAGCTGTCGACATACAGTAGGCTGCATCCTGGACTGGTACTAGCTTCCTGGGCAGGTTTCCCGCTTTTAAGGAAGTGGCAACCGCAGAGCGTCAAGTTAGGAGAACTGAGGAGATTTTATACATGAACATATTGAATTCCTGTACAATACCCATTATTTTCTGCTTGCTCTATGGAACTTACGATAAGCGATTGGCCTGAGAGACTGACCTTTTCACCCAGTCCATTGTCAGCATTAAGTGGGTAAATGACGAAATGTCTGGTAAAATCTGCAGACGAAGCTTTTGGGTAGCATACGTAGGTAGATGTAGCGTGCAAAGGAGCCCACAAAATGATATAAAAAGGGAGCACCCACAGATATCGACGGACAACCTCGCCGTCTGTATGTAGGTTAACAGGCTGTGCAGGTTTTCCCCAAGAACTGGGAGCTCTTGTCTTCCTTTGCTTAAAATGTCTTGCTCTGCTTTGTTTGAAGTATCTTATTCTATTTTACCTATATGAAATGTCATGTTATGTTTAACCATTGTTCTCTTTACTTTTGCATTTAAAAGATGTTGTATTGTAATTGCAGGAATGCTTGCTCTAAGAGTAAATGTGAGTGTCCCTAGGTAACATTTTCCTTGGTGTAACTTGTTTCTCATGATGCATTTATAGATGTGTTTTCTCTCTCTCTCTGTCAGTCCATTAATTGAGATACAGAGAATATCATGACAGCTGTATGATTATCTGGATTCTGTATTTTGTACTTTATGTCTCTATTCTGCGGTTTCTTTGAAGTTGCATCTTCTCATTAAACTGCCATTGTATTCTGCCTCCAATTCCATGTCTCATATGTCTGTTTTCTTCATTTTTGGAGCAAGCGTTCCTAGGCACCCCGGCTCAAATTAAGGTGCCCCTTTTGTCCCTGACTCACTCTCCTGCTCAGTTCTGTGGTGGCTCCCGGGGCTCTGGGGACCGCCCCTAGCTTCCTTGACCCGTAATAGATCTTCCCTCCAACAGCCTCTCTTGCAAGTCCTGTATTGTTGGTTTGTTGCCCCTGCCCCCCTTTCCACTGCCCTCCATAGTCTGTTGTGCTTCCACGGCCCTTCCTGCCTGCTCAGTGTGGTTAAATTGTTGCCTTTGCACCCTCCTACCTGCCTTCAATTTTCAGAGTCCGTGCCCCTGGCCTCTGCCTCTCAACAGTATCCTAATGAACAACTAGATTGCTAACATTCTATATTTATTACAAAAGTGTGGAACGCCTGACATCATCTTGATGTAATCAAAACTGTAATACCTAGAGCATTCCTTTAGAAATTACATATATGAGAGGGTCTTATTGGCATCAAAATTATGGTTAGTGCTCTAAAAGACTAAAATAAGGACATATTTTCTGAGTTTTCAAATAGCGACAAAGCACTTTTAAATTATTTGTTATCTTTATGTTTTTTTATCTAGTTGACAACTTGATTAAATGTTGCACTTAGGGGAGAGGATGTGGTGTTACTTCCAGAACTGCAGACTTTGCAACTGGGGAACCAGGTTGAAGTTTCTGCTTCAGCTCGACATTCTGTGATTCTGGTCAAATCACTTAGTCTCCCCATGTCTACAACCAAAATGAATTTGTTCTTGTGTGATGTAACCAATGCTCATGTAAAGCACTCCAATACCTGACAAGTCTGCACTATATAACACTGCAAAAACTCAAAATAATAAGTGTTTTGCACACTTCTGTCATTGGGCTATATTTGGGCTATATCTGGGTGATTTTGGGCTACATTTGGGCTCTTTTGTCTCCGGTGGCCATCTTGGGAGATTTATTTGTTATGAAGTTTCCTAATTTCCTCATGTACTGCAGTCTCCTCAGTCGGAAATGCTTTCAGTTTTTTACTTTGATTCCATCATGAAGGTATTCAGATATGTCACACATTTGCCATGAATTCTGAATGTTAGCACTCTAGTTGCTCATTAGATCACTGTAGTAAAACTACTGTTCACCATGGAAGTCTGCTCCTGGTATTAAAAGTGCATGTTTCAGTCTGCATGTCAGAATTTTTTAATGAAATAGAAGAGGATTTGAGAAGTCACTCAAAATGTGCCCTCATTTTCTTTCTTCAGCATTAATCATAATTTCTATGGCAAAATGAACCCCCTCATTGTGTTCCTTTTTAAATTAAATGTTTTAAGTGTTACCAGTTTATTCCAATCAAGATGGCTTCAGTTGTGCCATACTTTTGTCATAATGAAGACAGTAAGTGCTCTAGTTGTTTTTAAGAACATTCTTGGATATTCTGTCATTGGGCTATACTTGGGCTACATCTGGGTGATATTTGGGCTACATTTGGGCTCTTTTGTCTCTGGTGGCCATCTTGGGAGACTTATTTGTTATGAAGTTTCCTAATTTCCTCATTTACTGCAGTCTCCTCAGTAGGAAATACTTTCAGTTTTTTACTTTGATTCCATCAAGAAGGCATTCAAATGTGTCACACATTTGCCATAAAATCAGAATGTTAGCACTCTTTTTGCTCATTAGATCACTGTAGTAAAGCTACTGCTCACCAGGGAAAACTGCTGCTGGTATTGAAAGTGCATGTTTCAGTCTGCATGCCAGGATTTGAGAAGTCACTCAAAATGTGCCCTAATTTTTCTTTCTGCAGCACTAATCATACTTTTTATGGAAAAATGAACCCCCTCATTTTGTTCCTTTTTAAATTAAATGTTTTAAGAGTTACCACTTTAATCCAAGCAAGATGGCTTCAGGTGTGCCATACATTTATCATAAGTAGGACGGTTAGCGCTCTAGTAGTTCTTTGGAACACTCTGGAAAGCTGCAGTAGAACACAAAGGAATCAACTGACAGTCTCTGCCCTTGTTGGATGTACATGTTTTACTGAGAATGTCAGACTTCATTCTCACATGACTGAGAAAGATAATGTGAATTTACAGAAAATAAGCTCTCAGTTTAGCTTATAGATCACCTTCCAAACCTCTGTGGTAAAAGCATGAGAAAATATTTTTCTCTCAATCATGATATCCCAGCAGAAGGCTTTTTCACATGGTGAAATCACCTTAGAACATACCACAATTCCTAAAATGAGTATGGTACCATCAACAAATGATTTATAATGTAACTAAAGTCTTAAAATCTTCTATTAACTGCAATGCTTTTTAATGAGGTGCTATCATGTATATTGGTCCCAAGATGGCTGCCAACACTTCTTGGATGAAGTGCTGACAGCCAATCAGATCTCAGGATGAGATGTGTGGTTAGGCTCCGCCCACATATATATATTGATTTAAATGCTATTTTCTCAGGAACTACTGAACAGATTTACACCAGACCTACAAAAGGCACTTCCTTGACCTGAGGACTACCTCTCTGCCAAATTTCAAGTAACTCTGTTCAGCCGTTCGGGCTGTAGCTGTGTCTAAAGGTCCTATGGAAAAATGCATGGGAAAAACGCGTTTTGGGACCCCCCTTTTTTCTCAGCCCCCGCTTGACGAATCCCCCCGAGACTTTCAGGGTAGGAGCGGAGCGTAGCGCCCCACCTATTTTGAAAATTTCGCGAGGATTCATCGACCGGCGCCAAAGTTATTCCAAATAGAATGTTGCGGATTTCCTATGGAAACAGGGTCCTAACTATAACTATCTACTGGCGACCGCCAGTAGATAATAAATAAACATATTCAGTTCGCTCTTTTGGGGAGATAACAGTCTTCGCTGTTGATCTCTGGGGACTCTGGGAGAGATAGGTATCAGAACAGGTTATCAGCTTAGGACACACAAGGGAGGGGACAGCCCCAACAACCAGGGGCAAAGTGCATGGCAGGATTAGAAACAAAAGATTGGGAAAGACAAAACAATGCAAAAGTGAGAATGTAATTATGGATACGTGGGCGACATACAAAGCTCAGATAATTCATATTTTTGTATTTTTAAATGGTCAAACCTTGCTCAGGGCCATCCTAGCGCTGCGATGTGCAGGGAGCATGAGAGGTTCTCATCTGCCTTGGAGGAGCAGCTGACTTCCACCTATTGTCACCAATTCGTTAAAATGTATATCCTGTGCTCTTTGGCTTCGTCCAGTGAAGCGTTTGGTTTTTCACCTCATGATGTTGGCCGTTTTCACCTGCTATGGTGTATCAGCATTGCAATGCACGAGAAACAACTTACATATCAAAAGTACATTGAATAATCACATTTTAAATGATTTATCTCATAAATGCATTGAATACATAAAACAGCGCTTTTCGGTTTTGATTTTTCCCTGCAGTAAGCTTTTTTCAACATTTTAGCCAGACTCAAATTCATGCAAGACCTGTTGGCGTTGCCAATGCCTGATAATATGGTTATAATTAGGCCTTTCTGGCACACCAGCCTGCATTGGTAGAGGCGGCCGAGAGAAACTGCCCAAACAGAAAAAGATATGCCACCCAGAGAGTCTTTCCTGTACCAAGGGATGCCAGTGGGGAGGAGCTTAAAGATGGAAGGATTTGTGTTGAAATGTATTGCCTCAGGTTCTTTGTCAGAAACTAAGAACTGCCATGGTGTTTATTCATGTGCAGCAGACACAGCAATCTACAAATGATGTCTTTGCCAGCTAGGAGGCAAAGAAGGTAGGCTGGAGCTGGCTTCCATTACACATGATCTAGTTTTGAGATGCCCACAAAGAATGTGATCAGCACAATTCTGAGAGTGTTCAAGTTTCTTGATCTGAACCTAAATCCAAATATATTGCATTACAATAACCTAACAGTAAAAAGACAGTCTTTTTTTTTTTTTGCAAAAATATACTTTATTATAAAATTTGTGTCATCGTTACATTTTAACCAATCCCATGTTGGGTGGTGTACATTTTAACTGACTTTGGAGGTGCTCGCAGGCATTCCTAGCAGTTTTCCATCAAGATTTATTTTTCATAAAAGGAAGAACACCTTTATGCTAAATTGTTCCCCTGTTTTTTATTAGGCCCATTCTGTGTTGTTTAGACATTTTTCTTCGTGTTTTTCTCCCGTTGGAGTATTGACTGGCTTTCTAGGGTGGTCATTATTTCTTCTTCATTGCTGAAGAACGGGGGGCTGTCCAAGGGTGTTGTTTCCTTTAGCAGATTTTCTTCTTCTGGTGTCTGTTCTTTGGTTAAGTCTATTTCAGACAGACCTTCCATGAGGAGGTCCTCTGAGTCTGACAGATCCGCCAGGCTGCTGTATCTAGAGCCTGGGCATGGATTTGTCAGTGTGTTTTCTATTTGTTGTGTTAGCGCTTTCCTTTTGATTCTATTTTGGGTGCCTTCTTCATAGTAAGGGTGCTGTTTGAGTTCTTTTCTTTTTTGTTTTCTTTCTAGCTGTCTTGTTGAGCATCTTTTCCCTCCTTTGTCTGTTCTGGGTGTCTCTTCTGATTCAGATTCTGATTCAGAGAGTTTGGATGTGTTTTGTGTTTCTTCTATTTTTGTATGCTCGTGTTTCTTATCTCATTTCTTTTTCCTTTCTGGTTTGTTTTCTGGTTTTTCCCCTTCATCCATGCTTTCTTCTCTTTGTGTCTCTGGGCCTCCTGTCTCTGTTATGTGGGTGCTCCCTGAGTCAGAGGGGGTCCAAAAAGGCAATTCTTGGTCGTACTCTGTTTGTGGGTCTGTTGTTTTTTGTTCCTGTGTCCTGTCTTGTGTGTTTGAGGTTTGCGGTGTGTCCTTTTCTACCGTTTGCTGTACTATGATGTTTGTATTTGTTTGGCATTCTTCTGGTGTTTCTTGTATGGTTTGCGTGGGTGGTTGTGTTTGCGTGTGTATGTTTCCCTGTGTGTTTTGTGGATTGTTTTCCCTTGTCTCTGTACTCTTATCTGTGTCTGTCTCTGCCTCCTGGTCTTTCCCTGCCTGGTCTTTTTTATCTTTGTTTTGGGTTTCCGTAAAGGGGTTGGTGAGGGCTGGGATTCCTCTGACGGGGCAATTTTTGTAGAGGTGGTTTGTCCCCCCACATAGATTGCATTTCTTGGGTGCTTTGCAGTCCTGTGCCATGTGCCCTTTTTTCCCGCAATTCCTGCAAATGTAAAAAGACAGTCACTTCACAAGAGACTCTAAAGAACTGGAGTACTCGTCAGAGGTAGCACAGTTGAAAACCAGCATTTGGATGCTTACCCGTCCTACTCGGGGTGAGAAATGCAAAAAGAAAAATTGATGGACAGAATGCAGAACAATGTTATACATTCACCCCGGTACAGAGATCTGGGCCTAAATCCATAGTTTTTTTGCTCACCATGCCATTCTAGTTTGGACTCAGCCATATGCAAATCAGTCTTGACCCTGCGCCCAATGGGAACAGTCCAGCCGAACTGGCAGGCCAGGTCCTCCCTGGACTGGAAACAAGCATCTTAGGACCGGTTTCGGGCTTTCAGCCCTCATCAGCCAGGATAGCTTGACTCCAGTGGCATGGAGAGCACAGGACCCATGTCTGGGGATACCCATCCCACTCGGGGTGAGAAATGCAAAAAGAACTATTGATGGACAGAATGCAGAACAATGTCATACATTCACCCCAGTACAGAGATCTGGGCCTAAAGCCATCAATTTTTCGCTCACCATGCCATTCCAGTTTGGACCTAGCCATATGCAAATCGGTCTTGACCCTGCGCCCAATGGGAACAGTCCAGCCCGAACTGCCCGGCCAGGTCCTCTCTGGATTGGAAACAAGCATCGTAGGACCGGTTTTGGGGTTTCAGCCCTCATCAGCCAGGATAGCTTGACTCCAGTGGCATGGAGAGCACAGTACCCACGTCTGGGCATACCCGTCCCACTCGGATGGATTTAGGCACAGATCTCTGTACTGGGGTGAAAGTATGACATTGTTCTGCATTCTGTCCATCAATTGTTCTTTTTGAGCTTACCTGATCATCTCATGATAACTGATAGCCCATTTTAAATCCTATTTGTTTAGGTCGCGGCTCTAGGCACGCTGTATCTACTGTTGTGGGCTTCAGACCGCCCATAAGGTTCCCATTTGCTGGCACCATCGCTGCTTAATTTTTTGTTCTCCCCATTTGTCAAGGGCATGCATACGTCATGCTTCTTCCGGTGTTTACTCCTCCCCGAGCACACCACTGAACTACTTTTATACATACGCAGTGGGCATTATAAAGCATTGTTTCTGGACTACTTTTCTCTACAATCGGATCTCGAGGTAGAAGAAATCTTCAACCCAAACTTGATTTCTCTGTAATTTCCTCGAGGGTGCTATATGGCACACACTGGGTCATGCGGCCTAACGTCTGTTGGTCGCTGCAGTCCAAGTTGTGACCCACATGGACCGACAGAAACTTGCATCGCTGCCACAATGCACCATGTCTGCTCATTTGGTCCGTTGTTGAGTGCAGCTTTCACTGTCTTGTTCTATTGTGAGGGGATCTTCCTGTTCCATATGGAACTGAATCAGCTGCACTGGTACCGCTGGTTGGGAGTTTTTTCATTCTATACTATTGTGGCTGGTCTGGACATTATGACTGCCCCTGATTTAAATAGCCCGCCGCCATCTTCCCGTTTAAAGAGCCCGCCGTCATTTTCCGACTCAGCTCAAGTGCTGTGCCGTGCTCCGCCAACTGGGAGCACTCATGACTGCCCCTGATTTAAATAGCCCGCCGCCATATTCCCATTTAAATAGCCCGCCGCCATCTTCCCGTTTAAATAGCCCGCCGCCATCTTCCCGTTTAAAGAGGCCGCCGTCATTTTTCGACTCAGCTCAAGTGCTGTGCCGTGCTCCGCTAACTGGGAGCACTCATGACTGCCCCTGATTTAAATAGCCCGCCGCCATATTCCCATTTAAATAGCCCGCCGCCTTCTTCCCGTTTAAAGAGCCTGCCGCCATCTTCCCGTTTAAAGAGCCCGCCGACATTTTCCGACTCAGCTCAAGTGCTGCGCCGTGCTCCGCTAACTCGGAGCACTCCATCTCCTCAAAGGTAGGAGGCCCTAAACAAGCGCCATAATAGCCGGGAGATAATAATTAAGGCTTCCAGTTTTCCGTTGTTACTTATTTTTACAGATAAATACAGACAGAAAGCAATGTGTTTTAATTGAAATTAAGATATTTCTCCTCGTTGTTCCTCCCTAATTCCTCCCTTGGGGAGGCGTACGTTTGTGGCGCTGCCTCAGAGTTATGATTTCTCGAAAATCTGCTGCAATGTCAAAAAGCCATTGATGTTGCTGGGAATGCCCACAGCAACACCCATTGCATGCCTCTTTAATGCAGAAAACTGCGTTAAAGGGAACGATATTTACAAGGCAGCATTAAGCCAAAAAAAGTGGCTTAGTGCTGCCTTGTAAATATGGAACAGGCTCCTGCACCACGGAACATCACAAAACTTGACGTTCCAGAGGCGCAAGGGGCCTCATAAATGAGGTATATCGTTTTTTCCTCACCACGCCATTCCAGTTTGGATCCAGCCATATGCAGTCTTGGCCCTGCTCCCCATGGGAGCAGTCCAGCCTGCAGTGCTAGGCCAGGTCTTCCCCGGACCGGAAACAAACATTCTACGACTGGTTTCGGTCTCTCACCCCTTATCAGGCAGGATAGCTTGAGTCCAGTGGCATGGCAAGCCTGGGACCCACGCCTGGGCATACCCCTCCCACTAACGGTGACTTATAGCAACATAAAAAGATGATAGATGGAATGCTGAACATTGTCAAACATTCACCCCCAGCCACAGATCTGGGGGTAAATCCATCGTTTTTTTGCTGAGGTGTAAATTCACCCTTCTTGGTAATAAGCATGTGGAAACATTCTACATGCACACATCACATTAGGATGTAAAAATACATTGATTTGAAAAATCACACTTTGGGACAAATTACCATTGGAACAGGATAAACAGGAGCCTGTAAACATTTTGGGGCACAAATGCAGCCCATTGCAGTGTAAGGATGCTTTTGTTCACTGTCCTTGTACTACAGTAAGCAGTACTCTTTAGGAAGGCACCTAACAAACCAACTAGCCAATTGCTAATGGTGAGATGGGAAGACACCTCTGACCTAATACAAAATGAGAATGATACAAATCACAAAGCCCCTTTCTGAATTTATATGTACTAGGCCTGGGAGTCATTTTAATTATGCCACAGTAATCAGAGTAATTTTGGTAATTCCGCGTTACTCTTTGAATCAAAATCACCAATAAGTATACACCGACCCACACCCTACCGGCCGGGCATTTGTTTGCTTTTACTGCTTACAGCTGGCTTTTGTCTTTGCCATTACTTTTTACATTCACCCTGCATAAGGGACTGTAGCTGGAGGTTCTGCCCTGTAGCATATAGTTATCTGGCAAACAGGTATTGCATTGTTACTGTTCTCTGAAAGCAATTTTGTTTGCTTCTGTTTTCAGGAATTCATCTGGGGTTGTGGAGCCAGAATTGCGGCGTGTCTCCCTTTCCCCTCCTTGCCCTGTGCCCCAGGGCACTTGTACATCCTAAACAGTACCTAGAATCGGAGGTTTCAGGAACTATGTGGCCGTCTACTTGGATCACTGTGCCCATTCATTCACTCGCGGCTGACTCTTCGACTGCGGGAATTGTCACCGTTTCCGTGCCACAGCAGTCAGACAGCCTTCATACTTGTGGTTATGACTCAACTTATTGTCTAGTGTCATTTGTACTAGCACCTCCTTCTCTGAGTCTTGATTTCTAAAGCCACTCAAAAGTGAACATATACTTTTATAAGTGTGTGCTTCTTACAAATGTGCATGAATGTTGCCTAGGAGATTGGAAGCACTGAGCATTCAGGTGTGCCAATGGAGAGGGTAGAGGGTCAAGATGTGTTGCACCAAATCTTTGGTTCCAATGATTGTTTCAGATGCTGAGCTCCCAGCGGCATAGCTAGGGGTGGCGGGGGAGTGAGCGGCACAGGTTTTGGGAATGCCCCCCACTCCTCAATGCTTTTGCCGCGAGTGGGCAGCAAATGGAGAAAATACTCGCCAGCACCCCGCCCCCACCCCCCTGCTCTTCACTGCGGCCGCCATTGTGAGCTCCTCCACTGCTTGGAATTGTGATAACTGCATGGCACATCCTTTGCTAAGGTAGCGATTTGTACATTTTTATGTCTGCAAAGCAAGAGAGATAGCAGGACCAGTGAGTTTCATAGATATTATGGACTATATTCGGGAATCTATATTGGAAAAATACAGTTGAAGTACTGACTTCTCTCTGAACTTACAACACTTCCAAGAGCACCCCTGGAAAGCTGGCCTGAGAGCAGGTTTCCAGATGTACTCCTGGGAAACTCAGGTGACCTTTTCCTCCCTATGCATAATTCTGCATAGCAGAAAATTCTGCACAAGGAGAATAGAATCCCATGTGCAATTGCACCTTTTTTTTCTCTGTGTGGATAGTGTTGTGGAGAGAAACCTTTTACACCGCCAGCAAATATGGTAATAATACGGCCTGGTGCCCCTCCCACCCTCAAATCGGAGTTACTCCATGCCTGCACTAGAATAAATCTCTAGAGCAGTGAGGAGTTTAGAAATTTTGATAAAACCACAGATGATTGTGGGCATTCATAAGTTTTTAAGGCAAATACAAATCTGTGACAGATTCATGTAGACCGGAAACAAATGTTTCCCCATAATCTGCCTGTCTGCTGACACAGAAATACAGTATCAAAATGTCATACACAGTAAGAACTGCGAGGGGCAAAAAGAAAAATGTATTCTTAATAAATTATTGTCCAAGTACAAATTTCCAAACGTGTTTCACGATAAACATCGCGTCCTCAGGGACTATTTAACAGTTCTGGCAATTCAGTACATCATTAATAAAACAAAATGTAAAAAATGTATCACCAATCAAACATTTACAAAATACAATAAATTCATCAATAGTCCTAAAAAGTAAAAGAAACCAAAACAGTTCTCACTTCCTAATATATCTATAAATATCACTCCAAAGCACACATCTAAAATTAAAACTGTGCAACATATTCAGCCACAGAAGAGGGCTGATCAAATTAACAAGACTGCTAAAAAGACTAAACACATCGTTGAAAAACAACAATGTTTCTCCTATCTAAATAAATGTATGACATTCAGATAATATACCCAAGAAAAATTCCACACATCTCAAAAAATGTTCCTTTAAGAATGTTCTTTCCATTAATGGCATTTACTTCCATCGGGTATCACACGAAAAGGTATTAATTTTACAACAGTCTTTAAGTAAACTTCATTTATATCTATCAAATATCACAGTATAAGTCACAGCTAAATTAAGAAACAAAAAACACATCAGTATATACCTATCAAACCAGTATACTTCCACTAAAGACATGTGCAGTTACACACATGCCATGGTTCAAAACCATATTACATCAAATATAGCATTCGGCATTCCACCAAATATTACTCAAACACACCAAAATGTATGATAAAATAAGCAATCCAATTCACATTTTCAAAGAAGATTTCCATAATAGCAGAGACGTACTCAAGTTTCAAATTAAAGGCAGTTTCTAAAATAGAAAACAAAACAGGAAAGTTAGCATAACAAATATAAGTGCTGGCAGGAATGAATTGACATAAAAACCAAAACTACATTCTTTCCCCATGAGACTGTTTCTCGCCTCGTATAACGAGAAGAGTAACTAGCATAGTGCCTTTTCACGATCAGTGTATCAGCAAAAGAATACCTTACAAAATAGTAGCTTTAAATAGTCTGACACTACCAAAATGGAGGCCAGCACGTGCATCTCGGCTTCCTACTACTCTATTGTTTAAAAAAGGGACTCTATGATCCCACACAGCATTAAATCACACAAAAAGGTATAGGACTAAATAAAAATAAAACGACAACATTCAACCACAAAGACCTTAAAGAATTAAAAATTCAAAAAAGCATGATGAACAAATAGTTTGAATCTAACATCTAAATTTAAGTTGATAAATCCTGTCTAGTAAAACTAAAATTAAATAAAAGAGAAGCAACAGTCAGTCTTGAACCTACATCGCACAAGACTTACTTACCCTTTATTCTACCTTTTCCGTAATTGCTCAAACATAATCCTATAAATAGAAATAAGAATAACAAAATTCAACCACAATGACCTTAAAGAATTAAAAACTCAATAAAGCATAATGAGCAAATAGTTTGAATCTAACATCTAAATTCAAATGGATAAATCATGTAAAAGCAAAACTAAAATAAAACCAAAGCACAGTCAGTCTTGAACCTACATCTTGATTCATTGCATAAAACTTATTTAACCTTTACACTTGCTTTTGTGCTTCTGATCAAACATAACCATGTAAAGTGCATACCAAGGGTCCCAAAGATCAATGTAACTAAATCCGTGCAATCAAAACAGCTAAACAAAATGTACTAATAAACCGTAAAAAATAAAATATACAGTACTAATTAATCATATCCCACAAACTATATATAGCTAAATAATATACCACTTAAAGTATAGCCATATAGATCTCAGAAAATACTAATTTCAGAGGGTAACAACTACAAATAGTCTCGAACCCTAATCAATCACAAAGACAGTAAGTAAATAAAATTCAATAAAGCATAATGCACAACTAGTTCGAATCTAACATCTAAATTCAATCATGTCAGAGAAGAACTGAAATGAAAGAAAAGCAATGGTAAGTCTTGAACCTACACCTTTATTCATTGCATAAGACTTACTAAACCATAACCATAACCTATGTGTTGCTGCTAAAACATAATCCTATGAGGTGTTCAACAAGGGGATAGGCTCATCCTAGTTCTGGGCATCAGCGGGAGGGAAAGTTCCTTATCACGCTTTGCCGGGCATCAGGTGGCTTCTCCTTCCAGCTGGGCACCCTTTACGCATTCTTGTATGCAAAAGAAAGGGTTTTTATGTACAGGAAGATAGAGGCGCTCTACCCTAATATACGCAATAGTATTAACAGTGAAAAAAATCGGGTACAGTGCTAACAGGGAGGGGAAGACCCTAAAACCCCTCAATCAGTGAGGAAAAGTCCAACACATAAACGAATAAGGAAAGTCCCGTGCACTCATACAATAATCAGTTACACAAAGTAAGTGTGTCTTGAATTTGACATGAAGATACTTCAGCGTAGCAATCTTTGTATTTTCTTTAATAGGTCATCAAACAAGAGCAAAAACAGCCAGCCGACACGTGTTTCATCAGAGTAAATGTAAAACTCTGACTCTTCAGGGCTGGAAATGATACAAACAAATATTTAAGAGCAAAACAAAATACATTATAATCTCAGAGTCATAAAATCAGCCTTTCCCTCAATAAAGAGAAGAAAAAAAAAGAAAAAAAGCACCCAACACTCGTGGAGACCAAAAGAAAGAAAATAGACCAATCATGTGACAAAATGAGGGAACCCAAAACCGGACAATTACTAACGATAAAGAGAAAAAGACACATTTTTACCATTATACTCTAACACAGGTCGATCCCTATACCACAATCACTAAGGTGAAGACAAAGAAAAAATACACACCAAAAACAAACATGTGACATACACAATCATAAATAAAAACTTTCTTGACAAACTCATCTTACCCAAAATGAACAGGAAATAATCCACCACAGAAAGTATATAAATTCAATAAGGTAGACCAGAATGCGGCTTATTCAACTAACAGCCTTGTCGATACACAGACTGGAGCTAAAATTGTATTCACAATTCTAAAAGAAGAAAAAAAGAAAAAGAGGCACAAACTCTCAGAATACTGTTCACCATACTCACAGGACCCAGATCACGAGCCCAAAACCCGCACCAGTTGTCCCAAACTTTAGTCGCAGTCAACAAATATTCAGCTTACCTCATTTAAAACAGGATTTAATCCAGGTAAATGACGCCAGTACAAATACGAACAGCAAAGATTCTTCAAATAATCATAATTACCTAAAACGTATGAGAAACAACCATTCTAATATAACTATACCGATATCGAACACCAAGAGTTAACAAACACCATATATTCCCCTAAAAAAAAAAGGGACTTACATATCTCAGAGGACAGGCCTCCTTATTAATCACTTGGAAACACGTGTGTGTGCCATCCAAGACCTATTGGAAAAAAACAAAAAACAAATCCAAATGCACATATTAATAATCTCCTGCATATCAAGCAACCACGTCTGTCAAACTTTTTGGGGATAACCATCCCAAGTTAAACTAATATCAAACTTACTCTGCTCCGACACGTGTAAGCGTCCTGGCGTCTGTGAGTCCAAACAAAAGTGGTAAAGCGGAACAAGGTACCCGGAAGTATATAAACAAAAGAATGCATCATTTCAACCACTAGACCGCGTCAATAGTGAAAATGAAAACAAAATTAAGTAGTCACCAAAAGAAACGTCAGTCGATCTCAGTAAAAGTGCCATGGCTCGCACCCAATTCATGAGTGCCGATCTCATGTACACCCCATATCCTTGTAAGTATGGGAAATTCCAAGTCATATACCTGACCCATTATTTTGCGAGTATTCGTCACATACGGATTCAAAACAATACACAAGAATCATATACGGGTGCTAAAACACCCGTATATGACGCTGCAAACCGATTATGGTGTTCGAACAAATTGAAAATAAGATCCCAAAAAACCAAATCTCATGTATATCTAGGAAGAAAAAAGGCAAACAGAAAAAAAAAGAAAAAACAAACAGAAAAGCAAGTAGTGACAGATATAAAAAGTAAATAAAACAGATGAAAAACATGTACTTAATCCCTGTTTACAACATAATTATTACAAACAATGACAGAGTATTGCACAAGCAAATAACCTGACTGATAGTACCGGAATATTACAATTACGAGTTTGAAAAAGCATAGCATCACAACATAATCTTCTATCAAATGGAACACATATACGGTTCCGACTGTGTCAAGTCCATACCACATAATATATTGAGGCAATAGGGTTCAAAACAGTACAAAAAAAAAAAAAATTTGCATGCACATCTCAAAATCACAGACAGGCAACATTGAACAGATTTAGTGGCATGATAAAAAACCATGATGATACGCAAAAAACAAATATGTATGCCAAGCAGACTAATGTGTAAAGCTTATGAACAATATGCTCAAGTATGAATCAACTCCAATAAAAATTACAGTATAATATATAGACAATCACAAATGACTAGATTTCTGCTGGGGTGAGAGTCCCACCAATCACCATTATACAGAGTACTTAATCACCCAAAAATTATTGCATCTCTGAATCACAATTAAGGCCATGCTCAACCGTATGTAAGCGCATAATCCAGAATGCTTCTGTTCTCCTTAGAAACAACTCTCTGTTCCCACCCCGTGAATCTTTGCTGTTCGTTTTTGTACTGGCGTCATTTACCTGGATTAAATCCTGTTTTAAATGAGGTAAGCTGAATATTTGTTGACTGCGACTAAAGTTTGGGACAACTGGTGCGGGTTTTGGGCTCGTGATTTGGGTCCTGTGAGTATGGTGAACAGTATTCTGAGAGTTTGTGCCTCTTTTTCTTTTTTTCTTCTTTTAGAATTGTGAATACAATTTTAGCTCCAGTCTGTGTATCGACAAGGCTGTTAGTTGAATAAGCCGCATTCTGGTCTACCTTATTGAATTTATATACTTTCTGTGGTGGATTATTTCCTGTTCATTTTGGGTAAGATGAGTTTGTCAAGAAAGTTTTTATTTATGATTGTGTATGTCACATGTTTGTTTTTGGTGTGTATTTTTTCTTTGTCTTCACCTTAGTGATTGTGGTATAGGGATCGACCTGTGTTAGAGTATAATGGTAAAAATGTGTCTTTTTCTCTTTATCGTTAGTAATTGTCCGGTTTTGGGTTCCCTCATTTTGTCACATGATATGGTCTATTTTCTTTCTTTTGGTCTCCACGAGTGTTGGGTGCTTTTTTTCTTTTTTTTTTCTTCTCTTTATTGAGGGAAAGGCAGATTTTATGATTCTGAGATTATAATGTATTTTGTTTTGCTCTTAAATATTTGTTTGTATCATTTCCAGCCCTGAAGAGTCAGAGTTTTACATTTACTCTGATGAAACACTTGTCGGCTGGCTGTTTTTGCTCTTGTTTGATGACCTATTAAAGAAAATACAAAGATTGCTACGCTGAAGTATCTTCATGTCAAATTCAAGACACACTTACTTTGTGTAACTGATTATTGTGTGAGTGCACGGGACTTGCCTTTACGCATTCTTCATCTCCCAGGTGTGTCTCTCTCTCTCTGTTTCTCTCTCACTTTCTCTCTCCTTCTCCCTCCCCCTCTCACTCTCTCTCTCTCTCCACTCTCTCCCAGTCCCAACCTTCTGGCACAGCATTCTGGGAAAATCCAATTGCCAACTTTAAGCTTTCTGTGTAACAGTTCCTCTGAGGGCCTCTGCTCAACCCCTAGAAAACATCAATGCCTGATCCCTTCCAATCAAACCAAATCAGCTCCGGCTGTGTTGGGTCCAGACACCTGGGGCTCCTCCTTTGTTCTCATGCACCTGGGCTATCCCAGCCCAGGTGCAGTGTGACAAGCCAATTGTCAGATGCAAATTTCCACACTGCCCCTTTCCTCTCCCAGGAACTGGGTAAATCACTGATATTTGCTCCTTTTGGATGCAGAGGCCTTTGTTCCCTCTGCTGCGAAGTAGAGCAATTAACTTGGCCCAGTAGGGGGGGGCAACGGACTGGTACCTCATTATGAGCTGAGCCAGAGAAATATGGCAATTACTGAAATCACTACATCCACAGGATGTGGATATAGTGTATTTGGAACTGAAAACTCAAACTTATCAGGCATGTTTTAACCCATTTTTAAACCTTGCTGTACCCATTAGGCCTAAAGTGAGTGGAAATGTACTGTACGGCACTGGCTGTTAACACGCTCAGTCTAATTAACATGGATTTACTGTGAGTGAGACTCAGGTACTGACATTCACCCACAGTAAAGGTAAAAAATTCAGTTTAAAATCCCTGTGGATTAAATTGGCGGATCCCATTTGCTACAATAGGGAAACATCCTTCTCTGTGGATAAAGTCCTTCCCCTGTACACCCACCAAATCTGGCAGGGGGTACCTTTCCCACATCCCACTCTGAAAGAAGACGTACTCCTGCCCTTTGGTGGAAAAAATCTCTGACTATTTCCAGGATGGAAGGGGGCGGAGGGCTGTTTCCTAAATTTTTAAGGCAAACCACGTCTCGGAATTCCCAGTGCAGACCTTTTGGGATTAATGACTGTGCAGATATCAGCACTCTTCTAAATATCTTTCTGCCAAGAATCCATTTATGAATTCCTGGCAGGAATAAAAAAAAAGGTATATTTTAGTGAACTACAGCTTGATCTTTCTTGACTTACAAATAGGGCCTGTTGCTTCCTTCATGACTCCATAATTGTGAACTGGAATGTTGGGAAGTCCAAAAGAAGCAGAATGAACCAGAAGGAAAAATATGAAAATCGCAACAAAACTTCAAAGAAGGCCACATGCCAATTCATAGTAGAAGAAAAGGATAACTGACAAAGATAAGTAGCAACTGAAGCCACTAAGGAAAGGGAAGGAACTACCTTGAGTGAGAAACTAGCAGGAACTAGTGATTACAAGGACCACAACAACCTGCTGTGGAAAAGTGCCCATAATTTGAACAAGTTGACACTGAGCACATTGACAGACTAGACCCCACAAGTCAGGAAGATCACCACGTAACTGACATAGTGCTGACTTCACCTGCACTCCACCTCGCCAAGCTGTGACTACTCAGTTGTAACTGATTACCTACATTGGTATTTTATTTGATTAATCTGGGCTAGCATGAAGGCACGTGAAGTTTCTTTCCACTGAAAGTGTGTCTCTGTGAATGCTTCTCCTGTGTATAGCTGTGACCAAGGTAAGTGGCGTTGGCACTTGCCTGGGGTGCTCTCCGGTGTTCCTGGAGAATGTTTCCTTCTTTCTCACTCACTACTTATCACTTTCTGTCACTAACTTTCCAATGTGCACAGAAACAGATACATGCTCACACATACCATCACTCACATACACACACACTCTCAAATTTACACACACCAAACATTTCAAAGTATTTTATTTTACTTACCACATCTACCAGAAAAGGTTCAGTTTCTCATCCACATGCTTCATTTTGTATTATACTAATAGTTGGTAAAACACTTTTCGTCACTATTAGCATAATATAAAAGGGGCAGAATTGGAAATTGGAGACCTAAAAACCCTCCTCTGTGTTGTTGGAATTGATTTTGCCACCTCTGAGGCCAGGGAGTCATAAAAGAAGTGCCAGGATTCGCAAGAAGCAGCCAAGGGTCACAAAAGGGACTCCTGGCGACCCCTTCATGATGTCCATGAAATTACATTCAAGAATGTTCTATTGCTTTACCTTGAGTACTATGGCTCAATTGTTGTGGTCTGTTTTTCCATGCAAGTACACTTAACTAAGGAGGCGTTAGTGACTACCGTACAGGTAAATAAGCTTTGTACTGTAAGCAGTGGATTCTAATCCTTTGGTTCTCCACATCTTACAAGTACTTTCTGTGCGATTTCTTGGTGTAGCACCCTTCTTCTTACAATTACTACCAACTGTATTACACTAGACATAGAAGCAGGTCTGCACTAAATGTCATCATCATTGAGCAGTCGATGGAATGCACCTTCCTTCTCTATGTCAACTTAATTGACTATGAGAAGGCATTTGACGGCGTGGACAGAGAGACCTTTGGAAACTCCTTGCTGCTACAGTGTGCCAGACAAATTCATAAGAATCTCATCAGGATCTCTTATGAGGGAATGACCTGCAAGACAGTCCATGGAGGAAGACTCGTGGAAGCCTTCAAGGTGAGCACCGGAGTCTACCAGGACTGTTTGCTCTTGCCTTTTCTCTTCCTTCTGGACATAGACTGGATCATGATGACATCTACAGTGAGGAGAAGAAATGGGATCCAGGGGACAACTAAAAACTCAGACACTGGCCTGTAAAAAACTTGAACGGGCATGGAGGAAAGGGTATAAACATAACGACAAAGAAATCTATAAGCACAGTCTTAAACTTTATAAAGAACTACTGCTGGAAACTAAAAAGAATTTCTATTCTAATGAAATCCTCCAAGCTAAGTCCAACCCTAAAGAACTTTTTAAAACTGAAAAAACTTGCCTCACCTAATACCCCTAAGAGTGCAAGTAGCCCAGAACTGTGCGAAAAACTGGCTACTTTCTTTCACCATAAGGTGGAATGTATTTTTTCCACATTTACTCCAGCTCAGAAGGGAGAAGGAATACTGCCACTGGAAATAGTCCAGTCAGAACCCAATCCTGGGCCAGTCTTTGATCATTTCATACAGCTAGGAATAGCAGAAACCACTAAATTCTTGAACTCCATACGATCAGGATCTCCCACAGACCCTTGCCCAGCTTCGACTTTGAAATCCATTCCGGAAGTCATAGGATCCGTTTAATACCCTCTGATTAATAATATATTTGCCTCTGGGATTTTTCCAAAGGATTGAAAGAAGGCCTCTATTCTCCCTTTACTAAAAAAAAAAAAACAACTTTGGACCCCACAGACCCTAGCAGCTGCAGGCCAATTTCGCGGCTTCCACTGCCTGCAAAAATCATAGAAAAGGCTATGAACACCCAGCTTAGCACTTTTCTCCAAACCAATAATTTATTTGATCCAACTCAATACGGTTTGAGAGCAGAACATAGCACGGAACTGGCCCTAATCAAATCTCTAGAAGAGGTAAGGGAGGCATTGGATTGTGGAGGGATGGCAATACTGATTATGTTAGATCTATCAGCAGCCTTTGACACGGTCCATCACATGGTTTTGATGGACCGATTGTCGGATGTAGGGGTACAAGGTGTTGCCTGGAAACTCCTGCAATCCTTTTAATCCATAAGAACACAAACTGTCGACTTGGACAATAATAAATCCCATTCGTTCTGCCTTCCTGGTGGGGTCCCCCAGGGGTCCTCACTGAGCCCAACGCTCTTTAATATTTGCATGATATCATTGGCGGGCCTGATAAGATCTTTCGGTTTCCAATTAACATCGTATGCGGATGACACTCAGATAGTGTTATCCTTTAATGATGGAGCGGAAACAGAAACGGAAGTACGCTTTCATGATTGCATGAAGGCCATAGCAGGATGGATGGCGACGAATTGTTTAAAATTAAACCACAGCAAAACCAAGATTATTGTATTCGGCCAGCAGACTTGGGCAACTGCCCTACCCCGACTCTGAAAGCAAAGAATTTAGGGGTAACATTAGATAACAGACTGACATTTAGTGATCATATAAGTTCCGTGGTATCCGCATGTTTCCTGATATTGCGAATCCTAAGGAAAATAAAACCCTATCTCTCAGAAGGAAATCTCAGGACAGTAGTCACGATACTTGTAATGGAAAGACTGGATCACTGCAACAGTATCTATCTGAATGCCCAAAAACAGCACGTCAATAGGCTTCATATAGCTCAAAATGCAGCAGCCAGGCTGTTGTCAGGCATACCCAAATTTGTCTCTGTGAAAAAATAATTAACTCGGCTACATTGGGCCCTATGCACAGCCTTCAAGGCCCTTAATGGAATAGGCCCTGACCATTTTAGGCAAAAGTTCAAGTGGTATGTTCCTATTAGGACCCTTTGGTCCGCAGGAGCAAAAAATTTCCAAATCCCCACTTTAAAAAAAATCAGTTGGGGAGGCAGGAGTTTTATTACATGCATATCCAAAGCTTGGAATGACCTGACATTCCACCTGAGGAATGCTGCAGATCTCCTCTCCTTTAGAAAGGGGCTGAAGACCTGGTTGTTTGACCTTCACCCCGTTGACGTATAGGCAGTACATAGCGCCAGGACACCCCAGGGTAACCGCTGCGCTCAATAAATCCAATTAATATACCATAACATAACAACTTGGACGCAGCTCGATGACCTGAACTTTGCAGACAACTTGGCCCTACTCTCCCATAACCATCTGCAGATGCAAGAGAAGACCGACAATGTGGCAGCCACATCAGTACAACTTGGCCCCAACATCCACAGAGGAAAAACTAAGGTCCTGAAGGCTAACACGGGCAGCACAACTGCAATCACTCTTGCATGCATGCAGTGGAAGAGGTTGAGGCCTTCCCCTCCCAGGGCAGTGTCATAGACAAGCAGGGCAGAACAGACCCTAATGTAAAGGGAAGAACCTAAAATACAAGGGCTGCCTTCATTCAGCTAAAGATGTCCCAGAGCTCCAAGAAACAAACTATGCAAACGAAGATCAGGCTTTTTAACACAAAAGTAAAATCTGTCTTTTTGTATGTAGCAGAAACTTGGAGGACAACAGTGACCACCGCCAACAAAGTTCACACCTTCATCAACACCTGTCTGAGGAAATTCATCCAAATCTACTGGCCAAACACCATCAGCAACAACGGCCTATAGCAGCAGACTGTCCAACTCCCTGCCTATGAAGAAATCATGAAAAGACACTGGTGTAGATAAGTCACAACCTCTGCAAGCCCCCATCATACACACAAGGCAAGTCTTGACCTAGAACCCTCAAGGGAAAAGGAAAAGAGGAAAGTCAAGAAACACCTGGTGCTGAGGTCTCAAGGCTGAGTGCAAGAAGATAGGTTACACCTGAAGTCAGATTGAAAGAAAAGGCAGTGCAGAGATAGCTGTAGAGTCCTGGTTGATGGTCTACACCCCAGGAGGGGTAGTAGGCATAAATAAGTAAGTCTGCAGTAATTGTCCCATAGTTGTACTTTATTTGTAATTGATTTCTGTAGCCTTCACTACGTTCACCTAATTTCTTCTGCCATAGGAGATGATACTGATTCATACATGCTCTTCTCAAGTAAGCTGAAGGGACTTCTCATAATATTCTCAAATGTTTGAAGCCGTAGGATTCTATTTCCTCTTTTGTTTGGCTGACAGAGTTCTCAAAGTAAAAATAATTTGAGAGGTGTTCTGCACTAAGGCAAAATGTGGCCCTGCAAGTTAGAAGTCCAGCTATGCTGCCCAGAGTTCTACTCTTTAACCACATTAATTTTCCTGTGGGTGTTTCATTGGCGTAAATTTGCTTACCATAGGCACTCGTGTATGAGTGTCTCTCTACTCTTTTACCAGTCCTCACTAGTCATCCTTCCACACCATGGAAATGACCAGATGGGCCCCACATGCCCTTCATATCCCCTTGAACATGCGTTCCAATCTGAACGCTGATAGCGTGCCTCATGCTGAGGAGACACTTGCAGGGTCCAAGCCTCAGCTGGTTTGGTTCACAAAATAAGTTATGAAAAGACCCTTTGCACCCACAGCGGCAACAGTCATGTGACACAAATAGATAGACATCTACTCTTTTTTACTTTCCTCACGGGAAAGGTTTGGTAATGTACCCGCTTGCCTAGTCAAGCTTTGTAGCAAGTGAAAAAATGCATGTTCTTTTCACATGTGACTGTAAGACTAGCGCGGTCCCCACAGGCTGGCCCAACGATCAAAAGAACATGTTGGACAGGCCAATTCACAGGTATTGTAGCACAGAGTTGAGGGTTACGTACTATCACAGTAACCCCAAAAATACTTTACTCCAACCCAACATTCTACAGGACATGTTAGGCATGACACTTCACAAGCCTCCAACTCAGACCAGATAAGCCCTGTAGTGTGGTATCAATGTATGTATAAAACTGCATTCTACTAAGAAACATCAAGCACACATTGAATATAGCATATCAGAGAGAGCACATCTCACACATACATAACAGTACAGATATGCCATAGTATACAGAATAGTGTGGTGTTAATGCGCCCACAACATAACTTTCCACTGAGAAAGTAGTAGTATCCAACACATTAGACAGAATATCCTGCACACATTCCATCACAGCACATATATGACATATAGTTAGACACAACTGTGTCGCAAAAGTGCACACCCTACTAAATATTTCACATGTCCATCAAAGGTGCAACAGATCGAACAAAATTGCTTCCTCCACCCAACAAAGCCCCACATAGACCAATAGGTACTTGTATATTATGGCTTCCCACACCATGGACTCAGTCAATGCACTAATGTAACAAGATGGCTGGCAATGCCCTAACCCCATAACTCTGACTGTCCCTCAAGGTCTCCGGTGGCACCCTTTAAGATCCAAGACCCATCAACCTATTCATTTCTATGACACACAATACACTATAGCCATGACAGGCTGTACACCCAGCCAGACTCATAACAAAGTCAGAAGGACCGCAGTGGTGCTGAGAGGTCATTCTAATGACAGTGTACTCACTACTCACTCCCTGAATACACATAAGATAAGACACCAGGCAAATGACAGCTGTGGGCATTGGGGAGAACAGACCACAGTCCATGGACTGCTACCCACGCCCTTATATATCCATTTGACAATGTTCAGCCTTTTTAGGTTTCCCCTAGACTGCACATGCGTTGTCTCTGCAAGGCTTTTGTTTACATACAGTGGGATTACAGCCGCCCATAGCTGACCATTTGCTAGCTTCAGCTTCCCTCTCATTTGCTTTGCTCCTGTTTGTCATGGCATGCCACATCATATCCTCTTCTTGCATTTGGCCCTCCCCTGCAGCATATACCAAGTACTTGTGTGCATTCAGTGCTCCAGTTTTTGGAGCTACCTTTTCTGTTCAAGTGAGTGCTTGTGTTTTCAGTCTACCATTCATATTCCCATCCACGTAGCTTTTACTCCATTCTGCCCACCCCCCTTTCTTGTTGCTTCTTTTCCCTCTCACCTCCCTACCCTGTACTCTGTGCCACTGCACTCTACACCACTGCAATTTACCCTATGACACTGCACTCTATGCCACTGCGCTCTGCACCACTCCACTTTATGCAATTGCACTATACTCTGCACCACTGTACTCTACACCACTGCACTCTATTCTGCACCACTCTACTCTGTTCCACTGCACTATATGCACTCTACTCTGCACTACTCTTCTCTACTATGCACCACTGTATTTTACACCACTGCATTCTATGCCACTCTACTCTACTCTGCACTATTCTACTCAATGCCACTAGACTCTATGCTACTGCACTCTATCTCACTCTACTCTTCTTTGCCAATCTACTTTATGCCACTGCACTCTACACTACTGCTCTCAATGCCACTCTACTGTGAACTGCTCTATGGCACTGCACTTTGTCACTCTACCGTGCACCACCCTACTCTAAGCCACTGCACTGTATGCCACTGCATTCTACAACACTCTATGCCCGTCTACTCTGCACCACTCTACTCTACACCACTATACTCGACACCACTGCACTTTATGCCACTGCACTGTACTCTGACACTGAACTCTACTCCACTCTACTCTATTCTGCAACATTCTACACCACTGCAGTCTACGCCAATGCACTCTACGCCACTCTACTCTATGCTACAGCACTCTATGCAACTGTACACCACTCTATGCCGCTGCCTTCTATGCCACCCTACTCTACTCTGTAACACTGTACTCTTCGACACAGTAATCACCCTGCGCCACTCTACTCTATGCCACTGCAACCTATGCCCCTCTACTCTACTCTGAATCACTCTACACCAATGAACTGTGTGTCACTCTACTCTGCATGTCTCTACTCTATGCCACAGCACTTTATGCCACTGCACTGTACTTCACTCTGTTCTACTCTGTACCAATGTACCCTGGAATAATCTGAACTGTCGCATTTACATGTGAGAGAGATGGTTAGTGGTTGTTTTGGCAGCGATGACAGGGGCGACGAGTGGTGCGAGCTGCAGTGGCCTCCTGGTCAGAGCCCTGGCACTTAATATTTTACAAATTAAGCACTGCCTCAAAGCTGGTCAGTATTTGCGGAAGTAGTATCCTGACTCATTGAGGAGGCAGGGTTTCTGCAAATCCTTGCACCAGCCTCTTGGTGCGGAATTATACGGCCTGTGCGGTGCGAAGTAGAATTGTCAAGTTCACCTCACGGACGCTACCAGAACACAGCCTTGTGACCTGGGCAAAGATATTTTTTGCCCTATTCCTTTTCCTGTTGTCCTTTCCATGTCTCTTCTGCCTGCGCGTGTCCCAGATGAACTGAGTGTCCTGGCAAACTACACTGTCACATACTTCTTGGCTTGGTTTTTCACGCGCTTGTGCGCGACCTTAGACACAAATGTGCAGAAAAGAACAGTTCAATATGACTCCTTCTCTTCCTCGAAATGACTTGCACGCGGGCACCCTGGCTCGCCATGCCAAAGTGTTGCTGTTGCAAGTTCTTTTCGTGGAATCAGCCTCGGGGCTTTCGAGAACTATTTCTGTCAAAGAATGTCCTTAATAAATCTATATCTAATTTCCCTCCACTTTTGAACACACTCGCCCTTGTACCCTCACAGGACTAGGAATTCACGGGGGATGCTGTGGGTACACATTGCCAGCCTTGTGCTTGGCAGCAGCTTCTAGAATGTTCGTCCTCTCCCTTGCCTGCGCTTCATTCTTCCCTTGGTAGGAGTCCATATTTCACAACATTCCGACATTGCAGGGTCCCGCATGAGAAACACATCTGCATATTCCTTGAAAGTCTGCCGAGCGTGACTTGGAAGGCCAGGCGAGGCGTGAGTGTGCTCCTGAAGTACCCGGAGGGTGAACTGGGGGCACAGGTCCTGCTATTCATGGAGTGCCCATGGACAAAGGCATTCAGATGTGGCCAATCCAATCAAAGCGTTCGTGCTCTGCCCTGGTGTGGCAGAGCAGGGAAGGAGGGAGCCAGTATTCTCCTGGACAGGAAGAGGTGGGCTTTGATAACCTGCCTGTGAAAACATCAGTGCCTGCTTTTACCAAGACCCCCTGCTGCTTCCTCTATTGGGCACCTTCCAACAGGTGACCTTTCATCTACCTACCCAAAAGACAAACACTTTATTGTAGTGTGGCCTCGGGACATCCTGCCAGAGCAGTGTTTAGTGACAAGAATGTTGTCTCACTAATTATGAAATAAACACCCTCTTATAGAAAGGCAGTTCTGGCTGTGCACAGGAATTCAATCCGAGTGGTTTAATAAGGCACTAACATGGGCATAGCCTAGAGTTGAGTTGTCTTATGTAGGTCCTGGATACCTTGATCCGGGTCCGGTGGCTTAGTGGACTAATGTGCCCACCGTAGGGGGTCTGTGGTTGACCTCATCATCACAGGTTCAAATTCCAGTGGGTCCACTCAGCCTTTCATCCTTCTAAAATGAGTACCATTTGTTATTAAGCGCCACAATGCTCTTCTGGGTGGATGTGCACTTTACAATTACACATGTAATGTTATGTTATACATCTGAACCAGATTTCATGAAAATGACTTAATAAGTACATTGAACCTCAATAGACCTCACTAATTTGTAATTTAATGTATTTATTTATTTGCATAAGTTAATTAAACCATTGCATACAATAGAATCATCAAACGGAGCCAAGACAGATGCTTAAATCTGCAATCGCATTTAATACCAAATGCTTTGGGATCAGTTAAAGTCTTTGGGCCATATTCTCAAGGAGCTATCGCCGAGTTAACGGCTGCAAAAAACATCGCCATAGATGACGTCGGTAACTATCGCTAATGAGATGCAGAGTAGGCGTTCCCGTGCAAAAAGCCGCAACAACACCACACCCCAACATTCTCAACGACCAGCCTGATCTGCGATAAGATCACAAAGCAGGCGATAAGGCGTATTAGCACCAGGAAACTAATACCTGCTCCGACCTGGTGCAAAGTCAGACTACAACCTGCACCATAAAAGAGAGCCCAGTCCAGAGCCACACCTGAAGAACAACAGATGCCATGGTGCCACTGAACATGTGTGCCGGACACCCAAGAGGTCCACAACACCCACCGCGACCACCCCCAGAACCCCCCTCTCTGGCACCCCCCCCCCCCCCAGCCAAAGACATGCCACATCAACTACACGGAAAAATGTACCAAATAACCCGCATGATGTCGCACAATCACATCTGGTGACTTGCATGTGTCATCACAAAAATTTGCATCACACATTCACCTTCAAAGCAACAAATGATAATTTATTCAAATAAACACAGAACAGAAATGAAGACAAATGGCAGCTCCCCTCGGGACAATCCGTAGGTCACAGCCTGCAAGACAAAAATCATGATGAGAAGGTGTGTCCTGCACACATCAAGGACAGAGAGAGAGCGAAGGAGAGAGAGAGAGAAAGAAAGAAAGAGAGCGATAGATGGAAAGAGAGGGGGAGAGAGAGATAGACAGACAGAGTGGGAGAGAGAGACAGACGGACAGAGAGGGGGGAGAGAGACAGACGGACAGAGAGGGGGTGAGAGGGATAGACGGACAGAGAGGGTGAGAGAGAGATAGACGGACAGAGAGGTGAGAGAGAGATTGACGGACAGAGAGGGGAGAGAGAGACAGACGGACAGAGAGGAAGAGAGAGAGAAAGTCGGACAGAGAGGGTGAGAGAGGATAGAGAAAAGAAGAGAGGGACAGGGAGAGAGAGTGCTGACACTGCGCACCCAGGCCACACTGCTCACCTGCTGCCACCGGTGTGTCTCCAACCACGTGCCGGTATGTAGTGCAGTTCACCAGGTCCCACATCTGAGACAGACCCGTCATCTGAAACAGAGTCCAGATACCTGAATGGCAAAGTACATACAATTGCACGCGACATCATCGCCTGTCTGCCCCTGCGCACCCAGGCAGCTGCACCCCAGCCCCTCCCGCAGCCCAACGGTGTATGCCCACCCCTGCGCAGGCCTCACTGCTCACCTTCCGCCACCGGCGTGTAGAAAAGGCATGGCACCCTCCACATCATGCAGCCCCGCTCCGCAGGCCACCAGGTCTCACATTTGGTGCTGGGTCTTGGTTACTCCATGGCAGAGGACATACCAGTGCGCCCGGCATCATTGCAGGCTGCACACCCGCTCAGCTTCATAGGTGCCACTAACTCTGTGATTCAGGAGGCGCCACCACGTGGTGGTAGGCCCGCGCTGCCCGCTGGCTCAGGCCTACACTGCGGTCCAGCAGGGCAAACAAAACCTGAGCTGACCGACGCCCGGACGGGGCATCATCGCAGGCTGCACACCCGCTCAGCACTTAAGGTGCCCCTACCTCAATGCACTGAAACCATCCCGGGGGGGTGTGCATGTGCCAGCCGCAGTGTATCCGGTGCCACCAAGTCTGTGCCCCGCTAGTCATGGACCCTCTATGATTGGGTATCGTGGTGTGGAGGCCATCATGTCACCTCCGGGCCTGCGGAATGTGATGTCACAGGCCCCTGGGCCCCCAGGCCTACATGCACACCACACGGATACACCCCGAGAGAGGTTGGAAATGGCATCGTGCACGTGCGCCTGGCCCTATTTATTCGCAGGGTCACATGTGCTGCGACGTGTGTGCTGGATGGGTGTGGTGTGGGGTAAACCAGCAGTGAGGGAGTGGCTGTGGCATGCTGACAACTAGACCTGTGAACAGCAGATCACTACAGGGGAGTCTAGGCACATGTGGCGTTGTTGTCCCCACCTGGAGCGTAAGCGTAGTGAGCTGGCCTGGCGTATGCCAGTCCAGAGTAAGGGTTTGAACAATGACCCCGGGGCACTGGGCGTGGTTCCGTACGGTGCTGGACAAGGAAGTAACAAATGTGGGTGTCGCTGTTGTTGCGTCGGCGCCACCCGGATGACAATCGGCAATGTGTCACCCTGAGACCCAAGTCCAACGACATGAGCCACATGGACGTAAGAGGAATTCACTGACGCTACATTCGTCCACACTACCACACTTGAAAGACCATAGAGACGACACATCTGTGTGATTCGGAATCTTTAATGCACATTCAGTGGAGTGTTGCATCTGGAGCAGTACAGGGCCATGCAAACCCCACTTTCAAATGTTGGCCCGTGGAGGGCCAGCCAGAGTCATTCAGGGAATGACAAGTCCAAAGGAAGTGGAAGAGTTCAGTCCGCAGTCTGTTAGCTGTGTCATTGGCGATCAAACAGAATATGGCAGTCCATTGCGAGGTCCAAGGTGAGTGTCGCAAAGTGTATCGGGGGACAGTGGAAGGTGATGATGCAGAGGGCAGAGCCAAGCTGAAACCGGCCATATGGCGGGGATGAATGCTACAGTTTTCTCCGTACCAGTAAGGCGGTTTCATCCACATCTTCGTCCTCTACTGTTTCATGTGCCTCACGTGTGGGTGGTGCTGGCCTTTCTCCAGCACTGTATGGCACTGACACCTCAGGGGCCGGAGGTGGAATGTCTGCCGCACTGTGTGGCACTTTCAAAAACAACAGTTGATGGACAGAATGCAGAACAATGTCATACATTCACCCCAGTACAGAGATCTGGGCATAAATCCATCGTTTTTTTGCTCACCATGCCAATCCAGTTTGAACCCAGCCATATGCATATCAGTCTTGACCCTGTGCCCAATGGGAACAGTCCAACCCGAACTGCCAAGCCAGGTCCTCCCTGGACTGGAAACAAGCATCCTAGGACCGGTTTCGATTAAACCCAGATCAGTTGACTGGGGGTGAGTGTTTGATTTGCTCAAACGCTCCGTCCATCATCCCCTTTGGTTTCGCTTTGTTCGCCCTAAGTTGGCAGGGTATGCCCAGACGTGGGTCCCTTGCTCACTTTGCCACTGGATTCAAGATAGCTTGGCTGATGAGGGTTATGAACCCGAAACCGGTCCCAGGATGCTTGTTTCTGGTCCAGGGAACTCAGAATGATAAAATACATATTTTAGTGAAGTTGGTTTCAACATTCGGTGAAAATACCACTTTTAGAAAGTAGGTATTTTCTTGTCTAACCATTCAAACCTGCCTCTGCTAGGCTGTGTATTCCTTGTCTGGAGTTTGAGTGACAGTGCTGGGGAATTCCAGGAGACAGGGTGAGGTAGCCCATTGGTGAATAGAGAGCTCTGCATCTAGATGGGAGGGAGGAGTTGCACCTGGGACCTGAATAGGGCTGTGCCTTCCCTCCACAATGCTGGCTCCACCCCCTGTGGTGCGGCTGATGTCTCTGCCCTGCACTCTGAAAGGAAAGAAGGAGTCAGGTAAACAAAGTGCTCCAGGACTGACCAGAAGTGGTTTGTACAAGGCAAAGGCCCCGCTGCCCTCAGAGGACAAAGGATTTTGGGGTATAAGTATTGGGACCCTGATCCCAAGAATTTAGATCACTTTGGGAAAACAAGAAGAAACCTCTGCTGAGGAGAGGAACCAAGAAGAAACTATCCCTGAAACTGGGGGATTGGCCTGCAGTGGTTGCCTTACTGCCAAAGGGAGGAAAAAGGAACTGTGTGTGTACTTTTGCTCAACTTGTGAAGGATCTCCAAAGGCTTGGAAAAGAGCTTGTCTCCTGTTGAAGTCTCAGGAACAATAGACTTCAACCACCAGCTCCCCAGAGTTCTTTGGAAGTGCCTGCTGCTGTTTTGGGGCCTTCTGAGGGACTGTGTGTCGCAAGGAGCTGGAAGCGTGACTCAAGAAGGAGAAGCGTGCCGCCGTCAGAGCTGTTGTCGTCGCATCGCGTAAAGGGTGTCGCCGCTGCAGTTGTCGCATCGAGCGGAAGCGTCTCGCATTTTTGAAGAAGTGTCTCGCAACGCCGACGAAGCGTGTCGCCATCGCAGCCATCGTAGCTGACGCATTGCACTGCATCAAGAGAAGAGCCTCGCATCGAGGAAGAAGCGTGTCGCCGTCGCAGCCGCTGCCGTCGCATCTGGGATGACGCCGCTGTAGCTGACGCATTGCACCGCATCAAGGAAAGCACCTCGTATCCACGGAGAAGCGTGCCGCCGTCGGAGCTGCTGTCGTCGCATCGCGTAAAGGGTGTCGCGGCTGCAGTTGTCGCATCTAGCGGAAGCATCTCGCAACGTCGGAGAAGAGTGTCGCCGCCAAAGCCGCTTTCGTCGCATCGCGTAAAGAGGTGTCGCCACTGCAGCTGACGCATCGAATCGAGTCTTCTCGCAACATCGGAGAAGCGTGCCGCATCTGGAAGATCTTCACGTATTTATTTCTTTGCACCAAACTTTCATGGCATCAACATTGTTGCAACACTTTCATTGCCCTGCGTGTCTCATCTAAAGGTACATTAACTTAAAATGTCGCATTTAAGAACTAAAGAGAACTAAGCTAAATTCTACCATCTTAAAGTAACAGTATTGTGTATTTTTGTCGTTTATGGTTTTGTGGTAAATCTATATAAAGAATACTTATTTTTGATACAAAACCTGTGTAGTGTTCATCTATAGTGTTGTCACTTGATTACTGTATGTGTGCACAAATGCTTTACACACTGCCTCTGAGATAAGCCTGTCTGCTCGTGCCAAGCTACCAAGAGGGAGAGCAAGGGTTATTTTAGGAGTGTACCCCCTTATCCTGACTAGAGGCCAGGGTCCCTATTTGGCACAAGTGCATACCTGTGCCAACTAGAGACCCCAAAGTCTAACATACCCCTTTAGTGTTACTGTTAAATAGATCTCACTAACATAGACAATGGTTGTCCAGAATATCTGGCATGAATCTGGCCCTCCTTAACCTATACTTATGTTGAGAACCTGTACCCAAACAAGAAAGAAAACTCTTCTCTCATACATTTCAACTCCATTTTGCTGTAGCAGAAATTCCACTTGATTGGTGACAAATGGTTTCAATTCGATGGAGAATTTTGCATATTTGTTTTGGACATTAAACTGAACAGCCAGTATTATGTATGCGTGTCTTGTTTTACTGCCAGCGAGAGATACACGACATGGGTGGAGAGGGATAACACAGAGAGATTTGTCTGTGTCCCACATCAGGCGGGTAATACCCATATCAGAAGTAGAACTGTTATGTTGTACAGATTTGTAGCGCACACCATCACTCAGGAGGGTATCCTGGCAATGAGCAGGTGTGAGTCTAGGCACACCTAGAGCCTAGTAGGACTACTCAAAAAGCCAGGTCTTCAGCTTCTTGTGGAATTCAAGAAGAGAGGTGGAGGCTCTTATCTAGCGGCAGGTCATTCCATGCTTTAGGATCGATGAAGGAGAAGACTCGACCACCAGATCTGGTTTTCAGTATGCGTGGCATTTGTACAATTAGGAGTCTGGATGAGCGTAGGGGTCTGGAAGGTTTCTGAAAGCAGATGTGATTGTTGAGGTATTCTGGCCAGTGTTAAGTAGAGCCTTGAAAGTGTGGGTGAGGAGTTTGAATTGTGCTCATTTGTGAATGGGGAGCCAGTGGAGCTCCTTCAGGTGTGGTTTGAGGGAGTGTAGCATGGTAGGTTGAGAGTGATCTGGCCACAGAGTTCTGGATGGTCTGCAGCCTTCTGGTGAGTTTTTTGCTGATCACAGCGTAGAGGGTGTTTCCATAGTCCAGATTGCTTGCGACAAGATTACATGATGGTTTTACAGATGCTGACTGGAAGCCATTTGAAAATCTGTCTCAACATCTTCAGGGTCTGGAAGCATGAGGCGGTGTTAACATTGACTTGGGCGGTCATGTCGAGTTTGCTGTTAATGATGATCCCGAGGTATTTGGTGTGGGTAGTGGGGGTTTGTCCTGGCTTTGTTGGCCACCAGGTGGAGTCCAAGGGTGATGTGCTCTTATCGAAAATCCTCATTTCTTGTCAGTGTTCAGCTTTAGACAGTGGACCATTTCAGTCATGCAGGCTTGACCCGGGTACTGGGCATCTTGTCCATGAGGAAGAGAATGAGTTGTGTGTCATCTGTGTAGGAGAGGACATGGATGTCATAAGAGTGGATGATGCTGGCTAGAGAGATCATGTACGCGTTAAAGTGCGTGGGGCTCATGGAGGATCCTTGCGGTACTCCGCAGATGAGATTGCAGGCGTCTAAGGTGTACGGTGCCAGGCTGACTGACTGGGTCCTCCAGTCAGGAAGGAGCAGATCCATCAGAGGGCAAGTCCTTGAATTTCAATCTTGTGTAGGTGTTGGATGAGGATAAGGTGGGAGAGGGTGTCAAATGTTATGGAGAGGTCCAGGAGGATGAGGGCCGCCATATCGCCTCTGTCCAGAGTCATGCGGATGTGGAAGCGGTGAGGGCAGTTTCTGTGATGTGACTGGGCCTGAAACCAGAATGAGTGGTGTTAGGAAGTTGATGACCTTTGAGGTTTTTGGTGAGGTGTCTGTTAATGATTTTCTCTAATACCTTGGCTGGGAATAGTAGCAAGGAGATTGGTTTCTAGTTGGCGAGCCTTGAAGGGTCTTCAGAGGATTTTTACAGCAATGGGAGGACAGTTGAATGTTTTCAACCATCTAGGAAGGTCGCGAAAGATATAGAGGCATTCAGAATGGGTGTGAGCATGGCGCTGATGGGTTGAAGGCCTCTGGAGTAGGTGTGGTGGAAACAGGGTTCTGAAAGGGCTCTTGAGTGGATGGACTTCATGGTGGTGGTGTTTTTTTCTGGGGGAATTGCGGGCCATGTGGTTAGCATTCAGAAACCTGCTCTTTTTGGTGGCCGTGGAGCAGTCAGCATGTTTCTTTGGCCACCTATGAGGCATAAATGTGCCCTTGTGCATGTCACCACAATGTGGAGCAGATAAGTGCTGGTGTGCTTATGCAAAGGTGTATTTATTGTAAGTCAGCTGTATAATGCCAGCTTATTTGATGTAGCCAATACAGGGCAGATGAGGTCCACCCTGCTGAGCAGTGCACCAGGCAGTGTATACCACTTGGGTGGTACTACTGGCTGTAGACCCCACTTGCCTTCTGTAATAGTGCAGGGTTACCACCTAGCAGCATCCTCGCCCACCATACTTCTATGTCATAAGGCGCCAGTGCACACCATTGTGCTTACACAAGCATGTTGTGTCTTCATGTCCTGAAACTGGCAGGATCCTGAAGACCCCGCTGGGCCCTAGCATCACCGTCTCTTCTGTGCACATAGGGATGCATCGCCTTTCGGGGACGTAGATAATAATGATCTGTTTTTATATTGACTCTAGCAGAGCATTCTTGCTATTGTTGGTGGCCTCACCTTGCTGACTGTAAAATAGGGCCCAGATAGTGCCCAGCGCCTGGAGGTTTGCTCTCGAGCATCCCTCCAGGCCCTGGAGGGAACTGTCCATGTATATCAGGGCTATAAAGGGACCACCGTCTGGTAATAACCTGTCGCCAATCGGTTTCCATCTGTTATAAAGTGCACAGAGCAAAACATTGTTTCAAGTGCAAGCACTAACCAGACACTAACGGTAATTCCAATGGTTAATTTGAGAAGATGTGTCACACTTGCACGCATTTTGGGGGGGAAGCACTTGGGGTCCAGCTGGCTTGCCTGATGATGGCAGAAGCCTGCTGCTGCGTTTGCTGTTTCTTCTCACTCAGTAGAAGCCTGATGCTGTTTCCCCTGCTACAGATGCTGTCTCTTCTGCCTGGGTGCAAGCCTGCTGCTGTCTCTTCTGCCTCAGCTGCTGTCTCTTCTTCTTCAGTACAAGCCTGCTGCTGTCTCTTCTGCCTGGGTACAAGCCTGCTGCTGTCTCTTCTGCCTGGGTACAAGCCTGCTGCTGGCTCTTTTGCCTTAGCTGCCTTCTCTTCTGCCTCAGTACAAGCCTGCTGATGTCTCTTCTGCTACGGCTGCTGTCTCTTCTGCCTCAGCAGAACGTTGCTGATGTCTCTTCTGCCTCACTGGAACCCTGCTGCTGTCTCTTCTGCCTCAGTGGAACCCAGCTGCTGTCTCTTCTGCCTCAGCTCCTATCTCTTCTGCCTGAGTACAAGCCTGCTGCTGGGTCTTCTGCCCCAGTTGCTGTCTATTCTGCCTCAGTTCATGACTGCTGCTGTCTCTTCTGCAACGGGTGCTGTCTCTTCTGCCTCAGTGGAACCCAGGTGCTGTCTCTTCTGCCTTAGCTCCTATCTCTTCTGACTCAGTATAAGCGTGCTGATGTCTCTTCTTTATCAGCTGCTTTCTCTTCTGCCTTGGTAGAGTTCTGCTGATGTCTCTTCTGCCTCAGGTGCTGCCTGTCCTGCCTCAGTAGAAGGCTGCTGATGTCTCTTCTGCCTCAGTACAAGTCTGCTGCTGTCTCTTCTGCCTCAGTAGAAATTCGTGGTCTCTTCAGCCTCAGCTGCTGCTTCTTCTGCCTCAGTAGAAGCCTGCTGATGTCTCCTCTGTCTCAGGTGCTGTCTATACAGCCTCAGTAGAGGCCTGCCGCTATCTCATCTGTTTCAGCAGAAGCCTGCTGATGTCTCCTGTGTCTCAGGTGCTGTCTATTCAGCCTCAGTAGAGGCCTGCTGCTATCTCTTCTGTCTCAGCAGAAGCCTGCTGCTTTCTTCTCAGCCTCTGCAGCTGTCTCTTCTGCCTCTGTGCAAGCCTGCTGCTGTCTTCTTTGCCTCGGCTGCTGTCTCTTCTGCCTCAGCGGAAGTCTGCTGCTGTCTTCTCAGCCTCAGCTGCTGTCTTTTCTGCCTCAGTACAAGCCTGCCATTGTCTCTTTTGCCTCAGTACAAGCCTGCTGCTGTCTCTTCTGCCTCAGCTACTGCCTCTTCTTTCTCAGTGGAAGCCTGCTGTTGTCTCTTCTTGATCAGTAGAGGTCTTGCTTCTGTCTCTTCTGCAATGGCTGCTGTCTCTTCTGCCTCGGCTCCTATCTCTTCTGCCTCAGTACAAGCCTGATGATGTCTCTTCTGCTATGGCTGCTGTCTCTTCTGCCTCAGCAGAACCTTGCTGATGTCTCTTCTGCTTCAGTGGAACCCTGCTGCTGTCTCTTCTGCCTCAGCGGAACCCAGCTGCTGTCTCTTCTGCCTCAGCTCCTATCTCTTCTGCCTCAATACAAACCTGCTGCTGGCTCTTCTGCCCCAGCTGCTGTCTCTTCTGCCTCAGTTCAAGCCTGCTGCTGTTTCTTCTGCAACGGGTGCTATCTCTTCTGCCTCAGTGGAACCCAGCTGCTGTCTCTTTTGCCTCAGCTTCTATCTCTGCTGCCTCAGTATAAGCGTGCTGATGTCTCTTCTTTATCAGTTGCTTTCTCTTCTGCCTTGGTAGAGTTCTGCTGATGTCTCTTCTGCCTCAGGTGCTGCCTGTTCTGCCTCAGTAGAAGGCTGCTGATGTCTCTTCTGTCTCAGGCCAAGCCTGCTGCTATCTCCTCTGTCTCAGCTGATGTCTCTTCTGCCTCATTAGAAACCTGCTATCTCTTCAGCCTCAGCTTCTGCTTCTTCTGCCTCAGTAGAAGCTTGCTGATGTCTCCTCTGTCTCAGGTGCTGTCTCTTCAGCCTCAGTAGAGGCCTGCTGCTGTCTCTTCTGTCTCAGCAGAGGCCTGCTGCTGTCTCTTTTGCCTAGTATAAATACAACAAAATCTCAGCCGGATTCATTAAGACTGATTATATTTGTATGTACAAGACATTACAATAAAGGAACAAAGGGCGAGAGACTTCAAAATATTTGTTAAATGTGCTCTTGGGCATCATATATTTTCAGAAGACCAAAAAAATACACAACTGTTGTTACAGCACTGTTAGGCATGAATGCGAAGGCAACCCAAAAGAGAAGTGCACATCGTGCTCGTGACTGGAAGTGACGGCGCAAGTGACAACGTGAAAAAACACACTACAGCGCAAGGCGCAAGGAAACCGTAATGTACAATATATACTGGATAAAAAGGTTCAAACAGTAATTGTTTCAGATAAATAGATTGTCATTTTCAATATTTTGGAGAACCAAAGTTCGAGGTGCGCCTGAGGCGTTTTGGCTGGTGGGCGAGGGTCGACGGCGTTTCGATCCTGTTAAGTTAGGATCATCATCAGGACCGGGTGGCCTATTTGATGAGTGCTGTATGGAAAAAGGGAAGTATCAGAGTGGCTGGGGAAAAAGAGACAGGGGGAGGAGCGGTAGAAATGAAAGCTGGAGGGAGGAGAGGTATGCCTACCTGAGGCACGTAAGGATCAGTGCTAGTGTAAGGAGGGGCTCGCTGTCGTAAATGAATTGACTAGGCAGGGCATCAGTAACGATCGTCCGGGCAATTTCTGAGGAGAGAGACGATGCGCCGTAAGAGAAGGAGCGGGGATGGGGGGGAGAAAGAGGGGGTGGGGGGTGAGGGGGTGTGAAGGGGGAAAAGGAAGGGGTGGGGGGCGGGAAGAAAGGAAAGGCAAACCTAATCAGGAAATGGCAGGAAAAACCTCACCGGCCAGAAGCGGAAAACGGGGGGGGGGGAAAGAAGGAGCAAGTTGCAGGGACGAGGCCCTGATCAGCTGTTCCAGGGTTCGGGAGGATACCTATTCAAAGGGGGTAGCGGACAAGGTGATTAGTCAACCTCTGAATTAGAGCGGAGGATACCAATGAATCTGCAGTTTTGGGCGGTCGGGGCTTACCTTGAAGTGAAGTAGTAATTTCGATCTCCGAATAAATCCAACGATTGTGAATCACCGGGTCGCCACGAGCGTGTGTGAGATACAGCCGGTGTCTAACAGGAGTACGAGGGACTGGCCATAAAGAAGGGAATGCGTGCGCCGAGGGTGATGACCACTGTGGCCCTGATTGGTTTGCAATGGAGGGGGCGGGGCGTAACTAAGGACGCCGGATAGAGGTACCTGCAAAGAAGGAAACAGAAAAGGTGCTCGAGAGCTTGAGTGAGGGAACAGCAGATATCCCGAACAAGGATAGACTCGTGAAGGTGGCAAAATTGCTTCGTGTAGGATGAGGGCGGGGTTTAGGCAATTTGTACGATAAAACAACTAGGAGGAAAAATCAATTGAAAAGCTGTAAGCATGGCATGGTACACAATTATAAAGTGAGACAATTGACATTCATACACAGAAATAGCAGTATTATGAAACCATATGAAAATACAGGAATTCAATATGTAAAGTATCATATCAATACACATAGTGTTGAAGCTCGCGGCTACGCTGAGGAAATATGAATTTTGTGATCAGTTATGTCCCCTATCGTAGACCCCAACGGCTCCATGTGCATGCTATAAGTACATGTATGTTCCCTCCAGTTCCAGTTTTGAAGACGCAAATACATGTGCGTCCACCGTCAACATGTCCTCTTTCAGATCCGCCATGAATGGGTCAGATATTCCATTCCTAAGTATGAAAGGCCACCGACTTTATGTGGTTCACTTTCCACATTTTACAGATTCAGGCGAGTAGGCCCAGAATTCTGTCCCCAAGCCTTTTCCTGCCTTCTGCCTCTGAAAGCTCCAGTCTGAGCCTGCATCTGTATCCATGAACTTTGTCCTACTCCCTGCGCGGCTAACGGTGCCGGATCCAGCATATTGCCTGCCAAAAAATGTATTTCACCTTCAAGATTATCTACTCCGCTCCTCATCCGATGCATTCCTGTCTAGTAGTTTAGGTAAACATTCCTCCAGCTACCGTGCAAAGGGCCAGGCCTCGCTGTCCTCATGCAAGTAATTCATAGTCCCGTTACCATGGAATATTCCTACCCCCTCGCATCTAGTGTAGACACTTAGACGCTTGTACACGCACTAACCGTCAGTATAGAATAGATTCTATCTTAGAGACCTCTCCTTTTGGATAACACAGTTCTTTAAACATAGGATATTAGATATGATTTGGGATTAGGTTGACATGACCCCCCAGACTTCTGTCTCCACATGTAGAGCTAAATGTCAAGTCCCCTTCACCCTCTAGTTGCACGTCAATCACACGTCATGCGGCTGCGCGCGCATCTCTGCCAAATATTTCTGCTGACATTGCAGGATTCTTTTATGGATCCACCCACTTGTGACATCATGTATAATGACGTTTATTAAATTACGCCCATATGACCGCCTCTATTAGTTACGTATGCACAGTTTATCTGTATTATCAGCTGTTACGCCTCTGGCATCTGTTCCACTGTAATGCATTTCCTATAAAACCAATTATCTGTCAATAATGTATGCCCTTCCTTCCTGAACTTTCGTGGTGATGGAATAGAAAGCCTACAATTCGAATTGTATTCCTTTGTATGGGAATAAAGCCTTTTAAAACCTCTAATACCACGGATTCTGCCTCTTATATTTACTGAGTTATTCTTAATAGACTTTACCGCATAAAAAATAGTACCGGTAATGAAATATTTACCACATAAATTGGCGCCCGAACAGGGACACTTTCTCATCTCACGCGCCGGCGGTGCGTTGCAGGCCCGGTCTCCTGCCACAGCTGAACGGACAAAAACGCGTACCTGCAGGATTTCCTGTATCTCCCTCCGGCCAAGCGGGGACGACTGAGGCTGCGATCAACACCCAGACGAGGCGGTGAGAAGTGCGAAGTATCCCGACCAGAGCCTAGCTGAGAGAGCAAGATCCGAGGTATACAGAGGCCCACCAGGTTCCGAAGTTCCGAGTCCAGTCGAGTCGAGTCCAGTCCGGTCCAGTTTCAGTTCCGTTCCGAGGCCTTCCGTTCCGAGCTACCCGGTGAGTACCATTACCGGGGAGGCATTTAACGTGCACATAGTCTGTGCCGGTCAAGACGGGTTTGGGTACACAAATCCGGTCTGCACTGTTTTAGCAGTGTATCTGGACTGTTTAGCAGTATATATAGTATGTCTTGCATATAAATAAGTACTATCTAGTGTCAGTATTATGTCAGTAACTAGTTTTCTATTAGTTATCATTGTTCGTAAAACTGTTAAGTGTTAAATGTTTTAAATACGTTCTATATATATTGTGGTGTGAATGACTGTTCATTATTGTGTTTTCTTGTATAAAGTGTGTTCTAGTAATAAGGTCTAAAAATGCCGCTCTTTTCGAAACTAAGACAGATCAAAACTAGAAAAGGTGTACTCGAAGAAGCTGTTCCCATCCCACCTAGGGACACTCCAGGGTACTTTATGTATCATAAGCATGGCCTAGATGCCGTATTATTTCTTGATTTATGGGTGGACTACACCAAAGAATTACCAGAGAGTCAGAGATGGCCCGCAGCGGGGACCTGGGATGCAGATTGCATCATGAGAGTAGAAGAAGAGTTATGGAAAAAGAAAGCCAGACAGTCACAGAAAGATGCCATTGAATTATGGCGTAAAGAATCATATAGACGTACAGAAAAAGCACTCAGACAGGAAGAGAAAGGTAGAGAGAATTCAAATAAAACCCGAGAGAATCTATTACTTGAGGAAGGTACCCGAGTAAAATCAGAACAAATAGATAGACAAAGAAACACTCTTATGAATGGTATGTATCCTCTTCTGGCCGAAGGGTTACCTAAGGCTACCCCGGAAATACCAAAAGACTTAACTCCTCCATTGCTCCCGATAACAGCACATCCCAAAACGCATCCCAAAACAGCAAAGGACGTTTTCCTTTCCTCCTATTTAGATGACGCAGCTCCCGAGTATGCTAATGCCATACCACCCACACCGCTTGCCGATGGTGTTCAACACCAAGAGCATTCGTCTGTATCCCCGCAACTACAAACTCCTACACAAGTTCCAACAGGCCCGTCCGTTTCTACAGTTTTTCCCGCATCTGCAATCTCTATCCTACGCCCAACGAATCCTTTCGTGCCTAGCACCTCAGATGGTGCTACAGGAGGTACGACAGACATGTTTGCCACACCGCCGCGAAATAAACAGACCCTCAGAGATTTAGCACTCCAACGTACACCCCAACTAGCGACATCCGACATGTTTAAAGAACAGCTTGTGGATTGTAGATACGACCCAGTACCAGGTAGACAGGATAAATTGCTCATATCATCACTACGTATAAGACGAGCTACATTATATTTAATGACGATACCAGGAATGGGTGAACACCTAGACGAAATATATCGCTTTGTCCAAACAGGGCGAGGTCCAGAAAGTATTAACGAAGCTATGGAATACCAGAAAGTGGATGTCCAAAGACAACTACTACGTTTTTTCATAAATTGTGTAATTAGGAATCAAGACAGGCCTGGGGCAGATCACGATACCATGCAAAGACTTGCCAAATGGGGTCAGAACATATCAGAAGAGAAACATGATAGACAGGCGTGTATAATCGCCATGTGTCGAAAGATCCGCAAGGAAGTAGAACGAATACATAAAGAAAGACGAGAAACAGACAGAGTAGAATCAGAAGAAGAGGAGGAGCAAGAATCAGAGCAATTAGAAACGATAGCTTATGTAGGTAGAGGAAGACCCCATAATAATACCAGAGGTTTTAACGACCCGATACGTCCAATACGTCCAGAATATAATAGACATTTTCCAAACCCTATGTTAAATACAAAATTCCCTGAACACCTATTCCAAACCGCTGATAAATTACTCCGAGATCGAAGGGGGTACCACATGCTCGATTCCATGGACGAACAAGAATTAGCCAGGTCAGCAGTACAATGGGCTGACAGTCCCGGCGAATACAATGATGATGTACTTGCACACACGTTTCTGAATCTTGACCCATACGAACAGCGTTTAGCCAGTATATACATGATTCAACACCTCCTTATATTATATAAAAGCCAACACTCCGATCCAGGACCTTTACCTGACATATTGACAGAACTACTCACGAACATATGGAGAGGGTCAGTTACTGATTTGATTAGGGAAATTCTAGAATCCCGAAACCAATATTTAAATTTCGTATGCCCAGAACACGTTCCAGTTCCCATCATGGGAAGAAAAATGTATCACATAGATAGACAGAACCCGTTACGCGAAGTACTCCCAATCAGAGGTGACGGTAATAACTTTACACGCGTGTTTGTGTACACGCCTATAACTAAACTGGAATTATTAGAAATGAAGAAAGTAGTACCCAGCCATGACAAAGATCGAGCAGGTTTCCACCGCGAGATAAAAGACATGTTACCCATGGGAGAGTATACCTACCCCGACATTATGAAAATATTAAAAGTCCTATTACCCGCCTGTGTTTATGAGAAACTCAAAGAAAAGGAATGGGAGGTGGGAGACCAAAAGATAGATTGGACAGCATTAGAAAACGAAGAAAGGGCCCGAGCTGCAGGAGCAGGACTTGGGGAAAAGAGTACAGCACTAGCAGGACTACTAGTGCAGGTACTGCCACGTTTATTAACTACGAAAAAGGAAGACTGGGGTGCAATATCAGCCTGTAAACAAAAGCCAGATGAAGACACTAGTGATTTCTATTCCCGATTTGAAAAATGTTTTGGTATAAATAGTGGCATAAAAGCAAGTAGTGAGTCATATCCACATCTGTTTGTGACAAAATTAGTTGAAAATTCTCTGCTGCAAGTCAAGAATAGAGTATTGAAATTCGAAAGTACCTGGCAAGGTAATACCCCATCACAGATGTTACAGATGTTACAATATCACCACAATAGAATTAGAGAAGAACAAGAACACGAACAAAGACGTATGAAAGATACAAAAATGAAAATGCTTGTTGCACAGTCAGTTCCAGCTGATGGTCATCAAAAGGGTGATTCCGCAGGTCCTACGAAAGGGACATGCAACTATTGTAAACAACAAGGTCATTATATACACGATTGTCCAGTCCTGAAACATAATATTGCTACAGGTAGAACTCAGGAGAGACCACGTCCACCTAGACAGGATCAGAATAAACAACAAATCCCTCAGCATGCACAACCTAGGTTAGCTCCGCAACAACTAGCTCCGCAACAGGCAGCTCCACAACAGATCGTAGCACCACCACAAGCGCAGCCTATTGCTGCAACACAAGCGACAACACAACAGATGTATCAGTATGCACAAGCAGATTATCCCGGTTATCAGCGATATACATGAAATAGCCTAGAGAGGGAAGTTGGCTTACCCCTTATTGAGGTTCCTGTAGACCAAGAGGGACCTTATGTACATAGTGAACTATTAGGGGAAGACAGAAAGTTTTTACTTGATACAGGGGCAAGCAGAACAACTATAAGACGCAGTGAAGTTCCAGGGGCACCCCTCTCAGGCTCACAGAATATTTCCCTTGGATTCTCAGGAAAACCCATAATTAATGACGTAACACAACCTCTTCCACTCACGATTGGTCCATTGACACGTACTACAGATTTATTGCTTACTAAATCATGTCCAGAAAACTTGTTAGGCATAAAAACATTGAAAGCTCTAGGAGCCATAATATGTTGTTCTCCGGAAGGAGTACGACTATTTTTACGTGACTTTAAAGGTCACTACGTGTCCAGAGACATGGATCACCGACTGCAGAATTTACCTACACATTTATGGGCACAAGGCCCCACTGATGTTGGTTGCATGAATATTACACCATATCGTGTCACACTAAAAACAGGAGTAATACTACCACGAATGCGACAATACAAGTTACCACCCGATGCTGTTGTGGCTTTACTGCAAATCATTGACGAGCTCATTGCACAAGGAGTGGTTGTCGAAACCGACTCCAATGTATGTAATTCCCCGATGATTCCGATTCTTAAAAGAACGGATCCAAAAGCACCACCAGTATATCGATTAGTTATTGATCTGCGCGAATTAAACAAATGTATTGTACCACAATACCCTGTGGTCCCAGATATCTCTTCATTACTCACAGCTATTGACTCAGAAGCAACGTTCTTCACTGTAATTGATCTCAAGAATGCTTTCTTTAGTGTCCCAATAGATCCGGAAAGTCAATATCTGTTCGGATTCAGTTTAAATGGACGAAGTTTTAAATTCACACGCGCACCTCAAGGATTTACAGAAAGCCCCAGCATCTATAGCCAAGCACTGAAACGAGAACTTGACAGTATCCACATGCCAGTTAACACTGCCTTGCTTCAATATGTCGATGATCTGCTGATCACCGCCCGAAGCGAACCTGAATGTGAAAAAGCGTCACTGACGGTTTTGAAATTTCTGGCCGACAAGGGGCACAAGGTGTCCCCTTCTAAGCTGCAATTCTGTGTCCAGCGAGTTGTTTACCTTGGGCACTCGCTGTCCAAGGAGGGAAGGCAGCTTACATCCGACCGCATCCAGTTAATTGCTAACATGTCAGCACCCAAGACACAAAAGGAGGTGCGGGCTTTTATAGGCCTCACTTCATACTGTAGGCAGTGGATCCCTCAATATGCATTTCTAGCAAAACCACTCATCCAGTTGACAACACAGGAGGCAGCCACATCGACTGTCCTCCCTTGGACTCAAGAACATACACACGCCTTTGAAAGCTTAAAGAAAACTTTATGCCAAGCACCTGTTTTAGCAACACCATGTTACAATAAACAGTTTACACTCTTTGTTACAGAACGCGAAGGTACTGCCTTGTCAGTGCTCACTCAGGAACAAGCAGGATCACACAAACCATGTGCTTATTTCTCTAGTACATTAGATCCAGTAGCTCAGGCTCTTCCTGCGTGCCTGAAATCGGTGGCAGCAACAGCTTTAGCTATCAGACAAAGCGATGCCATAGTGTTAGGACACCAATTGACAGTACAAGTACCACACGCAGTAGAGGTTCTTTTGAACCGCACACAAACACAACACTTGACTATAGCGAGACTCACCGGTTACGAATTGACATTGTTTCAGCCACACATAGAAATCAGACGCTGTAATACGTTAAATCCTGCCACACTGTTACCAGTGGGCGGAACAGATCCATTGGCACATGATTGTGTCGAAGTCATTACTATCACGACGAAACCCAGACAAGACTTGACAGATATCCCTTTGTCAGATCCAGACTTGACATTGTATGTAGATGGGTCATGTATGAGAACAAGTACAGGAGAGTTAGTGGCCGCTTACGCAGTCACAACAGACACTGAAGTCATTGAAACAAATTGCATTAACACTTTGTCAGTTCAAGCAGCAGAGCTCATCGCTCTGACACAAGCCTGTATTCAAGCCAAAAATAAGAAAGTCAACATATACACGGATTCACGTTATGCATTCGGAGTCGTCCATGACTTCGGCGTACTGTGGCGAGAGAGAGGTTATTTAACTTCTCACGGTGCCCACATCCAACACGGACCCCTCATTCAAGCCCTATTAGACGCGATTCATCTACCTACTGCAATATCAATTATGAAATGCAAGGCCCACACAAAAGTTACCGACATCATTTCTCAGGGTAATGACCTAGCTGACAGAATAGCTAAACAGACTGCTCAGAATCAGACTCACACAACTGACATGACAAAGACAATAGTTCCGACACCAACACATTGCATGACAGTTAAGGATCCCGCCCTTGATGTAATTGACATACAGACACATGCTACACCAGAAGAAATAAAGAAATGGACTGAATTAGGAGGGATCCAAACGGATCAAGGATGGATGACGAAGGAAAAATCTATATGGTTTCTTCCCGACTCCATGGTTCAAGTTATCATTAACACTATACATAGTCCAGCGCACCTAGGAGAAAAAGCTATGCTAGACAGCATTCAACACATTTGGTTCAACAAACACTTGCGAGCAGCAGCTAAACAAAAAGTTCGTACCTGTATGATATGTTGTCAGTTTAATCCAGGTAAAAGCATCCCCGTAGAGCAGGGTGGATTTCAACCTCCCGATCATGCTTTTGAAGTCCTCCAGATGGATTATATCCAGATGGAACGATGTCGAGGATTCAAATATGTTCTCGTAGTTGTCTGTGCTCTTTCCCGTTGGACAGAAGCCTACCCGGTTTCAGATTACACTGCCCCGACTACTGCCAAACAGTTAGTTCGAGAATTCTTCCCACGGTACGGTTTACCACGTGTTGTCTACTCAGATAACGGCCAGCCGTTCTCATCCGAACTAATGAAACACGTTTCCCTTCTGTTAGGCTACCAATGGAAATTCCACTGTGTCCGGCATCCCGAGGCAGCAGGTCTCGTGGAACGCCATAATCAAACTCTGAAAATTAGATTGTCCAAAATATGTAGGGAAAAAGGTGTCGATTGGATAGTAGCCTTACCAGTTGCGCTCTTTTACATGAGAATGGTAGCACACTCTCGAACAGGGCTATCCCCGTACGAGGTGATCTTCGGTAGACCACCAAATATGTGGGGGACGCCTATACCTCGCAAAATCACTGATGTTGACTGTAATATGCTGACAGATTACCTGGCTTCCTTGATGTCTGCACTACAATCTTGTCGTTCACAGGTAACCGCAGCTTTTCCCGATAATACTGAGGTGAAGCCCCATGACGTGGTTCCTGGTGACCTGGTTTTGGTCAGGAATTTCAACCGGAAGACCCAACTGGAGCCTAGGTGGAAGTCGCCCAAGTTGGTTCTACTAACTACAAGGACAGCCGTGAAGATCGAGGGACGGAAAGGGTGGTTGCACTCGAGTCATATCAAGAAATTTTATGGACTACCATCCAGTGTGAATACTCAACCCTGTATTCCCTCACAGACAGACTCAAAGCTCCCCTTGGTTGAGCAGTCAAAACCAGAACTGTACAAACTAAAATTGAGGTCTAGCAAGTCAGACAATTTGATTGTTTAAGTCCTCTCCAAGGTGAATCGGTTGAATTTGTCTCTGACATGTATCCTCTAGACCGGAATAGAGAAAGAAATCAACAGATGCAGCTTAAGAAGCATGCGTATTGTAAATCACTTCGTAGTCACTGCACAGTAACATTATTAATTTTGTTTTTTCTAAGTCTTCTGATTATCTTTTCCAGCATACTATTGCACATGTATTACCCTATTCCTAAGCGTGCTTACAATGTAACTGCAGAACATTCTTTTAGCGAATTACCTCCGCATGAGTTGTCCTATAGATTTGCGCTGCGCAACAACACATTCATTAGTATGTTACATCATTCCCATCAAACCAGCAATGCCACAAATTGTTGGATATGTGGCCGACTCCCTCCCTATCAGAACTATAAGGGAGTTTTGCCCCTCTTTCCCTATCCGTTCACACACAATGGCTCCGGTGGAGCATGGTTTAGTTTGATTAATTCCCTAGATTCAAATTCCGCAGTTTATCAAGACAACTGGGTATGGGGAAACCTGAACCTAGTTTTGCTTAAAGTCTGCTACCCTAACAAGGAGGGACTTCCCAAAAGAACAGGAACTGATCTAGAAAATGAAGTATATGGATTAGGTAATTTTACACTTAACCTTATGATCCTGAACGTTGAATCTGAAGCTACACCAATCTTGCCCGCCATGTCAGTATTCTCAGTAAAAGGGGAATTATGTATAAGAAAGAATGGTTCCATACACATGGGCCATAGTAAATGCACCATTGTAATAAAATTCAGTGATCAAGGCAAGTCTACATTTAGAGCTTCCCATCATTCCTACTTCATATGTGGCCAGACCGCATATATATGTCTACCTTTAGATTGGGATGGTACCTGTTACATAGCATTCCTTCTGCCACCTGTTTTCCTAGCTCCTCCTGATTATCACCGAAATACCCATTTAGTACACAATAGACAGCAGAGAGATCTCCCAATTGTCGATTACACTGAAACAGCATGGGAAAAATACACAGATTTCAATAAAGGTTTCTTTCCCTATATAGGTACAGTCACTAATAGTAAGCTGATACGAAGATTAACCAGAACCCTTGAAGCAGTAGTGAACGAAACTATTTCCGCCTTAGGCAATTTAACAGAAGAGCAGTCTGCTATGCGGATTGTTGTGCTTCAAAATCGTCTTGTCCTTGACGTCATCCTGGCCGATAGGGGCGGAGCTTGTAGGGTCATCGGATCAAGTTGCTGCATTTTCATACCAGAAAATTCGCCGTCAGTATATAAAGCCATAACCCGCCTTCATAAGATTATAAGCCAGATACACCAGAGTCCAGGCACCTGGACTTGGTCCGGTTGGTTCTGGGGCGTGTTGTCAGCCTGGGGATGGAGAATCCTATCCTTCCCAGGTATTGGCTTTCTCATACTATTCAGTTGCTGCTTATGTCTACAATGCGGGCCAGCGATTTGTGGTCTGTGTGCCACATCGTGTATCCCACATCCAAGTTTTCGTTCAAGATCCCGGAAGAAGAAAGAAGAACAAATGATGCTATATGAACAGATCGATGGATTGATGAAGATCGATATCTCCTGAGGGTCTGTAGGGGACAAGGAGGGAATGAGGAAATATGAATTTTGTGATCAGTTATGTCCCCTATCGTAGACCCCAACGGCTCCATGTGCATGCTATAAGTACATGTATGTTCCCTCCAGTTCCAGTTTTGAAGACGCAAATACATGTGCGTCCACCGTCAACATGTCCTCTTTCAGATCCGCCATGAATGGGTCAGATATTCCATTCCTAAGTATGAAAGGCCACCGACTTTATGTGGTTCACTTTCCACATTTTACAGATTCAGGCGAGTAGGCCCAGAATTCTGTCCCCAAGCCTTTTCCTGCCTTCTGCCTCTGAAAGCTCCAGTCTGAGCCTGCATCTGTATCCATGAACTTTGTCCTACTCCCTGCGCGGCTAACGGTGCCGGATCCAGCATATTGCCTGCCAAAAAATGTATTTCACCTTCAAGATTATCTACTCCGCTCCTCATCCGATGCATTCCTGTCTAGTAGTTTAGGTAAACATTCCTCCAGCTACCGTGCAAAGGGCCAGGCCTCGCTGTCCTCATGCAAGTAATTCATAGTCCCGTTACCATGGAATATTCCTACCCCCTCGCATCTAGTGTAGACACTTAGACGCTTGTACACGCACTAACCGTCAGTATAGAATAGATTCTATCTTAGAGACCTCTCCTTTTGGATAACACAGTTCTTTAAACATAGGATATTAGATATGATTTGGGATTAGGTTGACATGACCCCCCAGACTTCTGTCTCCACATGTAGAGCTAAATGTCAAGTCCCCTTCACCCTCTAGTTGCACGTCAATCACACGTCATGCGGCTGCGCGCGCATCTCTGCCAAATATTTCTGCTGACATTGCAGGATTCTTTTATGGATCCACCCACTTGTGACATCATGTATAATGACGTTTATTAAATTACGCCCATATGACCGCCTCTATTAGTTACGTATGCACAGTTTATCTGTATTATCAGCTGTTACGCCTCTGGCATCTGTTCCACTGTAATGCATTTCCTATAAAACCAATTATCTGTCAATAATGTATGCCCTTCCTTCCTGAACTTTCGTGGTGATGGAATAGAAAGCCTACAATTCGAATTGTATTCCTTTGTATGGGAATAAAGCCTTTTAAAACCTCTAATACCACGGATTCTGCCTCTTATATTTACTGAGTTATTCTTAATAGACTTTACCGCATAAAAAATAGTACCGGTAATGAAATATTTACCACAACGCGCACATCGGATGTACATTGGGGACTGAGAGTAGATCGGCAGATAATGAAGAAACCAGTGGAGGAAGGCACTGGAAGGGGGGAGAAAAGGGAGGTGTGTGCGAGGCCAGTTGTTGGGGGGGGTGGCGGGGGAAAAAGGAAAGGGGAAAAAACTTCAACTCGTGGTTGATGAAGATAACAGGCATATCATAATCAAGCAAGGGTAAATCGGATCAGGATGAAAAGGGTGTCAGGTTGGGAGTTGAATGGTGCTATTCCACTCATCAATAGTGTTCAGACCCTGGTTAACAGAATTGCAGCGTGTTATCCATTTGCACTCGCTTTTATTCAGTAGAGATTGCAGATTGCCACCTCGAAGTGGAAGACGAGGTTGGTCAATTACTCGCCATTTTATGTCAAGTTCATTGTGATTCATCTCAAGATAGTGAGATACCAGGGGGGCTGTAACGATTTTGCAGTGTATTCTGCTTTTATGTTGAATAATTCTTTGTTTAACCATCTGTGTTGTCTGACCAATGTAGTTAAGGTTACACGGGCATTCAATGACGTAAATCACATTTTGGGAGCGACAGTTGGTGAATGTATTTAGGGTGTATGATTTGTTGTTGTATCTGAACTCCTTGGTGTTGGAGGTTCACAGACACTGCATGTCTGGCATTTATGATGGCCGAGCACAGGTGGTAAACCCCAGGCGGCAGTGATGGCATTGGATTTGATGGGGTTGGTAGGCCAAGTGATGGCATGAACTAAATGGTTGGATAAATTGTTCCCTCGTTGAAATGAAAAAAGTGGTGGCTCTTGGAAGGATTTGTTAGTTCTCAGTAATGTCCAGTTGTATGAGATGATTTTTTTCACTTGATTGCTGCAAGGGCTAAATTTAGATACAAATGGAATTCGAGAGTTTGTTTTTTTGGGTTGGGGTGTGAGTAAGAACTTGCGATGGCAGTACCAAGCTCCTTTGCGTGCATGTGAGATCAGTCTTTGTGTATATCCTCTGGCGATCAATTTTTTGAGTGGGACCTCGGACTCCCTGAAGTAGTCCTTGCGCCACTTGCAGTTCCTACGAATGCACAGAAATTGGCCATTTGGCAAACCGTCTTTGAGTCCACGAGGATGGTAGCTCGAGTAGTGTAGTAGAGTGTTACGTTGCGTGGGTTTACGATAGAGCATTGTTCCAATTTTTCCTTCTTCGGCATGGATGGTCAGATCTAGGAACGGTAGGTCGTTGATTCTGTATTCAGAAGTGAATTTAAGATGAGGTTGAGAGTTGTTAAGCCAATGGACAAATGATGTTAAAGTCTCAGCGCTACCTTTCCATAATAGAAGGACGTCGTCAATGTAGCGTCGCCACAAGGAAATGTGTGATCTAAACGGGTTGTTTGGAGTAAGTATGAGACATTTTTCTAGTTTATGGATGAAAAGGATGGCAAAATTGGGGGCGAAGCAAGCGCCCATAGAAACACCCTTGATTTGTAGGTAGAATTCATCTTGGTAAAGAAAATAGTTATTTTCCAGAGCAATGTGCAGAAGGTCCATGATGAAGTCTGTGGGGATTAATGTAGGTCTTGGTCTGCTCTCAAGTAATTTACTGATGGCTAAGAGACCCTCGTCATGAGGAATGTTCGTATATAGAGATTCTATTTCAAGACCCGCCATCAGTTCTGGTCTGTCTTCGATGGTCTTGATCAGATCCATGCTGTCTCGTATGAAGGTATCTGTAAGAGGGACAAATTCTTTAATCACTGCGTCTATATATTTACCCAAAGGTTCTCGGACAGACCCACAACCCGAGACGATTGGTCTTCCGGGTGTGTTGGTGATATCCTTATGGACCTTTGGTAAAACGTAAATCACTGGTGTGCGGGGTTGTGGGTTGTTGAGGAAGGTGAATTCTTTGGGGGAAATGATATTTCTGGTCTGTGCTTGCCTAGTGATGCATTGAATTTTGTTTCTCAGGTCTGGGAGGGGATCCTGGGTGAGTTTGCGGTAATGGGCAGTATTCAAGAGTTGTCTTTTGATCTCAAGATCGTATTTGTCATTGTCCATTACTACGATCCCCCCGCATCTTTTGCCTAAGCGGAAGTCTCTTGTACCGCAGTACAAGCCTGCAGTTGTCTCTTTTGCCTCAGCTGCTGTCTCTTCTGGCTCAGTACAAGCCTGCTGATGTCTCTTCTGCTACGGCTGCTGTCTCTTCTGCCTTAGTGGAACCCTGCTGCTGTCTCTTCTTCCTCAGTAGAACCCTGCTGCTGTCTCTTCTGCCTCAGCGGAACCCTTCTGCTGTCTCTTCTGCCTCAGTGGAACCCTGCTGCTGTCTCTTCTGCCTCAGTGGAACCCTGTTGCTGTCTCTTTGGCCTCAGCGGAACCCTGCTGCTGTCTCTTCTGCCTCAGTGGAACTCTGTTGATGTCTCTTCTGCCTCAGCGGAACCCTGCTGCTGTCTCTTCTGCCTCAATGAAAGCCTGCTGCTGTCTCTTCTGCCTCAGTGGAACCCTGTTGCTGTCTCTTTGGCCTCAGCGGAACCCTTCTGCTGCCTCTTCTGCTCTGCAGAGCACATGTGGCAGTGGTCACTAATGTACCAATTGTAATTACAATGGCTGTCAGTGAGTCATAAAGATCTTCAGAGTACATGCCCATTGCGGACAGTCTTTGGCCTGTCTCCAGAAGTCACATAGCGATGGTAATGTACGTACCCATTATAATTAATCTCGATGCCCGTCATTGGGTCAGAGAGGTGTTCGGAGTACATGCCCATTATGGATGGTCGTTGCCCTATCCACAGAGCTCACATAGCGATGCTCACATACCTACCCATTATAATTACTCACGATGCCCGTCAGTGGATCAGAGAGGTGTTCAGAGTACATGCCCATTGTGGACAGTCTTTGGCCTGTCTGCAGAGGTCACATAGCGATGGTCACGTACGTACCAATTATATTAACTTACAATACCCGTCAGTGGGTCATAGAGGTATTCAGACTGCGTGCCTATCCAAACCTGGTCCTCTTTGAAGAATGCACAGAGCACCAATGGACACATAGGTGTCAATTGTACTCTGTGGGGAAGTGTGTGAATGAGGTTTGCCACTGTTGAACTATTGCCAGTGGCGAAGGGAAACCGACTGCAGGTGGGGAAGGTGTGTGTTTGCACATGCATCCACATGTGCAAGAAATGATGTTGAAGTGGAGAAGATGTAACATTCTTATGTTTTCCTACTTTTCAGAATCCCACATTATTTATGTATTTGTCAAAGTTTTAGACCAAGTCCTAAATTACACAGGCCATGCCACTTGTAAAGCATCCATTGCTATGCTTCTTTAGTGGCAACCTAGACCAGACCCTTGACCATCTCCAGTAGTCTCCAAGTGATGAACAAAGACAACACAATCACCATATGGAGAACCATTAGCACATAAGAAACAGCAATAATCATGAAGACCATACACTCTGAGGTGCCAGTGGAACCCTTTCCCGTCACGCCTTTGACAAAGGAGTGATCCCGATTAGCAAGGCCCTCACTCTCAACCCTTCATGAGTACAACCAACTTTCTGGAAGCATGGAAACACTCAGCCGTCAAAGCCCTCCTAAAGAAACACTCAGCCGAACTGGCCAAACTCGCCAACGTCCAACTAATATCCCTCCTACTCTATCTAACCAAGGTCTTGGAAAAGCCATCTCCAACCACCTCCCCAAAAACTAACTTCCTGATGTCACACAATCCAGATTTAGACCCAATCATAGCAAGGAAGCCGCCCTCATTGTATGTAACAGATGAAATCTGGATGATCCTCGACAGGGTGAAAACCGCAGCCCTCATCCATCTAGACCTATCAGTTACCTTTGAGACGATCTCACATTCTTATCCGATGACTCCACAAAGCAGGCCTCCATTGACTCGCCTTGGAATAGTTCTGCTCATTCCTCACCAGAAGAACCCAAATTGCCAACATGCCCCCCTTAGTCTTCTGAATCATGAGATCTAATCTGCGGAGTCCCGCAGGGCTCCTCACTCAGGCTGGCGCTCTTCAACATCTACATGGCCGCAGTAATGCGGGGTCACAACATAAACATCTTCACATACACCAATAACGCACAACTGAAAAGGCCCTTAGACATCAACCCAACACCAGGACCAAGTTCACAACATGCATGATTGAAGTGGCCACCTGGATGAAATCCACCTGCCTCAAACTGAACTCAGACAAGACGGAAGTAGTGGCCTTCAGGAAAATACCTCACCATGGGACTCTACTTGGTGGCCCACAGACCTTGGACCCACCACCATACTTTGCTCACAAGCAAGAAACCTTGAAATTATCATAGACAACAAACTGTACCTGGCCGCCTACGTCAATGCAGTGGTCTCATCCTGCTTCAACACACTAAGGAGGCTGAAACAAATCTTCAAAATGGCATCGGGCAACACCAGGAAACGAATACCTAATCTTTCATCACCAGCAGATTAGACTATGCAAACAACATGTTCGCAGGGATAATCAACCAGATCACAAGAAGACTCCAGACCATCAAAAATGCAGCAGCCAGATCAGTCCTCAACCATGCTGAGCGCACATCACACCACACCTTATAGAACTCCACTTGTTCCAGGTACACAGGTGTGCACACTTCAAACTCATCTCCCACACCTAAAAGGTACTCCACAACACAGGCCCTGCCTATCTTAATAGCTGCATTCTTTTCCATCAACTTTGTAAACACCTCCGCTCTGCCGGTCTATTACTAGCACACATACACAAAAGCAGAGCAGGTGGTTGCGCCTGGTCATACATGGCCCTTAAGCCAGGAAGGACATCCCACAATACATAAGAGTCGTCTCCTCTCTTATTGACTTTTGCAAGAAGCTGAATGAAGACCTGGCTTTTCAAGTAAGTCCTCCAGGGCTGACCTCACACACCCACTACAGTGCGTGTGGATACCCTCATGGGTGATTAGCAAGCAATAACACAGATAGAACAGCACAACATAAAATGACATGACATAACTCTATTACATATCCCCCATACCTTTTTCATGCCATCTAAGGCACTAGCTAAGCTGTCGCCTTCTCTGTGCCTCAATTTGCACATGTGTAATTGGAATAAAACACTGGAAGGATCATTGAAGGTTATTTGCTGGACACTTACTTACTTATGCAAGCACTGAAAAAATGCAATCCAAAAGATTGTATGTCATTATTATTGCATTTTTGCAGCGCTTTACATCCCTTAAGAGACTCTTACGTGCACTGGCAGGGATGTTGCACACTAAGTGATGTCTGCTTCCAAGAGTGTTGAAGTTCAATGTGGCGTATGTTGAAGTGTTTTGGTGTTTTGTGTGATTGCCCTCATGCTGCCCCTATCCTAAATTAGGTCACAGTAGCTAAGAATGTGCTGAACGAGTGAGCGATAGAACAAAGGGAGTGTACTGCTTCACATACCCTAGTCCTTGACCTACTCCAAACTGAACCATGACAATACTGGAATATTTCATGAATGCCCTTTGAAGGTACCCTTTTAGAGCTTTGCTTCATAAACTTCAACTTTGTGCAGTGTACATGCATGAAGTGTCCTGGGCCAGTGTTGGAAATGAGCAGAGCCAGCAGGGGAAGAAGGGGATTCCAGTGCTTAATTTGTAAACCAAGATTTGCTGGGCCCAAGGCTTTACTCAGAAGCCTGCAGCAGGATCTCTTGAATGTTGAAGTGCCAAATAGAAAGGTTGCATAGTCTTGATCCCACCTCAGGCCTCTTTAATCCTTCTCTAGAAACTCCCTGCCCCTTTATCTCACTCTTGCAGGTTCATGCTTTGGACAGTGTGTTATACTTATGCAAGCTCTGAAAAGATGCAATCCAAAAGATTGTACTTCATTGTAATGGCATTTTTTCAGCGCTTCACATCCCTTAAGAGGCTTTTAAGCGCACTGGCAGGGATGTTGCACAGTACACTGTGGGGGGGATGTCTGGTTGCAAGAGTGTTGAAGTGCAATGTGGCACATGTGGAAGTGTGTTGGTGTTTTGTGTTATTGCCCCATGCTGCTCTTATCCTAAATTTGGTCACAGTGTCTAAGCATGTGCTGTACGAGTGAGGAATAGAACACAGGGGAGCGTACTGCTTCACATACACCAGCCCTTGACCTACCCCAAACTGAACCATGACAATACTGGAATATATTGTGAATGCCCTTTGGTTCATGCTTTCTCCCTTTGTCACAATTGGTCCATCTTTCTCTTCCTCCTTCTTTCACAAATGTGTGTTTTTCCATCTCTTGCCCAAGGTCAATGTCTGACGAAGAAAAATAAGTGTTGGTCCCCAAATAAATGAGTGCCGGTGGGCCCCACGTACAACCACCAGTTGAAATTAAGCACTGAGTGATGCCAGTTGGGGAACTGAGTGTACCAGCCACAAGCCACCCAAGAACAAAATTGTGCACCTGTGCTTATCTTTTTTTTCTTCTACATATTAAGCACAGAGCATTTCCCTGAGTGGTATTATTATCCAACTTTGTCCTGGCACTCAAGAACACAGACTGAGGCTAGAAGTTTTATCCAATTTAATGCTATCTAATTTATCATCCTCAGAACCAGACTACTGATCTGCAGGTCGAACACATATTTCAGCAATGAGTGCCCTAATGATTGAGCAATCTCACTAGCTTGACTGGAAATGAGAGGAAAGCTAAAGACGTTCAGAGCGCCAATCCCATCAGTCTTTGAAGGAGACAGCACCTAAATAAACTGAATCTGAAACTATAAAATGGTGTGTTGCTACATCAACCCTGAAACCATATCCCACAGCTGGAGATCTAGTTCCATATCATCAAATGTAGACCAAAAACTGTGGCTCCAGCCTGTCTCTGTGAGACCAATCTCTCTCGGCTTGGATAGAAAGCCTTGACACTTTGAGTCCACATGGATTAAAGGATATCCAAACAAAATTTGTTTTTCCAAAAAACTATGATGGACATAGAAGAAAGGTATGGACACAGGAAGGTGAAGCATATCACAATAAAAATGACAGAAGAGAAGAGAAACAAAAGTGAATCACCATCCAAGATAACACTGGGACAGATGGGCATCTGTAGAGGTTTTCTATAATCAGACTGCTGCTATAGAAATGATCGGATAGAATGGGAATCAGGGGTATTATGAAAAAGAAAAATATGTGAAGTATTTAAGGGTCCTAAAATGTATGATATATGTTTAATTTCTTCCCTATCCTTATTTTGAAACATTAATATTGTTGATGATAACTAGAGGAATGCACTGGATCTGATTAAAATTAGAGAATGATGAATGTTACAAGGAATAAGAATCTTTAGAAGGATAGAACTTTTATGGAATGATAAAGCCATTATGAAATTTCTTTTAAAAAGCAATATATGTATTGAACCATGAAATAAATTGTTTATAAATACGTTGATGAAACATGATATTTTCGCTCGCAAGGAGGGGCGAGACATTTCCACTTGTAAGATTTCAAAGAAATAACAGAATGTAACACGGACCAGCAGAAGGATTTCCTAAAACATCATGCACATTGAAAGAGGTTTAATGCATTGTTGTAAAGATAGCTTATGAAGTGGCATAACCTGGGGCCTGTTTTAAAGTTTTGGCAGATGGGTTGCACAAATGGGACCGATATCCCATATTACAACTGAATATAATATAGTACACTTGTATTAAGGTGGACAGGGTAGCCATCACATTTGTGACAGAGTAAATCGCCCGCCAAACTCTAAATCAGGCTCTTAGTTTCATTTGAATGTCACAATATGGAACAGAAAATTAATGTCTCCCAACGTTGTCCTAAAATATGAATGTAAAAATATCAATTAAAAAAAATATTAAGTTAACATAGCTGTAATGTAAAATGTAACAATATTGACTCTAAACATATTGACTGTATATGACAAATATAAATATAATATTTTCAAAATAACATTGCAATTAATAAATATATCTAATATATAATAATATATTTTAAAAATATGTTTCAAGGGGGCTACATGAATTAAATGTAAAAGGTTACTTTAAAAACATAATTGACATTCTATTTATGAAAACAATATATCCAAATTAAAAACGAATGGATCATGTTTTAAAAAATATGTAGTATAAATAATTGTTTTTAAAAATGTAATGAAAAAATGTTCGGAATGCGGCTGACGTGACCCACGCACGCTGCCGTAGCGGCTCCTGGTTCGTCTCTGCCCCGCCCACGAAGGGAAACGGTTTGCATGGCTGCAGTGGATCCGACCAACATGCTGACGGATACGTCTTGCCACGCCACGCTTTTCCTGGATGAGTTTAGCCGAGTTTAGCTGTTCCCAGTGTTATTTTAAGCAGCGATATGCGGCACCGTGAGCAAGTTGGACAGTCGACACCAATTTTCAAAGAGACGCCGCTCCCGCTCCCAGACGCCGGCTGCCGCGGAATCGCAGAAAAGCAGCGCTGAGCTGAGGGCGACGTGACAGCATGGAAGGCCACGGAAAGTCACGGAAAGCCAGAGATTTGTGGACCCCCGTACCCTGAACTGCTGACTGGTAGGATCCGATTGCTTGCTGCTTTTAAGCTCTTAAGCTCCTAAGCCATTTAGTCTTGGATATTCACACGCTCCATGCCCACAGGATATTAGGATATCAGGACACCAATCTATCCCTATTCCCCTCTATCTTATACTTAGAGGGTGTCATCCAGATGAAGAGTGACAAACCTAAGTAGTGTCTGACACTCTGAGCATTCTGCTACTGGCTGCTATTGATTCCAGCTTGTACCTGTTTATAATCAGGCATACTAGTGCTCAGAGAGACTGAACCAAGAAATATGCGGAATAAGCAGACTAAAGCTGGTGTTGGTACAGGAAAAGACTTTCTAAAACCTTCTGGTCAATCTGGTCAATCACCATTAACGTCACCAATCACATCATCAATGCAGGCCCCTAAAGGACTTCGTAGAGGGCGAAGAAATGCCCAACAGAGAATGGAATTAAAAGCCAAAGTATTGGCATCATCTGAGAAAACTAAGCAGCCAGGAAAAAGCGTCCCTGATGATTTATCGGAGGAAGAGGAAAGTCTTTCGGAGCATTCAGTAGACGCAAGTATTCTGACTCTAGGAGTCGATGAAGGGGAAGAAGGGGATGATGAGGGACAGAGAGAAGGTGACCTTACAGGAGCTGGTGTAGATGCTAACAACTGGGTAAACTCTAAGCAATACCCCCTTTTCAGTAAGCCACTTGCTCCACGGAGTAAAATTAACAGCTCTCCTTCTGTCATATGTAAGGAGGACCTGAGAACCAAAGAGCAAACCGAGGAGCAAATAGGCCATCTAGGCCAACTGCAGCGGCAAGATGTGCAACAGTGTAATGCGCAACAGTCTCAAGATGGCCAAGGTCATGGTGACAGTCAAGATCAAAGATCTGTGCTTAGTTCCGCACTACAAGAGCAAGCAGCTCAGACCCTAATGCCAGATCATCCATGTCCTCTAGAAATTACTCTGGCTAACCACTCAACTATTCGTGAGGTCCAATCATTACAGACAATGCAAAAAACAGACAGCAGCATGCGGCACGGGACGGGAGCCCTGGGAGTCGGATTCAGAATCTACATCTGAAGTAGAACCAGATAAAGAAACAGATCTAGATCTTCCCATATCGGGAGTCGATAAAAACTCTAAAAGAAAAGCCCTCAGTTAAAAAAATGCTATATTGCAAGAATTACGAGATTTTAAGGCTTCACAAGCTCTCACAAGCTCTCGAAATTTCACAGCTGCATGCTAGACTAACTAAACTCGAGGAAAATCTAAGTAATTACCTAAAAGGATATCTGAAGCAGAGACTCATGTGTCAGCTCTGGAGGACAATGTTACGATCATGCAAAAGGACCTCAGTGCATTAAATATGAGTAAGATCTTAATGGAATCAAAGCTTCAAGACCTGGAAAATTATAACAGGCGGTCTAATCTACGCCTTGTTGGAATACCAGAGGGCCAGGAAAATGCGGATGTGGTAAAACGGACTGAGTCCCTACTTAAGAAAGCAATTCCAGAGCTGCAAGGGGATCTTACAATCACCAGAGCCCATAGGGTCCCTGCACATAAACCTTCAAACACTAAATATCCACGTAAAATTCTAATGAATTTTGCTGATTGCAGAATTAAGGAAAAAATCTTAAGTACAGCAATACTAAAGAGATCATTTTCAACTGCTGAGATCAACAATTTTAAAATCTTCTCTGATATGTCAGCTGCTTCAGCTCACAGACGGAAGGACTTTGTGAAAATGATTGACTCCTTTAAGGCCATAGGAGTACAGGCTATGATTGTACAACAGTCTAAATTACAAGTCCTAGCCAAAGGAATTTTTTTTATGTTCACGGATGTATCAGAAGCCCAAAAACTCATGAAGGATCTAAAGGACACATAAGAAAAAGAGACTCTTTAGTTATGAGCAGTTTTGTACTATAACAGGTCTGGTTCAAGGAGGGGCCATGAGTAATTCCTAAAAATAACCGGGGAGGGGGACATGAGGGGAACCAGGAGTCGCAAAAGGATGCAACAAGATGGCATCCAGTAAAAAGAGGGAGAAGGAGGAAATAGTGGGATTAGTTGGGACTTCCCTCCCTCTGATGGTGGGGTGGGGGGGATGGTGGTGGGGGTGAAGCAGTTGGAAAAAGAGAGTTCACAGGTGAAATTATAATGTTCATAATGTTTCAGAATAAGTTAGAAGAGAAGCGATACATGGGGATCATACGATATCAGTCAAGAGGGAAAAGTACATGGAGAATCTTAATATTCTAATATGTTTGGATATAAGCCACAGTGTAATCTGTCTAATTAATGGAAGATCGGGGGGGAATTTCTATGTCTGTTTTACTTATTTATTGATTACTGTATGCTGCGCATTCTATATTTTGCACAATTTGCACAACTTGCACCATAATATATTGGCTTACTGTTCATGTGATTTGCACGACGGGAATGGGCTGTATACTGTCAATACTGTCTGCTTCTTTTCCTACTAGGAAGAATTCCTTTAGCTTTAATCAACTGTTGTTAGGGAAATAACTTATTGGGATGCTATTTAGAGTCACTGTTTACATAAGCAATTTGTACATCCAACATAAGTTGGACTTTGGTCACCATTATAGGCTGCTAAATGCATACTTTGCACAAAGTGGCATATTTTGCACTATAGCATATTGGTCTTATTTGCGTGATCTGCATAATATGAATGGTTAGCATGCTAGTTGGCAGCAAAATCTGCTTTTTTACTTTTCTTCTTTGGGTCTTACTGATATTAGGAAAAGATATCTATGGTTATTATTCAGATGTCATTGTTTACATGCGTAACTTTGCACATTTAAGCACAAGTCGCACTTTAGTTAGTGGAGGTTGAGATAGGCGTCCTAAGCAAATCAGTTCTCTCTGCTTTTAAAGACCTATGATGAATAGGAACAAATTGACAATTCTGTCCTTCAATGTCAATGGGTTAAATAATAGACGTAAAGCCTCTGCAATAGAAAGTTGACTTAAAGGACACCACCCTGATTTTGTCTTTATGCAAGAGACACACTTTCGAACTCTGTCTGATGCTAGTAAAAAATAAAAAAAATGGGCGGGCTTCCACTGCGCATCTGTATCAGGCGCAGCCCAGAGGGGGGTGGGCATATTTTTAGGCAAACACGTACACTACCACGTGGAAGCATCGCACTCAGATTCGGGAGGTAGATGGACGTTTCTCCATGGGAAAATAAACCAGGAAAATATTATACTTGCTACAATCTATGCACTTGTGATAGACGATCCACTCCCTATTCTACAATTAAAACAAGCATTATCAGGTATACCCGGACAAATTATATCGGGAGACGATTTTAATTTTTTACAGGACCCGACTCTGGACTCAATAAAGACAGATCGAAGGCAAAATAAACCACAAGTAGCCATCGCTCTATCCAGCTGTAAAACAGATTTAGATATAATAGATATATGGCGTTTTAATAACCCAACCGAACGCAGGTACTCCTGCCATTCAGCAAAATATGATTCAGCATCAAGTTTAGACTTTTTCCTGGCTTCACATGATCTTTTAGTCAGTAAGTATGAACACATTTTTAATGCTTTCTCAGACCATGCGCTGATCAAAACAGAAATTATGGTAGGAAAGACAGATGAAGGAGTATCCAGAAGGTGGTATTTTAACAAACTTAACTTAGCAGAAGAACAATGGTGTACAGATACCGAGAAGGAGATTAGCTCCTTTTTAATATAAAAAAGGACTCTGCCCCAATAAATGTAACATGGGACGCTTTTAAAGCCACATTAAGAGGTATAATAACCTCAAAGAATATCCCACAACAGAAGGCCAAAAAAGGAGGAGAGAATCACGATAGAAAACAAGCTTGCCTCTGCGAATCTAGAGTACTTTAGGAATAGGAGCTCAAGCACTAAGCAGGAAGTACTAAAAGCCAAAATGAGAATGAGAGACTTTTATTATGAACTAGGTGATATGGCAAGTAGGACCTACCTCCAGACAGGCTATACAGACAGCGAATATACAGGATGGCTCTTAGCATGGCAAGCAAAGGAAAAGCAGGTGCGAAATAGAATAGCGAGCATTCGGAATGAAGCAACTAATACGTACCCAAAGACAACGGTGCTGATAGGCGAAACCTTTCTCAAGCATTACAAGGATATTTATCAGACATGTCAGCAGGCTCCCTTAGAAGCGGTCTGTTACATTTACATTTTCAATGTTTGTTATGTCATGGCACTGTAGCATCTTATGAGAAACAGTTCTTGTTCCATATGGAACCTTAAGGGACTGTGAGACTCTGGGCAGTTATTCTGTCTGGCTTATGCTGATCAGTCACCTTTGGTTGCTGTGCTGCTTAAATTAAACCTTTATACAATTTATTGGATTTGAATACAGTATTTACAACATGGTCAATTACTTTTTACGGGAGTTGCCAATCCCAGTTTTAGATAAGAAATTTTGTGAAATGTTATTAGCTGATTTTACAAAAGATTAATTAGATTTAGTTATTAGCTCCCTGCCTAACTGCAAAGCTAGCGGAGAGGATGGTTTGCCTACAGAATTTTGTAAGAAATTTTCTACAACACTCAGCCCTGAATTTTTAAGACTTGCAAACTATCTGTTACATGGGGGGGATCTGCCAGCATCCTTTCGTGTTGCAGTAGTGGTCAGTATTTTAAAAGATAAAGACAGTGAGAATGTGAACTCCTACAGACCTATAAGTCTTTTAAATACTGACTATAACATTTTTACTAAACTTCTCGCCAATAGATTAAATAAAATGATGGGCTCACTTATAGGAATGGCTCAGAGTGGATTTATAGCGGGGAGACAGCTTCATGCTAATACGAATTTCTTATTAGAGGCATTGTTTTTCTTTTATACAAACAGGATTAAGGCCCAGGTCTGGTTTTTAGACGCTGGAAAAGCATTCGACCTGGTTTCTTGGAGTTGACTGTTTTCGATTTTAGAAAAATTTGGCTTCCCAAATGAATTTTTATTTTTACTAAAGCAGCTTTATAAAAACTCTCAGACGCGAATTTTAATTAATTGGTGAAAGTACATGTGAAGGCTGCCATTATTATGCCAGGTCCGGCATCTCATGAGTAGAGGCTGTGTGTAAAGCACTTGCTCCTTACTCATACACACAGACATTAACCTGTTCACAAACACACACATTTACTCACATATGTGTACTCTCTCAAACACATACATGCACACAGAAACACACAGACACACACAGGTAGAAATTAGATTACTAATTTGAGGAGTGAGGTACCCCTACCAAGGTAATAAATCCACATTAGGTAAGGCAAACACAGCTCTGAGAGAATCTCTGCTCAACCCCAGGGGTTGCGGGAAAATTAGCAGACAATGCCCACAGAAGACAGTATTGAGTTCAAGCAGTGTGAATTTTTAAGTAAAGAACAAACCATTAGTAAAGAACAAAACTTTATACATTTCTAAACTAATTCAGAAAAATAAAGTAATTGGAAATTAGCAAAAAAGACACCACGATCATTAAACTAGGTTAAGGGAAACCAGTGATGTGACTGTTTAAAGTTGGAAGGCACAAAGAACCAAGAAAAATGAAACCACTAATCAAAAGTCACTGTTTGTGTTTGACAGGGACTCAGTTGCGATTTCAGGCTGACTGCGATGGACCGATGGTCAGATACACCAAGTAGGTTGTCCGAGTCAAAGAATTTATCTTCTCGCTGTCTCTGAAATGGAAATCAAAAGCTTTAGGCAGAACAAGGTTCAAGGCTGTGACCAGTGAGGGACTGTTGAAGTCAGATACATCTTCATTGACCTTCCACTGAAGCCACTGGTTATAGCACCAAAATCTCAGCATGGGCAAACCTAGATTTTCATAACGACTGAGGTCGGTTGGCAGGTTGAGTAGATTTCCACCTTGCCCTTGGCTAAGGCTTCCATGCTCTTTCACTTTTTGAAAGCCTCAATCGAGGCAGGGCTGGAACCATGGGCGTAATTCACAAAATGCCTGGGGTAGCAGTAGTGATATCACATACCCTTTGACCCAATTTGGCCCTGGCCCTGATTATTTCCAGGATGCATATCATATGATCTACCATCGCAACAATTGAGGATTTGCGTAGGACAGTATCACAAAGCAGCACAAAGGTGTGCTACATGCTGCTTTGCATTAAAATAGTTGTGCATGGGAGTTCCCATGCACCCACCCATGGGTTTTGTCGCAAAACTCTATCTACGAACATTGGCATATTGGAAATTGCACCAAATCCTTATGCGCCCTCAAGGCAGGTGTAACAAGGAGATTTTTTAAATTTCTTCTAATTTTTTCTAACTTTTCATGGGTGCCGTATCGTACAGCACACATGCAAAGTGGAAACGCATTAAAGCATAGTTGTTGGACTGGAAGGGTCCCCTTTCAGTACAAAACCTATGCTTCAATGAATGCACACACCTTGCAATCTGGCTCAAGGGTATGTGCGTTGGCGCATTTATTTGTGTCAAAGAACAGTAAATCTGAACCTCAATCTCACACCATCTCACTCACTTGACTCTCATTCACCTTCACTCACTCATACATGCTTACACATATAAAAATGTTTCTCACACATGCGCATGCTCTCTCTCACTTAAATATGCTCACACCCACAAGCACGCATACAATACATATTTAAAACCATTTTTACTTACTACAGCTGCCACCATATGTCCTAAGTATGCTCCATTTTTTATTACACTAATAGTGAATAATAAAATATTATACACTATTAACACAATGAAAAACAGGCAACAATAAGGAATGTGGAGCCCTCGCATATTCTTTGCACTGATTTTCCTACTCCTGAGGCAAGGGATCAGAAATCCAGTGCCAGGGGTTGCAAGGAGCAAGCCAGAGGTCGCAGCTGCAATCCCTGGTGACCCTTAAATGACATCCATGGCTGGAACCTATAGCTGGGCAGGGCACCCCAATGCTGGATACCTTTGCTGTGAGGTCCAACCGAACCACTGTTCAGCCTGGCAACAAGCGCCAAAATGGCAGATTTTGGCTAGTTTGCCCTGCTAGAGTGTGACATTCATGGGCAAGCTTCAGCACCTTTCCCTGGTCCCCTGGAGTTGGAACAATAACGAAGTCCCGCTTTTTTCCCCCTCCTGGAAAAGTTCATGGGAAAGTTCCTCCTGGTCAGTCCTAAAGCCCCGACTCCTTGGAGCAGGCATCCAGCATGATGCAGCCATCTGGGGATAGTTCAGCCCTCTTGGAGTCAGGCCTCCTTCTGCTTTCTCGTTCCCTGAAGCAGGCAAACAGGATCCCAAAGACCTGACACTTGGAGAACAGTTCCAGCCCCTTGGTGCCAACAGGATTCAAGAATCTTTGAGTGAGTCATCTTCTTCCAACATGATTCAGGTGGAGTCTACCCAGGTATAGGAATGTCCTGGGGAGGTGGTAGTTGAGGTGTCAGATTTATCCTGTGTATTTAAGAGTGATTGGAGCACTTCTGACCACCCAATTCTAACTATTTTCTTACAGGCCATGCCTCCTTTTGCAGCAGTTCTTAAAACTTAAAACTCAAAACTGTAAAACAAACCTAGGATGCCCTGTTTTCAATATGACGGAACCCTTTTGTTTCTAGGCAGGCCTGCCTTCCGCTCCTTGGCCACTCTACTATTTAGATGATTGCTCCTCCCACCTAACAAGGTCCAAATAGGCTCTTTCTGCCACTGTGACTGGAGCCTGGTTATTTATGAGGGTTCTGTGAATGAATAGGATAAGCCCTCCATAGCATCGCCAAGTCAAAAAAGGTAGTGCTTAGCTGTCTTTAGTTCTGCCAGCTGTTCCTGTTCACTCCCATATACCTGATTCCTACCAAGTGGACAGTAGTTAACACCCTTCTCTGTCTTCTTCATGGGCTTAGAGGCAGACTATTGTTGGTTGAGCCAGAATGGTTAACTCTCCCAGCCAAGGATGTGTATTGCAGCTCTGAAGGGGTTGAGTAGCACAACTTGTGTAATGCAATTTTCTTCAAGCAGCACAAAAAGTATATCTCGCAAAGTATATTTAAATGTAAAGATATGGCTAGTATGTCAATGAAAGTTTCTGATAATTCCATTAAAATAAAAGATAAAGTTAAAATGGACGCCTTTACACTACTAGCGGCAAAAATTTCTCCTATGTTTGCTCATCTGCTGGATATGCAGACTATATATTGAGAATTTGTTCCTGGTCTTTTAAATATTACATTTCAAGAGAAATTTAAAATAGATAAAGCGCATAGGATTCCATCCCATCGCAATCCTCATCATACTAAGCCAAGACAAATTATTTTTAAGGTTCTACATCACCATCATTTGGTTTTGATAAGGAAAGCGGCAAGAGAAATTCCATCCTTAATGGTTAATGGCAATAAAATCTTTAATTACCAAGACTTTGCCAAGGAGACTGTTAAGATTCGTAAAGAATTCACTGACATGCGTCCTCAACTGAGAAGTCTTGTATTTAAATATGGCCTCTTTGATCCTTCAACGATGCAAATCTGGAAAGATAATTTTTTTAAATCCTTCCATCGTCCGGAAGATTTAAAATTGTTCCTGGAGCAGCATTCACAGTATTCACAGCACTCTATGGATACACATGACTCTGCTACTTGAATAGTATTCTAGCATGTATTTCTGACTAATTTTGCGGTTCTCTTCACGCTGGGCTCCAACGGGTCGGTCATGCTTGTAAAGCGCGAGTGCGTTTCATATCTGTTATTAATGTTTTTTTGTGGTTGTCTTTTTTATGTTTGTATCTTTTCTTTTCCCTTCTTTTCCTCACACATTGTTCTAGAACTACTATATTCTATATTTTTCTTCAACATGTTCTCCTCTTCTTAAATCTTTCTTTTTTCTCTCTATTTTATTATGGCTAATGTTCATAATGTTAAAATAATCTCTTTAAATGTTAGGGGTTTAAGACATCCGGTAAAACGTACTAAGATTTTGGATTATTTAGGAAGTTGTAGAGCTGATATTTGTTTTATTCAGGAAACACATATTGAGGATAAAATATTTGACTATATGAAAAAAAGTGGGTTGATACTATAGTCTCTTCTCCTGATAAAGGTAGGAAAAACGGTGTTGCTATTCTTTTTGCTAAAAGACTTCATTGTCAAATTTTAAGTAAATCATCAGAGTCAGAAGGTAGATATGTCATAGTTAAAATTAAAATGTATGATTCTGTTATGTTTTTAATTAATGTTTATGGTCCAACTGCTGATGATCCTTTGTTTTGGTCTAACATAACTACTGAAGTACTCAAGTTAGGTAACGCTTGTGAGAAGTTGGCCTGATATGTAGTGCTCACTATTCTAGTGATCACTGTGTATCATCCCAAACGACCCTTATTGATGATTGGTTGTAAGTCAACCTTATAGACCAGCTATCCTAGTAGCGTGGATACGAGCAGTCTTAGGCTAAACTCTAGAGGGCGTGTTAAGCCAGCTGTTTACCATCACATATACCCCTTGAACACCAAGTGAAAGGACACCACACAAGTTGTTATGAAAATAAAAGGATATTTATTTATAACAAGACTACCCTGGCTCTTTATGAGTCAGGGAGCTAAGCACACTACAAAACTCTTAGGAAAATACTTCAGTTGCACAATTTACACAAATGCCCGAGGGGCACGAGAAACCATCTACACTAACAGTGAAATGCGAATGGTTAGAGTCTGGAGGTACTGATTCCGGAGTGTTCCGATCAGTGGGACTAAACGAAAAAGGAACTGGACACTTGTAGAGCGAACCTGCGATGGAGCACCGAGATGCTCGAGTTACCTAGCCCGGAGGCTGCGGCTGCGTGAAGTTCGGCAAGATGTCGGGAGTCCTCGTGTAGTCTCAGGAGCCTGAAAGAAGAAGTTGCTGGCAGGCGACCAGTGACGATGTTCAGAGCGATCCAAGCCTGGATCGGTGATGAAGGAAACCTGAAAGCAGAGGGGACTCAGTTCTCAACCGCTAGCCAGCGATCGTGTGGGTACCAGGGGGGTACCGGCTGAAGTCACCTCGACCAGGTGAGTGGGTGACGTCGGACTCGGCTGTTCCTCGGACCAGGAGGCGCGGCGGCGACCAGGATGGAGGGCGAGCTGTCCCACAAAGGTGTCTGCTGTCGATGATGCTGGGCCCAGGAAGGGGCAGCGGATCTTGGCAGTGGCAACCCAAGCGGGGGAGTCAAGATGGCGTCGGGAGTGGACCAGGAGGGTCCGTGGTGCTCCTCTGTCGAAGGGGAGCAAGAGCCAGTCTGGAGCAACCAGACCGGGGATGCAAATAATCTTGGAGCGTCGTGAAGAGGGCCACAAGCCGGTCGGCAAGTGGTCGGACAACGCTGGGAACAGCAAGAAGCGGAAGGGCCCCCACGCAGATCTCGTGGATGCTGGGGAGACAGACTTCGATGCTGGAGCTGCTCAGGGTTTAGGGCTTCTCAAACCCTAGGTGCACTCACTCGAGGGTCCCTCGGTGGGCGTGCTAGATAAGCGTCGTGCAGGTTCTGAAGATAGCCGGTCCCGCAGGTCTCGTCACACCTACGACTCTCAGCTGGGCTGATGAGGTAGGTAAAAGGTCAGAGATGGCAGGGAACTCGGGTCTCGTCGAGCTGGGCAGTCTTGATCCGTAGGAGACGTACAGCAAACCGCAAGCGCTTAGGTGGTGCCTGCTGGTGCAGGGTGGCTACTCCTTAGCCACAAGGGAGAGTCTTCAGAAATAGTCAAGAGTTCCTTTCGTGGAAAGTGGTTCGTGATTCGGAGTTATCCGATTATCTGATTATCCAATTTGGGAAGGGGACTCGCTCCTACCTTTATTCTAAGAAAAGGGGCTGGCCCGTGACTAGGTTCTACCTATGGGTGGAGCCAGGAGGGGGGTGGTTACACCCCTATCCTTTGTCCGGCTTCGCGCCAGCTCAGGGGCTGGTGTGCCCCCGAAACTGGTTTGAGCCGGGCTATGCACAGTGAGCACCGGGGTGCCACTTGCAATCACCTTCCTTTCAGCCCTGCCTACCTGGGATACACAAACCCTGTCTGGGATGGTGCTAACACCGCCCTCGACAGGAAACCCTTTGTCCAAGCTCCCCTTGCTGGAAGGTCCCCCAGCAGCAGGAGGTCAGACTTGTGTCTGGTGGCAGCATCCATTTTGTGATGCTGAGGCTTGAGTCAACTTTAACCGGGGTTCAAGGTTACTTCCATGTCGTGTCCCTCTAAAAGGGGGGAATGCTAACCCCGTCACCAGGACTGGCGAGGGGTTCGTATTCCCATTCGTATGACACCTTACTCGACATGTGTAGGTGATGTGAGGCCAAAGTTAGCAAATAACCGCAAGGATTATAATGCATTAAAAGTAGTTGGCCCGCGTCACCATGGAACGGCTATTAGGACTTGGTTCCGCAAGCCGTCGACGGGCTCAGCTCGCGCCAGAGCACCGTCCCACATGATTCCCTGCACTCTGCCTTCAGGATTGATAAGGCCTGCTATAGGAGTGACTGATAGGAATCCATGTGTCCATTTTAGGGTTTAGGTGGTAGGAATACTACACCTACAGCAACGGGTGATTACACCGCGTGGCCCCAGCTGTCGTGCAGCCAGTTGTGTCAGATTTGGGCGGCCATTCCAGGGGTGGCATAATACATGCTTCAGCCCCTGGTAGGCCCTGGGTACACCGATGCCCTGGATACCTGTGGTATGCTGAGACAGGGACTGACAAGGCGGCCCAGTTCCAATTAGTGGATGCACCTAATGTACATGTGTGTTAATTTCGAGAGAGAACAGCTAGGCTGTGGGTCTGATTGGCAGGCCCACAGCCGGAGAAAGTCGTAAACCAATGAAGCAAAAGCAAAAAATCTGGGTGATCATAGGATTGCAGACCCTACTCTCCTACATGACCCCCCCCCAAACTTTGGGACAATAAGCTAACCTTGACCAGGTGAGTCTTCTTGCTCTAAGTGGAAATACCTGGAGAGCCCATCTGCATTGCCATGATCAGTGCCAGGTCTATGCTCCACTGTGAAGTCCATCCCCTGTAGGGAAATGGACCACCTAAGTAGTTTGGGGTTTTCACCCTTCATTTGATTTAGCCACAAGAGGGGCTTATGGTCGGTCTGAATCTTGAAGTGAGTGCCAAACAAGTATGGCCTCAACTTCTTCAGGGCCCAAACCACAGCAAAGGCCTCCCTCTCAATAGCTGACCAATTCTTCTCTCTGGGGGTCAGCCTCCTGCTAATAAAAGCTATGGGCTGGTCATGACCATCAAAATTCAGTTGCGATAGAACAGCTCCCACACCCAGCTCCGAAGCGTCTGTTTGGACAATGAATGGTTTGGAGTAGTCTGGACTCTTTAGGATAGGTGCTGTGCACATGGCCTGCTTTAGGTCATCGAATGCCTTCTGACAGCTTGCTGTCCACTGAACTTTTTTTGGCATCTTTTTACTTGTCAGGTCGTTTAGCGGGGTCACAATGGATCCATAATTTCTGACAAATTTCCGGTAATAACCAGTCAGGCCCAAGAAAGCTCGAACCTGAGTCTGGGTGGTTGGAGGAGCCCAGTCCTGGATGGCCTGTATTTTGCTCTCCAATGGTTGAACCTGGCCTCCACCTACAAGGTGGCCCAGGTATACAACCTGTGTCTGCCCTATCTGGCACTTGGTGGCCTTGATAGTGAGGCCTGCCTTCTGCAGGGCCTCTAACACTTTCCTCAGGTGGACCAGGTGATCCTCCCAGGTGGAGCTAAAGACAGCGATATCGTCCAGATACGCCGCACAGAAGTCGTCCAACCCAGTGAGAACTCGATTCACCAGCCTTTGGAAGGTGGCAGGTGCATTTTTCAAACCAAAGGGCATTACCACGAACTGATAATGCCCACCCGGGGTAGAAAATGCTGTTTTGGGCTTGGCCTCCTCAGCTAACCTGATTTGCCAATACCCAGCTGTCAGGTCAAACGTACTTAAGTAGTTGGCCGAGGCCAACCGGTCGATAAGTTCGTCTGCTCTTGGTATCGGGTGGGCGTCAGTCTTAGTGACCGCATTGAGACCTCTGTAGTCCACGCAAAACCTCATCTCTTTCTTACCGCCCTGGGTGTGAGGTTTCGGCACGAGCACTACGGGACTAGCCCAGGGGCTGTCCGAGGGTTCAATGACTCCCAGCTCCGACATTTTCTGCACCTCTGTCTTGATGCAGTCTCTGACATGATCAGGTTGCCGATAGATTTTACTCTTTACGGGTAGACTGTCCCCAGTGTCGACCTCATGGGTACACCACTTGGTCTGACTGGGTGTCAGAGAGAACATATGTCGAAAGGATTGAAGAACCTGTTTACAATCCTCTTGTTGATGTCCAGAGAGGCTGCCACAAAAGACAACACCATCTACTGATCCATCGTCAGGGTTCTGAGAGAGCAGGTCTGGGAGAGGGTCACTCTCCTCCTCCTGTCCCTCATCTGTGGCCATGAGCAAGCCCATGCCCTCCCTGTCGACATATGCCTTGAGCCTGTTTACATGGAGCACCCTGTGGGGGCTCCAGGGAGTTCCCAGGTCTACCAAGTAGGTGACCTCTCCCTTTTGCTCAATGATCGTGTGGGGCCCAGACCATTTGTCTTTGAGTGCTGCTGGGGCCACTGGCTCCAGCACCCACACCTTCTGTCCAGGCTGGTACACAGTCAGGACAGCCTTTTGGTCGTGCCAAGCTTTCTGTAATTCTTGGCTCGCCTCCAGGTTTTTAGACGCCTTTTCCATGTACTCCGCCATCCGCGAGCGGAGACCGAGCACATAGTCCACAATGTTTGATGCCGGCTTTCTGAGAGGTCTCTCCCATCCTTCCTTTACCAAACAAAGGGGTCCCCTTACAGGATGTCCGAACAGAAGCTCAAAAGGGCTGTAGCCAACCCCCTTCTGCGGGACCTCTCTGTAGGCGAACAAGAGGCAGGGTATCAGGACATCCCATCTCCGCCGAAGCTTTTCAGGTAGTCCGTGAATCATCCCTTTTAGGGTCCTGTTGAATCTCTCAACAAGCCCATTGCATTGTGGGTGATAGGGTGTGGTGAACTTGTGGTTGACACCACATTCCTTCCACATAGCAGTCAGATATCCCGACATGAAGTTTGCACCTCTGTCTGAGACGACCTCCTTAGGGAAGCCCACTCTGGAGAACACTCCAAGTAGGGCCCGTGCCACCACAGGTGCTGTAGTGGTCCTAAGGGGAATAGCTTCAGGATACCTGGTGGCGTGGTCCACCACCACCAGTATAAACTTGTGCCCTGATGCTGTCTGGGGTTCCATTGGTCCGACAATGTCGATCCCCACTCGTTCAAAGGGTACCCCCACCACTGGTAGTGGTATGAGGGGGGCCTTTGTCGTGCCACCTGACTTACCACTGGCTTGGCAAGTGACACAGGAGCGGCAAAACTCCTTCGTATCTTCGGACATGTGGGGCCAGTGAAAGTGTGGAACAATTCTGTCCCAAGTCTTATTCTGGCCTAAGTGACCTGCAAGGGGAATCTCGTGGGCCAAGGTGAGAAGGAAACCTCTCAGAGACAAGGGGATGACCAGCCTCCTGGTCGCACCAGGTTTGGGGTCTCTTGCCTCGGAGTACAGGAGTCCATCGTCCCAGTACACTTTGTGGGTACCTGTGGCGTTCCCTGCAGCCTCAGCAGCGGCCTGCTGTCTGAGGGGTTCAAGTGAGGGGCAGTCTAACTGTGCCTTCCCCAGGTCTTCCCTGGAGGGTCCCCCTGAGCCCAGAAACTCAACCTGACCAGGTTCAAGCTCTTGCGGCTCAGTTTCCCTCAGTTCTTTAAGGTCAGCCTCCTCGGAGACTTGATCCACGACCTGGGGCAAGGGGGAAGGCGAAGCCTTACCCTTACTGCTCCTTTTCTTGGAAGGTGTCTGGTCCGTTCTTCCAGGATCCAGCACCTGTTCAGTGGGGCATCTTTTGGCCTGTGACCTGGTCACAGCAAGGACATGTGCTGGCAAGCCTAACATCTCCATGTGAGTCCTCTGCTCCACTTCTGACCATTGTGACGTTTCCAAATCATTGCCCAACAGACATTCTACGGGGAGGTCTGAACTAACCACAACCTTTTTCGGGCCACTTACCCCTCCCCAGGAGAAATCAACAACTGCCATACTGTGATTGGTAGTGACGTTGCTGGCATTGGTCACTAGGTAACTGGTACCTAGCATGATCTGTCCAGGGTCCACGAAGTTAGGCGTCACCATGGTGACACTGGCACACGTGTCCCTGTAGGCCTGAGCCACTTTTCCATTTATCAAAGGTGTCTGTCTGTATTTGCCCAAAGTATTGGGACTGGCATCAGGGGACATATCCATATCCCCTGTACAGACAAGGACGGCCTGAGTGAGCGTGCCGACTAAGTCGTCACTCCCCTCGGTTCCCAAGGTTAACCCAACTAATGCCTTGGGAGGCGCACTACCACTGCTGACTGTACTAGGGGGCGCAGGTGCCTTAGGGGCTGCAGTGGCAGGAGTTTGCCCTCCTTTCTTGGTGCACTCACTAAACCAGTGAGTCTTACTTTTACAGTATTGGCACCACCTTTTTGACTGGCCTTCTTGAGTCTTCTTCTTCTGTGAAGCCTGACCCCCACCCTCTTTGGTTTGTTGGGGACCTGTCGAAGACTTCTGGTCATTTTGTTCGTTCTTGTTACCCTTTTGGTCTGCTTTCTTCTGACCACCCTGGTTCTGATTCTGGTTCTGCTTGACCCTTGTCCTGACCCATCTGTCTGCCTTCTTTCCCAATTCTTGGGGAGAGGTCAGATCCGAGTCGACAAGGTGCTGATGCAACAATTGGTTCTGACAGTTGTTTAAAATCTGTTCTCGCATGATAAGATTGTACAATCCTGTGTAATCAGTAACCTTGCTACCCAGCAACCAGCCTTCCAAAGCCTTAGTGGCACAATCGACAAAGTCAGCCCAATCCTGAGACTGAATTTTCTGGGTGTCCCGGAACAGCACCCGGTACTGTTCCGTGGTTAAGCCGAACCCATCAATCAGTGTGTTCTTCAGGACTTGGTAGTTGTTAGCATCCTCAGCTCTTGTAGTGAGGAGCTTGTCCCTTCCTTTACCTTCAAAGGAAAGCCACAGTATAGCTGCCCACTGACTTGGGGGGACGCACTGGACAGTGCAGGCCCTCTCCAAGGCAGTTATCCACTTGTGGATGTCGTCCCCTTGTTTAAAGGGGGGCACTATTTTACTCAGGTGTCTAGTGTCTATACCCCTGTCTTTCTCTCTATTGAGAATGCTGCCACCAGTGGGATCTAACCCACTTAATTTCTGCTCTCGGGCCAAGGCAAGTCTTTCTTTGGCGAGGGCAAGTTCTTCCCGCTCGATCCTCAGATTGACCTCCCGCATCTTCGCTTCATGCTCCCTCCTCTGAGGGGAAGTCATTCCTCTCTGAGAAGATGCCTGAGAGACATGTGTATGAACCGATCTGCCAGAGCCTCTGGAGAGAGACCTAGCTCGTCCGTTCCCAAGGTTAAGCCTGCTTGAGCGTGGGCCCGGGGCTCCCCCAGTTCCATTCTCATGCCTGCTTAAGTTGGTCCTTGTAAGCCTGCCGACTACCACTGGACCTTTGTCTGCCTCGTCTCCCGATAACTCGTCCTCGTCCTCCTCCTCTGTGTGGAGGTCGAGGTCTGGGTCACCGAGGGTTCCCTCTAAGGGAGGCATGTTCCCATCTGCACTGGGGGGACCTGGGTTAGAGGACCTCCTAGCATCGTACGCCTCTAAGAGACCTATCAGTATTGCGATGGTAGGGTTAGAACCCTGGTTTAGCTTCCTGGAGGCACACAGTTGTCTCATCTCCTTGAAGCTAAGAGTTGCATATCGTGACACGACCTGTGGAGGGTCACTGACCACTAAGGGAGTCTGCGAAGACTCTCCGTGGACCGACATGCTTTTCTAGTGAGGTGTAAGTGATGCACCTACCTACACTATGTGTTTACCTACTGATCCCTTGCTAAGAGTTGTAGTCAGGGTGTGCTAAGCCCTGTTACACTACAACAGCCGGTTCAGTAGAACTCGGAGTATTCTAAGTTAAGTTATATGTACCTGGGTACTTATGTGATCTTTCACTGCGATATTCTTAGGATTTGTGTGTGGTAAAACAACAGCAAGCTCAAATCCCAACCGCTGCTCACCAATGTGAGAAGTTGGCCTGATATGTAGTGCTCACTATTCTAGTGATCACTGTGTATCATCCCAAACGACCCTTATTGATGATTGGTTGTAAGTCAACCTTATAGACCAGCTATCCTAGTAGCGTGGATACGAGCAGTCTTAGGCTAAACTCTAGAGGGCGTGTTAAGCCAGCTGTTTACCATCACATATACCCCTTGAACACCAAGTGAAAGGACACCACACAAGTTGTTATGAAAATAAAAGGATATTTATTTATAACAAGACTACCCTGGCTCTTTATGAGTCAGGGAGCTAAGCACACTACAAAACTCTTAGGAAAATACTTCAGTTGCACAATTTACACAAATGCCCGAGGGGCACGAGAAACCATCTACACTAACAGTGAAATGCGAATGGTTAGAGTCTGGAGGTACTGATTCCGGAGTGTTCCGATCAGTGGGACTAAACGAAAAAGGAACTGGACACTTGTAGAGCGAACCTGCGATGGAGCACCGAGATGCTCGAGTTACCTAGCCCGGAGGCTGCGGCTGCGTGAAGTTCGGCAAGATGTCGGGAGTCCTCGTGTAGTCTCAGGAGCCTGAAAGAAGAAGTTGCTGGCAGGCGACCAGTGACGATGTTCAGAGCGATCCAAGCCTGGATCGGTGATGAAGGAAACCTGAAAGCAGAGGGGACTCAGTTCTCAACTGCTAGCCAGCGATCGTGTGGGTACCAGGGGGGTACCGGCTGAAGTCACCTCAACCAGGTGAGTGGGTGACGTCGGACTCGGCTGTTCCTCGGACCAGGAGGCGCGGCGGCGACCAGGATGGAGGGCGAGCTGTCCCACGAAGGTGTCTGCTGTCGATGATGCTGGGCCCAGGAAGGGGCAGCGGATCTTGGCAGTGGCAACCCAAGCGGGGGAGTCAAGATGGCGTCGGGAGTGGACCAGGAGGGTCCGTGGTGCTCCTCTGTCGAAGGGGAGCAAGAGCCAGTCTGGAGCAACCAGACCGGGGATGCAAATAATCTTGGAGCGTCGTGAAGAGGGCCACAAGCCGGTCGGCAAGTGGTCGGACAACGCTGGGAACAGCAAGAAGCGGAAGGGCCCCCACGCAGATCTCGTGGATGCTGGGGAGACAGACTTCGATGCTGGAGCTGCTCAGGGTTTAGGGCTTCTCAAACCCTAGGTGCACTCACTCGAGGGTCCCTCGGTGGGCGTGCTAGATAAGCGTCGTGCAGGTTCTGAAGATAGCCGGTCCCGCAGGTCTCGTCACACCTACGACTCTCAGCTGGGCTGATGAGGTAGGTAAAAGGTCAGAGATGGCAGGGAACTCGGGTCTCGTCGAGCTGGGCAGTCTTGATCCGTAGGAGACGTACAGCAAACCGCAAGCGCTTAGGTGGTGCCTGCTGGTGCAGGGTGGCTACTCCTTAGCCACAAGGGAGAGTCTTCAGAAATAGTCAAGAGTTCCTTTCGTGGAAAGTGGTTCGTGATTCGGAGTTATCCGATTATCTGATTATCCAATTTGGGAAGGGGACTCGCTCCTACCTTTATTCTAAGAAAAGGGGCTGGCCCGTGACTAGGTTCTACCTATGGGTGGAGCCAGGAGGGGGGTGGTTACACCCCTATCCTTTGTCCGGCTTCGCGCCAGCTCAGGGGCTGGTGTGCCCCCGAAACTGGTTTGAGCCGGGCTATGCACAGTGAGCACCGGGGTGCCACTTGCAATCACCTTCCTTTCAGCCCTGCCTACCTGGGATACACAAACCCTGTCTGGGATGGTGCTAACACCGCCCTCGACAGGAAACCCTTTGTCCAAGCTCCCCTTGCTGGAAGGTCCCCCAGCAGCAGGAGGTCAGACTTGTGTCTGGTGGCAGCATCCATTTTGTGATGCTGAGGCTTGAGTCAACTTTAACCGGGGTTCAAGGTTACTTCCATGTCGTGTCCCTCTAAAAGGGGGGAATGCTAACCCCGTCACCAGGACTGGCGAGGGGTTCGTATTCCCATTCGTATGACACCTTACTCGACATGTGTAGGTGATGTGAGGCCAAAGTTAGCAAATAACCGCAAGGATTATAATGCATTAAAAGTAGTTGGCCCGCGTCACCATGGAACGGCTATTAGGACTTGGTTCCGCAAGCCGTCGGCGGGCTCAGCTCGCGCCAGAGCACCGTCCCACATGATTCCCTGCACTCTGCCTTCAGGATTGATAAGGCCTGCTATAGGAGTGACTGATAGGAATCCATGTGTCCATTTTAGGGTTTAGGTGTAGGAATACTACACCTACAGCAACGGGTGATTACACCGCGTGGCCCCAGCTGTCGTGCAGCCAGTTGTGTCAGATTTGGGCGGCCATTCCAGGGGTGGCATAATACATGCTTCAGCCCCTGGTAGGCCCTGGGTACACCGATGCCCTGGATACCTGTGGTATGCTGAGACAGGGACTGACAAGGCGGCCCAGTTCCAATTAGTGGATGCACCTAATGTACATGTGTGTTAATTTCGAGAGAGAACAGCTAGGCTGTGGGTCTGATTGGCAGGCCCACAGCCGGAGAAAGTCGTAAACCAATGAAGCAAAAGCAAAAAATCTGGGTGATCATAGGATTGCAGACCCTACTCTCCTACAACGCTCCTCTTATAGTTGGAGGAGACTTCAACCTTATTTCTGATCATTTATTGGATAGAACATCTCTTACTAAAGTTCGTCCTCCAAAAGCTTTTTTTACTTTTAAAGCTTTCCTTAAAACTATAAAATTAATTGATATTTGGCGATTACTTTTTCCTACAGAAAAAATGTTTACCTTTTTCTCTAATCACATTCGAGACTTGATTATTTACTCATTTCCAGACAATTAATTAATTCTGCGATTACCCCTACCATTGGTAATATTGATGTATCAGATCATGCTTTAATTTCTTTTGTTTTGCAATTTAATTTACATTTTAAATCACAATCCAGATGGAGAATGAATACTGATGTTGTTTTTAATGAACAAAATAAATTGAAATTTTGTGATGCCATTCAGGATTACTTTCATCTTAACCCAGAAGGTTCTACATCTCTGGTGAATAGATGGGACGCTTTTAAGCTTATATTAGAGGTGGTTCCATTTCTCTCATGGCACATGAAAATAAAACTTTTTATATAAGAAGTAAAGAATTGGAAAAACAAATTGCAAAATTTGAAAGGCTATTTATTATTTCTACTGACCCTCAGTATAGGTTGAAATTACAAAAACTTAGATATGAATTTAATTCCATTCTTAGTAGAAAAGCTGGTAATCAATTCTCTCTAAAGCCAAATTTTGGACGGCTTTTAGCTAATTACCTACGTATTACCTACGTACCTACGTATTGAAAAAGATAAATCCCAAATAAATTTGATTCATGGTCCCAATGGAGAAATTGTCATATCGCAAAATGATATTGGTAATGAATTTCTAAATTATTACACTACTTTATATCCAATATTTTATTAACTGTGCAATTAATTAAAATCATTACAGTAAAAGTGCTTATCATATTGCAGCTAGAACAAATAATTAAAAACTGTTATTTGTAACAGGGGTTTAAAATATGTTTTGATAAAAAAAGTTTGGCTCCCCTCCCCAATTCCACCAAAGTCAATGTTCCCCAGAGTTTGTGTTTATGGAAGTGTGGCTTTGGTGGCAGTCCGGAATCCCGTGTTGTTCTATGGGTGGCATTATAAAGCTATGATTCATTCCCCTTGGCCTCTAGACTATTAACAATGAGAGGGGATTTCCTGGAGGGGATGCTGGAGGTGCAGACAAGCATCAATATCAATATATAATAAACCTAACTTTGATGATTCTTCTTTAATTGATTCCTTTTTATCTACATGTGGATTACCCAAAATGTCCCCTTTAACTAAAAATAAAGTAGATCTGCCCATTACTGAAGATGAGCTATTAAATCTCTTAAACAAAAAAAATCTCCAGTACCAGAGGCATTCCAGCAGAATTTTAGAAGGAATTTCAAATACAACTTATTCCTCATTTATTTAAATTATTTACCTTCTTTTGCTCCACAGGGACTACTACAGGTTCTTTTACTGAAGCGTTAATTGTTGTGTTACCTAAACCTAATAAAGACCCTACACTTGTTTCAAATTGCCATCCTATTTCCTTATTAAATCAAGATTGTAAGCTCTATGCCAAAATACTTGCAACTAGGTTAACCTCTGTTTTAGATTCTATCATTCATCCAGACCAATCTGGGTTTAGGAGAAATAGATATTCTGCTAATAATACAAGAACGTTATTGCATGTTGTAGAACAAGGGTCCAATTTACCTTAACCAGCAGGAAGGTTAGCATTGGATGCTGAAAAAGCCTTTGATAAAGTTCATTGGCAGTTTTATTTCGTACTTTATTTGCATTTAATTTTGGTGACATATTTATTCGTATGATATCTGCACTTTATTCTACTCCTACAGCTCGTTTATTTATTAATGGCCAAACTTCAAACCAATTTTCTCTTTTCAGAGGTACCAGACAGGGTTGCCCCCTCTCCCCACTCCTATTTCTTCTTGTAATTTAACCTTTGCTTGTTTCAATTAGGAAATGTAATGATATTAATGGTATTAAAATTAGGGAGGTTAATGTTAAAACGTTAGCATATGTAGATGATGTGCTTTTATTTATTAGTAATCCTTTTTCATCACTTCCTCCTTTATTTGAGATTATTTCATCGTATTCCATACTTTCTGGTTATAAGTTAAATACTAATAAAACTGAATTATTTCCTATGAATATTCATTGCAACCCAGATATGTTACCCATGAAAGATATAATTTGGCAAAGAGAAAAACTTAAGTACCTAGGCATTTTATTTTCATTTTCTATGAAAACTGCAATATCATTAAATTGTGAGTCTATTTTAAGTTATATTAAAGATAAAATATCTAAATGGTCTCCACTTCATCTTTCGTGGTGGGGGAAAATGGAATCCATAAAAATGACTATAGCACCAAAAATCTTTTACTCCCTAGCCATGATCCCTACCCAATTTCCTATGAAGTTTTATAAAGATATAGATCGGCTTCTTACTAAATTTCTTTGGAGCAATAAAGTATTAGTTATAAAAAATTAAAATTACCTAAATATAATGGAGGTTTTGCTATACCAGATTATTTTTGTTATCACAAAGCTTTTATATTAAAGCAAAGTTCTCTTTAGTTTAATCATTCTCATTTGATTAATCCCCCTACATGGCTTTCGATAGAAAAGAGTTTAATGGATCCGTTTCCCCTACCTTCTTTGTTAACTATGTCCAATAAATCAATATTTTTCTAATAAATCTGCTATTTTGAAATCCAGTAAGTTAATATTACATGATTTCGATTTAATTTTTCAATCACCTATGTCCATTACTGAAGATATGTTGTTATGGTATAATTCAAGCATAAAACTTACTAAAAATGTTAGATATTGGCATTCATGGATTAAGGCTGGTATCTTTTCCCAAAGATATTTATTACAATGCTTCATCTTTTTTGATGTTCTAAAGCAAAAATGTAATGTACCTTCCCCTGATTTACTCAAATGTGAACTTTTATGCAATTCTATTTTAGATTCATTTCCTAATTTCATACCTTCTAGTGCTTAATCTGATTTGTCAATTTATATTCAAACTCTTTCTACTCAGCCTCATGGTGTTTCAATTCTGTATAAAAGACACCCAGCACTGGTGATCATTACCATTGACCCTCCTGGGTAGAGCGGCGCTTTTCAAAATGATGGCAGTGTCCAGGTTTCTGTATGCGCTTCACAATACACCCTATGTGGTGCTCCCACCCTACTTTCAGCAAATAGATGCAGCAGTGATGGTTGTATGATGGAGCCGCTTCAACAATCTCACTTCCAAAATTGGCCAGGGGTTGGTTCGACGGAGGGATATCGCTTGCCTCCCACCAAAGATACTACTGGGCGGTTCAACTCACAGTGAGCAATCACTGGGTACACAGACCCCCGGATGATCCTGCGTACAGAATGGACCGTCACAACATGCAGCCTGGAGGCTACCTCAGAATGGTGGAAAAGACGAGCTTGTTCCATTTATTGAGCTCGACCACACTACAAATCTGGCAAGAGGGAACAAGAGCTTTGGGCTGGCAAAATAGAATTACCCAAATGACCCCATTGTGGGACTCTGCGAGATTTGGTCTGTTGGTGCAACAGAAAGGGTTTGACAAGTGGGATTTGATTGGAATTTCGAGGGCCAGAGACCTGTGGGAAAGAGGAGATGTAAAAATGTTCTCAAATCTGCAAAAAGAATACCTTCTGGCGCAGTCAGAGACCTTTAGATACCTCCAGATCAGCCATGCATTGAGAGCAGCAATACCGAAGGGGTCAGAGTTACCCGAATCCTCCCCACTGGAGGATAGATTGCTAGATGACTACCTAGACAAGAAAGCAATCTTCCAAGTGTACCATAAAATTATGAATAACGCCCCAGAACCATTATCGGTCCTCCGAACTCGCTGGGAGGGGGAGATAGGTTGTCTTGAAGATGAGGAATGGCTAGAGGCAATGGCCTCCCCTAAAGAGGTGGCCATACGATCGTGTTTCAGATTGGTGCAACTAAAGATCCTACACAGAGCCTACTTGGCGTGCACCACTCTGGTGAAGGTGGGGAAAACTGATTCACCGCTTTGCTCTAAGGGAAGTGAACAAGATGGCACATTCTTCCACATGATGTGGGGTTGCGCACTCCTCCAAGAGTACTGGGAGGCAATACTGACAAATAAGATTATGAATAACGCCCCGGAACCACTATCGGTCCTCCGAACTCGCTGGGAGGGGAAATAGGTTATCTTGAAGATGAGGAATGGCTAGAGGCAATGGCCTCGCCTAAAGAGGTGGCCATACTCTCGTGTTTCAGTTTGGTGCAACTAAAGATCCTACACAGAGCCTACTTTGCGTGCACCACTCTGGTGAAGGTGGGGAAAACTGATTCACTGCCTTGCTCTTCGGGGATGCGGACAAGATGTCACATTCTTCCACATGATATGGGGTTGCCAACTCCTCCACGAGTACTGTGAGGCGATACTGACAAATAAGAGGGAAGTATATAAGGTTGAGGTGACTAAGTTGCCAAGATGGTGCCTGCTGAATATATGGGGGGCAACAGACCTCACCAATAAGGAACGTCTATGGGTAGCGCTAGGATTCATGGTAGCAAAACGTAATATTGCCTGAAGGTGGAGAGCGGTTTTGGTCCCGACACTAAAAGAATGGAAGGCTGATATGGAGTGGTCGATACTTGCAGAGAGAGCAGTTTATGAGAGTAGAGGCTGCCCACATAAAGTGGACAAAAATCTGGGGAAAACGGAACAAATATCGAGGACCTGTTGAACGACTGAGACAAGATCGAGAGGCAATAATATCCAGATGTATGAGACGAAAGAGTGGAGAGGGGGTGAAGAGAGATAAACCAGCTACTGTACATTAACAGTACATTATCCACTGGTGAAATCATATTTCATAATATAATTGAGATGTAAAAGTAAGTCATTGTGAAGGCAAAATTGTTGTCACATTAAAAAGATTTTTTTCAAAAGATAATAGTTTGTGCAGCAACGACAACACAAAATCTCGTTGCATCATTCCATCCATCAAAGGTAGTCAGGTTGCTGGGAGCTCATAACATGAAGCTATAGTACTGGGCAAGCGCAATGAAAGTTCATAAATAGTGACATTTTACAATGCCACAGCATATCTGCACACACTTGAACACTCGATTCACCAATTGTATACCTCCCAAGTATAAACAAGCATTGGCATAGCCAATAGGTCTCGCCTTTGGGACCTTATAAGTGTTTAGCCAAGCAACAGTTGCATAACTAAACACTTATAAGGTCCCAAAAACGAGACCTATTGGCTATGCCAAGCGGCCGTGCGGCCGCAAAAGTGAAAGTGATCGCGATAGGGATCAAAGCGGCAATGCGGCCGCTAAAGTGAAAGTAAACGCGGTAAAAGTGGCGCGCGCGCCCGCGCACATGCACTGTAGCTCTAGGCTGCCCTGGTAGCACTTTTTGGAGCCCTCTCAAATAGTCTCGCCAGACTAGCGCATGCGCTGGGTCAGGCGAGACCTAAAAAAACAATTATGTCATGTCGCAATATCTTGTGAGACGTCACAGTTTCCCGTATCTTCTCCATCCAGTTTTACAATCCAGTCCTATCAGGAATATTTTAAGTTAGACTGCCCTCAATTCCTCTGTCATTAAAAGGACACCTCTAGGTGACTTATTGGCAATGTATGTAAAACAACAGGTGTGCCAAGGACTAGCTTAACCCGCCACCATCTTTATTCATATTTCTCTCAATAATGCCACCAGTACCTCTGGTATTGTTTCAATGACTACACAATACCAGAGAGATATATTATGGAATTATGGGATGGTCAGGTGTAATTGTTATGTGTTAACTTCTGTGGCTAGAATAACTCGTAAAATAATTTCTTCTCCCATTTTCTCACCCATCCCCACTTCCTCATGCCTGCCCACTATCTCCTGCTCCATAAAGACCAAATGTTCCACAACACACCTCTGTTTCCAAAGCTCTTGATTAATTCTGTGTTCCTCAGCCAGCCCAGCTTGTGTAGCATCCTCCGGCCGGTGGCGTAACAAATCTTGAGGGGGCTCCCCTGCAAAGTGAATGGAGGGGCCCCCTTCCGGACTTACTCCCGAGCTATCAGGCCATGGTACTGTGCTGAGGGGGCCCCCAGGAGCTCGGGCCCACCAGCACTGCGGGGGATGCGGGGCCTTTGTTACGCCCCTGCCTCCGGCCAGCCCCCCAGCTGCACTTTCTATCCGTTCAATGAAGCCCTAGATGTGGGATTCCGACTCCAGTCCACTGACTCAGGATCTAAGTCACTGTGTGCATACCCGATCGACTGGCTCATGGGACCACAGGTGTCTTCATGAGTTCCTCATTCATGTAGTGAAATCCTTCCAAGGCTTTGTCTCTACTCCCTGTCCATGAAGCTGCCTGTCTACCACTACACTCCCAGCCATCTCCTTCCATAACAACTACAACATTGTCTCACCAATCCGCGGGGCCCAGGCCATCAAACTGAAGCGGAGTCCTTCATACAAAGAGAACCTGTTTCAAAGTTTGAAAACGCGAAAACACAGCTGACCAGCATCTGGTGCCACCTAGCGGCACTAGACGTGGTAGCTGCCAGTTATTTCAGAAAGATTAACCCTTTCATTTTAAAGCGAGGGTGTGGCCCTCACAAAGGGTGGTCCTTGAGAAGTATGACCCCTCTCCCCCTAACCACCTCTTACGACCCTGCCTTTAAATCACTTCCCCACAAAGGATTTTGGGGCCCATTACTATGAAGGCGGGTCTCCACCAACAGGCTGTCGTAGGTGGGACATCCGAAAATCAGACTCTGCAGTCGACCTCCGCATTACGATGCAGTTGGTCAGAACGCTGCGTCCTCGGGGAAAGTCCGAGGCCTCCAATAGGATCGGAGATCCCGTCAGGGCGTCGGTTGGACAAATAATTCCCAAATGGCGATGGTGCGTGCCCAGGCACCGCCGTCGGGATTATGATGTCTTTTTCCAACAGCCTTTCCATGTCAGCCTTTCCGACATGGAAAGGCTGTCAGAATTTGTTCTATTGCAGCTTGTGCTGCAGCCCGCAGCACAAGCCTCAATAGAAAAACTACACTTTCTGACCGCCAGGAAGGCGGTTGAATCGTAATAATGAAAGCTGGACCGCGGACTCCTTGTCGAGCGGTCCCGTTTCCGCTACAATGGAGGGTCCGACCGGCATTGTAATGGGCCCCTTTGTGTTTTATTTCAAGACGTTCTCCACTAACTAAACTTACCATCTCACCCTGGCTGCAAGCTGCCATTGCCTTGAGCATTTCCATACTACACTAATTTGAAATCAGAGATGACCTTCACAGCCTATGCAGCGCTCTACATCTGCGGCAGGCACTACAGCCTCATCGCCAAACGTGTGCTACTCCCTGTACCCACTCCCAGGTTACTGCTTTTCTGTTACCATCCACTGCAAACTTCTTTTGTGGCATTTGAAATAACCTGTTATAATATTTTTCAAATGCTTAGTAAATACAAAAATATAATGACAATTATACATTTTAAGGGCTGGCAAGAGTGAATGAATCTACGGTATTTCGAGAGGGCTTGTTGTCCAATTCACTGTGACTTGCTATGCATTATTGTAAAGGTGGGATGGGGGCAGGAGGCCCCACGAACTGAATTATAAAATTCCAGGGGCTATTGCCACCCCAATTTAACGGTGCTAACTTTATCGACACTGAAAACATAAAAGGTTGAATCCTCCCTGCACGAATCTAAGCCTACTACAGTACGAGAAGCGAGGTAAGCGCAGATCCCTCCAGCAGGAACTCAACCCACAGAGCTATTTTAGTAGTGAAAGACTTTCGGTGCCTTCTCTGCCAGTAATCTTGTTAAAGCCTACAATATTTTATCTTTTTTTGCATTTTCTAACAACGAACTTAAATATTTGTTTTTGTAACTTTAAAAATGCAGGCATTTACTTTCAGTGCATTTCACTGCGCCCCTTTCTATTTTATGTTTATTTACTTTTTCTTCCACCTGATGTAAAACTGCAACGAATCGGGCTTCTTTCAGAGAGGCAGAGCAGTTAGTGATGCCCCTGGCAGAGGCCAAAGGTGAAAGGTTGTAATTAGCATACCTAATTGGCAGCACGAAAAGCTCTCTAGGAATTAGCAGTGGCTCCCTGCACTCCTCCTCGCATTCAGAGAACCCTCGGTCTAGACACGATGGTTTCGCCCAGGGTGAAAGAAATTGAAGAAAAGCCACACACAAAAAACCCCGAAACCTTCCAGCCCTCCCCCGCACCCGCAGGCAGGGGCTGGAATCTGCGGGCCTGTCAGCCCTCGAGAGACCGAAAACAAAACATGACACTTGACGGCGTGTACAGGCAGAGAGACACGAGGGAGATTCGGCGATCCGGATTGGTAGTTCCTCGAAGCCTCCTCGCTCGAGGAGGGCAGGTCAAAAAACGCCAGTGTACTTTGCTCAGCTGGCGTTCAATGGCCGCCTTTGTTTGCTAAGAAAACGCGAGTCACAAAGCATTTCGGTGCGAGTAATTCACTTGAGGCAACACACGCTTCTTTGTCAGCCCGTCTGGATCAGGTCTCGTGCCGGCTCAGCAATCATTTTGTGCCGTTTCCCCGTATTTACGCCGTGCCTTGGCATTTTACTGCTGTGGTGCGTGCAGGATGCGTGGACTTAATTTGGGAGTTTCGACCTGAGCCAGCCGAATTCAGGGTGGAAAAAGCGTGCCTTTGGCCTTAGTAGAGATCTGTGGCACCCACCGCAGCCCGTGGGACAAGTTGTTGTGATATTAACAATTTTATAAGAGATGAAACTAGCGAGGCTACTTCAATGGCATCAATTTGCCGACCTCAGAATGATAGGAGCTAGTTGGACTGCAAGTCACAGCATATCTTGGCAAAGACCATTCAGCACGCTGAGCCATCTTGTCTCCTTCAACCTTTAATTATTTATAGCAGCACCCTGTCGTTGGACGGAATGCTCATCAATCAAACATTCACCCCCAGTCAAGAGCCATATGCAAATCAGTCTTGACCCTGCTCCTCCTGGGAACAGTCCAGCCCGAACTGCCAAGCTGGGTTCTCCCCGGACCGAAATAAGCATCTTTGGACCAGTTTTTTTTTCTTTTTCTTTCTAAGCCCCTGTTATGGCCTCCTTTCTGGTTCAGATACGGAAATCGCCACCTTCCAAAAAGCCCTATTTTAATTGTAAGTCGTTGGTAACAAATTTGACAGGTGCACAGGCTATCCCATTGACCTTTTACCTGTGAAGGAAAAAGGTCACGTTAGTCAAATACATACAGTAAATACCTACATTTACTCCACCTGTCTTCATCCGCCTTCTCCTTTCCCCCATCACTGACCAGTTCCTGAGCATGGGGGAAAAAAAGGACAAAAAACAGGTTAGTGGCCCCTCCGGGGAATCCCAGGTAAGGGTTGGGAGACCCCTTTGGGTTCTTAGCTGTCGTCGTCTTCTTCGTTGCCTGAGCCTTCCAGGGCCCCCCATGTAAGGGTACAAGGGGTTTTGTCGTCGCTGTCTTCGTCTGATCCATCCAGTGCTGTGTAGTCGCGCAGGAGGCTGTGGATCATCTTACGGCTCACCAGGGTTAATGTCTCCTTCTTCCTTACTACCAGGCGGTTTCTGGAAAACAGAAGAACTTCTTTAAAACAGCGCAGGAGTCCCTTGCTGAAGTGGATCAGCGAGGGTGAAGTGCGAGGGTGGAAGGGGAGGGTGTTCCAGGACTTGGCAGCATGGTGGGAGAAGGCGCCTCCTCTGGAGCCGCAGTGGCGGATGCTTGGTATTTGTGCGAGGGTGAGGTAAGCGGAGCATAGGTTCCTGGAAGGTTCATGTAAGCGATGTTGTGGCCCACAGAGGAGGGCACAGAAGAGCACGGTCTGTCAGCGCGCAACAAACCCTCGGAAGACGGAGGTAAAGGGAACTACAATTCCCATGCCGCATTGCGCACTGACGCTCGTGACTTCAGCGCGCCTTGCGCAAAGACGAAGAAAAGGAACATCCGGCATCGGCCGGGTGCCAGTTATTTTGAGTTCCAGGTCGGTGTGCGGAAGGAGTGCGGCGTTCTGGTAGGGGTGCTCTGCACCAACTCAGTATTCCTCGCTGACTTCAATCGCACCGTATTCTTTGATACTCCGGTCTTGACAAATCTTCGCTAAGCCTTGTCATTGTGTAGTGGTGATTTGGTGGGTCGATTCTCGGTGGCCCCGTTGGAGGTCTCCCTGAGGCATTGCGGGGTCGCATGTTCAGTGGGACTGCTTTTCTGGTGTAACGCAATTCAGCTCGAGCCCGCCAATCAACTCTTATAGGTCGGATTGTTGTTCTATAATTTTACGAGTGAGGTCTTCACACTGCCTTGGTAGCTATCCATACGGTGTAGTATGGACGCGTCATAGTGACCTTGAGGCATCATCCTTGCTTCTTCGGTAGTACTTCCCAAGACGTATTGGGACAGTGCAAAAGGAATCGTTCTAAAACTTGAAGGGCGCGAGTGGAACATTCCTGATTCAAGTGCCCTGCTGCATTTTCATTTGTTCATTTGTACTTCGCTACAGGGGCGGAAAGGTGACTGCTGGCATACGTCCTTCCCCCCCCTGTACAGAGTGGAGTCCAGGACTCGTGGTATGTATGTTAGCCTAAGGAGCTCATAAAGAGGGGGTGTTATGAGAGGGTGTCAAAACATTTGCTGATTAGTGTCTTTTCTGTAGGATCCACGCTTGCCCTGATACCAGCTCCTCCAGGTCTCCCATTTCCGGAGTTCGTTATTTCTTTTCCAGGTATAATATGGGAGTTAGGGGAACACTGTGTTAAGGAAACTAGGGGTTGGTCTAACAACAGCATACTGTTATTTCTCTTCCAGATCTCCCTCCCTGCTGTCCCCTTCCTTTCCTTCCCTCGCCTGATCGCCCTTCTGTGTCTGTTACAAATATATATCAGACCAAGGGGTTATCGGGAGGTGGACCCCTTACAGCATCGTACGACTCCGAGGACAATTGGACGGCGACAAGCGAGTCCTTGGTCATGGAGGGCTTTGTAGGCGTGGGTCAGAAGCTAGAATTGGCATCTCTTCTGGATATAGAGCCAGTGGAGGTCCTTCAGGTGCTGGGTGATGTGGGTCCTCTTGGGTAGGTTGAGGATCAATATGAAGTCTTCATGAGTTTGGTGGTGGTGCCTGCATAGAGTGCGTTGCCGTAGTCCATCCGGCTGGTGATGAGGGCCTGTGTCACCGTTTTGCTGGTGCTGATGGGGAGCCACTTGAAGACATTGTGGAGCATGCGGAGAGTGTGGAAGCAGGCTGAGGAGACGGCGTTGACCTGACGTTTCATGGAGAGTTGGCTGCCCAGAATGATGCGGGGGCCACCAGGAGTGTGTAATACTAAAATGTATGCACATTTGAATAGTTCTTATACCCTCAGTACGAGTCTGTGTAGTGTTAACACCTGATAGGAATGTATTACGATGCAGATCGCAGAATATTTTCACTGAGAAAATGTGAGACGCTCTTGAAACTGAAATACAATTCATAAAAGCTCTGATGACTGGTTGCCAGCACCGAAAGACTTTGCTCTTTTATAAGATGCAGGAAATGTGCAAGTGTACTACTGCGATTAAAATGGCTTCTAGGTCGACATATTGAGGCTAAGTGGCACTTCAGGGGAATACAAAAACAATATTCACATTTGATTATAAAACATATCAGTGCATGTTGAGATATAGAGGTGCAATGGAGCAATAACATTAAAGCAAAAGGAACACAAGCTTATGTTTTCATAAACATGCAGCATTATATTTTAGTGCGGTGCGGAATGGAATTTTGTCTTAACAGATCAACACACTTAGAACTGTTGATGTTGGTTGGAACTTGGACCTTGAATTACATACTACACCTAAATAAAGGATCTGAGAGAGCACTTGGCTGGTTCAAGTTAAGAATGAACTATGGTTTTGTGCCCTTTACATCCCTAAGAGTTACAGCTCTGCTGTTATCGGCCTTGAGACAATAGGACAGTGAATTGAGAACTTGTACTGATGGGAGATAAGTAGCTTTCCTTTTAGTGTAGCGATTGTATGGTTTCTGCTGAATTAGTGACAACTGAGTAAGTTGAGGGACAGATTGGATTAATGGAGTCACCCTTTGTTGAGAGTAGGTTGCGACAGGACACAAGTGAGCGAAACCATGGAAAAGGTCCTCCTAACTAACATGGGCAAAGGTCTGATTATCAGTGCTACTTTTGTAGTGGCTTAATTAATGCTTGAATTTACAGGTTTTTTTCCCAGTTCCTTTGTGCTGTCTGTACTCTCTGAAGTGTTAAAAACAGAGTTAATCAATTCTTAGAATATCAGCAAAGACATAAGGCCCTTGTGATTAATTGTTTATATTGTCCAGCACCTTGACCTGCACTCCTAGGGTGTTTTTCACTGGTAGAGGACAATTGTAACCTGAGGTGATGTGGGGTTCATAGATGCTACTGAAAGCAAGGGTGCATGAGTTTTTTTAAATAGATTATATCTTTGTATTTAAATCTGGCCAGTGTCTTTGTGGTGATATGCGTTGACTGACGATTATTAAAGTAGGCCTGGGTGGAGTTTGCAGAGTTGTGCTCCGTGGAACTCCGGAAAGTGCCGAAAAATAGGCAGAGGTATGTGTGCGGTAGCATGTGGTAAGTCGCGCTGCTCGCACTGATTTTTAGTGCCAGGAGTTTGTCCCACGCTGCAAAATCAGAGCGAATGGCACTACGCGTCGAGCCAGAGGGTGCTGCTTCTTTCTGCCGCTCGAGTAGATGTTCTACTCGAGCCGCAGCTTCCTCAACGCAAGCTGCAGATTTCTCAGCGTGAGCGGTCGCGACCTGCTGCCACCACCCTTGTTGAGCAATCTTGCCAGGAAGAGGTCTAGCACGCAACTTTTTTCTCACTTGCCAACATAAAGTTGGCGAGCCGAGCAATAGAAAAAACTGCTCTGTGCCACTTTGCGGAGTTTTGCGGAACTATGCGCTCCGTATGGAGTGGGTCAAAACTCAGCGGACTCCGCCAGCGGAGCGGAATTCTTAACCCACCCCTAATTGTAACCTGCAGCGTCATGGGGTTCACACGCAATATTCGTGTTGTTTATTTGTTATGGACGATACTTTTTTCGGATCGAAGAATTTTTCTTTTGTTGTTATATTTGTTCACATAAGTTGAAATTGAATCCTTAAATATGAGAGGTTATAATGTTATGTGCTTAACAGATTATGATATTGAAGAGTAAGGGTGTGTTACTTATAGAATGATCATATGGCTTGTGCATTAGTTCAGCCCGTGTCTCTCTTGCGTTCCGTATTGATAGAAGTTGCTTACAACTTGGGGTCATGTGGGGTTTGTGTATGCTACCAGTGGTGTTTCTTTGCCACAAAGCATTATTATTTAAAAATCTTTTTGGATGGTTTATTTGTGCTTATCTCCGTGAGCTGGGTGGACATTTCAAAAATGTTAATTTCTAGTAGAATGTGTTTCCCGAATTTAAACCAGTCGAGAGAAGAGGTTGGTGCTTATTCTAGGTTTGTAGCCATGGAAGACGTCAAGTTGTAGAGTTTTCAGTTAGGATGTGACCAATGTATATTACAACCTTGTCTTGGGACTGTGAGATCAATTAGTTGATTTGCTGTTTTCGAAGAGCACTTATAAGGAAAGCGATTATAGGGGGAACGTTAACCCCTTTGAGATTCAGAAGGACGACACACATTGTAAAAATGTCCTCACCGCCATTGTGATGGGTAAGTTAAACCAAACAAGTGAGGTGTGCCGTGTCAGTTCGAACGCCTTTCTTGCAGTTGACGATTTATTTACAGCAGAGAGACATTGGACGTCTACATAGTGTTTATGTGAGGACTGAATATATAAGTGGCATGTACATCTGGGCAGCCGGGGTATGCTAATGTTACAGTGCTAGGTAATTGATGATTATTTCTAGTAAGCTTACTTGAACCTACATTGCCTTTTACCGCTGCATGTGAAGATTTGAGAAAGTAGTTCTTAACTAACAAATATTGCATTTTTTTAGATAGCCGGTATAACAATTAACGGCCAGATGTAGGTGGCCAAATAGCGAGCGCTAACGCTTAAATTCACAGAATTTCAGCGTTAGCGCTCGCTATTTGGCAGCGAGCAATGTAGGTAAGTTGAAACCTACTAGCAAAATAAGGAATCGCAAAATTGCGATTCCTTATTTTGCTCTTGCATTTAAGAAATCGCAAATTGTGATTCCTTAAATGCAATGTAAGTAGCACAAAAGAAAGTGCACTTTAGCCTTAAGGAATCGCTAATTACCACCAACTTCAAGTTGGTGGTAATTAGCGATTTCCTTTAAAAAAGCAATTTTTGCTTTTTTAAATGTGCCATGTGGCACACATTCATGCCCTTATGGCATGTATGTGCGCCACATGTGCACACATGCACATTTCAGGGGTGCAACAGGGTGTCCTTTTGGAACCCTGGCACCCTTGATATTGCTCCTGCAATTTGCAAGTGCCTCTTGGTGACTCGCAAATTGTGGGAGCAATTCCTATTCACTCCTATGGGCCTCTTGGCCCATAGGAATGAATGAGAAGTTATTCCTTAATTGCGAATAGCAATTTGCGATTCACAATTAAGGAATATTAAGGAATCGCAAAAAATATTGCGATTCCTACCTACATGGCATTTTGCGATTCCTTAATAGCAATTCCCTAAAAATTGCTATTAAGGAATCGCAAACATGCATTTACCTACATCTGGCCCTAAGTTTTTATTTGCCTTGTTATATCTCGATGTATTTGGTACAATTAGGGAAACCTCTATCTCACAACTCAACCTTTCGTGTGATGTTGCACATGAGTATGGGCTTCAATATAAAATAGATGAATTACCTAGAGCCATTTTAGTAAGGTGTTTATAAGAAAACAGTTTGTTGGTTGACTGGGGTGTGAGCCCTGGTCAAGCAGCAACCACAATCCTTAACTGGGTGAGGCACAAGCCAACCCACAATTAACCTGTGCTCAACCCTGTGGTAGCTTGGCAAAGAGCTGTCAGGCTTAACTTAGAGGCAATGTGTAAAGTATTTGTGCGGCACTTTAAATAGTAATAACGTGGCAAATTCCACACCAAAAGGATCCAGTGCCAAGTTAGAACAATCATTGGCAAAGCCAATAGTACTCGCCTTTGGGACCTTATAAGTGTTTAGCAAGAGATATTGACTTTGCCTATGTTTTTAAGCTGTGATTGATCGCTGCAGCGGGTGAGTGTTTGTGCTGCTTGACGCCATTCGCAGGTCCCACGGGACACGCCCACTTGTGCTGGACACGCCCCCCCCACCAGGCCATTTAAACGCGCGCTGAGTGCGAGCGCTGCATTTACAGGATCCTCCTGAGGCGAAAAGCCGGGAGCTACGACAGCTTAACTTTTTAAAAATTGTATTGTGATGCTGTGTGTTTTTAGACTCACTATTCCCCTGGGCACCTATTCACTGCAGTCACAGGCATTCCCGCACAGCCGATTGATCGCTGCCGCGGGTGAGTGTTTGTGCTGCTTGCCGCCATTCGCAGGTCCCATGGGACACGCCCACTTGTGCTGGACACGCCCCCCCCACCAGGCCATTTAAACACGCGCTGAGTGCGAGCGCTACATTTACAGGATCCTCCTGAGGCGAAAAGCCGGGAGCTACCACAGCTTAACTTTTTAAAAATTGTATTGTGATACTGTGTGTTTTTAGACTCACTATTCCCCTGGGCACATATTCACTGCAGTCACAGGCATTCCCGCACAGCCGATTGATCGTTGCCGCGGGTGAGTGTTTGTGCTTCTTGCCGCCATTCGCAGGTCCCACGGGACACGCCCACTTGTGCTGGAAACGCCCCCCCCCAACATCCTCTTCACCCCATAAAACATGTATACTCTCCGGAAGCGCAGTGGACGAGCGCAGCGGGCGCGATGATTGCGTGCCGAAGGCGCGCTTAAGGCAAGCTCGTGTGCGCTCGTCCGCGCCGAGGCCGGGCCCAGGGCCACCCCCCCTGTCCCTGCTGCGCTGTGCACCTCACAAACTCCGACTGTATTCAAATACACCTCAGATCAACTCCAGAATCTTAAGCCTCCGGCAAACCTGCCACACTCTTTACAATACCTGCTATATACAATCCCTATGATAGGTCCTTATAAATGTCCAACATGTACTACCCCTACCCTTTCGGCTAACTCTCCCTCTCAGGGCTTAGCAGCACTTATCAATGTACGCTCCGTTCCCAAACACAAAACTGAAATCTCAGAATTTATCGAGTCACATAACATAGATCTCTTATTCATTACTGAGACTTGGGGAGATGAATCATCCGGCCCGGACTTTAAAGCAGCCACCCCCAATAATTATTGCATACGCAGACTAGACAGAATCAAAAGAAAGGGTGGAGGTATAGCCATCATCTATAAGAACCACCTTAAAGTTAAAATCACTGATCTTAACTATAATGATTGTGAGGCCTTTTCCTTTTCCATCAGCCTCTCGGGCAATCAGTCATTCGAAGGCATATTACTCTACCGCCCGCCTGGGTCCAGATCCAAATTCCTCAACAACCTTAATAGTTTAATCGAGGCCACAGCCGGAGCTCCACATTTTACCATACTGGGAGACTTCAATTTCCATCTTGAATACACCTGTGACCCTGATACCATGGCGCTAACTAACGATCTATTAGCAGTTGGCCTTCAGCAAACTGTCAAACAGCCTACCCACAAAGCGGGACACACCCTTGATGGGATATTCACCAGTAATCCACCCATTTTGGTCTCAGATGTGATCCCTCTTATCTGGACAGATCACTCAGCAGTCTGCTTCTCCATAAAACTTAAATCCCTTCCATCCTCTATCGTATCATCTTCCCCTATCTCCTTCAGAGACTGGAAAAACATCAATACATCTCATCTTGCTTCTATGCTATCCGACAGCATCATCACTACTGAACCGGATCCGTCACTTGCCTCCAATAACTATCTCAACAGCCTAAACATGGCCTGTCACAAATTAGCACCTTTAAAAACCTCCCATCGTACTAGAAAGCTCCCCTCGGCCCCTTGGTTCACGGAATCCCTACGTCTTCAAAGACAACACTGCAGAAATTCAGAAAGACACTGGCGCCGCTACTACAACCCCACCGACAAAATCGCATACAAAAGCGCCCTCTCCAAATATAAAGATCTTATCATCTCAGAAAAAACCACTTATTACACCTCCCAAATCAATCAGGCCAAAAATTCTGCAAGAGAACTCTTTCAGGTGGTCACTCAACTTTCTAACCCCCCCGCCCCTCGCCCTGATGTATCTCAAGCCCTCTGCAACTCCATTGCCAATTTCTTTGAAGACAAAGTCACCTCCATTTTCTCAGCCTTTACCCATTCTCCCTCCACTACCGTTACTAATCAACCACCACCCACTAATGTGTCTGTCTTCTCGGTTTTCGAAGCAGCCAAGGAGGAACAAGTCCGACGACTAATTTCTGGCACTAAATCTGGATCACCCTCAGATCCTTGTCCTCCTGCCATTCTCAATCTCATCCCAGAAGCCATTTCCCCCTCTTTGACGAACATCTGTAATGCTATGTTTACCTCCGGCATATATCCCTCAGTTTGGAAAGAGGCTATCATTAAGCCTCTCCTCAAAAAACCTACTCTTGATCCCCTCCTCCCAGCTAGTTACCGACCCATCGCATGTCTACCTTTCCCAGCAAAAATTTTCAAAAAAACTATGAATATACAACTTTCCACATTCATAGATAAAAACAACTTATTGGATGAAACCCAATTTGGGTTTAGACAGGGTCATGGAACCGAAACCGCTTTAATAAAAGCGACAGACGAAATAAGGATGACATTTGACAAAGGAGGCGCGGCAGTATTAATACTACTAGATCTTTCTGCAGCCTTCGACACGGTCGATTATGCCACCCTGATCGACCGTGTCTCAGCAATGGGCATTCAGAATAAGGCCAAAGACCTCCTCGCCTCCTTCCTAGCTGACCGCTCACATACAGTAAAAATGGGCAATTTCACCTCCCATACCTTCACCCTTCCCTGCGGAGTACCACAGGGCTCCTCGCTAAGTCCGACACTGTTTAACATTTATGTTTTGGACTTAGCGAGGGTGATAAGGTCGTACGGCATCGCCCTCACGACCTACGCCGACGACACCCAATTGGTACTATCTGTACACAACGATGGTGCATCAGTTGCTGCAAACTTCCAAGAGGGAATGCTGGCAATCAGTTCCTGGATGTCATCAAACTGTCTCAAATTAAATTCCGACAAAACAGAGGTGATGACATTCGGGAAACTGGAACCTACTTGGTCCCCTCAATGGTGGCCGACTGAGATGGAAGTTCTACCAGAACCTGTCACTAAGGTTCGTAACCTTGGAGTTACGTTTGACAATAAATTGACCTTTCTTCATCATGTCAACTCCGTGGTCTACTCATCCTTCTTCGTCCTGAAAAAGATCAAAAAACTACTGCCCTACCTTCCCATCTCAGCTGGAAAAACCTTAATTAGCACTTTGGTTTTTTCCAAAACAGACTATTGCAACGCCCTCCTTCTGAACGCCCAGGAAAAAGTCCTTAACAAGTTACAGCTAGTTCAGAATGCCTCAGCCAGAATTTTACTAGGCATTCCTAAATTTACTTCCATCTCCCCGTATATCCAACAACTGCACTGGCTCCCAGTCAGGAGCCGTACAAAGTTTAAGGCTTTGTGCATTGCCTATAAAGCCATTAAAAACTTAGGCCCACAGTTTCTCAAAGATGCCCTCTGCCCGCTTGAAAATCCAAGAACGCTTCGTTCCTCCTTTGCTCATCTGCTTAAAGTTCCACGAACAAAAAAGGCCAACTGGGGTAACAGATGTTTCACGATTTCCACAGCCAAACTTTGGAACGCACTTCCCCTTTACATCAAAACGGCCCCAACGCTCATCAGAAAAACCTGTTTTTTTTCACAATAATTTTTCTGTCATAGCTATCGTTCTGTATACTGAGCGCCGAGACACCCCTGGGTAGTTGCGCGCTATAAAAATCGCAAAAAACATAAACATAAACATGAGAGTGGGAGAGAGTGAGAGAGTCAGTCAGTCAGTTAGTCAGTGAGAGTCAGTCAGTCAGTGAGAGAGTGAGAGAGTCAGTCAGTCAGTGAGAGGTAGAGAGTCAGTGAGAGAGAGAGAGAGAGAGAGTCAGTCAGTGAGAGAGCGAGTCAGTTAGTCATTTAGTCAGTCAGTGAGAGAGAGAGAGAGTGAGCGAGAGTCAGTCATTGAGAGAGTCAGTCAGTGAGTCAGTCAGTGAGAGATTCAGTCAGTGAGTGAGTCTTTCAGGGTGAGAGAGACAGGCAGGCAGAGTCAGTGAGAGAGGCAGTCAGTGAGAGAGAGAGAGAGTCAGTTAGTGAGAGAGAGAGAGTCTGAATGGAACAGTCCTGGAACCTCGCAGTAGAGTAAGTACACCTCAAATGTGACAGTAGTTGCACTGCACAGCCAGATGGCTGAACCTTTTCAGACTGGGCCTTATCGAGAGTTAACCAACGCTTGTAATGAGACTGTACAGGGAGTCTCGAATGAGTCTCGGTATGAACAATATGACACGCACTTCTTATTTTCCATCTTGGCGACTGTTTAAAGTATTTAATTCAACCAAGGTTTTCCTTCATCCTCTGTTTCTTTGACTAGGCCTTAACGAATTCCTGTGAAAACACAGGTCCCTGCAGCAAAGGGGTTCGATGGGAACCTGGAAAGAGAATTCCCGGAGAGTCCAGATGCCCCCCGCGGATTGGCGGCCATCCCGAGCGCAGCATCATCGATAGTGAGAAGCCAAATGTCACTGGCATAGCCAATCGGTCTTGCCTTTGGGTCCTTATATGTGTTTAGCCATGCAGCACATAAATACATGGCGTGGCCAATCGCAGAGTGACATATACTTCTGTAGGCCAACACTGAGGAGTGTATAATTGGGGAGAAAAGGCACCAAGAGTGACTGGTACCCAGTGTATTCAGAGAGCGTTTTGTGCGAGATGATGATGATGCAAGAGGGATTGTGCTGGGCAGGAGAAGGGCCATATAAAAACAAGTCCCCATTAATATGTACTGCTTGCGAAAAAGAAAAAAAAACAAGAACATTACATAGCTTGACTTCCCTTAGGATCATCATAGCCTCAGGTAGATGTTGCTAGGCATCTGTAATTAATTAAAACAAGGAGCAACTTTTCTATATGAAATGAATAAGAATTCGAACAGCTCGAGTATCTGCTACATTTTCACCTCGTGGTGTGGAACAAAGTATGTTCTATTTTGGTTATAAGCACAATGTTTTTTTTCCATATTTTGTTGTCCTTATTTTGATGTTTCTTGTGAGATTTTGAGTACATGTGCAGCATTCCATTCCATTTTACTGCAGTGCATGCCCTGGAGGCACCAGCCCTAGGAAACGGTAGACGGGGACAGAGAAAAAGCTGGCCAGAACGTAACAAAACTGGTATCATGGCTGGGGTTCACGCAAGCGCGGTAGCCGACTATCTCGTAAAGTACAAGAAATAAATATTCATGCTAAGTGATTCTTGCTGGAGGACACGCACGTGTTTGGAGGAACAAAATTGACAACTTAGCTGCAATTTATTTTAAAGGATTAAATAATGCTATGCCTTGCAGCCAAGCGTTTACTTTAGACCATTCCCTTTTATCATTTCCAACATTTGTTTCCAACAGCAATGCAGTGTTCCTGAAGCAATGGGGAATAGAGGTGGGTGATGGTGGAGGGGAATAACTGGGGGGGGGGGGGGGCAGGGTGTTGGTAGGGGGGCGGAGTTCACATAGAAGTAACACGAGAGAGGGTGGGGGATTAATGTGAAAGCAACATGGGGGAGGGTGGGTGTCGGCGGTGGAGCGAAGCTCAAGGAGGAGCACTACAGGAAGGGGGCCAGGCAACAGAGAGCAACATGGGAGCGATTTGCATTGGGGAGGAAATAAAAATTACGCACGGCGTGCTACTTACAACAATTAAGGCACAAACACAAACTTCCTAAATGATATTTGTACTTTTATTTTTATGTCATTTGTTAGGATGAATGAGTGGTATGATATGGAGTATGTTGTTTTAGTAATAACATTTTGGGGGAGGGTATCTTTAAAATGAAAATGAATTGACTCATTTTTGATCTCATATGTGTATTTAAGTCTAATTTATGTTGAAATATTTTCATGATGCATTCTTTTGTCATTTACAAATTTAGCACTTTTATGAACGCATTCTCACTTTAAAAAGCAAAAATTGAAAAATAATAAATGTTTTCTTAATAAACTTGGCTTTCATTATATGGTTATTCTGCGAAAGGAAAAGTTGCTTTTTTGGGGGGGAGATATAAGCTTTAGGCTATTCATTAAAGAAATATAGGTCAGTCAGAGTTTTTCATAGTATCAAAGGTGGGACATGCACCCGCCTTTGCCCAATTGCGTGCTTTCTTCGCACGCAAAGGCCAATAGAAAAAAAGCACACGCACGAGTGTGTGAAAGATCCAGAGTGATTCCAACAGGTCGTTTTACGCTGCGCTAGGCTCGACCTAAAAATAGGGTTATATTTAATAAAGAAAACAAGACCAAAACAACAAAAATCTAATCAGTGGAATTAAAGCTATGCAATGTTAAGAATTTCAGTGAAAACAGCGCAAAACAAGCACAAAAGGTCAACTGTGGATGTCTGGTCACACTAGAATAGGACAAAGTCACAAGTTCAGGCCGAGGGTGAGGGCCGGCTACAGGGATCTATTTAGGCCTGCTGAACAAAATACCTTTAATTTCGGTTTGTGGAGTGTTGCAAGGGTCCATGTCGAAGATGTGTCGCACAGCCGAAGCGCTGTGTCAGTTCCAGAAGAGTCGCAGCACAGCAGTCATTTTTCCTGGCAGAGTATTCACAGGTCCAGACGTGTACTGAAGATTTGATGTCTGCGGTCCAACTGTCTCGCAAAACCTACACTAGTTCCTCATGGTGTACCCCAAGGCTCAACTCTCTCCCCATCCCTTGTCAATCTTTTCATGTGACCCCTTACTGTTATCCTGAACCAATCAGGGGTCAAATATCATCTATACGCTGATGACACCCAACTCTATTACAAAATTAAATCACCCAGTGACATCCTACATCTGAATGCCACGCTCATCAAGATACAAAGATAGCTTAATATCAACCACTTAAAGCTGAACCCTAACAAAACTGAACTACTACTTTTCTCCCCGAAAACCAACCCTCTACCAATCCAAGTCTGGCTCAAGAGTTTACACGCCCTAAATTGTTCTCTAACATTGCCCAACTCAGTTAAGTCCTTGGCCATCACCTTGGACAAAAACATGTCAATGAAGGACTACATCAACAACTCAGCCAAAGGAGCACTCTATACACTAAAACACCTCAAGAAAGTCCAACCTTTCATTCCCCCTGAAGATTTTAAGATGGTAGTTCAATCACTAGTTCTCTCAAAACTGGTTCATGGTAACACCATCATCACAGGAACTCCAAAAATTCGCCTTGCCCCCTTAAGGTCAGTTCTCAAATGGCAGCCCGGCTACTAACAGGTTTTAAATGGTTTGCGCACATCACACCGGCTCTCAAGAGCCTCAATTGGCTCCCCATCGAAGGAAGCTGCATCTACAAGACTGCTTGCATCACCCACAAAGCCCTTCACACACATAACGCCAACAATCTGGATGAAAACCTTTCAAAAGCCAGGTTTCTGAGAAGCTCCAACCCACTTCTTCTCACACCTCCCAAACTGAAAAAGAAATCCTCCCAGAAACGCTCATTTTCTGGAAATGCTCCCAGGATCTGGAACTTACTCCCTAAAGACCTGCGCTGCAACCCCTCGTTACCCTGCTTTAAACGGACCTTAAATACCTACTGCTCAACAAATACTTTAACACACACGCAAACTGAGCTATGTTCCCAAAGGTTACAACCATTCTGACGTGACCTGTTGCAGCAGTAGTTTCATTGTTTCAGCTGTCTACTATGTCTTGGACTCAATTAGCTCATGCTGTTCTTTTGTCTGCATATTGTAACTACCTTTGCGGCCTAATGATTTTCTTTGTCTGTATTAATGCATGTACTTCATTCACACGATCTCACATTATATGTAAAGCGCTCTGATACCTTCTGGTCTACCTAGTGTATATAAAACCTATAAATAAATAAATATTTATACCCAGTTCGGCCTTTGGAGCGGGAGAAGCTTCTAGAGGTATACCTTTGAACTTCACAGTTGCCCTGCCTGCCTTGCCCTGGCTCTAAACTAACTACAGGGGTGTACAGTTCGTGAAGGAACTCTCCAACCCCAGCTCCAACACCAACAACATCCCACCATCGCAAGACCTGTGCGACTCCCTCGCCACCTTCTTCCATCGCAAGATCGCAGAAATCCACGACAGCTTCAACAACCTGACCGCCCCAACAACCACCGACACCTCAGACCCCGCGGCCACCACCCACATCGATCCCCTGCTCACCTGGACCAACATAAACGACAACGACACCATCAAAATCATGAACAGCATCCACTCCGGCTCTCCATCAGACCCATGCCCACACCACATCTTCAACAAAGCTAGCGCCACCATCGCACCCCACCTCCGCAAGGCTATCAACATCTCCTTCGAGACCGTGACCTTCCCCGAGAGCTGGAATCACGCCGAGATCAATGCCTTACTGAAGAAACCCAAGGCGGATCCGAGGGACCTCAAAAACTTCCGGCCCATCTCCCTGCTCCCGTTCCCGGCGAAGGTCATCGAGAAGGACGTCAACAGATAGCTGACCCGCTACCTCAAGGAGAACAACATCCTGGACCCGTCCCAGTCCAGGTACCGCATCATCCACAGTACCGAGACAGCCCTCATTGCCGCCACCGATGACATCAGGGCCCTGCTGGAAAACAGCAGAACCGCGGCCCTCATCCTCCTGGACCTATCAGCCACCTTCGACACCTTCTGCCACCACACCCTACGCACACGCCTCCACAACGCAGGGATCCGAGACAAGGCCCTGGAATGGACCACCTCCTTCCCCTCCAGCAGAACCCAGAGCATCCGCCTTTCCCCCTTCCATTCCGAAGCCTCTGAGATCATCTGCGGCGTACCCCAAGGATCATCACTCAGCCCGACACTGTTCAACGTTTACATGGCACCACTCGCCCACGTCGGCCGACTGCATGACCTCAACATCATCTCCTACGCCGATGACACCCAACTGATCCTCTCCCTCACCAAGGACCCCCTCACCTCCAAAACCAACCTCCAGGAAGGAATGAAAGCTGTCGCCGAGTGGATGAAGAACAGCCGTCTGAAGCTGAACTCGGACAAGACAGAGGTCCTCATCCTCGGCTCCACCCCCTTAGCTTGGGACGACTCCTGGTGGCCGTCCGCACTGGGAGCAGCACCGACACCCACCGACCATGCACGCAATCTGGGGTTTATCCTCGACTCAACACTCTCCATGACCAAGCAAGTCAATGCCGTCTCATCCTCCTGCTTCAACACCCTCCGCATGCTTTGCAAGATCTACTGGTGGATTCCCACTGAAACAAGAAGAACGGTCACCCAGGCCCTTGTCAGCAGCAGGCTGGACTACGGAAACGCCCTCTACGCAGGAGCCTCGGCCAAACTCCTGAAACAACTACAACGTATACACAACGCCTTTGCTCGCCTTATCCTTGACATCCCGCGCCAAAGACACATCACACTACAACTGAGACCTGCACTGGCTTCCCGTCAACAAGAAGATCACCTTCAAGCTCCTCACCCATGCACACAAGATGCTCCACAACACCAGACTGACATACCTCAACAGACGACTTACCTTCTACACCCTGAACCGACAGCTCCGATTTGCCGACCTCGCCCTCACCACCGTACCCGTCATCCGAAGAGCGACCACCAGCGGCAGATCGTTCTCCCACCTTGCCGCCAAGACCTACTGACCTTCAGGAGGCTCCTCAAGACCTGGCTATTCGAGCAGTAGCAGCACCCTTCCCCCCCAGCACCTTGAGACCCTCACGGGAGAGTAGTGCGCTTTAAAAATATATTGATTGATTGATTGATTGATACAGTTCTTTGTCTGGAGGTATAACACAGCCTACACAAGTGTAAGTGGGGCTGTGCCCAGATTCTCCCTCCCATCCTGCCAATGTTGGCCCATCCATGCACACCTAAACTTCCTATTGTGTGTGGCTGTCTAGGAGGAATACACAAAGCCCAACTCTCTACTACACCCAGTCGTGTGACCCAGCGACAAGCTGTAGGAACCAAATAGCTAAGGAAGGAAACTTTTTAAAAGTGGCATTTTCTAAATGGTATTTTAAAATCCGATGTCATCATAAATTAGGATTTTTCATTACAATTTCAAAGACACCAAACGGGAATGAATTACCTCTTCCCATTTGGAAGTTACAGCTAATTAAATGTAATAAGGCAGAGGTAGGCATTGCAGTAATGAAAAACAAATTTCCCTACACGTACATGTCCACATTTTTAAATACATTGCACCTGCTCTCTGGGCTGTCTCAGGCCTACCCTAGGGGTGATTTATTTATATTAACAAGGAAGGTTTGGGCCTGGCAAAAGGTTTATTTTGCCAGTTCAAAATGGCAGTTTACAACTGAACACACAGGCTGCAATGTTAGGCCTGAGACACGTTTAAAGTGCTACTTATGTAGGTGGCACAATCAGTGCTGCAGGCCGACTAGTAACATTTTATTTAAAGGCCATGGGCACAGGGAGTGCCACATTACCAGGGACTTACAAGTAAATTAAATATGCTAATTGGATATAAGCCAGTCTTATGATGGTTTAAGGAGAGAACACAAGCACTTTAGCACTGGCTAGCAGTGGTATAATTTGCAGAGTCAGCAAAAACAAAGTAAAGCAAAACAAGAGGTCTGAAGGCAAAAGGTTAGGGGCAGCCCGCCAAGGATGCCAGGTCTAACAGTATTTTATGAATATAAACAGATGTCCTGCTCACTCAAATTGTAACAGTAGACCCTAATTAATTTTATAGTTAATATAGTTTTGGTTTTGTTTTAGTTTGTACCTGCTTCCTTGCTGTACTAGTGACCTAATAGACATATAAGGGTGTTAACAGTGTTGTGAATTAATGGGTTTCAGAGAAGTAATTTCAATATTTTTCAGATAAGCCTTTTGAGGTGTAAAAGTGTATTCTTTTTTCTGTAATATTCGCTCTATTCAATTAGAACTCATTGGCAAATCGGTGCACCATTATGAGTGGAAATCATGATGATGTCTCATTGTATTGGAAAATATATTGATTGTGTTTAAGTACTTAATACTTTTAAGATATCCTCTTGATATTGGGTTATATGACTATCTGTCGCCTATATTGCAAGAATTACCATCTCTATGAGGAGTTTATCTTATTGAGGGATAAGATTGACGCTTAATAAGACGTACTGGTTTCTTGAATTAGAAATTATGTATATAGAATGTTGTTATTATATATAATTGTGTATGACTTCAGTTGTAACAAATAAATTAGAATATGTTTTTGACCTGCTCCCCTCCCACCCAGCTCCACCAAGTAGTTGTTGCCCTGCAGACCCACTGACCCTTGCTGGATAATGAGTTTGAGGCCCTTCTTCACCTGCAGGCTCATGCCTGCACCTCATTCCTGGTGGTCCAGTGGTAGAGCATCTCTGTTCTGCCCTCTCTCCCTCTTTTTCTGACTCCTTTCCATTCTCTTGCCACCTTTTTTTCTTCTGTTCTTTTCTTTTTGCCACTTTTCTCTATACTCTTCTTCACTTTTCCCACTTTCACTTCACCCTTTTTTGCATCACTGTGGACCCCCGCGACTCCGCCCCCTTCCAGCGCAGCATTTCCCCCTTCCCGCTTCCCACCTCTCAGCTGTCCAGCACTCACAGTACTTAATGGCAAACGCTCAGCACGCCAAAGGGAAGCCCGTCAGTGCCCGTCCGTGCCTGGACTGTTCTCAGAACCAATGATCCTAGTCCTCAGACCCGCAACCGCTACTACTCCAGCACCCTCCACGCACTCAACCTGGGACACAACCAGGGCCGGCTTTAGGGCGGTGTGGCCGGTGCCACCGCACCGGGTGGGCGCTTACAACACGCAGGGTTTGGAGCTAGCAAGGTGCGTGCCTGTTCGCACATATTTCTGACCTTGAGCTTAGAGGCGCGCGCGCCACTCCTCACACCAGGAGAAAGATTACGAAAGCAGATTGTCATTTAAAAAGACGGGCGCTTGCTTTTCTTTTTCCTGGTGTGCAGCATGGCATGGACATTCTGTGCGGAACAGGGTCAGAGGTGTCATAGGCCTGTCATGGGAGCAGGAGGCCCTTGTGGCTGCACCATTACCATGGGGAATTTGTTTGTCTTTGAGAAAAACGATCAGGAGAGCCACAGCTGTTAAGAAAATAACTTTCAAACAAGACTATTCTCGGCAATATGTTCAAGTCATTCATTTTGCTCTCTCAAACACCGATCTGTTTCTCAATATTGTAAGAAATCTTAAGGTAATCCATGGCAGCGGGGCAGTCCCTGTTTAGGGTTTAGTTATTTTTCATCTTCTACAATGTTTGTATTTTATAGATGTGTGTTTTTGTAGTTTTTTTATGTCCCAAATTACTGTTATCACGCATAAGCTGAATTGAGTCACGTTTAGGTGTTTGGGTGATTGCGGGATACGACTTGAAGGAGGTACGAGTTACATCACAGTGCACGTCAGTAGATCAGATCAATGTTTACTTGTGTGCTGATAGTAATAACTAATTTATGTGAAAGTGGGTGATGGAGGTGCACAGTTGTGGGCATTAGGACAAAAAGGAAAAGAAAAATCTGTATTTCTAGATGAGGGACAGTGAGAGAGAGAGAGAATGAATGTGTGTGTCTGTGTGTGCATGTGCGTGCGCGCGTGTGTGTGCGTGTGCACACACACGTGCAAGGGTATGGTGGAGTAGGTAACGTAAGGAATTACATGAGAAAGGTCTAAGTGAAAAGGGTGATGAAGGAGATTTGAGAGAGGATGCAGAGAATAAGAGGGTCTAAGTGTATAGCAGAATGAGAGAATGCAGAGGAAAATGGTACGGAAGGAAGAACTGGAGTAAATGATTTACTTCGAAAGAAACTCCTTCCAAAGAACTTGCAAATGTTTAAATCACAGTCTTATATTTTAAGAATTGATGGATTTTCAATTCTAATTATTCACATGGTGTTATTTATTTATGTGAGACTGTTAATATGCACTGGCAAAGCCAATAGGCCAGGTTTGTTTTAGGCACTTGTTCGTTGCTGTGTGATATATTTGGATACAGTTAATAAAACTCAGTGAGGCACACAATAATTTACAGGTAGCACTCTATCAAAAGAACAGGATTCTACTTCAAATATTTAAAGTCACAAAATTAATTGAACAGACCTCCTCTTTTTGGAACGGATTTCTTGTTAGGTTTCTTTGGACATGATCCTTTTTGAGACCCCCCCACAATACCTGTTCCATCCCACTGAAACACTGAAAGGGGGAGGGAGAAGGGGCACACTAGAGTTATAGACCTGTATCTTGAAAATAAGCATTTACTTTTAAATGTCAGTCTGTGCTGTGTGCAGGGAAGGGCCCTGCTAATGGTACGCACCAACAGTAAATACAGCCTGCCATCGAAATGTGATTCTATGTTGTATTATATTGAAGTCTTTAACTTTACAAATAAAAAACTCTGATCTGGTTCTCGGCAAAGACTGTAAGTACCCTAGATGTAATTCAAGGCAGCCACACAGTTCTGTTTTATATTTCACTAATTTTAGAGCATGTTGCATGGTATGCACCCCTAACCTGTAGGAGTATTTCTTTTTCTCTGGTGAGTTTCTGTAGTTCTTGTTTTCATTCAACGATCCTTGTATAGTGCGATTTAAAAGTGTGAATAGATGTTGAGGATTGGACATGATTTAGAGCTCTGGAGTTGAGACTGAAACCAGTGTATGTCATTGTAAGTGCCTGTCACTAGGTCAGAAAAGTATCAAATTACATGTTCATCTATTCCTTGGCCTCTTTGCAAGTAGAGGGAGATGGAGGTGGTTACATATGGGCCAGTGGGGCCCCCCCTTTCCTGTGTGTTCCCTCCTCATCCTGCACTCAGTCATCCATCCCATGTCCACTGCCCTCCCTGTTAGGAGTTCAGTTGGAGCACTTGCCAACTGCACATGGCTAAAAGCTCTGGAGACAAAATAATGGTCACATATGGGCCAACTAAAATTATGATTCTGTGGAAAATTATGCGGGTACACAGCTGTGAAATTACAGACCGCACCAAAGAAAGAAATGCATAGTTTGATGTGTGGGGAGAGGGGGCGCCAACAGAGATTGTTGCACAGGGCGCCACCATATCTAAAGCCGGCCCTGGACACAACACTGCCTGCCAGCTCTCGTCGCTGAACGACACCCACAACTCCTTCACCTGCCACTGCTGCTACACCTTCACCCACCTCCGCACTCCATCTCCTCCAACTGCCCGGCCGACCCTCACCGTACCCAACCACCTCAACTGTATCCTCCTTAAAATTCGATTTCTGCGCGGACACGCCATAGAGATCTGTGACCTTCTCGACTCCACCTCACCCAACGTTGCCTTCTTTCCGGAAACCTGGACCAACCCCAGCTCAGCGCCGGACATCACCTCCACCATCCCCGATGGCTACAAGATCATCCGCAAGGACCACACAAACTGACCAGGGGGAGGCATTGCCATCATCCACAAAAACACCCTTCGCCTGACCACCCACGGAGACGACCTGACGAACTTCATGGAACACCTCCACTTCCTGATTCAGACCAACCAGACCACCACCCTCTGTGACACCCTTATCTACAGACCACCCGGCCCCCCGGCTCCCTCCATCGACTTCATTGCACCCCAGGCCCTTGCATCCACTGATTACACCCTACATAGTGACCTCAACTTCCAACTTGACAACCCCAGCGACCAGAACACCTCATCCCTCCTAGAGAACTTCACCAATGTAGGACTCAAGCAGCTTGACCTTGCCTACACACACAGCAGAACACACGCTTGACCCCGTCTTCACCATCAGCAACAGCATCATTTTCAGCCACACCACCTAACTCATCTTGACCGACCACCACTGCATTCATTTCTCCTTCACTACAATACCCACCGCTTCCCCCACAGAAGCTGGATCAAAGTCACTGAAGAATGTCTCACCACCTTCCTCCGCAGAACTCCCCCACCGGCTTCCACAAATACCAACACCACAGCACGGAACCTCCATCACTGGATCGCCAACTGCTCTGACACCCTGGCTCCCCCCTAGAACCTCTCAGGAAAAAACACATCAAGAAAGCATGCTGTTTCCCCCCGCCATCCAAGAGCCCAGAAACCCCTCAAGACAGCTTGAGAAGAGTTGGAGGAACAACAAAATCCTGGAACCCAATGCTGCATTCAAGGCAGCCACCTATGCACACCGCTACCTTACCAAAACCACAAAGAAAATGGCCCTCCAAGACAGAATCAAAGCCAGCGCACAAACCAGCAAATAACTATGCGCCATCATTAAAGAGTTTGCAAAGCCCAACAGCGAGACCACAGACGCCCCACCCTGCTAAGATCTCTGCAACAAACTTGGCACCTGCTTCCACCACAAGATCAAGCAGATCTACAACAGCTTCGATGCCCAAGACCATCCTGCCGCAACCACAACCAAAGCCCCCGCCCACAACAGATCTTGCTCAGCTAGACCCTGCTTACCACGTACCAGACCCTCAAGACCATGAGGAGCATTCACTCCGGAGCCCCATCAGATCCCTACCCGCACCACATCTTCAAAGAGCTGCCATCGCACCCAAGCTACGCCGCACCATCAACTACCCCATCGAATCCGCCACCTTCCCCGATGACTGGAAACATACCGAGATCAACCCCCTGCTGAAGAAGCCTTCCGCAGACCTGATGGTCCTGAAGAATTTCAGGCCCATCTCATTTCTCCTCTTCACAGCCAAATTCATCGAAAAAAAATCAACGTCCAGCTTGCCTTGCTCATCATAGCCAACCACGTCCTGGACATCTCCCAATATGGTTTCTAAAGCAACCACTGCACCGAGACTACCCTCCTCGCCACCACTGATGACATCTGCTCCATCCTCGACCAGGGCGAAACCACGGCCCTCATCCTCCTGAACCTCTTGGCGGCCTTCAACACCGTCTCTCACCGCACCCTAAGCACAAAACTCCATGACGCCGGTGTCAACTACAAAGCCCTGGACTAGATCCACTCCTTCCTCACCGGCCAAACACAGCGGGTCAGACTACCACTGTACCACTCAGAACCTATAGAGATCAGCTGCGGAGTACCCCAGGGCTCCTCCCTGAGCCCCACCCTCTTCAACGTCTACATGGCCCCACTCGCAACCATCATCAGAAACCACGGAGTGAACATCGTCAATGACGGCACCCAGCTTATCCTCTCCCTCACTAATGTACCCACAGTCACCAAGAACAACTTTCACGAAGGGAGGAAGCCATCGCAACCTGGATGAAAGACAGCTGCCTCAAGCTCAACTCAGTAAAGATAGAAGTCCTCATCCTAGGATCCACCCCCTCCGTTTGTTACTTCACTGCACTGGGAACACCCCCTACACCCATGGACCACATACGCAACCTCGGTATCATACTGAACTCCTCGCTCACTATGTACCGCAAGATCAACTCTGTCTCCTCGTCATGTTTCAACATGCTCCGCCTTCTCAAAAAGACCTTCAGATGGATTCCCACCAAATCCAGGAAGAAGGTCACCCACACCTTCATCAGCAGCAGACTCGGTTTAGGCAACGCAATCTATGCCGGCGTCACCCAGAATCTCCTCTGTAAGCTCCAGAACATTCAAAACACAGCAGCCAGACTGGTCCTAAACATCCTGCCCCACAGCCACATCACACAACACCTGCGTGAACTCAACAGGCTCCCAATCATCAAAAGAATAACCTTTAAGCACCTCACCCACGCATACAAGGCCCTCCACAACGCCGGACCAGCATACCTGAACCATCGCCTCTCATTCCACGCACCCAACAGACCCCTCCGCTCCGCCTACTGTCACTGGCCACTGTCCCACGGATCCACAAGACCTGAAACGGAGAAAGATCCTTCTCATACCACGCCATTAACACCTGGAACACCATGCCCCTCTGTCTCAGGCAATCCCCATTGTTGTCCCAATTTAGGAAAGACCTCAAGACCTGGCTCTTCGAATGAACCCAGTGCCCAGATGGATCTGCAGCCCACGCCCCCCACCCCCACACCCCCAAGTGCCTTGAGACCCTCACAGGTGAGTAACCGCACTTTACAAACCCCTGATTGATTGATTCATTCATTGATTGTATAGGAGTTGTGTGTTTGTCTTTTTTTGTCTTTTATGTAACACTAGCAGTGAATATTTCAAACCTAAGGGAACAGACTGATTGATAAATAGTTGAAAGGACCTATTTATTTTGTTAATGGATGAAACTGTAAGGTCAAATACACTATGTAGTATTATTAATCTTTCTTGCAGCCCTGAAGACGCGGGGTTTCCTGTGAAACACTTGTTGACTGCTTACATTAAAATTGGGTTGGGCAACAGACTGTTGAGATATAATCGGGTTTGAAATTTGTATTGATTGATGTGAAATTATTCGTTAGGAAAATAATTGATTGTAATTAAATGTTATGAAGCTAAAGAATATTTTGATATGTAATTTTTGGGTATTTGCATAGTTGCACTATGCTTTTAAAACTGAATGATGACAGTTCTGAATGTGGTTGTTTTATCATCCTAAATTTATCGATATCATCTTGTCATTTTGAATAGTCTTGTAAACGAAGTAAGGCGTTTGTAGGTAATCAGACCAATAGCCAGTAGTGTAGATTATAAGAACAGGTTTATTCAGACTCAGTTACAATTACAAAGAAAGATGGTAAGTGTGCCCCACAGGGCATCCTACTGCTCAGCCCGACTTATTCCAAATGACCACTCATACATGCACTCATGAACATTCTATTACATCACATACACACTGGCTGAGCAGCAAGGAACTGAGATAACAGGATACAACATATCTCCTCCTTTTAGAGAAACAATGGAAGATGACAGGACACTGGTTGGAAAAAATCCACTCACAATACATCCTATAAATATATGCATCCATTCCATAAATTGTAAAGAAAGATCACATCACATATTATTCACACAGATCACGCTCTATATACCTTCTGCTCCCATTAGAGAACATCTGAGATATACATATAGCTGAATACATCTCATAAATATATATCTCACTCATTCCATTGTAAAGAAAATCACATTATACAACATAATCATACATACCACACTCTATATATCTTCTGCTCCCACAAGGGAACCCCAGAGATATATGTAATAGGATACATCCTATAAATATATCTCACATCATACTTTGCAGGACAAAGGAACCAACGCACTCCAGTTACTGCACATACTACATGACATGTAATACATGCAGTAGCGTGGAGGCTTCACTTGCTCCCACACTACTGCATCTATTACAGGGCAAAAGAACTAACACACTCCCCCTACTAGTTACCTTGCAGGACAACACTACTTCAACTTTGTAGGACAAAGGAAGTGATGCTCTCACATTTATGCACATACTGCAGGACAAAGGAACTAATGCACTCCCACTACGGCAGTCCTTGCTGGACAAAAGAAATTACACTCTACCTCCACTGCACATATTGCAGGACCAAGGAACTAACGCACTCCCACTACTGCAATCTTGTAGGACAAAGAAAGTGATGCTCTTCCAAAACTGCACATATTGCAGGACCACGGAACTAACACATTCCCACTACTGCATTCATTGCAGGACAAGGGAAGTAACACTCTCCCACTACTGCACATACTGCAGGACAAAGGAACTAACACACTCTCACTACTGCACACCTTGCATCAGAAAGGAAGTGACACTCTCCCTATATTGAACATGTTGCAGGACCAAGGAACTAATGCACTCCCACTACTGCATACCTTGTTAGGCAAAGGAAATGTTCTCCCACTATTGAACATTGTAGATATCTTACAACCATGGACATTTCCACTAACAGGAAATCTTCACTCTGGGTATCTTCCAATCCAACCCATTTTCACTAACAGGGAATTATGCAATGGTTATATTCCAACCACACACCACACACGGTCTCACATATGACCTAAACCCAAACCCACTTCCATGCATAAAGAAACTTCACAGTGCAACTCAAGCCCTCATTTTGATGTCGGTCGGAAAGCCTCCGACCTGTGGTCTTAGGCTTTCCGACCGACATCTTCGGTTTCACATTTGACTGGCATCTTACAATAACGCAGTCGAAAGTGAAGCCGGCCGGTCATTCTGGCTGGCTTCTGATGGGCTAAAGGAGCCCTTTGGCCACTCAGAACTTGCACGTAATCCCTTAAGGAAGGTGTTTCAGCTGTCTGGATTATGATGTCAGTTTCCCACATGTTTTTCATGTTGGGCTTTCCCGACATGAAAAGCCTGTCATAAAGTGATTTTGGGGGCCCCTAGCAGGGACCCTGCTACTGTGGCCTCCGGTTGGGTGCGACTCTGTCAACCCCTGCACTGACTGGCAGGCACTGTGTGGTGCCCGCAACTCGGTGCAGGGATTAACAAAAACTCCAATTTCTCTATAGGAGCTTGTGCTGCGGGTGGTTTCTGACCACAGCACAAGCTCCCATAGAGAAATGGGAGTGTGCGTCCTCACTGTGTGCGGTTGCATCATAATACTGTGTTCGGGACCGCCGACCGGAGGTCAGTCGATCCCAACTCTGCAATGGTGTACTGCGGACGTGAGTCGGCCTGACATCGTAATGAGGCCCAAAATGTAATACGCACCTCATACAGCATAAGACATTTGAACCAAACAAAAGTGCTACACACTCCCACACACCGCTCACATGCAACACTCAGTATAGCAGACAACATTAAGCATGGCAAAACAATAAATACAATATGACCTTCATGACAATATGCAGTGGCATTGCGTTAGAAAAAACAATACTTAGGGGCCTATTAGCAAGGGCGGTATCGCCGCTTTAGCGGCACTTTTTGCCGCTAAAGCGGCGATATTCCTACTGCCCTATTAACAAGCTGTCGCTAACAGCTGTTAGCGACAGCTTTATGGCGAAAACAACCGTTTTGGTGCTGCTTTGCATGCCAGCGATATTTATCGCTAATGACATGCAAAGTGGACGTTCCCCCACACAACTCCTTTGCAAACGCTCGCTAACCCAGCTTCGGGATATTAGCAAGGCTGCACAAGACCCACGATGTGAGCTTGTAAGCCGAGCTAAGCCCCCTTTATCGCAGGTTTTTAACACCTGCTAAAAATACAACTTAGCCATCTTTAACATGGGAGGTGGATTGCATGGCTGAGTGAATGCCTGTCTATCAGCAAGGTTTGCAGTAACGCAGGGAAATCATCGCTTGTTTTCCCGCGATACAGCATGTTATCACGGCTATCGCTGGATTTAATATCGCCCTGGAGATACGCTTTGCCAATAACGCGCTATCTCGGTGATAAAATCCAGCGATAAAAAAATGAGCGCCAAGCGCGCTTTGCGATATTTATCGCAAAGCGTTGCTAATATGCCCGTTAGTGTGTTACATGACAGTAGCCTCCAATAACAGTCAAGTGTTCAGTGAGCAACCTCTCACCAAAGCCTATTGCCAAAATAGCACCGGTATGTGTTCACCTCTGACCTGGGAAAGAGTATTGATAGCGCTCACCAACAACGTGAAAGGACAATCCGGGAGGAATAGAAACAAGCATTGGCATAGCCAATTGGTCTCGCTTTTGGGACCTTAGAAGTATTTAGTTATGCAGCACAATATCCTTGGTGCAACATCATCAACTGTTGCATGGCTAAACACTTATAAGGGCCCAAAGGCGAGACCTATTGGCTATGCCAATGCTTGTTTTATTTTATTTAGGAGGCATTCTCTGTACCTCATATTAGCTGTAGCTAGTTCATGAAAAAAAGTTCTTCCCAAATATCACATTTACATCCGTGCAAAACGTACATCAAATCCTGTTACTTTAAACGCTTGTTTAGATCAGTCTTAAATTACAATTATGTAAAGACTTTAATTCGAATTCTGAGTATAGAACCCTATGTGTCAGAAGTTGGTCCAAAATCATAAATGAGAACTCTCTCCATGAATAGGAGACCCTCACAGTGGCAGGAAGCCGGAACCCTTTAATGAAGGAATGTAAAAGCAAGCAAGTGCGGGACCAGCCTACATCAGCAGCAGGAGTACCGCGGTTATATTGTATGGGACAAGCACATCTATAATCCAGAATGGTCTGCCAAGAAGAAAATTGCTTCTTAAAATGAGACTCAAAGGGCAGGCTGAGTAGGTCATGTCCACCCTAAAGGGTAAAGGAACTTTTATGGAATGAGTTCTTTGTTCACTCCCTTCTAGATCGCTTCCATGTATGTAACAGAAAGGCAAGATGGACATGGCCGCGAGATTAGTGGTCCAGCAGGGAAAATACTGCACAAGGACTGACTAATGCAGGTTTGCAAGGAATTGAGAAGATCTGCGTGCAGATGGCTTTCCATCAGAGTCAACTAGAGTCATGATTCTTTCCATCTGAGATGGTTGTGCTGTAGACCTTTAGGAAACACTTTGGACTTGGGAAATGAAGAGCTGGGAGAAGGTCCAGAATCTCGTTACGCCCATGACCAATAGGCTTGTCTGTGATTCGCAAAACCCATCGGAGCAGGACTGCTCGCGCCAGGAGTTTGGACAGGAAATGAAGACGACAGAAATCAGCATCTCACAATGGGTTAAAAGTAGAGAGATACTGCGCATGGAACGATTTATATAGGAAGGACGTGGAAAATGGGAGATGTTTTAGGGTTCCTGGAGAAGCAAAGGAGGAAGAAGATTCGGGGTCAATTGCAGGGGTGGATGGTAAAGTGTGGGCGGGAGGAATTTAGAGCACTTTATTGGACAGTTTGAGGTATAATCGCTTAATTGTGTCATTTTGATAATGTTCTTTTTTTTTTAGTTTGTTTGGTTGGTCCCTATGTTAACTACTGAGGAATCGTTTGTACTTCATCAATGTACAGTCTAATATACTGCTGGCTTCATACCTGTGCTGCTTACGTTGAAAATGAATAAGATTGGACGCAAAAATGTATTTGCAATACTCTGCATTACCCTTACGCTGCAATAAATCAGCCAAAAAAGGAGAAGAATGTTGTTAGAAAGAATCAAGAACGTTTTTCGGGGGAAGTGAACGAGTGCATAGGACTGAGAGGTCTGGCATTAGAAATGGGAGGCTATTGGATAACCATAGGTAGGATTGGGGTAACATAGAAATGGAAAATAAGGCACAGTGCTTACTAATGTTATCAAGATGTCCTTGCACTGGGTCCCCCAAAACAGTAGCACAATCTTTAAAATGGCCAGTCTAATATATAAGGTCATCCATACTAACACCCACGCATATGAAACTGGAGCTTTGCTCCCCTTCCTTATTACAAATATTGCTCTCTCACAGTGAATGGGTGGTTAAAGCGGAGAAACAAAAGACCTTTCAGCGCCTTAGTGCAAAAGTACTACGGGGCGTATGACTGGGCAGGCGCTTTAGCAGGGCAGGGCAGCTCGCAGAACGGGGCTTGCAAATATCCAACATGCGGAGAGGCCCTCAGGTGGAATCATCTCATATTTATGTTTACTCTATGTCGGTCAGTTGACCATAAAAGTACAAGAAGTTAAGACAAACACATCACAAACATTAAGACGCAATGTAAGTAAGATGTCAAATGCATTATAAAAAGGGTGTGCGAACGATATTCTAAGACAAGCCGAATTATAGTGCAAATGCTGGTAGCGAACAGACAACAATAAATCATATCCATAGATTCCAAGAGTAGTGGTTGGGCTTGGGAGGCTGATGTAGTCTAGGCCCATTCCCAAAGTGGATCAACGGAAGGTCAACCAGGGTAATGAACAACTACTTCGGGAGTTGTGTGGTTTAGGGTTTGCCAGCGCCCTTTTATGGTAGGTATCCAAGCAGCAACAAATGCATTCGTAGACAACATAAACAGGCAATGCATGGAGGGCACATGACACATGGAAGGATAAAAATGTACCAGTGCAAAACAGGTGAAGTGCATATGAGATAAAACACCATAATAGCAACAATAAAATGTTATTTAAATGACAGCACAAAGCCAAATCAAGGGAAGGTTAAGATGCACAGAAGCGCTTCTTCAGTGAGGATCTTAGAGGTCTATTTCTGGCTATCTATGCCAAGAACACATATTTGCAAAGGGCAAACACGACACTTCTTGAAGTGCCAGTTTAAAAAACCCTAAGGGCAGTTGGGTAATGTGTTTAACCAAGGTTGAGACACAAAGGCTACATCCATATCTCATATACTTCCAATCTTCCACTTTGTAGGTCTAATATAAGGAGAAGGCAATGGCATGTTAAAAAAATGTGCTGAAAAATCTGTTACCATTATCACTTTGTATAGATCGGTTGAAGGGTTTATCTTTCAATTTACAGACAGAAAGCAAGCCATTACCCGCTTGCATGCTCATGACGAGCCCAGCTCGTCATGAGGCACATTGGAGCTGTGCTCATGACGAGCTGGGCTCGTCATAACATCCGTGGCCCGCCCACGCGCGATTGATTCCCCGCCTGTGCGGGAGAATCAATCAGTGGGCCGGGTCGTGGCAAGCTCAGCTCATCATGAGCACAGCTCCACTGTGCCTCATGACGAGCTGGGCTCGTCACGAGCACCGCGCGCGTCCCCCCTCGCGCCATGGGGGAATTAGCCCCGCGGCGAAGGGGTTAACCAAGTTATAAGACCGGCAAGGGCATGATGTATTTTGTTTAGCCATTGATCCTCATTCTTGTTGGCATGGTAACAATGTCCGTAGTGAAGGTGAAATCTCCTATTGCAATAAATAAATGCGTCTGCTCCAAACACTAGCCCATCCTCCTTACGCATATTGCATTAACAATTGCGAAACGTTCATTCTATTTTGCAGCTATAGCATGGCTTGTCACTCACCAGCAGTATCAGGGCAATTAGTGCCTTGAGCTGTCTTGAGTGCGCTGCTACCTTCCAAATATCACGCAGTGCCATTTGACCCTAGTGTGAATGGGCAGAACTTAATAGTTGAGAAAGCCTTCTCAATGTCCCTCCAGATCTTCTCTATCTTGGTGCATCTTCAGACAGCCTACATTATGTCACTAGATTCATCACCAACATCTTTAGCAGTCCCACAATCGAATGCATTCAGTTCGGTACAATCTAGTGCTTGTACAGCAGAAGCAGGCCGTTGATAGGTACATAAGTTGAATCAGCCTTCCTATGGAGGTGATCACCTCTAGTGGCAACAGGACTTCCCTCCATGTTTCCTAACTGTACTAAAAAAATTTCACGTTTGCAAAGTGAACAAAAGTGACTCCCGTCATGGCACCGTACACCTTCCAGATTTATTTTTATACCAGTTTGAAAAGAAGAGCCTTCAAAGGTTTCTTGTAGTGTATGTAGGTTTATTCATAGTTCAGCATCCCAGCAAAAGACAGCCTCAACATCTCAATCTTCCTTTCAGTAACTGCTCCCATTGGAACCATTCTTCGTTTAAATTCTACCCATAGCTAGGTGACCATCCTATGACATCAGCACTAAATATCTCTACATATCTCCTTTTTTACAACAAATAATAATACAAAAACATGTATTAATAAGATGGGTGGAAAAACGAAGTACCAAATAATAACTATATACAATATTTAGTCAAACTAATTTCTATCCAAGCTTACACACAAATACATCTCTAAATTCATCCCTAAAACGTATTTAACTTAAAACTACTTAAATTCATATTAACATATTCCAAATACATTTATAGTTAACATTGCGTGACTGACCATCATCTTGACTATACCTTTGACATTTTTATGGTTGACACACTTTACAAATATTTCCCAAACTCCAAGTTGTACCATCTTCCAAATCGACAACATTGGATCTCACACCTTTGACTTGAAAAGGTCCAAGGTACTTGCTTTCACCTTTGCGGACCCACTCATTTTTCCGCACTACTACCCAATGTCCTCTTTGGACACACACTTGTTTTACACCTTTCCTAGAATCATATATCCCTTTCATCTTTTCTTGATTTCCTTGCACCTTTTTCAACACTTCCTCACGGTCAACCCATATCTTCTCCTTCTTACACAGCCATACAGGACACTCTTTCTTCCCAGGCTCCCTTCCTTTGAGCGACACAAAAGGAGCTACTCCTGTACTAGAATGGGGAGTAATTCTGTGCACCCACACCATTTTTCTCAACTCTTTTCTCCACGACAATCCATTAGCAAGTGACAATTGTATGTTTTCCATAATAATTCGATTAGTTGACGTACAATCTTTGATTTATCACTATTCAAGCAAAATTGACAATCTTTCACCAAGGCCTCGACTTCACTATCAATCCCCGGCCACCAGAATGATTCTCTAATTCTTCGTTTAGACATCCCTTGACCTGGATGACCCTCATGGATTATTTCCAAAATCTGCTTCCTTACCTCCTTCGGAGGTATGATCTGCCATCTTCTCATAATGTTATCACCACAAAGACTCAATTCTTCTTTAACTTTAAAAAACTCTATCAAATCAGAATCCTTGCAATCATCCAAATTCCAACCTTGAACAATTCTCGACTTCACTCTTTCCAACACTGAATCACTCTTCATAGCTTTCTCCCAATCTAATTAAAGAATCGTTTAGCTGTTCAAACTTACATGTCACTGCTAACCCTCTCAAGGTAGATACATATGATTTTATATCTTCACCATCTTTTTGGTTCCTGGAAAAAAACTTATGACGTTCAAGTACAACATTCGTTTTTGGTTTAAAGTGCAATTCTAACATTTGTAAAGACATGTCGTATATATTAGTAGGTTGGCCATCTCCCATGCCTAATGATATTTCTGGTATTTCTTCATAGATTCTTCTACCTTCTACTCCCAAATGATGCAAAAGGATTGCTTGTCGTCTAACAGGACCATATTTGTCTCCCCCAATGGCTAAAAGGTAAGTTACAAATACTTTTTTCCATTGTAACCATGGTATAGACGGCTCCCCAGGAGACACTAAAAAGGGAGGTGGAGATGACATGGATTGGTCTGACATTATCCCCTGCAAGGAAAAATAGGTTAAGTTTAAAATAAAAATCTAAAACTATAAGTTAAAATAATAACTTGAACAATGGCTTAATAAATTGTTATTATTGCTATCTTTTAAATTAATATTTCAAATTCCAATTTCTTTTTAGTGGAGTAGTCTTTCTTTGATGTTTGATGTAAGGAAATAGTCCTTCCTTGATTTTGTTGTAACTGTTAGTCCTCTCTCTTTGTTTATTTCAGCTTTATTGCTACCTTCAATGAACACGGAGTGAAGAACCAACGAGACGAAAATCCTTGAAACGTGAGTACTTTAATGATGTTTTAGACACCTTAGAGTGTTCTTGTAGCTTTTATTGCATATGCGAGATGTTTCAGCCCTTGATTTGCGAGTAGACAGAACGCGCGATGAAACACGAACGCGCTCGGTCTCTTTGTTTGATTTGTGAGTGAACCGAACGCGATGCAGAGACGAACGCACTCTGTCCCATGCACGCGAGCCTTCGTGTTTAATTATAAACAAGACGCGCGAGCGTCTGAACGGGCGTATTAAAAGTTTGCCTATCGTTCACAACTCTGCGAGTATCCCGCTCATAACTTGGCAAATATGCAAGTCCAAAAGCCAAGCCCACAACCGAAGTCAATTCAATAAATCTTTAAAATAACGCGCTTCTCACATTTGCACACAGGGGCACTCTTGGCACGCAACAGCAGTGTTGGAGTCAACGCGATAGACAGAGCTGTAGTTCTGGTCATTAAACGCATCAAAGTTGTTATCAATCTTGGTCTTTTTCTTGTTTCCAACTCGCGCTTGACAATACTAGATAATACCTCCTAAAATTTAGTATTACTTAGGTATTATAAATCCTTCACAGTTCCTAAGCTGCACAGTCTTTGAATTTTGAATTTGAAAAGCTGAAATTTGATACAGTACTCACAAAGTTGAGCGCTATGTTTTTTTTTCTTGCCTTTATCGTGCCTTTATCTTCCCTTTATCTTTTCTTGATAGTCCAAGGATGAGATGCTGGTTTCTGCTTCCTTGCGCAGACCACTCGTCGCCATGAAAAGAAGAGCCTTCAAAGGCTTCTTGTAGTTTATGTAGGTTTATTCATAGTTCAGCATCCCAGCAAAAGACAGCCTCAACATCTCAATCTTCCTTTCAGTAACTGCTCCCATTGGAACCATTCTTCGTTTACATTCTACCCGTAGCTAGGTGACCATCCTATGACATCAGCACTAAATATCTCTACACAGTTCTCTTAAGAAGCTTCCAGGGGAGTACTGTTGACAATCTCACCTTGAAGTCTGAGGCAGCCCCTCAACGCATGTCCATGTCAATGTCTAAGACAGGAGTGCCGCTGTCTTTATGGAGTTTGCATCCCTCTACGATAGCTACGTATGATGTAACAACTTCAGGTAATCTATCACCACCAACCCACAATTGGCATCTATAGTCAGTTTACCTTTCCAACCATAATTTATTGGGTCGGACTACACACCTTAAAAGTTTTAGCTGACAGCGAGTTTCTTCAATGAGTAGATGCAAAAAGTTTTTCTCTTCTATATTATTCCTATACAGATTTCATAGCTACCTTTAACATTAACCAGTGCACACTGTGAACACATATGCATTATTATATTTTACCACATCTCCTTGCTTTGATGTGCATTTCTGAAGCTGTCCAATAGCCCTCTTTGCATCGGCTTTCAGTTTTTTCTGAAACGAAAAAAATAATTTACAGATTGGTCATGCAAACCACCCAAAAATGTAAAACATGCCAGAGCACACTAACATTTGCTTGAAGTTTTTTTTTTTTTTTAGAGTTCTATATAGCGCGAACTAGACCTGAGACATCGTGTATCAGTGTGCTTTACATGAGCACCAGTTTCATCACAGGCGGACACATTCATTATTGTAAGGCACGGGGAGATTAAGAGATTTGGCCAGGATCACAGGATGTTGAGCGTCGTTGCCGAGACACGAACCCGGTTCCCCAGCTTCGAGGTCGACAGCTCTAACTGGAAGGCTACACCCTCTCTCCTAGATTACGGTTCACACATGTTTCTAAACATCAGTGGGGCCTTGATCCACGAGGGCTGGACCCATGGCAGATTACTGGATAACCATTGGTTATGCAAATGAGGTCAATTTCGAATCATTGAATGTAAACAGGTCCCATGTGGATATGCTGAAGATCATATAACTGGCCCTTGCAGACCTCTTTTAGAGGCCTGGTCTCCTTGTGATCATGTCATGAAGCCACTGTGAAGCGCGTTTTTTTGTTCATGACGCTGTGGACCCTCAATGGTTTAAATTAGGATGCTCACAAGTGTCATGGATTACTGTGCTTTTGTGTTAGGTTTCCCTGTGGAAGGAGGCATTTAAGAACTCCATGACCATAAAAGCCAATAAAATCAGTTTTGCCTTTAACAACTAGGTATATTTCGATCAGATATGTGAAGTTAAAAAAAACTATTAATATGGTGAATAAATAAACTAACATCACGCGTCAAGTGCTTTGCATGTGCGTAGGTCAGACTGAGCCTCAGGTCAGGCCCAGCGCACTTCAACCCACAATGAATACCTATATCTTTTATCAGAAGCACATGCCCAAAAGGCAATAACGCTGGCGTGGCTTGACATACTCGTGCCTTCTTTGTGTAATTCCTGAAAACATGACTGTTGTTCAGGCGTGAGCAAAACCCCATTGCAGCCTGGTAAATCTGCCCACAGATGAAAATACACAGCTCGTTTTACAGGAGGTCCAGACACTGAAAGCAAACTAAAGAGGTGCTCGGTGGAACACAAGTGTATATGGGAGATAATTTGCAACATTGGCCACCACAACAAATAAAATGCAGCAAACAGCAATACTGGATGGACACTAGCTGGTACCAACAAAATGGAAGGGCGATGGTGCGGTGTAACGTCACAAGGCTTGATGCCCTAACCATGTGCCGTCCTGCTCCGAGTTTCATCGTTCTAGCAGACCCCACATACTTTCCTGCTCAAGTGACCCGACGCCTGAAACAAGTCCCCTGCTAGGTGTTCCGTGTTATGTTTGTGTCGCTTCAAAGCTGAATTCAACATCCTACTGTAGGCCTCCAAAACTAACGGCCTTCAAACTTTTTACTATTGTGCGCCCCTGCCTGTTCTTTCAAATGGTATGTATTTTTATGTTTTTTTCGTGGTTGCCACATTTGATTTTTTTCTTTGACGTCTGATGTTTGTTTACATTTTTACTCATGATCGAATGCCTAGAGGGAAGTGCGCAAAGTGAATAGGAAGAGGAGGAGCTTAATCCACAGCACCTCATGTATTGCCCGCGCAAACCCGATGGCCTGATAGAGCAGTGGTCCGCGTACATTTGAGGGGATCCATTTACTTACGGGGCTAAAGAAGATTATACCATGGTAGACTGTGGCCCTCCTGTGCTCTCCAAGAGGTACCGCTGCATGTCCCTCTGTACCCACTCCTAGTCCCTGGCGCCCTCTTCCCTCACTTCACACACATGGGAGGGTGTGGCACCGACGCGCTCACTCTAAAAGGACTCCTCGACTCCAGCTTCACCTGGTATATACTTATTCGACTAACTGAGTATGAAACGATGTTGCACATTTAAACAAGGAAGGCAGATTTCAGCCTGAAAATACTTTACTCCGAACACAAAAGGTTTAAAGGGCAATAACCAAGAATCCACCACCTCCTGGTGATATACCAATCAAAAACAAGCACAAGCTCTGCTCAAACCACGGAACCACAAGATAACCTTTTATTCTTCTTCAAACAGAGCTGGCACTGCGGCGGCGGCGCTGTCACCGCCTCCCACAGTTATCTGGGACAATTAGATTTACATTTCAAAGGTAACCAGCGCTGAAACAAAAACGCGGCCCCGCGGCCGCGAAAGAGAAACTACTGGGCCAACAAATGGGAGGGGGGCAGGGAGTGCGAGAGAACACACAGCGATTCCCTTGCGGGAGCGAGCAAACATATTTTGCCAAAGCTCGCTCCCGCAAGGGAATCGCCATACGTGCACGCATTGCCATTGAAAGCAATGCAATGCGTGCACGTTTTTGGCTGAAAAGCCGAAGCGATTTCTATAGGTCTTTTTCCACGCAGCACATGTGCGCTGCGTAGGCGAGACCTAAAAAAAATGTGGCAGGCTTGCATGCAGTAAATCACCAGCTCTAGTAATAAGTAAATGCGCAGACAGACCTCAGACCAACATGCCCGTCTCATATAGTGCTGTGTGCATCAGCCCTTGTGACGATACTTCTCTTGCTGACGATCCATCAAACATCCGTGCTGTAATCTGCTGCTGAACATCTCTTACTCATGCTGACGTCACCAGCACCTTAGGCCGACATGATCAGCATATCTAAGATATGGCGCTATAGTCACTACACTAGGAACATCTTGCGCGGCCTCAATGACAAATGAGCTTTTGTTAGAGGAACGCACTGACGTCACAGCTGGATTGCGCTCACAGTGCTATTTTCAGAATGGCCATTCCCATGTCACTATTTCAAAACACAAGAGCGACCCACATGTCCTTGTGAACTGGGTGTTTGCGAAAAGCAAGAAAACAATGTCCACAAGGAACTTGTTATATATACCACATTGTCAATACGGAGAAACAAATACTCTCATCTGATTGTATCAAAAGGAATTTTTCAGATACGTTGAGGTCTCAAATCAAAACAACTGATGGCAACAATCAATTACCATAAATGATTATACATTAATATTAGAGAGGCCCAGGCAAGGTTATTTACTTCAGCCGAAGCAAATATAGTTTTATTTCATGTATTTAAAAAGGAAAGAAAATCTTATCACAGTAACTTTTTTATGATACTACTACAAGCACAATATAGTGAAAGGTGAAAGAGTGAGTCCCAGTGAAGTGATTGTGACCTAAGAAGTGAAATTTAAGTGAAATTGAAACAGAAGGTCATCAAAACAACGAGAGGCTTCCAGTAATGTGATGAGTCTTTCTTGCCCTCTCTTTGATATTAACAAAGAGAGGGCAAGAGAGATTGACAATGTGGTATATATAACAAGTTCCTTGTGGACAATGTTTTCTTGCATTCCCATGTCACAGCAGACTCTCGCAGCCACGACGTTGCGCCCATAGTGCTGCTTCCAGATTGTCGCCCCCCATTTCACAAATGGGTCTCGCAGCCATGACGTTGCCGTTAATGGACCCAACAAGTGTGTCCTTCAAATTTTCACAGGGACACAATCAGTTTGCAAATGCCTTGCATACACCGGAGCTCAAAATTACCCCCAAAGTGCCTCCATACTATTTCCACACCTAGGGTCGATCAGTGCCCCCGAGTGCCATCCTGAATCGCTCGCACATAGTTCACAGCATCACCACAAATGTTTTAACAAATTACATCTCACTTTGATGGTTTTGCCCAGTTCGTGGCTAGTATCACTTCAGCAGTCAGCAGCAGTATAATGTAAATCCCTGTACAAATAAGTGCACCACCACCTAGACTGCCAACACCCCCTTGACAAATTAAACTCTGCCATTTCTGCCGGGTTTCTAAGCAACCTTCTGATGTAACGCTGGCACCAAAGTCTTGTGAAAATGCCCAACACTGCAGGCTGTCAGACTTAAAGCCACTACGGTCAAAGGCCCAAAACTTCAATTCTTTAGGCTGTCTGTTGTAAAAGACACCGAGAGGGCAACCAGGGCGTTGATCGGGCTTCTTTTCAGACTCCAACTAGCTTCTCTTAGTTTCTTGTGCAGTTTCTTAGCTCTTCCCACGTGGTTCTTTTTCTAAATCAGCGCCACTCTTGTAAACAAAGTAAGGCCTTTGTAGGTAATCAGCCAAGTAACCAGTAGTGTAGACTATAAGAACAGGTTTATTCAGACTCAGTTACAGTTACAAGTAGGATGGCAAGTATGCCCCACTGGGAGCAGCCTCCTGCTGCTCAGCCCCACTCATTCCAACTGACCACTCATACAAACCATGCACTCACGAACATTCTGTTGCATCACATACACACCGAGCAGCAGGGAACTAAGAGATAACAGGATACAGCAAATCGCTTTGTCAATATGTCCCCGTCTTTGAAACAGGAGGATCAAGTGGTTTGTCTATATCAATGGGCGCCCTTCGTGCTTGGCAGGCAGGATCTGTTCTTGGAATACTGGCACGGCTTTATAGTTTTATTTCTTTATTTTTGCCATTTTAACATGTCATACATAGCACAGTATCAACACATAACAATTATCAACATCACCCATCACATTAAGTTACTATATTCAGGTATATGTATGTTCCGTAAGGTTGTCCTCTACCCCAGTTTATCTCACATCATCTTATACATATCTGATGTTGTCGGCGACCAGTATACATCCCATTTACCATTTAATTACCTAGTATTGCCATATCTCACCCTATCCACCGTTCCCAGTGTTTGATTGCAGGTAAGCCATCAAGGGTCCCAAATAGTCTTTTGGCCCTGATGTCAACGGCTGTTCTTCGGCATACAATTCCGAATGAGTTCTACAATACGCTATATCTATTAGCCATGCAGCCTTTGGGGCTGGTTTTGCTCCCCCAGTGCAGTGCCACTCTGCGCTTCGCCACTAATAAGCACACCAGCAGTAGATTCCTGTTGAGCAATCTAAATTCACCCTGCAGCTCCAGTAGACAAACCTCTGGTGTGCCCCAATCGCTTCAGATAATACATCCGTGACATGCACCCAGCAGTGTTGCACTCTTGGACAGCACCAGGCCAGATGTATGAAATCAGCCCCCTCCGCCCCTCAATGGACAGTTGGAGTCCCCTTTTAGGCCATACTTATATAACTGCATCAGGGTATAATACATGTGGTGTATAAATGTAAACTGGATTATCCTTAATTTACAATTTAATGTCAGCATACTTAATTGCGCACAACAAATCCCCCATTCGTCCTCTCCCAGTGATTGCTCCAGCAGTGCGCTCCATTTTTCCAACAATTTCTCACCGCCCGAGTTCTCATCTTTTTGTGCCGCAACATATAGTTTAGTGATAAGGTGTTGTCTAGTCTTGCTGGACAGTAAAGTCTGTAGTGCCGTGAGAGTGGGGGTTCGCTGGGTAAACGTGGGTTGTGCGCTCTCGCCGCTGCTCTAAGTCGGTGATAAAGGAATATGAGTAGCGGGGATGTGTCCCTTTTTGCCGCAGCATCTGACAATGGTAAGAACTTGGGAAGATGATTCATGAAGCGACCTAGATATTACTCATCGGGTTGTGGGAAAGGAAAAAATTCCTTTTGTTTTAGTTACCCTCACACACCCTAGTGGTGTCATGCTTCATCATTGGGTCACCCTGTCCCCTAAAAGTCAGGGTGGGCTCAACCATATTTCAGTGAGCTCCTTGAAGATATGGCCAGGGGGTCTTACAGATTAAAAATCCTATAACTGTTCCTGGTATCCCATTATTCTTGGAACAGTCTGGGATATGAAAATTAGTTAAGCATATAAAAGGGTCAATTGGATGTTTGTGGACCTATGACCCTAGTGCCAACATGTTTCAGCCCAGGCTTTCTTCAGGGCTATAGAAAAGGAAGTTCCCTCCCTGGTAAGAGCAGAAGATATCTATCACGCTATGAAAAAGGGCAGATAGCTGCTCCTTTTGTGAAAATAGAGACACACTTATCTTTAGTATTTAAGGATATTATTCCTTCTTCTCCATCCCGTTCTGGGAGAGGTAAATCGTCAAGAGGACTGTAGTCAAACAATCATCAAGGGTCCTGCCCCGCGTCTGTACCTGTTTGGTCCTACGCCTTCCAAATAGGTACAGACTCCTCCCCTACCTGTTCCACTAGTCTCATGTTCATTCAGGAAGTGTCCAAGGTGCATAGTTAATCCCGGGTCTCATCAGCGATCTAGTGTGGTCTTCAGACTTCTTCTTCATCTATGTCTGGCGTACTCCGAGTCTGTTTGCTGGAGAGTATAGTTTCCAAGTATTCTTTGGCTACTTTGGGTGTCGTGAAGATCTGTTGTTTGTCGCAATGCTACACGCGATGACGCGCCGGGTATAACATTGCATATTGGATATTTGCTTTTTGCAATTCTCTCTTAACGGGTAGGAATTCTCTCCGGGCTGACTACACTGCCATCGTAAAATATGGGTAAAAAGAAAGCTGATTGACCTGGTATTGGAGTTCATCCTTTTCTCTGGCCAGCCTTAAAACAGTATGTCTGTCACAATAATTCAAGAGTTTTGCCATTATGGTGCGCGGTGGGGCCCCCGGCGGAGGTCGCGCCATCAGCGCATGGTGGGCGTGTTCGACCACCAGCATTGGAGACATGTTCTTAGCACCAAATAGCATCTTCAGCATATCCTCAATGTAGATTTCCATCCTCCCAGTGTTAACAGACTCCGGCACACCAATTATACGTAGATTATTGCGACGTGAGTGCGCTTCTAAATCCTCATTCTTCGCTTGTACGATCCCCAAGACTCGTTCTATATATAGGCTTTTCCAGCTCACCGTCTGCAACTCATTTTCGGCTTTCGATATTCTCTGTTCCATCTCGATAATGCGTGCAGATTGTTTATCCATTTTTACAGTTATGTTGTCTATTCGTATGCTTAAAGAGTCGATTTTGACGTCTATGGATAGCAGGCTGCTCTGCATGGCTAGTAGCATTGTTTCAAGGATGCTGCCCTCTACAGGCCCTATGGACTGCCCCCCTTCAGCACATGCATTGGATGGTTACTTCACTGATCCTCTTGTTTCGAATGTGAGACGTGCTTGCGTTTTATCACCTTTCCCAATAGTGAGTATTCTGCCAAGCTCCTCAACCCTTCTTCGTTTGTCCAGCAATGATATTTCTTGTGTTTTGGGGTTTCCTCCCCCCTCCTGCTTATCACGGTCTTGAGGACTCCACAGCTGTGATACTCGCCGCAAGTGCTGTTGGTGCGCCAAGGTGTGAGTTCAAAATATAGTCTCAGCACTCTCTAGTACCTCAGACTTGCCTAAACATGTGCCTCTCTGTCATTCGCACTGTCTGTAGGACTATCTAGGTACATGTGGCCCAAAAGAGTCTTATTGGACTTACGGTAGGGCGGTCTGACGCTCCTCTGGCCTCCGCTGGCCCCACGTGACCAAGGCAGTGGATAGTGGGGTCGGCTCAAACCACCATTCCCCGATGGATTTGCCAAGTGCCAGCCAGTGTTCTCTTGCACTTATTGTGTCCTGGTAGCGTCTATCTTACCCTTGGCTCCAGGTCTCTACCTGCATACGGGGATCTGATCACACCCGCAGCGCTGCTGCACGTCTGCAGCGCAGCTCGCCGCCGGAAATCCCACCACACAGTCTGCAGACTCAATTTCTCAATTTCTGATGCCCGCTCACCTCTCTGAGCACACGGCAGGTCCTGCTCCGTCACCACGATCGCAGGCTCGGGGGCAGTATCGCAGCTCATTATTGGTCGCAGCAACACATCCAGACTCCATCGCAGCCACATCGTCACCCCACTGCACCACAGCATTGTGTATCTGGCATCAGGCCTTTTTCTCCCCACTCAAGCTTTGCCAAGTTAATAAAATCTGCTTAGGGGGTGTTCTCATAGCAGCTAGTGAAGGATAGGCGGAACATAAAATGGATAGATGGAACCCAGCCGGGGGAGCTGCACTAATGTGTGGCCATCCTTCCGTGGGCTCTCTGGCACCCCCGTCAACTTTATAGTTAATGTATTCCACCACAATGGAGACCAATTGTGTCACCTGTGGCAAACAGTATCTGGAAATAAATCTTCAGAGTTATGATCCTTTACACGCCTAAGAACTATTTTGAACTTGAAGTCTTAGACCCCTCCAGCTCTCAACTCTCAGTGGTATTGAGGCTTTCAGCAGCCATAGATGGAGATAAGAGGGTGGGGGATTAGGAAGGTCAGACTAATTAGGCCTTTGGATGAAGACATAAGTTTTACAATACGTAGGCCATCTCTTGATCTGGGCAGAGAAACTGCCTCTACCTAGGCCTAATCCTAGCTTCTCTTCCAGTAGAGTTTCCAGCCAGGTATGGGGAGCCCTGGGTATAGAGTCGTGGGTAGACACTCACATCAAGCACTATCATGCTTACGTCCATGGTCTTTCCCGAGGTGGAAGCTGTACCAGGAAAAGATCTGTGTGGCCACGGGGGAGTCTTCAGAAGTCCTCAGTGTACTGCCTTCAAGCACAGCAGCAAACGTGGAATCCTTCTAAGGTTGGTACTGCATGTGTAGGAGGTATGGGGAGGGAAAGTCAAGGGGCTACCAGAGCTGGTAGACCACGTTGAGTGTTTGGCAAACTAATGGAGTGGGAAAAAGGCATAGATACTGTAATCCGATTGGTGGAATCCCTTTTCCTGTGGAATTCCTTGTAGTTGCTCTAGGGAAGGTAGGAAGTGTCCCCTTGGCAGAGGAACCCTCTTGCCTCCCTCCAACAAGTTGAAAGGAGTAGGAAAGACCCTCAGTATGGGTCACTGAGTCCCACCACAGAAGTGCCTTTTTTTACAATTCTGCAGCAGTTAATGGAAATGTATGAGTCGACGAGAAGACACAAGCCTCACAGACTCGTCTTGTAGGATCAGCTTTTTGCACAGAACCCTTATCTGGTGATGTCACCCACCACTGAGCTCCCTAGAAGACTTCAGAACTGCTGGGCGGGTGTAGAAAGCAAGCCCTGCATATACTCCCCTTTCCTTGGAACGATGGAAACGTGCAGCTTTTTATTGCAGTCGTGTGATTTAGTGAATTACACTATAGAGTGGGTGGTCTTTTAAAAGTGCATGTCACTTTAAGTCAGATCGAATTTAAGATTGAGAATCTTTGCTCAATGTCATGAATAAATTTGGAACTACAAAGGGCTATGAAGCATTCTAGGGTAAGCAATGACGGAGCGGCGGATACGTTCCCAAATGTTTCGTTCACAGTATATAAACCACAAACAATTAAGAAAAGTTACTATTCAACCATTTTTTCACAGAGAAGGAAAAGATCTAACTACTGATAGGGAAAAAAGAGAATTTGCTAACGTTGCTAATGTTTTTCCAGTGGTTTTTACAGATGAATCTCTTTTGGCATCTGATAGAACATTTAAGGGTGTGTGTCCTAAAGTCATTGTATATGAGATTCCGCTTACTAAGGAAAAGTAGAAAAACAGCTTTAGGCAATTAATGTAAATAATGGACCTGCTCCAGCTGGATGCCACCCAAGGTTTGTTAAAGAGCTAAGTGCTTTTTTGGCCGGGCGGCTATATTTAACAGTAGAACAATCAATAACCTCTTGTTCAGTGCCAGTGAGGGGCGCAGGGCAGATGTGATGCCAGTATCAGAGAAGGGGTGAAGTCAGAATCTATTCTCTGCAGACAAACAAGCAAACATCTGTTTTAGGAAAGATACTGGAGTTCCTTTTTAATGTACATATTGTCGCACTTCTGCATAAACGAGGTCCATCAGCAGGATTTAGGGCAGAGTGAGGTGCACTGAGTCTTGTAAACTAGTGAGGGGTGTTTTGGATGCTACAGTATAAATGTGGCTTTGAGAAACAAGGTGAATGTCACATTATGGGCTTCATAAAGACATTTGATACAGTGCCATGGAGAGGGTCAGGGGCTCCATCATATAATCAATAGATTGGTTGAAAAAAACAATGCAAATGGTTTATGCATATTGCTCCCAGGTTTCCGTTTTTACTGATTTTTACAGATAAATGCAGGCAGAAAACTAATCTATTTTCTTGTCTGCGAATATTTTTAAATATGGAAAAATACAGAAAATGGGTTTTCTTCAGCGCAATTCTCCCTACTGTCAGTCATGCATGCGGGGCAATAGCTGTGCACACTGACAGGTAGGGGAGTTAAAAAAACAGAAAAAGGGTTTTGGCTGAAGCCTAAATAATTGCGACAGTCCAGCTGTTTACGCTGTTGTACAATGCAAATGATGTCAGATAACTACATTGTACTGTAAATGCTAAAACTCATTGGACATTCAAACATGAGTAAACATTTGTTGGTTAAATAAACACGGAAATATACTCATTGCAGGTTCATTTTTCACACTAAAGCACAAAATACATTTGGAAAAAGCAGATAAAATGAGCAAAAGTTAATTATAGATAAATACAGATGGAATGTAAAGAAGATAAAGATCATAAAACTGGGAGCCCTAGTTGTGTATTTGTGGAAAGGTTTCCATAGGAAGCAAATGTGGCAGCTATAGGGGAACAATGTGAAGCCGTGTGCGGCACATAGCGAGGTTACGCAATGTTCGACTTTTATTCCCACAGTTTCTAACATATCCAGCCCGTTTTTTAAATTTAATTTGCTTGCTTGCTTTCTTCTAAGCTCTTACATGTTTTAACACATTAGTTATATGTTTTTTAAGCAATGTTCAGAAATTGACTAAGCTGGCATCATTCATTTATAGTTGAATGTGATTATTCGTGATGTTGGGAATTCAGTAGAAATGCAAATACAAAGTGAGGCGCTTCATATGGGACATCTAAAATGAGCAGGACCCGGTAGTGCTGAAGTGTCCTTCTCACAGAGGTACAGCCAGAGGGCCACGGATCCTGACGCAAGCACCGGAAATGGGCTCCTCACCCCATGGTAAGATAGTAAAAAAAAGCCTCAATTGAGTCCCAATCGGCCATTGTCACCCTATGGCCCCGGTGCGACTGCACCTGCTGCAGCAATGACAGCTGCACCCTTTTATTCACTTACTCAGTTCTGCAGCAACTGGGGAAAGGGGCTGTTCCAACAGGCAGAACGTGCTTCGTGGCTGCCAGCGCCTTAGAAAGCGCTAGAAACGGAGCGCCGACTGCCCTAGTGACGTCATATGGGCAGATCCACACACTTACGGAGGCTGGAGGTCTTAGTATGGGCATTTGTTATGCGCTACATAACACACCCTTCTACGAACCTGTCAATATTATTTGGATTACTTGCAGATATTCTATCAAATATCTTATTGATTGACTTCGAAGACATGACTTCACAGTTCCTGAGTCAGTGTGCGCAGGCGCCTGTTCATTCCTGCACTGTCATCACTGCACGTGGCCGGAGAGCCGTGAACACGCGCTCTGTAGATTCCTACATGAGAACAGTCATGGTGTCCTCTCTGGCATCACAACATGGCTCAGAGAGTCACACGTTTACTGCTGACATCTGGTGTGGTCATGAGCCAGCAAGGCAAACCCCGCCTTTCATCCTCTCTGGGGGGTGCATTGGTCATCGTTCTAATGAACCATAATAACTCTGGGTTCGACAAACTCAAACTGATTTTTGAAGGTGAGGTGGTTTGACCGCTATAGTTGCTTCGCCTCGTATCCATTCAAGAAAAACATGTTTTTCGCTGTTACACGCCCCTGTCGGACGGACTGTTTGAACTACCTTGAAACACCTGAACGGTATTTAATTGTTAATTTAGCATATTAGTATATAATTGATTTAGAGACAGCTCAATATACAGCTGCTGGAGGCAACGAAGTATTGTAAAGGAGCAGGGCCGGGCAGGCCTTTTATTTCCTGCTGGGCCGGATCCCTTGAGCCCCCCCCCCACCCCCCCCCCCCCAGGGCCTTTGTCACTCTCCACAGACAGTAACAACGCACTACTCCACTATTATTTTCAGTCTTTGTGATGTGTGACCCGGGTGACGTTTAAAAATGGAGGGGGCTGTGCAGCAGCAGGAGTGTTCCATCCAGTGTTTCATTTGTAAAAATACAGAAGTGTCACTGACTCACTGCCCGAAATGTACCTAAGGAAGCCCCTGCCCACTTCTACCACAGGCGCGGCCCACGGTTACCACTCACACTGCCGCACTCTCAATCCTCCGCCCCACTCTGCTCTGTGACCCCCCTCTCTGTGCTCTAACAGTCTGTCCCTCCCAGCACTCTACTCGTTTTCTGTTTCATTGGTCAACCCTAGTGAGTTACCTCTTTCCTTCTATTTCTGACTCGCCCTCTCTTCCCTAGCCCTTCTACTCCTGCCCCTTTTTCTCTTCCCTTTGATCCATTCTCTGCTCTCTCTCCCTCTTTAATGTCTCTCTTCCAGCGCTCTCTCTGCATGTTATCCCTTCTCTGCTGTTTTTTCTCTCTGTCTCCTCAACATCCCTTTATTCTCTTCTCTCTCCCTATCTCTCTCTCCTTCGCATCATGTCTGCCTTTTCTTTCCCTCTGTGTTTGATTTGCTCTCCTCTCGCCGCCCCTTCTGTCTGCCCCCTCTCCTGTCTTGTTTCTTTCTCCTCTCTATCTACTCCTGCTCTCTCTCTCTCTCTCTTGTCTCAGGTCTCCACATGTCCTTGCTATTTTGAACTCTGTCTCTTCTCCTTGCCATTCCAAAATAGGGTAAAGGTCACATATATTTTACTTCTTTATCTACACAGGTAGACCAGAACAAAGACAACATCCACGCCAAATAAACAAACACAGTTAACATTATTTTTTTCACAGACTGATCACTGCAATGTTCTAGCACTGGTTGGTCGATGCAATTGCTGTTTGAACTTAATGCCTACAGGAGAAGCCTCTGTTCAAATAACGCCTAGACCTAGTTCAGAGTGCGTCAGAATCGGGGCGCTATTTATTCTACCTCATAAACAGCTACATCTCAGGATGCGTTATGTATCGGGTGTGATAAGTAATACCTCTTCCGAGTTTTTGGTCAATAACATGCAGATTTTGGTATTTAATCCACCAAACAACGCATGTGACGGTAAATACCATACACTTTTCCCCTGTTAAATTTCAGCAGGTTTAACCTGTCGAAAATGAACCAAAAGTACTTATCACACCCAGTCGTTACTGCGTGCGTTAAATAACACCCAACACAGAATTCCAGTCCCTGCACGAACGGGAAACACCGACCCACTCATAATCACGGTACTAGAGATATCAAAGTTTTGCCTCACTTTATTCGTTCGTGCTCAGAGGTCTCGTAGAAGATGCTGCTGACACTTTACCAGCCAGACTCAAGTTGTACGTTAAAGTCTCGAGGAGTTCTGTGACCATATAGAGGAACGAGGCTGAAATGAGACCCTTTATAAGGTTATGGACAGGGATCCTCTGGGAACTCAAAGCAGCCCAGGCAATTTTGTCGGACCAGCCCCCAGCGGGAGGGGAGCGCAAGTGTGAGGCACTGCTGCATTTGTTACTTGGGGCAAAACCGGCCCCCAATAACAAACCAGCCCCCCATGCTGTAAAACCACCCCCACCCTTCTAGCCTCCCAAGGGAAATGCCAGATGCCTGGTTCAGCCAGGCTGGGTCTGGTTAAGGAACTCCGACGTGTCTTGCAGTGTCCTATAATGTGCATCAGGGGGGTACCGTATTCCGTATAATACATGGTCCCTCCATCACCCTTCCCTCAAACTGTTTAATTTCGAGGTGTCTCTGTCATCAGAAAGATGTGGTATGGTTTCAGATATGAAGAATAAAAGTAGAATCTGTACTAGAAAGTTAAACACCAAAAAATAGTTAGATATTTGTTGGAAGACTATATTAGAATCCATTACATAAAAGTCAGATTTAAAAACAAGACTGTTGCCCAGAATGTGTAGAAACATGCAGAAATATAGAATTATTTCTATATTACTCAAAGCAAGCAAAAAAATAAACATGTTGCCATAAATATCTCATTTTGACTGATCACTGTTCATAGAGAAAAATAAAGTAGAAGGAAAAAACAGGTTTGGCTTTTGCTGTTCAACATGCACCTCACATTATGCACCAGGTCCTACCTCTCCCCTCGGCTGCTGGCAGAAGGCATTATGATATCAGGACTCAACTGTAATAAGTAATTACAGTTAAACGGCTACATAATTTCTTTATTACAGATTACTAAAGACGTCACAAGTCACTTATAATTTGGAAATAGAGACAAGAATTTATACAGGGATTGCGAGCTCTAATGTACTTTAAGATGTATATTTAAGCGTTTACCGTGTTTGGACTTTTCGTCCAGTAGTTAGTTTATGATGAGAATGATGATTAATAAACGAACAAATGAGTGACTGATGTACTGGTGTAGCACCGTTAAACCGTTTAACTAACACTCTCCACCTTCCACGTATCATGCAAGACAAAAAAATGACTCTTTATTATCTTAATTTTATTATTTATAGGTCTATACAGATAACATCCTGAACATCTGTGCTTCTAACCTGTCTTCTTCCTGTAATAGTAAGATCTAGAATAGGAGCTTATGTTCCATTCATCACAATGGGGATATTGAGGTTCTATCTTTGTGATTCAGATTATCCATATACACCCCAAGCATTTCCCTGGAATAATCCTAAAGTCTAAACAGAGGATTGATAAATTGGGCTCGCAAGATATTTTCTTTATGAGACACTTTGAGCCCATTGTTCTCTTGAACAGAGTTTTCACCTATATACTAATGTGAATATGAAGGAGCTCATGGTGTTCCAATGGCTGTTCCTAGTTTGTGTGGAAAAACATTCTTATGAAATATAACTTAAAATGAAGCTATCATTTCATATAGCGTTTCTGTCCATAGATCTATCATTCAAAGCATATCCAGTGCCTATATTCCATTCATGGTTTATGCCAGTATAGTGCCTGATCAGATGTATCATTTTGAATAGAAAATGCTTTTTCACTCCAAAACAGATCCTTCAAATTGCTGATGTTCATAGAAAACCCTGTAATAGAAGATCACATTGATCTATTCAGTGACAGAAGCTCCATCGATAATCCCTTCCAAACATTGATAAATGAAAATGCTTGAGCTAATGCTTCTCAGTCACCGGGAATCCTCTGAGTAACGTTCCATTCCACCCTCCTTCATCTGTCTATGGTCCTACAGAAGGCGATGGACAAAATCTAAAGCAGTCTTGTGTTTGCAGAAAAAAAGAAGCCATGACCTTTTTGCTAGGAACAAGAGCCACCCCAGATCCATTTCAGCAAGGGGAATAATTGATTGGACCTGTCACTGCAGGGGAATGGATTCCAAATTCGAAGCCGACCGATTTGATGGGGATAGACCTCTTTACGTTAAATGATTCTTTAAGCAAAAATCCTCTGGTTTTATCCAACCATCGTTTTTTCCCACACGTTGAATTGCAGTGCCGTAAACCAGATAAGACTACCTAGGAAATGTATGCCTTAGATAAAAGTTGAACAGAACATTTTCTGGTGGCATTACTGAATATGACCACACTTGCGAAAGAACATACATTTCCTTGTTGCTTGATTAACACCAAAGTAATTATTTCAGTAGTGTTCTAACCCTCCAAGCTAAAGTTCCCGACCCACTCAGGTTGTGGCCAAATAATTGTTTCAACTTCATAAAAAAAAGTTCTGATATATGAGTGTTGCCCACATTTACATAGATGGCATTAACTTTCAGAATTGTATCAAACAGATTCAATAGGTATAAACTAAATAAAAGGATTGGGATTCGGGAAGTAAAAACCTTGTGGTACCACCCTGGATACAAGATCAGGTTGAAGCCTAGTTTTGAATTAAATGCACTGGCTATGGCTATGTACTAGTAATGAAACTGGGCTTTCTTTTGTACGTGCTTTGGAAATCAGGTTGGCAAGTACAAACCAGTTTTAGACCATAGACTGTGGCATCAGAAAGCCAGTTTTTACTGTGTGGGGGAATGATTTTTCTTGACCCATCTTTTAAAGAACAGAACGCTAGGTGTGGTATTTAGCTGATGACAGGGATGGAATGTAGTATTGTAATGTGCTGAGGGGGTTCGGGAATGTGACAGAGAATGGAATCGGCCATTGAGCTGATTGGCTGGATGACTTCTTTGCTCTGAGCTTAATCCAATATTTAAATAAATTCCTTCTGGACCTCCTTGTGTTTCATGATTTTTACCAACTCATGGTTATAATGTCGGTTATTCACATTGGCGAGGACTGGAAAACAACCCGGATCTCAGCAACCTGAGTATGCGTTTGATGTGTGTGTAACCTTTGTTGCGTCTACTGTTTATTCATATACACCGTAATCCCATGGTAACAAGACGCCAACACTGCAAGGTCCGTACTGTGCTGCCTTTAACGATTGTTAGACTTGGCATCTTTGGCTTGGTTTCCCGTGGCTTTTTGCCTGTACCTCCTGTGTTTTGATGCTGTGCTGGATTTGGTTTATGCTGGCTTACACGCTTTGGGCACTTTGCCACTACTGATCAGTGTCAAAGTGCAAGTGCTCCCTGTGTAAATTGTGATTACAATCGGTTCTCCCTGATTGGCATATTTGATTTACTGGTAAGCCCCCAGTAAAATGCACTAAGTGTGCCAGGGCCTGTAAATCAAAGTCTAATAGTAGGCCTGCAGCACTGCTTGTGCCACCCACATGAGCCCTGAAAAGGTATCTCAGACCTGCCACCGCAGTGTCTGTGCGCAGTTTTAAACTGCCATGTCGACTTGGCAAGTGCACCCACTTGCCAGGCCCTAACCTTCCCTTTTCTTACATATAGGACTCCCCTATGGTAGGCCCAAGGTACCCGTATGGGCAGGGTGCAGTGTATGTGAAAGGTAGGACATGTACTGGTGTGAGTGACGTCCTGATAGTGAAATACTGCCAATTTCATTTTTCACTATTGATAGGAAGTATTTCCCCTTTGCTGTGTGCTGTGTGGGGTTGGCCTGCAGTTGCTGTTTCTGCCAAGGAAGGGACTTAGACTGGAACTTTGCTGTGAACCTGCCTGAAAAAGATTCTCCAAGGACCTGTGTGTGCTGGCCTCCTGTTCTGAAGTCTCAGGGACACAAAGATTTCACCCTCAACTGCTGTGAGAGTTCTGACCTGCCAGGAGTTGTGTGTTCCAGTTCTGGGCCTCTGGAGGTTGTTCCTGCTGTTGGGAGCTGGATGAGAAAATTGACACATTGCTCTTCTTGCAGCTGTTTTTCCCAACGCGGCACTCCTGTGCGAGAAAAATATTCATGCCCTGCTGCAGAGACAATGCATCACCTGTCGTGGCTGCAAGAACCGGTGCATCGTGGGATCGCGGCTAAAGAAACCGACGCAGTGCTGCTTGTCACTAATGCATCGATTGCAACCCATCCCGGATTTCCATGCATTGCACCTGTGCAGCAAGTTTCGCCACTCATCACCCGCGGACCAGAACCAAATTGGAGTTGACGCATCCCTTCCCCCTACAGCCCGGATTTGATGCATCACTTCTCCTGCATGCAGCAGAACTGTTGCATCGCCTCTTCAAGGACTCAGGAACTGACACATCTCTATGTTTCTCGACACTTCCCTTCTCTGCGGCTGTTTGGCCTTGTTAATTTTGACGCACCTACAGGTACTTTATGTAGAATCACGCATCCATAGTTTTCTAAGGACCCAGTTGCCTGAAACCTTTGAAAAGTCATATTCTTATTACCTGTATGTTGGATTTTTGTCGTTTTGGTCTTGTTGAGTTTAGATAAAGATACTTTATTTTTCTAAACTGGAGTGGTGTCCATTTGTGGTATTATTACTGTGTTTTTAGTACAAATACTTTACTTCTTGCCTTTGGGAAAAGTCTGTCTGTATGTGCCAAACTACCAAGGGGGTAAGCAAGGGTTGTCTAAAGTGTGTATCCCCCTTACCCTGACTAGAAGGAAGGGTCCCTATTTGGCAAAGGTACCTAACTCTGCCAACTGGAGACCCGCATTTCTAACAACGATATCTTGAGAAAAGAGGAGCAACACCACTGTCAGTCTTTTGCAAGAAGTGTAAGATAGCTGCCCATCAGCCCTGTGCGCATGACACAGCTGCCTCACCCGCTAAGCTGTGAGGACAAAGCAGTCACAGTAATGAACACAAAGCAGTCGCTCAAGATACGCTCTCTGTCATTTGTAACGCATGTCCCTTACGGCCTTCACCATCACCACGATGTTTACTATCTCCCTTCTGAATGACTCCTGTTAAGGCTTAGCCATCTTGGTTCAGGATGCCATTTCTCTTCCTGCCGCACCCTGCCCTTCAGTTCTAATGGGCTGCACTGCAGAGGACCGTGGTGCTTACGGAACTATTCTCGGGTATCATTTTTAATACCGGTGATAATTTTATCGCATTTTGTTTGTTACCTTCATATTTTTTTTCTTCTCTTCTCATTTCGTCTTTTCAGAAAAATGGGAGGAGACTAATACAAGGAAAAAAGGAAAAAAACTTCTAAATTCAATAAAAAGACTAATTAAATATTTTAAACGTATATTTTGGACTGTTCTGTTATGTTAATTTTGTCATTGTATCGCGTGATATTAGCACCAAGATATAATGCAGAATGTTAGTGCTCCTCCCTTTTTTCTATCTTCCCCAGGTGAACCCATTTTACCGTGGGCTAAGTGGAAAAGATGTCATGGAGCACTGAAAGAAAAACCTTGTTGTTGGTGCATTGTTTAGGACGGAAGGTCAGGATGTATTTGAGCATTTACCTGAATTATTTGATGAAGACGCTACAGGCTTGAATCAATTTGAAATTTGTGTAAAGAAATTAGATATTTATTATCGTCCCAAGGTGAGCATCACTTTGGAACTATATTATTTTGGTAACAGGATGCAAAGGGTAGATGAATCAGTAGTAGAATGTATAACTTCTTTTCGAAAACTAGCTCCCATGTGTAACTTGTGTAGAAACAATCAAAAAAAGACAAAGTCGTTTTGGAGAAGGGTGATGGAGACAATGTCCACCTTGTCGGATCCAGTGGTATAAAGAAAGACGATCTTAAGATGTCTTAAAAAGGTGCAATAAAGTGTTTTAGGGGTGGTAATATCAACGATTACGCTAATTTCAAGGATTGCCCTGAATGGAAGTTGTGGTGCAAAATATGCGAAAGAAGGGTCCTTTCACCAGTTGCTTCTGATCAAGCAATGTTAAACAAAAAGTAAGAAAAAAAGAAAATTACAGTGAAATATTTTGTTTTTGTTTTCACAAAATGGTGCAGTTGTTCACAGGCTGCACAGTGCACTGGCCCCAGAAAAACCATCGTGACTGATTCTGGGGATCCCGAAAGTAAGAAAGTTCAAGACAGTTAACCAGGTCTTCTCTTGTCTGACCGCTGGACGCTGGAATGGCCTGCCTGAGGACAGAAGGATCATTGAGAGCCTACTATCACAGGAGAGGAACCTGAACACTCACCTCTGTTTGTGACACTATACTCACATCTATGGGAAACTCAGCACTACCCTGTAATCAAGTGCTACCCTATCCGAAACCCTTGTGATATCCCCTCTCTTCATCATATTAATTACCTGTAAAGTGCTCTGCTGTCCATGAAGCTAGGCCTGCAACACATAAATACTCAAATAACTAAACAAACAAATACATATACTGGTGTTATGGTGTCCGGCAGGATATTAGCAGGGTATGTGCTAAGTGCCAACATGCTCATGATCAAGGGGCTGCTGCTTTTCACAGCACAAGGCTTTCTGCTCTACATAACCCAATATGTCAGCTGAAGTCATGTCAATTTGTTCTTGAGGTCCTCGAGGAGCAGTCATTTAGGGTATCTGTTGGTGGTTTTCATAATAATTGTAATTTGTCATGGAGCCATGCTCCTAGGCATCCAAAATGACTATGCATTAGGAAAGGATACCATACCAAGAAGGATTTCTTCAAACGTCATCACCATTTCATGAGGGAAATCCTATTCACAAATATAAAAGAAAAATATGTACAATAATTTATTAAAAATTCTTCTAGTTCTTTGTTTCTGCAGTCATCGTATATCTCCAGCCTTTCTGTCTCCAAATCTCCCTCAGTGATCTTTGTACCTTCCCTACTGCCTTTCTTGCTTTATCTTCCGGTCAGTGCCGGGACATTTTTGCGAAGCCTGCGGTGTTGAGTCTTTTTTGCTGACAATTTCTCATGATGTTCGTTGATTCCTTCTGGTTTGCACTGTCTTCACCTAGATCTTGTGTCTAGGCTTTTATATCTTTGAGCTTTTTCCTTATGTGTTTTTCACCATATTCACGAGGGTGTTCTTTCCTTCAGTCCATCAGAAAAAAAGGAGAGGAAAGACCACTGTGTTCACGCCTTGATAGTTGGTGGTGGTGGTGCATGCTAGTGGAGAGCTTTAGTGAAGTGAGTTGTTGAGATCACTCGTAAACATTAGTATATTTCCAATAGTGGAGACGCGCAAACAATGTTTGTTATACCCAGGTTTGCTCGTAAACAAATGTCCCAGTGCATATACTGCACGTGTATCATAACACACATTTTCCAGAGGTTCAATTGTTACAAAATCTCATACTATGCAAAAAGAAAAATATGAGCTTCAACAAATTGGCTAACAAGAATTATGATCTACCTGGGGGGAAAACAGCCCTGTAAGTAGCTCTTTTATCTAACATATTCTTATACGGTTCCTACAAATCTAGTAGGACTGTGTTTATAGAGCGACAAAACTTTATAATACAGAGACTGAGTTTTCATATATAATTAGTAATTATTGGTCTGTTTGGCTAGCTCCCAGTACCACACGTCGAACCCCTAAACCTGCAGAGTTACAGCTGTTGTCAGTAACCTAGAACATGACCATTAGATTTCCAAGGAAATCGTGGAAACAGATTTAACCCTTTTGTTAATCACTTTTGCGTGCCCAAGTGCCACAAAAAAAAATACAATCTCGCATTTTCAAACGTTTATTGAAAAGCTATAACCTTTCTAAATAAAACATGCTATGTTATGTTCTATTGATTTGTATAGCGTGCTAATCACAGAGAAGGGTATCCATGCGCTTGGGCAGGTGTGTAGGTGTGAGTTCCCCAAGGTGCTTAAATGAAGAGCCAGGTCTTCAGCTTCTTGCGGAACTCAAGATGTGATTAGGAGGCTCTGATGTGTTGAGGGAGCTCGTTCCATGTCTTGGGTGCGATGTAAGAGAATGAGCAACACGCATTTTTGCTTTTGTTGTTCTAGGGAATGTGTGCGAGTGAGAGTGAGGCAGAGCATAGGCGTCTGGTGGGTTGGTGAACGTGTAATGTGCTGTTCAGCTATTTTGGTCCTAGGTTGTGTAGAGCTTTGTATGCGTGCGTGATAAGTTTGAATTTATTGCGCTTGTGAATGGGGAGCCAGTGAAGCTTCCTGAGGTGCAGTGTGATGTTGGTGCATAGTGGGGCCGTAGTCCAGCCTGCTGGTTGTGAGGGCTTGCGTGACAGTCCATCTGGTGTTCTGAGGCAACCATGAACTGCTATTATGAGGATGAGGAGACACATCATTGTTAGAATTATTAAAAAATCAACCATGTTAACTGTTCATAATGTTACTAAGGTTACTCCTATCTATCACTAATTTCCCTATGCTAATGAGAGCATGTCGGGATTACCCTTCCCAGAAGGCGTAGTCCTGAGAACAGAACTGGAGCACACTGAAGTAATAAATAGGAGAGGGAAGCCTGGGGACTCTATTCCAGGAATCATCACTAATCAGGTACTTGATTTTCTCTTTGAAATACCCATCTTGGCCTACTTCCAGGTCAGAGCTGCCTATAACATTATTAAAATCAACACCAATACCTATAGGCGCAAAATAGCAGGGGAAACAAAGCTCTGTCAACAAAAGACATTTCAATTGCTGCATCGGAGGACTCCTGCCTGAACTTTGGAGAGATCCATCTCCAGCTACTGATTTGTATTATTCGGCCGAATACTGTCTCCGGGTCTAATGGCACTTGTCTTAGGCTGATATCACTGACTCGAGGGGCTTGAGGTCTGAACATAAAAGCCTACTTGGCATATGGAGTTTAAATATTATGCCTGGAAGGTGCAGAAAGTACTATAACAGAGGAAGAGTTTGCCTACCTGTTTCTTTTACTTGCCCCTGTGGAACATCTCAGCAGTGGGTGGAAGTTGCAGATGAGTCAGTAACAGAGGAAGGCATTGCCTGTAAGAAGACTATCGGCCTGTTATAACATTTTCTTTTGCTTGCCTCCCGGTGGAACTTCCAAGCAGTGGCTTGAGGGTTCAGAAGGTCTCGTGGAAAGAGGACATTTTCTGTGCTGCAGTGAAATCCTAAGGATATGTTGGAACTGAACAGTCTGAATGTGTATTATACTTGTGGAAAAACTCAGGGGCCAGGGTATAAAGAACCAGTCCTCAAGATTCTGAGACCTTTCATCATGCTATCAGTGCCACAGTTGTGCTGTACAAGTTAGGATTAGACAATGTTCATCTTTAGAGGATCAGGAACATGTTTCAAGCTTTTTGTTTTATGCTAAAGAAATTTGTATACTGTGTGGTCACCCGAAGGCATCCCAGCACTGATTGAGGACACAGACTGTAGACTTAAACTCCCGAGGGTTACTTCACAAACAGAAAGGTTTTTTAGTCATTTTCTGAAGGCCAGTTCATTATCAATTGTTCTCAGGGAGAGGGACAGGTCGTTCCACAGTTTAGCCACATTGTACCTAAAAGATCTTCCTCCCTTTCTAGCCCTCTTCACGGGCGGTAATCAGCCAGCATGGTATGAGAGGACATAAGAGATATTCCAGGTTTGTAAGGTGTAATTAGCTGTTGGGTGATAGAGGGACATCGATCTTGAAAGGTAAGGCTTAATGTGCTTTGCACAATGCCTGAAAATGATTCTCTGATTGATCGGAAGACAATGAAGGTGAAACAGGGCCTGACGTGCCGAATGATGTCTGGGGATGTTTAACAGTGTCCTTGCTGCCGCGTTCTGTACCACCTGAAGTTTGCCATTCACAGCTTTGGAAGCTCCCAAGTAGAGGGAGTTACCGTAGTCCAGGCGAGAGAGAATCAACACCTGGACAATTGGCTGCCTAGAGACTGGAGGGATCAGGGGCAAGATTTTCCTCAGCATTCTTAGAATCCGGAAACAGCTGAAGGAAAGTTTTGTGGCTGGTGTCTCCAAGGAGAGGTTATGATCAGCCATACTCTCAAAGTTTTCAGTGCCACTTTAGGAGGCAGGAAGGGCTAAGCCACGCGGGCCATCCCATGGACATGTGGGGATGGACATTATTCCCTAGTATCATCAGCTCGGTTTTATTACCATTGAGCTTAAGACATGAGTTGTCCATCCATTTGGCTGCACTCTCCGGGCAAGTCTCAAGGGAGGGGGCACAGTGTTTGCCATCCGGGGTGAAGGAGAACACCAGTTGGGTATCTTCTGCGTAGGGAACCCATGAGATCCTCTAGTGCAATACAATGTTGGTCAATGAGCGCATGTAATCGTTGAACAACGTGGGGCTAAGAGATGACCCTGTGGAACCCCACATGTCAAAGGAAAAGTATCCAAGGTGGAGGCTTTGTCAAAGACCTGAAAGAATCTGTCCTCGAAAAACAAGCTGATCCAGTTAAGAGCCAGACCCGACACTCCTGTCTTCTAAATAAGGGTCCTGTGGTTGACTGGGTCAAAGGCAGCACTGATGTCTAAGAGGATGATTGCTACAGTAACTCCCAGATCCAGTTTTATTTTAGCCTCCTCCACGACCGCCAATAGAGCGTTTCAGTGCTATGCTTCAGCCGAAACCCTGTACGGCTTGGAGGTCCCCTAACAAGATGGCCATAGAGGAGCTCAAAGGGACTGAACCTTTCTACTTTCTGTGGCACCTCCCCTCACACGCCAAACCGAAAAAAGATAAGCTCAAGAGGGTCATCATAGCATCATTTTTTTAGTTGGAACTTTTTGGAGTGAAGTTTGACATCCAGTCAACGGGTATATCTGACCTAATTGTGCCCTTCCCAGCCATAGAACTCAGCCATGTCTCACTGAAGATGTGCATCTTCCAGAAAAGCTTCTAAGTCTGAACACAAAACCTTTGATGAGGTAAAACCAGCAACTTTTGCCCAGCCACAAAGGGTATCCAGGTTAATGTATTTATAGGATGGCTTTTGCATTTGATACAATATATTCTCAAAACATAGAACTTTCTCTATTTTGTGATGTTTTAGTCATTACATTTTATCATAATACCTCACTTAACCCTTTTAATCCATTTCTTAACTGTAGTGTTGTTTTAGCTAGTTCCACGTGTGCCACATTGCTTTTTCCGAAGCAAGCCTTACTGCTTGAGTAAATCTACCAAGGATGAGTCTTGAATTCCTCACAGGACCTACCCATGACCTATACATATTGGTATGAACAGCATTGAGGCATCTGAAGAAACTGTATCTGAGCAGTCATCTAAGGACCCATGGGCTGGATGGAACTAATGTGAAATTGTTTACATCTATTCCAGCATTGTATACCTGACAGCACATGCATGACAGACGGAGGAGTATGAGGAGCAAACCAATGAGTGATAACAGCCTATATCATTCCATCCATGCTTACATGTTCGAGCCCAGAGGGGGGAGGCACTATTTTACCATCCTTTGACTGCCACTATTTTGCTGATGCAGGAGGCACCCACTGCTTTCTCCAAAATGTTTTCTCTTTCTCTAATGCTTGGGCCACAGGACGTCAAGATCATGCAGTATGGGCATAAGGAAATCGGGGCTTCGTGTGACACTCTGATTGGGCGACATGGCTGCATTGTTAGGAGCTCAAGACACAAACTCATTCCCGCAGAACACTTCAACTTGCAGTGACTGGTGGGCAGCATATTGTACCACAGCTACCTCTTTCGTATGTTGCAAAACATCAATCAAGGTGTAGGTTTTTATATAGCTGGAATTTTCGATCACATGGGAGGAAACTAGGCATGGGTAAAATATAAATTACACCAGACTAATTTCATTGTATTTCCGAAAGCACATATCACACACCCCTAGAGAAAACCCCTTTACAGACAGAGCTCCCTATAGTCATGAGTCTCCATATCACGTATATTTTGAATCAGTAAAAATGGTGACACTCTTGATCTCAGGTAGGACAGAGGCTCTAGTAAGGGCAATAAGTTCGCCCATTGGGCAAAGTAAACCTGAAAAAGACATCTACAATGGCCGGTAGAGCCCACCGTAGCTGGCTCTACCAGCCATCAAAGGCACGCTCCAGCGTTAAATACCTGAGCCAAAGGTGTAGGCCTTTAACACAGGAACGGGCCTTCAATGGCCGGTAGAGCCTGCTACGAAGGGCTCTAAGGAGATTAGAACATTCCGCCCCTAGAGCGCAAAATTTACTAATTTATAAAACAAAAGCCTCACAGAGACCAAGGGGATTTAAATCCCCTCCAGCGCCGTGAGGCCTTTGTTAAACATTGGAATGTTGATCCTCTGGGCTTCTACCATCCATTAGAAGCCCGAAGCACTCCATTGCTTTCAATGGAGCACTCAACATTTCAATGTTCTAATTCCCATTACTTGAATTTGCATACACACAACATAACCTGCCACCAGCTTTCCAACATTTTCTTTCTGCTGTGGTACTTGTCAACTTAATGCACAGTATCAAAGTTCATTATCAGTGCATCTCTAAGGTCATTCTGGAGCTTAGGGAGCCGGGCAGAGGCGATCAATCATGGGATTCACTCTCTTCCGAGGTGGGAAACAATGGTGCAGGATTTATCCAGTGATTGGTGGAAAGCTTGAATTAATCTCAGCCACTGGTAATTACTAAAGCCACATTCCAGTCCATCATTTGTTCGCAAATCAGTCTTGGTACTGCTCAGGTGCGCAACGCCCATTGGGATCAACGGGCTTCAGCCCCTCTGTTGTGTGTGTCAGCCCCGGCTGAGACAGCTTCCCGGCACACACACTGACAGTTTTTGAGCTGCCAGCCGCACCCAAGTACTTCACAGGTCTTTAAAAGACCATTCACTTGTTAACGAGGCTCTGCCTATGGCTGGAAGAATCAGCCCCCCCCCCTGAAATTTTCATCATTCCCCTCCCCTGAAATTTGGCTCTAGTTGCGCCTCTGGTACTGCCTCAATAGGAACAGCCTGAACTCCCAGGTAAGTTCCCCTCTGTATTGGAACACGAGCGACCCCAAACTGGTTTCAGTCAATATGGGCCTCGTCTTGGGTGCAGCATAGTGCCAGTGACGTAGTGAACAAGGGACCCAAATATGGCCTGTCGCACATAGGGTGTTACACCGAGGTAAACTAAAACGTGATGGGTGAAATGCCAGAATTAATCTCAGCTAATGGAAATTATTAGGGCTCTGTTTCATTTCATACCTTCTTTAATAATGTGCATACAGAATAAAGAGGGTTCATTTTTCAGCTTCAGATCATGAGCTCAGGGTATAGTAGTATACAGGAAGCTTTTTCATGAGGTTCATATGAGAGGATCAGCAGTGAAAATACATTCCACTCTGCTAGAATGATGGAACCAGAGGGATGCGGGATCCTACTCTAAAAGAGTGGCTAAATCCTCAGAAGGGGGCGGGGCAATTCCAATTACATCGGATGGAGGGCAATCACTTCACAAAGCTAAAACAGCATCTTCCTTTTCAACAGGAGCATTTAAATAGACACCATCAGGAGAACAGTGCAAAGTACAGTTTAATTTTCTACAAATGATCCTAAATGATTTGCAAGGGCCAGTGCTGGGCAGGTAAAGATTTGGGGTACTTTCTGCATAGTAATGCCAAATGCATTAACCAGTTTGCCTGAGAGAGGAAGGAAAGAGATATCAGAAACCTTTAAAGATGATTCGCTAGAGATGTTATCTACACGACAGGGAGAGGGTGTACCATGAATATAATGTTGGATCAATGACCCTGTTTTACATACCATGGTAAAAATGTGCATGGAGTAGTTGGCCGCCCGATTAGGTAGGAAATCACAGTCGAGGAGGAATCAGAAAACACATGTAGGCGATCTTTGCCATCGTCTTCCTTAATCTCCTCAGTAACCTGGGTTAAAAGGTGCAAAGGTGGGAGTGCAGTTGGACAGGTAACTGTAGTTCTAATCTTTGTGGCTAATCCTGTAGTTTGGATTTGTCTGGATTCTTTATGGCCTCCAATCTGGAATTCTTGACACTATTTTAGGGCTTTAGCATGCTCTTTTAGGAGAACCGTCCATTTGTTCATGACACCAAGATTATCAGAGAAAACTTGACTTTGGGTTGAGTCTGAAAACTGTATTTATTTAAAACCTGTGATCATACACAAATTGAGCCGCAGTCTCCCTGGCACTCGCCACACACATTTATTGCCATCATCATAAGCTGTTAGGATAAGGTGACATGGTTAGCATTTTCAATACCCCAAGCAGTTAGTGCAGGAATGAAATCGTCATGAGAAGCAGCAAAACTGCGAGCAAGGGTCTTTCAGGTACAGGTTAACATGTCGCTTGGCACGATCATTATTCTACATGCGCAGACATTTTCAAAATCATGCTGCTATCGCAAAACCCCGTCCCAGTCTGACGCAAGGGCTTCTGCTAAATACACTAGTAAGATGTAATTATAACTGCTACTGTAGGCTGCATAACTAGGTTTTAGCATAACTAAATTTCATCAGAATCTACCAGATCTCTGGTCGCTCACTAGATAACTACATTTATCTAGGGTGGGAATTAACATTACATGTACCAAAAATCAGTTTACCATCTGTGTACATGCCATACTCCACATAACAACCAGCTCAATGGTGTTGGAAGGCCCATTCGATTTAGAGCTGGGATTTCAACACTGTTTACCCTCCGTAGCAACAAAACGGATAGCATTGGTACAAAAAAAGTGGGTAATGGCCCCACAAGCCCTGGAAAAACTCCCAGGCATTGATTTATTGCTTTTCATAAACAAGCCCTCCACTTTAGAGGTTTATAATTCATGAGAGCATGCAATCCATGTATAAAGACTCATCTTTAATGTACTTATTACAGGCAAGTTGTAACATCTCTAGTCACTCGTAATAATGAAATAACATTGTAAATTACTGTAGTAAGATATTACAGTTCAGTTTTGAGGAAGCAAATTCCACAGCTGGCTATTATGTGCATTTAATTAACACTGGAGAGAAGTAAATGCAATGTTTATAGTGTATTAATATAATGAAGGACTCATAGTTGAGATGGGTATGCCTAGTCAAGTTTCAGTCACACTTCAAATGCTTGTGAGATGCAGAGCACACTCTCAAGTTTTCTTTTTCTCAGCCTGTGCATCAATCCTAAAACATACCTTCAGTTTTCTATTTAATATACAAAATTCAATTAGCTCTTCAGTGCAGCTTGCACTGTAATCTTTTAAACATAATTTTCTGGTCATGTTGTTCCTGAGGAAAGGACGGAATTCAACTGCATGCAATTGAAGGCAACTTCCTTTGGCTGAAAGGAGAGGCTGTTTATATTGTGAATATGCTTTTCTTTCTGTTAAACTCATAATAAGGGATTATTGAATAGATGTAGGGCAAGAGTCATTTTACCATGTGATGTCTTTGGTTTTCTGTTTTACTATTGGTTAATAATAGGCAACTTTTATGATGAACCATAGTGACTGCAAATTCTCTTTCTACAAATGTATAAAAACTCTCCTTTTATAAGACACGTTCTTTCCCAGTCCCCTTAGAGAGCAGACTCCACGTTAGTCTGTTTAATGATTTGTACTTACAATATTTTCTCATGTTCTTCCCTCCTGCCGTTATTGAACAGTCTTTAGTTCTTTGACTATGATTGGTTATGTGAAAGGCCATATTTGGTTCTGCATATTGACAGATTAGGGCTCCGCTTACACTGCCATTGCCGATTTACATATAATTGCATTTTGAGCATTTTGAAATGATTGACTAACCATTGATTTTTGTCTTCTGTAATGATTCTTAAACTTTAATAAACCGTTGTAGTTTGCAAACCTGAACCTTGTCTTGTGTGGATTTTAATTACTCACAAAGAGGTCCTATCCATAAATCGGCCTTTTTCATACTAAAAGGGCAGGCTGTTATGACGTCATAATGCCACCTAGCAGAGCCAGCATCCTATGTGGAAGACAGGTCAAAGAGCATGAGTTCAGCTGGCTCTGGAAAGAGGCATTACAAGAACTCGTTTTTCCTACTTCCCCTAAATATTTAATAAAACAAAAAATATATGCCATTGGCTGCACACTGTCATCATAGCAAGCTGGGCTAGCTGGCACGCAACATTTTTGTCAAAACCTCTCTTGCTATGTAAGCGGAAACACTTTGAGTGAAACTTGTGAATTAGCTGTTTCTTTACAAAACCGTATATAGTGCCCACAGGCCAAATGGGTTGGCGCTATACGAAAGTGTTTCACACATGCTGGAGTACCTTGGCTTTTCTCGGTCCCATAATAAACACTATCACTGCAGCGCCTAGAGGCGTTTGCAACATAGAGCACTCTCCACGTTATCAAGCGCCTTCATAGCATTGCCAAGATCAGCTGTGCGCCTCGACACCAAATCTGCATAGTCATAATTTTCTCCATCGACAACATGGCCGCACATACTTCATGGCCAAAAGAGGCCGGAAATGAAACGTCCTCGGGGCAAACAGCTGACAGGAGGCGCATCTAACTTATAACGCACTTAAAAATGGCATCGCAGAGCTCGACTCTTCAAATAAACACTGCCACGGAGCGAGGCGCGAGTTTACTTTACCCAGTAATGAAATAAACATTCTGTGTAATGAAAACCGCTTTGTTCCCGATGGCGGAGGGATGCGCCCTTATGGGGCTGACATTTAGGGCTTTGCAAGTGTGTTTATAACACATCATAATGTTGACGCCCTTTAACGGGGCGCAGCTTTTTTCCCTGCCACCGAGCCTACAAGGAAGTATTCCTACGACCAGTGCTGGAATTGGAAAACAATAACTGTGGGAACCCTAAAATAGGGACATTGTGGACGTGGAGTTAAAGGAGGCAGAGTCAGCCCCGGCAGTCAGAAGTTATGCAGCCTAAGTGCATATTTACAAGAAACTGGCAGAGCACGGTGTTATGCCAAAATTGATAATCCGCGCTCCGGCAGTTTCCAAACGCAGGGATGCGCCGTATTCACCAGAATGCAGGGGTGTTACCCCTGGCACCAGCACAGGCACCCTAGCGGCATTTTGCTAGGGTGCCCGCGCTGCAGGGGTGTAGGAAGGTAGCATCCTTCTGCATGGTTACCCCCCTTTTTACCTAAGCTCGTAATGACTAGTCTGACTTGGATCCAGCTAATCAGGACCCCAGTCTCTCTGCTTTCTCCCTTTAAAATTGTTGTGGTCAGTACTTGGGTACATCCCAGATTGAATACAGGGGTACGCTTATCAGTCCCTAGTATATGGTAGTAAGGTACCCAGGGCATAGGTACCTCAGAGGTCCCCCATGGGCTGAAGCATGCATTATGCCATCCATGGAAGACCATGCAAACTGTAACTACAGGCCAGCCATTGCAGCCTGTGTAAACTTATGAAAGATATAGGTTTCCTATATCTACAGTCACAGCACTTAAAACCTATAAGTCACCCCTATAGCAGGCCTTTGCAATCCTGAAGGCAGGGTGCTTGGTTCTAAGTGTGAGGGTGCCCCTGCATGAGCAGGACACCTCTACAGCCAACGCAGTCCATCCTTCCGGGTTGTAAGTGAAGCAGCTGTGAGAAGTTGGCCTGGGATATGCTGTCCACTAGTTAAAGTGGGCACCTTGTACCAGTCCAAACAACCCTTATTGATGATTAGGTTAAAGACAACCTTTATTGAAAGCTATCCTGGTGGTAGCTATAGAGAGCAGCCTTCAGGCTAAGTCTCGAAGGAATGTAAAGCAGCTTATTTTACCAGATTAGAACCTCCTGAATGACCAAATGAAAGGAGAACCACACAAGGAATATATAAAATATATGTATTTATTACTAAACACTGTCTACTAACCTCTTTATGAGATTAGAGAACAAAGCGCACAATATTAAATCACTAGAATGACAGTAAATAGCACAATACACAGTGGGCTCCAGGGGGAGACCAAACCATATTCTAAGAAAGTGGTAAAACAACCACGACTTGACTAGACACAGTGCCTAGAGCACGTAGAATCGCTGGGACCCCAAGGAATCACCCAAGGTAGTGACACAGGGGACCCACGGAGGACGGGTGCAGTGTGTGAACACAGGCGCAAGCTCCGTACAATCCTATGGGAAAGTCGCGGTTGGAATTTTAAATATTAAGGACACTTCGGAGAGGACTTTAAGCAAATCCGTTAAACATAGAAGGTTCTAAGGCCAGCACCCTTGAGAGTACCGAGATACCCGTTTTACCTATCCCAGAGGAGCCGGGTGCATATGGGTCAAGTGATGTCGGAAACCTTCGTTGTTTTCAATGGAGTGATGCAGAAAAGTTCTGCTGCTGTGAAGATGAAAACTGTCCGGTGTGATGCAAACCTGGATCCGAGGTGTGAAGAACCTGAAAGCAGAGGGGACAGAGTCTGGGTCACTTCACAGAGACCAGGGGCACGATAGACGAATGCCCACCGATGTTGGGTGTTTCAGGTGAGAAGAGGTGAAGATTGACTCTGCAGCCACGGGGACCAGGAAACGTCGACGATGACCAAAGTCTGGAGGTGTGCTGCCCCACGAAGGATGTCGAGTGCTGGGGGGTCAGTTTCCGGATTGAAAATCAACAAGCCTTGGCAACTGCAACCCACGCTGGCTGAATCACGAAATACCAGCCCACTGATCACTCGTGGAGTGTAGGCCGGAAATCGTCAGTGGAAATACTGCTCGGGGTCTGGACTACAAGTAGCCCAAAATACAGCCTCAGGGATTACCAAAAAGCATATGCTGCTGCAAAAGTACGCGGTGCACAGGGGTTCGGGTTGCACGGTCCCCACAAGGGATACGGGCCTCAGAATTGCTGAGAGCGCAGATCAACCTCAGTGACCTCGGGAACCCACCTCTTGTGTTGCAGAAATATTTGGAGTCCTCCGGAGCTCGGGAGATGCAAACCAGTTAGATGGGTTTTAGGTGCCTGCCTTGCAGGGGAGTAACTCCTTTACTCCAATGGAGATTCTTCAGTCATCCAGCATCGTGCAGATTGTCGAAGTACTTGATTTCTGTAGCAGAGTTTAGTCCAGGTAAAATCTAAAGTCCTGTAGTCAGGGGTTCCAACTTTATACCCAAGGAAGGGTTGGGACAAACTCTGGGGACCCACCTATGCGAGGGTCAGGACAGAGAGGTGGCTACACCCATGTCCTTTGTCCAGTTTCATGACGGAGCAGGAGCAAATAGCTCCTGCAATCGGTTTGAGCTGGACTATGCACAGGGACACCAAATGTGCCCCCAGTGCAGACATCAAAGCACTCTCAGAGTGCACCCACCCAGCCCCAATACACTAAAGCCTGTCTGTGAGGTGGGTACACCTCCCTGTGACAGGAAGCCTATTGTCAAGCCTTCCCCTGCTCGAGCTTGGTTAAGTAGCAGGAGGGCAGACTCGTGTCTGTGGCTGGCAGCATCCATTTTGTGATTCCCAGGTCGAGAAAGCTGGTACTGGGTATACCGGTGTGTCTCATATGTCCCTTTAGGAGGATGCAACCATACCTCCCCGCCAGTTACTGGCGGGGAGGTATGATTCCAAGGTGTTTGACACCAATCACGACATGTTTCTATGCAGCCGTTTTAAAGTTAGCATTTACCGCAAGGTTATAATGAACTTAAATATATATGGTTGGCTGCATCACAAACAACCCCAGAAAATAGGTTCCGAAGGCTGTAGAGAGGCTTTGCTCACTCTCACATAAAACCCAGCACCCTGCCTTCAGGATTGATAAGGCCTGCCATAGGGGTGACTGATAGGTTTATATGTGCAGTGATTTAGAATAGATATAGTGAACCTATATGTAAGTAAGGGGTGCATGACCCACCTTACACAGGCTGCAGGAGCAGACCTGTGGTGTCATTTTGAATGGTCTCCCAGGGGTGGCATAATACATGCTGCAGCCCCTGGGAGGCCTCTGGGGTACCTATGGCCTGGACACATAGTATACCATATACCAGGGACTGATAAGGGTACCCCAGAATCCAATCTGGAGTGTACCTAAAGTACATGCAATTAATTTAGAGGAGAAAGCAGATAAACTGGGTTTCTGATTAGCTGGATCCCAGTCAGACTAGTCAAAAACCAGCAAAACACCAGGAAAAAATGTGGGGGTAACCATGCAGTCATATTCCACCTTCCTACAGCAGCCATATACCATATAGAGGGGCACAGCATAATTACGTGATGACCATCGCAAAATTAGCTGCAACAAATCCTATCATGTTTGGTATCAAACATGTTGGAATCGTACCCCCACACTGTAAACAGTGTGAGAGGTATGATTCCAAGCACTGGAAGAGCCCTCTGTTAGGCTCTCAGTGTTACCAGTACCAGTCCTCTAGAACCGGACAGCACAACATGGCTGCCACCAACTTGAGACACGATTCTGCCCTCCTGCTGCTGATCCAAGCTTGAGCAGGGAAAGGCAGAGAAATAGGTATCCTGCCACAGAGAGGTGTAACCACCTCCCAGACAGGATTTAGTGTATTAGAGCCGGGTGGGTGTGCTTGCCAGCGCTACTAATTCTGCATGAGGTGCACATTTGGTGCCTCCGTGCATAGTCCTGCTTAAATCAGCTCTGGGAGCTGTTGGCTCCCGCTCTGGCGCGAAACCGGGCAAAGGACATGGGAGTAACCTCCACCCTGTCCAGACCCTCCCCTGGGAAGCTCCCCTGAATTGTCCCAACCTTTTCTTTAGGGTACTTAAGGGCGTACCTGGTTGTAGGTTCCTAGATTCGTCGTGGAACAAGATTCAATTCAGACACCACTTCTACTTCCACCGTCTGGGCACTCTGGACTTTGTTTTGGCTCGGCTTCGTCTCCCTTCCAGTCTGCTGCATCATCTATGCCTGTGCACCATAAAGGAACCTTCCAAGGCCTGTGGGTATCAGAGACACCTGAAGGAATCTCCCTTGAAGTGAAGGAGTTACTTCCCTGCACTCGCAGGCATCATAACTAAGCTGACCAATCTGCTGATCCTGACCTCATACGGACTCCAAAAGGTTCTGCAGCACATGTGGTGGTTCTCCACAGCTCTCAAGGCCTGCCCTGCCCTCACTCCAAGTTTGAGGCCAGTATCCCTCGTAGGAGCTGCAGGACCGGAACCCCTGTACACAGCTCGACTTGCAGTTGAAAAGGCTTGTTAGCTTCCTTCCACCAAGATCTTCGGGCTCCGAATAGCCCCATCCACAGGCATCTCCAGTGACCAAAGTCTTCCTCCACACCACATCGTTTGCACCATGGCCTGCATGTTTTGGTGAGCTGCTCGAGGTCCTCTTGCAACTCCAGTGCCTCTGGCCTGTGGGCCCTGTTGAGGGTCACCTTTGTTTCTTTTGGGCTCCCCTGATTGCTTAGCCCCCCCTCCCCCCGCTTGTGGTGAGTCTCCTGTACCTTGCTGGTCCTGATATTGCACCTTCTTTGACTTCTATGTTTGTTGCAGTTGCCAAGGCTTGTTGGTGCTCCCGCTGGACACGACCCCTCAACTCTCTATATCCGACATGAGACAGCTCATGCACGTCTCCTGGTCTTCCTCAGCATCGCCTGGTCCTCACAGCTGCAGAGTCAAGGTCATTGTCACCTCTCCTGCAACTCCCTACATCGGCGGGCATTTGTCTTCCAGATCACCTAGTCACTCTTGAGTGACATAGACTCTGTCCCCTCTGCTTGCAGGTACCTCTTAACTAGAATCCACCTTCGGATTCCACTGGACACTTCCTCCTTCTCTAGCAGCAGCACTTTCCTGAAGTCCTCCATTGGGTTCGATTGCGGTTTTCGACACCACTTCACACCTATGCACCCAGATTCCCTGGTGTAGGTTATGTGGGTACTAGGGTATCCAGGGTGGGGTGGCTCTCCAACCTTTTGTCTTCCAAGGGGTTCTTCAGGGTCCACTGGGAAGGGTCCTTAATCTTTAAAATTCCAACTGCGACTTACACGTTGATTTGTACGGAGAATGCAGTCTTGTTCCTACACTGCACATGCTCTCTGTGGGTTTCCTAGTCACTCACCGTGGGTGATTCCTTGGGTCCCCAGCAGTTCTACCTCCTCTCAACATTGTTTTCACCCGAGTCGTGGTTCTTATACCACTTTCTTAGTATATAGTTTGGTCCCACCCTGGGGTCCACTGTGTATTCTGTGCTATTTACTTGATTTCTCTGCAAAGTATTGTGTACAATGTGCATATCTCCAGGTCGGAGATATCTGTATGTGTTAGAGAGTAGTATGTAATAAATACATATTTTTAAAAATACCTTGTGTGGTTCTTTTTCACTTAATCTATACATATAAGCTTGCATTCTGGTAAAACAAGCTGTTTTACACTCCTTCTGGACTAAGCCTGAAGGCTGCTTTCCACAGCTACCACTTAGGGAGCTATTGTTGGTTGTATAGGACCTCTTAAATCACCATAAGGGTTGTCTGGACTGGTGCATGGTGTCCACTTACATAAGTGTACATCATATACCAGGCCAGCTTCTCACAATGGGCAATTGTTTATGTGCAGGAAGGGACACTTTCTTGCACCTAAACAATATTTACAGGTGATTTGCTCTTTCTATGTGAGCTGCAGAATGCAGCACACGTGGAAAGAGCAAAATACGAGGAGGAATAAAACATTTCTCCTTGTATCGCCTGCTTAAGACCAGGTATTCCCTGGCGGTATTTTTGGCGCAGCAATGGGTGGTGCAGCAGAACGCCCACTGCAACACCCATTGCCCACCACTTTCACGCTAAGTTCTGCATGAATAGGGGCATTATTGCACCATCATGGTGCCTACGTTGGCACTAGGCAGCAAATTGGGTGCCAGCGCTGGGGAAAGGACATGAATGCACCCAGAAATACGGTGCATTCCAGCCCTTTCCCCTTGGCATAGGGCAGTGCAGTAAGAAGACTTGCGGCTTTGCCCTAAACCAATTGCTCAGAAATGAGGCCCCCGGTTCCAAGCAATATTTCCTGCTGGAACAGGAATCCTGCGTGTTCCCACAACATTCCAGCACTGCTTACGACCCAGTAATCTTTTATTGAGTCAAGAAATACCCAAATCACATTTATTGAAAAGTTGGCTGGTGTAGTGCTCCCAGTGGCTTTAGATCAGCGTTAAAAACATAGACCATTTTTTCTTCAACAAAAGCAAAATTTTAAACAGGCATATTTATCAAGTAGTTGTGTCGCCCTTGCGCCACACAACGGGGCATAAGGGCGATGCACCTACTAATTAAGATTGATCAAGCCACTCAAGGCTACCATGCTTGGCTTGATAAATCTAGAGTAATGCAACGCAGCGCAAATTGCTACGTTGTGTTACTTTGCCCTAGGGAAGCATTCCATGGGTGGAGCGTGGGTGATCCCAAGCATCCACAGATGGATTTTGGCGCATTCCCAGATTTACCAACACTGGTACACCTGAGGATGCATCAATATGCTACATCTTCCTTGGTGAGACATAACGAGGAGAAATATCCTTATTTCTCCTCGTTGTTTCCTATTTCTATGTGTGTTGCATCCTGCAGCACACATAGAAAGAGGGAGATGCCTCAGAGGATTGTTTTGTGAAGGAAGATACCCTTTCCTGCGCAAAAACAATCCTACTTACAACACTGGCTTCCTTGCACCATGGTGCAAGGGTGCCACCAATGGCACTAGGAATCACATTGTGCACCAGCGAAAGGAAAGGACAGGAATGTGGCGTATAATGTTAAGTGTGGTGCTTTCCTGCCCTTTCCCAATCACGCACTGCACTGCAGCAAGGTGGCTTGCCGCGCTGCGTGATTTGTTGATAAATGTGCCCCTCAATATTTTGGTCAGCCATCCACAGCACAATCATTCAGTATGGTATTCCAAAAGAATCTCTACCATGTACTACCGTATTAAACCAGAATCTGCAACAAACCAAACACTACCCCAATAAAATGTTAAAAATACATGGTATCCCAACAGAACCACAAAACCTTAAGGTATTCCAATAGAATCGCTGATAAACTCCATGGTGTCCAAACAGAATCTGCAGCACTCCAAGCAGTATCGCCGGAAAAACTCAGCAAACTGTACTCCTTCAAATAGAATCTGCAACAAACTGATGACTATTCCCATAAAAACTCTCCCAAACTGTACGGTATCACAACAAAATCTGCAAAAAACCCTGTTATATCCTGACAGAATGTCTACTAAACTCTACCGTATTCTAGCAGAATCTGTAACAGCATCCTTACGTATTGAGATCAGATCTCTACCAAAAAGTATGGTTTCCCAACAGAGCCCTATGTTATCCTGACAGAATGTGTACAACCACGTCATCACAACAGAATCTACAACCAAACTATTGGTGTTGTGATCAGATCCCTGACACTCTACCGTATCCCAACAGCATTACCATAAAACTGCGACCAAACTGTAGGATATCCCAACAGAGTACGCACAAAATACTGTGGCATCGTGATAGAATATCTACCACATTCTATGTATCCCAACTGAATCTGCAACAAACAGTATCCCCTTGAAGACTCTTCCAAACTGTACAGAATCTACACGAAACCTTATGATATCCGAATGGCTTGCAAACAAGCCATTGGTATTGTGATCAAATCTCTACCAAGCTCTACCACATCCCACCTCGACCTGCAACAAACCAAACACTATCCCCGGAAAACTGCAACCAAACTTTAAAGTATCCAAACAGATTATCCACAAAACTCTATGATATGCTGACAGAATCACTACCGCATTCTGCCATATCCCAACTGAATCTGCAGCAAGCAGAAGAGTATCCCCATAAAATCTATTCCAAACTGTACAGTATTCCAGTACAACCTGCACTAAACCAAACAGTAGCCGCAAAACAATTCTACCAAACTGTACAGTATTGCAAAGGAATATCCATAACACCATAAGATATTCTGACAGAAGTCTACAGTGTCCTAACTCAATCTGTAACAGAACATTATTGTATTTAGATCAAATCTCTATAAATATGTATGGCTCCCCAAGGAAACCCTAAGTTATCCTGACACAATGTGTACAACCACGTTATCGCAACAGAATCTGCAAATGAACCACTGGCGTTGTGATTAAATCTACAGACCACTAGGTTAGCCCATTAGAATCTCGTATAGATCACTACAGTATCCCAATAGAATCTCTAACATAACCTGAGTGTATCACGACAATATGTTGAACACATCCATACGGAACATACATATCCCGGCAGAACTCTATGCATTACTATTAAATGTCTACAGAAACTCAATAGTATCCATGTAAAATATCTCCTGAGACCCTATCATATCACAACAGGAACTGTCGACACCCAGCACAATCTCCAACAGAACCCGATATTTTACCAAAAGAAATGCAAATGAAGCTCTCGTATATCCTAGCAGACCCTTGAACGAAGCCCTACCAAGCATATTAAAAGTATCTCAAAGGCATCTCTATTCAGTCTCCATCTATACTCCACAGTGTTCCAGCAAAATGTTATTAGGGCCCAATGGGTTCCAAGAGAACATCATCTCAAAACCCTATGCGATTCCAACAGAAGGTAGGTCCTACAGTATGCCAGTACCATCTCCAAAAGAAGCCTATGGTGTGCCAACAAATGTATCAGAACAAATCACCAACGTGCCTATAATGCATCCCCTACGAAACTCCATGACATCACGTGGTCATTAACAAAACTATGGTGTGCCAACAAATGTATCAGAACAAATCACCAACGTGCCTATAATGCGTCCCTTACGAAAAACTCCATGACATCACGTGGTCGTTAACAAAACTGCCATCAAAATCTCATTTGTTTACCAACTTTGCCAATCTCATTGTTTTCTAGTAACCTAACCGATACCAACCAAAATACCAACAGACTCCCTCGTAGCTCACTATACCATATTCCAAACAGTACTGTACATCATCCAAACATAATATGTATGGGTCAGTGGTTTCCTAACAGAATCTCCTACGGAGAAAGAGGAAGTAACAAGGAGAATTTACGATATTTCTCCTAGTTACGCCTCCCCGAGGAAGGCATATCTTTTTGGAGCATTCCCAGGTTTATCAGTTCTGGTAAATCAGGGAATATGTCAAAAACCATGGGAGTGGTATGAGAACACCCAAGCAACACCCAAGGAGCATCGCCATTGCGCAGAGTAAGACAATGCAGCTATTTGCGCTGCGTTGCTTTACTCCATATTTATGAAGCCACACAGGGTCACGCAAGGTTGCGTGAGTTGAGATGCATGGGTAGCCATCTTGGAATAGCTTTTGTTGAGTAAAAGACCCAGTCTGAAATAGCGAGCCATGCGTTCGCTTTCGTGGACACAGTCAATTGCATATTGTTGTGCGTGAAGCCGCAGTGGCGGCCATTCAGCATATTAATGCTAAGAAAAAAACATCGTCAAGCCAATCTCTGAGTCCTGCGGGCTAGGCCAGTGCTTGTTTTTTTTCCCAGAGAAACCACAGGAACATCTGTTTGTGTTTGTTAGTGCGCTGTGAAGAGGCCTGGTCACCTCTGCGCTATCATTACCCACTCACGGTCCTGACCGCATCATTACTGGCCGCGAGAGTTGTGAAACGCGCTGCGGGGGCCAGGGGGCCCGCCTTTCTCACCGACTGGCCTCCGCATCTGACGAGGCAAGGGGCCTCCTCTGTCAGCAGATTTTTGTAACTCTTCTAAAAAAGCTTTTGACAATGTGAGGAGGATTAATCAAACTCGTACTGTGTGCTGGAGACGACTTCAATGCTGTGCAAGAAAACCCCAAAAGAAATCTGATTTTGGGGTTGCGAGCATCGTTGAACAAGCTTCAGGCTTTAATGTGAGGGGCCAGTCAAGGATATATTTATGAGGGCCCCTCCGGCTGCCCAGCATAATGACAAAACCTATAGCACTTTAACCCCTTTCATACTTACATTTATTTATTACTCGCAATGCATAATGCTATAATATATGCACTGTATATAATATATCCCTAATATAAGCAACGCACTAAAATATGCCCGAGTGGAATACATACGTTGTTGGCATCGGCAATCTGCTGTTCGTGTGGCCTTGGACTGCACTCGGCTGTCGGGGTGTCCTAGGCAGCAGTGGCATCGTTTCCATCGCAGACCCAAGTCTGGAGCGTCCTGGGATGACGTGTTCTGGGCGTTACGTTCTTCTCAGTCTCTGTTATCAATAGGCTTGGTTATTTGTTCTGATCTATCTCTGGTTGGGTGGCTGTTTAATAAGATGTGTATTGTGCTCTGGTCTGTATCTGGCTCGGTGATGCTCTTATGTCCAGTGTGCTGGGTATGATGTTGTCATCTATAGTCAGGTGGTGGTGTCCAGTTCAATGAGCCTTGTATTGTATTCAGGTCTTTATCTTGTTAGGTGATGCTCTTATATTCAATGTTTGCTATTGTGTTGTCGTCTGTAGTTAGGTGGCAATGTCGGTCAATGACTTGTGTATTGTGCTCTGGTCTGTATCTGGTTAGGTGATTCTATTATGTTCAATTTAGCTGGGTATTGTGTTCTGGTCTTTACCTTGTTAGATGATGCTCTTATGTTCAATGTGCTGGGTATGGTGTTGTCATCGGTAGTCACGTGGTGGTGTCCAGTTCAATGAGCCTGGTGTTGTGTTCTGTGTCTGGTTGGATGATGCTCTTATGTTGAAAGAGCTGGGTATTGTGTTCTGATCTTTACCTTGTTAGATGATGCTCTTATGGTCAATGTGCTGGCTATTGTGTTGTCTGTAGTTGGAAGGCAGTGTCGTTCAATGAGCTGTGTATTGTGTTCTAGTTGTCTGTTTATGGGTGGCGGTGTCTGGTGTGTGGGTCTAGTATCTGACTGCTGTGCTCGAGGGCATTTACCAGTTGTTTTTGATTCTATGTAGCTTCTATGAAGCTTTGTAAGTATATCTTTATAATTACCAGTGATGGCGTAGGAAGCACATTCTTGTAGCATTATTGTGTAGTTTACGTGTCATCACTCAGCAATAACAAGCATTAATAAACATAAGGAGTTGGCAGTAGTGACCTGACTAAGGATATGCCCCTTCAATAACCCGTAAGTCACCTTTGACCTCACATTGCCCCCAGTTCACCTCTTGTGCTTACACAGGTGTTGAGTTCATTGCCATGGCTCACCAACCATCCATGATGGTGGTCTGTAATCCCACCTCCTAACGTATGTCCAGTGCCCCAGATCAGCTGCATCGGTGTGCTGACACGGTCTCATTTCCGGTAAGGTTTGCTGACCTACACAGCTCTCCTGAGATGGCTTCTTGGCACTCTGCGGATATGCTCCCTCTGAATGTGTCTATGTATGTGGTATTTCTGTAGCAGGAACCTAGTCAAAAGTTATCAAAGTGTTACACAGGGTAAGAGACAAGCATAAAGCCAATGAGTGACAGGAGAGGTAGTAAAAAAAAGAGCCCTGTGCGGCCCCACTAACCGACTATTGGGCATTTGCTGAAGCCGATGGCGGCCAGCCTGCCAGCTGGCTGTAATTGCTTTTGCAAGACACAGATCAAAGTTATATTCACCCATCTGATGGAACAAGTTGGATGAAGACACCACAGGGCTAGTTATGTCAGCTGACCAAGCTGCCTGCATTGGCTTATAGACATTCAACAACAAATACCCCTCTAGGTTTCATTTAGGAACATCAATATTTGAAGTATTTACAATTGCAAAAAGTACAATTTCAGATAAATGAATTTCAGCGAAGACTGTATCCAGTACTAGAGTCATTTATGTATCAAGATTAAGCAGATAGTGTACACAAAGGATCTACATTAAACAACAATGGTGCTATATGATGTGACCTGATCCCACAGTGCAAGTGAGTACAGAGTATGAAAAGTGATCAGCACTAGGTTCTGTGGTCCATTTACTGGGTAAATATAATCAATTAATATAGTTGCAGATTGCCAACTTACTTGCCTGGGACTGTCTGTGCATATATGATTATTGGACAGAGGTATTGCAGATCATTGGAGATGTAACAACATCTTCAATAGAGGCAGGCCCACACATTAACCCCCTTGGACTATGTTTAAAAAAAAAAATCTTTTTATTGGTAGTATACCCTTGGACTATGTTAAGTAGATTTGAAAGCCTGGGATATTCAGCAAATATAACAGATGGATATAGACGCTTTGTCTCCCTGGGGCTCTTATTAGCCAAACGGAAAGTTGCATGTAGATGGGGACGTGGGAGGGCACCTTAGTTTAAGGACTGGATTAGAGACATGGGGGCATATTATCAAGAACGGCGTTAAAATTATCGACGCTTTAGCGGCAGGAAACTGCCGCTAAAGCGGCGATAATGGGCTTGATAATATGCCATTGAGAATTCCAATAGAAGCCCATGTTCTGGTGTGAACCTGGGCTTCTATTGGAATTCTCAAGGGCATATTATCAAGCCCATTATCGCCGCTTTAGCGTCAGTTTCCTGCCGCTAAAGCGCCGATAATTGTAACGCCGTTCTTGATAATATGCCCCTTGATATTCTGGCAATATCAAATACACACTTACGCTGAGCTCCTTCCACTAACTTCGCACCCCAGAGATATACGGACCCCTCTTCAAACATATATCTTTTCATACCCAATTGACATTATTCTGGACACTTGGTCATGCAAACCCCTACACCAGGCATTGATAAGTCAAAAACGACACAACCCTGAGGCGACATGAGGAAGGCTCCGAGAAATAAATGGTATAATCAGAATAGTGCTCAACAGACTATTTCAGAGTACTACTTTAAATGTGAATAATGTATTGCATACTCATATCCAATGCCGAACTATGTAAACTATTATGATTATTCGTTAAAATGTTTATACTGTGTAAACATGCGATGCCCCAACATTAGAACTTTTTCGGTACTTCGCAGAGTGCCGCGTAGCCGAACTCCACCCAGCCTAGTAAATACTTTAAACATTTATGTTGCTAAATAAAACATAAAGGAGCACTTGTTGCTCAATGTTTATTGTATATCCAAGCCCCTTAGGTTTATGGGTATCTTCTGTGGTTATTACAGTGCATTGCCATGTAGTCAGTAACCCCAGGCAATTTTGAGGCTTTAATTGGCCTGGTTTCAAGTCATGTCCAGTTGTAGTGACCAGTCCTGGATGATTACAGTCAGTTTTTCACATTAAAACCAGTAGTTGATAAGCTAGAAAATGGTGAACTCCTTCTAGCTAGCCATAAAGTTTGCTTCACTGAGCTCGAGTAGGTTTTTTTTAAGGACTTCAGTCTGCTAGGAAACCAGCTAAAACCATTCTCTGGTTTAACTCTGCATGCAGGGAAGCTAAGCATGCCCTACTTAAAGCTATCAAAGAAGGTACTAGAAGCGTGATTCCGTTAGATAGAGCACAATATAAAACTGCATCCAGGACAGCCCAAGTAAATTGGAATGATAAATTATGGGCTGAATATTTAAATGTTGTACCTAGCAAAATTGCTAAAACATTTTGGCATATTGTCAAGCATGGCTCCTCACACATTGCAATGCGCCCAGAAATCCCTATACAGGCCTAAGTAGTGGAGAATCGCTTGAAATCCTTATATGGAAATAGCACCCCTGCTCCCCGACTTATGATCTACATGTAGTTTCAGGTACATATTCAAGTCCTTTGATTGAATTGAGTGTAGCGGCTCCCACCCCAAACCTTTTCTACACTTTTCTTTAATTGATACGAAGAAGGCTGTGACCATACAAAGGAAGAGTGAGGCTGCTGGTCAGGATAAAATCCCTGTGAACCTTTTTTGATCTAATCTGTATGTTCCTATTCCTGAAACTTGGAAAGGTGAAGAGATTGTCCATATATATAATATACATATATTCACGGAAAAATCAAATGTTAGAGGGACGTTATAGTTAGTCTGACATTTGACTTGTACAAAACCAGAGAAATTCAGCCGTTATAGTTAGCTGAGGTAACTGTAACTCGCGCCCCTCAATGCACTGCTTATGACCTCATATATTACAACACTCATGACATGGTCAGTGACATCACTAATGACATCTCAAATGACATCACTGATGACATCAGTGATGACATCATCCAGTGTCTGTGAGTGTTTTTTAAAAGTTTAGGAGTATTCAATATATGTACCAAGTTGTGTTGGTGAATCAGTTGGTTTATGAGTGACTGTATGGATGACTCATTGGGTGTGTGACTGACTGTATAAGTGAGTGATTAGGTGTCTCAGAGAATGTATGGGTGAGTGACTGGTTGTGTGAATGTATGTATCTGTCTGTCAGTTAATGTCTAAGTGGGTGTATGAGTGTGTTAGTGGATACGTGAATGGCTATATGGGTGGTTGATTGGTTGTCTGACTACATCTATGGTTGTCTGGGTGTCTGTTTGTGGGTGAGGATGTGTGTGACTGTATAGATCAGTGAGTGGGTGAGTCAGTGGCTGCATGAGGTACTGTGCTTGTGTGAAAAGTTGAATGAGTGTCTATGGCTGTGTCGGTGATTGAGTGCATGTGTCAGCATGGGTGAGTAACTGAGTTTGTGAAAGGCAGTATACATGAGTGACGGGGTATATGAGTGACTGTATGCTCGAGTGTGTGAATGTGAGAGTGGCTATATAGATGAGTGCATGCTTCCGTCAGTGACTGTATAGCTGAGTGAGTATGTGTTCCTATTTGTATGAGTAAGTAAGTGGGTGGGTGTGTAACTGTTTGGGCGATTAAGTGGCTGTATGATTAACTGTATGGGTGAGTGTCTAGGTGTGTGAGTAATTCTATGGCTGACTCACTCAGTGTGTCAGCGCCTGTATGCCTGTATGAGTGGAAATGTCAATAGCTGTATTAGTGATTGAGTGAGTGGGTCTATGAGTGGCAGTATGAGTGAGCAACTGGATGTGTATATAGATCAATGAATCAGTGAGTGGGTGTGTGTGTAAGTACTGGTATGGCTCTGTGAACGGGTTTGTGTATGGTTGTATGGGAGCGGCAGTGGGTGTATAAAAGATTCTACAGTGGTGTGAGTGGGTGCGGTAGAGATGCTGTGGATGATATCATCATTGATGTCATCAGTGATGTCATTTGAGATGTCATCAGTGATATCATCAGTGATGTCACTGACCATGTCATGAGTGATGTAATATATGAGGTAATAAGCAGTGCATTGCGGGGGCGCGAGCTATAGTTACCTCAGCTAACTATAACGGCTGAATTTCTCTGGTTTTGTATGAGTGAAATGTCAGACTAACTATAACGTCCTTCTAAACTTTGTTTTTTTCATGAATATCAAAGGTTTTTTAAGTGCTAATTTCAAACTATAACGTCCCTGAAACCTATGGGGTTTTTTCAGTGAATTTCCAAGGTTTTTTAAATTCTAATTTCTAACTATAACCTCCCTGAGAACTGTGATTTTTCAAAGAATTTCTAAGGTTTTTTTAAATGCTAATTTCTAACTATAACATCCCTGAAACCTGTGTTTTTTTCAGTGAATATCGACTTTTTTTTAACTAGCAGTCACGTTTGCTGAATGGTGGAGAAAGGGTTCTGGGCATCCGACCAGCTCTCAGGAATTCTGTTGCATCGGACTTTCAGGAGGTATCAGGAGGGCTTCTTGGCCCCCAAGGCCCCTCTGGAATAAAGTGGACTTCATCCAGTAGTGCACCAGGAGGCACGTTTGCAGAGTGGTGGACAAAGGGGCGTGGCCTCCGAAGACCTTTTAGCCATCCCACTGTGTGGGACTTACTGGAGGTAACAGGAGGGTTAGTTGCCCCCCAAGGACGTCCTTGGGGACCAACTACCCCTCCTAATACCTCCAGTAAGTCCCACACAGCAGGATTGCTGAGTTCTGATAGCAGGCCACGCCCCCTTTGTCCACCACTCTGTAAACAGGCTTACTGGCACGCTCTTGGTTGGGGGATGAAGTTCCATTCGCTGCTAGGGGTCCTTAGAGGCCAACTAGCCCACCAGGTACCTCCAGTAAGCACCACACATCCCCCAACCACGAGAGCGCCAGAAGGCGCGTTTTCAGAGTATTTGAAAGAAGGGGGCAGGGCCTCCGGCGAATTGCCAGTTCATATATTTGTTTTTAATTTAGGAAAGAGGACTGTGTGGCCCCCCCTTCCCATGGCGCGTTTAGGCCCTGTGGACCCCATCCCCCGGGGCCTGGCCCAGTGTTTTTATTTTTAATAAATTAAAAAGGGTGGGGGCCACGTGGCTCCACTCCTGAGGCCGATATATGCCCCGGGGACCCCATCCCCCAGGGCTGGGGGGTTAATGTGTATTCTTTTTTTAAAGGGGAGGGGAACCGTTCGGCCCCCCTCCTCAGGCCAATTTTGGCCCCAGGGACCCCATCCCCCAGGGTTAGGCCATTTCTTTTATTTATTTTTGTTAATGAGGGGGAGCCGCACGGCCCCCCTCCCCAGGCCGATTTCGGCCCCGGGAACTTCATCCCCCGGGCCCGGCTATTTAATTTTTTTTTTTTTTTAAATAGAGAGGGGGCGAGTGGCCCCCATACCGGCCCATTTTCGTCCCCGAGCCCCATCACCCGGGGCTTGGCCTCTCGTTGGGGACCACGCGGGCATCCCCAAGGCTCTGCGGTTCCTGCCAGATCCCCGCCTCCTGCAGGAGCCGGCATTGCGTTTGGACAGAGGGAGCTGCAAACATGCAGCTCCCTCAGCCCAAAAGCAATTCTGCTTTGCATCATGGAAGCGGGAGCATTTTCCATGCTCTCGCTTACATGAAGCGAAGCAGTGTTTGCTATGGCATGGCCGGAGCGGTGCTCCCGCCATGCCGTAGCAATCTGCAGTGTTCCGGGGGTGGCACCCCGGGACAATGCTGGAGCCGGCCCTGGGGAGGTGGTGGTCCCCAGGGCCATGAGGGCTCCTGGCATCTTCTTTGTAGCCGCGGGGAGGTGGTGGTCCTCGAGCCCCCCTGCACTTCACTTTTTAAGATAACTCAGGGTAGGTGGTGGTCCCCAGGGTTGGGGGGCCCACACTTAATGAATATAGCCCCACGCAGGCCTCCATGCCCCCACCCACGCATGTTATTTTAAAAAAAGCTCTGAGGAGGTTGCGGTCCCCTGGGCTGTGGTGGGGGCCACGTGGCCTACGTGCCCCCCCGTATTTAAAGTACATAGCCCTGGTGAGGTGGTGATCCCCGGAGTTGCTGGGGCCCACGCAGGCCCTCACATTATTATTTGACATTGCCCCAGGGATCTGGCCCACCCGGAGACTTAAGGAAAACGAAGCGTGAGAGCCAGCACTTCGTTTTTCGTAAAATTTTTGGCAGCTTTCATTTTTGGTAAGATTCTCACACCCTATGTGACTCCCATCGAAATGTTTTTCAAATGCCTTTTTTTGGCCCTGGGGGGCCCTCTAAGCAGTCCTAGGGGCTCAGGGTGTTTCTACCCTGCCCCTTTTCTTGTTTTTTATTCTTTTTTAACCTTTTTTTCTTGTGACTTGGTTACAGCGAGTCACAAGATGGCTGCCGAGACTTCCTGGTTAGAACTGTTCATAGCCAATCAGATCGCAGGCTTGAGATATATGGATATCTAAGAAATGTTTAAATTTCTCAGCAACTACTGAACGGAGTTACACCATTTAACAGAAAGAGTGCTTTATGGACCAAGAGCTGCCTTTTTGTCAAATTTGATGTAATTCCGTTCAGCAGTTTGGGCTGTAACTGTGTCTAAAGTTTACAATGGAAATTAACATTGAGAAAACGCGTTCTGAGATCCACTTTTTCTCTGGCCCTCACTGAACGAATCACCCGGAAACTTTCAACACAGAAGCTGACCTGACAGCCCCATTAGTTTTGAAAATTTCAGGAAGATTAGTCAAACGGCGCCAAAGATATTGGCAAAAGAAAAAACACTTTTTGAATAGAAACACGGTCCTAACTATAACTACCTACTGACGACCGCCAGTACGTAATACATATATATATATATATACCTATATATATATATTTCCATCCTGACAGTCTTTCAACAAACAGGCACCAACTCCCTGAATAATTCTGGCACAGAGGCGATTTATTCAAACAAGGTCAGACGCGTTTCGGCGGCAGGACCGCCTTGTTCACTGCATAAACAGTTCTGTGAGTGTCTATAGTATATATACATTAACCACACTTCCTAAACAGGAAAGTCGACGCCGTGTCTATGCGCAAAGTATTTTAATGTCAGCTGGTGATGCTAGACGCGTTGGTGAACAAGCCTGCAGGACAGACGAAATGCGTCTAGCATCACCAGCTGACATTAAAATATTTTGCGCATAGACACGGCGTTGACTTTTCTGCTTTGGAAGTGTGGTTAATTCATTTGGACCGTGTTTGGGAGGACCTCAATGTTGATTTTCCCTTTGATTTGGAGGCAGTGGGTTATCCTGAACAAGTGTGGAGCATATATATATCAATTATGCACTTAGTCGAAATGGAAAACTTTGTGTGTATTTTTTGTTGCTAACTATAAGAAGTATTTGTACCTTCCATATTTGCACATATTTATATTAGTACCAGGTGGTTTTAGAATTTTTTTACACTACTTGTTTTTAAATTCAGGGGTAACATCTATATGTATCTGACTTTTACTTAATTTATTACTGCATTTGTGCACTTTATATCTTAAGTCTTAGAGGCTGGTTGAGTTTAGATACAACACCCATGACTACATTTTTTATGTCATGGTAATATTGCCAATGTCTTGAAAATACATTTGTTCCTAATTTACCTGGTTTAAGCATTTGATTACGATCTTTATATGTTCGCTAAAGTGAATATCTTCATAAGTGCATTCTTTGTTTATGGCCTTTACCATACAGAGTATTTTTTACTATGTCTATGGTGTCAGCTGACAGTCTATCACGGGGTACACTGGTATCCAATACATTTGTTTCACTTACCTGTCATACGCTCATGTGATCAAGGCCACTGCGTTGGCCGAAACGCGTAATGACCGCTTTTCACCGCTAATATTTGAAAAATAAAAAACAAAATCTTGACAAGCAGAATCAGCGTATTGGAGTGTCCGTCTCTCGTTGTGGTGCCTGCATGCATCTATGAGCGTTAACTGATGTTCATCTGGAAAAATCGGCTTGGTTTTCCTCCAACGGACCCCTTGCTCACAAGGGGCTGACCATTGTTTTTCAGGCCGGCACGGAATGGTAGCTTCGTTGAAGCTTTCTCATGGACAGCCCCCTGTACGACCGTTACTGAGAATCAGCCCGTTTGCAGTTTCGTGTGTGACCCCGGAGGGTTGGAGGACTTGTGGAGACACCTAGAAACACGCAGTAAGTCGAGGAAATACAGTGTCACATGTTGCAGGTGGGTAGGTGCTATAATCTGCTTGAACGTTTAAACTCCACGAAGGATCTTGAACAAGTTTTTGATAAAGTTAAATAACAAAGGGTGCAATGTCGGATGAGGCATTGCGGGAAAGAGAAAAGGCAGCGGAAGAACTTTTTACTAATTTGCCAGTCATTTCTGATAACAGTAACCAGACATCTATACAATCGGAACAAAGCCCAGATGTCAAAAGTTTACTTAAATCCTTGGACAAAAACAGTCGAAGCGAGCTCACGAAGTGGTGGGAAATGAAGTCTTTAGAAAAATACCACAAGGCTGGCCGGGTGCCGAGAGGTCTGCGGATAATGCTTGCCCCCAGTTTCGAGAGTCCTTCTTAAAGAGTGGGCAGAAAGTAACCTTGAAGCTTCCATGAGACTCGTTTGTTTGTTGGTTAAATATGCAAGGATCGATAGGGAAGATAACATCAAAGAGGTAGCACGCATCAAAAATTAACTTGAGCTTCTCACTACCATTAACAACAAAGACTATATTGACAAAAGCATTAAGGAAATGAATGACAGAATTAAAAAACAGGAGGATGTCATAAAAGCCAAAAAAGTATTCAAGTTTGCTCGGATCAATGAACGATTACGAGCAGGGGCAAGTATTTACGTTTGCACGAAAAAAAAGATTACGTGAACAAACAGAAAGTGCTTACTCAGTCCCATAACCAGCAGGTTCATGTGAATACTCGCGATAATGCCACTGACTCTACCTCAGATATAAGCACGATACCTAGTGATACAGAGTCCGATCTCAGTAGCAATGCAGAGGGCAATTCCAGACCAAGATTGGGCGCTTTGTCATATGCAGAGGAATTGGATTTTATCCGGGAGCAAAGAAAACAATCCTTATGCCCGAGAAACACGCCTACACAACAAAGAACGAAATCGTCGAAGGCGCGAGAGGCGCAAGTGTTGTAAACACAAGAGGCAGGGGCCAGCAGAAAAAGAAAAATTGGCATTTACAACAACATCAGTAAACCAAACAATCGTTAATTTAACAGACATCCAACTTAACGATGTCGAAAACCAACTTTTGGCTCTTGGTCTAAGCTTCTGTCCAGAGAGCAATTTTAACTACACGCAGACAAGAGTCGATGTCTATAAATTTATTCGGAGGCTGAAACTGCCGAAATGTTTCACGATCAAAAACCATGGCAAAACGAAACAAGTCCCTCATACCCGAGTTCCCGGCAGTGGCCTCACAGCTGGAGAAGTACCTTTGTTAACGACACTACATGCTCTACGAGATGAAGCCACAGAAACAAGTGGTGACGAGTTCAATACACAAGACATTGCTCTAGCAGAAGACATCAACATTTTGTCTCCTGGCCACAGTCCATTCAAAGCACCGTCTTCCTTTGTGCCGATCATGCCGCGAGATGCTCTGGATATTTTCCATGATCGGATTCCAGACAAATTGAAAACACTGTACCGGAAATCCATCAGGTACAGAAACAATTCTAGCAACAAGACCAACAAATATTTTCAACTTATGGACAAGCTAAAGAACAATGCTACTGTGGTCATCAACAATTCCGATAAGGGAGGCAACATTGTTCTGTGGGACAAGCATCTACACAGAGCAGAAGCCTATCGGCATATTAACAACACTGAATGCTATGAGCAAACGAATGCTTCTTTTGTCAGGAAAATGAACAGAGATTTCAAGGATGAGCTCACTGCATGGCAGAGGGAAGGTCTCATCTCCAAAGATGAATTTAAATATTTGTACAAGGAATTTCTGACCATTCCTTCATTTTATTTAATCCCCAAGGTTCATAAGGGCACAAACCCCATGCCCGGAAGACCGATAATCTCAGCCAAAAACAGTACATTTGACTGCACCTCGAGCTATGTAGACTTTTACCTCTAAGATCATGTGGTTAATTTGCCTTCCTACCTACGTGACTCAAATGATTTTTTATTGAAACTGAATTTAGTGCAATGGTCTAATGAATATCTGCTCTTAACATTAGATATTACTGCTCTATATACGAGCCTCAGACACAGCGATGGAATAAATGCTGTAGGTTACTATTTACAACATAGCTGCATTTCAATGTATAAGCACAATGCAATGTTGGTAAAAATGATACACTGGTGTCTCTATAATAAAATTTTCATGTTTGATGGCAAGATTTTCAAACAAAAACAGGGCGTGGCTATGGGAGCATGCTTCTCCCCAGCTATGCGCGTCTTTACGTAGGCTGGTGGGAGGAGCATGTCCTCAAGGTCCAACACAGAGCACTTTTTAACAAGCATGTGGTTAACATGTGGAGATACATTGATGATGTTTTTATTGTGTGGAAGGGAACACATGCTGAAGCCTGTAATTTTATTGATTTCATCAACAAGAACGATCATAACCTCAATTTTACGGCACATATTGATCCCACAACCATCAATTTTTTAGATATCACAGTGTATATTGAGAAGGGTGTTATTGAAACTTGTTTATATAGGAAACCGACAGCAGGCAACCCACTATTGCATGCCTCAAGTTTCCACCCTCAGCACACCATTTCTAGTCTTCCCTACAGCGAATTTTTGCGTATCCAAAGGGCGTGCATTTCCAATACTACTCTAGCGATAGCACAGCAGGCCGCAAAAGAAAGGTTAATGGAGAGAGGCTATGATTCCCAAAAACTGGACATAGCCATAAAAAAAGCCAATGGCAAAGATAGACAAGAGCTATTGAAACCTGTCAATAAGCTTAGCAATGCAGCCATGTCTCCATATCCAGATACTGATGACACAGAAGATGATGGTAGGTCGAGTGATGTATCCTGTAGGTTCATCTCGACTTATAGTAAACAGCCCAATGCCATTAAAAGCATCATTAATTCCCAATGGCCTATGGTGCTTACCTATGCTACACTTCAACAGATACTTCCCAGAAAACCCAATTTTACATATCGTAAAGCTTACTCAATGCGCAGTGATTTAGTTAAAACTAGCCCTGAGTTAGATACTAAAAGCAGTTGGCTCACCCCGAATAAAGGCTTTTTCAAGTACAGCACATGCCATGCTTGCAAGTTCGGGGTGAATACCACTTCCTATTCCACTGCTTTTTCGGATACTCCCATCAAGATCAATGGACACTTCACATGTCGCACCGAGTTCGCTGTCAATGTTTTAAAATGTATCTGCGGGTTACATTATGTCGGAAGCACTAAACTGCACATTTTCACACGTATATTGCAACACCTCCGGGCAACTGTCAATTCAGATCCTATGTATCCCGTAGCGAGACACATCAAATTGGATCATAATAATAATAATCTTAATGTGCTCAAGTATTTTGTCATTGACAGTGTGCCCATCAACAAACGAGGAGGAAATCGGAAGAAGAGGCTTAGACAGTTGGAAACCCAGTACATTATCGAACTCGACACTAAAGCTCCCCGAGGTCTGAACATTTGTGAGGATCTGCATTATTACCTGTAGTTGCCCAGCCGCACAGCAACTACACATGCTTGCCTATCTTTTAACTTTTAACTATGCAGTTCATTCAATTCAATTTTATGACTTTTAACCATTAATTTAGGTGTGTACATATGAATTTTTGGTTTTAAGTGATTTATTAATGCATTAGCACTGATTGAATACTGATCACGTTATAAAGCCAGTTTCAATACTTTACATTTAACAACGAGTTAGGATTTCAGCAGTAACTTCAACATAATGACTTGTCATTATCTAGAATGACATTACGGATATATATGGGGGGCTCCCCAGATTCCAGCAGACTCTATATTGTATATAGTTGTTGCAGAATGACAGACAGTACATAATCAAATTTGGTGTATATATGGATTTTATGTACATTCGTTATTATATATGCTGCTTTTTCCACTAGATCTTTCATTTTTATTTTCACCAGAAGTATCTTTGCACTATTTTTGCACTTTGCACTTGATATTGGAAATGGCAGCACTTTGCACTTCAGAACGGCCAAATGTTTTATCAATTATGCACTTAGTTGAAATAGAAAACTTTGTGTGTATTTTTTGTTGCTAACTATAAGAAGTATTTGTACCTTTCATATTTGCACATATTAATATTAGTACCAGGTGGTTTTAGAATTTTTTAACACTACTTGTTTTTAAATTCAAGGGTAACATGTATATGTATTTGACTTTTACTTAATTTATTACTGCATTTGTGCACTTTACAGCTTAAGTCTTATAGGCTGGTTGGGTTTAGATACAACACCCATGACTAAATTTTTTATGTCATGGTAATATTGCCAATGTCTTGAAAATACATTTGTTCCTAATTTACCTGGTTTAAGCATTTGATTACGATCTTTATATGTTGGCTAAAGTGAATATCTTCATAAGTGCATTCTTTGTTTATGGCCTTTACCATACTGAGTATTTTTACTATGTCTATGGTGTCAGCTGACAGTCTATCACGGGGTACACTGGTATCCAATAAATTTGTTTTACTTACCCGTCATGCGCTCATGTGATCAAGGCCACTGGGTTGGCCGAAACGCGTAATGACCGCTTTCTCCGCTAATATTTGAAAAATAAAAAACGAAATCTTTATAAGCAGAATCAGCGTATTGGAGTGTCTGTCTCTCGTTGTGGTGCCTGCATGCATCTATGAGCGTTAACTGATATATATATATATATATATACATATATATATATAAAATATTTATATATATATATTTATGGATCATCAAAACGTTATACACCACACGTCTTTATTGAGTGGCCATATGTTGCCACACAGCACACCAACATATGTGTGCATATATACATATATACATACATACATACATACATATATCATCCCATTAGTTTGATAGGGGCCGATTCACAGAACTAACTTAAGACAAAATCCTAAATTTACCACTTTTGGTATTCACAGAAGTTAGGATTTTGTCTTAAGTTTGTCTTAAGACAAACTCAAGACAAAATCCTAACTTAAGTCTGTCTTAAGTCTGTCTTAAGTTTGCCTTAAGTTTGTCTTAAGTCTGTCTTAAGTCTGTCTTAAGTTTGTCTTAAGCATGAAACCTCCCTATCATCCTGGACTCCTCGCTCTTAATGAACAGCCAAATCAATGCTGTTTCATCCTCCTGCTTCCAAACACTCTGCCTCCTTCATAAAATCTTCAAGTGGGTCCCCACCGAGTCCAGGAAATCGGTCACCCATGTGCTCATCAGCAGCAGACTATGGCAACGAACTCCACTCACTCTACGCCGGCACCACCCAAAAAACTCTGCAAAAAAAACTGCAGACCATCCAGAACGCCGCAGCCAGACTCATCCCGAAGATCCCATGCCACAATCACATCACCGGCCACCTGAAAGACCTTCACTGGTTACCTGTCAACAGAACAATCACCTTCAAGCTTCACAAGCGCCTACAAAGCCCTCCAAAACACCAGACCTGCATACCTCAATCACCGCCTCGCCTTCTACATTACCACCAGACATCCCCGTTTCACCCAACTGGCCCTGATTACCATACCACAGATATGCAGGACCATGGCTGGAGGAAGATCCTTCTCCTACTTCACGATGAAGACCTGGAACTCCCTGCCTCTGGACCAGAGGCAATCACCATCGCTGCAACAATTCAGGAAGGACCTCAAGACCTGGCTCTTTGACTAAACCTCAGACCCCTCCACTTACCACCTTGAGACCCTCACGGGTGAGTAGTTGCGCTTTATAAGAGTACTGATTGATTGATTGATTGATTGAAACCTTCAGATTCTTGGTTGCCAAGTGGAAGATGGTGGACAACAGTGGTGGAAACTTGTTTGTCACCTTAGTCAACCTCCTCTCTGTCTTTGACTTGGTCCAGAGAGAGAAATTCAGGGGCGTAACACAGTCCCCTGCAGTGCGGGGGGGCCCAAACTCCAAGGGGCCCCCTCAGAACAGTACATGGCCAGAGAGCTCCTGATTGAGTACAGAGGGGGTCCCTTCACGTACCTTGCAGGGGGGGCCCTCAAGTTTTGTTACGCCACTGGAGAAAATGTGGGTTGTATTTAAGGAGCGGGGTTGCCCCATGAACTTTTGGATATTTAATTAGATTACATGAGGGTACTATGCATAAGTTATATGGGGCCCTATTGGGGAATTGATGAGGTGTATTCCTGTAGAAAGAGGGGTCTGTCAGGGCTGTCTCCTGCACCCCCCCTGTTTTTATAATTCATCAATGGGTGTGTGGATTTCTTACTTGATTGCCAGAACGACTTCCATACCTTAGCTGGAACGGAGGCTCCCAACTTGTTGTTTGCTGATGACACCCTCTTGTCAAAGACTGATGGAGGGTTGACTATTTTGTTGCAATCATTCTCCCTCTTTTGTAAACAGCGTGGGCTTGAGTTGAATACATCCAAGACCAAGTACGTGGTACACCCGCAAAACATTTAGGGGGAGGTTATCGCTGCAAGGAGTTTCCCTTAATAGAGTGAGGGACTTTGATTATCTTGATATTCAAATATCAGATTAAAACTCGTGGAAGGACCTGCACAAGAGTGCTGCTACATTAAATCACAGGGACGAGCCTTCCTTATATTTCCAAAACTAGCCAAGTCTTCCCCTATTAACAGCCCCTTCAAATATACAGGGCACATATTTTAACTGCAGTACTTTATGGAAGCGAGTTATGGGCCCATTCTGACTTGACTTAGCGGGGTTGCGAGGAAAATAAGTTTGTGCAGTCACTATTATCACTCCCCCAGAGTCTTTCTTTTCTACCTGTACAACTTGACCTTAGATCAAAGCCCCTGGGCCTGGCAGCCAAGCTGCGCCCATTAGCTTATTTGGTACGTATTTGGAAGTTGGATGCACTAAACCAGATAGGGAGAGCCTAGCAGATATCCTTGGAAGGCCTGAAGTTTCAAGCAAGATCTGGTTAAGATTAATCAGGGCAAACTTGGGGTGTGGCCAAGCCGGCGGCGAATATGGCTGCCTGTTAGAGAAGCTCTCCCTGCTAGACCGACCCAGAACCAGGTGATGCATTCTGCCCCATTCTGAGCGGTACTGATGGCTGATGCAGCGCTGCGACGCCGGAGTTAAGACCAGCGCTCCAGCTTCAGCGGGACAGTTCGCAAACACCGACTGCTGCGGGGACCGGGCCTGCCGGCGCGATCTCCTCGAGCGCCTGGGCAGGCCCGCATTGTATGTTCTCCCCTGCAGCCGGCTGCTGAGCTCAGCGTTCTGGAGGCTGCAAGAGGTAGGCGGCTTACATCGGTTCCCCCCTCTGCCGGCCGGCGGCTGACTCCCGAGTCACTCTCTCGGCTGGTGGCTCCTCCCCCCCCTTGCAACACGGAGCACAAATCGGGCGCGGCGGGGGACAGGGCTCCTGCGCCCGACCTATCGGGACTGGAGCGCTGGCCTGAGGTAGCGGGCGGGCCGGTGGGGTGGGGGTGAGGAGGGAGACTACGCGATGCCCCTAGCTGCCTCGCTGGAATAGATGCACTGGGACCCACACGTGCGGCGGTGGCACCGCAGACTGCGGAATACTGGACTTGCGGCACACCACCTTTAGGATCGGACCACCCCGCTGACAGCACCACACCGCCACGGTGAACAGTGCAGCTCTGCCCAAAATTCACAGGGGAACTTTGCATGTGGTGCACCCGCCGTTTGCTTGTGGATACCATTCCAGCTGGCCTCCAGCGCACTTCCGCAGTCCAGGCCTTTATAGACTGTGCACTACAGCTGCCACACAGCCCAGATTCTTCCTGGAGCCCGCGGAGTACGGGGCCAGAGCAACTAGTCCACGCCATATCCACAACCCTCTAGTTCAGTGGGGCTCACTCCGAACACGGCACCATCTTGAAGACATGAGACGCAAAGATCCCAGGCAGAGCACCCTGTCTTTTGGGAAGACGACGGAAGGCACCACAGCTCCCCCCAATGAGATGGCGGACAAGACGCATGCAGCGGAGGCCCCGGAGCCTCCTGAGACCTCTACAGCATCGCTGCTGCTCGAGATGAGGGCAGGTTTTCAATCGCTGGACTCTCGATTTGACTCGCTGGAGCGCACCATCTCATCGCTGGGCACCAAGGTCCAGGCCCACGACCGACGGCTGGATGTGGTGGAGGCTCGAGTATCGGATTTGGAAGATGGAACCGCCCAATCGTTGAAACGCCTTGAAAGAACGGAATGCCTGCTCAAGGAAGTCGCCATTAAGAATGAGGATTTGGAAGCACGCGGGCGATGCAACAACGTCCGCATCATGGGAGTTCCTGAGACGACACCAACAAGCCGGATGGACCTTTTTGTGGAAAAGCTCCTTACAGACCTGTTTGGCAGCGAGGCGTTCATGCCCGGATTTGTCGTAGAACGCGCGCACAGATCACTCGGCCCAAGACCAAATCCAGGCCCCCCTCCCGCGGCTTATCATTGCACAGCTCCTGAATTTCCGTGACCGTGATGCAGCATTAAGAATGGCGAGGGAACACAGAGTAATTGAATGGCAGGGATCGAAGCTGTTCTACCCGGACTTTACCCCAATGGTTCAGGAGGCGAGACGGGAATTCCTGGGAGTGAAGGCCAAGCTTCGCAACCTTGGGCTGAAATATGAAATGCTATGTCCGGCGAGGCTGAAGATAGATTTTGATGGCAGGTCCAAAATATTCGATACCCCCACAGAAGCTCAGGAATTTTGTCGCACATACAGGGCGCGGAACACACAGACCTCGGCGGAAGGCGTACAGGCCTCACCTCCACACAGCGGATCAGATGCTAGCGCTGATCTCTTTTCGAACTCTGGAACTGGTTGAGGGTTTGATTGCATTTACTGACTTGCTTATTGCATTTACTGTTTTTCTTATTTGCGATGAGGATTTTGCACGGTTTAACGTTACATGCTGTTATTTCACTTGGTTGGCTTAACTCGAGAGCTGCTACCCCCTCTGAGTGTATCCTAAGTGTTTAACTCAGTACATACAAAGGGTCCACCTTCTGGTCCCCAGGTCGTTAGCCTTAAGGTCCCTATGACCAACGGGCAGGCGAATGTTGAAAGGGTAGGCCACCTTCGGGATGGAGGGCGGCTGGGCGGGGGGGGGAAGGGAGTACAAATACACATTGTTGTGGTTATATTGCACACTTTATTGGAACATCGCTTGCTATGTTGACGCTGAGAACACGTCCTGACAGATTAGAGCTCATACACTGGCCAAATGTCACGGTTAGGTAACATTCAGGGGACCTCGGCCGTCACTTTTATGTCCTGGAATATCAGGGGGCTTAATAACTTTCGCAAACGGCGGCAGGTGATCCACTACCTCATGCAGCATAAGGTTGACATTGCATACTTGCAGGAGACACACCTCCCCGTTACTGATTCTGCAAATTTCGGCACTATCTGAGGCCTGCATAGATTTTTTGCCAATTACAGCAACTACGCCAGGGGCACAGCCATATTGATCCATAGGAGGGTCCCTTTCACACTCACAGACGTGATCCGCGACCCTGAGGGTAGATACGTGATGGTCACGGGCACCCTGCATGGACACACGGTCACCTTGGTAAATGTGTATGCACCAAATGTAGATGCCCCAGATTTTTTCCATGACCTAAACGCACGGATTACAAAATTAGGTCCCCATTCATTACTCCTGGGAGGTGACCTCAACTTACTGATTCACCCCGCCCTGGACAGCACCTCCAGGGCATCGGACGCCAAGCCACGCGTGCGACGTGCCTTGAGAGCCCTCTGTGAACAACACACTTTAATTGACATTTGGCGGCAGAGCAACCCTGCTCTTACTGCCTATACCCATTACTCTAGCCCACACGACACCTGGTCAAGAATTAACTACTGGTTGATCTCTCCTACAGCTGTGGACTGGTTTGCATACCACACCACGCTTCCTTGCACGTACTCCGATCACTCTCCGATAGTATTACACTTAAAACTCCCACGCCCAGAGGGATATGAGAGGCAATGGCGCTTCCCGGGTAGAGCGGGTAGAGCCCTTCAAGATGACCTGTTCAAGGCCTAAGTCAGGGAAATGATAGAAAACTATTTCGAAATTAATACTGGATCAGTGGACACCGCGGCGGTTTTGTGGAAGGGTTTCAAGGCCGCGATAAGGGGGTGTGCATTTCCAAGCAGGCGGGGGTGCTACGAGATCTCAGACGTACGATGTCTCGCATTGAGCAGGAAATAGCGGGGATAGACTCCCAACTTACAATGCTCCCGGACACAGTGGCTCGGGCCACGAGACTGACCCTGTTGTCTGAGTATAGGGACACAGCGGAGCGCTGGATCCTGTACATGGGGAAATACAACATGGCTAGACGGTACGGGGAGGGGGAGCGGCCTGGCAGAGTCCTGCTGAGGCCTCCTTACAGCAAGAACTATATCACAGAACTACACTCCGCCAGCGGCACTACCCTTACTTCCACGGAGTCTATCCAAGATAAATTCCTAAATTACTACACCACTCTATACACTTCCAGGGCTAACCCTGATGGTACGGCACAGACTGCATACTTAGACGAAATTGCACTGGTCTTCCTTGAGAAGCATATGATTGATTTCATGGCAGCGCCAATCTCCGTGGCAGATGTTCTCCTTGCCATAGATTCCATGCTGGGCTCCACCGCCCCGGGATTGGACGGTTACACGGGGGACTTCTATAAGGAATTTAGGGATATTTTGGCCCCCCAGTTGATTGAAGTGTGCGCTGAGGAATTGGAAAATCAGAGCCTTCCTCCCACGATGCGCGAAGCGGTGATTATTCTGTTTCCAAAGCAGGGAAAAGACCCTACACAGTGCGGCTCCTACCGACTGCTATCCCTGCTGAATTGGGACTACAAAATCCTGGCGAAAGTGCTTGCAAACAAACTTTCGCAGCTGATGGAGTTTATCATTTCCCCAATGCAGTCGGGTTTCGTACCCAAACGCTCTACTTCCTTGAACCTCCGTACACTGTTCGCTGTATTGCACAGAATCCAACCGGAAGTTCCTGTATTGCTGGACGCTGAGAAAGCGTTTGACTCTTTAGAGTGGCCTTTCCTAGTGGAAGTAATGCAGCGCATGGGCCTACCTTATAGTTTTATCGCGATTGTCTCATTGCTGTACAGTGCCCTTCGGCCCGACTACGCCTCAACGGCACTCTGTCCCAGCCGTTCCATCTGCACCGTGGGACTAGACAGGGTTGTCCTCTTTCCCCGCGATTATTCATTTTAGATATGGACCCACTAGTCCGGCACTTCCAAGAGCGTCATCTGCATAGAGGTTTACAATTCAGGACGGGCCCGCTTTTGGCCTCCCTATACGCAGATGACACAATCCTGTATGTTCGGGAGCCTCAGCTAAATCTGGCTCCTTTAATTTGGGAAATAATCCCCTTTGGCAGTTTCTCAGGGCCGGGCATCAATTAGCACAAGTCTATTATATTCCCACTAACAGAGTCCACGGCCCGATGGGACTGTGAATTCCCTCTGGAATGGTGCCAAGACTCGGTGAAATATCTCGGCATTCACATACACTTGGACACCACCCAAATCATACGCTTGAATTATGGGCAGACCTCTCAGAAACTAGAGGAGCAGGTGGACAGATGGCTAAGACTGCCCTTGTCTCTAGCTGGCAGAGTGGCCATCATAAAAATGGTGGTGCTCCCCAAATTGCTATATTTGTTCAATAATATCCCTGTGCCCCTGTCGGATGGTTTCTTTCGCACTTTACGGTCACTTATGATTCGGCTGGTGTGGGGTGGCAGACACCCCCGAGTTCGCTGGACCACATTGACCCTGCCTTATGACAGAGGAGGTTTCAGTGTCCCAGACTTTCAATTGTACTATTTGGTGGCACAGTGCCGCTACGCGCATGCCTGGTTTCACCCCGACGCCCGCATCCCGTATCTTAGACCGGAGGCAGACTTGGTTCTCCCAGACAAATTGAGCTAGATTCTGCCAGGTGGTTTCCCTCGGGAAAAGCAGGATATTCAGACAGTGTCAACAACTGCCTGGGCCTGGGACAGACTGCGCAGGCATATGGGGGCCACATCTTTATACTCCTCTACCCTTCCCTTGCCCAACACCAGATGGTTCCCAGTTACTGGAGAGTGGATAATACAGCGCACATTAGCAACAGCGGACATGGCTAAGATAGGTGACCTATTTCCAGGGGGGCATGTCTTCTCAATAGACGAAGACAGCAGATTCCTAGATTGCAATTTTATGACCCGCTTCCTCATGTGCAGACTGAGGGCTGCCTTACGAGCTGAGTTTCCCTCGTTCCCGTAGAGCCGGAGGTATTCCCCCTTGCTCAGCCTGGTCCTAGAGGATATGGGTGGTGCTTGCCTAGTTGCTAAAATGTACCGGACTTGCGCTCAGATTCTTCCTGTGGACGACTCCAGGGTCAGGAGGGAGTGGGAGACGGACGTTGGCGGGGCGATCACAGATGACTAATGGAAGAAGTGCTGTGGGGTCACCGGGGACATCTTACTTAACAGTCGTCATAAGTTACTACCTTTTAGAATTCTCCACAGCATTTATTACACACCTGCCATGGCCCACAAAATCAATGCTTCCAAACCTCACAATTGCTTGAGATGTAACGCCCCACATGCTGGTTTCCTTCATCTGGCCTGGACCTGCCCTCGCTTACAGACCTATTGGGCGGAGATACACGAAGTATTGGGGAACATCATTGAGATCCCTCTAGTCCCCCTTCCTGAAATCGCCCTCCTGGGCTACACAGTTCAGATTCCCAAGAAGACTAGGAGATTGGCATCCCTGGGGCTGCTGCTGGCGAAGAGGGAGGTAGCCATCCACTGGGGTAGGAAAACAGTTCCCAAGTTACAAGACTGGCTGCGTAGCCTGGTGTATTGCAACACTAATGCAGAGTTATACGACAGCTTGATGCCACCAACGTCCCGTCCCAAAGACATATGGGGACCTCTACGAGCATAATTGGATACGGCTAGGCTAGCCTCTGCCTCACAAATGAACGATGGCATAGTGCCGGAGGGAGTGGGCTGAGAGACAGGTGCCACACACTTCCACACAACACGACATGGCGTAAGCCTGTGGTGGGGTTGCGACCTAGTATTTCCACGGGAAGGCGACTGTTTAAACTTTGTAAGATGGTATGGGGAGGGTGGGCGGGACGCTAGGGAGGGGTGTTGAAATTTGGTGCCATGGGCGTGGCCACTGTGTGAATCAATACTTTCCTTCCATTTTTGTAGTATGCACTGTCAGGTACGATGTGTTCCTTTTTTAGTGTGCGATAACTATATGTAATGCAATGTGAATTGCTTTCTTTATTTGGGAAAAATAAAGTGTTATTAAAAAAAAAAAAAATCAAGGCAAACTTGATGGAGCGTGGTTTGGAAGACTTCTGGAACTCACCTGACCTCATCGGACATGCCTCCTTGGAACTGTTAAAAGGTTTTGGGAAAGGCACTATGCCAAACATATTGCTTCTGGAGCTGCAGGTGTGATAGCACAATCTTCCATAGCTTTTAAAGGTGCTCCTTTCTATGAAAACTTTTTTGATACAATCTGCCCTTCTTCTGCAGCATCCTTTTTTTTAAAAATTTCGCTACAGCATCCTTCCCCTCTCAGCATGTTCAAGCAGTTGGCCAGCCAACGCCAGGAGCTCTGCTGCATGCTGGGCCCGCGATTCCTTTAATGAGACTGAGGAACATGTTCTCTTGGATAATCCCTGCATGTCATTAGTTGGGTCCACTTGATCGAACATCTGCGTGGCTGGCCTTTAAGAAAGGTCAACACCCATTTGCTGTATACTATATTTTGAAATATCTGCAGGGTGCATGGTATAAACAGGCACTTTTTTTAAATGTAATTCTAAAATTCCTTATGGTTGTAGTTTTTTGTAAATATGTATATGCACCTGCACTTTAGTGTCCATGCACTTCTGCACAGTTATCTGTCCTAAGTGATAGTTGAACATTGAGCTCTTCCCTCATCTATGGTTTTATGATGTCTTAGCTTTGTACTGTATTTTTATCATGTTTTTATAATCAGTCTCTTATGTCGAGAAGGCTTCTTTCGTGCTGGAAGCCACCCTAGTGACCCGGAAAGGGCTTGAACTGATCTCCACGCCTGATTGGACTATAATGTGCCCCCTCCCCGTGACGTTTAATCCATCTATGATATGTGATCTGTTACTCTTTCCCTGATGAATTGCACTTGTTTTATCATACTGTTTCAATATGTGCAGTGTACTTTAATGGTTTTTATTAACTGAATAAAGTTTTAATGATGATCATGATTAAAGTCTAATCCTCCACCACTGGTACCAACATCTTTCTGTCTTCCTACACCATCGGCACCGTCGACTCTGTCTTGCATAGTAGCTGGAAGTAGGGGTGCAGGAGGGATGCAGCACCCCCAAAATAGCAATGATGGAGTTCGGAAGGTGAATGAGCAATTAAGAGGCCTTTACATTTTGACACATGTATCTAAAACAGAAGTCCAATGCCAGGCGATGTCTTCTTGTAAATTGCTTCCTATTGTTTTAAGATGGAGATTGGTATTTAGTTTTCTTTACTTTCTCTGACTACAAAGAAAGAGGATTTTGTAATGTGAGCTTTGTGGCAATCTTGCTGAGGTGCAGTGGGTGTCAAAGAAAAGGTTACAGGAAGTCACATTTTTTCTAACACAACAAAATGTAAATACTTGTCAATCAATCAATCCTTACATTGGTACAGCGCGCTACTCACCCGGTAGGGTCTCAAGGCGCTGGGGGGAGGGGGCCGCTACTGCTCGAATAGCCAGGTCTTGAGTTGCTTTCTGAAGGAGAGATGGTCCTGGGTCATTCGAAGGCAGATGGGGAGGGAGTTCCATGTCTTGGCGGCCAGGTAGGAGAAGGATCTTCCTCCAGCGGTGGCTCTGTGAATGCGTGGTACGGCGGCGAGGGCGAGGCAGGTCGATCGTAGCTGGCGGGTGGGCGTGTAGAAAGTCAGGCGGTTGTTGAGGTACTTGGGGCCCAGGTCGTGAAGAGCCTTGTGTGCGTGGGTGAGGAGTCTGAACGTGATCCTCTTGCTGACGGGGAGCCAGTGCAGGTCTCTCAGGTGGCCGGAGATGTGGTTGTGTCGGGGGATGTCCAGGACGAGTCGTGCGGAGGCGTTCTGTATGTGCTGGAGTCTGTTCTGTAGTTTGGCTGTGGTTCTGGCGTAGAGGGTGTTTCCGTAGTCCAGTCGGCTGGTGACGTTGTCGTTGAACTTTTCAAATATTTCAAAATATATCAAGGAAAGCATAAATTGGGAACATTGTTTTTTTCGTAATTGTGAAGAATGGTAGATTTGATAGGACCAAACAAATCAAGACACTTTAATTGTGTGTTTTGCAAACAATCAATATTAGCTGAAACCCGATTATCCACATTGCTTGTGCATCATATAGGTTTCTCACTAAAACTGCTTGTCTGATGCAAATTTGGTGGCTATTTCAGGAGACCATTTCAATATAAAATATGCTGTCTGTCAATGACGCTGTGCTATCGCGCCATGCTGTAGGCATATATCTGGGAAAATGTGCTCCAAAATGAACCACCGGCTACATACTACACCCTTACCACTCTCCTGTGGAATAGGCATTCCACATTTGCAAACACTGTTGTTTGTGTGGCATTGCTTAGATTTTTCACAGTCACTATGACATCAATCAGACACCTGAAAATCATTTCAGCCCCAATGCCCTCTTGCCCACACATTCGAGCTGATAAGGATTGGTTCGAACACAAGACTGGATCTACAAGTCCCAGAAGCCTTTGCTGAGCCCAGGCAGGCACCTCATACATCCAGGGGTACGCTTCTCTTGTATGTGTTCATATGGGTCCCATGGATGAACGGGAGAGTCTTGTTGCTCAGCCACCTGTTTAGTAGAGTCATGGCTTAAATGTGACAATGTGGTAGCTGGCTACACACTGGCTTTAACAAGCTACTTTATCCCACACTAAGATATGCTACACCACGATAGGCTCCATGGTAGAGTACAGGGGCCTGCGGTGCTTCAAAAACATCCTTTATCCCGCTCACCTTCGCTCACCGCCAGCTTTCGTACAGGTGAGGAGCACCCACGTTCTCTCCTCCACTGGGGGGTCTGATAAGGAATGATGCATACCTGCCAACTTGAAGGACAATCTCACTGTGTGAGGGGGTGGGGTCTTTAAGGGGGCGGGGCCTCGTGCCGAGAAGTACCTGCAAGGCACTTTTGAATCCTACCCTGCCCGCGAGACACCTCTTCCCAGAAAGCTTGAGGCATCTGGTGTCCATGTCCTGGGGTTTGTTTTCACACCCCTAAATAAACGTTGGCAGTTCAAAGCCTCGGAAAACAAGCTGAAAAAACACTATTTACAGTGTTTTTCAGCTTGTTTTCCCCGCCACCGTGTGACAACAGCTCCCCACCGGCAGTGCTTTAAATGGGAAGAAATTAGTGCAGGTATTCATTTAAATGTGGCGAGTGGGCGGGGCTAGGGGAGTGGCCAAAGGCAAGGCATGACATACTTATTGACTTCTATACTAGCTGTAGCACATACCAAAACACATGAGAAATGGTTTCTATGAACAAAATAGGTTAAATAGTTACACAAAACAAAAGACAAACGCAGTGATATTTTAACAATTCCTTGTTTTGTAATATTTGTAGCTTGAATACTGTTATTTGCTGTTACTTGGCACAATACTATAAATTCTTGAGCATGCAGACACATACACAGAAAGAAACGAACAGATGTGTGCACACAAAGCATTCCACACATTTCCTTTAATATTCACCCAATAGTGTCTCGATTTCCTCCCTCTTTTCTCTCACGCAAAACCACGCACAGGTAACAGACACACATAAACAGACACTTGCACAAAAGAATCGGGTGGGTTTAAAGCCATTTTAACCTCCTTACCTCACATGGCTTTCTCAATTACATTGTCACCGGGCTGCCTCGATGCATTTCAACAGAAATTGATGGTGAACACCCAGATTTCATGCAAATGAGCCCACGTGGAATAGTTCAGCGGGGGCTCGGCTCAGGGGTACAGAAGTGTTTTGACTGGTGCGGCTGTGTGTGTGTCGGGGAAGCTGTCTCATCTCGGGCTGCCACACACGAGGGGGCATTGGGGGGGGGGGGGGGGGGAATGAAGCCCTGTGAGTCCAATGGGTGTTGCGCGCCTGATGGGAGCTGGTATTGTGTTTCACACGGTGGCACAGTGTGATTTGGCAGGTATGGTGATGAGTACATGGACCAATCTGTGGGTCGGGTGGTTTGCAGACAGAACAGACCCTGTTCGTTCAGTGAACATAGGCCTTTTCTGTTACCATGTTTTAAACTTTCTTTTACACACTCCCCAGTTTTCCTGAGTCTCTACACTTAAAGTAAGTATTGAATTAATCCAGAAACTTGCTGCATCGTTAATATTGTTTTACAGGACGTTGTATGTTTGACTGTCAGTGTTCACAGAAAGAACTGGTGCTTCCGGGTGCAGACATGTTTACTTTTTAAATATGTTTAGTGATGTGCTGTGAAATGAAAACATTTCAAACACCAAATTAACCCCTTCGCTGCTGCGGACATTCCGCTGCAGCGCTGGGGGGGGCAGGGGGGCAGCGCGGCGGGCCTGTGCTCATGACGGAGCCGCTCCGTCATGAGCCACAGTTGAGCTGTGCTCATGACGGAACGGTTCCGTCATGACTCCGCCCATTTGCGTTGTCGCCCCGCACAGGCGGGGAAACAGCGCCGCGCAGGCGGAGCGGCCGCCGGCAGGATTGTCATGACGGAACCGTTCCGTCATGAGCACACGACAACCGTGGCTCATGACGGAACGGTTCCGTCATGAGCAGGGAAGGGGTTAAGTCACAGTGCAATAGAAAATATGTTAACCAATACTTTCAAGCTAGCAACACTCCTGGCAAGTGCAGCCGGAAAGTTTTTGTACTCATTCTAGATCGGACCGTCCTTGGAGACTTCGCTTTTGTTTTAAATAAACTGGAAACAGCTGTGCATTGGCAGCCGCTGCGTGCGTGTTGACGGGGTCACGTGATCACTTGTGCGCAGGGTAACTGATGAGCTGTTCCCGCCGAAGTGACGCTCTGCGTGTCGACGCCATAAATCACATGGCCTCGTGCCGCTGCAGATCACCTTTAGCAATGGCGTCACGGGGCAGCGCGCGCTGTACACGTTGTGTACAGGCTGGCTGCGCAGCGCGCGCTGGATAATCTCACGCCGATGAGCTCAGATTCTGTTGAGTGTTAGAGCTGTCCCCGAAGAATTCAGAATCGATGCTCCCGTCCCAAGGGAATGCTGGCCTGGGGAGACCACGTTCACGTGCACGGCTTGCACACTGTTGTCAACAGTCCAGTGGGCGCTCAAATGGAATTTACATCCTACTGCTGGAATGGCGTTTATATAGCGCTTACTGTACCTGAGAAGGCTCTGGAGATAGTGCTTTTAGCCTCCTTCTAGCAACTCACCGGGGATTCTGGATACCAAAGCTGCAGCAATCTCATAACTACCTCCTACGGGCAGAGCTTGAAATGGAAAAATATAAGTGAAGGTACTCTGTACCAGAGTCCCTGCTTGTTTCTAAGAAGTGCCGGCCGGACCTCTCCAATTAAAAGTATTATGTCACCCTAGAGATGTGCCGGTACTTTCCCTCTCAAAATAAAAAAGTGCCCGTACGCCGTACCGGACAGTACCGGCCCATTTACAGCACTGCCTACGCTACGGGTACCTTTTTGTGTTACTCAGGACTGCCCTTTAACACCTCTTCTCACTCTTAGCTTTGCTTGTCCATGATAGAGGCCTTGTATACTCTCTTTGTGGCAGCAGCTCTCTTCGGCAGCGTGTCAGGGTAAGCGCGGACTTGGTCACGATAGAGCCCCAGTATCCCCCTAATGTGTCCGGGACCCTCTCCGGCAACATGCGTGGTCAGCGCTGACCTGTTCAGGATAAATGCCTGGTACCCCATAATGTGGCAGCAACCCTCTCTGGTAGTGTTTCAGGGTCAGAGCTGATTTGTTCAGGAGAGAGCCCTCTTATCCCCCTTAACGTGGCAGCAACCCTCTCCGGGAGCATGTGGGATCAGCGCTGATGCGTTCAGGAGGGAGGCTCTTTTCTTCCTAATATGGCAGGGACCCTCTCAGGAAGAGTTTGAGGTCAGCACTGATGTGTTCAGGATAGAGGCCTGGTATCCCCCTTGGAAGGTCTGACAGTTCTTTCTTGTTTTTACCCATACCGAACGGATCCAAGAATAAAATACTATTAGGGGAACAGCTAACAACATTTTTAATATTTTTAATTTCACCTTCATACAGATCCCACATACCCGCACACGGGGTTTTACTTAAAAGATCTCTGTTAAAGAGCCCTCTAGTGGGGCTCGTGGGGGACTGAAGCGCCAACCCCACGAGGAGCAAAAACTCCCTATGATGAAGCATGACACCTTAATGGGTGTGTGATGATAAGTCTTCAAATTAGAGGAAGTTCCCTTTGTTTATCCTATCCAACTTAACACCGGTCTACTCTAGATAAGTGATTTTCAACTTTTTTCACTTCCTACACATTCCTCAACTTAGTTGTCTGGATTCTCACTATAGGACCAGTTACCCTTCAGTGAATTCATTGTATGATCTTGGGTGCACAGGTACTGGACCTCCTTTTTTTAGCTCCTCACCCCCCCCCCCTCTTTTTGTATTTAGACCGCCCTTAATGTGGCTGCAACCCTCTCTGGCAGCATAAGGGGTCAGCGCTAACCTGGTCAGGATAGAGGCCTGGTGTCCCCTTAATGTGGCAGCAACCCTCTCTGGCAGTGTGTCTGGTCAGCGCTGACGTGTTCAGGATAGAGGCCTCTTATCCCTCTCATGTGGCAGCAACCCTGTCCAGCAGCCAGTGGGGTCACAGTTTTCAGACCTGTTGTTAGATCACTCAGTGATGGTCCTTTTAAACTGATATATTATCAACTAACAAACCAAGACACCATAGGGGTTAACATTGGTTGAGGAACTAGCAATACATTTGGGCTAGTACTGACTCTACAGTGAATAGTAACAAAAGCTTCTTTTAGTAAAAGTGCCTTATTACAACTTTGTAGGTCCTCCAGCGGTGTCACCACTGCGCCATCTGCTGGAGGACCTCGAATGCCATGGTACGCCCTCCCACCTGATTAGGAGTTTAATCCTGGTCGGGTGGGTGAGGCTGCGACGGTCTCATGGCGGTGGGCTGTTAGGCTCATAGAAGAACCTAACATACAGCCTTACGCCATGACACCGCCTGCATCACATACCTGCAATGTGTGGTATGCATGCCACACCGTGCAGAAACAGTGGTACAATTCCAGGGGGCACAGTATGTGCCTCCATGCATGATCCCCCCAGGCCCAGGAGTGGCACGGGGCCTTGTTAGGGCCCTTTTAGTTGTCTCTCTGCCACCCCTTTCATGGCAGCTCACTGCCTTGAAAAGGGCGGTGAGAGGGCCACGCAGAATATGCCAGCATATTCCTGCTCCTGACCACTGCGCGGACGCTGCAGGATCCTGGATCCCCAGCGGACACAGAGGTCCTTTGGTGGTCCGACAGCCCCAGTCATAATACTGCAGGCAGGCCCGCAGCGTGGCGGTGGTTGGACCGCCAGTGCAAGTACGTCAGTCCTGTGGACCGTTGTACTTTTATTAAGGCCCTGAGTCAATTCTAGGTACATACCATGCAGTAGCCGATCTTACAGGAAGGTATCATGACAGTGAGAATGTACCTCACGTAACTGCAGACTATTACCCCCAGGTCCCTCCGTCCTCGACACCGTCATGGACAAGTGAGATGTAACTATCTCACTGACAGAAAAAGAACGAAGGAATGCTGGACCTACCCTTCCCCCTCCCACTGGAAGTACTTAAGGAGTACCGTCCCAGCATTCCTCCTGTTCTTTTTCTGTCTTCCTGACGGTGTGAGGACGCGGCAGGAGCGGGGGCGCTCCTGCCTTCTTTCTGGATATCGCATTGTGGCTGCTGGTTCTTACCTGGTGCCGGCGGCCCTTCGTTGTTGGCCTCTCCCTCCCTGCTGGGCTTGGGGGGAGTGGCGCGGGCCTCTCCATTTTCGTAAACCTCGCGGCGGTGTAATACCGCGTTGGTTTCTTCTTGGCCCGATGCCGCCTCCCCTGGCCTGCCGGGCTTGCTGGGGGGCGCGGCCGAGCTGCTCCTCTGGATTGGTTGGAGCTCCTTCCCCGGCCGGAAGTCGTCATGCCTGACTTCCGGTTTTTGATCGTGTGGACGGAAGTCAGGCGCCTCGAGGTTACCGGCTTTGGGAAACTCGTTATAACAAGCGTTTGGGGTGAGTACCGCATAGCGGTTGTTATCTCTGGCGATTTTGCTGTTGTTGGTGTGTTCTTTACGATGGGAAAGCATTCCAGGAAAAGACATCACCGGGAGAGGTCTTCCTCTTCTTCTAGTGCTTCCAGGTCTCCCTCACCTGCCAGGTCCAGGCGCCGTGATGCTGGTGCTGATGCGCATATTAAGCGCTTGATCAGGGAAACCTTGACTGAGATGGGTGATGTTGGTTCCCGTCGCAGGTGTCCTGCTCCTGTTTCTTCGGCCTCTAGTGGCGATGAGTCTGCTGGTTTGGGGGATGAAGAGTTGAAGGGCAAATATGTGGACAAGGATGCTATGACCATTATTGTGCAGCATGTTAAAGAGAACATGGGGTTCCCTGACGAGGACGCGCCTAGTACCTCTAGGGGCCCTTTGTTGCGACAATTTCAGAGTGCTGCCACTGTCGATGTACCTGTCCATCCCTTCATCAAGGATGTTTTGAAGCGCGAGTGGGCTGATCCTGATCGCATTCTGATTCCTCGATTCATGGCTAAACTCTATCCTCTGCAGGATATGGCTACTGAACTGCCTGATACAATTCCTATTGACTCATTTGTGGCTAGTTTGGTGGGGCGTACTTCCCTTGCTGAAGATGCTGTGCTGAAGGATCCAGTTGACAAGAAGGCGTATGTGGCGCTCCGTAAGGTGTATTCTGGTTCCCACCTGGCCTTGAGGGCGGGCATCTACGGGACTTATGTGTCGCAGTCCCTGTTGTCTGACCTGAAGTCTCTCTATCAGTCTATGGATAATGCCACGGACTGTTCTAGTTTGCTTGAGCAGATTGAGCGTCAGGTGGAGCTGCTGTCTGATGTCTCCTTTGACGTTGTGCGTGCTTCTGCTCTGTCCGGGGGGGCTTGTGTGGCTGCCCGTCGCAGTCTTGTCCTTAAGGACTGGAAGACGGACTCTGCGCAGAAAGCATGCGCTTTGAGGTTGCCCTTTCAGGGTACAATGTTGTTTGGGGGGGAGTTGGAGGCGAAATTACACAAATTATTTAAGGAAAAGAAGCATTCTTCTTCTTTTAAAGTTTCCGCTACTGCTCCTGTCACTTCTAAACCCAAATCTTTCTTTCGCCCTGCTTCTCGTAGGCAGTTTGTGAGAGGCCAGGGTAGGTTTGCTTCTGGCCGTGGTCGGGACCGTAAGGCTAAGTCCCCTCCTCCTGCCAAGCCACGTTCCTGACTCTTTGGCGGTGGTTGCCGGGTTGTTGGTTGGAGGGCGGCTGCGCTTCTTCCTGGATGCCTGGGTTCAGTCTTGTTCCGACGTCTGGGTGTTGGACATCATTCGCCAGGGTTATGTTCTGGAGTTTACGGCTCCTCCTCCAGACTCGGGTGTTCGGCTGACTCCTTGGCCTTCGAGTCGTGTGAAGCGGTCTCATCTTTCTCTCGGGATTCTGGACCTTCTTCGGAAGGGTGCCATTCAGGAGGTTCCTCCGTTGGAGACGGGGTTGGGTTTCTATTCCCTGGTCTTTCTGGTTCCAAAGAACACGGGGGGTTTCCGCTTGATTTTGGATCTGCGGGTTATGAACAAATGGGTGGCCAAGATTCCTTTCCGCATGGAGACCTTGCAGAGGGTAATTCCATTGGTGCTGCCGGGTCACTTCATGTGTACCCTCGATCTTCAGGATGCGTATTACCATGTCTCGGTCCATCCTCGATCCCGCAGGTTTCTGCGGTTTTGTGTTCAGGGGCGTCATTACCAGTTCATGGTGTTGCCATTCGGTCTCCGGTCGGCGCCAAGGGTGTTTACAAAGGTGGTGGAGCCTTTGGTCGCATGGCTTCATCTCCAAGGGGTGATGGTGTACCCCTATTTAGACGACTGGTTGATCCATGCTCCATCTCGGGTCCTGTTGCTGGAGGCCAGAGAGGTGGTGTGCTCGGCGTTGCGGGCCCATGGGTTTCTGATCAACTTGCCCAAATGTCAGCTGACGCCGTCACAGGACATGGTTTTCATTGGGGCCCGCTTCCGTTCGGATCTGAACCGTGTGTTCCTCCCCGAGCCTCGGGTTGTGACGTTGGTGTCCCTTGCTCGTCGTTTCCGGGTGGGGGGTGCTTTTCCGGTACGCCTTTGGTTGCGTCTTATGGGTCTGATGGCGGCGACAGTTTTTACGGTGGCCTGGGCACGTTTTCATCTGCGCCCCCTTTGGGTGTACCTCCTGTCTCTCTGGGATCCCCTGTCCCGCGACTTGGATGTTCTTATTCCTGTGTCTCCGGTGGTCCTCCCGGTTCTTCTTTGGTGGTCTGTGAGGGATCATCTGTCTTTGGGTCTGCCCCTGCAGTCTTCTCCTTCCCTGGTCTTGACGTCGGATGCCAGCGCCTTGGGTTGGGGGGGCGACCTTGGGGTCTCGTTCCCTTCAGGGTCGTTGATCCCTCCTGGAGAGCCGCCGGTCGTCCAACTGGAGAGAGCTCACGGCGATGTCCCGAGCTGTGATGGGTTTTCGGGATCTGTTGCTCGGTCGGAACGTGTTGGTGCGGTCCGACAATATGGTGACGGTGGCTTATCTGAATCATCAAGGGGGAATTCGTTCGGCTTCCTTGAATGCGATAGTGGTGCCCCTGTTTTGTTGGGCGGAGGGCCATCTGCTGTCTCTGACGGCGGTTCATCTTCGGGGAGTGGACAACTTTGTGGCGGATGCCCTGAGTCGGTGCTTTCCGGATTCTCTGGAGTTGTCTCTCACCCCGGTTGCGTTTCGGCTTGTGTGCAGGGAGGTTTGGGCGTCCCTTTCTGGACCTCTTTGCCTCCCGGCACAATGCTCAGCTCCCTCGGTTTTGCTCCCGGTTTCTGCAGGAGGGTTGCTGGGGGGTGGACGCTCTGTCTCTCCCGTGGCCGTCGCGTCTCCTCTATGCCTTCCCCCCCCTGGCTCTGGTTCCCAGGTTTCTGGCCCGTTTGTGTCAGGAGGATCGGGAGGTGGTGGCGGTCCTGCCGTTTTGGCCTCGGAGGTCTTGGTTTCCAACGGTGCGTCTTTTGGCGGTGCAGGGTCCCTGGTTTCTTCCCCTGTCTCCGTCTCCGCTTCGATCTTACCCGTGCCTGTCGCTTCTCCGGTTGCGGTTGTCGGTGTGGAAGTTGAGAGGCAGGGTTGGAGACGGCGCGGTTTCCCGGAACATTTAGCGGTGGCTCTTCAACGTTCCCGGCGGCCTTCTACCGTTAAGGCTTATGATAGGCATTGGGGTAATTTTGATCGTTGGTGTTCGGTGTTGGGGGTCTCCCCTTTGTTCTGTTCCTTGCAGGTTGTCCTTCAATTTTTGTGGGAAGGTTTCGAGAAGGGTTTGGCTGTGTCTACTCTGCGGGCCCAGTGGGCCGCTGTTCGGGCTTTTCGTTCCCCTTGGGGGAATCTTTCGGATATTGAAGACTTTGTTTCTCGTCTTCTACGCAGTTTTACTGTTTCGCGGCCTGTTCCTCGTCCTTCTTTTCCCCTGTGGGATTTACCTTTGGTCCTGCGGGTTTTGATCGGTCCTCCTTTTGAGCCTTTGGATGTGGTGGATTTAAAATTTCTCACTCTCAAGGTGGTTTTCCTGGTGGCTGTCACCTCTGCTCGTCGTCTTGGGGAGTTGGGGGCCTTGATGGCGCGGCCTCCTTTTCTTTCCTTCACGGAGGAGGGTGTGGTGCTCCGACTGGATTCTTCTTTTGTGCCGAAGGTTTCTTCGCAATTTCACAGGTGTCAGGAGTTGGTTTTACCTGCCCTGGGCTCTGTTTTGGATTCTCCTGGTGGTCCCCAGTGGTCTTTGCTGGATGTGTGCAGGGCTTTGCGCATTTATCTGGACCGTACGGCGGTTTTTCGCAAGTCGGACTCCCTTTTTGTCTCCTTTGGTGCGGCTTCGCTTGGGGGTAAGGCTTCTTCTGTGTCCATCGGCCGTTGGCTGAAGCAAGTCATTTCCTTGGCCTACTCTCTGTCTGGTTCTCCTCCTCCTTTGGGGGTTCAGGGTCGTTCTACGAGAGGGGTGGCTGCTTCTTGGGCGGAGGTTCAGGGTGTTCCTCTCTCTGAGATTTGTAGGGCTGCCACGTGGGCCTCTTCCAATACTTTCATCAGGCATTATCGCCTCCTCAATCTGTTGGGGGATGATGGAGGTTTTGCATTGGGGGTGTTGAGCTCTGTTCGCTCCTAAATGTTTTTTTCTACTTTATTTCCAATAAATCTCTGGGTTTGTTTGCTATCCTGGTGGTTTGTTGTGTTTTCTGGTATGAATGCTGGGGTTTGCTTTGGTATTTCTCACTTGTCCATGACGGTGTCGAGGACGGAGGGACCTGGGGGTAATGTCCTATTACTTACCGGTAATCTTCATTACTCCGGGTCCCGTAGTCCTCGACACCGTCATGACTTCCCTCCCTCCCTCCCTGTCTGACGGCCTTCATTGGGGCTTGGTATTTCAGGAGGAATGCTGGGACGGTACTCCTTAAGTACTCCCAGTGGGAGGGGCAAGGGTAGGTCCAGCATTCCTTCGTTCTTTTTCTGTCAGTGAGATAGTTACATCTCACTTGTCCATGACGGTGTCGAGGACTACGGGACCCGGAGTAATGAAGATTACCGGTAAGTAATAGGACATTAATCTAATATTCAGCCCACTGGAGTGAAATGTATACAGTCATGTTAAGAAGTTTGATAAAATCGGAAACCCCAATTTGTATTGAAGAATTCAACAAGGTCTAATGAAATAGCACACTAGGGCAATATGAGCCTTTTAAACAACACTGCATAAATACATGATGGACATTGACAGTGAATGAGAATAGTGAATTGTAAGTATGACTAATTCAAGATGTAAAAATTATGACAAAGTACAAATTATTGCATGGTATGAATGACTTTATACTCTCAATATGGCAGAGGCTGATGCAAAGACTGTTTAGATTGAGTTGAGGGAAACTTACAAGAACATAGTTTTAGTGTCTGTCTTTTATGTTTAGTCACATGCACCTTGAAGGAAGTAGGACTAATATACTGTTTTAAGATGAACAAGGCTCGGCTGAGCGTGGTACGGTAGCACAATGTAAAACACTGCGTTGTAAAGGTCAATGGGCTGTAAAGAATGCATGGTAAAGGCGTGCATGCTAAGATTTACATCCCAGAGTATGTTTCTGTCCTCTTATCCCTTCATTTTGTGAACCCGGTTTGAGGAAGTTCTCTCACAGCTGTGTCGATCTGGTGATTTCAGACACAAGGACCTTGTTTCACATAAAAAAGAATGTAATCATTGACTCACCTACCCATCTGGTATGCAAACTTCTCACCCCCTAGGTGGTGCATAGATGGTGTTTAAAAAGAGAAGAAAAGATGCTTCCACCTAAATGTGGCAGTCACGTGCTTGCAATTAAAAATTTCTAATGAAACATAAATTAACCATTGCATACACTTTCAATAGAACAGAGGCTTTAGGTGTAATAAGGTGAGGCCATATAGGGGGAAATGGCAGAGGTAGACATCTAATACATGCCAGAGTGAAGGGGGGGACCCAGCGTCTGTAGGTCAGGAGTACTGAGGCTGATGCAAGTAGATGCCTTCGAGAGACAGTGGCAGTGCTTAATTAGTGAAAAACTAAATGACAGGCCCAAAGTTTTGCTCAGTACCCCGTGGTCGGTGCTATCAAATGACGAGGATGCTGAATACCAACACTGTGTAGTCTTGATTCCACTTCATGACTCTTTCATCCACCATCAGACACTTTCTTCCTCTTTATCTCACGCTTTCTGACATTTCGTATCTTTGATTTCTTTCTTTGTCACTCATTTCCATGTTTCTCTTCCTCCTTTTCCCCCTTTGTGTTTCTTTTTCTCTTGCTCTGGATCATGGGTACTCACATACATTGGCCCAGGGGCCACAAAGTACGGTCTGCAGTGTGACCGAGGGCCGCACTGGGGTAGGGGGGTCTGGGTGGGTCAGGGATTGTGTAAGGAGGTCTAAAAACAAATTAAATAAACGGGCAAGCAGTTATTTGCAGGTTAATAAATGCTTGCCCATTTATTTAACATTTTTACCTAAATATTAGTGGAAGGCAACTGAACAGCAGCTCATGTTCACGGGGGCGGGGGGGGCGGGGTGCATATAAAGGTCAAGTACTTTGAGTACCTCTGCTCTGGATCATAGTCTAATGAGGAAAAATAAGTATAGGTCCCAAAAACGCATGCTGGGGGACTCCACATGCAAAAACTAGCTCACATTAAGCTCCGGGTAGGGTGTTCGAAGCCACCTCGCATGATTCCATGGAGGGGTGGTGGAGTAGGGAGATGTGTGAACCCTGCCTGCAAGTTAGAGTAGTGATCAATCTGGCTGCAGGGATGGGAAGGCGGTTGTATCAAACATGTGTGAATCAAACATACTCCATTATAAGTGGGTGCAGAAGGAGCACAGACATTGACTGCTAAGTAATAGATTATTATTATTATATGGGAGAGCTGTGGTGCAACGGTCAGAGCAGCGGACTCCGGACCACGGGGCTCATGGTTCGATCACCGGCGGAAGCACAGCTCAGCTCAGCATCATGTGTGACTCCGGGCAATAGCTCACTTAATCTACCCGATGGCTCCCAGCGCCTTGAAACCTTAAGGGGTGATATGTTTGCATTTTACAAATATGGATTATTATTATTATCCAACCCCGCAACCTTCAAATTCAGCCCATACTTGACCAGTTGATCCCAGACCCCAACCTGTCACCTGTCCATTCCAGATAACAATATTGGCCTCAACCTGCATTTTCATCAGAACCTCCTACACGCCTTTCCCAACTCCTGGTGAATCCTATGTTGGCGTAATGGCCCTCAACAAACTTGCCAAATCTCCATACTAACTTTCCTTTCTATAGTCGACCAGATTTAAAAATAACAATTGTAGCCATTTCAAAATGTATTCTGTAGTAACGGAGGATTCGTAGAGTTGAAAACGCAAGTTTATTTCAGATAAACAAGTTCCCACAGACGGGCTGTGTTGTGCGTGCAAGCACCTCGAACGCTGTTACCAACTGTCACGCTGGCAACTGTAATTCTCACCAACTGTGACTCATAGAATGGGCTCGCGTGCCAACGGGCAGCACGAGACAACTAGAACACACTGACCTCGCGCAGGTGGCGCGCAAGGAGAGAACACTACATATATCTCCTTTCCTTAAGGGATGAAAGAGAGAGAATAGAGGAGAAAGAGAGAGAGAGAGAGAGAGAGAAAGAGAGAGTGAGAAAAAGGTGGTGGAGAAATGACCTGTACCTCGAGGATAATCTGACAACTCTGGAACTCCTCCTGGGAGACGCGAGAGGGTTATTGAGAACATCAACATCACAGTGTCTAGAAACAGGATAGTGTGACGGGCCACATCAGAACTTACACTTGACCGCTCATAAACCTTTTTATCGACTTTTAAAATGTTGTTATGTTCCACCAATTACACTTGTTGACACTTACAGCACTACCACATATTTTATCAATGGAGACAGGTTCTCTGAAAATAGATTCACCCTTTCTGACAAAACCCTGCCTCTTTATTTTAACAATGTCAGCTACAGCAAATTCCCTGTTGGACACATGTTTCCTGGTATCAAAGTATGTCTTTTGTTTGTTTTGGACGTCGCCAACTTTGGTTCTAACCATAACATCAAGCTCTAGTGCTGATGCACTGCGTTTGAACCACTTAGAGATCCATGCTGGCCTAAAGTCCGTGCTGGGTTTCCTGCCTTTGAGGAGTTCAAAAGGAGAGACCCCCGTGGATGAGTGGGGTGTGGTCCTGTGGAACCACAGCATAGTTCTTACTGCAACAGAAATGGTTTTGTTATGATCAATGGCCCACCTTATTCAATCCCCAATGACTCTGTTGAGTCTCTCTACCAGCCCATTAGTCTGGGGATGATAGAGTGAGCTTTTTAGATGGATGACGGAGGATTCTTTAAGGAATTCTTCAACATCTGCCGAGACTAATTGTACCCCGTTGTTGGAGATGACAGTTTTGGGAAAACCCTCCCTCATGAAGATCTCTTTTATGAACTCCAGAATCTCTTTTGAGTCAGCCTTAGGTACAAACTTGACTTTGGGCCATTTTGAGTAATAGTCAACTAATACTATGGCAAACTGAGTCTGATGGGGTAGAGTGTGGAAAGGACCCACAACATCAATACCCAATTTTTCCCAGGGATTCTCAGGAAGTGGTATGGGAGTGAGGGGAGGATTGGATATGCGTAGTGTCTTATCACTACCCGCACAAATGGTAACTAACCAGATCATCAATGTCTCTGTCCACTTGGGACCACCAGAAGTATTCACGGATTCTACGTTTAGTTAGGGTAGCTCCCAGGTGACCCTCGTGGGCTTTGGATAGCAGTGTTTTCCTAATACTGAAAGGGGGAACTATTTTATCTAGTCTGAAAATAAGACCATCTTCAAGTGATAGCTCATCACTGACTTTTACAAATGATTGAATATCAAGATTAACATTCCTCTCTTTTGGCCACCCATTAATAATGTATTTTTTAACATCTTTCAAAATTTCATCTGAATACATGGCAGCACGCCAGCTGCTTTCACCAACAGAACACACATTTTGTAGTTCTACCCTAGCAATTATGCAGTCTTCGTGCTCATCATCGTCAATGTGTTTTTCGCCAACCACAGACTCGTTAGGAATGGGAGGCAAGCGTGAGAGCACATCAGCTCGAACGTTCTTTCCTTCAGAGATGTGTACAACATCAAAGTTGAATTGGAGCAGTTTAGATGCAAGGCGGGCTATCCGTGGTGTGGTGTTGCAATGGTTGGTGTTCCCCAAGATGGCTACTAATGGTTTGTGGTCTGTTTGTAGTGTAAATCTTTCCCCCATAGGTAGCACTTGAACTTTTCAATAGCCCACCAACAAGCAAGAAGTTCCTTTTCTATGACCGAATAGTGTGATTCAGAGTCCCTCAGTGCCCTCGATGCGAAACCAATAGTGTGTTCCTGAGTACCCACATCCTGGGTCAGGACAGGACCCAGCCCATAACAGCTTGCATCTACAGTTACTGTACATCGTAACGAGGGATCAAATGGTTTTAGAGCTTTGACATCATAAACACTAGGATCCACCTTTAAGGGATTTCATAGAGGGTTATTTAAATTAAGGGTTTTGTGCATTACCTACAATGGTTGGAAGCACATAGTGTTTCTTAAATACCCCTCACACACCAAAAGGGCCCTTAGTGTCATGCTTCATCATAGGCGTCTTCGTGCCCCTCTACGGGACGCGGCGTGCTACTACCTGCGGGTACGCGGGAGCATTAGTATTGTTCACTATGTGTGGTGTAGAAATGAGTGAGTGGAAGGGTCAGGGGTGAGTGAAAAGTGAATGTAAAAAATACCTAGCTCCTGTGGAGTAGAAAACTTTAATATTCCATGGTGCCGGTATTATTAAAAAGGTATGGGTTGGAGGTGCATTGTTTCAATGTACAAAGCCTCCTGTGTGTGTCAACATGTTTCGAAGCAAGCTGCTTCTTCTTCAGGACAGGTTTAACAGATCCCTACCGTTCTTACATAACTCGATTGACAATGTCAAAATTGATATGGTACTATATAAACAGGTAGTGAATGCTACGTGTTAGAGACAGATTTGTCTTAATATAAAATACAATACCAAAAGGAAAGTCCTTAAGGGTAATCTGAAAGAGAAACACAGCAATTTAAAAACGTCAGGTATGCAATGCATTCCGTGTGCAACAGTGATATATACAGTGCTTATTCATCATCGTTGACTTAGATGTGATCTATTTTCACTGGTGCAGTGTCCTGTAAAAATGAGACAATGCAAGACGCACAAACATTTAACAGAAAACACACACTCTACATGAATTACTCCATGGTTGACTTGTAGGTTCTAGAGAAGTATTGTAATCAGATTTTGGGAAGTAAATAATGCTGAAACACAGGGATACATACTTGTTGTATGGAAGGCAAATGCCTCATGAGCCTTAGAAACAAGGGGGACAAGGTGCCTTTTGCACTCTGCAGGTAAGAAAATAGGTGTTAGAATGGTCTCCAGTCCATTGTGAATACAGACGGTATACTAAAATCTGTAAAGTCAAAGGTCCAAAGGCCGACTTCCCTATACCGGCTATGCTGTACTTACATGCACTAGGGTACTACCTCGTACAAACGTCTCCTCATCGCGGCTTCGCCGATACAATGAGACCGCGAGGGGCCTCCATTAATACTGGCCCTAATTGGTTCGGTTTTCACGCCGACAGCTGTCTAATTGCAGCGCGCATAGACCCGGAAGAACCATTGCGTGCTGCCTGCTGTCGTGTGTCTACAGGTGCACACTTCCTAGGTTGACCCAGATACAGGATAGGCATAACAGGTCCATGTGTCTAGAGCGCTGACCCTGAGGGCTGGTTATGGTGTCTATTCAGGGATTGCCCTGCCCTGATTGACCCGGAAAAGGAATGCAAAAGGGTACTTCTGGTCTTTTTGCCACTTGAGCGCAAGCCCTTATAGCTAGTGCCCGAAAGTATGTGCGACAAAGTAGGATCTATTTAAAACGTTCGATGAGCGAATAGTGGAAAAAGGAATCTGCAGTTTAACGTCTGAATAGACATAGAATGGAGGGGCAAATCGGACATCAAAAAGTTTAAAGTCTAAATAAACATATAATGGAGGTGAAACGCGATCGCGTCATCCCTCGAGTAGTTGGCTGCAGTTAGGGAGAGGGTTGTCTGTAGGTGGCTAAGACAACCATGATGGTTAAAGGTTGTCTGGTCTGATACAACATGTGAAAATAAACTAAAAATTAAATAAGAGAAAAGTTGTTACCCCAGTGGGGGTGATACAATCTCATAGTCACTGCTGGTCCTCTAATTAGGGGGCACATAGTCTTTGGGTCAGTAAAATGAATAAATAGCCTGAATATTAAACGAAACTATAAAAACAGTTGTGGTTAAAGGGACTTTCACCAGGGTCTCTCATAGGAAATAGATCATTGAGAGACCTCATCGATGCTGGCTTAATTAAAGGATATACATTAGTGGTGGGTCCAGTATCAGAAAAACTGGATTATGATCGTTTTTGTAAATAACCCTGGAGGTTGATATCCTTAAGAAAGTATCACATGCCCATTCAGTTCAGGTGAACTGGCCCCATGGTATGTCATCATTGAGGCCCTCTTTGTGGGTGCCCAGACGGAACACCCATCGTTGTTCTTTCTCTAGTAAGCCACTCTCAGATTGTATTTGCTCAATGACTGTCCATAGTAAGTCATCCACAGTATGTGCTGCTGACTGGTAGTGTGTTGCCATTTTGGTGGTGCTCCTCTTGCATCGGACGTTCCTCTTATGTTCTCCAATACTGATTTTGATTGGTCGTGATGTCATGCCAAAATACTCCAACATGCAGGGGCATGTAATCATGTAAATGACTTTTCGGCTATTGCAATTTGTGAATCTTCTCTGTTCCCACTCGCTGCCATCCCTAAATTGGGTCTCTCTGCTTTTATAAGTGAGATAGCAAGTGCTGCAATTTCCGCACGGGTGGTGGCCCTGGATGGGTGGGAGGATAGGGATCCCTATGATTGTCGGTGTTCTTGTGCGGGGTCATGTATGTACAAGCATGTCTTTCAGGTTTCTCTCTCTCTTATGTGCGAACATTGGTTTTTATAGCTTCAGATTGCCACAGTTCAGAATTCTCCAGTGTTTATTCACAATTTTTTATATTTGGTTAGAATGAGTGTTAAACGTTTTCACACAGATCGGTCTGTCTTCTTGATCTTTTTGTGCTCTTTCTTCCAGGGGGCCCTCTCTGTTGTTATTGCGGGCCCTTTTCATAGCTTTATGAATGATCCTGTTGGGGTATTTCTGATTAGTTAGTTTCGTTTTCAAATCAGAAGCTTGTGTTTTATAGTCTTTTAGTTCAGTGCAGTTCCTCCGCAAGCGGAGAAACTGTCCGTAAGGAAGGCTGTCACGGAGGTGACGCGGGTGAAAACTGCCGTATAGTAACAGACAGTTCTTGGCAGTAGGTTTGAAATGTGTGGTGGTCTTGAGTGTGCCTCTGTCAGGGTACATGTTTAGATCTAGAAATACTAGGTTGTCACGTGACATGGTGTTGGTGAATTTAAGGAGAGCATTTTGCTGGTTGAGCCAAACCATGAAGGCTTCGGTTGACGGGAAATCGCCTTCCCAGATAACCAGCACGTCATCAATGTACCTTTTCCAGGTTTTGATGTTATGCCTGAAAGGGTTATCCTGATGTAGCATCCTACTGGTCTCGAGATGGTGCACTTTGAGACCAGCCAGACTGGGAGCAAAGGTGCTCCCCATGCTGGTACCGTGCCTCTGTAGAAAGAATGTGTCCTCATATAAGAAGAAATTCTTAGTGAGGGCCAAAGAGATGCACTCCATTTACCAGATTACAGGGTTTTTGGTAATCCCACGTGGCTGAGAAAAGGATGTCCTCAATTATGTTTAGAGTCTCGTCGTGGGGTAGACTCGTGTAGAGACTCTCCACGTCGAGCCCTAATAGCAGTTGGTTGTTAGGATCAAAGGTAATGTCTTGTAGCAATTGGAGAACAGCTTTTGTATCTTTTAGGTAGGTTCCGGTTCTTTGAATGAGGGGACGGAGGAAAACGTCAGCAAATTGTGATAAAGGCTCCAAAATAGAGCCTATGCCCGAGACTATCGGACGGCCTGGCGGTTGTTGCAAGTTTTTGTGTATCTTAGGGATGGTGTAGAAATAGGGTGATATAACACAAGAACTCCTTGGGTCTAAACTTGTGATGTGTGTTTGAAGTGACAGATTATGTTGAAGTCTCAATTCTCACTAAAGGAGAGAAATCCCTTTAGGACGATTACCCTCACTCACCAAAGGTGACATGCTTCATCATTTGGGAATCTGCTCTCAGTGGAAAAACCTAGTTCCACTCAGGGCTACAACCCCCTCACTATGAGGGAGGAGCTCAGGGATGTTTTAAAGTAGAAGCTGCTACACTCTCTGGGATCCTAAAGTCCCGTGGTGAATGAGGTAAAGTGCAAAAATCCCAGCGCAAAGTAAAAAGAAAATGTGATTTAAAACTACCTAGTGAATAGCAATTGGATCTAACTTTATTGGCTTGCTCCCACTGGTAGGAATAAAAAGCAGTGCAACAGCAGTATGGAAATTAGACTGCTGATTGTGAACACACGGTCAACATGTTTCAGCCCCTCTGATCAAAAGAGTATCCAGGCTTTCGTCAGGACCATAGAAATATACAAAGCTGCTGCTAGGGTGAACAAAACCATAAAGGTGCGAAAAATAATACTGTGATACTAGACCATTTTTCCAGTGTATTTTTCAGTAATACTGGAAATACCTAAGAAAACAAAAAATAGGCATCTGTCAGGTCAATAACCCATAATCTGTAAACAGCAACACACAACACAATAGGTTGAAAAAGGATTTTTATATATGTTCTCTACATCACCAATTATAAAGGTGGAAAATAACTCACCCAATCTGATGGATATTTATAGCCTCACCTCAACCTGGCGACAGCTCAATGAAGAGGGCTCCGCTCTACAGAAAGAAAAGTATATAACTCTGTATCATGTGTCTGACTCATCAGGTGCCCACAGATTTATACATAAGAAAACATAGGAAAATACGTACTGCTCAAGTACTTGAAACAAATCATTGTCTACAGACCGAATACTCTAAAAAGAGATAATGGCATAGAAGAATTTTCTTACATTTTTGCAATAATCTCTCTCTTCATTATTCTCTAGTAGGCTAATGGTAAACCAAACAATAAGTCCATATGGCTCATTTAGGAAGTTATGACTCCCTTCGTGAGCCCAAGGTATGGTCATGTTTCAACACAAAAACCCCAGGCAATCGCTATACCTATAAGATATCAAGCTTTAACCTGTTCTAATGTCAAAAAAATTGATTAAGTATTCCTAGCACCAAGAGTCACCCTCACTTGCACGATGATATAGGCTATGTAAACACCTAAACAGTTACGCAGCGTGTACTCACCTATCCGTCGGTACCCCGTCGCAGACTGAGGCTGTGACCGGAGGCACCGATCGGAAGGCGCCATTCCTATTTGAAGTGTTTGTGAACTGCTGCTCAGTGCCAGCAGCTGGTGGAAGACCCCAAAGTTGCTCATGAAGTGCCTGATCAAGGGGGAAAGCTAGGCGTGTATGCGCATGCGCGTCCTGCTAACGCTGATCATAGCGCGCATGCGTATTCACTTAAGATGTAAATTAATTGCTCGTAATCCGTACATTGAAAAATTATGCCGAATACGATCCCAATGGTTTGAAGACATCTAACACAAGTGAGCAGTCTAATGGATATGATAAATCGTGAACATACTGACAAAACCTACATATCATGAGCGCACCTGTATGTTATACCAGACACTGATCTCTGCGTGCATGTGCAGGACTGCTCTATAAAGTGCTCAAGAACCATTAGTACAATAAACCTATTGCATAAAGTCCAAACCCGTTCCTAAAGTGAAAAAGGAGGGATCTCTTTCCATGGCCAGATATGCGTGTTTGACATACCTCAGATGGTTTTTAATAAAGCACCATAATAGAAGAATTGAAGTACTTCTTTTATCTATGTTAGTTTTACTGTGCCCAAATAATGAGTATAATCATAACAGACCAAGGCCTATATACCCCTCTACTAGTAGTGGTACCACTTATTGGCTATAGATAGAGGGCATGTCAAGTCTTGTAAACTGTATGATTTATAGCAAAAGCCAGGGACTATCATCATTCAGGCCTCTAGTGTCAGTATGAAGCCTAAACACCCAGCGTTGTGCCCGATTGAGCAAAAATTTGGAAAAGTCCGTAATATGTGGTGGAATGTAAGGTTGCTCGAGGACTACCCAGCTCAAATCAGTTTCTGAATGATTCAGGTCTATAAAGTGATTGGTTATTTTTGTTGACCTTTTCTTGCAGCGGATGGTACTCTTATGCTCAAGAATTCTAGTTTTCACTTTACGTGTAGTCATCCGCACGTAGCGCAAGCCACATGGGCATGTGATCATGTAAACCAATTTTTCACTATTGCAATTGGTGTGCTTTGACAGTGTCCACCGTCGGTCAGTCCCAATGTCTATTTCAGTGGTATGTCTAGTTTGTGCACACGTGGCACAGGAACCACAAGGGAAATGCCCCCTTACTGGAGGTAAGCCCCACAATGATGTTTGGTATCCTGTCTTTCTCAAGGTGGGTCTTGTGTGTACAATATGATCTTTAATATTGGAGCTTCTTTTGAAAGAAAATAGAGGTGGTGGAGTTGGAGAAACCCCAATATTGAGAATTTTCCAGTGTTTCAGGATGCTCTTTTTTATGTCATTGGAGTACCCACTATAAGTATTAACACACATGAGTCTCTTTTGTTCTTCTTTAGGTGGAGTAATCTCAATTAAAGCTTGTCTGTTGTTATTGGCCACTCTTTTTTTTTAGTTTCGGATGGTTCTTGACGGGTAATTCCTTTCTTTCAGTTGAAGAGCCAGTTGTTTAGAATGTTCCTCATATTTCATCAAGGACGTGCAGTTACGTCGAACACGTAAGAATTGCCCAAAGGGCAAATTCTCACAGAGAGCTTTTGGATGAAAGCTCCGATATGATAGTAATGAATTCCGTACCATAGGCTTGCGATAGAGTTCAGTGCCCAGATTGTTTCCTTCTGGGAAGATCCGCACATCCAAAAAGGGTAGACTAGTCCTGGAAAATTCAAAAGTAAATTTCAGAAACTCATTCCTTGTGTTCATCCATTGATGGAATGATATAATAGAATCCGGAGGACCCCTCCAGACCGCAAAAATGTCATCGATATAACGCTTCCATATTTGGATATGCTGTACATAAGGATTGTTCTCTTGCAAAATCTCTGTTTGTTCAAAATTATGTACATAGAGATTAGCCAAACTGGGAGCGAAAACACTGCCCATGGAAGTACCAGAGGTTTGGAGAAACAACTCTTCTTCAAATGTGAAGAAATTCTCCTTCATGGCCAGTTTAGCACAGGCCATGATAAAATGTACCAGAGTTATACTATCCATGGTGGTGTTATTGAGCAGTGTCTCAATCGTTGATAGAGTCTCATCTTGTGGTATACAGGTGTATAAAGATTCGACATCGAACGAGACTAAATAGTCCCGTTCAATATCAAAAGATGTTTCTGCCAAAAGGCGTAATAGGTCCTTGGTGTCTTGTACATAAGTAGGCATACTACGTACCATAGGTCTCAAGACAAAATCAACAAAAGTCGATAGAGGCTCCAAGATGGAGCCAATCCCAGAGATAATGGGCCTCCCTGGTGGTGGTAGCTGCTCCTTGTGTATTTTAGGCAGAACATAAAAGTAAGGAATGATAGGATGAGTGGTTACTAAAAATGAAGACTCATGATCAGTTATCCACCCTTCTTCTTTTGCCTCATCTACCAATCTCTTGATAATCAGGGTCAAACGTGCGGTAGGATCCATTTTCAATGATCGATAGAATCTGGTATTCTCAATCTCGCGTCTGCACTCAGCTCTGTACATTACAGTGTCAAGAATGACAGTAGCTCCGCCTTTATCCGCCGGTTTGATAGTAATAGACTCATCCTCGGCCAGTCGTTGTAGGGCATGATGTTCAAGTTTAGACAAGTTATGAAATTGTCTCTTGTCATTCTGACACAGTATAGAAACATCCTTCAACACTGCTTTCTCAAAGGTAATGATTTCAACAGGAACCATATGTGAAATAGGGTGTCCTAGGAGATTTTTGAATCAAGAATTCTGCCTCCTTTTTGGACAACCAGTTGTGTGCCGTTGCTTCCTCCACCATCCCAGTTATCCTGATCCGTAAGGATTCTGTTGGATCCAATTTAGAAATGGCAGCAAGTGGGAACAGAGAATATGCACAAATTGTAAGAGCCGAAATGTCATTTACATAATTACATGCCCCTGCATGTTGGAGTATGTTGGCATGACATCATGACCAATCAAAATCCGTATTGGAGAACTTAAGAGCAACGTCCGGTGCAAGAGGAGCACCACCAAAATGGCAACACACTACCAGTCAGCAGCACATACTGTGGATGACTTACTATGGACAGTCATTGAGCAAATTCAATTTGAGAGTGGCTTACTAGAGAAAGAACAACGATGGGTGTTCCGTCTGGGCACCCACAAAGAGGGCCTCAATGATGATATACCATGGAGCCAGTTCACCTGAACTGAATGGGCATGTGATACTTCCTTACGGATATCAACCTCCAGGGTTATTTACAAAAACAATCATAATCCAGTTTTTCTGATACTGGACCCACCACTAATGTATATCCTTTAATTAATCAAAACAAGAAGGGAGAGCATCCCAAGAACGAAGACGTTCTCGTAATTTAGAAAAATGGAGAGTGATATCAAAGGAAAAAAGTCTTTCCTTTTTTAAGAAACCCCTCACTCACCAACCTAGTTGGTGACATGCTTCATCATCGGGGTCCACCCAAGTAGCCAAATGCCACTTGGGTGTGCGTCAATGCCTGGACTACAGCGGAGCTGTTTTTTTTGGGATTTGTGTGAAAAAAGATAGTGTACGTGAGTGGATTAAAATTGTCTTTGTTGTACTCCCAACATTTTTTATTTGGAGCAACAAGACAAGGTTAAAACCAAGAGAGATACTTAAAATGGCTAGATTGACCAAGAAGTATCAGTGTTTAAGTGAAGAGGTTGTTGGTCAACATGTTTCAACCTATATGTGATAGTACAAGGTTTTTGTCAGGACCAAATGTTTGAACCGGGAGGTCCGCGCACGCTAAGGTGCATCCGTCACCTTGTTCCGCAAATAGCCAGACCGTGTACTTACTGTGAGGCAACCTTACAGCATTCTGTGTAGGGGGAAAATAATTTTCTGAAAGAGATAGAGCACAACATTTTTTGCACAGTTTTTCGCATTGCAACCGTGAATATGTTACTAAATCTTCTTTACATTTCTCCATTGTACAAGTTTATGTATTCTTGAAACACGCACATTTCGTATGTAACATAATTAACATGCCCTGGCTTTCTGATGCGTCTTAATTAGGAGTCTGAGAATAGCTCCTATCTTGCCATTACATACCCATATACATTCATATTTATAAGTGGGTGTCATGCAGCTCCCTTGATTCAAGAGCGTGCAGCATAGTGACCGTGTGAGTCTCTGGTCATGCATCAGCTAGTAGTGCCAGTGACTTTTTTTGAAACAACGACAGACAAAAGGAGGAACCAAGGTATTTTAAAAGCAACTCACGGGAACCTATTAGTGGTTTCACCCCATGGAAACCGTGGGGGGGCTGGTTATAGTTGCATTCTGTAGGGTAAAAAGGGGGAGAATCAAAAGTTAATTGCCTCTACAGGGAAAGACAAATTGAGGAAGCAAGGGGCGTAAGCGGTGCCCACCCGGAGTAAATTTCACCGGAGTGAGGCTGCTTAACTGTGTGTTGCCTTTGTATGAGGGAAAACAAGGCAAACACTTGCAATCACATTCACACGTACTCACGTTCTATAACTTCAGAGCCCGCCGTCAAACCTACTGTTAAGCCTCATGGGATCCCGAGGATGTAAACGGGTCCCATCCGTACGTATTTATGCTGGAACTAGTTCTCGGTTGTTTCTGCATACGTGCTATGCGGTCAGGTCATGTGACCGTGCAGCATTAGCAAAGGGGGCGGGGTGAGTACAGTGACTTGGTGATTTCGAGTTTTTTCAGGGGGTGCTTAAAATGTCAGTGACTCCTCTAACATTAAGGGAGTAGCTCCAAACAATCGAGCCTTAACAATCAGGTAGAGGAGCTCGTTGGGAGTATAGGTGAAGATGCTAATGACTAATACTAATACTAATACTTCGGCTTCATTCATCATTTATGCCCAGTGGTTGTAGCCATTTATGTAGTGCGATGGAGAGTTCATGTGAACAATTAAAACAGATAGTGGCCACTTCACCTGTTGATACATGGGATAAAAACCATTGGAAAGTTACAGAATCATTCATGAAAACAAGGCACGTCAGCGATGTTGTTATGACGCTAGGTTGTGTCTGTTAGTTCCAGGAAATTAGAGGCAGTTAGATGGAACCGTGCCCCTCATCTCTGTTTGACGGTGCTCCATGGAATATTATCATTTAGACCGTTGATATTGGTAGCTAATCTGTACACCCAGCGTTGTTCCTTTTCAAATAGACGTTGAGTTGTTTTTTGGCCGGGTTTCACTACTTCTATCACTGTCCATTTCATGTCATTTGTGGTATGATTACTTTGGAGGAAGTGTTCGGTTAATTTAGTTGTGACTTTCTTACATCTAATTGTACTGCGATGTTCGCAAATACTTTGCTTCACTTTCCTCCCTGTCATGCCCACATAACGTAACCCACAAGGGCAGGTTATTAATATACAACATTAGTACTGTTGCAATTAGTCTGTGCCCTTTGTGTCCATACTTTGCCTGCCTCGAGATTGAGTGTTTTGGTAGCTGATGTTCAGTGGGAAACGCTACAATTCCCACATGGATAGTGGCCAGTGACATTAGAGATACCCCAGGCGCTGAGTACTATTGTTGTTTGTTCCTGTTCCTCAGCTCTAGGGCAGGTATTAACGAGTGTGTCCCTAATGCTCGTTGCCCGTTTGTAGGAAAAAAGGGGTTTGTCCCATTTTAAATGTCCAGTATTCAGGATTCCCCAGTGCTTATTGATGGACCTAGTTACTTGGTTGGATAGAGTATTGTATGTAATTACACACATAAGTGGTGGTTCATTTTTAGTTTTTCCATGATCTTCCAGGAGTGCGTCTCGTGGTTGATTTCTCGCACGTTTTTGACATTTCTTCAGTAAATGGTCGGGGTATCCCCTGTTGGAAAGTTTTGTGGTGAGATCAGTCGCTTGGTTTCGGTAGTCTTGTAATTTACTGCAGTTCCTCCTCAACCGGAGATACTGGCCATATGGTAGATTCTCCTTGAGGGCTCTCGGATGGAATCTTTCAAACGTCAGTAGATTGTTTCTCGCAGTGGGTTTGTGGTGTGTCCTGGTATCCTTTAATTAAGCCAGCATCTATGAGGTCTCTTAATGATCTTTTTCCAATGAGAGACCCTGGTGAAAGTCGCTCTAACCACAACTGTTTTTTAGATTTTTTTTATATTCAGGCTATTCATTCCTTTTACCGACCCAAAGACTATGTGCCCCCTACTTAGGGGACCAGCAATGACTATGAGATTATATCCCCCACACTGGGGTAACAATTTTTCTCTTATTTAATTTTTAGTTTATTTTCACATGTTGTATCAGACCAGACAACCTTTAACCATCATGGTTGTTGTAGCCACCTACAGACAACCCTCTCCCTAACTACAGCCAACTACACGAGGGATGACGCGATTGCGTTTCACCTCCATTATATGTTTATTTAGACTTCAAACTTTTTGATTTCCGTTTTGCACCTCCATTCTATGTCTATTCAGACTTTAAACTGCGGATTCCTTTTTCCACTATTCGCTCATCGAACGTTTTAACCCCTTCCATGCGCATGCCGGAACCACGCCGTCATGAGCCATGGACGGCGTGTGCTCATGATGGCGTGGTTCCGTCATGCTGTGGCCGCTCCGCCCACGCGGCACTAATTCCCTGCCTGTGCAGGGTGAAATACTGAGTGGGCGGAGTCGTGGCGGAACCACGCCGTCATGAGCACAGCTCGCCCGTGACTCATGATGGCGTGGTTTCGTCACGAGCATGGCGGCGCCGCGCTCTCCACGCACCCCCCCAGCGCCACGGCGGAATACGCGCCGCGGCGGAATTCGCACATACTTTCGGGCACTAACTATAAGGGTTAGCACTCTAGTGGCAAAAAGACCGGAAGTACCCTTTTTGCATTCCTTTTCCGGGTCAATCAGGGCAGTGCAATCCCTGAATAGTCACCACAACCAGCCCTCAGGGTCAGCGCTCTAGAGACACATGGACCGGTTACGCCTATCCTGTATCCGGGTTAACCTAGGAAATGTGCACCCACAGACACACGACAGCAGGCAGCACGCACTGGTTCTTCCGGGTCTACACACGCTGCAATTAGACCGCTGTCGGCGTGAAAACCAAACCAATTAAGTCCAGTATTAATAGAGGCCCCTCGCGGTCTCATTGTATCTATGGAGCCGTGAGGAGGAGACGTTTGTACGAGGTAGTACCCTGGTGCATGTAAGTACGGCATAGCTGGTATAGGGAAGTCGGCCTTTGGAACTTTGACTTTTCAGATTTTAATATCCCGTCTCTATCCACAATGGACTGGAGACCATTCTAACACCTATTTTCTCACCCTTGTTTCTAAGGCTCATGAGGCATTCGCCTTCCATACAACAAGTATGTATCCCTGTGTTTCATCATTATTTACTTCCCAAAATCTGATTACAATACTTCTCTAGACCCTTCAAGTCAACCATGGAGTAATTCATGTAGATTGTGTGTTTTCTGTTAAATGTTTGTGCGTCTTGTATTGTCTCTTTTTTACAGGACACTGCACCAGTGAAAATAGATCACATCTAAGTCAACGATGATGAATAAGCATTGTATATAACACTCCTTTGCAGGTCACCACTGTTGCACACGGAATGCATTGCATACCTGACGTTTTTAAATTGCTGTGTTTCTCTTTCAGATTACCCTTAAGGACTTTCCTTTTGGTATTGTATTTTATATTAGGACAAATCTGTCTCTAACACGTAGCATTCACTACCTGTTTATATAGTACCATATCAATTTTGACTTGTCAATCGAGCTATGTGAGAACGGTAGGGATCTGTTCAACCTGTCCTGAAGAAGAAGCAGCTCGCTTCGAAACATGTTGACACACACAGGATGCTTTATACATTGAAACAATACACCTCCGACCCACACCTTTTTAATAATACCGGCACCATGGAATATTAAAGTTTTCTGCTCCACAGGAGCTAGGTATTTTTTACATTCACTTTTCACTCACCCCTGACCCTTCCACTCACTCATTTCTATACCACACATAGTGAACAATACTAGTGCTCCCACGTACCTGCAGGTAGTAGCACGCCACATCCCGTAGAGGGGCGCGAAGACACCTATGATGAAGCATGACACCAAGGGCCCTTTTGGTGTGTGAGGGGTATTTAAGAAACACTATGTGCTTCCAACCATTGTAGGTAATGCACCTGACCCTTAATTTAAATAACCCTCTATGAAATCCCTCAAAGGTGGATCCTAGTGTTTATGATTATTTGCAAGGGGAGGTCAAATCCACCTCCGATGTTCGGTTAGGACACCATCCCTCCACTCCCTCCTTTGTTAGTTATAGACGTATTTATTCAACATGTAAAGTTATTGAAGCAAAAATGTCTCTGCATGCAAAACTGCAAACGTTTTTTCACAGTTTGCATCGAGACCAGTAACTGGTGCATTTATCGACACACAATTCTGGAAAGAGTGTAACTGTGAATGCAGATTATGATAACTGTTTTGCAAACTAGGCCCATTACTTTCAGAATTTCATATCCAGTCATTTTTCTCTGAATATGGCAAATCAAATGCTAGTGTCAGTCAGACTTACTGGACCACATGCAAAATGGGGTGCCCAGTTTGGTTGTATGCCTATCTTGTGAAGTGTGGCAAATATTGTGGAGTTATTTAACTAATTCACAAACCTTTGGGAACATCAAGAAGAGTGAGAAAACGAAAGGATTTGGTCACCAAAATCTTTTTGCAGAAAAATGATCTGGCAAAATATGATTCGCCGAAAGATTTGCCCACAGAGAAGGTTATGAGATTTTTTTTAAATGTGTTGCATTAAGCAGAGCAATATTTTAAAACTTAGTAATAATTTTCTTATGAAGTGAGAAGGCTATACCCAGACGTGGGTCCTGTGCTCACCATGCCACGGGAGTCAAGCTGGCCTGGCTGATGAGGAGTGATATCCCGAAGCTGGTCCTATGATGCTTGTTGCCAGTCCAGGGTGGACATGACCCAGTAGGACGAGCTGGACTGTTTCCATGGGAATCAGAGAAAGACTGATTTGCATATTGCTGGGTCTAAACTGGAATGGCATGGTGTGCAAAAAACAACAGATCTCTGTGCTGGGGGTGAACGTTTGACATTGTTCAGCATTCCGTCCATCAGTTGTTCTTTTTGCAGCTGTCACCATGAAAGTAACAGTAACCGTGGTTTGGTGCTCAGATGGGGACTATGAGCCTGTGGATGTTCCCACCAGGCTGTGCATTACAGCCTGGTGTGGAACATGCAAACAACGCATGGCTGTTTGGCTGGCCCAAGACAGCCGGCCAAACCACCATGCACACTTAGAGTGTGCCCATCACTGCTCCCCCGTTTACCTCAGCCAGGCCCCTCCCTAACCTGTCCCCGTGGCTCTGAAAAATCAAATGACAATAAATATGTTCTAGGTGCAGTGGGGCGAAGCTCCTCCACTTTAGCGGAGAACCGGCTCTGGTGCATACCCCTGATCCGATGCTCATGGCAAGCAAGGGACACTAAGATCTAGGGGCTAGGTGTACGACCATTACATTTTGCAAGTTGCAAATTGCGACGTTTTGCGACTCGCAATTTGTGACTCACAAAATGAAATGTACGACAGTGTCTCAGACACTGTTTGCGATTCCTAATGGGGTCGCAATGACCTGCCTCATCAATGTTCATGAGGTAGGTTGCAATTTGCAACCCATTGGGATTGTCCAGCACTCGCAGGGATAGTGGCCTGCTGGGGTCAGCAGGCCAAGATGTCTGTGACTGCTTTTTTAAAAAAAAAACTGTTAAAAAAAAGGCAGCCTGTTTTCCTTTAAAAAACGGTTTGCATGTAAAAAAGAAAAATGTAACGTTTCTGCTTCATTTGCCGTGGTCAATGCATGGGACCACTGTCTGCTGTTCAAAAATATTTTCACATCCATTACATACTTGTACTAGGCGGTAAACTGCAAGTGCAAATGGGTCCGCAAAACCAATGGTACATACCTGACTCGCCCTTGGCACACCCCATCCTAATAGTGACTTTCAAACAGCATTTTGCGAGTCACCGACTCGTAAAATAACGTTTGTACATACCACCACCCTTTTTTTGCGGGTGCAAACGGCCCGATTTCCCATTTGCGAATGGTGATTCTGGGAAGATCACTTAATCTCCCTGTGCCTAACAAAATTAATGTGTCCTTGTGTAACAAAACTGGTGGTTGTGAAAAATAGTTTTGCGGTATATAAAACCCTTTAAAAAGAAAACCCCATTAGGAATAAGCTGATCAGATCAGCTACCTTTAAATCAAAAATTGCATTTGATCTATAAGGCTGGGTACCTACTTTCTGTTTTGCGTGAAAATGCAATTGTGTAAAAGCATTAAACGATGCTATGCATTTAATGCCCATCCATACAGGTGCATTGATCAATCAGCGCAGTAGGAGCAAAGTAAACGCACTTAATCCACACGAACAGGCTAAACTCATGCAAGGTCCTTGTATATCATAAAGTCACTGTTCTGAATAAAGATTGAAACTACTAAAGTTTGCTCCTGGCATTTCAAATTTTTAAACTGTTTGTGTCTTCAACACTTCTGTTTGAAGGTAGTTCCATATATTAATTTGTCTGTCTGTCACAAAGATTATCTTGTGTTAAGGCTTAAGCCCTTCCCTTCCCCTTTCCCATGTAGTGTTCACGGATTTTGGACATTCACTTTGGCTGAAAATGCTTGCATATTGTGTTGTATTTATTCTCTTTCGGGGCGTGGCCGATCCGTCTGATGCAACCGTGAATGAGCAAGCGAGTATGGTGGCCATCTTACAACAGAGTTAAAAAAACATAAGAAAGTCTGTTACAAGATGGCGGAAGTGTGTGCCTCCATTCATGTGTGCACAGCCACAGAGGCTAATGTCAGGGAAAAAGAAGGCAAAAAGGCAAATCCAATTGTTTGGAAGCCAGTAGTAAAGGCAAGACTTTGACTTTGTTAATACTTGTTTGCACCAGAAATCGACTCGTCCATTAGGATTTATTCAGAATCTTTTTCTCCAAAATATATCCTACTTTTGAGCAATTTTTTGTCAGTGATTTTTAAAAATAGTTTGTAGAGTGTGTAGATTGTAACATCACACACAAACTGGTATTGTATCTATCAAGTGGAATTTTGTTGGAGGTATTATGCCACATCAGAAGCCCTTTGAGACTCTGGTCCGGATGCGCTACGCTATGTGTAGGTGTAAGTCTTGAATTGCACACACAATTTGCATATTTCACAAGTTCAAAATGGTGTTTGCAATTCACAATGCATTAACCGTCCCCAACCCAGATTCCTTTCCTATTGCTTATTGATTTTATGCTTGTCTTTGACCATGTCCAGCACTCTACTGCTTTTTGACTAGGTTCCTGCTATAGAAATACCTTATACATACATACATAAAAAATATTTTTTGCACTTTTTAAAATGATTTCCTCACATAGAAGCAGCACGTGTGGATATTTGTGGAGATGTAGAGGTATGAATATCTCCACAAGGATAACAAACACAACGGAGAAGAAAAAAGAAAACAAATTAGCAAATGCGTTGGCACTTGTTCTTGTTTATATCGCACGTGAAAATGTAAGCGCATATATTACTGCTTTTGAAAATAGAATTCTGGAACTTTTCCAGGATTACGCATGGAAAGCTGCCATGGGCACATCTCTCAGAGTGAATTCGGAAAAGTTCTAAATCTGCACCAACCTTTGCTTTGAATTAGACCTCAAAGTCTTTCAAACACCAGAGTAGCCTTAGCCAAAATCAATAAGCCTACTAGCAGACCCAAGCATAGAGAAGCGAATGATGTCCCAGTTCTCCCGTCTGAGCTGAGAACATCCCCTGGGCCTGACAGTGAAAGACCCGTACAGATGTCAGCAATGCACTGCCACACTAAGCTCAGTTTTAGGTGCTTGCACCGACTCTACCCATTGGATTGGTTGAGTTGGTGGCCTCAGCGATAGAGCTACAATGTCCATAACATCTTGGCTGTGGTGTTGCTCCAGCAAAAAAGTTGGTTGTTCCGCAACGCCAGGTGAAGATTAAATTCCGAAGGAATAAAAGTGATAAAGCCAGAAAATGTGTATTGCATGGTGGAAAGGTAAGTGGTCCCTATGCCCTGCTGCACACCTTGTAAAACATTATCCTGAAATTAGGTTAGTTCCTGTCATGGTGCGCATGCTGAATCAGAACCTAGTTTTGAAAAACTAACCCAAATTGCCCTCACCTTCCCAAACTCTGGTGGGAGCATTGTAGGGGATGTTATGGTCTCCATCTAATTATGAGATGTATTCCGGGTAATCACAGGCATTAGTTATGCATTAATTCTCAGAAACATGTTGTTAGGATCGCTGGAGCAATCACGCAACCACATGTGTAGTACGCATTAGTATTTCTAATAATACATTTGGGATACCATACAACCCTTATGGGGTCTCTTCGAGTTATGTGGGCGTCACGTGTCCTGAAAAGACTTGTATGAAGAGATTGCAGACTGCCGCCACTTGCAGTGGGGGGAGCAGTAAAAATGTCCAAGTGGCAGAACATTGTGAACTTTCCAGCCTCTTGAGTTTTGAGTAATTGAGCTGTTGAATGATATTGACAGTGTTATGACAGCATGCAAATCCCGCTAACCTGAGTCATTAATCCTGTGTCTTACAAGCTTCAATGCAAGTTCCAATTGCATGAGGCATATAGTTTCGAAACATTATATTAAATGTTTTCAGATTAAGTGGGACTTGCTAGAACTGTCCTGAATTATCCCAGAGGGTAATACGCTATAACGTAAACCAACATGATTTATAATTTTCTGGAACCTTTGCCTCGGGTCACTTAAGGAGCGAGGTGCATTTATTCCATTCCCGAAGGCCATGTTTATGCTAGTTTCATGAAGAGTTTATTTGGAGGAAGGTATGGGTTGACTTTTCTTCCTCTAGTTTCCTACGGTAATACCTGGCTATCCCCGTGATCTCCATTGTTGATGAAAAGGTGCGAGCAACAGATGGAGCAGAAGGCCCTGTCTACCTGAAGTTTGTGTGGTGGCAATGAGCATAGCACAGATATAGGAGAGGTTCCCCTGTGCTTGAAGTAAGTATCTGTAGTTGTGTCCTGTGGAAGGTGCACCCCTCACCTCAGGAAACTTCACTGGCTACCAGTCGCTAAGAGATGCCTGTTCAACATGCTCACCCACACCTACAAGGCACTACACAACGAGGAACCTGCGTACCTCAACAATCAAACAATTAATTTCCACCAACCCACCAGGAAACTCCGCTCCGAATCCCTCTCCCTAGCAGCCTCAAGATGCATCCACCGGACGAACAGTGGAGGCTACTCCTTCTCCCATCTGGCCTCCCCCTGAACTTCAGAGACTCACCCTCTCTCCAGCAAGACCTGGATGTTCGACCATTAGGACCACGGGCAGCATAAGCATGGTGTCCCAGCACCTCGAGATTCTCGTAGGTGATGCAGCCACGCTTTGCAAATCTTGATGGATTGATATGGCTTCTGAGTGCAAGCTTGCACATGATGATCCCCCTAGGAAGGAGGAAAATGTATATATTACGAAAATCTCTCCATGTGTCAGTGTCTGATCTAGAGTGCTCTGTAAGATGATATACCAAGGCGATACATGGGTTGAGTGCATGTATGCATCTGATGTGTCACTGGTGTCTCTGGTGGCAATGGTGAAGACATTTTGTGCACTTGGCTTCTACTGTTCAGCTGAAAAGGTTTATGTTATAGTTTTAGTGACTAATGTCATTGAGCATGGCTTGAAAGCAAAAATGAATTGACAAACAGATTGAAGGCATTGAGCTGTCCCCACAGACATGGCTACCAGGGCTCAGATGGTGGTGTTTCAAAATCAGAGATGGATGTCTAATGTCTCAGTCCTAGACACCCAAAGAGGATGGCACAAGTCCAAGAAACAATGTAGTCAGTGACTTCCGATCAGCAATCCATAACAAGGATCTTCACTTAAGATAGTCGAGGAAGCTATCTGAAATTGACAATTTTAACTAAATCAAAACACCCTGTCTCCACGTAATGATTCCGCAAATGACATTCCTGTCACCAACCTGAAGTGATGGAATTGCATATATTCTCAGTCTAATAAATGATGTTTCCACTTGTTTCTGTACCTCCGGATTGAACAAATCGGACAGGTTTCCTACCTCATTTTCTGTCTTTTCTTTTCTTCTCTTTTAATTTCCTTTTAATGTCTCCTATTTCTTTCTTCCCTTCTATCTTTGTTTCTCTTTCTTTCATTCTTTCTTTCTTTGTTTTCTCTTACAAGTACTGTGGCGATGTGTTGAGAAGTGGGAAAATGACTCTATTTTCATGATCCTCCTTGGTCCTGCAGTGGATAGGAGACACCACTTCCTACCACGGGCTGTACATGAAGTTGAGGTCTGGCTACTTAAAGGAATCAGGATGGGAAAAGGACTGCATGGGGGGACACAAGCTCCCCCATCAGTAGAAGAATGACTGTAGCAGAGGCACATGAATAGAGTTTAACTTAGAAGCATATCTAGCTTTTAGCCTTTGTCCATTCTACTGTGGACAACTGACACTCTTGGTAAATAGAGTCTGCCTTTTCCTGGTACCGCTCCATTACACCAGTGAAGAATGAGTTTGCTTATCCACTACTACAATCATAGATGTGCCCCAAGTGGCACAACATGCTTGAACCCTCAACCCATTCTTAGCCGCTCAACTGTCCTATGGTGGCTACTGAGGCAGGAGGAGAATTGGAAGGAGTTAACGAAAATTACTTTCTAATACTACCTTCAAGTCCCCTGAGAACAAGGGTACAAAGAGCAGTACTAGTAGTAACTAAAGGGACTCCAGGGGTGGCAGCCGCTAGCTAACCTTGACTATTCCCGATTGGCATCCATTGCTGTGGAGCGCATAAAAAGAATCTTCAACACCAGCCTCCCCATTGACATGGCACTCATTGGAGCAAAACACCAATCAAAAAGAGGAACAATGGAATATAGAGGTGCATCCGCTCTAAAAGGATAAACTGGTTGAACACAGAAGTCACGGTTTCACAAGCACTCTCAACTCTGTGAAGAAAGAATGTCGGAAAATGTGATCTGCCTGGGGCATGTGCCCCACCATTAGATACACAGTTCACCTCAAACATGCACTCAAGAAGTCAAAATAACAGTCTGCACTGATAGAATTACCCTATTCACAACCCTGCCCATGGAGCTCTTGAAGGCTGTGCACAATTCCACTTTCTGCCAATGCAGTTCCGCAACCATGCAACCCACCCAGGAGCTCTGCAGCAAACTCCAAACTTTTTCGTTGATTCAGTCCTGAATATCAGAGCTAGCATCACTGAGTCACACAAACCTGTTGCCACCACCTCCAATCCATGCAACACCAGAAGGACAAATACTTTACGCTCACGCCCACTGATCTCTCCAAAATTTTGTCTAGGCTAAAAGGTCTCAAACATCCCCAGGACTCAGATCCAAGTCCATTTACCGCTAATCAATCACCTTCCTCCATCAGTAGCTCTCTCGAACGAGATTCCACCTACCTCAAACCTCTCCCTAGTGACCACCTTCTCCTTGACCTAATTAACTCCAGCTACCACAGAATAATTGCCAGGCTGCCTATTTAAAATCCAAAAAAATGGTGTTGTTCCAATTACAAGCACATGTAGAAGACAAAAACCTACTACTCTCCCATCAATCAGGGATTGCACCTAACACATGGGAGCGATTCCACTCTACTCACAGTCTGGGATGGCATGCTAGATGTAGCAAACAGGAGTGCCCTAAGCATGCTTAGCCTCTGACCTGTCGGTCACATTCCGGACCTGGTGGGTTAGTGGACTAATGCATCCACTGTAGGGGCATGTGTTCGACCTCATGGTCACAGGTTCAAAGCCCAGTGGGTCCCCTCAGCCTTTCATCCTTCTGAGATCGATAAAATGAGTACCATTGAGTTAGGTAACAATAAACGTTTTATTTAGCTCCAAGATACCCTTGTGGGTGAATGTGCACTTTACAAATACACAATATGTTACATTCAACACCATAAGTCACAAAATCCTCCTGTACAATGGCCAACATATCTAGGGATGTTCTCAGACATTATACCTCCTTCCTGAAAAATTGCAGCAAATAGTGACTCACAAATCTTCCCTCATGGTGTTAGGTCTCTCCAATCAATGCATAACCCTATCAGATGGGCTGAAGGCCATCCGAGCCTGAACGGGCTACAATAGCCTCAAACATAGCAGACCAAAAGCAAAATCCTCATTCTAGGGTCTCAACACTTCCTCAAGTAAACAAACTCACTGTGTAACCGTCGCCCATCATCTATGGTGAAACTGCAACCATCAAATCTAAAGTAAGAAATTTGAGAGTCAACTGAGATGCTGATCTCAGCCTTAACTCTCAGGTACATCCCGCATTAAAACTCATCTATGAGGCATACGGAACATTTCTTGAAGAAATCATGCAGTAGTGGTCGGTGTTCTCGCCAACTCACACCTCTACTATGGCAACGCTATATATGCTGGGCGGTCTACATTCCAAATCAAGGGATTGCAAAAAAAGCGCCCCATGCAGCATTGGGCTAAAAACACATCAACCTGTGGTAGGCCACTGAAAATCCTCCTCTGGCTTCCCATGCAGGAAAGAACTGAATAGAAGACACACTGCCAAATCCCTCAGATCAGATAAAGGGAATACCAGCCAACCCAGCCAGTGTGCTCCACAGTGCAACCTCCTAACTCCAATAAGAACCAGAAAGAACAGGTGAGGTGAGAAGCAGTTCACAGTGGTGACAGGCCACCTCTGGAACAACCTTCTGTCGGACAGTTGCAACACTACATCACGCGATCTGTTCAGGCGCTAAACTAAAATGTGACCTAAAACTACAACGCTATCACACCCTACCACATCTCCCACAGCCAATCTCACGAGGTCCAGCAACTCCCATCCCTGCAAGGCACGGCCCTACGCGCCAATGTTACCTGTGCTCCCTTGAAGTAACTGCCGCTGCTGCTCTGCTTCTCTATCTACACCTGTAACTGCTGTGCTGCTGTGCACAGTACACAAGGGCCATGTTGCTTGTGACTCCTGTGTTTGTGTAATCAGTAATCCGATGGATGAACGCACTTAGGCCAATACCATGGGCCTGGTTTAGAGTTTGGCAGACAGAGCGCTCCACCACAAACATAGCGGAGTACCTGGTCGGCACACCTGACGTTCTGTCGGCTGTGTAGAGTCAGATGACCACCATATTTCCATCATGCTCCACCAGCAGAAACCTTACACGGGCAGCCCTAGAGACTTAGGGCCAGCAGGCCACGCCTCTCAGACTCTCTGCCATTTTTACTGCAAATGATCTGGGGAGTTTTATATTTCTTGTTTGAGGGCAGACAGGGAAAGCCTGGTGGTCCTGAACAGATATAAAACTACCCCAACATCTTGGTAGACTATTCCCAGGACATCCCGGTGATTTGTTTTTTTGTTTTTTGCCACTTCATGAGTTTGTTTTTGTAAAAAAGAGTTTACTGAGCGAAAGCATGAAACATGTCGCCACTCAATAAACTTTCAGCGCTCTCTGAGTAGCGACCGTCGTATCATTTCTTCAGAATGCACAAAGATCGTCACCAGGCAAGCAGAGTCCCTAACTATGGTAGGCTGTAATCCGCCAGGGGGGCGGAGGTTAGGACCGTCCTCCCGCTGGCCCCCCACCACAATTCTAAACAAGGCCCTACTTTATCAATGCAGCAGTAACTGCTGTTCTGCTCTCCACCACAGGCTAGTCATAGTAACCCCGAGCCCTTGCTCTGAGAGACAGCTCTCTCAAGCACCTAGAAGCGGTTAGGTTCTGTATTTTGCGCTATACAAAGAAAGACACAAAAACATGACGTCGTAGCTGGGCGCGGCAGCTTCCACATCTTACTGCTGCATTCAGTGTAGTCAGATTGGGCTATTTCAGGCACAAATGCGTGGCATCGTTCCCATTTGTGCTGGAAGGTGACAGGTGACAGGTCGGGCCTCGTGTGCATCTTTTATCCCGATGAAGCGGCGCCTCATCAATGTCTCTGGCTGCGCGTGCTCTCAGTGTGCTCATCAATGTCTCTGGCTGCGCGTGCTCTCAGTGCGCATGCGGCCCCTGAGCTCAGCCGCCTGCTTTCCTTTCTCTGTCTGCCTGCAGGCTCCAGCCCTCCTCAGCCTGCCCCGCTCCCTCCCAGGTCCGCCACCCTCAGACCCCAGACTCTGAGGCAGCAGCGACAGCCCATCACGGACCGGACCCCCATACAATAATGACACAAGCAGCTACGTTAAGGCGTGAGGGCTCGTCGTGTACCTTAATGCACTTGCTTATCTCTTTATTGGCTCATACCTCAGTGGTGTTTTGTGGCAGGGTAAATACTAATGATAAGATAAACGTGTTTGTTAATTCACCTTCTGCAAAGATTTGTGTTTTGTCTAATAACAGGTTTGACTCACTGTAAAGCAGCACAGAGGGTTAATGTGCCTGCTGCAGAGCACGCCTCTTCTTACTTCAAGTTTTTAAGTTGCAATCCTGCTGATCTAGCGCAGTGAGGTAAGAACTGCATTCACACTGCAAAGTATAGGTTTAGAACCTTATAGTATTTGTCAATCTTTCGTTATTCTAGGATTGCTAAAAAGGCTGCATTTGGATAGTAATAACACATTTTTTTGTACAGACAACACCAACTACTGTATTATTAGTTAAACGCCAGACTTTGTTCTTCTCTAAACCAAGCACTAGTAACATACAACAGCTACCAGGATGAATGATGTGTGACCCCTACATCTTGTAACCCTCATTCTCAAATGTAACATTCCTTGTACATTGAATCACACTCTTCTATAATTCCATGTGTAATACGTGTGTCATATAAAGTGCTCTGACCCCCTACCCTTGCCCTAGGATAAGTAGTGCTACAAAACAAACTAAATTAAAAAAAGTACAATTAAAATGATTACTAAAGTAATTACTGATTCAGAGAGACACATCCGGCATTCTTATAGTGCCTGCATATCTCTCATACAGGGGTTGAATAAAGTCTAAATCCTGCCTCCAAAATAGTAGTTTCTCCAAGCGCGTGCAAAGTGATAACAAAATGGGTGCATTGGCATCTTGCTTTTAAAGCCCAGATAGCTCCCAGTCTGGATGAGACTCCAACAGGAGGAGGGCTGGTGCCGTTTAATAAGGGTCTCTGTGTTGGTCCAAGCTGGAAGTGAAAGTTAGAACCCCCCCCACCCCCCCTATAGTCTGCAGGTTGCTTCTCTGAAAGGAAAGTGTGTTATATCCTACTTAATTGTATAACATGTACTCCAGCCCTGCTGCCTCTTGCTGCTCAGCCAGAGTGAGAGATGGTCATGGAATGTTGGTGTGCCTGTGATGCGTGGAATGCCTGGGTGTCTGAGTGGACGAGTGTTGGCAGTTGGAGATGGGCTGAGCAGCTAGGGAGGCTGCTCCTGGTGGGGCTGGTACCACACTAGGCTGGCTGGAGTAGAGACAGATGTGACCTGAACTGGAGACTCAATAAAGAAGACTGAAAATACATACTGGCTCCAGGTGTCTATCTACAGAGATCATAACATTTATTTTGGCGACGAGGATACGTTGTTGGTGCTGCTGAATGACCCCTCATGTTTGCAAATTACTGCTGGACAAATCAATCATATTCCTCTATTCCAGGCCCAGATCTGGGTCGGTAAATTATACTGGCCGTGGCTGGGTTCCCATCAGATCCTACACTGATAAAAGGAAATACACAAACAAGGAGAGAGTGAAAGCCTGGTGCCAAGAGGAAAGCGATTACATCAGATATGCAGATGGAGGATTTCAGAAGGATGTGGGAGGAGACAAAGGGCTCCAAAGCCTGGGCCTTCCCTTACTCCAATGAGCATACAAAACTACCCTTAACCCAGATTCTGACTACACGGGTTCAATTTACATGTGACCATGATTCTATGTGTTCTGTAGTGAGGGCAAGGATTGGATGTGGACGGAGTCTAAACCCCTTAATGACCCACGGGCTAGCACTGTGAGGAACTCAGACTGCTTTCAGCGTAGGGACTTTCTATCATACCCCACCATAAACGTCCACCCGCACCCAGAACTCACCCAGACACCTGGAGGTGATTCATTTCACATTATACACTATAGGTGTCATACCTTGTGTAGGATGATGGAGTCTTATGTACTCTTGCAAACCCCAAAGATGGTCCTTGGACTCACAACAATAAATCCTTAGCTCAGTTCAGGGAGAGTGGAAAAGAGCAGTCAGGCTTTACTAGAGGAGTATGTGTAAAGCATTTCAGAGTCCCAACATGGGTGATAAGTAATTGACACGACTCAAAAGAAATCCAACACCAATTTATAAAAATAAAGCAGATTTTTATATAATTTTCGACACCAAAACGAAGTAAATCAGATGAGTACAACTGGGATTTTAGAAGGAATGATCAATCACTGCAAAACAATACTGCAAAATGTTAGCATTGTGGTCATGGTAAAAAGCATTACTGAAAACCAGGTCGAGTTGCGTTGAACCCAAGAAAGGGGAAGGTGGTGCGGGTCCCAGGGCCAGGCCACTACAGACAGATCGGTTTTACCTGGCTCGAGAAGCCCGGGTGCACAGTTGTCCTGGCTGTCCATGGTGCTGAGTCGGGAGCCGAGGGGGGAGATGGTTTTACCGCTTACATGGTGCTGGTGAGGAAGCAGGTGCAAAAAGTCAACAATGTGGCCACTGCTGGTGTCGGAAAAAGGTATTGCGGAATTCTCCCAAGTTGCAGCGGCGAGTAAAGTTGGTGGTCACCAACAAGCCTTGGCAGCTGTAAGGTAAGCAAGAAGTTGTTTTGACGTCCAGGGGAAAACTGTAGCTGCCTGAAACTAGCTGGAGGTCAGGACTATGTTTCCCACATTTCACTGGACCATCTACCTTCGGGCAATCCCTTGGAGGGCTCAATGGCCAGCGATTCTTCCGTTCCGGTATGTTGTATTTACCTGCAGTGTGTAGGGGAATAAGGCCAGTAGTCATAGGGAGTCTAATTTGGCTTTGGCTCTCAAAGGGTTGCCTCTGTTTTGACGGACCAGTCTTTGATCCATGACGAGTCGCAGTCATGCAGTTCCAGGAAGGTAGCAACAGGTGCAGAGTATTGGGTTTCTGCTGTGTCTTTTGTTGCAAGCCAGATCAGAACTGAGGTTCTGGTGTCAGGGTGCCCCTTAGATTCTAGATGTAAGGGTGTGAGTGCAAGTGGCCAATGGGCTACACGCTCTAGAAGATAATTTGCCCCTCACGTGACCGCATCTGGGGGGGGGGTGTCACAATTTCTACCCAGAACCCTCTATTCTGTCACTTTTAAAAATAGCAGGAGCCTTCCTTCGCTGTATGAACCAGGTTGCCCATCATAGAGGTGTGAGTAGCCTTCTGGAGGTTTACACCTCTTGACTACATAACCTTCCACCCTGCCCGGGTGCAAATGTGCCTGGGGGCAGGTGGAAGGCTGTTTCCTCCTTTGGGAGGCAGCGTGGTTGCATAACACAGGTGTTGTAAACTTTAAAGCTCACCGCCTTGATGTGCAACTTCACTAGCTATCCTGTCAGGGATGGAGGTGTGACCTCCTTCCCATCCAGGCCACTGTTTCTGATTCCTAGGAGAGTTCACATCTCCTGGCAGGGGTCAGATTCCTGTCTTGGTGCCAGCAGCTGTGGGCTGCTAACCAGAGCACGGAAAAGGCTGTGGCAACCAGGTGGGCAACCTCTACGGTAGCCACCTGGGTGCATGCCATATCAACCTCAACACAAGAATTATCTCGGGGTAATGAGGCACGTTGGCTGATACCAAACATGACATATTTTGACTGTACCATGAAGCAGCTAGACACCTCGAGTTTGCCTCAGTGCCAGCCCATGTTATCCTATGGACCGCTGATCACTTCTAGTAAGTAGCCCTTGATATAAAAAGGCTACGATAGGAACATATAAGCCTGCACTTATATGTCCTCACCGGTAATATAATGCACCCTGCCTTCTGGCCTCAGGAGGCCTTTCTGAGGGGTGACTGGCATATATTAAAAATAGTGCATTGACTTTGCCACAAATAATGAGGGCAAAGTCGAGTCTGGGTAGTTTGCACTGCTCCTGCAGTCGCAATGGCAGGACTGCTGTCATCTGTTTACCTGGGTCACCCAGTGCTTCAGGCCCTGGTGACCCCTTTTACACCCATGCCTTGGGTATCACTGGTACCATCTACTAAGGTCTTTATAAGGGGTTTAAAGTTCGTGCCTAGTGAGGGTGCCAATTCACGTGTATCAGTTTTAGGGAGAGAGCACTGGCACTGAGGACTGGTTAGCAGACTTCAGTGCGCTGTCAGACTTAAAAACCAGCATCAAATAGTCCAAATGGGGGCAAAAGTGGGGGACACCTGCAAATAGGCCTTTTTCTTTTCCACTCCAATAGTTTCATTTTGTCCCCAAACAAACCCATCCGCTTCTTGCCAGACCTGGGAGATTTAGTCTTGCCTTTGCTGAAACATAAGAGCAATGATGTAGGTTATGTTTAACCTTTAGTATCACAGTAGGTTGTCATGGTTAAGGACTTTGGAGTGGAGGACAGGGGACTCCAGAGTAAGTGACTATCTCCTTTCTGGCCTTTGTACATTTTAACGTGAGGGAGTGAGACTCTAGTCCCAGCTTGCCAAACACATTGTGCTGGAATTGCTTTAACGCCAGAGTGGTTTCTTTATACGTCTATCATTGTGTGATGTTAATCCTGCGAGATCAGTGAAAGGCATTAAATATCTTGTTTGAGGAGCCACATTACTTAAAGAGTTTCAACGTTTCCGCACTTCGAATTAATTAGGATGGGTTATTGCCTGCTCTTGTGAAGTTTGTTCATAACATAACATTACAGGTGTATTTGTAAAGTGCATGATTACCCGTAGGTGTCTTGGTGCTGATGTTTATTGTTACCCAACTCAATGGTACTCATCAATGCCAGGTTCAGGTTTGTATTTGTGGTGACTGAAGTAACACTTAGGTCCTAGCGGGATACAACTTCAAAATCAGTAGTTGCTAAAAGATCTGGGACATGATTGGAGAAGTGCATAGGTGCTCATTGATCTGCCTCCCAATATTCGCATATTGAATAGAAATTACATTTATACTTAGAATGTTTCCTGAAGGCTGTTTTTGCATAAATTGAAGGTTGTAACTTTGGGCTGAATTTTGGGCTGAAACGGATCTGCGTTGGGCTGAATTTGGACTTGACACTGGACAGCACTGGGCTTGGGAAATGCCTGAAAATGTGGCAACACTGGCTGCGTTCAGCATTACCAGAAGATGCCGTACACTCTCTGGCAACACTGGCTGCGTTCAGCATTACCAGAAGGTGCCGTACACTCTCTGGCAACACTGGCTGCGTTCAGCATTACCAGAAGATGCCACACGCTCTCTGGCAATACTGCGTTCAGCATTACCAGAAGATGCCACATGCTCTCTGGCAACACTGGCTGCAATTGAGCATTACCAGGAGATGCCGTAAACTCTCAGGCAACACTGCCTGCATTCAGCATTACCAGGAGATGCCGTACACTCTCAGGCAACACTGTCTGCGTTCAGCATTACCAGAAGATGCCGTACACTCTCTGGAAACACTGGCTGCGTTCAGCATTACCAGAAGATGCCACACGCTCTCTGGCAACACTGGCTGCGTTCAGCATTACCAGGTGATGCCGTACACTCTCTGGCAACACTGGCTGCGTTCAGCATTACCAGAAGATGCCACACGCTCTCTGGCAACACTGGCTGCGTTCAGCATTACCAGAAGATGCCGTACACTCTCTGGCAACACTGGCTGCATTCAGCATTACCAGAAGATGCCGTACACTCTCTGGCAGTACTATCAAACCAAGGCTTGGGTCCTGTCACTACCTGGCCTGGACCACTCTAATAGCAAAAACAAACAAGTGACCAGATAGGGTATTGCACAATTACTTCACTGAACCTAGACAATCAGTTCTAAGTACATCACATTTTTTAAAGCAAACATTTCATCCTGACAAAGAGAGGTGAACCCAATATTTCCTTGTGACCTCAATACATTCAAAAATACGAAAAATAAATATAAATAAATCACAGTACCTTAACAGTGACGAAACATAGCCTAAATATACAAGTATTTACAGTAAGAACACCATTCATATTCTCATAGGCCTCCGGTACATTGGAGGAAACCAGTCCGTGTGTACAGAACGAAAAATGAACAACAGGCGGACATAGAGGAATTCAAGAATCCTGCCTGTATGCTAGGCTGAAGCTAACTAAATAATCTCATGGGCCATGGCACAACTCGGGATTAATGTCTTTAGCTATTTCTAAGTAATGTGATGTACTTAGGACTGATTGTCTAGGTTCAGTGAAGTATTTGTGCAATACCCGATCTGGTCACTTGTACACTCTCTGGCAACACTGGCTGCGTTCAGCATTACCAGGAGATGCCACACGCTCTCTGGCAACACTGGCTGCGTTCAGCATTACCAGGAGATGCCACACGCTCTCTGGCAACACTGGCTGCGTTCAGCATTACCAGGAGATGCCACACGCTCTCTGGCAACACTGGCTGCGTTCAGCATTACCAGGAGATGCCACACGCTCTCTGGCAACACTGGCTGCGTTCAGCATTACCAGGGGATGCCACACGCTCTCTGGCAACACTGGCTGCGTTCAGCATTACCAGGAGATGCCACACGCTCTCTGGCAACACTGGCTGCGTTCAGCATTACCAGAAGATGCCACACGCTCTCTGGCAACACTGGCTGCGTTCAGCATTACCAGGGGATGCCGTACACTCTCTGGCAACACTGGCTGCGTTCAGCATTACCAGGAGATGCCGTACACTCGTTCACACAGAGCTCCAAACGCAGAGCAGAGCGGCCTGTAGAAACCAACCCTTGAGATATTTAATCTTTACTGAGCACATCCACAAAGAGACCGTCTTTCCTTACATTTTGTTGGCAGATGGCTCGGAAGGGAGGCCAAAATATATATTAAACAACAGCAGCTGTTCCACCGCTGAAGTGCAGGGAGAGAGACCTGGCGCGCGCAGGGGGCCCCGCACTATAAATCGCATTACAATCGTCTGCTGAGATAAGGCTGGACGAGATATGGCTGTAAATCGTGATTTATATATGTGCCTGACAGCGGAGGGTAATTAAATATCCCAAATACGGCGGTGCTGACGTGCCACAAAGCAGGAACAAGGCTACGGCTGAGCGCACGTGCTGAGCAGTGGAAAGGTCTGGAAGGGACAGAGGCCTCCCAAACGCAGATCCTACTTTCCTGACAAGCTGAGATCACCATGGGCTGGCTGGGTAGTTTTTGTGGCACTGTGAATGTCCTACGGGCCGGATCTGAAGTGCATCTGGTTGTGAGAGAGGCTTGTTTCAGGCCAGCTCCTGGTCAGGTGGGCAAACCGTGCAACTAGTATTACCACTGCCCCTTGAACTGCAGCAACCAGACACTACTGCAAGCTCCCTGAAACGACAAGGGCCTCTTTTGAAGGTTTTGACCTTAGGAAGTACAGGGGTCGAACACTTAAGGCTTACTATTGAAGAAGGGGCATAATACTAGCCTCCAGCCACTGCGTGCTGGGGGAGGGGGGGGCAAGCTCCTGGGGGCCCCCTCTGGCACAGTGCAGAGGCTGTGGGCCCCGTGGGGTGAGAGCTCCTAACTGGGTGCGGACCATTAAAGATCCCTCCATGTACTTTGCAGGGGATCCCCTCAAGTTTTGTTACGCCACTGTGTTGGAGGGTGGTGTGGGGGTGAGCCCCTAGTTAAGCAGGACACTGATATCCCACAAGAAATAGGTTGTCCAAGCAGCGCCCAACCATGAAACAAAATATTTCTCTGGTAAAGTGCTCTAGGAACTCTGGTTAATGTCTGAGCTATATAAATATATAAATAAATGTTACACTTCATACAAGGGGCGGTCCTCTAGCCTAGATATCCCATGGGGGAGGTACCTTAGCCTGTTCAGGGCGAAGGAGGGGTTCCCGTTGTGACCCACTAAAACGCATTTAGCAAAGAGAACCAGTAGCCAGATCCTAAATCCCACGGTAAAGTGTGGCTAAAAAGCCCTACATCCCAGTACCACAATCAGATGCCACCCGCCGTTGGTAGTGTCATACCTTGGGGAAGGGGAAAGGGAGAAAAGTGAGTACTACTTTGACTGGCCCCAAAAACCCTAACAGATTCTAGCCCTGTGTCTGTCAGTAACATGCAGGTAGAGAACTTGTGGGGAGACCGGTGACACTGGCCTCTTGCACCAGAAAATACATGGGTCTGAAAGGATGGCTAAAATGAGGACAAGGATGCCGCAGGGACACAGCTACTTTGGATCCTACAAAGTAAAGTATGTTAAGTCCCTAGAAGTCACTGACGTGCCTTGGTTGACTACTTATAAATAGTTTCTACTGGAACCAGTTATTCTGCATGTGTGTTTGACCCTGTTCCAGGCAGGTCGCTCTCCACGCCTCATAGCACCACCTAGCTGCACCCGTGCTCTCGCCCTCGCTGCTGCCACGAGTTCGAGCCTTCTGTGTTGCCTCCCCGCTTCCCTGCTGTTGTTTTTTCTGCCTTTTTACTTTTTGCCCTCTTGCCTGTAGCTTTTGCCCTCTTGCCTGTAGCTTTATTCTATTCTTTTCTATTGTATTGTTTAAAAGCCGTTTTTTTCTTGCTTTTTTACTTTTTGCCCGCTTGCCTGTAGCTTCATTCTATTCTGCCCATTTCTCGCCATTTAGGCTCTCCTCTCTCCATTGCCTCTCATTACTTTTGGCCTTCTGCCACTCGCCTTCTGCCTCACTTTTCCTGCCGCTGCGTCCCCTGCGGCCCCGCCCCCCCTCGCTCGCCCATTGGCCCCGCACCCGCCTCCCAGCTGCTCCTCCCTCCCAACCTCCCCTTCTTAATGATGGCCGCGCCAAAGGCAAGCCCGTCTGCGCCTGTCCGCGCCTGGACTGCGCCCAGCGCCAGACCCCCTGGCCCCAGCGAGCGCCATGACACCCGATGCTGCTACGACGCCAACCTCCTCCACGCACTCAATGCCGGCCATTCATCTACCTGCTTCCAGGCCACCCTGAAGCGCACCCACGGACCCTTCACCTGCCGTAACTGCTTCAACACCCTCCGCATGCTTCACAAGATCTACAGATGGATCCCCACCGGAACCAGAAGGACGGTCACCCACGCCCTCGACACCAGCAAGTTGGACTACGGCAATGCCATCTATGCGAGAACCATGACAAAACTCCAGAAAAAACTCCAATGCATACAGAACGCCTCCGCACAACTCGGCCTCGACATCCCCCGCCACAGCGACATCACTGCCCACCTAAGAGACCTGCACTGGCTCCCCGTCAACAAGAGGATCACCTTCTAGCTCCTCACCCATGCTCACAAAGCACTCCACGACGCCGGACCTTCATACCTCAACAAATGTCTCACCTTCTACACCAACCGCCAGCTTCGCTCCGCCGACCTCACCCTCGCCACCGTTCCACGCATCCACCAAACGACCACCGGCGGCAGATCTTTCTCCCACCTCGCCACCAAGACTGGCTGTTCGAACAGTAGCGGCTCCCCCCGCTCAGCGCCTTGAGACCCTCACGGGTGAGTAGTGCGCTCTACAAATGCTTGACTGATCGACACTGGGCTTCATATGACTGGCATAAAAGGAAAAGCGGTAGTTAGATAAAAATCTACAAGAAAAACAAATAAACCCCATGAAAACATGGAGAATGCCCAGACCAGCTGACCAATCTGCCCGCTTAGAACGCATTAACTGTCAGAAGACATCAGGTCCCTCAACTCAGTTTTACAGAAAACCCAAAATTGGCTGACACTTAACCACCTGAAATTAAACGGTTTTAAAATGGAATTTCTTTTAATCGCCACCCAGTCACCAGTCATCGAAGAATGGATAAGTCAACTAATAGCTCTTAATTGCACGCCACACTTCATTGATTCAATAAACTCATTGGGAATAACGCTGGAATTTGAACATGCAGAAGCACATTAGTGCACTCACTGAAGGATCGAACTTCCACCTGAGCATCTTAAGGAAAATAAAACCTTTTGTCCCCACTAATGACTTCAAGGTTGCGGTGCAAGCCCTAGTGATCTCTTAGCTGGATTATGGAATTTCAACCCTCTGCATCCTTCCTAGATTGAAGATGGCTCTACTTAAGGCCGCTCTCAGCTCTGCTGCAAGGCTCATAACAGGCTCTAATAGAACAATCATGTCATGCCTGAGCTGATATCCCTAAATTGGCTCCCATATGAAGCAAGGGTACAAATATAAATTGCATGCATGGCCCATAAAGCCATTCATTTCAACACCCCGATATACCTCACACAAAAAACATGCACTCTCTAGTTGCTCTAGATCCTCTAGAGGTGCCAGCACCTTACTGCTCAAACCACAGAAATTTTACAAAAAGAAAAAAAGAAAACTTGCAATCTAGCCTTCTCAGGTATCGCCCCAAGAACCTGGAACTCCCTGCCCCCAAAGTCAGACTGTATCCCTCGATTGCCTTTTTTCAAAAAGGAAGTTAAAGCGATATTGATGAAGAAACTTCTACCTTAGAACCCTAGCTTCCAAGGATTTCGAGGACACGCTCATTTCTATGAGACTATGATGATTGTATGTTGATCTGTTGGTTTTTTCTTCCTCCTATACCTTTCGCAATTGCTAAATTGTAAAGCGCTCTGATACCCCTTGTGGTCATGTTCGCGCCATATAAAACATTTTTAAATAAATAAAAATGTGTGTGTGTGTATGTGTGTGTGTGCGTGTGTGTGTGTGTGTGTGTGTGTGTGTATGTGTGAAAGTGAGCTTGGTCTTATAATCTTATATTCAAGAGGGCATTACCATTTAAATAAATGCCCTTTATCCTGGCCCTCACGTTCAGCTTCTGAAAACTTGTGTCGGGCAATAGCCTCATGATGGACATTACCATCTAAATCCTTCATAAACGCGAACTGGAATCAAAGAGATTTTTTTACATAGCAATTCATTGGGCGCCCAACCCCCTAAATGACACCAATTGGATCCAGATGAAAGCCTTTTTATGGCCATAGCCCTATTATGGCCAATGTTGACTTACTGATGTTAGATTGTTTATTCTAAATTACAAAACACCATGTCATCCCTACTTTGGCCTCCTTGAAAAGGTGGTAGCAAACCACAAAACATATCTGCTCTGTATTTTGGATCCATTGTTTTGCTGCATGTGCTCAATGTCAGCTGTGATTATGAACTTCAAGATGTGATGTACAGTGCTTGCTTGGATTAAGAGTTTCATTTACCACTGAAACAGTAATAGATTGTATATCTGTAGGGTAACAAAGGATAATAAAATGAAGAGAAGACCACCCCAGGTTTGGAAATGGAAATTTAGTTATGAAATAAATGGACTTTTGGGCTTTTTCAAATTATAACCATTAATTTGTCTTTTGAGAGGAGATTTGCATTCTATTAAAAGCAATATTCTAACTTCTCTATTATGACTCATTAGTATCCCCCAGATATGTAACACAAGGCACAGCCTGTACATTGTCCATCCTGAGAAGGATGCAGCACTGAACTTTGTCTCCATCTATGCATTTCACTATAAAAGAACCAGCAAGAAACCTTAGACTACTGATGGGAATGCTCTGTACCTCCGCTGTCCAATGGCTTCCAGTGAAGGTTTGCCCACGCCGAGCGCCTCAGGCTGTTCTGCTGGCAGCTGACTAGATTATCAGATGTGGACGTGAACTTCGCTCCCATGGAAGTGTCACACCAGCCTCTTATTTAAAAAGAAAGATTTCTCTGTGAATAGGAGATTCTACTCCCAAGATGACGAATCAATAAAATCTGCATGGTGTCATCAGGGCCGGCTCTAGGGTGGTGCGATCGGTGCCACCGCACCGGGCGTTGACGTAGGGTGGGGGCATCATTTTTGAAAATGTATTTTTATCATTTTAAAAGCACCTGCTGCTGCGCTCCTGGCCTCCAGCAATCTTCAGTCATCAATTACAATGTCAGGATAACTCCCGTGATTAATCGTCTTTCTGGAAAGAGACCTGAGGTTTTTCCAGTGGAAGTTTTGACTCATCCCAAGGTATTGCATGAGATAAAATGCTGCTGCTAAGAACGTGCACCATGCAGATAACAAAGTGCATATAATGTAAATAGGTCAGTGGGTTAGTGCTTCTGTAATAGAGATCCTTTTGTTACTCGTCGTTTATAAGACAAAATCCGAATGTTGAACATGGAGCTATTAACTGTCATCAAAGAGCTGCATGCAAACTGCAAGGCGTATGTTAGACCTACATGTTTTTTTTGCCCAGTCTTCCATCATGCTAATCTTGCGAAAAGGGTTCATTTGGGTAGAAAACAATTCTTATTAATGAAGAAAACCCCACAACGATGATGTTACATTTTAAATTCTGAATTTGTGCTTTTCCAGAATAAGGACTCTTAAACTATATTGCCTACCAGTATCGATGACATGTCACTCCTACACTACACCTTGTAGTCCTGTCTGATGTAACATTTCCTATACACTGATTTATACACATATGATTGTCTGTGTGCAATGTGTGTGTGATGTACAGTGCTCTGACACCGTACAATGGTATGAGTGGTGCTATAAAACTAACTGAATCTGAGAGACAGTGGATATGGAGACTTGAGGGGCACAGTTAAAGGGTGCAAGTGAGGAAATCCATGGTGAGAGGTAGTCATTGGGGGGGCGCCAACAATCAATGTCCCACAGGGCGCCACCAGCGCTAAAGCCGGCCCTGGGTGTCATGTTTATGATGTGGGCCATTTCAGTGAGGAAAATTGTTGGGGGGGTCTCCTGTGTAATATACCCTGCTAAAATGTTTTACAGTGAATGTTGAATACTGCCTCTGTACCTCATTGGAAGTGGAGGTGTTTATTAGGGGATAACCTGAAAGAACAGGTTGTGATTTCCCCCCATGACTTCCTTCAGCATTAAATATAAAGTGTGCCCCACTGTGCAGAAATCTTAAGGAGCAATAGGCAAGCTTCCATCACACGCAGAATAGGGGTAGCACAGCCGCAAGCATCACTTACATGCATCACGTAGCTAGCAGGCAGCTGTAGTGCACACTTTCCCTCAACACAGAGCAGGTGCAGCAGAGGTAGGGGAGAGGCAAGCTTACCTCACAGATAGAACAGAAAACTGTACGGCTACTTAATATATAGGTCACCAGAGAGAAAAGGTTCTGCTCCCGAAAACGCCAGCTCACTGTGTTTGTGGTCGCCACTGAAAATACTGTAGGCTTGATTCACAAAGGGTATACACACTCGTGGCAGTGGCCCCTCAGTCGTGGCAGTGGCCCCACAGTCATGGGAGAGGCTCCACATTCGTGGTGGAGACCCCGCAGTCGTGGGAGAGGCTCTGCTGTTGTGGGGGAGTCTCTGCAGTCGTGGGAGAGGCTCGCTGTCGTGGGGGAGTCCCCGCAGTCATGGGAGAGGCTCAGCTGTCGTGGGAGAGGCTCTGTTGTCGTGGGGGAGTCCCCGCAGTTGTGAGAGAGGCTCCGCTGTTGTGGCTGAGGCCCCATCAGTTGTGGGAGAGGCTCTGTTGTCATGGGGAAGTCCCCGCAGTTGTGGGAGAGGCTCAGCTGCCGTGGGAGAGGCACCATTGTCGTGGGGGAGTCCCCGCAGTCGTGGGAGAGGCTCCGCTGTCGTGGGAGAGGCTCCATTGTCGTGGAGGAGTCCCCACAGTTCTGTGAGAGACTCCGCTGTCATAGCTGAGGCCCTGCAGTTTTGGGAGAGGCTCCGTTGTCATGGGGCAGTCCCTGCAGTCGTGGGAAAGGCTCCGCTGTCGTGGGAGAGGCTCCGTTGTCGTGGGGGAGTCCCCGCAGTCGTGGGAGAGGCTCCGCTGTCGTGGCTGAGGCCCTGCAGATGTGGGAGAGGCTCAGTTGTCGTGGGGGAGTCCTCGCAGTCGTGGGAGAGGCTCAGCTGTCGTGGGAGAGGCTCCCCTGTCATGGGTGAGTCCCCACAGTCATGGGAGAGGCTCCGCTGTCGTGGGGGAGTCTCCGCACTCAGGGTGGAATCTCTTCCGTGAGAATTCTCATTGTGGAGATTCTGGCCCGAGTGAGACGACTCCCCCACGGCTGCGGGGCCTCCCCCACGGCTGCGGGGACTCCACCCAAAGTCCATGACCAAAGCAGCATAAACCAGTTTCCAACTGCGAGCACAGGACTGACATGGGTGCTGCTCAAATAGAAGTGCCTGTTATGCATCTGCAGCGAGAGGACGGTTCTTTACACATGAGCCAAGTTTTTTCAACCTGTATATGAAACTGCGAAGAAATGTGAAGGAGGAGGTGGGGTTGATGGACTCCACCATGCAGATGACATGCAGACATTGCACTTTACAAAATGCCTAGTAAATCTGCACAAATGGATTCATTTGATACTTTCAGACTCAAGGTGGGGAAAGCCAAATTCATTCTCTTTAGACAGCCAATAAAATCTTCATTGATGTCTTCTAGCCAATCCTGGCTGAGAGTGTCACATTGACACTTGTACTGACACTGATCTTGCCATGTCCTTATAAACTCAACACACTCCCAAAGCCATGAGAGCTTCCCTCAGTCCTTAGAAACACTGAGGATGTCCCTCCTACCACAGGACTTCCACACTGCAGTGCACCTCATGCAAGTGTATCATCGTAGATTGACTTTAGCAATTGTATCCTGACAGGCACTCATATTTTCTCTTTAGTGCACGTAAAGGTCATTCTTCACTCAGTGGCCAGGCTGGGATCAAGAACTAGAAAATGTGATCACATCATCTGTACCAAAGAACGTCCATGGCTTCCTCCTGAACCCAGGATAAAATTGAAGCTTCTTTCATCACTTTGGAGCCCATGCTGTTCCCTCAAAATCTCACGTGGCTTTGAAAATCTCAGACCCTTAGGCTGGAAACCAAAGAATTCAGAGCACATAGGTCCACTACTTACTCAAAAACACGGTCTCAGCGAAATCCTACGATCCTTATCCACACCCTACCATTACGCAGGAGCTAACCAGTCCTCCCCCATCACAATCAGGTGGTCAGCACTCTCTCTAAAACATTCTTCACCTTTAGATGTTCCCAGAGCCTCTCAGTCCCCTATTGACATTACCCATACCACTGGACCTCAGACCTAGAAGTCGATCAGGCTTATGGGCTCGCTCTGCCCGCAGTTCTCCAGCCTGATACTGGCTGACTCTGGAGATGAGAGGTCCCCTCATGCCCTTTAACCACTGATCGCAACGAAAGCTCCCTCTTCCATCTCCCCTCTTTCCACGCCACCCGTTAGGCCGGAGACCTGGCAATTGCCCTCCAAGCACCATGACTGGCCAATCACACTCAACCCTGACTGGACCGTCCAGGACACGCTGGTTAAAGGCCCTCCCACTTTCTCTCTGGTACCTACCTTTCTATCCAAATTTCCTGGAACACTGCTAGTCCCTAATGACCAACCCCCCCTACTGAACTCCGTATCACCGCCTTAGATCCTCCTGGCATACATCGAGGCCCCTGCTCTTCGCCAGATCTCCCTACACAACCTCTACCCCTCACCCAGCACTCAGATGTGGTGGTGCGCCTGGATGATATATCTCTCCAGGTGCACCTTCTCACCGTCGAACTACATGACTGGAAAGCCCTCTCAATTGACCAGTTCCCCTTGATCAGTTCCCTCCTTTCCTCATCGAACCTGCCCAGAGCCCCCCTAGTGATAGAGGTCGCCTTGGACATTTTTCCCCCCTTTATCTTGAAAACTATACCCCTACCTAAGACCCCCTCCCACCCCAGAAGACTTAAGACCTATCTTATGTCTAATAATATTGATGACCTACTCAGCCTGTACGTGCCTACCCTAGAAACGATCCCTCCGGGTCAAATTCAAGCCATCCACCCTAACCCGAACAGAGAACCCCCTCACATTCTTAGACCCATTAATAATGACAACCTCATGAGAGTGAACATCATCCAGACCCCTTCCCCTTACTCCAATACGACTTAAATGCGTACTACTCAACTGCAAGTCAGCCAGTAAACACGCCTGTGACATCTTTGACCTCATCCAACACAATGAGTTACACATCATCATCCTCACCGAAACGTGGCTCAACCCCTCCTCCACCCCTATCCTAGACCTACTAGTGCCTCCTACCCACGACATAATTAATCTAGACAGAGCTTTGAAGCTGGGTGGTGGCCTAGCCTGTATTCATAGGAGCACACTCTCTGTTTCCCACTCAGTGTCTTATATGCCATTCTGCTGCGAATACCTTTGTCTTGACATTTCAAGTAACAGCCTTGAGGTGTGCAGACTTCACACTTTTTTATCACCTACCAGGGGACAATCTCCCCTTCATTGAACAATTAATGGAGATCATCTCTGGCAATGTTGACTCCGTAATGTCCCAAATCTTCCTCTGTGATTTCAACCTTCAATGGAAAAACCCCAATGACCAAGCTGTATCATGCCTCAAATCATTCTTAAATGATCAAGAGTTGATTCAACATTGTGACCGGCCAACACATATTAAAGGAGAAACTCTAGACCTCATTATCACCAAAAGTCACACCATCACAATGGATACCATTACCCCTTGCAATTGGTCCGACTATCACAGCATCTTCTTCTATATTAACAGGGAGGTGTCCCTGACAAAGGCTCAACCAACTAAATTGAAGATTTGGAAAAGGGACCTCAGATGAATACAGAGGAACTAGCAATGCACTGTAAATGCGCCCTCTCCTCCCAAGCTGACATGTCTGAGGTTCAGGTACTCACTGACTTCTACAACTCTACTATATCTAGCATCATGGACTCCGTTGCACCACTCCAACAAAAAAATGCCTCATCAAAAATATCCAAACCATGGTTCAATGACAATTTAAACTCGGAACGCCGCAACCTTAGGGCAATTGAACGATCTTGGAGAGCAAAACCCTCCTCGGATCAGCTAAAACTACTTAGAGAGGTTAGGAGTTCCTACAACAATCAAATAAGGGGCGCTAAGGCAGACTACTTCAGATCCCAACTTGATCAAGCCACTAATCGCCCCAAGAAACTTTTTGAACTGGTTAAACAGCAATCGGTGGAAGCTCCAAACCGCATTGACTCTGAAATCAGTCCACCCTCATGCGACGATCTGGCTGCTTTTTTCACTGAGAAATCGAGACTCATCAATAGTGAACTTGCGTCTAAGAAGGCCCTATAGTCATCCTACGGGCCCGCGCCACCTCCTGCCCTCTTAGAGAAGCTCCAACCAATCAGCCTGAGCACCAAGAACAATGCCTTATGGGACACCTTAACTCCCTTCAGTGAAAGTGACATCAACAAGACTCTTCAGAATATCAACCCATCTAATCATTTTAGCGACCCGTTACCACCTTCCATCTTCAAAGAAGTCAAGGTGGCCGTCATCCCCATATGGACAAAGATTATTAAAGCCTCACTGACACAAGGCATGATCCCAGATTGCCTAAAAGCAGCTCAGGTATCACCCATATTAAAAAAAACTGCTGCAGATAGTGCTGACCTTAACAAATTCCGCCCTATCTCTAACATCCCCACCCTAGCCAAACTCTTTGAAAAATGCGCCCAATCACAACTCTGTGCTCACATCAAGAATTTCCAACTCCTGGACCAGCATCAATTTGGTTTTCGGAGTGGGCACAGCACTGAATCGGCCCTGACTCACGTTATGGATGACATTTTAAAAAGTGCCCGACCAGAATGAATCCTGCCTCCTAATCCTCCTTGACCTTTCCTCTGCGTTTGACACTGTCAATCACGACAACCTCCTATTCATCCTGAAGAACAGGATGGGCCTCACTGGTCGGGTGTTGCAATGGTTCTCATCTTTCCTCCACCATAGATCACAAAGAGTCAAGGCAAACAACTCTCTCTCTCAGCCCTCTCCAGTTTCCATGGGGGTCCCCCCAGGATCCACCCTATCTCCTATACTCTTCAACTTGTTCTTGGAACCATTAGCTGATGCACTAAACTCCTCGAACACTCTCTTCCATATGTATGCCGATGATACACAACTTTACCTGAAAATCTCCTCCCTGGATAACCTCATATCACTCAACACCATTCTAACGGCTACTCAAAACTGGTTAACTGAGAGCCACCTCCTGCTCAACACCTCCAAAACAGAATTCCTTCTCATTTCTCCTCCGAAACACATCCCTAAGCTAGACCTCTGGATTAATCACCTCACTGCCTTCAACTGCCCCCCTCCCCTCTCATTATTGACTCAGCCAAATCTCTCGGAGTCACCCTGGACAAGCATCTGAATATAAAAACCATATCAGCAATATTTGCAAGGGAGCTAATCACCTGATAAGGACACTCAGGAATATCAAACCTTTCCTTCCTCAAGATGATTTCAAGCAGGTAGTCCAAGCGCTTGTTTTGCCAAGACTAGATTATTGCAGTGCTACGCTCTGTGGGGTCCACAAATATCCCTTGGCTCCACTAAGGGCATCATTGAATGCTGCTGCCAGATTGGTTACGGGTACCAAAAGAATTGCGCACATAACCCCAGTCCTAAAATCCCTTAAGTGGCTGCCCTACGAAGCACGAATTCAGCTAAAGATTGCCTGCCTGGCTCACAAAGCCCTCCATCTCAAAACCCCAAGCTATCTAGCGCTGAAGCTACAACTATCAGGAGGCGGTAGACCCACAAGAAGTGCTAACTCTTTCCTCTTGAAACCGCAGATCTTTCGTAAAAAGAGGACGTGTCACCGTGCATTCTCCAGCTCTGCCCCCCAGATCTGAAACTCTCTTCCACCAGAAATACGCAGAATCTCCTCCACGGTTGCTTTCAAATTGGAAGCTAAAAGATTCCTTATGAACAAATACTTACCTTAAATGGATTTTGATCATCTGCTCTAAGTCAGGGGACTTACAACCTTACGACCTGCACTGGGTGCAACTGTTATTTAGTCTATCATTTGCATCTCCGCTTGCTCACTATGTACCATTTATTGTATTACTTTCTATTGAACACCTTGTTTTGTAATTGTTATGTTAATTACTCCTATTGAAGCCGGCACTGCATTGTATTACCATCCTTACCTCTTACTGTAAAGCGCTCTGATATTCTTCGGGATCTTGTTTACGCTATATAAAACTTTATAAATAAATAGGTCCACTACTGGTTCTCTGGGGCAGCACATATTGTGTGGGACACCTTTACCAGTTGACTAAAGCTCAAAGGATCGCCTTTAGTTTTGCAAAAACATTCAAAAACGCAACTTTATCTGGACTAGTTGTCATCTTTAATGCATGGTCTAATTGACTATTCACTTCTGATGCCCTTTCCTATTCATCTTTATATTATTATGGCCTTGTACAGCTCTGCCCTTTTTGCACTTTCTCTTATTACTTTTTTCTATTCCACGGGTCTATAGCGCTCCTCCTCTCATCTCACCCTCCACTTTCTCTCTTTTCTCACTCTCATCCATTTCCACTCTCCAGGGTGCATCACCATTCCGCCACTCATTCATTATTTATTTCTTTGCTTGGTGTCTACAGTACCTTCATTTCCGTAGTTCTGCAACTGTTATGTTATGTTATGTTAAATCCATTTGTACCGCGCACAGATACTCAGCAGAGTGTCCCGGCGCAAACTCTAGGTAAAGAACCTTTCAAAACAAGAAGGTTTTAAGCCTCTTTCTAAAGATCAGAGGATCAGGAATACTGAGTAGGGTCAGGGGTAAGGCATTCCATGCCAGAGCAGCTTTACGCACGAAGGAGCACCCACCCAGCCTCAGGCGTTTGAATCTCGGGGTCAACATCAGGAACAGGGAGGAGGACCGCAACTCTCTCCCTGGTTTATAAAAAACAAACCTCTTTTGGAGGTAAACATGACCCAGCCCGGATAAGGCCCTGTGGGCAATCACCAGGGATTTGAATTTAATTTGTGCCTCCACTGGAAGCCAATGCAAAGAGCGCAAATGAGCGCGTATAATACACCTACGAGATAAACCCAGCAGAAGTGTTGGCAGCCGCATTGTGAACAATCTGTAATTTGTTCAGAAGGAAACCAGGGATGCCGACATAAAGTGCATTGGCATAATCCAAGCGAGACAAAATCAGAGCGCGGGCCACCGTTTCTTTGGCCTCTCACCTGTCACCTCTGTGCTTCTTTTACTTTCTATGTTGATTTCTTCCTCTCTATGCTGCCTTTTAGTCATTTCTAATCCTGGTAATTTCCTGTCACCTTTTCCATAGGGGATTGGAGACCAGATGGCGAGGTCCTTATTATTTCACTGACTTTCTATTTACCATATTATAGGGCAGTTCTCTCTGTGGAAATGGTACGCAGCGCTTGACACCTCTTCGGTAACACTAAGCTCTATAAAAATGTAAATAAATACATGAGCACGTCTGCTGTCAAAGAGACCCCCATAGATGCCTTGTGGATCGCACGGGCCTCCCGGTGGGCCTCAACTTGTGGATTAGGTGCCCATGATGGAGAGAATATTAACGCAGAGTAACCCCATCAGAAGTCCAAAAACAGTCAAGAAAAAAGTGTTGTCTATATGGACCATATAAAAATACTTATATCAATGTAGTAAACCAAGTTAAAACAATGGAAACAAGTAACAGCATGAAGTAACTTGCTCCTGAGCAGCAAAGTAAGAGGCGAAGCTCAGCTGAATGTGGGACTCTGGGTATTGTAAGATGGAGCTCAGCTCAGGGCTCTGGATATTGTAAGATGGAGCTCAGCAGAATGTGGGACTGTAGATATTGTTAGATGGAGGTCAGGTAGAATGTGGGACTCTAGATATTGGAAGCTCTAGGTCAGGCAGAATGTGGGACTCTAGATATTGTAAGATGGAGCTCAGCTCAGGACTCTGAATATTGTAAGGTGGAGCTAAGCAGAATGTGGGACTCTAGATATTTTAAGATGGAGCTCAGGCAGAATGTGGGACTCTGGATATTGTAAGATGGAGCTCAGCTCCGGACTCTGGATATTGTAAGATGGAGCTCAGCAGAATTTGGCACTTTAGATGTTGTAAGATGGAGGGCAGGCAGAATGTGGGACTCTAGACATTGTAAGATGAAGCTCAGGCAGAATGTGGGACTCTAGATATTGTAAGATGGAGCTCAGGCAGAATGTGGCACTTTAGATGTTGTAAGATAGAGGGCAGGCAGAATGTGGGACTCTAGACATTGTAAGATGAAGCTCAGGCAGAATGTGGGACTCTAGATATTGTAAGATGGAGCTCAGGCAGAATGTGGCACTTTAGATGTTGTAATATGGAGGGCAGGCAGAATGTGGGACTTTAGACATTGTAAGATGAAGCTCAGGCAGAATGTGGGACTCTAGATATTGTAAGATGGAGCTCAGCAGAATGTGGAACTCTGGATATTGTAAGATGGAGCTCAGGCTGAATGTGGGACTCTAGATATTGTAAGATGGAGCTCAGCAGAATGTGGAACTCTGGATATTGTAAGATGGAGCTCAGCAGAATGTGGGACTCTAGATATTGTAAGCTCTAGGTCAGGCAGAATGTGGGACTCTAGATATTGTAAGATGGAGCTCAGCTGAGGACTCTGAATATTGTTAGGTGGTGCTAAGCAGAATGTGGGACTCTAGATATTTTAAGATAGAGCTCAGGCAGAATGTGGGACTCTGGATATTGTAAGATGGAGCTCAGCTCTGGACTCTGGATATTGTAAGATGGAGCTCAGCAGAATGTGGCACTTTAGATGTTGTAAGATGGAGGGCAGGCAGAATGTGGGACTCTAGACATTGTAAGATGAAACTCAGGCAGAATGTGGGACTCTAGATATTGTAAGATGGAGCTCAGGCAGAATGTGGCACTTTAGATGTTGTAAGATGGAGGGCAGGCAGAATGTGGGACTCTAGACATTGTAAGATGAAGTTCAGACAGAATGTGGGACTCTAGATATTGTAAGATGGAGCTCAGCAGAATGTGGAACTCTGGATATTGTAAGATGGAGCTCAGGCTGAATGTGGGACTCTAGACATCGTAAGATGAAGCTCAGGCAGAATGTGGGACTCTAGATATTGTAAGATGGAGCTCAGCAGAATGTGGAACTCTAGATAGTGACAGTTGAAAAAGCGTTATCTCACGCGGGAGTAACGTCTCTTACTCAGCACTCCGTTGTTATGTGGTTTCAAATAATTGTATATCGATGGTACACTTTGTGTTTATGAACATTTTCTTTTATTCTTTTGATTCATTTGATCACTTTAGCGATTATTTTCCCATAATGTTTATGTTATTGCATTCATACCATTCCAAGAACATTGTATTTTTTCAAAAATAATCATCATATTTCTGCCCTATGCATTTCGGGCAAGCCCTTCATCAGGGGACTTGAATTCTGAAAGCATCGAAACAAATTACCAATCACATAATGCTGTACATGTAAAGCTTCAAACAACATATACAAAAGTACTATCATAATGGTGATGTGTAAAATCTCGGCGGGGTTGTCATAGGTGAAAAAGAGGAAAGAAAGAAGGTTGTCGGAAGGGGCCGGACGGTAAATTAAACATGGATCTACAGTGTGTGGTAAGCACGGTTTATAGAATGTGAAAAACGGGTGAAACAGGTTTATATAATGGTGACGGTGTAACAGAGTGAACATACACGACGTTGATTGAAAATGGTGACGCATCGTAATTATTAAGTCTTACGTGCGGAGTCTTGGAAAGAAGGTGATACTGGCCAAACGTGAAATAACGGTGCAACACAGAGCGTGAGTGAATACACAAAAGACTAAAGCGGATTCTGACCTTTTCAGTTGGTTCTATCAATGTCCGAGATGACTATCATGAATCACGAGTTTTAATCACATGAATAATAACGGGAGTTCAAGATTCTCGTTTCTATAACAAAATGAAATCGTAAACATACTCGTATTCTACTCACGAGTATGTTTACGATTTCTTCTTGTTATAGAAACGAGAAACGAGTATTCTACTCACGAGTATGTTTACGATTTCTTTTTGTTATAGAAACGAGAATCTTGAACTCCCGTTATTATTCATGTGATTAAAACTCGTGATTCATGATAGTCATCTCGGACATTGATAGAACCAACTGAAAAGGTCAGAATCCGCTTTAGTCTTTTGTGTATTCACTGACGCTCTGTGTTGCACCGTTATTTCACGTTTGGCCAGTATCACCTTCTTTCCAAGACTCCGCACGTAAGACTTAATAATTACGATGCGTCACCATTTTCAATCAACGTCGTGTATGTTCACTCTGTTACACCGTCACCATTATATAAACCTGTTTCACCCGTTTTTCACATTCTATCACCCGTGCTTACCACACACTGTAGATCCATGTTTAATTTACCGTCCGGCGCCTTCCGACAACCTTCTTTCTTTCCTCTTTTTCACCTATGACAACCCCGCCGAGATTTTACACATCACCATTATGATAGTACTTTTGTATATGTTGTTTGAAGCTTTACATGTACACCATTATGTGATTGGTAATTTGTTTAATGCTTTCAGAATTCAAGTCCCCTGACGAAGGGCTTGCCCGAAATGCATAGGGCAGAAATATGATGATTGTTTTTGAAAAAATACAATGTTCTTGGAATGCTATGAATGCAATAGCATAAACATTATGGGAAAATAATCGCTAAAGTGATCAAATGAATCAAAAGAATAAAAGAAAATGTTCATAAACACAAAGTGTACCATCGATATACAATTATTTGAAACCACATAACAACGGAGTGCTGAGTAAGAGACGTTACTCCCGCGGGAGATAACGCTTTTTCAACTGTCATTTTCTCGCCCTTAAGCCCAGGAGGGTGTTACTTGCCAGGCACCCTAAATCAATTTCAAACGCAATCACCTTGTTTACCAGGAGTGCGAGGATCCTCATTCCTTTCGGAACTCTAGATAGTGTAAGATGGAGGTCAGCTGTTGTGTGTTTTGAGGTGTACATTTATGCCTGGTTTCTTGGGACGCTTAGTCCTGCTGCTGTCCTCACTGTTTCCTGCTGAGACTGATGGAAAGGAAGCATGGCCCATTGCTATGGATAAAGAACTAGTGATTTTAAGCAATAGAGGTTGGTGGCATAGAAGAGGTTAGCACTGTGCAGATACACATACATAGCTCTCATGACCCATCTCCCTCTAATGTCACTCATTGATTGGGTCTTTGCCTTTGATCCCGTGCCCAATGCTTTTTGGCGAGGTACGCTCTATACAACACATACCTACATGAAACTATATCATTCTGGGTTAACTGAACCGTTCTGGGAAAGTAGGAAGGAGGTGTAGTATCAAAGAAGAGGGCCTCAGGTCTAAGCACCAGGCACTATGTACTGGAGCCTGCAAGTGATAGAGAGTTGGAAGCAAAGTATATTCAAAGAGAATATGACGATCCAAGTGGTTAAAGATGAACGTCAAGAACGTAGAACCAGTGTAATCTTGAGTGGGCAGGGGTGAGACAAGTATTCTGTCATCTACTTCTTTGGGCGCAGCTATTTTAGCAGATGAGGGTGAAGAGGATGATAACAGAGAGATGGCTCTGGAGACAATATACAGGCCATTGAGGAAGCCATGTTGGCAGGCAGGAAAACCAGAACCTGACCATAGAGGACTCAAATGATGGCTCTAAAGAAGGTGGAGAAGGAACCTGCTAAGCCCATCATCTCATGCATCTTTGAGAAGAAAATAGGGAGAGGGACTGGGTGGTCATTTTCAGAGGGTCTGTTAGTGCTGTTTGAAGTAGGGGAATGACACATCTTATTCAGAGAGCGGGACCACTGGCTACCCATGGATATTGAGTAAAGAGCAGGAAAAGTTGCTTCAATGAAAGGTAAGAGGTGCTGTGCTCGCATGGCCCACCAAGCAGGACTGCATGAACCCTGACCCAGCCAACCCTCTTGTGGCCTCTGGCATGCACGCTTCCACTGAAAGAGGGTGGAACGACACTGCCACTGGGGTAAGAGGGAGGCCACATTCCACTGGATCCATCTGCAGGCAGGAGAATCCCCAGTGGGAATATTCCTCAGAGCCCAAGGCTGAAACACACCAGACAAATAGTAGAGTCCTTCCTCAATTATTGTAGGGGTTCCAACAAAGGCTGAAGTCGCCAGCGCTCACAGTGACTGTTGGGTGTCAAGCCTCTCAAGGTGCTTTGCATTTTCTCGGGTAGCCATCAACTACTGTCATAAAATACCCAGTGAAAAAACCATCAGAGGGGCTATGTCTCTCTTGTAGGAAGGCCAAAGGATGTGACTACGGTCATTATGAGCACCTCATTGTCTCAGGTGCTCTGATTTCCTGGGCATGCAACTTTGCACCATAGCTTTAATATCTCAGTATGTGACAGGCGGCGAAGGTCTTCCCCCACGGCTGCAATGCCTGCTTTCAGTTCTTCCTGCCTCATCTTCTCACAGTCCTGTTCTCTTCTATGGGGAGTCTGCTTCATCCAATGCCGAGTCTCAGCTGTCAGCCTGTCACCTCCTTCTCTGAAGGCAGGATCAAGGCAGATCTGCTCTTGGCCGGTAGAATATCTTCTAGGTTCCTGTTCCTGAACCTGGTAAAAGTGAGAGGGCAGTTTGTGACCCCATCTCTGGAACACTAAAGAGTTTCTTGGTCTCTGCTGGTGTGCACCCCAGATTCTGGTAGAGAAATAATGACACACTGACTGGTGGATTCTGTCCATACTTATTTTAACACTGAAAAGTTTGCATATCTCACAAGTCCAGCTGTGGGACCGATAGTGGGTAGTTTTTGCTTATTCCTACACGACTGGTGCAGCAATAGTCTTTGGGCCTGATTATGAGCTTGGGACTGCAGAAACCGTGGTGGAATGCAGAAGCGTTTGTGGACCGCGGCACCATGACGAGTGCTATGGTTAGACTATGAGGGGACCACCGCAACCGCGGGGGATCCGCGATCCAGGGCAGTGGCGCAGTGGCCCTGAGCCTGCAATATGCTTGGTGGTGCCGCAGTTGCAGCGCTAAGCATATTATGAGTTTCCTCCCCAACTCACTTTTCTCAGCGGTGAGCCTGCTGTGAAAATTGAGGCAGGGAAGAAACAAAGTGGGCCCTACAGTACCCCTTGTGTTTCCGGGCCTGGGGAATAATGCAGGTGGGCACATGGCGTGCCCCACTGTGAGCATGCACCCCCTTTTTACTGCACGACATGGGCTCAACAGTCCATGCCGTGCAGGAACGACCTTTGACGTTCCCATTGGGGTGCCTTTTTGAAAGGGAACACCAAAGTACCGCCTGCCAGACTCTAAAAATACTTGTAATCTGGCAGGCCGGCTGCCGACAGTGAGCTTTGGTGGTGCAGGAGCGGGACGGCGGCTTGGCTGCCCACTCCCACACTGCCAAAGTGTAGTCAGGCCCTTTGTTTTTAGGCATTAGTAGAAAGTTAGGATGAAGTTGGGAGTCTCCTGTCAGGAGAAACCTAAAATAAGGCACAAAGAAGGGAGAGGCCACCCCACAATTGCCTATTAACCTGTGGATGTTGGTGCTTCCATAGACTAAAAGAACAGGAAAAGGATACAGGAATTTCCCTCCAATTCAAAGAGGACTCCCTACCTCCGCCCCTCCCAGCCCCGCTCCTTAGAGTCTGATGTGCTACAAAAACTTCAGGAATGCAATGGAGGAGCCATTAAACCTGCATCTGTTATCTGACAGGCTTGCTGCAATCCTTCTTCTTATGTTCCATTTGCACAATGGAAAACAAAATGGATTCCAGAATGCCAACAGTTAATCAGGATACACACATTGCTACCACACATGCATCATGCATGTGCACATGCAGCATCTGTATCCCAGATGAATGAAGCAAAGGAGCCGGCTGAAAGGACCTGGCAGCCAACTGGGAACAGGAGTCTTGCAATTACTCTGTCAGTGCAAGTGAAAATGCCTTTCCCACAACAAGAATTTTTTTGCTGCCATCACAATCAGTCCTCCATAGCCTGAAGTGGTGATGGTAGTCACACTCCTAAAAAAAACAAGCGTTCACATGGTATACCCCGCTAGGTTACAGAGCCCCACTCTGTGCCACATTTAGTGTCACCGGAGAGCCCTTAGCGCCAACGCATGACTGTTGTGTGTTCTGACACAGAAACAAAACAATCAAGGCAGAGACACGCTTGGAAGGAGAACTTTTCCGTCCCAATGGGACCACACTCTACAAACCCACAGTGGCCTCCTGGAGCAATGCCAGCACCCTGGAGCAGGGCAATGACCAGGGGTTGACACTTACTATAGATGACCAAGAGTTCTCGGAGGCGACTCCTGGCTGCACACTGCACTGTTACAATGCTATAAATAATTGTTTTGTAAGGCACCAAATTCTATACATTTTAATGACTGAAAAACCATCAAGAAGTAACCAGCAGCATGTCCAGCACATACAGTATTATGATACTTAAAACTGCTGAGTATACACAATCGCTTGCTTAAGTTCAATCCAGACCAGAAAGTCTCCACTATTGCCCCAGATTTTTCTCTGTTTGTGTGGGCAGCCCCTTCTGCAAATATTGGTTTCTCCATCTTGGCACACTAGTTCATTCCCTTGCACCAGTCCGCTATCCTAGGTGCATGGCTGAAGCCCACAACCGAGCAATATCCCTCTTTGCAATCAGGGTTCCCACCCCAACCAATGACTTTTCCGCCTGCCTTCCCGCCAGGTCCCCCATTAGTCCCAGTAGAGTGATAATAGCCATCTTCTCTATTGTACGCGCCAAAACCTTACGACAATTTATAAGGAACAGATCCCCAATAACATGGTTTGATAGGGCAAGTGCAGACCACGTGATAAAAGTCTGCTTCCTCCTCACCACAAGGACGAGGGATGCTTGTGGGCCCACCACAGCCTTTGTGGAGAAAGATATGTGTAATGTAAATAGTGGAGTTGAATCAAACGCAGCTTTGAAGAGGTACCCAGCTCCCTTGGTGCCACGAGGCCTTTCCTCCATTCCTCATCTTCCAATGGGCCTGCCCACGCTTCCCATGTACCGTCAATGGGATGAATAGGTGCGGTGAGTTAATGACTAATGACCTATATGTATGGGAGGATATGTTTGAGAGATACCCCTTTTCCCTAACACCCAGGAAAGCAGCTGCGCCTCCATTGGGCTGAATGTAGGGGCGTTCCTATAAAGTCCACATGGGGTGACAGTGCGAGTCTAAGCTGTAGGTATCTATAGAACTGCGATTCATGTAAATGGAATTCCTCTTTCAGGTCTTCGAACAACTTTATATGACTGCCCGCCAGACATACCCCAATTAGGAAATACAAATTAGTTCCTATTTAGTGAAGCCCTCCAGCTGCATAGTTAAGCCTAGCATCGCCCTCTCTACTGTGGAGAGTGCAGTGTGATCTTCGTGCCTCACCCATCCAATACAGGCCCACTACCCACACCTGAAATATCACTATCGTTAACTCTGGGAGGGATTCCCCATAGGGTATGTTCTCAATAGTGTTAAACCCAAGGATTGGCACTTCTAGCTGAAAGACAGGGTCATTCCATCCCCCCATGGAGCCAATTGTTAATCACTAACAACTGTGTGGGCCAATAGCATCGCCTGAGGTCCGTGACCGCCATCCCTCCTTCGAATGTAGATTGGGTGCACTTCCCAAACGCTCTACGGGCACTCTTTTGGTCCACAAATAAGTCTGCACCATTCCTTGGGTCCCTTGTAGCTACTTTGTGGCGATTACATAAAGTTGATTCTGGAACATATAGAGAAAGCGTGGCAGGACCATCATTTTGAATAGTGGTACTCTGCCAAGGATATTAAGGGAGAGTACTGCCCATTTCTTGTGATCTGCTAGCAGTCTAGCCGTCAGAGGTACAATGTTAAGAGACCACACCAGTTCCGGCAACAGAGTCATATGCATGCCCAAATACTTAACGTGTCATCGATAGATGGGGATATGAGTCTGCCAGTGTGTGATATCTATAACACCCATGAGAGGCACTGATAAAGATTTGGACTCACTTGTAGGCCCGTCACCTGACTGTAGCGATCAAGTGTTTGAAGGATAAGGAGCCCAAGGATTCAGGATGAGCTGCAAACAGCAGCACATCATCTGCATAGAGCACTATATGGTCTTCGATCCCATTATCCCAAAGAAACCCTTTTACTTGGGCATCACATCTGATCCAGGTCACCAGTGGTAGTGGCTACATGGCAAGAGAAAACAACACGGGCAATAACACACACCCCTTTTGGGTGCCCCTACCCATGGGGAAGGTATCCAACAGGGTTCCATTGGCCCGCATCTGTGCACCAAGGGTCTTTTATAGGACTCATATGTATGATATGAATCTGTGCCCAAATCTCATACAGCACAGTATGTCCCACAAAAAGTCCCAGTCCTGCATATCAAAAGTCTTGTCAAAGTCTAAAAATAAGTCTGCTCTTGTACGCCACTGCTGACAAGACCCTCCGGATACAATGCCCTCAATGGAATGAACAAGAACGGGAGATACCCTCTGGATACAATGCTGGGTTCTGCAACTGGCCACACTGATCCTTATGTATTAATAATGGATGGAGCCTGTTGGCCAGCATTTATGCATTCATTTTAACTTTGTTGTTAATAAGCGAGATGGGGTTCCTCCCTGCCTTAGGGAACACTCCTAGAGTAGCCAAATCCAGGCCCTTTGGCAGGCCGCCCTTATCCAGGTCTTCATTAAACATTTTCAGTTACAGTGTTAGCAGCGTTTTCTAAAGTTTCAGATAATATTCAATTGGAAACCCATCTGGGCCTGAAGTCTTGCTGGTTTGCATTTCTGAGAGCGCAGTTTCGGGCTTCTCTTCTGTAAAGGGTCGATCAAGTTCCTCCCTCTCAGCACCCAACAGCACTGGAAGGGAAGGTCTCTGATCAGGTTTGATGTTGTTTCTCTAGGACAGCGATACTCAAAGTACGGCCCTCTTGACCTTTACGTGCGGCCCCCGATGAACAGCAGATCGAGATACTGTTTAATTGCTGAGCACTAATATTCAGAAATAAAATGTAAGAAAAATGGTCAAGCATTTTGTAGTATCCTGCATTTGTAATGTAATGTATTTACACTTCCTGCTCAGCCAGTGCCTGAGCTCTGTGCTCAATAGAATGTTGGAGTCTGATGATGCCTCGGAATGTTGGGACACAGAGAGGTGAAGTGACAGTTGGACATGGGCTGAGTAGCAGACAGGCTGCTCCTGGTGGGCCTCTCCTTCACAACGTAACTACTTCTTGTTATGAACTATTCAACATGTTACCTGTTTGAATAAATCATCTTTAATTACAACCTTCCTGTGTGGACCTCCTCACTACACGTTTATTAAACTGTAAATAAATGCTTATTGTTTATTTAACATGTTTTTAGACCTCCTTACACAATCCCTGACCAACCAAGACCCCCTGCCGCCACCCTGCTGGCAACAGTGCGGCCCTCGGTCACACTGCAGACCGTACGTTTTGGCACCTGAGCAAATGTTTGTGAGTGCCCATTCTCTGGGACATCGCGTCCGTCTCGCATAGAGGGAACCATAAAAAGTCAGCAAAAGTCAAAGTGATCTCTTGGGCTCCCTCCTCCATCCTATCCTCCCGGTCCAGCATCCCTGGAATCACTTGTGCCATGCCCCCTGAGTGGCCAACCTATAGAGTAACTTACGGGATTTGTACCCCCACTCATAAATCCTACTTTGCAAGGCCACCCAGCATTTCTGAGCTTCTTTGAGAGCGACCTATCGCAGCGCCAATTGGCATGATTCCCTTTCATCTTTGGCGCTCCTACGAACTGATAAAGCTATACTTGCCTCTAAGTCTACATTTTGTTGTTTATCCAAAGCCCTAAAATGGGACCTTGCCACCCACTTTATATAAGCCTTACCAGTCCCACAGAAGGTACCTGCAGATTCTACTGAGTCCTTGTTCAATTCCACAAAACAGTCAGTAATGGACCACTGCCTCCTTTGCAAGGCCCCATGACCCCAGCCTCCATATAGGCCTATGGACGGGTTCCGGACCACCCACAAGTAGCATTACAGGCGAGTGGTCACAGATCCCTCCGGGCAACATTTAAGTTCTTGTCAAAGTAGACAAGTTGGCAGTGGGCAGAAAAAACATATGTATGCGTAGGCTAGTCTTATGGGTGGCTTAAGTGTGTGTGCATGCCACCTCCCGTAGGTGCCAAACTTGGCTGACATCACACAACCCCATACCTGAAGTACAGGCTGCCAGCCTCAAATCCTTCTCTTGTGTTCGAGGGGGGTTCTTTCAGCAGTCCACAGGGGGAACCATTACAGTGTTAAAATCCCCAACCATGATGGTGAAGCCATGGGGGAGTCCAATCAGGTCATCTTTACAAATGTCTAGGTTGTCGACCACTAGCATTGGGGGAACATACATTTCGCAAGAAGTGGATTTGTCCCACAATCACCCCCTCTACCAAATATATCTCCCATGCAGATCGAAGGCCGTATGCATCACCGCCAGTGGCATCCACCTGTGCAGTGAGATAGCTACCCTTTGGGAGCCCCCAGTAAACCCTTCGCTGAAACACCCTATCATAGTCATATCTGGCCAGAAGTGGGCACCTGGTACCCTGCAGGTTGGTCTCTGGTAGCATAAACACATCCGGTTTATGCATTTTTAGCAGACCAAAGACAGCCCCACGCTTAATGCGGTCCAGTAGGCCATTCACATTCCATCTCTTAATCATTGGAGAGGTGTCTTCACCACGTCGATGGATCGTACCAGCCTATCTGGCCCCCTGTGTTTTCCCCGTCTGTGCCAACCAAGCACAACTTCCCTTACGGTATTGGTGCCTACCAAGCCGGGTGTCGACTGAACTGCTATGTGCATCTGCTCTGCCAAGTGAACCTCTGCCAACCCAGATAGAACTACCCTATCTAACACCCCCCCACCCCGCACTCCCCATAAATCCACCCCTGAAGCATCTGTAGCCTTTAACATGAATAACCCCCAAAAACTATACAACTATGGCAATCACGGGCCCTCTGACCTCCTGGCTCAAGCAGATCATCACCAGGATCTGGCATTGGTGGCAGTTCCAAAGCAAACAGGAGATGCCCCCACACCCGGCACAGCCCACCAACCCAATTCCGACATCAGGTCTCAAGTCCTTGTGCTGAGGGACCTGCATTGGATACCCAATCTCCCAGCTCTTGCACAGCACCTGTGTCACCTGTGTCACCATTAGGGTCAAAGCGAGCCGACCTGTGTTTCACCCACGTTGCTCTTCCTCTGAGGAGGCTGAGAATCGCTGCTGGCCATTACACTTGCTGCGTTGGTCTCTCTCTCTGTTCCGTCTCCGCAGGTGTACTCCAGGCACCTCACCCTGTTCATGTTCACTTACCCCCAAGAGGGCTGCAGATTGCTGTGAAGTGGTCTTTGCTTCATCAACCATTCCAAGGCCGCCTCCGACATATCAAAAAAGTACGATTTAGTCTTGTAAATGATGCGGAGCCGCACCGGGAATAGAAGCAAGTAGTGTTGTTTTGCCATACAGAGTTTCTGCTTGACTGCTTCAAACGATTTACGTTGTTGCTGGACTCTGCGCGTATAGTCCCATTTTGCCTCGCGACCCTCAGTTTCGCATCCCTGTCTTTGTAGTTCAGTACTTTGACTATCATCTAGCACGGTGGGGCACCAAGCGGGGGTTTCACCGCCAGAGAGCGATGCTCTTGTTCAAGGATAAAGCAAGTGTAGAGCTTGTCTTTAGGCATTCATGTGCAAATTCACCCCTCCAGAAATTCCTCAAACGCAGTCCCCTCCAATCCTTCAGGAAGGCCTATGAAGCACAGATTATTTCTACAAGTGCGAGCCTCGGCATCCTCTGCCCGTTCTTCCAGGATACGGGAGGCCGGGGTCAAACAGGCCACCTCTGCCTTCAGCATAATCGCTGAGTCGTCCAGATCTGAATTGCAGCCTCCAGCCCCTGTCACCCTGTCTGCAGTGTTACAGATGTTTTGTCTCAGGAGTGCCACATCTATTCCCACGTCTGCCAATTTTGGTCTCCAGGGCGGTAGGGAATGCCTGTATCGCCTGTAGGATGTCTGCCATACCTGGGACCTCCAAGCGCTGGATCAACGCTTCCCCATCTGCGCTCATTGTACCCGTTTGGGGTGGAGAAACCGTAAACTTATCGATCTTAGTTTGTGCCTGTGATGGCAGTGGGCCTACTCTGCCCTTGGTGAGCATCTGCATGATCAGCAGTTCCAGTCATGCACCTAGAACCGTTTCTCTGCAGTTGTACAGAACTGAGTCCTTCTGTGTTAGACTATTAGCCTCATGCACCAGGACACCAACGGCTTCAGGGTCTCAAGGCCCAAAACGAGAGTGAGACGCAGTCTCAGGAGCAAGGACCCGGGTGTGGTCTCCCGCATCTCGCAGATGAGCCTATTACTGTTCCAAGGCCATCTCAGGCTTCTACTTGTAGGGCGTGGGGCACAGGACTGATCCACTTGCCCTGAGGTCCGTACGAGCAGTCAGGCTGTGTATTCTCCTCAATAGCTACATATTTTTGAGGGGGCTATTGCCATGGGGCTATGCACTGCAGTACTCGTGATTGCCCCAGTGAAATGTTCTCCCCTGATGTGGGTCTCCACGATTCTCAGGTGCACTTTTTATCATACTACAATCATGGGTGGTCCTCCTCCAATTGCGGCCAATACTGAGCCTGAAGACCCTACTGATGCACCTCTTTCACTCTGCGGAGACCGCCCGGTCGACTCAGCGGCTCGGCCACACCCATGGCAGCTCTGTAAAGATGTCCTTGGGTGCCCCCAGACCATGTCGCCAGACAGGGGGAATCTCTTGCCCTTCTCGTGGTCCCTAAGCTGTCTTGTTCGCCGCACTGGCATGAGGGCTCAGCTTGGGCACGATTGTGCCCTACAAATCTTCCAGTAGTGTGTGTGCTGTCTGGGTGGTCTTTGGGGCCACCAGCATCTGCCACCAACAGGATGACGATGGATGCTTGATACAGGGAGCTCACAGAGAGACATCTACCATCCCGGCCATGCCCTGCTATAAATCATTTTAGCTTGTTACCCTGCCCTCAGTAGTCAAACTGCGGCAATACAGTCCCCAAGTCATCATATGGCATCAAATAGTTTGTTGCAGCCAAGGGAACATTTCTTTGATATCAAGACATATTGACCTCACAAAATGCCTGCTCTTCAACATCTAAGGCACGTGGTATTGGGGCGGGATGGCTTGTAGTTATAATGGGTGTAGCCGCATTTGTGCCTAGTGGTGTGTGAGGCCAATTCTACCCCGGTTATGGCTGTCTTTTACTACCTAGAGATAAGTGGGGCAATTTCCTTGCTTGCAGTAGGGCCCATGACACCATTGCTACGCCACTGCATACTGGGCCCACATTGCAGTTTTATTTGACCTCTCATTTTGGGATGAAGGGCAGTAATGATTGGCCTGTGATTGGTCCCTGTCTGCAATGCCACTGATGAACTTTCAAATGACGCTATTCCCGGTGGAGCAGATTGGTTCAGGTATTTCCCTCCACCGCCGCATTGCTGTACGTTTTCTTACAGCTTTGCCTTGGTGTCCACATCGTGTGTCAGGCTCCAGAACCCGCCTCGCGCTCTTACAGCTGATGGGAGTCAAAGGTGAGGAACACCACTTGTCAAGCCCTGACTCCTTCCAGACCTCCAAGGAGCACACGGGCCAGCGAGTGTATACACACTGCAGCACTGCACGTGCCAGGGAGAACTTCAAAACAGCACGAGGCTAGCGGATGCCATTGCAATCCACAGCCCTGCCAAAGCACGGATTTAAAAAGAATGGCATTAAGGAAGAAACAAGCTGTACTTTCAGGGCCTGGATAAAATAAACAGTGCTTTGGAAACTGCGTGGAGATAGAACCCGTTTTGGAAACGAAGATGGTAAATGAGACATCGGTTTAACATCTGATGTTCAGAGTCCCCTTCTAGTCACGTACAAAGAAAGCAGCGACGATGCAGAGACCACTGGAGTCCCAGCTCCGACATTTCCATTCGGTGTGATCTTTGGTGCATCACCGTATTTAAGTGGAATCGGTCTTCTCCGTTTATACATCCTGTCTTAGCAAGCACATGTGAGAGCACATCGTGGATGTTCTTGCACCGCCTATCCACTGACGGCACACACAGTGGCGGCTCCTACGCTAAGGTACATCAGCGTTGCCCCACTGCTTTTCCAGTGTAAATAAAGGAAAAATTAAATGATAATAACTCGATGATATTGGCAATTTATTTTTTCCTGCCACGTCAGCTTTGCAGGCGGGGCTGCACTGCTCACAGAGCAGGGGGAGGAGAGGTGGGCACACTGTAAGTGCGCATGAATGTTTGGCAGGCCGTCTTGGGCTGGCCAAACAGTCATGCGCACTTTGCATGTTCTCCATCCGTGAGACTGTATTACAGCCTGGGTGGAGAACATGCACAGGCTCCCAGTCCCCTTCTGAACGCCAAGCCACTGCGCTCAGACCAATCACAATGCTGCATTGCAACGTTGTGATTGGCCTAGGGGAACCTCTGTGCTTCCTGTTCCTGACGGACACGGAGATATCACGGAGGAGAGACGTGACAAGGAGATACGTTTATTTTCTTTTACTTTACTTCCTCCGCCCGCCACCCCCGATCCGTGCCAGCCACCACTGGACACACATCACAGCCTTGTCATGGTTCTTTCATCACTACTGCGCAGATTACATGCACCTCAATGTCCAGATTGAATCGACTACACCACTAAGCTACTCAAAAACTGCATCGGGGCAATCCAGGACCGGATGTCAAGCATCTATGTACAACATCACTAGACAAAGACTGACTATGTGGCATGAACCTAGACGCGTCTTCATCTCAAAGAGGACAGTCTGCACAGAATCACTTGGATTGACCCTAGACACAGACCTCAAGTTAAAGGAACACATCACAGATGGAAATAAGGCAGCATGGTACCAGTTTTCCTTCCCGAAAACAATGAAATCCTTCCTACCTGAAACCGACTTCAGAAAGGGCAAGCCACCTGGAGGGAGGCAATGCTCTGCTAAACGGCCACCCTGGCAACACATTGGCAACCCTGAGAAGCATCCTACATATTTCAGAGCGAATCTCCCAAGACCTGAAGAAGTTCAGAACATCACCCCAATATGAAGTAACTATAGTGGCGCCCCCTCTGAGCCCGAAACATCGTTAGCACAAGGTTCAAATTCAATTCAGAAGCATTTCTTAAGTGCATGGCTACCCGATGGGCTTCCCAGGGCTAAAAGGTCTGCCAGAATCCTAGGAAATCGCGATTACACAAATAGGTATGTTTTACGCTGTTTCCTGAGTAAATTGTCATTCTGCCGGAGCACTAGAGAAAGGGAATTCCATAATTTGGGAACAAAGTGTGCAAACGAGCTCCCCCCACTCCTGGCCTTATTCGCCTTTGGGACGACCCGTAAATGTAGGTTCCTGTATCTTAGATCTCTTGTGGGGCAGTAGAGGTGGATCAAATAATGTAGAATTTGTGGCCTCTTCCTAAACAGAGCACTGTGAGACAGGCACAAAGCTTTAAACTGAATCCTTATGTGTATCGGCAGCCAATGTAGCAAGGCTAATGCAGCTGAAGCTCTCTGATGCTTTGGGATTCCCAAGAGAATCCGGGCCGCAGCATTTTGGATGACTTGGAGCTTCTTAGTCACGGATTTCGGAAACCTAAAAATAGGGAGTCTCCATAGTCCAACCATAATAGTATTAAACCCTGAACAACCACTCTTCGTGCAGGGCTTGCCAATCACCTCAGCAGATTTCTGAGGCTTCTCGGAATACCAGAGCAGGGTGATGATAGCTGTCTGGCCCGGGCTTCCATTGTAAGTTTGCTGTCAATGCTGATGATCAGACTTTTTACTTCCGACTTGGAAGATGGGAGTTCTCCTAGGGACTTGGGCCAGCTGAGATCGCCCCATAAGGAGAGATTATTCTCAACTATTAGAACCTCTGTCTTATCACCGTTATGTTTTAGGCAGCTGACCGCCATTCGTTCTGCAATTTCGTTAGACAGGAATTGAGTTGATGTGATGCTGTCTCGGAAGTAGGAGAGTGGGAAACAATGATCTGCATATGACTCTATTGAGACACCATGGAAGCATAGAATGTCTGCAAGTGGCTGGACATAAAGATTAACAAGTGTGGGGCTCAGCGAAGATCCCTGTGGAACCCCACATTTTAGGTAATGGAGGCTGAATAAAAAGGCCCTTCACTGACTTGAACACGTCTGTCACTAAGGAAGGAGGTGAACCATTTACGTACTAGACCAACGATCCCTTCTTCTTCCAGTAATTTAAGCAGAATTGGATGGCCTTAGCTGCTGGACAGGAGAGGCCTTTTTCCCCATCTTTGGAAGAAGAAATGGGACAATGTAGGGACCCTACCAGCAGACTGGGAGGGGATCTTTCGATCTCACATTTGAGACATTAGTAAAAATTGGGTCGAGAATATGTCCTGTTTATGCATAGGAGACTTTACCCGTTGCGAGAGCCTGTATTGCAGCAAGATCATGCAACATGTGTATGCCATAGTCACAGTTGTTGTCATCAAAATGTAAATTTAAATCACCAAGCAGGGTGAAGATGGCTTTTAGAAGGCTTTGTTTGCCAGAATGTCTGGCAAAGCATGAATAGACAGTGTAGCTGGACCCGGCGGGCGATGTTCCAAAACCCCGGTGAAGGTAAAAGTAGGAGAGAGTGTGATCGCAAAAGAGGTACTTTCGCACCCCAGAATGGTTTTAGGGGTATAATTCCCTTTACGATGTTCTTTGAAGATTTTCGCACCCCCACCTCCTGCTTTGTTTTGGCGATTACACCTGGCTATAGGGTAGCCCTGAAAAGTGCCACTACTATATAAGGCATACTGTCTTCTTTAAGCCATGTCTCAGTGGGAAATAAGGCTTCTGGCTTCTAAAACCACTAAAACCAGATTATTTTAGCATGAGCCGCACGATTTGACGATTATATGGTCACGCAATCTTCCCAATGCCTTGACATCACACTGCAGCAAACTTGCAAGGAAGTTTTGAATATAATTATAACACTTTGTATCTATAACTAAGAAACAGCTGGAAAAGTGGAAACTCATACCTATGTGATTTATTGTTCATATTAATAAGATCGAAACTATCATTACCCCCAAATTCTTTTTTGTTCTCTGCACTTTCAGTATGTGTACCAACTAGTTTTTAAAAGAAATTAGACTATCTAATTTCACATCTTAGATGGAGTATTAAGACCCCACACTGATCACTTACATTATTAACATTACCTGCACTACCAGAATGGAGGTTATACTATTAGGCAAGTATTGGAAAACTGCTAAGAATTTTTGATGACAATGAATACCAGGCAGGCTGCTGGATCAATACCTTAGTTAAAGATGGCATAAGCAACACACTTTGTAAATTTGGGGGTCAAAACGTTTTAATAAAATTGGAGTCAAGGTGTAAGCCAATTGTACATAATATGAAATCAGATAAACTGTTTTCAAATCCCTCAACTGCACTCATTTGCATTACTATATGAAAACTTCCTGCACAAAAACAATCCTGCCTGTAATGCAGACTCCCTTGCAGCGTGGCACCAGAGGGCCCGCATTGATGCTAGGCAGCACACAGTGCACCAGCACTAGGAGAGAGAAGTTTACCGCATCTTGGTAGATTGGAGGCATATCTACTCTCTCCCTTTCTCACAATGAAATGCAACACATTCACTGCGTTGCATAAAATATTGGTAAATCTGCCCCTAAGGGTCAGGATACCACCAAGAAAGCTTAAGGGTTTGGGAAAATATAATGCACAGATAAGGCTCACTTAAAATCAACAAATTAGCTAAAAGACCTGGATAGTGTGGAATATTCATCTAAGGAATCTGGGGATATGCAGGAGGAGGGCCTTAAGGGACAGAGGGAGAATCAAGCCAATCACATTAGCAACCTCACCAGGGCAACGCTTCCGGGAAGCATAAGAAGTGTCAATACCTGAACCATGTAGTTTGCAACCTGCATTGCGGCATGGTTCCCGCTGGTATTAGTTCGCTCACCATTTCAGCTCCCACCGCTTGTCCCCTCCCCTTCCTCTTTTGCATTTTCCTTCCCTTTACACCTGTCAATCCTGTATCCTCAGAATTGCTGCTTTTGTTTGTCTAACACATCTTCTTGCCAGAATTCTTTGACTGCAGACTCCTGGCAGTTCCTATACTTTGGAGTCCTGGTGCTCCAGAACCCGGCTGGGTTCCCAGTACCTTCTGGGCTCGGTAGGGGCCATTGTCATCAGAGAATCAAATACGACTCTTGGGGAAAGGGATATAGCTATATATATGATCTGAGCCTATACTCCCAGAAATATGTATCATATAATCCCCACTGACAAACCAGCATATGAACCTGTCATGTTGAAGGACGTAGTTTATATTCGATAGACAAAGTTTGCGGGAGATAAGCCTAGAATCGTGTGTTTCTCTCTCTTTCCCTACATCCTATTCCTCATTTTCTCCTGGAGAGGCACCAGGAAGCAATGACTGCTGCTGCCTATTTAGTCCAAGCTGTCAAAAACATTGTGTGTGGATCATCCTCGCTGTCGCTGTGCCCCACGCTGTAGCTGCATTGCTGCTGACCCCTAAAACTGAGCATATTTCCAAGTCTAGTTTTTCAAGATAAGTGATAATGTTATCTGCTGCTCAGATAACATTGGTCCCTTGCCCTGTGGTGAATCCTGTTTCCCTTGCCCTCAGAGTGCTCTTGATGGGGAAGCACCTGATTACACCCTGACATCTGCCCAGTTGAAAAAATTAAAAAAAGGTTGACCAGATCTCAGATTGCCTTTTACAGAATTATGATCTTCTATATTATGTTGATGGTACCTGCCTTATAAATAACAAAGGAACTTTGGTTGCTGCTTCTGCATCTGCACCATACAAGAGGCTGTTGAGAGATGATGTTTAGTGCATGCACATTCTGCCCAAGTCACTGACCTGGTAGCCCTCCCCTGTGCTCGTATCCTGGCCAAACAGAAAAGTGTAACTAATATTTTGATTAATTTAAGATATGCCTTTGGGGTGGCTTTGGTCAAAAAATAAACCCTATGTAAATAGTTTGTTTCATGCTCTTTAGTTACCTACTAAAGTTGCTATTGTTAAATGTGTTTCTCATCGGTCCACAGAGGACCAAGTGTCCACATGAAATGCTTTTGCCAATCAAGCTGCTAAAAAGGCTGCATTAATTCCCAAGCCCGAAGTCACTCTATACATATACAAGGTTGTTTGAGCTCATTGTGCCACCCTCTTAACAGATCTTGCTGAGATACAAGAATGTTTTATTATGCTTTCTAAGGGATCCTCTGGCTTTATCAATCCGTCAATCAATCAAGTGTTATTTGTAGAGCGCGACTAATCACCCCGGGGGGTATCCAGGCGCTCTATATACTACATATTGCTCCTACAAGGGGGACCCAGGATCCACACCCCTCAGACAGATGTTTTTTGAAGGTGTTACTGCAGATGACCAATATTTAGCAATATCTCTCTTCTCAAGTATGGAAGCCCAGTCCTAGCAGGGAACGTGAAGCACCCTCCCCCCTTGCCCTCCATGATCCCAATCAACCCTACTCTCGGTTACAATTCCACTGGCCACCGTACTAACAGGATCTACTTCACCCCAAGAAGAGCGGCTTAAAAGACACTTCCAATCCTGCTCACTCTCGACAACATGTACACAGTTAGGGGATTCTGCTCTGCCCAATTTTCATAGTGTTTTGGGCCTGTAGTAAATTGTTTGGAACAGGTGAATTGGATCAGACTAAAATTGGTGGAGACTGTTATTGGGCAGGAAGCTACCCTGGCCTCTGGCCACTCTTCATCGTCCGGAGGTCCTAGACCACAATCCCAACTGCAAAGGGGGATCTTATTCATTTACCACAATAGCTATATATATAATTTCAGGCAGGATGCAACACTCCTACCAAGTTGCTCCTGGGTAATCTTTCACACTTGGAGATGGATACTGCAGGGTGTGCGTCTAGCCACAGCAAAGTGTGAGCTGTGGTGAATCATTTGGGAATATAGTGAAGTCATTTTTGAGCATGCAAAACAGTTTTGTGAGTGCAATCATTTTGAGAAGGGCAACCTTACCCATTACGATGAGGTAGGAGTGAGCGCCACCCCTTCAGTCTTGTCATTGTATTGGGCTGAGGTCTCAGCTTCTTTGCTTGTCCACTGTAAGATGCAACCAGAGATGTTTGACATTATCGGTCTGGACTCCAATGACCAGTGGGAGGATGCTACTCCTCCTAAACCTGTATAATGACTGATTTGTCACAATATCATTTTAGCCAATGCCGTACCGCTTTTCATTTCTTTAAAAGCTTAGGGGCATATTATCAAGCCAGGCGATAAAATGATCGCAGCTTTAGCGGCAGAAAACTGCCGCTAAAACGGCGACAATGGGCTTGATAATATGCTCTATGGAATTCTAATTGAAGCCCATGTTAGATGTGAAGGACGTCTAACCTGGGCTTCAATTGGAATTCCATAGAGCATATTATCAAGCCCATTATCGCCGTTTTAGCGGCAGTTTTCTGCCGCTAAAGCGGCGATCATTTTATCGCCTGGCTTGATAATATGCCCCCTAGTGACCCATTTATATGTTTCACGCTAGCCACATTCAATTGGTCCTGTGTGAAATGGAGGAAATCGTGTTGAGTTGGGAACCCACAGACCATCTAAGTGGTAAACCTATTTCTATCATTTATCACTCGGCACTTTATGAAGCCATCAACTTGGAACCCTGAGGGGGGAATTATCATAACTTTTAACTACAACATTTTCTTACATGGTAATTGGTAGCTGTTTTAAGGGTTTTTATTGTGATGGCAGTATTGCTAATAGTTACATTTCAGATATCTCAGGTTTTACACATCCTTCGGGAACACAGTGGCAGAAACAAAATTGGAATAGGTATATGTTAATTATATTATGAATTAGCAAGTAGGTAATTGGATAGCTTGGTGGACCCTGAGTGAGATTTTTAGCGTTCATATCACCTATTTATAGCACTAATTAACTTTTTTTCCTACATTGCTATGTTTGATGTGTCCGCAATATGGCTCCACAGTGCTATTTTAACTCTGTATTTTGCACTGATATCTTATGAACTGTTGTTTTATCTTGTATTGCACTTTTATGATCTATGTTTTGATTAGATCGAATACAGTTACTGAATTGAATTAACTGATGTTCCCTGGTGGCTATCAGCCTCAATGCCTCCCTGTATCTCCATCAACCTTTGCCCTGTCAATCAAGCGTACATAACAAATAGGGGCATGCCACCTGCACACAGGGAACACTCTTCAATGTCCCCATCTGACTGGAAGCCCCAAACCAGAGCGTCCATTCAAAGCCGGCATGACTGCGGCTCTTTTGCTAGTGCGGTGCAAGCAGCAAGGGCAACAGAGTCCATTTTCCTATATGTGTGGCGGAGCCCCCTTTACATGAAGGCAGGCCCAGGGTTTGAGCACAAGACTTCACAAGGTGCCAGGGAGAAGGGACAGATGTTCATTTCAGAAAGGCTATGGTAGAGCAAACCCTGTAGGGCCAGGAAACTCCTGTGCCCAAGCCATGCCAATTACACCCTTCTCAAGCAATACCTGCATCTCTCCTTGGAATGAAGCCATTCCAATCTGGGTGAATAATGGAGGCAATTATCCAACCCAGCCTATCCCCCAGAATCCTGCCATTTACTAGTAATGAAGTGAATAGAGGAGTAGCAATGACACTGATCTGGTGGTCAGCCCGGTGTCAGACGTCCTGAGGTTGTGACTCGGCCTTAAATCAAATGGAAGGGAAGCACTTCGAGCAGCGTGGTTAAGCAGACTTAGGTGGCAGAAAACAGTTGTGCTTTTGTAGAATTTCATCAATATGATGAAAGAGCACAACAGTCCACAGTCCGAAAGGATGGTATTGGCAGATACCGGGTCAAGAGTATGGAGGTCTTGGGTTTAGGCATTTTTGTGCCTAACAGGAATGAGCAAAGGTATTTGCAATTGCCAGAGATCCCATGATCAACTCTCATGCATCGGCATGGACAGCTGCCACCATCCTAGAGGCCTCCTCCATGTTCACCAGCTAGTAAAGACGTTTGTAAGCTTTGCTGCCTGTCACACGTGTATGATGTTGAAAGGCCATCTATGCAAGCCTGGTTGGATCTAGATTCAACTCTCTGAATTGGGTCTTACAGACTTTAAGTGATGAACCACATCTGCCTCAGACTTTGGCATAGCTTTTCTCTCAATAGAGTAGTTTTCACTCAAGGGATATGATCATCCTCAAGCATTTGTTGGCTTTGGGATGGACCCAGACCATTGCAGCCTGCATTCAGTTTGAAGTAGGACCGCAAATTCGCACATAGAAATGTGGGCAAGCCACGTCTATAAGCCACCAGGCATTCATTCATCAAGTACCATGCCTATCATCTATTCAAGGTCTATTCGTAGCTGCACTAGAGAATGGTCACACAGGCGTCTCGGAAGAATGCGAGAGACGACTACCCAGGCCATGTCCTTGGCATGAAGGAAGAAACAATTTAACAGAAAGAAGCAGTGGTGAGTTGTAGAGTAGAATGTATATGTCCATTATTACCACATGTTTCATAGTCTCAATGAGGAGGCCCGGTCAGGAAGGAGGTGTGATATGGGCACTCACAGTGGCCAGGGCTCTATATATGACAGTGTTAAAATCACCTCCTTTGTTAGTCACCTCCCTATATAGTGTCTGTGTGAAGTCTGCAGTGACCTGAAGAGTTCTAGGTACCACTGCTGATGGGACACAGATGCTAGGAACAGTCCATTGTCTGCCTTCCAATGTAGCCCTGACCAGTAAATATTTACCCAGCCCATACGTCTGTACTCAAGTTACAGCAAAGGGGGAAAACCTGAGAATTAGAATGGCACCACCTGAGATCCTGTGGTGAACACAGATTGAAATATTCATGACATTCTCTGCTGCCCTAGGAACCTACAGTTAATACCCAGGAAGAGAGTTTTTTCAGCAGTAAGATGCCTGGTGAGAGGTGTTTGGCAAACTGCATTGCATCCACTCCCTTCTTCTGCCATTGAGGCTACTGACACTCCATGATTAGATGCACCAACCAACCAGCTCCTCTATAAATTCTAAGGGCACCATTGATCAAAGAAGTAATCTATATTGTTGCAATGTGTCACATGCCGTGATAGAAATGGAGACCACTCTAACCAACTGATACTCTCCCTGTTTCCCCCAACCCTATAATTTTACCACAGAAGCATCTGTTACCCATTAGCCGCTTTATCTCTCCTTTTGAGGTTAGTGCTAACTATTACAACAAGAAAATAGATAAGATGACGTAAGGCTCTAGACGTGCCCATTTCCTGAAGACTGCTAATTTATGTCCACAAATCGGTATTGGAGTCAGTGACCTCATACACTTTCCCATAGCAGAACCAGGGTAGCAGAGTTTAGAAAGGCCTACACTACTCTAACACATTGTGTATTGATTGATTTTTTTTTTTTTTATTTCACATTTTTTATTTGTGTTCATCTTTATCATATCATCCTCAGATTTTGACATATATTACATAGTTACTAGCTGCCCACTGTCCGTTAATTTCAGAGCTATTATCTATTCCAAGCATAGTATTACACAGTGTTATCTGGACAGCCATGTACAGTTTCTCGTGGCATATCAACAATTAATGCATAATAATACCAATGTTGTTCATCCCTTCCCAACGATATAACTACTTCCCCTTCCCACCCCTATCCCACCCTCCAGTGTGCTCCACCTCAGTGTACAATTCCCAATGTAACCTAATCTATAGGTATTATACCTAAAATGTGCCATCTCTGTGGGATGACCTCCATCCCCATGTCGTCTGCTACTCTCCGCTTCCATGGCGCCACCAACCCCAGTGTCCCCCCCACGATCCCCAATGGTCAGCGGTCTGGGGGAGGGTCTGGTTCCTCCTCCAGGTCTCTATCGGGCCTGCGCAATGCCTCGACCAGCGCCTCCCAGGCGCGTGTCGTTTCCAACATTGTTTCCTTCTGCAGCCTATGCGCCAGCCGTAGCTTAATCACACTTTCGCTTGCTGCCCACTTAAGAAGTTCATGCTTTCATTTCTGCACCCTAGGCCCCTGGTTGTGTTTCCAATGACTGGTTATCTCCCTTTTTGCTAATAGCAGTCCCAGATCTATAAATTTGCTGGTCACTTTGTTATGTTTAGTGTGCGGAAACCAATGCAATAAACTCACCCCCATGTCCCTGTTAAGCTTTTGCTCGGTAACCAACTCCAGTACAGTAATTACTAGGGGTGGGCGGAATTTGCGAAAGCGACTTTCGCAAATTATCGCGAAAATGTTAAAAATCTCGGCAAACAAGCGGAAATATCGCGAAGATGTGGAAGTTTTTTTCCCGCCCGTTCGCGATATTTTCTGCATGGTTGCGGGCGCGGCCATCTTGTTTTCAGTTGTCTCGCGGTGCATGATCGCAAGAAGAAAGACGTGATCGCGCGACGCATGACGTCACTGCGGACGCGAACTGTCGCGAGACAGCGCAAATGGCTAAAACAATCCAACATCTCATGGAGAACGCGACCGGATCGGGAAAACTTGTCGGCGAACGCGGGGATTCAGGTAAGGCGATCGCGCGCGCGCGAGAATGTATTATTTTACAGCGCGAGCAAGAACCAAATTATCGCAAAGCTGCGGAATGCGGAAATTTTGACATTTCCGCGCTCTCCGCGGAACGCGGAAATGCCAAATTATCGTAAATTCCGCGAACGGAACGGAAATTTTGCCCAGGCCTAGTAATTACTTCTCCCCAATATACTGTCAAATTCGGGCAGGACCACAGCATATGCTGAAAGTCCGCGCCCTCTGTCCCACATCTAGGGCAGCTAGCCGTTTCTACCTTAAAGATCTGCTAAATATGCTTCGGGGTCATATATGCCCTATGTAACACATAAAATTGTATTAGCTGAAACCTAGCGTTCCGCGTACTCTTATTGTGTATTGATTGATAAGGGGTAAGGGAACAGAAAGACCCACCCATCTAATGGAGGGCAGTGGGAGAACAGGCACAAGATATGAGAGACATGTAACAGCAATAGTGTCTACATGCCTTTCATGTGCGTGCAGCGCTGAGTCTTAAGTTATTGGTGGGGTGGGAGTGACAGTAGTCCCATCTGCACAGTTCTCCAGGCTATCGCGATCTCCAGTCTAATATGCCAGTGTCTCTTTGGAAGGGGATCCAGTGTGCTCTTTACAGCACCACCTTATTCTTGGTGTTGAGTCGTGCATCAGGTGGCTGTTCATGAGTCTTGTTCACCGTCACTGATGATTTCCTTAATATGTCCTGTTGTCCACCCAATCCCACACATGCTCTGACGATCAGTTTGGCAGGATACATCACTGTGTTGTTGAAGTTCATAGACAAAGCTTTTGCTTTGCTTCTGTGATTGCTTTCTGCTGTTGCTCTACCTACTTTCAGTAGTGTAAGAAAAGGACACTTCTGTCATGCTGAACAGCAAGTCCTGCTTGAGACAATCACCCAATAAAAACACTGTCTTGGTCTGTGTTGGCTATGAGGGGTCTGTGCAGGGCACTAGACTACTGGGATCTGGGTGTCAGTCTTGGATGTGCCAGGTCTGTTACTTAGCAAGCAGATGGTGTGTTTCCTGGCATTGGGAATATGTAGGAATTTCTCTGGTTTCAGGCCATTACCACTCTGTGGCATAAATAATTTAACTGAAAGAAATAAGTTATAATTTATATATGCTGGATTCGCTCACCCTCTAGCCCTCATCTTCTGGCCTTTGCTCCAAGCACCTGTGAGAATCCAGAAGTCAGCTTACTGTGTTTTGGAGAGTATTGTGTCTGTCCTCTGCAGTGGACAGTTGAACCTCAGTTTCACTGACTCAGTCCACCACAGTGTGGAGATCCTGAAAACACCAGATGACCTCCACACCCACTTCCCAAATTCTGTTTTCTTATGAGGTCCTTGTATCCTGTATGGGACAGGGCATCACATTCATTAAGGCATGCCATCCGCAGCTACGCTTGCCATCGCTGTAGTAGCCACTATTGACTCATAATGGCTATGGGCTTGGCATATTTATCAATCTTACTTGGCTGTGAAGGTGTTGGCCATTGAAATTATAGCAGAAGGCACCAATAGATGATGTGTTAAAATGTCTCTAACCAAAAAAGAGCAACAAGAACGCAGCTCTCCAGCCAACCGCTCACTATGATTTGAGACTGGATTGGCGGGTGATTTAGGTAAGGACAATGCACACCACTGTTTTGACATTTGGCACTGGGGGCATGATTACCTTATTTCCAGGATTCCTTATGGCTAAGCAACTTTCAGCTTGTGGGGGAGAGGATCTTTTGTCTATACATTCCCTTTGCATCTACAGCTTAATTGATTGTGACGTGCACAGCAGAGTTCACTGTTTCACCACAGTCCATGGTGCACTTCTCTCAACTGTCTAAAGGGTTAATGGCCAGCCTTACGGAAAGGGCAGCAGAAACACTGATTTGATGCCCTTGGAATGAGAGGGATGGGAAATGGGGGCGGGGAAACACGCAGCAAACGGGGACATAGTCACATAATCTCAGTTAGTTTGTCAAGGACTACTTCTATCCGGACATCTCTGCTACTCATGCTCCCCATGATGATGCTGGCTTTACTGTACAATATGGTCCTCTTTCTCACCTCCAAGAGTGATATGCTGCGGTCAGTACTACCATTGCACAGGTCCCTCTCCAGCAATAACATCTGCTTTCTCTTACTCCTGGCCCCACCCTGTTCCCTGGCAATAGTTGGCCATTTGAAGTTGAATTTGATTGATTGGGGCATCATCACTCCTCTCTTAAGGTAAGAGTGTTCACCCACACGTGATTTCGTTCTTGCAGGCCCAACAAGGTGAGCATGACCCACAATGGTCATTCACTGGATCCCCAATCAGGCTGGCACTCATTCTGCCTCCTGGGCTGACCCTGGCTTGATCTACATGCAGAGCAGCTGAGAATGTGACAGGCAGCCAGGGGTATTCTAGGTTAGTCTATCTCACACTCCTTGTGTGCCTATAATAATGCATCAACGTTGGGCGACCAACCAATGTTGGATCTGATGGATGCAACACCTTCGGCCATGCCACTCACCAGCCTGACCAATCACCAGACCGTGCCAGGTGTACATGGTCTGATGGAAGGAAGATGGAGCCAGTAGAGCCATCATAGGCCCCTCCCCGCTAGTGTGGTCCACTTTATTCATCGCATGTCTATGTCAGTAGGATAGTGAGAGAATTGTTTCAGATTACTTAGGAGACTTTCGAGTACATTAGAGAAAGGTCTCCACCACTTTAGGTGTTATGGCCATTACTCCATAGAGGTTAAACATCACTTTCGTTGCGCTTATCACCCTGAGTCCTTTGGAAAGGCTGAATGCTATAATGGGACATTCAAAAGCAAACTATCTCAAATTTAAAACTGTGTTTAAGTGGCCCAGCATTCTACCTTTGGAACCCTGGCCAATGCAATCTACCCTAAACCAAAAGGCTAAGCTGAGTTAATATGAGATTGTTTAATGTTGTCACATGCTACTTCTTTCCATACCCCCAGGGTCTCCAGCTTTATTTGATGTGGACTTGAATGGTTATGTGATACTAGAGTTTTGCAAACACCTATTTCACTTTCTTCACAACATTCCTAGGTCAAATCCACCTTCTCCATCAGCTCGACAGAGGCTTTTATAATCTACAGCCCGAAGAATGAATCATGTGAAGATCCATCAGTACAAATCCACACTGAAGTCCTTGTTGCGAGGCCCATACCAGATTCTGATCACCATGAAACCACTGTGAAGTGCATGGACTGCCTGCCTTGATCCATGCATGGTACTGCAAGATGACCACCGAAACAAGAGACGCTAAACCTGCAAGCCAAAATTCTCATGAGTCTGTAACCAGAAGCAATACTGCTACCCACTGTAACACAGCACCTATAATCTGACGTGTTTCTGACCCTGTGTCTGATCCTGTGGATCGCAGGTCTCCTGCATCTGCAACTCGCAGTGCCCCTGCAGTTGCCCTGTACTTAGGGTTCAGTCCCTCCTGCTGCCCACGCTATGGCCTTCAACCCCGGTAGTGGGAGGGTGGTCACCTCATTCCTCGATGGGTATGGTCGCAACTCTTTGCTTCAACCCAGCTATATTTGGTGGTACCGGGTGTGAAGCACTCAACAATATTTAGGCTTATGCCCACTTCTAGGACAAACGTTCCTGTGCAAAGACAATAATTTCCTGCAAATTCTGAAGCAGTACAAGCAGGATGTGAACATCTCTTCATGTTGGGTGTGCAATCATCTCTTAATGAATTACAACTGAGATGTACCCATGATCCTGATCATGTTCGATTGGATTCAACGGTGGGATGATTGCCATCTGAATGGGGAACGTCTATCAGAAGAGGACCATTGTATTACCTGCCTGACACTTGCCGGTCAGGTAATGCCGCTGCCTGATCAACTTCTCACCTTGCATCTGTTGCATGATCAATTCATCATGTCCTCTGCATCTCACATTGTATCTGTTGCCTGATCAATGCATCATGACCTCTGCTTATCACCTTGTATCTGTGGCCCGATTAATGCATCATACCCTCAGCTTCTAAACTTGCATTTGTTGCCTGATCAGTGCATCATATCCTCTGCTTCTCACCCTGTATATGTTGCGTGATCAATGCATCATGTCCTCTGCTTCTCACCTTGTATCTGTGGCCTGATTAATGCATCATGCCCTCAGCTTGTAAACTTGCATCTATTGCCTGATCAATGCATCATGTCTTCTGCTTCTCACCTTGCATCTGTTGCCTGATCAACGCATCATGCCCTCAGCTTCTAAACTTGCATCTATTGCCTGATCAATGCATCATGTCCTCTGCTTCTCACATTGTATCTGCTGCCTGATCAATGCATCATGCCCGCTGCTTCTCACCTTGTATCTGTTGCCTGGTCAATGCATCATGCCCTCTGCTTCTCACCTTGCATCTGTTGCCTGATCAACGCATCATGCCCGCTGCTTCTCACCTTGCATCTGTTGCCTGATCAACGCATCATGCCCGCTGCTTCTCACCTTGCATCTGTTGCCTGATCAACGCATCATGCCCGCTGCTTCTCACCTTGCGTCTGTTGCCTGATCAACGCATCATGCCCTCTGCTTCTCACCTTGTATCTGTTGCCTGACGACTAGTCGGCACAGTCGGAAGCTGTAGTGTCTTCATGGGGAACTGTGAATGTAACTTGAGCATCCCCAAGGACACTGAACCAATCCTTTTTCCGGGTTTTTAACCAAATGAAACTGACATCGACCCTTCAGAAGACCTGCAGGCAAGAGTCTTGGAATTTACAAATGTGGGAACAAAATCTATGTGCTGTGATGAAAGGACTAGTCTCAATCATGATTTCCCAACTATATTATGCCTGAAATTAAACATACCTTAACATAACCCCCAGTTCCATAAAAGAGACAACCAAGAGATATTTCAGAATTCTTATCTTTCCAACATTCCTAATCTGAGGATCCATATTCTGAATGTTTTAGAAACATTGATCAATCTCGAAGTCTGGCTTTGTGTACAAACCTAAGGTAACGAAGTAAAAAAAAAAATTCTGTTAAAGATGGTTTTAATGTTTCTGAATTATGGATGACTCTGTAATCAACCACAATTAAAACTTAGAGCCAGATGTACAAAGCCATTTTGTGGTTGCAAAGTTTGCGAATTGCAATATCACAGTCACGGCCGGTGCAGGTAAAAGTGGTAGGGCAGAGTAGCAGGGTGGGGCACGGGGGGGGTCGGCAGACGACAAAATAAGGAAAATAACATTTAAAAAAAGAAAACCACTTACCTTGAGTCTGCGATGTAGCGAGCGCAAGGTGAGTGGTTTTCTTTATTTTATTTTTCCTAATCCATCATCTGTCGACTTCCCGCCCCACTGGTCTCACTGAGCTGGCCGCACCTGCAATATCACACTGTTTGCCACCATAAAGTGTCTTTTTTTCTATTTACTAAACCATTTTGCGAATCAGAAAACCTGTTGACTCATAAAATGAGCTTGACGATCTATTCAGAATCGTAATTAGGAGTCCCTTTTTAATTACGAGCTGCAATGGGATGTATGAATGGTTTGTTACTGTAATTGTGGTTGCAAACCATTGATAAGTTACTCACACCTCAAAGTAGGTGGCAACTGATTCACAAGGGGGACGATGTGCTTTTGTGAATGATGTTGGCAGCCTTGGAGTGGAGCAGACAACTGTCCAAGGGTTCACCCTTAATGTTTTCCCAATTGAACACTTTTTTTACTGTAGCACTGCATGTTTTAAGAAATATTTCCTATTTGGGAAAGTAAATGCAGAGTTGGAGAATTACTGTGTCTGCATTCCTGCACTGATGACCAATCAAAGGCATTCACTAATTGCGACCTGCCTAATTAATATTCATTAGGTAGGGTGTTTTGCAAACCACCCACGGCGAATGAACAATTTGTGATGTGACCTGTATGTAGGTATGTATGTATCTCATTCACAAACCATTTAGTGTGCTGGTTGGATTTCCCTGGTTTATGTGTGTAAATGATGCATCCGGGCCTAAGTGCCTAATTTATCAAAGGGTTAATTTACGATTCTCCTACATTATGCCTCAGTCTGTTCTTAAGTGATGCTTGTTGGGTCAGTTTAGTAACTGTCCCTTCTCAGCAGACTGATTTATGACTAGCTTCAGAAACCGCTTTAAGTGTCTGGAATTCACAAAAAACACACGCCCTACTGTTTCCCCAGCCCTAAGGTTGGGTATTTCGTGCAATGAGTACAATTGGGTTTTGGTGAATGAACACATTCTTCAGTCATTAGTTGAAATCCTTTCTTCTATCGCTTTAAAAAACCTTCCTTGCTTTGCCATCGGGTGATGGTATTCAAGTAAAGCCCCCTGAATTCAATGGCTTAAAACCGGGTTTTAACATTGGTAAATGTGGAGTGATGGGGTTAAGCGTAAGATACCTACAGGCCTAAGTCAGCTGTAAGTCAGACATGTTGTTTGAAAATCAGTGATGGCCCTCTCTCTCACCTCCAAGAGTGAAATGCCACAGCCAGCCCATCACCAAGGACCAGGCCCCTCCTCCAGGAATGGCTTCTGCTTTCTCCTGCTCCTGGCCCCACCCACTAATTTAATGAGTATCCAAATATGAGTAATCATTGTTCGCAGCTACTCCAGGCTTGTTGAGGCTCACACCAACATCATTCTCCTGCAATGTTTCAAAATATTAATTCCTGAAGAAAACAACCACGTTCCACACTGTGACCGAGGAGAAACCTATAGAAAAGAAGACAAGAAATCACCTTCTGAGCCCATTTCAGAAAGAGCTCAGCAAGCATTGGGTGGTCAGAACTTACATAAAATCTTCTCTAGCATACAAAGCATTTCTCTTTGTTGTCTCTTAAACAGTAACACACACGGATAGCATACATGAAAAGAGTAAAATAAAATGTCAGAAAGTAGGTTAACATCTGCCTCATATCCCAGGGCTTGAGGAGAAAAACATATGTAAATGTGTCTGCGGGTTTCTTGATCTTCTTCCAACAAAAAGTCTGAACAAAAAGCCATACATTTAATGCAAATATTCATTTCTTTAAGGGCCCACCCTCCCCCTCGCAGATAGCTTTGAAGCATGGAATGCAAATATTTTTCCTTTGGCCATATAAGTTTATTAATTTATGTTCATAAATGGAATTTTCATTAAACTCTAATCTGGATCTTTGTTACTAATCAGGAGTTACTTCATTATAACCCTCTGACGTCAGCATATGTGGCAGAAGAGCATTTGCAGATATATTATGATCTGGTCTGGATAAGCTTGTCACTGCTGTGAACATGAACAGCAAACACATGGGAAGAGAGCCTGCAGCAGAATGGTAACTGGCAGAGTGAGGCTGCAACTGACACTCATGGTGCACGACAAAGACTGACACAAGCCACACATACCAGCAATCACAGCGTACAACAGGCACTCATGCCAACATCACTGTTGACACAGACACCTCGTGCTAGGAGAGGTTTGCACCAGCTGCTCGTGCCAGGAGGCATTGTTGGAAAATTCACCTCCTGCAAGTACTAAAGATTTACACCAGGTTATAATACCATCTGGCATTGTTGGTAAGTTCACCGTATACCAGAAGTAAAGGGGTCCACCAGCCTAATGTACGTGTTGGTTTCTGTATTTGACCATTCCATCATGGCCGCCAAGTTAGAGATAACATCTCTGTATTCAAGATCTTCACACCGTAAACCATAGAATCTAGCGGTGAAACACGATTATTGTATTATGGTCATAAATTGTAACGTGTTTTATCCTTTGTTTATCACACGACTTTTTTGATCATGCTAGTTGACCTTTAAAGTGGACTTTCCAAGATGGCCGCTACGTTTTAGCAAAACTGCGCCTTGACCCCTCCTCCTAATTTCAAACAGCTGAGAGGCAGATTGACAATGCCCTTTAAATAAACGCCGCGAACCTTGAACTCTTGTTCGGGTTCTTGCCTGCGGACGGTTGTTGGATTTGTTTCCTCTGTGATAGAAATGTAAGTAAGACTCCTTGTCTTCCTTCCCACAACGAGTCATTGCTGTTTAAATAACGTCTTGACAAGCTGTGGTTTCCCCCGCGTCTTGTTCTCCCCCCCACCCCCTCCCCGGTAATAGATACATTTTAACACTATCAAGCTGGGTATGTAGTGGTAAACGGGATTAATTAAAAAAAAAAATTAGTCTTTTCGTTTACAATTCGAATCATTGTGGCATGATTGACTAAATGTGTCTCAGAATCCTGATCGAGTTATTGCTCAAACAACAATGGGTGATAACTAGCTACGATCAGAATTATTGTCTTAGCTTGGTCTGTGTTAGCGCCCAACTACTCCGACTACATCATGCTAATTCTCAATTTAATCTCGGACACTATGACAATGACTCTTTTTTCTGATAACATAGACTGATATTATGTTGTCTTTTCAGTGTCATCACAGAGTTCCCAATAAAGAACCTTAAATCAGGAAGGATTGCCTCCCCCTTTTGACAAACAAGAATATTACACTCATGGTGCTGCCCTGCAGTATTGTTATACCCCTCCATAGATATTAGGAAGTAATATCCTCATCCAATTAGGATCGGGTAGGTCTCGATAAGAGATTAACTAATAAGTTATTAAAATACAACCTTTCAACATTTGAGTCTATTATATGCTGCAATTTTTTTGATCCTATAGAACCAGCACAATCCATTTGAGTAGGAGATAAAATTGCTTCTTCCTAGACTGAATACAATAAATCACAAGTAAGCAACGCATTAAAACGTTAGATTCCAGCTAGCTATTTAAAATATAGCATGCTCACACTCTTCTACCTCAATTATGCAGACATTGTAATGCTGTAGATATTGATGGTTCTTGGTGTTTTCTCACAATAACAAGTTAAAATGATTGCTCTTCACACACGGGCTATCTCCTTTTTCTCTTTTGTATTAGCAGGAAGAGAATAATTATGTTTACTTTTTTGTAACTAATTGACACTATGTTTGTACAGGAGTCCTTTTTAGAATTCTCTACTGTCTTGAAGATGGTCTGACGGATTGACGCCATTACAGACCGAAACGTCGACTACACTATCTATATCCATAACATCTTTGTACAGTTGATTGCTCTCCTAATAAGAGATAGATCTCTGTGTTACCTTTTGGATTAGATACTTCGTGTCATGAAATGTGGATAACATTTATTCTTTTCTCTTTTCATGTGACACTGCACATTTAATTGTTCATTTGTACTCCTTTTTATTGATTGCATATATAAAATGATTTGTGATTTTTTCACGAAATAGATACCACGTGTGTGTTTTTCATATTTGATTAATTCAGCTAATTAGCATGTTGTTGAGTATCAGTCTTGAACTCATTTCCGAATTATTTTTTAAAACTAAAAAAAGATACAATTTCTTTAAACAAAATCCCTTTTTGGCACATTACCTTTTTGTTTAAACTTGCCCAAGCCCTCAAGGGTATATTGGGTCTTTCCCCTACGGTTACACAACTTCCAGTGTAGGCACAGATGACTCACACCTGAAGTAAATATTTGCATCAGCTCCACAAACTAGTGGTTGTCTTTGGAAATATAATCCCTACTAGAAATATAGGTTTTCTCAAGGCTCACAGACTAGTAGTCATGGTTGGAAACAACAATGCCTGCTACAAGTAAAGATTTTCACCAGCTCACGCCAACAGTCATCAATGACACATATGCCCCTTGCCAGAAGGAAATGTTTGCACAGCAGCTCATGCTTGAATTCATTGTTGACACACACTCCTCTTGCCAGAAGTAGATGCTTTCTCAGCAGTTGCTGCTAGTAGGCCTCGTTGTCGCATACCCTTCTTGCTACAAGTACATGCTTGCACAGCAGGTCAGGTTAGCAGACTTCATTGACACATAGCTCTCTTTCCAGACGTAAATGTGTGCACAGCACCTAAGGCTAGCAGTCATCGATGACACATACCTCTCTTTCCAGAAGTAAATGTTTGCACAGCACCTAAGACTAGCAGTCATCGATGACACATACCTCTCTTTCCAGAAGTAAATATTTGCACAGCACCTAAGGCTAGCAGACTTCATTGACACATACCTCTCTTTCCAGAAGTAAATGTTTGCACAGCACCTAAGACTAGCAGTCATCATTGACACATACCTCTCTTTCCAGAAGTAAATGTTTGCACAGCACCTAAGGCTAGCAGTAATCGTTGACACATACCTCTCTCTCCAGAAGTAAATGTTTGCACAGCACCTAAGGCTAGCAGTCATCGTTGACACATACCTCTCTCTCCAGAAGTAAATGTTTGCACAGCACCTAAGGCTAGCAGTCATTGTTGACACATACCTCTCTTGCCAGACGTAAATGTTTACACAGCACCTCAGGGTAGCAGTCATCGTTGACACACCTCTCTTGCTAGAAGTAAATGTTTGCACAGCACCTAAGGCTAGCAGTCATTGTTGACACATACCTCTCTTGCCAGAAGTAAATGTATGCACAGCACCTCAGGGTAGCAGTCATCGTTGACACATAGCTCTCTTTCCAGAAGTAAATGTTTGCACAGCACCTAAGGCTAGCAGTCATCGGTGACACATACCTCTCTTGCTAGAAGTAAATGTTTGCACAGCACCTAAGGCTAGCAGTCATCGTTGACACATAGCTCTCTTTCCAGAAGTAAATGTTTGCACAGCACCTAAGGCTAGCGGTCATCGTTGACACATACCTCTCTTGCTAGAAGTAAATGCTTGCACATCACCTAAGGCTAGCAGTTATTGTTGACACATACCTCTCTTGCCAGAAGTAAATGTTTGCACAGCACCTCAGGGTAGCAGTCATCGTTGAAACATACCTCTCTTTCCAGAAGTAAATGTTTGCACAGCACCTAAGGCTAGCAGTCATCGGTGACACATACCTTTTTTCAGAAGTAACTGTTTGCACAGCAGCTCATGCTGGCAGGCATCTTAGAAAACATGCCTCTCTTGCCAGAAGGAAATGTTTGAACAGTAGCTCAGGCTAGCAGTCATCGTTGACACATACCTCTCTTTCCAGAAGTAAATGTTTGCACAGCACCTCAGGCTAGCAGTCATCGTTGACACATACCTCTCTTGCTAGAAGTAAATGTTTGCACAGCACCTAAGGCTAGCAGTCATTGTTGACACATACCTCTCTTGCCAGAAGTAAATGTTTGCACAGCACCTCAGGCTAGCGGTCATCGTTGACACATACCTCTCTTGCTAGAAGTAAATGTTTGCACAGCACCTAAGGCTAGCAGTCATCGTTGACACATACCTCTCTTTTCAGATGCAACTGTTTGCACAGCAGCTCATGCTGGCATGCATCTTTGAAACATACCTCTCTTGCCAGAAGGAAATGTTTGCACAGTAGCTCAGACTAGCACTCATCGTTGACACATATCTCTCTTGCCTGAAATACAGATTTTCACCTGCTCATTCTAACAGGCATTATTGACACATATCCCTCTTGTGAGGAGTAAATGTTTGCACAACACCTCATGGTAGCAGTCATCGTTGACACATACCTCTCTTGCCAGAAGTAAATGTTTGCACAGCACTTCAGAGTAGCAGTCATCGTTGACACATACCTCTCTTGCCAGAAGTAAATGTTTGCATAGCACCTCAGGGTAGCAGTCATCTTTGATGCATGCCTCTCTTGCCAGAAGTAAATACTCGCATAGCACCTCAGGCTAGCAGGCCTCGTTGACGTATACCTCTCTTGCCAGAAGTAAATACTCGCACAGCAGCCCTGGCTAGCAGGCCTCGTTGACGTATACCTCTCTTGCCAGAAGTAAATACTCGCACAGCAGCCCTGGCTAGCAGGCCTCGTTGACGCATACCTCTCTTGCCAGAAGTAAATGATTGCACAGCACCTCAGGGTAGCAGTCATCGATGACACATACCTCTCTTTACAGAAGTAAATGTTTGCACAGCACCTCAGGCTAGCAGTCATCGTTGACACATACCTCTCTTGCTAGAAGTAAATGTTTGCACAGCACCTAAGGCTAGCAGTCATTGTTGACACATACCTCTCTTGCCAGAAGTAAATGTTTGCACAGCACCTGAGGGTAGCAGTCATCGTTGACACATACCTCTCTTTTCAGATGCAACTGTTTGCACAGCAGCTCATGCTGGCATGCATCTTTGAAACATACCTCTCTTGCCAGAAGGAAATGTTTGCACAGTAGCTCAGACTAGCACTCATCGTTGACACATATCTCTCTTGCCTGAAATACAGATTTTATCCAGTATTGGGGTATCTTTCATAGATTCACATGCCTGAATCATTCCCCGTCGCCGAGGCGGGAGTCTCGGTAGATAAAAAAGTAGTGCCAAAAAATAATTAGTAGTAGTAGTAGTAGTAGGCCTAAAGAAAAAAGGCCCTAAGGCCTATATCTTAGAAGCCTATCTACTTCGTTATGTAAAATAACCCAAGAATTGGTAACAACCAATCAGACATCAGCACCCTTCTAGAACCCTCTCAGCAGAGCCAGCTCTCCTCAGATTTTCACCGCACGTCGTGTGGAAGGGAGTCTCCCTGAGTGCCTACTCAGTTTCTTCTTTTCTTCAGTCATGTCTGACAAAAAAGCTTTGTTTAGACCCTGCAGGACCTGTGATAAGAAGAGGGTCCATGTAGACGACCAGCATGAGGAGTGTATTTATTGTCTACATCCTAAGCATGTTGCTAAGGACTGTAGAATTTGCCGGACTTTCCCTCCTAAGACCTTGAGGGACAGAGAGGCAAGAGTATTGTTATGGTTGAAATCTTCCTCGGCTGAGGAGGATGACAGGGCCTCGACATCTAGCAAGAGAGCTAGATCAATTGATAGTTCTTCCAGTGAAGGGAGAAAACATCATAAGGCCTCTCATGTAACTTCTGACCATTCACAGAAGTCACAAGACTCTGACAAATCCAAGAAGTCTTCAACTACAAAAACCGTGAGTAAATCTCAGGTTAAGACTTTGTCAGTGGGATCATCTTATACTATCTCTGTGACTTCTGCTGCTCCTCTGTCGACGGCTAGAGTCACCACTACTTCGATATCGTCACCTATCATGTCTCCTAGGACGTCTAAGACTCCGTCGACAATTGCGTCGACGTCGAGCTTGAAGGAAGTTCTGTCAACATCGTCGACGAAAACCCCGTCGACGACGAAAACCCCGTCGACGACGAAGACCACGTCGACGACGAAGACCCCGTCGACGACGAAGACCCCGTCGACGACGACTATTCTGTCGAAGGCGAAGACCTCGTCGACGATGACGATCCCGTCGACGGCGAAGACCCCGTCGACGACGACTATTCCGTCGACGGCGAAGACCTCGTCGACGATGACGATCCCGTCGACGGCGAAGACCTCGTCGACGATGCCGCTCCCGTCGACGACGATGACTATCCCGTCGACGATGACAATCCCGTCGACGCCTCAAAAGACAGCAAGTCCGTCGATGAGGGGAAGCCCGTCGACGAGAGGTTTCCTTAAAGCGATTCCACCAACTACCCATGTTACGCCTATTGCGTACACGCATATTCAGCTAAAAACTTTTCATAAACAGGATTACAGCAATATTTCTCCTTTGCTGCCTTCACATATCCTGGACTCATATACGGAAGGTGATGATTTTGAAGAGGAGGATGATGAGGGTCCTTTCGGGATAGCTAGGCACCCCTCGGAGTTGCATATTAAGTGTCGAGAGGCGGATGAGGAGGATGACTATCATGAGCATGCGTACCAGGAAGGCCTTGCTGCACCAGTTTACAGACATCCCTCAAGGGATTGGGATCATAGAGAATCGAGTCACCTCCCGCCTACACTGATTCAGGACCTTCAGGCCATGCTGGCGGATTACCGCCAACGCTTTCCGCCACAACAACCTCTTCCTAATTTACAACCGACGGAAGAGTCACACACGGACATTCCAAATTCGCCGCTTCACCCTGCTGGTTCGGGGACACAATCGCACCATGATACCATTTCCTCTGATGAGGAAGCTATCGAAGAGGGTGAAGTACCGGATAAAGACACCAATCTGGATCCTTGGGATGATTACATTATTCCCATGCCTTCTCCACCTATTCCGCAACCATCGGATTCTCCTCCAGAGGATATAGGTGGCTTTCACAATTTAATGCAACGTGCAGCAGTCAGGTTTCAACTACCAGTCAGTGTGGAGCATACGGATTGTTTCCTCCATGACTTTAAAGAGGAGCAAAGGAAAATTACCAGAGCAATTCCCATCATCGATTTTATTTGGAATGAGGGGTTAAAAATTATGAAGACACCTGCTTCTGTACCTGCGGTCCTCCCTCGTATTGATAAGAAATATCGTGCTCCTCCAGAGACGCCCTCCTGTCTAATCGGTCATCCCCGACCAGATTCCGTTATATCACAGGCTGCTCAGCAAAAGTCCAAAAATCCGGCTATGCCGATATCAACGCCGCCGGATAGGGAAGGGCGAAGATTGGATCTGATCGGCAAGAAGTTCTCTACGATGGCGGCAACTTCTATCAAAGCTGCAAACTCCTTGGCCATTCTTGGTCGCTATGACCGCCAGATGTGGTCAGAATTCTCTGAATTTATAGACCTCATTCCTGAAGATCGTCAACAAGAGGCAAGGAAAATACTTCAATAGGGAGAACGAGCCACATCAGAGATCATAGACTGTGCTCTGGATATTGCAAATACCAACTTTAGGCAACTTGCAGGGGCTGCAGTTCTTAGGCGTCAAGGATGGCTTAAAGCAACATCTTTTAGGCCAGAGGTTCAAGCCAAAATCATTGATATGGCCTATGATGGAGAATCCTTGTTTGGGAAGCATATAGACGAGGCCCTCCTAGCGATCAAGACTGATACGGATACAGCTAAGTCACTAGCTGCTCTCCAATACAAACGGGGATCTTTCCGTGGTGCAAGAGGTCGAGGCTTTGTATCAAGGGGAAATTATCAAAGTCAGCAAAACAGACAATATCAGTCTCAATATAGACAGCCTTATGGACGATCATCATACAGGCAATCTTCCTCGAATAGTTTCTCTCGTCAGGGAGGTAGAAGGCGATCGAACAATCAGGGTCGCGACGCCAACAAGAAGCAATGATTTACGCTGGACGCCAGTCATCCCTCCTTCCCTCCCAGTGGGAGCAAAGATAACAGCTTTTGCACAAAATTGGGAGGAGATCACCTCGGATCGTTGGGTCATCGACCTAGTCAGAAACGGTCACACCCTGGAGTTCTCAAAACAACCCCCTACTGCCCCGCCCAGGGGTCCCCCTCCCCCTCGTCTTCACTTATTGTTCAAAGAAGCTTTAATAATGCTCCGCAAGAACGCAATAGAGAAAGTTCCTTCGCCCCAGAAGGGAACCGGGTTTTATTCTCGATTTTTCCTCATAAAGAAAAAGTCAGGGGAGTGGCGCCCAATTCTGGATCTCCGCAAGCTCAACAAATTTCTAAAGAAGCAGAGTTTTCGGATGGTTACGCTGGCCGAAGTTTTGAGCTGCCTAAACAAAGGGGATTTTATGGCTTCTCTGGACATGGAGGACGCGTACTTCCACATTCCTATCCTTCCCAAGCATCGCAAGTACCTGCGATTTGTAGTGGCTGGCGTCCACTATCAGTTCAAAGTCCTTCCGTTTGGGCTGAAATCTGCTCCAAGAATTTTTACAAAGTGTCTTGCACCAGTAGCAGCGACTCTAAGGTCACAGGGAATACAGGTATTTCCGTACCTGGACGACTGGCTGCTCAAAGGCCCTTCGAAGCAGACTACAGTAGAGGCAGTTTCAGCATGCCTAAGTCTATTCTCAAACTTAGGCCTCACTCTCAACAAAAGCAAATCTCAACTGCTCCCTTTTCAAAGGATTCAGTTTCTGGGAGCAATGCTGGACACCAAACAATGCAAGGCATTCTTGTCAGAGGAACGTCAGCTTCGTTTACAAAAGCTAGCACTTTCAATCGCAAGAAGAAAGTCAGTTTCTGTCCGGAGGTTTGCGTCTCTTCTGGGGATGTGTTCATCAACTATAAATCTTGTACCTTTAGCACGGCTCCGAATGAGACCTCTGCAGGAACAGTTACATCTACAATGGAAACAGGCCGTGGGGTCGTTCAACGACTCCATCAGGATAACACCTCACATGTTGGTCTCTCTGCATTGGTGGTCACAGATGGAAAACCTGGCTCTGGGCCTTTCTTTTCTGACATCTCCTCCAGAATTCGTGGTAACAACAGACGCCTCCATGGAGGGGTGGGGAGGACATCTCCAAGATCTACAGATTCAGGGACGATGGTCCCAGGAATACCGCCAACAGCATATCAACAGACTGGAGCTTCGCGCCATTTTTCTCACTCTGCAGGCGTTCCTCCCGAGGATTGCAGGGGCCTCAGTGCTGGTCCGGACGGACAACACGACCAGCATGTATTACGTCAAAAAACAGGGAGGAACGAGGTCACTGTCCCTTTCGCAGGAAGCTCAGGAACTATGGGAATGGCTTACAAGACACAAGATAACCTTACGAGCGGAGCACGTCAGGGGCCTTCACAACACGTTGGCCGACAACCTAAGCAGATCTCTGGCAGGCTGTCACGAATGGGAGATAGAGCAGAAGCAACTAGACGAAATTTTTCAATCATGGGGCAAACCGGCACTGGATTTGTTTGCTACAAAGGAAAACAAGAAATGCCGCTATTACGCAAGCAGATTCCCTCAACAGGGATCAAGAGGAAATGCCCTGTCCATGAGATGGTCAGGGCTTTGTGCGTACGCTTTTCCCCCAATACCACTAATTGCGAAAGTGATCCGCAAAGTGAAGATGGAACATTGCCGCCTCATCCTGATTGCACCTCGTTGGCCAAGGCAATATTGGTTCCAGGAGCTGCTTCTTCTAACTCACAGCTCCATCCGTCTAATACCAACGATGACGATGTTGACAAGGGAAAGGGGTCAAATACTCCATCCAGATCCACGGTCGCTGCACTTGCACGCATGGCTCCTGATTTCCTAGAATACAAAGATCTAACCATTTCACAGGAATGCCGTGAGATTCTATCTAAGTCACGCGCACAAAGTCCTTTAAAAACTTATCGTTTGAAGTGGAAACGATTTTGTCATTGGTGCGAGGGGAAGGATGTCCATCCTTTACAAGCTCCAGTAGAGCAAATCCTTCCTTATTTGTTATCCCTAGCCAAATCTGGGCTTGCATTCTCATCAATTAAAGTTCATCTTGCGGCTCTATCAAGATTCAGGAAGAGTACTTCTAAGCCTTCACTCTGTTCCTCTTCATTAATAAAACAATTTATGAAGGGGCTATTCCGTGTTTTTCCACCAATTCGTGCACCTCCTCCAGAGTGGGAGTTGAACACAGTTCTAGCTCAATTGATGAAAAGGCCTTTTGAACCTATCCACAAGGCTGAGCTAAAATTTTTAACATGGAAGGTGGCTATTCTTTTGGCTCTTACATCGGCTCGAAGAGTCAGTGAGATTCAAGCGTTCACCATCTCAGAACCCTTTTTGCAGTTCTCTAAAGACTTTGTTACTCTCAGGACAAATCCACGATTCATCCCTAAAGTTCCGACTCAGTTCCACTTAAATGAGCCAGTGAAACTAAAAGTCTTCTTCCCAAATCCAGCCACTCCATCTGAGCGAGCGTTGCATTCACTGGATATAAAACGCTGTCTGAAATTTTACTTGCAAAGGACTAAGGACATCAGGCGGTCCAATCAATTGCTTGTAGCTTATGGTCAAGCTACACTTGGGTCTGCTGTGACTAAAGCGACTATAGCCAGATGGTTGGCTTCTACAATTCATTTTTGTCATGATAAAGCCAATAAACCATTACAAAGAAAGGTCAAGGCGCATTCTACTAGAACTATGGCAGCATCTACTGCATTGTTCGCAGGAGTATCCTTGGAGAATATTTGTCGTGCTGCAACGTGGAGGAATGTTCACACATTCACAAAGCACTACTGTCTGCAATCTACTCTGCAGGAAGATACAGCGGTAGGACAAGCCGTCCTTCAGCATCTTTTAAACTAAGGTCAGATATATATGTTTCTTCAATTTACTGTTTATAATTGCTATATTTTAAGCTACATTGTCTTTTCTTTATGTAAGATACATGTTTGGTTTTCAACAGAAAACATCTTATGCCTTCTACTTATCAAATTGCGGGCGTAATTGGGAGTGTATCAGCAATAGTCTCCCACCATCCGCAAACGACTGTATGCTTGGCATACTGCTTGCTACTCTGATTCAGGCATGTGAATCTATGAAACCCAATACTGGATAAGAAAACAAGTTACTTACCTGTAACTACAGTTATCCAGTATTGGTATCTTTCATAGATTCACATGCACCCACCCTCCTCCCCGCAGAGTCAGTTCTCTATGTTTGGGATATAAGCTTCCCACTCGTGCTAGGAAAATCTGAGGAGAGCTGGCTCTGCTGAGAGGGTTCTAGAAGGGTGCTGATGTCTGATTGGTTGTTACCAATTCTTGGGTTATTTTACATAACGAAGTAGATAGGCTTCTAAGATATAGGCCTTAGGGCCTTTTTTCTTTAGGCCTACTACTACTACTACTACTAATTATTTTTTGGCACTACTTTTTTATCTACCGAGACTCCCGCCTCGGCGACGGGGAATGATTCAGGCATGTGAATCTATGAAAGATACCAATACTGGATAACTGTAGTTACAGGTAAGTAACTTGTTTTCTTCACCTGCTCATTCTAACAGGCATTATTGACACATATCCCTCTTGTGAGGAGTAAATGTTTGCACAACACCTCATGGTAGCAGTCATCGTTGACACATACCTCTCTTGCCAGAAGTAAATGTTTGCACAGCACCTCAGAGTAGCAGTCATCGTTGACACATACCTCTCTTGCCAGAAGTAAATGTTTGCATAGCACCTCAGGGTAGCAGTCATCTTTAATGCATGCCTCTCTTGCCAGAAGTAAATACTCGCATAGCACCTCAGGCTGGCAGGCCTCAATGACGCATACCTCTCTTGCCAGAAGTAAATACTCGCACAGCAGCTCAGGCTAGCAGGCCTCGTTGACGTATATCTCTCTTGCCAGAAGTAAATACTCGCACAGCAGCTCTGGCTAGCAGGCCTCGTTGACGCATACCTCTCTTGCCAGAAGTAAATACTCGCACAACAGCTCAGGCTAGCAGGCCCCATTGACGCATACCTCTCTTGGCAGAAGTGAATACTCGCACAGCAGCTCAGGATAGCAGGGCTCGTTGACGCATACCTCTCTTGCCAGAAGTAAATACTCGCACAGCAGCTCAGGCTAGCAGGCCTCGTTGACGCATACCTCTCTTGCCAGAAGGAAATACTCACACAGCAGCTCAGGCTAGCAGGCCTCGTTGACGCATACCTCTCTTGCCAGAAGTAAATGTTTGCACAGCACCTAAGGGTAGCACTTATCATTGACACATGCCTCTCTTGCCAGAAGTAAATGTTTGCACAGCACCTCAGGTTGGCAGGCCCCATTGACGCATACCTCTCTTGTCAGAAGTAAATACTCGCACAGCACCTCAGGCTAGCAGGCCCCGTTGACGCATACCTCTCTTGGCAGAAGTGAATACTCGCACAGCAGCTCAGAATAGCAGGCCTCGTTGACGCATACCTCTCTTGCCAGAAGTAAATACTCGCACAACAGCTCAGGCTAGCAGGCCCCGTTGACGCATACCTCTCTTGGCAGAAGTGAATACTCGCACAGCAGCTCAGAATAGCAGGCCTCGTTGACGCATACCTCTCTTGCCAGAAGGAAATGTTTGCACAGCACCTCAGAGTAGCAGTCATCGTTGACACATACCTCTCTTGCCAGAAGTAAATGTTTGCATAGCACCTCAGGGTAGCAGTCATCTTTAATGCATGCCTCTCTTGCCAGAAGTAAATACTCGCATAGCACCTCAGGCTGGCAGGCCTCAATGACGCATACCTCTCTTGCCAGAAGTAAATACTCGCACAGCAGCTCAGGCTAGCAGGCCTCGTTGACGTATATCTCTCTTGCCAGAAGTAAATACTCGCACAGCAGCTCTGGCTAGCAGGCCTCGTTGACGCATACCTCTCTTGCCAGAAGTAAATACTCGCACAACAGCTCAGGCTAGCAGGCCCCGTTGACGCATACCTCTCTTGGCAGAAGTGAATACTCGCACAGCAGCTCAGGATAGCAGGGCTCGTTGACGCATACCTCTCTTGCCAGAAGTAAATACTCGCACAGCAGCTCAGGCTAGCAGGCCTCGTTGACGCATACCTCTCTTGCCAGAAGGAAATACTCACACAGCAGCTCAGGCTAGCAGGCCTCGTTGACGCATACCTCTCTTGCCAGAAGTAAATGTTTGCACAGCACCTAAGGGTAGCACTTATCATTGACACATGCCTCTCTTGCCAGAAGTAAATGTTTGCACAGCACCTCAGGTTGGCAGGCCCCATTGACGCATACCTCTCTTGTCAGAAGTAAATACTCGCACAGCACCTCAGGCTAGCAGGCCCCGTTGACGCATACCTCTCTTGGCAGAAGTGAATACTCGCACAGCAGCTCAGAATAGCAGGCCTCGTTGACGCATACCTCTCTTGCCAGAAGTAAATACTCGCACAACAGCTCAGGCTAGCAGGCCCCGTTGACGCATACCTCTCTTGGCAGAAGTGAATACTCGCACAGCAGCTCAGAATAGCAGGCCTCGTTGACGCATACCTCTCTTGCCAGAAGGAAATACTCACACAGCAGCTCAGGCTAGCAGGCCTCGTTGACGCATACCTCTCTTGCCAGAAGGAAATACTCACACAGCAGCTCAGGCTAGCAGGCCTCATTGACGCATACCTCTCTTGCCAGAAGTAAATGTTTGCACAGCACCTAAGGGTAGCACTCATCATTGACACATGCCTCTCTTGTCAGAAGTAAATGTTTGCACAGCCCCTAAGGCTGGCAGGCCCCATTGACGCATACCTCTCTTGTCAGAAGTAAATACTCGCACAGCAGCTCAGGCTAGCAGGCCCCGTTGACGCATACCTCTCTTGGCAGAAGTGAATACTCGCACAGCAGCTCAGAATAGCAGGCCTCGTTGACGCATACCTCTCTTGCCAGAAGTAAATACTCGCACAACAGCTCAGGCTAGCAGGCCCCGTTGACGCATACCTCTCTTGGCAGAAGTGAATACTCGCACAGCAGCTCAGAATAGCAGGCCTCGTTGACGCATACCTCTCTTGCCAGAAGTAAATACTCGTACAGCAGCTCAGGCTAGCAGGCCTCGTTGACGCATACCTCTCTTGCCAGAAGGAAATACTCGTACAGCAGCTCAGGCTAGCAGGCCTCGTTGACACATGCCTCTCTTGCCAGAAGTAAATGTTTGCACAGCACCTCAGGTTGGCAGGCCCCATTGACGCATACCTCTCTTGTCAGAAGTAAATACTCGCACAACAGCTCAGGCTAGCAGGCCCCGTTGACGCATACCTCTCTTGGCAGAAGTGAATACTCGCACAGCAGCTCAGAATAGCAGGCCTCGTTGACGCATACCTCTCTTGCCAGAAGGAAATACTCACACAGCAGCTCAGGCTAGCAGGCCTCGTTGACGCATACCTCTCTTGCCAGAAGTAAATACTCGCACAACAGCTCAGGCTAGCAGGCCCCGTTGACGCATACCTCTCTTGGCAGAAGTGAATACTCGCACAGCAGCTCAGAATAGCAGGCCTCGTTGACGCATACCTCTCTTGCCAGAAGGAAATACTCACACAGCAGCTCAGGCTAGCAGGCCTCGTTGACGCATACCTCTCTTGCCAGAAGGAAATACTCACACAGCAGCTCAGGCTAGCAGGCCTCATTGACGCATACCTCTCTTGCCAGAAGTAAATGTTTGCACAGCACCTAAGGGTAGCACTCATCATTGACACATGCCTCTCTTGTCAGAAGTAAATGTTTGCACAGCCCCTAAGGCTGGCAGGCCCCATTGACGCATACCTCTTGCCAGAAGGAAATGTTTGCACAGCAGCTCAGGCTAGCAGGCCTCGTTGATGCATACCTCTCTTGCCAGAATTGCCAGAAGTAAATACTCGCACAGCACCTCAGGCTAGCAGGCCTCGTTGACGCATACCTCTCTTGCCAGAAGGAAATGTTTGCACAGCAGCTCACGCTAGCAGGCATAGTTAACAAATACCTCTCTTGCCGAAAACTCTTGGGGGGCACCAGCTCAGACTAGCAGTTATTGTTGGTGCATACAACTCTTGCCAGAAGTAAATGTTTACAGCCAATCATGGAAGTGTGACCTTTGACATATACATATACAGTTCCTTTCAATTATAAAAGCGTTTTATGTGCAATTTTGGGTGACAAATTATTTGTAAAAATTAGTAATTTTAATGAATAAATTGTGTAAAAGAAAAAGGTCAATGGATGTGGAAATGGAGGACTACAAGGATCCAATGTATCAACACTTAAACAATTAAAGAATGTTTGATTATTATAGAATAGAAAAGTTTCAACAAACTAATAGTGCATTACTAAAGTTTATTAATGGTGTAATAGCGATTATTTAAAAATACCCGGGGAGGGGGGAGGTTGTAGAAGTTGTTTTTAATGTGCAATTTTGGTTGACAAGTTATTTGTGCAAATTAGTTATTTTAATAATCACATGGTCGTAACCGATGAACTAATGATATTGCACACAGAATGATTTAATTATCCCAATTAGAACTGTGACTACTAATGTAGTATAGTTATGCCACATTTTTGTGTGAAACACAATTTATTTAAGATGGATGTAGTTTCTGGTGTTCCGCTCCTCTGGCTCATGCTCATTCCCCCTCCCCATCATGAACCGTTGAAGTCTTCTCTCCACAGTTCTTTACTTGGCCCTGACCATTCACAACTGTCACTGAATACCAAGGGGCTTATTTACAAGCCCCTTGCGCTGCCAGTGCGTCACTTAGTGGATTGTGGGGTTTATAAGGTTACATGGTAGGAAGTAAATTCATTATAATTAATAATTATTATTGAATGTATGATTAGTTACGTTAAATGTGTAATTCATTTTTATAATTATGTTAAGTTTTAGGTGCAGGTTGAGGGGTTTATAGGGATATAGGGTGGGAAGTAATTTTATTATAATTGTTTAAAAATACATTTTTTATTATTATTGATTATTTTATTGATAATTAATGATGAAAATTGTGTAATTAATATAAATTTGTATTACTATTTTTGGTATGAATTGTGGTTTCGTAGGGGTAAAGGGTGTGAAGGAAATTAAATACAATTCTTAATACTTATTATTAATTATTCATAATTATTTAATTGATAATTAATTATGTAAATTGTGTCATGATTCTTTTTTAGTCATATGTGGTACAGATTGTTGTCTTTGTAGGGGTAAAGGGTGGTAAGATCATTAAATATCATTAGTTTATTATTTAATAATTGTTATTAGTTGCTTAAATTATATTTAAATATGTAAATTATGTATTAAAGATACTTTTATTAAATATATATTAAATGGGCATTGTGTTTTTGAGAGTGGGAAGTAAATTAAATATAGCTATTTTTTATTTAATTATGTAAAAAGTGTAATTATTATAATTTCAAGATATATTTTCGGTGTGTGTTGTTTACTCTGTGGAGGTATAAGGTCGGAAGTTATTTAAGTAATAATAAACCTAATGTTTCTTATTTACAGTTTAATTTTTTTTAATTATGTGTTAATTGTTTTATGCTTTTTAATTGCTAATAACATTATATTTGTTGGTTGTTATAACTATGAAACTATAGTATGGTATTTTAATTATATTACTATTTTTTTAAAATAAAATGTTTATTAAATATTGTAATACATTTGTCATTTATTTCATTAAAAAATATTTATATATTTTAAATTTAAATATGTATATTTGTTTTTTAATGTAATTGCTAAAATATTTAATTTATGTGGAGGGAACTACTCTCTCTCTCTCTCTCTCTCTACTGTTGCACAGACTGGAGTGGGAATAGTAAATGTTACCTCTCCGCAGTCCAACAGTTTCCCTAGTCTTGTACCGACTGAAGTGGGAATAGCACATTGTTACCCCTCCTGAGTCCAACCCTTTCCCTGCTGTTGCACTGACTGGAGTGGAAATAACAAGTTTTACCCCTCCGCAATTGAGCACTTTCCCTAATGTTGCACATAGTGGTGTGGAAACAGTAATTTGCACCCCTCCTGAGTCCAACGCTTTCCCTACTGTTGAACCGACTGGAAAGGAAATAGTAAATTTTGCCCCAACGCAATCCAACACTTTCCCTACTGTTGCACTGACTGGAGTGGGAATAGTAAATTGTACCCCTCCTAAATCCAACACTTTCCCTACTGATGCTAAGAATGGAATGGGAATTATACATTTTACCCCTCCTGAGTCCAAATCTTTCCCTACTGTTGCACTGACTGGTGTGGGAATAGTCAATTTTACCCCTCCTGATTCCAACGATTTCCTTCCTGCTAAAGAGATTGCAGTGGGAATACTATGGTGCCGATCACGATCCGGTAAAAAATGTCCCCGTACGACTCGTGTCCGGTCTTTTTACCGTACGAATCGTACAAGTGCCGTACAAACTGGCAATCACGATTCGCATGGTAAAAAGTCCATACGAACCGCATTGGGAATAATTCCCCACATGTCCTCGGGTCGGAAAATGTGTCCGACACGTCCTCGGACGATTTACCGTACAAATGTGAAATGTGAAGTCCGACCGCGGAATCACGATCCATCCCGTGCGTCCGATGTTACAACCGGATGGAAAAAACACCGTCCGCACCGAACTCCCATAGCAACCATGGAGACATGTGGCCGCATACGCGCCGACCCACCTCCAGCCCCCATGAGTACGTGCCGTACCCCCCCCCCCAGCCCCCGTGAGTACGTGCCGTACCCCCCAGCCCCCGTGAGTACGTGCCGTACCCCCCCAGCCCCCGTGAGTACGTGCCGTACCCCCCCTAGCCCCCGTGAGTTCGCGCCGTACCCCCGTGTATGTACACCCGCGTACGAGTCGAACCCCCCCGTGTATGTACACCCCCGTACGAGTCGTACCCCCACCCGTGTATGTACACCCCCGTATGAGTCGAACCCCCCGTGTATGTACACCCGCGTACGTATGAGTCGTACCCCCACCCGTGTATGTACACCCCCGTACGAGTCGAACCCCCCGTGTATGTACACCCCCGTACGAGTCGTACCCCCACCCGTGTATGTACACCCCCGTACGAGTCGAACCCCTCCGTGTATGTACACCCCCGTACGAGTCGACCCCCCCGTGTATGTACACCCGCGTACGTACGAGTTGTACCCCCACCCGTGTATGTACACCCCCGTACGAGTCGAACCCCCCCGTGTATGTACACCCCCGTACGAGTCGTACCCCCACCCGTGTATGTACACCCCCGTACGAGTCGAACCCCTCCGTGTATGTACACCCCCGTACGAGTCGACCCCCCCGTGTATGTACACCTGCGTACGTACGAGTCGTACCCCCACCCGTGTATGTACGGTGCGTACCCCCAGCGCTACGCTACGCGCTGGGGGTACGCACCATACATACACGGGTGGGGGTACGACTCGTACGTATGTGGGTGTACATACACGGGGGGGTTCGACTCGTACGGGGGTGTACATACACGGGGGGGTTCGACTCGTACGGGGGTGTACATACACGGGGAGGTTCGACTTGTACACGGGTGTACATACACGGGGGGTACGGCGCGAACTCACGGGGGCTGGGGGGGTACGGCACGTACTCACGGGGGCTAGGGGGGGTACGGCACGTACTCACAGGGGCTGGGGGGGGTACAGCACATACTCACGGGGGCTGGGGGGGGGTACGGCACGTACTCACGGGGGCTGGGGGAGGTACGGTGCGTACCGGGCCCCCTATTCTGGTCGTTTTGCGGCGTACTTCGCTTTTCCGGCACTTTTTGTGTGCCGTGAAAATATTGCCGCCCGGACTGCTGTCGGTTCGAATCGTACTTCCTGGGTCGTGCAACGCTGCCTGACAGCATCCCGACGTCACGTCGGTGCATTCCCGGATCACATTCCTGTGTATATTTTCGTCAGACGGTGTTTTGTACGATTCGTACGGAAATGGTGTTTCCGTGCGAATCGTAATTCCATGTTTGTATCTTTTTACGACCGGGTACGAGTCGGACGGAGAAAACGCTCCGACCGACGGTTCGTACCCGGTTTTTCCAGGATCGTAATCGGCACCTATATGTATTATTCCTATTATTTTATAGTTTTGCTTATATTGTTTACATTTATATTATTATGATGTTTCTGTGTATTTAACATTCCATTATTTTTATTTATTAATGTTTGTAATATATAATATTTTTATATAAAATGTAATTGTTATTTTAACATTTTGTGTGTAATTAAATTGGTATTTTTTTTAGAATTTATACCAATTTATTTGTTACAGTTTGTGATTTATTGTGTATATGTATATATATATATATATATACATACATATATATGTATGTATATATTACCTACTGGCGGTCGCCAGTAGGTAGTTATAGTTAGGACCCTGTTTCCATAGGAAAACCGCAACATTCTATTTTGAATAACTTTGGCGCCGGTCGACGAATCCTCGCGAAATTTTCAAAATAGGTGGGGCGCTGTGCTCCGCTCCTACCCTGAAAGTCTCGGGGGGATTCGTCAAGCGGGGGCTGAGATAAAAGGAGGGTCCCAAAACGCGTTTTTCCCATGCATTTTTCCATAGGACCTTTAGACACAGCTACAGCCCGAACGGCTGAACAGAATTAAATGAAATTTGGCAGAGAGGTAGTCCTCAGGTCAAGGAAGTGCCTTTTGTAGGTTTGGTGTAAATCTGTTCAGTAGATTCTGAGAAAATAGCCTTTAAATCAATATATATATCTGAGCCAGCTTACGGTGCGCTTACCGTACGCGTACGGTGACGTGCGCGAGCGCGATTCTGATTGGCTCTTAGATCTTAGTAAACATTCAAATCGGCCGAAACCAGGAAGCGGCGGCCGCCATTTTCTCTCTCGCACTCTGAGTGGGGCAGCATAAATGAAGCCAAAAAATGTGTAAAGGGGCAGTATATTGAGATAATAATCACCCAGCAGTGATATACGGGTCCCCAAACAACCTCCAAGGCCCAAAAAAAAATTATTTTTTTTTCGAAAAATCGCCGATTACGCTTACCGTACGCGTACGGCAAAATTTAAAAAAAAAAAAAAAAAATTATCCACACTCTCCCCACCCCATGTGCAAATTGTGCCCGAAGGGGACCATTTGAGCATGGCATAACAAACGCAATGAAAATAATAAAGAATACATTTCACAACGATGTGCATAATATGTCCCCCATGTGCGCACGGTGCGCGAAGCGCATCGTGCGTACATGGCCCATCCCGCATAACGTGGGCACGCGGTGCGCGCAGCGCACCGCGTGACCACCGTGCGTGCACGGCACTAACTGCGTAAAGTGGGCGCGCGGTGCGCGAAGCGCACCGCGTGCTCACTGTGCGCGAAGCGCACCGTGCGCGCACGGAACGAACTGCGTTAACTGGGCGCGCACGCCACGAATGGCGTAAAGTAAGTTAGCATTTAAAAAACCGTACAAATTCACTGAAAAAACCATAGGTTTCACACACGTTATAGTTAGGAATTAGCATTTAAAAAACCTTGCAAATTCACTGAAAAAACCATAGGTTTCACACATGTTATAGTTAGCTGTACATTTCACTCGTAAAAAACCAATGAAATTCCCCCGTTATAGTTAGTGCAGGCAACTATAACTCACGCGACCGCAATCTTCTGCTGATGACATATGTGTTTTTATGAAAAAAAAATATTTGTAATATATGTATAGCTAAAATTTAATGGAAGAAGACATGGGCAAATAAGTGTCTAAATACAGTATTAGCATCAGCAGAGGATTGCGGTCGCGTGATTTATAGTTGCCTGCACTAACTATAACGGGGGAATTTCATTGGTTTTTTACGAGTGAAATGTACAGCTAACTATAACATTTGTGAAACCTATGGTTTTTTCAGTGAATATATATATATATATATAGAAATCCAAACAGCTGTCTCCCACCTCCAACCGGCGAGGAAGAAGCACACGGACACCAAATCGTGCTTCAAAGGTTTTAATGTAGATCAGCACCCACACAGCACGCCCTTACGCGTTTCGGCCACCAGATGGCCTTGATCACATCAATATATATTAGCTCCTGCTTGACCGTTGGTTAGGAAGCACTCTAACACCACCAAGGTTCCAAGCAAAGCCCTTTATTAAAGGTATGGAAACGCTTCACTGCAAAATCCTTTAACAGTCATTGCGCCACTGCCGACGCGTTTCGATTTCTCTTCTTCAAAGGCGTGTGGTCGAATGAAGTGCACAGCCCGGTCACTGCCTTTCCCCTTTCTTTCATTTGTAGCACGCCCCTTGATGGGCTACTCTGTATGAGAGGTGCTGAGGATTCTGGGAGTGGTAGTGCCGATGCATACATTACGTGCGAATGTTCTGTCGGATAAACAAAGACCCTGGATGGGCCTCCGCAGCCAACGTGTCCTAAATCCTGTAGGATGGTGCTCCAACGTGTGGCTGGCAGATGACAGCCCCTGTGGCCCCCAGGCTCCTAACCAACGGTCAAGCAGGAGCGAATATATATATATATATCTATATATATATATATATATAATATATATATATATAGATAGATTGATATATATATATATATCTATATATCTCTATATTCACTTAAAAGACCATAGGTTTCACACATGTTATAGTTAGCTGGACATTTCACTCGTGAAAAACCATTGAAATTCCCCCGTTATAGTTAGTGCAGGCAACTATAACTCACGCGACCGCAATCCTCTGCTGATGACGTCAGATATTACATCACTGTATTTAGACACTTATTTACCCATGTCTTCTTCCATTAATTTTTAGCTATACATATATTACAAATATTTTTTTTCAGAAAGACACATATGTCATCAGTGATGTAATATCTGACGTCATCAGCAGAGGATTGCGGTCGCGTGAGTTATAGTTGCCTGCACTAACTATAACGGGGAAATTTCAATGGTTTTTCACGAGTGAAATGTCCAGCTAACTATAACATGTGTGAAACCTATGGTTTTTTTAAGTGAATTTGCAAGGTTTTTTAAATGCTAATTCCTAACTATAACGTGTGTGAAACCTCTGTTTTTTTCAGTGAATATATATATATATTTATATACATATACACAATAAATCACAAACTGTAACAAATAAATATATATATATGTATAGCAATTGAGTAATTTAAACATTGGTGATATTGAGGTGCTACATACACTGTCCACATTAGAGGGGAACGAAATTATGATGAGAATATAATGTTGAATCCACACAATTTGGATGTTGAGTTGGGTATGAATCCTGGGAGCTATTTCAAACCAAAATCTATATTTTTACCCAACGTCCAGTGTGATGCTACTGAAGTATTTGAGAAGGGAGTCTTGGAAGATTTAAAAAAGATCAGACACAAAAAAATCTTTATGAATAAGAAAAACCTTAGTAGTGGTCAGATAACAGCAATAGAAAATCTAAAATTGGATGACTCCATTGTGATCCACCAGTCAGGTGGAAATGTGGTGGTTCTAGATAAAGGAAAATACCTAGCAGAGGGGCAGAGACAACTCAGTGATGTTAACTGCTACTCTGTCTCAGATAGAAATGAAATATCTAGATCTAATACCAGATTCGGGGAATTGTTGGTAGAATGGAGAGAAAGAGGATTGTTAGAGTGGGAAGAATATAACTATTTAAAATGCGCCCACCCTAACATCCCAATACTTTAACTACTACCTACATTGCACAAAGATGCATTAAATCCCCCGGGGAGACCTATTGTTTCATCAATCGGCTCACTATTAGAAAATACTTCCAGATTTATTGACCACTATTTAAAACCCTTTGTGGTAGGACTCCCGGCTTATCTTAGAGATACTACTCACTTTCTCACTATCATCGATGGCATCCATTGGGAATAGAATTACACCCTTGTTACCCTAGATGTGAGCAGTTTATATACAAGCATCAAGCACAAAGTAGGTTTGCAGGCTATCAGGCATTTTCTAAAGACAAGATCTATTTCTCTGTTTTCCCACTCAGAAATAATTTGGATATGATCGAATTTTGTTTAACTTACATTTTTTTCTTTTTTATGATGCCATCTACAGGCAGTCACAGGGCACGGCCATTGACACCTGCTTCGCCCCCAGCTATGCGAATTTATTCATGGGCTGGTGGGCAGGTGCCCTCACATTTGGCTGAATTTGAGAGCAGTGTAGTCCAGTGTAGTCCTGTGGCTGCGTTTTATTGATGATATTTTTTTCATTTGGAGTGGGGACGAAGACTCAGCCAGATGTTTTGTGAAAAAGCTTAATGTGAAGGAATATAATTTAACCTTCACCAAGCACATTAACAAAAGGTCCATTGAATTTTTGGATGTAAAATTAGATGTAATGGGTGAGACACAGGAGACGAAATTGTTCAGGAAAAAACGGCAGGGAACAGCATACTCAGTGCAAACAGCTCATATCCTCGTAATCTCATTTACAGTATCACCTATGGGGAATTACTGCGTGCTAAACGCAATTGCGGTACGGATGCGACATTCAAAACTGAAAAAGAAATCATGTGCAAACGCTTCATTGAGCGGGGGTATAGTCAGAAAACCATCACAGAAGCTAGTAGGAGAGTTGAAGAGGTTACTTGAAATGAGCTATTACACCCAGTAAGACGAGAGAATGACTCTGATACCATGAGATTTATAACTACGTTCTCTGGTCAGGCACATGAGGTGCGTAAAATATTGCACAAACACTGGCATGTGTTATTAATTGAAGATAACCTGAAGAAAAACCTTAGTAGTAATCCGCAGATTACCTTCAAGAAAAGCCGCTCACTGTGCAATGAATTGAGCCACAATTCTATAACAGGATCTGAAAAGGCGAACAACAGTGGCCGTCCAGGATTTCGATGTTGTAAAAACTGTAAAGCATGTAGCAACAGTATTGATTGCGTTAAGGTTGCAATGCCGAATTCTAACAGAGAATTCATGATTAAGAAACCCCTAACATGTAATACCATGTACTGTATGTATGCTCTTACATGTCCCTGCAACAAGCTATATATAGGGAGCACGATACATCGTGCGAAAAAGAGAGTGCTAGAGCATGTTCGTGCTATCAGACATAACAACAGACAATATCCTGTAGCGCGTCACTTTTACAAGTGACATTTCCAGGATGAGAAATTGCTGAGAATGGTTGTAATCGATGCAGTATTAACAAATGTTAGGGGTGGTAACCGTGAACTCTCATTACGCAAATTGGAATCAAGATATATTATTGATTTTGAGACCTGGGTACCAAACGGTTTAAATTCAAGTGAAGAACTGGCTATCCATTTGAATACTTGAGACAATTGATAAATGTAAGAAGTAGTGCAGAATTCTATTTGGCAGTTTCTAATTTTAACATTTGATATATTTTGTATCTTTTATAGGTGTCTGCACTTTTTTCCTTCTACTGTGGCAGCAATTCATGTGTTTTCATGAACTTGTGGGGGCGCCTTGGTTGACTCTTCAGTATATTTTGATTCTTTATGCCCACTGGGGCGAGATGTGGGTTAAACTTGACCTAGTATGTGCAATGTGCAAAATGAGCAAAGACCTCATACAAATTAGATCATTGCATAGGCAGTTTGCCCACTGGGGCGGGATATTTCAAACTGGTCACATGGATTCAGACCTAAAGAAGTGTTATGGTGCCTATGTTTCTTTATGCATTTCACTGCAGTATACTTAGAATAGCTGATACTAATTGTCATCGCTATTTAAGAGCACGGATATATTTGGTGCTCACAGTACGGGTCAAATAGCTGCTACTAAATTGCCGAAATTCCAATAATGAATTTTCATTGTATTTTGGTTACATTATTGCTAAATGAATAGTATCATGATTTATTATGGCCACCTATAAGTTCGAACAACATGAATTTAATGTTGCTAATGTATTTCATGGATTTTACATTGTCTTAAAATGGCCGCCACAGCTTACACTGTTTTGTATATATGATACGGGTGACGTCCTTCTTATATTTTTGAAGGAAGTGTTTTTAATCACTATGGTGGATATGTGTAATCAGGAGCATGAGCAAGGCGGAAGCCAAAACGTGTTTTTGAAGTAATTAAACTTTATTAAGCATGCCGGAGTGTCCGAGTACTTTCTGCCAATAGTGGAGGATTGTGATATGCATACATATATTCACAGAGGTTACAGAGAGGTTGTAGTTTGGAAATGGAATAAAAAATCCTTAGAAATTCACAAAAAAAACAAAGGCTACAGAAATGTTAAAGTAAGGCTCAGGCTTCACTTTTGAGATGTCATCAGTGATGTCGCTGACCATGTCATGAGTGATGTAATATGTGAGGTTGTAAGCAGTGCATTGCAGGGGCACAAGTTATAGCTAGCTTAGCTAATTATAACTGCTGAATTTCTCTGGGTTTGTACAAGTGAAACCTGACCCTAACTATAACGTCTCTGTAACCATTGGTTTTTCCAGTGAATTTCTAAGTTTTTTAAATTCCATTTCCAAACTATATTGTCCCTGTAATCTTTGTTTTTTTGCAGTGAATTTCTAAGGTTTTTAAAATGCTAATTTCTAACTATAACGTCTCTGTAACCTTAGTTTTTTTCATTGTGAAATCGCAAAACAAAAGCAGACATTCAACAGCCACCAGCATATCAGGAAGTAGTAACTAAAAAATTGAATCAAATGCCATTTGTAGAGAGCCTGGTTACAACAAATGGTGTGTCCCCGTGATAGAATCTGAACATCAGATAGGAGAACAGCTAAAAGACACAGCAGAATCTAAACTAAAAGCAGAGGCTAACTAACATAGAGCTGTAGCTAAATAACATACAATTAAAACCCGAGTTAAGGTGCAAATAGCCAGGTTTTTAGTTGTTTGTTTGGAAAAGGTTCTTTCCACGGATTCAGATCTGAGATTCAATGGCAGAGTGTTTCATTTTTTTTACTGCAAGGTAGCTAAATGAACGAGCTCCCATTCTGGCTCTTTGAATTTTTGGAACCTTGACCAGATGGGTCTCTCTCGATCTTAGATTCCGTATAGGAGAGTAAGGAATGATCATGAATCGAAGGTGGCTTGGACTCTTATTCCACAAAATTCTGTGGCAATAGCACGTGGCCTTGTAAATTATTCTCTTCTCCACAGGCAGCCAGTGGTGAATAGACAGTGTCTTAGAGGCAGAAGTTCTTCTTGGGAGCCTGAGAACCAGATCCATTGTAAAATTCATTCTAAACATTGCACTACACTATATAAATGCTTCTTTAAAAAAAAATGTTTTTGTACTAAATTTCTTTAAAATCCATCTTTAAGACCTATTTTCCGTTTTCACTGTTATTCAGGGAGTCACAATGACGCTGTTAAGCGCGACAATCGTGCCTTTTCCATAAAGTTAAAAACACATACATGCACACACATTACAGTATTTCATGTTTTTCTAGTGTATTTCTAAAACAACCATCTCTAAAACCTATCTCCTGTTTTTGCAGTGAGGCCGGAGATCGCGATGACGTTGGTACTCGCGATCTACGTGGATGCGTCATGAAAGCAGAAAGCAAAAGCCGGAATTCAATAGCCGCCATTACATAAAAAAATTAAAACTATATAATTTAATTCTAACCATGACACTAGATGTATATCACTATCTAAATAACTACATAAAAACATTTATCAGAATCTCAATATCTTTATAACAATGTGTATTAATGATTCGCTGATATTTTTTTCATATTTTATTTTACACCAATATTCGCAGTGTCATCGCAATATTCACGATGTCCCCACAACGGTACACAGGGTGCACATAACTTGTGCCACTAATACTTACGTTTCTGAAACTAGGGTTCAGAGTACCTCCACCCTGACCTGACCTGCAGTGTGATCGCATAGCGCGCTGCGCTTAGAACGGCAATAGTGCATTTTTCGGCTTGTATTTTTAAGGATTCCCGTTTTGTATTTTATTTTATTTGCTTTCTTGTTCCCCTGGTTTTAAATCGCTGGCCCTCTTACTTGCACTATAATTATTGGAATACTCACCGCTCCTTTAGCGGGTCCTTTTTCCATCTCCACTACCTATGGCGGACATATTGGGGGGAGAGAAGGAGGCCTGGCGGCGCTATCTTTGTTGACGGTCTAGTCGTCAGATGGACGCTAGACCTCTATTTAAGCCGGGTAAATCTAGTGGCAACTCTTGACCTGACCTGCAGTGTGATCGCATAGCGCGCTGCGCTTAGAACGGCAATAGTGCATTTTTCGGCTTGTATTTTTAACGATTCCCGTTTTGTATTTTATTTTATTTGCTTTCTTGTCCCCCTGGTTTTAAATCGCTGGCCCTCTTACTTGCACTATAATTATTGGAATACTCACCGCTCCTTTAGCGGGTCCCGTTTCCATCTCCACTACCTACGGCGGACATATTGGGGGGAGAGAAGGAGGCCTGGCGGCGCTATCTTTGTTGACGGTCTAGTCTTCAGAAGGACGCTAGACCTCTATTTAAGCCGGTCATGCTGAGGCGCAGCGGGCACGCGCAGCGGGCTTGCCGGATCTCCACCGGAGTTACGCCTGAGTTCAGCCCGTCTGCCCCCGTCCGCGCTCGGCCGGGCTCAGGGGCTTGGATCCTGGTCCGCGACAGGTATTCTCTTCTAGAGATCTACATTATTTAGACATTGGTAGGCAGAAGCTAGATCCCACTATCATGACTAAGCTAGAGGATATGAATATCCTTCGACCTCCCAGAGGGAGGTCTGGGACTGACCCGCCTTCTCTGAAGCTAACCAGCCTGAACACAAGGTCGCTTCATAAGCATCATCTTGAAATCTTCACTCTTCTTCAGGATGAGGACATTGATGTTTTAACTCTTACGGAGACATGGTTGGGCGATAATTCCTTGCCTGACATTGTAGCCGCCCTTCCCAATGAATACGATGCGGTATGGCACAATCGTGCCGACAACGCTCGGGGTGGGGAGGTAGCAATCTTGTATAAAAAATACCTAAAGGTCGTCAAAATAGCGGCTGAGACCGTAGATCTATCCGACATACTTGGAGTGAAGATTACTCTGAATAATTCATGCCTTGTGATTCTTACAGTTTACCGTCCTCCAAATTCTACCTCAGCATTTAACGATTTATTTGCCCCTATTATGTCTGATTTTCGCACAAGATACCAAAGAATTGTGGTAACTGGGGACTTTAACATGCATTGGGATAAAGCCCATAAAGATCCGGCAACTCGATACCTGGAGAATATTATGGTGCTGATCACGATCCGGTAAAAAATATCCCCGTGCGACTCGTATCCGGTCTTTTTACCGTACGAATCGTACAAGTGCCGTACGAACTGGCAATCACGATTCGCATGGTAAAAAGTCCATACGAACCGCATTGGGAATCATTCCCCACACGTCCTCGGGTCGGAAAATGTGTCCGACACGTCCTCGGACGATTTACCGTACAAACGTGAAAGGTGAAGTCCGACCGAGGAATCACGATCCATCCCGTGCGTCCGAGGTGTCAACCGGATGGAAAAATCACCGTCCGCACCGAACTCCCATAGCAACCATGGAGACGTGCCCGCATACGCGCCCCCAGCCCCCGTAGGTAGGCGCCGACCCCCCCCAGCCCCCGTAGGTACGCGCCGACCCCCCCCCAGCCCCCGTAGGTACGCGCCGACCCCCCCCCAGCCCCCGTAGGTACGCGCCGACCCCCCCCAGCCCCCGTAGGTACGCGCCGAACCCCCCTGTATGTACACCCGTGTACGTGTCGAACCCCCCCATGTACGTTCGAGTCGTACCCCCACCCGTGTATGTACGGTGCGTACCCCCAGCGCGTAGCGCTGGGGGTACGCACCGTACATACACAGGTGGGGGTACGACTCGAACGTACACGGGGGGGTTCGACTCGAACGTACACGGGGGGGTACGCACCGTACATACACGGGTGGGGGTACGACTCGAACGTACACGGGGGGGTTCGACTCGAACGTCCACGGGGGGTACGCACCGTGCATACACGGGTGGGGGTACAACTCGAACGTACACGGGGGGGTTCGACTCGAACGTACACGGGGGGTACGCACCGTACATACACGGGTGGGGGTACGACTCGAACGTACACGGGGGGTTCGACACGTACACGGGTGTACATACAGGGGGGTTCGGCGCGTACCTACGGGGGCTGGGGGGGGGTCGGCACGTACCTACGGGGGCTGGGGGGGGGGTCGGCGCGTACCTACGGGGGCTGGGGGGGGTCGGCGCGTACCTACGGGGGCTGGGGGGGGTCGGCGCGTACCTACGGGGGCTGGGGGGGGTCGGCGCGTACCTATGGGGGCTGGGGTGGGGGTCGGCGCGTACCTACGGGGGCTGGGGGGGGTCGGCGCGTACCTACGGGGGCTGGGGGGGGGTCGGCGCGTACCTACGGGGGCGGGGGGGGTACGGTGCGTACCGGGCCACCTACTCTGGTCGATTCGCGCCGTACTTCGCTTTTGCGGCACTTTTTGGGTGCCGTGAAAATATTGCCGTCCGGACTGCTGTCGGTTCGAATCGTGATTCCTGGGTCGTGAAACGCTGCCTGAAAACGTCCCGACGTCACGTCGCAGCATTCCCGGATCACATTCGTATGTATATTTTCGTCGGTCGGTGTTTTTAACGATTCGTACGGAAATGGTGTTTCCGTGCGAATCGTAATTCCATGTTTGTAAAGTTTTACGACCGGGTACGAGTCGGACGGGGAAAACGCTCCGACCGACGGTTCGTACCCGGTTTTTACGGGATCGTAATCGGCACCTTTGTCTTCACTTGGCATTAAACAGCTTGTAGATGCCCCCACAGATATTAAGGGGCATACCCTTGATCTTATTTGGACCTCAGACCCAAAGGTAAACCTTGTGGACATTTTAGCTTGTATCTGGTCGGATCATCATTTAGTGAAATGTGAGATCCCCACTGTTGGCTATCCGGCCCAAAAACCACTAAAACTGAAAAAGGTTCGTCAGTGGATAAAAGTTGACTCACAATCTTTGACCAATATTCTTCCTGATTATGCCCAATCTTTGGCCTCTAGTGGGGATTTAGATCAGGACTATAGGGACATAATGCGGAATTTGAGTCAGGCGATTGACCAGATAGCACCCGAGAAACTACAAAAAGCAAAAGGAGTAGGAAAAGGGGCTCCATGGTTCACCCCGCTTCTGAGGGACCACAAAAAGAAGCTTCGCCATCTAGAAAGGAACTGGAGGAGAACAAAAGATGGTATAGACCGGGAACAGTATAAAATCTCACTCAACTCATATAAAAAGTTGATTATGGCAACAAAAGCAGAATTTTACGAAACCCGCATAAATCAGGCCGAGAATATTCAGATTGAAACGTTTAAAATCTTAACAGAATTGAGTAAAAAAACAGAACCGACTGAAACCACAATAAAGGTTGATACTTTTCAACGTTTTTTTCTGGAGAAGGTGGAGACTATTCTTTCTGAGATTGAGAATAGTACCTTGAATGGCCCGTTTCCGTCACAGGAAGTCCAAATCCCCTTGGAAGCCTCTATTTCAAGGTTTCCTGAGATAGACTCTCTAAGTCTTGAGCAGCTCATGAGTAGAACCAAGTCAGGTTCCCCGGCGGACCCGTGTCCCCCCAGGGTCTTTCGTCTGGCGCGTCCGATTCTACAAGATCATTTCATCTCCTTTCTTAATAGCTCAATGGAGACTGGCCATTTACCATCGAGTCTCAAGCAGGCACGAGTTAAGCCTTTGTTAAAGAAGCCAGGAGCCGACCCGGCTATTTTAAAAAACTATAGGCCGATATCCCAACTGCTTTTTCTGTGCAAGGTTTTGGAGCAACATGTGTTGAAGTCCCTTTCCTTATTCCTGGAGTCACACCATCTACTCCAGGAGCGTCAGGTAGGGTTTCGTGCACACCACAGCACCGAGTTGGTGATGCTCTCGGTGCTGGATGAGCTTAGAGGCATGGCTGACAGTAAGAAACCGAGCGCCCTGATACTTTTAGACCTATCGGCGGCATTCGATACTGTCAGCCATTCCCTGCTACTGGACAGATTGGCCACTTTTGGGATAAGGGGCTTGGTCCATCAATGGCTTCAATCTTTTTTGACGGGCAGGATGCAGAGGATTCAACTGGGGGGCTGTATCTCCGATGTAGGTATTCTGGAGTGCGGAGTCCCTCAGGGCTCTGCATTATCCCCACTATTGTTTAACCTCTACCTGCAACCGTTGATTGACTCTCTTGTGAACATGGGTTGTCGTGTGTTTAATTACGCTGATGACACCCAGTTGCTACTGAGTATTGATAATACGGCTTTGGCGCAAACCAATGCCCAAAACATCCTTAGACATACGGTTGGCTGGATGACTGCAAACCTGTTGAAAATAAACCCGGAAAAAACTGAGGTTTTGGTGGTTTCGACCGTAGCCTCACCCTGGAGTGACCTGTATTGGCCCCAAGAATTAGGTCCCACACCCATACCACGTGATAAAGTAAAAAGCCTTGGTATCAAGATTGACAATGAGTTGTCAATTGGCAGTCAGATTTCCTCCATAGTAGGGATGTGTACCGGCTTGATCAGACAGCTGCGTAAGTTAGCTCCCTTCCTTTCTTTTTCCATGCTCCGTATGGTTGTCTCTGCTACAATCATTTCGAGATTGGATTATGGGAACGCTCTCAATTTAGGGCTGCCTAAAACCTTGACCAATAGATTGCAGGTTGTCCTGAATGATGCGGTGCGACTAATTTTCAGGCTACCTAGAAGAACCCTTGCCTCTCCTCTACTGCTTAAGCTACATTGGCTCCCTATTGAGCAGAGAGCGGAGTTCAAGAGCTTATGCACGGCCCATAAAGCAATTTATGGGCAAGCCCCCGCCTATATTAAAGAACGCTTGGAGGTCTATAAGCCCAAACAAATTCTTAGGTCTACTGATTCCCAGCTATTGGTCTGCCCACGATATAAGTTAGCAACCAAAGGAGGGAGATCTTTTTCGGTTTTGGCTCTACAGATATGGAACAAACTACCAGAACCGCTTCGGAGAGAAGTAAATCTCCTGCGTTTTAGGAAGCTGCTAAAAACGGTTCTATTTAGGGAGGCATTTGGCCCATTTAAATAGCTGCAGTGTAGGCCTGTCTCTGCCTCTCTTACGCTTTGAATCATAGCTGTTTGTCATCGGTCTTGAGCGCCTAGAGACCTGTAGGTAAGTTGGCGCTATATAAACCGAAGTTAACAATAACAATAACAATTATGTTTGTTTTCCCAGAAAATGTTAGCACTGGGAACCATTCCGATAGATAAAATGGCGGTCGCAACTTCGTGTTCAGGTTGCGTCCCGCCAATCACAGCATTCCTGTGGCAGCGTGCAGTCGCAATTAATCACGAAATCGTTGCAAAATATTAGCGTCCAGAGATATATCTATCATTTTCGGCTTACATTTCTCAAAAACTACTGAACGGATTTACACCAAATAACCAAAAGGCACTTCCTTGAACCAACATCCACTTCCCTGCCAAATTTGGTGTAAGTCCATTCAGCAGTTGGGCTGTAGCTGTCGCTAAAGGATTCAATGGGAATTAACATTACAAATGCACTCTTATTTCGTGCCCCGATTTCTTAGTACCCACAGCAAGGATCACCTCCAAACTTTCCATGACACACAGAACCTACCATTTAAAAAAAATATATATCTTTATTAGCATTTTTTTCCCTTTAATAAGAACACCTTCGTTCACATGTACAGACAATCACATGGCGTATGCAATGTTTCCAATGACATATGTAGTGTGCCAATTATATCTTCATATAGTTCCGTTATTTTCCATAAACAGTAGTGTGTCTAGAAGACAAGGCCACATGCACCTGGAATCTGTACCTAAAGTAATGTGCACTCGAGGGAGTTACTCGTAACGATCTGCAAAGATATACATTTATTTACAATAAACTAATCACATCTAAAAAATTATTTTAACCATTTTGGTGGTGTGTCTCCCATTGCCATCCGACCGTGTGCTTGTCCTATATATGTTTGGCAGGGGATATGGCCTGATCTAGCTTGAAATTCCTATCAAATATATGTGTTGTTAATGTGCCATGGTCGCACGGGGGGAAGCCATTCCAGCGCGAGGGCGTTTCAATTCAGTTATAATTCCCTCTCTATTCCCCCTTCAATCCTGCTTGTCAGTTGATCCTGTTGACCCAGAACTATCTTCCTGTTGGTCTAATACCTCTCCTTCTCCTTCTTCTACATCAGGTTCATGCCTTGTCTCCCACTCTCTCAGAACCTCTGTCCACAGCTCCGCCAGTGGGCGCTTTCGGATCACCCTTGCATCTTCCTGCAATAATGCTCTCTGTTCTGCTTTAGCCCAAGTGTTCACACTATTCTCCCATGTCTCTATCCGAGGGGTCATGTGTGATTTCCAGTGCTGAGCTACTTGTCCCCTCGCCAGGATCAATGCAAGGTCAATGAATCTGTTGTATATTTTTGGGCCTTCGGTCTGGGAAACCAGCCCAGTAAGTCAACCTCTATTGTGTTTGGCAGAGTGCGCGCCAGGATTTTCTTTATCATATCTAGTACCTTCTCCCAGAATTCTCTCAAATTTGTGCATTCCCAGGTCATGCGAGCAAACCCCACATTCCTCACTCCGCATCTAAGGCAACCCTGTGTCGTGTCGCCTCTTGTAATGTTCAGCCGGTGAGGTGTCAGGTATACCATGCACACATAATTAAACTGTATCGCTTTAAAGCTAGAATTTTTCTAAACCCGTCTGAGGCCATCTAATACTCTGCTCCATTCCTTGTCCGTCACCGCTCTCCCAATAATCTCATCCCATTTCTTCTGAGTACGGTTCAATGGTTTCTTAGCTGTGTCTAGTAGCGACCTATATAGCCATTTAATCAAATGTCTAGCCGTCCCCACGGTTAAAATTGTCTGGAGTACCCCGTGTGTTTATGGCTCCTGACAATTATTCTGCCATACTTCCCCAAATGTCTTGGTACGAGAATAGTATGTCAGAAATTGCCCATGTGGGAGATCAGTTTGCGTCATAAGGTCATCTAAGGGTATTAATGCCCCCATAAGGAAGCAATCTCCCACAGTGGTTATCCCAACTGTGGTCCATTCTGCAAACTGATGGTGATAGGGTCTCCATATAGGATCCCCACCAGCGGTATCTCAGGGGCATAAGGGTGGTCTGCGTTCGTGCGTCTGTGACATCTCTACCAACAGTAAACATCACTTGTAAAAGCACGTTAGATTTGGGAACAATCACCGCTTTGTGCAGCAACTTGGCCACCAGCCAACTTTGGCTGTTTCTCCACCCTTCCTCTTCTAGCAATTCCATATTTCTACCATCTACCCACTGGGCTAGCCACTGGATTTTGGCCGCTAAATAGTACAGCTCGAAGTCTGGTGCACCTAATCCTCCTTTCTCTGGTGCCCGTTGTAATATCTCCAAGGATACTTTGTTCCACCCTCCATCCCATATTACTTCGCGGAGTGTCTGATTTAGGACTGCGAACCACGTAGGCATAACTATCACTGGCAAGTTCACAAAATGGTATAGTAACCTGGTGAGCATCATCATTTTTGAAAGAGCTATGCGAGCAATCAAAGGTAGTTTAAGTGAACGCCAAAACTGTACACAAGTTTTTAAGGACCTCAGAACCGGGTTCAGGTTGCCATCCCTCAGTTCTGCTAATGTATAAAATATTTGAATACCGAGGTATTTAAATGAGCGAGGGGACCATATCAGACCCGCAGTGAGGTCCACCGGGAGTGTGCCCTCAATAGTTAATGGGAAGGCATATGTCTTGGCTTTATTACATTTAAGTCCCGCCAGGTTCGCATAGGTGTCCATGATATATAGTGCCTGTTCTGCTCCCTGACCACCGTCGCTCAGATAAAATAATTATAAATAATAATAATGCCCAGATTATGACTCTGTTGTTTTCAAGGCGATAGCGAGTGGCTCTATTCCAATCGCAAATAGCAACGGGGACAGTAGGCAACCCTGTCTAGTACCTCTATGTATGTTACATGTTTCTGACACCACCCCATTTGTTTTGACCCTTGCCGTAGGGTGCACATATAATATTTTCACCCATTAGTCCACCTTTCCCCCAACTCCATCTTTTCCATTGTGGCTTCTAAGAAGTCCCACCTTACTGAGTTGAACGCCTTCTCCAAATCTACCAACATAATGAGGGCATCTGGATAATAGTTCTTATCAGGGTGGTGCATAACATGAAAAAATCCTCCACAAGTTCCCAGACGTCAACCTAGTTGGTACAAACCCATTTTGGTCTTTGTGGATCAAGCTGGTCATAAATGGCAAGATTCTGGCCGCTAAGATTTTGCTCAGAATTAAAAAGTTATTTAGCATCGAAAGAGGCCGATAGTCTGACGTGCGTGGAGTCGCCATCTTGACTTTCGAAAGTGCGATAACCAGCGCATCTCTAGTCAAGGAAGGCAGTTCCCCTCTCTCCCAGGCCTCGGTATACATTGCCTCCAGCTTTGGTGCCAAAGTCTGTGTATAAGTCGAATAGAATTCCACTGGAATGCTGTCTGGGCCCGGTATCTTCCCTTTGGCCATTTCTTTAATTGCAGCCTTGATTTCCATCTCAGTCACTCACCCTCCCAAGTCTTCCCATCTATCGGGCTCCAGTGTTTCCAGGGGCAAAGCTTCTAGATAATCAATTAACGTCTCACACGGCAGGGGCCTCGGTTCGCTATATAGTGTTACATAATAGGTTCTAAATGCATCATTTATGTCCTTAGGACCAAATATTATCTGCCCGTCTCCCGACCAAATTCAGGAAATGGGGGATCCCCTATTTTTAGGGTGCACTAGCCATGCAAGCATATGACCTGCTCTTCCCCCTTCCCCCTTGATATTCTTGTGCGTCCAAGCACCGTAGCCTCTCAAGCGTGCTATCGTATTCCTATTTCTTTTCCATTAATCTACCCAGTGCGTCCTCCTCCGTCATCAGTTGGGCTTCCATGTCATGTAGCTGTGCTTCTCCATCTGTGAGGTCTTCTAGAATTTGTCTCCGCATTCCCATACTCTGACTCATACAGTGTCATCTTACTACTATTTTGCAGGTTTTCCATTCTACCGCTCTAGAGCTGGCAGTGCTTTGGTTAAACTGAAAGTATTCCTCCACCGCCGTGTGTAATGCTGTGCGGAAGGGAACATCCTCAAGAAAAGCGGGGTCTAGCCACCACGTGGGTATCAAAGTAGGCTCATTGGTGGGGCAAATGTGTAGCATCAGTGGGTTGTGATCAGATATGGTGCATCCAAGGTATTCTGTGTGTGTGAGGGCAGGTCCCAGCTGAGCTGAGCATGTGAACATATCTAATCTGGTATGTAGCCTATACACGTGTGAATATGAATAATCTTTGGTGTTACTATGTTGCAATCTCCAGATGTCCACCATGTCCCACCCTTCTAACCAAGTCCGGAACCCTTTGGACGTTTTGGATACTGGGTGTTATTTAAGGGTGTAGTCGACCTGTCCATTTCCACGTCCATCACACAGTTAAAGTCTCCCCCCAATAGCGTGTGGGATGTAGCTAGTATGCGGAGTTGTGTGGACACTTTGTCCAAGAATTGAATTTGGTCCTGATTTGGGACAATGATGCATCCAGGTGTAATCACTCTGCTCAGTAGTCTACCCTGAAGCAGGACATACCTGCTCTTAGTATCTATTATGGATCTGTCTAATTCAAATGCGGTGCTCGCTCTAATCCATATGAGAGTCCCCCTCGAGAATGCCGCGTATGTGGTCTCATAATTTTACACACACCATTTACGTCTCAGCTTTGTACTTTCCTCTAGCCTGAGGTATGTCTTTTGTATCATGACAATATATAGTCCTGTACGTGTTAGATAACTGTGAATTTTGTGCCTTTTGGCAATCAAACCCAACCCACTCACGTTCCAGGTCATCATTTTGAGTTTGTGGTAACGAGGTGCCCCTACAACCATTACTACTATTTACGTGTGTTTCCTCTCCCCCTCCCCAATCCCCCACTACTATTTCAGACCATGTTTGGGACCACCAACCACCCCAACCAAGTAACTCCCTCAACCCAGGGCAACTTCGCAACGGCTTGCCGCCCTTACCTGTTAAACTTTAAAAGAAGTAATTAATTAATATAAGACAGTCCCCTCTAACCAACCAGAGAGGGCTATCTAACCGGGGTGTGCAAAGAAGTAACCACATATTGTTCATTTGCAGATGGCCTCATTGATCCATGACAGGGACCGCAGCCCCTCCTGTGGTGGGCGCCCCTCCTGTCATGTCCTGTTCACTGCAAACAGGGCCCACCTCCGAAATTCATCCACTAATATCCAGCCTACCTGAAGATGGCTTGTTTGAGTTCAATCAGGTAAGTCACCTTCTTCGTACCTGCTGTGGCTCCTGATCCCTCATCCCCCCATTCATGTTTAAATGTGGTGTTACGTCTGGGAGCTCCAGCTCGCTTCTGGCTGAGTCCCCAGAATCTGATTCTACTGCGCTGTGTTCTGATGTCTTCTCTGAGCTGCCTTTCTCATTTTGTTGTGTCAACACTTCTTTTACTGCTTGAAGCGCCACCTTCCTGTCTTGTGCTGTTTGTGAAGCTGAGGGTTTCTGTAGTTGGAATGTTCTAGACGACCGTCTAAATCGTTTCCGTTGTGGCTTGGCTGTAGATGTGACAGCCTTTCTTGATCTGTGCGCTGGAGTCCCAGCCCTGTATATCTCCAGCCAGGACAACAGTTCATCTGGGGAGTCGAAGAAGTGCATTGCCCCATCTAGTACCACTCGCAGTTTTGCTGGAAATAATAGGGAATAAGTGATGCTTTCCGACCGCAGCGCCTTTTTTGACTCCAGAAACAAAGCTTGTTGGGATTGGACCTTTGCTATGTGGTCTGGGAAGATAGATACTTTGCTATATGCAATTAAAAAGGATCCATTTGTGCGAGCATTCTGTATGAGGTTATCTCAGTCCTTGTAGTGTAGGAGCGCCTCACCACTGGGCGAGGTAGCCGGCCTGGCGCCAGCGGGCTTGAGGGCACCCTATGTGCTCTTTCCAGAGTGAAAACATTTGTGAGCATCCCAGTGGCCACCGTGTTCTGAAGCAACCCCTCTAAGAATGCTACCATGTCCGTACCTTCTGTGCCCTCAGGGATTCCCACCATATGTATATTGTTGCACCTATTGCGCCCTTCGGCGTCCTCCGATCGCTTTTCCAGTTTTATCACTCTTGACGTCAGCTGTTCTAGCTTAAGCAACATAGCTGTTTGTCCCGGTTAAACTACTTTCATTGCATGTTCGACTTCCTTCATTCTGTTAACCAGTTTATGGTGTTCCACCTGCAGTAATCCCAGGCTCACCGGCACTGCTCCGATACCTTGTGGTAGTGTCATTTTGATGTCAGCTATAGCGTCAAGATTCTTGTCCAGATACACATGTAACACCTGGTCTGAAGCCCCCTGTTCATCTGGCCCCTTGGCCCATAGGTACCTGTTGAGTCTTGCTTTCCTCTTGTTGTGGGCCTCCTGGTTTGATCCAGGGCTTGCCCATGTTTCTTGATCTGTGTGTTCCCAAGCAGCAGTTGAGTGTCTGTTCTCAGCAGCAGTTAGAGCCCCACTTACTGGTCTGTAGGACTGCCAATGTCTTCACTCGTCCTTCCACAAGGCCCTTTCGTGGTGTCCACCTTAGTACTCAGAGGTTCCCCTGCTCTGGGTTCGTGTTGTCCAGCAAATCACAGCTAGTGTTGGGTCCTGTATCATGTAGTCTTTTTATTGGTGGGCCCAATTCCAGTTCCTGCGGCCAGCATGGGACGGTCAGTCGGGGTCTAGGCTTCTTTGCGCAATCACTCACAATTTCCCTCTGTCATGCAGGCGACCCCTGTGCCATTCAGTAGCTGCCAATATGTTGATTGTGCCAGGAGAGAGACAAGAAGCAAGGGGGTAAAGGATTAGGAGTGTCTTTACCCAAGTAGCTCACCTCCACCTGTCCAACTGTCCACCGCCCACGTCAATCTTCTATGCCGGCCTGCTGTGTACCTCAAGGATATTTGCCTTTTCGATACATAGCCTCTTCTCTTTTTTTTCCCCCTTTTGTTTTGTGATTTGCACTGTGCTAGTTGCCCCCGCTCGTGCAGCGTGCCTCACAAGGCTCTTTGCCGTTTGCCTGGTGCATGCGAGACCCTGCCAAGCCGGATCACAGTAGGTCTTTCCCCAAGCAGGCGGGTGAGGGAAGCATCCAGCGCTTCTTTGTACCCTCGTGCCTCACCTTTCCTCATGCACCCCTTGGTTTTCGGGCGGTTTACACTCAGCTCGCCACTCTGTGTAGCTAGGTCACTCTGCCAGATTCCTAACACCAAGGCCTGTTCCCCGTGGTCCCGCCTCGTCTCGCCCCGGGCAGTTGCTCACCTCGCTCTACATCGGTCGGGCTACTCAATGCATCCCTCGTGGTCTCCAGTCCCCCTTTCTGGAGCCAGACATAGCCCTCCGGAGCAGGTCACATCCCAGCTGGGCACAATGCCGTCTTGTCCTACCTCTTTGCACTCATGCTCCGTTCTGACCTCCGTCCGGTCATTTCTCTGGTCCCCGGCCGGCCCCCCACATCTGCTTCATCAGTTCCCAGCACTGCGGCCTTGTTTCCCAGGGCTCCACTGCGTCAAGCCACTGCCCGCCGTTCCTTGTGGTTCGATACCTTCTAAATGTGGGCAGTGTCTCCAGGCCACAGCTATTATCTTCCAGGGAATCTCCCTGGTCCTTATGTGATTGTCGGAGCTCATCCCGCGGCTTCACACCACTGCTTCTGCGGGCCTGGGCTTGTCACCAGCCCTCCACTTGCAGATGCCGTCGATTTCTCCGGTGACCCAGGTGACGCGGTTGCTCTGTTGACGCTCCACTGTAACTTTGCCGGTTTCCCTGCACACAGGGAGTTCACGGGGACTTCGGGCTCACACCGACAGGCATGTGTTTCAGGATTTAATGACGGCCGATGTGGAGCTTCTTACTCACACGTCCGCCATCTTCAGCCTCCAAGTCACCTACAGAACCTTCCTTGACACTTTTTTGAGAACATTTCATGAAGATTGGTCAAACGATACCAAAGTTATAGCCAAGTCAAACAACGTTTTTCCTGTGGAAACTAGGTCCTAACTGTAAGAAAGTGCCCTCTTCTTGCATGGTTGCTCCCACTTTTTGCTGAACTGCTGATGAACTTTCACTGAGTGTGCCCTGGGCCTCTGCCAATCAGGTACCCAGGGCCTATGTTCTTTCCCTAAAACGGCATTAAAAATAAAACCCAATTGGCACCTCTAAGGCCACATGTCAGTCCCTTGTAAAATGTACCATGGGTACCAAGGGCACTGTGACCAGGGAAGGCATCTAAGGGCTGCAGCACTTATTGTGCCACCCTTAGAGGCCCTGTACCTTTACACACACACACTACCTTTGCAGGCTGCATGTTGTGGTGCAGAACAAAGTGAAGAGTCAATATGTCACACATCCCTGTGTGCCATGCCTACAACCCACTGCCCTGGCATAGATCAGCCACCCCTCTAGCTGGGTGCACTATACCAGTGGTGAAGGTACAGGTGCATGAGCCCTGTGCCACTACAGTGTCTAAGCCCATTCTTAGACATTGTAAGCACATCCTGAACTCAAGTATTTAAAAATGTGCTTATATATGATAATAATGAAAAATGAGTAACTGTAATGTAATGAAATGTAATTTGTTTGTAGAGTTTTCACCCGTGAGGGTATCAAGGTGCTAAGTAGATGCGGGTTCTGCAAGAAGGGTAAGTTGAGGAGCCAGATTTTCAGTTTCTTGCTGAAATCCATAAGTGACGTGGCTGTCCTGGTGTGCTGGTGGAGGTAGTGCCAGTATTTAGCTGACAAGTAAAAGAAGGAACTACCTTGTATCTTGTTTCTATGGAGACGGGGGTGTGGGCGAGCACGAGTGATGCAGAGCGGAGGTTCCTGGTTGGTTGGTGGAGGTGTAAGATGGTGGTTTAGGGAGGTGGTACCCTGGTTGTGAAGTGCCTTATAGGCATGGGTGAGCATCTTGAACTGGCAGAGTTTCGGAATGGGGAGCAAGTATAGTTTTCAGAGCTGTACGTGTTGTGCCTGCGATACGGGACAGGATCAACCCTCGGCTGGTGGGCATGGAAGGGGGCATGGCTTTTACAGTTCTAGAACGCTCTGTGTCTCCAGCAAGAAGCTAATACTTAGGAACATTTAGGAGCACTGTTGGGGTTACTAGTTGCAGCTGGGCGATATGCCGGGCTTGTTGAAGAGCTGCTGCAATGTGCTTTTCCAATCATTTTAAATCTCATCTATTGTGCCTGATGTTATTTTTGTTTTTCAGGAACATTTTGTTGGAGTGTTATAGATCAGTTGTCCTTTGTCTGATTTACTATTTAAGTTTGTATTTGTTCAAACCAAAGGAGTGCATTGCTGTGTGTTTCCTTAGCTTTTACATGTGCATGGTAACTTGCATATTTTCCTTTATCATATGCTTATTTACACCAAAAAGGGGTATTAAGTAGTTGTGGGAACTGGTCATACTGACTGTAAGAGATTGAATCTACCTGTGGCTAGCAGAGTGTATTATATCAATTTCTTGGTTGCTTGCATAGTGGAAGTCAACGTTTTAACATGGCAGCGCAATCTATACCGGCACTGCCAATCTTTTTACAAGAGCCAGGGGCTCCCAGTATGGTCTCGGAGGATTAGAGGGATACATCTGAGAACTGGATTTGGAAGCCAAAGAAGGGAATGTTTGTTCACTAAGAGAAAATTAGCTTTTTTAAATCAACGGCTAGGTGTGGAAGGGAGATACGTGCTTACAACATTAACTCTACTGTACCGGTGAGTGAGAATAATAATGTGCATGCAGGTTCAGATGTGGAGGAGAAAGGTGAAGATGAGTATGTGAGTGCGTATAAAGCATTAGAACTCCAGGACAACCCTCCCTTTAAAAAACCTCCTTGTAAAACGCTATCACACTGGTAGATTTGACTTCCCTCATGAACACCACCTCAAGCCATGATCCAGTAGTGATAATCCATCATTACCACCACATATTGCTCATTCATACCCAAACATTTAAATGGGTCACAAATGTCCATGACCACTATTTCCCAAGCCTTATCAGGGAATGCAATTGGACTCATGCGAGAGTCCTGCCTTGAATGAGACTTATCACTAAACATGCTGGGTATAAGATCCTGGACAGAGCGCTCAATCTGTAAATCCATACCCGGCCACCAAAAATCAGTTTGAGCCTTTCTCTTCATGGCTGACATGCCCCCCATGCCCCTCGTGCAATAATGCCAACAATCTTTGCCTCAAACTTCTAGGCACCACCAATCTATCACTTCTTCTAACGATTCTCTTTACAACCAACAAGTCACTCCACACAGATTTGAAATCTGTTAATTCTTTCAAAGGTTTCCAACCTCTTTCGGAAGACAGGGCCTTCATTAGGGCCATGTCTTCCAAAACAGCTAGCCTCCAGTCCAGTCTTCCTCACTGATCGCACTTTCGCACCCCCCCCCCCACCCCCCGCAGTCTCAGCAACAAACTGCTCATCACCCCCACAACTCGCATCTCCCTCCAAGGGCAACCCTGACAATCAAGCGGATTGACATTAAGCACACCTGGCACGTATTTGATTGAAAATTTATATTCTTGAAGCCTGTATATCCACTTAGCAATACGTGGAGTGGCTCTACAAACCCTATTAGTACAAAACATTTCATCAAAGGTTTGTAATCTGTGAGCAATTCAAATGTTGTACCCCACCAGTAAGCCAGCGATTCCTGTTCTATGGTAGAATAGGTGCCTCCAGTAAGCCAGCGATTCCTGTTCTATGGTGGAATAGGTGCTTTCTGCGCCCTTTAGTGTTTCATTAATTGACTATTTCTCGAAGTGGGTGAAGTTGAAGTGGATTTCACAAGCTAATTCTGAAACAGTTAATAGTTTCCTTAAGGACATTTTTAGAAGAGAGGATTTGCCGGATACCATTGTCTCTTATAATGGGACACAATTCACATCCAGTAAGATAACTGATTATTTCAAAAATGTTGGAATTAGACATATTAGAACTGCTTTATAATCACCAAACATGAATGTTTTGGTGGAGAAATGTAAGAAGACGTTAGTGTAAGGCATTCAGTTAGCCATTAGAGCACGCATTGATGTTAAAAAACGTGTCAGATTTAGTGTGGTCATATCATTGCACACTACATTCTACAACCAAATTCTCTCCTTTTATGTTACTTAAAGGAAGAAGGCCTAAGGAACAGATTATTCCTAACAGGTTTTTTTTCTAAAAGCAAGTCTTGCAACATTAATGAAATGTATGAAATCGTCAAAAGCAACATTGTATTGAAGAATACTAAAAGTAAAGAATTGTTGTTTCGTCAACACATCACATTTTCTGTGGAGACAAAGTAAATATCAAATTACCAGGACCTGTACAGAAAGGATGTTCAAAATTTTCCAAAATATGGGAAATCGTGAAGTTGGGAAAAACATCAGCTTTACTAAGCAACAACACATGGTGGAGCATTGCCAGATTGGCTAAGTTGAGCATAGATAATATTGTCACTGATGTAAATTATCATCCGGATTGATCCACTCAACTGGAGGAGTCATGCATACTTTGAAGAGTGTGCGGCTGAGTAAGGAGCATTTTGGGACTCCGCAGCAGCGGTCCTTGGGTTCTGAGGTGACCAGAGGGAGCTTGACCTGTTGCGTTCTTCAAGTCAGGAAGGACATTAGCCACTTCAGAGCTGGTCCCTGGATTTCAGTTTCATGGAGTCTGGAGAGGTCCCGGAGGATGAGTGCAGCAGGGTAGCTTCGATTTAGTATGGTGTAAATGTCATCTGAAGCTACAATGAGGGTCATCTCAGTTTTGTGGTTCCTGCAGAAACCTGATTGCAAATTGTCTAGGGGTTTATGGTGTTCAAGGTAGTGGTAGAGCTGACGGTTGATAGCCTTTTCTATGACTTTGGCTGGGAAGGGGACCAGGGAGATGGGTCAGTAGTTGTTGTTTTCTTTGGGGTCCCGGGTGGTTTCTTGAGGAACGGGGTAACTACTGCGTGCATCCAGGCATCCAAGAAAGTGGTTGTAGCGATGGAGGTCCTGATGACGGTTGTGAGTGCCGCGATTATCGTGGGTCTCCCTAAGTTGAAGAAGCAGTGGGAACATGGGTCTGTGGGGGCCCTCATGTGGATAGATGCCATTAAAGTCGCTGTGTTTTCGTTGGTCATCAGGGCTCACACCAGAAGTGGGGTGCCATTAGTGGTGGAGGTCGGAGATGAAATAGGGTGTGGTTGAGGGTCGAAGTTTCTGTAGATTTTAGATATATTGTCATTGAAAAAGTCAGAGAGTTGTTTGAGTCCTTGTGACGGGGTGATGGAGATAGAGGTGGCTGCCAGATGGGTGAATTCCTTAACAATGGTGAATAGTTCTTTGTATTTGTTGCTGCTGGATTCAATCCTCTGGGTCAGAGCTTTCTTCTTGGTCTTTTTCAGTTCTTGGTGGTAGCTCCTTAAGTGAGGTCTTGTAGGTCTTCCTAGAGGTGGGCTCTTCTGAGGTTCTCCATTTTCTTTCTGTTTGCATCGCGTCTTGGTCTCTCTGGGGCAGATTTACAAACCTCTTGTGTGACTTTTGCGCCACCATTGCGTCACTTTTGTGACGCAGCTGCGGCGTAAATGAAGCGGCCCATTTACAACGTGACGCATCTAGGGAGATGCGTCACGGTGTAAAGCCCTGCGTCACATTATACCTGCGTCAGGTATAATGTATGCAGGGTGGGCCTTCCCACGCAAAAAGCCATGTAGAACTGGTGCAGTGAAATCTACAAGATTTCACTGTGTCACTCTACGCCTTCACTGCGTCAAAATCCCTATGCCTGCTCAGACCAGGCGTAAGGAATGACGCAGTGCTTTTTGAATGGGACTCACCCATCTATTGTGGCGCATTGCTGGAGTTGCGTCACTTTCCTGAGGAACTCCAGCAATGCGTCACTTTTGCGCCAACAGATGCGTCAGAATTTCTAACGCATCTGTTAATCCTTGCGCCATGGAGCACTGTATTGTAAATACAGCGCATTCATAGTGGCGCAAGGACATTTGGCGATGACGCAAGGAAACTGACGCATCTATGCAGCTGCGTCAGTTCCTTGTAAATCTACCCCTCTGTGTGCATTGGTGCATCAGCTCAAGTGTTTGTTTGTTCTCTTCCAGTTGACTTTTATCAGGGGTGCAAGGATGTTGGCGCTGGTGGAGATCCCGTTTTTTTAAACAGTATGTATTTCTGTTGCTGTCATCGAAGAAAATGGGGGTGGACGTTGAGGGTATTGAGCCATGCGACTTCGGTCATCTTCTCCCAGCTGCGTCTGGGGGTGAGTAGCCTGTCTGCCGATGTGGTAGATGTGCTTGAGATGTTGAAGTGTATGATGAAGTGGTCGGTCCAAGGAAGCAGGAGGACATGGCTGACCTTGATATGGTCCTTGGAGGTAAAGATCGTGTCCAGGGTGTGTCCTGCGGTGTGTGCGGCCCCTTTCACGAGCTGAGTGAGTCTGATGACTAGTAGGTCTGTGGTGTTGGAATCTGCTGGACTGTCAAGATGGAAGTTGAGGTCGCCTAGAAGTAAGCAGTCTTTGGAGTTTATGGCGAATGGGGTGACAAGGTCGGTGGAAAGGTTGTTGGTTGATCTGGAATCCCAGTGGCCGGTATGCGAGGATCCCCTTGATGGTGGTTTTGCCGTCAGTCCGTAGCTTGGAATGTAGGTGTTCTAACAAGGTAGTTTTGGGGTCATTGGTGGCAGAGCATTTGATGGTGTCTCTGTGGATGATGGTGATGCCACCACCTGGTTTCCTGGTTCAGGATCATGTATCCTGGTGGGATGGCATTGGCGATGTCTTATGCAGATGAAGGATTGAGCCATGTTTCAGTGAGGAAGGTGAGGTCTGGTGCATCAGAGTGGATGAGGGCCTAGACATCAGTTGAATGCTTGTTGACCGAGAGGGTGCTGAGGGGCATGCATGCGAGTGATTGTTGGTGAGCGAGTGAGGTGTTGTGCGTAGTGTGGGTGCAGGTGGTGGAGTAAGGATTAGTGCTGTGAGAGTGCGATGGCAGGTGAAGCGGCAGTGTAAGCATTTGAAAGGACTGACTGTGGAGTGGGGTGCGGCAAAGCAGCAGCAGTCTTGGTGGTGTCCGTGGTTGAGATGAAGGAGTTCCTCAGGGGAGTATCTGTGGGCGGCCAGAGGACCAGGGTTCCTAGCGCTGGGCATGGTCAAGGTGCAGTCTGGCACAGACAGGCTTGCATTTTGTGCAGGGGGTCACAGTTGCGTTTCAGATTGCATTAAGTAGCGGGGCTAGGAATCAGCAGGAATGGGAAGGGTGGGAACTGGGCAGCAGCGGTGCAGGCAGCAGGCAACAAGCAGCTAGCAGATGGAATCAGGCAGAACGAAACTAAGCTAGCTCAGGAACACGTCCAGGCAGAAGAACAGGCGAGCTGTGGCTCACTGAGTGCCCAGGTATATATAATATATGCCTAGGATCACACAATTTGGACAGTTTCGCTCAGTCTTTGCACTGTTTCCTTACCCGGCGTGTCCCTCTCCTTCACTTTCCCTCATTCTTTGCCCTTGTGCCATCTTCTTCTTTTCACTTTCCCTCAGTCGTTACACTCTTCCCTCCCTCGGCTTGTCCCTCTCCTTCTGCCTTGCTCACTTTCCTTCCCCCTTGCCTTCTTTCCTTCCCCCTGACCCCCTCAGTTTGTCCCTCTCTTTCACTGCCCGTCATCCAGCCATCCAGCATGGTAGGTTAAGTTCTGTGTTTTGCCTTCTGCTTATTAGTGGTTGCTCATGAGTGTGAGTCCAGTCAGGGATTTTTCAGCCCTTCATCCTTCAATGTAGATCAATTGAGTACTATTATATTGGGAATTCGCCATACGTTATTTGCAGTTCTGTAAATGGGTGGTAGCAAGGGCTCTATAACAAACCACTTGATGTTACCATCCCCCCTCCCCAACCCTACTCTTGGTCTCGGGTGTCCCTCTAATCATCATTGTTCTCACTCTACTCTCTCTTGTGCCTGCTCTCATCTATTCTCTCATCCTCGCCATGTAACTCCATTCTTCTACATCCCTCTCCCTCACCTGATCTCATCCCCTCAGCCCTCCTCTAGTCTTCCAGCATGTCTCCACTTCTCCACTCCTTTTTTCCTGTCAGTCCCCAACTTTTTCCTCTCTGTTCCCTATCCTTTTCCTCCCTCTGACCATGCTCCCCCTGTGTTCTCCTCCCTGTCTTGTCTCCTCCCATGCCTTATCATTTCTTCCTATTCTAACTCCTGCCCTAGTTCCCATTGTTTTCCTCTCTTCGCTTCCCTCTCTTCTCCCTTCTCTTTTCCTTCTGTACCAGTCCCGTTCGCACACTGACTGATGGACCCCCAGCCCAGCTGTCTTCTGTGTAGAACAGCCCAGCACACTCTTCTTGTCCGTCCGATGCAGATTATCTGAGAATCTCATGATGTCAGTGCGGCCTCTAGCGTGGGCGAGCTGGGCCCAGGCCCAGGGCGCCAATTTTCTGAGGGTCACTTGGAGCCGTGTGCATTAATGTTAAGCCAACAGCGTCGCCCTTCTCGTCTTGCCCCTGCCTTGTCCGTTCCCCTGCCTGTAAAAAAGTTTTTTTTTTACTCCTTCATTATCATATGACAGGCTATGTTTTTAACATCCCTTTAGTCCCCTTCCTTGCCCTCCCTTCACCCTCTGCCCCCTGCAGGTCCACATCCACAAAACCATCATCTGCGTGAGGCATGTAAGCCATCAGTGATTTAGGGGCTCTGGGGGAGGTCCAGTTATGTTTGGGTCAGGGGTCAGTCCCTGCTCATGCAGGTACTGACCAGTGAATACAAAAGGGACCCCTGCTGCCTCATTTAATTCACTGCCATCATAAAAGGCGCTTAATTTCTGTCCACCCATGTCCAGGCGCTATCTTAATAAAGGTTCTGCACGGTTTAGCTTGATATTGATTAGATCTGGTGTTTAAACTGGACCTCAAGCTTTCACTAAAAGTGTATGTATGGTGTACTTATAGGATCTTTCAGTCAGCCCCCTCCATTTTGGGTGCTTTTGTTCCATTCAACATTCTCTTCCGCCAGCTACAGCACGGGGCAGGGAGTCCTCCCACTCTAGTCATTGGCTTATTTCAGTTTGAGTGACGGCATTCTGCGCTTTCACGCGGTACACATCTACACAAAGGAGTTCCCTTCACCACCAGGCATTGCTGTTCCTAACTGTTCTGTGTGGGGCCAGAAACATATTTTTGCTTTTGCCAGTGTTTATTTTGTATATTGGCGAAGCCCCGCACTTCTTGAAAAATAAAGTTTTACAAAAACCACCATCAACTCCAGCCAGGACAAAGCCAAAAGGATGTCAGCCAATGCCATATCTCGTGGCGTTGCCAGTGCTTGTTGTCCTTCAGCAGCCTGAGCAGGAGGAGTGCAGCTGGGGTGTGGGCACCACAGGTTCCAGGCCTTTGGTACTGCCCCTAAGTAGATACTCTTTGCTTCCCTGACTCTCTGATGGTAGCGAGGGCAGCGGGCCAGCCTTGCTCCAAGAGGGGGGCTGACACAGGAGCCGCACCAAGACACCATCTGCCCTCTCTACACCTGCAGGGGCTGCTGGGCCCTTCAAATGAGGAGTACGAGAGGAGACCAGAGGGCTTTATTGCTGGAGTCTCACGCGTCTTGTACGGATGCGCCCGGTTCACCACAACAAACAGTGTCACACTCTGTACCGATCTCAATCAGCGCTGTCCTTTCACAGGGGAGCTCTCTGTCCTCGGGGCGCTCCAGGGCCTTGGACCAGACGGATCAGCGCGTCTGAGCCCACGGATGGTGACAATGTACCTAAGATACCAGGAGCCATCGGCCGCCTGGCCCTGCTGCCCTGCAGCCGCTGGTTCCAAGACAGCTCGTGGGGTTCAGACACTGCTGGAGAGAACTCCACCCCACACCAGCCGAGGCACCGAAAGGGAAGGCTAAGGACTGGCAAAGGGAAGTTGGACTGAGTGCCAATATTATGGTAGCCCCCCACCTCCAAGCTTTGATGCTGCAAACTGGGGTGAGTGATTCTAAACAGTTCTACACAAGGTCAAGGGTCAGGGTGTCAATGGGTGCAGAGGAATTGATTGACACCTCGCGGTTGTTATGCAAGGATGTCAATGATGTTACGGCTGGTATGCAAGGATGATATCTTGCGGATAGTATGCAAGGATATCTAGGATGTCGCGATTAGTATGCAAGGATGTTGTGGGTGATATGCAAGGATGTCAATGATGTTACGGCTGGTATGCAAGGGAGATATCTTGCGGATAGTATGCAAGGATATCGAGAATGCAGCAATTGATATGCAAGGATGTTGTGGTGGTATTTAAGGATGTTGGTATGCAAGGAGAACACCTCGCTGTTGGTCTGCAAGGATATTGAGGTTGGTGTGCAAGGACACAATGATGACACCGCTTGGTTGGTATGCAAGGACGCAAGGATGACATCTTGCAGATGAGATGCAATGAATTTACTATGCAAGGATGAGGCCTCACGGTTGAGATGCAAGAAATTTGCTATGCAAGGACGATATGCAAGGATGCCCACTCACACTTGGTATGCAAGGATGTCAAAATATTTTTAAGAACTCTTTTCTTGGTACCAGCGTGGACTACCAAGAGACTAGTACACATGCACACCGGGAATAAAGAGGTACATACCATGGAGTGATATTTGAAATTACAGTGAGTGAACTCTGGGTCCATAGGCAGTGTTATAATGATTCTAACAGATCAGATGTTAGCTTTGGGGCCTAGGGTGAAGGAAAAGAACCTGTAGTTCCTCTCAAGTTCAGCAATGGGTGATACAAGTCTTCACCCTTCTTCAAGCTACGCTAGTTGTCTGCACCTTGCCACAAGTCCACGTGCTACAGAGTAGATGGAGCGGCCAGTACAGAGACACCAGCAGGTACACAGTCCTCCCAGCTGGTGCTGCCGGACTCCAAGAGATATTGAGTTGAATACAGGGTACTGTGTCCAGAGAGTCACAACGTGTCCAAAACATTAATGGTTGTCTTGTATGCGAGTGCAAGCATCAATAAGGGCCATTGTGCTGTATGCTGGTGCATGGACTTGGTATAGTTACAGAATTCTGAGTGGCCCTGCTATACAGTGTGAGTTACTAGGTTATGGCTAAATATGGGCCCTCACTTACCTGGGGCGAATCCAGGGCATTGGACAGTGGTTAAGGTGTCTGCAATCTGTAGAGAAGCCAGGATTATGTTTTCTTTTGCTCTCATCTGAGCTTGTATTCAATATTGGTGTCCACGATGGGATCAGGTTCCGGTGAGTGGAGCCTTTGACGCGTGACATTAGCCCAAGTTCTAGAAGATAAACCTTGGCTGTATGGTTACCACCACTGTGCTGATGCAGCCATGGGTGAAATCACAGTGGATTTTGGGTGTCAGGCAATCTCTAAGTGAATGCTTCTCTTTGTTGGCCACCAGTCTGAAGTATTCTTTGCTTCAGAGATGTGTTCTGAGGGTTTGAGGCAAAGACAACACTAAGTGGGTGCTTTCATTAGATGTTATGGATCAAGAGTGTGTCTCTCATTGGTCCAGAAAGGCCGGATCCCTTCCACATTCTCAGGAAGACTAATATGTAAATAGATTCCATTTTGTTTTCTTGCAAGTAAACCTTAGTATGTAAATTTATATACTGTAGATATCCTGAAAATCTGGCATGACTCTGGCTCTTCCAGACTGCCTCTGTATATCCCGGCATAACATAATCTACGTTCTGTTGCCTTATGTGGGCATTATATGCCCCATATCTAATAAAGCCATGATTTTGCATCAATTACAAAGAAAACCTTACCACCGATTACTGATGATGGTAAATAAAGAATATGTGATCTGCTGCGCAGGTATATGAAGAGAGGAACATGATAGGGATTGGGGGAGTGGGTAGTAGAGATTTGCCCACAAATAAATGAGTACCGATAACAAACAAATAGAAATTGACTCACTGGTTCATTGATAATTGGTTTCTTTACTTTGACATAGATCCAACCAAAGAGGAAACTGCTTGATTGATAGGAGGGATTGCATAGGTGCAGACAGACTTTGTTACCATGGCTGCTTATTCTTGGAAGCTTTGGAGTCTGGAGACAGAGTACCCGATGCCATTAGGCACATGCATTCTGGGCAAGAAGTCTCCAGGGTGCCCAGGCACACAACACTAGTTTTTTAGGAGTTGAGGCAAAGACGGCTTACACTGATGGCACTCTGAGGATACATACGCAGTTCAAACCCTTGATGGCCGTCACCATTGTCATTGTGTATTTTAACCAGGACCTAGACATTCTCAGTGCATGTCTTGGAATGGATCAGGTAGCTGTGAACAATGTGGGCTGGACAAGGCCTGGACACATGATGATCGATTGTTGTGCTGGTACTTGACTCTACACACATACACTTTTGGTGGCTTAGGGTACACTTGATGGCCATTTATTTTTGTGAGTAAGAGTACCCAGGGAAAATGTGATTCTTCCCAATGAGGGTCCCTCTCTCCGGGTGGCTACATTGAGGGGGATATAAATGGGCTTTGTGGAGTCTGATAATGAAGGTGGTTGACGGCTTTTATCAGATTGAGGGTGAAGGCATGGCCATGGACCCCGTCTTCCAGCAGCTCCTCTCCAACGTTCATAAGGAATGTTTCGGAGCCTTGGCAAAGTAAGACGAAGTCTTGTCTCAATGTTGTGAAAGATTTTAGGAGATGTGCTGTTAATGTCAAATGTTTTGGCAGCAATTGTGTGCATCTGAAAGTGGTCAAGATCTCAGAGTCCATGTATGATTTCTTGAGCAGAAGGCTGGTGGTTTATGATTATATATCAGGGTGGGCGGTGAATGGAGCTGCAATGATTGGGGTAATAGCAAAGATCCTCTTGTACGCTCCTTCCACACTTTTCCACTATCTTCTTAAATCTGCCCCTTGGGTGAGGCTTGTGTTCAACTACGTCAAGCATGTTTTTACCCCACACCCTTCTCAAAGAACCTCACCGGGTCTACTCCTTTCTGTACCTCCCAATGTATGGCACATCTGAGACTTCTCAAACATCAGCACTGAACTCTGGAACGGTAATGGAGAATCTTCCATGAGACTACTGCCAAGTCCACTTACAAGCCACTAAAAAGAATTACCACTACATTATACTCACCGCTTGTGCTGCTTACCTAATCATCAAAAGTAATAATGCAGGTAACTCCTCTAACTAGACTTTCTTTACTTTTTCTTCTTTTCTTAATCCCAATGCGTAGAATCTGAAAATAACTGCATCTGAGTATCTATACACTCATTTGGCCATCTTCTTTCATGATAAAATAGCTTTAGTCTATGAAAACTTCTCTGGAAAAGATAGTCCTTTTTTATATTTCGATATTAAAATATATTCCACCTCTGGCACCTCTCTTACAAAATGTACTTCTATCACCACAGAAGAAGTACAGCAGTTGCTCTTGTCCATCAGCCTGAGTTCCCCTCTGGACCCTTGTTCATCCTACATCTTTGCTTTTAGTACTCCCCTCAACTGCCCACATTTGGGCTGATTAGATAAATCTCTCTATTCACTTTGTCATGATGCTCTCTATGGGGAAGTGAAGCATGTCACTGTTCCGCCTTTAAGAAATCTTCTCTGGATCATAATGTGCCGGCCTACTACTGGCCAATTTCTCTTTTTCTAAGATCCTGGAAAAACACATTAACTCCCAGTTATCAGGCGATGCTTCCCAATCTAGGTTTCTACCTTCACACAGTACAGTCAAGGTCTTCCTGGCCACAACTAACAACCTCCAGATCAGCCTGGGCAGCAGTGCCACGCTGATCCTACCAGACTTATCCGTAGCTTTCAACACCGCCTCCCACCGTATTCTTCTGAGCCGACTGATGGACCTTTTTATCTGTCAAACCGCTCTCAAATGGTTGGCCTCTTAGCTGTCGAACACATCAACATTCAAGAAAAATTCTGCAACTGCATGTCTGCAATTGGACGACCACCATTTGACCTAAACTAAAATGATGAAAAAAGCAGAGATCCTCTTTTTTATCACAAATCCCTATCTTGGTCACACAGGCTGCCCCTTGTCAAACCAGGCAGGTTCAAGGCGCTTTGTTTTATGCCTAGAGGCTTCCACAACATCGGTCCCAGGAACCTGCACAATCCAGTTTGACACTGGGGGGCATATGTACAAGCCCCTATCACCACCACAACATCACTTTTATCGACATTGTGGTGGCGATTGGGGCTGCGCCTTATTTACAAGGCAGCGTTAAAAGCCTCCTTTCACGCTATGCTTAGCGTGAAAGTGATGGGCAGTGGGTGTTGCGGAAGGCGTTCCACCGCAACACCCATTCATTTTGATGCTGCCCCCTATGAAAGAGGGTGGCGTACATAGGAGGCAGCGCCGAAATTAGGACCAGGTAAATCCTGGTCTTAAGTTGGGGAAACAAGTAGAAATGCATTATTTCTCCTAGTTTTTGCTTTTTCCATGTGTGCTGCCTTGTGCAGCACACATGGAAAAAGCAAAATGCCATGGCTTGTTTATGTACAGGAAGGTGTCCCTTCCTGTACATAAAGATTCCTTTTAAAAATTGCCATTTTGTGACTATCCTGTGTGCTGCATGAAGCAGCGCATATGACAGTGACAGAATGGCATTTTAGGATTGTTTAAGTGCAGGAAGGGACACCTTCCTACACTTAAACAATATTCCCCTGCCTGCGATGGCGCTAAGTTGCTAAACTTAGTGCCATCGCAGGGGAAACGCAAGGCTGCACCACATTCTTGTAAATATGTGAAATGAAGGCCAAAGAGCAGTAATAAATCCAAGTGTTTATTCAATAGAAGAACAGGCGAGCGCCAGGCTACACAGTCTCCTCTCCAGGACATCAGCCAGCATCTGACCTTCTGGATTGGAAACTGTCCAGAACCCACAGGGATTCCATGCCACGCTCCACACACAAACATAAAAAGGACACAACACCACTTTAAAGGCATACACTACAATATGGTGCAGCCCTGTGTTTCAAAAGTGGCGGAGAGAGGCGTTAAACCAGGAAGGCTAACCCCTCTCTCTGACACTTCCTTGTACATATCCACCTGGGTGTCCCCGGGGTCAACAAGATCAGGTCTGGGATGCGCTTCCAGCCTATGAAACAGTTTCCTGTTAGACACTCACCTTTCCTCTTCCAGAACAGTGTGCAGAGAGAAAATGGAAGCCTGGCTTTTTATTTAGGGATCTCTTCTCTCTTCCCGAAGTCCAAGAAGCTGGCACTTGGATGCCCCACTGTGGGTAGGAGTGAAACCTAAATTCATTCTCTCACATTTTGAGCGCCAAAATCACTTTTTATTTTTGCTCCACGGCCTCTCTCCATGTACCTCCCCTCTGATTTTACACACACACATTCACACAACACACACAAAACACACACACACCACTCACTCTCTCTCTCTCTCTCTCTCTCTAATTCTCTTTTTCTCTGCAGCTTTTTTGGGTAATCTGAAATCAGACCATTCTGTCGTTCACTTTGGCAGATAATTTTATTACTCAAAGCCAATTGGACTTCATATTTTTTTCCATTTTGTGACCTCATTTCAAGATTTTGGAACGGGTTGGGGCAGTGACATCTAGAGATAAGCATGTGTACTGCACGTTTGTAAATGTACTTGAACTCCAAGAACAGTCGCTGACTGCCTGGTGTCCTCCTTTATAAGACTGGCTGTCTTTGAAAGACTTGAGTCCCATAGGAGCGGGAATCAATCTTTATCTGTACTCAGGAGTAGGGGTGGGCGGAATTTGCGAAATCCACTTTCGCAAACTATCGCGAAAATGTTAAAAATTATCGCAAACACACGGAAATATTGCGAAGATGCAGAAGTTTTTTTCCCGCATGTTCGCGAGATTTTCTGCATGTTTGCGGCTCGCCAACTTACCCATGTGGTTGCTCGCGGGCGCGGCCGTCTTGTTTTCAGTTGTCTCGCGGTGCATGATCACGAGAAGAAAGACGTGATCGCGCGACGCATGATATCACTGCGGGCGCGAACTGTCGCGAGACAGCGCAAATGGCTAAAAACAATACAACATCTCATGCAGAACGCGACCGGATCAAGAAAACTTGTCGGCGAACGCAGGGATTCAGGTAAGGCGATTGCGCGCGCGCGAGAATGTATTATTTTACAGCGCGAGCAAGAAACAAATTATCGCCAAGCTGCGGAATGCGGAAATTTTGACATTTTCGCGCTTTCCGCAGAACGCGAAAATGTCAAATTATCGCAATTTCCGCGAACAGAACGAAATTTTAGCCCAGGCCTACTCAGGAGTATTGAGTGTAAGTGAAAGCTGGGCCTCATAGCGGAAACCTTTGGCTGCACATCTCAACCAAATGGATATTTATAGCTTTACTCTGAGTGCCAGGTTCAGTTGTAAATCCGGTGCATGCGTTTCGCACAAACTACACTCACACCGGGGTTTTTTGTGCATCCAATTTCCACAGAGTAGCACTTGGAGAAATTTGCATGGCAAAAACTGCAGTAAGGGTAACTTTAAGGGATACCCTCATGTCACCTGCTTTCCATATAGTCATGGAGCGAGTGTATTTTTTTCCTGATTTTTCCACCAGTGTTTGCAATGGCACTGTAAGGACGATAAAATGTCCCTCTATCTTGAATGGGCGTGGACTCTCTTGACCGTGTATCATTCGCTAGGTGGGCAGGAAGGGATAGGTTGGTTTCGTTCGAGTGTCTTACGTCCCAACTAAAGGGCCTATGTGCACCCCTCATCCCCCTTCACCCTGGGGGCCCGCAACGGGCCCCCAATGCAAGGACCATATGCCTTTCCATGGCGGCAACGCCGCCGTGAACAGGCCATTGACCGCCAGCATCCTAATATGGAGGGCAGTGTCTCGCAGACGCCGCCACCATATGCAGGCACTTTTTCAACCGGCGGAAAAGCGGCAGACGGTCTTCCCGTCCGCCGCGTACCCCCCCCCCAATCACATTAGCGGGGGTCATTCTAGTGAGGATGGCGGGCGGATCCCCCCGCCGGGCCGGCGGTGGCTACCGCCCGCCATCCTAATGGGCCCCTAAGAACTCAACCAAACCCCCTGTCTCTTAGGAAACTTCTGTAGAAGCATCTCTCCCACCTTGCTTAGATTAATGCCGCCCTAGGACGATCTATTGGTCTTTCTGTCGAGTACCTTTGTTACAGCTGCTTATTTAATGTGTCTCTGATCGATGGAATTCCTTTTGTCCCGCATTAAGCTCTCTAATACCATCTCGGGGCAGTCACTCTATAGAGAACTGTCAAACCATAAATAGTGGAGTTGTATTCAAGATTCAGAGCCTGTACACTGTCGTCATACAAGTTCTTCACGGGAACCAAAAACCGTATAGAAATGTCACACTGCCTGGGGTATTCATACCACATCCCGCTTTCTTCATAGTTTATACGCAGGGCCACTGAAAGTGTGATTCTTTGGCTTTTGACTTTGTATTTGCCGCATAATACATCATCCTCTGCTTTATTTGAAGATTCAAAAAAACGTTTGTTTCTAGTTGAAATTGATCAAAAGTTACTAAACATGCTACCTGCCACCCGTGTCGCTGCGCAGAGGTACGTCCCTTTTCAGCTGTTGATTGTTGTATTTAGGTGTTAACTGATGTCAATAAACCTTTTCTCCAAATAGTGTTAAAATGTGCAAAAATGACAAAATATTGAATACTGCTTCAAAATGTGGTCTATTGCGCCACATAATTTAGTCACAACGCTAAGGATGCCTGGCCTCCACCTTGGGGGTGCCCAGGAGTGGACGCCTCACAGGGAAAGCCAGGATGGGTTCCACAGCGGTATTCGTACAAGCGCCTTGAGACCCTTGCGGGTGAGTAGTGCGCTATACAAGTATCAATTTACAATTTTATTAGTAATAAAGGCTTGCCTATAAAATCCTTGCACTGACACTTCCTGTTCGTCACCCAATAGGCTCGTCTTCCTGTAAGAAGCGCGAGGCTGCCCCTGAGAATCTGCGGGTTTATTCCCATGACTGTATGTGAGTATTTCGGCTGGTCTTTGGAAACAGGCACTCGCGCGTCGGATCCTTCATAGCCACCAGGCGGCCCGAGGCCATGCGTTCACTCTTCCATGCCAGGCCTATGCGCGGCCCCACCAATGCCTACACACGGGAGGTGCCAGTTCTATTCTGTTAGCACTGCCTGTCGGAGGTTGAGTGCCGTCTGTGGGGTCAGCTCTGCAGGGCTGGGGCCAAGCGTTCCGCCAGTGACTGCAGACGCACATGGCGCGTGCGGCGGGGCTGGACACCTCGAAGCAAAGTCTGGCCCCTGGGCAGCCGCCGCGCTTATTTTTAGGCCTGAAAGGGAGAGTGGCCCAAAAGTGGCATTGGAGCACGCTGACGACAGACGGGGATCGCGCCACGCACGGCGGCAGCGCGCCAGGTACGCGCACAACAAAGGACCTGTTGACTCTATGGATTTACCTGTGAAACTGAGAAGGTCTTGGAAGTCAGGAATGCAGTTCTACCACAGGTGAGCCGCCTGCCTGTCAGTCTGTGATGACGTCAGTAATGGGACTCCTTGCTCTATGCAAAGTGCGCTGCGCTGCATCACGTCGCCGGCACCACCAGACCTCATTGTGGGCTGTGGATTGTGTTTCAGGGCCCGCAGCCATCTCCTGGCAATGGCTTCTGGGAGGGCACACCACTGCATGGCCCTTGGTCCCCTCCACCCTCCTCCTTCTCCACACTCTGCCAGGGAGGCCTCTGTGGAGAAAAGCCTATATCCTACCAAGTCAAACCAAAACTGTCTAAGTCCCAGGGACGTAGCTACCATTGGTGCAGCAGGTGCAGTGGCACCGGGGCTCCGAGGGGCCCATTGAGTCTTGATAATTGCTCTATTTAAGTACCCAAACAGCAGTCAAACTGGTCATTTCCTTGCTCACACCAGGGCCCGTGCCATCCTTGCCAAGCTACTGCCTAGTCCATAAGCAGCCAGTCCTTGGAGGGCGCTCTTAGCTCATAGAAGTGGTACCTTAGTGAGCACAAGCTATGTCTGCAGAAGGTGATGGGGTGTGAGGCTCAGCTCAAAACAACTGAACAATAACTGACAGAAAGAGGTTAATATCCGGCAGAGTAACTCTAAAAATAAAGATTTTTTGAAATTAAAATTCCTAAAAGACAAAAATAGAGCGAAGTAGCACAAATAGACTTATAGTAAACTAAATGACTAATCAGAAGGAAGCAGAATGTTGAGACTGAATCATGGAAGATACAAGAAGAACCCAGGCCCTCGTCAGCAGCAGACTCGACTACTGAAACACCCTCTACGCGGGAGCCCCGACCAAGCTCATCAAACGACTGCAACGCATCCAAAACGCCTCGGCACGACTGATCCTCGACGTACCACGCCAGGGCCACATCACCCCCCACCTGAGAAACCTGCACTGGCTGCCCGTCAATAAGAGGATCACCTTCAAGCTCCTCACCCACGCACACAAGGCACTCCTCAAGACCGGCCCAGCCTACCTCAACAAACGACTCTCCTTCTACACCCCCAACCGCCAGCTCCGCTCTGCCGACCTCGCACTCGCCACCATCCCGCGCATCCGAAGAACAACCACCGGCGGGAGGTCCTTCTCCCACCTCGCCGCCAAGACCTGGAACACCCTCCCACTGAACTTACGACAGACCCAAGACCTGCAGACCTTCAGGAGGCTACTCAAGACCTGGCTGTTCGATCAGTAGCGTCCCCCCACCCCCCAAGCGCCTTGAGACCCTCACGGGTATGTAGTGCGCTCTACAAAGGTTGTTTGATTGATGGTTGCAGAAACTGCTGATCTATTTAATAAATAATTGTACATTTTTAGGTCTGCCTTCAGCCAAGAACTTTGAGTTTCATTAAAAATTCATATATTTATTTATATATACCATAGCCTTATAGCCTGCTGCCAAGGGCTATACCGGTTGTTATAGGCGCAAGCCACAGACAAGTGTTTACAACGAGCGAGAGGGCATTTAAGTAGCATTATAGCCCGGGGCACTAGGCGGTGCACACGCAAGATGGCCGCACAGCAGTGAGGCTCCGGCAGCCCAGGCAGCCCAGGCCACAAACTCCATATTCATCCTTACATATGGATAGATTAACTGCATCCAAAGCGAAATACACAAGTTTCACAGCAGTGGGGCACTGGTGAGTGCTGCGGCTGGCCTTGCGGACGACAGCGACGCTGACATTCGCAGACAAAAGCTGGAAGCGGAGGTGAGGCAGAGTGGCTGCAGAGCGCATGGTGGGATAGCAAACAAATTGAGCCCGAGGCGTCGCATCCATGTAAAGCCGCAACCATATGCCACACAGCGCTAAAGGAAAAAAGCAGCTCAGGCTGCCAGAGTCTTGTTTGGCTGTATGCCCAACCGCGATGTATCTGTAACCACATCCAAAACAAAATCCACAATTTCCTTAGAAGGGGGGCACTAGTGAGTGCTGGGGCTGGCCTTGTGGACGACGACAACGCTGACATTCCCTGACGAAAGTTGTGAGCGGAGGTGAGGTGGAAAGACTAAAGATCGTACAGCGGGATAGCAAAGAAATTGAGCCCGAGGCGCCACAACTTTATGCCACACAGGCCGCACTTATATGCCACACAGCGTAAAAGGAGAAAAGCAGCTCAGGCGGCCATAGTCTTGTTTGGCTGTGTGCCCAACTGCAATGTATCTGTAACAGCAGTGCTAGCCCCCAACCATCGTGAGGAGGGTGCAGAGAACGAACCATATGATAAAGGGCGCGCGCTGGGTACCGACACCCAGCCCTATGACGGATTGAGGGGTGTGAGACGGTCACAGGACATACTATCAGCCCAAAGCAGCAAGAAATGTAGAAATTGGGCTACATATGGCAAGAAGGCAGTAGGGCAAGGAGAAACATGAAAGGCCCCAAACCCAACATACCACAGTACTGCTTCGCTACCGACAACATTGGCATAAGCTGCACATGCGCTGCAACGTAACTGTATACATGAGCATCACTAAATGCAGCGGGCCTCCAGAGTCGGCTCACAGCCCATCTTCCCTTGGAATCTCCAAGACTGTTGGGGGAGCAAGGTGCACCCTGTTGTGGAGACAACAATAACTGAGGCAGAGGATACAGGATAATAACCCTGAGACACGGAGCATACAAGCAGTGCTCACCAGGCAGCCTAACACTCCACGCCAAGCAACCCGTGGGAGTGGTCGGAAGGACAGAATAGCACACATATTGGGAGAGTGTGGTACACCTGTTCATTCATTGCGAGCAACATCCCCTATCAATATAGAGGCTGATTGACAACTTGCCATGCAATAGGCCAAATCTCCACCCCTGGTGTGCTGGCTGGAGCCATCCTCGCATCGGTGCACAGAGCCTACCTACAGCAGCCTGAGCTCTCACAGCAGTACTCCTACCACACTCTGTCAGCAATGCAACAGAAATGGGCAGAACCAAGGGGAAGCAATCTAAACTGCCTTTCGAGGCGCAGAAAACTCCGCACATGCAACAAGATGAACTAGATCAGAGCAGGGCGTACTAACCCCCAGACGACCCATAAGAAGACTTGAAATCTCTACTCTTTACCATGATAAACAGTCTCACGTCCATAGAGTCCAAAATGGACACCATGTCGGCCCGCATGGACACTATAGTTCACAAAATTGAAAAAACATGATCACTGAATCACAGAAGCGGAGAACAGGATTTCTGAATTAGAAGATACATCAGAGGGCAGAAAAGAGCGATTACTACAAATGGATCACCTGCTGAAAGTAATTGCAGCAAAAAATGAAGACTTAGAAGCAAGTTCAAGGCGGAATAACATACGCATATTAGGAGTAACCGAGAGCACAATTACAGGGTGCATGGAAGTGTACATTGAACATATGCTCCTTGCAGTGTTTGGCACTGAAGCTTTCTCTCTGCAGCTGGTGATCGAGAGAGCTCATTGATCATTGGGATCGCGACCCCCTCTGGGCACACCATCCAGGCCCACATTGCCAGATTTCTCAACTATCGAGACAGAGACATTGTTCTCCGACTTGCCAGAGAAAAGAGGAAAACTGAGTATGAAGGAAACACACTTACGTTCTACCCTGATTTCACTGCAGCAGTGCAAACTGCCAGGAGAAAGTGTGCACCAGTAAAAAGGAAACTGCAACAAGCACATTTCAACTATGCAATGAGGTACCCAGCGCGTCTCATGGTCACCCACCAAAGAAAGCAGCTCTTCTTCATTAATCCAAAAACAGGTAGAAGATTTTCTGAAACGTAACCAAGGTGCCACATCCAAAATGAGCTTGGCCCGATCTCCCTCCCGGTCACCATCACCAATGTCCAAACATGATTAGTGAAGACCAAAGCACGAACTTGTTCATGCATTATTGGACTATCCAATAGAACCAAACATAAGCAACAGACCATTTCCTTTGGTGAAGGATAAGCACCAACTACACTCATGGAAATGCAGATTGGACAATCCCCGCTGTGCAAAATCAGATATACAGCCCAGTGGCCCTCCGAAAACAATGACCTTTTGGTACTGTGAGCGGTTTACGGTCCGGGCACCCGCCGCCCTCATTTTTCTCACCCTGTGGGACCCGTTGGAGGGGAGGAGAGCTATGGGCCCCCTGGCGATACCCTTCAATGATAACCCCTTAAATGCTTTTTCTTTCTAGTTTTATCCTTTTTCTTGTTTTGAACATTTTCAAAGTTCAGGGGGGAGGGAATTCGGGCTCCGACAAGTTTGGGTTTGGGAGGGAGGAGTTTTGGAAAGGGATCTGCAGCAACATATTAATCAGCCTAGGTCCAATCGTACGTTACACAAAATGATACTTATAAGGTGTCATGCTATAGTCATTGCAAAATAATTTCTCTTTGTGTGAAAATGACGAGACCACAGCAACCTTCTAAAATTCATTACATGACCTGGAATGTTCGTGGTTTGAACAACCCGCGTAAATGCAAGAATATCCTTGCATACTTAGATAGACATCAGGACCATATTGCGTTTTTGCAAGACACACATTTCAATCCCTTATTAACCCCTACCTTTACAACTAGATGGGCAATGCATCGCTTCTTCACATCCTGTTCACATCCTATTCCACTTATTCTAGAGGTACTGCAACACTAACCAAAAAGAATACCCCATTTGTGGGGTGTCCCTATAAGATGCACAAGGCTGATATAGCATTATGTAGGGTAGATTGCACTCTCCTACACGGTCACCATTTTTAACTGCTATGGCTCCATTACTGATGACCCCCTGTTCTTTGCCACACTATGGGGAAAGGCGCTAAATAAAGGGTCCACTTATGTACTTTGGGGTGGAGACTTTAACACTGCCTGAATACCCACACAGGATAGCTTGCATCCACAACCCCACCACTACACTATAGCCCAAAATGTATTGTATGTGTGCTGCTGATGTTGTTGTATTTGAAACGCAAATAAACACATTTGTTTTTAAAAAGCTACCAGTATAGCCCAAGGGAGAAGGGCTATAAGGCTATTAGAACATTCCACCCACTGAGGGTAGAATGTTTGAAACTAAAAATGGAGAAACAAAAAGATAAATATTGGAATGTTGGAGCAGAAGGCTGATACCAGCCGTTTTAAGACCTGAGCCACTCCATTGTCTTGAGTGGAGCTCCTAACATTCCAATGCTCTTGTTACTCACAGACACTTTCGTCCAGCCCTCTTCATCCATTGGTCTGTTATTGTGTCAGTCACATGTCTAACCACCACATCATTGGTCAGTGGGTCAGCCCGCTTCAGCCATTGTCTAACTTCACTGTGAGTTATGCATTCTTTTCTTTCCCAAGTAGCACATCGGCACACAAAGTAGTTCCCGTCAGTTGCAGGGACTACTACAGCAGTGTGTGTTTTCTGAATCCAAAAAGTAATATTGGCGAGTACCTGGCAGATCTCCTGACAATAGCAGTTTCAAAAACCATGACAAAACAAAACATGCATTGACAAAGCCAAAAGACTAGCAGCCAACATCAAACCTGAAAATAAATTGTTTATAAAGCCTTTCTGAGAATGACAACAGGAAAAACTTGCGGATTAACAGGTCTGTGTAGTCTTTTTGTGGGCAAGTGGTGATCACTCCTGCAGCTGAGTGCTGTGTCTGAGTGCTTTGAGATACCCCATGTGAGTTTAGTAATGCAGGTGAGTAGCTGTTCAGGAACTATCCTCACTCTACACCTCAATAGCAAAGTTTAAACACAATTATTTCAGCTGCAGACTGGAGAAGGGATACAGGCCACACTGAGAGGCTTCCTGATGTGTCTAGAGTTTCCTTCCACTGTAACCGACTGTGATATTTTTGTTCAGAATTTTAGGATTTATTTACAAGAATTTTTGCAGTTATTAGTACTTCTTGTAATTACACAGTAACTTGAAAAAGTTCTGTGTGCAAAACCAATGCAGGAAGAGCCCAGGCTGTAGTGTTATGTTATATTACATTGTGATGTGCCTTCATGTTATGTGATACTGGAACTGATCAATGCCTTGATTTCAATGGGAGTGGTCCCGGCCCCCTGGAAATGCACCATGGTAAAGGCGCTGCTAAAAAAACCTAACCTTGACCCTGATCTTCTGTCTGTCGTCCCATCTCACTGCTACCAGGGATCAATAACATTGCCGAGAAGCATGTCAACTCAGCTCTCCCTATATCCTTGGAGTCTCATAGTTACCTTCATCCTTCACAGACTGGATTTCGACCCCAACAAGGTACTGAAACTGCTCTCCTTGCAGTAGTGGAAGAGTCCAGGAAAATCTTAGATGGCGGAGGCTGTGCTGCTGTTATCCTTTTGGATCTCAGTGCAGCGTTTGACACCGTTAACCATCACACTCTAGTCCAGAGACTCGGGGACGTAGAAGTGTTCGGGCGACCTTAAAATGGGTGCAATCCTTTCTGGAAGGTAGGTCTTTCCAGGTCTTTGAAGATGACACTATCTCAGAACATATGCCCCTCAGCTGTGGGGTCCCACAGGGGTCCTCCCTGAGCCCCACATTATTTAATGTTTATAAGAGCCCTTTAGCAGAGATAGTGAGGCCATTTGGAGTTCAGATTGTGACCTACGCCGATGACACTCAGCTTGTTGTTTCTCTCATCCACTTTGACAATGCTTCGCCTGGTTTAGGCCTGTGTTTGGAAAAGGTAACAAACTGGATGGAACGCTCATATCTGAAATTGAATGGGGCTAAGACTGAGCTGATGCTCCTAGGTAACCCTCCTGTTTTTATTGTGGGAACACTGTGGCGGTCTGCCTTGGTCCAGCACCCATCCCTAAGGACCAGATCAAAAGTCTGGGCTTTTGGCTTGACCGTAACTTGGACTTTAAGGAGCAGGCTTGGAAGGTGGCAGCTAGCTGTTATGGAATCCTTAGGATGTTGCTAAAAATTCTCCCTTTTTTACCTTTCGCTGGCAGAAGACTTATGGTCCAGGACATGATCTTGTCTCACCTTGACTACCCAAATCCTCTCTATTTAGGAGCACCACATGGAACCATTACCAAACTACAGATTGTACAAAACTGTTCAGCGCCGATGCTCCTGCGGATTCTCAATCGCCAATCTGCGAAGCCAGCTCTTGCAACTCTCCACTGGCTTCCCGTACAGGAGAGAATCAAGTTTAAGGCTCTCTGTATTGTACACAAGACATTGGCCGGGAAGGGACCCCCTATTATTCAGTCCATCATTCTGCCTTATTCTTCGAACAGGGGCCTGCATTTGGATAATCGTCATCTTGCCGTAGTTCCTAAAATAAGAAAGGCAAGAAGTGGAGGCCGTCTATTTTCCTATAATGCCTCCAATTTATGGAACACCCTCCCCCTCCATATCCGTCTTGAACTAACCATCTGACCTTTCGGAAATCGCTTAAAACACTACTCTTTCCTAATGGTGCTGTAGTTCTTTGGATGTGCTGCTACTAGCGCTGGGATGCCCTCGGGTAGCTATGCGCTTAAGAAATGCTATATTCATTCATTCATTCATATTATGTCATGTTATACGTATTTGTATAGCAGGGCACTCACCCGGGAGGGAATCCTGGCATTGAAGTAGGTTATGTTCCAGGACTTGGTGGAAAGCCAAGTCTTCAGTTTCGTGCAGAATTCAAGGACTGAGGCGGCAGATCTGATGTGCAGGGCCAGATCTGTTTCTGCATTTGCAGGGTGTGTGCAAGTAGGAGTCCGGACGAGCGAAGTTGTCTGGTATGTTTGTGAAAGTTCATGCAATTGTTGAGGTACGTGGGTCCAAAGTTATGTAGGTCTTTTTATGTGTGCCTGAGAAGTATGATGAGTGCTCGTTTGTGAATTGGGAGTCAGTGGAGCTCTTTGAGGTGTGGGGTGATGTGAGTGTAAGGTGGAAGGTTGAGGGTGAGCCTAACCACTGAGTTTTGTATGGTCTGGAGCCTTCTGGTCAGCAGAGCATTCACTCTAGCATGGAGTGCATACTCCAGCTTGCTGATGATAAGGGCTCGGTGATAGTGATAGCCGGCTCCTGGGCATCTAGCTTGCCATTCTCTAGCGGGCTCCATTTCCTGCTAGTTCCAGCTTGATCCAGTTGCCACCTTTTGACCAACTGCACCACCTGGCATTTCACATTCACCCTCCCATACCCACCTTAGTCCCCCTACACCTAATACACCCATCACACTCAACACACAAGACCACACACCATACCCCCACAACACTGTACTCTTCCGTGTCCTGCATACTCCTCAACATTCACTCCCTCACTAAACACGCCACCAAAATTTGGAATATGCTACCTGACCTGCCCTTTGTGACTGAAACATGGCGGACTCCCTAATTGGCCCCGTCATCGCCACAGCAATCCCCCCAGATACAAGGTCACCAGGCAGGACAGAACAAAAAGACCCAGAGGTGGAATTGCTATCATCTTCAAAGAATCCACCCAATGCTCTAGCACCTTGGAAAGCATCACCAGTGGCACATTTCCCCTTTAAATACCTCATCAGACGACATGGTGCATCCATGGCCATCGAAGCCAAATCCCTTACGCTGTGACCCACGCAAGGTCTCCAAGAGGGTGACCACCACTGAGCATACCGTGGATACGCTCCAAACGGAGGTTCGCTCACTCCGAGACACTTCAATAAAAAGTTGGGCAACTTGGCGACCAGGCCGAAGACTCCGAAGGTAGATGACGCCGGAACAATCTGCAATTTATGGGTTTTCCGGAGAAGGCAGAGGGCCCGTCCGCAGAGCTCTTTCTGGAGGGCTGGATTGTTAAAATACTATCCCCCAGGAGGTTGTCCAAGTTTTCCCAACATTGAAAGAGCGCACAGAGCTTGTTCCCCCCCTCCCCCCGAGGCCTGGTGCACCACCCAGGGCCATTTTCGCTCGACTCTTTAACCACCGGAACTGGGATGACATCCTACAAGCTACTTGTACCAAAGTGACGCTGAGCTATAAGGGCCAACCCATCTCAATGTTCCTGGTTTACGCAACGCGTTCAAGATCAACACAAATTGTTCCTGGAAGTCAAGCGGCGGCTCAGAGACCTTAATTCTAAATACAACCTCCTCTTACCAGCCAAACTGCAAATTGAATATAAAAGAAAGGCTCAGTTCTTTTTATCTGTGACTGAAGTGAGTTACTGGCTGGACTCCCAAGGCCAGTCAGGCGCATGTCTTGTATCCTCGACGGGGTCCCCCCATGTGTCGGACCCCACCGAATTCGAACATGGACGGAAGAAACAGCCAAAACAGAGACCCAAGAATGGTGGAGGGAGCTCGGGACTAATCAGATTCCGCCTGGATAGGATGTTGCGGGCATCGGAGAAGGCCCCGGACTCAGATGGGGCCACACAGGAACAGGTGGTGGGTCCGAGCTTCCCTGGAGGGGAGGAATGCTGAGGCGGCACTATATGAACACACCTGCATTGTAAAGATAAGTATGCACTTAGGGGGAAAGGTTATTGGATAAACGCCGTGTCCCGTACGGAAGGGGCCCCGTACTGGGTGTGATAGTCTGGGAGATTTCCTTTATACACATCATACTTGTCGTGGGGGTTCTCGCCCCCAAGAGGTTGGTTCCGGTGTGTGCAGCTAAAAGACACGGACTCACACCCCACCAGTTGGTCAACCACTAGCATAGCACCTTGTTTACCATATTTTATACCACATGCCAGTAGAACTGATGGATATGGTAATGTGGATGTTTGTTCTTTTATGTTTCAGGTGAGGGAGGGTAATGGGGCGGCCGCCACAATTCTCTGGTCTTTGTGTTTGAGAGATGAAAGAGTTGGAGGACCTGCCCAAGGGGATGAGGGATGTTGGGATTATTCTAGATGTATTAGTTTTGGTAAGGTTTGCTTCATTCCGATTGCTCCTGTGTTGAATGGTTCAAAGGTTACTTATGTGGGGACACCATTGGAGGGTGTACAGGCCAGGGCCAGGCTAGGAGCTGGGTACAAAGGGAGTGCTCTGATCCATGGCCCCCTACGTAACAAAGTTAATCGCATGGAATTTTAGGGTTGTAGCGCAATCTAACAAATGCAGACATGTGTTGGCATATCTGAGGCATTATGGGGGATGCAATTGCATGTTTACATATGGGGGGATTCACTGTCCTGTATACAAAGGAGATAGAGAGGACAACTTTAGGCCACCGCCTATTCAGGCTACGCACAGAGGACACTTATATGGGTGGCACCGAGGGTCCCCTTCTAACATTTAAACCACGTAATGGATTCCGAGGGGAGATATATTATCCTACATGGCACATTAAACTACAAAGAACTGTGCATTCTTAATATATATGCCTCCCAACAATGACTGTCCCTCGTACTTCCCAGAGGTGATGGCAGCGGCGGCACCCTATTTGGGGGCAGCGGTCATTATGGCATGTGACGTGAACTGCGTGATAAATGGAACTCTGGATAGGGAACTCCTGCGCACAAACACTTAGCCCCAGATGACGGAAACTTTAAAAGATCTCCTACAGGGCATGCAGTTGAGGGGTATATGGAGGGATTGTTACCCTGACAAAAGAATGTTCTTATGTCATACCCCAGCAACGGGAACTTTCAATCGATTGGACTATTTCATTCTCTCGTCCGAACTTCCTCCAGAGGTGGAAGGGATAACATATCTGCCCAGATACATCTCTGATCATCCCCTGTCCTGCTGGACTGTCCGGCAGTACCCTAATGGCACCTATATGTGGAGGCGTTATTGGACACACCCTTTTGCGGCCGGGGTTTCCGAGGCTTTGACGCGTTACTTTGAGGAGAGCTGGGGGTCAGCCTCAAGCCAGGCAGTGGAATGGAAGGCCTTAAAGGTAATCTTCGGGGAGTCTGTATTAAGACAACCTACGGGGTGAGACGGCAATTAGAACAAGACATTAAAATTTTAAAACAGGAACTGAGCAGATTGGACGTCAGAATCCATACGAGTCCCCAGGCCATGGTGGATTGGCTCTCTGCTGGAGAGCTGAGGTAGGTTGGAAAATTTACATACAAGGCCTAACGCAAATGCCTATATATGGAGGGGGATAAGACCGGAGCTTTCCTGGCCCAGCTTGCAAAAAGTGAAACACCTAAACACCCATATTGAAACTCCAAGATGATAATGGGAACCGGTATATACACAACAGGAAATTCTAGAAGCTTTGGCAAATCATTTGGCCAAGGTATACATGAAGCAAGTATCCCCGCCACCAGAAATGTTTCAAGGTTTTTTGGGTTCTCTGAACCTGCCATGGCTGGACCCAGAGGTGGAGATAGCTCTTGGCGCCGATTACTAGGGAAGAAGGACTGACAGATATCAAGCATCTAAAACTGGCAAAGAGCCCCGGGAGCAATGGTCTTCCCACTGAGTTTTACCAAATGTTCACTCCCAGCTGGTGGACTCCCTTTAGGAGGTATATGCCAAAGCTTGGAGGGCTCAGACCCTTCTGGCCTTCTTGAGAAAAGCATTAATAGTTATGATCCCAAAACCAGATAGGAATCCCGTGCGGCCCGGTTCGTATAGAACGATCTCCCGCTTGAATCTTGATATGAAAATACTCATCAGAATCTTAGCACCCCGTCTTCTCCCACATATGCCCCACCTGATCCACACTGATCAGGTTGGGTTTATACCGAAATGTAACACCGCTCATAACCTGCGATGCCTGGCACATGTCTGGCATGCCTCCTAGAAGCTGACTATGTCATGGCACTGCTCGACATAGAACAGGCCTTTGACTCTGTTGACTGGTCTTATATGTTGTCGGTTCTGCAGTGGTTTGGAATGGGCTACGATTTCCTTATATGGGTACAGTTGATCTATACTGCCCCTGCCGCTCGTGTACGGTCTGGGGGTAACCGACACTCGAAGGGGTGCCCTCAATCGCTCATTTTTGCTGCCACCATGGTGCCTTTGGCGCCCACTTTGCGGAAACGGATGTGTCCGTGGGGGGTGCAACTTGGGGAGACCTGTCATGTGGTCTACCTATATGCGGACGATACAAGGTATATGCCTGAAAAACAGAGCGGTCAGTGCCTAGCCTTCTTGATATCCTACAAGGTTTTGGGATACTATCAGGACTTCGCATAAACATAGGAAAATCTAAGCTGGTCCCAATGGGGAGACTAGCGATGGGTCAGAGGGAACCATTGCCCGATGTAGGATTGCCTTGGGCGACTGAAGGGGCGTGGTACTTGGGGATCAAATTGGCAAACACGGCCTCCTCTTATTTGAACCTTGACATAGAGAAAGTCTTGGAAGATCTATGAGGATCTATATGATTTTGGAGGCACCTGCCCCCATCCCTCATGGGAAAGATAGCTATTGTGAAGATGATTATTCTGCCACGTTGTCTATACACATTACAACATTCCTTTTACAAAATCCCCAGCCATTACTTTCAGACGCTGGAAGAGTTGATGGTGGACCTCCTATGGAGATCAGACGTTACAGAGGTCGTGGGTGGAGGGGGAATGGCGGTGCCCCACTTGGAGCTTTACTATATTTCATCCCAACTGCAGCACGCGGTCCATTGGTTGGACAATGCTGAGATCTTGGAAAAACAGCTCCTATGAGGAACATATGGGGACCAACCCTTGCCGGAGGTTTTGATGCTCGGGTCCGGGGTAACCGTGGACTTCACCCAGGTCATGCAACATGTCACCAGGATATGGGAACAGGCGGTCCGCAGGGTAGTAAGTTACGCACCCTATGCCCCGGATATGCAGCTATGGGTGGTGAAGTCATTCTGACAGATAGTAGACTCCAAATCAGTACAGAGATGGAAAGCAGGGGGATGTTGCTTGATGGGGGATCTTTATGACAATGGGCACGACAATGAGGACAGAGGCGGAAACTGCCTTTGACTTGGGGATGGGACAGTTCCTGCAATATGGGAAGATTTTGACTTTGGCGCATAAGATTTGGCCATCCTTCCTAGAGTCACGCTAACTATGGCTTAGGGCTGGCGTTTGATCTCACACCTGTACAGAGCGCTCCGGGACAATGATCCTAGGGAGCCCCTCCCCATCCAGGCAAAATGAGAGAATATACTTGGAGAACCTCTGACTGTACAGACCTGGGTGACACTTCATGAGGGAGTCAGGACCGCGACTACCAATGCACGCTTTAAACTCACCCAATATAATTTTAAACACCAGACTTATCTTACTCCTCTGACTTTACGTAGAATTTATCCAGACCTCCCTGGTGAATGCCACCGACGTTGAGCTCTGGATGCTGAATTTATACATATGGTATGGTTGTGTCAAAAACGGACGGCATATTGGGAGACGATGCTGACTTTTTTACGGGAGGCCACAAGGTAGGTAGTGCCCCAGGAGATACATATAGTGTTACTAGGACTGCTTCCAAAACCCCCAAAAAATAAGCTGACCAGGAAAGTTATTCTTTTAGGACTGGTCTTTGCGAAAAGACGGATTACGATAACATGGCAACACCCCGTGCCTCCCCTTGCAGAGACCTGGATGAAAGAAATGTGCAAATGGGTGACTAACAAAGCGGCGTGATTGAAGCGTGTCTGCAAATACGATAAACTAGAGGATGACCTTAGGCCTGGGCGTTGATGCTGGTGGATTTGCAAGGCCCCCAAGCTCTAAACGGAGCAGGATCCTTGGATCAGGACCAGAGAGTGGATAGGGGAGGCTTTGATACGCATGTAATTATGATAGATACTGGCGACATGCTTGGGTGGGTGATTAGGGTGGGGGGATATGTTGGGGGGGTTGCTGGGGGATGGGGCGGGGGGCATATTGGTTATATCGCACACTCGCTGTGGATTAATCCTGTGGATGGACTACCTCGTAGCATAGCTGTTGACGGGGTGAATGCTGTAAAGTTGTGATCAGTTTGGTGGACTGGTCACTGCTCTACGCTCTGAATTGGCTGGAGGGCGGAGTAATGGGGAAGGGGATTGACTGTATTCTGTTTTGTGACCCAATAAAGTCTGCTTAAAAAAAAAAAAAAGAAATCAGGACCAGAGAGTGGATCCCCTGACAAACTAGCTCTGGGTGACTCCCAGGAGTACCCCATTCGGACCCTCTCTGACCTATAGGGGATGGCACACACATGGAACAGCTTGCTATTCACAAGACTTTGACACTGGAAAGGGAGGGGACAAAAGGGAGTTAACTGTTAATCATTGACATACACTAAGGAGCGGAATCATGATTGCCACTCCCCTCATTCCATACAAAATATGCTAAAGTGGACTACTTCAATTGTTACACTTGGTGGTGGGAGGAAGGGGGATAGGGCAATTATCTTGTTAAAAATCCAATTATGGACATGTATGCCGTGATGAGTTAAAATGCTAATAAAGTTATTAGAAAAAAGGAGGACATTGAATGATATCCAGACTAATAATAGCAGTTAATGCCCCCTCCAGATTAGAATTTGACAAGTTCAGACTCGGAAATGCTGGTAATTTGGGTATGTTTTATTACACCAAATAAAAGACAATTATCTACCAAGATAGTTGTCTTCCCTATGGAAAAAAGCACCCAATTCAGAAAGTGGCTCTTAATCTCTACAGGTCTGCAATGTTCAAAGAAAAAGTAGGAGCTTGGACAATCTACATTTGAAAGGAAAGCCCAAGGCTAATTGTCAGACTAGAAGGGTGATGTAGGAAAAGGCCAGGTTCTAGGTTGCAAACATGAACATAGCAAACATTATAAGTGGCTATAAGGATAGAGGGTGTCTGAGTACGGTAAAAAGATGCTTAAGGTGTGAATCCATACCAGGAGAAGGAGCATACATGGACCAAGAAGGATAAACAAGATATAAACAACCGCAATGGACCGCACTCCGCTAGCTCCTCCTCCGGGTCGCCCCAAGGGAAGCTGGTACATGAAGTTCTTGAGTGGTTCACCCCAGTGGGTGCAAGTAAGTACTTGTTGCACTGATGATCTCTGATAGAGTTCTTGAGTGGTTCACCCCAGTGGGTGCAAGTAAGTACTTTTTGAACTGATGATCTCTAGACCCGATACATGTCCCGGGTTTTAAAATATCGCCCGAGACATGGCTCGGGTTTCGGGATAACTTCCCTCCTCAGTAGAGAAAATAGTTAGAGGTGGAAGAGAGGGCCGCCAAGCAACCGTCAAGGGCCTCAGTGCCCGTACAGGCACGCAGGTGCGTCGTCCAGGAGCTCGTCAGCTCAAAGCTCGAGGGAGCCATTTTTATAAACAACCGCAATGGACCGCACTCCGCTAGCTCCTCCTCCGGGTCGCCCCAAGGGAAGCTGGTACATGAAGTTCTTGAGTGGTTCACCCCAGTGGGTGCAAGTAAGTACTTGTTGAACTGATGATCTCTGATAGAGTTCTTGAGTGGTTCACCCCAGTGGGTGCAAGTAAGTACTTGTTGAACTGATGATCTCTAGCATTTAAATTGAACTGCATGTACCAGGATTCAAAGGGGCGAACTGTGCTGAGAGGTAGCAGTGTGCTCCCATCCCCCTTCTGTTTCAAAAAGGCTCCCTTGAGCCACTGGGCTGACGAGCTCATGGGAGGCACCTGTGCGCCAGGGAGAGGTACAGAGACCTGAGAGGATTGTGGCAGCTTTCTCAGCAAACCCCAAAAGAATTTTGTTTTATCTCTACTGAAGAAGGATGAAATCCAGAAACACATGTGTCTAGAGATTAACAGCACTAACCTGCACCAACTTTGGTGAGACACTCTGCAAAATTTCAAGTAAGCATTTAAATTGAACTGCATGTACCAGGATGCAAAGGGGCGAACTGTGCTGAGAGGTAGCAGTGTGCTCCCATCCCCCTTCTGTTTCAAAAAGGCTCCCTTGAGCCACTGGGCTGACGAGCTCATGGGAGGCACCTGTGCGCCAGGGAGAGTTACAGAGACCTGAGAGGATTGTGGCAGCTTTCTCAGCAAACCCCAAAAGAATTTCGTTTTATCTCTACTGAAGAAGGATGAAATCCAGAAACACATGTGTCTAGAGATTAACAGCACTAACCTGCACCAACTTTGGTGAGACACTCTGCAAAATTTCAAGTAAGAATTTAAATTGAACTGCATGTACCAGGATGCAAAGGGGCGAACTGTGCTGAGAGGTAGCAGTGTGCTCCCATCCCCCTTCTGTGATAAACAAGATATTTCCATCTGCATGAAGATGGGCCACGAGTGAGAGACATGCAGTGACCGCCCTCAGTAATGCATAATTTGTTCTTGACCCTGCAGAGAAAACTAAATATGTGCATTGAAGAGGGAAGGTGTGACCAAAGGTGCCAATGTTGCAAGTCATCCAATGTAAATTTGTAACATGTGTAAGAAAATACCTTATGCTATGATTCATCCAATTACTCACATATCAAATCGCCAACGCCTTCATATGCACCCACCAACACATATCTTATGTTCCACACAGTATGTTTACTTCTTTTTGTTGGGCTCGGAGTAGAGAGTTTACTCTCTTAGCTGTGATCAACTACAAGTGGACCACCTCAAAGCAGCTGCCATGATACTACTTGATTTTCCTTCTGCTTTTGATACCGTGTCGCACAGTTTACTAATGAAAAATTTGCATGAGATTGGATTTCATTCCAAAACGTTGCAATGGTTTTGTTATTTTCTAGGAAATAGAACTCAAACAGTACAGCTTGGCCCTTTTAAGTCGCTTCCCCAGACAGCTAAGTGTGGAGTCCCACAGGGCTCCTCTTTGAGCCCTACACTCTTTAATATTTATGTGTCCTTCCTGGCAAAGAATGTGAAGAAATGGAGGTTTGACATTTATTCTTATGCGGATGACACACAGCTGGTGATATCAGTAGGAGAAGGACATGAAGATACCAGAAATAAGCTGGTAGACTGCTTATTGGAGGCTGCAATTTGGATGTCAGATCACTGCCTAAAATTGAATGCAGGAAAAACAGAGATACTTTTGGAGGGGCAAACCTGCCTTGGTATTTCTTATGGTGGCCAGGCTCATTGGGAGTCGCACCTGAGGCCAAGAGGGTAGTGCAAAATCTGGGAGACCTTATTGATAACTGTACTTGATTTGGAATGGTGCACCAGTAAACTTCTTATCCAAAATGAACCAAACAGTCGTAGTGATGGGTGTTCCTTTTTTATTTTATTTTCTGATCTTGTATTTCCATATGTAAAACATCCAGCCAATGCGTTTCGTTCAAATAGATAACTTGAACTTCATTAGGGCTTTCCAAGTATAAATTAAGTGTTGGAATGTTCCCAGTACTTCGAACGATGTAATTATTAGGTTCCTCCTCTGTGTGTAAGAGGATAAATCATCATTAGATCCTTTCTTAAATATTAGTCCATACGTATGCCCTCGCGTTTAATAACCCGTCAGTTGTGCCTCACGTTCTAAAAACGATGTCCACTCGCCAACTGTTACCTTATTGATAACTCCTTTTGTATCCAAAATCAAGGTAAGGCCACATGTGGCAAATGTTTTGCCACTTTAAAACTACTAAGGAAACTTTTTTAGTGGATTCCATTCAATTGGAGAAAAACAATAGTCCATGCCATCATAACAAGTAGGCTGGATTATGGGAATGCTCTGTATGTGGGCCTGGCAGAAAATCTATCTGCCCGACTTCAAGTAACGCAAAATGCAGCAGCCAAACTGACATGTAACAAATGCAGGTACACTTCTGCAACTGCTTCTCTAGCGAGGCCACATTACTTGCCCATACGCCAAAGAGTGAATTTCAAATTACGTTGCATTGTGCATAAAACGCTGAACAAGATAGGCCCAGTAACCCTACAAACCAGACTGGAATTCTACACTCCCACTTGCCATCTGAGAGCTTGCAAACCTGCATTGGCGAAATCAGCACAGATAAAAAGAGTTAGAGTTGGAGGCCGCTCCTTTTCTCATCTAGCGGCTGTTCAGTGGAACAAGCTACCTTTGGATCTGCGTCTTACGGAAGAACATTTCAGATTCAGGAAGAAATTAAAAACTTGGCTGTTTACAACATAGAGATGAGGGGCCCGATTCACAGAACTAACTTAAGACAAAATACTAAACTTACTACCATTTTGGTATTCACAAAATGCACTTACTGCTTTTGGTATTCACAGAATGCACTTACTACTTTTGGTATTCACAGAATGGATTTACGACTACTAACTTTCCGTCCGCACTCGGGCCGGAAATTCCGGCCCGGAGGCGGAGCTTCTGGCCCAGAGGCGGAGCTTCTGGCCCGGAGGCGGGGCTTCCGGCCCGGAGGCGGAGCTTCCGGCCCGGAGGTGGAGATTTTGGCCATGGCTAAATCTCCGCCACTAGCCGGAATCCCCACCTCCGGGCCGGAAGCTCCGCCTCCGGCCCGAAAGCCCTGCCTCCGGGCCGGAAGCCCCACCTCCGGCCCAGAAGCTCCGCCTCCGGCCCGGAATTTCCGGCCCGAGTGCGGACGGAAAGTTAGTAGTCGTAAATCCATTCTGTGAATACCAAAAGTAGTAAGTGCATTCTGTGAATATCAAAAGTAGTAAGTGCATTCTGTGAATACCAAAAGTAGTAAGTTTAGGATTTTGTCTTAAGTTAATTCTGTGAATCGGGCCCGAGGTTTCTGTGCCATCTAATGCCTTTACACAGGACAGCGTGCTGTATCAGTGCCGTGATATCCTCCAGGGGATGATGCGCTTTACAAAAAACCCTACATAAATAAATACGCCAAGATGCCTACATTTTTGGTCCAGGTGACTGATTTCTGGAACTCATTGTCAATAAATATTCATCTTAAAATTACAGTACGTGACAACAACATAAATTTATCAACCAGTAGATTATTTTCTTTGAAATCAGTGACCCTGTCAAGGGAGTGACATCTAGTATGCCATTCTTTAACAGCATATAATGTATGATTAATCAATCTAAAACTTTTATCAGGAAATCTCCTGCGATGCCTAATGAATACATAAAGATGGATACAGGGAGGCCAGGTGTATAGAGACATAGAGCAGCACTCAGAAGAGGGGCGCGTATCGGGGTGGAATGGATGAAGGATTTACAGCCCTTGCCCCTACCTGTGGACTATGGAAGCTTTTCAACGGTCCCAAATACTGAGAAGTCTAAATAGCGATAAAAAATTAATCCAAAGGTAGGCGCTTTCAGAAAACAAAATTGCAGCAAAACATTTGATGAAGAGCATCGTTCGCACTGGGTTCATTTCCAAACCATGTGTGCAGAGTAGAAGGTCTGAGGACAATAATCCCCCAGTGAAAGTGGGGAACATTTATCAATGTAGTGGATTTTCAGCATTAGCCGATATACCTGCTAACAAAGGCGTATGTCCATAAACAAATGTAAATATGTCAGTATTTACACACCACTAGCAAAAGGTGCCCCCTTCTAGAAAGTCATGGAAATTTGATCTTGTATAGCAGGCACCTTCGTCCATGAGGGGTGATCACCCATATTTCCAGAAGGTGCACTGGAAGGTGCTTCTCAAACAGTAAAAAATATTTTTATGTACATAAAAAAATAAAAAAAATAGCTAATGTGTAAATGCTTTTTTTGCGTCAGGTGTACTACGCATGCAGATTGTTCCACCTGGTGGAAACTCTTTCGCTGCAATTCTTGTGCTTTGAGTGCTAAAGTAAATCTGTGACCATTACTCCTTACTGCTAACGCTCTAAATATCATAAACGTTGGGAATCTGTTTCAAGCACAACAGTGACCCTAAATGTGCACATTTCTGCCATACAAATCTGAGCTTTTGTGACCTGGACTTGATTGGGCCAGAGGGGGTGCAGCACAGACCACAAACACGCTCTTTATGTGTGAAAAAGTCTGCTTTATTGAAGACAGGTGCACCTCACAATGTTCACCCTGGCCTTTGCCTTACAAAACTACACCTAACTATACATTTGTTCACCTACGTGGCTCCTCCCCACCCCACTAAGGTTCCCCCCTTATATCCTTTCATTGCAACTGTTTAATACCCCTACTCGGTCATTAACTGTTGAACTTTAACCCCTGTAACCTCTTACCTACTTCTAAAAACAATGGCCAATCTAAATATCTCCTATCTTAACTTCTCATTTATAGCTTCCTCCCAGTGTAACTTGTTCACAGCCGTAAACTTAATCTGTATCCCTGTAAAAACTAGCAGCCAAACGCCACTCAGAAAAGTCCCTCCTCCTCCCTGACTTTTCTGACCCCTCCACTAGGAAAATCTAGGATACCTCCTAATGTTCAGAGCCTTGTCCAGGGATTCCTGCCTCTTAAACACTGACAGCCCCTCCTGAAACAGGCACATGCCATTCCCCTGTTTTGAGGACAATTCCACCACTGTAGACTTAAACTCTCGGAGCTTTGCCTTACCAAAGCCATCTTTCCTCCAAGCTTCTCGTGTCCTACAAATCTTTGTCCTTGCTTAACTACAGCAGCTAGCAGGGCAGCTCCCTCCACTAACGGAGGAACAAGCTCCTGCTCCAGACCAAATATCCAGACAACTACTTACTATGCCCCGCAAACCCCTCAACATCTGTTATCCGCAAAGCTAAGTATACACCACTAATTCATACCTCCCTACATGCCAAATTAACACAACAGTTCAAAAGTGGCAGTTCCTCAAAATTACCAATAAAGCAGCAATGGGCGCCACTCCTCCTACCCATCTGGGACAGTCTGCAAAAGAATCAGACCATTCTTATGTTGGGCGCCGTACCGATTCCCAGTACGAAAATATGTCTTAAGCCCAGGTGGACAGCTACGCGACATCCGACCCGCTACTGCACCTGAAAAGACACACAAGTAAGCCATGGAAATGTACATTTATAGACCCATGGAACCCCCCCTGCCAGACAGTCTACGGAAGCAATCATAAGTCAACTGCCCCACTGCCATAGCCAGTCCCTGTCCCCCCCAGACATGCTGCATCTATAGCAAACTCACCAATGAAACAGTGGAAGCAACATACTCAAGAAGGGGGGAGAGAGGTCCCCGTCTAAGGAAACCCCTCCTCAGGGACCCAAACTACTTAGGCAAAAACCCCACCTCCCCCGGGTTTCTGCGGAAAACACCACCCCACACCTGTCAGGCAAAATTTTCAACTACAAGTCCTCACCACAGGGCACCAGGCCGATTGAAGGTAAACCTTCATCCACAACCCTTTTCTTTACCTCCTATCTACCTCCCAGTCCAAACCCTGGCACTCCCCATCTCCCCAGCGATCGGACCTCCAAAGTTGCTGGCATACCTCCAAAGCCTCACAGTGGAAAACAACTCTGTCTCTGCACAGCCATTGCACCTCTACTGCAAAAACCCTTAACATAGTCACATAAACTTGTCTTATGTCTGGAATCTTAACCCTAGTTCTGGTCCAGGTCTCCTCTGCCCACCCTTTCAGCATGCCCTTTCCCATACACCTGCAGAAGGCGCATAACCTCGAAGGGGATGCCCCAAGCAGGCAAAACCCCCGCCAGTTTCCTAGCAATCCTAATTTGGACATACCTTTGTACAAACATGACCCCATAAAATGGGTGGCATCTTACCCTATTTAACCGGGCCTACAACCCTTTCCATGCACCCCACAAAACAAAACGTAGCCTGTTCCTCACTGGCAGGCTGTCTAATGGCCATGTGTACCTCCGCAAATGTCCACCTTATAATTGAATATCCTGTGCGGCAAATCCCATGCCTTGAATGATACCCCTAGCGGGAAATTCAATGAAGGCAAAACTCTAACCCCCAAGTTGCCTGCGTCCTGCCACTGCTTCCCTGCACTCTTTACCCTGCCCACCTAAACGAAATTTTAACTCCTGCAGCATCACATTTATATTTGTATATTCTGTCCCCCTTTGTGGCGTGTTTATAATAATGTCAGTGGAGTCGTCGCTGAACTCGAAACCCCATGCATAACTCTTCCTTTGCCCTTGGGGATAAATTCATGTGATAGCGTTGCTACCCAAAGGCCTTCATGTCGAATGGCCTATAGAACCTGTACCACCGTGACCATCACTTGTGGATTAGCCAACATGTCATCCAGCAAAATCTGCATATGCCCTTATTCATCTGTTGTTTGCGTGCCACCATTGTCACCAAAACAATTCAGTCCCCACTTCTCTAGTGCCAGGGGCATTTCCCGTACCACCTGAGCTCTTAGAACTTGTCAACTGTTGCTGACAGTCCACAGTCTGTTTTGGCTCACCAGGAAGGAGTCGACAAGGTAGTGTGTCACCATCACTTTATCCGTGAGCCCCGAGGAAATCATATTTTAAATAACATGTCATCCAGCCACAACTGCACCCTTATTCATTTGTTGGTAGGCATGTTTCCATTGTCCTCAAAACCAAATCAGCTCCCAGAAATGACAACACCGTGCTTGGACCTTGCGCCTTCTCTAATGCCAGGGGCATCCCAGTACCCCCCGAGCTCTTAGACCCTTGTCAACTGTTGCTGACAGGCCGTCGAACCGTTTTGGCCCACCAGGAAGGGATCATCAAGGTAATGTGTCACCGTCACTTTAACCATTTGCCCTGAAGAAAACCCATTGCCAAATTGCACTGAAACGCTTCAACGAGGCATAATATGTAGCACTCTTTTGTAATGCTGTGTCCACAAACCTTTGACTAATAACAGGACACCCAATATCTAGAAATCATCAGAGTGCACCGCAATACTGCAGCATCCAACTCCATTGCATTATGCCTTTTCCCGCTCTCTCAATCAGTCCCCTGTTTACGTATATCATAAAGTATGAAAACTGTTTAGTACTTTCTGTATAAAATGCCTGGAACTCCTTCCCGCCAAGACCAGTGCAGCAACAATCTCAACTGCCCAGCTTCTTACTTTGGAACCCCCGCCACATAGGTGGGATGCTTAGTTCCCTGATAAGTTGAAAAAACGGGCCCTCCTTCTTGCTGCCTCAACATTTTGCACGGCTCATCCCTTACCAACGCTGTACCTGCGTGGACTGACCTGAAGGTTTTTATTTTTTTATTTTTTTATTTGATGGCCGGATCCTTCGTACCTTAGTGTAAACCCCTCCCCCAAACCTTGACCTCGACTTCAACACATTGCCTCTTTTTTGTGGGATTGAAAATGGTCGACAATCCCCGAAACGTTATTTTATTGTCATACAACCTGCTCTCCAGTATCTTGCGCCCCAAGACCATACCCTGCTGTAGGGTGCTGATCCCCTGGGCCAGACTGTTGTCCCTTGACTGCAGTTACCACCAATCGCCCTTACCTGGCACCAAGGTCGGTGTCCGCACCGGATCCTTCCAGCCAGCCAGCCGTGAAGGGGCTTGAATGGCTTCGGCCTATGCAGGGTATCTTTCTTCACATCTCCGAACCTGCAACAGACTAGGCACAACATTGTAACCGAACAACCCCACACCCGCTCCCTCCTTTCCTCAATTATATCTCCCCCCTCTTTTTTTTTTTGTGAGTTTTCCTCTTTAAACTTGCCAGCATTAGCGTGATCCAAACCCTTGTCCTGCAGGGGCCTGTGCCTCCAGCGCCAAAAGCATTACCGTGGACCTCTAGCTTTTCCTTCCACACTTTTTACAAGTCTCTCTGTCTTATTATCGTCAGGACCTAAGAACCAGCCTGCTTGTTAACCCTTGGTTCCGTAAGTCCCTGCTCTTGCTGAGTTACCTCCTTGATTTCCTTCGCTGAGTACTGCAGGCCGTATTACACCTTCCTATTCCAGCTTGTTGCTCCCCGAGGCCCCAGAGGCTGCCTTGACCAAACTGGGTTTTGCACCACCGAGGCCACCTTTGGCCTTCATGGCAGCGTTGAAACCGTCCCTCGCCACACTCCGGCTGGCCGCTCCTGGCTGTGCCATCCCTTCCTCTCGGGGTCCTTGAGCCGCATGTGACTCTCCCTTAGTCTGCCTGTCCCTGCCGCTCCCCTTGCAGCACCCTTGTAGCCGTCGAGTATATGCCAACCCCCTGCCACCCACCCCAGTCAGCTAAGCTGACAGTGGCCTGAAGACACAAGTGCCCAAGCCAAGCCCCTGGCAGGACATGAATCCCGGCCAGAAGCGCTCTGAGACACCAAGCGCCTACCTTCCTGCCTGAGCAACCCCTTGCCTGGCCCCACCCCCCACTTATTGGTGCCGGTCGGGGGATGTGCTGCAGCTCCACCCCTCTGCTATGTTCAGGACCAAAGGACACTGCATGGCGCATCTCCCCCCTCCCCTCCTTTGAATTATGGGGGGAGGACATCTACTCTGCCCCAGGCCCCATCCCAGCTATATTCGCCCGCTCCATGTCAGAGGCAGAGAAACAGCCCGACGCCACTGCCCTTACGAGCTTTTTTTTTTTAAAGGCCTGCCAGAGAATCAAACCCAGGACCTGCTGGAACTGACGCTCTGCCTGCTGTGCTATGCAGAGTGCGCCTTAAAGCCTGGGCTGCCGGGAACTGAAACCGGGCATACCTGCCAAACATGCGCTGCTCTCAAACCCCACCTGAAAATTGGTTTCTGTCTCGCCGCCAGCTGCCGTGTCACCTTACTCAAAATGGTGACATGGAGAGCAAGATGGCCGGATTTATATCTCGCCCCCCAGCCCAAAGGGTTAGCCCAAAAAGAGCCCAATTTGTGACCGGGCCGCACCATTGGCCCAAAAACCCCGGGAGTTCAAGCCTCCCATGCGGTCGGCTGCCCCCTCCCCCTCCAAAGCCCCATTTAACTGTGTGCTACAATCCCTCAGGAGAAAGTCAGCAATAACCACATGACCCTCTTCAAAATGGCCGCCCCTCTCCCTTGAACACCACTCATAACGCCAGAGCAGAGTGCAGTCCCTTCTTTATAAATAATTTCGAAAGCAGGCTGCAAAGAATGCCCAGGGGAAGCTGGACCCTGTAATATCGCGAGAGACGATGGGGCAGCCCACGCCTCTCGCTACGATAGGGGGAAGGTTTGTCAGCAAACACCCCCAGATATGAGTTAGTGTAAGTGGGCTCGACGGAGGTCGAGACCATGTGAGTAAAAGTAATAAAAAGCCCAGGGCTCTGGGCGGGAGTTAGTTCCTGACTAACTGTTAACACTACACCTGTGTGCTGCGTAATTCTTTGTATTGGGGGCCCAGCCACCCACGATATTACACTGGCGACGAAGGTGGTGTGCCTCTGACCCGCCGTGCCACCTGCCTGCTAGCGCTGCGCACGCACCTATTACCGTGCAAGCCCCCGCTGGTCTGCCGCGCTTGGCGCGAGTGTGCGCCGGAGTCCCTGTCCGCTGTGGAGGCTCCGCAGTGGCCCGCTGCACCATCGAGGAGCGCCTACAGCGACGTACACACAAGGAGGCGAGAGCGTGTGTGCCGGTGCCCCGTGAGACACTTCGGACGCGGTGAGTGCTCGCGTGCTCTCTGCTGCCCCCTCTAGCCGCTTGGTGTCACCGCGCTCCTGATAGAACTGTGGCACGATCTCACCTGGAATTTACCCTGTCTGGGAGGCGCGCGCTGCAAGCGCACGTGCAACGCTTCCTGCCCTGCTACTCCAGCCACCAACCTCCACCAATAAGCCCAGGAGTAGTTTAAAAGCACATCAAGGGAGCCCACCCCTCGAGGTACTCCTGCCCAACAGTACCACACAGTGCCACGCTGCCACACCTTGGGGTCCCGTCCCCTCTCTGGCACAGGAACTGCTGCACGCCTCACGCCCGCGTGCCCCGGCTGTGGGATGGACCCAGCCGCCTGCGGAGTGCATGCCCCATCGAGGCCCCGGATGCCACCTCCTTCTGGTCAGCCTCCGGTGCTGATACCACCGCCTGGCATTTGAACAGGCCTTCTCCTGCCGTCGACGCTTTGGTGCCGCACAGTTGCTGCAAGTTAGCCCTACTGCCCCCTTGGAGTCGTTTATAGTGGTGCCACCATGACCACCGTCCCACCCCTGGAACCGTTCGCTGTCACAGGGCCGCCCACTTCCAAAGCTGCGCGTTGGAAGGAATGGGTAGAACGGCTGGAGACATTCTTTGAAGCTGCGGAAATTAAAGAACAACTACAGCGGTCCATGCTCCTTCACCTGGGTGGCGCGGACATCCATAAAATAGCAAAGACTGTCCAAGGACCGGACCCCCGAAGACCTACGCCACACTACGGGATGCCATCGCTGCGCACTTCGAGCCGTATGCAAACCCAGACTACGAGCGGTTCCTTATCCGCCAGGCGAAACAGCTCCCAGAAGAATCGGTTGACGTATTCTATGCTCGACTCAAGGAGTTAGCAAGCACGTGCACCCTGCCTGATGAAGACGATGAGGTGCGGGCACAATTCATCCACGGATGCGCGTCCTCAAAACTGCGTGAACGCGTCCTAGAGGAGCACAACATGCCGATGAATTACATACTGAGCCTGGGACGCTCCAAAGAACTGTCCAAGGCCAGAGCAGCCCATATGGAACTGAAAGCTCCGGCAGCGATCAAAGAGGAACCAGTGTGTGCGATTCAACCCAATCCGCGAGGCCCAAGGCAGAGGCCCAGAAGACCATCAGCCCAAGGACCCGGACAGAATCCTAAACTCCGCCTCTGTGGATGGTGCGGAGGCCCGCTCCCACACGACGGCGCGTGCCCGGCTCAAGGGAAAACATGCAGTGCCTGTGGAAAAATCAATCACTTTTCCAAAGTCTGTCGCTCAAGACCCTCGAGGCAGTCGCAAGGCCCAACTAGACCAGTGCGTGCGCTGGAGCCCACCCCGGGTGATTCATCGAGCGGAGACATGGACGATGATGAAGCCGCCACGGTGCACGTAGTGCACATGCTACATGCCCTCTCCGCGTCGCCACAAGCCGCACCCATGTGCACTGTTAACATGCAAATGCATCCAGTAACGACGCTCATCGACACCGGCGCCACAATCAACCTCATGGCCATCGGTGCCTACCGGCTACTGCCCAACCCACCGGTACACCGCAACACAAACGTCCAGGTGTACGCTTTTGGGACCCAAATCCCACTCCGAATGTGCGGAGGGTTTCAAGCGGAAATTTCGCACAACGAGTTCCGCCAGTCAGCCAAAGTCTACGTGTCCAGGGAGGGGTCAGGATTCCTCCTCGGCTGTCGCACAGCCCAAGAACTGCGCCTCATCCCGTTTGCTTTCGCGGTACAAGCGCATGATCTGGACAGGTTGATATCTGAGTTCGCACCCCTCTTCGACGGGATCGGGTGCCTCAAAGGCCCAGCAGTTTGTCTACATATCGACAAATCAGTAGCCCCGGTAGCTCTCAGACACAGGAGGATTGCCTTCCACCTCCGACCGAAAGTGGAATCAGAACTCCGTATGCTGGAAGCGGCTGGCATCACTGAACGGGTGAGTGGCCCACCCCATGGGTGTCCTCCATCATGGTCGCGAAGAAACCAAAGCAGCCGGACGCTGTCCGCATATGCATTGACATGCGAATCCCGAACCTCGCCATCAAGCGGGAACGCCATTTGACGCCCACGGTGGATAACATCATAGGCGAGCTCGCAGGGTCAAAGTGGTTCTCGAAGATGGACCTTCGGTCGGGGTATCATCAGGTCCCACTCCACTCAGAATCGCGTCCAATCACAACTTTCTCCACCCATGCCGGCCTGTGGCGCTACAAACGCCTTAACTTCGGGATCTCCAGCGCAGCCGAAGTGTTCCAAAACATAATCAAAACTGTCCTGCAAGGGTTAGAAGGGGTGCTCAATGTGAGCAATGACATTCTGGTCAACGCCCCCTCCCTAGAAGAACACATTGTCTGCCTCATCGCGGTGTTCACACGCCTGAGAGACCGCGGCCTCACACTCCACAATGAAAAATGCGAATTCCTATGCAGAGACATACATTTCTTTGGATATCGATTTTCGGACAGAGGCATCGGGCCAGATCCCGCCTAAGTCAAGGATGTTCAAGAAGCGCCAGCCCCCACATCAGTGACCGGAGTCCGCAGCTTTCTGGGGATGGTCACGTACTGTGACCGGTTTATCAAGAACCTATCAGATCTGACGGGCCTGCTGCGGGAGCTCACAAAGACCACTGCCCACTGGACCTGGGACCCAACACAAGAACAAGCGTTCCAGCAAACCAAAGCTGCGCTGTCTGCTGACACAACCCTCGTATACTTTGACCCGCGCAATGACTCCCAACTGGTCGTAGATGCCAGCCCCACTGGTCTGGGGGCCGTGTTGGTGCAACGCCAGAGTTGCAGGGACTGGGCGCCAGTGGCCTATGCAAGCAGGACTCTAATGCCTACTGAACAGCGCTACTCACAAATTGAAAGAGAGGCCATAGCTATCCTGTGGGGGTGCCGCCATTTCCACATCTATCTATACGGCCACCCGTTCACGGTCATAACTGACCACAAGCCGCTAATTCCGCTATTCCTAGGCTCATCATCCCGGCCCCCTCCACGGATTGAGAAGTGGATATTGCAACTACAGGAATTCCAGCTGAAGGTGGAATACCGTCCCGGCACGCGGAACCCTGCAGACTTCCTATCGTGGCATGCCCGGCCAGTCACCCCTCCTGAAGCCGAAGAAGCAGCCGCCACAGAAGACTATGTACGGATGGTAGTCGAACGATCTCGACCCCTCCCAATGTCACTGCAGGAAGTCATAGCGGCTACACAAGACGACGACTGCCTTCAAATGGCAAAACAAGCAGTCGGCTCCGGAGACTGGCGGCTGCTCCAAAACCCTTTACTCCTGCGCACTGCAACAGCTCAAGCCACGCTAAAGTCGCTACACCAGGTCCGTCACGAGTTGTCGGTGTCGGCTGAAGGGTGTCTCCTGCGTGGCCCGCGATTAGTCCTACCGGCGAGCCTCACCAAACAAGCGGCACTCCTTGCCCATGGAGCGCATCAAGGGATCCTCAAATCCAAAAACCGACTTCGGAGCAAAGTGTGGTTTCCAGGCCTAGACTATCAAATTGAGTCACTCATACAGCACTGCCCTGCATGCCTCGCCACAAGTCTCCCAAGCAGACCAGCACCGGTGGTCACTGAAGCAAGTCCCAGCAGCCCATGGGATAGAGTCAGTGCGGATTTCGGCAGCCTTCCAAGCGGGCGACAAATGCTGGTGAATGTGGACGATTTCTCTAGATACCCTGAGGTAGAGTTTGTCTTATCCACGTCCGCGGCAGAAGTCATCCCTATATTCGAGAAGGTGATAGCCACTCATGGGCTGTTTGGAGAACTCCGGACTGACAACGGACCGCAGTTCACCAGCAGGGAAATCGCCGAGTACCTAGCATCCCATCGGATAAAACACCGCAAAATCACGCCTCGGTGGCCTCAGGCCAACGGCGAAGTAGAGCGCCTGATGCGAACGTTGAACAAAACCATACAGATCGCGTTGTCAGAGGGACTCAACCTAGAGCAAGCTGTGTATCAGTTTCTCCGTGAATACCGACTCACCCCTCACTGCACCACAGGCATATCCCCGAGCCGCCTGTGTTTTGGCCGAACAGTCACCGACACCATTCCCCATCACTCTACATGGGAACGAGCTGCAAATCCTCCGAATCTATCAGACCTCAGGCGAACATAGACTAACGAGGCGGCATCTCAGAGGAGACACGCCATAGAGAGCCCCCTCGCCGTGGGTGCTCAGGTACTGGTTCAGGATCGACACTCCGGAGGAAAGTTCCGGACACCGTTCGAACGAGATCCATGGACTGTCACTGCCGTCAAGGGTACCATGTTGACCGCTCAGGGAGGTTCCGAGACTGTGACCCGCAATGTGTCATTCTTTAAAAGGGTCCCTCCAACAGAGGAATGCGACCCAGCGAGTACCCCTGATCCAAGCGAAACACCTCAAAGGAGACCTACAAGTCCGAGGAGCAGAAGGGCTGAACCGGGACAACCAAGCCCACCGTTTACTCACCCGACCTGCAGTATTCACCGCCATAAGTCCAGGAACCGAGACGAGAGCAGAGTGGAGTTTCCATTCACAGTTCAGCTGGCCAGCCTCCAGACTCGCAACTGCGGAGCAGTCAAGGCCGGTACAACCTCCGGCCCTGCCCCAAGCTCTCCCAGAAGTACAAGGACTATGTGACCAGTGGCTAGTCGGCGATTAGGCGTCGGATCGCAGCCAGGGTGAGCAGTTGCCGCCAGCTCCCAAGTAAGACTGTTTCATTTTATTGTTACTCGACCGGTAGCCAACGGTCAGGACTGGAAGCGAATGTTTATGATGTTTATGTTCATTTCATTATTGTCTCCTGGTTGAGGAGGAATGTAATATCGCGAGAGATGATGGGGCAGCCCACGCCTCTCGCTACGATAGGGGGAAGGTTTGTCAGCAAACACCCCCAGATAAGAGTTAGTGTAAGTGGGCTCGACGGAGGTCGAGACCACGTGACTAAAAGTAATAAAAAGCCCAGGGCTCTGGGCGGGAGTTAGTTCCTGACTAACTGTTAACACTACTCCTGTGTGCTGCGTAATTCTTTGTATTGGGGGCCCAGCCACCCACGATATTACAGACCCCAACCCATGAGTCTCACGTGTGATATATCCCTGCTGAGTGTTAGGTAGCCAGTTTTCCGACCCACCAACGCGTTGCCTTGCTGAGTAGGCCAAAGACACAGAGTAAACAAATACACAGTTGTCGTTTTCCATTCACCTCCAGAGCAGTGTTCCCTTATCCGCAGCATTAAAATGGCCGCCCCCGTCCTTGTCATAGGAATGTCACCCACGCGCCAAGGTGAAGCTCACACACAGACCTCTCCCCAGCCGCACGCGCCAAGGTGAAGCTCACACACAGACCTCTCTCGTGAAGCTCACACACAGACCTCTCTCCAGCCGCACGCGCCAAGGTGAAGCTCACACACAGACCTCTCTCCACCTCTCTCTAGCCGTCCTCCCTCGCGCTCAGACATTTACATCCCTTGCGCAGGAGGCTTGAGGTAAATTTGCTGTAGAAATGGAAAACGTGAATATGGGCGGGTGTGGTACGTGGTAAATGTTTGCGCACGCCTGATGTGACATCTGATTTCTGTTTGTTGGAGTTACCGTCCGTGCGCGGCTGCCTGCCCGCTATTTTTACCCTCGTCTGTTCCAGCTCCAGGCTGTAAGTGGACACCGGGCGGGTGTCTCCGCTTACTTACCTGCGCAGCAATCAATCAAATTCATAAATAAAATAAAGACAAAGGCCGGCGGGATATGAGGTGACCGTCTCCGGCGGCACGGAGGCGGCCAGCTTTGTGGGCCACGTTAATCATCTGGGAGGTGACGCAGGCGGCGGCCCTACCTGCCGACTCTCTTACAAAGCCTTTTCCGCTGCCTTCAGCAAGCGCGCAGCCGCCACCCTCCCCCACACGCGCCTTCAAACCCCCTGTCTGTGTATCTGTTTGTTTATTTAGGGCTCATACCAGGACCTTTCGGGGATTAGGAAAATGCGGCATGGAAAGGGGATAAACCCGAATACCAATGGCCAAAAAGTATATCACAGGAGTTGTAAGTACATTGTCTGCCACTAACATCCTCAAGGTATGTTATTATTTTTACCACCACTTGTCTCCTTAACACAATCAACTGTTACAGCCACCTCTTACACTTACCTTGACTTGTGAAGTCGATGTAGTGACTGTGATATTATCGTCATGCGATATAATATATGCAATATATAGTGTAGGGACAGAATCAAAGGTCCCAGATTCCAAAAGATATGATAACAGCTTGGCTGAGGCACAGTTTAATCATACAAAACGGGTTCCCCTGAGCAAAGCGGGCACTGACGACTACCTTCTGTCTACGGCTGTCCAGAGCATTAAGATGGCCGCCCCGTCCCTGGCATGGTAATGTCACCCTCACGCCAAGGTGAAGCGCAAACACAGACCTCTCTCGTTAGCCGCCCTCCCTCGTGCTCAGAGATTTACGTACCTTGCACAGGAGGCTTGCTGTAAATCTGCTCCGAGGAGCCCAGGTGTAGAGCAGGTGGAAAGGGAGGGAGAAGGCGAGGGATTTAGCAACAGAAGAACCGGAGGTTCTGGAGGTAAGGAGACAATGACAAGGACATTATGGGGCACAGGTACAAGGACTTAACGCCGCCGTAGCGTCAATTTTTTGACATTACGGCGGCTAATTTATCACCTTATTTACAATTTGCCGCTAACTGGGAGTAAGCGGCCCTTTTCTGGCGAAGACGTGAATTTTAAAGATTGCCACTTCTATTAGCAAGAGTTAACGAAAACGAGATGCAAGGTAGGCGTTCCTGTGCAAAAACTGCTGCTAACCCCACTTCGCGATATTTACAAGGAATTCCTTGTAAGGAGTAAAACCCCAAAAACTGCCTCTAAGGTCAGTTAGTGGCAGTTTTTTAAGACCAGAAAATAGCTGGTGTAAAAACACGTGTGGACTCATTTCAGAGGTTTTCGTGCTGGGCAGCGCAGCAAAGAATATTGCTGCGCTGCCCAGCATTAAAACAAAAGCTCAGGAATGTGACACACAATGAGACAGGGCGCAGTCCTGGGCCTCATTTGTGAAAAGTGTTGCATCGCTGCGACAAAACAGTGTTGCAACACTTTTCACTGTGCCCTAATTGCGACACCATTGATGCGCCGTATATACTGTACGGCGCTCCATGTCGCAAGGATTTACAGATATGTCAGTATTCCTGACGCATCTGTTGGTGCTAATTTCAGAAATTGCTGCAAATGTGTCGCAAGCATAACGCAACTCCAGCCATGCTTGGGGCAGGTCTATCCCTATGGCACTGCGTCACCTTTATGCCCGCTATGAGACAGGCATAAGGTTTTGACGCAGTGGCGTCCTAGACTTGTCGCAGTGAAATCTCATAGATTTCACTGCGCCACTCCTACGAGGCTTGTCACATGGGAACGTCCACCCTGAGCACATCGTACCTGACGCAGTTATAATGTGGCATAGGGGTTCACAAGGTCACGCTAATGCCTAGATGCGTCCCTTTGTACAAAGTCTAGTTTGCATGCTGTGTCTGCTGTCACCTTTCCCGGTGGCCAGTGACCCTTAGACGCTCGGTCCACTGACACGGAGACGCTGCCAGGGTGTCAGCGCAGTTAGAGCTCCATCGGTGTAGTTTGCGTGCTGCGGTGTTGGCAGCTGTAAGCGTTGGCAGAGTGATGGTGCTGAGGGAGTTGCTGAAAAGTTCTTTGATGGCCTTGATCCAGCTGGGGGGGCGATGATGGCAGTGGTGTACGGTGGGCGTAGTGAAGGCGTGATGTATACTATGATGGTTAGTCCAGGAGAGCTTGGGGCTTTGGCTGTAGTTGAAGTTCCCGCTGGGGAAGACGACAGGGTCGAGCGTGTGTCCGGCTATGTGGGTTGGTGTGGTGGCTAGTTGCTGGAGTCCGATGTTGGCGAGGTTCGCCAGGAGGGTGGTGGTGTTCTGGTCACTGGGGTTGTCCAGGTGGAACTCGAGGCGTCTGAGTAGGATGTAGTCAGTGGATGGGAGAGCCTGGGTGCGATGAGGTCTACAGTGGCATCGATGAAGGGGGTTCATGGGCCAGGGGCCTGTAGACGAGGGTGCCGCGGAGGGTGGGGTTGGCCCGTATCTGGAAGTGGTGGTGTTCCATGGTAGCCATCAGTAAGGGTGGGCGTAATGTGCGTAAGGGACCTACGCGGAGAGGCACGGAGATGGAACCAATCTCCGCACTCTCCGCATAGTTCTCTTACGCACATCCCGCCCGCCTCCCGCCCACAGTATTAAATACTTAAAAAAATAAGTGTTTAAATAACCTTACCTGATCGGCGGCGTCCCCGTGCTTCAAACCTCTTCCAGCGCGTCTTCTTCTGAGAACTGTGCATGCGCGGGAGCCCGCGCATGCGCATTCCTTGGCAGGAATGCGCATGCGCGGGCTCCCACTCATGCGCAGTTCTCAGAAAAAGACGCGCTGGTAGAGGTTTGAAGCCCGGGGACGCCGCCGATCAGGTAAGGTTATTTAAACATTTATTTATTTATGTATTTAATACTGCGGGTGGACAACTTCCGTTATGCCCCGAGTGTGCGGAGATTTGCCCTGTTTCTCCGCCTATTATCGCGCAAGGCGGAAGGGCAAATCTCTGCACATTCCGTGGGCGGAATGGAGTTGTCTGCCCACTTTTAGACAATGGCAATGCCTCCGCCTGGGTGCTCGTGATGGTCCGTGCAGGTGAACTTGTAGCCGTCGTGGATGGTGATGGCGATGTCTGGTCCGGAGCAGAGGTTGGTCCAGGTTTCCGTGAACAAAGCATTGCCTGAGGAGGTGGCGTCGAGGAGGTCCCAGATTTCTATTACTTTTTTGTGGAGGGACCGCACGTTGAGGAGGATGCAGTTGAGTCGGTCTGTTGCAATATTGGGTGGCAGGAGCCGCTAGTGTGCTGGTGTGGCAGAAGGTGCGTTTGCAGTTTCGGCAGGCGCAGGGGGCAAGGGAAATTCTACAGTGATGCTAGATGGCAGGCGATGTGGCGTCAAGGGCTGATGGCGAAGAGGGTGCTGGCGTCGTAGCGGTGGATGTCCGAGAGGCAGTGTCCTTGGTGATGGGCGCGATTCAGGGGCGGACGGATGCAGACAGGCTTGCCTTTGGCGCACCAATTGTACGCCCACTGCGCATGGCCGCACCGCGGACGGCATTAAGTAGTGCTGCGGGGGACTGGACAGCTGGGAGGTGGGAAACACGGGAAAGGACACTGGAGGGGGTGGGCACGCAGTGGGAGAGCGGAGGCTGTAAATATATATATATTTAAAATCTTACCTCAAGGCCGGGTCTGGCGTCTTCTGTGTTACTGCTCTCCTGAGTCTGCTTCCAGGAACAGGAAGCAGGCATCCAGGCTCCCTGTCTTTTAAACAAGACTACGAATAAAGAAGAAACTTTTTCTACTACAGGTGTTGGTTCTTGCATTACTCGTGATAGAGTGCACCTTCCTTCTTTTGTGGACTGGTTGAATTATAAGTATCTTTAGACAGCGGATACTGGAAGCTGTGGCACTCATATACCTATACGGACGATACATGGAAATTAAGTGCTTGACCTAAGTCAGCTGTTTGTTCTTTTGTTGTTACTATTAATCCTTGGATTATAGACTGTCTTGCACTATTTCCCTTTGTTATTATAAAGTATTAAGATGTCAAGATTTGACGATGGGAGAGAAGAAATGGCTCAGAATTTGTTTGGTACAAACACCCTGATTGAATCCACTTCACATGAAACAACTGGTAGAGTGAGTTTAAAAATACTTTTTCTTAGATTGGAACGCCTGAAAAAACAGGAGTTGTCCCGCTGGTGGGACGGAATAACATTACAGCAGTATTTGATGAATAAAAAAATACCCAGAGGTTTAAGAATCTTAATTTTCCCGACATTTGAGGATCTGAGTGAAAATCTCTTGAATGAGTGGGAAAGTAATCTGGGTAATGCATCACAAGTGATGATGCAAATACTGATCCATCATGCTAAAGAAAAGGGTGAAAAGTTACAGGGAGAAATAGAGGCCCTGGCAAAGAAAAATTAATGATATGGAACAAAAAGACCTGATTGAGAAGAACTTTACCATTTTGAAAAAGGTAATGGAAGAACATCAAATCTACCTAAAAGATAAGAAATTAAAGAAAATCAAAAGAGACGATGGAGATTACTGTGACGGACCTTCGCTAAAAAATTTGATACTGTCCAGGGAGGGGAAGAGAGAAAGAGAACCAGAGACGATAGGGAAGGGAGTGATGATGTTCAATCTAATAGTGGTGTGTCCTCTTCATCAGTGAGTAGTGTAGCCTCCAATACATCACAGGAGACCCCTTTAGGAGAAGGGGCTTCTTCTTTTCAGAAGGAGCTCGCAAAACTCCGAATAAGCAGTCGGCTACAGCAGAAAAAAGACCAGCCAAAACAAGGAGGGGAGGCAGGAGGTCTAAAAGTAGGTACGGGTACAGGTCGTGCTTCAACAAGGACACTGAATGTAACAGCGAAATAGCAACCATGAACATGGATATGGGTATTAACATTATGGATGATAATGATGTAGACAATGGATGTGACTTAAAGGTTGTCAATTTGACTAATAAAACTCTTGATGATGATGAACTGGCTGTCTTGAGTAAAGGCTTGAGTTTCTGTCCAACCCAGGGGGGGGATTTTTCAGATGTACATATTGATTTGTACAAGTTTATAAGAATACTTAAACTTAGGGATCATTTCTCGCAACAAACACCTAAACCTAGTACTCCCTCAATAAGATCGGAAGGCACTACACACACGGTGGCTGATATTCGTAATATCCAACTGCTACTCAGTCTGGATGATGATGGGAATTGTGACATGTCGACCTTACTCAACCAATTTGACATAGTACAAAACAGTGATATAGATAGCGGTTTAAAAACAAAATCTAGGTTCACACCTACTTTTAATTATCATTCTAACTTAGATGTTTTCTATGATAGAGTATGTAAGGATTTGTACAAACTGGAAACTAAGAAAAGATCAGCGTCACATATTAATCACAACATTACCGCCAATGAACGAAAGGCTCTGAATAGACTTAAATCTGACAATACTATAGTCATAAAAGAGGCGGATAAGGGCGGTAATGTTGTGGTTATGAATCACAGTGACCACATGGCTGAAATCGCATGACAACTTAGCGATACTGGTTGCTACCAGCAAGTTACAACTAATCCCATCAAGAATATCACCATGTTGATCAACACTAAACTATGTGAGTGGAGAGACACTGGGCTAATATCTGAGGATGAATTTAGGTATTTGAGAATTGAGAAACCCAAGTACCCATGCATCTATATACTACCCAAAATTCACAAGGGTGGTAATTTCCCCCCAGGCCGCCCAATCATCTCTGGGATTGATTCTCCCACTGAAAAACTTTCCGAATTTGTGGATCGGAAACTTCAGAAATATGTCCTAGATCTTCCCTCATATATTAGGGATAGCAAGGACATTTTGGGTAAATTCAACAACTTCCAGTGGTCAGATGAATTATGTTTTGTCACCATGGATGTGGTAAGCCTATATACATGTATCCGTAAGAGCTTTGGCATGTTGGCTGTTCGATCGTTTCTAGATAGGGAATCTGATGACCATCATGATTCCAATGAAATGATACTTGATATGATAGACATCATCTTGAGTAATAATTTTTTCATGCATGACAGGACCTGTTTCCACCAAATACTCGGGACTGCCATGGGTTCTAAATTCGCTCCCTCTTACGCCTGCCTCTTTACGGGGTGGTTTGAGAGGGAGCATGCCTGGCATAGACGTGCTTCCCCCTGGACGGAATACATTGTGTTCTGGGGGAGGTATATCGACGACATCATCATGCTATGGACTGGATCCATGGAATCACTTCATGATTATCAAAACTACTTGAATGACAACCCCTTTAATGTGAAGCTCACTATGACATATAGTAAGGAAAGGATTAACTTTCTTGATATTGAGTTTTACATCAAAGAGGGAATGATACAAAGCTCCTTATACAGAAAGGAAACAGCTTGCAATTCGGTATTGCATGCTGACAGCGCCCATGCCGTTTCGGTCATCAATAACATCCCCTTTGGGGAAATGACCAGGATAAGGAGGAACTGTAGTGAGGAGGGCACATACCAGAAAAACGTCTTGAAGTCCAAACAACGATTTCTAAAACGTGGATATGACAGGAGGCTCCTTGAGAATGCCATTAATAGAGCACAACGACTTAAGAGGGAAGACACCCTGCGAAACAAACCCATTACACTGACCCAAAAAAAAAAAGAGGGAATAATTAGGTTTACCACTCGGTATAACAGTAACAGTGGCCAAGTGTATAAGATCCTAAAGAATAATTGGAGCCTGCTTAAGGACATTCCGGGTCTAGAGGGACATTTGCCCAATGGACCGGCCATCGCCTATCGCAGAGGAAGATCCTTACGGGATATCCTTTGCACGAGTCATGTGACCAGCACACTGACGACTTGGTTGCCATCTAAACCAAAGGTTTTTTTTACCTGTGGCTCATGCAGTATCTGTGTATTTGGAAAAAATAAAACCACCAGTTTTACCTACAACACACCTAAACTACACACAATCACACATTTCATTAATTGCAACACAACCCATGTGGTTTATGTTTTGGGATGTAAATGTAATGTCATCTATGTAGGGAGTACGGTGCGTCCTTTAAAAATTCGCATCCAGGAGCACCGTAGAGCCATACTTAATGGAGATACTCGTTATCCCTTTAGTGAACATTACATGAAAGCTCATCCCGGTGACATGTCATTTTGGTTCCACGGCATTGACCATGTACCAATTAACATCAGGGGTGGTGACCGAGAACTTCAAGTTAGGCAGATGGAGGCAAGATGGATTTGCCGTCTGAGAGCCACGCTTATGGGCCACAATACAGATAGGGAGTTTTACTACTTCCTGGGATAATGTACAGTGAAACAACATGTGACTCTAGGGTTATACCATGTAATACTAATGTTTTCCTAAAGATGTGTACTAGAAGTACTGTGTCGAGTGCCTGTTCACTTCTGTCTTGACAATGTCTCGTTAACATATAGATGCTTTATTTATTTATTATTTACTCTTTTTTATTCATGTATAATTTGTCTTATTCTCTTCTTTGTGGTACTTATATTTTTTCCCTCTTCCTTTACCTTTTGCTTTGGTGACTATAATCTCTTGGATCTGAATGGTAAATTCGCATGGGAAGTACTACTTTGCATGTGAGGATACATTATGATATTCAAACTTTGCCTGTCTGTTATCCCTACAATCTTTTTTTAAACTCTTCTGGCAGAGACATCCATACCTTTGGGTGCCTGTGGGATAGGTTGGCTAGTGTACATGTCACTGGGCGAGTTATCTGCCGGTGTATGTCTGCCCTTGTGTTACAGTTGGCCTTGAATGATACCTACGATAAGGCTTTTTTGACCGTTCGCTCCAGTATGACCATGTTGGTGGGGCGAAAATTTATGACCTTATTTTTTTATCCGTACTAGACGCGAACGACGTGATATGTGGAAATTTGATCAAGGGAGTACTTTCGTCTTTGATGAAGGATGTTTTTAATATATCCCCTCATCAACAATATAAAAAATAACAATAAATTACTAGTTTATTTTAATTTTATTTTTCTTTCTATGTAACCAATACAACTATCGAACTGTGCTATATTATGTTTGTCGATCTCTTTATTATGAATCTTGCCATTCCAATATGGCCAGCACTTTGGTGGAAAAACTGTTAGGACCACTCTTTGTCGATTTCCATGAAAACGTACGTGACGTGAAATGCGGTCACATGACGGATGGAGCGCGTCTTTTTAACTTCAATGGAGGATGATCTTCCCCCTTACGAAGATCAAGCAGCTATCGAACTGTGTCGCTTGCAGACTGCCGAATTTAGGTAAGGGTGAAACGATGGACTCTGCCAGCACTTTATTATATTAAAACGGGTACTATGTAGCCTAGGCACGGACATCCGGTTTTTTAAATTTAGCGTCCTGTGTTATTTTCTCTTGATTTTATTAGATATGCCATGAGGACTTTATCGTTACTCGATTCCTGCAATATTTAAGCGGTAGAATACGGGAGATCTATTGGATATATATTAAGGTGAGATCTTGGGTAGAAGCCTACCACTTAATTGGTGGGTGGATGTATTTCTACTCAAACGACACGCTATGGCAACCTTACCTGAGTGTAGAAACTGCACGTGTGGGTTTCTGCCTTTTTAACATTTAACTGTGGGTTTTATATATAATCTGCTGCTTTTACGATTAGTTCGTCTTTTTCGTCGCTTTGCATGACTATTTCAGTTATAATTCGTTTTATACTTGACCTGATGATAATCCTACGATATTTTGTGTTTCTGACTCCCTCATCCTTATTTGGGTGTGATATCCATTGAACTCTTATTTTAAAGTGGTCGCTTTATATTTACCGTTCACTTTTATTTGTTTCTATGCAAATGGGCGGTTTAACATATTTTTTGTTTTTCCAGAACTGTATGCACTGATGTCGTGCATATATGTTTATACTCTGGTCGGTCATTGCCATTTGATGTTCTAGTGAACACTCTAGAAACTTGTAGTGAGGTAAGGACGACTCCATCTTGCGTTCTTGGCTATGCTCTTTCCTTCATCGGTTGGTTTAATCACGTTTGGTGTTTCCATTGCTCGTGACGTCCTACCTTTTATTGCACGGTATTGTGGCCCCCTCCCTGGTGTTGCCTTGAGAACTTTTTGGATTCACATGTCTCATTGGAGAGGCTGGTCACAACTAGTTTCTTGTGTCTCCAGTTCTATGTGGTCCAATTGTGGTTATTTCTCTCCTTTTTCCCCCCTTTTTCCTTCTCCTTTTTGCTTTTTCCTGTTTATCCACTTTTCCTTTTCCACTGTTACGTTTGTTCACTTTTTATTCTGAATTATCTTGTATTTATTCTGCTTTCCGTTTTCAACAATGTGATCTGTCTATAATCACTGTGCATTGTAGTAAGCAGTCTATAATATTTATGAGCGTATACTGGCTATGTTATACATCTTTTCTTGTGGTGCCACTGCGAACTGACATGTATCACATTGAAATGAAAAAAAAATTTGTTTGTGTTTTTGATTTATTTTTGGGATTCGTTGTTTGTTTGTGTCTCCTATACAATTTCTGAGTCTGCCATGGTCTTTTAAGAATGTCACTTTATATTTTACATATGATTGTTAGTGATGTGTATACGTTGTAGTTTGTGATTTATATATGTATCTTATATATGTTTTACATGTGTATATTTATGTGGGTGTTTCTATAATTATTACAGCCCTGAGGTAGTTCCCAAGGCACAGGGGAACGAAACGCGTTGGCTGTGTGCCTGTCTTTTAAACAAGACTACGAATAAAGAAGAAACTTTTTCTACTACAGGTGTTGGTTCTTGCATTACTCGTGATAGAGTGCACCTTCCTTCTTTTGTGTATCCAGGCTCCCTATCCTAAGCCAACCACAACGCTGCAATGCGGAGTTGTGATTGTTCTTGAGCGCCGTGACAAGGGGTTGAGCCAGGGTCTGGAGGGGTTGGGCATGTTCTCTATTCAGGCTGGTATGCAGCCTGCATTGTGAACAGGTAAGTGTGCATGACTGCTTTCGGCGGCCTGAGAAGGCCAACCAAACAGTCATTAGGCACTTGAGTGAGCATACCACTCCACCCCTGCCCTGCTCTGTGAGTACTGCAAAAACAACAGTTGATGGACAGAATGCAGAACAATGTCATACATTCACCCCAGTACAGAGATCTGGGCCTAAATCCATCATTTTTTTGCTCACCATGCCATTCCAGTTTGAACCCAGCCATATGCAAATCAGTCTTGACCCTGTGCTTAATGGGAACAATCCAGCCCGAACTGCCAAGCTAGGTCCTCCCTGGACTGGAAACAAGCATCCTAGGACCGGTTTCGGGGTTTCACCCCTCTCCAGCCAGGAAAACTTGATTCCAGTGGCATGGATAGCACGGGACCCACGTCTGGGCATACCCGTCCCACTCGGGATGACAAATGCAACAAGCATTGGCATAGCCATTGGTCTCGCTTTTGGAACCTTATAAGTATTTAGTTATGCAGTACAATATCCTTGGTGCAACAACATCAACTGTTGCATGTCTAAACACTTATAAGTTCCCAAAGGCGAGACCTATTGGCTATGCCAATGCTTGTTTTATTTACGTGATGTCCTGCGCGTACATCATTGAAGCGGTGTATTTAAAGGAGGCTCGATAGTCCCCTTTCTCTACCCACAAACGAAGGACATTTGAATTACGCGAGGAGAGCTTTGTGTCCCGGTAAGCAATCAATCAATCAATCAATCAATCAATCAATCAATCAATCAATCATGACATTTGTATAGCGCGCTACTCACCCGGAAGGGTCTCAAGGCGCTGGGGGAGAGGGGTCTGTTACTGCTCGAAAAGCCAGGTCTTGAGTTGCTTCCAGAAGGAGAGGTGGTCCTGGGTTAGCCGAAGGTGGATGGGGAGGGAGTTCCATGTCTTGGCTGCCAGGTAGGAGAACGATCTTCCTCCGGCGGTGGCTCTGCGGATGCGTGGGACGGCGGCGAGGGCGAGGCTGGTCGACTGTAGCTGGCGGGTGGGCGTGTAGAAGGTCAGGCGGCTGTTGAGGTACTTGGGGCCCAAGTCGCGGAGAGCCTTGTGTGCGTGGGTGAGGAGTCTGAACGTGATCCTCTTGCTGACGGGGAGCCAGTGCAGGTCTCTCAGGTGGCTGGTGATGTGGCTGTGTCGGGGGAGGTCCAGGACGAGTCGTGCGGAGGCGTTCTGGATGCGTTGGAGTCTTTTCTGAAGTTTGGCTGTTGTTGATGAGTGAGGTTTGAGGAAGGTTGCTGTTGGGGGTTGTAATTGTTTAATTTGTAGAACGAGTATACGTCTTTACTGCCTGCGCGTGGGAAAGTTTAAATACCGACTGATTGCATGGTAGCAACAAGTTGGTTGTGGTCGGTTGACTTTGCGGCAAGAAAATAGATTTAATTGCAGCATTACCGGCTGACGTGTCACTGTTTAGGTGACACGAACGTGAGAGCCGCCTGACTTTGCATTAGCAGGGTGCGTTCTCATGTGAAGCAATCTCACGCCGATGTTGGCGTTATGTGGAAGGGGAATTATTTTTGACAGGCAAGTCCCGCTCACGGAGATTTGGCATTGACAGACGCCTGTCTTAGTAACAGCGGGGCGTGCTCGTAGGCTTGTGCATTCGTTTATTCTATGCAGCAAATAACTACAAGGGATCTGTGACGGGTCAACAAAAGCAATAGACTTACAGAAACGTCAAACAGATGAAGTGGTTTCAAGCAGCAATTGCAATGCAAGACACTGTAGTAAGGACTCCCTTAAAACGTACATACATTGTTAAGTTAGCATAACCACGTTAGATGTTAGAAAGCCATCTTGCTGCTTTTGCGCACGACACTGCGTTCACATGTTATTGCTTAAACAAACTGCTGACTCGAGCTTTGCCTCACACGAGAGCAATCTGTTGTTACCATCCAAAGCTCTGCGCAGCGACCTTGGTCTGTACATGATGTGACAAACAGTCTGGGTTGTTAGACAATGCATGTTTTCCACTCTAGGTTGATCGACCCACTATTTAGCCATAACACACAGGCAGCTGCAAAATACCTGAAAGTTGGTGCTTTTAATATGGCATCCCTCATGTTTAGTATTCAGACCGAAGACGAGCCTTCCTGCGAGAAGACTCCTGATGCTCCTGTGATGTGATTTCACTAAGCTGATCTTTGAGGTATGGGGTCCCCTATTCAAGCCTAAGAGACCTTCTATTAGCCTAATAATAATATTAGCTTCTTAGTAAAGGGAAGGTGGTAGTATCCACTGTCATTATAACATGATCACCCCTTTTATATTCTATGGTATTGTAACGATGTTGATGGTTTTGATTTTAATCATTTGTCTGCTTGTATTAGCCAAAATACTGCATCTTAGGACACGTGGTCTATAAAAATAAACTCTTTTTATTTTCACCGTGTCTCTGTTGATTCTTGTTGTGGACTGATGTGAGAATAATATACGAACAGGTATTTCCGATTCCCACCATTCCTGAGAGTATACTGAGTCGCTTGTTCTGGGTTGTCTTTTCATTGGGATCGCCGAGCTAAACCTCGGATAACGAATGGGAAACTTATGCTAGCCGGATACTGAGTTCTGGGTTCTGAGGTGAGTTTCTGGTACACCACAATTCACTGAGGTCCTGGGGTTCTACGCATAGTTCTGTATATAAGCAGAATCCCTGCAACATGGCGCACCTAACGTTTGGTCTATGAGTTGAAACGCCTTAGTAGTGCTTATCTTACTCCACAACACCCTCATTCTTGTTTCCGGATAACAAGTCTGACGGATTTAAACCTACCTATTTCTATTGATATAGGTTTCTTCAAGCTTGATCATTAAAAAGGTTATTGAACCCTTGTGCTACTGAATACTTTAAGTGTAGCTTGTCCTTATGGCGGTAGATATTGCGGCGCATAGCCGTGCAGCTCTGAAACGTCATTTGACGCAGTATGGGGTGCCGGACACTAGTATGAACGTCATCTTTGTGGTGGGAGCCGATGCGGCTCATCCCTATGAGTTGTTCTACTCTTGGGTGACGATTCCGGCGGTGAGTGAGGATGATAATACCTTTCATTCTTACACTGCCACTGCCGTGCCAGCGAACTATACACCGTATAGGACACAAGAAATACCAATATCTGCTTGGCAGCATCATATTTGGTTTAATGGCGCCCTTCCCCATGTGGTTATACCGCCAAGAATGGGCCCTTTATCAATTGCAGGGGCCACTTGGCCGGTACTGGCCGGATTTACGCCTCATCCCCGTTACCTCACGGTGACGGTGGCTGAGTTGCGTGTACTACACACTGCCCTTATCACGGTATATAGGGCGTTAGTGCAGTACGTGTCACGCAATATGCAGGCGGGGGCGCCTGCTGTTGCGGGGCAGCCTACTGACCACCACGCGGTGGTCATTAGTCCTGTTATGGTTAATTCTGTTATGGGCAAGCGCCCCCAAACTAGGGATGATTTCCCCTTTTGGCTTGCTGAAAAATTTGACCAAATAGAAGCGGTATACCCGAATACGTCTCCTGTGGAGAAACACAGGATCCTCACCATTAGTTTGCCTAAAGACTTGGTACCCCACATAGATGATTGCGTTACCTGGGGTAAGGTCTTTGCAGCGACGTACGCGCAGTGCTATGGCACTCCGTCTATGTTGCAGCTGCCCTCCGTTATTAAACGTGTTCAAGAGAACCACGGTGCGGAGTCTGCGATAGAATTAGGGATGCGGCTCCTCGGGGAGTTTGACCTGGTGGCTACCATGATAATGGGTAACCTTAAGGGTGATGCTTTGCAATTCCAGGTTCGTAATGAACTGAAGAAAGTTGCTGAGGAGGATAAGCCGCAGGAATTTGCGAAAATAATCTCAGGTGCATACAGAGATTTAGGTCGTAGCTCTTTAGGAGTTAAGCCTGTGATCAAAACTCCCGATTTTAAGCAGCAGGGTAAGGCGGACGCCTCTGGTAAGGATGACCGGCCAAGTTTTCCAAAACAAAATTGGCGGTCTAAACAACAGGGAAAGCAGCAGCAGAAACAGGGCTCTCGGCCTGCCTCTCCCGTTCAGTCAAGTAGTGAACGCACTTATGATCTGCGAGATCGTGCTACTATTAAGTCTCCTGATAGATTTCAGGTTTCTGAACAACGTTCTCCTCGTTCTTCACAGGAAACATCGGCTTCACAGTCCGGTGGCGGAGGCGGTGGCAAAGGTCGGGGTGCACCACAAACACGTGACCAGCCCCGACAGACTGAGGGTAAAGGCAAGCAGGACGAATTTGCACGACAAAGACCCCCGTTTCAGAAGAAGAAAGTGGCGGCTCTGACGGCAAGGTATGCCTCAGATAGTGCGGACACAGCTTCGGAACCGGACATGGGCGCTGACGCTACTGGACAGTGCAGCGGAAATTACCATAGTCCGTCAAGCTCTGCGTCCATTTCTGGCGGCGACAGCAACTGATATAATGGTTACTGTTGAAACAGCTGACACCAGAGTGGCTCCCCCTGACAGACTTTATGAAATAGTCTTACTAATTGAGGGTGACATACAACGTACAATTAAGGGGATTTTTTGGGATAATCTGACTACCACCTATGATATCCTCCTAGCGGAGGCAGATTGGCCCCCAGCGTTCATTTTAGAAGCTCCTAGAGGGGAGGAGGTAATCCTCCCGTCCTTTGCGCACACAGTGCCTAAGGACCAGGCTGAAGTGTACGCTGAGGAGTGGGCGCTGGCGCTTGCGCCGGCGGTATATCGTACTCAGGTGGGATGGGACCGGTTGTCCCCCTGCCATGAGATTCCATTGCGGTCTATGCCCCAGCCTCAACCCCAATATCCCATGCGTCGTGAAGCTAGGCCACACGTCGCGGCGATCCTTGACCAATTGGAATATCAGGGTGTTATTGAAACTTGTGTGTCCCCTATGAATAACCCTTTATTCACTGTAACGAAGCCTGACGGCTCGTACCGTTTAGTTTTGGATTACCGGCACCTAAATTCCCATTGTCGGACCTGCGCGGTACAAAATACACACAGCTCGGCTCTTGTCGACAGTCTCGTGCGTAAAAGATTTAAAACGACACTTGACATTTCCAATGGCTTTTTTAGCCACAACCTGTCCACACTGAGTAGCCAGTGGACGGCGTTTACTTTGGGCGGCAAACAAAAACAGTTTACGAGATTGGCCATGGGCTACAAAAATAGCCCTGGCGTCTTTTCCGCTCGCGTGGTCTCTCTCTTAGAGAGAATAGACCCCGACGCATACTCCTATGGTGACGATATCTATCTCACGGATGATGAGCTGATGCCACATCTGTCTCGAGTCGACAAAATTATTGTGAGTTTTGCTGACTATGGCTACAAATTTAATTTTGCGAAGTCTCACATTGCGGAATATACGGTGTTGTTTTTGGGCTACGAGCTCAACAATGAGGGTAAGGGATTAGCTCCTCACTTTCTGGAGACGTGCGCATGCTTGCGCGCTCCTACAACGCTGAAAAAATTACAATCTCTTCTGGGCTTTCTGAATTTCGGACGTACGTATATTCCTGTTTATGCCCAGCGTATCAAACCGCTTTATGCCTTGATACAACCTTCCTTTTCGAAGTCTAGCTGGAAGCTAGAACACTCTGCTATTCTACAGTCTTTACAGGCTTATCTTCTTGCTTCACAATACTTGCTGACGCGTGATAACCGCACTAACCTGGTAATACGAATAGTACCAGGCGCCGTGGGTTTCACGTATTTAACGTTTAATGAGGGCGATACAGTCCCCATTGCGTATAAATCACACTTGTACACCTCTGCTGAATTACGTTTTTCCACGGTCGAGAAAGTTCTGACTGCTGTACAGATGGCGATCCTTAAAGAACGCGCACTGTCGCATGGGAAACAGATTCTGGTTGTAACACCGTATCCTGCCCTAGAGGCAGTGACTAAAGCAAGTGTACCAAATTCTAAAGCTTTGCATCCACGGTGGATACAATGGGCAACAACTCTGACGTCGCCAGATGTCACTTATATCTTTGACGCCTCATTACAGACTCAGGAGTACTTGCAGTATGAATTCGTTCATCCGGCTCCTCTGTCTTTGCGCCCGCTCGAAGAATACCATTGTGTCATATACACTGACGGCTCGGTGCAGCCCGTGATTGGATCAAAGCACGCTTATTCTGCGGCTTGCGCAATTGTCGTAGGTACATTCGTAAATGGTGAATTCCAATCTGATGCAGTGCATACGCAGTCATTGGGTGATTGTACCGCGCAATTGGCGGAGCGTCGGGCTCTGGTGCTTGCACTGGAGTTTGCTGATCCCCGTGTCACGACTTTAATAGTTAGTGACTCTTTTTATTGTGTCCAGTCATACAATGACAACTTAAACTTCTGGTCTCAAAATGATTATCGAGACACCAAAGGTAGCACAATTAAGCATAAATTGCTTTGGGTTCGAGTGGCAGACTTTAAAGAACGTCTCCCTCTCGTGAATGTTATTCACACTCTTGGTCACCAACGACTTGGTGTCCATGCCGTCGGTAACAGCTTGGCTGACGAGGCGGCAAAAACCGCAGTGGCTACATACTTAGTGGCAGCAGTTACAAGATCCAAAAGTAAGATTGATGATGACATCTTGGCAGCTATTGCTGCTACAGAGAAGGGAAGTGATTACCCGAAGGGTTTTCCTTCTCGTTATTTTTATCATTTAAGTCCTGATAACGTCCCGTTAGTGAGGATTAACGACGTTGGTGACAGAATTATTCCCAACGCGGACTGCAGACCAGCACTGATTCTAGCTGCATACGAGGGGTTGGCGTCAGCCCACGCCGGTGTGTCCGCTACTATATCTCTGTTACAACAACGTTACTGGTGGTTTGGTTTATATAAACAAGCGCGCGCGTATGTTCTTGATTGTGACATTTGCCAACAGATTAAACCTTCTACTGTTGCGCGTCCACCACAAACACAGTTGTATATATCTAATAAGCCATTTGGTTGTGTTTATTTAGATCACTGCAGTCCTTTTTCTTCTGATACTGCGTACAAGTATATCTTGGTTGCAGTGGATTCGTGCACACGTTTTCTCTGGGTATGGCCACAAAGGAGTGCTGATTCACGGACTGTCATCAGGGATTTGCGTGTCTTTGTGGGAACTTTTGCGTGTGGTACCTTCCATTCTGATCAGGGCCCTGCGTTCGCCTCTAAGGCTTACAAGGAGGCTATGAGAAATTTGGGGGTCCTAGTCAAATTTTCGTCCCCCTACCGACCTGAGGGTAATAGTGTGGTGGAGCGAATGAACCGTGACTTAAAGCAATCATTGACAGCACGTGTTTTAGGCACAGGCCGGAACTGGCTAGCCCATTTGTATAACGTCCAACGTGCACTTAATAATCTCCCTAGAAGGTCTCTGGGTGGGCGGACCCCATACATGATGCTCTTCGGAATCAGAATGTTTGTTCCAGACCTTGATGGTCTAGACATGGCGGCGTCGACCGCACCCTTTGACGTAGATGATCACTGTGCTGTTTTGCTGACTCTACAAGAAGCCAGAGACTCTCTTTCGAAAGAACACTTGCCCTCCACATCTGAAGCTGAGGTTCAGATTCCGGTAGTTGGCTGGCTACCCCGAGTTGGAGACCTGGTCCGTGAGAAGGTGGAGAACAAGAAGGAGTTCGGCCCCTCTTATCGTGCACCAGTTCCAGTGCTTGGAGTGCAGGGTACAAGAACAGTCATTTTACCTCCACTTCCTGGTCGAAAAGAAAACAGGTACATCTCTATTGACAATGTCAAACTTCAGCGAGTGGCCGATACTTCTTAGTCTGACTCCAGCAGTTTCATGCCAGACGATGCAAAGAAATTCAACGTTGGTTCCTGCTTCTACCACCTTGTCTGATGTTGCCGTTGAGATGCAGTCTGTTACTGATCCCCTGTTAATACCACCGGCTGGTGGTCTGCCCGAAGAGACTGAGTATGCTTATCCTACGAATGGTCACTCGCCTGTTTTACAATCTACGGCGCTTGATCAGTCCAGTTTCTCCTTTGACACTAATTCATTGCCCTCCACCCCCCCTTCGAACATTGCTGTTTTTGCTAGTTGGTTTAAAAGACATTTTTTGGTTGCCCTGTGGAAATATGGATTTTTGTGATCAGTTATGTCCCCTATCTTAGACCCCAACGGCTCCATGTATATGTTACAAGTACATGTATGTTCCCTCCAGTTCCAGTTATGAAGACGCAAACACATGTGCGTCCACCGTCAACATGTCCTCTTTCAGATCCGCCATGAATGGGCCGGATATTCGATTCCTAAGTATGAAAGGCCACCGACTTTATATGGCTCAGTTACTCCATTTTGCAGTTCAGGCGAGTAGGCCCTGAATGCTGCCATCAAGCCTTTCCCTGCTTTCTACCTCTGACAGCTGCAGTCTGAGCTCGCATCTGTATCCATGAACTTTGTCCTACTCCCTGCGCGGCTAACGGTGCCTGACTCGGCCTGTCTGCCTGCCAAAAACTGTATTTCACCTTCAAGATTATCTGCTCCGCTCCTCATCCAATGCATTCCTGTCTAGTAGTTTAAGTAAACATCCTTCCAGCTACCGAGCTAAGGGCCCGGCTTCTCTGTCTTCATGCAAGTAATTCATGGTCCTGTTACTATGGAAGATTTCTGCCCCTCGCATCTCATGTAGACACTTAGACGCTTGTACACGCACTCCTAGTCAGTATAGAATAGATTTTGTTCGAGAGACCTTTCCTTTTGGATAACATAGTTCTTTAAACATAGGATGTTAGATATGATTTGGGATTAGGTTGACTTGACCCCCCAGACTTTTGTCTCCACATGTAGAGCTAAATGTCAAGTCCCCTTCACCCCCTAGTTGCACGTCAATCACACGTCATGCGGCTGCGCGCGCATCTCTGCCAAGTATTTCTGCTGACATTGCGAAATTCTTTCATGGATCCACCCATTTGTGACATCATACCCAATGACGTTTTCTAGTTACGCCTAGTTACGCCTATTTTAGTTACGCATGTATATCTTTATTTTATCAACTGTTACGCCTCCTGCATCTATTTCACTGTAATGCCTTTTCTATAAAAATGATTACCTGTCAATAATGTATTGCCCTTCACTTCCTGAACCTCCGTGGTGATGGAATATGAAGCCTACAATTCGAATTGTATAAGGAATAAAGCCCTTTCCGAACCTCTAATACCACGGATTCTGCCTCTTATTTTACTGAGTTATTCTTAATAGTTTTCCGCATCAAAAATAAGTACCGGTAATTAAATTATTTACCACATAATTGGCGCCCGAACAGGGACACTTTCTCATCTCACGCGCCGGAGGTGCGTTGCAGGCCCGGTCTCCTGCCACAGCTGGACGGACAACAACGCGTACCCGCAGGATTTCCTGTATCTCCCTCCGGCCAAGCGGGGGCGACTGAGGCTGCGATCAACACCCAGACGAGGCGGTGAGAAGTGCGAAGTATCCCGACCAGAGCCTAGCTGAGAGAGCAAGATCCGAGGTATACAGAGGCCCACCAGGTTCCGAAGTTCCGAAGTTCCGAGTCCGGTCCAGTTCAGTCCAGTTCAGTTCCGAGGCCTTCCGTTCCGAGCTACCCGGTGAGTACCATTGCCGGGGAGGCGTTCTGACGTGCACATAGGTTGTGCCGGTCAAGACGGGTTTGGGTACACAAATCCGGTCTGCACTGTTTCAGCCGTGTATCTGTACTGTTTAGCAGTATATCTAGTATGTCGAGTATGCTAAGTGACTAGTTCCCTAATGGCCATCATTATTATTGTTCGTTAAATGTTAAATGTTAAATGTTAAATGTTTTAAATACGTTCTACATATTGTGGTGTGAATGACTGTTCATTATTGTTCATTATTGTGTTTAGTTGTATTAAGCGTGTTCAAGATTAGGTATCAAATCAGTTCTCAACATGCCGCTCTTTTCAAAGTTAAGACAGATCAAAACTAGAAAAGGGGTACTCGAAGAAGCTGTTCCCATTCCACCTAGGGACACTCCAGGGTACTTCATGTATCATAAACATGGCCTAGACGCCGTATTATTTCTTGATTTGTGGGTAGACTACACCAAGGAATTACCAGAAAGTCAGAGGTGGCCCGCAGCTGGGACCTGGGATGCAGACTGCATCATGAAAGTAGAAGAAGAATTATGGAAAAAGAAAGCTAGACAGTCACAGAAAGATGCCATTGAATTATGGCGTAAAGAATCCTATAGACGTACAGAAAAAGCGCTCAGACAGGAAGAGAAAAGTAAGGAGAATTCAAATAAAGTCCGAGAAAATCTATTAATTGAAGAAGGTACCCGAGTAAAGTCAGAACAAGTAGATAGACAAAGAAACGCCCTTATGAATGGTATGTATCCACTTCTGGCCGAAGGGTTACCTAAGGCTACTCCGGAAATACCAAAAGACTTGCCACCTCCATTGTTTCCAATAAAAGTACACCCCAAAGGGCATCCCCGAACAGCAGAAGATGTTTTCCTCTCCTCCTACCTAGATGACGCAGCTCCCGAGTATGCTAACACCGCAACACATAGACCGCCTGCCGAGGGTGTTCAACACCAAGACCCTCCGTCTGTACCTCCGCAACAACAAACTCCGACACGAGTTCCGGCAAGCACATCTGTTTCTACAGCTCTTCCCGCAACTATGGTTGCTGTCTCACGTTCAACAAATCCTTTCACGTCTAGCACCCTAGACGGTGCTACAGGAGGTACAACAGACATTTTTTCCACGCCACCCAGAGTAAATAAACTTTCCTTTAAAGAATTAGCACACCAACGTACGCCCAAACTAGTAACTCCCAACATGCTTAAAGAACTCCTAGTAGATTGTAGATATGACCCTGTGCCCGGCAAAGAGGACGAAATGCTGCTGGCATCATTACGTATCCGACGAGCTGCAATATGTTTAGCGAGGTTACCAGAAATGACTACACATTTAGAAAATATATATCACTTTGTCCAGTCAGGGCGAGGTCCTGAAAGTATTAGCAGAGCCATGGAGTACCAGAAAGTGGAGGTACAGGGGGAACTGTTACGTTTCCTCATAAACTGTGTGATCAGAAATCAAGACCGGCCTGGGGTAAATCCGGAAGAAATGCAAATTCTTACCACATGGAGTCGGAATATATCAGAGGGGAGACATGATAGAATGTTAAGTATAGTAGCTATGTGCCGAAAGATCCGCAAAGAAATTGAACGAATACACGAAGAAAGATTAGCGATAGACGAGCCCGAACAAAATGGAAGGGAAGGGGAAGAGTCAGGAATGCCAACAGGACATGTGGACACGATGGCGTATGTAGGTAGAGGAAGATTTTCTAATAATACTAGATGCTGTAATGATTCGGTACGTCCGACACGTCCAGAAAGTAGCAGACATTACCAAACCCCTGTAATCAATATAAGATCTCCCGAACACTTATTCCAAGCCGCTGACAACCTACTTCGAGAACGAAGAGGACATCATATACTTGATTCATTGGACGAACAAGAATTAGCTAGATCAGCAGTACTATGGGCTGACAGTCCCGGAAAATACAGTGATGATGCACTAGCACACACGTTTTTGAACCTTACCCCAGACGAACAGCGTTTAGCTGGCATATACATGATTCAACATCTCCTTATATTATATAAAAGCCAACACTCCGATCCTGGTCCTCTACCTGATATATTGACTGAATTACTCACGAATAAATGGAGAGGTTCAGGTACTGATTTAATTAGAGAAATACTAGAATCCAGAAACCAGTATATTCTTTTCGTATGCCCAGAACATGTCTCACTGCCCATCAAGGAAAGAACGACGTATTATATGGATAGACAGAATCCCTTACGCGAAGTGCACCCAATAAAAGGTGATGACAATCATTTTAAACGCGTATTTGTATACACACCCATATCTAAAATGGAACTATTAGAAATGAAGAAAGTGGTACCCAGTCATGACAAAGACCCAGCGGGTTTCCACCGTGAGATTAAAGACATGTTACTCATGGGAGAATATACCTACCCCGACATTATGAAAATATTAAAAGTATTAATGCCTGCTGGCATTTACGAAAAACTCAAAGAAAAAGATTGGGAGGTGGGAGACCAAAAGATAGATTGGGCAGCATTAGAAGGAGAAGAAACCGCCCGAGGTCCAGGTTCAGGGCTTGGGGAAAAGACTAAAATACTACCAGGTTTACTAGTACAGGTACTGCCACGTTTATTAACTACGAAAAAGGAAGACTGGGGTGCAATCTCAGCCTGTAAACAAAAGCAAGATGAAGACACTAGTGATTTCTACGCCCGATTCGAAAAATGTTTCGGTATAAATAGTGGCATAAAAGCAAATAGCGAATCATATCCACATCTGTTTGTAACAAAATTAGTTGAAAATTCCCTGCCCCAAGTTAAGAATAGAGTATTGAAATTCGAGAGTACCTGGCAAGGTAACACTCCATCACAAATGTTACAAATGTTACAGTATCATCACAATAGAATTAGAGAGGAACAAGAACATGAACAAAGACGAATGAAAGACACGAAAATGAAAATGCTAGTTGCCCAGTCAGTTCCAGCTGACGGTCATAAAAAGGGTATGACACAGTCCAGTGATTCAGCAGGTCCTGTGAAAGGGGCATGCAACTATTGTAAGCAGCCAGGTCATTACATACACGATTGTCCAGTCTTAAAACATAATATCGCCATAGGTATAACAAAGGAAAGACCACGGCCACCTAGACAGGATCAGAAGCAACAACAGTCTATGCCAGCTCAACAACAGTCTATGCCAGCTCCACAACAGTCTATGCCGGCTCCACCACCGCAGCCTATTACTGCCACACAAAACACGACACGACAGATGTACCAGTATGCACAATATGACTATCCTGATTATCAACGATACGCATGAAACAGCCTAGAGAGGGAAGTTGGCTTACCCCTTATCGAGGTCCCTGTAGATCAAGAGGGACCTTATGTACATAGTGAACTATTAGGCCAAGACAGAAAATTTTTACTTGATACAGGGGCAAGCAGAACAACAATACGACGTAGTGAAGTTCCAGGGGCACCCCTCTCAGGCTCACAGAATATTTCCCTTGGCTTTTCAGGAAAACCTATCATTAATGAAGTATCACAACCTCTTCCACTTACGATTGGTCCTTTGACACGAACTACAGATTTATTGCTTACTAAATCATGTCCAGAAAACCTGTTAGGTATAAAAACATTGAAAGCTCTAGGAGCTATAATATGTTGTTCTCCGGAAGGAGTAAGATTGTTTTTACGTGATTTCAAAGGGCACTATGTGTCCAGAGACATGGATCACCGACTGCAGAATTTACCTACACATTTATGGGCACAAGGTCCTACAGATGTTGGTTGCATGAACATTACACCATATCGAGTCACACTAAAGACAGGAGTAGTACTACCACGAATGCGACAATACAAGTTACCCCCAGATGCTGTAGTGGCTTTACTGCAAATCATTGACGAGCTTATTGCCCAAGGAGTGGTTGTGGAAACCGACTCCAATGTATGTAATTCCCCGATAATTCCGATTCTTAAACGAACTGATCCAAAGGCCCCGCCAGTATATCGATTAGTTATTGATCTGCGCGAACTAAATAAATGCATTGTACCACAATTCCCCGTGGTCCCAGACATCTCGTCATTACTGACAGCCATTGATTCCAAAGCAACGTTCTTTACTGTAATTGATCTCAAGAATGCCTTTTTCAGCGTCCCAATAGATCCGGAAAGCCAATACTTGTTCGGATTCAGTTTAAATGGACGAAGTTTTAAATTCACACGCGCACCTCAAGGATTTACAGAAAGCCCCAGCATCTATAGCCAAGCACTGAAACGAGAACTTGACAGTATACACATGCCAGTCAACACTGCATTGCTTCAATACGTCGATGATCTGCTGATCACCGCTCGAAGCGAACCTGAATGTGAAAAAGCATCACTGACGGTTTTACAATTTCTGGCCGAAAAGGGGCACAAGGTGTCCCCTTCTAAGCTGCAATTCTGTGTCCAGCAAGTTGTGTACCTTGGGCACTCGCTGTCCAAGGAGGGAAGACAGCTTACACCTGATCGCATCCAGTTAATTGTTAACATGCCAATACCCAAGACACAAAAGGAGGTGCGGGCTTTTATAGGCCTCACTTCATATTGTAGGCAGTGGATCCCTCAATATGCATTTCTAGCAAAACCACTCATTCAGTTGACAACACAGGAGGCGGCCACATCGACTGTCCTCCCTTGGACTCAGGAACACACACAAGCTTTTGAAAGCTTAAAGACAGCTTTATGTCAAGCACCTGTTTTAGCGACACCATGTTACAATAAACATTTTACACTCTTTGTTACAGAACGCGAAGGTACTGCCTTGTCAGTACTCACTCAGGAACAAGCAGGATCACACAAACCATGTGCTTATTTTTCCAGTACATTAGATCCCGTAGCTCAGGCTCTGCCTGCGTGCCTGAAATCAGTGGCAGCGACAGCTTTAGCAATCAGACAAAGCGATGCCATAGTGTTAGGACATCCATTGACAGTACAAGTACCACATGCAGTAGAGGTTCTTGTGAACCGAACGCAAACGCAACACTTGACTATAGCAAGACTTACCGGTTATGAATTGACATTGTTTCAGCCACACATAGAAATCAGACGTTGTAATACATTGAATCCTGCCACACTTTTGCCAGTAAACGGAACAGACCCACTAGCACATGATTGTATTGAAGTCATTACTATCACGACGAAACCCAGACAAGACTTGACAGATGTCCCATTGTCAGATCCAGACCTGACGTTGTATGTAGACGGTTCATGCATGAGAACAAGTACAGGAGAGTTAGTGGCCGCGTATGCAGTCACAACAGACACTGAAATCGTTGAAACAAATTGTATTAACACCTTGTCAGCTCAAGCAGCAGAGCTCATCGCTCTGACACAAGCCTGTATTCAAGCCACAAATAAGAAAGTAAATATATACACAGATTCACGTTATGCATTCGGAGTTGTACATGACTTTGGCGTGCTGTGGCGAGAGAGAGGTTATTTAACTTCTCACGGTGCCCACATTCAACACGGACCCCTCATTCATGCCCTATTAGACGCAATTCATCTACCCACTGCAATATCGATTATGAAATGTAAAGCTCATACGAAAGTTACTGATATCATTTCTCAAGGCAATGATCTAGCTGACAGAACAGCTAAACAGACTGCTCAAACTCACACAACTGACATGACAAAGACAATAGTTCCGACACCAACACATTGCATGACAGTTAAGGATCCCGCTCTTGACGTAGTTGACATACAGACACATGCTACACCAGATGAAATAAAGAAATGGACTGAATTAGGAGGGATCCAAACGGATCAAGGATGGATGACGAAGGAAAAATCCGTATGGTTTCTTCCTGACTCTATGGTTCAAGCTATCATTAACACAATACATAGTCCAGCGCACCTAGGAGAGAAAGCTATGCTAGACAGCATTCAACACATTTGGTTCAACAAACATTTACGAGCAGCAGCAAAACAAAAAGTCCGTACCTGTATGATCTGTTGTCAGTTTAACCCAGGTAAAAGCATTCCCGTAGAACAGGGTGGATTTCAGCCTCCTGATCACCCTTTTGAAGTCCTCCAGATGGATTATATCCAGATGGAACGATGTCGAGGATTCAAATATGTTCTCGTAGTTGTCTGTGCTCTTTCCCGTTGGACCGAAGCCTACCCGGTTTCAGATTACACCGCCCCGACTACTGCCAAACAGTTAGTTCGAGAATTCTTCCCACGGTATGGTTTACCACGTGTTGTCTACTCAGATAATGGCCAGCCGTTCTCATCCGAACTGATGAAACACGTTTCACTTTTGTTAGGCTATCAGTGGAAATTTCACTGTGTCCGACACCCCGAGGCAGCAGGTCTCGTGGAACGACATAATCAAACTCTGAAAATTAGATTGTCAAAAATATGTAGAGAGAAAGGTGTCGATTGGGTAGTAGCCTTACCAGTTGCACTCTTTTACATGAGAATGGTAGCGCATTCTCGAACAGGGCTATCCCCGTATGAGGTGATCTTTGGTAGACCACCAAATATGTGGGGGACGCCTATACCCCGTAAAATAACTGATGTTGACTGTAATATGCTGACAGATTACCTGGCTTCCTTGATGTCTGCACTACAATCTTGTCGTTCACAGGTAGCTGCAGCCTTTCCCGATAACACCGAGGTGAAACCCCATGACGTAGTTCCCGGGGACCTGGTGCTGGTACGAAATTTTGACCGGAAGACTCAGCTAGATCCTAGGTGGAAATCGCCTCAACTTGTACTGCTCACCACAATGACAGCCGTGAAGATCGAAGGTCGAAAAGGATGGTTACATTCGAGTCATATCAAGAAATTTCATGGACTACCATCTGATGTGAACGTTTTTTTTTTTTTTTGAAAAAACCTTTATTGAGCATAAAAAAATAGTACACAGCTGTACGCCTACACCCTGAATGATCAGGCCGGCAGCGACAACATGCGGTGGGACATCAATGAACATATTTTGAAGAGCAATCCCTGGTTTACACAGCATGTCGCCTACAACCCAAACGGGCCGGCCGCGAAGCATAGGAACTAGTACTGTGGAGGCATGTAGTAGGGAATAATCAGAGCTGCATGAAGTGATCCAACATGAGGAACCTGAGGTTTCATTCAACTTCAATAACGGAACCAAACAAGTGCTACATAAACAGTGCCCTTCCAGCAGAGATCCAGCGCACCTAGCATGAGGCAGCCGTGGCAATGTGGTGCCTGGTTGTGCGGGTCTCGCATCACTCTATGGCACGCGGGACCCACCCAAGGTGCCGACGTCACGCGCCCCAAGGCACCGTCAAATGATCCGGGAGGGCATAGCAAGGCCCTAGTAGAGAACACGACATGACGCTGCCACCGGTAGTGTCGCGCATGCCATGTCGTAGTGGGGGGGAGGGAGGGGGGGGGAGGGGGGGACAATCAGCTCGCGGCACCCACCACCCGCATATCCCGTGGGTGTTAGGCGATTCCACGGGACGTGTGTAGCCCAGCCGAGGGTAGCGAGAGCGCTGGCGTCGCATGTATGGAGAACTAAGGGAGCGCGGGAGGGGGGGCCAAAGCAGTGTCAGCTGGCAGTGAATTGGGCGCTGGAGCCGGCGCGGTGAACCGGCCCTCCACTGTAACAGCCCCACTCGCACCTGCAGTGGGCTCGTCTGGGAACTGCATTTTCAGGAGATACGCAGTGAGGGGACCCCAAAGGTCCTTGGGTCGCGATTTGTGAGGCAGAAGGTCCGAATAGTTGTGAAGTTGTTCCTGCCAAGTTGTCATAGTATCTAGCCAAGTCTTGAATTTAGGCGCTCGCCCTCGCCCCCACCTGCATGCGACATGGCGTTTTGCCAACAGTAGGCCCATCGCGAAGAATTTCCGGTGCACCTTAATATCGGGGTTGGATTGGCCCAGCAGGGCAATCTTAGGACAAGGAGCAATGCTTACCCCAATCATTTCAGTAAGAGCTGCAAACACCTCCTCCCAATAGGCGGCAACGGCCCGACAGGACCACGCCAAGTGCATGAAGTCCGCGCCTGGCCTCCTGCAGCGTAGGCAGCAATCGTTATCCCGGAGGCCGAAGCGGTGTAGTTTAGCGGGTGTAAAGTAGAGGCGATGCAGGAATTTAAAATGAACCAGGCGAAGGCGGGCATTTCCCGTCACCGTGCTGGTATGGGAGCAGCTCTCCTCCCACTGAGCGTCCGACAGTGGCTCCCCCAGATCGCAATCCCAGTCACTACGCGCTCGGAGAGGGGGGGGGGAGGGGGCGGCCTGTGCATGAGCATATAACATAGAGACCACATGTGTCGGTGTTCCCTTCTGCAGCAGGGCATGGAGGGGCGCCATGGTGTCAGGCTCGCTCGGAAAATCGGGGGTAATCGCCTTGATATTTTGCCGGAGCCGAATGTAGAGAAAGGTATCCATAACGGAAGGAGTGGTATCCTTGAAGAAATGTGTAGCTGTGCGGAAACTCCCCTGGTGGTACAGATCCCCCCAGGTGTGAACCGCAAGCCTTGCAAGCAGTCTACGGCCAATTTCCTCCCGGGCCACACTCACCCTTGGATCGTGGGCTAAGGCCATACGAGGGGAGTATAGGAATTTTACTTCCATGCGGTCCGCCAGACGTTTCCAGGCACTGACAGTGCAGTCGACCGTGGTGGGGTCTCTATGGTCTATTCGGGCTGGTGTGTATAAATATCCGGAAGGTTGTTCCGGCCTCATATACCCATCTTCGACTGCCAAGTGCGCCATAAAGGGGGGAGGGTGCAGCCAATAAGCGGCGAAGTGACCTTGTGTGCAATCATAGTATCGTTGGAAATTGGGGACGTCAAACCCCCCTTGGTGATAGGGTAGCATAAGGGTTCGCAGCCCGAGTCGGGCTTGCTTGCCTCCCCAGATAAGTCGAGAGAGCTGGGAATTGAGGGCGCGGAAGAAATATGCGCCAGGACTATATGGAATGTTCGTAAAGAGATACAGCAGCTTGGGGAGGACCACCATTTTGATCAGTGAGATCCGACCTGCCATTGACAATGGGAGGCGGATCCATTGGGTAATTTTGTCTGTGAGTTGATCCACAACTGTCCCGTAGTTGGCTCTAATCAGGGCCTCCCGATTTCTTGTCACCTGGATGCCCAGGTATTTGATCTCCTCTTGCTCCCAAACCAGGGGATAATCCAGGGGGAACTGTGTAGTGCTGTCAGTCAAGGGGAACAAGGCAGATTTTGTCCAATTTATCTGAATCCCCGAGAGGGCGCCGAATTTAGTGACCTCCCGCAGCAAAGGGTTCAAGTTTTCACGCGGCTTATGCACATACAGAGTCATGTCATCCGCATATAGTGCAATGAGCAGTTGGCGCTCAGGGTATATGAGAGATCGGTGATTATGATGCTGCCGAAGCTTGGCCGCTAGGGGCTCTATGGCTAGTGCGAACAGCACCGGGGAGAGGGGACATCCTTGTCGGGTCCCCCTGTGGATCTCGAAGGGGGGGGAGCGGGCACCATTAAGCAGCACCATTGCTCTCGGCCGGCAGTATAACAGTCGGATCCAGTCCAAGAAATTGAAGGGCATGCCCATCCGTTCCAGCAAGGCCAGTAGATAATCCCACTCGAGGGAATCGAACGCCTTAGTGGCGTCGAAAGACCGCGGCCGCCTCGCTCTTCGGGTCAATATCTTGTATCACCGACTGGAGAGTGCGCAAGTTATGAGAAGTTGCCCGGTTGGGGACAAACCCGGCCTGGTCCGGGAGCACAAGGCGCTCCATCAGGAGATTAAGGCGCGTAGCCAGGACCTTCGCTAATATTTTAACGTCTGTATTTAACAGTGAGAGGGGCCTGTAGGAGTCGCAATATTCCGGCGCCTTTCCAGGTTTTAACAAAGACGTTATAAGGGCCTCTCGCATCATGGCAGGCAGGGATCCCTCCTCTAAGGAAGAGTAGTACACCTGCTGCAGAATGGGGGCCAACACATGCTTGAAGGCTTTGTAGAAGTCGATCGGCAGCCCGTCCGACCCTGGCGCCTTCCCCGACTTCATGGGCATAATGGCATCCGTTATCTCATCTAGTTCCAGTGGATGGTGGAGGAACTTCTGCTGTGTGGGGCCCAGCCATGCTAGCGCGGTGTCATCAAGGTAATCATGTAACGCAATCGGTGCAGTCCGTTGGGAGGTGTATAGCCTAGTGTAGTGATCCGTGAGGACCTTGAGTTGGTCCGAAAGCTCCCGCTGCGGGGTGCCATGTTCATCCAGCAAGGTAGCAACGTAGTTACTATACCTAGGGGAGCGAGTCGCGGTGGCTAACGCCCTGCCAGGTCTGTCGCCCTCACCATACACTCGGGAGACAAAGGGTCTCCCCAGAAACTTACTCTCTGCGGCTGCGGCTTCCGAGTATTCATTTAGCTTCTCTCGCAGCAGCGCCGCTGTGCTAGGTTCTCGCCCAGTTCGCTCCATGTCGCTCTCCAGCTTACGGAGTTCAGCCTCGAGCCTGCGTAAATCTCCGCGTAGAAACTTAAGGACCCCACCTCCCATAGCTATGCGCCATCCTCTCACGGTAACTTTGAACGCCTCCCAGACTGTAGTAAGGCTGGAAACAGAATCTATGTTACGCTCAAAAAAATCCTTTATGTCTTGCTCAAGTTCCGCATGAAACACCGGGTCTGTGAGGTGTGCAGGATTCAGTCGCCAGCTCAGATAAGGGGAGATCGCGAGGGGAATACGCAGGGACAGAAGGACCGGAGAGTGGTCAGAGAAGGTGCGAGCCAGGTGAAGCGCCCCACCCAGCCAGGGGGAGAGGCCAGATGAGAGGAACACGTAGTCAATACGCGCCCAGGTGGAATGTACTGCGGAATGGTGGGTGCCCTGTCGGAGCGTGGGGTGAAAGTGCCTCCATGCATCAATTAAGCGATGTTCGTCCACTATATTCAACAGCGCGCGCTGTGTGTGCGTGTAGTGTGATGCCTGCGGGTGTGACCTGTCCATCCCAGGCCGAAGTGCAGTGTTGAAATCCCCCCCCAGTATAATGTGGGAAATACCTAGGGATTGGATCTTACCCCACATCGAGAGGAGCGCAGAAGGGTCATCCGTGTTGGGGCCATAGTAACAAGCAAACAAAATTGTATGTGAATGCAGTGTCCCCCAAACCATGCAGTACCGCCCCCCAGAATCTACCTCAGTGCCCGCCAGAGTAAACCCCATCCCCCGTCTCACTAGAATGGTCACTCCCCTTGCGTAACTTGAGTATGACGAGAACACCCTGTTCGTAGCCCATCGTGACGCAAATGGGGGGGTCATCCCAGGCTGTAGGTGCGTTTCCTGGTGCATGGCGACTGACACTCCCTGCCGAGTCAGGTAGCCGAGGATTTGTCTCTTCTTCCTCGGGTCGTTTAGCCCGCGCACATTCCATGAAAGTAACTGAAAGTTCTGCGCAGGGCGCTTATCAGTTAAGTCCCCCATTCCCACGTGTAAAGGCATAAGTGGCATGGCATCACAGCTGGCAATTGCGCGTAGCACTCAGTAACAAACTCCATAACAAAACCCCATTGAACTCCCGCCCCCACCCGTCCCTCCGCATCTTGTGCTGAGAAAACAGCGAGCCCAGATGCAGAGCGGAACATTCGACCACCCACTCCGGCTACCCCAACTGGCCGGGTACACATCACCCACCCATCCCCTCCCCTCACTATCCAACCCAACCCATCAAACAGAAAAAATACAGTAACTACCCCTGCCTTGATGAGGAAAGGGGTACTTTGGGGTGCGCCCATTGGGGGGTCGTACTCTAGGGGCGCCAGACCTGCCAACCACCTCCCTACTTGCACCCACGGGGACCCAGAGTCACACTAGGCCCTCAAAGTGGGACGGAGGTGGGCGACCGGGCACCAAATGTGACAGCGACCCATCCAATTGATGTAGGCATGAAACAAAGAGAGGTACCTCACCAGGATGATGATCAGTTCGGGCATGTGTTGTCCCAACAGCAGAGTGAGTCCGAGGGGGGGGAACAGCCCCCCCGATATGTTCAGTCCTGTTGCTCCATCGGAGAGGGCGACCGGGAGGGCCGCGGCCCGGCAGCACCCCCAGCCGAGTCCCCACGTTGCCGCTTGAGGAAGTCTTCCACCTGCTGCGGTTGCTGAAAAAACAATTGTTTGCCCTGATGTGAGACCTTAAGTTTAGCAGGGTATAGCATTGCATACGGAATCTCCCGGGCCTGTAGTTTCTTTTTTACCACAGCAAATTTCCGACGGGCCTCCTGCACCGATGCAGTGAAATCGGGGAAGAAGGACAGCGTAGTGTTGCAGTAGAGCACTGTTCCCATCTCCCGTGCACGTCTGAGCACCACATCCCGGTCTCGATAGTTAAGGAAGCGTGCAATTATGGGCCGGGGCTGGCCGCCAGGGGGGGGGCGGGCAGCAAGGGACCTGTGTGCCCTCTCCACAATGAAGTGTGGAGAGAAGAAGTCCCGCCCGAACAGTTCGGCCAACAGGTTCTCGATGAAGACCTCCATTTTCCCGGTGTTGGTGGTCTCCGCAAGGCCCAGGATGCGGACGTTGTTGCGACGGGACCTCGCTTCTAGGTCCTCGTTCTTGTCCGCTATTATTTTAAGGAGGCGATCCATTTGAGTAACATGTCGTCCTGCAGAGGTGGCACCGTCTTCCAGTGCGGAGATCCTATCCTCAGTCTCTGTGATGCGGGTATCGTGTCGCTCCAGTCTGGCCACTACACCATCCAACCTGGTAGTGATGGTGTCAATTTTAGAGTCTATGGTAGTTAAGCTTTGTTTTAATCCCAGCAGGAGAGACTTCCAGTCTTCATCAGGAGGGACAGCAGCGGATGGGCCAGGCTCGGACGCCGGCGCGGGGGCCTTCTTGGCGTCAAACGACAGCTTGGACTGTCGTGCGTCGTTGCGCCCCATGACGCCCCACCACCGAACCCGCACAGGCCGCCCCACCGGCAGTCCAGGCGAGGCAGGGGACCCGTCCAACCCAGGCCACGACCCCGCGAATAGAGAGGGGTGGCGCGGAGCCTCAAATCTGCCGCTAGGATCGTTGAAGCGAGGGAGGCGGCCAATCCAGGCGATCGAGTGTGCAGGGAGTGCGGGTCGCCAGCCGGCGAGCACAGGGGGGGGGGGGGCCTCAGTAGCCTCCGGCCCCCATCGGTCGCGACCTGCACCCACAGGACAGCAGAGGGTGAGTCCCAATCCGCCCGGCTCCGGCTCAGGCAGCCCCTTGGGGAGTCCAGCAGCAAGCAAGGAATGGCCGGTAGTCCGTCAGGTTAGGGCGAGGCAAGGATAGAGCAGGCAAGGGACTCCAGGCAGCACCCGTCCACGGAGCCGCAACCCCCCCACACAACCAGCCACAGACACCAAGGCGGGGGCAGCAGCCGTCACGGCCTCCCAGACCGCTCCGCCGGTCCCTGCAGGACAGAGCCCGCCAACGAGGCCACGCTCCGAAGCCTCACTCGGTGCGGTCCGGCAGCCAGGCCCCGGACGGATGTCACTCCATACGTAGATGCGTGAGGGGGAGGGGGGGGAAGGGACAGGATAGCCCCCCAGGCCGCGCCCGGATATCACCAGCGGGGTCAGCGGCAGCCCGCGCGCGCCAGCCACGGGCGCAGGCCTCAGCTAGCGGAGGGTGTGCGAGCGACGAGCCCCACGGCTCTGCCCAGCCACGAAGATGTCGCAGAGCCCGCGTCTCAGCACCCGTCTCAGGTAGGGATGGCCACCAGTCTTCCAGCGTCGCTCGCAGCTTCACCAGGCAGAGCCGTCCCACGGCGCGAAGGCCCCGGAGCCCCGGGCTCTCGTGGATCGCGTCCCCCGCAGCGCGCCGGCCGCAGACAAGTCCTCTCTCCCGGCCGGGGGGAACTTCAGCGAGTATCTCCGCACTACGGCGGGCTCCAGGGACGTGTCGGGTATCGGGGTGCAGCGCAGGTTTCTGCCTATGCAGCCGTGGAGGTGAGGCCGAGGATAGCCTGGTCAGGATGGCAGGAAGGATCTTGAAAGCGCCCGGTCTGGCGAGAGCCTCACTCTTGTGCGGCCATCTTGGTTCGGCGCCCTCTAGCGCCCCCTACCATCTGATGTGAACGTTACACCGTGCGTTTCTTCACCGATTGATTCAAAGCTCCCCTTGGTTGAACAATGCGATAAGGAACTGTACAAACTGAAATTGAGGTCTAGCAAGTCAGACAATTTGATTGTTTAAGTCCTCTCCAAGGTGAATCGGTTGAATTTGTCTCTGACATGTATCCCCTAGACCTGAATAGAGAAAGAAATCGAAAGATGCAGTTGAAAAGGCATGCGTACTGTAAATCACTGCGTAGTCATTGCACAGTGACATTATTAATTTTGTTTTTCTTAAGTCTTCTGATCATAGCTGCAAGTATACTGTTGCACATATATTATCCTATTTCTAAACATGCTTACAATGTTACTGCTGAACATTCCTTTAGTGAATTACCCCCGCATGAGTTGTCCTATAGATTTGCGCTGCGCAATAACACTTTTATTAGTATGTTACATCATTCCCATCAGACAAGCAATGCTACCAATTGTTGGATATGTGGCCGACTCCCTCCCTATCAGAACTATAAGGGAATTCTGCCTCTCTTTCCATATCCGTTCACACACAATGGCTCCTGTGGAGCATCGTTTAGTTTAATTAATTCCTTAGATTCAGACTCGGCAGTTTATCAGGACAATTGGGTATGGGGAAACCTGAACCTAGTTTTACTCAAAGTTTGCTACCCTGACAAGGAGGGACTTCCCAAAAGAACAGGAACTGATCTAGAAAATGAAGTATATGGATTAGGGAATTTTACGCTTAATCTCATGATCCTGAATGTTGAATCCGAAGCTGCACCAAGTTTGCCCGCTATGTCAGTATTTCCAGTTAAAGGTGAATTGTGTGTAAGAAAGAATGGTTCAATACATATGGGCCATAGTAAATGCACCACTGTGATAGAATTTAATGATCAAGGCAAGTCTACATTTAGAGCTTCTCGCCATTCCTACTTCGTATGTGGTCAGACTGCATATATACGTCTGCCTCTAGATTGGGATGGTACCTGTTACATCGCATTTCTTTTGCCACCTGTTTTCCTAGCCCCTCCTGATTATCACAGAAATACTCATTTAGTACACAATAGAGAACGGAGAGATCTCCCAATTGTCGAATACACTGAGACGGCATGGGAAAAATATACAGATTTTAATAAAGGTCTCTTTCCCTATATAGGTACAGTTACCAATAGTAAGCTGATACGTAGATTAACTAGGACCCTTGAAGCCGTAGTAAATGAAACTATTTCCGCCTTAGGCAACTTGACAGAGGAGCAGTCTGCGATGAGGATTGTTGTTCTTCAAAACCGTCTTGTCCTTGACGTCATCTTGGCCGATAGGGGCGGAGCTTGTAGGGTCATCGGATCAAGTTGCTGCGTATTCATTCCAGAAAATTCGCCATCTGTATATAAAGCTATAACACGTCTTCATAAGATTGTAAACCAGATACACCAGAATCCAGGCACCTGGACTTGGTCCGGTTGGTTTTGGAGTGTATTGTCAGCCTGGGGATGGAGGGTCCTATCCTTCCTAGGTATTGGCTTTCTCATACTATTCAGTTGCTGCTTATGCCTACAATGTGGACCAGCGATTTGTGGTCTGTGTGCCACATCGTGTATTCCACATCAAAGTTTTCGCTCAAGATCCCGGAAGAAGAAAGAAGAACAAATGATGCTATATGAACAGATCGATGGATTGATGAAGATTGATATCTCCTAAGGGTCAGTAGGGGACAAGGAGGGAATGTGGAAATATGGATTTTTGTGATCAGTTATGTCCCCTATCTTAGACCCCAACGGCTCCATGTATATGTTACAAGTACATGTATGTTCCCTCCAGTTCCAGTTATGAAGACGCAAACACATGTGCGTCCACCGTCAACATGTCCTCTTTCAGATCCGCCATGAATGGGCCGGATATTCGATTCCTAAGTATGAAAGGCCACCGACTTTATATGGCTCAGTTACTCCATTTTGCAGTTCAGGCGAGTAGGCCCTGAATGCTGCCATCAAGCCTTTCCCTGCTTTCTACCTCTGACAGCTCCAGTCTGAGCTCGCATCTGTATCCATGAACTTTGTCCTACTCCCTGCGCGGCTAACGACCATTTGTGACATCATACCCAATGACGTTTTCTAGTTACGCCTAGTTACGCCTATTTTAGTTACGCATGTATATCTTTATCTATTTTATCAACTGTTACGCCTCCTGCATCTATTTCACTGTAATGCCTTTTCTATAAAAATGATTACCTGTCAATAATGTATTGCCCTTCACTTCCTGAACCTCCGTGGTGATGGAATATGAAGCCTACAATTCGAATTGTATAAGGAATAAAGCCCTTTCCGAACCTCTAATACCACGGATTCTGCCTCTTATTTTACTGAGTTATTCTTAATAGTTTTCCGCATCAAAAATAAGTACCGGTAATTAAATTATTTACCACATAATCTTGGACATACATCTGGCTAATGCTTTTCAGTATTTTTTTGTTTATGTCCATCGGATTTGTAATAGTGTTTTTCCGTCTGGTGTATGGTCACTATCTCAAAGAGAGATCAGCAATTAGACTTATCAATGGAACTTTGGCCCCCCACTCCTCGTCCCACATCATGAAAAGGGACCAGACTTTTGTGAATATTACTGCCTGGCCCGTCATGGATGGAATCGCATGGGATGCTGTTAAATTTCAAATTCATGGGCCTACAGAGGTCATTAATGTACCTAATGTATTTCGTGTTTCTATGGGTGATGTAGTTAAACAGAACATACGTTCTGATGATTGGGATGTACACGCCATTGAGGCACTGTTTTCAGATCTGAAATATTATGCCGCTTTTGATGCTGAGGATTTGTATGAAAATGCGGCTAATTATGCAGAACAGTATTGTTTTCAGCATTATGGCAATCACTTCCTGCATAAAGCAAATACATTTAGAAATTTTGTAAATTTTACCCAATGGGAACACTGTCCCACCCCCTCTTTTGGCAGTTCACATACATTAGTTGATAAGTATACTTATTTTACTGATTTCAGTGTTTCAGACCCGGCATCCTTTTATTTTAAAGTTAAGCCTGAGTCTGCCTCAAAGGTTCGACTGACACACACCAAATTGCTTTATTCTAAGTCCTTTATGGATGAGTTGTCAATCAAAGGTTATGATCTATGGAAGGCTACTATTGATCTTAAGTGGGTTTGGGGTTCCAAACCGTGGCAGGTTCAGGGAACTGAAGCTTTGCACCGTGCCTGTCTAGTACCGAATCATATGTTGTTTTTAAATTCAACCATCTTCCAAACCACCTGTTTCGGATTGGCCACTTCTAAAAAACTAAATTCACCTTCTGTGCCGGATCTGGGCGCTTACCCCAATTGGGATAACCACACAGATCTATCCCTCCCTGCTTTGCAGTCATTAGTTTATAATACATCCTTCAATATTTCGAAATTTAGCAGTGAAGGATGGTTAGTTTGGCAAAGCAGTTCTGATGCCTATCAACGTCGTTTTCTAGGACTGACACCAGGGTATACTCAGGAACGTGTAGACCCTCGGTTTGAGTCGTCACATACAGTAACTACATACTCTGTAGGGAAATTATGTCAGTCCTGGCTGCGACATTCCACCTTGGCATCTGTCAAAGTTCATTTATCAAAATTACATGACAAAATAGATTTGAATGATTTTGTTAAAGGTCCTGTGGGTGGCAGATCCAAAAGGTGGGCGTATGCTATTTACAACGAAGTATGGAAATTGTCGCAAATTGAGGCAGCTTCACGATTGAGAGCTATTGATCAGGCTAATATGGAAAAAGTATTAGCAGTTATTGATAACAGCATTAGCACTCTTTCTTCTCGTATTTATACATTAGATAATATTGTTTCTTCAATTGTTGATATTGTGCATGATGATGTGTCGGTATTGTATCATGGTCAAAACCAGTTGCGTTCTGTTATGCAGTTTGCTTGGACTTTGCAAACGTTAAAGGCAGGGAAGGTCCCTTGGGACTATCTGAATACGACATCATTATTTCTTCCCTTTAACCTTACTGACAAACAGCAGTTCATGTCCATGAAAGATGCTTCATATTCCTTGTTACATATTGAAAAATTGGAGCCGTTACCTTTCTCTGTGGCAGAATTAGATACTGCAGTGTGGTTATTACATGGGTTGATAACCCTCCCGTTCGCCCTTTTTAAATTTACATCTTGTATGAAACACTATGCTCTGGGTAGATATGAACAGCTGGGTACCGCTTTCATACATGAGGTCTGGTCCCTCCCTTTTACGTATCGATGTACTAGAGACGGTACTGAGGTTTATCTGAAAGGTGAGGAGTGTACGACGACGCCTGATCATTCTGTAGTATGTAGGCACATTCAGTTGCACGGTGCGTGTAATGTGAACGCCCCGAATTTGGCCTGCGTCCTCAAAGGTATCCCAGTACCGGTGATTACACCATCTTTTACACTGCTTGCAAACGGTAGTTATTTACTTTCGAATAATGAGGCTTGCTGCGGGATGTTAGTCGGAATCCCATATATAGTAACTGTATCGCGGAGGGTTGTCTGCTGCAATAATGTTCTGTTTCCTCCCCCGCATGGGCGGCTGGATGCTTCCATCTGGCCTTCGATTCCAACCTTGAAAGCAGAGTTCAACAAGATGAGCAGAATAAGAGCGCTATTGTCCCAAAAGGAGGTGCCATTGACTTCCTCCCGGGAAACGTTTGTCCTTCACGTAGCAAATACGCGCACTGAGGTACAGGCGCTTTTAAATACTGACCTCCCCCTGCATTTTGGTGCTTTGATCAAAACGATTTTCAATGCCTCGTCCACAACCGGCCTGGCTCATTTTTTTAAACTTGTGGGCTCGGGCCTCGTGACCTCTTTCCAAACTATTTTTGGTGTGATTCCGGCATTTTTTCATTCTATTTTCTCGAGCGTCTTTGGAGGTGTCCCGTTGATTCTGGCGCTAGTGGCAGGTGTGCTACTTTTACTTTTCATACTACGGAATGGCTGCTCTTTCTGTGCCACACGACAGCCTGTCCCGACTGCAGCTTCTTCGTGACAGGATGCTTGAATACTATGGCGTCCTGCCATTGGCGACTTTGAGCCTGGCATATGGATTATCATTCCGGTATTCCTATTTCACCTGCGTGCAACCTGTCTTTCACTGCCTAGATTGTCCCTTTGAATGGCCTCTGGATTTGTGCTTAACCACCATGGTGTCTCCGGACCCGGATTATGATCGACTGATGAGGCCCTTAGTGTCTCACGAGTTCGCCTGTTCTGGTGTTCGGATTATGGCCTGCGGTGCGGCGCATGGTATCCTGGGTAATTGGGACATCGCGAGGGCGGCATATGACTTCTTGGATATGAGTTATTTGGAAGTGCACGCTGGTTGCCCTCTGATGGTGCTAGAGGCTCCGTTAATGGAAGAACATGTATGTTCCTTTTCTTTGATTCAGTGGATGGCTGAAACCTTCAGTGGCCGTGTCAATGATTTTCTGCTGGAAGCAGTGGCCACATATGCTGCATATACATTCATGGATTGAGTGAACTGTCGTCCACTGTGTTTTTCCTCACGTGTCTTGAACAGTACCTGTGCCTCTGCACTTCTGCCCGGTGGGGCGTTTTTTCATTTATTTCTCACCCCCCGCTGCACGTTTGAGGTTTTTTGTTTTTTCTTTCCACTTTTGGTTTTTTCGTTCTTGGACTTTGCCTGAACTGAAACTTGTTTTTTGAATTGGATACGCCTTGTTCTGCTCTGTCGCACTTGAACTCTGCGTTCTCTCTTTTCTTGCATACTAAGTAGTGCTTCGATCAAGGGGGCATGTAGTAAGGACTCCCTTAAAACGTACATACATTGTTAAGTTAGCATAACCACGTTAGATGTTAGAAAGCCATCTTGCTGCTTTTGCGCACGACACTGCGTTCACATGTTATTGCTTAAACAAACTGCTGACTCGAGCTTTGCCTCACACGAGAGCAATCTGTTGTTACCATCCAAAGCTCTGCGCAGCGACCTTGGTCTGTACATGATGTGACAAACAGTCTGGGTTTTTAGACAATGCATGTTTTCCACTCTAGGTTGATCGACCCACTATTTAGCCATAACACACAGGCAGCTGCAAAATACCTGAAAGTTGGTGCTTTTAATATGGCATCCCTCATGTTTAGTATTCAGACCGAAGACGAGCCTTCCTGCGAGAAGACTCCTGATGCTCCTGTGATGTGATTTCACTAAGCTGATCTTTGAGGTATGGGGTCCCCTATTCAAGCCTAAGAGACCTTCTATTAGCCTAATAATAATATTAGCTTCTTAGTAAAGGGAAGGTGGTAGTATCCACTGTCATTATAACATGATCACCCCTTTTATATTCTATGGTATTGTAACGATGTTGATGGTTTTGATTTTAATCATTTGTCTGCTTGTATTAGCCAAAATACTGCATCTTAGGACACGTGGTCTATAAAAATAAACTCTTTTTATTTTCACCGTGTCTCTGTTGATTCTTGTTGTGGACTGATGTGAGAATAATATACGAACAGGTATTTCCGATTCCCACCATTCCTGAGAGTATACTGAGTCGCTTGTTCTGGGTTGTCTTTTCATTGGGATCGCCGAGCTAAACCTCGGATAACGAATGGGACACTTATGCTAGCCGGATACTGAGTTCTGGGTTCTGAGGTGAGTTTCTGGTACACCACAATTCACTGAGGTCCTGGGGTTCTACGCATAGTTCTGTATATAACCAGAATCCCTGCAACAACACCAGCAGAGCAGACACAATTAACTGCAAAAGGCAGGCAGGGAGACACACAACCTTGTTCAAAGACCACCAAAGCACAGAGGCCAAAGTACTAAGAGCTGAAGAACACGAGAACCTCTGTGCAACGTCCTATTTATCAACAAGCATTGGCCGCACGGCAGTAAAGTGAACGCCGCGCGGCCGTAAAAGCGAAAGTCATCGCGATCGCGATGACGTGCAAAGCACACTACGGATGCGCGCGCAGCAGTGGGGGGAGGGGCGGAGATGGTGCTGAAGGCTGGGGCAGGAAAGGCAGATGGCCGGGCGAGAAGGGAGGGGGGAATGCAGGGAGCAGCTGTGCGCGTGCACACCATCGTGCACTCAAGCTTGTAGCCAGCACAAAAATGTGGGTAGCAATTTCAAAACCCACCTACTAAATGTCTCGTCAGACCAGCGCATGCGTTGTGTCAGGCGAGACCTAAAAAATAAAAAGGTGTTTAATTTTTGCTCCATTCTGCATTCCATTGTTTTTCTTTTCTTTTTTTCATTGGAGATGGACTTATTGCTATTTTTGCCTCTAGAGGCAAAAAGGTGAAGTTCTGCTGACTAACGTCAGTTTTTTGCCCGCAGACTGGCCTTTCGTCAGTTTTGGCCCGCTAACCTAAGAATTTGTATCGCCTTCACGCTAGTGTTAGCGGCAGTTTTCACCGCGGCTACCTGAATCTATCACCCTGGTAGCGATGTATTTGCAATACATCGCTACCAGGGTGATAGTTTTTGGTGCTAGGCTGCCTTAATAAAACTGCCGCTAGCTAACGCTAACCCTACTAAGCTACAGCTCTTGTACATATACACATATGTTTAATAATAATATTCCTAATGGAATGGCTATTGTCAGTTACCCATGACCTTGCTTCAAAATAGGAAACAGCAGAAGACTCCCCTCTTTAAAGAACACTACTTCATGATGCAGTAATGGTATACACTACCCCTCAAATCCTAGTCGAAATAATCAAATTGGTCAAAGCGCACAAATGGCAGACCCAAACTCCTCATCAGTAGCACTTTTGTAGCATAAAAATGGTTCTGTGGACACAAGGAGACAGCTGTGCCATCAATCCGAGCTACCTGCTGGGGGCACATTTCACAATCAAGCCCTTGGAAAATCAGATGTCAATGGACGCTCTGATTTTCCAAGGGCATCCCTGGTCTATTAACCTTAGATTTGAGAAACAAGGCTCTACTGGAGCCATGCTACACCAATACCCGAGGTACCAGACCCTCTGCAGCATTCACTGAGATGAAGAGTCCAATCCGGAGTAGAACTTGCCAGGAAGCAGGCACCCATCAAGGGATGTATGTCGAGACCCCTGAGACCCACTTCGTGAGTGGCCCAGCTGTCCCTGTATTGCGTCTCCAAGCTACTTGCTCCTGACCACGAGGACATCTTGGCGCGCCCGGCTGACCTATCTGCTCTGCACACAGCCCACCCGGCCTGGGTACAGACGAGCCAACTGTACTGTCATGGTCCTGATGTCCTTGTGACCTGCTCCCTCAAGTTGGACCCCCACCCCCCCGAACTTACCTTTAGGCCCCCTTGTGTAGTGTGTTTTAAAGTGGCCCCTTTCTTTGTAGCGCACCAGCTACCAACAACCTCAGCAACCTGCTCCTGACCGAATCTGGGACGCTCCTGAGAATCCGCAGGTGGAACATTGGGCCTGGCCTTGTTACTTTCTATTTTCTCCCATTTACTTTTATGGTGCGTAATTGCACACAAAAGTGATTTATTTTGTGAACTTGAAAAATTATTATATTAAAAAGTACTTAATTAAGAATTAAGTTCGTGGCCTGAAAAATTACATGAAATAACAATCGATTGTAGCCAACCTTCACCCATGTTCATATGTTTGTGGACAAATTGGAGAAATCTCCAATTTAGCGTGTTAAATGCCTTTTCAAGGTTGATTGACAAAATAAATGCCCCTGTCCTATACTAGCTCGGAGTGTCTTTGAGAATCCTAAACAGCCGCCTAATGTTCACTGAAGTGTTTCGTGCAGGAATGCACCCCAAATGACCATAGTGGACAATTTCATTAACTTTTAGTGGAAAGCAATCTGTTGGCTAGGACCTTACTCAGTACCTTGTAATTAAGGGTGGGCAGAGTACGTGGAGTGGCACTCCGAAGAGTTCCACGGAGTTAAAACAAAACTCAGTGGAACGCTGCTCCTCTGCGCTCTACCCTCCCAAATAAAAAAAACCCAGAAAAAAACCCACTTACCTGCTCTCTGGCGTCTCCGAGCTGCCCTCCTCCTCGCTGTGGTCACTCATCCTCGCCGCGGTCCTCGTCCCCATTGCCGGTCACAAACGTGTTTTACGTCTTGCGTGGACTGCGCATGTGCAGTCCACGCAAGATGTAAAATGTAGGGGTTTGCAGCGAGGACGAGGATGGCGGCGAGGGGGAGAGACCACAGCAAGGAAGAGGGCAGCCCAGAGATGCCAGAGAGCAGGTAAGTGTTTTTTTGGGGGGGGGCCGTGGCGCAGGGGCTAACTTTTGACTGTATTCCGCATACCCAACGGAACACGGAGTAGGCAAAACTCTGCAAACTCCGCTGGCGGAGCGGAGTTCACCGCCCGGGGTTACTTGTAATGCAAGTTATGTAGCGATAAGTGCCTGTATGATGACCTGTCTAGCCGGTCTCTGTATGGCTTAGGCAAGGATACAAATAAAGCCTCATTCATTGTGGACTGCAGTGTGCCAGTTTCTTTCACACTGGTGTTCAGTTTGGCTAGGTGTTTGGCAAGAATATCCAAGTATGTGAGATAAAACTCAGTTGGGAGATCATCAGTTCCATGTGCCTTCCTTGTGGTCTTTTCTTTTATTGCTTTATTAATGTCCACCCCTGTAATACTGGCACCCAATTGCTCCTTCATCTCTCCCGATACCACTTTTAATGAGCATCTATTTAAATTGGACTCTAAGTCTATATCAGAGGCCTCTAGAGTGCACACATACAGTGTCTGTAGTATTCGAAAAAACCTTATTAATGTCCAGCTGATCGGAGTACAAATTGCTATCTGCACTTCCTCTCTTGAGTTGTTAATGTAGCCGTACTCATTGCTTTTGTTAAAAAGTCTGACATTTTTCCTGCCATGTCGTCTTCCTCATGTTGTATTGTAAGTTATGATATGTAATTTAAATACCAAAAGTTTTTCAGCTAAGGCAGCGTGGCCCTCTCGCTCTGCTGTAAGTGCTTTCTGCAAGCTACTGTCATCGGCCACTGCTCTCTTGAGTACCCTCAGTGATATGTCCTGCCTTCCAGCTCCTTCTCTAATGTTCTACAGACCCCAATTGTTTACCCAATACAGTGTCCCTCTACCACCACCTTGAAAGATTCCCATTCAATTAGCGATGGTCAGGCAGACCCTGATTATCTTTAAAATAATCACTGATTAGTAACACTACACCCTCCAGCATTGCTGATTGCAACATCCAACCGGGAATCCATAATAGTACCCCTCTAGTGTATGATGAATAACCTGTTGCGTAGATTTGGCACCTCCATCTTCTCTGTAATTTTGCAACCTCCCTGGCAGTCATGTACGCCACTTGTATAAATGTAGTTGCAATATGCATTCCTCATCTACAAAGGTATGCATGCATTTTGTAGCTTTTAATGGCAGACCAACCCCCCTTAACGTTCCATGTGAGCAGAGCATATTTGTTAGTAGGAGCCATTTTATACTGTCAAAGCTTCTGCTCTGACTTGAAACCAGAGTTGATAATGGCTGCTGCAACAAGTGGGTTGACACCCACAGTGTAGTAATCAAATGTGTGCACCCCTTTGATGACAGCAAACAGTACGTCCCACTTTTTTTCTTTTCATAATATAACAGTAACATTCCCCAACTCCACGTCCCCAGGACCAGTGGCAAACTGCCACCTGTCCATACAACAACTTGAAATACCTGCATCTCACTCCTCTTCAACGCTAGAGCTGAAAGAGTTTGAGTCATCTGAAACCTGTTGTATCATATGAGTTGCTTCCTGCCTGGCCACCATTATTTAGCATTATGCCATATACATGTAACATTTAAAGTAAGATTTTACCTCTTTTGTCTGCATGAAGGACACATCTCTAAATCCACCGCCAAACCACCCGATGCCTCTAAATCCATTCCCACATAATCTAACCCATCTTGCATAGTCCTATTCATGACATTAAATCTATGCGTCATCTGCTACTCTACAGAAAATTACCTGAGGGTCGTCCTTTTCTGACATTGGAATATTTGCTTCTATGTCTTTTACTGATGCCTCAGGTATAATATTTTCCCCATCCCAGGTTGTGGACGATAAAGGCCACAACTGCTGCTAATGCTACCACTCTTCATTTGCAAGTGCTCTGGTAGCCTTCTTAGTTCCTCTCTGATTCGAGGGTGAGGGAGGGTCCTCTTCCACTTGGCTGCAGTGTAATATGATCTCTGCCCCCTCCCCACTTCCGCTCTATATGTGTCTAGCCAGTCCCCTGCTTCTGCAGGTTCCACAAAGAAAGCTGTTTTTTCATCTAACATGGGTTTCAGTCTCATCAGGAACATGTATTGGATTCCCTGTTTCCTGAGGACGCTTTTTACATCCAGAAATTATGCCCTTTTGCATTGTACAGTGAGCGTAGTGTCTGGAAATATGGCCACTTTTGAGTTCCCCACTGTGTAGTTGTCAGCCTGTCTAGCTTTCTGACAAAAAATATTGTGGTCCCTTTACTGGAGGTGTCAAGAGTTTCATTCATTGAACAAAGAAATTAGTGATGCTAAAGATGTTGTGTCCATGGTTGATTAAATGGCTAAAGATATTCCTAAAAAAAACACAAGCTAAGGATTTTGAAAATTACAACAGGAGCAATAATTTAAGAATCAGAGGAATTCATGTAGGAGCTGAGGAGTCTGATATGGTTTTCTTTTTCAAAGTGAATATTGGGAAAATTGTTGGCACAATGGGTGGGCCTGCTTTCGCTGTGTGTGTACTAGGCTTTCATCATTTAATGGTTCTCTTGGCCTAAGGGCATCATAGTTCTTTTTTAAAGTACTTTTAACAGCTAAACAATGAAAGTAAACACTCTGGTCTGGCCCCAGAATCTTCCAGGATGCTGCAAGACCACAGTGAATAGAAGGAAGGAGTTTCTAGAAATGCATCCAACACTAAGGTCCATGAACGCTAGATATGGTTTGAGTCATTTATGTTCATTCTAGGTCACCTTCAGGGATAAGTCTACCACCTTCAAAAATCTAGATTTATTATGAAAAATTATCCAACTTCATAAACGAGAAGCAATGGACATTTTGCAAAAATTGCTGCTTGAAAATGCTTTCTTTATTTTCCCTTTGTAAGCATTTTTTATGTTTTTCTTTGTTTTGTGATTAGATATATCATGTCTTTGTCATAGTCATATTGTTTTATTATATTTCCCTCTCACAGGTCCCTTGTCTATCATAAAGATGTAGTATGATGTTCTCCATATTGCTAACAGCGGACTTCTCATTAAGTGTACCCTGTGTTCCCAGAATCATCCTTGTCTCATCCTCTTATGTACTCTACGCTGTTCCGTGCTATCGTTGTTATTCTCTCTCCTTTTTCTTTCTTATCCTATTTATTATTCCCGGGGTCTCGGAATCCTGGTTAGACATTGGTTCAGGATTTGCATCACTCCTCATATCTATTGCCTTTCTACATTTACATTTTAGTACTATAGTTAAAGCAATTTTCACTTTTTACCATACTTTAGTTGTCATCCTCTTGCCGGTTTTATTATACCCCTTATTTCCTTGTTTCTCTCCTCTCTTTTCTTAACATTCTTCACTAGGCCATACAGGATCTGTATTCTGATTTGGCTTTATATCATGGGATCTATTTTATTTTATTGTTTATAAGAATCTATCAATCTAGCACTGTCAGCTGTTGCTCGTTACATATATTAATTTCCCTATGTGTATCATGAATTGTTTTCGTGCAATTTCTTGGAATGTTGAGGGATTGCGTAATCCTGTAAAGAAACAGAGAGTTCTCACTCAAAGAATCTAGGTTAAAATGTCAAATGGCACTGCTGCAAGAAAACTATTTCACAGAAAAAGATGCAAATTCACTGAAAAAAAGCTGATTAGGTCATGTCTTATGCTCCCTGGCCGCGAAAAATAACAAGCATTGTCAATGCTAATCTATGAATGATGTGCCTTTTGTGTCACTGATGGGTTTAGGCACTCAAAAAGTCATGATGGATGTACTCTGTCACTCAACGCTCCACTCATGGTTCCTTTCATCCACTAACTCTTTCTAATTATTTATTTCTCCTCGTTTTTTGATCTTTATATGTGTGCTGCTTTCTGCAGTGTACATAGAAAGACCAAATCGCCATTATTGATTGTTATGTCCCTTCCTGCACATAAACAATTGTCCCTGCAGCACAGGCACCCTTGCCAAATGGCGGCAGGGTGCCTGCGCTGGGGCTAGGCAGCTTTTTTGTGCTAGGGAAAAACAGGGGTGCACCATATTCTTGTGAATATGCCACATGCCTGTGTTTTAAAAATGTCAGAGGGCGGTGCTGCCAAATTTGACATAGCTCCGCACTCCAACATTTGTATCCTGCAAGTCAGTGAATTGTACTCCTTTAAATGAAGACATTCTAGCCTCTGTTATCATCTCTTTAACTCTTAGCTGAATTCACACTGTGAAAATTTGAAATCTTACATTTCAGTGTGGTAGACATTGGAGACAAACCAGTGGAAATGTTTGGGTGATCCTAGTCTCCATTTTACATAGCTCCTTTTGCCCTACGTTCATTCAGATTCCAGAAAATAACCAGAGATGAAAATTAATCTGCACTTTTAGACAGCCTTGGACGCTGCAGGTAAGAGTGGTGGGGCTGGGTGGGTTTGGGGGGGGGTTTCGACAAACGACGATATGGGGAAATTAATTATTTATTTCCTTTTCCCTTGTCGCCATCTGTCGAAATCCCCCCTCACCCAGCCTGACCGCCCTACTGCTCTCACCTGCACGGACTGCGGCTGCTTTTAGAGAAACTCTTAAAAGCGCAGACTCTTTGGCCTTCCTGGTATGCAGAGTCCTGGTAAGGACCTTGGTCTTGTAAATCTACTGGACCAAATCCCCCTGATCTCTAGGGAAGAATTATTTGTCTCAATCAAAAAAGTTGGATTAGGTTCCCCTACTGATTGCTGCCCCCCTCATATCTTACAGGAGGCTTTCCTCACTTGTCCAGACCCGCCCCTCTCATTTTTGAACAACTCTCTTAAACAAGGCACTGTCCCAGACACCTTTAAAAACACAGAAATTGTCCCGATCCTGAACAAACCCAACTCTGACCCCTTGGTCCTTAGTGATTTTCGCCTCATCTCCTTACTCCCCTATCTAAGCAAAATCCTAGAGGCCCACATAGCAAACTGTCTAAGCTCATTTATTGAACACTCCCATTTCCTTGACCCTCACCAGGCGGGATTTAGACCAGCACACTCTACGGAGTCAGTCATCCTAGCAGTCATGGACGAGCTTAGGAGAGGGGCCGATAAAAACCTCACCCAGTCTCTGGTACTCCTGGATCTGTCAGCTGCTTTTGACACGGTCGATCATGGCCTCCTGATTGACCGTGTCAGCAATGCCGGTCAGCAATGCCGGTATCCAGGGAAGTGGATCTCCTCCTTCCTCTGTAACCGATTTCAGGAAGTCCGCCTCGCCAACTTCTCTGCCAAGAAAGTGAAATTGACCTGTGGGGTCTCCCAGGGCTCTTCCCTCTCGCCCCTTCTTTTTAACTTATACTTGCTCCCTTTGATTTGGCCTTTGCGCAAAAGAAGGGTCGAAACCTTCAACTATGCTGATGACCTCCAGCTGGTGTTTGATATTGACTCTACTAACACTTCAGTAATCAACTTTCAATCCACCATGAGCTTTATTAGCGAATGGATGTACTTTCACCAATTGAAACTAAACCCTGCTAGCGTGCAACCAAGATGGCCGCGTAGGTGCGAGGCTCCCGAGGACCTCCGCGACCTCCTGCATAAATCCTGACCATATCCTGTCCTAGACGAGGGGACTGTGTTTGTGAGCCCGAGCTGAGGTGCCACCCGTTTTCCGTTTCCAAATCGGACCTCGGACACCGGCGGGAGCACCGATTGAGGTTTGCGGCCTTCTCCACGCCGGCCCCCCGGATTGGAGTTGTGGGGCGATCCGGAGACAAAGTGAACAACAGCGGCGGGCAAGGCTGGGCGACTCGCGTACCCCGCACTTTCACTTTCGCTTTTGCGCCCTCCTTGCTGCCAGGCGAGGTAGGGTTGCGGGGCGGTGTGCGGTGGTGTGGCCTCGTTGGGGTGCCCTGCCGGCCCGCCGGCTGTGATCCGTCCTGCGGAGCTGTTGTCGCCCCCCCCCCCCGGAGCCCGTGAACTGGTTTGTCGGCCCTTTCAAGGAGATTGGCACGATTTGGGGACTGAACCATGTCCACGAAGCAAGATGGCGACCGGACAAAGGTGAAATCGACCCGCCGTGGCGCAGCCCATCAGTCCAACAACATGGACCGCTACACCCTCCAGAAGGGATCTCCAGAGGCGCCGCGTAGGTCCCCTGCGGGCCCGACTGATGCTCCTGCTCTGCCCGCGGATCTGACCCTCCGAGACGTCATGGGCGCCATCGCCGAGATGAAGGCCTCGGTGGACCAGCGCTTTGACACTCTGGCGCAGAAGATCGACTCGGTCCTCGTGGATGTGGGCCTGGTGAGGGCCGATTTGTCCAAGACGGATGACCGGGTCAATTCTTTGGCCCACACTACCTCGGGCCTCACAACGGACGTGGCGGCCCTCCAAAAGGAGGTGCGCCGGCTTGGCCAGGCGAGCGCCCTGATGGATCGTCGACTGGAGGATTCCGAGGGTCGGGCCCGGAGGAACAATGTCCGCATTATCGGGGTGCCGGAGGGACGTGAGGAGGAGGCGGCGGATCTGTTTGTGGAGGACCTGATTCTCACCCATCTCCAGCCCCGGGGGCTGAGTAAACTCTTTGCGGTGGAACGTGCCCACAGGGTCCCCGGAGGAAGACCCAAGGCCGGAGCCCCGCCGAGGCCTCTCATTGCCCGGATTTTCAACTTTCGGGACAGAGACGCTATCCTGCAGACTTCTAGGCTACAAGGACCGGTCAGACTCGACAACATGGACGTAAACTTCTACCCTGATTTTACTCCGGCGGTCCAAAAGCAGAGACTGAGTTTTCTCGGAGTCAAACGTCGCCTACGGGACCTGAACCTCAAGTATGCGATGCTTTTTCCAGCTAAGTTGAGGGTAGAGGTGGATGGCCGCACGCACTTTTTTGATCGTCCCGAGGCGGCCGGGGACTGGTTGGACACTTTGCCCGGGGATCGGGGCCGGGGGGGTGGGAGGGGGTGCGGTTGGCGGGGAGGGCTCGCCGGATCAGGACTGAGGGACTAATAGTAGGCCTTGCTCTGGACAACATTTTTGTCACCATTGACTGATCATGTATGTTCCCCTCCTGTGGAGGTCGTACGGGGTCTCTTGGGGGCTTTCCCTCCTCCTCTGGGGGACTAGTTAGTTTTCTCATCTATGGGGCGACAGGCACACTGCACTTTGGGGGGGCTGTCTGGGCTCATGCAGGGGTGCAGGGAGGGGGGAGTTCTGTTGGGACGGGTGGGTTGGGGTGGGGTGTGGTTCGTTTTTACCGCAAGGCAAACCCTTTACTGTATTGGTGTTTTTGAGGTGCTCTCGGGGGGACAAATGATGGCTTCTGTATGTGATGGGGGGTAGGGACCTGACTTTGTTGTCGTGGAATGTTAACGGACTGGGGGATAGGATTAAGCGAGGTGTGGTCCTGCAGTATCTGAAACGAATTTCGCCAGATGTGGTCTTTCTGCAGGAGACACACCTTATTGGTAATTCCTTTTGTGCCATGAATCGGCGTGGCTATCGTTTGGTGGCCCACTCGGGCTTCACGACGGGCTCGCGGGGGGTGGGCATCATGGTTAAGAACTCGCTCCCGCTGGAAATAGATGAGGTACGCCATGATGAGAGGGGACGCTACACTGTCTTGGTGGGGAGAATGGAGGGCAAAGTAGTTGTCTTTGTGTCAGTGTACGTCCCTCCGGGGTTACAGTCTACCACTTTTGCGGACCTGGGGCGCCTCCTCCTTGACCTTCCGGGGGGGCTTCTGGTGGTTGGGGGGGATTTCAATGCGGTGGCTTCTGGGACTATGGATCGTTACCCCCCTAGGGACCTCCCCCGGGCACAAGCGTGGCTGTCCGGCCTCTTAGATACACTGGGATTGGTGGACTGCTGGCGTTTAAAACATCCCACGCAGCTGCAGTACACCTTCCATTCGGGTGCCCATGGTAGCCTCTCGCGGCTTGATCATGTCCTAGTCCCTGCGGCCTACCTTGGGAGAGTGGGGGAGGTGCGCCATCTGGCGCGGGGTATTTCAGACCACTCCCCGCTCCTGTTGCACTTTGATGTCTTCCCGAGGGGGGAGGGCAGGGTAGCTCCAATCAATGCCTGGTACCTGCGCGACCCCACTATTCGTGCTGACTTGATTAAATCCTTGCAGCGGTATTTTGAGGAGAATGTGGGGTCTGTTCCTTCGGCTATCTCCCTGTGGGAAGCCTTCAAGACAGTTCTTAGAGGGGAGGCCCTCTCCTTTATCTCCCATGCCCGGAGGCGCGAGCAGGAGGAGGTGACCCGGGTGGAGGCCGAAATTACTGAATTAGAGGGTGATCTGGGGAGTGGGGTGACGGATTCCGCACTACATGTTCTACACCTTAAGCAGGCGGCCTATAGGGCCCTCGTCACGGAGGCGGCCAGGGGCCTCAATAGAGAGCAACAGGGGCGACTGTATGATGTGGGTGATAAGGCTGGTAAATTGATTGCGTGGCTGGATAAAAAGGAGAGAGCGAGTCGTGTGGTCCCGCTGATTGAGAGGATGGATGGTGTACGTGTCACCGAGCCAGAAGACATTGTCTCTTGCTTCGCGGATTATTTCCGCGAGGTGTATTCCCCGGTTTCTCCCTGCTCGGAGGAGGATTCCCATGCCCTGCTTCGAGATATCGCGCTGCCCTCCCTTTCGGTGGAGGACAGGGAGTCATTGGATGCTGCTCCCACCTCGGACGAAATTGCCCTCGCCATACGCTCGGTCGCATCTGGCAAGGCCATGGGCCCAAACGGTATCCCTATCGAGTTGTATAAGCTGCGACCAGATGTACTGGCACCCTACCTCCGCGCGATGTTCCTGGCGGCCCACTCGCGGGGCTCCCTCCCGCCGGACCAGCGTCTGGCTACAATCGTGGTGATCCACAAGGAGGGGAGACCCCGAGACCGGGTTACATCCTATCGGCCGATCTCGCTCTTGAATGCGGAGCCCAAAATCCTCGCCAAGGTGCTCGCCAACCGGCTGGTCGGCGTGGTGGGCGATCTGGTCCACCAAGACCAATCCGGCTTTATTCCCCATCGTAACACGGCCCTTAATCTGCGGCGCTTGCACGGGGTGCTCGCGCGTGTTCCGTTTGTGCGGGAGCCGGCCATCTTGGCGTCCTTAGACGCCACTATGGCGTTTGATACGCTCGAATGGCCATACATTTGGGCGATGCTGGCGAAATTTGGATTTGGACCGGGATTCATCAGCTGGGTCAAATTGTTGTATTCGGGCCCATTGGCGCAGGTGGTAGTGAATGGACGAGTCTCGGCCCCATTCGCGCTGGGACGGGGCACGCGACAGGGTTGCCCCTTGTCGCCGCTCCTGTTTGCACTGGCCTTGGAACCCCTGGCGGAGTGGCTGCGGTGGCACCCTTCCATCCGTGGTCTTCGTTGGACCCCCGAGTATGAGGACCGCGTGTCCCTATACGCTGACGATATCCTTTTGTACCTAGCCTCCCCGCGTAAATCACTGATTGTCCTGGTTGATGTTTTGCGCTCATTCGGCCGCAACTCAGGCCTTGTCATCAACTGGGCTAAATCATGTGTGTATGTGCTTTCCGGGGAGGCTCCCGTCCTCCCTCGGGGCTGTCTGATCCAGATTGCCTCTCAGGGGTTTCGGTACCTGGGTGTCTATATTACTCTGGACCCGGAGGCCCGCTACGAGCGGAATTTGCTTCCCCCCCTCCAGCGCTTGAAGGAGGACGTCGCGCGCTGGCGACACCTGCCGCTTTCGCCGCTCGGCCGGGCGGCATTGTTTAAGATGATGTCGTTGCCACGCTTCCTGTACGCTCTCCAGAACACTATGGACTTAGTCCCGGCGCGCTACTTCCGTGAGGTGGAGAGCCTACAGCGCCGCCTGTTCTGGGACGGGAGGCCGCGTATTGCCCTGGCGAAGTTGACGCTCCCATGGTACGACGGGGGGATTGCCCTCCCGGATATTAAACGGTATTACTGGGCCTCCCAGCTAGCTGCAATTAATCATGGCCTCTACGGGCCCGCCTTAAACCCGGCATTTGAAATGGACAAGATGCTCCTGCCCGGTGGCGACTACAATCGAGCGCTCTACTCTAGCGCGCCCGACCCCCGCCTGACGGGACCTACGCGTGTCATGGTGCGAGTATGGCACGCGGCTAACGCAGCTATGGGGTGGAAGGACCGTTTGACCCGGGCAACACCGTTGTACGCGTCTGAGAGGTTGGGCTCCCTGTGGACCTCGAAGGGCTTCGAGAAGTGGGACACGATAGGCATCAGTAAAGTGGGGGATCTCTGGACGAGGGGGGGATTTAAAACATTCGAGACGCTGCAGACGGAGTTTCAGCTGCAGGGCAGTGAACGCTTTCGGTACTTGCAGGTCCGTCACGCACTGGGCTCCGTCTTCCCAGACTTCGCCTCCATCCCGGAGTCTTCCCCCCTGGAGGATAGAGTGCTGGATGGCCACGTTCCGGACAGCACGATCTCCCTTATTTACAAAAAATTGATTAATGACCGCTCGGGCTTGCTGACTGGCCTCCGCGAGGCTTGGGTTGCCGATGGGCTGGAGCTGGACGACGAGGACTGGACTTCTGCGGTGGCCTCTCCGAAGGAGGTGGCCATACCGGCTCGCCTTCGCTTCGTCCAGCTTAAGATCCTCCACCGGGTTTACATGACGGGGCCAAGGCTTCTGCGTATGGGCTATGCTGAGGATGGGCTGTGTAAGCGTGGGTGTGGTGCTTTGGCGACTTTTTTGCATATTCTGTGGGAATGCCCGAAGGTGGAGCGATTCTGGCGTGGTGTGCATGAGGTCCTGCGAGTGGTTACACATGTCGCGCTGCTGCCTGAAGCGAGGAGATGCCTGCTGAATGTGTGGGAACCAACTGACTACTCGGTTCCGCAGACGCGATGGGTGACTCTGGGATATATGATAGCTAAGCGTGACATTGCTCAACTGTGGGGATCCCAGAGGCCCCCGGCGGTGTCGGCCTGGAAAGAACACATGGATTGGTGCATGTTCCGAGAAAAGGTGGTGTATGTGGCGAGGGGTAAGCCTGGGGCGTGGGTGAAAGTTTGGGGCCCCTGGAACGCCTACCGCGGGGGTATTTGCGAGCCACCACTGCTGCCGGCTGCCTCACCAGCTCCGTCCCCCTAGTTGACCCCCTCCCCCAGCCCCGGGCACAGGGTTCCCCAGTCCCTGATCTGTTCCCCTTCCCCTCTTTAGATTCTTGTGGATGGTTGGGGTCCCCCACTTAAGGAGCACGTGCTGTTACTTCGGATTGCGGGTTGCCTTGCGGGTGTGGTTTTTTTGTGTTGTTGTGTTCGTATAAAATGAAACCGTATTGTGGGCTCAGAGTCATGTGGCCCACGTCGTTGATACCTCCTGATTTACTTCTCTGCAACGCCAAGTGCCTTTTTGTACGTATGTCATATGCTCCTGTCATTCTAGCGGCCGGCCGGAAGGTTGTAGGCCCATACTTGTATATATTTGAGATTGCAATAAACGGTTTCAAACAAAAAAAAAGAAAAAAAAAAAGAAACTAAACCCTGATGAAACTGAGCTGATTCTAACTGGAGGAACTGCCAACCCGTGGAACTCAAATTTTTGACCTCCTCTTCTGGGCAATCCTCCACGCCCAGCAGGATCGGTAAAGAGCCTAGGGGCTATAATTAGCAACGACTTGTCTATGGAACCCCAGATCAGCGCAGTGGTCTCTGCTTGTTTTTTCCACCTACAAAGAATCCGTAGGATCAGCAGATTCCTGACCACCGAGGCCTTGACCCTAGTCACGTTGGCCTTGGTCATCTCCCGAATTGATTATGCCAACTCACTATATGTCGGTATTCCGGCATATCAACTTCACGGCTTGCAGCTGGTACAAAACCAAGCAGCCAGGCTTATTTATCGTCAACCCAGACACCAACATATCAGCCCTTTGATGAAGATCCTCCACTGGCTTTTGGTGGCTAAACGCTGTGCCTTCAAGCTGGGCTGTACCATCTTCAAAGCACTCGCCGGGAACAGCCCAGCATTCATCTCCTCAAGGATTCAGCGCTACATCCCCTCTCGTGAATTACACTCTTTTCACCTGAATCTGCTCACTACCCCCGCTTTCAAACATAAAAAACACGGTGGTCTCAGATTCTCAGTCCTGGTCCCTCAATTCTGGAATTCACTTACTGCCGGACTGAGGTCTGTAACCTCCTACGCTCAGTTCAGAAAACTACTCAAGACCATGTTGTTCTCTCAGGCATTCGAGTAAATTAACTGTCTTTTTGTCGCCGTCTCCCCTCCTGCTCTCAGTGCCATGAAACCGCTTGGTGTATGCGCGTTTAATAAATATTTTAACATAACATAACTCCAATTCAGGTTGACCAATCACAGCACCCTTACAAGCCGAGCTACCGATAAATGGATTTCACAGATATGGCTCCCTTTTTTGGCCGGGATGGTGTCTTTCGCCACATTTGACGCTCTACCGTACTACACTGCTTTACCAAGACCGTTCCAGTGATTTATGTGTGAATGGGAACAATGGATACAACCTGATCGATTTGTCGTTTATCTAGTCCCCACCTCCTTCGTAGGCTCTCCATGGACCTCCCCTCATGGTTCTCTTGTTCAGTATATTTAGAATCCTCCTTAAACCATTGCCAGAACTAACTCACATTTTTTTTCCAAAAGTCTGAAACCCTGAAGGAGTGCTTATGCAAAAGCAGCCACAAGTTAAATTACTCTAATTCCCCAAAATTTCTGTTTTCCTCTGATACAAATTTTGTGGTCATCATTCACTTCTAGATGGTGCAGCTGGGAAGAATCCTTCCACTCAGCCCTCGAACTCTACGCAGGAGGTTTGTGTTTCATGATCAATGTTAAGCTTCTTTATGCAAATTCTCTACAGTTCAATCTCCAGGAACATCAGCTACAAAAAGTCACTAAAACCACTACTAGACTGTCAGGCATAGAAAATGGAAATATTCCAGGGCTGGGTACCTACCATGGTATGAGAAAACCTCTAAACCATCAATGCCACCATCACCTCTTGCAAATCCAGACCTGATGTGGACAGAAATGAAGCCCTGGACAGATTATGGAATACCATAAAGCAGATAAAAGGACATACTAAAACATATGGATGAATCTAGCCACTTGTCTGGAAATCAAATATCTGTTGTGGAAAGACAAGTATTAACTTAAAAAAAAAAAACAATAGGAAACCATAGTAAAATATTTCTACTCAAAACATTGTGCATTTTAAAGGCTGTAACCACAACCCCTGAACATCTCCGGTCCCCACTCATATTCCCATCATAATTACAACCCTACATTCCTCCTTCAAGCCAATGGGGTCATATGACGCAAGTCAAGCGGCAAGAGTAATGCATCTTCTCTAGCATTAGCGGCATGCTTGACATCCTGTGTTAAGGAATTCTTTAAGTTGCGCTCCTGAAAACAAGATCTTCCCAAACAGAGCCTTCTTGCAAGCTGGCGAAGTGCATGTACTCTTGGGAAGCATCATAAAGTGGGTTCAAACCCTCTTCCACACCTCCAAACAACAAATCAGTGCCACAGTCTGATTCAATGATGGGGAATGCCTGCAAATAAAGACCTAAGCGTGTCAAACCAGAAAGGGGTCAGGAGAGCCTGTTTGAGAGTACTGAGGGTCTGGACTAAGCCTGTCACTGGGGGAAGGAACACATAGCATATAAAATTGGATTTTTACTCACATGGACTATCCCCAAGGCTGACTGCTGCCATCACATTTGGACCATGCAGACTCAGAGAATGCCTCTGCGTTGCCCTATACCACATGAATCCTGTAGCCCTAACCTGTGGCAAACTGTACTAGTTACCAATTCACTCAAGTGAAATTTAAATGATACTTAAGAGTCAGGAAATAATACAGGTAGGATGTCCTCTGATCCATTTAGTGATCTATGTCACAGGGTGTGATGTAACCTCCACCAAGGCCTTCCTCGTGAGGGTGTCTTCAATGAAGAAATGCTGAGTAGTCTGAAGGATACGGTTCTCCATTGCACCCTAACTCTGGGACACCAAGTAACCTCATTAGTGTGTCTCATGAAGGCCTTCTATGTGCTATAACGACATTACAATACAAAATATAATCTGCTATGATAGATGTAAAAGAGAGGTAATAGTGGTGGGTGATGCAAAGTAAAGGTAAGCACAGTTCATTGTGTTAAAGCATCAGGGCTGGCACAATACCTGAGGTCTTCAGCTCTCTAGTGTGCATGATACATGTCCCGTCAATAAATGTAGTAAGTGTAGCCCACATTTCATTCCTTAGATGAAATGTACTGGAGCTAGATGGCTTCCGTTTATTTCTTCATTTTTCACCTTGGAAATGACGAATCGGTGCAAGTGGAACTAATGATGCTTCACCAGTAGCCTCCATCATCAGATCCTTTGGCCTGCTCAGTATGCCTGCTCACATAACTCTCAATTAATACGCTTAGCCTGTCCAAGTTAGACCTCACATCCAACTTTGATCTCAGACTAGTCTCTTAAATTGAACTCTGAAGAAACTGAGGTGGTAGTTTTAGGCGATTCTCATTTCAACTGGGCCTCAGCCGGTTGCCCATCAATTTTCAGTCCTCTCATCCACAGTCAGTAAGCCAACTATATTCGAAACCTCAAAGTTCTTTTTGGCAGCTGAATGTCATTCACAAATAAGATCCTATGTGTGGTTGTAACTTATTTTCTTCTCCTCAAAAAGTTGAGGTATAATTACTGCCGCTTCTCATGGAAAGTAGATGTGCAGTAATGCAGCAGCCATCTTCTCCAGACTCATCGAAGGAAATGCACTTCACTGAGGGCTACTGTAGTCACTTTGTTCCTGGCTATAAGTTATTGAGAATAGAATGGTCCACTTGTATTAGCACTTACATCCATGATACCACAGTTCTTATGTCTTCATTGAATCATACTTCTGAAAGGTTCAGAGGACATTTGGACTATTATTGTCAATCAAAACAGTTGGTCTTGAATGTCTCCAAAATGTATGGGTTATGGCTCACTGCTTAGGTCCAACACAGTGGTAATTTTGAATGTGATAACGGTAACGCATAAATTCACCACCAACACATTTGAGAATCAGAACTGGAAAGCTTTTTTGAAATAACACCCTAATTTTAACTCTATCTTTTGATCCCTCTGGCGCTCCTGCAACAAGATGTATATTATACAGACTGCAACAAAAGTCATACTGTACTAACCAGCCTCCATTTTAAATGCCAGATCGCTAGGCTATATTTGAATTGTTAAATCAGAAAAACATCTCGCTACAATGTGAAAATGGAAGGAAAATATAGGGTAGCCACCTTTTCTGCGCCACCACTACTCATTTGTTTTGCCTGCTGCTGGTCTCGATATTTTTGCTGGCTTTAGAACTCTGTGCACTTTACCCAACTTAATCAGTAGTAAAGTGCTTGTGCTCCCCATAAACATGGTTTAATTAACATATTACTAATTGGTATATTTAACTTACATATAAGTCCATAGTATCTAGTATAAAGTTTACCCAAGGCCTGTAAATTAAATGCCACTAGTGGATTGTAGCATATATAATGCCATATACTACAGCGACAGTATACATCTTGCCTTCACGCCTATCAGTTTAGCCTTACTGCAGTAGTGTAAAATGTGCAATGCAACCTCTCAAATAAACACCTTTTATAGGACACAAACTCCCTTTTAAATAATAATAAGTCATCACTCTGTAGGCCTTGTAATCCACAAAGCAGGGTACAAGGTATTTAAAAGTAGGACATGCAGAAATTTAACGTTAACATGTCCTTACAGTAACTAGCCCCCATGAGCTATCTTTCTCTGTGGCAGGCCTAGCTGTCCTATGTAGAAAACCAGACTACAGATTAAATTCCTAATACTGTATTTTAGGAATTGGACTTTCTGGGAATATATTTAAACAACTATTTTTAATTGTCAGGAGCAGCTAGCGACGTTTTAGGATCTTATGCCGACAGCATCTCGCCAAGAGACATATGGGAGCCTTTCACTGCCTGGCTTAGGGGACGTGATGCTGTTCTCCCGGATGACTCAAGTCCAATACAAACTGCCTCCCCATCATCGTCCCAAGAGACACCTTAATACTCGCCTTTTATTCTATTCTCCTCCACAAATACGAACCTGTCCAGCCCGAAATATGGGATAAGATTAATCATAACTACTCTGCCCTCTTATGATTCAAGAGCCTAAAATTCCTGAGGTTATTGAGTCCACAGTAATACACAATATTCCATAGTCACGGGTACTGTAATGGTTGTGATAATGTATTATATGAATGTATCATTTTTGCTCCATAGGATTTAGATGCACTGAAGTGAGATACATGATTTTTATTTGATATTGATCAATAGTGATTAAAATGCAATTCACTGGTGAAGTCAGATTTTTAATAACTATTAAGGAAACTTAATTTTCATCAGGTTACCTTTTTGCTGCCTAAAGTTCCTGGGAGCAAAATTTGCATTTTGCTCTTCCACTTCTGTCAGCCAGTAATTAACATGTGGATATGTGTGAAAAAGGTGTGAAATGTTTCCCAGAGACACACAATAGGCTGACCTGAGTAGGCAGAGATGATTCCTAGAATATGCTGGGGAAAAAGGGGCGCTACAGACATCTTTTTTAACATTACAGAGTCAAATCCTGCTCAGGGTCAAAACCTCCATGACAGGTCTGCTGGGTTATTTCATATAACACTGGGGGTGCACTTGAAAGGAAGGGAAACATGATGCCAAAACAAGTCTTGTGTATTCACCTACTTGTTGCTGAAGGACCTGCTTTGTTCAACCAGATTTCTGCCTATGTGTTTTTACTTATACCACGTGGAAGCACACTTGAAAGCAAGGGCAGCAGGATGCACAAGCAATTAGGTTGTATCCACTGTCTTGTTGCTGAAAACCCTTGCTTTATTCTACCAGACTTCTGTATATGGATTTATTAGGTTTATTCTGGTTGCTTCAAACTGGACTTTGGTGTTAGATGTAGGAAGACACTAGGATTACCATAGTACACTCCACACACACACACAACTCTCAGAGCCCAAGTTTAGTGCAGCCAAATACTTTTCCCATCTTGTAAATGCCTAAAGTGAGTAGAGCTGGCCCCGGAAACATATACGCCATTGGTTTAGGCTTGCCCAGGAGTCATTCCCACGCTCTAGCTCATGTCAGGCAGAAACGTGGCACTTGCAGGTTCCCACTTCAGAACACTCTTGGACCTGAGGAAGATCAGAAGAGGACTAAATATGCTGTCTGCAACTGGAGAATGGCGCTGTAGGACTGTAACTGCTTGTTTTTGTACCCAGGACAAAGAAGTGGACTCCAAGGGTCATAAGGCTGACCTCATGTTAAAGCTACAATGAAAAAACAAGCTGTAAGAGGCCTTTTCCTGCAACTACCCAGCTGACCAGGGACAACTAGACCTGGACTGGACTCTGCTATCCGGCCTATGCCTGACACCTTGTGAGACTCTAAATGCCACCGTGGGGGGCTTTAGATGTGTACTCCTGTTTTGTATTGGGCTTTAAAGGACTAAAGTCGGACGTTAAAATCTTTGACCAGGGCAAACCTGGTTGGTGTAACCAACCCACATTCCATTATGGTCAACGTCAAATTGCATCTACAGTCTGATCTACCGTGACAATTGACTATCATTGGCACTTTATGCCTATTGAAACTATTCCTACTTGAACATTTAAAAAAAAATCATATCTTCAGGACTTAAAGGCCCGTAGCCCCTAGCGACCTGTCGCCGCCCCTGTGTATCATCAGCGCCATGCGGTGCTTTAAAAGGCAGCGCGGGATGCCCGTTTTCATCACTGCCATTCTGCCATTTTGCCAGGACTTCAAGGCCCATAGCCCCCAGCGGCCTGACGCCACCCACGTGTACCATCAGCGCCAGGAGGCACATCAAAAGGCAGCGCGCGCTCCTGCAGCACGGGAAGCCCGTTTTCATCACTGCCATACTGCCATTTTGCCAGGAGTTCAAGGTCCATAGCCCCTAGCAGCCTCCTGCCGCCAACTTATACCATCAGCGCCAGGAGGCGCTTTAAAAGACAGCGTGGGCGTCCGCAGCACAGAAAGCCCGTTTTCATCACCGCCATTCTGCCATTTTGCCAGGACTTCAAGGCCCATAGCCCCTAGCGACCTGTCGCCGCCCACGTGTATCATTAGAGCCAGGCGGTGCTTTAAAAGGCAGCACGGGCTCCCGCAGCGCGTGATGCCCGTTTTCATCACTGCCATTCTGCCATTTCGCCAGGACTTCAAGGCCCATAGCCCCTAGCGGCCTGCCACCGCCCACGTGTACCATCAGCACCAGGAGGCGATTTAAAAGGCCCCTAGCAGCCTCCCGCCGCCGACTTATACCATTAGCGCCAGGAGGCGCTTTAAAAGGCAGCGTGGGCTTCCGCAGCGCGGGAAGCCCGTTTTCATCACCGCCATTCTGCCATATTGCCTGGACTTCAAGGCCCATAGCAGCCTACCACCGCCCACGTGTACCATAAGCGCCAGGAGGCGATTTAAAAGGCAGCGCGGGAAGCCCGTTTTCATCACCGCCATTCTGCCATTTCGCCAGGACGTCAAGGTCCATAGCCCTTAGCGGCCTGCCGCCGCCCACATGTACCATCAGCGCCAGGAGGTGCTTTTAAAGGCAGCGTGGGTCCCGCAGCGTGGGACGCGTGCGTAGGGCGGGACCATCTGCGTCCGTCAGCGGCCGGGCTGAGCCACCCCTCTCCCGTGAAGAAGCCATCATGGGTAAGCGTAAACTCCCTTGTACCTCTGACATTGTAAAGACTAAGGCTAAGGTATCACGCAATTGTGCCTCTATTATATCCTATTTAACCACAGCTGTAGGAGCCTTAACCACGGAGATCCATAATGTAGAGGCTCAGTTGGGTCTGGGAACTGAGGCAGTATCTAGTAACACCGCGCCTTCTGTTGCTCCGCCCCACGTAACTTTAGGAACTGATACTCCTCTTGCCCTAGTAGTGGGGGCTAATGACTCTAACCGGGATATCCATACTTTGTCGACCCTACATCAGAATCCCCAACCTGAAGATAGGGGAAGCCCTGAAATGAATGCATCCCTGTCACCGTTTACAGCCCCAAGTAAAAAGAGGAGGAAAAAATGCTAAAAACCGGGTCCTGTTACAAAGGAACTTCCAATTCTGGAGGGGGATGAAGGACATCGGATTTTGGAGGAGCGGCCACTCTCTCATTTTAACACAACAACCGTGGACTCAATTTTGTCGCATATTGACACACTCTTTGGGTCACTCAGGGAAGATTTATTTAATTGTGTTAAATCTGATTTGGAAGGTATGGTGGAAAAGCTGTCCAGAATAGAGATTAAATGGGTGATTTAGAGGACTCTAGTACTAGGGTCAGGAGGAAGGGCAATAATGCCATGAGTAATGTGTCTAATAATGTCAACAACACTCAACACACCCACAAGGTGACATCTGTGGGGGGAGGGTCTCCCAATATTACACATCCAGAGACCTTGAAATGCAACCAGGTTACTTTAGGGAACAGCATTGGCACCAGACAGAGGGTCATGAGTGGAACCCAATGGAGGCCTGGAACTCTGCATACGATGGGGTCTGGCAAAACATTTACTCGAGGGCCTGCTAACTTAGGAAGACTTCATTTGCCACCTGAGGCTACTTCGTTGGTATCGGTTTTAATAGGGGTGCCCCCTCTTAAAAATATTCCCACTGAATCAACAGAGGAACTTATCTATAAGGTTAAGTTTTTGTCTAAAAAACTCTCTGATGGGGGATCAGAGCTTCCTCACGCATCATAATGGCTAGACGGGTGGGATGGGTTGGCTGTTGCCCTAAATCAGATGACCGTGAATATATATAGTCAATAATTTTGATCGGCCAGACTTAGCAGGCTGACTTTTTCAGGTGAATTATAACTGTGTCCCGGGGGGGATTACAGCATTGCCCCTGGGTTTTTTCTATCCCTCAGTCATGGGCGAGGGCGCCAAAGATCCGAAAGTTCTGCAAAGACAAACCCCAGGGGAAGGTAGCTATGAGTTAGGTGCTAGAACAAAGTACAATGGTGGCCGCCCCTTTACTGAAAACTACTAACCAACCTAAAGGTTACCTAACTTCTGCTGATGTAACAGGAGAAATGTTATAGAGAGTAGGTTTGAAACTGCAAACAGATTTACCCCATTGAGCCAGCTGGACGGTAATAACTGACTAACCATTCGTTCCCCTACGCAAGGGCAAGTTACAGGTAGTTGTAGGGATCATACTACCAAACGCATATTGGGGGAGGAGGATAGCACGGGGGAGCAAGTCAAGGTACTCAGCTGGAACATAGCAGGTTTAAAAAATATGATTGACGATGTTAGATGGAATGGAATATGACGTGTTGGGCTTCAAGCGTCCTGGGAAACCAAAAATAGTTTTTGGCTGGACGGTTACACAACTTATTTTGAGCCTGCAAGGCCATCTGTAGCTGGCAGGTCTAAGGGTTGATTAATACCTTAATTTGTCCAAACATCATAGGCAACCACTGTAAATTGGACTCCGGGTCAGTAAACTGTTTAGCAGTTCAAATTACGCCTTTTAACACACCTAAAATACTTATTGTTAATTTTTATAATTCATTTGACAGAACTGCTGCAAATGAACACTTGGGCTGTCTCAATTGTTTTTTTGAGTCTTATAAGGAAAAGCATGTCAACCATTATTTGGTTATCGTTTTAGGAGATTTTAATATACATTTATGCCCAATGAACTGCCACGTTACCGACAGCCTAGGTCCTGGTAATTATTCAGAAACACAATTTGAACATTCACAACAAGGTGGTTTTTTAGAGGATACCTTAGCAGAATTTGGTTTATCATATCCTAATGCATCGTGTGGCAAGGATGATAGTTCATCCTTTAATGGAAGGGGAATTAATTCTACTATTGATTACATTTTTATCAATACCGCCTTGGTACCCCTAGTTGTGTCATATCCTGCCACGTGGTCACACTTTAGTGATCACTACCCTATACATCTTATATTGGCAGGGGGCATCAAGATTAACCCTAAATCAAATAGATGTGTCTCTAGTCCTAAGCTAAAAACAAAAGACCAAGGCCGTAGACTCAAGTGGTGCAAGGTAGTGCCGGAGGATTTTTATGATGATTTAGTGAATACTGTTGGAACGGAGATTGATCTCTGCTTAGACAATTAGATAAGGGACAATGAGATCCTTACAGCATATGTAAAAATTTGTAACCAGGTGGCCCGAGCCCTCACATAAGGAATTCCTTAATAGAGGGGAGAGGTGGTTTGACCATAATTGCACAGTTGCCCATCAAAATTTGCTGGTCGCCCTAAAGCATAAACCACAAGATAAAATTGTAATAGCTGCCCTTAGTAAAACTTAGAAGTTGGCTATACATACATGCAAATCTGAAATTAAACATGAGGCGTGGAACGATCTTTTGTCTTTAGACGTCATTAAAAATAGTGCCAAGTTCTGGGAAATTAGAAATAAACCATTCTTCCGAAATACAAAGGGTAGCCCATTAGAATGTTATATTCTGGAGGAGGAGTGATTTAGTCATTTCAAACATATATATGGTGATCAGGAGGACCAAGGACCCACAGGTACACCGTTTGTGGCTGAGGCATATACCTTGGTCTTCAAAGCTAAAGAAGTAGCTGTGGCCATCTCCTAAATGTCTAGTAACAAGGCCCCTGGACCGGACGTTTTTAATATGGCCTGTAAATATGGCCTGCCTAGATCATGGTCCCAGTCAATCATTGTCCAAGTTTTTAAAAAGGGAAAAAGAGGAGACCCACGATGCTATAGGACAATCTCACTTATAGATCCAGCAGTGAAGGTGCTAGAAAGAGTGGTACTCAGTAAACTAACTGATTGGCTAAACGAAACCAACATACTCTCAAATCTGCAATATGGGTTTAGGAAAGGGAGGGCACCATGGACCATTGCCTAAACTTGCACCTGGTAGCAGGAAAGTATACCATCGCCAAGAGAGAGACGCTATATCTGGCATTCATGGATCTTTCCTCGGCCTTTGACCGGGTGAACAGATCCAAGCTATGGGCATTATTAGTAAAACTAGGCATGGACAATAACATTGTAAACTTCCTTGCCGACCTGCCTAGGGATCTAACAGCCACAGTGAGATTTCATCAAAGGGGTAACTGCACCCAGGGAATACACATCATAAAAGGAGTGAGACAGGGATGTATTCTAGCCCCCCTACTATTCACTTTATATATTAATAATTTGGCCTCAGTTTTAGGGGATGCTAGTAAAGACATTCCGCGTGTGGGAGATCGGCTGATTCCAGCTCTCCTATATGCTGATGATGCTGCCTTATTAGCTAGAACACTGGTTGGCCTTCAGCGCCTTTTAACTACCTTTGCCGATTTTATGAGATCATTTGATCTAAGTGTAATTTTTTTTAAATCCCACACAATGATCATTATGTCAAAGCCCAGCAGACCTAAAACGCTCCATTGTGAAAGAAATTAGATTGCCAGGGTTACTCCATTTACTTACCTAGGTGTCTTATTTGATGATAAGAGCACGTGGTCCCGCAGAAGAAAGCTAAAAGAAATGTAATGGCCAGATCCACATCAGTGGTCCTTGATTTTGCACGTAGGCTAGGGCCAAAACCAATACAAGCATTGTTAAATATATACAGAGCTAAATGCAATGCTATCTCAAACTATGGCTCTGATATATGGGGATATACAGAAGTTAAGGATATCCAAATAGTGGAAAATTAATTCCTAAGAAACTTGCTATCGGTGCCACAATCAACACCCTCTTATATAGTTCACCAGGAGACAGGCGTAGGTTTTGTGTCAGGTTTAAGTGGAATGGCACCCCTACTTAAATGGATAGCGATTTGGATAAACTCAGAGCTTGAAATGAATCGCGAAATTATTAGCGATTGTCTAGCATTAGATCGAGCAAGCAGTATCCCCTGGCTGACCTACTTGAAAAGGATTGCAATTAAATTAGGATGGCCCGAGTTATTTAATTCCCCAGACAAATTAATGAAGGAAGATATGTTGTGGGCCAAGAAAACTTACCTATATGTGGCATATATGGAAAGAGAGGCCAGGTAATTGATAAAACCAATGGTACGAGCCTATCAATTATTATAAACTTCTTGTGCAATCGAACCTTATCTAAATGTAGTAACCAACCCTAATCACCGTTTCCTTTTAGTAAGATTTAGATTTAATCCGTTGCACTTTTTACTCGCTGAACTTCAGAGATGGAGAACGGTGGAGGATCTGGGTACCTGCACATGTGACAATTTCTCCACGCAGGATACGTTGCATTTTGTCTTATTTGGCGAGCGTTTTTTGCACAGTCGGAAACATTTTATTCTACCAGTCTTAAGGGGCAAAGGATTTTTACAGGCAAAGCCAGCACTTATATATTTACAGATGCTGACCAATGTCTGGGAGATTTTTAACATAGCAAGTTTTTTAACTGCGGCAGTTAGAACAAGGAAAAAAAAGAGAGGGATTCCCATGATCTAGAATATATTAATTTTTTTTTTTACAAACTAATTTTAATGAATTACCAGATGAACTGTTTGTTTACTGTGATTATGATGTATGTTCATTATATTTGGTGTGTGTTTATGTCACATTATTGTTTTAAACTCATTTTTTGTTGTATGCTTTTATGGTTTTAATTAACTGAATAAAGTGACCTGGACTGACTGACTATGTACTCTATTTTTCAAATTCAGTTTGGAGTTTCTTTTGTTTTCCATTTCAACTTTATTACTGTTTTGGAACTGCATAAATACTTTACATATAGCCCTAAGTTAAGCCAGTCTGCTCTGTGCCATAGCAACCAGGGAACTGAGCTCAGGGTAATTTAGTGACTTTAAGGGTTCGCCCCAACAACGGCTGTGGTCATTCCTTGAGATGGCTAGTCACCCACCCCATATAATAATCTGATTTCTTAAAGAAAGAATATTTTTTTTCAGTATGTCTTTATTGATTTATAATATATTAATGGGGCATGTACTTACCAAACATTCAGTGTAGCCATTCACAGCGGTATACGTACAGATATCAATTTTGAGGTACAGCATATCAGTCTACAGTCAGCACAAATTTTAACATCAACGACATTGCAACCAGTGAAGATGTTTAATATCTACATTATTAAAAGCGTATCAGAGGTGTAACTCTATAGTCGATATGAACATTGTCTTAATCAGAACATAAGGAACTGAACTGTGGTATAAGGTCATTTGCACTCAGCCATATGTTTGACTGTCAATGGGTGGCGAGAGGAGGCATGGGGCAGACGGGGGCAGATGACTGGGCACCCAGCTTCGGATAAGAAAAAAGAAAGGATAATTGATATCAAAACTACAGGTTGAAATGGAAGAGAGAGCAGAATCAAAGAATGGTGGTAATTGTAACTCCTTTTAAGAACTGCCCTATAGTTTTCCCCAAAAAATACTACATAAATACATGCTTTGGTCAGCAGGCTTCCTTTATTGGTATGTTATATTGCTTCCACCCACTTTATCCTACAGCATAGTGAAATGGGCCAGCACAATTTAACCATTCGCTACGATCACTTTGAATGACTTTGCAAATCCTGTGTAAATTGCTCACCTACAGCTAAAAGTTAATTTGTCTTCAGTAACAAAACTTGTACAGAAGGTTCATTTTTTGTATCGTTATTTTTATATTAACTTTATATACCTGCTATGCGTTTTGGCTATCATTCAGGGGCTCAGTTAGATTGTAATTTAGTTTCCGTCTTTTTTTTAAAGTTGCTGTTACAAAAGTGCCCAAGAGATATTATAATATTGTATCTGCTAGCTATTTGAGTGTGTGGTTAAATTGAGATTTATTATTGTCGCATTCACTGATAATATTACTATTGAAATGCAATGCACAACTGAAATATTTATTTTAAAAGCATCACTAGTAAATCGTCCACACCAGTGAATGTTACTTAGATTTCAAACTTTTATTGCAAGCCTATGGCAGTTAAGTTTAGGTGGCAACATGTTTGTTCTTTTTATTTTCGTGGTACAAGTTTGCAACAAAACCAAATAAAAGCCACTGCCATCTTGACAGGGACAGACATTTTGGCTTTGTCAATACTTATTTCAGTAATTATTAGTGATAGGTCCATTTTGTACTTGTTTAAATAGATTAAAAATTCTATTTTTTTTTTTTTGTAAAACTCCTTCGAAAAACCCTGATATGTTCCATGTGAAAAATGATTTTTAGTCTTTGCATAATGTAAAGAAATATGAAAAAGATAAAATGCGTTCAAATATACATAAGAATATCAAATCAAATAATTCCTATTCAACCAAACATAAATATGATCCCCATTGACATTAAAAATATAACATATAGTTTAAAAAAGCAAACATAATAATCAGACATAGAATAGCCAGAAAATGTCAACCAGTGTCCCTTAAGTGGCCAGAGAGGTTTAGCTTAAGATATGGCCTCTTCCCTTTGGTTCGGCATCACAGAAATAAGGCTAGATCTGTGATCTGATGAAAAACAACCTTGGAGAGAAAACGGTTCTGAAAAACTAGTCTTTGAATTTGTAAATATTAATGACATTTACCAGGATGGTAAACTTTACTCTGTATATTCCTCCTTTTTTGGGTTTCCATAGAAACTAGAGCGCTTAACTAAGGATTGTCCTGTCTAGCAGCAAGATTTGGAATCACTTACCGGTAAACATAAAACTCAGCCTGAATCTACTCTTGTTTAAAAAAATAACTCACTTCTTCTGACTCTGACCTCAAGGACTAATTTACTTCTCTCTTTTTCCTCTATATTTTACCTTTCTTCCTATCCCATGTGACTTTTAACTCTTAATATAGTTAGTTATACGCCCACTGTCCTTGTGACAAAATTGTCCCACATAAAAACTTTTTGAAAAAGCTTGGAAGGGCCCAACAAATCTTGCAAGGCAGTTTTTAATCTATAACCAGTTTTGACCAATGTTACTGCTACATCAAGTTCTAGATCACCAGTTTCCAGATCTTCAGCATGGGAACAACTCCAAGTAACTTCGAGGTCCAGCGGAGGTTATGTTATCTTAATGTTATGTTAATTTAATTTCTTAAGCGCAATGGTTACCCGAGGGTGTCCTGCCGCTGGCTACTGCCTTCCGATCGGTGAAGTGTGTGATGACCTATGTAGCAAAAAGCCAGGTTTTCAGTCCCTTCCTAAATGTCATTAGCTCAGTGACGTTCCTAAGGCGAAAAAGGGAGCTCATTCCAGGCCCTAGCGGCACATGTGATGAAACCTCCACCACCCCAGTTGGCTTATTTAGCTGGGGGTATAACCGCCCCTTTGGCTCCGGAGGAGTGGAGGGCTCTTCTGGGAATGTGCTACTGAAAACGCCGTTTCAGGTGGTCCGGGCCTATTCCTTGGAGGGCGTTCAAGACCATGCTCCGGGATTTGAATTGAATCCGTTGTTTAACTGGAAGTCAGTGTAACCGGTTTGTTTCTTTTTTGACAGAGACAATCTTTGGTGTCCCAGTCAGCAGTCTGGCTGCCGCATTTTGCACAAGTTGAAGCCTGTTTAGGTGTTTCCTTTGGATATTTAGGTAAAGACTATTACAGTAGTCCACACGTGACAGGATTAGAGATGTTATCACTATCCTTTGACTGTCTGCTGGTAGGAATTACATTATTTTTCTTATCTTTCTAAGAAGATGGAAACTAGCAGAAACAACCGCATTTACCTGGTCCTCGAAGGTAAGTTTATTGTCAACCACGACCAGGTTTTTTGCCTTCCTAGTTGGCTCGGGGAGAGTCCCTAGTTCTTCTGGTGTCCAAAAGTTGGCATTATTGCAAAATATAATGACCTCCATTTTACTTGAGTTTAGCTTCAGACAGTTCAAGGTCATCCACAGCCTAACCATTTTCATGCAACCTTGGAACCTTTTCCCTTTCTCAACCTCTTGTCCAGGTCGTAGTGACACCACTATTTGCGTATCTTCTGCGTATGATGTCAGCTGGAATCCAAAGTATCTGATCAAAGCCGCCAGAGGTGCCACATAGACATTAAAAAGTGTGGGACTAAGGGAGGAGCCCTGTGGTACTCGACAAGGAAGGGAGAAAGGTTTCAAGCGGGCTTTATCTAAGTCCACAGTTTGACTTCTTTCTGTAAGGAAGGATTTCAGGAGGTTTCAAGCATTTCCTTGCACCCCGCATAACGACAGACGGCTCATCAAAACATCATGGTGGAACGTATCGAAGGCCGCGGAGAGGTCCAACATGATTAGTGCTGTGTTGCCTCCCTGGTCCAGAGTTTCTCTTAATTCCTCTATGGATTTTATCAGGGTCGACTCAGTACTATGTTTTGCCTTGAATCTATATTGATTGGGATCAACCATGTTGTTGTTTTCTTGGAGTAAACGTGCTGAGTTGAGTGTTCATGGTTTTTTCGACCAATTTTGCCGGCAAGGGGAGACAAGAGATTGGCCGGTAATTATTAGGGTCTTTAGGGTCAAGATTTTGTTTTTTAAGAAACAGGAGGATGGACATGGTTTTCTATCTCTTGGGAAACTTCCCATACTCAAACATGGCGTTAAATAGAGGGATGAGTGCTGCACTGATGAGCTCAGGACCTTATTTAATCACGGAAACTTGGCATGGGTTATAAGGGGATTCCGATTTGATGGAAGCCAAGAGATTTATAGTATCACGCTTCGCCAGAGGTGAGAATCTGTCTGGAATTGGTCATGATTCGGTTATACTGCTAGCCAATGCGACTGGTTCACCTGTCTCTTCTGTCTGGGAGAGTCTAAACAAGAAAAAAATGGCTTCTACCTTCTGTAAAAAGAAGGTGGCTATTTCCTCACATAGTTCTGGACTACTCTGAGTTTTTGGGATGCAGGGGACGACCAGTTTGGTTACTGTCTTAAAGAGTTCTTTAGATGAGGATTTCGCCTGTATGATTTGATCTGTGAAAAAAGCCCTTTTGGTATTAAATAGTAGTTTTTTGTAAAGGGTAAGGCTCTGTTTGTAGGACTGTTTTTCTGCCTCATTATAGCCTCTCCTCCAATTGCGTTGTAAGCACTTACAGGCGTGTTTTTGCTTCCTCAATTCTTCCGAATACCAGGGGGCTGAAAGCTGAGGGTGCTTGGGGGCCCATAGTTTCTCTGTAGCTAGTTTGTTACATGTTGTGTCTATCCTCTATGTGTAGCAGGTTGTGGCATCTTCTACTTCTGTGGGATGAGGGCGTGCCGTTGCCCTGAGGAGATCTTCTGAATGTGAGCCCTTCATTTTCTTTCAGGCTCTTCTTTCTGTCTCCATTTTAGATACTTCCTTGCTATGGTAGAGGTTGGGAGATATTAACTCGAACTGAATAGCAGCATGATCTGTCCAGGAAAATGGCAGCAAGTCAGTAGAGGGTTGTTGTAGAAGGAGGTCATCCCTTGAGTAGGCCAGGGTTTCTGGCTTCTGAGAACCAGGGGGGCTGACCCTGAGCTCGTTCCGAATGTGGACATGTGCAGACAGGTTTGCCTTTGGCGCGTCAGCATGCCAATTAAGCACTATGTGGGCTGAAACAACTAGCCCTCTAACCAAGATGGCAGCCCGCTCACTTGCGATGACCACCCGATTCTCCTGCTAGTCGGCAAAGTGTAGCGGGCAAAACAAGTACGTGAAACAATGTCACACATCTTAAAAATATTAAAAGCACTTAGCAAGTTAACAGTAGGTTCCCTGGCGAGATATACACAGCTCTGCTTCCAGGAAAGGCAGCGCTGCGCAGTCGCGTCAACGTGCCCATTAAGTAGTATGTGGGCTGAAACAACTAGCCTGCTAACCAAGATGGCGGCCCGCTCACTTGCGAGGACCACCCGATTCCCCTGCTGGCCAGCAAAGTGCAGCGGGCAAAGCAAGTAAGTAAAACAATGTCACACTTCTTAAAATTAATAAAAACGCTTAGCAAGTTAGCAGTAGGTTCCCTGGCAAGCTATAACACAGCTCTGCTTCCAGGAAAGGCATCGCCTTGTCCGGTGCGCAGTATCACACTCATTTGGCAGATATGTCAGTGCTGTGGGGTCTACGGGTGCTGCTACCCTCACTCCTTGCTGCACTACACTTCGTAGACAGCGTTCCGGGTCTCCATTAACTGGGCCTGCCAGGATGGTTTGTTCTGCACCTGTCTTCTTCAGCCAGGACAGTTGTATATACACTGGTGCATTATTCACTCAACAAGTACTAGGTTCCTGGTTGTACTCTATATAAAATTATACTCAACTACTAATATATGCCTTTGAAGGGCATGGTGGAAACCTTCAACTTTATTTCAAGCACTAAAAGTTTACAGCTGTTGTCAATGGAAATGAAATAAAGGCATTGGTGAATTCAGTGATAGGGCCACATCTCTCTATCTCGCAAAGCTTGGTTTCTACTGGGGGCTCATTAAAATGTTATTGGTTCGTCTGTGGATTTCTCTAAGGAGCATGAAGTGGACTGTGGTATTTCAGTAAGAGATGGGAGTCTAGATTGTTGAGGAGGAACCTAAGCCATCGGCAGCCCTTGGCTGGCACTTATCCCCCACCATCACATTATCCCTACCAGCGAATGACACAAAGATAGGGTAGACCGTGTTCTTAGGAGGACCACTAATAGCAGTTGGTGCAGAAAAGAAGCCAAATGTCCATCTACTTCTACCTGCAGCCCATTGTTGTGGGAGACTGTGGAGTCTGGGGTTCATCCCAAAGTACTTTCTAAGCCCCAGTGCAAGGGGAGGAGCTGAGGCCACATCCGAGGTCTGCTTTATTGAAAAGTTCCAACAACGCATCATCCAGCTGGTCCTGGGTGGCCATTTGCCTATTTTATAGTATGTACTGGATAAACAACAGAGTTGATTGTCTCTAAGCACTAAACTGCGAAACCAATATGGTTCCGTCCACTGATTCGCCACGGTAAAGAGAGTGTACCATATCAGGTTGAGAGCAAGGCATTAGGAAACAGGACTAGGGGCATCGTCCCCACTGGACAAAGTCAACCCAAGTGGCCTGGACAAAGTCAACCCAAGAAAAGATGTGCTTGGATTTTAAGTGTTTTATGGAGTTGAATGATCCTCAGTTTCCTGATTGGGTCATAGCTTTAGACTAGCAGAGGAGATAGAGGTGCCAAGAGTCTCCATGAGCAGTTGGAGGAAAGATGAGTTAGGGGACGGCACAGTTTAAGCCTGTTTTTCTTCCACAACTACCAGTTTGGGGATTCATATGGGACATAAAGCCTCTCTCTCTGTTGTAATGATCAGGCGGGTGCAGAAAAGTTTTATTGAAGGGAAATCGTATTAACCAGCCTAAACCCTGTGACATCCCAAGACCAGGCCCGTCAGTCGTCCAACAGTCAACATCATGTCACAAGCCATTAGATGGCTAACATTCCATAGGATGCCACAGGATAAAACATACATAAGAAACAAACCCACTACACTCTGCTACTAAAGATCAAATTTGCACCAAGTAGCTGCTCATCCAAAAGTCCCATTGAGTCATTGCTGACTATATCACTGTTTATACCAGATTAGAAATGTAGTCTAAAACTAAAATCGAACATAGCCAAGAACTTTCATGTTATGCGATTTTTCCTTGCCACAAATTAAGCAGTCGTAGGCCCGAATATTTGAGCTTATTTCAGGCATAGTTCTTTCTTTTGGGTAAAATGCATCATGGTTAACTTTTTTGTTGTTTTTTTGATTTATGATTTAGAAAGACAGTTTTGTATCAGATTGTGTTAGGAATTCAGGAGAATATACCATAACACAAAAACTAAAATAAACTTTACTTCACTTTCTTATCCTATGCACAGCCCTGTGGCCCTAGAAAGACAAGGGCCAGGCTATATAGGACTCAAAATAAATAAATACCAGATCTAATAGTAAGGAGTGGGTGAATTAGCTGAACATAAAGACCATGAAGTAGTGTAGATTGTCACTAGTTGGGAGAGGTAGGGTAGAGCTTTGCCATGCCAAGTGTGAGCAGCTGCCCAGCTTCATTGGTTTGTAGCAGTGTGTATATGTCTTGACAGATTATATAGCGTCCGTGTGGCAACATTTAGAGCATTATCAAATTGACAGAGGAAGTATTATGGCTAGAAGGTTTTTGGAATATCCCATCTTACTGGAGAGCTTTGTGTTCCCATGGAACAGAGAATGGAAGGAGAGGACTTTTTATGTTGAGATACTGGAATGTAGCTGCAGTAGAGATGGTTGTGCTGAAAGATACACACCTCATGTTGAAGTTAAATTGTATTCTCTGGACATAGGTGTCGAGGTGTCCTAGGGAACCAGGATAGGAGATGGTGGCATTGATGTTAATGATAAGGTGTGGAAATAAATGGTTTTGGGCTTGCGAGTTAAGCGTTGGGGTGGAATGCAGTCCATTCTCAGTGTCTTGAGCTGCGTTGCCATACACCATATTTATGTGGCAATGAAAAGCCATGCAAAGTGACTTTGCCTGGCCTCGTAGAAATGGGTCTGCAGTCTGCGCCACCCGACATAAAAAGCGACATACTGACGGCGCAAAGTGCTTGTAAATGAGTCCCTAATTCTTTGGCAATATTTCTCAAGCAACTGTAGGTAGCTATTTTCATATGCAGAGTGGCATCTCCTACCTAACCTGAGTTGGGTAACTGTAAAGACAGCATATAAGCAGGGCCAGACTGGCCATTCTCGGCATTTCCCTGGGTGGCTGGAAGGGTGGGGGCTGGTATTGTTACTGAGGGCCGGTTTTACAGCAACGCCGCAGTATCGTCCCAGATTAACAAAAGCAGCACTCAAGCAAAATCCAGTCACCATCACTTCCAGCCTCCCAAGGCCAGCCAGTGTTTCACACTTGTACACCCCCTCCCCCCAAACTCCCCTTGTAGTGCTTAGGCTTTCTCACTACGCACCGTGTGAGAGCTGGTTCGACAAAATTGCCAGGACTGCTTTGGGGTCCCAGTCCAGCACTGCATAAAAGCTTTCTGCAATATAGGAGGACAGTATTACTATTCAGTTGTAAGTGTAACTTGGCAGCTGAGATGGAAGGATTTGAGGGTAACATCATAAGGTGTACCATTACTTTCTAGTAAGGAATCAGCTTGGTTTTCTGTGTTGGGACGTCCCTAATGGACCACAGAAGTAGGGGCAGAGAATTAGGCCATTTTAATTGGGTTTCAAGGCCTGTCTTCGCTTTCGTGTTTTTGAGTGTACCGTTATTTCTCTCCACTTTGCCTGCTGACTGAGGGTGATTGGTGCAGTGGAAGTGCTGGTCAAGCCCTAAAGCTGTGCAAATCTCCTGCACTACAGATGTAAGGAAGTGTGCTCCTCAGTCGCAGTAAGCGACTTGGGATTCCATAGAGTGGAATGTACTTCATGGATAAGCCCTTTGTGAATGTAATGACATCTGCTCTTGCACAGTGATAAACTTCCACCCAAGCTGAAAACCTTACAAGCACATAAGACTACGAAACACACTTAGGCATCTGGATAAAGTCCAGCTGACAGTAGACGCGGTGGCCCCCTTGGGGGAGGAGGAACAGAGGGGGATTTCTTAATTCACGTGTCAACATTTAGGGAATAATTGTATAAAACAGTGATGGATGGAATGCTTTAATTAATCTCAGCCACCGGTAATCACTCGGGCCTAATCCCAATGCATTGTTGTTTTGCACACCATGCCACCTCAGTTTGGACCCAGCTATATGCAAATCAGTTTTGACCCTTCTCTAATAGAAACATTCCAGCCCGAACTGCCAAGCCAGGTGCTTCTGTACCAAAACACAAACAACCCGGGACTGGTTTTGCCCTAGTTATGGGCTCATCAGCCGGGTACAGCTTGGTTCCAGTGACACAGTGTGCATGGGACCCTTGTCTCCTAGGTTGCTTGTGGTCTGGGCAAAAAACTTTTCTTTTGGCATTTGTCATTTGCATTGCCCGGGGCCCAGATATAGGCCCCGGGCTCACTGTGACACTGGAAACAAGCTATAACTGACTGAAAAGCCCTAATTAGAGCTAAACCGATTATAGGTTGCTTGTTTCCCGGTTCAGGGAAGACCTGGCCTGGCAGTTTGGGCTGGACTGTTCCAATGAGTGCAGGGCCAAGACTGATTTGCATATGGCTGAGTGCAAACTGAGGTTGCATGGTGGGCAAAAAACTATGGATTAAGATGCGGCCCGAACAATTGCCAATGGCCGATATTAATTCAAGCATTCCATCCATCACCCTGTTGTTTTTGTATTTGCTATCCCCATATTGCGCCAGGTATGCCCAGACATGGGTCCAGGGTCACTGTGCCTCTGGAACCAAGCTATAATTGGCTGAATATCATTAACTAGAGCGAAACTGTTCATAGGCTGCGTGTGTTCTAGTTCAGGGAGGACACGGCCTGGCAGTTCGGGCTGGACTGTACGCATGAGGTGCAGGGTCATGACTGATTTGCATATGGCTGGGTCCAAACTGCGGTGGCGTGGTGAGCAAAAGAACAATGGATTAAACCCAGATCCTTGTGACTGGGGGTGGATGTTTGCATTGTTCAGCATTCCGTCCATCATTTGTTCCTTTTGCTTTTGTCACCCTAAGTGGGAAGGGTATGTCCAGACATGGGTCCCGTGCTCCCTGCACCACTGGATTCAAGCTAGCCTGGCTGATGAGGGTTGATGCCCCGAAACTGGTCCCAGTATGCCAAACTGTGGTGGCGTGGTAAGCAAAAGAATGATGGATTGAATCCAGATCTTTGCGACTGGGGCTGAATGTTTGCATTGTTCAGCATTCCGGCCATCATTTGTTCCTTTTGCTTTTGAGATTAATTAAAGCATTCCATCATCACCCTGTTGTTTTAGCATCAAGGGACTGGCAACTGACAGAGGAATTGCAATGATATTGGGCCATAAAGGGAAAGAAGGGCCCAATCCCAGAGGGTTGCAGCAGCATGAACCATGCCACGTCTACAGAGAGGGGCAGTTCTGTGATACAGCTGTGCATGTTTAGGGAGTAGAAATATTGATGCAACCGCATGCCCTATGCTGTCTCTCCACGCTCTCTCGAGGTCCCTTGTGCACTTTTGCTTCCTCCAGTACTGTTTCTCAACCTCAGAGGCGTATTCCTGCAACAGAAAATAAATCTTTTCGGGATGATACTGGAAACAAATAAGTCTGTACAACATACTTAGCAGCATCAGTGGTTTGTTTTAAAGCTGCTTTACTGGTGGCTAAATTAGCAAAAACATTAGCTTGGGACACTGTGTCATGTGGGTATCGGTTAGCAACACACTTCACAACTGTGATCTTTTGTGGCAACATACAGGTGTTCAACAAGTTTTTAACATGTGAGCCATTTCCGATAGAGGTACAGCGGAGGTCAAAAAACCCCTTTACAGCCAGAAAAAGTGTCACTCCAAAAGCATACTTTTAGTCTGTGTACACGATCACAATCTTTTTCTAAGTCAGGATACAGACTTGAGTGAGTACAATGAGTTCAGCAACCTGAACAGACATAACATATAGCAGACAGTAGCTTTCAACAGTTTGATGTACAGTGCCTACAGCAAAAACCTGCATCCAAGACACCTTGATCATTTATGAGCTATGAACTATCCACAAAAGGCATTAATTCACAGTTTAGTAGAGGTATGTCAGTTATATCAATACGGGGTTTAGGCCTCCATTATGAGTCTGGCGGTACATGGACCGCCAGACTCACGGTGGCGGTCTCCCGACGGCTCTATTATGACTAGGGCGGTCGGACCGCCCTGGGGCCACCACAACTGCCCCAAGCGCCCCAACCACCAGGGAACCGCCATTCCCTGACGCTTGAGTGGCGGTCTTGAGGCCCCAATATTCTTGGCGGGATCGCCGCAATACCGTCAAGTATATTACGAGATTCCTCTCCGTCACGGTTTTCATGACAGTGAGCCCGCCATGTAAACCATGGCGGTGAAGAGACAAATGGGGGCCCTAGGGCCCAATGGTGCCTCACGCCATGTGGATGCACACAGGGGAGCCCAAAATGTACCCCCTGGTGTGCATGCACCCCAGTACCTGCACGGCATGGACTGCAGCAATCCATGTCGTGCAGGTACTGCCTTTGACGTTCCCATGGCGGTGCCTATTTCATAGATACCGCCCTGGGAATGCTAAAGAAACACCCGCCAACCAGGAGAAAACTCCTGATCTGGTGAGCGGTTCCTGCACGGGTTTGATGGTGAGGCTCTTAGTTTTGTGTGCGTTTACAAGATAATCATTAGGTTCTCCCTCCTGACAGGTAGGCATTAAAGATGCTGGGTTCGAAGTGGGACAGCAGACAGAGTTTATATAAGAAGTAGACTGTAACAATATTTAATATCTAGAGAATCTGGCAGTAGAAAGGTGCTGCGTTTTGATGGTGGGGAGAACAGCGCAATAGCAACAATTACAGTGGCCCTCCATACAGTATTTTTGGAGGCCTCAAAAAGACGCGAAGCAGTGGCTACAGAGCTGAGACATAGAGGGCACACAGCCGTAACTCAGTCAAAAGCCAAAGAACAATAGGCTACGGGCTTTTTCTGATCGCAATCACCTTGTACCAGTACTCCAAGTGCAAAAACATTGTGTACAAAGTAAAGGGTTTAGCATCGCCAGGGAACCCCAAAGTGGGTGCAAACCTCATGGCTTGGTTTATTTGTACAAATCCATTTTGGGCCCCTTTAAACCACTTTAAGGTTATAGGGGTGACCTTTTGAACAGATTCTTGTTAGGGATTTGCCATTGTGGTGTAGCCTGCATCTATTGCCTATAATGTCCAGCCAGACACAAGAAAGTTTGTATCTGAGAAACAATCACTGTACGGGGCAACTTAAGGATGCCTTTGATTTCATCAGATGACGGGTGGCTCTCATTATCAAGGTATCAATCAATCAATCAGGGTTCTTATAGAGCGCGGCTAATCATCTGTTAGGGTCTCAAGGTGCGGGGGAGAGAGTTTCTCCAGTTCTGTCGAAGAGACAGGTCCTTCCTGAATTGAGGCAGTGGAGGTGATTGCTTGAGATGTAGAGGTAGAGAGTTCCAAGCCTTCACAGCGAGGTAGGAGAAGGATCTTACTCCGGTCGAGGTCTTGCAGATCCGTGGGATAGGGGTCAGGGCCAGTTGGGCGGAGCAGAGATATCTAGTGGGTGTGTAGAAAGAAAGGCAGTGGTTGAGGTATGTTGGTCCGGTGTTGTGGAGGACTTTGTAGGCATGCGTGAAGAGCTTGAGGCTGATTCTTTTGTTGATCAGGTGACTGGAGGTGTGGCTGTGGCAGGGTATTTCCAGGATAAGTCTCATGGAGGTGTTCTGGATGTTCTGACATTTTTAGGGGAGTTTTTGGGTGGCGTCGGTGTAGAGTGCATTGCCGTAGTCGAGCTTGCTGATGATGAGTGCCTGGGTGACCGTTCTCCTGGATTGGGTGGGGATCCACTTGAATATTTTCCGTAGCAGGTGGAGCATGTGGAAGCAGGAGGATGAGACGGCGTTGATTTGGCGGTTCATTGAGAGAGAGGAGTCGAGGATGATGCTGAGGTTATGTGCATGGTCGGTGGGTGTGGGGGGGTTCCGGGTGCTGCGGACCACCAGGAGTTCCCAGGCACAGCGAGTGATTCCCAGGAAGAGGACTTCTGTTTTGTCTGAGTTGAGTGTGAGGGAGCTGTACTTCATCCAGGCGGCAACTGCGTATCGTACTTGGGGAAGGCGAACTGCAGTTTCTCCTTTGAAGTCTTGTGCCCCTTCTTAGCCAACTAGGCAGAAGACACAGAGAATTAACCTTGCAGTGATCTAAAGTACAAGATGCCAATAGTAAGTTATCAACATATTGCAATAAAGTAGCACCCCTGGAAAAGACTAAAGTGCCCATATTTTTAAGCTTGGGAGAAGATTCCGTAAATCCTTGTGGGAGCCCTCACCATGAAAGTTTGGATCTGTCAAATGAGAATGTGAAGAGGAACTCTCTTCATGTATGTAAACGGAAGAGAATTCAAAACAAAGATCCACCATGGAAAACCATTGGGTTTGCAATTCCTATTCACAAAGCAATGCCAGCACCTCACTCTCCCTGTGTGGTGTATGTTGAGGGTACAGACCATCTTGCAGTTAAGCTTGGGCAGTAATCCCAACCTAACAGATTGACTGTTGAAGTAAGACAGCATGCTTATCAGAAATGGGGCCAAGGATGTTGGAGAACGGATTGGAAATTAGGTGGGTAACACACTTGTTTGAAATACCGACTGTGTTTATGGACCAGCCAGGAAGGGGTAATGAAGGGAATTCAGAGGTTTTTAAAGCTATCAATAAGGCAAGTTGAGTGTTTACCATTTATCAAGCAATTCACATAGGGACCTACAGGAATCAGGGTATTTATGACACAGTCGAAAACTCTTGGGCTCTCCTAAAAATTAAGGATAAGACTTGTGTGTAGTTTGGTTAAATGCTAGTGGGTCAGCAAGACCAGGTACATTTGGAACTGCACTAGAGCAGTCTCTTTTCCAATGTCCCAGTTGACCAACGTAAAAAGATGACCCTCCCAAACCTGGATTTCTCCTCTTTACCTCCTGCTATCCCTTCCCCCACTTCCTTCTTCCTAACCACTTCTGGGTTACCCTGTTTGTTCCGCCTTGTTCCACTCTTATTTGGGGGCTCTTCACCCTCTTCCCTTCATACCCTGCTGCATGTTTTATAATTTCTAATACATTGTACATTCAACATTCTCTTCTTTTCTCTCCTGTAAAGCCATATAGTGATTGGCAACATTCACTATTTTCCAATACATATTTGTCATCAGTTGACTTCTCATATCCAGCAACAATCCTGCACAAAGACAGCATATACAACTTCCTCAGCCATCTCTGTTGGGAGGACAATGTTGAGTACATCTCAAACACATCCTTAAGCCTGTTTAAAAAGTCTGCAGGTGATTCACCCTTGTTCTCTTTGCAATTTGAATTCTCTGTCTAATCCGTTCTCACCGAGGACCAATCTACTCCGGCATTCAACAACGCATTTTTACGCCGTGTTCAAGGCCCCATCATACCAAGGGTCCTGCCTTGGCCATGCCGACTTTTCTACCAATTGACCACTCATTTCACTGGGTACTAATAAAGCTGTTGACTCACATTGGCCCAGTTTGGCCTGAACACTACAAACGTACTTTGCAATTCTTGATGGACCAGAGTTGGGTTTTGCCTTCTGCTAGTGAACTGTTTCTTAATACTCATTGAATCCTTGACCTCTGGGCCAAGGCCAGCACTCTCCCCAGCAGCTCCGCCTGATTGTCTTCCACGCCAACAGCTGAGCCCTCCACCGAGCATGGTTCGAGCCAGCAGCCCGTCCCTGCGCCGCAGGTTCTCTGTAGGCACCCCTGGTATTTGTCCCAGTGTCCCGCTTGCTCTTTGTTATTTCTCTTGCTGTTCGTTATTTTGTCCTTTTATTTTATTTATTTTGTCTGCCTAGTGTGGTTCCCCCTCGCTGTACTGCCCATAATTGCTTGCATATCCCCTCTGCTCCCGCCGCTACTGCACCTGCGGCCCCAACCCCGACTCAGCCGCTCCTGCCTCCCTGCCTCTGCTCCCGCCCCACTCCCCTACATATGCGGTCGCGCCTAAGGCAAGCCCGTCTGCGTCCATCTGCGCCTGGACCGTGCCCAGCACCAGACCCACTGGCCCCCGCGAGAGCCACGACACCCGACGCCAACTTCCTCCACGATCTCAACGCCGGCCGATCATCCAACTGTTTCCAGGCCTCCCAGAAGCTCACCCACGGACCCTTCTCCTGCCGAAGCTGCAGCTTCACCAGCCACCGGACACCTGCATGTCCTGCCCCACCCACCAGGGCAGGACGCAACCAACGCAACCATCTCACATGCATACTACTCAACACCCGCTCTGTCCACAAGCATGCCATCGAACTCTGGGACCTACTCGACTCAGCCTTCCCAGATGTCGCCTTCCTCACAGAGACCTGGATGAACCCCTCCTCGGCGCCCAACATTGCCATAGCCATCCCGGACGGCTACAAGATCACTCGAAGAGACCACACCAGACCAGGAGGAGGAATCGCTATCATCCACAGGAACACCCTCAGAATCTCGACCAGCACCGAACACACCTCCAGCACTGCCTAACACCTGCACTTCCAGATCCACACCGACCCCAACACCACCCTCAGAGGAACCCTCGTCTACAGACCCCCCGGAACCCGACCACAGTTCTGCGACTCCATCTCTGACATCGTCATCACTCACGCCCTTGCTTCCACAGACTACATCCTCCTCAGAGACCTGAACTTCCACCTCGAGAACGCCAATGACAGCAACTCCATCACCTTGCTCGAAAACCTTGCCAACCTCGGACTCAAACAGCTCGTCACGACTCCCACCCACTCCGCTGGACAAGCGCTCGACCCCATCTTTTCCACCAGCAACCACATCACCTTCAGCCACACCACGGAACTCCACTGGTACGACCACCGCTGCATCCACTTCACCTTCAAGAAACCCACCTCGCATGCACAGTTTTTACCACAAACGCGATAAAGAGAGGAGGCGGCCTGCCGGAGACGCCGCAGATGCCGCAGAGAAGGTAAGGTGCTTTTAAACTTATTTTTTTAAACTTTAGCAATTGTTATTATAGGGCGGGTGAGAGGCGGGTGGCGCAGCGGAGCTATGCGGAGCGCCACGGAGTTTGTTATCAACTCCGTGGCGCTCCACTTAACCCCACTACGCACACTACGCCCAGGCTTACCGATAAGACCTATGGTATCTGACATAACTTTTAGCAAAGAACCAAACAGGTCTATAGCCTTTTTATAGACTTGTCACAATAACCAACTCTGGTCTACTGTAATAAACATACGTTTTCTCACAAGATAACCATCAGGCAAGATTAAAGTTGGGAAACAATATACAACCCCTCAAAAGCACTGTAAATCTTCTACCCCAAGGGATTATTAGAGGGATAGTCAACACCAAACACTTGTCTACTGCAGAAATCTGTGAGATTCCCTTTAATAAAATATCTATCTCCCTGCTTTGCCACAGTATGATGACAATCCATCTTTAGAGGTCTATTGGCTACAACTTATGCTCTTCACCTTAAATATGACGTGCATTTTCGCAATAAGCAGACCAAGCGCTGGCTCCTCCATTGGAGTGGAAGAGTGTCGCCCCACTAAAGTGCCCCCCAAAGCCCCAGAGATGAAAAATAAAATGGTAATATGGTGATTCATTACCATTTTATTTTTCATCGTCCTGTCCTGAACCAAGCCTCAGGACAGGGCGGGCCTGCTGAGTGACAGCAGGAAGGAGTAGTGGGCAGAGGGCTTCCTTTGCACTGTTTAAAGTGCGCATGTCTCTTTGACTGGCCGTCTTGTGACGGCCAGCCGGACATGCGCACTTCAAACCTCTCAACCCAGCTTTCTCAAGACTGCTAGTTTGAGAGCAAGTGCAGGTATGCAGTGCCCTCGGGAGCGCCGGCAGAGGCCGCTCCCACCAATCAGGGCACTGCTCACATGCTGGTTCACAGCACCTGAGCAGGCCAGGATTGGTCGTGGGAGTCTGGTGGGGCCTGTACTGCAGTCCCAGCAGAAAATGTCAGAGCGAGGAGGACGTCGTTCGTCATGGTCCCGTAAGTGTTTTTCTATTTTTAAATGTTGTTTGCCCATGCGCACACCCACCCATTTGCCTGCCCCTCTCCAGTAGATGCTAGCCACCACTGTCACTATGGTATTGGAAATAACGTTTCCCAATCAATCAATCAACCCTAAAACCTTGATCATTGGAATGCCTCTGTATCCAACCGAGGTCTAGTGTATTTAGCAAAAGCGTTCCAACAAGGGACAAAGTGCAGTACACAATGCACAGGAAGCACCTTCTGCCAACCACAAGCTTGTGAAGAAAAAGCTTTTTTTTTTCTAGTGATCACATAATGTCTGACCATGCCAGACCTAAACAGGAAAAGAGAGTGACTGGATGGCACATATTTTTAACAAAGAATAGCACTGTCTTTTTAGGTTCTATTGGAAAAATAACCATGAAAAATAGGTACTGTAGATCAAATGCTGAATCTATGTCAGGAGTATTATTGAATCCACATGCGAGACTCCTTAGAACACTTTCAGTCTTGCTGTGAAAAAGCATCGTCCATCCAGGTTCTTATTTTCAATAGATAGTGGCGGTGGTGGCGGTGATGGTGGTGCCAGTGGTATTGGCATGTTACAACAAAGGCAGACACAAGCATGCGGGATGCATATTCTATTTGTTGCCTCCTCGGTGAGCTGCTGATGTGTTGGATGATATAGAATTTGAACATTCTATTCCTTGGTTGAAATTTCAGGTCATGGTCAGAGAGTGGGTCCTTTTTTGTCTACTTTAATTACGTCACTCTAATCCATTCATATTTTCTCAGGAACTGGATGGGTACATATAATATTCAGTGTCCGGTTTGGTTGTTGCAATGGGTGATAAGAATGGGTTTGAGCAGTCGAGACTAGTATGAGATCAGAGGTCTACTCTTTAACTGTGTAGGGAGGCTATGGGTCTTGGACAGTGATGCGTGTTCTTAATCCTCACCAGGAGTCTTGAAAGGAAATGAAGTGAAATAAAAATAATATCTATAAAGCGCGACTAATACCCAAGGGTGTCTAGGTACTTACTCAGTGGGAAAAATGGAATGGCTGCATTTGAAGAAATATTATTGGTTTTGAGAGCCATCTTGAATGCTAACAGGCCAGTTTTGTATTTCAGTTCCAGAGAAAGGGAATTCCAAAGTCTGGCTGTGTCTACCAAGAAGCTTCTACAACCCTAACCAGCCTTTTTAATTCTGTGCACTACTAGATTGTTTGTTGAGGCAGACAGCAGTGGTCTGACCGGAGTATACCATTGAAAGTTCTGCCTAAGGAACTCCAGGCCAGTTCCATGGAGGGCTTTAAATGCAATGTACATAGAGCCTTGAAAATAATGCGCTCTCTGGTCGGTCGCCAGTGTAGGCAGTTTAGCACAGAAGAAGCAGATTCATGCTTAGGAATGCCTAAAGGTAATCGAGCCACAGCATTTTACACAATTTGTATTTTGGTCAAGCATTGTTTGCTGATATTAATGAACAGGATATTACAATAGTCGACCTTTGATAGAATAAGGGCCAAAGTTACCATTTCCTTTAGGTGTTGGGGTATATAGGGGAAAATCTTTTTAAGGAGTTTCATCATATAAAAGGAGGCAGAGTTGATGGTATTGGCGTGGCCCTCGAAAGAGAGTGGACTCTCAAAGGTAACATCCAAATTCTTCACCTTGCTTATAGGTGTGGCGAGAGAGACTAGTGCTTGTGGCCACCATGTAGGTGACCAAAAAGAGATAATGCTTCTGAGGAGTAGGACCTCTGTTTTGTTGGTATTAAGCTTTAAACAGTTTGAGGCCATCCAGTTTCCAATCTGGAGAAGGCAGTTGTGCAAGCGCATAGCAGTATCAGTAGGGTTGCTGTCCACGGATATCACAATTTGGTTGTCATCGGCGTAGGACACTACAGAGAACTGAAAGGATGGAATCACCATTATCATCAAAAATCTTTATTTCAGTCAATATGACCATAAAGGCACAGATAAAAATACAATACATTCAATTCAATTTTTCTTTCTAAAAGGTAAAAATTATCATTGCTCTGGGTAAGGGGCAGAGTAACTCAAAAAGTACATGTGCATTGCATTGGTATTACATAAAAGACTCTACTATCCTGCATGCTACCCTCCAAGGTCCTAAAATTGTCCTATGGGTATAAGATCCAATAAAGTGCATGTGCAATAATGGGCAGTATTAAAGCACTAGTAATTATCCAGAAACCAAAGTTCATGTTACTAACATCACAGCCGTCACGTGAACACATTAAAAAGGATATACAGATAAGAAGGTACAATAAATGAAGTATACAACACAATTTGATTAAGAGATACTAATTTAAAAGTCATAAAATACTTTCATACTTGTTAAAAATTTACCAGGCCCAGTTAATAAAATATGATAGAATGGTCAGGCAGAGCCTATAGGCTCGTCATTAGGATAGATCTACGTACACACCACATAGAAAATAAGAAACGTGATATTAAAACCCAATGTGCATGTGGGTGTCATATTTCAGTATCCTAAAAACCTCAGTGCAGGGCCTAGATCCCAGATTTCTGCATAGCTGTAATAGCCATCGGTGTCTCGCCTTCTTGTACCCTTCGCAGAAAAATATTACATGATATTCCGTCTCCGCTGCATTGCTACAGGCCGGACACCCCAAATTGGATGGACCCGCCCATTTGTTTGTAAAAGCACGCAGCGGGAGTACCCCATGCCTAAACTGCAGATATAACTTCTTAGCAAGGGCCAGCTGGATATCATCCAGAGCAGGCTCTAGTCTGTACTGATCTTTTATTTCTAAAAAATCTGTAGTCAGTGAGCCAGACATAGAGCTCCCCTGTAACCGGGTCTGTTTATGCCTCCTGTAGCTCTCTATCAGGTCCTTCCTAGATGTTATCGAACAGGTTTCTTCTGCATTATTCCACAAATTGGTCATTCCCATGGCCACAAAAATGTAGTTGATGAAAGCCAACCATGATAATTTACCCGCACCATGTACGCTCAACACCTCACACAGCTCTTCCCTGTATGCTGCCAATTCTGGGGTACTCCACAGTCATTACCAAAATAAAAGAGGTCTAAGAGCGGCTTCGTCTGCAATTAGTCTAATCTCAAGGTCCATGCGAAGCGGTGTAAGCGGGGAGCTTGAGGGAAGGCCCACTAATTCTCATTTTTTGCTATAGAGCCAGATGGACGGTGACCCCAAATTTCAGCTCCATGCAGGGCAGCACCCCTTGCTTGAGCTTTATAAATTTCCACCACCGGGCCAACAGACTTATGAATACAACTCCTGTATACCTTTGCCAGTCCCCCCGTTGTCTGGGACAGCTTTAAGCTTGCTTTCTTAATTTGAGCAACTCAGTCCAATTTTTCTGTGATCATGATTCCAAGTTATTAAAAAACGGACACCCTCTCAAGGCTAAACGAGGATTTGGCAGGGTGCTATTACCTGGATAGAATACCATGTATTTGGTTTTCTGCAAATTAATCTCCAGCCCCCTACTTTTACAAAAAACATAAAAGTTGTCTCGGGCCCTCTGGATTCCCATGGGCGACTTTGAGAGCCAAAGGGTGTCGTCGGCAACATCATGGCAGGTCCTTTACGGTTCGCCAGCTTGGGGGCATCAATATCCTTCCATGCAATCAAAGCCTCAACGAGGCCATTAATGAAAAGGCAGAAAAGGCCTGGGTCAGGACGCAGCCTTAGCGTACACCTCTGTCTTCAGGTATGGGGGCGGTAAATTCACCATTTTTGCCATACCTGATTTGGGCCAAATTGCCTTCATGCAGTCATTTCAGTAAAGATAGGCTGGGGCCCCCACAAGTACAATAAAATAGCCCACAGTTTGTCCCTCGGCACCAGGTCAAATGCGGATTTTAAGTCCATAAATATCAAATAGAGACTGCCACCCTCTATGCACATTGTTTTCCAATGTAAGAGTTGTAACCTAAAAATGTGGTCTATTGAGTACATTGTCGCTCTAAACCCGGCTTGGAGAGGACTAAGGACATTGTACTCCTCCATCTAGCTCTGGAGTTGTCCCAACAGTACGCGGGCAAATATCTTTTGGCTAACTTCAATATGGCTAATAGGTCGATAGTTAACAGGAACGAGTGGTGATCCCTTTTTATAAATTGGTATAATTTCTGCCCCCGCCCAGGTGTTGGGGATCGACATTCCCTGCAGAATAGCATTAAACAAGGTCCACAGGTAGGGGGACCAAATAGAAGGTTCACTACGAAAAAGGTCCCCAGGGATCTTGTCTAACCCTAGAGCCTTAGATGGTGCTACCCTGCTCAGGGCATCAGTTATCTCGATACAGGAAATTATGGGAGCGTCAGAGCAGATTGACTGGGAAGTGGAGAACTTGTTTCCAGCTAACCCATCCTCGTCCTCTACCCTTAGATATAGAGATTCAAAATGGGCCTTCAATGCATCCGCCCCTATATTGGGTTCTATAGCCAGTTTACCTTCTGAGCAGCCCGTATTTACCACATTCCAGAAGGTCCTCATGTCATAGGTACTTAGCGAGCTTCTCTTTTTTCATTTAAAATTTTTTTATTTATTTATTTATTTAAGCTTGTACCGCGCACAGCTACCCACAATGGGTTTCCCGGCGCCAGGGATAGACTGTAGAAGAAAAGAGAATGTCACCTTGACTTAAGGCCTCTGCCGACTATTGGTCACGCTTAGTAAAGAGCAGGGTCTTCAAAGCCTTACGGAAGCGGAGTAAGTTGGTCTCAGATTTTAATGCCAATGGGAGGGAGTTCCAGTATTTAGGACCAAGAGTGGAAAAGGAGCGGCCTCCCATTTTTGCCAGCTTCCATCTTGGTACTGTGAAATTGCCAATGTCCGATGACCTTAATGAGCGCAGGGGTCTATAGGGTTTTACCAGCCCCTGAACATATACTGGGGCGCTACCCTGCTTAGCCTTGAACATATAGCAGAGTGCCTTGAATTTAACGCGTTCTGGGATGCTCAACCAATGGAGGTCACGCAAAGCGGCAGTGGCTGAGGTGCGTCTGGGGACATTCTTTAGCAGGCGCGCGGCCGCATTTTGCACCACCTGCAGCACATGTATAGTAGCTTTATCTGCGCCCAAATATAGAATGTTGCCATAGTCCAGGCGTGATGTTACAAGTGCCTGGACTACAGTTCTGCGAGAGGAGAGGGGGAGCATCCACAAAATCTTGTGAAGCCATCGCAAGGTTGAAAAGCAGATGGCTGAGACCTTAGTAGCCTGTTGTCTCATAGTTAGCCTGTCGTCAGTAATGACGCCCAGGTTGCGAACTGCCGTAGATGGTGTAGGCGCATTTCCCAGTTCGATGGGCCAATGGCGAGGACCCCAAAGATGTTTGTTCTGTCCCAGAATGACCACCTCGGTCTTCTCCCCATTCAGCTTGAGACAATTTCTCCGCATCCAGTCGGCCACAAGAGTGAGGCCCGACTTGAGTGCGGAGATGTTGTTTACGTCTCTCCCTGACAAGGAGAAGACAATCTGGGTGTCATCTGCGTAGGAAAACAGGGTTAGCCCAGCTTGTTCGACTATGGTTGCCAAGGGTTTAACATAAATATTAAATAATAAAGGGCTAAGAATTGAGCCCTGGGGGACGCCACGGGTGGAAGGACAAATGGCGGAGGCAGCTTTAGAAGAAAACACTTGGAAGCTTCGGTCACTAAGGAAAGACGCCAGCCAGGCCAAGGCCTGGCCTGCCACACCTAGAGATTTCAGAGAGTCAATGAGGATGGAATGTGACACGGTGTCGAAAGCTGCGCTCAAATCCAGCAGGATGAGCGCCATGGTGTTTCCCTGATCGACACCGTGCCTAAGACTCTCTGTCACCCCCAGGAGGGCTGTCTCGGTTGAGTGCCTAGGCCGAAAGCCCGACTGAGAAGGATGGAGAAATCCAGTGTTTTCAACCAGTTTGGAGAGTTGAGAATTTATATGTCTCTCCAATATCTTTGAGAAAATTGGCAACAAAGATATAGGGCGAAAGTTAGCAGGATTTGAAGGATCTGCACCCTGTTTTTTTAATAACGGTACAACCATGGCGTGTTTCCAAGGTTGTGGGACATGGGCCTCGCTCAGAGAAGCGTTGAGTAATTTAATGATGGGGGGATGAGTGAGGGGGTCTAATTGTTTTAATATTTTGGCCGGGAGAGCGTCCTGTGGGGAGCCCGATCTCACACTATTTAAACAGGAGAGGAAAGAAATGGCGTCTAAGGGCTGCCAAGTAGTGACTACTGCATCAGTGTCATTGTTTTCCAATTTTTGGACTATGTCAAGGGCAGTGTACATAGTACCTGGAGGTGTAGTGAAATTTTCATAGATAAGATCAACTTTATCTATGAAGTAATCCGCTAAGGACTGACACTGAATGCCATCAAGTGCCGGGGGAGGAGGGATCGAGTTAGCACCAGTCAATTTTTTGACAACAGAGAATAGCACCTTTGGGCAGTTTTGTGCATCAGTCACAGTTTTCCTTGTGTAGTCTGCTTTAGCAGTTTTACAACTGTAGTGGTATTTTTTTAAGGCTTCTTTATATGTGGCTTTACGTGAAGGAGAATAGCCTTGTCTCCATTTACGCCCCAAGGTCTTACAATGTGAGCGGAGGCTTTTAAGTTGTTCCGAATACCATGGAGCAGGAGGGTGGTGTGAAAATGCGGGCTTTGATGTCATTGGAAGCGCTGTATTGACTGCAGTGGTTAGCCAGAGTTCAGTGGCGCAATTGAGAGCGGCAGTTGGTAGTTCAACACATGGAAGTGTTTTGATCAGTAGTTTATTGAGTTCTGGCAAGTTAATCTTCCCCCAATTCCGAACTGGCCGCGTAGTTTCCACCTCAGGTCTTATTACTGTATCAGCCATGTCATAAGAGAAGGGGACAGCTAAGTGGTCGGACCAGGTGATTTGTAGGGCTTCACGAGAACAATCTAGGGACAGGTTAGATAGGATCGGGTCCAGTAAGTGACCGGCACAATGAGTGGGACCTGTGTTTAGAAGTTGAAGGTTAAAAGCTTCCAGAATAGGGAGAAGCTGATTCTTATTAGGGCACTCATGGTCGTCAAAATGTATGTTTAGGTCCCCTAAGATTGTGAAATTAGGCGCTTTAAGCAGTACTGGGGCTAGGAAGTCCGGTAACGATGTTATCCAAGGGCTCGCTGTCCCAGGGGGACGGTATACCAGTAGCCCTGACAGCGTGAATTGGGGGGTAATGGATAATTTAAAAAGGGCTGATTCACAATCTTTTTGAGTGGTGTCTACCAATTTACAAGTGTGTACATTTTTGTAAATAATTGCAATTCCTCCGCCCCTACCGGAAACTCTATCCTGACGAAGAATGGCGTAGTTAGAGGGAATGGCGTCTGCCACATCCGGGCCCGAGCAGTCTCTGAGCCACGTCTCGGTCAGGAATATAGCATCAGGTTGATTTTGATCTAGAAAATCGTAGATATTGTATCTATGTTGTGGTAAGGATCGGCAATTTATGCTCCAAAATCTTAAGAGGGGGCGAGTGGAAGTTGTCCTAGAGCATACCTGTCTCTTTCGTCTGCCTTGATGTTGGAGGGATCTGCATGTGGTAGGGGTTTTTAGTGAAAAGTTGCAGCGAGGACAGCTGAACTTGTGAGGCGGAAAAGGGTAGGTGGAGCAGTTATTATTGGGAGCACCACGTAGCGCAAATAACTCTTCGGAGGAGTATGTAAGAGTCATGATGGATATAGTGGCTTTACTCACCAATAAAGGGTATGCCAGAGCCCAGAGCCCAGCCTAGCGCGGACGAGCGCAGACGGGCAGGACTCTGGCTGGACTCCGGCGCGACTATGGCGCGCCCGCTGTGCGCGTTCGCTGCGCGAAGCAATGGACGTCTGTGTTTATTGACGAGTAACATGACACAGATATCCTTCATACATTCAACCATAATTTTCATCAAATACATTTATCTGCATCATGACTCTGATTTTAGCAAAATAGACCACCCCCCACCCTGAACCCACCCTGAACCCACCCAGCTACCCTTGAGGGCTGAGAGCCAGAGATAAAAGAAAGAAAGAAGAAAGAAAACATCCCGTTAAATTCATAACTAATTAGATAATATACATGATACAAACATAGTTAATATACATTGCTATCATACTACATTTCAAGAATCAATGATTTACACAATCCAACCAATTAATCAAAGGAGCCCAAATCAGTTCCCCATTTCTGCGGGCTCTTGGGCCTCTCCTTCTAAAAACCAACAGCTCCCACTTCCCTGTATTTAGAAATTTACTAAACCATTCATGTTCCGATGGAGGGGATGGATCTAGCCAAACAGTTGCTAAACATAGTCGGAGTACAGCCATTGAGACAAAAAATAACTTTTGCTCGTGGGGCGTCATATCCACTTCAGTTACCCCTAATATAACTGCCTGTGATGAGAGTTGAACGACACGGTGAAACAATATTTCCAGCCATCGTTCAACTTTATTAAACAAAGGAAGCAAATTGGGGCAAGAAGAGAACATGTGAATAATATCAACCGCAAACTCACCACATCTGGGACAATTAGCTCCCATAGTCCCCTCCCATTGATGAATACGCTGTGGGGTTATATACAAATTATGCCAGGTTTTAAAGCATTGAACTTGGAGATTTGCGGATATGGTAGAAATGTAGCTGAGCCGTAGTGATTTTTCACAGATCTCCTGCCCAACTTGCAATCCTGTATGCCATCTGCCAAAATGTTTATCCAAATCGTCTTTTCTTTTTTCGTTAATCATTTTATAAATTGAAGATATTGTGGAGTGCCCACCTTTAATAGCCTCAAGTAACAAGATAGCAGTCCAGCTAACCATCTTCCGAGAAAGAAAATCCCGGATCTGTAAAAACTTAAAAAAATGTTGATTGCCAAGAGTAAATTTCTGTTTAAAGTATTCAAAAGTCCTTACCCCATCCACCGAAACCAAGTCCCCTAGCCTACTTAGCGAGCTTCTCAGTGTGTCCCACTTATCACATTCCCACCTTCTTTTTTCGTTGTCAATGATGCTTTTGTAGGCTACCCTTTGTTCTCTTATTAGCAGCCTATCCTTAAGTTTAATAGCAGAAATGAGAGCTGACTTGTCCATACGGCAGCTATACCAGGGGTGTTGTAATCTTATATTTTCCCTTGTTCTTTTATTGGGATGAAAAATATTAGTCATAGTAGATATTAAGACTTGATGGTTATCAAAGATTTTAGAGCGGGAGATAGAGATGCCGTCGGTCAAAATAGATTGACTCGCAGCCATAAGGAATGGAATGATGGTTTGATATAAAGAGGACAGCTTTACTTGAGATTGGCAGATTACCCTCCATCGAACTCTCCTCCTGCAAATAGTCAATGTTTGTCTCGAGTCAGGTGTAGGTTTTGATTGGGATGCACTCTGGTCACAAGGCGAGATCACCTCTAAAAGACGAGCATTATGGTCACTATCATGACGGGACATGATCTTAAAATCTATCACCCTATGCCAGGATTTTGTATCTACCAGAATATAATCTAAGATAGAGGTATGTCCTATTCTATTAAAGGTGTGATTCCCCGGTGAGTCAGATTTTGTGCGACCATTACATGCCCTTAGAGAATGATTCAATGTGAGGGTGTTCATCTTAAGCACCAATGGGGTCAAAGCCTTAGTTGGCAAAATATTAGGCTCTGGAATGACCCAGTGTAAATCCTTATCACTGGGGTTACCTACATTCAGGCCGTTCAGGGGCTCGAACTGGCAATTAAAATCACCACAGAGAATCACTAAGAAATTATCAGGAATGGTGAGCAAAAAGGCGGTCAACTAATCAAGAGTCATTGACTCTTGACTATAGCCAACCGGTCGGGAAGAGACATTTATCAAGGCAATTCTGTGTAGGAAAGATCAGAAAAATACAAAGGATATCACATGAAGATGTCTCTATCGGTTTGGCTACACAATCCAAATGTACACCAACCCAGGTACAAAGTACCCCAGAGGGCATTCGCCTACCCCCGAAGGAGGCTGCTTAGCTAAATGACGCATAGCCTAGTCTATGCGTGTCCACCCTAGCCCAGGATTCCTGGAACATGCAGATTTTATGTTGTTCTATAAATGCCCCCCACTCCGGGTTGTCCAGTTTAGTAGTGAGACCAGCAATGTTCCAAGATAATACCCGCAGCCTAGATGGGCCCACACAGTTATCTAAGTTTTGAGACTGGCCACCAGTCGCTAGTATGCCACGTTCTTGTTGAAGAGGGCTCTTCGTCACCACCCCCATTGACCTTAAACTATTGCTAATAGCACAATGGTCAAATGTGGGGGATGGGGTTATTGAAGTCACCCACAGCTGGCAAGTAAGTGCCTGCATGGACTCATGAAGTTGATCAGGCAAGGGTTGACAAATAGAAGCCCTGTGCCGGCTGTCACTTTTAACTCCTCCGACTCCGTCAGCACCTTTGCCTGTTCCCCTTCCTGTCTAGCATGCCCATTCCACTGAGAGAACTTGCCCCTTTGAGTGAGGCTCCCCAAGGGCTCCTTTTGATGATCGTATTTCTCGATCGGGAGCCATGCAAGATCGAGTCAATTTACTGACTCTAAGGTCCCAAATCTATTTGATAATGGTAGATTGAAAAATAATGGGATGGGTTGATCCTGGCCCAAAATAGTGTCCCCGCTTTCTGTATTGTGGGTCAAACCCTTAGGGGTAAAAATGACCCAGCAGAAGAGACCTCCTGCCTGTGGTGGTTCCGGTCTAGGAGAGCTTGTACAACCAATGGGTTGCTGAAATTGATGACAATGCAATCCCCTGACACATCTTTCGGCCTCTAACCCACCCATCCAACCCTGCGTGTCAGAAGGATTTCACCTGCATCTTTGTAAGACAATTGCTGCTGCTTGGCCAGCCAAAATATACATTTATTCTTCAGTTCAAAGTGTGATTCCCTTTGCCCCTTTTTCAGCTCTGGTACTCCAGTTAAAATAATGACATATGGGATTGAGGCCGGGGAAGATTGATACATGGCATGGCTGGCCTCTCTTCGCTGGCCTCTCTTCGCTGGCTTCTGCTCGTAAAATAGACCCCTCATCAGCCCTATGACTGATCCCCTGTCGGGGCAAGTTATCATAAACTGCTGGCATTACTGGGTAGGCGCTGCATTTATTTCCAGCCTCCACCCCCTGACTAGGCCCCTGACGATGTGTGCTATCATTTGCTTTCGGCTTTGCTGAATTATTCATACTGTTATTTACAACCTCCTGATTGTTCTGGTTTGGGGATATAATGGGGGTCAGATTGTTTGTAGTTATGGGTTCCAGCCTACTATTGGGAGGAACAGCTTGCAATGCCTGGTGATTTGCAGACTTGGCCCCTCTTAGGAATGCTTCTGTCTTGTCTGCCCGGGTCTCAACCAAGGATGCAAGCTTGTCAACCCGTGCCATCAGGATATTGAGTTCATCCTTAACAATAGCCCTTATTTGGACCTGTAGATCAACCACCAGGTTAGTCACCCAAGCTGGCTGCTCTATGACTACGGGTGGACAGCCACCTGACCCACCTACCCCAAAGTCACCATTAGCTGAAGGCTCTGTGACACACTTATTGAGTTTGGTCCTCCCTCTCACTGCAGGTGTGGATTTCCCTTTTTTGACGGGGCTCGGATGAGCGGCCTCCGGACGCAAGTCAGCGTTGGATGTTTCACATACCATTGCTCGAATCCTTGGCTGGAGCTTAACCCCTTCGATGCTCATGACGGAACCGTTCCGTCATGAGCATCGGTTGGGCTGTGCTCATGACGGAACCGTTCCGTCATGAGGACAGCCCCCGGGGGAAGCGCTGGCGCTCCCCCCCTTGTGCAGCGATCTTGCCCCCCTTTATTGGGGTGGCAGCGGAAGAGCTTCCGCTGCCACCCCCGAGCCCCCCCACGCTTTCTGATGACGTCAGCGCGCACAGCGCGCGCCGGCGTCATCAGGAAGCGTTGGACGCGCTGGAATCCATTTCTTCCAGCGCGTCCAAGGGGGAAGAGGTAGGTTTTCTTGTCCGGTGGGGGCCGCGGCGGTGAAATTTGTAGTATTGAGGCATCGGGGGAGAGGAAAGAGTATTTCCTCTCCCCCGATGTCTCAATACAGGGCATTCCTGCTCCACGATCGCGCACAGCGTCGCGATCGTGGAGTAGGGATGCCCCACTAGACACCAGGGATTTGTTTTTTCGAATTTGGGAAGCGACCCCTTAGGCAAGGGTCGCTTCCTTGGGGGAAAAATTTGTCGAAGTCTTTTCTGCCCCCCCTGGGGGCAGATCGGTCCGCTTTCTGCGCGTTTCTGCCCCCAGGGGGGGCAGAAAAGCCCACTAGACACCAGGGATGTTGTTTATGCTATGTAGGAAGCGACCCCTTAGGCAAGGGTCGCTTCCTTGGGGGCAAAATTTTTGGAAGTCTTTTCTGCCCCCCCTGGGGGCAGATCGGTCCGCTTTCTGCGCGTTTCTGCCCCCAGGGGGGGCAGAAAAGCCCACTAGACACCAGGGATGTCATTTATGCTATGTAGGAAGCGACCCCTTAGGCAAGGGTCGCTTCCTTGGGGGGCCCAATAATTTGAAGACTTTTCTGCCCCCCCTGGGGGCAGACCGGTCTTCTTTCTGCCCGTTTCTGCCCCCAGGGGGGGCAGAAAAGCCCACTAGACACCAGGGATGTCTTTTATGTTATGTAGGAAGCGACCCCTTGGGCAAGGGTCGCTTCCTTTGCGGCCTAATTATTTAGAATACTTTTCTGCCCCCCCTGGGGGCAGATTGGTCGTCTTTCTGTCCGTTTCTGCTCCTAGGGGGGGGGCAGAAAAGCCCACTAGACACCAGGGATATAAATATTATTGTAGGAAGCGACCCCTTGGGCAAGGGTCGCTTCCTTGGGCCCCTAAATTTTTTGAAGACTTTTCTGCCCCCTCTGGGGGCAGATCGGTTTTATTTTTTTGCCGTTTCTGCTCCCATTGGGGGCAGAAAAGCCCACTAGACACCAGGGAATTAGTTCAATTAGAAATAGAAGTGACCCCTCGCTTCCAGGGTGCAATTTGTTATATGTATTTGGCTCACCCACCCCGGGACTGAGTAGCCTTTTTTTTCCTGCTGTTTTCTGCCCCACCTGGCACACAAACCGATTGACCATTTGGGTAGTGACATGGCATGTTATAATGTTTATTGTTATATTTTTTGTGATTTCCAATTGTAATGTTTTTTTTGTTTACTTTTTTGTTCTAGGTGAAGGCTTTTCTTCTGTTCACGTTGACGTTGTGGTACTGGTGGTTCTGCTGTTTGTGTAGTTTGGTAAGAGACTGTTTTTTTGTACAATGCAAATGTGTTTGATTTCTCTGCCTGTTTTTTTTGCAAATGGTGTAATAATAGCAGTATGTTTGGTTTTTGAGTGTCAAAAACTTTTTGCATTGGTGCTCGATGTGTAGTTTGTTGTCTTGTGAGTAATTTGTTTTTTTTTCTTCTTTCTAGTTTGATATCGTTGGTCTTTGCTGTGTCACTGCAGAGTTTGTTTCTGGTGAGTGCAGCTGTCTCTTGTAATTGGATTGTATAGTTTTTGAGTACATTGATCTTTGTGATAAAAGGTACACATTTTTTTACTTACTTGGTTTGCACATTGTTGGTTGTTGTTGACTTGTTTGTGCAGTCTTCTATCTTAGTAAGTATAATGGCTAGCCGCAGGATGACTGCTCAGCAGGTTGTTGGTTTGCTGTTTGAGTCTTCCTCTGATATTGGGTCAGAGACTGACTCTGCTTCTGAGGGAGAGGAGGCAGGGGACGATTCTGGCAGTGAGTTTTCTCTCCGTATGGGGTCATCGGATGATGAAGATACTCTTAGTGCGGATGAAGTGCCTGTGTTAGAGGAGGAGACTGATGTGCCGATAGTGCGGCAAGAGGCATCTGGGCTGCAGGCTGGGACTGCAAGGCTTCCCGTTGGTGTAGTGCGGCAAGAGGCATCTGGGCTGCAGGCTGGGGCTGCAAGCCTTTCCGTTGGTGTAGTGCGGCAAGAGACATCTGGGCTGCAGGCTGGGGCTGCAAGGCTTCCCGTTGGTGTAGTGCGGCAAGAGGCATCTGGGCTGCAGGCTGGGGCTGCAAGCCTTTCCGTTGGTGTAGTGCGGCAAGAGACATCTGGGCTGCAGGCTGGGGCTGCAAGTCTTCCCGTTGAAAGTGATGACCTCTGGGTTGCCCCTGGCATGGTGCAGCCGGAATTTCCAGAGTTTACTGGTGTTCCAGGGTCTAGAGTGAATACTGAGAACTTTTTGCCTGTAAATTTTTTTCAGTTGTTTATGGACGATGTGTTTTTGGCAGAGATTGTTGAGCAGACTAATTTGTATGCCGAACAGTTTTTGAGGGACAACAGTGCCAGTCTTAAGCCACACTCTAGAGCTACCCGGTGGACTCCCACAAATGTTGAAGAGATGAAGAAGTTCTTGGGTTTAACTTTTTTGATGGGCTTGCTAAGGAAGCCATCATTGGCTTCATATTGGTCTAGCAGTCCCTTGATGGCAACGTCTATTTTTCCGGCAGTCATGACTCGTGACAGGTATTTGCTTCTGCTTCGGATGATGCACTTTGTTGATAATGGTTTAGCGTTGCCACGAGATCACCCTGATTGTGACCGTCTTTTTAAGATTAGGCCTGTCCTTGATCACTTTGTTGATAGATTTTCTGAGATTTATGCCCCTGGTAGAGAAATTGCAGTGGATGAGTCTTTGGTGTTGTTCAAGGGCCGCTTGGTTTTTAGGCAATACATTCCTAGTAAGAGGGCACGCTATGGAATAAAGCTGTATATGCTGTGTGACAGTAGGACTGGATATGTCTCTAATTTCAGGGTGTACACCGGTAAGGAATCTAGGTTTAACCTCCCTGGTTGTCCGTCCACTTTTGGAGTGACTGAGAAAATTGTTTGGGAACTTGGTAGAGGATTTTTTAACAAAGGCCACCATTTATATGTAGATAACTTCTACACTGGTGTGCGGTTGTTCAGGGAATTGGCCAAAGTGGACACTTTTGCTTGTGGCACAATCCGCTGTAACCGTAAAGGTTTTCCAAAAGAACTTGTTTGTCAAAAGCTTGTGTGGGGACAGTGCAGTGCGTTGCGTTGCCAGGAGCTTCTTGCTGTGAAGTTTACAGACAGGAGAGATGTCTACATGCTGACTTCCATCCATGATGAAAGCACTGCACCTGTGACTGTTTGGGGTCAGGTCGCTGAAGTGCGCAAACCTGTGTGCGTTTTAGACTATAATAGGCACATGGGTGGTGTTGACAGAGTAGATCAGAGGTTGGAACCTTACGCTGCTCTTCGTAAGGCTTACATTTGGTACAAGAAGTTGGCTATCCATCTTTTCCACTTGGCAATGTTTAATGCTTTTGTTGTGTTCCAGGATTCTTGCCCTGAGTCAAAGATGACTTTTGCTAAGTTTCAGGAGTCTGTAATAGGCAGCCTTGTTGTAGTGGAACAGGCAAGTGTTCCTAGAGTTGGACTGGTGGAGGATGTTGCTAGATTGAAAGAACGCCACTTTCCAGATCACATTCCTCCCACACCCGCAAAAGATTTTCCCAGTAGGAGATGTAGAGTCTGTTGGCGAAGAGGTTTGCGGAAGGAGAGTCGTATGTACTGCCCCGATTGTCCCTCTCATCCTGCACTGTGTCTCCCTGCTTGTTTCAGAGCGTACCACACGCGAAAAAACTTTTGGGAACATTCATGAGTGGTAAAGTGAACTGGCTTGTCTGTATTCTTTGGAAAATATGATTCTGTTTCAAGGTTGGTGTTAGTGCAATGTATTTAGTTGCTGATTTTCTGTTAGAAGATTTGTATCTATTTGCAATTTGTTTGTGTTTTTATTTTTTTCTAAAAAAATCCAAAATGTGATGGCGGTGTGTGTAGGCTTGCGCTTGGCTGTTGGTGTGTGTGGACTGGCACTTGGTTGGTGGTGTGCGTGGAATGGTGCTTGGCTGACGGTGTGCGTGGACTGGCGGTGTGCATGGACTGGCGGTGTGCGTGGACTGGTGCGTGGCTGGTGGTGTGCGTGGAATGGTGCTTGGCTGGCGGTGTGCGCGGAATGGTGCTTGGCTGGCGGTGTGCGTGGAATGGTGCTTGGCTGGCGGTGTGCGTGGACTGGTACTTGGCTGGCGGTGTGTGTGGACTGGTGGTGTGTGCGGACTGGTGTTTGGCTGGTGGTGTCCGTGGACTGGAGCTTGGCTGGTGGTGTCCGTGGACTGGAGCTTGTCTGGTGGTGTGTGTGGACTGGAGCTTGGCTGGCGGTGTGCGTGGAATGGTGCTTGGCTGGCGGTGTGCGTGGACTGGTACTTGGCTGGCGGTGTGCGTGGACTGGTGGTGTGTGCGGACTGGTGCTTGTCTGGTGGTGTCCGTGGACTGGAGCTTGGCTGGCGGTGTAGGTGGATTGGCGATTGGCTGCCGGTGTGCCTGGACTGGCGATTGGATGGCGGTGTGCCTGGACTGGCACTTGGCTAGCGGTGTGCGTGGACTGGCGTTTGGCTAGCGGTGTGTGTCGACTGGTGCTTGGCTGGCTGTGTGTGAGTAGTGACTTTCTGCTGGTCACTACACACACTGCTAGCTGAGTGCCACTCCACGCAATCCTTCAGCCTGTGTAGTTGCTGTGTCTGGATTGTGGGCGTGTGAAAGTGATGGGCCCTTGAATGGCGCTGTGTGCTGGTGTGAGTTTTGTTATGTGATGGGCCCGCGGCTGGCGGTGTGAATGGTTTTGTATGTCTCACACGTATGAAAGGTGTATGAATGGCCTGTAAAGAGGTTGGTGCCTTGTCGTGGCTTTACAGCTCACGAGCTGTGAGTCAATGGTTCAGTTTCTTGCCCTTTCAATTATTACCAGTGCATTTCATGTTTTGTGAAATCACTTGGTAATACAATTTTATCTACTGAACCATCACTCACCCTCGTGCCAAATCCAACCAGTATGTGTGTGTGCTTGCGGGTTAGATGGCTGTGCAGTAATATTTGTCTTTCTGAAGCAGGGTGTACCTTGTCCCTTTTTGGTGATTTTTGTACTGTGTTGCTTTTGTACCTGGTGGTGCGAATGGTCTTGTTTGTATCACGTATGAAAGGTGTGTGAATGGCCTGTAAAGAGGTTGGTGCCTTGACGTGGCTTTACAGCTCACGAGCTGCAAGTCATTGGTTTGGTTTTTTGTGAATTTAATTATTGACAGTGCATTTCATTTTTGTGAAATCTCTTGTTAATAAAATTTAATACACTGAACCATGACTCGCCCTCGTGCCAAATCCAACCAGTATGTGTGTGTGTTTGAGGAATAGATGGTTGTGCAGGAATCTTTGTCTTTAGTTTCTCTGCCAAGGTACACTTTCCATGTCAGAATAACCCACCAACTGTAGATATTGTCGAAAACCCTTGGGAGTTCATGGTGATGTCTCTCTAGTGATTTGAAAAATATTTTTTATCCCCATTGTCCTGTAAACCTCAAACTGTCTGCCACATTTTCTTTGCAGTATTATTCCTAAATTCTCACGCTGTAGTAACAATAGTTAATCTGGTTTTGCAAGGGGGGTTACTTTGGTTTTTTGCCCAGGGCTCGGCCGCCATCTAGGGAAACCTTTCAAACCCACGCATTTCTGAAAACTAGACACCCGGCGGCTTCCAGGGAGGTATGGCTTGCGTGGATCCCCCAACGTTTCCTTACCCAGAATCCCCTGCAAACCTAAATTTTTGCCCAAAAAATCACTTTTTTCACACATTTTGGGGTGGGAAAGTAGTGGCATCACCAGGCTCACACAAATTTACCACCACCCAGCGTTCCCCCAGGTCTCCCGGTAAAAATGGTGCCTCACTTGTGTGGGAGGCCCAAGTACCCGCGGCAGGCAAGGGCCTAAAACGCAGTGAGGCGACATCAAGATGGCCGATCGCCAAACCACCTGGTTTTTCAAGGGGGGTCTCTTTGGTTTTTGGCCTGGTGCGCGGCGGCCATCTAGGGAAACCTACCAAACCCAGGCATTTCTGAAAACTAGACACCCGGCGGCTTCCAGGGAGGTATGGCTTGCGTGGATCCCCCAACGTTTCCTTACCCAGAATCCCCTGCAAACCTCATTTTTTGCTCAAAAAATCACTTTTTTCACACATTTTGGGGTGGGAAAGTAGTGGCATCACCGGGCTCACACAAATTTACCACCACCCAGCGTTCCCCCAGGTCTCCCGGTAAAAATGGTGCCTCACTTGTGTGGGAGGCCCAAGTACCCGCGGCAGGCAAGGGCCCCAAACGTAGTGAGGCGACATCAAAATGGCCTATCGCCAAACCACCTGGTTTTGCAAGGGGGGTCACTTTGGTTTTTGGCCCGGTGCGCGGCGGCCATCTAGGGAAACCTACCAAACCCAGGCATTTTTGAAAACTAGACACCCGGCGGCTTCCAGGGAGGTATGGCTTGCGTGGATCCCCCAACGTTTCCTTACCCAGAATCCCCTGCAAACCTCATTTTTTGCTCAAAAAATCACTTTTTTCACACATTTTGGGGTGGGAAAGTAGTGGCATCACCGGGCTCACACAAATTTACCACCACCCAGCGTTCCCCCAGGTCTCCCGGTAAAAATGGTGCCTCACTTGTGTGGGAGGCCCAAGTACCCGCGGCAGGCAAGGGCCCCAAACGTAGTGAGGCGACATCAAAATGGCCTATCGCCAAACCACCTGGTTTTGCAAGGGGGGTCACTTTGGTTTTTGGCCCGGTGCGCGGCGGCCATCTAGGGAAACCTACCAAACCCAGGTATTTTTGAAAACTAGACACCCGGCGGCTTCCAGGGAGGTATGGCTTGCGTGGATCCCCCAACGTTTCCTTACCCAGAATCCCCTGCAAACCTCATTTTTTGCTCAAAAAATCACTTTTTTCACACATTTTGGGGTGGGAAAGTAGTGGCATCACCGGGCTCACACAAATTTACCACCACCCAGCGTTCCCCCAGGTCTCCCGGTAAAAATGGTGCCTCACTTGTGTGGGAGGCCCAAGTACCCGCGGCAGGCAAGGGCCCCAAACGTAGTGAGGCGACATCAAAATGGCTTATCGCCAAACCACCTGGTTTTGCAAGGGGGGTCACTTTGGTTTTTGGCCCGGTGCGCGGCGGCCATCTAGGGAAACCTACCAAACCCAGGTTTTTTTGAACACTAGACACCCGGCGGCTTCCAGGGAGGTATGGCTTGCGTGGATCCCCCAACGTTTCCTTACCCAGAATCCCCTGCAAACCTCATTTTTTGCTCAAAAAATCACTTTTTTCACACATTTTGGGGTGGGAAAGTAGTGGCATCACCGGGCTCACACAAATTTACCACCACCCAGCGTTCCCCCAGGTCTCCCGGTAAAAATGGTGCCTCACTTGTGTGGGAGGCCCAAGTACCCGCGGCAGGCAAGGGCCCCAAATGTAGTGAGGCGACATCAAAATGGCCTATCGCCAAACCACCTGGTTTTGCAAGGGGGGTCACTTTGGTTTTTGGCCCGGTGCGCGGCGGCCATCTAGGGAAACCTACCAAACCCAGGCCTTTTTGAAAACTAGACACCCGGCGGCTTCCAGGGAGGTATGGCTTGCGTGGATCCCCCAACGTTTCCTTACCCAGAATCCCCTGCAAACCTCATTTTTTGCTCAAAAAATCACTTTTTTCACACATTTTGGGGTGGGAAAGTAGTGGCATCACCGGGCTCACACAAATTTACCACCACCCAGCGTTCCCCCAGGTCTCCCGGTAAAAATGGTGCCTCACTTGTGTGGGAGGCCCAAGTACCCGCGGCAGGCAAGGGCCCCAAACGTAGTGAGGCGACATCAAAATGGCCTATCGCCAAACCACCTGGTTTTGCAAGGGGGGTCACTTTGGTTTTTGGCCCGGTGCGCGGCGGCCATCTAGGGAAACCTACCAAACCCAGGCATTTTTGAAAACTAGACACCCGGCGGCTTCCAGGGAGGTATGGCTTGTGTGGATCCCCCAACGTTTCCTTACCCAGAATCCCCTGCAAACCTCATTTTTTGCTCAAAAAATCACTTTTTTCACACATTTTGGGGTGGGAAAGTAGTGGCTTCACCGGGCTCACACAAATTTACCACCACCCAGCGTTCCCCCAGGTCTCCCGGTAAAAATGGTGCCTCACTTGTGTGGGAGGCCCAAGTACCCGCGGCAGGCAAGGGCCCCAAACGTAGTGAGGCGACATCAAAATGGCCTATCGCCAAACCACCTGGTTTTGCAAGGGGGGTCACTTTGGTTTTTGGCCCGGTGCGCGGCGGCCATCTAGGGAAACCTACCAAACCCAGGTATTTTTGAAAACTAGACACCCGGCGGCTTCCAGGGAGGTATGGCTTGCGTGGATCCCCCAACGTTTCCTTACCCAGAATCCCCTGCAAACCTCATTTTTTGCTCAAAAAATCACTTTTTTCACACATTTTGGGGTGGGAAAGTAGTGGCATCACCGGGCTCACACAAATTTACCACCACCCAGCGTTCCCCCAGGTCTCCCGGTAAAAATGGTGCCTCACTTGTGTGGGAGGCCCAAGTACCCGCGGCAGGCAAGGGCCCCAAACGTAGTGAGGCGACATCAAAATGGCCTATCGCCAAATCACCTGGTTTTGCAAGGGGGGTCACTTTGGTTTTTGGCCCGGTGCGCGGCGGCCATCTAGGGAAACCTACCAAACCCAGGTTTTTTTGAACACTAGACACCCGGCGGCTTCCAGGGAGGTATGGCTTGCGTGGATCCCCCAACGTTTCCTTACCCAGAATCCCCTGCAAACCTCATTTTTTGCTCAAAAAATCACTTTTTTCACACATTTTGGGGTGGGAAAGTAGTGGCATCACCGGGCTCACACAAATTTACCACCACCCAGCGTTCCCCCAGGTCTCCCGGTAAAAATGGTGCCTCACTTGTGTGGGAGGCCCAAGTACCCGCGGCAGGCAAGGGCCCCAAACGTAGTGAGGCGACATCAAAATGGCTTATCGCCAAACCACCTGGTTTTGCAAGGGGGGTCACTTTGGTTTTTGGCCCGGTGCGCGGCGGCCATCTAGGGAAACCTACCAAACCCAGGCATTTTTGAAAACTAGACACCCGGCGGCTTCCAGGGAGGTATGGCTTGCGTGGATCCCCCAACGTTTCCTTACCCAGAATCCCCTGCAAACCTCATTTTTTGCTCAAAAAATCACTTTTTTCACACATTTTGGGGTGGGAAAGTAGTGGCTTCACCGGGCTCACACAAATTTACCACCACCCAGCGTTCCCCCAGGTCTCCCGGTAAAAATGGTGCCTCACTTGTGTGGGAGGCCCAAGTACCCGCGGCAGGCAAGGGCCCCAAACGTAGTGAGGCGACATCAAAATGGCCTATCGCCAAACCACCTGGTTTTGCAAGGGGGGTCACTTTGGTTTTTGGCCCGGTGCGCGGCGGCCATCTAGGGAAACCTACCAAACCCAGGCATTTTTGAAAACTAGACACCCGGCGGCTTCCAGGGAGGTATGGCTTGCGTGGATCCCCCAACGTTTCCTTACCCAGAATCCCCTGCAAACCTCATTTTTTGCTCAAAAAATCACTTTTTTCACACATTTTGGGGTGGGAAAGTAGTGGCATCACCGGGCTCACACAAATTTACCACCACCCAGCGTTCCCCCAGGTCGCCCGGTAAAAATGGTGCCTCACTTGTGTGGGAGGCCCAAGTACCCGCGGCAGGCAAGGGCCCCAAACGTAGTGAGGGGACATCAAAATGGCCTATCGCCAAACCACCTGGTTTTGCAAGGGGGGTCACTTTGGTTTTTGGCCCGGTGCGCGGCGGCCATCTAGGGAAACCTACCAAACCCAGGCATTTTTGAAAACTAGACACCTGGCGGCTTCCAGGGAGGTATGGCTTGCGTGGATCCCCCAACGTTTCCTTACCCAGAATCCCCTGCAAACCTCATTTTTTGCTCAAAAAATCACTTTTTTCACACATTTTGGGGTGGGAAAGTAGTGGCATCACCGGGCTCACACAAATTTACCACCACCCAGCGTTCCCCCAGGTCTCCCGGTAATAATGGTGCCTCACTTGTGTGGGAGGCCCAAGTACCCGCGGCAGGCAAGGACAACAAACGTAGTGAGGCGACATCAACATTGCCTATCCCAAATGTCGCCTCACTACGTTTGTTGTCCTTGCCTGCCGCGGGTACTTGGGCCTCCCACACAAGTGAGGCACCATTTTTACCGGGAGACCTGGGGGAACGCTGGGTGGTGGTAAATTTGTGTGAGCCCGGTGATGCCACTACTTTCCCACCCCAAAATGTGTGAAAAAAGTGATTTTTTGAGCAAAAAATGAGGTTTGCAGGGGATTCTGGGTAAGGAAACGTTGGGGGATCCACGCAAGCCATACCTCCCTGGAAGCCGCCGGGTGTCTAGTTTTCAAAAATGCCTGGGTTTGGTAGGTTTCCCTAGATGGCCGCCGCGCACCGGGCCAAAAACCAAAGTGACCCCCCTTGCAAAACCAGGTGGTTTGGCGATAGGCCATTTTGATGTCGCCTCACTACGTTTGGGGCCCTTGCCTGCCGCGGGTACTTGGGCCTCCCACACAAGTGAGGCACCATTTTTACCGGGAGACCTGGGGGAACGCTGGGTGGTGGTAAATTTGTGTGAGCCCGGTGATGCCACTACTTTCCCACCCCAAAATGTGTGAAAAAAGTGATTTTTTGAGCAAAAAATGAGGTTTGCAGGGGATTCTGGGTAAGGAAACGTTGGGGGATCCACGCAAGCCATACCTCCCTGGAAGCCGCCGGGTGTCTAGTTTTCAAAAATGCCTGGGTTTGGTAGGTTTCCCTAGATGGCCGCCGCGCACCGGGCCAAAAACCAAAGTGACCCCCCTTGCAAAACCAGGTGGTTTGGCGATAGGCCATTTTGATGTCGCCTCACTACGTTTGGGGCCCTTGCCTGCCGCGGGTACTTGGGCCTCCCACACAAGTGAGGCACCATTTTTACCGGGAGACCTGGGGGAACGCTGGGTGGTGGTAAATTTGTGTGAGCCCGGTGAAGCCACTACTTTCCCACCCCAAAATGTGTGAAAAAAGTGATTTTTTGAGCAAAAAATGAGGTTTGCAGGGGATTCTGGGTAAGGAAACGTTGGGGGATCCACGCAAGCCATACCTCCCTGGAAGCCGCCGGGTGTCTAGTTTTCAAAAATGCCTGGGTTTGGTAGGTTTCCCTAGATGGCCGCCGCGCACCGGGCCAAAAACCAAAGTGACCCCCCTTGCAAAACCAGGTGGTTTGGCGATAGGCCATTTTGATGTCGCCTCACTACGTTTGGGGCCCTTGCCTGCCGCGGGTACTTGGGCCTCCCACACAAGTGAGGCACCATTTTTACCGGGAGACCTGGGGGAACGCTGGGTGGTAGTAAATTTGTGTGAGCCCGGTGATGCCACTACTTTCCCACCCCAAAATGTGTGAAAAAAGTGATTTTTTGAGCAAAAAATGAGGTTTGCAGGGGATTCTGGGTAAGGAAACGTTGGGGGATCCACGCAAGCCATACCTCCCTGGAAGCCGCCGGGTGTCTAGTTTTCAAAAATGCCTGGGTTTGGTAGGTTTCCCTAGATGGCCGCCGCGCACCGGGCCAAAAACCAAAGTGACCCCCCATGCAAAACCAGGTGGTTTGGCGATAGGCCATTTTGATGTCGCCTCACTACGTTTGGGGCCCTTGCCTGCCGCGGGTACTTGGGCCTCCCACACAAGTGAGGCACCATTTTTACCGGGAGACCTGGGGGAACGCTGGGTGGTGGTAAATTTGTGTGAGCCCAGTGATGCCACTACTTTCCCACCCCAAAATGTGTGAAAAAAGTGATTTTTTGAGCAAAAAATGAGGTTTGCAGGGGATTCTGGGTAAGGAAACGTTGGGGGATCCACGCAAGCCATACCTCCCTGGAAGCCGCCGGGTGTCTAGTTTTCAAAAATGCCTGAGTTTGGTAGGTTTCCCTAGATGGCCGCCGCGCACCAGGCCAAAAACCAAAGTGACCCCCCTTGCAAAACCAGGTGGTTTGGCGATAGGCCATTTTGATGTCGCCTCACTACGTTTGGGGCCCTTGCCTGCCGCGGGTACTTGGGCCTCCCACACAAGTGAGGCCCCATTTTTACCGGGAGACCTGGGGGAACGCTGGGTGGTGGTAAATTTGTGTGAGCCCGGTGATGCCACTACTTTCCCACCCCAAAATGTGTGAAAAAAGTGATTTTTTGAGCAAACATTGAGGTTTGCAGGGGATTCTGGGTAAGGAAACGTTGGGGGATCCACGCAAGCCATACCTCCCTGGAAGCCGCCGGGTGTCTAGTTTTCAGAAATGCGTGGGTTTGCTAGCTTTCCCTAGGTGCCGGCAGGGCTAGGGTTCAAAATCTACAGCTAGTCACTTTGCCAAAAAAAGGGTCATTTTTCGCTACAAAACCACGTTGCGTTTTGCGCCGTTTCCTGTCGCGGGCACTAGGCCGACCCGCACAAGTGAGGTACCATTTTTCTCGTAGGACTTTGGGGAACGCGGGGTGGGTGGAAATTTGTGGATCCACGCAGATTCCAGAACTTTCCATCACAGAAATGTGGGGAAAATGTGTTGTTTTTGTCAATTTTTTACGTTTGCAAGGGATTCTGGGTAACAGACCATGGTGGGAGGCAGTCAAGTCACCCCATCCTGGATTCCCCTGGGTGTCTAGTTTTCAAAAATGTATAGGTTTGCTAGGTTTCCCTAGGTGCCGGCAGGGCTAGGGTACAAAATCTACAGCTAGTCACTTTGCCAAAAAAAGGGTCATTTTTCACTGCAAAACCACGTTGCGTTTTGCGCCGTTTCCTGTCGCGGGCACTAGGCCAACCCGCACAAGTGAGGTACCATTTTTCTCGTAGGACTTTGGGGAACGCGGGGTGGGTGGAAATTTGTGGATCCACGCAGATTCCAGAACTTTCCATCACAGAAATGAGGGGGAAAATGTGTTTTTTTTGTCAATTTTTTATGTTTGCAAGGGATTCTGGGTAACAGACCATGGTGGGAGGCAGTCAAGCCACCCCATCCTGGATTCCCCTGGGTGTCTAGTTTTGAAAAATGTATAGGTTTGCTACGTTTCCCTAGGTGCCTGCAGGGCTAGGGTACAAAATCTACAGCTAGTCACTTTGCCAAAAAAAGGGTCAATTTTCACTGCAAAACCACGTTGCGTTTTGCGCCGTTTCCTATCGCGGGCACTAGGCCGACCCGCACAAGTGAGGTACCATTTTTCTCGTAGGACTTTGGGGAACGCGGGGTGGGTGGAAATTTGTGGATCCACGCAGATTCCAGAACTTTCCATCACAGAAATGTGGGGAAAATGTGTTTTTTTTGTCAATTTTTTACGTTTGCAAGGGATTCTGGGTAACAGACCATGGTGGGAGGCAGTCAAGTCACCCCATCCTGGATTCCCCTGGGTGTCTTGTTTTCAAAAATGTATAGGTTTGCTAGGTTTCCCTAGGTGCCGGCAGGGCTAGGGTACAAAATCTACAGCTAGTCACTTTGCCAAAAAAAGGGTCATTTTTCACTGCAAAACCACGTTGCATTTTGCGCCGTTTCCTGTCGCGGGCACTAGGCCGACCCGCACAAGTGAGGTACCATTTTTCTCGTAGGACTTTGGGGAACGCGGGGTGGGTGGAAATTTGTGGATCCACGCAGATTCCAGAACTTTCCATCACAGAAATGTGGGGAAAATGTGTTTTTTTAGTCAATTTTATACGTTTGCAAGGGATTCTGGGTAACAGACCATGGTGGGAGGCAGTCAAGCCACCCCATCCTGGATTCCCCTGGGTGTCTAGTTTTCAAAAATGTATAGGTTTGCTAGGTTTCCCTAGGTGCCGGCAGGGCTAGGGTACAAAATCTACAGCTAGTCACTTTGCCAAAAAAAGGGTCATTTTTCACTGCAAAACCACGTTGCGTTTTGCGCCGTTTCCTGTCGCGGGCACTAGGCCGACCCGCACAAGTGAGGTACCATTTTTCTCGTAGGACTTTGGGAAACGCGGGGTGGGTGGAAATTTGTGGATCCACACAGATTCCAGAACTTTCCATCACAGAAATGTGGGGAAAATGTGTTTTTTTTGTCAATTTTTTACGTTTGCAAGGGATTCTGGGTAACAGACCATGGTGGGAGGCAGTCAAGTCACCCCATCCTGGATTCCCCTGGGTGTCTAGTTTTCAAAAATGTATAGGTTTGCTAGGTTTCCCTAGGTGCCGGCCGGGCTAGGGTACAAAATCTACAGCTAGTCACTTTGCCAAAAAAAGGGTCATTTTTCACTGCAAAACCACGTTGCGTTTTGCGCCGTTTCCTGTCGCGGGCACTAGGCCGACCCGCACAAGTGAGGTACCATTTTTCTCGTAGGACTTTGGGGGACGCGGGGTGGGTGGAAATTTGTGGATCCACGCAGATTCCAGAACTTTCCATCACAGAAATGTGGGGAAAATGTGTTTTTTTGTCAATTTTTTACGTTTGCAAGGGATTCTGGGTAACAAACCATGGTGGGAGGCAGTCAAGTCACCCCATCCTAGATTCCCCTGGGTGTCTAGTTTTCAAAAATGTATAGGTTTGCTAGGTTTCCCTAGGTGCCGGCAGGGCTAGGGTACAAAATCTACAGCTAGTCACTTTGCCAAAAAAAGGGTAATTTTTCACTGCAAAACCACGTTGCGTTTTGTGCCGTTTCCTGTCGCGGGCACTAGGCCGACCCGCACAAGTGAGGTACCATTTTTCTCGTAGGACTTTGGGGAACGCGGGGTGGGTGGAAATTTGTGGATCCACGCAGATTCCAGAACTTTCCATCACAGAAATGTGGGGAAAATGTGTTTTTTTGTCAATGTTTTACGTTTGCAAGGGATTCTGGGTAACAGACCATGGTGGGAGGCAGTCAAGCCACCCCATCCTGGATTCCCCTGGGTGTCTAGTTTTCAAAAATGTATAGGTTTGCTAGGTTTCCCTAGGTGCCGGCAGGGCTAGGGTTCAAAATCTACAGCTAGTCACTTTGCCAAAAAAGGGTCATTTTGCACTGCAAAACCACGTTGCGTTTTGCACCGTTTCCTGTCGCGGGCACTATGCCGACCCGCACAAGTGAGGTACCATTTTTCTCGTAGGACTTTGGGGAACGCGGGGTGGGTGGAAATTTGTGGATCCACGCAGATTCCAGAACTTTCCATCACAGAAATGTGGGGAAAATGTGTTTTTTTTGTCAATTTTTTATGTTTGCAAGGGATTCTGGGTAACAGACCATGGTGGGAGGCAGTCAAGTCACCCCATCCTGGATTCCCCTGGGTGTCTAGTTTTCAAAAATGTATAGGTTTGCTAGTTTTCCCTAGGTGCTTGCAGGGCTAGGGTTCAAAATCTACAGCTAGTCACTTTGCCAAAAAAAGGGTCATTTTTCACTGCAAAACCACGTTGCGTTTTGCGCCGTTTCCTGTCGCGGGCACTAGGCCGACCCGCACAAGTGAGGTACCATTTTTCTCGTAGGACTTTGGGGAACGCGGGGTGGGTGGAAATTTGTGGATCCACGCAGATTCCAGAACTTTCCATCACAGAAATGTGGGGAAAATGTGTTTTTTTTGTCAATTTTTTACGTTTGCAAGGGATTCTGGGTAACAGACCATGGTGGGAGGCAGTCAAGCCACCCCATCCTGGATTCCCCTGGGTGTCTAGTTTTCAAAAATGTATAGGTTTGCTAGGTTTCCCTAGGTGCCGGCAGGGCTAGGGTTCAAAATCTACAGCTAGTCACTTTGCCAAAAAAAGGGTCATTTTGCACTGCAAAACCACGTTGCGTTTTGCACCGTTTCCTGTCGCGGGCACTATGCCGACCCGCACAAGTGAGGTACCATTTTTCTCGTAGGACTTTGGGGAACGCGGGGTGGGTGGAAATTTGTGGATCCACGCAGATTCCAGAACTTTCCATCACAGAAATGTGGGGAAAATGTGTTTTTTTTGTCAATTTTTTACGTTTGCAAGGGATTCTGGGTAACAGACCATGGTGGGAGGCAGTCAAGTCACCCCATCCTGGATTCCCCTGGGTGTCTAGTTTTCAAAAATGTATAGTTTTGCTAGTTTTCCCTAGGTGCTTGCAGGGCTAGGGTTCAAAATCTACAGCTAGTCACTTTGCCAAAAAAAGGGTCATTTTTCACTGCAAAACCACGTTGCGTTTTGCGCCGTTTCCTGTCGCAGGCACTAGGCCGACCCGCACAAGTGAGGTACCATTTTTCTCGTAGGACTTTGGGGAACGCGGGGTGGGTGGAAATTTGTGGATCCACGCAGATTCCAGAACTTTCCATCACAGAAATGTGGGGAAAATGTGTTTTTTTTGTCAATTTTTTACGTTTGCAAGGGATTCTGGGTAACAGACCATGGTGGGAGGCAGTCAAGCCACCCCATCCTGGATTCCCCTGGGTGTCTAGTTTTCAAAAATGTATAGGTTTGCTAGGTTTCCCTAGGTGCCGGCAGGGCTAGGGTTCAAAATCTACAGCTAGTCACTTTGCCAAAAAAAGGGTCATTTTGCACTGCAAAACCACGTTGCGTTTTGCACCGTTTCCTGTCGCGGGCACTATGCCGACCCGCACAAGTGAGGTACCATTTTTCTCGTAGGACTTTGGGGAACGCGGGGTGGGTGGAAATTTGTGGATCCACGCAGATTCCAGAACTTTCCATCACAGAAATGTGGGGAAAATGTGTTTTTTTTGTCAATTTTTTACGTTTGCAAGGGATTCTGGGTAACAGACCATGGTGGGAGGCAGTCAAGTCACCCCATCCTGGATTCCCCTGGGTGTCTAGTTTTCAAAAATGTATAGTTTTGCTAGTTTTCCCTAGGTGCTTGCAGGGCTAAGGTTCAAAATCTACAGCTAGTCACTTTGCCAAAAAAAGGGTCATTTTTCACTGCAAAACCACGTTGCGTTTTGCGCCGTTTCCTGTCGCAGGCACTAGGCCGACCCGCACAAGTGAGGTACCATTTTTCTCGTAGGACTTTGGGGAACGCGGGGTGGGTGGAAATTTGTGGATCCACGCAGATTCCAGAACTTTCCATCACAGAAATGTGGGGAAAATGTGTTTTTTTTGTCAATTTTTTACGTTTGCAAGGGATTCTGGGTAACAGACCATGGTGGGAGGCAGTCAAGTCACCCCATCCTGGATTCCCCTGGGTGTCTAGTTTTCAAAAATGTATAGGTTTGCTAGGTTTCCCTAGGTGCCGGCAGGGCTAGGGTTCAAAAACTACAGCTAGACTCTTTGCAAAAAAAGTGTAAATTTTCAGTGTGAAAATGTGGTGTGTTCACCTTAGGTTTTGAGCCACTTCCTGTCGTGGGCACTATGCCTACCCACACAAGTGAGGTACCATTTTTATCGGGAGACTTAGGGTAGTTCAAATTTGTAAAGCAACTGTTATTACCTATTGATTTTTGATGCATTTCTCCCTTCCAAATGAAAGACATTGTGTAAAAAAAAAGTCATTTTGAAAAATGACCAATAATTGTCATGCAAATATGAGTATTCCCAATTTCGAAAATGTGCAAATATGCACTGTTTCTGAACTCTGTAATTTGTTCCCATTTCAGAAATACATAGGTGACTTTCATACCGATTTTTCCATGTATACATTTTCCCACAATAATTGCTATATACCCGGACCAAAAAAAAAAACATTACAAAATGCTGCTCATTTTTCTACTCTGGGTTCGTTGGGCTCTTGGTGAACCTACAAGTCCTATATGTCCCCACAACCAGGAAGGTCTACCGGATGTAACGGTACATTGCTTTCAAAGAGATGTCATAATTCGAAGAAGTTACAGGTAAAAACGTTGACTCAAAAGGCTGCTTTGTTCAACAAAGTTTTAATTTTTCCTATATTTGCCTGTAAATTTCTATAAAGAAACCTTGATGGATCTACACAAATGACCCCTTGCTGAATTCAGAATTTTGTCTACTTTTCACAAATGTATAGCTTTCCAGGATCCATTATTGTTTTTGTACCCATTTCTACCGTTAACTGGAAGGAGGTTGAAAGCACAAAAAATAGCAAAAATAGGGTATGTCCCAGAAAAATGCCAAAACTGTGTAAAAAATTTTGGTTTTCTAACAAAATTCTGTCATTCCCTAAAAGCTGGAGAAATTGTGATTTCAGCCCCACAAACCCTTTTTTGATACCATTTGCAGAGAAAAACCCAGAAGCTTTCATTTGCAGCCCGTTTTTCACATTTTTCACAAAAAAAAAAAAAAATTGCTGTATTTTGACTAATTTCTGGGAACCCTCTAGGAGAATCCACAAACCCTGGGTACCTTTAGAATCCCCAAGATGTTGGAAGAAAAGGACGCAAATTTGGCGTGGATACCTAATGTGGTCAAAAAGTTACAGGGGCCTAAGCGCGCACTACCTCAAATAGCCCAAAAAAGGCTTAGCACAGGAGGGGAAAAGGCCTAGCAGCGAAGGGGTTAAAACAGTCAGTGCCCGAGACTGGTGAAGTGCATGATACATCATGATTGGTCAAGGTTAAGTCTAGATCCGGGGTTAACGATAAACGTCTTTCGGTTAGTTCAATTTCGGAAGTCACCACGCCGATAGCCCTCTGAAGCATCCTGTCTATCGAGGTTGGTTGTAAAGTTGTCGTGGATAGAGTAAATCAAGACTCCTTAACGTCTATTGGCCACGTTCTGCCCTGCCGCTAGCTACAAATGAAAGTGGCAACCCAGTACAAACGAGAAAAAGTTAGCAGGGACCAAAGTCAAACAAGGCTTACACAAGCCACTGGAGAATAAAAGACAGCTGCGTGGTCTCAACAGCAATATGTATGCTGTCAGGGTGTAGTGGCACTAACCTTGGGTCCCGCAATGGCTCAGTAGATCAAGTCCAGGAGTCTCCACAGGCAGGCCTCAGATGGGTGGCCCATCAAAGCCTCCTCCGGGCTCTGACGGGCACAGACGGGCCTGCCCTTCGCCGGGGCATGGCCTGGGTGCACCAGCACACGCCCTCCTCCGCGGGACCCCCTAGCAGCTTTTCAGCGCCTCCTGGCAGCGACGGAAGAGCGCGGGCGGCTCCTGCCGCGATGCCTTAGGGCGGCTGTGGTCCCCCCCACTAAAAGTGCAGAGTGCAAGGTGGGTTCTGCAATAACAGAAGCTTTTCAGCGCCTCTTGGCACAATAGGAAGAGTCTGGGCGGCTCCTGCCGCGATGCCTAATGGGGGCTCTGGTATTCGCCAACGAAAAGTACAACGTGCAAGGTGGGTTCTGCAATGATGGGCTCCCGCTCTGCCCTGAGCAGTTTTTCAGCGCTTCCTGGCACGATGGAAGATCGTGAATGGCTCCTGCCTCGATGCCTGATGGGGGCTGTGGTCCCCCCAACTAAAAGTGCAGAGTGAAAGGTGGGTTCTGCAATGATGGGCTCACATGCCGCGGGAGCCCGAGCAGCTTTTCAGCTCCTCCTGGCATGACAAAAGACCATGGGCAGCTCCTGCTGCAATGCCTGATGGGGGCTGTGGCCCTCCCCCCACGAAAGTACAGAGTGCAAGGTGGGTTCTGCAATGACGGGCTCCTGCACTGAGGGAGCCCAGAGCAGCTTTTCAGCACCTCCTGGCGCGACGGAAGAGTGTGAGCGGCACCTGCTGCGATGCCAGATGGGGGCTGTGGTCACCCCCAAGGAAAAGAGCAGAGTGCAAGGTAGGTTCTGCAATGAAGGTCTCAGGGTTGAATCAATTTTGCCAATGGTGCCACATACACATTATGAAGCGTAGGGCTCAACGAAGAGCGCTGGGGAACCCCACAGGGAGAATCAAGGAAGGTGACTTAAAGTTCTCCAGAGCCACAAATTGTTCCCTATCACTAAAAAAGGATTTCAGAAGTGATAGTGCGTCGCCTAGGATCCCGATCGAAGCGAAACGGTCAAGTAGCGTGCTATGATTGACAGTATCAAACACTGCTGAGAGGTCCAACAGTACCAAAGCAGCACTGCCTCCGGCATCTACTTTTTGTCTGACCTGTTCTGAAGCAGTGATCAGGACAAATTCGGTGCTATGATGGCTTCTGAAACCAAACTAGGTTGGGTCAAGGTGTCCATGGGTCTCTATAAAGGTGGTAATTTCCATGTTATGTTATGTTATGTTATGTTAAACTTTTATTTCTATAGCGCACGGCTACTCCGTGGAGTGTCCCGCCGCTTTATCGAGGCAGCTCAATAAAACCGAAAACATAAAAACAGACAAAAGAAAAAGACAGAGACACCCTAAAGGTTAAAAAGCCACGTCTTGAGGCTCTTCCTAAACAAAAGGAGAGAAGAGGAGGACCGTAGGTCCAAAGGCAAAGAGTTCCACAACTGAGGGGCCCTCAGACTAAAAGAGCGACCCCCAGTGCTGGCCTTCCTCACCCGAGGAACCACTGCGAGAAACAAAGATTCCGACCGCAGAGATCTAACTGGGCGATAGAAAGACAGTCTCCGCTGTAGATACTTTGCTCCGGCGCCAAAAAGCGCTTTATGCGCCAGGGTCAGTGCTTTAAACATAATCCGCTTCCGGATAGGTAAATAATGAAGCGCTCGCACCAGACCCGAAGCTCTCGCTCGCCTATGAAGGCCAAAGATGGCCCGGGCCGCGAAGTTCTGCACAACCTGCAGCCGCTGAACCAGATATTCCGGAAGACCTACATAAAGGACGTTCGCGTAGTCCAATCTAGAGCCTATCAAGGCTTGCACAGTGATCTTTCTGTGCTCTTCTGTGAGTAAAGGCAGGAACTTCCGGAGCATCTTAAGCATGCCGAAGCAGGTACCCACCAGGCCAGAAATATGTGAGCTCAGTGACAAATTATTGTCAACCTTCACTCCCAGATTCTTAGCCACGAGCGAAGCCTGGACAAGGGAATCCATACCTAATGGCCACCAGGCCTGCCAGTCAGGGTCCAGAGAGCAGCCGAAAAACAACACCTCCGATTTACTGGAGTTTGCCTTAAGGCTGTTCCGCTGGAACCAGCCAAAGACCATCTCCAAGCAACCCCGGATGTTCTCTCCATCGAAAGCCTGGTCTTTCCCACACGTGAAGAGCAGTTGAGTGTCATCAGCATAGGATACGATCCGGGCCCCAGAGGACTCCACCAGTGCCGCCAAAGGTGCCATGTTCATCGCCTTTTCCACCATTTTGGCGGAGAAAGGCAGTTTAGATGTGGGCCTATAGTTATTTGGTTCTGTATTATCTAAGTTTGGTATTTTCAGTGTGTTTGGAGGACTGATGCCAATTTCCAGTTGGTAGGGAAGCTGCCCGATTTGAACATTAGGTTAAAGATAGCCAGAAGATGTGAGCCATTGGTTTCATGTTCCAGATGGAATATCCTAGGAGGACACGGATCAAGTGAGGAACCCAATTTGGTTTGGTGCAATAGGTTCATGACTTGGGCTAGCCTGAGAGGCGAGAAAGATGATAAAGTGGGGGAGCCACTGAAATCTTTGCTAGGTCAGTAGTGTATACTAACAGGGGGTTGGCTGCACCTGAGTTTAAAGATATTAGCTGTCCAGAAGTGTGTTTGCTATAAACCGCCTTGATCTTATCCTGCAAAAAGTTTACAGGGGGATCGCAGATTAATACTTTATAGGTAGATCCACTCCTTCCTCACCGGTAGAACACAGCGTGTCAGACCTCCTCCATTCCACTCCAAACCCACAGAGATCAGCTGCAGAGTTCCCCATGGCTCCTCCCTGAGCTCCACTCTCTTCAACGTCTACATGGCCCCCCTCGCGACCATGTCAAGAACCATGGACTCAACATCATCTCCTACACTGATGACACCCAACTGATCCTCTCCCTCATCAACGAACCAACAACCGCCAGAAACAACTTCCACAGCGGAATGAAGACAGTCGTTATCTGGGCGATGAGCAGCTGCCTCAAACTGAATTCAGACAAGACCAAATTCCTCATCCTAGGATCCCCACCCTCAACTTGTAGCAGCTCTTGGTGGCCTTTCACACTGGGCACCCTACCCACAGACCACACACGTAACCTCCCCATCATACTGGACTCCTCGCTCACAATGAACCATCAGATCAGCGCTCTTGCCTCATCGTGCTTCCACATGCTCCGCCTGCTTTTGAAAGACATTCAAATGGATACCCACCGAATCCAGAAAAGACAGTCACCCACACACTCATCAGCAGCGGACTCGACGACAGCAATGCAATTTATGCCTGCGTCACCCAGAAACTCCTCAGAAAACATTAGAATATTCAAAACGCGGCAGCCAGACTGGTCCTCCACATCCCTCGTTACAGCTACAGCTCTGAACACCTCCTAGAATTCCACTGGCTGCCAGTCAAGAAAAGAATCACCTCCAAGCTCCTCACTCACGCCTACAAAACCATCCACGATGCAGGACCAGCATACCCGAACCACGGCATCTCATTCCACGTCCCCACCAGACACCTCTGCTCCACCCAGCTGGCTCTGGCCACCGTCCCTCGGATCAACAAGACTAGAACCGGAGGAAGATCCTTCTCCTACCTCGCCACCAAGACCTCGAACACCCTGCCCACCCACCTCAGACAATCCTCGTTGTTGACCCAATTCAGGAAGGACCTCAAGACAAGGCTCTTTGACTGAACACCTAAGCGCATCCGGACCAGCAGCTACCCCTTCCCCCAAGCGCCTTGAGACCCTCACAGGTGAGTAGCCACACTTTACAAACTCTACTTGAATGATTGATTGATAGTGATTGCCTATAAGTCTCTTTGTCGATTGAGTCATAATAAAGTCTCCATTTTCATGGTTATTTGTAATGGTGAGCGAAACTCACAAGTTTCACTCTGCACAATTCTGTGGGGTTACATATTCAAGTTCTTCAAAAAGGGGGAATTAGGCATGTCAAACTGCTGGCTCTGATTTTTAGTGCCGGGAGCTCATTCCACACTAAAAAATTAGTGCGAATGACACCACGTGGTGTGCCAAAGGGTGCTGCTTCTCAAGTTGATTTTGCTGCAGCTGGAGATTTTCGTCGCATTTGGGAAATCTTGCCAGGTGCCCTCCTAGCGACCGAAAATCGCAGTAGGGGAGGCCAAATCTCGCTTGTACTCGCCAATTTACCGTTGGTGATCCGCACACATGAAAAACTCCACCACACAGCAGTTGGTAGAATTTGGCTGGAACTAGTGGCCAAAACTCCCCCAATCCATTTTTATTGGTTGAAAAGTAACATGTGACACATGTTCCAACTTTCCAATGATCCGCTCAGATAGGCGTGTCCACCTCAGATGACGGATGAAGCTACAGCAGCGGCTTCCTCTCAAGCAGGGATCTCTGTACCTGTCAGGCTGAGGAGCACGTGCTGTGTAACTTGCTGTAGGGATAAGGTCCTTTGAGGAGAGGAAGCGTGTCCTTCAACTGCCCTTTAAACAGCACTGAACACAATGTACTTTTGCATGAACATTTTTGGGAAAGAGCTTTTTGCTGCAAAATGCTAATTCCTGACTAACTATCCAACTGAAAAAAACAGCTATTTATTTTGTTAACGAGCATCAGCTGTGACACAGGAGATGTAAACAAGCAGCAATCAACCCGGAAATGCAATAACCCGAGGCCGGTTTTGATCATAAATCAAGGGCGGGCTGAGCCTGGGCCCCAGGAGGGAGGTGTTGCTGGTCCTCGGCCTGAACTCTCAGCCGATCATCAATAATCAGAGACGTGTTTTGTTTTCAGAGCAGCAACCAGCACCTCCGGCGGCAACTGCTCAGCTCTGACCCCGCGTACTGACCCCGCGCTCTCCTCGCCAAGGAAACCGATCTCTGATTGGACCATTTTACTCATTTGGAAAGCACAGTGATTTATGAATCCTTCGCTCCCTCTTGGATTGCGGTTGCGTTGCTGCTGTTCGAAGTGCAGACAGGATTTATTGTTCTCATTCCCTCCTTTTTTGTCCTATGACGTTGTTGTTGACTCTTATCAGCCCAGTTCTCATCTTACAGGGCTAACAGCTTCAATGCAGCCATTTACAAATGTATGTTATTATTTTAGATTTCTTTTTGTAATAACCCAGGATAAAGTTCAAGACCACACAGGAGAAGTGGGTAGGGGGCAGGAAAAACAGTCGACCTGTCCGATCCTTCATTGTGAATTAATTTTATATTTCTGTTTTTTTTTCTTTTTCTTCATGATATTGACTTGAAACTGTGGACACCAAAAAATGGAAATTCATCAGCGGACAAGGTAGTGCTGGTAAATGCAGACTCACTGGGGCGCGTGAGTAAAGGTATCTTACTGTTCCAGGGAGAAGGATGTTTGTAGCCCCCCAACCCTACCTGGGTATTCGATGCTCATTTAAGCGAATCAAAGGCGTAAGATAGGAACACCTGGGTGCAAGGCTGTGCCAAGCCAGGGATGAGCCTACACAATGTGGGCGAGGCATGGCGTACAGCGTAGACGGCCACCTGTGCCCTCCACCAGTGTACGATCATCCATGGTGGGGAGAACCTGTGGAGGGCAATTTATTGCGGGAACTAAGCTTGCATGAGATTTACCCCACAGTGAAGTGACCTAAAACCTTATTAAGTATGGAACATACCTTGACTGACCGCTGTCTATGCAAAATGTTAAATACTGACTGGTTAAAATGTATTTTGCAACATTTCCTTAACTTAAGGGGACTGGGATCGTCAAACTCTCTATAAAGATTGGCCCTTTAATTTTAATGGGTATGGGGCCTGCAAGTACCCAGCGGCCCTCAGTGAATGCAGTCTCCATCTGTGAGCTCCACCGGCCACACAACTCACTCCATACCTGTGAGGAAGGAGGAAAGTGCTACGGCTTGCTGTGTCACCCTGCATTGCCACGCACCTTCTTTACTTCACTGTACATTAGAGAAGGTGATCCTGACAATACCTGTGGGCTGCTGTTTGACCCTTTCGGTCCCAGGTTATGACAAAGACTCCTTGGAATAATGCTTAGTTCCTCAAGTACGAGGGAAGACAGACACCCACTATTCAGAGCCCGGCGAGGACCTACTTATTACTGTAGAAAGGCCGGCTTTCCCACATGAAATGTACATGTTGGGGCTGGAGAGTTGCGAGCTCTTCCCTACCAGGGATAGTTTTTGCTTCCTTGTCCATGGGACAGCTAGGAATTTCACCCCTCCATGAGTTATGAGAACACGGAGGGGCTACAGGATCTGGACAACTCTGTGCTTATTGACTCCACTGCAAGAGGTCTGTCAGAAGATACTTGCTTCCCAGCGACTCGCTATTGATTGATGAGATAAAAGCAAGCTGTCACCGCTACTACCGACCCTACAAGAAGGGTGTCCTCTATTGGCTATCCAAGGAATTCCCCATCAGTGCTGACTTCTATGGTTGAATACAAAAAGGAGAACCTGGCTCCGTTTGACGTTATGCTCTTATTATTTTTGAGCAACAAACAGACCACTATCTTTTCTGTTTGAATGGAATTATTATTAAACCATTCCTTTCTTTGCAATTGTTTATATTTACCAAAACGATTTTAGTTGCATGAGAAGTGAAGAGACACACATTTTTCAAATTAACATACAAAACATGAAAAATACTTATGACAATTCACAATAGACAGTGCATGAATTACTTATATACAAACACATTTATATACAACAACGTAGGACTTTTGCATCATAACATCAGAAACTAGAATACTCTTATCGTTATCTTGTTTTTGGGGCCAAACATGTGCCAAACACAGGAAAATGTTTAGAGTATGTGCGTGGGGCATACAATTCAATACAAATCCGTCACATCACAACAAGTTTATTCAAATTCCTCCGTGTCGAAAAAGAAGTGCCGACGCGTTTCAAGACCTAGTGCTCTGGTACCGGGTCTCTCATCAGGGCTTCATGTTAATGGTCAGCGATTTCTAATAAAAATAAATGAATGATGCAGACTCCGCATCAATGAAAATGAAAACTAAACACTACTCTCCTTAAACATGCTTAATTCAATGTTCTGTACCTGATTGCCTGATTCTCGGACAGAGCTGCTCTCAACGAAAATTACTGCAGTGCGCTTCGTAGTTTATTTATTTTATTTAAACAGTTTTCTATAGCGCTGGCGAGACCCAAAGGTATCAGAGCGCTTAACAAGGGTTGGGAGTGGAACAAAAATCAAATAAAATATTTGTAGAAAAAGGAAAAGTGCAAGATAATGAGAACAAAATGCAAAGAACAGTAAATACATGGACAAGAAAATAGGGATAACAGTTAGTCCATAACCAGAATTGGATCGTTGATCTAGGGGTGAGGTCAGGGATGGGGGGGGAAGTAAGGAGGAAGTGGGAAACTGAGGAGGGTGAAGGGAGAGGAGATAGAAAGTAGGAGTAGGTAAAGATTATAAAATAACTAGTAGGGGAGGGTGGAAATATATGTGAGAATGAGAGGGGGGGGTAGTAAGTCAGGTCTGAAGTGGTGAGAACACAGCACCGTCATGGGCAGGTTGAGAAACCCTGTTAGGTGGCAGGATTAAGGACCCCAGTATTTGTTGAGAAGGCGCCGCTTGAGATCTGTTTTGAAGCAGATGTAGGAGGGGTTGCAACGTAGACCTTTGGGGAGGGAGTTCCAGATAGTAGGCGCATTTCCGTAGAAAGAGCGTAATTGGGTAGATTTCTTGTTGACCAAGGAAGGAACTAGCATGAGAGTATTTGTGCTCCTCATTTCTCTGGAGCAGCCCGCTTTGTGGAGTTTGTCAGCGAGATACAGTGGGGCTTGACGATGCAAGGCTTTATGCGTAATGCAAGCATTCTTGTAGGTGGATCTGCCTTCTATGGGAAGCCATTTGAGAATTTTGAGGATGGGGGAGATGTGATCGAACCGCTTATAGTCCGAAATAAGTCTGGCCGCGAGGTTAAGGACTGATTTGATTGGGGCTAGGTGGACTTTCCAGAAAGAATGGTGTTACCATAGTCTAATCTGGAAAGTACTAGTGATTGAACAACTAATTTAAAGTGATCAACAGGAATGAAGGGTTTAATTTTCTTGAGGTGATGTAGAGAGAAGAGAGCGCCTTTGGCCGCATTTTTTATGTAGGGAGAAAGGCTGAGGTTCTGGTCAATGCTTATTCCGAGGGATTTAACTGAGCTAGAGGTGGACAAAGAGCAGTTGAGAGCTTTAAGGTCAGAGATCCAGAGTTGAATGGGGAGCCGGGTGATTTTAGGAGCGAAGAGAATTACTTCTGTTTTTGTAGGGTTGAGTTTAAGGTGATTGTGATGGAACCATTGTTGAATCTTAGTCAGGGCCTCACTGAGGTGCAGGATATCGGCTTGGGATTTGATTAAATAGTAGAGCTGGGTATCGTCAGCATAGAGGTGGTAGTTGATTCCTGCTTGTTTAAGAATGAGGGTGGGGGGTTCCATGAAGGGGTTAAATAGAGAGGGAGAGAGAATAGAACCCTGGGGAACACCCAGGGAGACAGGAGTCGGTTTGGAGAGACAATTGCTGATTTTAATTGTTGGGTCCTGTCCTGAAAGAAGGAGGAGAACCATTCGAGGACAAGGCCATTGAAGCCGAATCGATCTTTGAGGGTGTTGAGTAAGGAGGAGTGGTTAACAGTATCGAGAGCAGCAGATAGGTCAAGAAGAATGAGAAGGGAGGCCTCTCCCTTGTCGAGGGAGTGATGGATGTCATTGACAATGTTGAGCATTGCAGTTTCAGTGCTTTCTAAAGCCTGACTGTAATGTGTCCAGGAGATTGAAAGAGTCAATGTGCTTCTCCAGTTGGAGCAAGGCGCATTTTTCGAGGGCCTTGGATAGAAGATGAAGATTAGAGATAGGCTTCAGATTGTTAAGGTCGGTGGGGTCAGCAGTAGCGTTTTTGAGGATGGGAGTGATTTGGCCAAGCTGTAGAGAAACAGGGACACACCCTGAGGTCAAGGAGGAGTTGATGATGGTAGTCCAATAAGGTGCAATGACATGCTTTAAGTCTTGAACGAGGTCAGCGTATGTGAGGAGGGTTTAAGCTTAGTGATGATGTTGAGGACTTCACACTCTGTAACTGGGCTGAAGTTAAGCCAGGAAGCATTATTTTTTAGCTGTGGGCTGGTGAGGGAGTGTTCTGGAGGGGTGACAGCGGGAGGGAGATGAACAGTGTCAGTAGGGGGCGAAGGTGAAAAAGGAGAATTGGATGGGAGGTTATAGAGGGGTGGGGAGCGCTGTGGTGGGAGGGTACCAGCAAAGGATAGATCGATTTTGGCGATTTTTTCGGAAAAGAAATTCGAGATTTCATCACATCTTTCTATAGAGGCCATCAATTTGGGGGGGGGGGGGTAGAAGCAGTTTGATTTTTGATAATGCTGAATAGTTCTCTGGGTCTATTTTTAGCTCAGTCGAGTTGTGCACGGAAGTAGGAGGCCTTTTAATTTAGGATGTGTTTTTTGTAATTAGCCCTAGCGGTTCTGAGGAGGGCAAGATTTGGGGAGGAGGGGTGTTGTCTCCACGTGCGTTCAGACAGCCTAAGCGAGCGTCTCTCATTGTTGAGATCACCATTAAACCAGGATTTGGCGGGAATGTTTTTTTGTGGTTTTAATCTGGCTGGGGCAATTTGATCAAGGACCTCAATAATGGATTTGTTGTAGTATTCGGTAAGGTTATTAGCATTGTGTGAGGGAGGTGAAAGTTGAAGTTTAGCTTTAATCTTAGACTCCAGTTCACCTGGGGGAATAAGGTGAAGATTTCTGGTTAATTTCCTATTATTGATGTTTTTTGGGGAAAGGAGGGGTACGGCACTATTGATCGTGAAGAGAATAAGGTGATGGTCCGACCAGTCAATAGGGACAATGTGTGAAAGGGAAGCCAGATCTTTGCTAGTAATAATAGCGTCAAGAGTGGCCCCTTTGGAATGTGGTGGCGAATGGCAGAGTTGATTCAAGTCAGTAACGTCGAGGAGGTCATTGAGGATGTTAACCGAGGGATCATCCTTCTTGTTCCAGTGAATATTAAAGTCTCTGAGGAAGAGATTTTTGGAGTTGGAAATCGAGACTTGGGAAAGTAGGTCCAACAATTCCTCCACAAAGGGCAAAGGGTCACCAGGGGGATGGTAGATATTATGAAGCCGAATAGGGGGGAACCCTGAACTTTAAGTTCAGCACCAATGTATACGAAAGCGGCATGATCGGAATTCAGAACAAGGGAGAGTTGGAGCTCTTCTTTATAGATTATGGCTAGGCCCCCTCCAATCTTGTCAAGTCTATCTTTTCTGAGGATGGAGTAACCCGGGGGAGAGAGCAGGTCAAGAATAGATGAGGAGTGGGCCTTAAGCCAGGTTTCAGTAAGAAAAGCGATGTTAATGGCTTCACTAAGGATGGTTTCGGAGACTTCTGTTGCTTGTCGTGCGGCCGATCGACAGTTGACCAGCATGCAGTTGAGGGGTTTAGGGTTGGTTTTTGGGGGGACAGCAGGAATGGATAGTGGTGAGTTGTGGAGGAGGTCTGGGCGAGCCAGGGGAGGTAGGGATACGGCCATTCCCCAGGATCACCAGAATAGTAGAGTTACCTGTAGGAGGGTCAATAATCACAGTGTGTTGCGGAGGAGGCCTGGGAGAGACAGGGGAGGTAGGGATATGGCTTCTCCCCAGGGTCACCGGAATAGTGGAGTGAAGTGTAGGAGGGGCAGTAGTCATGGGTCTAGGGGGGTAGGTATTATTTAAGTTCCAGGTATCCGGGGAGGAAAGATGGATCGGTGCTTGGGATGGTATGAGAGGACAATTACCGGGAGGTCCATTGGTTGAAATATCGTAAGGAGTAGTACACCCTTGGTGAGGGAGAGTAGTGTTGGTTTGTACGGAGCCCATGGAGAAGGGATGATTGGAAGGATTAGTGCCGGAGAGGGCATGTCAAGGGGTTGGCCAGCGGCACACTGCTGGCCAGACACTTACCTCCGTCATCTGAATCACAGAGGCGTTGCTAAGGAGGCCGGGTCATACTGACATCCCAGTAAATATTGAGGGGTGGCTCCATGTATGCACAGAAAACCTCCCCCTTCATTGAGGAGAAAGCGGATGGGGCTACAATATGAGGGAGAAAGATACAGCCCACCCCACTAACTCTGGAGCCAATAAGAAACCTGGAAGTAGTAAGAAGGGGTGAGACTAAGAGAAGGTCTTCCTTATATGAAGAGTACCTTCCAAGAATCTGCTGGACTGGCCTGAGGTGTTATTACCAAGGCAAATGAGGAATCAAAATGAGTGGTCTTGAAAGGAAGGTGTCTGTACAGAGCAAAGAAAGGGAAAACTGCTGAACTAACCAGAGTTATTCTTATCAAGACCTTATCTCTTTTACAGGCAAATGAAGGATTGAAAAGGGTGATTCTAGAAAAAGGGGGTCTATACAGGAAATCACAGAGAGAAACTGTTGGACTAATTGGAGTGTTCTTACCAACGCCTTGGTGTTGAGCGACCTTCCACATCACTGGCCCCACATTAGCTGTATGCAAAGAGGCTTACGACTCTTAGGACATGACTATGAAGTAATATTCAGTGTAACAAAGGGCCAAGCAGAGTAGTTAAGTCTTTGCCTACTACACCTTCTATGCTAGTGTTTGTGGGACCATCATGAGGGTTTCCAGGGCAACAGAAGGATGGATAGAGTACGTGCCCCAGTGAGCGTCACGGCTTGGAGGTCACTTGTTGAGCCCCATACAACAGTATAACTTTGACTATGGGCAAGGTAGACATGAGTACTTAATAATCTATGGCCCATAGAAACAGAGCTAGCTATTAGTCTACCTTCCAGCTCTGGAATGTTCAGAATTGCACAGATTATCCCCATGCGCAACCTTGTTGTTCTGCACAGGGAGGATTCTTAAAGGGCTTGATAGTCATCATGCTCTGCCTTCAGTTGGCAGTATATGTAGTGTGGGCAGAGTTGTGTCCAACAACTCCATCTTATTCAGATGTCTCATGGCGCTTTCTTCATGTCCATGCCTCCTTTCTACCTAAGTTGAATGGCTTACCATGTTTTTAGTATAAGCATTATAACCCCCTCTCTTGTTGCCCCTTCCAAGCCCTGTGCAACGTCATGTGTTTTTTTTGGTATTGTTTTGGGTACAGATAGAGTTGAGTGATATCTGTGTCATCCTCTCTAACTTCAGTTTTCATAAACATGAGCTATTGTTGACACTTGAGCCTTCATTGTGGAAATATTATCACCATCCCATATAACTCAACCACCATCATCTAATTTTATGGGGCCTCATTACGGAAGTGCCCTGGGGGACCAACATGTGTTAGCGCATACTCTGCGTCCCCCAAGGGCCCCTTGGTATTACGGAAGGGGCCGCAGACGCCTGTGCAGCCCCTTCTGTAATACCTATAGCTCTGGCGCTATAGGGGGGCATTACCTCATTTGCATGGGCATGGCCTCATGCAAATAAGGGAATCCCTTTGCCTCTGCACCCACGCCTTATAATTGACGCAGGTGCAGAGATAGAGGAGCTGTTAGGAGGCGCACTTTCAGTACGCCCCCTTATAGCAGCCCGCTGGAGGGGGAGAAGGGGGTCCTATGGACTCCCCCAAGGCATCCCTTGCAGGCGGGTGCAGTCACTCACTGCACCTACCTGCAAGTGAATCTCTAATCCCCCTTAAAATTGCAGGTGGATCGCATCTCTCCATCACTCAGAGCTCTTAAGTGGCTCCCAGTTGAATCCAGGATCCAACTGAAGGCCGAATGCATAGCACACAAAGCCCTTCACAATTCTGACCATAAATACATAGCAAATAGGTAAGGGTGGGTGGAGTTGGTGGAGTGGCACTATGTGGAATTCTGCAGAGTTGCCTAAAAACTCAGTGGAATTCCGCTCCGCACTATGCACGCAGACCTGGAAGGTTCCTGACCCCCAAACTGCCACCTGCAGTGCTTTACCAGCTTATCCCGGAGTCTGACGCCCGTCACCCTTGGGGTTTCTTCTTTACTGATGCCTTCCTGACTCTTGGCTGGGCCGTGACTAATGAAACCCCTTGGTTGCAGGACTCAAGAGGACTGCACATGCACGCGTATGAAGAGTGGAGACCTTAACCCGGTCCCCACTCTCCATGCGCGCGTAAGCGCAGTCTTTGCGAGTCCTTCAGCTAAGGGGTTTCATTATTACAACCCAGAACTGGAGGAGAAGAAGAATCCTGCACCACCAAGATCAAGGTAATGAATTACTTTATGGGTGGTTTTGGAGAGCACGCTTGTGCATGTCTGTGGGGAGCACTGTCTCCCCCACCCCCAAGACTTCTCTGGGGGAGGGGAGCATGCGTTGTGGCCAGGCAATACTAATGGCTGCTGCCCCTGCTCTGCAACATTAGTACTTGGATGGTAAACCGCCTGTAAATTCCGGGTAATGTAAGCTTTTCATCTTTTTGTTGTTGTTGTTGCTTTAGGTGAAGTGGGTGGCATGTCTGACTTGCTATGGCCATAGTATAGAAAAACGACAGGAGTTTAACCCATAAACCAAACTGAGATCTGGGTAGGTACAGTATAAATGCAACAATATCTCAGCAGGATATATTGTAATTACTTAAACTTGTATGTACAAGACATTACAGTCGGCGAACAAAAGAGAGGAGGCTTCAAATAATTCAATCCATGCGCCCATAGGCGTCATATATTATAAGAAGATCAGTAAATGTACAAAACAGTTGTTAAAGCACTGTAGGGTATAAATACCCAGGCAACCCTAGTGGAATGTGTACAAAGTGCTCGTGACAGTGAAGTAACGGCGCAAGTGACAACGTGAAAAACACCACAGCATACGGCGCAGGAGAGTTTACAATATATACAGAATAAAAGGTTCAAACATCAACTTGTTCAATTATACAATTAGTAATTTCCGTTATGTTAATGAACCAAGGGTCAAAATGCGCCTAAGGCGTTCGAGCTGGTGGGCAATGGAAAAACATTCTACCAGTTCTTACCCAACAAAAACCTATAATCCATACCTGTTTTACTTCAAAAATTAGATGTGAGCCTCTGTGGTGTCATTGAATCAAGCAAATGAGTACACATTGGCCATACTTGTGGCCTGCTAGATGTCATTGTGCTTCATTTGGCTAAGGGCCTTATGTATGTTTAGCAGATAGGGTCCTCCGTCAAAAAATTCGAGATATTCTGTACAAGTGCATTATAGTCGAAGGCTCTGTACCAATGGTGGATGGGGTACATTCCTCGTTTTCAGGGGTACCCTATCTACCAAATGCTAAATACGGTCTTAGGTCTTTCAGGAAATTATTTTTCGGGAATGTAAGAGGGTCTCGCCCAGAACAGTGGCGTAACGAAACTTGAGGGGGCCCCCCTGCAAAGCACATGGAGGGGCCCCCCCTCACCCGGCGGCGCGGCCCACCATCTACCACTTTGCCCTACCACCCAGAAATCTAGCATATTTTGATTTGAAACCTCCAACTTTTAAATGAAATGCCTCTATTTTGTCTCTCTCTAAATTCTAATGAGAAAGTGGGAAACACTCTTAACATACAAGCTATGCCATTTGTAACAATACTGTCAAAAGCAGATTATTTAACTGAGGCAGCAATCAGAACAATGCCAAGGAGCGATCCTATTGTCTCAGGAACTCCTCTGGCTGAAGAACAAAGAACAACTATGAAGGGTCTGAAATAGAATTAACAATACCTTGAAACTTTGAAAGACCAACCCAAACCTGCAATTCCATAAAAACTCGACTGACAATATACATGAGAAGTACACAAGCTATAACTCAGTATCCTGCGAAAGTAAAGAGAAATAGACTGGTGAATTTTCGCATGCCACACACTAGCGACTGGCAAGGGTTGTGCATGACAATAACGTGAACTGAGGAAGCAATTTCAATCATAATGTCTTTATTAGTAAGCACTGCAAAACAGGCAGGCAAACAAGGCTGAGGTAGAAAACTGTTTGGATGCTTCAGAACATTGATACAGATGTTTGTCTGTTTTAATTTATCATTTCTGTAGTGTAAACAATGCTAAATACAAGATTTAAGGTACACGTATTACAGACAAGTGCAAGCAACACCATAAATAACACTGCATGTAGAATAAAAACAAAGCATATCAGCAAGTACCTAATGACAATCTATACAAACTGTAGTTGGTAAAGCAAAAGAAAAATAAAGCAATCACCGGTCCAGCAATATACAACAATCAAGCATGTTTTGTAAAACAATCCAACTTTCTTCTTGCATTAAGATGAAAATACTTTCAAAGTGGGATACGTTTCCAATCACAGAATGTCCCAAATATCCCAAATATCCTTAAAAGTGGAATCACAAGCCATTTGTTTCCCAGCCATGGAGTTTCTGTCATCAGCACTTCTCCTCCCTTTTTCCACAAGAGCAGTTCAAACATGAATGGCAAAATACCCTAGTTTGCAAATGTTTTCCACATAACTATGGCTTTGCCACATCTGCCACATAATACATCATCTGCTGCATAATCTGACGATTTTAACTAATAAATTGTTTATAGTTCAAACACAGCAAAAGTTACAAAAAATGTGACTTGTGCTTCTGTGAAGTGGAGGGCCCTTTGCAAAGGTTGACTGGTCACCTTTCTCACTGCTGCGGTTGTATGTTCCACTGGTATTAATAAGGAAAAATCTTTGCAGAGACTGTTAGCATGTGTAAAAAATTCAAAATAATAAATTATCAGAAAATTTACAGCACCACTAATACCAGTGTAGGGTGTCAGAGCACTTTACATCACACGTATTACACAGAGACAATCATTCATGTGTGTAAATCACTGTGTAGGAAATGTTACATAAGACAAAGGACTACAGGGTGTAGGAGTCACATGACAACCATACTAGTAGGCAGCATAGTTTAATGGTGATTGGTCTGCAGAAACACAAACTCAGAATTAAAAACATAATACCATGGTTGGGGGTTCTCTTTAATAATCAGAATTGATTTCTACCCAAATTAACCCTTTTTTGCAACATTAGGATAATCGAAGACTGGGGAAAAACTAAGCCTGGACAAAGCACTACGCTACGCTCGCGTAGTTTGCGAAGTTCGCGCTACTTCGCACTACGCGAATTGCACGTAGCACAGTGCGAACACGCGTAGCATAGTGTTGCGTAGTGCTGCGGTCATTTTTTGCTCGCTCGCGATCCTCAACGTCAAGTTGGCGACCGTGAGCAAGCAAAATGACATCCTGGTGAGACTTTTTCCTTGTTCGCGATCAGCAACATCAAGTTGGCGATCGCGAGCATGGAAAATAAACCCCCCTGCGAGATTCCCAACGCGAGGAGGTCAGGTTTCTCATTGTGAGTGGTCGCGTATGCTCGCGACCGCTCGCGATGAGAAACTACCAGTTCGCGTTGAGAAAGCTGCCGCTCGAGTAAAAATCTACTCGAGCAGCAGAAAACTGCAGCTCGCACTGTGCAAGATGCCATTTTCAATGATTGCACAGTGCCGGTTGCTTGTCCGCACTGTGCAATCATTGAAAACGACATCTGGCACAGTGCGAACAAGGTACTATGCAGTTCGCGAAGTGCTACGCGTAGCTCGCGAAGTGCACTTTGCGTAGCTTCGCGAAGTGCTACTTCGCGAACTACGCCCAGGGTTAGAAAAAACCATAACGCTCTAATTTATACCTTGGAGTTTGCATGCAGCTCTTACATGACAGTTAATAGCTCACTGTTCTATGTTAGGATCTTAACTTATTAACTGCAAGTAACAATAGGGTCTCTCTGACAAAAGCAGTAACCCACTGACCTATTCACATTATGTGCACTTTGTGATCTGCATGGCACATGTTCGTAGCAGCATGCACATTACACCTCTGCCATTCCTTTTCATGAGTCAAACCTTCCACTAGACAAAACACCATCTCTCTCTACTAAGAACATTAATCACTGGAGTTATCAAGACATTTTCATTGTTGCCAAAAAATGTTGGAGGCCAGGAAGGAGGCAGCAAGTGCTCTTAAAACCATATTATACTTACAAACACGACGCCCCCACCTGAAGTTAGCGCCCGGTGCGGTCGCACTGCCCTAGAGCCCGCCTGCTCAAGGGTCTTGTGACCTCAGTGACAGAGTCACTGCCACTCTATGGTGTGCTGCTTCATAGGTCTGTCCCCAAGACTGGAAGTGAACTTCATGGATAGTGGTGGACAGGCCTTCAAGGTTAATCCACACTTGCCACCGCTAGGGTCCACCTGCTGGTGCTAAGACACCAGGGCTTTTAAGATCTTGTGGCACCTTCTAAGGTGTAGCACAGGAATGTGCTCCCTCAGGAGAGTGGTCTGGGAGCCTGGTCATTAAGGCTGAACCTGGTTCACCAGTTCCACTCTGACCATAGCGCCATATCCTCTCCCCCACTGAACACCATACTACCCCACTTAGAGAAACTTGCACTGCACTGACCCGCTATAAACACCTGGATGTGACTCAATTCTAATTACTCACTAGACAAGAGCAATATGCTGCCTAAAAAAAATTAACAACATCCTAGAAAAAGCAAACACTCATAGTTAATGCAAGATTAAGTAAAGCATGTGAAATGTAAGCAGGAACAACATGGTTACCTTTTTCCTTTTACACTCATTATTCTGAAATTAGTGATTGCTTTTGCATGAAAAGGTAAGCCCATGACCACAAGGCCCGGAAGGGACCAGTTTCAGTGCCCATTGCTTATATCCTTTCAAAACATAGGCAGTATGGTTTAAAAAGACCACATTCGTAAACACACAGTCGCTGTACACATTTAGTTTTCCATTTCACCTATCAAGCAGGTATTTCAGTACCTCCAGGCAAGGTGCACTTTCCCACCCAGGGAAAACAATGTTGTTCAAAGGGAGAGGAGAAAACAAAAGCATCCCTTCACTGGCAAACACTGTAAAGTGGCGCTAATGTGTTTAGGTGTAAATAAATCAATCTGGCCACCTTGCAACCACTCTGTCTTGCTTTAATTAGTTATTTATTTTTCACATTTGGATTGTTTTATTTCTCTCCACCCCGAGGCTGCACTTGTGTCAGAAAAAGACGTTTCCAGCAAAAATGTTTTTCTTTTTTGGATCCATTTCACAGGGGAGCAAATAAACGAAAGGAGGAAAGAGAGGGTAATACCTGTTTCTTGAAGTGTCGGTTTTCACTAGCTGAGGAGAGAGACAGAGAGAGAGGGAAGACTCTGAGGCCTAGAGGCCGTCACCCTGGCGTGGCGCACAGTTTAATTTATGGGTACTTGGGGAGGCCGTGTGCGCAGGAGCACCATTTTATTTGCGAAGACTGAAGAGGCTTGCTTGCAAGCGAAGCCGTCTCCCTCCGCTGATAGTGAGGGACCCCCTGGAGCGTGGGGGCCCCCGCGGACCGCGGGGGCCTGTGTTACGCCCCTGGCCCAGGATGTTTATGAAGTAAATGTGCCCTCACGGTCTAAGGTGTGGTTCACCAAGATGTCCATGGATGCCCCCAACTTACTTTAATGGATTGGATTTTGGCAAATGTTGACTGTATTGATTGCCAGTCAGAATCCAAATTCGATCCAAGGAGGGGTTCGGCCAAGCAGAGTAAGTGCTCCAAAGGTGCACAACAGACAAGTCCCCCTGAGACTTCCCAGGCTGCAAAGGGGATGCATTATTCAAGGCTCACCTGCTCAACTATCCACCCGCACAATATTAGTGGGGTATCAGAGCAAGACAGAGGCTTGAAGAAATAGTCAAAGCTTAGTCTAGTTGTCATAGGGCACACATGTTGTAGGTAGAAGGCAGAAAGTCAAAGTAGAGGTGTCACACAGATCACCACACCCACAACTACTCACATAGGTCATACTACAAACACACAACTCACTAACTACACATGCTATTCCATCAGTAATCATTCTGCACTAGTGGCACTTTTGCACTATACATATGATAACACCATGAAGGAGATTCCCCAGTGCTAGATGCAAGTGTCTGATTGCAAGAAAATACCCTCTTGCTTGTCTACAGCTTCTTGCGGAATTCAAGAAGTGAAGAGGAGTCACTTATGCGTAGTGGCAGGTCGTTCCATGCTTTAGGGGCAATGAAGGAGAAGGCTCGACCTGCAAATCTAGTTTTCTGTATATGTAAGATGGGAAACAGCCTTAACTACGCAGCGTAACCTATGCGTGAATAAACCACGCAGACGGTACCACGCAAGTCTAAACCACGAATATGCCTTTACCACGCATCTGCGTGGTTTAGATGTTAGTGGTTGTTAGCGGGCTAGACTCTGAGCGGAGGGTCGGAGATGTTGCAGACTGAGCGGAGGGTCGGAGGTGACTTCCTGCCTGGATGAGGAATGCCTTGGTGAGTGGGATTTTTCTATTTTATTATTTTTTATTTTATTTTATATGGGGTTTTAGGACTCAGGGCGGGTGGTCAGGGTACTTGTTATGGCTAGGGGGTTGGTTTTAGGGCTCAGGGCCGGGGGTGGGGTGTTTTTTATGTAGGGGTCAAGGTTTTAGGGCTCAGGGCAGGGGAAGTTAGGTCAATTTAAAGGCTGGGGTGATGGTTTTAGGGCTCAGGGTGGGGGACTAGGGTGTTTTTTAAATCTGGGGTCAAGGTTTTAGAGCTCAGGGCTGGGGGGGGGGTCTGAGTCGCTTTTCAAGGCTTGGGGCAGGTTTTAGGGCTCAGGGCACAGGAGGGCTGGGGTGTTTTAGGGCTGGGGTGGGGTTTGTTTTTAGGGCTGGGGTGTTCTTTTAGGAGTCAGTGCAGGGGTCGGGGTAGAACTCGGGCTAGTTGGGTGGGATTTATGACTCAGGATGGGGGCTGGGGCAGACTCTTAACGATGCATATGCCTTTACCAATTATGCCAATACAACCACATTTGTTGTAAAGGCATGCGTGGTAAAGACGCAGTCGTTGTTAAGACCGCGTTGTTCAGGCATGCGTCGTTGGGGATTACGTGGTTCCGGCATACAACCGTGTAAGATATGTGCAAGAACGTCTCTGGATGTGTGGAGGTGTCTGGAAGGTTTGTGAGAGTATATTTGATTGTTGAGGTATGCTGGGCTAGTGTTGTGTAGTGCCTTGAAAGTGTGGGTGAGGAGTTTGAAATGTGCTCGTTTGTGAATGGGGAGCCAATGGATCTCGTTCAGGTGTGGTGTGATTTGAGTGTGGCGTGGGAAGTTAAGAGTGATTCTTACATTGTATTGTGAATGGTCTGCAGCCATCTGGCGAGTTTTTTGTTGATCCCGGCATAGATGGGGTTTCCGTAGTCCAGCTTGCTTGTGATCAGGGCGTGTCTGATGATTTTCCGGGTGCTGATTGGGAGCCATTTGAAAATCTTCTTCAGCATCCTCATGGTATGGAAGCACGAGGCGATGACGGCATTGACTTGGGAAGTCTTGTCGAGTTTTCTATTATTGATGATCCAGAGGTTCTTGCCATCTGTTGGTCCCAGCACTGTTGGTCACCAGGTGGAGTTCCACTGTGATGTACTCTTCCCAAACAGCACAGTTTCGGTCTTGTCGGTGATCAGATTTAGACAGTTGGTCTCCATCCAGTTGGTGATGGAGAGAATTGATGTAGAGAATTAATTGCATGACGCCGGCGTAAGAGAGCATTTTTATGTTATGAGAGCAGATGATGTTGGCTAGAGGCATCATGTATGCGTTGATGAGGGTCGGGTGAGGGGGGATCCTTGTGGAACTCCACAGATGATGTCGCAGACATCTGAGGTGTACGATGCCAGGCTCACTGGTTAGGTCCTTCCAGTCAGTAAGGCGCAAATCCATCTGACCTCCCACTCAACATCAGAGCCTCCCCCTCTCTTCTTGAATTCTGCAAGAAGCTGAAGGTCTGGATTTCTAATTAACCAACTACCATAGGCAGGGCTAGGTACACACACCTGCTCAGCATCGGAAAACCCTTGGGGATCATAGCACGCTTTACAAATACACTTGTCATAAGATTTTGAAGCACAGTCTCCTGAATCAGCCCCGTTTGTCATGACCCACACCGTTACAATGCCATTACTTGCATGATTCTACAAATACTTCTGAAACTAACAGTGGAACCTTCTTACTAGCAGCCCCTATCCTATTATCACTCCCAAATTCATATCCCTTTTATGTTTTTTTATATCAAGGGTGTGTGTGCACACCGATCAGCACCCACTGTCACAATGCTCGTTCCCGCAGGAACTTAATCAAATAAACCAAAAGCACAGGTGCACCATACAATAGCAAAGCCAATCAATTGGGACAAGTATACAGTCTGGACTGTATAATTGTCCCAATTGATTGGCTTTGCTATTGTGTGGTGCACCTGTGCTTTTGGTTTATCTACAATTTTTGTTGTCTATAAACAAATCATGGCTGCGGTAGCGTCCTGAACCTGAATGGTCCAGTGTAGAAGTAATGTATTTCGAGTCAAACTAGCCTTCTCACTGACCATCATAGGTCCGTGCATTAACCTCCAAACCAAGCTCTAAAGCTTAGGGTCAGAAACGCCACTTGAGGTCCAGATCAGTTCAAGGGCCAGGACACCCTGCTATTATGTGGGTCCTATTCAATACATCTGACATCTTATTTCTACAGATGATTGGCCAGTAGAATCAGAGATACCATCAATTTAGGGCTCACATTCACCAACTCTATCCCACTGGGCACCATAGAAAACCCCCAAAATATCTCTGTCACACAATGCAAAGTGGCATATCGGAGCACTACCACCGCTCGTACAAATAAGGCGTACTCTAAATACCAAACAAACTGCACTGAAAATGAGACAGAAGCTTCACGGTGCAGAGACCACATTTAGGAGAACAAAGTGCAGTAACTCTGTTAGGGAAGAAAGTCTGTGGGTCTAAATCTAATCAAAATGCTTTGATTTCCAATCCAATTCCTTCCTCATTCATACATTCATCAGTCATTCAGGTAGTCTTCAACCTGCTCAAGTAAAGCATTCAATATCATGTTATTTGTCAGAAAGGGTAGTACATCTCCCCACTTTACTTCATGGTTACCTCCACACTGTTTTGCATTGGATCTACACAGAACTGAACCACTAGCTAGAGGATGATTGGGAACTGCTAGTGATCAAGCTTTAAGAGAGAGCCTGGTGTGGGTGCCAAGATGAAACTATGGAAGGAACTGGGGGGTCTCTGCTTGTAATAAATACCTCAAACCTTGGACTATGTGTCGAATTACAATACCACAGGTATCAGCCCCCTTGGCATGATGACTGAGAAAGCAGCTACGTAGGGCAGGGGTGTGCACTTCACAGGGGGTTGTGGATGCTGCCCAGGAGTATTTGTGTCAAGTGCAAATGCTTCCTTAGTAGATGTTCTTTCAGGCTCTTTTGAATGAGGAGAAGGATGACGTGGGATGCTGAGGATGTTAGGCCCAGCCATCTTCTTCTTGGAGACGAGAAGAAAGAAGCCACGGGGGCATACTCACTATTAATCTAGTAAGTGAAATGCCCAGTCGGCCAGCCATATAAAGCTCTTCGGGTAATGATTTACGGCTGTATCCCTGCAAATCATGACTAACATTTTCTCCTTCCCTTACCAAAGGAAGAACTCCTCAGCAAAGGAATGCTTCATTAGCATAATTGAGGATACAAATATTGAAAGAAGTGAGTTGTGCATGACACCTGCTGTGCTGCAGAACCTTCCTCCCACATGCAGCCATGTAAACAAGTGGCTGGCTCACAGTGGCATGTGTGGAGGTGGATATAACACGTGTTTCCAAACTGGGCCGCAGCTGCATCCTGCCAAAGCCGCTGATGACGTCCAAGTCCACCCCCGAAGGGAGACCCTCTCCTGTAGCTAGGCTGCCGGATTTGGATGCCAACCATTGGTGACAGAGAGATGCCAAGGCAGCAAAGCACCTGCAGACAGTCCAGTCATTAACTGGGCTAATTGCATAAGCTGAAGGCCGGAGCAAGAAGAAAGAGTATAGGGCCCATTGTGGCATGTTTACAGGCAAGGCTGCAAAATGGCATTTTATTTCAGCACATGGGGATACGATTTAGTCTCTTTTGGTCATACTTCACTCGTTAATGGCCGCTCAGCAGCACTGTATGTGGCATCTGGTCTAGGAAAAGCTTGTCTCACCAACCTCATGTTTTCCCCCAAAAATATTTTATAAAAATACATAAATACATGCATAGGGCTGTTGGTTGGTCCCTCTTTATCCATTGCTCTGTTCAAATGTCATTCACATTTTACTTCTGCCTACCACAGCACAGCATACAGCATAGGGCACAGAGTAAGTCGACTTTATCACTTGACTGTCTTGCACTGTGAGCGACTGCACTTTGCCTGATCACAAGTGCGCAGCTGCCTGAAAAGGACTGTGTAGGGAACTGGGTTTTTGTTGCAGTTACAACACTCCCCCCACCTTTTGTCCTCTTTTTAGGTGCTAAAGGCTGGTTTTCGCATTTGACAGTGCACTAAGGCCTGCTAACCAGACCTCAGTGCCAGCGCTCCTTCCCTAAAACAAGGTAAAGTCAAAGTGTGCTACAATTGGCTAAGAACTTTAGCACCCCTGTAAGCCCTTAGTAAATGGTACTCCAGGTACCTAGGGCAGGGGTATTAAAGAGGGTCCCCAAGGGCTGCAGCATTTCTTATGCCAACCTAAGGAACCCACATACCATTTCCACCCTAGACTGCCTGCACAGGCTGCGTGACATGGTTTAAACCATGATTGAAAACATGACATGAGACACTCCTGTGTGTCATGCCAAAGTCACTGCATCTCATATATGTAAGTCACCCCTACAGCAGCCCTTTGAGCCCTAAGGCAGGGTGCATTCTATTTTATGTGAGGACACATCTGCATGAACAGATATGCACCTGTGATGTCTAGTTCTATTACTAGATATTGCAAGTGAGCCGGGAATCCATCTTAAGGTATGTACCGGGCACTGGTCAAAACGAGTTTCCCCAGCTACATAATGGCTTCACTGAAACATATGGTGTTAGTATCAAACAGCTTGTATCAATAAACCCACATTGATTCCAGTGATGGATTTATTAATACATGTACCCAGAGGGTACATTAGAGGTACCCCTTGAAACCTACCATCTCTCTAGTGTGCTAGCTGACTGGTTCAGTCTAGTCTGCTGCCAAAGACATGTTTCTGACACCCATGGTGACAGCCTTCGCTTTCAGGAGGTCACGAACAATGCCTGCTCTGGGAGAGGTATTATCCCCTCCTCCCCCAGGAATGGCCGGTAAATTAGCATTCCAAGGCAGGGGGCTGCAAAGAGCCCACTGCCTTTGAAATGCAAATCTGGCTTCTCTCACAGGAGAGGAAGTCGACCCCCTTGTCCAGAGCCCTTTGGCACCTGAGCAGGTGGGAAAATTAGCTATGCAGGAGGCTTATTGCACTGCCAGGCTAGTCAAACCTCTAGGGTGACCCAGTCTGGCATGAACACTACTTTAACACTTCCACCATATTGTGTGTGGTGGAATTAGGAATTCTGGGACAGGGTGATGCCCACTCACCACAGGAAGTAGTTATCTTGGGGGTGTAGTGACCTTAGGGGTAATTAGCCAATTGGCTAGTACCTCTCACTCCCCTAAATGCCCCCAAATTGAGTATTTAGGGTACCCTCTGATGCTAAGACTTCAGATTCCGATGGATCAAGGGCAGTAGTGGACAAAGAAGAGTCCTGACACGAGAACCAAGGTGCAATGACTGACTTGGCGCCAACCCTGCCAGGCTGACTGCTGCTCCAACAATTGTGAAGAAGCAGACTCTTCCTGCGACTGTGCAGTCTCCATGAAACCCGAGGGCTGCCAGTGCTTTGCCAATTTCCTGAAGAAACTTCCTTGGAATAGAGGAGCTACTCTCCTGCAGCCACAGGCACCAAAGATGCAAGGTGCCGTCCACCGATTTGCCATTCCCTGGCCAGCTACCCAGGAAGAAGACCCTGTGCTCCAGAAGGTCAGATCTGTCTCTCCACCGAGTGGGAGGAAATTAGGACCAACCAGAGCCTCACAGGACCAATACCCGCTTACCTTACCCCTTGCAATAGCCAAAGCTTGTTGTGTCCAGTCCGGACACCAACACCGAGGAAGACTGAACTGCACGTCGAGGAACTTCAGGGACAGTGTCGCCCACATCCTGAGTGGCCCAGCTGTCCTGTTTGCCTCTTCTGCAGAAAAAAAACCCAAAGAAGTTAGTTTGTGACCGCCACCATCCGATGCTTCAAAGCACCTATGAACCCGCCCTCCAGAGCCCAAGTCCAAGCTAGGTGATGGTGCCAATGGGGTCCCCAGACCCACAGGAGCTAAACCCATGCTTGGGTTTACCCAGATTGGACTTCCAGTTGACATCTGCAGCCTCTTTCTGCAGGCCCCCTCCAACCGTGAGAGACTCCTGCACCGGAATCCGACCCCAAAAGACACCACTGCACCCGAGCCACACAGCCCAAGGGACCAAGGATGCCTGAAAGTCTCAAGGGTAGAGCCCCCCTGTGGTTTCCCCCAGACGGGTGGTCCAGTCCCAGTTTACAGCCTCTTTGTAAGCACACCATTCTTCCATTGAAGTGAATAGGACACCTGACGCTGTGACATATCTCTGCACCCAGATGCCCCATAGCCCCCGAGGTGACCTGTTGGTGTGGCCTTGGAAACTTGTCCCATACTCACCTTAAGTCCAGAAGAACAGTCCTGTAAGTCACTGACAAGTGCCCAAATGCAATACATGTTTTTCCTCCATAGGATATCATTACCCATCCAGAAAATAGTCTGTGTCCATTTTTGAAAACTGTTAAAATTCATAACTTGAAAAGTAATTACCTGATTCCGATTATCTTGGTATCTAAATTTATATAAATGTACATGTTTTTTTATAAATTGCTGTCAGATTTCTGTATTGAGTGTGGTCTCACTAATTGCTTTTGTGTGTGTAATAAATGCTTAGCATTACACTCTGATATGCCTAACTGCTCGCCCACACTACCAAAAAAGAGAGTATTTTGGGTGTCATTTGTGCATCAGTAATTTCTTTGGGGTTTACCCGAACTCTTAACACAGTGTACCTCTTTTTGGTCGACTATATAAAAAAACAGCTTCCTGTAGACTGCATTTCAGTGGCAGAGCTATTGTGTGTGGGCTGCTGTGCCACTCCTCTATTTATACAGTTTCTTGTATTTTGTCAGTTTTGTCCACATTTATATTTGTTTGCACAAAGAATAAATAAATAAAAGATCGCCAATCAGATACTGTTGGTTTTAGCAATGCTTGTTTAATAGGTGTTCCTGCTGCAGAGCCATCTTATCACAGACCTCAAGCATGCCATTTTAAAAAATGGGATTATATATATGTTTTTAATGTGACTATTGTGAAGACATACTTAAGCTCTGTTAGTTAAATTTCCATATACACCTATGAAATGTAATGCAAACAACAATAAATGAAATAACGGATGTATCACTACTACACGTACTGTCGCCTTCTAGGTGCTTGGAGTTTCCCATCACATTGTACTAATTAAAAACTTTTTTCAGACTTGGCAGGCCCAGTGGCCCTTAAATTCCAATGTTGTACATTGCACGTTTTCCAGTAGCATAGCCTCTTTTCCAAACCTGGCAAGGGAAGCAGGATTTTGTAAGAATAATGCAGCTGTGTATATGAATGATATCCGCTCTTCAAGGCCACCCTGCACTTCCTTGAGAGGAAGATCCTTACACCTGCACAGTAGAGACATTTTTGCTAAGATTTTTACCATAAGGTCATGTTAGATTGACTTGTATGGACAGAAATTGTATATATACCAGGTCGATTTTACATGCTTCTAGCTCTTGGCTCCAGCTGAACATTTTCTAGTGAGCGTCCTGGTTCATTGAAATGACAATTTTTTTTGATCTTTTGCTATATTACCTTCTATTTTGCATTAAAGTCTAGTTGGACTTTAGGCTTTGTGATGTGTTGAGTTTTATTTTTAACACAATTTCTATCTTGGTCTCTCAATCCAAGTTTAGGATGATGGTATGCCCAGCCTACAGCCATGTTTGCATGTGACAAACATCATGAAGTCCTCTACACCCACAAATGATGGCAAACTCTGAATGACAAAATTAACCAAACAGTAAATAGAGGGTTTAAGGGAATGTTTTAAGACCTTGCATGGATATACTCCCCTAAGATAACTTGTAGAACAAACAAACTATCCATGGGTCTGAAAGGTCTACAAGAAACCTATTGTGCTGTAATCCTACCGTGTCAAGATACTTCAAAAGGAGGCGAAAAGATTTTTACTGGAAAGAAAAATCCTTTAAAAAGGACGGATACCCATCACTTACCGAAGTGACATGCTTCATCATCTGGGTTCTCCTTCCTGGTTACTTAATTATGCAACCAGGGGCTACAACCTTCTCACTGAGGGAAGGGAGCTCACGGATGTTTTCAATATGTAGAAATAAGTGAGAACTACAGACGTGAGGAGACATTCTCTGAATGTGAGTGATGGATGCAGTAAAAATCTTTTTGCCTCCTTTTGAAGTATCTTGACACTAAAGGATTGCAGCACAATGGGTTTTTTGTCGGCCTTTCAGACCCATGGATAGTTGTTTTGTTCTACAAACTCTGAATGACAACACACAAGGGTGACAAAGGCACTGACACACCCACAAGCACTCCATGGTGACCCAAGGAAGGTGGTCCTTGTACTGCATTCGGACCCCTGGACATGAGTTTCAGACACAGCAATCTGGTGGGTATAAATGTGCATTACATGTAAGCCATGGACACTCGCTCCAATACTGCAAAGTAGGGGTTTCCAGGATACCAAAATCTCGCCCTGGTATTACCATAAAAATGTGCTCCCTTGAGAGATAACCAGCATGGCATGACGAAGTGTTGCAGGGCCTTATTTATGAGGCCCTTTCGCCGCCGTTGCGTCACTTTTTGTGACACTGCGGCGGCATAAAACATGTGCCACACAGCACCATATGTGCAAAGGGACACATCTAGGCAGATGCGTCACTTTGTAAACCGCTGGGCTACATTATACCTGCGACAGGTATAATGTATGCAAATTGGGCGTTCTGAGTCAGAAAAGGCTCATAGAAGTGTCACAGTGAAATCTATTAGATTTCAATGGGAGACTTCTACGGCTCCCTGCGTCAAATCCTTACACCTGATTGAAGCAAGCGTAAGGGGTGACGCATTGCCTTTCAATTGGGGGTCTCACACCTGAGAATTTTTAAATAAATTAGGTCAAATAGTGCATCTTAAGGCACATTTTGTGCATGAATTTTTTAAAACGTCATAGGCTCTAAAAGACTACTCATCCAAGATTCAAGTCCTTTCATGATGTGATAAGCTAATGAGACTGACGTTTCCCAGGTGTTTTCACCTTGTTTTACAAAAGGTGCTGTGGGTGTTCCCACGTGTCAAAGCTCACCTCCATTTTGCCATTAATGCTGTCCTTGTACTATTGGTAACACATGTCAAACATAACCTCCAACACCTCAGTGCCAGCATTTGGTCTTGGCTGGCCCCATATATCACAGTTGTTCTCCCTGCTGCAAAGAATTACGTTAATTGTGGTACCTCTAGCATTTCCCAAAAGGTGAGCCCTATACCAAGAATCTTTTTAAGTATGCCAGTATTAATGTTATACCATGAGTGCCAATTATGTCAAAATTACCTTAGAAGTCCAGTGCCAGTATTTTGTCACAGGTGCATGTCATGCTGAGAATTGCTTGTAGTATGTCAGCACCAGGAGTTTGCCATGGGTACCCGTCTATAGACCAAGAATTTCATACAGTATGCCTGGGCCAATATCAGATTCTCAAGCATAACACCACATCCTCACTTATGCTCACTTACATTTATTCACTCACACTTATGCCCACTCAGTCTCATTCACTCACACTCATTATTATATTCCCATTCACTTGCACTCATGCACTCAATCTCACTAACTCTCTTACTCGCACTCATGCACTCATACTTTCTCACTCGCACTCACTCCCTCATTGTTATTCACTCTCTCAATCTGACTCATTCATTCCTCTACACCCATTCTCACTCACATTTACTCATACTCTGACCCCCTCATACTTTATAACTATTACTTTTGCTCACTCATTGTCATTTATTTTCACTCACTCTTCCTGTTTCAGTTAAACTCAGTAAAAACAAGGAGATGATGGACGGAGTGCTGAAACTTTTCAGACACTCACCACCAGTCACAGATCTAGGTTGAATCCATAATTTTTCTTTAGCTCACTTCGCTACCCCAGTTCAGACACCGCTATATGCAAATTAGTCTTGACCCTGTGCCTCATGGGAACAGTCCAGCCCAAAGTGCCAAGCCATGTCTTCCCTGGACCGGAAACAAGCCTCCTGGGAGTGGTTTCGGGCTAACAGCCCTCATCAGCCAGGCTAGCTAGGATTCAGTGGCAAAGTGAGCAAGGGACCCACGTCTGGGCATACTCAGTTAAACTCAGTGACACACATTCTCATCCACACTCCTTTTTTACACCCTCTAACACTCCCTCCAATCATTCTTAGCCATTCATTCTCACTCACCCACTCTAACTCACTTGCAGTCACTCTTAATCTCCCTCACTCAATCTGACTTACTGTGACTCACTCATATTTACCGATACTCATTATCACCCATTCTTACTCCCTACCTGCCACTGTCACTCACTTTCACACACACATATACAAATTAATGCACTGACACATACGCACAGTCTCTCTCACAAAAACACACTCTCCCCTGCAAGCAACATACATTTAAAAGCATATTTTTAGGTCTCGTCTACCAAACAACACAGGCTGCCTGGTTGCAAAAGACCAATTGTGATTTTCTTGTGATCTTCCACTGCTTACTTTTCAGGAAATACATTTCTGTTTTTGATTAAGCACTGCACGATAGTGCCTGTGTTTTCCAGCTGTCTCCCTTGTGCATTTCTCTTCCCCCTTCAGTGGCCTCCATGTTGCCATCTCTTGCATATTCAAAGTAGCTCTTGCCCTTGTGTGCTTCTCCTATAGATTTTTTTGTTGCTTGTGGGTGTCTCCCTTGAATGCTGCTTTTCTTCTACTTTCCAATTCTCCTTGCTGACCCCCACCCTACCTCTCCCTGTTTCTGCCAGGCTCCCAATGGCTGCCCCTCCCACCCTCCTGCTCCCTGTTACTACGCCCTCTTGCTCCCTGTTGCTGCTCCCTTCCCACACTCCTGCTCCCTGTTGTTTCCCCCTTCCCACACTCCTGCTCCCTGTTGTTTCCCCCTTCCCACACTCCTGCTCCCTGTTGTTTCCCCCTTCCCACACTCCTGCTCCCTGTTGTTTCCCCCTTCCCACACTCCTGCTCCCTGTTGTTTCCCCCTTCCTACCTCCCATATCCTATTGCTGCCGCCTCCAACCCTCCCACTTCTTGTTGCTGCCCCCTCCCACCATCGCCTGTTGCTGGCTCTTCCCACCTTACTGCTCCCTATTGCTGCCCCCTCTCGTCCTTCTGCTTCTTGTAGCTGCCCCCTTCCACTCCCTGTCGCTGCCCATCCCCACCCTCCCGCTCCCTGTCGCTGCCCATCCCCACCCTCCCGCTCCCTGTTGCTGCCCACTCCCCCCACACAAGCTGATTTTTTTCACTTGTTATTTTTGGGAGGCAAAATGCTGCTGGCTTGTCTGCCTTAAAAGCATTTTTGCATTAAAAATCATAACCTTTAAAATTAATTAATAAGAAAGCATGCAGAATAAAAGTATGAACAAGCAAAACTAGCAGCCCGATTCACAAACTGCAATTTGTAATAAGTAAAGTTGTATTACAGTAGGAGTTTTTACTACAAAATGCAATTCATAAACCTACTGGGGCTATTCACAAAGGAAACTTACATTTTTGAGTAACTTATAGATGTAAGTTTACTCTTACACTTTTGAGTAACTTTACTACTTTGGCTATTAACTATTTACTGTGGCTATTCACAAAGATAACCTACATGTGTGAAAAACATCATTAGAACCTAATTTTGAATTAGATGTTTGTTTGTTTTTAAAACGTTTATTTTTTCATTTTGTATTAACAATTCTCATACATTATGATGCTCGAAATGCAGGTACATTAGTCGCAAGGTCAGATACGAAACCAATATACAAAATTCAGATTACAGTCAAACAGGTACATTCCCTCATCAGGCCTGTCTAATATGCATCGTCAAGCTACACTCCATCAGTGTCACTTCCCTGCTGTGTCTCCCTTGTCCACACCATTTTGTTATAACATTGAACTCGCTAATATCTTAATGCATCACTTCTTCACTCCGCAGATGATACAGTCTGACTGGCGCTTTGCCCCTCGGGGACAGAAGGGGGTGTCTGGTGCGTCTTGCGGTCTGAGGTATGCCCTGAGAGGTTCCCATATATCTTTAGGCCGAGACGTAGCTGCTTGTAGTTCTGCGTACAGGTCGCTCGTGGTGTCGCAGTATGGCATGCTCTTACGCCGGCTTGTTACTGCGGGCTTCTGTCTGGTGCCTCAGCGAAGAATTACCTCTCGTTTCGCCAGCATCATGGCAACTGACATAACTTTACGTGTGCTTTTGGGCACTGACCCTACATATCCCATTAAAGCTATCCAAGGGGATGGTGGGACTGGTGCCCCCATCATCTGTCGCATTATGTCATGTATTTCTTGCCAGTGATTGCTGATTGTATGACAGGACCATAGCATGTGAATGAATGATGCCGCGTTTTGATTGCATTCAGGACAATGTGTAAAGAAGGTGCTCTTTATCCTGACCATCTGACCTTCTGAGTACTTTAAACTGTAATAATTTGTGTCTGTGGTTACACGAGACTGATTTGACTTGCTTGCAGCATCCTTTCCATATGTCATCTGTAAGGGGTTGCTCGATGTCTGCCGCCCAGGCATCTCTAATCTTGCTGTCGTGCTGTGACGTCAGTGTCAGACTAGCTTGGTACAGTCTGGAGGTCATATGTTCTGCACTAGTGTCCGAGATTACCATTGTAAGTGGACTGAACTCTGCCGGATCTATTGGATAGGTCGCTGTCGTGCTTCGAGGCGCACTCTGAAGTCGGGTTAATACAAAATGGTCCATGAATGAGGCGGACGCAAACCGGGGGTCATCGACGCAGGAGAATGCATGCCCTCCGGGAAAGAGGTCTCCGATGGTGGCAAGTCCTACACGAGTGAACGCGTGCTTGCCTCCAGCATCTGTCGCTGGGGGGAGCCAGGGGTTCGCTGGCAATGGTAAGGCCGGGGAGTACAATACAGTGCCCCCCGTTTTCCAGGCCCAGCTAGTGGTGGACATAAACTGAATATCGTGGGGGTCCCGAGGGATTCCTATAGGGAGTACAGCGTTTAATGGGATGGGAGCTGCTAAGTCCCTCTCCGGTTTGGCGTAAGGGATACGTGCGTTGGGATGGAACCAGTGATGTGCAAACCCACTCTGTGCCACTAAGAAATAAAGCTGCATGTCTGGAACTCCGCATCCCCCCTCTCATAGGGAAGAGTTAGGGTGCCCCAGCTGATTTTGGGCTGTTTCCCTCATCATACTAGTTTTATAAGGTGTGTACGGAGCTGCGTAAAATATGTTTGTTAAAGGTATGGGGATGTTCGTAAATAAATAAAGCGAGGTAATATCACCATCTTTATAATGGCAATGCTTCCTGCCGTTGATAATGGCAGCTTAATCCATTGCTGGTCCATAATTTAAACGCAGCACTGTTCTCTGTCCCTGTGTAGGTATATCCCCAAGTATTTAGTGTCCGCTGCACACAATTGCACCGGGACCTCCCCACGCTCGCAGTACCGCACATCTGTCTAGGGAAATAGTTCTGATTTACCCCAATTAATTTTGAGGCTGGATAAAGCTCCAAAGCCTTCGATCTCAAGTATTAATGGTCGCAAATTGTCATCCGGTTTTCTAACATATAATGCTACATCGTCTGCATACAGGCGCGCAACACCCATTGGACTCACAGGGCTTCGGACCCCCCCCCCCCCACCGTCGTGTGTGGCAGCCCGGGATGAGATAGCTTCCCGGGCACACACAGCCGCACCCGAGCACTTCACAGGTCTTTAAAAGACCATTTGCATGTTAATGAGGCCTCGCTGTTGTTTCACCCCTTCTAAGAGCCCCTGCAGCTCCACTCTGCCTTTGGCTTAAAAGATCCAGCCCTCCCCCCCCCCACCGAAATTTGGCTCTAGTTGCGCCTCTGTCTGCATATAATGTCACCAGGACTGGGCCGTGTTTGAATTGAAACCCTCTATGTAGATGGTCCTTCTGCAAATAACGTATGAGAGGGTCCATGGCGATTAAGATAGCAGCGGGGATATCGGTCAACCCTGTCGGGTGCCCATGGATACTGTAAAGGGTTCCGTTATAGTGCCGTTAAAATGGATACGAGCTGATGGGCCTGTATATAGTAATTTCACCAGATCTGTGAAGCTTTTAAGGATTCCCATCTTGGTGAGCACTGCATGTAACAAGCATTTGCAATGCAATAGGTCTCGCATTGTTAAAACTTGACCTATTGGCATCGTAAATGACAATGTCTTTTATTATTACAGGTTTCTGAAACCCATAAATGAAATGCATTGTTATTTACAATGTCAATAGCTCAAATGCTCTCATATGCGAAACCGATTGCATTGCAGAAGCGTGCTTATTTTCTCTCGAGGGCTCCTGCACTTTATCACGCAAGGTGCCAAATGACATCTTCATGATTAAATGAGCAGTAGCAGCCCCAGCCTGCACTGTTTGGACATTCCCACTGCCTGCTGCCGAAAAATGGAAAGAGGCTGGAGAACGCAGTGAAGGTGTTGCGCGCCTGTGTTGAGGCGTATAAATGTTAACAGTTTCCAGCATGGGCGGCCCTTTCACCTCAAACTTCACTCCCTCCACACTGTAATCACCCCGCCTCCAGGAGACACAACGCCCTTTTAAATGAAGTCATTAACCGGACAATGTTCACGTCAAAAGTGAAAGAACAATGTTACAAGTTAATGAATTTGCCATTTCACCAGTGCAATCAAATGTGCACATCTCACGCATATAATACAACTCAGCTATCAAGTTGAATTACATTGAAACAGCAATTATTTGCGAGAACCTGTGTGCGTGCCGTTTATGATTGTGTCCCCGCCAGGCATCGAATCCAAAGCATGCAGGAATAGCTTTGGAAAGTCGCCTAAACATGCTCGACTCCTATCAAAAGACGCCCAACACTAGGAAAGTAAGGACAATAAATGCAAGCAGCGGCAGAAAGTAGCAATCGTAAATAAGCTGAAGAAATGCTTCTTCGTGAGCATATGCTGCATTCAAAGGGCATTTATGTGATTCAGTGCCAGTGACTTTGCCGCTTCCGAAGCTATGGCGTTTGCAACCGGTGGCACTGCTGTTTGTGATTAGTGGGGGCGGGGTCAGGGGGTGTCATGTGGTGCCGGGGCCACAGCAGTATCAGAGGACATGGAGCGCGTCCGATACAATGAAGTGAAAGCACGGTATGCAGCATTGTTAACAAGAGAAGCCCGGCGGAGCGAGGCGCGCGTGCTTGGCGGGGGCGGGGGAGCGGACCCTTTGAAGTGCTCCCAAAAAGCGGAGCGTGGCGCGCGCGCTTGGCGGGTGGCGGGGGAGCGGACCCTTTGAAGTGCTCCCAAAAGGCGGATTGCATGGCGGCACGATGCGCGTGATTGTGCGCGTGCTAGCAATGCAATCCGCTTTTTGGGAGCACTTTTCAAACCCGCTTTCTATAGTCTCGCTTTGCGATCGCTTACGCGACAGCAAGGTCGAGACCTAAAAAGGGCCAATTTACAGAGTCAAACGCCTTTTTGGCATCTAGGAAAGCAGCGACCGCAGGTATGGCGGGATTTATTTTGTTAACCACTGAGAAGAATATTCGTAGGTTGAGCGCTGTGGACCTATGCTTCACAAACCCCGTTTGAGCGGGAGCTATAATTTGTTCCATTAAAATTTTTGAATTATATGTTTAATTTAAAATATACTACGTTAAATTAACATTGTTTTTTTAGGATTTATTTTTACAAATCAAACATTTGTAAATTTACTACAAATTGTAGTAGTATATTTACATATGTAGATTTAGTCACATGTAAATGTATCTGTATGGCTAGGCCCCTAAATGTACATGTGTAGATTAGCTACGGTGTAAGTTTACCTTTGTGAATACTAATGTGTTTTTGCATGTGTCCTGTGTTATTGTTGACACCTCAGAGAAATTTGCAGACCAGTCAGAGAGTTATTCAATTTTATAAATAAAATAAAGGAACTAATTAAGTTATAAAGGGTGTGCAGGACTACTATTAAGGTGCTGCTGGAATTTTATAATTTGTTTTTTGGTTTCGATGTAAAATCTAACACACAATAATAGTTGGAATGTTACTTTACAGAAAAAGCTAAAACATGGTTTTCAAATGCAAAATTCTTGTTGGGAAAACTAGTTTGAAAATGACAGTGGAATAAAGGTAGAGGGTGAAGGTAGAGACACAGGGCAAAGAGAGGTTTATGAGGGGCAATGACACACCAAAGCAGGCTACCAAAAATATTAGGGATGAAGAGGAGCACTGAGGAAGGGAAAATAAAAATTTTAGAAATGGAAAAGGAAATAGTTGTGGAGAACGGCGGAGGAGGAGGAAAGAGGAAAGAACAAGGGTCTACAAACCCATGGAAAGAGGGAGTAGGGTTCGGAGGCATCCCTGAGGAACAGCAATTTAGGGACTTGGATTGTTTTCCAGTGAGAGGGAATTGGAAGAAAAGGGTATGAAGCACAAAATAGTCTAAGCAAATCAGGCAGTAAAACGAACAGAGAGAGCCTATTTGCAAGATTAATCGCATGCACACCTAACAAAGGCAATTTAAAAGAAAGAACATTTGATAAATTGCTTTTTGCCAAATAACAAATGTCATTCACCTTGAAAATTTTGATTACACGGTTTAGGTTGAATAATTTTCGGATTTGCTATTCAATGAAGGCGGTTTTCTTTGAAAGTATATACAACCCTAATAATTACATTTAATTGAATGTTGTTATTTACTAATATTAAGTGGCCTCACACCTTGGCTCCATATAGTGAACCCAATGATGGCCTTGCTCTTTGTAAACATCTGCACGACTTAGGGCCTGATTTAGATCTTGGCGGACGGGTTACTCTCCCACAACGTTGACGGATATCCTGTCCGACTAAATATGGACAGGATATCGGTCAACCTTTTGATGGAGTAACCTGTTCGCCAACATCTAGATCAGGCCCAAATTGTTGCACTCTCCTCTCTCCCAGCACATTAGGTTGTAAGTTTGTACATTATTCTTAGCAGCCTGCATTGTAAGTGATCACCATCCTAGTAATGGTGCTCAACAGGGCAGGAGTGGACCGTGAAGGTAAGAGCGGCGAGACAGGGCGAGAGTAGTCGACACACGACGACGAGGGAAAATCAAATTTAAAAAAAAGAAAACCACTTATATTGCGCTCACCGCATCGCCGACTCTGCGATGCGGCGAGTGCAAGGTAAGTGTTTTTCTTTTTTATTACTTTAATGTTCCCTCGTCGTCATCTGTCGACTACCCCGCACCCCGCCCCACACCTCTTACCTGCATGGGCCACTCCTGCAATAGGACTTGGTATTCACACTTGTACTATATATTTCAGCCTGAATAACTGTACTTTATCACCTGTTGGCTAGAGGTGCTCTGGGTTGGTGTAATTAGCCGTTTAGTTACACACCTTTCGATCTGAGTGCATGCAAGTACTGAAGATAACTTCTTCTGAGAATTCTTTAATGGACAGGAGTTTGTTTCAGGTTTCCATTTGTCAGGTCTGACTGAAATTCCTTTATCAGGCTTCTTTTAAGCTGGTTAAAATGTGGAACTAGTAGTTTCCACTGGAGGGTTACCTTTAGTTGAATGCAGGCAAACACAATGTCTAGGTAAACTAGCAGGGCTTCTGACCCCTACATCTCAACTGCGGAATCATCGAATCTGTCCCCAGAGTTCAATTAGCGTCAATAATGAATTCGGCAAGCAGGTGGCACCTTAGTGGAGGCGTGGTCCGAGTTGTTGCTACCTGTGCTGCCAGTGCCAATGTGGCATGATGTATCAAGATTGCCAGATCAGGCATACCATATTCCAGACTATTGTAATGCGGGGCTTTAGATCAAATATGGTGTCCCTGAGTGAATCGTCCCACGTGGTATCATTGAAGAGTTGGCTCTGAAGGTCCATTTACCAACTTTGTTCACCATATGTAGTCTGAGCTCTGAGTCAAATCCCACTCTTCTCAAGCACAACCTAACTTCAGGATGGTGACACCTTCCAGACCTCCTGAAGCAACACCTATCTTCTAACCTCTTTCATACTACCCTCCTACTTATTTAATCCCATACATCCTTTGAAGGTCACCGCGTTGATGCTGGCAGGAAGGAACTTTTTACTCATCCACTTTTCTGCCAGCACCTAAATTCTTATTACATTTTTCTGGAGGAACCGCTGGGATCTTGGACAGACAGGATGAGCTGAGGGAGTCACTGCAGGAGGCGGGTGAAAGGGAGATGCCTGTTAGTTACTCGCCTCTGCATAATTGCCTAAAACTCAGCGACACTTGGAGAAGTCGCTGCACATGCCCAGATCAAAAGCCCCCACCGCGGTCTCTGCTAGTGATTCTGCCCTCTGCAGCCGCTGCGGCATTGAATGCCTCAGACGCTGCGGACATCTTTGGACCTGCTGGACTGGAACATCTGAAATGGGGTCCAGTGATAAACGAGTCAGCATTGGTTTGCAGGAGTCTGCACAGTGTTTCTCCTCCAAAGCTGTATGTGTCAGCTAGAGGTTGTCTATTAGGTCCCGCTAAGACTTTTTGTAGGGTGCACTCCAGCCGCACCACTGGCACATAGCCTGAGGCGCCAGGAGGGATATACTGTGCGCATGCGAGGCTGCAGCCACGCCTCTGCCTCGCAGTCAACGGGAAATATTGATGACGTCATTATTATTATTGATATTATTATTATTGGTACCTATGTTGTTATTACTGTTATTAATATTATTGTTATTACTATGGTTAGCATTAGTATCATCATTATTATGGTTAGTAATCATATTATTTCTGCTAATGTTGTTATTATTATTGCTAAGAATGTTATTGTTAGTATTAATATTATTATTGTTTTGCTATTGTTAGAATTTTTGGTATTATTATAATCATTATTGTTATTATTATTTGCATTAATATTATTATTATTATTATTATTATTATTATGATGCATAATATCATCAAGGCCAGATGGGTAAGCAGTATTATAAAAAAATGATGGGCTCCCATAAAACACCCCCGGGAGAAATTGGGCTCACATCTATGTGGACTGCGCCCAACGAGGCCTAGGACATATCCAAGAACACCATTAAAACGGCCTATTGGCAGCATAAAGATCTTGCAGCATACTCCCAGGAGAGTCGAGGCCCTACGACTGACGCATTTCTTATACTCTAAGATTTTATATCAGAGATGACTTCTTGGATGACATCAAACCGCCCTTGGCTAGGTGTTGGTTTTTGCAACTACACTATGGAGCGCTCCCTCTTCAGTCTTACACGGCCAGATGGGCTAAAATTCATAGCGCTGATGGCGGGCAGTGCCCAGCTTGTGGCGCTCCCAAGGAAACTATGGAACATGTCCAGCTCTTCTTCTCTACCTGTCCGAGTAGCAGGCGATACTGGTTATTACCATTGTCTTGCAATCTGGGCACTAGAGAATTTAAAGTTGCCTTAAGGATTCCCAGAAATGACCTTGGCAAACCATTGGCCTTTGGGCGGCCTCGTTATCTGATGGCTATGGGGAGAATCAGGGCAAAGTTTTGCACCTCACCTGGAAAGCAATCTACTATCACATGGCTGCTCTCGCTTATTTCCTCTTACCCTCTTTTTTGCACCTCACAAATCTGACTTCAGTATGTAACAAGATGAGCTGGATTCTATTTTATATGTATTTATGATATTTTAAACTATTTATGGTTTCTAATTGTTTTATGTGCTTTTATGCCATTTGGGCCGAAATAAAGAATTTTAAACTGAACTGAACTGTAAGAAATTATGAGGCTACCCTGCAATCCTCAGAACCTGGGTTATGAAAGCTTGAAAAACAATGGCTCCTACAGAGCAAATGACATATTTACTGGGAGTGTGAGGGTCTGGTGTTCTCTCACATGAACAAAATATTCCATTGAATGAAGTTGAAGACACTGGAGCTGTCTTGTAGGGTTAATTGTAATGCAATGAAGTGGTCATGTTATTATTTATACATAATACAGAATACACCAGAAGTGCTCAATCAAGGTGCGAAGTGCAGGTTCAAAAGTGGCGATATAAACAAAGAATAAAAATAGTCTGAAACACTTGAGATATATGATGGCCGCCTCTACAATCTGTATGCTTACCAGGCAGATTAATGGTGCTAAATATCACCTAATTGTTTTTAATCCGTAACATGGAATTCTATTCATCAATAAATGTGTGCAATACGACCTCTAGTCTGTAGGTGGCTTTAACTTGAAATGAATAAATGAAGCAATCAGATCCATGAGAAATTGACATAGAAAGTCGGGGTGTGGGCTTAGCCAACACAGAAAGCAGATGGAAGCTTCAGTTCCACAGGTCCAGAGGGCGCGGAATGAATCACAGGGCGACCAGGTGATGGAATCCCAGCGGTGCTCACGAACATGGAAGTGGCTATGAAAACAGTTTAAGGTAAAATGATCCCAAAAAACTATGGGGCATATTATCAAGAAAGGGCGTTAAAATTATCGCTGCTTTAGCGGCAGAAAACTGCAGCTAAAGCGGCGGTAATGGGCTTGATAATATGCGGCAGAGAATTCCCATAGAAGCCCATGTTCTGGTGTCAACATGGGCTTATATTGGAATTCTCTGGTGCATATTATCAAGCCCATTATCCCCGCTTTAGCGGCAGTTTTCTGGCGCTAAAGCGGCGATAATGTTAACGCCATGCTTGATAATATGTCCCCAAGCTAATTGTTTAGTCAAAAAATGAGAGGCACCTGCTCTAAAAAGTCGGAAATTGTGCTTAATGCAGAATCGTCTACAACCCTGTTGGTAGTTGGAAAAGTGAAGGAATTGTTTATTACCACTGCAGGCTTTGACTAGTAGGACCGGTGTGTCACCCGGGGATATCAGTGTGCGCACAGTTACGTGCGCATCCCCCGGCAACCGCTCGGCATAAAATGAAACTCTGGCCTGGTTACTCAAATAATGAATTTGTTTAACCAGCTGTGAAAAAAATAAATAACGACGACCCAAGGTAATACATTGTAGTTGTTATTGAATATTAGGTTTCAGCATGACAGAATGCTAGTTTAATAATAGTTTTTTGAGGGTCATTTTACAGAGGTACCGAGGTTATTTTACCGAATAGAACTGTTATTTTCACAGCCTGTCAGGGAATACATTTCCTGGTTGCCTGTAATTCATGCACCTGCTTTCGACCTTTGGGACAGATTGTATCACCTGCTTTGGGTAAGTCCATACCCTGATTTCACATGTCAATTTCTCATGGATTGGATTGCCCCTTATTCATTTCTACTTATGTAAAAAGTTCTTGTAGATTGAGGTGCATCATTTACATTGTCCTGATGAAGACCCAAGCCACCTACGGACTAAGGGGCCGAAGACGGGTTCTGGAACGAGCAAATCCGATTCGGAGACTATGTTTCAGAGTGAGTCATTCCCCGTTCCGAACGACCAAGTATGATGCAAAGATATCGTCCGCCTCAACCAAATAGAGTCCGAACCTGATCCTGTCCATCTGACTCGTTCGGAGCTGAATAATGCCGCACAATGAAGCGGATTTCGAACGAGTGAGTATGATGCACGATTTGGACAGCTGTATCAACTCGGAGGCAGCGAGACAAAACGGCTGTCAGAATCGAACTTCGGGGCCCGTAGCAGGTCCCCCTTCACCTGGAGCCCTCTGAATCGGTCGCGATGGGGCGCGTATTGTTCCCCCTGATCCAAGCATGCACAGTGTGGCAGGCAACAGGGGGTGCCCGCCAAAGGGTGCACGTTTTTCCCCACCCACCCTCTTTTTGCTATGGGAGCCTTTGCACGCGTAGGTACACAGGCTCTCATAGAGTTCAATAGGAGTCCGAGCGAACCAAGTCCGTCAGCATACGGCTGCATTGTACTCGTTCGGTCGGACTCGCACAGTGCGATTCGCTAGGAAAGCCCTCCGGATCAGAGTCGTACGAAGGGCTTTCCTGGCGAGATCGTAATTGAGGCCTACAGGTCAAAATGTCGACATTTTTGATAAATGGACACTGAGGTTATGATTTAAACATAATTAGATGGAATTACGCAATATTATTCTGCCTAGTCAGCATGCAAATTGTAGAGGCAGCCATGATATATCTCAAGTGTATCCGACTATTTGTATTCTTTGCTTATGTCTTCACCATTGTCACAAGTCCTGTGCTTGCACTTAGCATGATTGTTTTTGAGCTCCTGCATCACTTCAGGTATACTCAGAATTCTGTATGAATAATAACATAGCCATTTTGTTGAATTACAATAGACCCTACCAGATAGCTTCAGTGGCATCAATTTCAGTTAATGTAATACTTTCTTCATTTGACAGTACCTCAGACTCTCACACTTTCAATAAATATGTAAATTGCTAGAATCGGCATTATGGACTGAGTATACAGTTTGAAAACTGAACGCTCTATTACAAAGTAAGACTTTTACAATAGAGAACACAAAGTTGTACCTTGTTGATTTTTTTATTATTGAGCGTGTGGGTCACAGTAAATCTAGATATCATTGAGACGTTAACTTGTCCCTACGCAATGAGGAGATTCACAACTTTTTCCTGATTCACAAAATCTATAGGGGCAGGAAAACCATCGAAAGATACAATGTTCAGTTCACCCTCATTGCAGAAAATACAATGTCTGAGGGTTAGGGCAAGTGTGGGATTTTTCATGTATTAATATCCTTCATGTGGTAAAGAATTTTACATTCATACTCCTCCCTTCATCACCACACGCCCTAAACTTGTTGTTGTGTTCCAAGCCCCCACTTTCAGCATCACTTACCCCAGGGTCGCCCCAGTGTAAGTTCAGAAGTGCATGAAACAGCAGGAATAGCTCTGCGTGCTTTCCTAAATGCTAAAACAGGTATAGCATTGTGGGTGTTCTCCACATATGGGATGCCAACAATCCTGACTCCTGCATGATCAGGGGCTTAGTGCCCATTCCCCGTCTAATCACACACATCCCTCCCCACATTACCCCTCACACAGAGAGTGTGGTGCGGGGGGGCATTTTAAAAAACCATCTTTATTGAAGTTTTATACTATCTCTGGGAGCTCGCGTGCCATATCACACGCATATGCAAATACAGTAACATCATCGCTCTGCAGCAATACTAATAACAGTACACCGTAAAGGGTCTTGCTGGTGTGACGATTCAAGACAACTTCAACATAACTTGAACCATGAGCCTATGATCCCATCTGTCTAAGACACAGGTGTGATAGAGAAATGCCTGCAGTCCCCCCAGGGTACATGGCTGGACTGGGAACCGAAACCGGCCCAAGAAAAAAGCTCAGCCGGAACCACATGGGGTGGGGAGGGTGCAAGTTTGAAGCACCACTCTGTCTTACCGTTGCCGCTTTTGTCACAGGGGGCTGATATTTCAGCTATGCTGCAAAACTGGCCCCCGGTAACAAATATGTCCCCCAGGGGTCCAAAACTGGCCCTCACCCTGGCGGCCCACTGGGGAAACTCCTGGGGCCTGCTAAAGCCAGACCAGCCCAGCAAACGTGGATACGGAGGGCGATGCCTCCAACAGGAGCCTGTGGATGCAGGCCGGCCGAATAACTCAATAGTGCTGCAGGCATGCTCCAGCCTACTTTTTCTGTGTGGGGGGGCAGTTTGAGAGCAGGGGGGGGGTGAAATGGAGGTAAGGGGAGCTGACCATTCTTGTACGGGAGGAGCGCTGCCAGTGAGAGGCATGCTGCTTTATATTAGGCAGTGATATGAGGTCCCCCGAAGAGTGGAGAGGAGCTCATCCCACGCTGCCACAATGAGTCCTACTCACGCCAGAGTGTTGTGGCTTTCGCCATTTCCCATTTTATGGTGTGGCCTGCCAATGCACCGTCATCAGGATCTTTGAGGGTCATCCAGTCCAAATATCCGTCGAGCAATCAGTAGCGCCAAATCAATATAACCAATAGTAGCCCCGCCTGCCTAAGCCATACCCCCTAATGAGTTCTCTTCTGGTGTGTGGTGGGGCCCTGGGAAACCTTAATACCACTCGCCATCTTCTTTGGCAGTTTTACCAGTTGAGCGCACCCTTAACACTTATCCACCATTTATTAAGCCTGGAGCACTGCCCAGAGGTCAGGGCATTCATGTGGAAAACAAGGAGCGGCTAGCCGCTCCATGTTTTCACTACGCAGGCGGCACCCGCCTGCACTTTGAAAGGGGGTTAGAGATCCCCTGCAGGTGGGTGCAGTCAGTGACTGCACCCGTCTGCAAGGGGAGGTCTGGGGCGTCCACTGGACCCCCTTTATGCCCTGCAGAGGGCTGCTCTCAGGGGAGCACTCAAAGTGCACCCCTGAGAGCTTCTTTGCCTCTGCGCCCGTGCCTGAAATATGGCGCGGGTGCCGAAGCAAAGGAATTCCCTCATTTGCCCCTATGCAAACGAGGGTACGCCCCCTGAAGGTAGCACTGGAGCTTTAAGTGCGCCAGCGCTATTGGTATTACTAATGGGGACGCGCAAGCATCTGCTCTCCTTCTGTAATACCAAAGTGCCCTGGGGGCGCAAAAAGCTGGTGAAAACGCCCGTTGCACCCCCGGGGCACTTACTGTAATAAGGCCCCTGGGGTATTCCCTAGCAACACTCCATCCTGCGTGTGAGTTTGAATTCCTGAACTCTGAGGTGCAGAGGTGTGTGAACCCCAGATGGTATATCACAAGATGCTGTGTGGTCCTGGGGTTTGTTGGGTACTCAGGCGGGCGCTCAGTATGTGGCTCGTCCGTATGAGCGCCCGCACGTCGTTCACCCATTACCTCGCCTACTTATATGAAACCTGTAGCCAAGTTTTCTCCAACACAAACAGGTGTGGTTTTATTTATTAGTACGCTCTTTATTCCTTCTTGTATTCCTTCTGCATGCCTTTGCTCAGGTTGAACAGTCTGTTTCTGCCTGGGTAGGGGATATCCATGCTAGGCCTAGACCACCCCTCCAGGGGGCAGATTTATGACTTCTGGCACATCTCTGCTAATCAGCAGAGATGCGCCAGAAGAGTTGCGACGCACCTGCCCACCCGTGCGCCACCATTGATGCGCCGCATTTAACAATGCGGCGCACCGTGGCACTCGGATGGGCAGATGTGTGACGCATCTCCTGTCGGAAAGTCGGCGCATTGCTGGAGATGCGTCGCAAGCGCGACGCAGCTCCAGCAAGGCTCGGGGGTGCCCTATCATTACAATGCTGCGTCAATCCTTACGCCTGCTTCAAGCAGGCGCAGGGTTTTCACGCAGCATGGGCTCAAAAGTGACTGAGTGAAATCTTGTAGATTTCACTCAGCCACTTTTAGGAGGCGTTCCTGCGACGGAACGCCCCCCCCTGCACAGGTACGCCTACTGCTGGCGCAGGGCTTTACAACGTGACGCATCTCCCAGATGCGTCACGTTGTAAATACCCCGCAGCATGGCGCAGGATTTGCGCAGCCGCTGCGTCACAAAAGTGACACAACGGCGGCGTAAATGAGGCACAAGGGGCTCATAAATCTGTCCCCTGGTATTTCCAGATCCCTACTCCCTTCCCATCAGAAATTCCGGAGCCCAATTAATTTTGAAGTGCAAGATAGCTTTATTCAACTCAGCACATTCCCAGCTGGTGAGCAGTCGCACCGTTTAACCTTGTTGACCGTCCAGGACATTCAAAGAGGGTGGGACAGGCGCTGGCGTCACCACGCCGAGCATTCTCCTGGCACAAGCTCTACAGACCGTGAAAACAAGCATGACGCAAGCGCAGATGTCAGCTCTGGGACTAGTGTTGTTGGTAATTATGTTATATAAAAGATGCTTAAATATAGATTCGTTCTGGAGTCAAGTTACCAAATGCAAAACACGTTTATGAGTGAGGCTGCAAATATGAGGTTTGGGTCCACTTCCCAGACTGCAGCCACTGCTGGAAAAAGCAATAACTTTCAAATGTTCCTTCTTTTGGGCTTCGAGAAAATACATACAAATATTTCTATTTTATTTAAATCTGTATTTATTGAGGAAGCAGATAATTATAAAAAAGAAATCATGAACTAGGAACCCGCAAAGGACAGACTAAAGGCAGAAACCGGATGGTAACCTTTGTAGAGTGTTGCTGTTATCCTATACATGTGTATACATGTGAATATTCATATTTCATTGAAAAGCTATCATCTCAGAAAAGCAGACGTTTACCAGTTAAAGGTTGCTACTCAACCCTTAATGCAATTCTCTTGACCAGACGTCATCTCGGAAGACAACATATGACATCGCCAATGACATCATCAACATACTGACATCTTTTGCTCATGTAGCAGTGTGCTTTTACTATGCTGAAACACTAAGTTCACCCTATCTAAAGTTGGAGGCTGTGATATATCTTAAGTCTACCAGCTGTGCACAGTGGGTAGCGCCAAGAGTCTCAAAGCCTGGGGACAGCAGTAGGTCTGTTTAGTTCACTAGCAGTACATAGCTGCAGGATTGCAGTGTGTGTAAAGATGCTATGTGCAGTGTCTGCTTGCTGCTCTTCCCCCAATAACTTGCAGGAGGCCGTATAAGGGATGTAGATGCCTTTATTAACAAATATAACTCTTTTCCGAGAGAGCGCCAGGCAACACGCTCCGATCGCCGTCTCTTGCGCCGCGCTAATAATCGCGCATGCGCAGTAGCGTCCAATGTGGCCGCTACGCGCATTGCCGTCCTGACGTAGTGCGCGTCAACTCGACCGCGACACTACATATCTCCCCCTTTTTATACCACCCAACACAATTTACCCCGACCATGTGGTCAGTCCATTTCATAGTCTCTAAACTTGGATGGTCTCACCACAGCTCTCCCCACCCGGGTGTGTCTTACCGGTGTGGAATGTCCTTCTCGGCCTCCTTCTGCGACCGGGCCTCCGTTAGTTCCTTCCGGAGCGCCCTGGCCCTCTCTCTCTCCTTTCTCACCGTCTTCCCGGGTCCTTTCCACCGGGGGCCATCCATCCGGTGCGTCTCTCTCTCTCTCTCCTGCTCTTCGCTCATGTTCTCTCCGCACTCTCTTTTGGACGTACCTGCGTCCCTTGTCGGGCCTTCCGTCTGGGTTTCCCCTTCCGTGTCCTCCCGGGGCCATTGTATGATTTTGTTACACTTGGCCATGCGATCGTGAGACCACACGTTTCCGTCGCTGAGCAACGCTGCCCGGTCGTACACCTCTTCTACTCTTAGGGGTGGGGAGTACTTGCTGTCTCCCTTCCGCTTCAGGACTGCCAGCTTCACTCTGACCCACTCCCCTTTTTCCAGCGCCGTCTCCTTCACCCTCTTGTTGCGGTTGTAGTGTTCCGTATAATTGCGTTGTGCCTTCTCCAGGTTGTGTTGCACCACAGCTGGGGACCATTTGCTGGTGATGGTCTTCTCCTGCCAAGCAACATTGTCTCTGGTGAAGGGTTGCCTTCCTCGTAGGATCTGGAAAGGACTGTACCCCGTACCGGTGGGGGTGATACGGTATGCCCATATCGTGCTTTGCACTTCTTTCTCCCAGTCTTTGCCCCTCGTGATGGCCGCTTGTATGGAGCCCATAAGCACCCTGTTTAACCTTTCTACTTGTCCGTTGCTGGCCGGATGATATATCGAGGTGTGCCGAAGTAGAATGCCATTCCTGTATGCAAACGTGACCCATTTGTCCGAGGTGAATTGGGGGCCATTGTCACTGATTATGGTCCTGGGTATGCCTTCCCTGAGGAACACTGCCTTGAGGAAGCGCAGTATTTCGTCCGTGTCCATGATCTCGTTGATGTGTACTTCTGGCCACTTCGAGTACTTGTCTACTAACGCACAGAGGTATTTGGGGATCCCCTGATCGTCCAGTATAGGCCCTAAGATGTCCACTGCGACCTCTTCCCATGGGTTACTGGGATTCGTGAACTTCCCTAAGGGTGGTCTCATAGGCTTAAGAATCTTGTCCGCTCCTTGGCACTGCACGCAGTCTCTCACGTGCCTCTCTACTTGCATGTCCATTCCTGGCCACCAGTACGTTTGTTTAGTCCTGGCCTTCGTCTTCACGATTCCCAGGTGTCCTTCATGTAGTATGGATAGCAGATCCGGTACTATGTTCTCCGGTGGTACCACTCTGTTGCCTCTGTAAACTAACACCCCGTCGTTCCCCACCGACAGCTCTTCTCTGACCTCGTAGAACTGCCGGACTTTGGGTCTTTGTCGTCTCCGTTCTGGCCACCCTCGTACAATGTACATCTTGATGTCATCCATATCTTCATCCGCCGCATACGCGTCTTTCCACTCCTGCCTGCTGATGGCTTTTTCCGGGTCGTCTGTCAGGGCTACCATCTCGTCTTCGTCTTCCGTGCCATTGGAGGCACTGTCCATCGCTGACGCCCTGCTGAGGTAGTCCGCTATCTTGTTTCTCGAGCCCGGTATGTACTCCACGTCGTACCGATACTCCAGGAGTTTCAGCGTCATTTTCGCAATACGGGGAGTGGCACTGGCATGACCATCAGATGTCAAAACCTTCACTAGGGGCTTGTGATCCGTCTTCACCTGAAATCTGGTGCCCCACAGGAACTGACGGTACTTCGCCATGGCCCATACCACAGCCAGCATCTCCTTCTCGATCACACTGAACTTTTGTTCTGACGACGTCAACGTCCTGGACGTGAAGCTGATCGTCTCTGTCCCTCCTTCTGGTCGTTCTTGCATGAGCACCGCTCCTAACCCTTTGTCACTAGCGTCCGTCATCAATATGGACCGCCCCTGAGGATCGTACCCATGCAGCGGGATCGCTTGGCTAATTTCCCGTTTCACCGTGTCGAACTCATCCTGCGTTTCTTCATTCCAGACAAACGCCGTCTTGTCCCTCGTGAGTTGCCTCATGTGGTGAGTTTTCGTGGCGAAGTGGTGGACGAACTTGCTATAGTATTCCGCCATTCCTAAAAATGACCGTACTTCTTCCTTGGAGGTGGGCGGAGGTGCGTCGCAGATGGCCTTCACGTTCCCTTTCTTCGGAGTTATCCCCTGCGCTCCTATCTCATGCCCCAGGTATGTGACTGATGTCATCCCGAAGTGACATTTCTCCCACTCTGCCGTCAGGCCGTTTTCCTCCAGGATCTTCAATACCGCTGCCAGTTTCTTGTCATGGTCTTCCAGCTCAGTCCCCATCACTAGGATGTCATCCTGGAAGTATTGCACTCCCTCGATGTCCTTGAATAGGCGAGCCATCAGCTTCTGGAACACCGCTGCTGCCGAGGCTAGACCGAAGGGCATGCGGCAGAACTGGTAACAGCCAAACGGCGTGATGAATGATGTCAGTTTCTTGCTCGTAGGATGCAGCACTACCTGGTGGTATGCCGATTGCAGGTCGATGGTGGAGAACCATTTCACGCCTTTCGTGCGGGCCAACATTTCCTCTATGCGTGGTAAGGGGAATTTTTCTACCACGATGCACTTGTTTAACTCTCTGAGGTCCACACATAGACGCACCTTGCCTGACGGTTTCATGGCCACTATCAGAGGCGCCAACCACTCCGCGCGGTCGATGGGTTCGATGATTCCCCCGTCTTCCAGTCGGTGGAGTTCCTGTTGTACCGCCTCTCTCACCGCAATCGGTATGTTCCTTACTTTGTGCGCTACCGGACGGGCGTCTTCCTTAAGGACGATCTTGTGGGAGAACTTCTCGAGTTTCCCGATTTTCCCGCCAAAAACCTTCGGGTGTCCACTCCGCCATTTCTCCGCCGTCGACTCCTCTCCGTCCAGGGTCACCATCACCTGGGTGTCCCCTCCTGGATTCAGCTGTACGCCCAACTCTCCTTGGTCCATCCAGCCCAGGACTGACGGCCCCTTCTCCGCGACGTACAGTTTGCAGTGGGCGCTCCGCTCTTTGAACTGGAACAGCAGCTTCTTGAACCCTACCATCGGGATGGGTTCCCCTGTGTAGGTGACCGGTCGAATGTCGGGGGGTTCTAGCTGTGTGCCCCATGTGGGTCTGAATCTCTCGTTCCACACCGATCTTTGGACGATCGTGTAGGGAGACCCTGAATCCGCCACGATGGTGATGCCTACTCCTCCAATGATCACGTCACACTGGGGCTTGCGCGCTCTCCTCCCATCGATGCCCAGCACCTGGTCCTCCACACACAGGACTTCATCGTCTTCCTCCAGACCTTCTGCTTCTTCTCCTGCGTCTTGCGCCACAAATTTCACCGCGTGCTGTCTCCCTTTCCTTCGGCATACTTTCTCGTAATGACCAACCAGGCCGCAGAACGCACACTTGTCTCTGAAGGCGGGGCACCGTTTGTCGTGCGCTGCGTGGCTCGAGCTTCCGCATCTGTAGCACCTCACCGATTCTCCCTTTTCTTGCTTCCATGTTTGTCCTGGTTTGGCCTTACCTTTGGGCATTCCTCTGTACTCCCCCGGCGCCGTTTTTCCTCGTCCGTGCTGGTCCGCGTCGTCCACCTTATTGACAGTGAGTCTGGGGGCTGGGTCTCTCTTTGCCGCCTCCGCACAGCGCTTGGTCAGTTCCGCCCTTTTCACTATGGCGATCACATCTTTCAGCGTCGCATCCCCACTCGCCCACAGTTTATCTTGCACCGTCTTGCTTGTCGTATGCATTACGATTTGGTCCTTGATGAATTCTTCCTGTAACCCTCCATACTTGCACGTTATCGCAAGTTTTCGCAGCGCCGCCACGTAGTCGTCTATTGTTTCCCCCGCTTCTTGCTTCCTCTGCTGGAAATTGTAGCGGTCGATAGAGGTGCACACTGCAGGCCGATAGTGGTTGTCCAAGTCTTCAATGGCGTGTGAGAACACGTCCGTGTCCCCTACCTGTCTGGCGACCGGTGTGAGGTTTTGAAACACCCGTATTCCTTCTGGTCCCCGATTGTGTAAGAGTATCCTCTTCCTCCTGGCACTGGAGAACGCCTCCTCGTTCTCATCTTCCAGCGCTTCTAGGTAGTTTTTGAAGTACTCCCTCCAGTCTTCCCACTTCATTTGGGGTTCTCCCGGACGTGGAAGGAACGGGATCGGCGTCGTTAAAGCCGATGCCTGTGCACTCATTTTGGCTTCCGCCTGTTTCCTTGGGCTACCTGGCGCGTCTGTGAGAGAGGGTAGGTTTTGTATCATAGGGGGCCCCTGGCCCGTTCTGGCCACACCTGAATTATGAGACCCTTGTCCTTGCCCTTCCAGCCTAATTTGTAGGCCATATTAAATTGACCAGCGGGTCCTGTGTTACTATATGACAATTACCACTCAGCCAGCATAAAACCCCTGTGTAGGCCCTTCTTTGTTAAATTGACCATAGGTCTGCCATTTTGCTGTATAGCAGGCTGATGGCAGGTCTGACCCAAATTATATTCAGCTTCTCTTTCTGCAAGGCACTCTGCTCCAAACCAGTAGCCCCCACCCTACCCGAGTGCTCAGTTCACTGTATGAGTTCAACATCCCCCTATTCTTTCGACATACAGTAGGCGGCTTCCTGGACTGGTACATGCTTTTAAGGAAGTGGCCACCGCAGATGTCTGGAAACTATTGCAGTTTTAAGGAAGTGGCCACCGCAGATGTCTGGTAACTATTGCAGACATAGCTTTTTTGGGTAACTTACGTAGGTAGAAGTTGCGTGCAAAGAACCCCAAAAACAGTATAAATAGGGAGCACTCACAAACATCAAGCGGACTACCTCGCTGTCTGTATGTGGGTTACGGACTGCGTAGAGTTTTCCCCAAGAGCAAAAGAAGCTCTTGCGTCTGCTTAGCATTATGTTGTATTTTACCCATATGAAATGTCTTGTCATGTTTAATCATTGTTCTCTTTATTTGTTTCTCCTTTTTTGTATTCACATAATGTATTCAATGTAATTGCAGGAATGCTTGCTCTAGAGTAAACGTGAGAGTTCCTAGGTAACAGAGTTCTTATACTCTGAAACGTTTCTCCTTGGTGTAACCTGTTTCTTCAATTGCACTTATAAATGTGCTCTCTTTCTCTCTGACAGTACAATAGTGCAGATACGGAGGGTATCATGATGAGCTCCATGTGATTATCTGAATTCTGTATTTTATGCCTTTGTCTTGCAGTTTCTTTGAAGTTGCATCTTCTCATTAAACTGCCATTGTATTCTGCCTCCAATTCCATGTCTCACATGTCTATTTTCTTCGATTTTAGAGCAAGCATTCCTAGGCACCCCGGTTCAAATTAAGGTGCCCCTTTTGTCCCTGACTAACTCTCCTGCTCAGTTCTGTGGTGGCTCCCGGGGCTCTGAGTACCGCCCCTAGCTTCCTTGTCCTGTAATAAATCCTCCCTCCAACATTTTTGGTGCCGTGTGACTCGGAGTAGCAGTGCCTGCAGACGGGGGCAGTAACGGCTGGGTTCGAGGGGACGCAGACTGAGCACTCGTGACTCCTTTCTGGCCGAAGCCTTTGAGTACAAGCACTCGGGTGAGTATTATAACTACCTGACGTGAGGTGACGCTTTGGTAACGGTTTATGAAAGGAGCGCTTGTGAGGCTTCTGTGTTTTTCTCGGCTCTCAATTCTTTCCTGTCTCCTGTCTGGTTGGCCTCGCTAAGGACATTTTTAACTGGGGAGGCTTGTGTGTGCGACATGGAGTTCTGAGCTGGACAGTACGGTCAGGAAGTTGTTGGTTTATTGTTTCCTTTTGTTATATATAGATGTGTGTGCTATTGTTTTTGTCTTGAGTGCCCGGAGGAGAAGGCTGCGTCTTGCGCCTTTCACGGGCTTATTTAGCTCTTTTTTATTATTACATTTTTACATTTTACATTTTTACATTGTTTTTGTAGGAAAACAGGCATAGAAGAAAGACAATAAAAAAGTAAAAAGAATAAGGGATAAGGAGAGGCTGTTTATGTCTGCAGTCTTTTCAATGCTATTCTTTTTGGTATAGCTTGCTGTTGGGTCTCTCTGTATATAGTGAAACAGAGAGCGCCTCTTTATCAGGGGGCTACGGGTCGGCCTGGTAGAAGAGAAGGAGAGATTCGATTTACTATCGTATTCTTTCAGCAATAGAAAAGTGCTCCACTGAGTGGATACAGTGGAGGCTCTCCTACATCAATACAAGGTAGGAAAGAGGTTGGATATTGTCGGTCCACTTAGCTACTGGATAACGGATATCGCCTGATTTATGAGGATTTTAAGAGGTTCCCCGGGATGGTTTTTTTTTTTTGGATATTATGTTTAAGTGTTTTTGGGTATTTGTGTGTCAGTTTCCCTTTTGTGTGTGCACCATTGTAGATTGGTTTGTTAGTGAGATTCAATAACTAGGGAGGGTTTTAGATGTGCTTTTTGCACTTCCACATGTATTGATCTGCCACTGATAACTCCAGAGATTCTGTGATTTAAAGTTTTGAGCGCCACAATTGTTACAGGTATATTGTTTAGTGCTGCCTTCTTTCCTGTGTGCATATTCGACATACAGGAATACCCCCCACCCCCATCAGCACAGCAGATCTTGCTAAGAATGAAAATAAATAAATAAAAGAAAAAGAAAAGCCAGCACCCATTTCCAGTGCTATTCACATTAATTAGGACCAATAATAACTAGGATTGTAACTGTTTTTATATATTAGAGCTGTTGCCTTTTTTGAATAAATAGTATTATGAATAAATAGTATTATGTAGTTACCCCTTGCCACCCCTTAGCCCCTTGTCTGACCCATGTGGCTCAGCACCACATTTAATTAGCACAAATCATTTTCAGATAACTGACCACGTAGTGCACAACAACATATCTCAAATTGTTTGACTATTTCCTCACATTTATACTTTGAGGGATGTACGTGGTGACAGGAGGTTGTGTCTGGCGTCTCACTGTGAGCCACAGATACATGTTTATGGGACTGCATCTGGCAGCTCACATTCGTTTTGAATTTTGATTACTTATTTGGAGTAAATTGTATTGTTTGAACGTTTAACAGTGTCTTCTTTTTGCAACTGCGTGCTTCCAAAAAGGGAGCTACTGTCATCATCACGTTGCATTGTGGTTTCTTATCTTAGGCCTGGCACTAGCCAACGCCTTTCGACTTCTCTCTCCATATTGTAATGGGTGTCCTCTGTTCTTCTCCTTTTTCAGCTACGTGCGGTGTACTTTAATAGATATAAAGTCTGTCATCTTCTCTCGATTTGCAATTTAGCGTCTCTCACTTTCGTACCTGGCTTATAAGCCTTTTTCCCAGAAGTGACTACAAATGCGCCATGTCCTGTAGGTCAGAGGCACCTGATAATGTTGTCCTTTTGTGGTCAATAGTTCATCATTAAAAGAGTATAAAGATCTGCTCCTTAATGCATTCAACGGACTACCCTGCTGCAGTGACCTCTTGGGTCACTGACGCCTGTGTGGTCTCCTTCAGCCCTCTATCTGAGCATCTTTGGCTGAAATTCTAATTTCTTATTGTGCTTTGAAATGGTTTCTTTCTCTCTCCTCTGCATTGTCATTATTCTAAATAATTATTGCAAAGCACTAGTGGTTGTCCCTCCTAACTTAACATGTGCATTCCTAGCATTGAAGTAAAGTGTATGTTGCATTTTGAAAGTATTTTCATTGATTTAAAATATATTTGCATTACATGAGTTTGTTCTTCACTCCAGAAATGTGTCTTTAAATGTCAAGACTTTACTAAGACTTCCAGGCTCTATATATTGAATTTTCTTTTAACAAAAGGGGTTCTTCTTTCATATAAATCAGACAGCTGCTTTTCCCTATCGTTAACTTGTTTATTTTGTCATATTTTTGCAGAAGCACCCCCCACAAATTAAGCTCCCTTGGTGCAGTGCCCCAGGACCATGAAATTTCACCCTTTCATTGCATTTAAATGTATTTTGAAATTTTAAATCCTTGCACGATTACTTTTCTCATTTAAGGGTTTGTCTTCTGGATAATTGAGCGTCATAAACATCTATTCTTGTGTTACTATTTTTGGCAGATTACAATTGTAGTTTTGAATAGTCTTTCTGGAGCTAACAAACTGATGAATATATTCTCTGCTGTGTTAATGATTTGATGAATAAAAGTGGCTCTTCAACGTAAGTCCTTTGTTGTTTAGAAGGGAAATACTTATCATTCATTTCTTGTTTTGCTTATGGGTCCTCCTCATCTCTTTCTCTCACAGTGGTACCACAGATGTTATATGTGGGTGTACGTCTTTTGTGTGCTACAGTAAGAAGTGATAAGCAGGAACATCTGGGTTCGTGCCAAGCACACCCACTTTAACTGAGACAGGTTCAACTAGAGACCACGCAACTGGTGCGCGGTGCATCCAGTGAATACTGTGTCTAGCTTCCAAGTAGCTGCCTTCACGATTCTTACTTACGTCTTTTTGTGCACAGTTTTGAAAAGACTCCCCTATTTTGACTCATTACACACTCACGCTTCTCATTTCACCTTTCTGGCGTGCTTGCACCCATAGTACAGGATCCTCCCACTTGAATATTCAGTAAAGTGGTAGTAAGAAGGGGAGGAAGGCTTTTTGCATGCACTTTTCGCCACAACACACAGCACCTTTTTGCGTTTTCTGGTTACTGTTACACCCTAGACTAGGCCCAGCATCAAATGATAGAACAGTCACACAAAAGGAAGAATGACATAATAAGATGAGGTTAAGGACTGCCGTCCCTTACCACCCAGAGCCCAATGATAGAAGTTGTGATACCAGGTAAAATGGAGCTGTTACTTATGATATTTATGGGTCATGGACTGAAATATTAAAAGACTAACAAAAAGCCATCAATATAAGTAATATAGTCTCCTGGCAGAAAAGGAGATACTTTCAGCTTCAAATGCATATTAATATCTCTCTATTTGGATGGCCAGTTATAATTCACACTGAAGGTTGCACTGAGTGTTGTAGTACTGAGCAACCAAGTACAGAATAATTTACTCCTACCTGCGTTCCAAATTCAGCAGCAAGTGAAGCAGGCACAAGCAGTAGCCCATCATGCTAGGGCAGATCCAGTAAGTGCTGCCACAAAGAGCACACAGTTGGGATTAGTTAATAGGGAAGAATCCTGAAATTGTGTCTCATGGCCAAGAAAGTTAGTGACACTTTAGAGATAAAATGATGGAGTGGAATGCATGCTCGATATACCCATGGTTTGACTTCATGGGCACACATCAAGTGCTGCCAGATCTCCTCAGCCTTTCATCTTTCCAAGTTGGATAAAATTAGTACCATTGAGTTAGGGGAACAGTAAAGATTTGCTATTTTGCGCCACAATACCATTCTGAGTAAACGTGCGCTTTGCAAAAAAAGCCATATTATTTTAAAATGAGCTATATTTTAAATACAATTAAATACAACATGTGTCTGGATGTCACATGGTGTTGAAGGGTTAACAGATTTTTGAGGCTGCCTTCAGAAGTAGCAGTCCTGGCCGACCACAGATTCTGGGCGTTGAGCCAGGCAGGAAAGGTGCTTCCTGTGTTTGGTAGTGAACATAGGATTTTGTAGAAAGAAAAATGTATGTGTATTTGTGTTTGTGGAAGTGAAGAAGGACTAGTTGCCTAGAATGACACAATTTGGTAACGGGTGAAGCCGAGATTGAATACAGTGTTTTCTGGTTTCACGTGGAGAAGTTCAGTGAAGGAATATGTATGTGTCTATATACAGATGGGTGAGAGGAAGTGAGGAATAAGTTTTCGGATATGCACAGCTGTGTGCAGCCTTCAAGATATGAGACAACCAGAGATTCGTAGGATGCTCCAGTACTAGGAAAATACAAAAGAATAAATAATACGTGCAGATGTAAAGTAGATGCATAGAGTAAGCAATGCTCAGTATTGCAATATTGTCAGAATAAAAGGTGTGAGTTTAGAGAGGCTTTCTTAAATTAAAGTTGCAGATTTTAGAGGTGGTTGCATATATTTTGCAGTTCGACCACCACAAGTTTTTATCTCCCTTAAAAGTTTCTATCTTCTGTTTGGGTCCTTCTTTCTTGGTTAATGAATGATTAGAGGTTATTATTATTAGATTTTTCCCTGTGTCTCCAAGAAGTGTATTGCATTTCCTGTCTTTGGGATGTTTGCTTACATGGGCTCAATGTTTTTGTTTTCATCACCTCGTGTCTGGTTAGAAATAGAATACAAATAGGGAAATTTACCACAGGCTCAAGCCTACCACTTTTTCCGATACGTTTGGCTGACAGCTAGACCATGTGACCATTTTGATATAAAAGCAGCAACAGCTTTCAGCAATGCCTAAATGGACTGTTTAAAGGGAATAAATTGAGAGAAAGCAAAAATGGTTTATTGCCCATGGATCACTCTGTTTTCACTTACAAATATTACAACGTTCTGACAACAACTTAACGCCCCATATACTTCTCCCTGATCAATTAATATATGTATAGGTCACATCAACTGAGCATCAAAGTGGCATTGAAATTATATAAGAAGCATGTTTTTGTATAAATTAACACCCGCTGCGAAGTTTCTTTCTACTCAGGTATTCAGGCAGAAGGAGAAGGGTCCGCCCCATCATCCCTGAGTCCAAAGAAGAAGAGGACAGGTGATCAGCCACAACAGGAACATCGCCATCTTCACAAGAATATGGGGAGAATAGATTACCGTGTAAGGTGAATGTGCTATAATGCATTCTCAGATGCAGTACATTTGCCAGGGACACAGAGGATAGGAGTAAAGAAAAGTAGTAATGTTGTGTTTATATTGTGTTTAGGTATTGATCATTTGTAATTATGTGCTTCGTATTATAATGTTTCAAGGAAACAATGTGTGCAGATTTGATGTGTGTTTTAATATATAGGTGCGATGTTTCGGGGTGTTTGACAATAGGTTTCTGTAGTCTTATGAATTTACAACAGGTGTATATCTGCAATTAATTCAAGGACATGGGTGCACTTTATTTCATGATTTTGCCCCTAAGTAGGTCTGGCGTTAACAATGACCTTTCATGTTTAGTAAAATGTTGTCTCTCCCTCCCTCTCTTGGCTAGCTTCACTGTGAGTGACTTCATTCTGTTCTTTCACAAGGAGCACATTCACACACAGTTGTTTTATCCAGTGCCAGGAACTACAGTGCAATGTGTGATTTTTGAGGCCAAAACAGTTTCTACTTTTGCCAATGTTTGTTATAAAGATGAGGGCCCAGCAACACCCACACCAATGAGGTTTCATGAAAATATTGGCAAGAAAAGTTGTGCATTGACAAAGCCAAAAGGCTGAACAACAATTTCATTGGCTTTACCAATGCTTGTTTATTTTTATGTTGCAAAGAAATGGTACCTACCTTATTCCAGTAATTTAGCTAAATGTTTTGCATTCATTTTGTGAACTTTTTATTTTAAAAGCAAAGAATTATCGGTTTGCTTTCAAGCATTCAGAGAGGAGTATACATAGTCTCACATTCCTAAGAAGTGTGTACACATTTTCATACTCTAACGACTGTCAGTAGTGCAGTCTGAGCTTACAACAGTTACTAGGAGCGCTCACCCTGATAATGAATCCTTTGCATCAATGAACATTCAGCATTAGCACATGGACACAGATATTGTCCTTTTTGCAAACTGTGCCTTTCACAGATCCTTAGTTTGGTACTGTAAACTGACAGCCAAAGGACCTCAAACGGATGTGTCCTGGGCGTGGGCTATAGGAATTACACATCCCTGGGCACAATTTGACAACTATGAGTGTTTTGATTACTAAAGGTGTTACTGTGACAGAGGTTTTCATCTGGGTTTTCTGTTGGGTCAAGCTGTAGTACAATGTTTAAATATGAATATGGCCCAAATGGAAAGGGATGTTTACCAACCATAATGCTTGCCCCCATGGCCTGTCTTTTTTCATGGTTCAATACTTGTACGATGTGATAGGAGGACCAGACTGTTTTCCTAAAGCTGTATTTCCACTGCCTCAGGACACTTCATTTCCCCACATGAAATGGACTTCATCAACATATCCCCTACTAAAACTACAAGTACGTGTTGGTTATTGTGTGCATGATCAGCAAATGGACTAAGGCATGCCAATTCGAGAACAGCAATCCACAAACTATTGCCAAATGCCTTCTGAAAGAGTTCATACCGCGCTTTCGAGAACCTATGCTTTTGGGTTCTGAAAATGGACCGGCGTTCATCTCACATGTGATTGAGGGGTTGTGAAAGGGGCAAGGAGCCATACAGAAGCTACATGTGTTCCACAGAAACTACCGAGTGGGAATGATATCCCAAGTTCATCCTGAAGGGCTGCACGTGCTGCACAGAGGAGAAAGGACGAGTGTGTAAGCGGGCCCCTAGGATACGTCACCTAAAGAACGTCTGGAAACATCGACGCCCCAACCCCTCAGTCTACAAGATGTGACATCTTTACCTTTTCTTCACTTTGTTTCTTCATTTCGAATGTGCCCAAGTAATAAGAAGTGCTTGCAAACCTCTCAAATTACTTGAAGACGGGCACCAACGGTTACTTTTTCTGTTTAAAGGTATCATCTCTGAGGCACTACATCATTATGCAGCAGACCTTTTTGGAACGTAGTACAGACGCAGCAGAAGATAAGACATTCTTCCAACTAGTCACACTAGCCACACGTACCAACGATTGGAACAATGCCTCAAGACTTGCTCAAGACTTTCAGAACAATTAGAGAAAATGATCATGGGTGCCACTAGCAGCATTGATCCCACTTTTCTGCTATTATAATGACTTTTGTACCACATTGAATGAGTTACCATTGATGAAGACGGGACAAGGGGACGGTTGGCAGAGCATGTGTTACAATGTCATACCTGTTTGTCCTAATGTGCAATATCCTCTTCTGTAGACATACCGAGTACGTAGCAGTTGCACCTCCTGAGAACTGCATAATTAGCAAAGGGAGAACAAGCATAGAACAGGGAATATGAATATCTTGGCACTTATAGAAGTTGTAGAAGTAACAATGGGACAACCCTAAATGCGTCTACCATTACCAAATACCTCAAAGACCTGATAGGTATGCTGTCAGGAGTTTGTTCATATTATGAACAAGAGGGGGGAATGAGAGAGGGTAGGTTTTGTATCATAGGGGGCCCCTGGCCCGTTCTGGCCACACCTGAATTATGAGACCCTTGTCCTTGCCCTTCCAGCCTAATTTGTAGGCCATATTAAATTGACCAGCGGGTCCTGTGTTACTATATGACAATTACCACTCAGCCAGCATAAAACCCCTGTGTAGGCCCTTCTTTGTTAAATTGACCATAGGTCTGCCATTTTGCTGTATAGCAGGCTGATGGCAGGTCTGACCCAAATTATATTCAGCTTCTCTTTCTGCAAGGCACTCTGCTCCAAACCAGTAGCCCCCACCCTACCCGAGTGCTCAGTTCACTGTATGAGTTCAACATCCCCCTATTCTTTCGACATACAGTAGGCGGCTTCCTGGACTGGTACATGCTTTTAAGGAAGTGGCCACCGCAGATGTCTGGAAACTATTGCAGTTTTAAGGAAGTGGCCACCGCAGATGTCTGGTAACTATTGCAGACATAGCTTTTTTGGGTAACTTACGTAGGTAGAAGTTGCGTGCAAAGAACCCCAAAAACAGTATAAATAGGGAGCACTCACAAACATCAAGCGGACTACCTCGCTGTCTGTATGTGGGTTACGGACTGCGTAGAGTTTTCCCCAAGAGCAAAAGAAGCTCTTGCGTCTGCTTAGCATTATGTTGTATTTTACCCATATGAAATGTCTTGTCATGTTTAATCATTGTTCTCTTTATTTGTTTCTCCTTTTTTGTATTCACATAATGTATTCAATGTAATTGCAGGAATGCTTGCTCTAGAGTAAACGTGAGAGTTCCTAGGTAACAGAGTTCTTATACTCTGAAACGTTTCTCCTTGGTGTAACCTGTTTCTTCAATTGCACTTATAAATGTGCTCTCTTTCTCTCTGACAGTACAATAGTGCAGATACGGAGGGTATCATGATGAGCTCCATGTGATTATCTGAATTCTGTATTTTATGCCTTTGTCTTGCAGTTTCTTTGAAGTTGCATCTTCTCATTAAACTGCCATTGTATTCTGCCTCCAATTCCATGTCTCACATGTCTATTTTCTTCGATTTTAGAGCAAGCATTCCTAGGCACCCCGGTTCAAATTAAGGTGCCCCTTTTGTCCCTGACTAACTCTCCTGCTCAGTTCTGTGGTGGCTCCCGGGGCTCTGAGTACCGCCCCTAGCTTCCTTGTCCTGTAATAAATCCTCCCTCCAACATCTGTCCCCACTCCCCTTCTTCGGGTACCTGGGACTGCGTTCGAGCTGCCTGCGCCGTCGTCACCCGATTCCGCCAGGGTCTCCACTGCCGTCCTGCGGTCCGCCTGCGCTGTTCCTCCGCTTCGTGGCCGGCACCTTCACTGCCCACGTGCCACTCTCTGGCGTCTGTCTGCCACTGCCGCGCTCTCCCGGTGCGTAGGCGTCTGTCCTCGACCCCCTCGGTCCTCTTACCGTGTGGGGTGACGTCCCTCCTGTGGGTACTCCTCCCTGAAGCCAGTTGGGGGCACCTTCCTCCTGGTCCACGCAGGGTTCTCACCAGCCCAGCCTCGTCGCCACTGTAAAGATGCTATGTGCAGTGTCTGCTTGCTGCTCTTCCCCCAATAACTTGCAGGAGGCCGTATAAGGGATGTAGATGCCTTTATTAACAAATATAACTCTTTTCCGAGAGAGCGCCGGGCAACACGCTCCGATCGCCGTCTCTCGCGCCGCGCTAATAATCGCGCATGCGCAGTAGCGTCCAATGTGGCCGCTACGCGCATTGCCGTCCTGACGTAATGCGCGTCAACTAGACCGCGACACTACAGTGTGTACCACTCTAATGCACCACATGTGCCTGGAAGCCTTCATGTTGGCCCTTGTATAGTGCATCTGCATGGTACACAAGACTCTCGACTTCACAACATTATGCATTCTATGCATCCCTCAGATGCCTCCAAAATGGCCACGCACATATGCCTTCGGTGAGACTCCATGTTGACACTTTTACCTAGATAAACTTTCCTTGCTCTCCAAGCTGATCTTTGGTGGCCTCTTCAGATTACATTGTGCACGGCTTTGTCCACTTCACACTTGGGGGCATATTTACAAGGGGACTCAGCCACCGGAACATTGCTTATTTCGATGTTCCTGTGGCGCAGTGCCCTGCACCATATTTACAAAGCGGCATTAAGCCACTTTGCATGGCTTAATGCTGCTTTGTAAATATGGTACCCTTTCACGTCATTTTCTGCGTGAAAGGGGTGGGCATTGGGTGTTGTGGTGCACAGAGAAGGAGAAAATCACCTTTAAAGACTGTTTATAACAATCATCACTGCAACGCAGGCCCGCTTGCCCTATGATGCAAGGATGTCTGTGTTGGCGCTAAGGCAGCAATTTTAAGTGCAAGTTAAAACGTATTCTTCTGACTGCAGCGCATCCCTGCGTTATTTAAATGACGCAGCGTGGTGCTGCAAAATTTGCTGTAGCGCCATCTGTGTCAAGGACATTCATATGATCTCCGATGCATGAGTGTGCACTGCACAGGCGTCCATAGAAAATCAAGTTTATTATTTCTTAATGCAAATGGGTCCTCGTAAGAATGATCGGGTGAAGGTGCATGAGAGGATGCAGCAGTGGCTTGGACTTGTAGAGTCGCTGCCTCGTTCACTTCCTCACTGGCGAACTGCCAGCAGGGAGGGTATCAAAGTGGGATGGGCGTCATCAATTGGTAAAGAGAAAGCGAGAGAGAGGTGGAGAGAGAGAGTGTGTGTGTTTGTGTGCACCTACAGACCTTAGAAGACCCCCTTCTTCTACATCAAGCATCTCTGGAGTAAGACAACAACTCCACCTTTATTACAAATCCTAATTCAAAACAAATCCTACCTCCAAACTCGGAACCACATTTATCAAAGTTTTGTGTCACCCAAGCACCACACCAAGTAAGATGTATCAAGCCACGCTGGGCCATCTTGCCTGGCCCTGCCTGGCTTGATAAATCTAGGGTGACACAATGAAGCGCAAATGGCTGCGTTGTGTTACTCTGCCCCAGGGAGGCGTTCCATGGGTGGAGCATGGGTGTTCCCACACATCCACACATGAATTTAGGCACATTCCCAGATTTACCATTACTGGTAGACCAGGGAATGCATCAAAATTCTATGCCTCCCCAGGTGAGGCGTACCGAGAAGAAATATCTTTATTTCTCCTCCAGTTTTCCTCTTTCAATGTGTGCTGCATTCTGCATCACACATAGAAAGAGAACAATGGCTCAGAGGATTGTCGTTGTTCAGGAATGTGCTCCTTCCTGCACAAAAACAATCCTGCCAGCACCCTTGCACCAAGGCACAAGGGTGCCTGCGTTGACGCTAGACAGCACAGTGTGCGCCAGCGCACCAAAAGGACAGGAATGAGCCGTGAAATACGCTGCATTCCTGCCCTGTCACGCAGCGCAGCAAGGTGGCTTGCTGCGCTGCGTGAAATAGTGATAAATCTGCCCCTTTATGGGGAGCGAACATGTTATGGCAGCAGACCATTTGCGTAAACACTTGGCTTTGGCGCCCGCACACCACTTTGGAATAGATCTCTGCAAACATTTCAGTAAATAGTGTCCGTATCATTGAGGGCAGCATTTAAATCAGGAGTTGCAGCATTCTGTGAAAACATAATCCTATATTCCTATTTACTTCAACACGATTATTTCGTATATCTGAATATCACTGTTCGTACAGATACATTTGATAATCAAATATGGAAGTCATTTCTAATGGATCTGAAGTGTTTGGTAGCCTTGACTATGCTTTCTACGTTTCTGGACTCTCGTAGGCCCGGAAGCTATTGTTTTTTCATTACTTGTTCTTTTTGCAAGCCGTAACCTTGTTTTCAGTGTTTGGCGCCTGGAAGCGGGATTTTAGGAACTCAATGAGCTCAGTCTTGTACTGATATCTTCTCCTCAGGAGCATCTTGTGCTTTCTTCAGGAGAGAGCGGTATCCGCCATCTGCTCATTAGATATGTTTTTGCTGAAAGTAACAAGTCTCTGTCACATGATTACGTTCCATAGACTTATATTGAGTGAAAACATATATGAGCTGTCCTAAGCGTCATGTATTTTAGCATTAGTCCAACTGATTTGTAGCGAGAACTCTGGTCATCTGAAATACCAATTGTTTTTCATCCGTTGCGCTGTTGATATTTCTTTTAAACGTTTTAAAAACCTTCAATAAAGACAAGTAGCATTTAACACAGCGTGGTGCCTACAACCATGGCCGGGCCGGCAGCGTAAGTACTTAAAATGGCACCCAAGCATCGAGCCCGGAGGCAGGGCCGGACTGGCCGTAGTGGGCACCGGGCAATCCCCCGGTGCGCCGCACGGGTGGGGGCCAGTTTTGGGCCCCTGGGGGCCGTTTTTGTTACAGGGTCGTTTTTGCAGCATAGCTGCAAAATCGGCCCTGTAACAAAATCGGCCGAAAACCGGCACTGGGAAGGTCGGCGGCACCCCCAAACCCCGCGGAGGGGCGGAGGAGGGTGGGGGGGGGGGGTCCAAGCACTTTGCCAGGGCCGGTTTTGGTTCCCAGTCCGGACTTAGTCCACCTACAACCACTTCGGGCCGGCCGCACAGAGAGAATCACTGCACACAGAGTAGACAAGCTTTAAGCGGGCATCAAACAATGTAGAGCAGGAGGGCTTAAGCCATGGCCTGCAGCAGTAGTTTTGACACACATATGTCCCCATGTAGGCATTGTCAGGGCGCATGCTACCATGAAACCCAACCGTATCCCCGACTGCTCCCAAGTATTCCTTAGTGTGATTGCTAACGTGCAATGTCAGGTGCGTCGCGCAGTTGGATGTGTTTTGGTCCCTAAGGCCAGGGTGGTGTCAAAGGAAGAAAGAGAGTGGAAAAAAAACCCAGCCATGTCAACTACACAGAAACAAAACAGGTCATTATGTGGTACATGGTGTGGGGCGTTTTGCATGCTCTAGGTAATGGTGCGCAAGAGGGGGGGGCAAGCGCAGGGAGCAATCGGGATGTGCCATGTAAGCTGAGCGTGTCCACAGTTTAATCGCTTGGGAAAAGCTGAAGGGCTCTAAGTGTTGGGGGACTAAAGCATGTCAACTCAATGCACATTAAATAAGATATTAATGGCTGCCGTATGCGCTGGAACTTCTTTTCGGTGTTCGCTAGGGTGTGGGAGAGTCTTTCTATCGCCAGAAAGTGCCAGATCCTGGCAAACCATTGGGCCATAGAGGGAGGAGAGGTTTGTTTCCATGCGCACGCTATAAAGTTGACACGCTGCCAGAAATAAATGGCTGATAAGAGCCCAGTCATAGCTGGCAGGGTAGAGGGGAATATGCCTAGGATTGTCACGTGCTGCAAGTGTGGAAGCGGGTATCCCACAATGCCCTTGATATGTCCTAAGACTTCCTTCCAAAAGGTGGCTATGACCTGGCATGACCACCAAATGTGATATAGGGCCTCATGTAGGTAAATAAAATTTACCGATTCTTAAATACCGAACCGTACCGAATCGGTATTTAAGAATCGGTAAGTTATATGTAGGTAATGATTCGGTAATATTTACCGAATCGGTAACATTCGGTATTCAAGAATCGGAATTTACCGATTCGGAAAATAACGCGGTGGTATTTACCGAATCGGTAAATACCGAGGTGGAATTTACAGATTCGGTAAATACCGAATCGGTAAATACCGAATCGGAAAAACGACATCACATGACTGTTTGAAACAGCCAATCCTGTGCAACCAAACCCCACCCAAGTAGGAAGTGGCCACACCCAGGCAGGTGCACTCAGTCAACAGACTCAGGAGAGGCTGGGAGTGCAGAGGAGAGGCAGGGAGCCAGTGCCTGATTGTTGAGATCAAACTTCACTATGTCCAGCCAGAGGACACAGAGAGAAGGAGGGGAAAGGAGGCGCAAGGTGAAATTCAGCCCCAAGGAACTCCAGGTGCTATTGGAGGAGGTGGTGAAGCAGCACCAGAAGCTTTTTGGGAGGCAATCCCTGCAAGTGGCAGAGTGTGAGAAGCGCACTATTTGGCTGGCAATCCAGGCGCAGGTAAATGCTGTGGGAGTGACCCACAGGGACATAGACGTACTAAAAAAACGCTGGTACGACCTGCGGATCGTGACTAAGAGGAAGATGGGGGACATCCAGAAGGAGGCCAGCCGGACAGGAGGTGGAAGTAACAGGGCACCTGCCCTCACCGAACTGGAGGAGCTGGTGCAGTCGACAATCGAGCGCGAGAGTGTCGTGGGCCTTGGGGATGCCGACAGCTCTGCCAGAGCCGCCACCCAACAAGGTAAGAGGAATGCACAGCAATGTAGCCCCTCCTACCCCTATCCCACATCCCCCATAGTGAAATGAGTATCCCACTCCAGTCCATGTGTTACTGCAGACAGGCAATGCATTATGGGAGATGTAGTCAGGGATCCCCCACCATGAACAGAATAGCACAGAACAATGATGCATGGTACACACATTAGCCTAAAGCAGACAGAGGACAATGTGAGAGTGTTACATCAATTTATTGTCATGCTTGCAATGCATGCCTTCAGGAACACTGAGCTGATGTTGCATTTCTGTCCACAGACGTAACATCGCGCAGGACTGCACATGGCACAGGAGAGGGGGCACATCGTCAAGCCAGTTCAGCTACGGGCAGCACAAGTTCTGGCCAGAGAGCGTTGCCACTGCCACCATCCCCAGTACCTGAGCCAGCATCCCCAGTACCTGAGCCAGCATCCTCAGTACCTGAGCCAGCATCACCACTCATGCTGGAGTCACCGGCCACATCACCGCCTGCAATAGTGAGGTCGAGGAGGCGTGCTGCTGCCAGGCTGCGCGTGTTACACACATCATCTGATGACAGCAGGGGCCCGGAGCCAAATACTATGCCCCAGGATGGGAGACATACCACGGTGCCCTCCACCTCACAGGGAGAAGACACGGGTGCAGGACGGCGTCGCAGGTCGTGTGAGCAAAGTCCACCACCAATCGATCACAGCCATGGGGTCTTTGGGGGCTTGAGGCCAACATGTTAAAACAACAGCGCCTGCAAACAAAGGCAGTCATTTCAGTACAGCGGCATGTGCGGGGCCTGAGAACCACATTCAAACACATGGACAGGAACATCTGCGCAATGGCGGTGGGGATTACTGACATGGCAGCGGGCCTGCGGGACGTGTCACAGTCCATGCAGCTGTTGTGCAGCAAGTTGGACGCAGATAGAGCTGCAAGGCGCCGGGAACGGCAGAGGGGAGACAGGCACACCAGGGCACTCAACCGCCTGGCAACTACAACATCACTACTCTGCCGGCGCTCAGTGAACATGCAGGAGGGCCTGACACACTGCAGCAGCGACGTAACTAGGGGGATGGTGCAGGTCACCAGTGCCCTGGAGGTCCTATTGACCAGTCAGGCGGCCACAAGTGGTGCAGGGGATGCTGCTGAAAGCATGGACACCAGCAGCAGGAGCAGCATCACACCCCCGTCCCAGAAACACGCAGGAGCAGCAGGCGGCATGGGGCTGGCACCAGTGAGGAGGCTGAATCCGTGCCATCCCACAATGTAGCGCGTGGCCGCAAACTTTGATGCTGCACCGCGTAGCAATAGACTATTGGGTGACGTAACCCTGGACTTCACACTTGTGAATAAGCAATGTTGCCAGAATGGCATAATCTTGGTTTCGTGGCGTAGTGGCGCATTATTAAACTACTACATGACAACCAACAACTGCCTGTGTCCCCTTACTTACTCAGAAATAGTTGCATGTGATCTCTGCCCGTCTCACTCTCCCATCTGTTGCTGTTGGCACTCCATCTGCGTTGGCCTCTGGCTGTCCTGAATCATCCTCATTGTCCTCAAAATCAGTAAGTTCCACCTCTGTACCTCTCTTCGTGGCAAGGTTGTGCAGCATTGCACAAGTGGCGATGATCTTGCAACAGATGATGGGTGTGTACTGGCGTGCGCCTCCGCTCTTGTGGAGGCAGCGGAACCTGCTTTTCAATAGTCCAAACGTGCGCTCCACCACGTTGCGTGTTGATTTGTGTGCCACGTTGTATCGTCTCTCACTCTGGGTTGATGGGTGTAGGTAGGGAGTGAGGATGAATGAGCGCACGGCATATGCACTGTCGCCTAGGTGAGTGAAAGGGAACCAGCAGTCACATGGCTCAATACACTTTGATTTGCAAGTTTCATGGTGCGTCACTGTTACTTACCTAGCAGGTATCCCTCTCCAAATTCTCCGGCAAGCAGTCGTGTGTAGATCCCACTGTTCTGGAAGATGTAGGAGTCGTGGGTGCTCCCAGGAAACTTGGCAACAATGTCAGTGATGATGTTCCCTGCATCGCAGATAACCTGCACATCGATGGAATGGGTGGACTTTCTGTTCCTGTAGATGTGCTCAGTGGCAGCTGGTGGGCAGATTGGGATGTGTATGCCATCAATACAGCCAATTACATGGGGGAACTGTGCCATGCGATAAAAGTCAGTTTTAGTTTTCTGCAGTTCAGCCTGTGTGTTTGGGAAGCTGATGTAGTGGTGCATTCTCTGCATCATGGCATCCAGGAACTTCCTGAAGAAACGGGACAGGCAACTCTGGGATACACCGCCCACCGCAGCTATCACCCCCTGGTAACTGCCAGATGCGAGGAGATGTAGGCTGCAGAGCACCTGCACATGTGGTGGTATGGCATGCGCCCTTCTTGTTGGCTGGTCCAGGAGTGGGTGCAGGTCCCTTATCAGGTCCATGATGGTTTGGGGGTGTAGCCTGTACCTTTCATGTATCTCATCCTCATTCAGTTGCAATAGTGTGATGCGCTGTCTGTAAATGCGTTCCTCCCGTCTCCAAATCCTCAGTCCTGCTGCCTGTAGACGTAGCCGCCTTGCAATGACATACAGAGCGGCCATGTTGTCCACGCTGATGCATTTTGGGATTTCTTTTATGCACTGTTGATGATTACCACCTGCTTTCAATCTGTGTTAATTACCGACTCTTAATTACCGAATTTCATGGATTTCTAAATTACCGATTTTACCTACATGTCTTTTTTGTTTTACCACTTCATATTTACCACTTCATATTTACCGAATCGGAAAATGTGTCTTCGGTAAATATGAATCGGTATTTTAGAATTCGGTAAATATGATTCGGTATTTACCGATTCATATTTACCGAAAACTGGTTTTTGGCCTCCTACATCTCACTTGACTAAATATATTTACCGAATTTCGGCCGTTACCGACCGGTATTTAGCTACCTACATATGGCCCATAGAGTGCCTTCATCCTTCCCACAGCGCCAGCATAGGCTGGGGACCGTGCAATATATAGCCGCCTAGCGAGAGGGCGTATAGTACCATTGGAGCATTAATTTGTATGCAGTTTCATGGGAAGCAAGGCTGCGATATGTTTTGGGGATGTTTTGCCATAATGTGTCCCACTGTTTGGGGGATATGCCCTACTGGGTTGCGTGTTGCCAGGCAGTCTGATGTTTGAGGGTGCAGATCGGGGTCGAATGCTGCAACACCTGGTAAGTTTTAGAGATCAGTCCCCTAGTGCCTGCAGAGGTCCGCACTAGTTTCTCGAATTATGTAAAGGGGCGCGCCGCACGGAGCCCAGGGGTGGATAGCCAGTGATACCTGCCGTACCCCCCCATTTTGCTATCTTTGCTGGGGTGAAATATAGCGAGTAGAGGGTTTTATACTGCTGTGATTGCAATGGCGTTGAGCAGAGGAGAGTGCGCCCTAGATCCAGTGACTCTTTAAACCAACTAGCCTCACCTCTCAGCTTATCTGCCCACATCTCACTATACTTCTCCATATCATCTGGTTTTCCTGCTACCAGATTTGCGTAAAAACTCCTAATAGAGCAATCCCCCCCTAATCTTATTTTCTCCAGTATACCTGGTAAGTTTTAGAGATCAGTCCCCTAGTGCCTGCAGAGGTCCGCACTAGTTTCTCGAATTATGTAAAGGGGTGCGCCGCACGGAGCCCAGGGGTGGATAGCCAGTGTCTTAACTGTATGTATTGAAGTTGCGCCGTGGGGGGGAGTGCAAATTCGGCCCTGCAGGTGTCAAACGTCTTCATGTCATCCCCTACTAATAGGTCCCGGATCGTCTGGCAATCCCCATCGCTCCATTTATTGAACGAAAGTATCGGAAGGCCTGGCTGAAACTCTGGGTTACGTGTAATAGGGGTATTCGGAGATTGGAACGTAGTTGATCCCTTTTTTATCGCTATTCTATCCAAAATATCCAGCAATGTTTTGGTAGGAGTCGAGACATATGCTCTTCGGGGTCGGGCATGCTTAGGCAACCAAGCAAGGTCCCACAGTTTCCGGCACGCTACCGCACAGTCCATGTGGAACCAATGCTTTTCGCGCACCACCTACTTAGAGATATACCGCAGATGAGCCGCCCAATAATATTCTATTAAATTAGGGCAGGCTAGGCCTCCCCAACACACGGGTGCATAAGTAGTGAGTGTGCTATCCGAAGTTGCTTCCCATTCCACACAAAGGCGCGAAAATCCCCCTGCAAGCGCTGGATGTCCACTTGCGGGATCGGCATCGGCAGCATCTGAAACAGGTGTAAGACCTTCGGTAAGATGTTCATTTTAATAATATTAATGCACCCCAGGCAAGAGATGTAAAGAGGCCTCCATCTCTGGAGGTCGGCTAGCACTGAGCGGCGAAGAGCGGTCCAGTTAGCACCAGACCAGGAGGCGAGTGAGGGGGTGATATGGAGCCCCAATTACTTGATAGAGTCCAAAGTCCAGTGGAAGGGGGTCAGGCCCAGCAGCACTCGAGCCTCTGGGGCCGAGATGTTAATGTTTAGGACTGAAGACTTAAAGAGATTGATCTTGAAAGCAGAAATGGTTTCAAAATCCTGTAAGCTATCGAGCATGCAGGGGAGCGAGAGTTTAGGTTGAGTCAAAGTGAGAAGGAGGTCATCTGCGAACAGATTAATTTTGTGGGTCTGACCACCAACCAACAGGCCCTTTATCCCTTCTAATTTTCTCACCTGTATGGCCAAGGGTTTCACCGCTAATGCGAAGAGCAGGGGATGAGAGCGGACACCCCTGTCGGGTGCCCCGATGAAGTGATATCTGCCTCGTAGTCCGCCCATTCCCCCTGATGCAGTCTATTGGGGCCGCATATGATGCCATAGCTTTCGAGATAAATTTCCGTCCTAGGCTTATTTTATCCAATACGGTGCGGAGGTAAGACCAATCCACCCCCTTAACCGCCTTCTCTGCATCAAGCGCGAGAAGGCAGGTGGGGATATTTAAGCGTTGCACCTTATCAACTAGGTGAGCTTTACGCTGAACATTATCTGCGCCCTGTCAGTGGCGGGTAAACCCCACCTGATCAGGACTAATGAGGCCAGGGACATTAGGGTTGAGACGCATGGCTAACATTTTACTAAAAAGCTTAGCATCAGTGTTCAGAAGGGCGATTAGACTGTAGGAAGAGCATTGCCCTGGGTCCTTACCTGCCTTGGGGTCCTTGCCTGCCTTGGGGATGAGGGAGATCTTGGCCATAGCCATGGTTGGTGTAAGGCCCGTATCGCCCGATAAGGAGTTAAACAGGCGCAGAAGGTGTTCCTGTATCTGAGAAACAAAGAAACGGTATAAGAGCACAGGGAGCCGGTCTGGGCCTGGCACTTTACCTAGGGGGAGACTTAGGGCAGCTGCGCGTAGCTCGTGTGCTGTAATGGGACTGTCTAAAAGAGTCGGATTATGCTTGAGCAGGGGTTCCCACTCACAGTCAGCAAGGTAGGAATGTAGCTTTGTGGGAGAGTAGAGTCTTTGATAATAATCACGAAAGACCTCAGACGTACTGTTCGCTGTTGGCATGTGGCAGGACCTGTTTGAATCCTAGCGATGTGTGCCTTAGTCTGACGCTGGCGCAGGTTACGGGCCAACAACCTACCCATCTTATTTGCACCCTCATAGTACTCCTGCTGCAGAGACATAAGAGCTCCCTTCGCCCTACCCATGCAGTGGATGGGCAATTTTTCATGCAGCAGAGCCAGTTGTCTTTTGGTCCGTCGGGTTGGGGCCTCTTTGTCCGCACACTCTAGCTGTTTGATCTCTGCCGTGAGTTTAGATTCCACCAATTTCGCCACCCTCCCCCTGGCGATGGCAATAGAAGTTATTGTGTCCCATATAGTGGCTTTAAATCCATCCCATAGTGTGTGCAGGGAGATCTCGGGGGAGGTATTGAGCTGAAAATACTCTGTAGTTCCCTACCGAATCTCCTCCGGATCCCACAACAGATGCGAGGGCATGTGCCATCGGGTGTGCTAGCCGGGCAAGCGGCCTGATCTTCCCATGTGAGTTCGAGGTGGGCATGGTCAGAGATGGAAATATCAGAAAGTTCCGCCGTGTGTAAGCATTTAAGAAGGGAGGGGGTGACCAAAGCATAATCGATACGCTAATAGGGAGTGTGCACCTGTCAATAGAAAGAATAGTATCTCACATCTGGATGTTTGTATCGCCTAGCATCTACCAGCACCCACTCCTCAATGTCTTTCTTAAGATGTGCCAACATGGCCCCAGTGTTTTGTAATGTTGCGCTGCTTCTGTCCAGGGAGGGATCCCAGACCAGGTTAAAGTAGCCGCATACTATTATGTCCCCATCCACTCCAGTGAGCTGCTCGTGCAGAAATCGTCTGATGTATGCATCCTGCGTAGTGTTTGGGGCATAAAGATTAAGCAGTATCAGCTGGTGCTTCTCCCATAGCATTTGCAGTCACAAATATCGACCCTCCCCATCCCGGGTCACCCGAGTGACAGAGGTGCTGAAGTTCACCTTACACAGCACTCCCACTCCCCGAGTTTTAGAAGCTGTATAAGCCCAGTGCGGGTGTGGGTACTTCGGGTGGGACATACAGTGCAAGTCTGCTTTCATTAGGGGGGTCTCCTGGAACATTATGACATCTGGGTCGTGATGGAGGATATAGTGCCATTTTTGTTTTCGTTTGTTTGGGGAGTTGAGGCCCCGGACATTTAGTGAAAGCAATTTAATGTCCCCCAAAGGAGCATCTCCGGGCGGTGTGTAGGAGCCAGCGTCATAAAGCTAGTATATGGTGTGTTGCAAGCAAGATTCCCTGTGCCCGTGACCTGCGATTGCCCCCTCCCCACAGCCAAGCCAAGTGATCCCAATTAGGCAGGCCCCATCCACAGAGGAGTCCCATCGTAGAGGGTAGTGATTGCAAGACTACCTGTGTCCTCCCCCCTCTGCCCATAGCAGGAAGTGCCCCAGCAGCATTTCCACAAATAATATCGTACGTGACCTGTGAAAGCAACCAAAGAAATACAAAAAACAACAGTGGGCCAACAGGGCCCAACAAAGTCTTCTCAGTCCGTGGAGATCGGCACTGAGGCTCTCTAATCCCTCCAGGAGAGAAGGTTCGGGGGAGCGGGGCATCGAGGGCATAGCCAGAGTGTCAGAGCTTCACCAAGCCGAGCCCTGTGTGCCCCCCAGGACCCACCAATCACAACCATGGTGCTCGGGGCAAGGACTCTTAGTCGCCGCTACCTGCCTTTGGGTCTTCTGGTCAGTCACAGCAGGTTCTGGATGTGTCGCACATGGTCATCGCCAGGGCGTCTCATCCTCAGACAGAACCTGCAGTCGAGTAGGTGGGGAGGAGCCCCCGCTGAGATTGCACAAGTGATCAATGACGTCTTTTTTTGCCTCCTCAGACGATAGTTCTGCATGATGTCTATTTGAGTGACGTCGAGGAACTGTGGCCCACCTGAGGCCCACCTGAGGCGCCCAAGGAGGAAGAGCTTTCATCTGTGGGGGCTCATCAGGTAGACCCAGCAGTGCTTTGGCCTCTGCAGGTGAGTGTAGCGAGCAGCGCCTGCTCTCCCACTGAAACAGGAGCGCAAAAGGGTGGCCCCACTGGTAGCAGATGCCCTGTGCATGTAACATATCAGTAACAGGCTTAAAGTCTTGTCGTTTACAAAGAGTGACAGTGGAGAGGTCTTGGTAGAGATGGATCATGTGCCCCTGATACCTGATCTCTGTCTTGTTGCGGGCTGCCTGCATAATCGCTCCTTTTTCTGTAAAAAAAATGCACCCTGGTGAGGATGTCTGGCCCGCTGTCTTAGCGCGCCGTGCCCACGGAGACTCTGTGAGCCCGATCAAGAGCGAGCGGGGATGCATCATCTCCTCGGACCGTCTGGAGGAGCTCTGCAGTGAACGCCACAACGTCTGTGCCTTCAGCGCCTATAGGGACCCCCGTATATGAATATCGTTGCAGCAGCTCCTGCTTTCGAGGTCTTCCAGCTTGGTATCAAGCGTCATGTGCTGGTCTTCTAATGAGTTAATGCACCTCAGTAGCATCTCATGATCCTCGGATCTAGTGTCGACAGTCCGCTCCAGGTCATCTGCCAGGTCCCCAATCCCAGTTACCTCTCTCCGGATGTCATGGAGACCCGACTTAAATACCTCTTGGAGCGAGGAGATGTCTGTCTGTATGTCCTGCAGGAACCGATCCATGTATCCTTGGGTGATTGGTGCTGAAGGTTCCCCACCCGCCGGGGCTGGGTTGGAGGCTGAAGACTGCATTGCCACCTCCGGGGGCCTTATTCCACAAAGATGTTACTGGGTTTTCTTTAATTGCCTTAGAACGTGGCATAGCAGAGGTCTGGTGCTTCTAATATATGGGCTCCCACGTGGAAGGTTGCCACTGCGCAGGAGTTCGCCTGATAGGAGTGCCGCCAGTAGGTTAGGTCGTAGGTGTAGCTCCCACTATATAGTGTGATCGTCAACCTCAATCTGTCTGGGTTCTCCACAAAGGGTTCCCAAGGGCAGAGATGTTCCGTGCCGATCTCTGAGTCGGGCCTGGTGTAACTGCTATGTCCACCTCGCTCGCAACAATGTCCCGGGAGGTCCCTGTCACTCCGCTCAAAGCCTTAGGTTACTCGTCCGGGCCGAAGTGCGTCTCTGGTCACTGGTGCTCCTCAGCAACACACAAAGTTCATTAGGGCCACAGCCCGTCCAACATGCTGCACAATGAACTCCGCAAGCTGGGGCCAAGGGATGGCAGTGCACCTCATCTTCACCTGTCGCACTTGCACCCACCTCTCGGCTTCTGGGGCGGAGGATCCGCTGCAGTACGGGTACCACTTTGAGGCACTATGTAGCACTGCCGTAGAGATCAAAATCCACTGAAAGAGTCTCTCACTGCCCTTACCTCCACCCCCAGATCGGGCGTCGTTCACATATCCGAGGCACCCCTCGACTGTGATGTCAGCGCGGGTCGCTGTCAGGGTTGGGACGTCTCGAGGTGCGATACCCGCGGGTCGCCGCACAGCAGGGAGGGCCAGCCAGCATCTAGTCACCCCCAGGCCACCACCGACACACCAGGATCTTTCATGCGTCCGATGTGCGCTGCATTAGTGGGCTCTCTTCGCAGACGCACAGCATGTATTGACTATGCCCGCTTACCAGGGCAGAGCGATCCCGCCTCTGATCCACGAGCAGTCGCCTTCAGGGCCCACGGCCTGGATGTATTTCGTGTGCCAAGGAAGGGGGGTGCTTCAATCCGACACAGGTTAAGCAGATAGCAGTGTGAGGTGTATGGGACTGCTCGCTCTCAGGTCTTGTGGCACCATGCGGGAGTTCCAGGGCCTCGTCCAGGTCCATCCATGAGGCTTCCACTCAGCCCTGCCTGCCACAGCCTCTGCAGCGGCAAACGTCTCCTCCCTCGGGTTTCTCAGCCACCGGGGGACCCCTGGAAAAATGGGCGCGAGCTCACTCCCGGCGCGCTAGTCAAATGAGTCACAATGCCTGCACGATGGGGAGGGAACAGGCTCACCGCGACTGCTTAATTGAAGATGGCTGCCGCCGATCCCCTCCGCAACCTTTTTAGGCCCAAAAGTGCAGGGTGTTGCCTACCGGCTCAAGCGGGGGTTCAGTCACTTCTCAGGCAGGCTGCGGCAGGTTCTTGAAGGCAGCCTCCGGCTTCAGCCCGCAGATGGCGGCTGGCAATCACCACTACCAGTCACGGAGCACTACCGATGTCGGCTGCCGTGAATACCGCTGTCCGGGGCGCAAACCACGATCAGGCAAGCCCCTGTAGAGAGCCACTCGGGCTCTCCCCTACAATGTAGTATACTGTACATGGATCCCCCACCTCTTGAGGCGGGCTCGCCTCGGGGATATAAATAAAGTTACGGAAGACCGCTCGGGGTCTTTCCGGTTGAGTAACATACCGAGTCCCTGTGGTCCTTTGCGGCGAGTGATCCCTGCATGTATGGCTTTCACCAGGCCACAACACTGGCGACGAGGACGGAAGTCCCGCTGCGTGCCCTCGGCAATCTGCCGCTGTTGCCGCGGCGTCAGCGGAGCCCACCCGCGATGCTCCACACGGCCGGCGATCCTCCGGCGCCCAGCCGCGCTTCCTGGTGGAGGCGCCCCTGCTGCCCTGCTTCCCAGCGCCTGCCCGCGTGTCTTCCCCCGCCGGAGACACGCTCCGGAGGCAGGGCGCGGCCTCACCGGCATCCGTCAGAGGGCGCGTGCGCGATGGAATGACTCCGCCAGCCGCCGCTGCGTGAGCCCAGCGCCCCCACCTGAAGAAGCCTGCCTCGCCCCACGTGGCTGCTGGAGCGCCCGCTGTTGTCTAAGTGAGCGGGGGCAGCGCGTCCCAGCGCACGGAGGGGAGTACCGGACCGGCTGCCGAGATGCCTCAGCGCTCCTACCTGCAACAAGCATTGGCTACAGCAATCCAACCCAACAAGTATTGGCTACAGCAATCCAACAAGCATTGGCTAAAGCAGGATCCCCGTTGGCTGCGGCGGGATCCAGTCGCTTGCTGGTTGTCATCGGCGGTGGTGTGAGTGTGCCATCTTCTCCCTGCCTGCTGCCAGGAGCCGACTGCTTCAGGGATTCGGGACAGCCCACATCGGAGTGAATACACTGAGTGCGCGCACCAGGCCGTCTGTCGCTGCTCAGGCGCTCGTGCTCTCCCAGCCACGCCGATCCTCGCGTGTGCAGCACTAGGCACACCAGAGTGTCCCGCCACCAAGCATGAGCACCCCGCCACAAGCTGGTGCCAACGCCCCGCTGGGCCCGCCTGCGGCACAAGGAGGAGGGGGAAGGGCAAACGAGCCGCGACCACACCACACGACGGTCAATCCACTGCCGCCTTTCAGCAAAATGGCAGATCCAGCCACCGTGGCCCCCCGATGGCGAGCATGGGTAGGCCAGGTCAACAACTATTTCACTGGGACCCGTGAAACGGACGGCACGGTGAAGCGCTCCCTGCTGATCTTCTATGGGGGACCAGAGATTTATGATCTATTCGAGACTCTCCCAAACACAAGACAAACGGATGATTACAATGCGCCAGTTGCGGCTCTCAATCAACATTTTGACCCGCAACTCAACCCGGACTTCGAGAAATTCAAATTTTGACGCTCCTTACAATTAGAAGATGAATCAGTCGACATGTTTCATGCGCGTTTGAGGAGGCTCGCGGCCACATGCGGATTCGCCGACCAGCGAGAAGAGATCAGAAGCCGGTCATACTGGGCTGCAAATCAACACTGCTCAGGAAGCTCATACTGCGTCAGCCCGGCATCATGCTGGACCAGATTCTAGTGCTAGCTAGGTCCCATGAACTCTCTGACGTCAGAGTGGAGGAGATGACCGCAGCCCTCCACAAACCACCTCCGGCGCAAAGCAGCACACGGCCCCCTCAGGTCAAGGAGGATCGCGTCGACGTGATCCGAAGGCGACCGACGTCCGCACCAGTCAGGGCAAAACCGCCACCTGGAGGACCCTGTGGGAATTGCGGAGAAGATCATCCTCCCTCGGCCACGTGCGGAGCGAGAGTGTTTCCGGTGCGGAAAATTGAATCACTATGCCAAGGTGTGCCGCAGTGGTCAATCACGGTTTGCCCCAAGAAGACCGAGAGGGTTCACACAAAGAGTCCGGCAACTATCGATAGCTGACCCGGACGACTCGAAAGGGGCTGCAACGCACCACCAGAATCTCGACCTGGAAGACGAAGATGACGAGGTATACTATGTTTCCTTCGTTGGACAATCGGGAAGCCGGCGCAGGCCGCCGCCCATGTGCTCAGTCAGGATATTGGGTACCGATCTCCAGGCACTCATAGACACCGGGGCGACGGTGAACGTCATGGACTCCCAACAATTCGAAGCACTGGCGCACCGACCCTCCCTGCTACCAACCAAAGCAAGAATATACGCATATGGAGGCGTCGACCCCCTTCCCTTAAGAGGTACCTTCGAGACGACGGTCATCAGCGGTCCTCTCACCACCACGGCCAGGTTCCACGTAACGGAAGGGAGGAAGGGCACCCTCCTGAGCTGCCACACAGCGGAGGACTTGGGGCTTGTGTTTTTCACGAACGAAGTAGGTGAAGCGCACGCCGAGGACATCATGCAGGAGTTTCCTGAACTCTTCACAGGGCTAGGAAAGTTGAAGGGAAAACTGTTTCGGCTCCACATAGACCCCACGGTCAAACCAATAGCCCTACGTCACCGAAGGTTACCATACAACTTGAGGCCCCAGGTTGAAGCGGAGCTGGCAAAGCTTGAAGCGCTGGACGTCATTGAGAAGATCACTGGTCCCACACCCTGGGTGTCTCCGCTAGTGGTCGCTCCTAAGCCAAAGCAACCGGGAGCGATTCGACTGTGTGTCGATATGAGGCTACCCAACGCTGCTGTCAAGAGAGAACGCCATGTAACACCAACCATGGACGACATCGTAGCGGACCTTAACGGCGCTAAATGGTTTTCAAAACTGGACCTTAAAGCGGGGTACCACCAGCTGGAGCTAGAACCAAACAGCAGGTACATTACGACCTTCGCTACACATGTGGGCCTCAGAAGATACAAGCGGCTCAGCTTTGGAGTGTCTTCGGTGGCGGAGGTATTTCAAAACGCCATTAAGGAAACGTTGTCAGGTCTGACAGGAGTAATCAATCTGAGCGATGATATCCTGGTATTCTCGTGTACACTCGAAGACCATCATGCCCAGTTGAGAGCAACACTCCAACGGCTCAGAGACCATGGCCTAACGCTACACAAGGAGAAATGCGTGTTCTATCAAGAATCCATCGACTTCTTCGGCTACACGTTCACGCGAGAAGGCCTCAAAGTAGATCCGAAGAAGGCGCTTGCCCTGCGGTCGGCCAGCATCCCCAAGTCACCCACCGAAGTGAGGAGCTTCCTCGGGATGGCAACGTACTGCGGCAGGTTCATCCCAAACTTGGCTGCCCTGTCTGAACCCCTTCGCGTCCTAACACGCAGTGACCAGCCCTGGCTATGGACGGTGGAAGCCAACGCAGCGATCGCAAAGATCGAGGCGGCGTTGCAAGATAACACTGTCATGGCCTACTTCCGCCCCAGAAGTCCGACTGAACTTGTTGTAGACGCAAGCCCGGTGGGTCTGGGAGCAGTACTGTTACAAGAACACGAAGGAGGGACGTGGAAACCAGCTGCCTATGCCAGTCGTGCACTCTCTGACACAGAGACGAGGTACGCACAAATAGAACGGGAGGCCTTGGCAATAAAGTGGGCATGCCAACATTTTCACTTGTACTTGTTTGGGCAAGATTTCAACGTGATCACAGACCACAAACCCCTAGTCCCACTGTTTGGGGGCACCACACGCCTAGCACCGCCCGCATTGAATGATGGGCAGTACAGCTGCAGCAGTACAGATTCACGGTGCTTTTCCGCCCAGGGGCCCACAACCCTGCGGACTACTTGTCCCGTCACCCGGAGAACCTTCCCCCGACATGCGTCCCCACTGATGTCAGATACTCCGACGCGTATGTGCAGATGATAGTCCGAGTTGCTTGCCCGGATGCGGTGACCCTGGAAGAAGTTGGCCAAGCCACGGACAATGACGGGACCCTGACCAAAGTCAAGAAAGCCCTGGCATCTCACGACTGGAAAAGGGTTCCTGGAAGGAAACAAGGCACTCACGGAAGAAGAAAAGCACGCGCAGCAACAGCTGTGGCAAGTTCGTCATGAGCTGAGCATAGGGGAGTGTGGTGCAGTCCTGAGAGGCCATCTCCTAGTCGTCCCTAGAACATTGCAAGGCTGTTTCCTGCAACTGGCACGCGAAGGCCATCAGGGCATGGCGAAAACCAAGGCACGACTCAGGAACAAAGTCTGGTTTCCAGCCATGGATACAAAGGTAGAAGAGCTAGTACGGAGATGCCGAGCATGCACGATCACAGGGGGTGACCCACCATCGGCGCCCGTCCTCACCGAAGAACCGTGTCATCACCCGTGGTCCAACGTGAGTGTGGATTTCGGCAGTTTCCCGGATGGGAGACAAATGCTAGTACTTGTGGATGCCTACACGAAGTTCCCTGTGGTGGAGATTGTGGAATCCACGTCGTTCCAACACATATGGATGGCTCTGGTTCAGATGTTCGCCATGCTAGGGAACCCCAAAGAAATCCGATCTGACAATGGGCCGCCTTTCCAAGGCCAGGAATTCAGAGAATACTTGGCGAAGCGAGCGATCAAACACAGGCGGATAACTCCTCTGTGGCCACAGGCGAATGGGGACATCGAGAGACTGATGTGCACTCTGAATAGAGTCCTGCGTATCGCCGTAGAACAAGGACAAGATGTGGAGATAGCCTTGACCCAGCCGCTACACGGTCCTCCCGTGACGCTGCCCTCGCTGCTCGCTGGCTAGACCACCTGCTCCTGCTTGCTCCTTTTGCGCCCCGTATCCCGCTCCCCGTTTTTGCATTCTGTACCCCTCATTGTTGCCTTGTTTGACCTTTTGTGCCCCGTATCCCGCTCCCCGTTTTTGCATTCTGTACCCCTCATTGTTGCCTTGTTTGACCTTTTGTGCCCTGTATCCCGCTCGCCGTTTTTCATTCTGTCCCCCTTCCCTGCTCGCCTCGGTGTCCATTCCCGCCTCTGCGTCCCTGCAGCCCCGCCCCCGTTGTCCCATTCGCCACCCTGCTCCCGCCTCCCAGCTGCTCCTCCCTCCCACAGGCCCTCATATGGAGGCCGCGCAGCGTTGAAGGGAGCGACCTTTGACCCTGTCCTCAGGTAGGTCGCTCCCCAGCCACTACACGGTCCTCCCGTGACGCTGCCCTGCTGCTCGCTGGCTAGACCACCTGCTCCTGCTTGCCTGTGAGTCCGCCACCGGTTCTGCCCTTTGTGCCCCGTATCCCGCTCCCCGTTTTTGCATTCTGTACCCCTCATTGTTGCCTTGTTTGACCTTTTGTGCCCCGTATACAGCTCCCCGTTTTGCATTCTGTATCCCTTCCCCGTTCGCCTCGGTGTCCATTCCCGCCGCTGCATCCCTGCGGCCCCGACCCCCGCTGTCCCATTCGCCACCCCGCTCCCAGCTGCTCCTCCCTCCCACAGGCCCTCATATGGAGGCCGCGCAGCGGTGAAGGGAGCGACCTTTGACCGTGTCCTCAGGTAGGTCGCCCCCCAGCTGCTACACGGTCCTCCCGTGATGCTGCCCTCGCTGCTCGCTGGCTAGACCACCTGCTCCTGCTTGCCTGTGAGTCCGCCACCGGTTCTGCCCTTTGTGCCCCGTATCCCGCTCCCCGTTTTTGCATTCTGTACCCCTCATTGTTGCCTGGTTTGACCTTTTGCGCCCCGTATCCCGCTCCCCGTTTTTGCATTCTCTACCCCTCATTGTTGCCTTGTTTGACCTTTTGTGCCCCGTATCCCGCTCCCCGTTTTTGCATTCTCTACCCCTCATTGTTGCCTTGTTTGACCTTTTGTGCCCCGTATCCGCACCCCGTTTTGCATTCTGTACCCCTTCCCCGCTCGCCTCAATGTCAATTTCCGCCGCTGCGTCCCTGCGGCCCCGCCCCCCGCTGTCCCATTTGCCACCCCGCTCCCGCCTCCCAGCTGCTCCTCCCTCCCACAGGCCCTCATATGGAGCCGCGCAGCGGCCACACGCAGCGTGCGTGCCGCAGGCGCGCCGAAGGCGTGCCTAAGGCAAGCCTGTCTGCGCCCGTCCGCGCCTGGCTCGCACCCAGTGCCAGGACCCCTGGCCCCCAAAGATGCCAGCCCACACGACGGACTTACGCCGCCGCCACCCTCAACGCACTCAACGCCGGATGGAACCCCGCCTGCTACCAAGCCACCCCGAAACACACCCACGGACCCTTCACCTGCCAAACCTGCAAGTTTACCCGCCTCCGGACCCGCACCGCACCAGCCATGCCGAACACCAGCAACAACCACCTCAAGTGCATCCTGCTCAACACCCGCTCCGTCCACCGACACGCCGTCGAACTCTGGAACCTCCTCGACACAACATCGCCAGACGTCTCCTTCCTCACAGAAACCTGGATGAACGCCTCCTCAGCGCCCGACATCGCCACAGCCATCCCGGACGGAAACAAGATCACCCGGAGGGACCGCGTCAACCAGACTGGAGGAGGCATCGCCATCATACACAAGAACACCATCCGCATCACGACCAACTCCGATGACACCTTCACCGCCGCCGAACACCTCCACTTCCAGATACACACCGACCTCAAGACGACCCTCAGAGGCACCCTCATCTACAGACCCCCGGGACCACGCACACAATTCAGCGAAGACATCGCAAACTTCATCTGCCCGCACGCCCTCCCCTCCGCTGACTACATCCTCCTAGGGGACCTCAACTTCCACCTGGAGAACAACACCACCACCCTGCTGGACAACCTCGCCAACCTCGGACTCAAGCAACTGGTGAACACCCCCACCCACTACACCAGCCACACGCTTGACCCCGTCTTCTCATCCAGCAAGAACATCTCCTTCAGCCACTCCACCGGACTTCATTGGACTGACCACAGCTGCGTCCACTTCAGCTTCAGAAGAACCACGACCCACCACCACCCGCAACAGGTTCCTCGCCGGAGCTGGAGCAAGATCACCGCCGAGCAGCTCGCCACTTCCCTCAGCCAGAACCCTCCCGCCAGCACAACAGACCCCAACGAGGCAGCCAGCAACCTCACACAGTGGCTGACCGCCTGCGCCGACGACCTCACACCATTGAAGAACCCTCCCAGCAGACCCGGCAACAAGAAAGCCCCCTGGTTCACCGACGAACTCAAGGACTCCGAGAAGAACTGCCGCACCCTCGAGAAAGCCTGGCGCCACGACCAGACCACAGACAACATGACCGCCCTCAAGCACGCCACCCGCAAGCACCACCAGCTGATCCGCACCACCAAGAAGACAGCATTCAAAGAAAGACTGGACAACAACGCCCACAACAGCAAGGAACTCTTCAACATCGTCAAAGAGCTCTCCAACCCCAGCGCCGGAAACAACGACATCACTCCTTCACAAGACCTCTGCGACTCACTCGCCTCGTTCATCCACCGCAAGATCACCGACATACACAACAGCTTCGGCGCACCAACCACGCACCCAACCGCCGAACCAACGCCCCTCACCACCACCCTCCGCGCCTGGACCTCAGTCAGCACCGAAGACACCACCCGCACGATGAACACCATCCACTCCGGATCACCAACCGACCCCTGCCCCCACCACGTCTTAAACAAGGCCGACTCCATCATCGCACCCCAACTCCGGGACATCATCAACACCTCCTTCCACACCACCACCTTCCCGGAGAGATGGAAGCACGCCGAGCTCAGCGCCCTCCTGAAGAAACCAACAGCGGACCCCACCGACCTCAAGAACTTCCGCCCCATCTCGCTCCTCCCTTTTCCTGCCAAAGTCATCGAGAAGACCGTCAACAGACAGCTTGCCGCCTTCCTCGAGACGAACGGATCCCTCGACCCCTCGCAGTTCGGCTTTCGAGCCAACCTCAGCACCGAGACCGCACTAACCGCAGCCACCGATGACATCAGATCCTTGCTCGACAACGGGGAAACAGCGCCCCTCATCCTCCTGGACCTCTCTGCAGCGTTCGACACTGTCTGCCACCGCACCCTAGTACAGCGCCTCGGCAACATCGGGATCCAAGAGAAGGCACTGAAGTGGATCATCTCGTTCCTCGCCGGAAGAACTCAGAGCGTCCACCGAAGTCATCTGCGGCGTACCACAAGGATCATCACTCAGCCCAACCCTCTTCAACGTCTACATGAGCCCCCTCGCAGCCATTGCACGCCAACACAACCTCAACATCATCTCCTACGCCGACGACACCCAGCTGATCCTCTCCCTCACCAACGACCCCGCCCCTGCCAGAACCAGCCTCCAGGAAGGGATGAAAGACGTCGCCGAATGGATGAAGAACAGCCGCCTGAAACTGAACTCAGACAAGACGGAAGTCCACATCCTGGGATCATCGCCCTCCGCCTGGGACGACTCCTGGTGGCCCCCTGCCCTGGGCGCCACTCCCAAGCCAACGGACCACGCACGCAACCTGGGCTTCATCCTGGACTCCTCCCTCTTGATGACCAGACAAGTCAACGCTGTCTCATCATCATGCTTCAACACCCTGAGCATGCTCCGTAAGATCTTCCGATGGATCCTCACCGAAACCAGGAAGACGGTCACCCAGGCACTCGTCACCAGCCGACTGGACTACGGGAACACCCTCTACACCGGAACCACAGCCAAACTTCAGAAAAGGCGCATCCAGAACGCCTCCGCACGACTCGTCCTGGACCTCCCCCGACACAGCCACATCTCCGGCCACCTGAGAGACCTGCACTGGCTCCCCGTCAGCAAGAGGATCACGTTCAGGATCCTCACCCACGCACACAAGGCTCTTCACGACCTGGGCCCCAAGTACCTCAACAACCGCCTGACCTTCTACACGCCCACCCGCCAGCTACGATCGTCCAGCCTCGCCCTCGCCGCCGTACCACGCATCCGCAGAGCCACCGCCGGAGGAAGATCCTTCTCCTACCTGGCAGCCAAGACTTGGAACTCCCTCCCCATCCACCTTCGGCTGACCCAGGGCCATCTCTCCTTCAGGAAGCAACTCAAGACCTGGCTCTTCGAGCAGTAACGGACCCCTCTCCCCCAGCGCCTTGAGACCCTTCCAGGTGAGTAGCGCACAATACAAATGCTATGATTGATTGATTGATTGATTGACGAGTCCCCTGACTGGTCACCTGCACTGGAGAGGGGGATCTCCAAGGACAAGTGAAGGTGGACAACAGGGCGAACCAGAGCAAAACGCAGGCAGTCACCACGAAAGCCGAGCCTACAGAGAAGAACCCGTCTCCCGGAGCCTGGAGGATAGAGGTGGCTCCAGTAGAGGAGCAGGCTCCCGTTTGCGAGGTAACCCGGCTCCGAGCCAAAGACTCAGAGACTTTATGTGCCCCTCGCCTTAAGCGGAGAGCGCTGATGTTTGGCATTATCTAAAATGTTGGAGGGATGTAGAGAGCCACTCGGCCTCTACCATACAATGTAGTATACTGCACATGCATCCCCCACCCCTTGAGGCGGGCTCGCCTCGGGATATAAATAAAGTTACGGAAGACCGCTCAGGGTCTTTCCGGTTGAGTGACATACCGAGGTCCTTTGCGGCGAGTGATACCTGCACATGTGGCTTTCACCAGGCCACAATAGCCCCCACAGGCTCTGGGATCAGGAACAAGTGTCCCAAACCACCGCCGCTGCTGCTCCGGTGTGCGATGCTGCAGCACAGCGGGCCCCGGTGAGATGGAGCACACCAAATACATGTCCTACTCCATTGCTCCCGTGGCCACGCCTCCGTGCCGTTGCTATTTTGAATTAAATACGTGTGAGAATTTGTGGCCCTCGACCTGCTGTGTTTTTTGTATCAATCCCAACACCCAAAAAACAGATATCTACTCTTTCTTAGGCTGCTCAGGAGGACCGAGGGTTGCCACCTTTGTAACTTACCTGCCCTTAATAATGCAGGCCAGGCTGGTAAAAACTGTAAAGGTGGCAATCCTAATTACTGTGGACCTGAAGGCATATCACTGCCCTCGCCCCCATAATCGGAGACTAGAGGAGGCAGACTGGTCACACAAGAGTTCACAGAAATATAAAGAATCCATGCACACCTGCCTTCACTTGCAGTCCTGCAGAGAAATGCCAATTGTTCAAGTGGCCTAAGATTCTTTCCATCAGTGGCGGCCATCACAAACAAAGGGTGGTGAGGTGGGTGTGGTCACGTGGGAGGTGTCACGCGGGGGGGGGGTACAGTCTTAAAAAAAAATTACCTTGTGCCAGTGGCCGTTCCACCGTCTTGTCTATTGTCGCACCGCCTCTCCTCTTACTGTCCGCTGGTCCCAGCAGCCCCTGGGACAGACTCCCTGTCCAATCCCTACGCTGAAGAGCAGCATGGGGATCGGTCTGAGCAGGCAGGAAAGACACCTTGGTCAGACTAGGGAGTCTGTGGGGTTTCTCCAGCCTGGCTGCTTAATGCAACTGGGCTGGAGAAAAAACCTAAGTGCGCATGTGTGTTTTGGTCGCCTTGAGACGGCCAGCCAAACACACATGAGCACTTAGGGAGTGGAGTGCACTAGCACTCCTCCTCCCCCCCCCCCCCATTCCTAAGCACCGTCCCTCCCAACACCGCTGGTTAAGAGCCGGCAAATGTAAAATAAAATGGTGCAAGAACATCGTTTTATTTTACATTTGGTGGCTCTGAGCCAGGCAGTGGGGCGACGCTCTTCCGCCATTGCAGAGGAGCCGCCACTGCTTTCCATATACCTCACATTGAGGAAACCTCTCCTTGCCATGCCCGACCGCTCAGCAGCCTTTGAAACTGCTGACCACTAAGCCCTGCTTTACAGCCTCTCATCAGGAATGGGCTCCCATTGCATTGTTTTTGTCCTTCTGAGAATTTATTCCAGCTCATCCAGATGAGCTCCTCCAAGTAAAAGTCCATCGCAATAGCCTGTGATGTTTCCTAAAGTTCCATTTTGTTGCCTGTGATGTTCAGTCTCTATATATAGTCCCTTGGGGTTTACCAGGTCAACAAAGACATTAAAACCTATCGGTATGCAGACTTCCATGTCTTTGGCGATCTGATGAACTGTATTGCACCATTTCAAGCCTTGATGATGAAGGCCGTCCACAAGATGGACCTTTCAAAATGGAATTAGTGTTAATCACCAATGACAGCAAAGAAGAACAAGTGAAAGATTGTCTCTCTCATGAGTCTCAATGTCTTCACCCCACAACTGACAGACAGGGGCACGTCCATGCGAATCCTCATTGAAGCCACCCACAGTTTCGGAACACAACCTGCAAAGAAGTCAGGCTTTAACTGTTGCTTTTTAGCAAAGTGAAGGTTTTTCTTCTAGAATCAGATTTCAAAACTGTCATCGAAGCATAAGTTATATCACCTCTTGGCCGATCCAGCATTCGACTTGTCGTCATCTCTGACTCCCACTTCATTCCTTGATGGACATCATCCAAGCTGCAGTTTTTAAGATCAAAGCGCTGAAGAAGTTGAGTAGGGTCACCTCCACCATCAGACCTTCAGAGAACTTCCTCTACCCACTGACATCAACTCCAGTTTCTGCTGTGCCATCTTCAATCTGTCAACTCAAAACCCCAGCTCACCTGACAAGCAAGATCAAGATCTCTGGTGCACTACGCAACACTCATATCACCAACATCACCAAGCCTGAAATTTGCAAAAAAGATGACATGCCCTAGCCTGCAATTGAGCTAGGATCAATAACTCTGGACCCATCCAAGCCTGACAGTTTCCACAATTTTTCACTTCTGGAAGACTTGTGTTTCGTAGGTTGTCCTTCAGTTCTCAACTCCCTCCCCTCTTCTTTCTCTTTGGTACCCTACTCACTATCCCCTACTTCCTTATTCACCATTTCTACATATTCTGTTGTAGCATGTTTTCCAGGCTCATAGTATTGAACAGTGCTCCAATGCTTTGCAGCTCGCCCTTTTTGAGTACTCTAAATCCATATACATCATTGCTTTCACGAGGCATATTTACGAAAAGTTCACATACTGCAGGGATGCAAGCAAAGTTGATGCATTACGTTGTATGAAGGAGGGAGAGCTAAACAGCACCATATCTACTCAAATATGATGCTGTTTAGCTCTCTACCTGCACTGGCATACTTGATGCTGCCTAGCTCCAAGTCAGACACCGATGTACCATGGTGCAAGGAGGCCTGTGGTATGGGCAGGATGCATCACGCATAGAAAGTGGAAGTAACGAGGAGAAATAAATGTATTTCTCCTTGTTACGCCGTGGTCGGGGTGATATAACCTTTTGGCGAAATACCAGGTTTACTGATTTCCGTAAATCTAGGATTTTATCAAATTCCATGCATGGATGCACAAGAAAGCCCTTGCTCCACCCATGGTACAACTACCACAACGAAATGTAATGCAGCACTGCGCTGTATTTCCTTGCAAATCACACAAGGACAACGCAAAGGCTTAGTACCTCCGGACCTTAGTCTTTTTAGGTCTCGCCTGAGCCAGTGCGCATGCGCTGCTCTGCGAGACTTTAAGTAAGGGCTTTTTAACTTTAAACACATGCTCATGCGTGTGCTGTTTTTTTAATCACACCTATTGGCCTTTGCATGCGTCTTTCTAAGAAAGACAGCACGCAATTGGCCAAAGGCGGGTGCATTGCCCGCCTTCTCTCTTCCTTGGCCTAAGGTCCACGGGAGCGAGCAGGAGCACCATATGTTTCCAATTATCTTAAATGGAAACAGATGGTCGCGCTGGCCCTGGTGCAAATTCCTTTTAGCGCGCACGCGCACCATTCCCGGGCTTCTTTTATTCGTCTTGACACGCGCCTCGCCTACCTTCACACTTGCTTCCAGTCATCTAAGGACGTGGATATTCACTGGTCTGGCCTGCACCATTGCCACCGCCTGAGTCTGGACAAGGGCCCCGATCTCATTCCGGACAACGCTGTCTCTGATACACACATTGACGTTAATCGTAGCCCCTCTGTTTGTGAGAATTTGGTGCGTACTATTCTGCTTCTACGGATGGTCCACCAAGTATGCCCCAATGCGGGAGAACCACGCGCTTGTGTAAACATAGTACGGGTTTTTCTGGCGAAGGAATGCCGTTTTTTTGAAGGCGTGAAATTAATCGAATCGCACACGCATGCCGTTTTAGCCTCCGACAACTGGGATATTTGAATGTGATTCTGTTACACCCTGTGGAAGGTTACGCTTGTTCCTAAGATTCAGCCCCTGCGAGCACACGTGGCATGTACGTTTTCTATACACGCAAAGAGCGCGATCCACTGCCCTGAAAGAGCACACCAGCTATATATAGCATGATGCTTAGTATTTTTTTTTTCCCGAGAAACACGCAGGTATCACGTTAAACAAAAAGGGTATTGTTACTGTGATTGGGACAAGGCCTGATTAAGAGGGAAAAACACCTGGTCTTTTAACAGTACCCACTGTTGATGGACGCCTTGCAGGAAGCAGGATGTGTTTGCGGAAGGCGCGCTTCCAAGGCTGATGACTCAAAAGACAGGAGCTTCAACAAAACTTTCCATTCTTCGTGGAGGCAATATGTGGCATTTTAAGGGGAGTTTTTGTGTACTGCCGGCAGTGATTTTTTTCTTTCAAGATGCGGAGTAGAAATAGTTTACCGGAGTGCACACGTGTATCCCGGCTGGCGCTGCCATGGACAGATTTTACATGCAATATATTTTTGTTTCACAATAATTTGAAAAATGATAGATAAGAGGGGCACAGTTGGAGTCACTGCGTTCGTCATAAGCATACCTATACTTTGGTGAGACCCTTGTGCAGCTCTGTTCAGTGACAGTAAGGTGGGCTTGAAAACCTCAAGATACGTGTTTCTTGGAGCAGTGTGTAGAATAATGTTTTTTTTTATATCGGACCAATTTAAAAAGGGTTACAGTGACTTCTCTCCTCGCTTTTCACTGCCACCCATTGTCATTTGCCCGAGCACTCGGCACCCTGTGGGCAGTAGCAGCCTCATAATGGGCTTGAGTTGTGAGCCCCGCAACAGATTTGAAAACATGCACCCCTGCCCCCAATATGCATACCTCATGCACATACCTGCATACATATTACTTAATGAAAAAACGCCAAGAACACTGAAGCAGTACTCAGTTTAGGCAACATGATGACACACAGCGAGGGAAATCAAATTTTTGTACTTATTTGTTGAGATAAAAAGCAGTACTCTATGTAAACATTCTGCCTTAGTTGAATAATTGAAAATCTGTTGTCATTCGTCAGTTGTTCCTCAATCTTCAATATTTAGTTGAGAAATTGATGATATATCTGTACTGTCCATTCTTCTCAATTTAACACACTTACATGGCTATGTGTAGATTTCAAGTAGATTATGTTGAATGCAGATTCCTGTATTTTAATATCCATTAGTTCCCCTGTGAATTATCGTATGCCATTATTGTTGCATTTCCAATTTTAAATCCTAAGGAGCTGCAGTTAATTATTCTCCCCATAGAGCAGAAAACAGTGCCCCCCCATCCCTCCAGCCTGCTCCTAGAGACAGTCTCCCTCCCTCGCCACCCATACCTCCAGCCTGCTCCTAGAGACAGTGTCTCCTTCCCTCACCCCCCCATCCCTCCCGCCTGCTCTTAGAGACAGTCTCTCCCTCCCTGTTGCCCCCTCCCACTCCCAGTGCCACATAATTATATGCTACATAATTACACTGCACTCAATGCAACATACACTCTGACCCTGCTTGCAGGCAAGTCGCCCCCACGCCGCTGCTCGTCACCTGACTGCCTGGTTCCTGCCTCCTTTCTGCCTCCTTGTTCCTGGGCTCTTTTCCTTTTTCCTTCCCCTCTGCCCTGCGTGCCAGTTCCCCCCGCCCCCGCCGCTCCCGTTCTGGCCCTTCCCGCTGCTGCTCCCCCACGGCCCCGCCCCCCTGCACACCCATTGGCCTCCCCGCTCCCGCCTCCCAGCTGCTTCTCCCTCCCAAGCCACCTCATATGCAGGCCGAGAAGCAGCCGCGCACCGGACGCACGCAGCGGACGCGCGCAGCGGGCACGCTGCTGGCGTGCCAAAGGCGCGCCTAAGGCAAGCCCGCCCGTGCCTGGACCGCACCCAGCGCCAGAACCCCTGGACCCCGCGAACGCCACGACACCAGAACCCACTACGACGCCAGCACCCTCCATGCACTCAACGCCGGCCGAAACCACACCTGCTTCCAGGCCGCCCCGAAACGAACCCTTCTCCTGCCACACCTGCAGCTTCACCTGCGACAGAACTACCAAACCTCCAAGGACCGGACCCAACCACCTCCGCTGCATACTCCTCAACACCCGCTCCGCACGCAAACATGCCGGTGAGCTCTGGGATCTGCTTGACACCTCCGCCCCAGACGTGGCCTTCCTGACCGAGACCTGGTGGAGCGACTCGTCGGCGCCCGACATCGCCATAGCCATCCCGGATGGCTACAAGATCACCCGCAGGGATCGCGTCAACGGAATCGGAGGAGGAATAGCCATCGTCCACAAGTCCACCCTCAAGGTCACCACCCACGCAGACGACACCCTCAACACCGTCGAACACCTGCACTTCCGGATCCACACCGACCCCAACACCTGAACTTCCACCTCGAGAACAACATCAACGCCAACTCCGCCATCCTGATCGCCAACCTCGGCCTTAGACAACTCGTCACCGCACCCACCCACGCCGCCGGCCACACGCTGGATCCCGTCTTCTCCACAGGCCCCCACGTCGCCTTCGACCACACCACTGAACTCCAGTGGACCGACCACCGCTGCATCCATTTCACCTTCAAGAAACCAACCACGCACCACTGCACCCAACAGCTACCTCACCGCGGCTGAAGCAAAGTCACCGAAGACCACCTGATCACCTCCTTCGCCAAGAACCCACCCACCGACCCCACCAACCCAGACGCCGCAGCCCGCAACCTCAGACAGTGGATCGACGACTGCGCCAACACCCTCGCCCCGCTCAAGAAACCCCCAACAGCCACGCCAACAAGAGAGCCACCTGGTTCACCGACGAGCTCCAGACCTCCAAACGCGCATGCCGGAAACTAGAGAAGACATGTCTCCACGAACGCACACCGGACAACCACACAGCCCTCAAGGACGCCACCCGCAGATACCACCACCTCATCAGATTAGCCAAGAGATCCTCCTTCAAAACCGCCTGGATAACAATGCACACAACAGCAAAGAGCTCTTCAGCATCGTAAAGGAACTCTTCAACCCCAGCGCCAACGACATCCCACCCTCACAAGAACTGTGCGACTCACTAGCCATCTTCTTCCACGGCAAGATCGCCAACATCCACGACAGCTTCAACAACACGACCGCCCGACTACGCTAAACATCACCCCCCCGTGAACAGCACCAGCGCCAACCGCCTGACCTCCTGGTCCAACGTCAACGACGACGAGACACGCAAGGTCATGAACTCCATCCACTCGGGATCTCCGTCTGACCCGTGCCCACACCACGTTTTCAACAAAGCAGACGCAGCCATCGCACCCCAACTACGAAAGGTCATCAACATCTCCTTCGTAACAGCGACATTCCCTGAAAGCTGGAAGCACGCCGAAATCAACGCCCTCCTCAAGAAGCCCAAAGCGGACCCCAAGGACCTCAGGAACTTCCGGCCCATCTCCCTGCTCCCCTTCCCGGCAAAGGTCATCGAGAAAATCGTCAACATGCAACTGACCCGCCACCTGGAAGACAACAACATCTTGGACCCGTCCCAGTCCGGATTGAGACGAAACCACAGCACCGAGACAGCCCTCATCGCCGCCACAGACGACATCAGGCGCCAACTAGACAACGGCGAAACATCAGCCCTCATCCTCCTGGACCGGTCAGCCGCCTTCGACACGGTCTGCCATCGCACTCTAAAGACACGCCTCCTAGCAGCCGGAATCCAAGAGAAGGCTCTTGACTGGACCACGTCCTTCCTCTCCGGCAGAACCCAGAGCGTCCGGCTCCCACCCTTCCGATCTGAAGCCACCGACATCCTCTGCGGCGTCCCCCAGGGCTCATCCCGACGCTGTTCAACGTTTACATGGCCCCCCTCGCACAAGCGGCCCGCCTTCACGACCTCAACATCATCTCCTACGCTGACGACACCCAGCTCATCCTCTCCCTCACCAAGGACCCACACACCGCCAAAACCAAACTCCACGAGGGAATGAAGGCCGTCGCCGACTGGATGAGGAGCAGCCGTCTGAGGCTGAACTCGGACAAGACAGAAGTCTTCATCCTCGGACCCACCCCCTCAGCCTGGGACGACTCCTGGTGGCCGACCACACTGGGAACAGCACCAACACCCACCGACCATGCACGCAATCTAGGATTCATCCTCGACTGCTCCCTCTCCATGTCTAAGCAGGTCAACGCCGTCTCCTCCTCCTGCTACAACACCTTCCGCATGCTCCGCAGGATCTACAAGTGGATCCCGACCGAAACAAGAAGAACGGTGACACAGGCCCTCGTCAGCAGCAGACTGGACTACGGCAACGCACTCTACGCAGGAATCCCAGCCAAACACCTACGATGACTACAACGCATCCAAAACGCCTCCGCCCAACTGATCGTCAACATCCCCCGCCGCAGCCACATCACCCCCCACCTGAGAGACCTACACTGGCTTCCCGTCGACAAGAGGATCACCTTCAAGCTCCTCACCCATGCACACAAAGCACTCCACAACACCGGACCAGCCTACCTGAACAGCAGACTCAGCTTCTACACCCCCACCCGCCAGCTCCGCTCCACCAGCCTCACCCTCGCCACTGTTCCCCACATCCAACGAACGACCTCTGGCAGCAGATCCTTCTCCTACCTCGCCGCCAAGACCTGGAACACCTTCCCCACCCACCTACGGCAGACCCAAGACCTACTGGCCTTCATAAGACTCCTCAAGACCTGGCTCTTCGAGCAGTAGCAGCACCCCCTATCCCCTCAGCGCCTTGGGACCCTCACGGGTAAGTAGCGCGCTTTGCAAGTACTCTGATTGATTGATTGATTGAATAATACCACTCAGTGCCACATAATTACACGCCACATAATTACACTCTACTGAATGCAACATACATGCCACACAATACCACTCAGTACCACCTAATTATATGCTACATAATTACACTGCACTCAATGCAACATACACTCCAAATACCACTCAGTGCCACATAATTACACACCACATAATTACACTCTACTGAATGCAACATACACTCCCCATACCATTCAGTAACACATAATTACAAGTAACATAATTACACTCAAATCAATGCAAAATAAATACACTCCACATAATACCACTCAGTGCCATATAATGACACGCCACATACTTACACTCTACTCAATGAAACATAAATACACCACACATAATACCACACAGTGCCACATAATTATATGCTACATAGTTACACTGCACTCCATGCAACATACACTCCAAATACCACTCAGTGCCACATAATTACAGACCACATAATTGCACTCTACTCAATGCAACATACACTCCACACAATACCACTCAGTGCCACATAATTATATGCTACATAATTACACTACACTCAATGCAACATACACTCCAAATAATACCACTCAGTGCCACATAATTACACGCCACATAATTACACTCTACTGAATGCAACATACACTCCACACAATACCACTCAGTGCCACATAATTATATGCTACATAATTACACTGCACTCCATGCAACATACACTCCAAATACCACTCAGTGCCACATAATTACAGACCACATAATTACACTCTACTCAATGCAACATACAGTCCACACAATACCACTCAATGCCACATAATTATATGCTACATATTTACACTGCACTCTATGCAACATACACTCCAAATAATACCACTCAGTGCCACATAATTACACCAGTGGATTTCAAAACACGAAGCTGAATTCCTTATAACAAAATCGCCGAGAATTCCTTACTTTTATTCACTGCCAAAAATCCACAAGAACAAATCCCCACCACCAGGACGTCCCATAGTCTCAGGGATTGGGTCTATACTTGAACCGTTATCACAATTCGCAGACCAAGTCTTAAGACCAATAGTACAGAGAACACCTACTTACCTAAAAGACACAAGAGATCTTCTGAACTTGTTAGTTGATCAAACATACAACGATCAAACAATGCTTTTGGTTGGACTTGACGTGGAAAGTCTTTATACAAGCCTACCGCAGCAAAAAACACTAGAGACTCAAGAGGATATTCTCTTCTCTCAAGACTGGCAATACAGAACTCCCAGACATTTTGTTCTGGAATGTTGCAAGATGGCTTTAACTGAAATTTTTTTTGAATATGAAGGGACCCTCTACGCCCAACGACACGGTACTTCTATGGGTAGTACCTTTGCGCCCAGTGTAGCAGGTCTATACGTTAGCGCTTTTGAAGAACAATGGATACAGAACTCCGTCAATCCCTACTTTAATCAGATGAAACTCTGGCGCAGGTATATTGACGATGTTTTACTAATTTGGGAAGACACACAAGAAACACTAGTTGAATTCATGAACTGGATCAACACGAGGGACGAGTGTCTTAAGTTCACACACTCATCAAGCAATAAGATGATAGATTTCCTTGATGTCACAATATTCTCTGAAAAGAACACCTTGCAAACAAAGACTTTTTACAAACCGACTGCGAGGAACAGTATCTTATCGTACAATAGCTTCCACCCTCGACCATTGAGGGAAAACCTACCCTACAGTCAGTTTTTACGACTAAAACGGAACTGTAGCAAGCTGACGGACTATAAAATACAAGCAGCAGCACTAGAACAGAAACTCCAACTTAGGAATTACCCAACTAAAATCATCAGAAAATGCCAGAAGAGAGCAAGGAACCAGCCCAGAGAAAGTCTACTCGAACTAACAGAACGAGAAGAACCAACAGACTTACTGACATGTGTCACTACTTACTGCACATCTACAAATGCTGTGAAGAAAATAATTAACAAAAACTGGAGAATCCTGACGTCGAACAATCTTGACTGGCCCAAACCACGTTTTGCTAATAGATGAACACGGAACATCAAGGATTTCCTTGTACACACAAGACCTACAGCCACTACTAATGATGGAACCCTAACAACTCTGTGGAACCTCAACCCAGTGGTAGGACACTACCCATGCGGCTCCTGTTCAGTCTGTAAACTTACAAAACCCACAAAAACATTACAACTTTCATCTGATCTTACGTGGACCTTGCGCCACCATACAAACTGCAACACTACACATGTGATTTACATGATTGTGTGTCCCTGTGGCTTGAAATATATTGGGATGACGTGCCGCAAAGTAAAGATTCGAATGTGTGAACACAGGAGTAACATAACCTGCAAACGAATCACAACCAAAATGAGTAAACATTACATCGAACAGAACCATGATCCTGACGACCTCAAATGGGTAGTCCTCAAGACACTACCAACAAAATCATACAATGCTGAGAAGATTCTCTTTGAAAAAGAACAACGTTGGGTTCATCGCCTCCACACAGACACAGAGGGGATGAACGACAATATACCTTGGCATACCCTTTCATAAAATACCAATCCATTGTCTTAATAAGGACATAGGATAAATGAGCAAGAACATTACAGAGAATGTCCCTCTATATTTATTTAGGTATTTAGCAAAAGAACTATCTTTTATAAATGACCAACTTGTCGATTATATATCTCTACACCTAATGGAATAGAGGGTAAAACGATCGACATTTAATCTTTATCACACATGTACAGATACTCTTCCTTAATATCACTCAATAAGGATCATCAGGCCTCCAACTATTGACAATTAACCACGATATATCTATAAACATCTTTGCGAATAATAGCCACTAACACGCATTGAATGTAAGATATTAGACAATAGAACTATTAGTAACGTGGTATCATGGATTAATGTGCTCCTTGTACACGAGTCTTTTCCCTAACTGCAAACATGCCAACCTTTGCCAACCAAATGAACATCTCAGTCTTTTCTCCCTTTCTGACCGTGACCGGGAATGAAAACGTACCGAGAACGGCCCCCGCGTCACTCGGAGCACCGTAACGAGAGGCAGCACAAGCGCATCACGGTGATTACAACTGGTGAGATCATGGAACCAAACAGACTTCCCTATCATTTCTCCAGTTTCAAGTAAGGTATTACCGAACTTTTCCTTTCCACAGAATCGACCATAAAGCCCGCCGGTGACTTCATGAAGCGTGGCAAGTAAACGCCCATAAGGTAAATTTACCCGTATGACCGAACGCTGATAAGATCTGGGCCCAGTGTCGATACAATAGTGTAGAGCAACCAAAGATATTGATAATAAAACCGATACCGCTAAACTGACATCGCTTGACAAGTGAAACAAATAGCGCGCGACTACAATATTACACCTTGTATTCACGTAAGATACGAGTGAGTTGTAAGACGCGCACTATACGATGTCATACTAAAATATTGAGGGTAAAATATATCATATACTCTTTGTGACACAGTGTTACTTTTACCACTATGTATCATTAACTTAATCCTCCTGTCCTCACCATGTCCACACAAAGTGTGTAAATCATAGCACAATGTTGCGTATATTGAACTGCCACTGCGTATGTTCCTTGTAAATACTGTCTCAACATTTCATGCTTGAAAAACATTACAATGCTATTGTTTTCTTTACCCTTTTGCACCACCCTTTTTTCTTTTCCCTTAGGGACAGATACAATTGATCTGACCCACAAATCCCAATGGTGAATCACATCACTTTACGTAGAACCTCATTGGTCCTACACAATCTAGTTTGGTCCTGACGAAAGCCCCGAGAATGCACAGAGGGCTGAAACATGTTGACCACTAACAGGTGCGAATGAACAGTAACTCATCCGACCACTAAGAGGTGCGAATGAACAGTAACTCATTCAATACACACATAACCTTCCTTTTAAACTCCCAATCACTGCCTCCGGAATAAATTATTGAGGTTAAAAGTGACATAGGGATTTTAACTTTTAATATCTTCACTTTACCACGAGCACCAATTCACGATATCTCTGACCACTACTGTCAGTACCAGTAGGTCTTCCTCCGGGTGGAGGTCAGCATCTTTACAAAAAAATGACCCAATGATGTTGCTGAAACAGTACACAAATGGCGGAGAATGAAAATATACCGCCCTCGACCTGTGTAGATGTTATGAGGGTCTTTTTATGAAGGATACAACCAACAAGACCATGGGAACACAGGACAAGTGGTCCATTCTCCCCCCTTGTGATTTATAAGTAACTTTAGGAAGCCGAATGGACCTAAGCTTCTTTTTCCCCCACTTGATTATTACACATAATTACACGCCACATAATTACACTCGACTGAATGCAACATACACTCCACACAATACCACTCAGTGCCACATAATTATATGCTACATAATTACACTGCACTCAATGCAACATACACTCCAAAAAATACCGCTCAGTGCCACATAATTGCACGCCGCATAATTACACTCTACTCAATGCAACAGAAATACACTCCACATACCACTCAGTACCAGTTAATTACACGCCACATAATTACTCTACTCAATGCAACATAAATACAGTCCACATAATACCACACAGTACCATATAATTACACCCCACATAATTACTTTCTACTCAATGCAACATAAATACACTTCACATAAATGCACTCTATACCACATACCACCAATCAACATAAATGCACTCCACACCATGACACAATTGCACTAAGCATAATTTCACTCAAAACCACAGTTCCAGGCCACACAATCCAACTCCACACATTTCCAATACACACCGAATAATTGCACACCAAACAACATATTTCAACTCCAGAACTCCACAATCCACAACGTACTTCCAATCCACACCATATAGTGTCACCGCCTGAGCACCAAACATCATTCACCACCACCATTTTGCATCAGCGCACCACCTAAGCATCACGTCAGTCTGCCCTTGGAATCTGGCATCTGTTGATTCTCCCCTAGTGTACGTCCGCTGCTCTTGTTCTTAGTAAATTACTGTTTTCCAACCTCCACTTCCCTGTTATTTATGTCCCGCTCCCCCATAACAAAAAAACTTATAACAAACAAGCATGAGAACAGGCAGGAAGAAGTTGCCAGCAGTGCAAGTACAGAAAAAACCAGAAGACATTTTTTATGTTAAAATCTTTTTTAATCAGGTTTTTCAGTTTATAATGTCGTCTTCGTTTGTATAAAGGTAACAAAAATGCTTAACACTTTTTTTTTTAATTTTTCAACATGATGCACAGCAGCCACTATGCTCTACAACATAGCCAAAAGTTCTGGCTAAACACATAAGGTCCCAAAGGAGAGACCTATTGGCTATGCCAATGCTTATTTACATTTGTGACCATATTTTAGGCTTAGTACATATGAAAGGTATCAAGAGCATCACATGCAGGATTGACATATCATTATTGATCATAAACATGGCATTGATAAACGCGACAGCAACAACATTTCTTTCACGTGTTCATCTGCAGAAGTTGCTCCAGCCATGAGCGAGACATAAAAGAATTTGTGTGAATTACAATTTTGATCATAAACAAGCCAGGAAAAGGTAGAAAAATGGATGCCTATGTCATGGTGCTGAAGAACAAATAAGCAGGGTCGGGAACACCCAGGGACATCTTAAGGAATTTGGGGGTCCTGGGCCAAATGTATTTTAGGGGCCTTATTTCAAAACAGCTTTAAATTTATGGTCCAGTTTCAGTTCTTTTATGCCCTCTTTGGCCATGTCACTGAAACAAACACACTGGTCCAAATTCAAAATGTGTTTACATCTAATATTTAGGGTTAGTGACGCTTGTTTTCAATATTGTAACACAGCACTAGCTCACTAATAGTTCTGCAAATAATCTCTGGGAGGTATGAATGTCTGAGGTCTTGTTTTGATCTAAAAGAAAAATGTTTATGGCTGTTGCATGAAACATAAACACAACATTTCTCTGTAAAATGTCTGTATTAGACTCACACATTACAAAAAAATTAAAAGTAAAAGGTATTTGAACAGTCAGTTTAACAATTAATCAAGGTCATCAGGGCAAGGCTCTCTGCAGAATAAAGGTGGCTCTATAAGGGGCCCCCTGAAATGCTGGGGCCCTGGGCCAGAGCCCACTTTGCCCATGCCTTAAAATGTCTCTGAGACCACCACACGTGTAGGCAACATTTTGTGGAACGGAACGTGATGCCTCATTGAAATAACGATCGCAATCCCTATTGATGGAAGAACATTGTATGAACATACTTTTTCCTAGCAGGAGCTCAAGACTTATCTAGATTTAGGAATAATACATTGTAATTGAAATTTACATAAAGAGCGGGTTTGGCGTTTAAGATCCCACAATGGCGATGAAAGTAATGAAGCGTAAAAGATGGGAGGTTGAGGCTCACGCATTAGGCCATGGTTTATTTTCCCTCCAAAAACGCTCTTGACTACTCGGACTCTGATGGGACTCTTTGTTACCGTCCGAAGTGCTGAGGTCAGAGGTCTATGGCACGAAAAAAAAAACAATCATTGTCAAAGTCAATAGGTCTTGCATATGTGAGACATTTGCTTTTTCAAAGTTTTAGCCATGCTCCTAAGCGGTGCAGCTACTGTGCAGCATGGCTGCATGTATATGTTTAAAAACAAAAGTGCTATGACATTCTATGCGCATGGATCCGTCTATGCCTGTTGATCTATGTGCATGGGTGCCTGTAATGTATGCTTGTCTGTGCACATGAAGCTGTGTACGTCCTGAATAGATCAGTTACTGAATGCTTGCTAGCCAGTGGGCATGAGTGACTGTATGTTGACATGTGTGCACGGATCCGTTTTGCCTTTTGGTCTACATGTGCCTGTAATGTCTTCTTGTCTGTGCACATGAAGCCGTGTACGTCCTGAAAAGATCAGCTACTGCATGCCAACTGGCCATTGTGCATGGGTGCCTGTATGTTTATTGGTCTGTGTGCATGGATTTGTCTATACCTGTTGGTCTATGTGCATGGCTGCCTGTAATGTATGCTTGTCTGTGCACATGCATGAAGCTGTGTACGTCCTGAATAGATCGGTTACTGCGTGCATGCTGGCCATTGGGCATGGGTGCCTGTATGTTTGTTGGCCTGGGTGCCCAAGGGTATCTATGTCTGTTGGACTGTGTGCATAGGCGCCTCTTTGCATTTGTTTTAATCTATGTGTGAGTGAGTGCATGTACATTCTGCATATTTGTGCGAATGCACCGTACAAAAGATAAACCTATGCACTTTGTCAGTTCTTCCTCGCCTTCCAGTTCGAAACCTCCACCAAATGAATGTTATAAACTTGGCCACAAGGCAAGACATCCCACTTCCTCCTTCACCGAAGGCTTGTTTTTCATTTCTCTTGTTGATTTATACGTTGGGCTGCTAAATAATACGACCGATCCAGCTTTTGTGTTTGTTTTTTAAGAGATAATTTACCTTTCCCTGCTGGAAAGTGTAATTAGATTTGCTGAGCTGCTCCCACCTTGAGAATTGCTTTGCTTTGCTGCAGCAGAGCACGTGGCTGAGTAAGCCACTCGGTGATCTCACCCTTGGCAGGCTGGCTTGGCAGGGACCACCTCCCACAGAACGTACTGGGATGATGAAAGCACATCCTGGCGGGGATGCTCTGTGGTGGATGTGGGACCCACTGATCAGCGGATCAGCAGCCAAGCTCATCCTGGAGGCCCAGGAATAGCTCCTTAATCTCAGAAAACTATGAAATAAAATAAGTGGCACAAACATATTAGACCCTGGCAACATTACTGGTAACGCAGAAGCTTGAGTTTGCTGCTCACAGACAAGACTCCATACGTGAAAACCTTAGTTCGTTAAAGAACCATACGTTGCACTATTCTCCTCTCGCGCTCTCTTTCTTTTCTTCTCTCTCATGCAAGCACACGTGTGTTTCTATAACATGTCAGACTGCATCCACCCAAGTCCCTGCTTTTGGAAGACCCAACCCAGGGGCCACTGGTCTATAAATCAATCTATCCAGATTTGTAGAGCGCGTTAATCACCCATAGGGTATCCAGGCGCTGGGTCCAGGCAGCCCGGGGTCGGGGAAAGAACTGTAAATGATGAGCCTCCTGACCACAGACAAAGACGACCGGGCCTCCTGATACCACTCAAACTCTCCGTTCCGTTGCACTTGACGCTGTCAACCATCTTCCCCTCATCCATACCCTGAAGTCTTGGTGGGATTCACTGTAAACATGCTTTAATGGTTCTTCTCAAACCTGTCCAAGCTACACCAGTCATTCACCTGCGGACTGCCAGTTCCCAAAAGATCCCTAACACCTGTGTAGTCCCCAAGGGTTCCAACGTGTCCTCCGTCATCTAACACCTTACCATTGAGCCAGCGGTAACTCTACTTGATGATAACAGCATCAGAATTCACCAAAATACCAACAAAACTCAACACTACTTGAAAGTTCCCAATGCTGACTTCAGTTGTCTCAGTCAGTGCTGGATGTCCAGAATCTGTCTTAAACTCAAAACATAATTCTTTTTAGTCACCAAGAACAACAAGTAGCAAGTAGTCCACACCTGGCCCAATGAGATGGAGCTGGACAGATCTGAAACCCAGTTTTCACCCAACACAAAATCACTTGGGGGCATATCAACAACAACCGGCGATAATTATCGCTGAGCGCACTTAGCGCTCGGATAATTATCGCCGGCTAGCGCCGATTTTTATCGCTGAGATAGCGTGCTATTAGCAACGCTTATCTCATCTGCGATAAAAATCCTAGCGCTAACTGGCTAACGTGAGATTATCGCTGGAAACCCAGCGATAATCTCACGTAGTGTCGCGTTAGCTTGCTGATAGGGCCTCACAAACTTTGCCATGATATCCACCTTCCATAGGATACCATGGCTAAGTCAGTCCTGAAGCAGGTGTTAGGAAAGTAGCGATAACAGTTGTTATCGCTACTTTTCCTGACGCTATGCTTCATAGCGTGGGGCTTGATGATAGGAGAAATGTCGCTTAGCGACATTTCTCCTATCATGTCAGGTCAGGAACGCCCACTTTGCATCTCATTAGAGATGCAAAGCTGGGCGTTAGAAATCTCCACGCTAAAGCAAGGTTTCACGCGTTAGCGTGACCTTGCTAATATAGCGATACAATTATCGCCGCTTTTCGTCCGAAAACGGCCGCTAAAGCGGCGATAATTTTTTATCGCCTCGTTGTAAATATGCCCCTTGGTCTCAATCTAGACGCTGACCTCATCCTCATAGACGTAGGTCCCGGGCTCACTGTGCCACTGGAATCAAAAGTTCGGGCTGGACTGAACCCATGAGGCATAGGGTCAAGACTGATTTGCATATGGCCAGGTCTAAACTGGGGTGGCATGGTGAGCAAAAGAACGATGGATTTAACCCAGATCTCTTGACTGGGGGAGAATGTTTTGATTTCTTCTGCATTCCGTCCATCAATTGTGTGTCTTTTGCTCATCCTCATATAAAGCATTGCCAAGAAAACCAAGACGACTTGAGTATCAGGTCGCTGTATGGAACGAAGTGAACTTGTTCCTCCCACAATGTGACTTCAGAACTGCCATTCAAGCCCTCATGTTCTCACATGGATGGTTATAACACCTAGCACCATGGCCTTCCAGACTCCACACTGGACTCCTTTAAGTGCATTGTAGATGACGCAGCATGCCTCATCAGGGGCTTGCAGAAATAAAGCCACATCTCTCCCCACCTTGAAAGAACTCTATTGACTCCCACTGCCAGCCTATACAACCAACTACATCACCTACAAAGCCCTCTTGAGCAGCATCTCAACCTATCTGTCGAACAAGCTCTCCAGCACCAATGGTTCTCTTCACATCTTCTGCCTGGATGCCATCAAATTAAAGACAAAGAAGGGAAAAACAAGCCATCTCCATCTATGCACACAGGCTCTGACCCAGATTCCCCATAACTATCAGCAGCATCCCAAACCTGTTCTAATTTAAGAAAGAATTTAAGCTGCACCACTTTAAAGAACAGTAGTGTTGTGCCGCTCTCTCTGCTCACGTCCCACCCACTCCCCTCAGGTGAGCGGGTCGCGCTGCCTCTTCACAGCGCGAGCAAGACACCCTTCTACTGGCTATGGTGGGCCTCACCTTGTGCTTGGCACACCATTGCAGGCTCTAGTGGGGATGTACTGGGCCTTGGGAAGAGCAGTCAGTCCTCATGGGGCCATTTCAGTCTTTTTCCCAGAGTTCCTCTTTGGGGATTCTGTAAGGATATGGAACAACCCAATCCAAGATGGCCGACACCATTTGGCCGACACCATTTGTACTCCTATGTTATCCAAAACTGTTATGGAGGGTTTTGTATGATTCAGTTTGCTTTTCCTGTTTGGGGCCTATTTAAGGGAGGGTTATTTAAGGGAGGGTGTCCAATCATTCATTGATTCGCAATGCTTCAATTGTCTTAGTCATGTTCTCTCGCTCCTAGATCCAGCCTTACAGCAGTTCCAGCTCCAGCATTATCTTCTTGGCATATCCTTTTCTCCAGTTTACTGCTCCAGTTTCCAGTGTTTTCAGTCATGCAGTCTACTCTACCTTCCACCTTGATACCAACATGGAAGCTCCCACATCTCTTGGAGGTTTTATGCCCTGTGGATTTTTCCTCATGAGGCTCCTTCTGGAGGACACTTTTTTGCTTAGCGCTGACTAGTGTCGATGGTAGCGAAAGAGGCCACTCAAACTTCTTTCAGACTAAGACTTGGACTACTAGACACTGAAACTACCTGGGAGAGTTCACTAGGAGCCAAAGTTGTGACTAGTACATCATGATATAGTCAAATATCCTGATACATCATGATTTAGCTGAACTCGGCTATCCCTCCAATCCTTAATTGACTGATCTCTGCCTTTGAACTTGTACAATTCTCTGATGCTTTTCAGCTAGGTCTATGCCATACAAACACCACATACGCACATACATACGGATTATACAAACACTACATACGCACATACATACGGATTATACAAACACCACATACGCACATACATACGGATTATACAAACACTACATACGCACATACATACGGATTATACAAACACCACATACGCACATACATATGGTGATTAATACAGTTTCCCAGCTCCTAACTATACAGACAGTGGATAACAGCGGTTCTTCTGGTAGGACTGGTCTTCCTGTTGTACAGCAATGGTAATGTCAATATGACCGATTCCAGCCACAAGCCTCCTGATTAGGAGAAACAGGCACTGAGGTCTGACAATCCATGAAAGTAAAAGTGGCTCTCCTGCAGACGACTTTGACCTAACTTTGAACATAACTCAAGGGATCCAAACCTCAGGTTGGCACATAACTTCAAGAATTCCATTGGGTTGGCTGAAGCTCATTAGGAAGTATTCTGTTCCACATCCTTCTTACCACATGTATTCATTTGTGTATCAAGAGTGGTCAAAATGGCTGCCAGTGCGGGCAATGAACTGCCAGGAAAACAACATTCCTCATTCATGCTGTTAGAGTCTCTGGAATCAACCCCGGTGTTTGAAGCATCCACCGTACTTTCCAAAACAGAACACAGACTTCCCACAAAATCGGTGTTCGCGAGGAACAGAGTTCTGGCATAGTCATGGATACATGAAGCCTACAGGAAAACATAGGTTACCACAAGTGACTTGCATCCGACCATCCATGCTGGGGTAAATTCATTGGTAGTCCATGCAGCTATCTCATTATATAGGCAGGGCTGGATTCCTTCTTCACCACAGGAAGTACAGAACATAGGTACATGCAAATCTATGCGTTGTGGCTGCTGGTGCTAAATACTACTAATGGGAGTCAGGGGATTCTAAATGTGGCCACATACATCATCCAAGTTGGTGTGGATTTGGAAGAAGGATCAGACAGATGAATGACAGCGGCGTATGGTACAAACATTTGCTTGGGCTTTCATAGTTTCTCCTAATGTTCATTTGAAAGGATTGCTTGCACAGCATTCACCATGCAGCCCATGCTCAGCACAGGCGACTCAAGATATCAAGTAAAATAATGCATAGAATAAGTTGAGTAAGCTTTTTGCTTTAAAATGTGACAAATACCCAGGTCATCCACCTAAAAGGATTCTTTCTTCCTCTTCCCATTGGTCTAAGCGAATCCACTTCCTGAGAAAGACATCTTCTACAACCTCCTTTTACATATATAAATATTTAAGCACATATTTTACAGATAGATAGATAGATAGATAGATAGATAGATAGATAGATAGATAGATAGATAGATAGATAGATAGATAGATAGATAGATAGATAGATAGATACTTTATTGCATGATTAATTAAAATCATTACAATCTGGAGCCCCCAAAAAGGGGAGAAGTTGCACAAATAAAAAAGAGTAAAAAGCACGTTTGTAAAATATTGACTATGAACATAATAAAAGGTGTGGCGCATCAAAATCAAATGCACTGAACAGACATTAATAGTGTGCGGATTGTTCCTCCACAAACTGAAAGGCTCCCCTTGGCCTCCCTACAGTTACAGCGCCACCTGTCTGTCCTCGACCCTCTGTTTGAGCCAACCGCCAAGTGATGGTCCTACATAGTCTCCGATCCTTCCCTGTTTTTCATATGTTTTAAGGCAGAATCAAACAGTCTTGCACTTGTGTCTCTTTCTCCTTATGGCCCTTGATGAAATGCTGACACTACCCCCATGGCCCATAATATTTCTCTCCACTCCAGTTCTTTCTTTGGGTTGTGTGGATGTCTTGCATGAAAGACCTTAGCTGGTCTGGAGGCATGCAAAAAGGCTGTTGGGTCCCATGACCTTTCCGAAGCATCATACCTCTTCCAGGACACTGTCCAGACTAAAAGATATTGTAGGCTATTTGGCATATTCTGGAGTCTAAAATTCTAAAATTATCTCAACTTTATATTCTTGAGACCCAGCTACAAGAACCTGTGGTGGGGCCTTGGATGCTAGTTGTGGAGCAGCCTTTACTTAGGAAATATGTACAACATGATGCATTTTCCATCTATTAGGTAGACCAAGCATAAAGCAGAGTCCCCTACCTCCTGATATGAAAAAGGCCCATAAATCTAGGTGAAAACTTTGGATGGGGCCTGGGAAGGAGAGGTGCTCAGGAGAGAGCCATACTTTATTTGTGTACTCATTTTATTTATAACAATTATAGAGCTCACTATGACCGTTCAGGTACCCTGGTGCAGAAGTACTGTGCTTACATATGGTCCATACTGCTATCGAGGGAGTGAGATGATGGTCAACAAATATTTTGCAATGTGCGTTAGCCATGATCAAGCGTGATATAGCTGATCTGTGCATTTGATGAAGCTGAAAAGATGTTGGAATAGAGAGTACCATAGTATTTGAGAGTGCGGGAGGCCACAAACATGGATGAAATCCATAAGTGCAAAAAAAGTGAATAATCCACAGCTCAATGCAAGGAGTTGTTATATAGGTCAGCTCAGCTAAGGGAACTCATGATGCCCATCATCTGGATGTCCTATTATTAGCTAATACTTATAATTAGACTTGTTAAGACTCTCTGTCTGACCATCAGTGTGTGGGTGGTAACTGGTAGATTTACAATTTGCTGTTTCCAAAGCCTGTAGCAAACTTTGCTTTGAACTGGCATCGCCTATCCATAATAATAATCTCTGGGAGCCTATGTAAACAAACTATAAGTGTCAAGAAATGTTGAGACTACTCTAGGAAAGTGGGTAACTTGATGAAAGGCTAGAAATATCCATGGTTAGTAAGATAATCCACTATGATAAACGTTGTAGTGTAGCCTTCAGATACTGGGAAAAAAACATGAAATCCATATACAGGTTTGGCCATAGATGAGTAGGAGTGGGTAATGGTTTCAATACTCCCATGGAGTTCCAATGTGGGCCAAAACTGGTACAGCTCTTGACATACTGTATTGCATCCTCTCATACTGAAGGCCACTAAAAGTAACATTGTACTAAAGTCTGAGCTATTCCAACATGCCCTGCTGTTTGGAAGTAAGGATTTCCTATAAGGATACGTTTCTGCAATGTCTTAGTTGGAATGAAACGCCTATTATTTTTGGGTGGCATCTCTCGTCCCATTGTATGCAGAATGTAAATTAAAGAAAGATGCCCCAGATTCATGGTGGGGCTCTCATCTCCAACCGAGTCACAAGAAGGGGGACAACACCCCCCCCAAAACATACAGGTTAATCGCTTTATTAGACATCAAGGGGAAAGCCTACACTAGCATTTATACAATGTAAAGAATTAACTCATTGCCAATGCGAGCAAAACTAAAGTGGTGATCTTCAGAAGCTACCGAAAAAAGGGCCAAGAAGTGGTGGCCAGGGTCCCACATGCTAGAGTGTGTCCGGTGTTACAATTATCTTGGAGTATGGTCAGTGACATAGGACATCCAATAGTACACATGCAAAAGATGAAGACTAAAGCAAAGATGGCCACACAAACCCTTTGGAAATGAAACAACTGTCTGATCAGCCCAACGACCGAGGCCATTAGGAGGGTGATCTGTGCACAGCTCATGCCTGCCGTCAAAGACACCCAGCAAGCATCCCCTAGCTTCCTTGGGGCCACATTAGACACACTTCAATGCATGGGTTACAAGTGTTTCTTTCAATTGCCCTCCCACACACAGAACACACTGAGCAGACTGCAGTTCGGCCTCTCAATACACAAAGACGAATGCATGGCCAAATTTGAGAAATTCTTTTTCCAGAAAGCATCAGCCCCCGAAAACTCTATGATGGCGGCTCTAAAAATGATTCTCACAACCGGGAGCAATCCATGGCACAATTACCTGAGACCAGTGGTAGAAAAGCTACAACTAGCGTTGAAAACTGGGCCCAAAACTGAGCCACACTCCTTACTCTGCCATCAAAACCACCATTAAAAAAAGCAACTGGACAAGCTGTCTAGGGAAACTGATATTAAGGCCTTTTTGCAGAAGGCCTCGTGTGACCCATCAATAACATCTTACACAACCCAGACCCGACAACTGTATCTGCGTTAAGCATTGAGTAAACGCTGTCTAAATGAATATTATGGGCCAGGCTGGTGCCTCTTCCAATTAGAGAACTGAACGTTGGCTGGAAATCGCTCACAAATATCGTGCATTGTAGACTATGCAACTACAAAAAGGTATAGCTGGTTCACCTGTTATGATTCTGCCAGGCATTGCATAACATCCGCTGCATGTTTTGAGCCAACCTTCCTACACCACAGCATACTCAGTTTCACAGAGGGATAAAATCGCCTATTCTCTCTGGTAACTGTGTCACATCTGGCAAAATTTGGCAAATTGAACTACTTGGTGCGAACATTGTTAAAGGATAGGTATCCGGAAACAGCACCCCAACAGCTGGACCCCGCCTCCCGCCGAAAAGGGTGCAGCACATCAAGTAACAAGCTATGTATTCATACACTAGATGTTATTATGTACATTTTTTGACTCAATGGTTTTATGATCTGAGGCAAAACTGAAGAGGAATGAATTTTTCATATCATTTGCTTTCTTCTTTTATTAGCTTTGCAACTTTTAGATTGTCATTTAATACTTATGCAATGGTTTTAAGTAATCATACAATAAAGGCTATTCTATTCTATTCTGTCACTGGATGTCTCTGGGACAGGATGGCTCGCATGGTGTGCGCTTCAGCATCACTCTCTACTATAGATGCACGTTGATTTTTAGGATGCTGTAATATGGGGATGACATAAACAGTTCTTTTAATTGCTATAATGCATTTTCTTGACCTCATTCCTAACTGAAATTGGCCCTTGCTTTTGTAATGTGGACAACAGCAAAACAATCTTTGACAATTGTTGAGACTTGAGTATAAAAATGTGTCAAGCCCAAGAATTTTGGAATCTCTTTTACAATCTTGGGTGTATCTCAGTCCAAAACTGCCTCGGTTTTCAGTGATCTAATTAAGTGCCTTGGTTGGACATAACTAAGCCCAAGTAACTGGCTTGAGATTTCTCAGATTCACAATTCTCTAAGTATGCATAAAACAAATGTTTTCTGAGTTGAGATCAAGCTTCCTTGATGTGTCCTTAATGTTTTTCCAGAAAATTGGAAACAAATAGCATTTCATCGAAATGAATCGCTACAATCTGATCCAGAATATCCCCAAAGATGTCATTTACCAAGTGTTGAGGCCTTGCATTGGCCAAAAAGCATGACCTAACACTCAAAATGACCACAGCTGGTGTAAAAGACGGTCTTGCCTTCATCACCTTCTCTGCTCCACACCAGATCATAGGCTGCACACAAGTCCAGCTTATTGAAGACTCTAGCAGATCTAATTTGATCCATTAAGATGGAGATCAAAAGTGAAGGATTTAGGTTGCGAACAGTTTTGTTGAGTTCATGGTAATCAATACAGAGTCTGTCAGTTCCATTCAATTTAGGACTGAAAACTGTGGTGGCCCCAGCAGGAGATGCAGAATGCATGATGGACCCTTTCTTTAGATTTTCATCTTGATATTCCTTTAATATCTTGATCATATCATAGTTAAAGGAAACATTCTTCTATGGTGAATCACAAGATCAATGAGATAATAACATTCCCTATGAGGAGGCAGGAAATCCGCTTCAACTTTACAAACGATGTCAGCCAAGTCTTGATGCATCTTGGGAGTAGCATAAAATGATCGATCCTCTAGGGACCATGCCAGGCATGTGCGATTCTGCTGTTTCTGAAGACCTCCTCTCAGAAAGCACTCTTCGAGGCAGTGTTCGGAGGAGAATGCAATGGCATGGATCTTCCAACCAATAGTAAGATTAATGAGTAACAGCCATGCTGTTACAAGCAGAATGGCAAAAGCAGGAGCAGCTGTCAAATCGAATGTAAAATATTCAATATGCAAATTAGGAATAAACCATTAAAATGGGTGAAGTAGCTTGTGATACGTCTCCGTGGGTTAAGGGTTTCCCATCTATAAGTCCTGAGCAGCCCTTGTTTTGTACAGGTACTTCAGCTATGTTCTGGAACGTCTACTCCAGGAAACAACCCGATGCTCCACAGTCATGCGCCAAAAGGTCAATGCAGTAAGTGTCATAAATGCAACTAACAAATAATGTGCTCTTGAAGGAGCAAACTCTTTTGACGCAGAAAGACCAGTCCAGCGTTTGCAAGTCAAGGACAGACCCAGTTGTTTTTCTATAATCGGGGGTAGCTTTTTTATGTGTTTTGTGTTTCCCACAATAGAGGCAAAGTCCTCCTTTACAACAGTGATCCTGTTCCTCTTTGATTAAGGATTGTTTTAACATTTTCAATCTGCCTAGGTTCCTCTAATGCACCCTCTGATAATGGAAAACATCTGTTTCTTTGAGAGGCAGTGGACAAACCCACCCTCTTCTTTTGTTCTTCTGGGGTCGTTGCTGATCTTCAATGTGAAGCATCAGTTCCAATCGGAGCTTCAGTCTTGATTCGTTCAGTTGATCACTAGTGACAAAGCATCTTTCAGTTCTTCCCGCAGGCCGTTGTAGGATGCAACTGCTGCAGCTTTGTCACTCCACTCAGTCTCTGCCTTAAATTGATTAAACATATTCCAACAAGAAATCATATCTTGCTCTACCTGCTTCAATGTTATCAAGTTAACATGAGCGAACTGCTACGTCAATTTTCTAGCAAAAATCCTAGATAATTGTTGAAGGAAGTCGGACTAATGCCTGAGAAATGGGCTATCTCCATTAATTGTGTCACCCAGACTAATGTATCTGACACAAGTGGTAAAAGATGAATGAACAAAAACATTGTCGGATCCTTTTGAAACAGATGAAGTCAATTAAAAATAGGTAGACAGCACTGGGCAAGAAAAGATTGAAATATTCTGGGATTCCCCTGACAATGTCTCAGATTATGTGAAAATGGGAAGGCCTGTTAATGGAGGATACCCAGGCCAGGAATTTAAATTGAAAGCATTTTCTCCTATCGCCATGGTGGGATTCCAGCAGATAGATTTGGTAACAGATTAATCTTGTTTAACAAAAAGATGTGTTCTTAGTGAGCCACCTGCAGCTATCTCTGAATCCTATTAATGACATGTCCCATAGCCTGCAGTGGATTAACATCTGAATCCATGCAGGTATGAAGGCCCAGCAAACTGAAACAATGTACCCGCTCTCACGAGGGACCGCAAGGCCCTGGACTCAGACCATAAACCACCAATCTCCCTGGAAGGACTTGCTGAAAGGTGGCATGGTTAAACAAGCAGCTGGATCAGTCCAAAACAGAGAAAGAAGGGTAACGGAATGAGTGGGACAAAGAACTCACCACTCCGGCGAGAATACATTACAGGAGAATACCCCTATATGCCACGAGTGCACGGCTCTGGAATGGGCAATTTTTGGGGTCAAAGCAGATGGCTTGAGCACTTCAGAGGAGATGGCATTTATGAGTCCCGAAGGCACCGGGAAACACCAGCAAGCCCATAAGCACCTGGACGTCAGTCAAGCCATAAGCAGCTGTAGCGAAGAAACCACTTCACCAAAGGATCATGAGAGTAGAACCCAAACTAAGGAAAGGAGGTAAGACAAGGAACAGGTGAAACACAAACCAGGAGCAATATAACAAACTGAAAGTTGATAAGCACCATCTTGCTAGTTTGTAGACATTTTATAAGAATCTAAACAATGTCGACAAACCACTGAAGAAATTATGAAACTCACTGTTGTGGTAAGCTGTCTCCTGGAACCATTAGGTATTCTTAAAAGAACCCTCACACACCAACCTAGTTGGTGTCATGCTTCATCGTAGGGGTCCCAACCAGGTGGCCGAATGCCCCCCGATTGTGCTACGACGCCTGATTACAGCGGAGCAGGTGTGATGTACTGTGTGTGAAGTAGTGTGAGTTAAAAATATCTCTGGGAATCCTTGCCTGATATGTTAATTAATGACGGCCCAGGATATGGTTAAAAGCTGGTGGTGCAACTAATGGAGGGATTTGCGCCTAATTGTCTATTAAAGTGGTCTACATGTTTCAGCCCATTAAAAGGTTAGTATAAAGGGCTTTCTTCAGGATCAAGTGAGTGAAATGTGAGTGGCAAAAGAACGCGCCACGTGAATGGTGATTATCCTACAGACGCGCTAAGATGCGTGGTAATAGTTGTTGGTGTCGGTATACTTACAGACACTCAGAAAAAACCTGTGAAAGAAACAGACAAAACAAGACACATATAGCAGCAACATAAAATGCAATCTTATAGTGGTGCCACTGTTTAGGTCTCAGGTAAGTGGGCGCAACAGTGAGGTAATACGTAGTCATTGCCAGGTGAGGATGCATGCTATTCATTACACATGGTGCACGCATCACTTGTAGTGACTGTGTGGCTGTAACTATAATGCGGCATGCAGCGAGCATTGTCCAGAATTATATCTGACGCCTCAGGGAACATACGTGGCGTATCGCTAGCCCATTGGATGTGCATAAAAACAGGGCATATGTGCAACCCTGTGTAAGCCCTAGGTGAGTTGCAGCATATATAGTTCAGCAAGGGGTGACCACTCGTGTAGTACAGTGCGGTCACCTTAGGTGAAATTGGTAAAATATTAGATTGCGTGCATGCAAATAGTTGTATTGATAATGCGCATAATTACACTAGATTTTAGTGCTAGGCAGAGATTCGAGGCCCGGGAGGGGTATCATCTATTGTCACACTCTGAGGAATAAAAAAGAGCGAGGGACATCGTAAGTATTTCGTTTAGCGTTAAGCTGTCTCTGAACTAGAAAAGCGGTATCGCAACCTTACTTCGTCAAGATGAGTAGCCCGCAAAAAACCTGTTGTGGTCTCCCGTGGTCCCGGCTGATACTCGCGCCGCATGTGTAGGTGGTTTTAAGCATGGAAACGCGGTCTCTGACGTGCGTGATTGCGTGACGTCAGAGGGACCGGATGTCCAAGTGCTGTTCGTGCAGATGCGTATGCATGCGTATGCATTCTTGGCGGCCAACTTGAGTGTGGGTAGCTATCGTATTGGGCTTCCCAGTACTCTTCATGCGCAGCCGTGCGCATGCATGGTGGCCATCTTGAGTGAGGGTACCTTGATTGCCGTGTGGGACCTGAGTGTTTCTTTAAGAATATTGTGCATCGGTATAGACACATAATTGATAAAAGTAGCGATATGAATAGGGCATTGGGCGAATGCGCAGTTTAGAAAAAGGCAAACTTTGCGTTATCCATTGTAGTGGGGGTAAACTATAGTTGCTGGGAAGCTAAAGGCACTTTATAGAAAGTGGATAAGTGCAATGCCCTGTTGGCATGCTATGAGGTTAACATCGTAGTGATTTCTGGGTATTGATGATGGCCTCATGAGCCTTTTTGCTGGGAGGCACTGCATAGAAAGTGGATTGGTGCACTGCCCTGTTGGCATGCTATGAGGTTTACATCGTGGTGATTTCTGGGTACTGATGATGGCCTCATGAGCGGGCTATCGAAGCACCTGAAGGGCGATCGAAGCACCGTAAGGGATGTCCGAATTTGTGCAAGTCGTTTATGCAACTGTCTTATTACGGTTTTCTAAGGAAGTTCCACGGAATATTGTCATTTAGACTGGTCACATGGCTAGATAGGCGGTAAATCCATCTTTGCTCCTTTTCTAGGAGGCGGCTCTGTATATTAGGTAGTTTAGGGTCTAATGTTTCCATCACAACCCATTGTATGTCATTAGTTGTGTGACCTACCTCTAGGAAGTGATTAGTCAATTGTGTGGTGTTTTTCTTGCATCTGATGGTGCTGCGATGCTCACAGATGCGGGTCTTTATTTTGCGATTCGTCATGCCAATGTATATAAGGTTGCATGGGCATACGATGCGATAGATCACATGCTGTATTGCAGTTTGTGTGCTGTCTGATTTGCCATTTTTGTAGTTTCTGTGATGTGGCAGACACTACAATTTCCACATGGGAAGTGACCCACAATGTTCGGGAGACCCCAAGTATTAAGGACTGTGTTTGTTTGTGTAGGCAGAGGGGGAGGACGTGTAGACACTAGGGTGTCTTTAATGGACCTGGCTCTCTTGTGTGAGAGGAGAGGTGGTTCCCATTTCAGTTTTCCAGCCTGAAGTATCTTACAGTGTTTTTTGATGATGTGCGACACTTTATTCGAGACTGTGTTGAAGGTTGTTACGCACTTAAGGGGAGTTGATGTTGGTACGTGTTGTGTTGTTTCTAGTAGCCCTTCCCAATTTTGATTACGTGCGCGTTTCTTGGCTTTCTCTGTGATTTGTTTGGGTTAGCCTCGGTGTTGCAGTTTCGTACTCAGGGCGTTGGCCTGGTGTTTAAAATCATAGGGCCCGATTCACAGAACTAACTTAAGACAAGATCCTAAACTTACTCCCATTTTGGTATTCACAGAAGGCACTTACTCATTTCGGTATTCACAGAAGTTAGGAGTCCTAACTTTAGGACTCCTAAATGCCTTCTGTGACTACCGAAAGTCTTAAAATTAGTGAATTGACCTGATGTGTACTTCCAATAAAAATTGTTTAAAAAAAAAAAATTAGGATTTTTCTCAGTTTAGGAGTAGTAAAGTTAGCACTCCTAACTTTAGGACTCCTAAATGCCTTCTGTGAATACCAAAAGTCTTAAAAGTAGGATTTTTCTCAGTTTAGTAGTAGTAAAGTTAGGACTCCGAACTTTAGGACTCCTAAATGCCTTCTGTGAATACCTAAAGTCTTAAAATTAGGATTTTTCTCAATTTAGTAGTAGTAAAGTTAGGTATCCTAACTTTAGGACTCCTAAACTGAGAAAAATCCTAATTTTAAGACTTTCGGTATTCACAAAAGGCATTTAGGAGTTCTAACTTTAGGACTCCTAACTTTTGTGAATACCGAAATGAGTAAGTGCCTTCTGTGAATACCAAAATGAGTAACTGCCTTCTGTGAATACCAAAATGGTAGTAAATTTAGGATTTTTTCTTAAGTTAGTTCTGTGAATCGGGCCCATAGGGTCTCTGCTGGAACCTCTTTCACGCTACTGTGATTTCTTCTTACAACCAATAGTGCAGTCCATCAGCACCTATTTGAAGGACACCAAAGACCGTCTAGGCCTTATCAACACTCTGGCCTATAACCCGGAGACTTCATTTCTCGTCAGTCTTGACGTTGGTAGCCTATACACGAGCCTACCACAGGATGATGCCCTGCGAGTACTGAAATCTACACTAGACAATAGCACCTGGAACTACCACACTCCTAAAAGATTCATATTGGAATGTGCAACACTAGCACTCAAAGATAACTACTTTGAGTTTGAGGGAGAAATCTATTTACAAAAATATGGCACTTCCATGGGGAGCGTTTTCGCTCCCATTGTGGCAGGTCTTTATGTGTACAACTTCGAGATGACCTACCTGTTAACCAACCACAGGCCACGCGCCTCCCAATTCAGGTTCTACAAGCGTTATATAGATGACATCCTTTTGATTTGGGAAGGGGACATGCAGTCCCTTTTGAAATTCTGTCGATGGATAAATACTTGTGACCCCCAACCTCAAATTTACACATAGCTTCCACAGGCACAACATGATCTTTCTGGACCAGGAGATACAAGCAAGGGGGGCAGACTAAAAAGCAAAACACACTTCAAACCTACAGCCAGCAACTCTCCTTTACACTATACCAGCTTCCACCCCAAAACCTTACGTGAAAATCTCCCCTATGGACAGTTTCTCCGGCTCCGAAGAAATTACAGTGATGTACATGATTTTAAACACCAGGCCAACGCCCTGAGTACGAAACTACAACACCGAAGCTACCCCAAACAAATCACAGAGAAAGCCAAGAAACGCGCACGTATTCAAAATCGGGAAGGACTACTAGAAACAACACAACGCAGGCCAACATCAACTCCCCTAACGTGCATAACAACCTTCAACACAGTCTCGAATAAAGTGTTACACATCATCAAAAAACACTGGAAGATACTTCACACTGGAAAACTGAAATGGGAACCACCTCTCCTCTCACACAAGAGAGCCAGGTCCATTAAAGACACCCTAGTGTCTACACGTCCTCCCCCGCTGCCTACACAAACACAGTCCTCAATGCCTGGGGTCTCCCAAACATTGTGGGTCACTTCCCATGTGGATATTGTAGTGTCTGCCACATCACAGAAACAACAAAAAGCCTACATCTGGAACCAGGTAAAATATGGCAAATCAGACAGCAGACAAACTGCAATACAGCACATGCTATCTATCGCACCGTATGCCCATGCAATCTTACATACATTGGCATGACGAATCACAAAAAAATAGACCCATATCTGTGAGCGTCGCAGCACCATCAGATGCATGAAAAACTCCACACGATTGACTAATCACTTCCTAGAGGTAGGTCACACAACTAATGACATGCGATGGGTTGTGATCAAAACATTATACCCTAAACTACCTAATATACAGAGCCGCCTCCTAGAAAAGGAGCAAAGATGGATTTACCGCCTATCTAGCCATGTGTCCGACCTAAATGACAATATGCCGTGGGACTGCCTTTGAAAACCGTAATAAGACAGTTGCATAAACGACTTGCACAAATTCGGACATCCCTTATGGTGCTTCAATCGCCCTTCAGGTGCATCGATCGCCCGCTCATGAGGCCATCATCAATACCCAGAAATCACCACGATGTAAACCTCATAGCATGCCAACAGGGCATTGCACCAATATACTTTCTATGCAGTGCCTTTAGCTTCCCAGCAACTATAGTTTACCCCCACTACAATGGATAAGGCAAAGTTTGCCTTTTTCTAAACTGAGCATTCTCCCAATGCCCTATTCATATTGCTACTTTTACCAATTATGTGTCTATACCGATGCACAATATTCTTAAAGAAACACTCAGGTCCCACACGGCAATCAAGGTACCCTCACTCAAGATGGCCGCCACGCATGTGCACGCCTGCGCATGAAGAGTATGGGGCAGCCCAACCAATACCATAGCTACCCACACTCAAGATGGCCGCCAAGAATGCATACGCATCACTTGTACGTCTCTCAGTTTATTTATACAAAGGATTTCTTTTTTATGTTCCCGTTCCTTGCTAGCGGGCAGTGGGTGTTATTTCCCTGCATTTCTCAATTCCCACAGCCCTTCTGATATGGTGTTGTGAGTTTTGTCTGCCCCTCTCCCCATAAAACCACATTCTGGCCTTCTACAAGGGCTGGGAAGGCATCTCCTGAGGACACGATCCAGACTGTTTCTCTTTCCAAACATTTCATTCTTCCTTCTACAACAATTATGCAGTCTTGCTTTTCTTTTAACAAGTATTTCATTAACAGCATATCATTTACCTCCACAGTGGAACTTCACTGTCCAGATTTTTCTGTCTTACTTTTACTTTTCTGTAATACTTTAATATGTACTACCTGGGAAGCACTGCATTCAGGAACATCGCATACAACGGTTAAATAAATAAATAAATATACTTGATAGCCCTAATGGCGGAAAAAGTAGAAGCGCCTCATTGGCTTGTGTAATGCTTCTCCTTCCCCCTCTGTAGGTCTGAGTTTCCTTGGGCATCGGCTTGGGGTCGAATTTACCCACATCTATAGAGGCGGATCCATCTCTGGGCACCACTGTCAGTAGGAACTACCCCTCCTAGTAAAGATACTCTGATTGATTAGCTGGACTGATCTCCATCACAATGAACACAAGAGAGAACTCTGCTGAGAGATCAAAAATCCTAGATTGTAGCTACACATGCACTGCCTATGATGAAATGGGCACTGGTATGTAGCGCCCTGACATCACAGTATCCTAACATGCTCAGGTTCAGAGTAAACACTCACTATGGGGCATATCAGCAACAACCTGCGATAATTATCGCTAAGCGCACTTAGCGCTAGGATAATTATCGCCGGCTAGCGTGGATTTTTATCGCTAAGATAGCGTGCTATTAGCAACGCTTATCTCAAAAGCGATAAAAATCCTCACGCTAACTGCCTAACGTGAGATTATCGCTGGAAACCCAGCGATAATCTCACGAAATGTGGCGTTAGCTTGTTGATAGGGCCTCACAAACTTAGCCATGATATCCACCTTCCATAGAATATCATGGCTAAGTCAGTCCTAAAGCAGGCGTAAGGAAAGTAGCGATAACAGGGGTTATCGCTACTTTTCTTGCCGCTATGCTTCATAGCGTGGGGCTTGATGATAGGAGAAATGTCGCTTAGCGACATTTCTCCTGTCATGCTAGGTCAGGAACGCCCACTTTGCATCTCATTAGAGATGCAAAGCTGGGCGTTAAGATTTCGTGCGCTAAAGCAAGGTTTCACGCATTAGCGTGATGTTGCTAATTAGGCGATAAAATTATCGCCGCTTTTCGGCCGAAAATGGCGATAATTTTCTATCACTGCCTTGTAGATATGCCCCTAAGTATTTAGCATCAGTGGTACATCTACTGTGGCACAAGGTGACCGGTTCAATTTATTACATGAACCTCCCCTGAGTGAAGTCACTTCACTTCTTCTGACTCCTAGCAACCACAAAGCGTTCATCGTCAATCCTTTCTCCAACTTTTGCAGAAGAGTTGGCCGTTAGGCAAGTGCGCGGAGGCGACTGAGCACTGACGTCCTTGTGGATGTGTCTTTGAAAGCATTCAGCAGACTTTTTGTCACTTGTTTCTCAACAACTCCTCTTCCTCACCACCGCCTTCTCCAGATGTCGCCTTTCTCACAGCAGGTGAGGTATAAATAGCCAGGGCGGGTTCCATCTTAACCTTTTTAGGTCACCAAATATGTCATATTCAAACTGTTCAGGAGATTGCTGTTTTATCTGGCTGGAAACAAAAGGATGCCGTCAGATGTTTGAAAGTACTGAGAAGGACAGATGTTGTTTCAATCACACAAAGCCTGTGTTTCATATTGCCGCAGCTGACCATTACTCCATGTGATGACACAGAATGGGAGCATGGCTTGCCATCATAACATCAGTTCTCTTGGACACAGGCTCTTTCATAAATCACCTTTTTCTGGAATAACCCCTTTGTAGCAGGGAGTATGAGGGAACGCTGTGTTCTTTCAAAGGAAACCAAGTTCCACTTCTCAGTGTGTGGTGTTGCCTGCCAGCCCTCAATCTCACCTCATCTAGCACCCCTAAAAGCATCCCATTCACAGCCCAATTTGTTAGAGGGAATATTCTCTTGCAGCAGCCAAGGAAGAAGCCTGCCATGGTTTAGGTGGTGTGAATTGTTCATGGTTCTCAACTAAAAAACGAAAAGATAATTATTGTATTAATGGAAAACAATACTTTCCTTTCTAACGGTTGATTTTTTGTAAGGCTGGGTGTCATTTGTTATGTGATATTCCATAAACGTTTTACGAAATTACACATTTGCAGTGAAACCGGTCTCCCGTTGGTATCTTGTAAGATGCACACTCAGGTAAAAAAAACTATGTGAAATGGTGTAATTTTGAGAAATTTCATGAATTTCTCATTACTCATAATTTGGGAATTTCACATTAGCAAGCATAGATACAATTTCTCCCACATCTGATTTTAGAAGTGTACTAGACTTTGAAATACATAGCTTCTATTCAAGCACCAGTGTGTCAATGATTTAGGAAGTGGAAATCAAGGTGTATCATTCCTTGGCAAGAACATTCTTAGACCCACTAAGCAGAAGTATCCACAAAGCACTATAGAAAGCACAACCTGGCTGCCCCCCCCCCCCCTCCCCCCCGTCCCCCAATAAGAGCAATTGTGGCAGTCTTTGCCCAGCAGACATAAGCTTCAAACCTTTGGAATATGTTTCCTCGCTGGATCTGTTACTTTTCTCAATTGTAAATTGACGATATAAATATTTAGTAATACAAAGTGTCTAAAAACATCCTGATAAAATACAAAGGAGTGAACGCATGTTTTGCTCAGCTATAGATGACATAAGAGTGCATTGGAAAAAGAAGAAATGGAAGGAGGGACCTGTCTTGATTGAGAGGGAAATTCCTTTCAGTGCACTGTTGGATATAACATCTTAGTCAGATTTTTACCCTAATTGTATTTCTCTCCGATTTGCTTTATCGTATAATTTTTATGTCACACAAGAGCAGGCAGTAAAACCACCAACCTTCCAATTTACACCCCCTGGCCTCCTGTTGCTAAGAGGTAAGTGTAATAGATTGTAAGAGTAATGTATAAGATCATTTAATAAAATATGTTTCAAAGTTACAGTACCAACCCACATCTCACTATGGGGCATATCAACAACAACCGGCGATAATTATCGCTCAGCGCTCTTAGCGTGAGGATAATTATCGCCGGCTAACGTGAATTTTTATCGCTGAGATAGCGTGCTATTAGCAACGCTTATCTCAATAGCGATAAAAATCTACACGCTAACAGGCTAACGTGAGATTATCGCTGGAAACCCAGCGATAATCACACGTTACCTTGTTGATAGGGACAGGCAAACTTAGCCATGATATCCTCCTTCCATAGGATATCATGGCTAAGTCTGAAAATTAGCAGACGTAAAAAAGCAGCGTTAACCGCGGTTAGCGCTGCTTTTTTTGTCTCTAACAGGGTTAGCGACATTCTTGATAATAGGAGAAATGTCGCTTAGCGACATTTCTCCTATTATTTTACTCTGGAACGCCCCCTTTGCATCTCATTAGAGATGCTAGGGGAAGCGTAGAGTAAAAGGGTGCTAACATGCAAATTTGCGTGTTAGCACCCTGTTGTTGATAGGGTGCTAGTTTTATCTCTGCTTTTTTGGCTTTTAAAGCCAAAAAAGCAGAGATAAAGCCCTTGTTGATATGCCCCTTAGGGGCATATCAACAACAACCGGCGATAATTATCGCTCAGCGCTCTTAGCGTGAGGATAATTATCGCCGGCTAACGTGAATTTTTATCGCTGAGATAGCGTGCTATTAGCAACGCTTATCTCAATAGCGATAAAAATCTACACGCTAACAGGCTAACGTGAGATTATCGCTGGAAACCCAGCGATAATCACACGTTACCTTGTTGATAGGGACAGGCAAACTTAGCCATGATATCCTCCTTCCATAGGATATCATGGCTAAGTCTGAAAATTAGCAGACGTAAAAAAGCAGCGTTAACCGCGGTTAGCGCTGCTTTTTTTGTCTCTAACAGGGTTAGCGACATTCTTGATAATAGGAGAAATGTCGCTTAGCGACATTTCTCCTATTATTTTACTCTGGAACGCCCCCTTTGCATCTCATTAGAGATGCTAGGGGAAGCGTAGAGTAAAAGGGTGCTAACATGCAAATTTGCGTGTTAGCACCCTGTTGTTGATAGGGTGCTAGTTTTATCTCTGCTTTTTTGGCTTTTAAAGCCAAAAAAGCAGAGATAAAGCCCTTGTTGATATGCCCCTTAGTTCCTTCCTTAAAGTCTGCCTGTGAAGATCACAGAGATCTAATACAGGCTGTGCCTGTACCAGCAGATGTGCTGATGTCATAGAGGGCCTTAGAATCGTTCACTTTAATGCGCAGAAGGCTCTACAAATGCATGAGAATCATTAATATCTCTGTTAATACACAGTCATGAAATAAATGAATGCCCTAACATATTTCTTCCCTCGTATTTTTATTATCTCCTTCAAGTCTTCACAGTCTGTGACAACTGTATAGTGCATGACGGTTTTCACTGTGTTTTAGAATAGTTGCCTCATTGCTCTGCCCAATTAAAAATGATCATTGAGTGTACTCATTTATAAAGTATAGAGACAATTTTCTAGCCAATAAATATATTTTCAAGCACCTTTTATCTTTTGCCTATATCTAACAACAGCTTGCTCAGAGGGCAGAGCTGCTCATAGGATCACAGATCTCTTCACAACACTGAACCTCTCAAAAATCGACTCCAATACATTTAAATGATAGATTTTTTTTTTTTAAAGCTTGTCTTTCAAAATGTTACTTTTAAGCCACATGAAGATGATAGTCGATTAGCAAATGCGGAAATGGAATGCTGGACCTATGGATGACTCTCATTTACTATTTTTAGAACTTTAAAAAGACATTATGGCATAAATCACTAACACCCCATACTTCCCTCTCACATTGATGTGAAACTCTTAGGGGCATATTTACAAAACATGTTGGAGTGCTGAGCTGCACCGAATTTGGCAGCACTGCACCCTGACATTTCAAAAATGCAGGGCCGCTCCGTAGTCACAAGAATACGGTGCCCCCCTGTGTTTCCCTTAGCGCTGGTACAAAACAGCCGCCTAGCTCTATCACAGGCTCCCTGCCGCCACGTTGCAAGGGTGCCTGCGCTGCAAGGATAATTGCTTTTGTGAAGGAAGGGACACCTTCCTGCACATAAACAATCAATAATGGTGATTTGCTCTCTCTATGCAGAATGTAGCACACATTGAAAGAGCAAAAAAACTCGGAGTAATGCATATTTTCTTCTTGTATCGCCATATTAACACCGGGTATTCCACAGCGTCTGTTTTTGCCGCTGCCTCAGCCTTGTAAATATGGGGCAGCATCAAAAATGGGTGTTGTGGTGGAACGCACACAGCAACACCCATTGCACGCCTCTTTGCCGCAGAGGACTGTGGCGTAAAGGGGCATATTTACAAGGTGGCGTATAGCCCTTCTAAGTTGCTTAGTGCCAGCTTGTAAATATGCCCCTTTTGCGAAAAAAGTGATGCTCCAGTGGCGATCGGGAGCTACCGGTTACGGGGCGAATGTGCCCATTAAGTTTCATATCTCCATTAACGCCTCAAGGCTCATTTACTGCCGCTCGTACCATAAGAGGGATTTACATTCAACAGCTGGTATTCCAGCAGAATGTTCTTCTGCAAGTGTCTCACATTTTTCACAAATGTAGAATACTAGCACTCTTGTTGCTCACTAGAAATCTAGGGTCAATTTACAGTGGAACACTGCCTGGTAATCCACTGACAGACTGCTGCTGATGGTGGAAATACCTTCCCTCAGCATGTCAGACTTTTTCTCTCGCATGAATGAGGAAGATTATCGAGAATGTATTTAGCATGTGTCCCCAGATTAGCTTTCTGGTGCATAAACCATAATTTCAGTGACAACATTGAGCCCCTTATTTTCTCTCATGAATACAGAATGTTAGCGCTCTAGTTGTTCCTTCCCGCTCTCTGGTGAAGTAGCAGAGGATCACCGGTGAGTCAAAGTTGGAAGCACTAGTTGCCCTCAACATTTCAGACCTATTTTTCACATGGATGAGAATGCTACTGTGATACTTTAGAAAATGTATATGTAAAATGTGAAACTATATGTTAGTTTTAGGAGCACTGACCGTTCATAAAATAATCACAGGTGAAAATAGTTTTTTCTCAAAGATGGTTTATCCAATCCCAGCAGAGATATAGAATGTTTTCCCTTGGCGAAATCATGTTAGAACTCACTCCAAATCCTAAACTTAGTATGGCACCCCCAATAAATGATTTTAATTATGGCTAAAATCTGTACTCAGTGTTTCTAGAATACATTTTAAGGGTGTAATTTACAATAGGAATATTTATCCACAGGGGTGGGCTTCCCCTCGGGCCCTCAGACCTCATCCAGGCCAGTAATGACCTTGGCGTGCCCTCCTCTCTAGGTAATATTGGTTAAGTATCCTGAAAGAAGAAACCAAACCTAGCTAGAGAGCAGAAGAGTGATGTACAAAGAGTAGGAGAGGAATGGGTGTGGGTCATACATGAAGGACAGATAGGGAATGAATCATGGTCATGGGCAATCTGTATTGGGGTATTTGTTTCATTCATACTATTTTTTGTCCTTCTTATATTCTGGTTTTGCGTTTTCCTTATTTTAAATTGCTTCATTTCATAAAGTGCAAATAGTTCAAGCAGGAAAGACCTGGTTAAATTCAGTTTCTTTTTCTGTAGGAAATGAGGCAGAGTCCAGGTGCCCTGGGGAATTTAAATGACTGAAATAGATCATGTGCAGGGATCTGTTCCCTGACACAACCCTACAGATGTAGCTGTAGGACTTGCCAAAGCAAACAGGATCTCTTTTCAAGGAATGGAAAGTCCAGAGTTTTCTGGTTTTGCTGATTATTGCGCATAAGTACAAATGTAGAACACCCTGTTTCTTTGTCCATATTTATTTTTGAAAATGGAAAAGGCAGAAATGGTATCTTATGTTGAATGCTCGCTCCATGATATTAGTCCTGTCAGGCTATCCAATAGCCGTGTGTATTGACAACATGGGGAATAATAAAATACATAAAAGTTCCAGAAACAACTTGAATAGTAGTTGATGCAAAGATTTGCTACAACTGCAGGGCTAATATTTTCAGATCAATGTATTTTTCCAGTGTATCTGCCACTTTGGTCTCTCTGTAATATCCCTGTTAGCATCAAAGTTTTTGTGTAAATTTAGTATATGAACAAAAGGCTGAAATATACCACACACAGCTTCATTTTTCACTAAGCAAAAATATATATGGATAAATACCAAAAAAATGACAAACAATAAGTGGTGAGGGGACACCAAAAATATACATTTTATAAAATGAATAATAAATGAGTGGCAGGAGAGGCTCATTTCTTTTTTCACTGCTCTTTGCAGGGAGCGCCCCGTAATGCCCTGCAAGGGATTTTTAAACAGAATTGTTGTGCCTGGTGACGCCTATTGCTCCACTATAGTGCAGGAGTGCCGGATATTGTACTAGGCAGCCACAAGTGCAACAGCGCAGGGCGAGAGCTGAAGAGCGTCATATCTTAGAAGATATAGGGGCAGATTAACAAGGGCTTTATCTCCGCTTTTAAATAAAAATATCGCCCTATCCACAATAGGGTGCTAACATGCAAAATCGCATGTTAGCACCCTTTTTCACTACGCTTCCCTTTGCATCTCTATTGAGATGCAAAGTGGGCGTTCCAGAGCAAAATAATAGGAGAAATGTCGCTAAGCGACATTTCTCCTATTATCAAGCTTCACGCTAACCCTGTTAGAGACAAAAAAAGCAGCGCTAACCACGGTTAACGCTGCTTTTTTACGTCTGCTAATTTTCAGATTTAGCCATGTAATCCAATGGGAGGTGGATTTCAGGGGCTATCAACAAGGATATCCCTATCCTTGTAGTTTTATCGCTGCATTACCAGCCATAACCTCCCAAAATGCCGCTATCGCTGGATTTTTTATCGCATAGGCGGTTAGCGTTGTTAATAACGCGATAACCAGGCAATATTCTCCAGCGATAGCGGGCATTAAAAAACTTAACGCTAAGCGCCCTTAGCGTTAATTTTCCCTGTTCCTTGTTAATATGCCCCATAGTGCTTTTCAGCTCTCTCCAATTCATGCAAAACAGAGCAGCGACTTGTCTTGCTACACTGCATGGTGTGAATTGAAAGTAAATATGCACGGAGGCTGCCCGGGACTGAGAGGAATACTGTGTGAATTGAAGTAGATTTGGGAGACTAGGGACCTGATTTTGGAATTCTGAGTTTACTCCATCGGGACGAGACCGCCCACATCGCGGAGGACCTCCGCCAGTCAAATTTAGAGATGTCAACTCTACATTGATAGGAACCACCATCACGGCATTTCCTGTCAATGTGGGAAAAGTTTGAGAGTCAGTACTATCAGCCTTCCAACTTTACAATTATTTTTTTGTTTTTTAAAAGCAAAATAAGTTGAAAACTCAGAATGTAATAACCCTCCACAGTGCTAAAGCATGCTCCCAGAGTGTGGGAATCATTATTGTTTTCCCCTGTCTCTTGCAGTGACGGACAGGGGGAATAAAAACTTTGCAGCACCCACCCTCAATATGTGAACAGTGTAAAATCCGTCCTCTTATGGTCCCTACTTCGTCAGCCATCGGAGGAAGTATTCAATTGATGGAGCAAATGGGGGCACTGTTGATGGAATACCTAGGGTCCGCCTGACTGCAATTGGTGCAGGTAGGCCACGGGTTTAGTTGGCAGGGGGGTCAGAATCACTCTCAACCTCCCACGCCCCATCCGCATCACCCCACACCTGAAGGCGCTCCACTGACTCCCCACACACAAACACCTCTTTACCCACACTTTCAAGGCACTACATAACACTGACCCAGCATACCTCAAAAATCGCTTCTTTGTCAAACCTTCCAGACACTTAAGGGCCTCCTCCTCACTTCTTGAATCCGCAAGAAGCGGAAGACTTCACTTTTCATGTAGTCTCACCAGGCCCGAGATGTGTCTACCCTCACATCTGCTCAGTACCTGGATTCCCTCCAGGGGGACAGTGCACTCTACATATCTGCAAAACATAACATAGCAATACATAGCAGGGCACTCTGCCACATTTGCGACAGAGTACCCTATCCACCAAACTCTAAAGTGTAAATCTAGATTGGGTACTAAATCCCATGGAAGGGGTAGGAGTAGAAGCAATAATTCAAATATTGTGTAGGGTTGATACTAGAGTGATGTAGCAAGGCCTGAACTGACCTGTTGACAGAAAACTGGAGTTGCCTAATTTTGCCATTGATGATGGTACAGGAATGAACCCCAGCTATGTCAGATGGAAGCAGGTCATCTTCCAAACACACAGGGGCGAATTCATAAAGACATTAGTGAGCAGATGAAGTAGAATTCCTGTAGTACTGCTTCAAGTACTCTTAAATCCTTTCATGAATTAGCCCCCAGAACAGCTACAATTGGAATATTCAGGGGATAGTCATATACAATTAGTACAAATAGAAAAAACTGTGTCCTCTTTATCCTTCACTGATAAGGAGGGCAGTTAGGGACAAATTGACAAAGGCATTAATGAGTGTGTGAGCTAGTGCATCCGGGGTACTGCTACATCTACTCATAAATTACCTTATGAATCAGCTTCATACGGTCTAAAAACAATTAGTTCCATCAGTACAGGCGTGGTAGAGGGACTACAAACTGTTTGTGAGAGATGTAGCCAGAAATAAGTATCAGATTATTTCATGAAATTGTTAAAATGCTGAATCCAAGTCTTTACCAGGTTTTGTGTGCAGGAGGAATAGACAATGTGTACCTGGAGTGCAGTATTGTGGCCTGGATCCCCCTAAGATCCCCATAATTTAGCTCCCCGTTTTTAGCTCCCTAATTCTTCCCCTCGTCCCATCTGCTGCCGACTCCTCATTTTCACGTCTGTTGCTTTCCCGCCTCTCGCTTCACATTTTTTCCAGTTTTCCTGGTCTTCCTCCTTGGCCTACGCACTCATACCCCTCCCACTCTGTTTAACTCTTGTCGGCGCGTCACGTGTACCGACATGGAGTCCAGGGGTGAAATGGACCCACCTTGCTCAAATTTGACTATCTTTCTCTACAACTTTAACTGCTGCATGATGGCTATTGAAAGACTCTACTACACTTTTGCTTGCCCCTGGTGAAGTTTTGAAAATAAAAAATTGAAAATTCAAGAATTTTTATGGTTTCAATTCATTTTTGTAACATTTAATTGCCTTCGATTTGTAATTTTGAGACATTTCTGTGGGAAGACAACCCACTTAGTGACACACTGTACGAACATCACACTCATATTAATTTAGGCGTTTTCAAGATGAGCAACGAAATGTGTGGCTTTCACAAAACAAAGTGTACGAGACATATATTTTGTTATAGAAGATTGTAGGAAGAATATTTAGATCCTAAGTTATAGCCAGGGACCTTGAGTCCGCCCGTCTATATCTTACGGTGGGACTGTAGCGGAAATGGCTACGGGATGAGACTCTCTAGTTAAAGGTACAAATCCCATTGAAGGTACAAGTCCCCTATAATATTCACCGGTGTCCATCAACAGAGTGTCGTTCCAGTTCACTAGTTGTTTAAGAATGTCATTCTTTGGTCTCAAAAGTAAGAGCATGTGTTCACAACAAATGCGCGGGTGAGCGCGGTCCTCTCTCCAACTGCCAACACACCGCGTTGTTTGTAAGATGTTTCGGATGCCTGCCTAAAAATATCTCTCGTCATTGGTCAAGAGGGACCTGCGGAGGTGAAAGGTCAGAATGAACTGTCAAGGATTCAATGAGGTTGAAAGGGTGTGGGTGAGTGACAAACCAATTAAGGAGACACTTCCCCGCCCATTGCCGGTCTCCCCCTATCAACTTTTCTGTTTGAAGCATCAACACAAACTAAGACACACGTCCCTCGCCTGCACATCAGCTGCATTTCTGAGAATCCAAGACAGAAAGGTGGCAAGGGGCTTGCAGTACTGGTAAAAACACACCAGCTGTAAAATGATCTACCCTGGTGGGAGGTTTTGCTAACTTTTTGTTTTCAAGTGTTCCACCAACCCTGCCTACACTAACAGAAAAGGTATTCAAGCAAGCACACATGTACTATTCTGCATAGGTGGTGTCTAGAGTGATATAAAAGAGACGCATGCACTACTGTTTCCCTGCAACTCAACAATCAGATCACTAGGGAAATCTTGGCTCAAAGGGAATTGTTCATTTATTTATAGAGCCCAACAGCCCCCCTGCATGGTCCAGTGTTGGCTGCTGGTGTATACATGGCGGACATCTTTCTATTGGCCATGCCACTAGTGAAGGCATTTCATCAGCATCTCCAACCACAGCTAGACACCGGAAGATATGCCCAGGTTCACACAGTGTTTGGTGTTTGGACGCTTTGATTGCTGACGTTGAATCCAAAGCCCGGTCGAGTGGGCGACATCTTTTGCCTCGAGAGGAATTGAAGGCCACCGACACAAGCCTGCGTCAACGTGTTCGATGGAGAGCTGGGGTCACACCTCATGGTCACTCTACTTTAAGACCTTAGCAGATCAGTACAAGAAAACCCGCTGTAGTATCCCACCAGAGAATCCAGTCTGAAATATTGTGCCACAAAACTATCATGGCCAGAATATTGACTGCAGAAATATCTTGAAGAGAAGTATATACAGGTAAGTATAGATTTACTATACTAACTCCACATATGTGTACGTAGACGCTGTATACACCTTTAAGGCGCTACAAATGCTAAATCCATGCTTTTCCATATAAGATATTTTATCAGTCAATATTCTACCTGTGATATTTTTGTTACGCAGTATTCTTGTGCTCGCGATTCTGACAATACTATCATCAGTTAACACTGGGTAATAACATCTGAACACCACGTGTGTCCGTGAAGCAAAGGAGTTCTACATTCTCAATATTATTACGTGTAGAATTCCATATGAAAAAATTTACTACATTTTTTACTTTATCTGGCAAATGTAGTTTTGTTTTATAAAGGTGGGTGGGGGATCCAGTATGAATAAAATTACAGAATTGTAGAATCGAGCTGCATTTAGATTTTTTTTAAAGATTTTAATTAATGTATTTGTTTTAGGATAATAAGACACTATGGGGGAGATTTACTAAGCTTTTGTGCCGTGTTTGTGTAAAAGTAATGCGAAGCAGCGCATTGCGTTTCTACGCGTTACTTTGCACCGCGGGGGCGTGCCAAGGGTGGTGCATGGGCGTTCTCATGCAACCTCCCAAGCATTCTCACGCTAAATCCAGTTTACTAAAAACAGTAGATTGGGTTTAGAGTGAGAAAACTGCGCCCTTTTCAACCAGGCGCAAGGAAGGAGAAATGCTTTCATTTCTTCTTTCTTTTCCGACTTTGCCTGCGTGCTGCACTGTGCAGCACGCATGCAAAGTGGGAAAAGCTTTCCCTTGTGTCGAGCATAGTATTTTGTACAGGAAGGGTATCCTTCCTGTACAAAACCTATGCTGGACTCATGCACACACCCTAGCGCTGCGGCGCTAAGGTGTGTGCATGGCGCACGGCAGGTGTAATCCGCGGCGGCGCAAGGGAAAGGGGAGGAGAGAAAGCCTTATCTCTGAAGATATGGGGCTCTCCTGCTCCCTCCCTGTCGCGCAACGCAGCGCAGCCTCGCGGGGGGCCCCTCCGTTTTTTCTGAATTACGAAATATGGTGGGCGTTTTTTTTTTTACTCTGACCTTTGGCACTACGCTGTGGAAATCTCTCCAAATCTCTCCCTGTCTATAGGAATTTTTGCAGCAATTTTCTGTCCCGTTCCAACTTTCACATGTCGGTAAGGAGGGAAATGCGAGGTCATAACATCGGTAAAACCACCATTCACGTTATTGCCCATCCCGACAAGCGAAACTCGAAATTCAGAGGTAAAGGTACCGCAGCGAAAAATCACAATACGGTAGCGGCTTTTCACTTGGTTAAACTACAGACCTAGGAATCAGGAGCTCAGAGTGCTTGTCTGCGCGAGTTTGTGAGCAATCCACTGAGGTAGCTCAGTGGGTTTCTTAATCCGTGATTGTGAGATCTGGAGGCAACCTGTGGGTCATTAGTCTGGAGGTCGCAGGGCCTTAGGGCCACATGTACATGTACAAAAGGGTCACCATCCCTGTGTTTTTAGCAATTCATAACGGGTCGCAAATTGCAGCCTACCTCATGAATATTGATGAGGTAGCTTTATTGCGACCCCATTAGGAATTGCTAAATGTGTCTGAGACACATTAGTATATCGCATTTTGAGACTTCCTACTTGCGTTTCGCAAAACGTCGCAATTAGGAACTCTCCAATTAAAGCAGTCGTACATGTGGCCCATAGTGCATTATTTGTTTGTCTGAGGTTGACATGCAGACTTCTATTAAGGGGGGAGAATAGCAGTTATTATTCATTTGCCAAAAGACATTAACTGATTCCCCCCTCCCCTTCGGGCTACATTTAACTATTCTGGTCACGCCAATGCCCCTTACAGTGACTGTTTGTTTCTCTGCTCCCAGGGATGGCGCCAGTGACCAGTGCCAGTGATGACACAGGTTGCACTGTGGACCCTGACCAACAGGAAGACGCTTTTGTGTTATCCGCCATGCGTGCACGGCATGCAACCTGAGTGTTGGATTGATAAGCGGGCACACGGACAATAGGCGATGGGCCGGTATCTGAGTTACAGCTGTGGTACACTTTTCTGGGCAGCATGGAGGCCATTTTGGGCTGTGTCTGTGCTGGTGAGTGCCGCCAGCGGCAAGAAGGGGCCTGAGCAGCCTTTCCATAGGCAGATGGGCCTCTATGAACTCCCTTTTACCAAGGGAGCAGAGGTCCACAGCCTGGTTGGAGAAACAGCAGAGACTCCCTGTGCCCGAGCAGTCATTAAACCAGCCTCCTCAGTTCAATCCCCAAGCTGCTCTCATGATACACAAGAAGAGCGCGGGGATTGTACAGGGAGTCTCTGATTCTGTCCCACGGGCTGTTGGGACTAGGAAGCAGAGGAGCACCTAGGTGTGAGGCGGCAGAAGCAACATCAGGTATGTTTTTTTTTATTATTCCACCCCCGCGCTTCTCCCACCCACCACAGGTTATATGTGTCAGCCGCCACTAGGTACATCTGTGGAACTCATTTTTTGTATGGGGGTGACCTTCCTCAGCACTCATGCATATGTGTGAATAGATGTGCTCACCCCCTTTTACTTGCAAAAGTGCAACCTCATTGTTGCCCTGACATGGAAGAGAACTATACCCATCCTAGTAGGTCAATTGATCACTCAAGGTAAAATGCATGCAATTGGCTACTCTGACGAGTATAATGCTGATGATAAGGGGAATTGATATTCTTGGTAAAAAGTGGCTGGCAAATGCCTTTCTTGACCAATAAATTCAGTATGTCCTTGGGGGAAACCCTTAGAGAGTTGACAATCTATGAAAAGCAAGAGTTTGCAGAACAGAAAGGCCTGCCTACTGTAAGGCCTAAATAGGTCACAAGCTCATATCACTTTCTTCTACCTCAAATGCCTTAGGTTGTAATGCCTTTTAAAAATGACCACAAATTCCCAGCTGAATCCCCAAAACGGTGCAATAATACAATACAATGGATTAAATCCATTAATTGAGATTCATCAGGACCCAGGGTTCCTGAGGGCATAGCAGCAGCAATGGCCTGTTGTTGGATGAAATCCATAAACAGAGATGCACCAGACCCCAGACTTCCCAAGGGACTAGCAGCAGCAGCTTGTTGTTGGATCAAATCCATAAATAGAGATGCACCAGAGCCCAGGGCACCTGAGGGCCTAGCAATAGCTTCCTGTTGTTGGTTGAAATCCATTAATAGAGATACACCAGAGCCAGGGATCCCAAGGGCCTAGCAATAGCTTCCTGTTGTTGGATGAAATCCATAAATAGAGATGCACCAGAGCCCAGGGATCCCAAGGGCCTAGCAATAGCTGCATATTGTTGGATGAAATCCATAAATAGACATGCACCAGAGGCCAGGGTTCCTGCGGGGCTAGCATCAGCAGCCTGTTGTTGGATGAAATCCATAAACAGAGATGCACCAGACCCCAGACTTCCCAAGGGACTAGCAGCAGCAGCTTGTTGTTAGATCAAATCCATAAATAGAGATGCACCAGAGCCCAGGGTTCCTGAGGGCCTGACAGCAGTAGTCTGTTGTTGGATTAAATCAATAAATTAAGATGCATCAGGGTCAATAAACCACAGTCTGGGTTGGATTAAACCTATTAATGGAGCTGCATCAAGGCCAAGAGCCACTGAAGGTCTAGAAGCAGTAATATGTGTTATTGAATTCAATCCATTAAATGAGATGTACCAGGATCAAGCAGCAGCAGTCTGTTGCTGGAATAAATTAATGAATTGAGATGCATGAGGGCATAGCAGCTGTGGTCTGCTGCCGGATTAAATCTTTTGTGTAATTAAATGCATTCATTGTATATGCCTGGGCCTAGCAGCAGCAGTCTGTTACTGGATCTTCTTGAAGGACACGTCAAACGCAAATGAAATAGAGCTTCCAAAACCACCACTCCAACTCAACCAAGTCTGACCATGATCTTGGTGATGACCAACCTCTTGCCTGCAAAATTTGCTTTTGTTTTCACACTTGCTTCTTTTTGTGTTTTTTTTAATCTAAATTAATTAATTTCTGCATTAACATCAGTAGCTTTGGCTACTTTATTTAGTGTTTGTAGAGTATGATTTCTTGTTAAGGTGACACACGAACTGTGTGAGCGCAAGAGGCCTGACTGAGTTTGAGGAGGACAGCCTGTGGAATTCCAGAGCGCTGGATATAGGTGTTGTGCTCATGGTAAAGCACCACATACGGAGTGACCAGAGAAAAGGACGCAGCTCCTGCTGGCCCTGTGGTCAAGGGGATGGAGAGAGGTCTTGTGACAACGCACAGTTCCACCTTGCTCCTGAAAGAGCCTCACCAATTTCATGGATTCCAGACCTGGGTGGTGGTATGGAGGACAGGGCTATCTAAACTCGGACATGCTGAAAGAGGGTGTAAGGCTGATATTTGGTTGGGATAGCTCTGTAGGCATTGAAGAAGGACTGACAAAGCCTCATGGGTAAATTAAAAAAAGTTTTGTTTGCATTTCATTTATTACACAATTTTTGTGATGTTTGCAATATTTGTAGCTCTTATCAGCTAAAGTATCTAATGAATTTGAAGTTTGTTCCTTAGGGGCCCAATTCTGCCAGTGCCCTAAAGATTTAGGGCCAGATGTAGGTGGCTAAATACCGGTCGGTTAAGGCCGAAATTCGGTACATTTCAGCGTTACCGACCGGTATTTAGCCATTCCTAATGTAGGTAAGGAATCGGTAAATAAGGAGTCGGTAAATACCGATTCCTTATTGCTCTTGCATTTAAGGAATCGGTAATACCGATTCCTTAAATGCAATGTAGGAAGCACATTAAAGAGTGCTTTTGAGCCTTACGAAATCGGTAATTACCACCAACTTCAAGTTGGTGGTAATTACCGATTTCCTTTAAAAAATCACTTTTTTGTTTTTTGTTAAGTGCGATGTGGCACACATTCATGCCCTTAGGGCATGTATGTGTGCCACATGTGCACACATGCACATTTCAGGGGTGCAACAGGGTGTCCTTTTGACACCCTGGCACCCTTGAAAGTGCTCCCGCTATTAGCGATTCGGTAATACCGAATCGGTAATAGTGAATGTCTTCACATTCATTCCTAAGGGCCTCCAAGCCCATAGAAATGAATGGGTAGGTATTCCTTATTACCGAATCTCAATTACCGTTTCGGTAATAAGGAATATTAAGGATTCTGTATTTTTTACCGAATCTTTACCTACATAGGAATTACCGATTTCTTAATAGCGAATCGGTAAAATTCGCTATTAAGAAATCGGTATTTCAGATTTACCTACATCTGGCCCTAAATTTACACTCAGTATACATTGAACTGAGTAGTTATTTAATTTCCCGAGGCTTTTCGGAAAGTGCATGCATAAAATTCCAAATGCTAACGAAGCTGAATAGTATTTTGTTTACGTTTGTATTAAGAAGGTACATAACTCTAATCTAATGCCTACTCTTCACGCCCCCCAGTCATCTGGTATGGGTACATCAGCCAGGTTTTTTGTTGCCGCTTAGCGCCATGATGCTCCTTGGAAGTGACAGTTGCGCTATAGAAATGCCCAATTAAATTACATTACATATACCTGCAGTGCTCTCTTTCTACCCAAGCAGGGGATGGTGTGTGACATTTAAACGGCGCTAGTGTTAGCGATATATTGTGCACCACCAGCGATTTGGTGCAGGTGGGAAAAACCGCAGTTTTGGAGAATAAATATATAGTTGGAAAAAATTAATTTAATAAAACATTATTTCCTATGGCGTTCTATTTTAGGTAGGCAAACTGTTATTTTCTCTGGAATCGGTGGTTGGTCATGTGTGGTGCTGACTGACTACTGCTCTTACACATGTAAATGTCTTTTGAGCAACTTTACACACATAAACAGTGAATAGCTAGTAAAGTTACTCACAAGCGTAATAGTAAACTTACAGGTGTCACTTACTCACATGTTTAAGCTACTTTTCTGACTCCCCACATGTATGCTCATACATAGTTTTATGTCTGCCAGGCATTGAGGCTACAAAGTGTGGGATGTGGCACTTTGGATGAACCGAATCCTAAATAAACCAAGCTGAAGAATCCTCCAGCTGGCCAAAGAGGGGGTCATATGAATGTGGGGTGGTGTGTGTCCTGAGAGTCATGGCCTCATCCAAATACAGGCAGAGATGAAGGAGAGAGTGAGGGAACTGCAGACCTTCTTCCTTCTCTGTTACTTCCAGTGCTCGGCTCCAGGAAAGAGAGCTGAAAATCTCTGAAAATAGGACTCAATAGTGTCTTTTCCTGAATACTAACTGTTCTTCTTTTGACTAGAGGATGTGGGGGCTGTGTGTGAGGGCAGTAGATTCAGTTAGAGACAGAAAAATGGAAATTACATACTCTTTGTCGTCTTGTCGAAGACGTCCCCAGATCTACTCTAAGGCCTTCCTTACTCTGCTTTTTTCTGCAGAAGGGTTATGCGGATACTATTGAAAACAGACTAGTCTCTTTTAGTCCTGTTTACTTTCTCTTCCTTCTGTCTCCTGAAACCACTAAGGACCCTTATGCTGCACACTTATAGCCTAGTAATGCCTCTCGGCATTGTGACCTACACTGCTGGAGAACAAGAGTGCCTTGACCAGGTTTTTAGAGGGGGTCAGTGCATTACAGACATGTGCATTATTTAATAGGCTGTTGTAGATGTCACGGCTTGAAATGAGAAGCAGTGTTTCCCTTTTGAGGGCGGTCTGCACTTTGGGGTTTGGAGGTAGTTAGCCAAAGCATTACGACCGAGAGGGGTATGGGGAGTAACTTTAGATATTAACGGTCAGTCAGAATGGTGATGGATAGCCCATCCGTGACAATATGAATTCCATTATATCCTATGGGATTTATATTTTGGCAAACGGGATAACAGTCAGCTTTGTGACGGAGTAGCCGGTCCGCTGAAATGTAAATCAGGCCTTAAGCGATCCACAGCTAAACCGTGAAGACATCTCAGGGCGACGCCAGCAACGTAAACTGATCAGTGCTGTAACGGGCCGCCAGGTCAGATATGGAGACCATTGAGGAGTCCGATGGCAGCATTTTGAACCATCTGGACTCTTAGTAGTAGACTACTGGGCAAAGCACTACAGAAGGCTTTGGCAAAAACAAGGCAGGAATGCATAGAGGCATCCACAACAACGGCATTATGATGGATAGAGAGGTATGGGAGACCTTTCCTCAGGTAATCGTGATCCACTGTTGTATGTCATGATATTGACGACATAAACATCAAGCTACCTAAGTATGGCGGCCAAAATAGGAAGAACATAAATATCACAAAAGAGCTTATAGGCGAGTACAGGTGGACTTTACTCCACATACTTTACCATTACTACCTCACCTTTACGTACTATTATAGCCTTATAGCCCGCCGTAGCGGGCTCTACCGGCTATTAAAGGCCCGCTGCAGCGTTAAAGGCCCGAGCCGAAGGCGAGGGACTTTAACAAAAGCAGCGGGACTTTAATGGCGGTATAGCCCCGCTACGAAGGGCTATAAGGCTATTAGAACATTCTGCCACTAGAGGGCAGAATGTTCAAACAAATTAAACAAAGGCTTCTCGAAGCTCGAGGGGATTTAAATCCCCTCGAACTTCGAGAGGCTTTTGTAAAACATTGGAATGTTGCTCTGCGGGCCTTTACCGGCCCGTAGAAGCAGGGAGCACTCCATTGTCTACAATGGAGTGCTCCACATTCCAATGTTCTAATACTCTATATAGATCAGGTCCAACATATCAAGAAGGTAAATGCATATAGGCATAGGTTTACTTAACCCCATACATTTAAATACTTTGATGATATATATAACTGCGCCAAAATGTCGAGAAAATAAATCAGTAACTATAGGTTTACTTAACTTCACATATGTAGCTGGGTGATATATGGGCTAAAGTAGCTCCGTTCATACATTAAAAGGATATTGCGAGTCACTGAGGAGCTCCATAAACATATATAAGAGTGAGGCCAAATGCAGAATTCCTTTATGAGGTTATGGATTACTCGGTGACTTGCATAATTCTTATCATGTATGGCAGGGAATACTTTCTTTCTAATAATACATGGTCACAACATAACCTTCCCCACAAACCACTTAAATCCTTAATGCATAGCGGTTTCATATAAAAGAGTGAGAGTGTTTGCAAACATGAAGAATAAAAATAGGATCTCTAATGCAAAATAAAATACATATAAAGGCTGTGAGATATTGATTGCAAGATACTAGAATCAATGTATTATTTTTCTTTGGAAACGGTGCAGTAGCTCAGCATGAGTACAAACATGCAGAAAGATTCTGACTTTTCCACAATGGCCTAGAAAGTGCAAAAAATAAACATGTGGCCACAAATATGTTGCTCCTTTCTGGTAGTCACTGTGCAGCTACAAAAACAGAGCAGAAAGGAAGAAAATCCATGTTTTGTTTTGATCCTAAAGCAGATGCTCAATTTACGCTTTAGTTCCTCAAACAGCTGCTTCTATTATGTTCTGCCTTTACCTTCAGCTGCTGGATCTGGCAGCAGGCATTGTGATGTCCGAACTCAATTGTAATAAGTAATTACAGTTGCGTTTTGATGTATTTTCTTTATAATCAGTGACTGGGTGTGTTCAAGTCGTCTAATATAAATAAATTAGAGACAAGTTTTATACAGGGATTGCAGAATCTCATATACTACATATGCATATTGTCAAACAACATATTTGTGGTGCTAAGTAAAGTAAACCTATACTTACCTAAATGTACTTACCTACTTGATATTTTGCTCCTTTGTATTTTGCCACCATATTTTCATAGCACAGTATTCTGAAGTTGATTCTAAGGTGGAATAGCTTGTCAAGGTACATATATGTGGAGTTAAGTAAACCTATATTTACCTCTATGCACTTACCTTCTCCAAATATAGCCACCATATTTCCATAGCACAGTATTCTGAAGTCGATTTTAAGGTGGAATAGCTTATCAAGGTACGTGTATGTGGAGTTAAGTAAGGTACACCTATATTTACCTATATGCACTTACCTTCTCCAAATGTAGCCACCATATTTCCGTAGCACAGTATTCTGAAGTCGATTTTAAGGTGGAATAGCTCATCAAGGTACGTGTATGTGGAGTTAAGTAAAGTACACCTATATTTACCTATATGCACTTACCTTCTCCAATTGTAGCCACCATATTTTGGTAGCACAGTATTCTGGAGCCAGTATTAAGGTAGACTATCTGTTTCACTTTTCTAGCAAGGACAGCCCTATGGGTACCGAGGGAAAGCAGCCCCTGGCTACCTCTAATTGGTGTCGATGGGAACACTGCTCTCATTAGCTGGTCTGCTCTCCTCCTTCTCGACTCGCTGGACTTCTAGGAACTCTGACGATAAAAATGCTTCTTGAAGAAAGACCACAACTTCTCTTGTCCGATGATAAGATGTATTCTTAGAAAGAGATGGCAAGCCATGGGACTCACAATGTCCCCCGGATACCGAAAGTGTGATAAGAAGATGAATGGACCTAAGAGCGCGCCAGCAAGAAATCTAATTTGTGAAGAAAAAGAGCAGCACTCTGTGTTACTTGCATAAATCTTAAAATACTGTCGAGAAATCAAATGACACAGAAGTTCATTAACAGAGGAACACAAGCGCAGGCAAGGCTCTAAAACAGTGGTTCTCAACCTTTTGACTTCTGTGGACACGCACTTAATCATTACTGGATCCTGGGGACCCCCCACTGAATCATTATTGGAATCCATGGACCCCCCACTGAGTTGTGTCTGGAAGCAGAGGGCCCCAGCCTAAGCATTTTCGATTATTTGAACTGCAAAACAACAGAGAGGGACCACTCATTGTCCATGCTCTATTCTGTTTGATGCACGCGCACCGCTCTCATGAGTCAATCTGCAGACACTAACTTAATTTTTATCTTTCAATTCCAAATTCCTTCACGTTTACAGAACGTTTTGAACATTTTCAATTGAGCATTTCTTCTTTATTTGTATCCACTTTATTAATCTGTTAATGTTTTTAATTTTCTAAGCAGCCGTGTACCCCCTGAGTAGGCCTTGCGGGCCCCCACGGGTCCCGAGACCGCAGGTTAAGAGACACTCCTCTAAAGGCTCTGGGATGACTGGCTGTTGCCTGGAGGAGCCAGCAACCGTAGCAGTAAGTTCAATGAGAGTCAGCACTAAACTTACAAAGTGGGCATAGAGGCGGGTAGCAGTGCTGCTAGGACTGGCTATCCTCATTCACGCCCGTCTCCAATTTTCCTCACCATCGTCTGTCGGGCCTACTGATTTCCGACAATAAGCCGGTATTTCTACTCTTCTCTTGACCATTGAGGTCTCACCCTCTTTCAAATTCTTTGTTAGGAGATATTTCATCAAAGCCGTGTCCTCCTTTTTCCCACTCCTGCTGGGCGGCTGTTCAGCCAGGGTCCTTTGACCCTTATACTTTCAGACAGTGGTGGCTTGTCCCATGATTTAGGCTTGGAAGGAGGTTTCGGAGAAGGAGGCTGTGACATATAAAGGAAGTACAAGGAAGGCAGCGCCATATTGGATCAGCGAGCACCTTCCAGCTGGAGGTTGACCACGGCAAGATGGCCGCCTTCCATGTCTGTATGAATGATTTCCGGTCTGGTATGTCTATCTTACACTTGCAGTTGAACTAGGAAATTGATCACAATGAATTCCCCAAATTGCCTCATTAGAAGTGACCCAGAAAATGCCGGTCCTTCCCCAAACACCTGTTGGCACAGGGTTCAGATTTATACAATTTGTAGCAAGTACCAAATCTTCTGCATTTTTTCCCAGGTACATTATAACAGGCCAAACGTTCTGAAACTTACTGGCTAATATGCCCGTTAAATTTTGAGACATGCAGAATTTGGTGCAAAAATCACAAATTCCGCATGTCACTCTGCATTTTCAGGTGAGAAACTCAGAACCCCAGGATTCAGGGCCCTCATAATTCGGATCTGAAGGACAAGTCTTTGTGAGAGCATCGCAGAGCTTCAGGGATCCAACCACTTTGCTCTCTTCACACCTTGCTCCTGTATTCCCTTGTTTCTTTCCCATGGGCTATCAGTTTCTATGTCTTAGTGTTTGTGGCGTGCATTGCTTCGTTCAGTGGTTTGTTTTAATTATGCATTTTTGCACTTTTAGGTGCTTGTAACAATTACACCAACTGGGTCATTTGAAGATCTGCTGCATAATTTGGATACCAATTTCTCGAGTAATCCAGCTCAGCTTTTCTTTCTTTGCAGGAGGCATCCAGGGTGGCCTCTGGGGCAGCGTGTCCTTACCATCCATCCTCTGTGGGGTAAGGTAACGAGCCAGTGGCATAACCTAAAATGATGGGGCCCCGGCAGACCGTGAATAGGACCCCCGGTGTCTCACATACTTCACAGATATTCATTGCCCTTTGGTAGAAGGGGGCCCCTCTGAAGAGCTTGGAGGCCCCTGAAGGGTTGGGAGACCCCCTCCACCGCAGGGGCTGCAGTGGCCTGTGGTCGTATTTTGCTCGTTACAAGGGCGTACCCTGTAACGAGCAAAATACGACCAGCCATTTCCAGTCTTACAACGAGGATGATTTTTCGCATTGGATTGCCAACCTCAAGATGGTGGAGGAACACTGCTGTGATCACATGACCCCAACAGACATTCAGATAATACAGTCCGTGGTCAAAAAATATCTACTGTGGTTCATGGGCGCTCTGGCTGCACAGCCAAGGTCACGCATGCACCAGAGGCTTCGGCTGCAGCCGGAAGTGGATGCACCCTGAGGTCATTGAACAAGCTGCAAGCAGAGTGGACACTCAGCCTATGAACTCCAAGTCACCTCGCATCTTCCTCTGCGAGGCTTCCTGCAAGCACCGTGAGCTGACTCTTACAAGCAGCTCTGCTCCATACTGGCACGGCACCATATAGCTGGTCCTGGGCATTGGTTTTATAAATCATGGCTATCAGGTACATTCATCCAACTGATGTAATGAACCAGAGACTGCAGCCCCCAGAGTTCTTTGATGATGTGCAAATTAAGCCAGGATTGGAAACACACTGTTCTGCCAACGATTGATCCAGCAATGCTAGACACTAATTGCTGACATGGTGACCTACCAATGACCTCCTGAGTTAGTACATGGTGCCCAGCGGGAGGGCGATAGTCTTCTGTGCAGTGGTTACTTGGCTACTGCAATCTGTACATCAAGTGTGCTTTTTGTGAGTCGTCGGTAAACTCTCTCCAGTAATAGTAAGCATTGGCAAAGCCAATAGGTGTGGTGTTGGCCTTCAGCCTTCTGGAAGTTCTTATTTTGTTTTGTCATGGTTTTGCAAAACTTTATTGTTAGGGTATATGTCGGCCCCTAATCATTAAAAAAAAAATTGCTAAAGGCAAAAATGTTTTGGAGTCTAAAAAAACACACATTACCATATTTCTATCTGGCACTGAAGGGACTACTTTGTATGTGGATGTGTTCCGGATGAAAGGATGGCGTGCTGTAACTTGCAGTGAAGTCAGCCAGTGGCTGCAGTGGGCTGATACATTGCATCTTAATGCATGCTGGAGTGGGTGGAAGAAAAACGTGATTGACACCAACCACAGACTAATGTGTGAAGTCTGGAAGAAACCCCTATAAGTAACTATGTTATACACATAATTTTAGTAAAACCCAAAAGGCCTTGGCTAACACAGACCTAAAAAAGTAAATCAGTCAAGCATTGGCTGCAAGCCTCTTGCCTTTGAGAAAGAAAGAAGGAAAGGAAGAAGGAAGCCAGGCAAGAAAGAAAGAAGTCAAGAAAAAAATGCAAGAACAAAGGTAATAGAAAGAAAGAATGAGGAAAAGAAAGAAAGAGCGAGAGAGAAGGAACAATAGAAGGAAAGAAAGAGAAGTAAAGAGGAGAAAAAGAGAGAAAAAAGAATGAGAGAAGGAATGAAAGAAGGCAAGAGAAAAAAGAAAGAGTAAGATGGAAAGTGAAAAGTGAAAAAGAATGAAAGGAGGCCAGACTGTAAGAGAGCAAGAGAACAAAAGAAAGATGGAAAGCGAGAGAACGAGAAAGAAAGAAAGATGGAATGAGAGAAGAAGAGAGAAAGAAAGATACAAAGAAAGAGAGCAGGACAGAAAGAGAAGTAAAGAAAAAGAGAAAAAGAAGGAAAGAAGGAATGAAAGAAGGCAAGAGAAAAAAGAAAAAGGAAAGAGTAAGATGAAAATCGAGAAGGAAAGAATGAAAGTAGGCAAGAATGAAAGAGAAAAGAAAGATGGAAAGTGAGAGAACAAGGGAGAAAGAAAGAAGGAATGAGAGAAGAAGAGAGAATTAAAGAAAAAAGAGGACAGAAGGGAGGAATGATAAAGGAAGGAAAGAGAGAAATAAAGAGAGAAGGAAAAAAATGCCAGAAGGAATGAAAGAAGCAAGAATGAAAGTGGGCAAGAGAAAAAATGAAAGAGAAAGAAAGAAGGAACCTAAGAAGGAAAAAAAGAAAGAAAGAATGAACGAAGATCTGAATCAGGTCCTTAGTCTGAAGGGCTCTTTGTCTGTACTTGTTTTTAAGTACATGCGTTTTCATACCTTTTTTAATGACCTGCATTCAAAGGGAAGAGGGGGAGTTTCCAACTTTTCAAATGTCTCCATCATGCAGACTAGAGAGAGAAAGCTCAACCCCAGAGATTCTCAAAATCACAGGGTTTGCAACAGCGAAAAGGCTTTTAACAATGGACAGAATCAATTGCGCCAGTTGCGTCTTTCTGACTCTTAAAAGGTCTTTTTCAACTCTTTCTGAATCTCAAATAGGAGGGCTCTTGAAAAGGGCACGAAGGTACGTGTCAATTGTTTGGGATCAGAATTGCTGATGAAAATTATTGATCAGTGATCGACCACCGTGTTGGGGTGGTATCTGAGACGCCAAGGGGAAGCGGTTCCTGTTGGACACCTGTCCCTATAGGAGCTGTTTTCAGCAGCCTCTGCGGAAACAGGCAGCGAACCGGAAGCTGGTCCTGCCAAAATCTTACTAAATCAGTCAAAAAAACATTCAACATCTGCTCGTTTAATGGACATGGCACACGCTGACGGTTGCTGCGAGAGACCGCGATAGAATTTTCGGCTATTACGGAGGGCTGACAGTGTTTCTGACCTGCCCAATAAGAAGTCTTGGCACCATTTGGACGGTTCTCATTCGTGAGAGGTGTTTTCTCCGTGTGTTTGAGGCGCGTCCAGAGGCGCAATAGACCAGGGGGAGTGAAAGACAGAACCCTTTAGAGAATTTGTTTTTGTTCCATTGCCCTTGTCCTGAGGAGGCCAAGAAGAATACAAAAGGCTGAAACGCGTCTGTGTCTACATTTACCATGGAGGAGTCTTTATCAAATCTATTAGGAGTTGTTTAATAACTTTTGTGTGGCACAGTAGAGCTATGGGAAATTAAGTACCTTTGCGTAAAGTGTGCACGTAGACTACCTCTGAGTGTATCATCCAGAATTTATGTGTGAACACTAGCATCAATAATTTTGGCATTTAGCAACGTAAAAGTTGAATATATGGTTTTGTATATATTTTTTTCACATGTTATTTTGTTAGTCCCTATGCCTTGTTCATAGACCGGTGCCATTGTATTTATGTGTCCTAAATAATTGGATAATATGTTTGTGAAGGATTAAAAAACTGAAGATAGGGTTAATTAAATGTTCCCTATTTATAAATAAAAGTCATATATTAATTCTTCCTTACCAGTTTATTTTTGTACTTGACATTTAATGGACATGGGCTGCTTTTAAACCTACTTCCTGTTTGAGAATTCAAATGCAGGGTCAGAAGTCTGCTGTGCCTTAGAGGCATCTACACCTGCATTTGCATTTTAGCACCTGGGTCACAAATTGAGACTGACCAGATTAATATTCATAGGTATTTTGCTTTGTGACCTACTCCCTCCCACACCCCCGGAGATTGGGTAAACCTATTGGTATACATGTTGCATTGCAAATTGTACACTAGTTCGCAGAGCAGTTGGTGTGTGACAGTTTGCAAATCGAACATCCTTGTGAATGGGTGTTCATACATCGAACTCAAAATTTATATCTCACTGACAATGACACTGGGCCCGATTCACAAAGGTAAAGTTAGACCAAAAGTCTAAATTTACTACGTTTCGGTATGCACAAAGACAAGTTACTACTTGTAACTTTATTACTAGTAAGCTTACTGGTAGTAAAGTTACTAGTAGTAACTTACCTTTGTTAATACCAAAAAGTAGTTAAATTAGACTTTTGGTCTAAGTTAGATTTTTGGTCTAACTTCACCTTTGTGTACCAGGCCCTCTGCCTTACATCCTCTTGAGTTTCAAAAAATTAGGGGCATATTTACAAGGGGATATGACCACCAGACTGTCACTTTTAGCGACATTCTGGTGACAATAGGCCCGTCTCCATATTTACAAAGCAGCGTTAAGCCTCTTTTTGTGGCTTAACGGCACCTTGTAAATAAGGCCCCTTACACGCATTACTTAGCGTGAAAGGGGAGTGCAATGGTGCTATGGGCGTTACACCGCAACACCCATGGCTCTTGATGCTGCCCCAGATTTACAAGGAGGTGTAAATCTGAGGCAGCGCCAAAAACGAATACCACGCAAGTGCAAGCATTATAATGGCTCACGAGGAGAAATGCTTTTATTTCTGCTCGTTTTCGGCTTTTTCCATGTGCTGCACTCTGCAGCACACATGGAAAGGCCAAAATGCCTTTAATGATGGCTTATGTGGAGGAAGGTGTCCCTTCCTTCCCATAAACAATCATTAAGTAAGGAAAATGTTCTACTTTTATGCGTGTTGCATTCTGCAGCACACATAGAAGTAACAAATCACCATTAATGATTGTTTAGATGCAGGAAGGTGTGCCTGCCTGCACATAAACAATCATTTCTTGCAACGCAGGCACCCTTGCACTCTGGTGCAAGGGTGCCTGCGTTGGCGCTAGGCAGCTACATTTAATGCCAGTGCTAGGGAAAACACAGGGGTGCGTTTTGAAAGTGCCAGAGCGGCGGCGCTGCTAAATTTGGCGCGCTCAGCACTCTGACATCTCGGAAATATGGCCCTTGGGGTCTAGCATACAGGCACTGCTGTGTTTTTTGAAGCGCCTTAAAGCCACACAACTGTGGTGACAAGTGCTACAGGAAAAACAATTTACTATTGTTATTTTTATTGTTATTGGTGTTGTGACTATAATTCCTACTGTTAGTATGATTATTATCACTGTGCCTATTATTGCTGTATTACTTTTGTTATTTGTATTATTACCTTCATTGTCATTAACATTTCTCAGCTCATCCAGACACACCTGCTGTGGACCAGCCGAGCGAGGGAGTGAACCCCCGCCCCTGAGTGCCGCGGCGCGCGGCTGGGGCCGGCCCCTGATTGCGCGGCGCGCGCGCGGGCTCGCGGGCTCGCGCTGCCTTTCAACACACCTGAGACGTCTCTTCACCGGGCTGCTATGAGCGGAATGTCTGCGGTGCACAATGCGCGGATTATTGCAAAGGTCGCCGGGCAGCCTGCCGTCCCCTGGCTCGGTGGAGCTCAGGGTTCCGGTAGCCAAGTGTCTGGGCTGCATTCTGAGCAGGGAGACTGGAATGCGAACCTCTCCAAGCATCCCTCAGGTGCGCGGCCCCCGGCAGAGGCACTCGGAGCCAGAAAGGGGGACTTGTCTCAAACACCTGAGCTGTGCAGGGAGGGCCATGCCTCACTCAACGGGAAACACTCCCACCCCCGCCACATTCCCCAGAGCGACAAGATTTACACCTTGAGGGATTGCGTCACTTTCGGGAAACAATACCTGAAACATAACTCTGGCTGCACAGCAGACATGAGGTCACCTGCCCCAAGTGTGGCAAGCACCTCTGTGCATTTCCTGCTATGCAAATGTGCTGGATTCTTGTCATGCAAGACGGGGCATCAGCCAGACATTGCAAAAGGTGATATTACTGCTTAGGCGCTTTGACGCCTCGTCAGGGCTACTAAGCGCTATATCAATCCAATTACAGTACACTACAATGCACCTATGTTGCTGCTTGCAACTACTGTAACAATCAGTCCGCTGTTGACTATTTAAAAAGTCTGTATTCCTCTACCTTTTGTTCGATTTGGTAGCTGGTTATCTGTGTTTGTTATCGATCACTGTTTATTAACACAGTCGAGCCCCGAGGTTTCAAAAAAATCAATCGTGGCCCGTCACTAGGTTCATAGAGTGCCCCCTCCTGGGATGGCTTGAAGCATGTGATGTCATTTCCTCTGTCTCTAACGCTAGTTAGAGATATTCACTGAGAAAAGGGTAAACAACACATAAAACATAGCATGATTTATACAATAGATATAGTGAGCACCGTGCGGTTATGTTTATGACACCTGTGGGTTCTGATGACATTTCAAACCTCTCGGCCTCTGGCGTGATTTTTTCTATTTTTGTTTGTTTGGAACGCCTCAGAGAGCACTGTTAGCATCCTGGGCCATATACAAATTGAAAATAAATACAAACGAAGCCCAGTTCTTGGACTGCGGTAGCTACCTTGCCTCTTAGGCCCAGATGCTGGTGTGTGGCAGGTACCTTGTCTATCAGGCCCGGGTGCTGGTGATGGAGCAAGGACTCGTTTATATGAGACTTCCTCAGACTCAATTCACTCTTTTTAACTTATTAACATGAATTATTAATTGTATTTTGTGATTAATCTTTGCACATTACATGTACATAAATAAGACAGAGAAGCTTGCCTATGTGTTTTCTAACCATTAATACGGATAGCGGACTAAAAGCGCGGCTCTAACAGGGAAGACTTTACTGCGCAAGCGTCAATTGCATCTACGTAATGTGACATTAACAGCTTTGGAGGGTATTTCTTGCGCATGAGCAGAATGCACTAACATGGCGTCTTCAACACCCACATGCATGGCACCTGCTTTGCTATTCAGAAAACGCTTTATTTACTAAGAGCTAATGCAGGGAAAGTATTAAATAAATAAAGGGGAATAGAATAGATGTAGGTGGTATACAGTTAAATCAGTTATTTCTTGAATTAATATTTTATCTTTTGACCTTTTATTAGTTGGTATTTTGTGCCTTCTTCCCATAACCCGAGTGATTGAGTGAAAGCCTTCTGCGCATGTGTGACCGCTACTTCCCCTGGAACGATGATCCCATGATTGGACCACATCCAAGGCCACCGACCGCTAAACCCTGAGAACCTAGATGTCAGAAGTGCAGTGGCTGAAGTCATATGAACATTTTTGATAAAAATGTTTCAAATGTGAATAAACTCGGGCAGGAATAAAGTAAAATGCACATTAATAAAGGGGTGGGTTTGTGAACAAAGAAAAGTGCTATCCCATCATGGTGTGATGACCAAACGCCCCTTGCCTGTCCAATTAGAATTCGTATTTTTAGGATATTGCAACTTTAGGGGGTGGCACATGAATCCTAAAAGGTATAATTGAGGAAGTTTAGTTAGTTGGGTGTGCGTGATCCTGAAAGTTAGTTTTGGGGGTGATCCCGAGAGAATGCTGAGAGGGGAGTTGCTGTCAGAGTTATTGATGATGCTGTGAGATGCTGAAGAAGATTCAATTAGAAAATTACCTATCCAAAGCAATTGATTAGAAGATCGCGGAAGAATCTCGAGGAGGAAGAGAGTGTCAGAGAGGGGTGCGACGTCTTTGGCGGTCTGGAGAGGTCCACTGTCCTGTCCTGATTCCTGTCCTGAAGTCTTTGTCCCTGATCTTTCACGGGGACCCTTACCAGCCCTTTGGCCAGGGGGTTGGTCTTCACACCATCTGTGGTAACTATAAAATTTGTATATTTCTTGATGTACTGCTGTTTCCGTCCTCTCTTTTCTGGGCAACGTCAATCTATTGAATCTGTGAATGTATTTGAATTAACTGGATCTTCCTCCTTGATGATCGATGGAGTCCGTGGTGTGTATTTGAATGGTTCACTCACATTTAAATTTTAGATAAAGGTTTTGAGTCTGTGATTATTATTTGTAGATGAATTATTTGTGAGAGAAGTTATGTGCATCATCACCATCAACTAGTGCTAACTAAATTTGGTTCAGCGGGTAACCAGGTGAATTAGAGTGTGTGTTTTGATGGGCCCAGGTGAATATATGGTATTTTAGTATCTGTTATTGGTGCGCCGCTGAATCACTGGCATGTGGCAGGTACCTTGTCTCTCAGGCCCAGGTGTAGGCGTGTGGCAGGTGCCTTGTCTCTCAGGCCCCTGTGCTGGCATGTGGCAGGTACCTTGTCTCTCAGGCCCAGGTGCAGGCGTGTGGCAGGTCCAGGTCAAGGTCCTGAAGTGTGGTAGGTACCTGGTCTCTCAGGCCCAGGTGCTGGCATGAGGCAGGTACCTTGACTCTCAGGCCCAGGTGCTGGCGAGTGGCAAGTACCTTGTTTCTCAGGCCCAGGTGCAGGCGTGTGACAGGTACCTTGTCTCAGGTCCAGCTCCTGAAGTGTGGTAGGTACCTTGTCTCTCATGCCCAGGTGCTGGTGTGAGGCAGGTACCTTGTCTCTCAGGTCCAGGTGCTTACCAGTGGCATGTTCCTTTGCCTCTCAGGCCTAGGTGCTGGCGAGTGGCAAGTACCTTGTCTCTCAGACCCAAGTGCTAGCATGAGGCAGGTACCTTGACTGTCAGGCCCAGGTGCTGGTATATGGCAGGTATCTTGTCTCTCAGACCCAGGGGCTGGCGCGTGGCAGGTACCTTGTCTCTCAGCCCAGGTGCTGGCGTGTGGCAGGTACTTTGTCGCCCAGGTGCTGGTGTGTGGCAGGTACTATGTCTCTCAGGCCCAATTGCTTGCGTGTGGCAGGTACTTTGTCTCTCAGACCCAGGTGCTGGCATGTGGCTGGTACTTTGCCTCTCAGATCTAGGGGTGGCGTGTGGCTGGTACCTTGTCTCTCAGGCCCAGGTGTTGGCGTGTGGCATGTATCTTGTCTCTCAGGCCCAAGTGCTGGCATGAGGAAGATACCTTGTCTCTTAGGCCCATGTGCTGGCATGTGGCAGGTACCTTGTCTCTCAGGCCCAGGTGCTGGTGTGTGCAGCTACCTTGTCTCTCAGGCCCAGGTGCTGGCGTGTGGTAGGTACCTTGTTTCTCAGGCTCAGGTGCTGGCGTGTGGCAGGTACTTTGTCTCTCAGGCCCAGGTGCTGGCGTGTGGCATGTACTTTGTCTCTCAGGCCCCTGTGCTGGCGTGTGGCAGGTACCTTGTCTCTCAGGCCCAGGAGCTGGCATGTGGCTGGTACCTTGTCTCTCAGACCTAGGGACTGGCGTGTGGCAGGTACCTTGTCTCTCAGGACCAGGTGCTGGTGTGTGCAGGTACTGCGTCTCTCAAGCCCTGGTGCGGGCGTGTGGCAGGTACCTTGTCTCTCAGGCCCAGGTGCAGGTGTGTGGCAGGTACCTTGTCTCTCAGGCCCAGGTGCTGGTGTGAGGCAGGTACCTTGTCTCTCAGGCTCAGGCGCTGTCCAGTGGCATATACCTTACCTCTCAGGCCCAAGTGCTGGCATGAGGCAGGTACCTTGTCTCTCAGGCCCAGGCGCTGTCCAGTGGCATATACCTTACCTCTCAGGCCCAAGTGCTGGCATGAGGCAGGTACCTTGTCTCTCAGGCCCAGGTGGTGGCATATGGCAGGTACCTTGTCTCTCTGACCCTGCTGCTGGTGTGTGGCAGGTACTATGTCACTCAGGCCCAGGTGCTGGCATGTGGGTGGTACATTGTCTCTCAGACCAAGGGGCCAGCGTGTGACAGGTACTATTCAACAGAATTAGGAGTTGGGCTAAGGATGAAAGTATTTTAGACAAATGTCAGCTAGGTTTTAGAAGTAAATTGGGAACTGTAGAGCAATGCCTTAATCTAAATTTGATTATTGGTAAATACACGATAGCTCGACAGTCCCCAATTTACTTGGCATTTATGGATCTTACCTCAGCATTCGATTTTGTAAATAGATCGCATCTTTGGCTAGGTCTTTTAAATTACGGGCTGGATGAGGCCTTAGTAAACTTTCTGGCTTACTTACATAGGGACTTGGGGTTAAGGTGAGGATCAGTAGGGAAGGGGCAGTATCAGGTAACATCGTGATTGGCAGAGGGGTCAGGCAGGGATGCGTATTGGGCCCTCTGCTTTTTATCCTATATATATCAATGAGCTGAATAATGAGTTATGCAAATTGACTAAGGACGTCCCGAGGATCAATGGCAATAAGCTACCCGCCTTATTGTACGCGGATGATGCGGTCCTAATGGGCCGCACACCCAACGCACTGCGTATTTTAGTTGGGGGTTTTGTAGATTTTATGAATAAATTTGACCTTTGCACACATTTAAAAAAATCATTTTTAATGAGTTGCGGCCCCAAAAAATATTCTGTTAATGTAATCAACTTTGGTTCTGCAAAACTGTTAAGCACATGGACTTTTCCATATTTGGGGCAGGTATTTTCAGACAATGGCTCCTGGGCTGCAAATCGGGCACATAGCAGGAGTACATTTTTAAAGGCTACCGACTCTATTCTGTGCCTCCCCCAACCAAGAAAAGCTGAGGTAGTGTTACCCGTATTGAAAATTTATAAAATTAATTGTGTACCTACCGCAACATATGGAGAAGAAATTTGGGGCCACGCGAACTGCAACAGCATCCAGGTAGAAGAAAATAGATTCTATCGGAGAGTTTTGGGGGCACCGATTTGTTCTTCTTCTTTTATCTGTCTCCATGAGTTAAAATTACCTTTTATTGAGGATTACATCAGGACACGTCTAGTTATTTTCTGGATAAAAGTATGGCAAAATCCGACAGCCACGTTAACTAGAGACATTATAGCTGATTGCCTTAATTGCAGCAAGGGTGGCGATATTCCACGGTTGGCGGCTGTCAAGGATAGCCTGACCATTGTAAATCTGTCACATATTTTTACAGACCCAGGCAATATGGCAGGCATTAATAAAAAGATTATCCAGGGGGTGCTGTACGAATACTATGGTGACCTGAGGTGTAAACAAGAAACCCTGAAATCCTCAGTCGCCCGGTACATAACCATGGTGGATGCCGACAGCCCGCCGACAAAACTTCCAGCTAGTTATCTTTTAAAGGTGACTAACCGCTGGGAATGCAGCCTGCTCTTTCGCCTTAGAGCTGGCACTCTAAAATATTTACTTTGCTTTCCCTTAGGCTTTAACATAAATTCAGAGCAAATGCCCTGCCCTGGTGGAAATCGTGGCAGCCAATCCATGCTTCATTTTTTATTCTTTTGTCATTTTTATCAAATATATAGCAAGCAGCTGCTGATCCCTTTCTTTAAGGCTTCGGCCATTACTGATATTAAGGTGGCATAAAGGGATATTGTTATGCTCAACGGGGCCTCTATGAGCACAGTATAAACAGTTTTGATTGCATGCCCCATATCTGAATCTTTTTATTATATGGATTTTATCGTATTATGTTTTGTGTCGAAATGTTTGCATTTTAATATTTCATGCTGCTATATTCAAGTTCATACTGTTACTACCCCTGATTTAATGATCTAAATTACAGGTCCATGATGAATTTGTTGCATTGACCCTCTTTTTGCACTATGTACACATTTTAATGTATTTATAGTCATGTGTCTATTGTACTAATTGTTTTTAACTTTGTATTTATGCGCGCATCAATTTAATGTTGTGCTGATATTCTCAATCTGTACTTTTATGGATATTTTTTGTATCCGAATAAAGAATGAATTGAATTGTGACGGGTACCTTGTCTCTCATGCCCAAGTGCTGGCGTGTGACACGTACCTTGTCTCTCAGGCCCAAGTGCTGGCGTGTGACACGTACCTTGTCTCTCAGGCCCAAGTGCTGGCGTGTGACACATACCTTGTCTCTCAGGCCCAGGTGCTGGCGTGTGACAAGTACCATGGGGCAGATTTACAAGCCCTTTGCGCCACTTTTGCGTCACTTTTAACATGGGAAAAGTGAGGCCAAAGTGGCGCACGGGCCTTGTAAATAAGCCCCCTTGTCTATGAGACAAGGGGGCTTATTTACAAGGCCCGTGCGCCCAGATGCTGGCGTGTGGCACGTACCTTGTCTTCTTAAGTGTAGATCTTGTGTGTATAAGTCATAAATCCATCATGAAGAATGACGACGTGGTATAGTAAAACCACTCTTCGGGGGCTAAGTGAGTCCCTCTTGCCAGCAACCATGTCTTTGCGGACGTAATCGCAAACCCTCTGTTCAGTAGCAGGGCTGCCTCCGGCAGAGGTTTTACTATACCACGTCGTCATTCTTAATGATGGATTTATGACTTATACACACCAGATCTACACTTAAGAAAAGAATTCTGGAATCCACTACATCTTGGACTCAGTAATCACTGTTGCCCTTTACTGTGCAAATACCACTGGAGTACTAGAACCCATTACGGGTCGGAAATACAAACGGAACTGAGGATCCATACAAAGAGATTAGAGCCCTGAAGAAGTCGCTGCGCACATCAATTACACGCGCCGAAACACGTGTTGGCTACGGATCTCGAGATTAAACTGAAGTGACCGTTTCAACGGAGGAACAAGTGTGTTTTTTATTATTGTCAATGATGCATAATATATACTGTTGGCGTGTGCAAGGGACCGTTGTTTTGGTTTATCAGTGGTTATCCACACTTGGGAGGAGGGTGGCTCTCCCCACCCTTATGCACCGTAATCATAATTGTACACTAGTACATACTCACTGCATATTTTCTAGGAGTGTGATTTCCCTACAAAATCCACCCACCAAGAAGTCCCACTCAGTTCATTACATGGTTGTGTGCCCGGCCTTTTGACCTCCCAATCACTATGCCCATTCCTCCTGGATTGGGCCATTTAAACTATGCGGCCAATTGCCTGCGTGTGTTCTTTGCGGGCTTCATTGCCCGTTCCTTGGTGACCTCGCGCTCTGCAAGCATTGTTCGCGGACCCCTATCAGCTCCAGCTTCACCTTCCCCGGCCCACACCAAATATGTTTATCTTTAATTTGGAGGGTATAAACTCTTGCTTGGAATGTAACAAGATCACGCCACGAATAAGGACACCAGGTTTGAATTCTGTGCATTTATTTATTGACTCAGAGGATTCTGGGAGATGTAGTGCGAGGTCACCTCTAAGGAACCAATTGAACATGCAGTGGTTTTTAGCAGGAAAATCTGGACTGGACTAGGGTGTTCTCAATGACTTGAATTCGGCCGGTTGACCAATTATGAAGCTTTGCTTGCCCTGCTGTGAAACCCTGGGCAGAGCCTGTGTACTGCCCGCAATGGCCGACGGTTCAAGCCGTGCCGCACGGCTGGCTCCCGGCAGGAGTGCATGTCAAACACGACGCGGTAAGCTGCCTGAACTTATGTCACCCTGACTGGCACAGTAGAGAGGCGACATTGTGAGACAAAAATGCAATTAATTCTCAGCCGCAGGACCCAGGTAAGCTGCTGGTGTACCTGCCAGGGCTGGCAGGAAGGCGATGTTCAGAAATGACAGCTGCAGAGCAGAAATAACAGCTCAGGGGACTGGAGCAGAGATGCTATTTCTGCACTGGGAGGTGGGGTGGGGCTGTGTGCCTCGACGCCCCACTGTGCTGACAGGTCTAAGGGGGCTCATGTCAAGTCTGAAGGTGCCATATCAGCCTGACCTGCCAGACGGGGTGACATGTACCCATCTTTATAAAACTGTTTCATTTAATGTGTTTGATACATCGCTGATATACTATAATTGACCTTTTTATTTACGCTGCTACCTGTAGTGTTGACTGAGCCCCGAGGAACAGCTGAGCAAAGACACGATGGCTCAGTGAGCTGGGCGTTTGCTTATGAAACAAGTGGTGAAATGCAGGTTGGAAATTCAACATCTGGAAAAGTGGACTCGCCACTCTCGGCTTCCTAGGTAGGTAAACAGAACACAGGCGCGGACCGCCCATTGAGCTAAAAGGACTACTGGCCATTTAGACTCCCCCACCCCAACCAAACCCGCAGCTCCCCCATCCTCTCCGGCCCCCGTCCTGTGTTTTAACCCGGGCTGCTGCAGCTTCCAGGATACACAGTGTTCTTTAGCAGATGTGTGCAGTGCAGCGCCGACGTTGAACCTTTGTCACCGCCTCACCTTGCAATTCATCCAGGGCTTGAGGTGCATAAAAAGTATGGGCGTAATCCATGAGAAATGCATTCTTTTATGTTATGAAAGCTCAGTTGGTTAATGCGTTCACTGCCGATATCTGTGTGTAATCGGTCACAAAACTGAATTCTGGTTGGTGCACTGGGGAGTAGTGACGTGTATTTATAGTGCTATAAGGCCCCATCCTGCGACTGAAAGCACTGTGCATATATCACATCATTATTTAAACATTGTATTGCACACAGTATAAGACAGGCTGCTAGTAAATGTCCATAGAGATTTAGGACCAGGTTTTCGAACAGTTAACGCTGGGTTTGTGACGCAAACTCAACGCAAAGCATTGTGGGATTTACTTTCAAACGCAAATTATGATTGGTGTTGAAACGTTGCTTAAAGTAACTCACGTGGGGCTAATCGCCCATGGGTTTTGTGACAAAACTTTATCTGCTAACATTGATTGGCAGAGATTTGTGCCAAAACCGTACACCTCCCTGAGACTGACATGACTGTGGAACAACTTCAAAGAATCACCACATTTTTAAAACTTTTCCTCTGTTGCACCATACAGCACACATACAAAGGGGGAAGTATTAAAGCACACATTGTGTACAGTACAAAACCTATGCATGACCTCACACAGACGCCCTTGCACAAGGGTGTGTGTTTGGTGCAACAGTGGAGAGAGAGGAAAGCCGTGCTGCATCTCAGAAGATATGAGCTGCTCTGTTCTCTGTTTCACGCAGCACAGCAACTCTGGTGTTTGCAGTGCGTTGAATGGAGTGAGTAAATCTGCCCCCTAGTGTTTAACATAAAACAAGTGTGTTAAAAGTGCATACTTTTAATAATACGCACTCAGACTTTACATAGTGCAAACGTTTTCTTTAGAATTACCAGCATTACTCCCTGTAGAATATATATCTTTTTCACCAAGAAGCTTCAAATGACTCCATCCATTGAAGCCCTTGATTGGCTCCCAAGCAGCCTTTACATTTTCTAATATTTAACCAATTCTTCTCATTTGCAGGCACTTTGTCAGAAGGCTTGTTTCTTCTTTCTCTGTCTGCCTCTCTCTTGGTTTCAAGGAACAGGAACACCTCTCCCCTCCCCTCTCAGCCAGAGCCTCCAGAAGGTTCCATGGCATTATCTGTGGGGGAAGGGTTGTTTTCAGATGTGGGGGAACTTTTATTGTAAAATAAGAAAACCTTGGCAATGTTGTTCCCAATACACCTTCCCACTTCAAAACCGAGGTACTCCAAAAGCCATTTACAGTTGGAGGGGCCTTTGTTTGTTTTTTCAAGTATCCGACGCCTCATGGTTTCATCCTGTTTTCAGGGATCCCCACCTGCCTGGGTGACATTAATGTGCTGTGGACATCTGCGACAGGGCACTTCCTTCGGACACTGCAGGCTCGCTGAGCGGCACTATTTTTAAAGGACTAACTTGGAAAAGTTATTTGTGTTGAGAAAATAAACATGTGGGGCCAATCTACATATCCACTGCCTGTATCTACCATGTATCTACCATGCCTTTGGCAGACAAAATGAGTGATGGTTGCTCGCCCTCAAACGAGTGGGAGGGCCATTATTGTGACTGTGGGCACCGTGGCAAATGGGCCGCCAGTTCAGAGGTTTACATCAACATGGGCTCCATCATTGTAAACATGGCTCTTCCGCCAACTCTACATAGAGCGGGCAACGGCACTGGTGGCGCAGCGGAGGCACCGCCGAGCTGTGGCGGTGCTCCTGCGCGGTCAAACTCTGAACCAAGCCCATAGTTTACCTCTGCCTTTGCTTCTGAAGCTGACAGCGTGCAGTGTACAGTGCTGAAGACAACACCAAGAAGGATCTGATGAACAGCAAAAGATGGTTCTTTAAAGAGCAGGACAGGCTCGGGTGGTTCAGGTGTACCTGGCGCAGGTAAGGGGAAGAAAAACGGCTGCAAAGTCCTTCACCTTCGGATGTACAATATATACAGTTTTGCATTTAGCAAAACACAAACTAGCGTGTACACACACACACCAGACTTTGAAAGCAACACATAAATGTCAACAACACAGGCATTACAAATTGTCTGTTACTGCTATTAAGACAATTTTTCCAAATTCAGTTTCTCAGGTCTCTGATATTCTGCAGGGCTCTATTCCAGACAGTCTACAGTCTCACCAATCTGCCCCTTGTCAAAATGACTATTCCCCCTCCCAAATTGTTCGTCACAACTTTGGGGCATATTTACAATAACTGGCACATCGCTGCATATCAGCAGGGATGCACCAGTTATTGTGCGCCACAGCTCCGCCACCATGGATGCGCCGCATTTCCAATGCGGCGCACCATGGGGCAAAAACGGCACAGATGCGTGACGCATCTGTGCCGCAAAAGTGGCGCATTGCTGGAGTTGCGTTGCAAGCGCGACGCAGCTCCAGCAATGCTCTGGGGGCCCTATCTTGTTAATGCTGCGTCAATCCTTACGCCTGCTTCAGGCAGGCGCAGGGTTTTGACGCAGCATGGGCCTAAAAGTGACTGAGTGAAATCTTGTAGATTTCACTCAGCCACTTTTAGGAGGTGTTCCTGCGCCGGAACGGCCCCCCCTGCACAGGAACGCCTACATGTGGCGCAGGGCTTTACAACGTGACTTATCTCACAGATGCGTCACGTTGTAAGTACCCCGCACCATAGCGCAGGATTTGCGCCGCTGCTGCATCATAAAAGTGACGCAATGGCATCGTAAATGAGGCGCAAGGGGCTTGTAAATCTGCCCCTTTGTATTTTGCGTCTGAAAAGATCAAGGCCATTCATGAATGTATTCCTTAGGTTTCGGTTTTAGCTTCATGCAGCATAGTTAAAGCTTGCCCCCTTTTTGTCCTCCTACAACAGCTCTGCCAATGACTGAGGTTTGCTCCTTGTTTACCTCCTTAAAGTCAGCTCCCCAGATGACATATGTCAGTCAGGGCTATACAATTATTACATATTCCTTTACCTTCAGCCTTTACAATTGTCTTCATCTGTCACTGTCCCAATGGGAGCCTGGGGGGCAGCCGAGCACAGCGAGGTCTGCCCTCCGGGCAGATTGGGAGGGGGGAGGAGGGGTGTGGCCGGAGCGGCCATTTTGTAAATTTTGGGGCTGCATTTGGGGATAGCCCAAATGTAGTCCAATTTCAGAAAAGCAGCCCAAGGGGTATTTAGGCTGTTTTCGCGCTATCCCAGCCACCATTTTAGGCTTGGTGACCTGGTGGCTGGGAGCGCTAGTTGAAAAGAATTTTCCCTCCCACCCACCCTAATTTTTAGGGGTTGCAGGGGCGTTAGTTTTAGGGGCGTTGGATGGCGAAGGAGGAATTATGGCGGGCAGCATTTGTTGAAACAGGTACATAGGGGTAGTTTGATGTATTGTCGCTTGGAACAGGTGCAAGCGGGGTGGTTGACAGTTGGCCGGGATTGGCTAGAGTTTGTTGTTATAGGTTTGGTAATTTGGGTCCAGGAACAGGGAAAGGGTAACCAGGTTGGATAAGTTTAGATTAGAGGTTGGATAGTTACAGTTGCACAGAAGGCAGGTAGGGGTTACGGTCAGGGGAGTTTGGGAGTTGGAAAGGCTACATGGTGTAGGATTGGGTTATATGTTGGTTATGGAATGTTATGTTGTATTTTGGGGGATGGGGGAACTGATGTGGGGATCGTAGGGGTGGGGGAAGGAACAAGGGGTCAGGAAATTATTGTATAGCGAGGTGTTAGTGTTGTAAGGCAGTGGCCAAGGAGTTAAAAGTGTGATATGCACCTGTTTCAATAAAGCGGCCTTTTTCACACACAATAAAAGTGGTCTGGTGTCGGCTTGCCCCCCCCTCCCCCTTAATCTCCCAAGTGGAATAAAAAAAGGGGTTCTCAAACCCCTTCTAGAGGAGACAAACTTGGAAGACAGTACAGACACTGTAGGCTCGTCTTTCTTTTGCCAGCAGTCACTATAGTTGGTGAAACTTTCTAACTCACTGGCTTTCACACATCTTGATGAGCAGCTGTTATTGCTGCCAGACGTGTTAGATGTGGTTCAGGCACTGCATGGCGCCACATAAGGATACAGTGATGACATCTTCACCTGCATCATTCTGGTGTTGCAGTTTTGCCGTCTTTTTACCTCCACATGAGGAGCTGGAAGAAAAACCTTTGTTTTATTCTGTGCCACATGAAAGTTAATGCTACCACCATTTCTAGATTGAACTATGCTAATGCTTGCGACATTGGCTTTTCGGAGTCAGCTATTTACAAGCTTCAAGGTGTTCAGACGATGGCAACATGTATTGTCACGAAGTTCCTTCATTTCTGTTGCTTTCTCTGTTTGTCATGCACTCCGTTTGGCCTGCCCTAAATAGAGGACCATTCTATGTTTAAGAAGGCTCTTAAACAAATCTGTTTTATCGATTATCTTCAAATCTTTTCTGATGTTGTTAGTCAGTTCATCGCCAAAATACTTCAATGCATTCATTGCACTTTTTAAGTAACACATTAATTTGTCTCTTGCATATAGAGGTTTTTAGTATATTTTGTGAAAACCCTCCGGCAATAAATGAAGGGCTAGTGGCAATTTTAGAAGAAATCAAACAGGAAAAAATGGACTGTGGCCCTGTCCTTTGGTGCATTGTCATCTGAGATAGCTCTGGTGTCTTGCACCTGACCTACCAGCGGGCTGAGAGCTTGCTCAGCTACACGAAGCCTGTACATGTCATGAATGTACCTCTCCCCCCCCCCCCCCCCCAAAGCATACACCTCTGTGAACAATTTTTCAAGATAAACATAGAATTTGCTTTAACATATGCATTGTGTGTTTTTCACCAGGATGGTGTCCACGCAGAAGTGGCCCAAGAGATGGCAAGCTATTTTATGATTTTGTTTGGGTTTAGGATTGCCACATTGCTGGCAGAGTAATTATCAGGCTGTGATATTTCCCACTGAGTGGCTCTCACTTATTCAATCACAGGAGCAGTGAAAGAGGCATTTTGAATCACGCAGGTGACTTGCCAGTTAAACTTCCCAAAATCAGGCAACTTAACCCACTCGGCTCATTCTGAGACCTGTACATGTGCAGCCTCAGACAAGCATGTGATAAGCAAACTGAACATGTACCTTTTTTGTCAACAGTCAGGCAGCAGAGTGGTTCTGAAGATATTATTAAAAACATTTCATCAGATCATTGTCATTTCAAAGAAGGAATTTATTTAGCATTACTAAAAGTGGCCTTTCGTCTTGAAACAACTTTATGAGAACTGGTTCTGAAGTGCTTGTATTGAAATCAGTAGAAGATGCCAAGCCACTCATTCACATTTTTAAATATCTTTGGCAGTAGCCGATTTAACATTGCTATATCCACTAAAACATGTGTGTAGCCTATAAACATTGTCAAATCCACTAAAACATATTTGTTGTAATCATATCGGGCATGACCGATATGTTTAAAATGCACAATGTATCGCTATTTTCTTGCTCTAAGGCTAGCTCCGACCTACTTTTGAAGAGATAGCCACGCCTCTATTAGTTGACCTTGTAGCCCCTCCCCCCGTAGGTCAGATCTGGTTGCATCCCCGAGTACCATTAACAGCGTTCACTTTCATTTTTAATCAAGTGTCTAGACTTGCCAACTGTTCCCTGTGAGCACGTGTGTGCATTGCTTGCTTTTTAGGCAAAAGCACTAAGCCTGCTGGGATTTGATTTTTCTCCTTTTCTGTTCCAACGTTAAGCCTTTAAAACACAATAGATCCATTTAGGGAGAGATTGAAATGATGCCCTTGGCTTCTGTTGCTGGGGATAAGACCACCGGCCTCCGATGATGTGGCTTGCGCTCATTCTTTGCAAACAAGCACTGGGAAAGCCAATAGGTCAGAGCGTTTGCCTAGTTGCAATACCTCATGTTATTGTTCGAAGTCCTTCTCGAGTCAGAAGCAACAGCCTTTAACAAAGCTCCTGCGTTTCAAGGCTTGACTAGATGTCCCCCTCGAGTCAGGAGCGACCCCTTGCAAAGCTGCAGTCCCCCGGGTCTTTACAATGTGTCCCTGACGAGTCCACAGAAAGCTGCAGTATCTCAAGTGCTTCCAAGATGTACCTCTTGAGTCGAACGAAACTTCTTCAAATGTCCTTCACAAAGCAGAGGGGGCGTGGCCTCAGCATAAGAATCTACATATTCACTTCTGCTGCTCGAATCAATTGTGTTTGTTTCCTAGGGTTCATGATGATGAGTCAACATTGTGCCTTACCCTCTGCAAACTGGTGTCTCACTGGCACTATACACGTGTGTCGCTAAATTTGCATTTGTGTATACTAAAGATGGCCTATTATTGATCTGTGCTGCTGCATTGCCCTATGCTGTCTTTTTTTGATTAGAAGAAGCAAATGGTCGACGTCAGTTGATAAAACCACTAAAGAAATTTAACAAGATGTCCATTGATTTATATAGAAGAATATGTTTTTATTATGAATCTTTATTGAGGTGGGCTAGACATTCACAAACCTGCAATACCTCAAGGTCTTACTGCAGGCCCCTCTTGAAGCAGATGCACAGGCCTGAGAAGTCTTTCATACAGCTGCAGAGCTTGAAGCGGTTCCTAGACATGCAGGTCGAGGCACATCCAATGCTCGTAGGCTTCTCCAAGCTGCAGGATCTCAAGTCATTACTAGACGCCCCACTCTAGCCCCAATGCTTGAAGGCTTCTCCAAGCTGCAGCATCTCAAGTCATTACTAGACGCCCCACTCTAGCCCCAATGCTTGAAGGCTTCTCCAAGCTGCAGGATCTCAAGTCATTACTAGACGCCCCACTCTAGCCCCAATGCTCGAAGGCTTCTCCAAGCTGCAGCATCTCAAGTCATTACTAGACGCCCCACTCTAGCCCCAATGCTCGAAGGCTTCTCCAAGCTGCAGCATCTCAAGTCATTACTAGACGCCCCACTCTAGCCCCAATGCTTGAAGGCTTCTCCAAGCTGCAGCATCTCAAGTCATTACTAGACGCCCCACTCTAGCCCCAATGCTTGAAGGCTTCTCCAAGCTGCAGCATCTCAAGTCATTACTAGACGCCCCACTCTAGCCCCAATGCTTGAAGGCTTCTCCAAGCTGCAGGATCTCAAGTCATTACTAGACGCCCCACTCTAGCCCCAATGCTTGAAGGCTTCTCCAAGCTGCAGGATCTCAAGTCATTACTAGACGCCCCACTCTAGCCCCAATGCTTGAAGGCTTCTCCAAGCTGCAGCATCTCAAGTCATTACTAGACGCCCCACTCTAGCCCCAATGCTTGAAGGCTTCTCCAAGCTGCAGCATCTCAAGTCATTACTAGACGCCCCACTCTAGCCCCAATGCTTGAAGGCTTCTCCAAGCTGCAGGATCTCAACTCATTACTAGACGCCCCACTCTAGCCCCAATGCTTGAAGGCTTCTCCAAGCTGCAGCATCTCAAGTCATTACTTGACGCCCCACTCTAGACCCAATGCTCGAAGGCTTCTCCAAGCTGCTGCATCTCAAGTCATTACTAGACGCCCCACTCTAGCCCCAATGCTCGAAGGCTTCTCCAAGCTGCAGCATCTCAAGTCATTACTAGACGCCCCACTCTAGCCCCAATGCTTGAAGGTTTCTCCAAGCTGCAGCATCTCAAGTCATTACTAGACGCCCCACTCTAGCCCCAATGCTTGAAGGCTTCTCCAAGCTGCAGCATCTCAAGTCATTACTAGACGCCCCACTCTAGCCCAATGCTTGAAGACTTCTCCAAGCTGCAGCATCTCAAGTCATTACTAGACGCCCCACTCTAGCCCCAATGCTCGAAGGCTTCTCCAAGCTGCAGCATCTCAAGTCATTACTAGACGCCCCACTCTAGCCCCAATGCTCGAAGGCTTCTCCAAGCTGCAGCATCTCAAGTCATTACTAGACGCCCCACTCTAGCCCCAATGCTTGAAGGCTTCTCCAAGCTGCAGCATCTCAAGTCATTACTAGACGCCCCACTCTAGCCCCAATGCTCGAAGGCTTCTCCAAGCTGCAGCATCTCAAGTCATTACTAGACGCCCCACTCTAGCCCCAATGCTCGAAGGCTTCTCCAAGCTGCAGCATCTCAAGTCATTACTAGACGCCCCACTCTAGCCCCAATGCTTGAAGGCTTCTCCAAGCTGCAGCATCTCAAGTCATTACTAGACGCCCCACTCTAGCCCCAATGCTTGAAGGCTTCTCCAAGCTGCAGCATCTCAAGTCATTACTAGACGCCCCACTCTAGCCCCAATGCTTGAAGGCTTCTCCAAGCTGCAGGATCTCAAGTCATTACTAGACGCCCCACTCTAGCCCCAATGCTTGAAGGCTTCTCCAAGCTGCAGGATCTCAAGTCATTACTAGACGCCCCACTCTAGCCCCAATGCTTGAAGGCTTCTCCAAGCTGCAGCATCTCAAGTCATTACTAGACGCCCCACTCTAGCCCCAATGCTTGAAGGCTTCTCCAAGCTGCAGCATCTCAAGTCATTACTAGACGCCCCACTCTAGCCCCAATGCTTGAAGGCTTCTCCAAGCTGCAGGATCTCAACTCATTACTAGACGCCCCACTCTAGCCCCAATGCTTGAAGGCTTCTCCAAGCTGCAGCATCTCAAGTCATTACTTGACGCCCCACTCTAGCCCCAATGCTCGAAGGCTTCTCCAAGCTGCTGCATCTCAAGTCATTACTAGACGCCCCACTCTAGCCCCAATGCTCGAAGGCTTCTCCAAGCTGCAGCATCTCAAGTCATTACTAGACGCCCCACTCTAGCCCCAATGCTTGAAGGTTTCTCCAAGCTGCAGCATCTCAAGTCATTACTAGACGCCCCACTCTAGCCCCAATGCTTGAAGGCTTCTCCAAGCTGCAGCATCTCAAGTCATTACTAGACGCCCCACTCTAGCCCAATGCTTGAAGACTTCTCCAAGCTGCAGTATCTCAAGTCATTACTAGACGCCCCACTCTAGCCCCAATGCTCGAAGGCTTCTCCAAGCTGCAGCATCTCAAGTCATTACTAGACGCCCCACTCTAGCCCCAATGCTTGAAGGCTTCTCCAAGCTGCAGCATCTCAAGTCATTACTAGACGCCCCACTCTAGCCCCAATGCTCGAAGGCTTCTCCAAGCTGCAGCATCTCAAGTCATTACTAGACGCCCCACTCTAGCCCCAATGCTTGAAGGCTTCTCCAAGCTGCAGCATCTCAAGTCATTACTAGACGCCCCACTCTAGCCCCAATGCTTGAAGGCTTCTCCAAGCTGCAGCATCTCAAGTCATTACTAGACGCCCCACTCTAGCCCCAATGCTTGAAGGCTTCTCCAAGCTGCAGCATCTCAAGTCATTACTAGACGCCCCACTCTAGCCCCAATGCTTGAAGGCTTCTCCAAGCTGCAGCATCTCAAGTCATTACTAGATGCCCCACTCTAGCCCAATGCTTGAAGGCTTCTCCACCTGCAGCATCTCAAGTCATTACTAGACGCCCCACTCTAGCCCCAATGCTTGAAGGCTTCTCCAAGCTGCAGCATCTCAAGTCATTACTAGACGCCCCACTCTAGCCCCAATGCTTGAAGGCTTCTCCAAGCTGCAGCATCTCAAGTCATTACTAGACGCCCCACTCTAGCCCCAATGCTCGAAGGCTTCTCCAAGCTGCAGCATCTCAAGTCATTACTAGACGCCCCACTCTAGCCCCAATGCTTGAAGGCTTCTCCAAGCTGCAGCATCTCAAGTCATTACTAGACGCCCCACTCTAGCCCCAATGCTTGAAGGCTTCTCCAAGCTGCAGCATCTCAAGTCATTACTAGACGCCCCACTCTAGCCCCAATGCTCGAAGGCTTCTCCAAGCTGCAGCATCTCAAGTCATTACTAGACGCCCCACTCTAGCCCCAATGCTTGAAGGCTTCTCCAAGCTGTAGCATCTCAAGTCATTACTAGACGCCCCACTCTAGCCCCAATGCTTGAAGGCTTCTCCAAGCTGCAGCATCTCAAGTCATTACTAGACGCCCCACTCTAGCCCCAATGCTTGAAGGCTTCTCCAAGCTGCAGCATCTCAAGTCATTACTAGACGCCCCACTCTAGCCGCAATGCTCGAAGGCTTCTCCAAGCTGCAGGATCTCAAGTCATTACTAGACGCCCCACTCTAGCCCCAATGCTTGAAGGCTTCTCCAAGCTGCAGCATCTCAAGTCATTACTAGACGCCCCACTCTAGCCCCAATGCTTGAAGGCTTCTCCAAGCTGCAGCATCTCAAGTCATTACTAGACGCCCCACTCTAGCCCCAATGCTCGAAGGCTTCTCCAAGCTGCAGCATCTTAAGTCATTACTAGACGCCCCATTCTAGCCCCAATGCTCGAAGGCTTCTCCAAGCTGCAGCATCTCAAGTCATTACTAGACGCCCCACTCTAGCCCCAATGCTTGAAGGCTTCTCCAAGCTGCAGCATCTCAAGTCATTACTAGACGCCCCACTCTAGCCCCAATGCTTGAAGGCTTCTCCAAGCTGCAGCATCTCAAGTCAATACTAGACGCCCCACTCTAGCCCCAATGCTTGAAGGCTTCTCCAAGCTGCAGCATCTCAAGTCATTACTAGACGCCCCACTCTAGCCCCAATGCTCGAAGGCTTCTCCAAGCTGCAGGATCTCAAGTCATTACTTGACGCCCCACTCTAGCCCCAATGCTCGAAGGCTTCTCCAAGCTGCAGCATCTCAAGTCATTACTAGAGGCCCCACTGTAGCCCCAATGCTCGAAGGCTTCTCCAAGCTGCAGCATCGCAAGTCATTGCTAGACGCCCCACTCTATCCCCAATGCTCGAAGGCTTCTCCGAGCTGCAGCATCTCAAGTCATTACTAGACGCCCCACTCTAGCCCTAATGCTTGAAGGCTTCTCCAAGCTGCAGCATCTCAAGTCATTACTAGAGGCCCCACTCTAGCCCCAATGCTTGAAGGCTTCTCCAAGCTGCAGGATCTCAAGTCATTACTTGATGCCCCACTCTAGCCCCAATGCTCGAAGGCTTCTCCAAGCTGCAGCATCTCAAGTCATTACTAGACGCCCCTCTCTAGCCAGGTACAAGAGCTTCAAATGACCTCTACAAATCCACATATAGATTCCCATACAAACTCTTGCCACTTTAATGATTTGTGGCTGTTTTCCATAGGATAAATACATTTGTCAAACTGGTTTATGGTAATGACCAAATATTTCAGATTTCAATAAATTCCTTGATTTTTTGGAGACACCCCTATATATAGGTAGCAGCACTCACTGGTCAATAGAAGTGCCTTCAAATATCGAACACCGAGGGACTGTTTTTAGGCCCATGTATTGAATTGTTGAAGCAAACTGCACTCCCTCGAATTGAAGGTATTCAGTGGTTTAAATGAACTACTTTATTGACTTATCCTATAGGCAGTGGCGGGAGGGAGCATAACTTGACGTATAATTGAGTAGCCGTGGATAAAGACGGTTGACGACAAGCCCCATAAATGTATATAACATTATTATTATCATCATCATCATTAATATAATTAATATTATTAATATTAATATTATTATTGCTGTTATTGTTGTTGTTGTTCTTGGTATTGGTGTTATTGTTGTTATTATTGCCGGTAATATTATTATTATTATTATTATTAATATTATTGCGGTTATTGTTATTGCTGTTGTTCTTGGTATTGGTGGTGTTGTTATTATTGCTGGTAATATTATTATTTGGTTGTTTTTTGGAAAACCCCCACTCTCCACCCATGGAACACCTTCCCAACAAAGAATAACTCAAGGCAGCGACTTGCGCTGCCTTGCATTACTCTGGATTTTCTAAGCCACGTAGAGCCGCACAAGGTGGCATTGCGTGGCTTAGTAAATATCACTTAGGCTCTTGTGTTGCCTGGTGTCGCCTTGCCCATCAGAGTAACCAATGCTGGCAGTAACTGTGGGGAACGGAGTTACTGGGAGATTACCCAGTGGTCCACGGAAATGAGAAGTTGCTGGGTGAGCCTGTATTTCCAGGTCCAATTCCCCTAGTTATTCCTCACTTTCTTCTGTGTGACACCAAACAGATCCACGGTGTTCCTGGAGATCCAGGAGTGATGCTGGGGCCAGTTACTGCTGTGAGCCCCATTGGAAATAGGAGGAACCTCATAGTCGAGACCATAGTCTAAGGAGTGCTGGTGTATGTGAGTAATTACTGTTAGCCAAAACAATACAAGAGTGGATAAAGGTGCACACAATGGCATAGGACCATGACGTCAATTCAGGGTAAGTAGGGATAGCCGCTGCGACCCATGACACTGCTAAACCCACCACTGAGATCAGCGGCATGAAGGCAGTGACAAAGAAAGTAGGACGGGTTCAAATAACAATATTTACTCTCTAGTTTCTACTACTTACCTATCATCTAGTGCTTCCACAGCAAATGAAATAGGAGGTTGTTGATGGTTAAGGATGTGACAAAGGACCAATCCTGTGATGTCATTGGGCGTCAAAGCCTGCTCAGAATGATATTCCCCAACCTTATCATTTTTGTGAATCAGCGATCATTGTCCAGGTAACAACCGTGAACAGACCAACCCTCGCGCGATTGTGTCACATAATGAAACACATTTCATGGGATCCGGTCACTCTGGGGTGTGGTGCCACACAATGGACCATTGTTGCCAGTAGCAGGGGAATAATGTGTACTGATGTCTGCCTCTGTTAATGCATCAATTGGTGTGGCTACAGCAACGATTAATTACAAAGGAATGCAACAGGCTCGTTACACCACCTTTTTAGAGTGAGTAATACCTGCCAGAGAAAATATGGCAAACTACAAAGGCAACACAATCAGTTCAGATTAAACAGGTTGTGGCTCCTGCAAGCGGCAGCCTTACCATTAGCTCAATCCGGCTAATATTAAAAGGGCCTGGCAGAATGAAAGGTTTGAGGGTGGGTGTGAGAAACTGGGTCATTGGTTAAGGGGGTGTTAACCCTTTTCCAGCAACGACCACAATCCGTGTAGGGTGAAACACAAAAGTCACTAAATTAACCTGTGGTTAACCCTCTGGTAGCTTGGCACAAAACCAGTCCGGCTAAACTTAGAAGCAATGTGTAAAGTATTTGTGCAGCACTCTAGCAGTAACAAATAGAGTACATTTTATTAAATAAAATTATACCATAACAACAAAACTCTAGTCAGTAGAACTGGAGATATGCAATTTTAAAGTCTTCGGTAAAAGTAGCGCCAACACGCGCAAGGTGCCAAATTAGATTATCAGGTCATTCTGGACCAGAACAAAATCACAAGTTCACACTAACTGCAATGAACAATGGTCTGGGTGCAGGACTGAGTTTGACCCGCTGGGCAATATACCTAGTTGTAATTGGACATGGATGCAAGTCCTGTGCTGTGTCCAGTTGCATCGGTTCCAATGGAGCTGCCAATCACGCGCTGCAAGGTGCTGCATCAAGTTGAATTGTGCTGCGTTAGTTCTGATGAGGCTACCAATCAGGAAGTGCCAGGTGCTTCAATGCGAGGTCCTGTGTCGTGCTGCGTCGGTTCTGATGAGGCCGACGCTCAGGAGGTGAGAGGGCCTGCGTAGTGTTATGTTGGTTCTGAAGCAATCTAATGCCAGCCAAGGGTCTAGGACCTGGGGGCACATCTTGGGGATCAGGACTCACTCCAGCAGGGGCCAGCTGCAGGGCACATGTAGGTCCTGTTGGTCTGGCTCGGTTAGTGCTGAGATTACAGGAGGGATATAGCGAGGGCATCTTCTGAAGATACCCTTGGCCTTGGCTCCAATTTTACCTCTGGCTTGTATCCTCTGTTGCACAGTATCTGTATCTGTAGGGAGATTTCAGGAAGGGACATTATGGTCAGTTTCTCAGGATCAGCAAGAGTCTGAATTGCTGGTTTTTGAATCTCAGATGTTTTGGAAAGTCCTACCAGGCCCTGTCTCTGTATTTGGTGTTACGGCAGGGGTGCAGCGAAGACCATATCCACCGTTAGAATGCAGATGGGGTCCCACTCGTTTGTGAGGCAAGGGGCACCAGTTGACCCAGGCCATCTTGGGCAGTCTAAATGGCATTTTTGTGTAATTATGCAACTGTGTTAGTGTAATGAAGACAGGCAACTATCAATACACCTGGGTTAAACAAACAATCACTAGAGCAAATGGAGTAAAGGACAATAACGACATTTGTGTGTTTTTCAACCCTACCATTATCTTTAAGGAGATACTGAACAATAACGGTACCCCTGTGCTAACCACCTTATCACTAGACCAGTGGAGATACAGGACAATCCATCCTACCTCAAGTCCCCAGGGTGGTACAGGATAATGCCAACACCCCTGAACTTCCACCCTATAATTAGGCCTAAGGAGCTGTAGAACAATGACAACACCCCTGTGTTTTCCATCCTACATCAAGACCCAAGGAGTACAGCACAATGTCAACACCCCTGTGTTTTCCATCCTACATCAAGTCCTAAGGGGTACAGGACAATGTCAACAACCCTGTGTTTTCCATCCTATCACCAGACCCAAAGGAATGCAGGACAATGGCAACATCCCTGTACTTCCCACCCTATCTCTAGACCCAAGGGGGTACAGGACAATAACAACATCCCTGTGTTTTCCACCCTACCTCTAGACCTGAGGGGATACAGGACAATGACGACACCCATGTTTTTCCACCCTATAACTAGGCATAAGGGGAAACATAAGAATGACAACACCCCTGTGTTTCTAACCTACCTCTAGACTTGAGGAGATACAGGGCAGTGACAGCACCCCAGTGCTTCCACCCTATTATTACACCTAAGGGGCTACAGGGCAGTGACAGCACCCCAGTGCTTCCACCCTATTACTACACCTAAGGGGCTACAGGGCAATGACAACACCCCTGTGTTTTCCACCCTACCTCTAGGCCCGAGGGGATACAGGACAATGATGACACTCCTGTGCTTCCACCCTATAACTAGGCCTAAGGGGAAGTTGGAGAATGACAAAACCCCTGTGTTTTTCATCCTACCTCTAGTCCCAAGGGGGTACAGGACAATGACAACACCCTGCGTTGTCCACCCTACCTCTAGACGTGAGGGTATTTAGGGCAATGACAACACCCCTGTGTTTTCCATCCTACCTCAAGTCCCAAGGGATACAGGACAATGTCTACACCCCTGTGTTTTCCAGCCTACCTCAAGTCCCAAGGGACGCAGGACAATGTCAACACCCGTGTTCTCCATCCTATCACCAGACCCAAAGGAATGCAGGACAAGGGGAACATACATGTGCTTTCCACCGTACCTCTAGACCCAATGGGCAACAAGACAATAACAACATCCCTGTGCTTTCCACCCTACCTCTACACCCAAGGGGATACAGGACAGTGTTGACACCCCTGTTTTTCCACCCTATAACGAGGCTTATTGGGAAACAGGAGAATGACAACACCCCTGTGTTTCCACACCTGAGAGGATACAGGGCAATGACAGCACCCCAGTGCTTCCACCCTATCTCTAGACCCAGGGGCGTACAGGACAATGACAACCTGCATGTGCTTTCCACCCTACCTCTAGACCCAAGGGAGAACAGGACAATGACAACAGCCCAGTGCTTCCACCCTATAACTAGGCCTAAGGGGCTACAGGACAATGAAGACACCTCTGTGTTTTCCACCCTACCTCTATGCCTGAGGGGCTACAGGACAACAACAACATCCCTGTGTTTGTCCTCCCTAACTCTAGATCCAAGGGGCAACATGACAATGACAACAACCCTGTGTTTTCCACCCTATCTCTAAACATAGGGGGGTACAGGACAATGACAACCCGCCTGTGTTTTCCGCCCTACCTCCAGACCCAAGGGAGTACAGGAAAATGACAACACCCCAGTGCTTCCAACCTATAACTAGGCCTAAGGGGCTACAGGACAATGACAACACCCCTGTGTTTTCCATCCTATCACCAGACCCAAAGGAATGCAGGACAACGGCAACATCCCTGTGCATTCTACCCTTCCTCTAGACCCAAGGGGGAACAGGACAATAACAACACCCCTGTGTTTTCCACCCTACCTCTAGACCTGAGGGGATACAGGGCAATGACAACATCCCTGTGTTTTCCACCCTACCGCTAGACCCAAAGGGATACAGGACAATAACAACCAGCCTGTTTTGTCCACACTACCTCTAGACCCAAGGGAGTACGGGACAATGACAACACCCCTGTGCTTCCACCCTATAATAAGGTCTAAGGGGATAGAGAACAATTACAACATGCATGTGTTTCCACCCTAGCTCTAGGCCCGAGGGGATATAGGTATAACAACATCCCTGTGTTTTCCACCCTACTTATAGATACAAGGGGATACAGGACAATGACGACACCCCTGTGCTTCCACCCTAAAACTAGGGTTAAGGGGAAGCTAGAGAATGACAACACCCCTGTGTTTTCCATCCTATCTATAGACCCAAGGGGATACAGGACAATGACAACACCCCTGTGTTGTCCACCCTACCTCTAGACCTGAGGGGATTTAGGGCTATGACAACACCCCTGTGTTTTCCATCCTATCACCAGACCCAAAGGAATACAGGACAATGGCAACATCCCTGTGTTTTACACCCTATCTCTAGACCTGAGGGGATACAAGACAATGACGACACCCCTGTATTTCAACCCTATAAATAGGCATAAGGGGGTGCAGGACAATGTCAACACCTCTGTGATTTCCACCCTACCTCTATAACTGAGGGGCTACAGGGCAATGACAACACTCCTGTGTCCCCCCCCCCCTTCTAGACCCAAGGGGAAACAGGAGAATGACAACACCCCTGTGTTTCCATCCTACCTCTAGACCTGAGGGGATACAGGGCAATGATAGCACCCCAGTGCTTCCACCCTAAAACTAGGCCTAAGGGGCTACAGGGCAATGACAACACTCCTATGTTGTCACCCTACCTCTAGCCCGAAAGGGGATGCATGACAATGACAAAACCCCTGTGTTTTCCACCCTCCTTCTAGACCCAGGGGGATATTGAGTCAAGCATCAGATATTGAGTTGAAAAGTTGTGCCATTGACAACAGTGAATTACAGCCTCTGACGTCTTCCTTATGTGAATGTTCATTCTAGCACGGTCTGTGCCCGTCTTTCTCTTCTTGATAACTTACTAAACCACGCCCATAGGAGCCAAAACTCATTCTAGCCGGAATTAAAAGGCCTCCGTGGTGTGCTACAAACCCAATCTGACGAATATTTTCTTTGACAGTCAGGTCAAAATTATTGCACTGTTCCTCTGAATTGTATTTTCTCTCAAATACACTGCAGGCATGATTTTTATGGGGGTGGGGGTAGGATACTTTGTTAATCCTCATTCCTCCTTTGTTTTGAAGTTAGAAAGTCCAACAGTCACTCTCTTTTTTTCTCTCTTTAGCCCTGGTGGCTTTAGCCCTTCTTTCCTCTGCCCTTCTTTCTTGATATTGTTTACTCCCCCCACTCACTAGATTCTCGATTCCCAGACCCAGAAGGTGGCTAGTTGTCAGCCTGAGGTGCGATGGCTTCTAAACTACACCCACAGACAAGGAGCGGGAACACGTGTGCAGGACGCTGGTCGGTGGCCCACAAACCATGTCACTCAGAATAGGTTGTAGTGAAAGGAAGAAAATGAAACCTACAGACCCCAAATACTTGGTAGATATTGGTATAGCCCAACCACAACATGCTACAAAACAATGGTAAAGTATCATCTCACAGGGCACCCCGGACTGAAGTGGGTCAAAGGTGGAATTCAGGCAGAAGGTGAGAGTATGGCACCTATATCGGTGACATGCCATGCGGAATCTGGACCCCAGGGAAATCCTAGGAGCCTCTATCGCCACCGCCTGGACAACCATCAGAATAGCGGTAATTCCACTAAAACGAGAATCACAGAAACAGCAGCACCACGTGATTGTGGCACACATCAGCGACAAGGAAATCAACCCCAGCTGATTGACAGGCTGGGAACATTCTAGCAGTCAATTCTGTTACAATGAAGGATGGATACCCGTATTAGCTTAGTTGTAGGTTTCAGAGCACTAGAACAGTCCTAAACCAAGAACTACAGAATGACGACACACCTGTGTATGTCACTGAGGGGTGTGGAGGGGGGGAATAAATAGTGACAAACAAGAACGAAAGAAACAGTGTTCAATGGTCGACTGCCGGCATCAAACTACATACCGAAGCAGAAATACACAGACACATTCACCCATGCTAGAGGGGAGACAGCTGACAGCAACACCCCACACTCCAGTGTGCATCAAATATGGCTATAAAGAGGATTACAGAGGAATTAGGCATTCTGATGGAGCGCCATGTGGTTTTGAAAATTGTAGGGGTGCATCATAATCACGTATAGTCCGCACCTACATATGTATCTTATGTTGTATTAACAGATGATCATTAGAGGAGTAAATGTAATAATAAAATGTGAATGTAATGTTAGAAATGTAATTCGTGTTGGTCGAAAGAGTTCATGAGTTTTGAAATGTAACTGCCTAGCGTGAAGTGTATAGTAAATCAACTTGTGTGAAATGTAATGCATTAGATTTAAACGTGCACAATATTAAAGTCTGCACATGTAGGATTGATTACTTATATATTGAATGTAATTAAATATGGTGCTTACCGATGCAATGTTTATTAATGTGTGTAGTTTTGATGTATACAGGCCTAATTGAATGTCTCGGTTTCCCTACGAGAAGGCCTACTCGCGTTTCTTATGTTAGCTGGATTGTGTAGGCTGAAATGTATTTTCTTGGGAAGGCTCTCATTTAGAAAGTCAGCTAGAATGATGTGCATGCAAGGATTTTAGTTTCTCAAGCTTCTGTTGCAGGTGCAAGGACATCGTCCTCGTTAGCAAAGACTAACCTTTTGTTTTAGGGTTAGGTATGGAGGAGAGTTGCTACAAGTGTCTCCAGGAAAGCCGATAATGAGAAGCCGATACTTTCGGTGCTGAGGGAGCCTGGGACTCAAGGACGTTTCGACCGTTATTAGACAGCGTACAGGTTTCAGTGGAAAATCACCTCCAGGAGGTGTCCAGCCAGAAGAGGTGGAACGAAGGCGTGTCTTCCATGTTGTGCATTTTATATTAGGGACAGTGCCCCGAGGGAAGAGTTAGATGAGACAGCGAGGCGTTAGAGGGCAGGTGTAAGGGATCGATACAGAGGGAGAAGACGTAGAATGATGCTGTAGCTTTGGCTACTGACCCCTTCAACGTGAGTGTACTTCTTAGGAAGTCTTCACGAGCTGACACTTTTTTCTGATCTTGCCCTGGGAAATGCTAAGTAGGGATGTCACTTAAGTGGTAGAGTAGGGACAGACTAATCAATTTATATAGGTATCCATGAAGACTGATTTAGATATTGGAGCAGTTATCTTTTGCTTGATATTTTTAGAGTTCATTATTCTTTTTATGCTTCATCGAGTTAGATTGCTGCATAGATTAAACTTTGTATTAGTTCCCATGTATTTTCTTAACCTCGTCATGAGGTGCTTGTATGTTCAGTTATTTTTGGCCTTGTAATAAACCCCCTAAAACTTAACTCAGAGTTAGTGATTCTTTAGAGTGGTAGTTATTTGGTTATCGGTCTTGTTTGGATGAATTGATTTCTCCCCTTTACACTTCACAGCAGGTAAAAAGGTCCAGTCGGTCGAGGATTCTTAAGACTGGTAGGAGATGGTAAGATAAGAATCCGGCGTTATCAATTCCAATGCCGTAAGGACTCAATCCTAACACCAGACGACCAGGGAAGACTTTATGGGGTGTGAAAACACCAGATGCATAAACAGGATACAGAGAAGTGACAACAATCTGAAGCGAGGTTAGGGAAAGGAGAAAGCCAGTCCAGACTTTCATCCTAAGGTTCTAATTCTAGAACCCTGAGTTAGAGTTTTATTGATGCAGGACATCCTCCAAGCCCCAGAGTGCAGAGTTCCGATTGGCCCGTGTAGTCATCGGACGTGTATACTCTAACCTATGGAAATATTTCTAGATTACTTTATGGATGAGCTTTATTCAAGTGCACACTTGCTGATGGAGGTGGCGGGCCAGCGAGCGTTACCCTCTTATAAAAGTGTGTCTTCTTTAAAAAGTCATCTTTTTTTCGCAGCGGATATCCCGCCTGCCCAACGCAGGTGAATAGACCCCAACGTACTGGGCAGGACATCCGCTGATTTCTGGCCGAAGGCCCCCATGTCAAACTTGAAAGCCACCCCTGTGTGTGGAACGCCAAGGACCAACTCTTCCACTGAAGACCTGAAAAAAGGTGAGTGATGAGAAAAACAAAAGACCAATTAACAGGATAACGGAAAGGAAAATGAGTTACAGGTAACTTCTACAAGACAGAGGCAGAATGAATAAGGTTAGGGCCTCTGCGGTCTTATCCCCTATGGAAATCCGGTCTGCAAGTTTCTACTCCTCTCTGTACTTCTGACAGGGATCTAAGCATTGGAAACCAAGCGGAGAAGTAGAACCAATTTACTAAACCAGAAAGATAAAAGCTCCTATCTCATAAAAGCTACAGAGGAGCCACGTCTACCTTCAGTGGCTTCAAGTAGGACACACCGGAGATATCTAGTCCTTCCCAAATGTTGATAGTAGCTTGCTTAGCCCCTCAGACTGGAAGATAAAGCCATACCAACCAATCAATCAATCAGGAGTTTGTATAGTGCGGCTACTCACCCATGTGGGTCTCAAGGTGCCTCAAAAGTTGTACCGCGCCATTGCAGAACATAGGACACACCTTGAACAAAAATAATAATATTCTTATATCTTCCATTTATTTTTCGACTAAGCAATAGAAAAGGGAACATTGCCAGCATCTTTGACTCACAGGACCCGAGCATGCGCATCCTACCAAGGTTCCACACGGTAATCACAATAGTAGTACAAAGACCCCTATAGGAGGAGGAACAGACATCACCCAAATATTGCTCAGACCTACCCTGCCTCTGAAATTTTATAGTGCTTACGCTTTGTGTGGCAACTGGACAACCACCATCATCTAACATCGGAATCTAATTTGCTTCACCGCCCAGCTTGGCGAAGCTTTCCCACCCCCTCCACTGCATGGTGAGTCAGACTGCCCCTGCCTCACCTTCTGTGCCCTGAGGTGGTGCAGCCAGGCCCAGCAGCACCAGGGGCTACGAGCCTTATTAAAAAGACCCTCGTCATTTGGGGCAGTAACGTGCATCCTCTCCTGCCTTCCAGTCTGTGTGAGGTGCACCGAGAGGCTCCTCTGTGGTGCCTGTCACACTAAAGCAGGCAGAGAAAGGCTAAGGGAGGAGCAGCCGTGCTCTCCATGCCTGGCAGGGATGAGGCTGCCCACACAGATCAGCCCTGCAGCAACTTCCTGGTTCCTGCACTGAAAAGCGCGAGGCAGCACGGCCGTAGGGCCCAGGATGGAGGAACACAAGCAGGAAATGTGCTGTGAGCATTGGATATGATGTCTGCACCCATGGGGCAGCACCAGGCATATGATGCAACATCTGCAAATATAAACCTGCACTGGCATATGAGCCTATGCTAGAAACGCGTGGCTATATTTGCTTGTATGAGGCATCACTGGGAACACGAGGCGGGATAGAACATGGGGGGCTCTGCCCTTATAGTTTTACACATTTTTTATGAGGATGTACTGAGAATATGGAGCTATGCATGAACGTATGCGCTGCCTTAATCTGTTAAAGCGATACCTTAGCACATAACTAAAGTATTTTCTTGAGCGTGGACCCGTGTATAAGTCACAACCTCGTTTCTTTGCGTTTAAAAATCTTTGTTGCTATTATAACAGAAAAACATTACACATTTTAGTTGTCCATTAATAATAATGAATGCAATTAACCTACAAGAAGAATATGAATATTTGCATACTATGATGAAGAACAAACCTAATGATAATGAAGAAGAAAATACTCTGTTGAGTAGGCAGAGCTATAATAAAGATAACAAAAAGCATTTCCAGTATTTCAGTAAGAAGAATGACTAAGGGCAAGCAGGGGAGCAGGAGAGGGGGACAGTGGTAAGACAATATAATATACCATTTCATATATAGAATAAATGTGACCGAAATATTATCGGGAGTGAAACATACTAATAACTCATAAAACAATTCTACAATAAGAAAAAAACTATTTACTTATTAAAGACAAGTTATAATTGTAAACTTCAAGGAGTGGCAAAGACCTCAGTAGTATTTTGAACTCTATAACGTGATTTTGACAAATAAGAAGTTAAGGTCATCCATAAAATATTTCATTTTCTAGCTTTTTGTACTGTTGGTAGCGGTGTTCTATCTAACCTGTGATTATGACATGGGATATATTTTAAGGAAGGGGGGATTTACTATCAGTGCTTTTCCAGGTTGGTGTGTAAAGCAATGGCAACCAGGAGATTTTTTTTTAATTATTATTTGGAGAGGACATATAAAATGAAAAATTCATACTACTTCATACATGACTTAGTCTTAAGCATCCATTTAGGCAAGAGCTTATGGCTCCATTTTTCATGTGTACTTACATTATAGAAACATAAAACGAAAAGAAGAGATATATAGACAAACATTAATAGCCAAATCTGAAAAATAACATTTCTACATACACCATCTACCAGCCAATCTCGTGATCTAGAGACCTTTACAACTTTTTTCTCTTATCCCCTGGTTTGTCTAATAATCCATTTTTCTAGCAGAGCCCAGATTTCTCTACCTCGTTTGCGAGCGCCTCGACCTTTACATTTATATAAAGACTTCTCTAGATGATATATAGCCAACAATCGATTAATCCATGCTTGAAATCGAGGAGGATCTGGATCTTTCCAGTAGGTAGCAATGAGAAGTCTTATTACAGCAACAGCAACAAAGACAAATTTGCTGTTGCTGTAACCGCACTGTATCTTCTCATCACACCCTAATAACATTAATGTTATAGATATTTTAATAGGGTTCTCTACAACTGATGTCAAGAACGTTTCTATTTGTTTTATTAGTAGATCTAATTTCACACAACTATAGAACATGTGGATCGTATCTGCAGGTCCTTGATCACACCTAGGACATTTATCGTCCTTCCTTTTCCCCCATCGATGTAATTTCTTCAGGGGTAAAATAAAGATCATATATTGTATAATAGTGTTGGACTTTTAAGTTTGTAGCAAGAAATATCGTATTGGATAAGGTCAGGGAGTGATATATATCAGTATCCCGATCTCCTGTCTTCAGGGCCCATTTGGTTTCTACCACCTCCAGATCATCCATAAGTGTATCTATTAGAATTTTATATATGTTTTTAATTCTAGTCTGAGACTGTGAGATAACTTCTATTAAAACATTCCTTTGCAGAGATAATCCCTTTTCCTTAATTTTATTCAGATAACTCGTAAACTGTCTGAATTTAAAATATGTTCTATCTGATATATCATATTTTTGCTGAAGCTCTAAAAATTATAATTTTTGTTCAATCGAATAGAGGTCTCCCACCCTCAGAATTCCCTTCTCTTCCCAGTGGATAGCTAACTTATCATACGTTGATAATAGAAAAAGGGAGGATCTCCATAGTGGTGTGTATCTATTATATATAGGGATGTTCATAAGGGCCATCATCTTTTTCCAAAGTTTCCAAATTGTTATCATAATCTTAAATTTCGTTTTTTTATAATAACTTGGCTCGATTTGTCAGAGAAGCACCCCTTGAGCGCTGATTCCCATGGCTAATTCATATATTATGGGAAGATTCCCGGCTGTATTGCGTTGTCTATTTCCTATACCTGGTAAAATTAAAAAAGGCATCTGTTGTTAAAAACATGCATGATAATAGTACCTAATATTAGGAGCTGACCATCCTCCTCGATCATGTGGCAATGTTAAAAATTTGAAAGATCGTCGGACTTTAGAATATTTCCAGGCAAAGCTAGTAAAAATGCTATCTATCTTTTTTAGACAATAATCCTCAATTTCCACAGGAATAGATCTAAACATATATAAGATTTTAGGAAACATAATCATTTTTAAAATATTACATCGCCCTATGAGTGACAAGTGTAGTCTATCTAGTCGTTGAAGATCTTCACTTATCCTACTAATTATTGGCATTATATTTATCTTCCATATAATTTCTATATTATTAGTGATCTTAATACCTAGATAAGTTACCTCGGTGGATCTTCGAGGATCACTACACAGAGTTTTGGTATTACATAGAATCTGAGTTTTCCCTGCGTTTAGCAGATATCCTGATTTCCGACCGTATTCATCAGCCAGTTTCTAAATTTGTTCGATTGTTTTCTCTGGGTCCCTTGTCACTAGGTCATCGGCATAAGCGAGTATTTTTGTCTCATGGCCGTTACACTTAACCGGGATAATAGTCCGATCTTGAAGAATTTGTTCTATAAAGATGTCAATATATAGGGCAAACAGTATTGGAGAGCAGGGGCACCCCTGTCTCGTCCCCCTTGCAATCTTTATTGAGATTGATTCTTGCCCCATTATATTTAATCTAGCGTATGGCCGATAGTACATTGCTTGTATAGCTGTTAAAATACCAGGCCCAAAGCCTCTCTGTATCATTGTTGCCCATAAATATTGCCATGCCACCCGGTCAAACGCCTTCTCCGCGTCCAGGAGGATCATAGCCATCTTCTCTCCAGTTGTCTCTGTAATATCTAATAAGGCTATAACACGTCAAATATGGTCTGTTGTACCTCTTGTTGGTATAAAACCGTGTTGCCATGGGGAGGCAAGATCAGCTATGATCCTCCCTAATCTGGTGGCTAAAATTTTGGAATACAATTTTGTATCAGTGTTCATAAGGGATATAGGTCTATATGAAGCAGGATTATCAGCCGGTTTCCCCTTTTTTTTAAAAACCACAATATCCGCTCTTTGCCAAGACTCCGGCGGTATCCCATTATATTGTATCCCCAAAAATAGATCTAACAATATAGGAGCTATTTCTGCTTGAATTATCTTGTATAGTTCCAGTGGGATCCTATCTGGGCCTGCTGCCTTCCCTGAAGCCATAGATTGCATGGCGGAGAGAACCTCTTCCTTAGTTATTTCCTTGTCTAGTTCTTGTCGCATTTCTTCACTGAGCCTTCATTGATTACCAAAAATGCGTTCAGTGTAATTAGCCGACATGGGATCAATATTGCCTTGTTGATATAGATCTTCATAAAATTTCTCAAAAACTTTAATAATGCTCTTCTTTTCTGTATATACTACACCATCCCATCCCTTAATTTCCATAATGTTATTTCTGGCTATCTTCTGCTTGGTTCTTAAAGCAAGAACTTTACCAATGGTCTCACCATATTCATACCCCTCCGATTTATGTGCTTGGTAAATAGCAGCCCCCTTCCTAGTATAGTGATTATTTCACTTTTAATAATCGCTATCCTTTGACGTAATACTATTTCTTCATCATCTTGATTCTGTTTAACTACTTCTGTATATTCTTTTTCCAGTTCTCCTAGTTTGATTATAAGCGTGTTAATTTCCTTCCTTTCTAGTTTTCTAGTTTTTCCAACAAAACTGATAGTTTCCCTACGAAGACCAGCTTTAAAACTATCTCAAACTATATTTCGGGAAGAGCTATATTGGTTAATCGCGTAGTATTCTATAACCCATTTCTTAATATATTCACTATAAACATCATTAAGTAATAGTGATCTATAAAATGTCCATTTTACTTGTGGATGATCTAGCTTTGAGAGTATCAAATCCATAATCAGAGGATTGTGATCTGAAAATAGTTTGGATAGTTTTTTAATATCTACATTTGGAATCAAACAACATGACACCAGAAAATAATCAAGCCTAGAAAGTTTTTATGGGGATTTGAGTAGTATGTATAGCCTGGATCTATTGGATGTTTCACCCCCAAACATCTCGCAAATCATAGCTAGTTTGAAAAGTCGAAAGTGCTTGATGTACGTGGGTTTTTTCCCCCCAATATTTCTGAGTGTTACCACACCCCTTCTCATAATGGATGTTTAAGTCCCCACAAAATATAAATGGGCCCGGCCATGATGCTGCCTCAGCTTCTATATTATTGAAAATCTGTGGGTCATCTGCATTTGACCCATATATTGTACAGAGTGTGAATCCCATGGGTGTCAGGCTCACCTGAGGTCTCTGCGGGGACAGGAAGCAGGAAGCAGACGACTATTCCCCACGCCCCTCCACCACCGGCCTGCCCAACAATGTCAAAGCAGAACCAGTGGATAGGGGGGAAGAGGGGAGACAAAGGAAGAAAGAAAAGGAGGCAGGCCCAGCGCACGCTCAGAACCCGGAGAGTCACCACTGAGATCCAAATGAAGTCCTGCAGACAAAAGAGTATGTTAGCAGACCAACAGTTAAACAGGCAACCCAGTAATGTCGTTACAAATAACCTAGGATCTACCTGTAAGACTCCCCTCTTCCTTGGATGTACAAACACATAGGAACAAGTTTAAACGATCGGTGTAAGGCTCCTAAAAATAAACAATAAGGTTTAGTGCATATGGTCTAGAAACGCTAGTCATAAGTATAGATAGTAACTCCACGCTTCTTACCCTATAGATAGAGCGGTGACAAGGACTGTCAAACAGCAAATAATCTCTGGTTGTTAACTGCACAACCATGAATATCCTTTCAGGAGTTCTCACGAAAATTGTTCTCAGCACAATTCTAGTGGTGGTCACATATAATGGTTAATGACTATTGTCAATGCTAAATGTTCCAAGAACACAACTATAATGTGTTAGATACTGTATAACACACCATAAAACATAAAGGATAGCCCAGCAGAACTTAGAGGAATCAATACGGTATCGCGGCAAAACATATAAATGGGTGCAACATATAAGTGGGTGCAGATGTCACAACGTATATAGAACAAGCCCCTCACTCCCACTCTGCGAGGCTGTACTCCAAAGGAAGGCGACTGGTAACTAAACAAAAGTCAAGAAGGCGGCCCGTTACGAAGAGCTGCCATGAAGCCTACTGCGCATGAGCGCTTTACCGCCTGCAATGGGTGTTTCCGTGTCCTGCGAAGAATCAGTCCCACAAACGCTGAAGAACTCCAGGTCCTGACGCTCATACAGGGAATTCAAGGACGGAGGTATCAGAAGATCCGGTGCGATGTTGCTCTGAAAACGGACAGGCTCTGTATGCGGAAGAGAATACCCGGAAGTGACGTATTACTTCAACCACTAGAACGCGAAGCGTCCTGCTGCCCGAAACGAGGGTTTTTATTCTGTGGAATGCGGAAGTAGAATCGCGGTGTCGATTCCTTCTCGAGCACAGGCATGACAATGGGGAGTTGCGCCATAGCCCATCTCCCTGCTTTATCTCCGAATGCACGCGTGGCTAATCCAAAACGGCTTTTCATGTGGATTGTGGTCCCTCTAATAGTTGAGGTTTGTGTAGAACAAGCTATGAGATTATATCCTCCTACAGCAAGCATATCATGGTTCCCCCAGGGGATGTGTCTCTTGTTGACATATTATATCAGGATTTAAGCTTCTTAATATTTCCGCGACTCTCATACGTTTTAATTTATCGTTAAGGCCACCTACATTGACTGAGCAAATAATAATCTTAGTCATTTAAACAATTTAGCTTCCTCTGCTTTCATTGCCCTTGCCTCTGGTAAGATGCGATTTCAAGTTTCTTTTCTATTATATCCTCTACAAAAAAAAATTCACCTCTTTTCCCCCCTTCCCCATAACCCTTCAACCCAAAATCCTTACCCCTCCCCTCCCACACCCTCCCAATATCTGTGCCCATGCACCCCCCCAGAATCCCCCCAACCACCCTTCCCATATAGAAAGGCATTCAGACTGCTAGTAGCCTGATTGCGATGGTTGCTGCTCCCTGACTCAAAAGTTTAAGCTAGCTGGCAAGATAGAAATTTTCGGAAGCGTGCCTTATAAAAAGCATAAGTCTCACAGTGAGATGTCGAAAAGTGAACAAAACAAAAAAAACCAACCCCCAAACAAAAAAAAACAAAAAAAAAAGAAGATGCTGGATCACTTAGAATTTAGTCACTTAAGTTAATCACTCTGCGGTTTCTCATCCCATTTCTCCAAGTACTCCTTCACTTTAATTTCTGAGGTAAAAAAGCGGACGTGTTCGCCTTTTATTATTTTTAGATGGGCAGGATGTAGTAGATATGCCTGTCCCCCTCGGTCTTATCATTTCTCGAAGACGCCATCGTCTCTCTACCGTGAAATGGCAGAAGTCCGGTTGAACAAAAAAGAAATAATCTTCACCACTGCGTTTTGTTGATGGTTTCGCTTTATCGTAAATAGCCTGTCTAAGTAAAAAATTGCCAAAATAGACAAGTATGGCACGAGGTTTTGCGTCAGGCTTTGCGGGCATCTTTAGGTTAAAAGGGACACGATGGGCTCTTTGAACTTCCAGATCCCAATTCCATCCCTGCAAGTCTGAGAATGTCTTGGTTAGGGTGTCGGCCATATACTCTCAGGTATTTGACCCTTCCTTTCCCTCCGGCACACCTAAGACTCGTAGGTTATTTCGACGTTGTCTATTTTCATTATCCTCGAGCTTCCATTATATATCAATTAACTGTGCGTCATGTGTCGAGGTGTTCGTTCGCATAGTTGCGACATCATTTTCCAGTGCTTCAGTCCGAGATTCAAGAGTTATGAGACGTTCATTAATCGCCACACATGATTTTGCAACTTTTCTGACTGCCCCTTGGATCTTTCGCATTGTATTCTGCGCACGTTTACTGTCCTGGCGCGTCTCTTCCCGGTGAGAGAGTATGCATTGAATAACTGTATCCAGTGTTGGTGGTAAAGAAAGGGATACAGTCTCTCCTTTAGCTGATGGCGACGCATTTGTATTAAGCAAATCTGCTCCCAGATAGTCCCATCTCAGGTTTCTTTTCTGTGGGCTGGGATGGTTTCTCTCTCTAACAGCTTTGCGCATTGTAGCCGTCATATCTCTTTGCCCTGTATCTGAATTTTCTTCACTGGAATCCTCAAGTGACTCGGAAGCTGAGCCGGATACTGACCAAATGCCATCAGAAAGAGAGTAAAAATCTTGCTCGCTGTGATTAGAAGATGTTGCAGGTTTGTGACCCATAGCCATAGCAATTCCACTGGTGTTAGTGAGAATAGTGGAATCTGATGTGGAATAATTTGCCTGGAGCCCTGGTTCAGATATTATCTCTGCCTCATTAGGAGCTCGTATCTCTGGTTGCAGGCAGAGGGGGGCACAGAGTGGGGGTGGAGGTTGAATATGTGAACTAGATTCACATGTTTCATTACTAACAGCACTAGCAATTGTATTTTCAGTCCGATTTTCATCTAATACTGAGTGAATCAAGCCATCCACCCCCCCCCCCCCGGTCCATCCCTTCTATCCGTGTTACCCCCTGCCTGGTGCTGCTCACCTGCTGAATTCTTCTGCTGCTGTGTATGCTTCAATCCTTGTGTTGCTCGTAGCAGCTCCAAAACAGTAGGTTCAGCTGGCAAATGCGCTCCATTCCGGGTTTTCTTTTCATCCATTTATCGTGATAGAATTTTGCTTCTTTACCCCTGGCTTAAGATGAAAATCTGTGGATGTAGCCGCCTTAGGGGATACGCCAGTGTCCGCTCCCGAACGCGTCTTCCCTTTTGCACCCGTCCCAGCAGGAATCTTCGGGACATAGCTGCAGAGCACGTCTGTGAGAAGTTGACCTGGCATATGCTGTCCACTAGTTATAGGGGACACCTTGCACCAGTCCAATTCAACTCTTATGGTGATAGGTTAAAGACAACCTTTAAAGAAAGCTATCCTAGTGGTAGCTGTGGAGAGCAGCCTTCAGGCTAAGTCTTGAAGGAGTGTTTAGCTTATTGTTTTACCACAGATAACCTCTTGAATAACAAAATGAAAGAGTAGTCCACACAGGTATATATATAAAATATATGTATTTATTCTAAGAATAATCCCACTAGTCTCTTTATGAGGCTGGAGGTAAAGATACAATTCAAACAAACATTGATAGTTACAATAAATAGCACTGGAATCATAGGGCCCCAGGGGGGACCAAACCATATATCAAAAAAGTGGTATAAGGACCACGACAATTCTACAGACAATGCCTAGGGCATTTAGGGTCGCTGGCCCCTTGTGAAACCACCCAAGGTAGGGAGGAAGGGGACCCACGGGAGACGCGTGCAGTGGCAGAAGCTACTGTCGGGATCTCTATTAAAGCCTATGGAGAATGTCGCGGTTGAATTTTACAAGATTAAAAACACTTCTAGCAGTTCAAGTTCAATACTTTAGAGTTAAGCTTTTGAAGGGCCCACACCCACGAGAGTACCGAGGTACCCCGGTTACCTGCCCCAGGGAAGCCGGGTGCATAGGTCGTTTTCGATGTCGGGTCGCGGGCTGATTTTCAGTGGCAAAACGGGAGGAGCTGCTGCTAGCAAGAAGCGTTGTCGATGTCGTGAAGATTGAAAATGTAAATCTTGAAGAGAAGGACCTGAAAGCAGAGGGGACAGAGTCTGGGTCACGTCACAGTGATCAGGGGGCTCAGGAGAAGGAGCCCTTCAATGTCGGGTGCTTCCAGGTGGAAGAGGTGTAGCTTGGATCGTCAGCCACAGGGTCCAGGAGGTCCAGCTTCTGGAGGGCAACTGTACCACAAAGGATGAGGGTCGCTGCGGCGTTAGTGTCTGGATTGAATCCACTAAGCCTTGGCAACCGCAACCCACGCAAGAAACACAAAACAGCTACTGGTGCAGACCCGCAAGTTTTGAGTGAGGTCTACAGCAAGGAGACTGAGGAGCAGGCCTGGAGCAACCAGGGGAACTCTTGGAAGTGAAGATTGACCTCCGCTAGGGCCCACCAGTTGAGAGACAAGGGACCGCGGGAGGCAGCAATTTGGCGTGCGTAAAGATGCGCCCACTGGTCACCAGAGCAGGCTAGGGCATTGATCTTTGGTACAGATGATGCTGAGAGGTTGGCTCAATAATGGGCCAAAGCACAACTTCCCCACTTGTCGGGGTCGGGTGCTGTGCAAGAGGTAGCCGGTGTCCTGGGGTATTAGGGATGTCGGCACCCACGGGGTCCACGGTGCTGAGCTTTGCTGTGCACACTCACTGGCCTCTGGGATGCTTGGAAACCCACCTCAAGGTAGGAAAGAGTCGTCGATGCCCGTAGGAGCAGTGAGGTTCTAACCGGGTCACTTGCAGTGTTTCAGGTGCCTGCCAAGCAGGGGGGTAACTCCTTTACCCCAAGGGAGATCTCTTCCTTTAGCTGTGCGGAAGCAAGTCGTAGTTCAAGTCTGTGAAGTTCAAGAATAATCTTAGGCTCTGGGGACCCTGTATTCATCTTTATCCAAAGATTAGGGGAGTGTCCAGATCAGAGCCCACCAATGAGAGTTCAGGCGGGAAAGGTTGGCTACACCCTCTCCCCTTTGTGTGGTTTCCCGCCTGGGCAGGGGACAGGATGCCCCTGAACCGGTTTGGGGCGGTGTATGCAGAAGTAGGCACCGGAGCTACGTGCAAGTCTGAAAGACATCCTATGGTGCACCCACCCAGTTCCAATCCACATAGTCTGTCTGGGGAGGTGGGAGCCCCTCCCTGCAACAAGATCCCTATTGTCCAGCTGCCGTGGCTGGAGTTCTGCTCAGCAACAGGCAGCCAGAGTTGTGTGGGTGGCGGGTAGCATCCATTTTGTAGTACGTGTGCACTTTTAAATTAGTGTCTAAATTCTGCCGCTTTTCCCATATCGCCCCTCTAGCAGGGGGTAATCATGCCCTCACTCCCATGGCTGGATTGGGGGTATGATTCCTACATGTTCGACACCAAACATGATATGGTTCTGTGTAGCCATTCTCAAGTTATCACACTATCGCGATTACTTATAATGCGGTTAAGAGTATATGGTATGGCTGCACTACAAACAACCCAGCAATAGTTTTACGAAGGTTGCAGAGGGGCCTTACTCAGGTAGGGGTTCCCCCTCACACATATCTCAGCACCCTGCCTTGTAGGATTAGCAAGGCCTGCCTTAGGGGTGACCTATGAGGATACATGTGTTGTATTAAGTAGGATACAGGATACCTATATCCCTGTAAGGGGTGCAAGCACCACCTTACCCAGACTACAGTAGTGGTCTGGTGGTGTCAGTTTGTATGGCTGTCCCAGGGGTGGCACAATAAGTGGTGCAGCCCCTGGTAAGCCCCTGAGGGACCCATGCCCTGGGTACCTAGGGTACCATCTACAAGGGGCTGATAGGGTGTCCTCAGTATCCAATTGGTATGTACCTAGGGTACTCACATCAGTTTAGAGAGGAAGCAGATAGGCTGGGGTCCTGGATAGCAGGATCCCAGCCAGACTAGTCAAAAAACCATTCAAATACCAGGCAAAAAGTTGGGGGCAACCATATAGCCAGACACGCTGAAAGAGTCTTCACCAGCTCTACCCGGCAGAGCACTACACCACATAGGGCGGGGCCAGGACAAAATCCAAGGTACGAGAACGCCGAGAACGCCGTATCCATTCTCGTCCGGCCGCCACTTTGTTTGGTTGTTCACTTGTTCATTTATTTTCGTTTTTCTGCTACTTCCGTTTTTTATTTCCTTAAAAAAATATTTGCTTCTGTTAATGCGATAAACTCCGCGCTATACTCGGCATACTTTATCCATGTTTTTGCCGCTACAATGCGTCTAATCGGTAGTCATCGTCAGGGAGCAGCAGAACGGCCGTATTAGTTAGCCGCCATCTTGCCTCCCTCCACTTTCAAACACAAATTTACCTTTCATACCACTATTAATCCAGATAATAGTGTTAAGAATAGTCTGTTATAAAATAAAATAAGGTTTGAGTTGCACTGACCAAACGGTATATAGAATGAATTTTAACCCAAATCTTCTCCCACAGAGAAGTTGAAAATGTGTAGTCTAAATCTTCCTCCCATTACAATTCAGTCTTTCCCAAAAAACCTATGCTATAAAAAGGAGTCTTTAACATCAACATTAAAATTGGGAGTTTACACTAGACGCTATTGACGTGTTATTTGTAACAAAGAAAACTAACATATCATAGTTCGATTTAAAAGCATTAGAAATAATATACTCATGATGCAATTCTTGAGACGAAAGTATACAATCGTCATTAAATAAGTGATCAATATTTTTAATCGCTTTATTGATCCATTCATGACATAGTAGGACTTTGTATTAATACGATTTTTTTTGTTGTACCATATGGGAGACACAAACACACCTGAGAATCGGATAATGTATGAAAGCGCAGACATTTAACTCACATGCATGAATAATTGATGGGGAGGTGTATCATTTAGGATTTTGTGAAATAAGGAAAGGGTTTAAACATAGAACTTTTATTCCGTGCCATTTGTTCTTTTTTTATTTTTTTTTAATTTTTTTTAGGGTTTTATGTATTGCGAGCTCGACCCGAAGGTATCATCGCGCTTTAAATGAACGCTTGGAAATAAAAGTGTAATCAGATAGCATATTGCATACCTGTTAAGGGTAAAAGCTGAATGAAATTTAAGGACATCTGTAAAATAACCCCCTTCTATATTTTTCGGGCGTTTAACTGTATTGAAGGAAATACTAGCTATTTTCTTATTCCACGAACATTTTGACAGTAAACTATTTTTTTCTTTTTTTAAATATATTTTTATTAGCATTTGTAATGTGAGGCATTTAGATATACATATAACTCAGTGGTTCCCTTTACATTGCTTAAGCATCATAACTCTGCAGACATTTCCATATACGTTTTCGGTACGATAGCCCATCTAGGTTCAACTTCTCGTTCCTCCCGATGTATCAGTATTCCGCCGAGGTCTCATCCACCAATCAGCGGTGCTTCATGCTCATTTTGCCCCCGGACAATGCCTGCCACTATTTCTCGGTCCCATCCCAATGCCCAGGCCCCAGCCCCAGACCAGGGTCCAGAACTGTCCTCATCAAATCCAACTCAAAAATTAAAACCTTAAACACATAAACCAACAGCATCCAGAGGGGAGATTGCAGGGTACCAACCTCTAGTGATGTGCTACTATCCTAACCTTTGAGGATTAAGCACCAAGGGGCAGATTTACAAGCCCCTTGCGTCACTTTTGCAAAGTCGTTGCGTCACTTTTGTGACGCAGCGGCAGCGTAAAAGTTGCGGCCCATTTACAACGTGACGCATCTAGGGAGATGCTTCACGTTGTGAAGCCCTGCGCCACATTAAACCTGCGTCAGGTTTAATGTATGCAGGGTGGGCGTTACATCGCAGGAAGCCCCGTAAAAGTGACAGAGTGAAATCTACAAGATTTCACTGAGTCACTTTTATGACCATGCTGCGTCAAAACCCTGCGCCTGCTTGAAGCAGGCGTAAGGAGTGACGCCGCATGTTAGGCATAGGGCGCCCCTGAGCATTGCTGGAGTTGCGTCGTGCTTGTGACACGACTCCAGCAATGCGTGACTTTTCCGTCAACAGATGCGTCAGAATTTCCGACGCATCTGTCAATCCTTACGCCATGGTGCGCCGTATTGTAAATACGGCGCATCCACGGTGACGCAAGGATTTGGCATGTTGGCGCAGATAAAGTAACGCATCTCTACAGATGCGTCACTGTCTTGAAAATCTGCTCCCCTGTGAGTAACTTCCAGTTAAAGGCGCCAGCTGAGATTTACCTAAGAATAAGGAAAATCACTGTTGTATGATAACAAAACGAGGGGCAAGAGGGGCAAGAGGGGCTGGTAGTTTAAATTAAACTCCGTACAATCCCTGGTGTTGCCACACTCCCTTGATAGTGAACTAAAAAAGATAAATGCACATTTTGATTAAAGAAAAGTTAACTAAAACCTAAATTGAAAATAAGCAAATTCCAGCCTACTCAAACTTGTAGAACTTTATTTTCTGGTGACAAAATATGCAGAAAAGGATCGCAGATTCAGTTCTCACAACGTCATGTGATATAATTGATAGAGAAATTTAGGGGCAGATTTACAAGCCCCTTACGAGACATTTACGCCGTGGTTGCGTCACTTCTGTGACGCAGCGGCGGCGTAAACCATGCGACATGTTGCGCCTTATTTACAACGTGACGCATCTAGGGAGATGCGTCACGTTGTAAAGCCCTGCGCTACATTAAAACTGCGTCAGGTTTAATGTATGCAGGGTGGGCGTTGCATCGGAAAAAGCCTCGGAAAAGTGACGCAGTGAAATCTACAAGATTTCATGGAGTCACTTTTCTGACGCTGCTGCGTCAAAACCCTGCGTCTGCTTGAAGCAGGCGTAAGACATGACGCAGCATGTTCGGTATGGGCAGCCCCTGAGCATTGCTGGAGTTGCGTCGTGCTTGCGACACGACTCCAGCAATGCGCCGCCCTTATGCCATCAGATGCGTCACGCATCTGTTTATCCTTGCGCCATGATGCGATGCATTGTAAATGCGGCGCATCTGTGGTGGCGCAAGGGTAAACTTGCGTGACGCATTTTTACTGGCGCATTCCTGCTAATTTGCAGGGATGCGCCAGGAAACATAAATCTGCCCCCAAGTGTTACGCATCTTCCGGGGGGGGGGATTCCGAGCCGCCTGCTACCGGCCTTGTCCGGGCGTATGATTCAGTCTTCATTTTGAAGCGTCCCTAATTTTTGTATTACCATCCACCCACCCTTGCCTGTCTCGATCTAAGAGAGTCCCCTTCTGCTGTATATAGTGTGGGCGACCCGCTGTCTCTCCTTGCCTCTCCTTCCGGTTCTTGATCTGGTTCTGGATTCTCCCAGCCAGCTGGAGCTTCCCTCCACAGATCTGCTATGGGCTGTCTCCTTATGCCCTTTGATTCCTCCTAACTCAGTGACCTGCCCTCTGCTCCGGCCCAGTTAATCACATCCTGGTTCCAGTTGGATACCCTCGCCCGAATGAAGATTTCCATTCTACTGCTATCCGTTTCTTGGCCAATTCCAAGGCCAAGTCTATCAGTCTGGTCCCCTTCTTCCGTTTGATTGGTCTAGGGATGAGCCCCAGAAAGCAGTTCTCTATCGTGAGGGCCAGCTCCCTCCCCAGATCTTCTTTGATCTTGGCTAAAATCTCCGCCCAGTTGTGTGCATGATAAAGCAGCTCCAAGTCATATGTGTATAATCAGTATCCGCCTGGGCACATCTCGGGCAATTCCTCACTTCTCCACCATACATTACGTTCAGTCGATGGGGCGTCATATAGGCCATGTGTATGTAGTTGAACTGAGTGTATTTGAGTCTTGTATTTCGTGATATCTTCTTGGGTGAACCAAGAACCTTGTTCCATTCTGCCTCCGTAAGCTCTCTATCTATCGCCCTCTCCCATCTCTCACGGAGCCCCCTAAATGGTATAGTGGACGCGGAAACTGAAGCCTCATGATGCCATTTCACTTGGTGCCTTGCAGTGCCCAGTGTAAGCAGCGCATGCAGCACGGGATGAGTCGCCGACTCCTCCCTTCCCTTGCCCCACAACTCATCAAGTGTACGTAACAAGGCCTCATATCGTAGAAACTGTCCTGAGGGAAGGCCGTTACTGTCCATCAAGTCTGCGAAAGGGACTAGTGCCCCGTCCTGGTAACAGTCTCCAACCGAATCCAAACCCACTTCCATCCACGATGACATTTGTTCAGTCGTGAACATTGTCACTGGGTTCCCATGCGGAAGCCCCAAAAGAGGCAGCGAGGGGGTGTACCATCGGGGCCCTCCTAGTCTACGCACACACCTCCTCCAAGTCTGGAAGGCTGTAAGTTGTAGCGCTGATCGGTAGGGAGTGACAGTCTTTGGTCTCAATATGTTATGTTATGTTATAGGGTAGTTGTTAAGCACACGGCTACTCCGAGGAGTGTCCCAGCGCTATCTTGACCCCAGAACAGAGCAAATGAAGGACCTGACAGCCATAGCCAGCTAGTCTACTCTACTATTGGAAAAGCCAGGTTTTTAAGCTTCGCCTAAATGGCCGTTAGCAATTCCGTTAGAGTCCATCAGCCAAGTTCCTTCTGCATTCACCCCCTTTACCCATTGCCCCAACCACTGCATCTGTGCCGCTAGCATATATGGTTCAAAGTCTGGAACTCCTAATGTCCCTTCCGACATTGGGTGCTACAATATCTTCAGAGACACTTTACGTCTCCCAGTCCCCCATATCAGATCTCGTATTAAAGAATTTAGCGGTCTGAACAATCCACGGCATCAGGACTGGTAAATTCACAAAAAAATACAAGAGCTGGGGCAGTATCACCAGTTTGGTTAAAGAGACCCGAGCAAGGATGGGTAGCTGCAAAGTGCCCCAAAAAGACACGTAGCTTCGGAGTGACCGCATGGCTTTGCCCAGATTTCCTTCCTTCAGGTCTTCCGTGTTGTGAAAGACTTGTATACCTAGGTATTTAAACGAATGGGGAGCCCAGTTGATGCCTGCTGGAAGCCCCTCCGGTCTAGGCATCGGTCCCACCAATGGGAAGAGGTAGGTTTTCGTCTTATTGACCCTCAGGCCTGATAGGAATTCAAAGCGCTCCAAGAGGCAAAGGCAGTCATAGTACCTGTCACATCCGACTGCAAATATACCAGCTGGTCATCCGCGTATAGGAGATGGCGTGTAGCCGCCCATCTAGTCTAAGTCCCATATCTTCCCCCCCTCCCGAAACGGTTCCGCAAGGGGTTCAATCGCCAGCGAAAATAGTAAAGGCGAGAGAGGGCACCCTTGGCGGCTTCCTCGCAGTATGGAGTACTGGGAGGACACAGTCTTTCCCGTCCGGACCCTTGCCGTTGGAGATGAGTAAAGTAGCTGTACCCACTTCACTCAACCTTCTCCTAAGCCCAGCCGTAATATTACCTCAAAAAGGTAGTCCCAGCCGACTGTGTCAAAGGCTTTCTCTAGGTCAACAGATAGTATCACTGCTGTTGGCTCCGACCTCCTCTCTTCATGAAGGAGGACAGAGAACAACCTGCACAAATTGTAGGAGGTATTTCTGGATGGAATAAATCCATTCTGGTCCGCGTGTATAATGGATTGCATATGCGGGAGCAGTCTAAGTGCCAGGATCTTGCTGAGGATCTTAAAATCCATATTAAGCATGGACAGAGGCCTTAACTCTGTGACTGGTGCTCCAATCTCCTTTGTCTTGGGGAGGGGGATTACCAATGCGCTCTGGTTAGATTCCGAAGTCCCCCGACCGCAGGGATTCTGCATACATGGTCACTAACCATGGCGCCAACTGGTCCACGTATCGGGCATCAAATTCCGCCGGGAGGCCATCTGGCCCCGGTGTTCTCCCAGTTGCTATATCTGCTATCGCAACTCTGACCTTGACAGTAAACTATTAATGGATCAACAAAAAATTTGTGGAGGTTTGACTGCGAGCATGGACAAATAGAAATTGATAATAGGAAGGTACATCATTTTAATTGTGTCTAATATTCCCCATCATGATAAAAAAGTGTGGACCATAATTCGTGAGATTATAAAATTTAGGGGCCTACGTACAAGCCCCTATCGCCACCACAGCGTCACTTTTTACGATGTTGTGATGGCGATAGGGGCCTAGCCTTATGTACAAGGCAGCGTTAAGCCACTTAACGTGGCTTAAAACCACCTTGTAAATAAGGCCCCCTTTCACGCTATGCTCAGCGTGAAAGGAGTGGGCCGTGGGTGTTGCGGTGGGCGTTCCACCACTACACCCATTAATTTTGATGCTGCCCCCTATTTACAAGGGTGGCGTAAATAGGACGCAGCGCCAGAATTAAGACCAGGGAAAACCTGGCCTGAAGTTGGTGAAACGAGGAGAAATGCATTATTTCTCCTCGTTTTTGCTTTTTCTATGTGTGTGGCCTAGTGCAGCACACATGGAAAAAGCAAAATGCCTTGAGTTGTTTATGTACAGGAAGGTACCTCTTCCTGTACATAAACAATCTTGAAAATAAAATGTCATTCTGTGACTTCCATGCGTGCTGCATTAAGCAGCACACATAGAAGTGTCAAAATGGCATTTAAAGATGGTCCGCCTTCCTGTACATTAACAATCTTTCCTCTGCTCGCAAACACCCTTGCAGTATGGTGCAAGGGTGCCTGTGTGAGGGCTACACTGCTAAGTGTAGCACTAGCACAGGGGGAAACGCAAGGCTGCGCCATATCGTTGTAAATATGGTGCAGTCTTGCGTTTCTGAGGTGGCAGAGTGAGGCGTTAAGCCATGACGGCTAACGCCTCACTCCCCCACTTCCTCGTACATATGCCTCTTAATTTTATATTTGTCAATATTTACCTTAAGAGTTTGTTGAACTGAATCAAACCACAAGGCATTTATATTTCATTAGGTCTCGAAGTAAAACCAGATTCATTGAATATTTATTTAAAGCAATATTAGTTCAAAGGCATGACTTCGGATTTGCCAATATTCGATTTGAAACCAGAAACATTCGAATAAAACTGTATTACATTAAAAAAAACTGGAAGAGAGAAATGTGCATTAGAAATAAATAACAAAAGTTCAACCCCATTGGCAGAAAACTTGACCTCTCAGATGGTAAATTTATATCCAGAAAAATTATGAGGCCTACATAAATTTTCCAACAACTGTTGTAGGGATAAAATAAAAAGTAAAAGATATAAGGGGAAACCTTTCCATTTGCCTTTGATTCTGCACCATTTGTGGTCAGCAAAACAGACAGGGAGACTGTTTTACCCTCCTAATAGCGACTCTTATTTCAGATCCTTGGGGTTCATCATTAACATGCCGAAGTCACACCTGACTCATCCTGGATGCTATGTGTTATCAGGCCTTCCCCCTAGATCAACAGGTTTAGGGCATTCGGTTTTTGATCCTGATGTTACAGCCTCGGTCCTGGGTCTTCAGTTAGGATACCTCTGAGGCCTTTTGGCTTCCTGCATCATGTTAGTCAACCAAGCCAGATGACATATTGGGGATCTGCGGTGGGATCAGGAGTCAAGCACCAAGGGAACCTATCAGATTCCATCCAGGTATTGGAGGGAACTGAAAAGGATCAACAACAGTGGCTGCTCATTTGCAAATGGCTAGTGGCAGATCCCTCTCCCTTTCCCACCCAGAACTGACCATGGGGACAGACGCATCACTACTGGGTTTGAGAGGTCCTCTGGGGGGAGGTGGAGATCAGCCGACAATGGTCTCCATTCTCCACATTAACCTGTTGGATTTGCAGGCTATTCGCTTACCGTTGAAAGCTTTATTGCCGTCCATCAGAAAGAAGCTGGTTCATGTCCTCCTGGACAACACCACTACCACGTGGTGTACCAAGCAGGGTAGGCTGTGGTCATGGGTCCTGTGTCCGTAGGACCTATGGAACTGTCTACATTGTTAAGGCATTTCCATTGTCGTACAATACCTGGTGGGAACTTTAATACCAGTGCGAAAGAGCTCAACCTGGTGATGGCTAGTGGACCACAAATAGCAGTTACAGATGGTGCAGGTCGTCTTCCAGTGATGTGAAGATCCCTTTTTTGTCACTGCCAAGAATGTGCAATGTCATCACTTTTGTGCACTGATGTTTCCATTAAGACTTTCTCTTGGAAGTGCATTCCAGATAGAGTGAAGCATGGAATTCATGTACCCATTTCCACCACCACCCTTCCTGCCTCTCGCTTCTGAATGAGATTAGGAATGACTGGGCCCAAGTCATCCTACTGCTCTAGATTGGCAAGGAGACTGTAGCTCCCAGAACGTCCCCGATCCGGCTGCCACTTTGGGAGGATTTTCTGTTGCAGCAGCAGGACCTTTATCTGGGCCTGCGCAATCTACACCTCTATTCATGAAAATTAAACTGTTGTAGTTCACTGCATTAAACCTCCCTCCCGAAGAAGTGGATGTCAACCTTATGTACAGGTGTCCTTCTACAAAGTTTACACCAGACACTGGGACAAGTATGGAGTGTGGTGCTCCTAACAATCCTCCTTGCAATGCAAACTGTTGGATGTATTGTTGTTTGTTTTGTCTTTGGCCCAAGAAGGGTATGCAGTTAGCACTGTTAAAGGGTATTTGATGGCCCCTTTGTCCTTATTGCACTTGCCATACCAGTGGTCCTTGTTTATATGACCCGTTGTGGTGCAATTCTTTGAAGGCTTTGATGCATATGTTTCTTTCTGAACCCTTTGTAATGCCACAGTGGGATCTTAACTTGATCCTTAGTTTTCTTATGTGCACCCGTTTAGAGCCAATGCACAGCTGCCCTCCACGTCTCCGGAGTCTGAAGATGGTCTTCCTCATCACGATAACCTCAGCTTCGCACGCGAGTGGAATTCAGGCTCCTTCAGTGCAGCCACTCTACACCACTTCCTTTCAGGACAAACTGGGGCTGAGGATAGAGCGACTTTTCTTTCAAAGATTGTGACAGCTTTTCATGTCGAACAGTCCATCACGCTTCTGATGTTTTTTGTTCCACTTCATCCTTCGGAAGAGGAGGAGAGGCTCCATCATTTGGACCCCAAAAGTGCATTGAATTTTTACACCGAATGACTTTGTCCAGTGACTAGTCCTCTGCATTAGGATCTGTCATATGTTGGCCAAGGAGCAGCCTCCAGACAGAATGAGTGCCCCTTTCACCAGGGCCAAGGCAGCTACCAATGCACTGGCATGCGGAGTGCCTGTCCTGGGTATTAGTCAGGCTGCAACGTGGGCGTCAGTGCATATGTTAATGGAGCACTCCTGCCTGGAGAGCTAGTTCTACCATGTAGGGCGTTTCACCCATTCGGTCCAGCAACGTTTTGACTTGAGCTATTCCACAGACCCACCTCCCCGGGATGTACTTCTTTGGTATCTATTCTAAATTTAAGGAATCTGCGGTTATAAGTTTGCATCAGACAAACAAGCTACTTATCTTCGGTAACGCTCTTCCAGGTGAGTACGCTATCTAACCGCACTTTCCTCAATGCCTTCCCACCTCTCCATTTCTATCTAAAAATGTTCCAAATTAGATCATTGTTTTTTTTTTTGGGCTCTGCGGCTGAGGGAACTGAGTCATGAAAGAAACTGACATCATCGTTGTGGGGAGGCGCTTATATGTACACCTCTGTACCCACTTCTTTCACCATCACTGTTACTTTGATCAGCGGAGCTGTTTGCCGTGCCCTTAGCCTGGAATATTCCTAGTAAACCTGGGTCTTGTTCCTACAAGTTTTTATGGCAGATATGGCAGTCTGTTCATAAGTCTAGTTGCAGACCAGTTACTGTTAGGAATGTGCGAAAACATATATTCGCCATGCAAGTCAGGAAACTGACCATTGGAGAAGGTGAGTGAAGTTTTTTTTACTCTCGCAAGGAGAGGATTTTGCGGCATCTGTTTGCCCACCCAAGGATGGCACTCGTCCATCTGCATTGAGTGGTGACATTAGCTGCCAGTGAGGGTGTTTAACGTGGTATGGGCGCTAGGCAGTAAACCAGCACTGCACTGCAATTTGGATTGATGATACCCCGTTTCCAGAAGTGACGTACTGTTAAAGTGGGAATTGAGTAGCAGCTAAGCAGGTGCATCTCCTAGTGTCTCATAGGGACCTTCCCAAATCTTTTTTGAGAACTTCAACAGCTTCGCATTTTCTAAGGGCTCACAAAGTGTTTTTATACAAATACAGCAAAGCTTTAAGCCACTTAAGAGTTATCATATCTGCTTCCAGTTCGACCAGGAACGTCTTAACAATGTCTCTCGCCAGTCGCTACGCCGTAGGCCTCTAGTCGATTTTTGGACACCTCTTCTCCAACAGGAAAGCCAGACCTGCTATAGTAGAGTCCAGGCTTATTTTATTGACTTGAGCATAAGTCCCATAAGGGCTCTCTCCAGATTCCTGTTTAGGGTTCATTGCCACTTCAATGCAGGAGACATTCTACCAAAAGTTTGTTTTTGGGGAGTCCTTAGCATCTACATCCTAATAGTACATATGCAGGCCATGTCCATGGGGACACAAAGATATGTACAAGGATCTGTCAGAATAATTTATTACACACGTTTTATATATATTTTAGGACTGCATCATTATAAGCTTCCACAGAACTTATGCTTTTACATCCCTGTCCACCAGGGGCGTAGCTGCCACTGGTGCAGCAGGTGCAGTGACACTGGGGCCCTGTGCTGCCCATTGAACGCTGTAAATTGATTTATTTTTACAGCAGTCAAAGGGGCAATTATCCTTGCTTGCATCAGGGTCCATGGCATCTGTCCTACGCTAATGCTGTCTACCTTGCTACTGTGGTTGTCAATCTTGATTTGTTGACGTCCATCCGAAAGGCCTGGTGGTCCTGAAGCGTGTGGATATTTTATTAGGTGGTGCGGTCTTCCTGCTCTTGTCTCAGTCATGAATGCCATTGTCAGCCATTTTGTGGGTATCCCTGTTGTTGTCTCCACGGGACCTTTGATCTTGCTAGCTTTCACCAACCAGAGCATGTGTGCATCAGAATGTGGCTTGTGTGTGTGCCTTTTCGTGTGGGTCTCAGTGGTTGCCATACGTGTTCTTGTCCATCAGTCCTGAAGTAAGTGTGAACTTTTGTATGGAGTTCTGAGTTTTTAGTGTCAACCTGGGCTAATTCAAATTCTTAAGGTGTATTTCTGTTGGCACAAATAGTAGTGTTAGAGGGAGCATAGAGTGGAGTGGAAGACTGAGCTGTTTCAACGTTGGCGAGGGACCAGCTGGAAGAGTTGCCGCTTGGTAAAATGAAAGGCTGTGATTTACATTTTTAATATCCAGACTTTATAACTGGCCCATAGGATTAGGTGTTTTCAGTAGTTATCACGCGCTGTCTTGAAGACCATCTGGCTCCGGTCGGTGTCTCTGAGAGATAGGTTGACTCAGTTGAAGATATTCAGCACAGTGCTCAGCATCCTTTATCTAAGGAGCCAAAGGATGCTCAGTGGGCCTCTAGCCAGCTGTGTTTCTACAAAGGGCCCCTTATGGGTGGAAAGTTGTATGACAAGACCTGAAAAGAAGACAAGCCCACAGGCTGTTCTGATAGTGGCATGTTTCCTCCGCAAACTTGAACAGGTCCTCAAGAAAACACAGCTATCTCCCAACTTCTAAAAGGATGGTAGGTCTGGGGCAATGTCAGTCACATTAGGTTTTCCTTAAATATGACCAAAGTCTCGTCCAGAGCTTGCTTGTCTGACGGAGGCGCCATCCCATTGGCAAATCTCCTAGTTGTGTAAAGGATCATCCAGCACATGGCTGGACTCCGTGAGTAGGATGGGTATTTTAGTATAATTCCTCGAAAGAGAACATAGTTAAAGACAGCGCTGACCAGGAAACTCCCATACTGACCGAAGTGGCACAAAATCAAACCCATAATAGGAAAAGCCTGACTGCAGATGTTGTTAGATATCAATTCCATCTGGCCCTTCATATCATGGAAACAGCATCCCAGGCTGCGGACAGTGAAAGAGAGGCGCGGCCAGTTCTTGGCTTCCACAGCTAACTGTGGAATTAGAAGCGGACACCCAGCTAGAGAAACTACAGACAACAACAAGATGAGACCCCAGCTGGACAAGTACAGGGAAGGGGGAAAGTTAACTGGTCACGGAACACATTCCTCCTGCCTCCAGACACAAATATCTGCTCAACTGGGAAAGACTTAAGATGGGTGTGGACCCATCTTCTGGGGCAAACAATCCATACATACATGAAACCTGTCTTCTGCTGCCAAAACACACTCCTTTCATGGAATTTTCCACTCCGTGATGGGGTGGGTTTGTTCATCCACCTGTCTCTGGGATAAACACTCAGCCGCCTTTGATGAGGCAACTTTCCAGAGGAACAGTAGCAAAAGGTTAGAACAAGGCTTGGCCTTGGTCAACCGCAAGGCTCATAAAGCGGCTTCTCATTAAATCTATCTCTTTTTGTCGTGGCGGAAACTGATCCGTGGCTTCAGGAGGTGGCATTTACTGGAAGTGGAATCTGATCCTAACCTCAACGGGGCAGTTTATAGGATACATTAACGCTTTCCGTGCTGACGCGCTCCCACGCGGCTCGCCTCTTCAGTACACATGGCTTGTAGGAATCTTTGTAGAACTAGGTGACTTTTATTTGCGGTTTTTAAATAAATTCTGTGCACACTTTGGAAGCACCTCGGTATTACCCCGGTTGACCTGTCATCAGACACTTTTTAAGCAAAGACCAGCTATGGGGCAAGGTGCCTTTTGTGGAGTCAAAGTGACCCGCAGGTAAACCGCACGTTCTGTCGTTTTGGAGAAAGCGCCATACAAACAGGATGAACGCACTTTAAAAGCACACCCAAGAAATGCTGACTGGTACTTGTTGTGACAACATGGTGTTCCATTGCAGGAACAGGTACTTTTCACACCCGTTTACCAGAAGGAGCTTTCCTGGGAGGATGAGAATTTTTGCTACACTTTTAGCAACAGCCTTTTTTTCAAGAATGGGGATACTTATGAACCACCACTGCCCTTTGGCTAGGTCTGCACAATACAAATACCATAAACATACATATATACATGCATTTGTAGTTAAATAACTTGCAAAAGAGTGCACCCATAAAAATGTAGCACAATGGCAAGTGGGTGCATTTAGAATCAATGCAGTACATACAACATGGGGGTGTAGTACAATCAAAAGAGCACAATGTGAGAAAGCTATCACAACCTGGAAACAAACTTCTGCCAAGAGTACATTTTAAGGGACTTGAGGTCTTAAGGGAATATGGTGGGCAAACTGGGCGCGAGATGTTTTGCAACATCAGAATAGACACCCGAATAATGGTTTTCGGGCTCTCAGTCAACTCTTTGGATCACATTTTTTGTCTGTGGTTTTCAGGTTCCCAAGAGATCGACCTCAGGGCTCCTGGCGAGTATTAACAAAAACATAAGATGAATTGATTGAGGCAGGAAGAGGTTAGGTATGACCAGGGGTGAGAGGTGATAAAAAAGGGGGAGCCGCTCAATTCGATCAACAATGACAGAGAAACAAATTTAACTCAAGTTCATCAATGACAGAGAGACATATCTAACTCAAGTTCATCAATGACAGAGAGACAAATCTAACTCAAGTTCATCAATGACAGAGAGACAAATGTAACTCAAGTTCATCAAAGACAGAGAGACATATCTAACTCAAGTTCATCAATGACAGAGAGACATATCTAACTCAAGTTCATCAATGACAGAGAGACAAATGTAACTCAAGTTCATCAAAGACAGAGAGACATATCTAACTCAAGTTCATCAATGACAGAGAGACATATCTAACTCAAGTTCATCAGTGGCAGAGAGACATATCTAACTCATGTTCATCAATGACAGAGAGACAAATGTAACTCAAGTTCATCAATGACAGAGAGACATATCTAACTCAAGTTCATCAGTGGCAGAGAGACATATCTAACTCTTCACCCTGGGTTAGGCCCCACTAAACAAGTTAAAACTTGAGGCAAGACGAGCTGAATGTAACTGGTGATGGGATTATTCTCCTGAACGTAAATTACTTTATAAAAATAAACTATGTGCTATAAAAAATATTCAGGCTAAAATAGTTCTATAGTAAACATATAACTGCTTCCAAAAATAGAGAAAGTAAACTCTTACAAATATTGATGAAGTTTCTAATCACTGAAATGTGGCTCCTCGACCTGTGTGCACCCACATGGTCTACAATGAACCAGCCAATTACCTTGTAGACAAAATTACTCAAATACATGCAACTATATAAGTTGATTGCTCGGCTTTCACGAATAATAATGGGCTTAAGAAAACCTTCATCTATTCTCCTAATCAGGTCCACAATTTATCACTTGACACCATGCATCCATTCATTAAGAAATGTAATCCGAGTTCTCCTCTCGATTCTTATGACAATCTTGTACAAAAAGATGTGTCCTTAAACTAAGAAAGGTCCCTGAAAGGGTATCCTTCCCATTGTCACCCTTCGGTGGAGCTCTGGTATAATTCCAAGCGAACTCAAACTGGACATAGACAAACCCCTGTTTGAAAAAGTCAACCCTACACTGTGAAATGATGTCTATTTATTTACCTATCACCCTTGCTGCACCCTATAGCAAACATTCTTGAAATCTTGGTGGCTAAGAGGTTATCAACCTCCCTCAAGGAGCCTCATGTTCCTGATGACACACAATTGGGATTCCGCTCTAACAGAAGCAGAGAATCCGCTCTGGTGCTGGTCCTGGGTGATCTCCGATGGTTGCGGACCACAGCGATACAAACGCCCTGGTTTTGTTGGGCTTGTCGGCAGTGTTTGACACCATTGACCGTAATATTCTGATTTCTAGACTTGCCAGTTGCGGGATTATGGTGACGGCTAAGTCATGGTTCTCATCTTCCGTAATAAACCGATCCCACGGAGTCATTCTAGACAATCAATCTTAAGCCCCCTTCGTTCGCTATAAGTACCAGAGTGCATCAGGGATCCGCCCTGCATGCTTGCTTATTTAATGTATGTTTTTTACCCCTTGCACGCTTGACAAGGAGCTTTGGGTGCAAATTCTATACATATGCAGATGACATTCAGCTAATACTTGAATTTAAAGGGACCAATTCTAATCATGATTCTCTAAAAGACTGTCTTTGTAATGTGAATAGTTTAATGGAGAAAAATGAGTTGAAAATTAATAAAGAAAATATCAGTGTAGGAAATGATTCTTCTGCTTGGCACTCTAGCTTACTAACCTACTTTCCCCTGCGCAACCAAGATCTAACACTAAAAAGAATTCTTTATAACAAACTCAAAATGGCTCCTGCGGCTTATGCAGTAGTCTCCTCTTGTACTCTGCAGATGCGCAAGCTCAGACCAGTTATCCTTGCCCCCTCTATGAAGGGTAGAAGAACAGAAGCAGCCGCCACAGTAGGCTCCAGATTGGACTCCTGTCAGTCAATATCCAACTATCCAGCTGTGTGACCCAAAGGCATCAAGCAATCCAGAATCAAGCTGGTAGACAAGTGGTGTCTACACCTCATTACATGAAACCTAATCCTATTCTAAAGGAATTACATTGGCGACCCAGTCACAGTAGAACATTTTAAAACTTTGGGGCATATTTACAAGCCCCTTGCTTGCTCCGCAATCTCCTAGTAAAAATGCCCCTTGAGTCTTCTGCATTAGTGTTTGTTTTGAAAGGCCCCCCCATTTTCTTGTGTAGCAAGAAAACCAGGTGTGTTCTTGACAGTGCTTAATTTGTGCTGGTGTTTGTGGGTGCTTTGCCCAGCACCTTTTCTAAATACCTGCAGATATGTAGCCACAATATGTTGGGGTTGGGTACACATTTTTTTCTCAGGAGAATGCCTCAGTGGCGATTTGATAAACGTTTTAAAAGCTAACAGGTGGTACTGTTTACACTGACATTTGGCAGGAGTGACAGGAGGTGAGGTGGCACAAGCTGCAGTGGACTTCTGAGACATACTCTGGAGCCTGACACTTATGGCCATATGTACAAAAAATAGGGATTGCGATACCCCAATTGCTATTCTTTTAAATCGCAAATCAGGAAATCGCAATTCATAATGTCTGAAAACGTACAAGTCTGAAATAGCGATTCCTTGTTGGTCGTAAATCAACCTACCTCATGAATATTAATGAGGTAAGTCACAGTTTGTGACCCAGTAGTAGTTGCAGCCATCACAGGGATGGTGGCCTGCTGGGATCAGCAGACCACCATGTCTGTGATTGCTTTTTAATAAAGCAATCTTTTTTTTTTTCTAAGAGGCAGCCTATTTTCCTTAAAAGAAAATGGGATGCGTTTCAATAAAATAAAACAAAGCATTTAGGTTTCATTTTTTAAGAGTAGGCAGTGGTGCTTGGGACCACTGCCTGCTCTTAAAATATATTTGTTTCAGCATTCACAAAGGGGAAGGGGTCCCTTGAGCATCATTCCCATATGCAAATGTTTACCAAATGGTTGATATCATTTGAATATTTTGCGACTGAAATTCGGTCGTAAAACATTTATACATACAACTGTGATTCTGTATTTGGAAGAGAGCCCTAAGTACGTCCCTTCCAAATACCGAATCGCAAACACAAACTGCAATTCGGTAGCCAGAATATGTGCTTTGTGCACAGGGCCGGACTGGGAACAGCAAGCAGCCCTGGCAGATTGCTGCTCGACCGGCCCTTAATTTTTACAAACTGAGCACTGTTTCTTGTGCACTCTTCAGTCATCATTACCAAACCTATTTGTTCAAACTAGTTTTAACAAATCCTTCTTTGAAGGGAAAACATTTTACATGTTGGTCTCTTAGTTACTGAATGACCAGCCTTCAGAATTAAAAACCACCATCTCTTATCTTCATTTCAGGAAGAAACTTAACACTTTTCTTCTTTCACAACAGCCTCATCTGAAGTCTTCCCTAATGTGTCAGCACTAAGCCACCATAGAATCTATGTAGCATTTTATAAATTCTAAACTGAGCTAAATGACAGAAAAGATAAGCTCAGGCTGCACACACCCTAACTTGGAGCAAATCTGTAACATCTGTTCCTGGTCAGAAGGAAGACGTGTTTAGTAAAGACGCAGCTATGACCAAAAGTCCATAAATATCTATAAAGGAAAAATCAAGAGAGCCAGCATACAGTGGCGGCTCCTCCGCTAAGGCGCAGGACCATTGCCCCACTGCTTCAGCTGCAAGCTCAATAACAATAAACTTATAATAACTTTCTTTATTATCATTTCGTTTTTTATATTCAGCTTGCAGCTGAAGTGGCGGGCGGGGCTGGGCTGCTCGCGTCACAGGGGGAGGAGAGGTGGCAGCACCTTTGGCTGGGTGTCTCGGGCTGGCCAAAACGCCATGCGCACTCTGCATGTTCTCCACGCAGGCTGTATTACAGTCTGGGTGGAGAACATGCACAGCCTGCCAGCCCCTGTCTGAGAGCCGAACCACTGTGCTAAGGCAGCGTTGTGATTGGTCAGGCCTTCTGGGAAGATGTGTGCTTCCTGGAGAGATGAAGATGGAGAAAGAATAGGCGGCGGCCGGCAGTAAAGAGGTGAGTGCATTTTATTTCATTATTCCCCACTCCCTCGTTCCCCTTCTCGCCCTCCCGCCCACCAGCCCTGGTCAGTAGCAGCCACTACTGGTCAGCAAGGAGGTAATAAGATCGCTCTCATGGGGGCAGGCTTTGATTCAACTTACTGGCGGGATCTTGAACAGGTCATTGAAAGGAAAGACTCCCAGCACAATTGTCAGGCTGCACCAGGCTCATCCTGGCTCTTGTCCTGGGGACTCAGCTCCAGGTTTAAGTGGGAGAAGCATCTAGTGCATGCACCCAAATGTTTTATGCCAGAGCCTACTCACCTTTCTCATCCATCCAGTCGCAGACTAGTTCCCTCTTTCCCTTAGGGACGGCCGCTAGTAAGTGCACCCCTTGGGTAGATATATCATGAGGACATGGGGCACCCACGGATTAAGCCAGGATGTGACGTGGGGCTAGAAGGGGAAGGTGCCAAGAAGGATTTCCCAGAGTGGTGTGCTGTTCTTACCTACACTACAAGGGCACCTCAACGCTGCACTTGTTTCATGAAAGTGCCAGTCCCTTATGTGCCCCCATTGGCCTGTCTACTACCACACTTGAGATTGCCGGCTGCCATCACTTCTACCTCTCATGTGCCGAGAAACCAAGGCAATGTGCCTCTTCGTCTTCAGAGAGGAGGCAGTCACCATGGTGTCAATGGGATGGTGTCACTATACTTCCACACTAAGGGCCCATTCACAGTTACTCCTTTTCGGTATTCACAAAGGTAAACCTAGACCAGAAGTCTGACTTTAATACTTTTCGGTATTCACAAAAGTAAACTTTCCCCGCCGCCTCCACTCCTCCTCTCTCACCCCTGTCACCCCCTGCCCCTGGATACGTAGCAATGCGGACCGCCTCCGTGTGGGGAACAGCCCCTCCAATCCCTGCCATTTTTCGCACATCCTTGCGGGGAATTAATCCTTCTTCTGCCGACTGTGGGCTATGGTACTCACAGGCCCGATAACCCAAACCCCTCCCCATCACCATTGCGCGCCCCATCGCTAATCCTGCTGCCCACACCACTCCACTACTAGGGATGCACCCTCTCCTCCCCTCCAGCGGCCGGCTTCCCGGTCCCTAACACCCCCACGTGGGTGCACGGCCTTGCGGCTCTTCGACGCTTGCTACCTAGGGGGATACACAGCACTAGGAAGATTAGTTTTATCAGTTTTTTGTTCTATATGTGATTTTCCCAATACCCGGAACAACAACTTCCTGCACAAAAACAATCAATGGAGGCGTTTTCCTCTTTCCATCTGTGTTGCAGAATGCACCACACATGGAAAGAGGAAAAAACAATATTACTCTTTGATACGCCTCTCCTGGGGAGGCGCACAGTTTTGACGCATTCCCAGGTTTCTGTGATTTTGTAAATATGGCAAAGTGTCAAAATTCATGGGTGCTGCGCGGGAACATCCAGCGCAACAGCCATGGCCATATGGGTAAAAAACGTGACGTTCCGGCGGTGCAGGCCTCTTGTAACTGAAGTCCATAGTGGCCGGGATATGATGTCCGAAACCTCTTTCATAATATGAATATTTGTCATGGTCAGGCTCTAAAAAAGGCCAGGGTCAGAGAAAAGAACCTCTTTCATCCGAAGGCGGCCGGTGACGCGACACGCTGCACCCAGTCCCTCCCTGGGGCTACAGTCATCTGACCCTGTGAGCATCTCTTTGAAGCTAACGTGAGAACGCATGTCATCTCTGTAAACCCTGGTCACCCCAGCGAGGGAAAGGAGCGGTCACTGGTAGAGAAATCCTCACTTCCTCAGATAAAGTCACCAGAATACCCTATGTCCAGTTGTTACATTTGAATCCAGTGAGATATTTCCTTTAAAACCTCATTTGTCCTCTTCGATTTGATCAAATGTGCCCAGTCTACTCGAACATATCCCTAAAAGCCACAATACATGGGCGACATACTCAATACAATAATATTGTACAGTGCTTCATACCAAGTTTTAGTTCCTTTGAGCACGGTAAATACTAGGGGACATATTTATACGCCCATTTGCATCACCCTTGCATAACGCAACAAGGTGCAAGAGTAACACAAATGAAAAATGTGATTTATGAAGTCAGGCAAGGCCACCTTGTGGCCCTGAAAGGCTTCATAAATCTTGAGTGATGTAACGAAGCACAAATTGCTGCGCTGCATTACTTTGCACCACGGAGGCATTTCCATGGGTGTTCCGTGCAAGGGGGCCTGCATTGGCGCTAGGCAGCCCATTGTGCGACAGCGCAGGGGAAAAGACAGGAATGCGCTGCATTGCCTTAAATAACGAGCATTCCTGCCTATTCCCAGTGACACAGCGCAGTCAGGTGACCTGCTGCACTGCGTCACTTTTCCAGAAATATGGCCCACGGTGTTTCTATTGCTCAACTCGTGGTACTGCAGAGCGCAGCAGATGTCAGCAGTGAACCTTTAGAACACTCTGAACTTAGGAGAGAAGCCTACACGTATGTGATCCAACCCCACTCCAAAGCAGCAATGCACCCCGAACGGCTAAGCCGCGCCCTCTATCCACGGAAGAGGGGTGAAGAAGGGCTTGGCCTTCACATCTGCATTGCCCTACAATGCAAAGGGGCACTCATTCCTATCACAGAGTTGGCATTCATCTCTCATTTCCACTTTGACCACCCCACACTTTAAATTGAAGCAGAAGTCAGCAGCCCCATTCATGGTCTTGGCCTCCTGTGCTGAGGTGGCTGTGGAAAGACAGTGCAAGAAGACCATTCATTGCCACTTCCTTGTTCACAATTAGTCATGGCTCCATCCACCAATCAGCATGGACCTACCATCAACCATAACCATCTTGCTGCTTCTTTCTTTGCTGCCCAGCAGGCAAGATAAGTGTCTCTCACTTTGGCTCCATATTTGTAATTTTCAATCATATTTGAATTTTTTCACATGTAGTATGGTTATGGTTTGATATTATATACAACGCTTGTGAATCAAGATTGAAGTCCGCAGATACTCGTGTTCTCGGTATTCTGATTAAGTGTTGAATTCGATTGATTTGCGAGATTTGTTAATTGCCTTATTTTACTTGATTTTATCAAAATAACCATAGCAAGTGCCCGGATTGCGCGCTTGATGCCGCGACAGCCTGTGTGGTCGTATTTTGTGGAGAGGGATTTGGGAGATCGCCTTGGATCGTGGAGTGTAGTCCTCTTTCTATGCTCACTCTGGTGAGTGGATATGAGCATCAGAGGATCTGCATCTCTTGAACGCTTTGGGCTATGCCGCTTCTCGTGATAGGTAAAATACACATGGTGCAGACCAAGCTAGCGGGGAGCATTGCGCTGAGCATTTTGTTTCCCTCTGGCCGACCTATCTGCCATATTGGCTGAGGTTAAAGTAATCTATATAAGGCAAGGGGGCATATTTACAAGCAGGCGATAAAAAATTATCGCCGCTTTTGCGGCCGTTTTCGGCCGAAAAGCGGCGATAATTTTATCGCCTAATTAGCAAGGCCACGCTAACGCGCGAAAACCTTGCTTTAGAGTCAGGATTCCTAACGCCCAGCTTTGCATCTCTAATGAGATGCAAAGTGGGCGTTCCTGACCTAACATGACAGGAGAAATGTCGCTAAGCGACATTTCTCCTATCATCAAGCCCCACGCTATGAAGCATAGCGTCAGGAAAAGTCGCGATAACCCCTGTTATTGCTACTTTCCTTACGCCTGCTTCAGGACTGACTTAGCCATGATATCCTATGGTAGGTGGATATCATGGCTAAGTATGTGAGGCCCTATCATCAAGCTAACGCCACATTGCGTGAGATTATCGCTGGGTTTCCAGCGATAATCTCACGTTAGGCAGTTAGCGTGAGGATTTTTATCGCTGAGGAGATAAGCATTGCTAATAGCACGCTATCTCAGCGCTAAAAATCCACGCTAGCCGGTGATAATTATCCTCACGCTAAGAGCGCTGAGCGATAATTATCGCCGGGTGTTGCTCATTTGCCCCAAGATGCCTAGGAGTGAAGGCTTGCTCCCTCCACACTTGAACTTACTTCTGGATTTAACCTCTTCCATGCTCATTACGTCTCCCGGCCGTCATGAGTCACGATGGGCGTGTGCGGACGACGGCCGGGAGACGTCATGACCATGGCCGCGATCGGAATGTCAGCACTGCGGGTGCGCTGCGGCGGAATTTGCGCCGCAGCGAAGAGGTTAAATCCTCTGGCCTTCGTTTGGAGTGACTCTCCTCATTTATCCCTTTGGGACTCAACATTTAAAGGTAACTTCAATGAGTATGTGGAACATTATGAGGATCCAGTGGATCGTCTTTCTGAAAAAGGGCTCCTGAAAGCCCAGTACAACTCAGTCAAACAGTCAGTAAACATAGCTCGGGAAGGGTTTTGAAAAGAAAGTACGTAATTGCTTTTGAGAAAAATGTCGTAGACCTGTGCTCCCAGGGAAGGTGGCTAATGTTGAACCTTAAATGATTGCATTCATCAAAACATTTTCTAAAGACTCTATAAAGGTATTGCTTATTCTGCCAGGACAAATTGTTGGATTTGGCCCTTTCACAAACCCTTTGGAAGTAGCTTTTCAAGCTAAGGACTCAAGTTTGCCAATAGATCTAGATCCATTGGCAGAATGGGTCCAACACACCATTTACCAACTGGGCAGTGCCATTTGTGCGATCTCTGTGGAGAGGCGCCTATCTATTCTGATACTCATCAATCCAAAGCTGGCCGACTCATCCTCTGCTGAGGCGGGTGCCGCAGCGAAAGGTTCACTTTTTGATGACCCATTTGTTGATGATCTTGGCAGGTTTGCCACAACCTTTACAGCCTACAAAAAAGCACAGATATCCCTTAAGAATGTTTTCCACCCTGGCTATTGTGGGAGGGCCGGGCAATATAGGGGAAGCCCATTAGGCCGATTCTTCTTGCAAGGTCTCCACCAGGGGATTCTCCTCTCGCAGACATGGAGGCTGGTACAGCAGTTCAAGGGGTGGACCCTTTTCTTACCTTTACGAGAGGCAATTACGGGGGGTTCTCTGAACTGCATCTGGTGCAGGATTTGCAGGTGAGCTTTATTCCCATGTTAAGTGTGGTTCTGTGGAGTAAAATGAGGCATTTTCTACACAATTGGCTATTGATAACGCAAGATGCTAAGGGTTCTCCAGACAGTTCAGGGCATCAGTCTCGATTTCTATGGTACCAGGTTCAACAATCAGTTCCCAGACGACAATGTTTTTTTGCAACAAGCACAGACTTCTATAGACTCAGAAATTCAGGAGATTTTGACCAAGGAGACAATTTGCTTTGCCCAACTTCGTCTGAGGGTGTTTTTTCAGCATTATATCTTCCTGGTGAATAAGAAAGGGAGGAGTATTAAACCTGTGGTAGTTGATTGGTTGGATTATTCATAGACAATTCTAGAGGATCCCTCTGTTACGAGATCTACCTCCGGAACAAAACTGGATGTTCAGGCTAGACTTCAAGGACTTTGACGTAACTATTTCCACCACACAGGCATTTCATGCAGTTTCAGTAGGGATCACAATGGCATGAGATCACCATTTTCCTGTTTGGTCTGTGATGTTTCACCAAGCTACGCTGATGAGACTGGTGGTTGAGACACTCAGATCCAAGGGTGTCCGATTGATAGGCTATCTGGACGGCTTGATAACCATAGCACAAGATCAGACTAGATTGAGGTTGCATTTGTCCTGGGCAATTCATTTGCCCCAGGAGTTAGAGTTTGTGATCATTGTCCCGACTCAATTCAGAAAATAAAGATCTTCAAGAGAAGATTAGGAGTAGCCTTGAAGAATCAAAATTTATCATTTGAGGCTGCAGGCCAGAATTGTGGGCCTGTTGGCATTGTCCGTGCAGGCAATATTTCCGGGTCCTTAACAATACAGAGCCTTTCAGCAATTGAAGATACAATAACTTCACTGTAGTCTGTCATAGGCAGATCAAATATGGTTGTAAGCCGAAACCATGACAGAGCTACAAGGGTTCCTGGAGCGAATGGAAGCCTGGAATAGCCTGGCCATATTTGATTGCCAGATGGAGAACATTATTGAATCGGACGCCTCAGCGGGTTTGTTTGCCATCAAGACATTTTCACCTTAGAAGGTGAATTGTTGCATTCTTTTGCATATGAACAACATATCCGCAGCATGCTGTATCAACAAGTTGGAGAGAACAAGACTACAAATGTTAGCAGACATAGCCAAGGTCTTTTAGCATTTTCATCTCCAATAACAAATGTCAGTGATAGCAGATTACATTCCAGGATCAACAGAATGTCATAGCTGATTGGTATTCCAGGCACTAGAGAGACAAGAGCGTTTAGAAGCCGCACCCTCAGTTAGTCTTGTTTTTAGGTCTCGGCTATGCAGTGCGCATGCGCTGCATAGGAAGACATTTAGCCGTCGTGCTGGTCATTTTCAAGCACACACTCGTGCTTGTGGCAGCATACACCGCACAGGGGCGTGCCACAAGTGCAGTGCTTGAAAATGAGCAGACTGCGTACGCACGCAGCACTCCCGGGCTCTCTCTCGCTTTCTCTCTCTCTCTTTCTCTCTGTCTAAATCCTTCAATTGTCTTTGCATTCTTATTGAAGTCTTTCCTATTTGCTCACCCCCTAAAACTTCCTTCACCTCCCGCACCACTTCTCAATTTCTCACTCCTCTCACAACACACACTGCTCTGCTCAAACTCAGCCACCACGTCACTCGCCACCATCTGTTCCCTACTCTACACTCTAACTCCACCTTCCCACATCAACTCAAACCATCTACTTCTCTAATGCCCTCAGCCCACCTTATCCTTGTTTTACTTTTACTTGATTTGTGTGCAGTATTATCACAGGCCACAGACAGAGTTTCCTATAGATCAGACGACACTTCATGGAGAACATAAATCGGAAAACGTCACAGACTACAAGGGAAACTGGTGAAAGGCAAATTGTGGAAAAAGTGCCCATGCCACACCTAGTAGCACAAAGCACACTTACATTTTCACCTTTGAGCTTTGCAGCCAGCAGTGCAGTGTGAACTTTGGAATCGGAGAACACAGATTTCACGTCTGAGCACACACACCGTCCCTAATCAAACATATTGAAAGTGCACCAAGACCAGGAAACGGCGGCTTCCTCATACCAGGCAAAGTCTGATCACAACCGAACGGCAACGAGCACATCGCAATGAATCCTTTCATAGAACGTTGCGTGTAGAGGGCAACACACTTCTTGCATTCATTCATCACCACTGTAATTGTTGTGCTAAAAAACAATCCAAGAAGTATAGAAGGAAACATCAAATGTGAGAGAATTCCTAAAACAAGGTACAGTGACAGGCAAGCGTGTTTTCAATCTCTCATAGAGCGATGGACGCACTGTATTCCGACAGAGTTGCCCCTTCAAAATTATGTTTTTCTAAACGTGAGACACGCTTTGTGAATCCTACGAGCACTTACATTTGTGAGTGTTCCCAAACTTTCAGGGTGTTTGCAACCTAGCAGACCGAGATTTACTTGCATGGAAAAAGATGGGAGTAAATCTTTTTGCAACTATAAAACCAAGTGTTGGGCACTGCAAGTGTCTTGGTACGTGTAAAAAAGACAATATGTGCGCATAGGATGTATACAAAATAGATTTGTCAGTCGGGCCACACAGGGTTGTGGTAGAGCAGCAATATAAAACAAGCATTGGCATAGCCAATAGGTCTCGCCTTTGGGACCTTATAAGTGTTTAGCCATGCAACAGTTACATAACTAAATACTTATAAGGTCCCAAAAGCGAGACCTATTGGCTATGCCAAGCGGCCGTGAAAGTGATCGCGATCAAACATCAAAGTGGCCGTGCGGCTGCAAAAGTGAAAGTAAGCGCAGAAAAGCGCGGCGCGCGAGCCCGCGCACATGCACTGTAGCTCTAGGCTGGCCTGATAGCACTTTTTGGAGCCCTCACAAAAAGTCTCGCCATACCAGCGCATGCGCTGGGTCAGGCGAGACCTAAAAACAGGGCATTAATGTAACGTGTGTGAAACTGACGGAATTTGCTCTCAATTTTTAGGCAGACTGCAGTTTGAATGTTAGACAGGTATGTTTTGATCTTCGCATGCCAACTCACTTAACCATGCATCCCTTACCGACCCGTTTTCCAGCTCCTACCCGCACCCAGCCCCTAAGCTTTTTCATTGGGGGAATTATCATTCTAACCCCGCCTTACTACTTTCTTTGCTTTTATATTACCTGATGTTGCCGGTTATGTTCTTGCCTCTCCACCCATGTTTTCTTAATAAGCCTGTCAACCCTCTACAAACATTTTGCCCTCCTTTTGTGTACTTATTTTTATTTTTACCCTTCGCCTTCTGAAGTGGTTCTCTTGTTAGCTGTCCTTCCATTTTTGTTCTTGCATTTCTTTCCCGGTTCACGGTAGACATAAAAAAAATAGACCACCACAGCATTTAACATAACATTTGTATTTGTCAAGCGCACAATCTCCTGTGGGCACCTTGGCGATGAGTAACATGTTTATTGTTACCCAACTCAATGGTACTCATTATATCGACCATACAAGGATAAAAGGCCAGCGGGGATTTGAACCTGTGACATGAGGTCAAACACAGGCCCCTTACAGTGGATGCATTAGTCTACTAAGCCACCAGACCCAGCATCATTTGTTATTCTTCCTAATACTTTGCAAATTGCAAGGAGTTTTAAGTTTGATTATACAGGATCGGAGATTTACAGCCGGATCGGGTATACTTTTTCAAAAAATCTTTGGATTTTATGGTAAAGAAATTTCCTCAATCTGACGTTGCCCAAAAATGGAATTCAGTCAGCCCACTCTTGTTAAGCTGGTGTTTTGTTATGATGATTGAATCCCGACTATAGGGGGCTAAGCGACACGACCCGCTAGATGGCACACTAAAAACATGAGTAAATAAAACAAGCATTGGCATAGCCAATAGGTCTCGCCTTTGGGACCTTATAAGTGTTTAGCCATGCAACGGTTGATGTTGTTGCACCAAGGATATTGCGCTGCATAACTAAATACTTATAAGGTCACAAAAGTGAGACTTATTGGCTATGCCAATGCTTGTTGAATTAGTGTTTGGGTCCGTGTGTGATAGACCTGTTTGCTTCCAGGTTGATAAGAAAGCTGAGATTTTCTTCAGTGGTGAAAGCAACAGATGCATTCCTTCAGAACTGGAATGGGAATCTACATTATCCATTTCCACCTTTCGTGATGATTCCGAGAGTCACAGCTCAAGTGATGAGGTAGAAAGCAGACCTGATTCTACTGACTCTGATTTGGAGAGCATAACCCTGCTTCCCAGTTATTCTGGAGATGTCTTGCAACCTTCCTTTCAAGCTCCCTATTATCCCAGAACCTCTGAGCGACCCAGTGGGACTGTCACACTCATTGATTCTGTTGGGACAGTTGTCAGTGGACAGACCGGCTTAGAGGTCAGTAAATTACTTTAGGGCGCCTAAAATGAGCGCCAAAGAAAAGCTCCAAAGTAGTTTTCAAATTTTTTCTGATGTATCAAACAAGTAGGTTTGTGCTTGATTTTTTCTTTTTTATTCTTTTATTTCTTCTTGAGACAGACAGACACAAGCAGCCAAAGGGTTTCGCCCAACACATAGGCTTCTTCAGGACAGTGCTTATCAAGTGGCTAAGGTTGTTTTTTGAATGAATGACCACATTGCACCGAGATTTGTACACGTCTTTTCCAAGCTAATTGCGAGACCCTGGAAGCAAAAAAAATCACAAACTGTAAAACGTCCAAATATTACACTTCCTTCAAAGATCCTTGTTGGTATTTTTAGTACCTTATTATGATTTGCCCTGTTTGGCACCAAAGTCATCAACGCTGCATTTGTGTCCAGGTGCAAAGAATTTGAATACAACTTTGGAGCTTTTAATTGCCTTTCATTTTTTGTGTCTCAATATATCTAATGTGTGACAAATTGGTAGCTGGTCACTTGAGGTGGGCAACAATTATGTGGTGTTAAATGTGTGATTATCTTAGGTAGTGCAGTGACCTAAATTCCCTAGCTACCAATATTTCATCAAAGTAAATAACTTTAGGTCTTCTGTATCAGCTGGACATAATCCAGTGGAAGGTAAGCCTATAGGTGAACATACTCCAATGCCGTGATTCTTAACCTGTGGTCCAAGGACCACCGGGAGTCTGTGACGCCTACACAGGGTCCGCAACTGTTTAAAAATGTAAACAATATTAGCAGATTAAGGAAGCATATATACCATAAAAAGCAACCTTAAAAATGTTTAAATGCTCAGTGTGACAAATTTGAAATTGGAAGCTAAAAATTGAGATTGTATCCATAATTTGATTTGGAGAAGCAGTGCAAGTACAGCAAAAGGACTCTAGGATGGACAATTGGTGGCCACAGTTGAAGCACTAGTAAGTGCAGACAAAAAGAGAGCATGCATTAAGAGCAAAAAAGAGAACATTTTATGCTTGATTCAAGCATGTCACTTCATCATTTAGAATTGAAACTACATTTTGAAATGCTCTAACTTTTGGATTAAAATTTTGATTTTTGTATGGTTTTGTTTGTGAAATAAGTTTTAAAAAAATCTAAATGTATGTATTTGATGTACACTTCTTTCTGTATGTTTGTGTATTGTTTTGAAGTTCAAATGTCCATAGGTTAAGAACCACTGCTCTAGTGTTTAAATTGATGAGGGGGATAGACTCTCTAATCCTCCCAAACCCAGATACCATACATTATGGGATGTCAATGTGAATGTGGTATTGAGGTTCCTTGAATGGGGCTGGATAATAGTGATTTAACAACAAAACAATTGTCAGAGAAATGTGTGATGTTGTGTCTCATTTTCTGCAGAAGGGTTTCTGATGTGTGTGCCCTCGGTTTGGCAGGTGAAGTATTTTCTTTAGACGGAGTTTCATTTAATATTTCTAAACGTACAAAAACACATGCACAATGTATCTCTTTCCTAGCCTTTCCTAACAACCATAAGTTGTGCCTGATACAATGCTTACAAGCATTGGCATAGCCAATAGTTCTCGCTTTTGGGACCTTATAAGTGTTTAGCCATGCAACAGTTGCATAACTAAATACTAATAAGGTCCCAAAAGCGAGACCTATTGGCTATGCCAATGCTTGTTTCTGTTTATTACTGCTCTGTAGTAATGGCGGCACCCGTGCTTTAGCTTAAACATCTTAAGCTAAAGTTGGGTGCTGAGATTGCTTCAAGAGTAAAGAATTGTCTATTTCTTTACTTTTGAAGCACTCTCAGCACCCGACTTTAGGCTAAGATGTTTAAGCTAAAGCACGGGTGCCACCATTAGTACATAGAAGTATTAAACAGAAGGAAAAAAAAGAAAACTGGCTCACGGAGAACATCAAGGCGGCCGTGCGGCTGCGAAAGTGAAAGTGATCACGATCGCGATCAAACATCAAAGCGGCCGCGCACGCCCGCGCACATGCACTGTAGCTCTAGGCTGGCCATGGTAGCACTTTTTAGAGCCCTCACAAAAAGTCTCTCCAGACCAGCGCATGCGCTGGGTCAGGCGAGACCTAAAAAGCGTGCAAATGTGTTCCCAGAGAGTTCATACTCGATTCTATGAGACAATTACTCATTGCCCTTCAGAAACGTTATAAACCAGTGACCACAATAGCCCTAGCCAGGTGGGTTTGGTGGTTTTGTTGGAAGCCGCGATTGAGGTTTCCAAATTTGGGACACATTTAGTGGGAGGTGCAGTGTCATTGAACACTTATTCTTTGGCTTCTAGTATGGAGGACATTATGAGGGCGGCTGATCGGTCTTTGGAGTCAACATTTATAATGTTGTAATATAAGCCTATTGTGGATGTTGCTTCTGTTGTTGGGGTCAGCTTTGAACACCCAAAAACTGAGCATCTGTCCAGACACAGTCAAACAAAATGTTCTAGGTATTGTGCCAAGAATTTTCAATGCTATTCGACATGGAGCATGACACAAATATGACAATTGTTTGCACTGTATTTCTTTCTAGCCTTTCCTTTTAATACACTGCAATGGCACAGGAACACCCGTTTTTGTGGGAATGTTCTATTTCATGAACAAACAGAAGCAGAAGTGATGATGAACGTGTGAATGAGGAATTTCCTGAAGGGATGGCTAACTCATGGATGTGGCTGGATGGTTTAGTAGTTACAGTGATATTCTAGTTCTCTGTAACACAAGATACTAGTTTGGGTTCGGATCACAGTTGTTGAATTCAGAGACAAGTGTTCTACAGAGTTGGAGTTTTATGTTCTATTATCAGAACTGAAATTTTGCAAAGAAAGAGGCAGCAAGATGGTGTCTCACATGTGATGGAATAGGTCCATGGTGATTGGTGGACGGAACTATGACTAAGTGGGATGTAATGTTGGGAAATGTAGTTTGTGTTTAAACTGTTTTTCATTGGCTTCTGTGATTTGCAGTAAAGATTTAAGAAGCATAATCCGTCACTCTGTGTCCTTAATAGAATTGAAAAGCAGGACATGATATGAAGCCAAGTGATAGGGCTACTAAAGTAATAAGGTGCTATGAAAGAACAAAACCTGCATATTTAAACATGACATAAATTTATCATTAATTTATTATTTAATTATTTGGAATTGTATGTAAAAAAAACATGATAGACCCAGCAAAGAAGGGCAGAGGTCTGTAGAACATAGCATCAGAAAATGAGGAACAGTGTTGACATTCTCCTTCCAGGGAAAGGAGATGTAGACAACCCTATAAATAAGATATGGAGTCACTGTAATCAGCATGTATTACTCCTCTTCTTAAGATCCTCATCCACTCCATTAGTGGCATGCTTCGCCATTGGATCTCATCCTGGTACTAAGAAACCAGGATAGGCTCAAGCTTCGTGGAGGTGGAACATCCTCTGGATTTTCTAGAGACAGAGAGGTCCGCTTTCTCGCCCCTCAGCACTAAAGACTAAGGGCCTGATTATGACTTTGGCAGTCTGGGGGCAGACCGCCAAGCCAGCACCCTGCTCCCAAACTGCCAACGTCGACTGGCGCCTGCCCGCCACATTACAAGTTTCTTCGGTGTCTGGCGGGTGGTGCAGCGGTTCCATTGCGGGTTCTATTGAAAAGGTACCCCAATGGGAGCGCCTAGGCCGTTCCTGCATGGCATGGACTGGGTAGTCCAGGCTGTGCAGGAAAGGGGGTGCATTTAGACAGGGGGATACAACATGTGCCCCCTTGCATGCATCCCCGTGCACAGGGGCAGCAGGGGACCCTGTACGGCCATATTTGTTTCCCCATTGCATTACTCTGAGTCCTACTCCCTCGCTTCCATTACTTACGCATTGAGGCATCCCCGCCTCATCAGACACCCATGTCACGTGATTTATCACGCGGGGACTACAAGTAGCCCCCATCCCCCTCAAACCTCCTGTAATACCACATAGACCGAAACCATACCAAAAGGTTGGCCTGGACTACCAGGGAGGGAGGGAGAGATGTAAGTAATGGAAGTGAGGGAGGAGGACTCAGAGTAATGCAATTACCGGTAAGTAATTGAGACATTACCTCCTCGTCCCTCCCTCGCTTCCATTCCTTACGCATTGAGATGTACAGAGCCAAACAGGACAACCAAAGAAGGTACGCAAAAACAGGCTTATCAAAAAACACAGACAACAAGGAAAACCACTATACAGGAACCATAGCGAAAAGAACCTTGTACCCAAAAACATCAGCATGGTCAAACTCCCGGCCAATCCAGTAATGAGAGGCAAAGGACAACGGCGAAGCCCAGGCGGCTGCCCGGCAAAACTCAGAAATGGAAGCCCCTTGGACCTCCGCACAGGATGCCGCCATGGACCGAGTGGAACAACCCTGAACCCCCAAAGGAGAAAGGTGCCCCGTCACCTTGCACGCCAAAGAAATCAGAGACCGAACCGAACGACTCAAAGAAGGAGTAGAAGGACGCAAACGCCGACACACACGCCCAAAATTAACAAAAAGCTAATCAGAGAGACGGCATGGAGCGACCTGCTCCAAATAGACCAGGAGAGTCCTCCGAACATCCAAAGAGTGCAGCCGCACCCCAGACTCTGATGACGGGGAATCAAAACAAAAAGGAAGGAAGGACCATCTTCCGACCCCTATGGAACTGGGAATCCACCTTAGGACGAAAGGAAAGTACCGGTCTCAAAAAGATCCTGACCTCAAAAACCCAATAAAAAGGGAGTATGGAAGAGAGAGCACCCAGCTCACCCAGGCGGCGAGCAGAGGAAATGGCCACCAAAAAGAAGGTCATGAAGGACAAACGGCGCATGGCCACAGAAAGCATGGGCTCAAAGGGAGGGGACATCAAAGCGTCCAAGACCAGAGACAGATCCCAGGTGGGAAAAATCCAGCGAGGGGTAGAAAGAACACAACCCAAACCCACAAAAAGGCGACCAACTAACCCATCAGGATCCGAGAGAGTGCCCCAAGAGCTCCGAAACGCCTGAATCGCAGCTCACTGCAAATGAAGAGAAGAAACCAGCAAGCCCAAGGCAGCACCCTCCTGGAGAAACAGCATCACCCCAAACAAAGAAGAGGAAGCAGGGACCAAACCCTTGTCACGACACCACCGACTGAAAGAACGCCAGTGCCTCAGGTAAGACTTGTTGGGCGACGGGCGCCTAGCCGCCAGCAGAGTAGAGGTCAAGCCAGCCGGAACCCCTTTACGTAGCAGACCCAAGTGTCCAACCACCAGACTGCCAAGCGCATCCTGGCCAGAACATCCCCCAGCAACACCGGGAATACCAAAGGGGACGGAGACACAGGCAGCAACCACTCCACCCCCGACCCCATATCCACCAGGAGAGGAAAACAGGAGGCACGAGGCCAAGCCAGAGCCACCAGAACCACCGGAGCCCCCAAGGAGCGGACCCTCAGAAGGAAGCGGAGAAGAAGGGGGAAGGGCAGAAAAGCACACAGAAGCCCGCGAGGCCAAGGGCAGGAGAAAGAATCCACCGCCCAGGCCGAACCCTCCCGACTGTGGGAGACAAACCAGGCCACCTTGGCCTCGCCCACACACGCAAAGAGATCCACCACCGGAACACCCCATTGCACCGTCAGTACCACAAACAATTCCTGACGGAGGCAGAAATCCACAGAGGACGGGATGGTCCTGCCGAGAGCATCCGTCAGGGAATTGGACCCCCCCGAAAATGAACAGCCGAGGGCACCACCAGATGAGACTCCGCCCAACTGAACAACTGCAATGCCGCCAGAGATGAGGACCTGATCCCCCCATGCTAGTGCATGTAAGCCGTGGCAGTGACGTTGTCCGTCCCGAGAAGAACAACGGAGCCCAGCAGAAACCGAGAGACGGCCAACAGACCGCCTCCATCTCCCTCCAAAACGATGACATCCTGACCTGTGAGGGGTACCAGAAGCCCCTGGTCTGAAGAACCCCCAGCCAGGTCCCCACCCCGAGAGGCTGGCATCCATGGTGACCACCACGGGAGCCGGAGGAGAGAGACCCCTCACATCAGATGATCCCGAACCATCCATCAACACGAAGCCGTCCTGAACTGAGGGGTCACCGTAATCGGAGAAGAGAGGGGGAGGCAACGGGGAGACCAATGCGCCAGAACATGAGCCATCAGTGTGTGCAAAAGAAACCGGGCCCATGGAACTAGAAAGACCGAGGCCGCCATGCCCCCCCTTGCACCAGCCGCCACCTGAACCGGACCGGACAGAAGAGACAGGAAGTGAGATTGAAACCAGTCCACCCGAGCCTCGGGCAAAGTGACCACCCCCACATCTGTCCGCACCCGAGCCCCAACGAAGAGACAATCTTGGGACAGAACAAGGAATGACTTCCCCACATTGATATGAAAGGCGTGCCCCCTGAAAACGGCCAGAACCACCCCCGTGTGACCGAGAGCCAATAGGTACGAGGGAGCATGAACCAACCAATCGTCCAGGCAAGGATGGAGAAAGAACCCCCGGGCGTGGACCAAGGCCACCAACAGAGCCAGAAGCATGGTGAAGACCCGCGGAGCGGACTTCAGCCCGAAAGGCAAAACCGCAAACCGGAAAAGGAAGTCGCCAATCGCAAAACGCAAAAACTTCTGATGCACCCGAGCCACTGGAACAGGAAGATAGACGTCCTGCAGATCGACAGATGCCATGAAGTCCAGGACCCCCACCAATGGAAGGATGGACTGCAAAGTCACCATTTCGAAGTAAGCTGTCTGAACCCAACCATTCACCCTCTTGAGGATCAGAACCGGCCAGAACCCCCCAACAACTTCTGGACCAGAAACAAAAATGGAATAACAAGCCTGACCCTGCTTCCCAAGGGGGACCGGTATGAACGCCTTCTGTGTCAGAAGATCCCGAAGCCCCTCCAGAAGAGCCTTCCGCGTCGCCTGGGACCTAGGGACAGGCGCACGGATGGAGTCCCAACTGGGTGGAACAGCGACAAAGTCAATAGGACAACCTCTCCCGACAATATTCAACACCCAGCAATCCCACACAGCCAGCCAGCAAGCATCTAGAAAAAACCACAGCCACACACCCACAGGCCAAGAGGCCGCCTCGCCGCCTTTGTCAGGTCGACCGCGTGAAGGCAACTGACAGAGCCTTGGGACCCGACACGGCAGACGCCATTTTGGGCAGGAACGCTCGCCAACGACCTGAAAAGGATTGGTGGACCACCGAGAACACCAGAAGAAGAAGCCGAGAAAAGAGTTGGAATCCAGAAGTGGCGAGAGAGAGAAGCCGACGACTTGCCCATGCAAGGCAGAGCAAGTCCTCGGTCCTCGAAGGCATCCGTGATCCAACAGTCCAACTGCACACCAAAAAGCACCAAGCCAACAAATGGGATCTCAAGGAGAGAGGACTCCTCTGAAGAATCCGCCTTCCAGTCACGCATCCACAGGGACCCAGGAGCCAGGATCAAGGAACCAGAAGCCACGGCAGAAGAACGAAGCATATCCAAAGAGACGTCAGCCAGGAGTATGGCCTGCTGCACCATGTGGACAAGCAAGCCTGAGCAGTCCGTCACCCCTTGAATACCCGCGGCAAGCCACCCAAAGACAGACACCAACGACTGCGCCGCAGAAGACGAATAAATGTCAGCCATGACAGAGTGAGGAAGAGAGACCTCCCCCTCCACTAGGGAGTACAGTTACTGCCGGAACCCCTCTGATCATGCGTCCATGAAAGGGCATAGCGAGAACGGGGGGCCTAACACAGCGGAAATACGTCTTCGACCCTTAGGAGCAGAGAAAGGCGAAAACCCCAAGCATTCCCTAAAGGGTCGGAGAATCGCAGGAACCTCTTACCGACGAACAAACTGCCCAGAAGAGGTTGAAGGCCTGGCAGCTCCCGAAGAAGAAGAGCCCGCAGAGGGCGAGTCCACCGGATCCACCGCAGAATGAGAAGACTAGTGCTTGGCGGGGACCCTGGCTCACAGAGCGCGAGCCACAGCAGCCTCAAACATGTCTAGTACCTCAGAAGACTGCGTCCGGAAGTACGCTTCGCCAGAAAAAAACAACCACCAGAAGCACAGCAGAGCCATGGACCGAGTAGATGACTTAAACAGGGAGCTGAATAACCGGGAGGTACAGAAATGAGGCAAAGCGGATTAAAAAACATAACCCAAGCAGCAAACCCACAATAAAGGATAAAAAACGGCCTCACAAGAGGCCCTTATTGTAACCAGGACCAGAAACAGCCAGCCGAGGATCCCTGCCATCCCCACCGCTGCCGCTGCCGCTTCCCCTTCCGGCCCCCAACTCGGAAAGACAGCCCCAGCCACACAGGACCAGTGACTCCATCAGCCGGACCCCGCCCGCTCCGCCGCCAAGAGCGCCCCGCTACTCCAGATGCGGCGAGGGAAGGCATCGCGCTGCCCAGGCCAGCACCGCCAGGCCCCACAGGCAGAGAACAAAGAGGGAGAGGACCTCCCGCGAAGTATCCAAATGAAGAAATCCAGAAGAAGAAGACCGCAGCACCGCAAACGGCCAGCGCGTGGTACGCACGTCTCAACAGGTAAGACAAGAAGAAAACAGGAGGTTTGGGGGGGGTGGGGGCTACTTATAGTCCCCGCGTGATAAATCACGTGGTATGGGTGTCTGGTGAGGCAGGGATGCCTCAATGCGTAAGGAATGGAAGCGAGGGAGGGAAGAGGAGGTAATGAAGATTCCCTTCAACACTGTGCTTGCTTTTTATAACATATTATCATTGTTACAATAGGATCGGGGCATAGGGATATACAGCCTGGTGCCTATCATTCCAATCCTAGTTCCCACTGGTATATTGGTAACCAACAATTTGTTCAAAAGGAGGTCCATCAACTTGCTGCTACCATCAAATTCATCCAAGCTATCAAACATCTACAAATTGAGTCCATGTCTACAGCTCAGCTGTAGTCAAAGCCTTTTCATGCAAGCTTCTTTATTAGTAATTGTCAAAGAAATCAAGGTAAGGACAGTGTATGCAGGGAAAAGATAGCGAACAGAAATGGAAAAAAAGAAAGAAAGATGAAGAAAGAAACAAAAAGAAGGAAGCAATGAAAAGAAAAAAGGGTAGAAGAGATTAAAGTTGGCCATGATGCTGGATTTATCTTTTATATAGATCCTTTTCAATCTTATCAATACTTAGTATATACTTATATCATCATCTTATGTCCCTTGCTATTGAACATAGTTTTGTTACATGGTTCTTTATGAATATTGCTTATAGGTATTGGTTATGCATTTAATTTCATCATGATTTAAAACAATTGGTTCAATCGCATTAGTAAACATACAGATCCTTTGGTAGTGATGATGTAAGAGAAAATTATACAACTGTTCAATTTTATATATTATAAGGAACATAGCGTTCATAGAAGTTCTTTATTAATAACTTTTCAATATTCTTTTCACATTTTCACAGGTTACAAACATATGTTTGTAGTTTTCCTAAAATGTGATTGCCCCAAAATCAATATCTAAACATAATTTGTTATAATAATCATGTTATAATTATACAGGCCTCAAAAACAAGTGTACATGTATCCCAAAGAACTTGTTGTCTTTAAAAAATAACAGACTGTGTCATGCGTACTGTTGGAGAAAAAATTTCATCTCACGTTTTGTGAGTAAGAAGAACTTGTATTCTAACTTATTGGTGAATGAGAAAGAAAAGTGATTAGTAGAATTAACAAGGTAATCTTGTATTTTGTGCACTGTGTCCAGAATGATTAAAACAACATATTTATAACTTACTACAAAATTGGATTTGTTAATAATGCCGCTTATCCCTTATCTGCTAAGAGGAGACTCGAACCCTGGTCACTAGCTCGGTGACCTTAGTTATGATGGTACAGCGCCACTATAAGAACAGCTAGATGATACTGCTCAAATATAGGTTTCAAATCCTCCCTTCTCTTGTATCTTTGACTATCTGTTGCCTATAGCCTATTTTCGATTGGTTATATCGGATTCATTGTGTGGTCTTCAATTAAAAATTCCTGTAAAAGATCATTAAGTAGTATGCTGTCAGTAGAAAGCCTGTGTATCCTGAGGTAAAACTTGTAATAGCTAGGTCAATATACTTTTAAAAAACCTATAGAGAGAGTTAGATGGTTTGATGACCAGAACAATTGAAATCAATTAGATTGATCTACTCAATGACCTTAGAGCAAGTGGCTCTTCAGACAGGCGCACTCTCCCTGCTGGTGGAACGTGCCTCATCTTGACCCCTGAAACTTAAAGCGCGTGCCCGCCTCACAGTTGACAACCTCTATGGTCTTCGCCCTGGCACACACTCATGCCTTACTTGGCCTGCATAGCTTGCTGAAATGGAATGGTGACAAAATAAAGATATGATGAGTGCAGATGTCCCATACTTCATCTACATTAATATATTTTTGACTTGCAGGTTTGATAATTATGACATTCATTAACAATCACTGTTTAAAGAGCACCACCCACAATGCAGGACTTCATGATTGGAATTCAGCCACCCAGGCAAGACTAAGTCACTGCAGCACTTCCAACTCAGAATTCAACTCCTAGCCGGCTGCCTACTGGGGAACCTTGTTTGTCTTTGATAAAAGAACATTTATCAGAAGACTTATTATCTTATTCTTAGAAGGTGGTTCTGACACTATGGGCCGCCCGGATTTTTCGCTTTTTGAGCACCTCATTGTTGAGATTTTACGGTGGGAGAGCCTCATAAGTTGGGACTCACCCACAGTGAACTCAGGATGGAAGAGACATGCCAGGGAAAGTCAGTGTGTTTTACTGTGTTTTCACTTCCTTATTCCCCTATGGGAATGTGGAGCCAGGGGCTAGATTAACTTCAATTAGGCCTACAGATTCCAGACACGCACTTAAATCCACTGTAGCAAATGTGAAAAGAAGTATTCTGCACAGTCCAAAGTCATATTTGTACTGCTTTTGGGTCATCCAGAACTGTCATATTTCTCTGAGCCAGCCATGACCAGACCCAGGCTGAGGGCTGACTACAGCTGGATGGATTGATAACCTTTCTTCCACAAGCGAGGGCCTCCTCTCCACGAAGAGAAGATGGGTGAGGCTACAGGCCAATCCATCAACCGCTGTCGCTGGGTGCCAGGCACCAGGCTGCACCAAGGAGGGAAGGCAGCTTGGGGGGAAGGTGCTTCCGAGACATGTGGCAGAAACCCTGGACGACGCCATTTTGAACAAGCTCAGAGGCTGGACAAGAAGGAGGGAGCAGGGGCAGGGACGTGATGTGTCGCTGTTTGATAGGACCAACAGAGACTTCCTGACAGCCCCCTACTCAACTTTTAAAAAGTGCTTGCACAGGAAGAGAAGGTCTCTCTGGGGTGTGGTCTGCTGAGGGTGAAGGTGCTGGAGCCTGGCGCAACGGGCAGTTGGAAGGAGAGACCCCCTGACTGCCCCCAGGACCCTATCAGCACCAGAAGAAGAGCCCAGGACTGGTGCACAGAAGCAGGGGCCTCTGCGCAGGGAGAGAGGCCCAGAAGGCGAGCCTGGCGAAAGGCTGGCGCAGGGAGCCAGTGAAGACAGCACACTGCTGAATCTACCCTCTCAGAGACCCAGAGGGCAGAGGAGAGTGTTCCCAGTGGCTGGGGCTGGTAAAGAGGAGCATGAAGCGCCCCATAATGCCTCGCCAGGCATTTGGAAATCTGCCGTTTTGGTGCTTTGTGGCTCCCAGAGGAGGGGGGTCACCCTCACGTGTGAAAAGGGGTGCAGGGGGGCTGCAGGAGCACCGCAGTCTCCCCCAGCATAAAGAAGAACAGTCCACCCCTAAGTTTCACGGGGCATCTGAAAAAATAACCCCTCAAGGGCTCAGCCAGCCTTTAACACCTACTAGGCTGGAACTTATGTTCTACAGCTGAGGGTGTACTATGAAGTGCATCATGGAGTGAAGGGCTGAGTTGGGGATGTCTGGAGAAGGGCATCCCCTGGAGGTGAAGTGGTGTAATTGCACCGAAATGCATTTACTATTGGCTATTTCTTTTTAGGTGGACTGAAAGTCACAAGTGTAAAGTGAAGTACCTGTGTAAGGTGATGTTAAGCTAAATGGAGTTATGTTGGTGGACCTTCCTGCTAGGGGGTCTGGCTGTATTTACGTAATCCCATGCTTTTACCTGTGATTCCTTTTAAAGTGAAGAGGCGCACTGCAGGAGAAGTGTAGTTGCCAGGAGTACTTCTTTTGAAGGGACTGTAAGTCACATGTGTAAGGAGATGTCATAAGCCAAGTGGGGCTATGTTGCCAGACAGTCCTGCTAGGGTGTCTGGCTGTATATGTGCAATCCTGTGATTTCATCTGTGATGCCCTTAGGGGCTGTAATTGCAATGCATTCAAATGATCAACCATGGTGATGAGTACTGTCATTCTAAAGTGTGCGTAAACATGGATTCTTGCTGCTGCGCTTAGGTGAAGACCCCAGACTGCTAGCCCTTAAGATATAGAGGTGCATACTTTATGGTCAGTAGGAGATGCTCAGTCAGGGTCATGTGTCACCAAGGCAGGTTTACCCCTTTTTAATGCTTGTTGAGGTAATGGGGTGGGTCGCCACTGGGATGGTACCAGTACGCAGGGCCCTCGCTCCAGGTTATGTTCAACTAACTGCATTGGGGGCAAGTTGATGTGCATACATGGGAGTGGTGGTACTAGACCCCACCCCCCTGCGGGAGGGGTGGAGATGTTATGCAATGTCACAAAGTAATTCCAACAGCTTATGTATATTTGTAAATTGGTGCATAGTATTGAGTGGTGTGTGTGTTTAATAAATGTACTCTTACTTTTATAAAGCAAAGTGCAGACTGGACAATCAATTATTGAGTGTTATTTTTGTGCACCTGCAAATGGCGATTACTAGCCCACACCACCTCCCTTGAGTAAGCCTCAGACTGCTCTGCAATGCTACCCTCTGAGAGTCAGGCGCTACAATTGGGTGTTTGGTTCCCAGTGAAGGACAAATGTAGTCATGTTATTTGTGCAGGCCTCACAGATGCTGCCTCGTTTTCCAACACTTATTATCTCCTCTAAATTCAACTAGAATATGTTAGACTACGCCGTTTGACCGCACATATCTAGAGTAACTTAAACATGTCAGCCTACATTCACTTATGATGTCTAAATTAGATATGAGTGAACGAACAAACAATGGTGATTGATGTGTGACAGATCCAAAACTAGCTTATGGACATTTAATGATGGACTATCAAAAGTGGTGATTGATGGAATTACATTGTATTATGACCCTTTGTGTCTCAAATCCATGAGTACAGCAAACAGCAGCTGAAAGATGATCCCATGAGCTTTGTAAATGATCTGCCTTTACGTGGAATTACATGTGGTACTTTCGGTTTTGTAACTTTCATCAGTTCAAGTGAGAACAATTCTTTTTTGTAAAATGAGTAGATTGTGCAGTAGATGTTGGAGTATGTGCCAGATAACAGCAGATCCATGAAAATTCAGCAGCCACAAAATCATAATTCCAGTGGCCTTGCTCATATTACAATTCTAGTGCACCAACAGATAAGTATAACATAATTAACATGACCTTTTCAATAAAAACAGTAAATAACACAAACATACATTAATTTAATAGCACCTCCAAAAGAACAACAAATGGTAGAGCCAAGATGGAGATTTAAAAACACAGTAAACAAAAGGCATGTCTGAACAATACTTTCAAACCATACACGCAGTTTGATATGAATTAATGTCATGTCATGTTATGTGATGAGGATTTGTATAGCACGCTTATTTGGCTCCTAGTTGAAAAGCCAGGTCTTCAGCTTCTTGTGGAATTTGAGAAATCATGGTGAGGTCCTGGTGTGGTGTGGAAGCTCGTTCCAGGATTTGGCGGTGATGTAAGAAAAGCAGCATCCTCCTAACTTGCTCCTGCTGAAGCGGGGTACTTGCGCGAGGAGGAGTGAGGCTGAGCGCAGTCGCTTGGTGGATTGGTGGCAGTTAAGGCAGTGGTTGTGGTAGGCACGTCCAACGTTGTGGAGAGCTTTGTGCGCAAGGGTGAGCAGAATGTATTGGCATCGCTTCTGGATCATTAGCCAGTGCAGCTCTCGGACGTGAGGTGTGATTTGTGCACTGCAGGGAATGTTCAGGATGAATCTGGTGGCGGCGTTCTGGGTGGTCTGGAGCCTTTCTATGAGTTGATTTGTGATGCCGGCATAGAGTGCGTTGCCGTAGTCCAGTCTTCTGGTGATAAAGGCCTGGATGACTTTACTTCTGGTGTCAGTGGGAGCCAGTGGAATATTTTGCAGAGAATGCGTAGGATGAAGAAGCAGGAGGCGGTGTCAGAGTTCACTTGTTTGGCCATTGTGAGTCTATCGTCCACGATGATACTGAGGGTTTTGGTGTGGTCGGTGGAGATGGGCGTGGGTCCCAGGTCTGTCGGCCACTAGGAGGAGTCCCAGGGAGGGCTCTTGTTGCCGAATATCAGGACTTTAACAAATCTGACTTGCCACCTTTCTCCTGCTCCGTGCCTCCAACTGAGCATGAAGGGGCAGCCCGGCTCTTCAAAGGACACTCCGGTCTACATGCAGATGTGACTGAGAGAATACCCTCTGCATATCCTGAACCTATAGGCCTGCCCAGTACCAGATGTCCCCTCCTCCCATTTCTGGTATGAGCTACAAGCTCTGCAGACTGTAGCAATGCGTTAGGCCCAAGCCCATAACTCAGCTGGCTTTTAAACCCCTCCCCCACCCCCATCTCCATAAAACTGGAGAAAATTCTCAAAGACCCCAGACACACGATATTTATTTCCGCTTTGGAAATGCTAGAGGCCCTCTCATTGTGATCCTCAGCCATTCTGGGAGTAAAGAGATTCTGTTGTGATGGGGGGGGGGGTCATTCCTGTTCCTGTTTGTCACAGTATGTGGAGATCTCCACCCCCAATCCGGAGATCTCTGCCCCTCGTCTGGAAATCCACATCCCAATTATGGACCCTTGCTTGTTTTCTCAGTAAGACACTTGTTTGGTTGTGACATCTGGAAGGGCCTCAGTATTGTCTCAGGGTGATATTTCTGGATGGCGTAATAGCCCATCATTCATCATTGACTCAACATTGTCCACCCACAGTGATGCAGCAACCAGCGAAGCAGCTCATGTGACAAAAGGGGGGGGGGGCTGCAGTCCAGGGCCGGTGTGTCCCACCCCGGGAACTTGGATGCGTTCATAATTCGGGGGTTATGTCCACATGGAATATGCAACAGGATACATTAATCTTGCACACAAATTCAGAGGAGCCCTGGAGCAGCCCCTCGGTACGATCTACACATCTGAAGTGCAGACCGAGGTTGCCAAAACTGTGTTCAGGAACTGTTTTGTGTGCATGTGCGTGCCCTGTGAAACCTCTGTTGAGGCTGTGTGGCTGGACATCAGAAGGGGGGAAGAGAAGGGGAACCCATCAAACCTGGCATCATGTGCTACAAAGACATGGGATATTGTTGTATGGCGTAGATTAACTGTAAAAGATGCACACATTCTACACATGCATGCAAACAACGATATACTTGGGTGCAAGTACTGATAGAGGGGCTGCCCTCAGCAACTAAAGGTGTGGATGGAACCTTGTCTTGGCAAGGAAACTTACCCTGGCCACACCTTCATGGAAAGGAATGACTCTATAAGAGATTTGTGAATTATCAAACAGAGAGAGGAAGTGGGGATAGAGTCCCTGGGGGCATGATTGAAGGGGGAGAGCTAAAACCATTTAAGGTCCTCTCAGCTGGCGCCCACCCAAAGATTTAAATATATCCAACACACACACACACTTGGTAAAGAAAGAGCTACTGGGCAGATATCCCTGTGCACAGCCCACTAGAAAACTGGGTACTGAGGGGCGAGATTAACGAAAGGCCAGCGTCACCAATATACCACACCATAGTCAACAATACCCCAGTCATCCTCCAGAGCCCGAGGCACCGGTGGGAGGCAGAGGGAGGCGCCCTGGATGATAGTGACTGGGAGGCGGCCTCGATGCACCCGAGGGATGTAGCAATCAACACGTGGCTGAGGTCAGTCCAACTAAAGGTACTGTTCAGACTTTACTATGACAGGAGTCAGGTACTTCAAATGGGGAGAGTTGCAAATCCCAACTGTGTTAGTGCAATATGGAAGAAGGAACTTTCCTCCACACACTTTGGGGTGTCCTGGGGTAAACAGGTACCAGGGGGAAGCGATAGGCAACCTAGAGAATTTCCTGCACATAGACATTCCTAAAACACCCAAGCTCGGCATACTCGTAATCCCAAACAACGTCATGTCTCTGGCACGCACCCGAGGTTCTGCATGTTAGGTTTCAGAGTCGCCAAAAGGGATGTGACCAGAATGTGGGTCCAACTGCACTAACGTACAAAAACAATGTGGCGGGGGGATGGGAATGGATGTATGGAAGCAAAGAGAGTGGTGTATGAAGGAAGAGGGTGCCCAAGAAGTTTGACACGGTCTGGGGAAATGGAGAAGGACATCTAACATGGGCTTCAATTGGAATTCCATAAAGCATATTATCAAGCCCATTATCGCCGTTTTAGCGGCAGTTTTCTGGCGCTAAAGCGGCGATAATTGTATCGCCTGTCTTGATAATATGCCCCATTATATGGACTCGAGGACTATATGACTCCCCAACAGCGTAGCACCTACTTGGACCCCCGAGTGAGGAAAAGTGGAAGACCTCCCTGGGGAGTGAAGAATGGGTTAGCCACTTAGTTAGAGTGGAGGGGTCCAAGTGGGAACGCTGGGGGAGTCTCCCTTGGGGGTAACTGTTTAGTTATCCATCTGTACAGTGTGCATTGCTTTGTACCTTTGAAAACAATAAAAAAATATATTTGTTTGAAGTAGTGATAGGGTGAAGCTATGAGTGACAATATTTTTAAATGCAATTCCACAGATATACGTACTTCCCCAATGTGAGTTAGTAAAACCTACCTATTAACCATATGTCACTGCAACTCCCTGCAACCATCTGCTTTGCAAGTGTGGACTAGATTCTTCTTATAGATGGAACAACATTATAGTCGATTAAGCTTGGAGAAATACAATATTTGCCGAGGACCTCACATTTTGCGAGCAGTGCAGCTGTGATTGATCTGTTTTTCTTGTTTCACATTGTGCAGCTCAACCACTAGATGAATACATTTTCCTGTGTTCCATTTGGCATCAAAGTTAATGAGGAACTGTATGTGTATTAATCAAGTCCATTGTAGTCACTTTGTCGAATCTTCAACAACAAATGGCTGAGTACTGGGCTTGAAATCCACCCTGCAGGTGACACATAGACCTATGTAGAAAGCACATTAACCCCCTGAGCTATCTCACCATCGTCTTTCTGCATCAACAGTGTCCTCCGCGGCAGCCCCGCCCCCCTCGGTTTTAACATAAAGCTGGCCTCTACCTCTAGGAGCAACGGTGGCTCCTGTTTTCATGACCCCGCCTGAGGTAGCGGGAGCTCCTTTCAGAGCTTCACCCTCTGATGTCTTCAGACCATGACTGTACCAGCCTAGAGCCTGGGTGGCTCCCCGCCCCCGATCTCCCCCCCCCCCACTCCGCACCCTCCCCGAGTCCCACCGGCTCCCGTGACACACTCGCTTTATAGACTCGTCAAACACAGAACAGAGGAGCCGCGGATTAACCGCGGCCTTTGATCTGCTCCTTCGGGTCCTTGAAACCCGATAGGCTGAGCGCGCTCCCCGAACTCCCACGAAAGTTCCCATAAAACCCGAGTGTTTTTTTTAATGTTTTGTCTCGGTGTTCCAGCATCATTCACTGTGTTCCCATCATGTTTATAAGGATACACACAGCATCAAGATAGCTCAGTGAGTTCAGGTGCCCGTTGCAGAGCTGCTATGTGACCTTGACTTTACAGCATAGCCCTTCATAGTGCTTCTGCTTAAACTTCTACAGTTTCTAAGCGTTGGTGATGCGAGTAGTACCACATCTATTGAATATATTAAAACATCCATTAGCAAGAGTTAATATCGCCCTCTCTTCATGAGCAAATTACTAACTTCTAATTAGGGGCTATTTTTGGTGAGAAGCCAGGCCCTGCAGACGAAGTTGTGTAATTATGGGCGGGAATATGATATGTCGGACTCTCGGGCCAACCCTGCCTGTTTGGGCTGTGAACGCCTCTCTGGTTTCAGAGAGGACAGGACTCTCTGTGCTATTAATTGGGGACAGAAGCCAGCAGGGTACCAAAAAATCAAAGCCACCTCATGGTCGGGTATTATTAAGCCGTAATGTCATGGAAACAGTCCATTGTCACCGGGGGCTTTATATATTACATATTACTGCTCTTTAACGGTGGCAATAGCTAACAATGGGATGGGTTCTCAAAAAAATGTAAATGTACATCTTTAGTAGGTTTACTCCTCGGTTTGGGCGTACATTTACTTATTTTTGAAACTCAAAGGATTCCATGAGTTTTCCTAAAAAAGCTATGTGCATTAATACTTCCTCACTCACGACGGCAGTTTTGCGCGCAAATCTGTAAAGGATGTACACATACCATGCAACAATGTCTTGCCTGAATCAATCGTAGCTTTAAAAAAATGTTTCACTTCATCTACACCCTCACCAATTTTGGAGGTATTCCTTGACCCTTTCCACTATGGGAATGGATTTACTCCCGCTGTCGACAGAAGGAAATCTATAACGATCTCCAAAAGGAGAAAGAGATGAGAAAAAAACGTGAAAACCCCAAAACAAGAGATTAGCAGGACATTCTAGCCACGTGACACTCAAAGAATACCCTATAGGGCATTTATTGACACAAACATATGTGTGAGAAAATCTTTTCAAAAGCGTAAACTCATGATTTTTTAATGATAAAAAGATGCTGTGCACATGCCCATAGGCGATCCTGCACGCTCACTGAACGTGCCCATAGGCGATCCTGCACGCTCACTGAACGTGCCCATAGGCGATCCTGCACGCTCACTGAACGTGCCCATAGGCGATCCTGCACGCTCACAGAACGTGCCCATGCTAATTGCCCGGACAATCTGCGTGCTGTGATTTGCTAAGAATAGCACGGTGAGGCCTGCACGACTCACAAGACAGTTTCACATGTACATTGAACTTACATTAGCAAGTGGATTGATTTGCGAGCAAGGGAGCAGCCAGAGATTTAAAACACCCCTCACTTTGTACCAAAGCTCTTAAAGCACAAAGCAAGTCACTGTGACCCTGCCCATAGGAGCTCTCTTGTCTCTTCCACCCAAGCATCTATCCTTTCATCCTTCCATCCACCCACTAATATCCACCATTTCACCTTTACATTCTGTCATCCATTCATTCTTTCATCTATCAGTCAGTCTTTCACCATTCTGTCTGCCCACCCATCCATCTCCAAACCTATCCTTCAAACCCATCCATCCTTTCTTTCACCTCTCCATCCACCCTTCCACTCATTCGTCCATCCTTCCACCCCATCCACCCACCCATCCTTTCACTCATACATCCCCTTTCACTAATTCATTCATCCACCCTTCACTCAGCCTTTCATCCTTTCACTCTTCCATTCCTCCATCCACCCTTTCACTCATTCACCCATCCTTTCATTCTTCCATCCATCCTTTCCCTTATCAATCCATTTACCCTTTCACTCATCCATTCATTCTTTCACTCACTCATCCATCCATGCTTTGACCATAAGTCAATCCATTAACCCTCTCTTTCATTTGCCTATCCATTCTTTCACCCATGAATTCATCCTCCCTTTCACCCAACCATCGACTCTTTCACTGAGCCCGTCATACAGCCATCCTTTCACTCATCCATCTGTACATCAATCCCTTCACCCATCCATCCATCCTTTCACTCATCCACCCTTTAACTCTGTCCATACATCCACCCATTCACTCAATCCATCACCCTTTCATCCATCCATCCATCCTCCCTTTCACTCATCTATGGACTCTTTCACTCATCCATTCTAACAGCCATCCTTTCACTCATCGCTCTTTACTCCAATCCTTTCACTCATCCATCCACCCTTTCACTCTGTCCATACATCCACCCATTCACGCTATCCATTAATCCATCCATCTGTCCATCTTCACCTTGACTCATCCATCCTTCAACTCATCCATTCTTACATTAATCCACTTTAATGCAGTCCATCCATCCATGCATCCTTCTATCCTCCCATTTACTGATCCATCCATTCCATCACTCATCGATTGGTCTTGCCACTCATCCACCCTTCCACTCCGTTTACCCATCCACCAGTTCATATGTTCATCTATCTATTCATCCTCTTTCACTCATCCATCCATCCTTTAATTCATTCATCCATCCATTCGCTCATTCGCCCACCCTGTCACGCAACATATCCATCCATCCTCCCTTTCACTCATTCATCCATTCTTTCCCTCATCTAGCCATAAATCCATCCTTTCACTCATTCATCCATCTTATTTTAAAAAGTTATATATAGCGCAAACATGGCCCTAGTGGGTATCAGAGCACTTTACATATGAGTTGAGGAACCCATAGGTAGATAATTGTGGGAGAACAGCAATGATATATAGCAATAACAGCCGGTAACAAATGACAACATAATGACATAAAAGAGGCAGGTAATGGGACAATACTATTGCCAAGTAAGCCATCAATCAGCGGTACGTGATAGGACACAAAAGAACAAAAGTGTCTAGCTCAGCGCGGAGTTCATCAGTAAAGTTTTCACTTCCCTTTTGAAGACAAGTGCAGAAGGAATCAATCTAGTTTCCGGAGGAAGGCAGCTCCATATTCTCGGGGCAATACCTGAGAATGTACGATTGTAGAAATCCATCCATCTCCCATCTACGCTTTCATCCACCCTTTCACTCACACATTCATCCATCCCTTCAATATGCCACCCACGCACCCTCCCTTTGGTTCACGTTAATTATGAGCCTTTGTCGGCCCATCAAGAACCCCCGCTGTTGCTGCTAAAGCAGGGGATTCACAACACCCTACTTTGCAAGTGTGAATTCACACTCTGTATTTACAAAATGTGAACGTGAACTTATAAATCTGTGTACATTAGATGGGTCTAAATCTGCTTCAATGGATGGCAAGTGGATGTTCCCCGTTGGGGGTGCCCCGGAAAGTCTATGTATACCCACAAACATGTGAGTTTGTTGGCATTCACCTTTTTCTCTTGGTTCATTGCCACCCGTGAAACTATTGGAGACTCAGGGCCTGATCTAGATCTGTCGGTGGGTTACTCTGTCACAATGGTGACGGATATCCCGTCCGCCGAAATATAAATCTCATTATATCCTACGGGATTCATTTATCTTCTGACTGGATATCCGTCACCATTGTGACGGAGTAACCCATCCACCAAGATCTAACTCAGGCCGTTACTCTGCTAGTGAAGTACTAAACCTGTGTCCAGAGTCGGAATGGGTGGAGAACACCCCCACATTTTGGGGGGATCTTGTGGAAGGGTTTATTGATGGGGGAAAAAAAATTCTTATGCAAAATCATATAAGAAGTCAACACAAGCGTTTGCACTTGGTCAGAGACATGCGCGTGTATGTTTGTGCCACAGTGGACTTACAGAAGGATTTCAGGAGTACTCCTGGAGGGGCCGAGACGAGCAAAGCTTCTCAGTAATATTTCTGGTAAAACTGTAAGTGTTGCAACTTTCCAGGAATACCCCTGACGAAGTAGTGACAGCCGTAGGTTCCCAGAACGACTCCTCATAAAATAGTGAAAGTTGCATCATTCCTGCAGTGCTAATTGGGAATGATTTATTTATTTCATTTAGTAATCAAGTTTTATGTAGTGCGAACTGGACTAGAATGTATCAGAGCACTTTACAGAGATATCACAGTAGCATTAACATGAGATACATGTGAAGTCAATATAAATACATGGTGAGCCTATATCAAAAATTGAATACAATATATGGTAGGATATGTGGACAAATAAAGGCACCCTGTTTGTCCTTCTCGCTCAACTTGTTCTTTGCAATCCATCTCTGTGGTCCTTCAGCCTCTGTTTGGGCAGTAATACTGTGATAAAGAGGGTGATTTCAAGGTCGTCTTCACGCTGAAACTTCTGTGAATGACAGCTGTTGTTTCCCAGAAGTACTCCTGAAGGAACTGTTAAAGACAGAGTTTCCGAGCAGTACTCCTGAAGAAAACTGGCAGAAACAACATCCCCAAAGGACTCCTGAAGCAACAGTGACAGCCACAGCTTTTGAGTAATATTGCTGAAGAAATAGTGAAAGCAACTGGGCCCCAGGAGTGCTCCTCACAAAACAGTGACAACCACAGCTTCACAGGAGAACTCTTGAAGAAACAGTGACAGCCACAGCTTCCCAACAGTACTCTTGAAGAAACAGTGACAGCCACAGCTTCACAGGAGAACTCTTGAAGAAACAGTGACAGCCACAGCTTCCCAACAGAAGTCCTGAAGAAACAGTGACAGCCACAGCTTCCCAACAGTGCCCCCGAAGAAACAGTGACAGCCACAGCTTCCCAACAGTGCCCCCGAAGAAACAGTGACAGCCACAGCTTCACAGGAGAACTCTTGAAGAAACAGTGACAGCCACAGCTTCCCAACAGTGCTCCCGAAGAAACAGTGACAGCCACAGCTTCACAGGAGAACTCTTGAAGAAACAGAGACAGCCACAGCTTCCCAACAGTGCCCCCGAAGAAACAGTGACAGCCACAGCTTCACAGGAGAACTCTTGAAGAAACAGTGACAGCCACAGCTTCCCAACAGAAGTCCTGAAGAAACAGTGACAGCCACAGCTTCCCAACAGTGCTCCTGAAGAAACAGTGACAGCCACAGCTTCACAGGAGAACTCTTGAAGAAACAGTGACAGCCACAGCTTCCCAACAGTGCTCCCGAAGAAACAGTGACAGCCACAGCTTCACAGGAGAACTCTTGAAGAAACAGAGACAGCCACAGCTTCCCAACAGTACTCTTGAAGAAACAGTGACAGCCACAGCTTCCCAACAGAAGTCCTGAAGAAACAGTGACAGCCACAGCTTCACAGGAGAACTCTTGAAGAAACAGAGACAGCCACAGCTTCCCAACAGTACTCTTGAAGAAACAGTGACAGCCACAGCTTCACAGGAGAACTCTTGAAGAAACAGTGACAGCCACAGCTTCCCAACAGTGCTCCTGAAGAAACAGTGACAGCCACAGCTTCACAGGAGAACTCTTGAAGAAACAGTGACAGCCACAGCTTCCCAACAGTGCTCCTGAAGAAACAGTGACAGCCACAGCTTCACAGGAGAACTCTTGAAGAAACAGTGACAGCCACAGCTTCCCAACAGTGCTCCTGAAGAAACAGTGACAGCCACAGCTTCACAGGAGAACTCTTGAAGAAACAGTGACAGCCACAGCTTCCCAACAGTGCTCCTGAAGAAACAGTGACAGCCACAGCTTCCCAACAGAAGTCCTGAAGAAACAGTGACAGCCACAGCCTCACAGGAGAACTCTTGAAGAAACAGAGACAGCCACAGCTTCCCAACAGTGCTCCCGAAGAAACAGTGACAGCCACAGCTTTCCAACAGTGCTCCCGAAGAAACAGTGACAGCCACAGCTTCCCAACAGTGCTCCCGAAGAAACAGAGACAGCCACAGCTTCCCAACAGTGCCCCCGAAGAAACAGTGACAGCCACAGTTTCCCAACAGTGCTCCTGAAGAAACAGTGACAGCCACAGCTTCCCAACAGTGCTCCTGAAGAAACAGTGACAGCCACAGCTTCCCAACAGTGCTCCTGAAGAAACAGTGACAGCCACAGCTTCCCAACAGTGCTCCCGAAGAAACAGTGACAGCCACAGCTTCCCAACAGTGCTCCTGAAGAAACAGTGACAGCCACAGCTTCACAGGAGAACTCTTGAAGAAACAATGACAGCCACAGCTTCCCAACAGAAGTCCTGAAGAAACAGTGACAGCCACAGCTTCACAGGAGAACTCTTGAAGAAACAGTGACAGCCACAGCTTCCCAACAGTGCTCCCGAAGAAACAGTGACAGCCACAGCTTCCCAACAGTGCTCCCGAAGAAACAGTGACAGCCACAGCTTCACAGGAGAACTCTTGAAGAAACAGTGACAGCCACAGCTTCCCAACAGTGCTCCTGAAGAAACAGTGACAACCACAGCTTCCCAACAGAAGTCCTGAAGAAACAGTGACAGCCACAGCTTTACAGGAGAACTCCTGAAGAAACAGTGACAGCCACAGCTTCCCAACAGTGCTCCTGAAGAAACAGTGACAGCCACAGCTTCACAGGAGAACTCTTGAAGAAACAGTGACATCCACAGCTTCCCAACAGAAGTCCTGAAGAAACAGAGACAGCCACAGCTTCCCAACAGTGCTCCTGAAGAAACAGTGACAGCCACAGCTTCCCAACAGTGCTCCCGAAGAAACAGTGACAGCCACAGCTTCACAGGAGAACTCTTGAAGAAACAGTGACAGCCACAGCTTCACAGGAGAGCTCTTGAAGAAACAGTGAAAACCACAGCTTCCCAACAGAAGTCCTGAAGAAACAGTGACAGCCACAGCTTCCCAACAGTGCCCCCGAAGAAACAGTGACAGCCACAGCTTCCCAACAGTGCCCCCGAAGAAACAGTGACAGCCACAGCTTCACAGGAGAACTCTTGAAGAAACAGTGACAGCCACAGCTTCCCAACAGTGCTCCCGAAGAAACAGTGACAGCCACAGCTTCACAGGAGAACTCTTGAAGAAACAGAGACAGCCACAGCTTCCCAACAGTGCTCCTGAAGAAACAGTGACAGCCACAGCTTCCCAACAGTGCTCCCGAAGAAACAGTGACAGCCACAGCTTCACAGGAGAACTCTTGAAGAAACAGTGACAGCCACAGCTTCCCAACAGTGCTCCCGAAGAAACAGTGACAGCCACAGCTTCCCAACAGTGCTCCTGAAGAAACAGTGACAGCCACAGCTTCACAGGAGAACTCTTGAAGAGAAAGAGACAGCCACAGCTTCCCAACAGTGCCCCCGAAGAAACAGTGACAGCCACAGCTTCACAGGAGAACTCTTGAAGAAACAGTGACAGCCACAGCTTCCCAACAGTGCTCCCGAAGAAACAGTGACAGCCACAGCTTCACAGGAGAACTCTTGAAGAAACAGAGACAGCCACAGCTTCCCAACAGTGCTCCTGAAGAAACAGTGACAGCCACAGCTTCCCAACAGTGCTCCCGAAGAAACAGTGACAGCCACAGCTTCACAGGAGAACTGAAGAAGCAATGACAGCCATAGCGCCTGTGGAGCAATCCTGAAAAAACAGTGAAAGCTTTAGGTTCCAAGGAGTACTCAAGAAGAAACAGCAATAGCCACAGCTTCCCAGAAATACTTCAGAGGAAACACTGAAATCTGCAGTGGTTCCTGCAGTACTCCTCAAGAAACAGTAACAGCCTCAGCTTCCCAGGAGATTTTTTGAAGAAACAATGACAGGATGCAGATCAGATTTCTCAAAAGCTAGGAGCCTCACCAGAGCCAATCACATCCCTGGATCAAACATATGGGTTCTTGAAAGTTACCATCCAGAGCTTTTATATATAGGCACTAGCTGTTCATCCTCTTCATCTCTTCAGGATTTGATCAGGCAGTAGTGTGCCTCACTTTAAGAAGAGTGCTTGTATTGCACAGATTATGCTTGGTGTTAATTATGGTGACAAGCCAATGATCAAGGCTGTAGGCCTGATTGGCTCTTTGGGAAAAGTCAATATGCTTTAATGGGTGGATTGAATTTGACTGTGTTCAAGTCTGTAGGCAAGAATGTTCTGACATGGATTTCTTGACATTCCCATAGTGGGCAAGGGCTTTAGTTACCCGGCTGACAAACCCTCTAGTGTAGACTCTCAAAGGTTTATATTACTGGCCTGACAGTGCCGCTGTCTGTGAGGGCGTATGTATTGATCACCAAGCCAGGGGCAATGGCTGCATCCACCCACTGATCTCCTTTACTAGAAGCATTTCATAAAAAAAGAGCTCTCAGTCTGCCTAATAAATAGTTCCATTGCTCATAACTGTTAGGGATATGGTTAACGCAGACACCAGATCAGGCACCAGGACACGTTAGCAGGGAGCAGCCGTGCTTTACAAATTTAAATGACAGTAATGCATTAGGGAAGGGCTTTGCATGTTTTAACCCAGTCACCAACAGGTAAGGAAGGGGTTTCATGCAGTGGAACTGTTTGCCAAGTCTTTTAGGAATGAATTTTATATTGAACTCTTGCAAAAAGCATATGAAGTAGCTCCACATTGTGAACTCTCAAAAACATACAGTCAGAAAGGGTGGTGCATCATGAACTCCTCGCCAAGCACCATAGGAATGGGCTTTACAATGTGTTTATCTATGACAAATGAAATAGCAAGGCGTTTTACATTGTGAACTCCACAACACACACCACAGGGTGAGTCTTTACAATCTGAACTATTTGACAAATACTTTCTGATGGATGCAATAGGAAGGGGTTTTAAGTCCTGCTACAGAAAATGCCTGGTGTCTCCAGAAGGAGAGTGGTGCAAGGGTGCCTGTCATGTACTCAGGATTGCTTTGTGCGGGAAGGGGCACCTTCGTGCACAAAAACAATCCATTCAGATGGTTTCCTCTTTCTATGTGTGCTGCAGAATCTAGGGCAGAAATGTGTTCATGAGCAGTAGTATAACTTCTTTCTTGAAGGATGCCGTTGAGAGATTCAGTCTGTTTTCAGGGGTTAGGGAGTTCCAAATTGTCAGGGCAATGCCAGAGAAGGCTGTATTGTAGTTTTCTTTTTTAAAGAATCATGCATGCAATTTCCAGCTCTATTCTTGCTTCATAGGGGAACCAGTTGAGGGATTTCAAACCGGCTGTTTATTTTAGATCCAGTGATGAGCCTTACAGCAGAGTTAAGGGAGGCCCTTAAGGGGGCTGTTTCAGATTTGGCCAAACTGCCTAGGGTAGCGCCTCCATAGTCTAACCTGGGAATCACTAGGGCTTGGATGGCAGAGTCGAAGTCCTTGGCGTGGTAGGAGGGGTTTTAATTTTCTTAAGATGTTCATTTGTAGGTTCGCTGCTTTGGTGGCAGCACTAATGTGCTTCTGAAAGTCAAGGTTCTTGTCAAGAGTTATTCCCAGTGATCTCGCTGAATCAATGACTATAGGCAGGCAGTTGAAGGCTGTTAGTTGCTTCATCCATTCATGACGGGTGATTGCTTGGGTGTGGCAATTTGGAGGAATCCAGTTTTGAGAGTGTTTAGTTTGAGGTGGCTGAATGTCAGCCAAATCTTTGTTTTTTGTAGGGTTATGTTGAGGGGAACTGATGTCTTTAGGGGAGGAGACTTTCAAACTTAATTGGGTGTCGTCAACATACCTGTGATAGTGGATGAGCTCTGAATTACTGTTATAGGCTCCATGAACAAGTTAAAGAGAGTGGGGGAGAGGGAGGAAGCCTGTGGGACACTGAAGGTGACCGGAGCGGTCTTAGAGACTGATTAAACTTGATTTGTTTAGTTCTGTTTTGGAGACATGAGGTGAAACATTTTAGGACGGTCCCTGAGAGACCCATCCTATGTTCCAATAGGTCTAGTAGATTGTCATGCTTAACCATTTTGAATGCTGAAGAAAGGTCAAGGAGGATAAGGAGGCATGATTTGTTTTGATTCAACATTTTAAGCGCGTCGTTCACTATATGTGAAAGTACCAATTCGGTGCTATACCCCGGGCGGAAGCCAGATTTGAATTTGTCAAGAAGACGGAATTGTTCAACGTGGTTACACAGTTAGAAGAGTACACGTTTCAAGGAGCTATGCTAGAGTTGGAATGTTGGAGGAATTTTTAGGATAGGGGAGACCTGCCCCACATTTGGGCAATCAAGGATGGTGCCTTGAAGCAGATAAGCATTTACAATCTTGGCCCAAAGTGGGAGTATCAACAGTTTGATCTCATTGAAGAAGTTGGGAGTAGTGGGTCGTTGAAGTGGTTTGAGGGTTTCAAATCTGCCAAAATTTCGAGATTGGCGTTTTCCTAAAAAGCTTTAAAAGCGTTCCATAAATAATAGTTTGAGGATGTGCTCCGGTACACATGAGTGTACAGCAATCCGGGAAGTGGAAAGGCTGGAGTGAGGTGAGAGAAGACAATGTTCCAATGCCGTCTGAAGATCAGTTCTCATACTTTCCGTCTTCTCAAGGAAGGAGGCAAATTCCTCACAGGTTGGTAGCGGACAGAAACCAACTGGGGAAGGGTTTGGTAGGCCATTTGATTCAAGTTTAACAAGCTCAGATAGTTTTTTAGCCGGTTTCTAGCTTGATCTAGTTGGTTTCTGAAGAAATTTGCTTTCGAGTTTCTAATACTTTAGTAAAATAAATTCCTCAGTGATCTCAAATCCTTGGGGTGTTCAAGGGAATGTTAGGATCCCCGCATACGTTCCTCTAGTCGCAGGTTATGTCTTTCGGTACTAAGGCTACCATTGTACTATGGTTTAGAGTCTATGGTGGACAGTCCTTTCAGCTGTAAGGGTGCAATCAAGCCTAGAATGTTCTTTATGGAGCTGGTGTAGTGGTTTGTAAGATCTTGGATATCTGACATGTCTCAAGGATGTTATTACTGAGGGATGTCAGATCAATAAGGTTAATGTTTTGCATGCTCCTTTTCCAAATGTTGGGTTTCGTTAATTAAGCAGTATTTGTTCTCACAGATTCCAAAGTGAGGAATGTGAAGTAGTAGTGGTCAGACCAGTCACAGGGGAGGGCAGATACAAGTTGAATAGAGATAGCTTTCGCAATGATAAGATCTAAGGTTGCTCCCTTGTAGTGTGTGGGGCTGTTGCAGAGTTGTATCAGGTTGAGATCAGCAAAAAGAGATATAAGGCTGTTACCTACAAGTCATTCAGTTCATTCCAGTGGAGGTTGAAGTCTCCAAGGAAGATTTGGGCGCAGTGTTGGCCCGAGTTTGTTGCGTTGACTTCCATATTTTCTTCTATGAAAGCAAGGTTCTCTCCAGGCAGGTGGTAGATTGTGTGTAGTTTGTATAGCGGTCTTTTTCTGAATGCAATATCAATGCATAGGAATTCGTATGCAGATAGAACAGGGGATTGTGATTGTTTGACTGTAAGGCTGTTGTGGTGAATATAGGCAAGCATCCACCTGGTCTACAGGGTCCATCAGATCTAGTGATGTCATAGCTAGGAGGGACTAGTATGTCAGGATAGGTGCAGAGGAAGCACTTAGCCAGGTTTCAATCAAGGAAGTCATGGTCGTGTGCGAGGACAAGGTCAGCAATATCCACTGCATGCCTCACCTGGGGAGGCGCATCTTTTTGGCACATTACCAGGTTTGGTAAATCCAGAAATGCAAAAACAACAGTTGATGGACAGAATGCAGAACAATGTCATACATGCACCCCAGTACAGAGATCTGGGCCTAAATCCATCGTTTTTTTGCTCACCATGCCATTCCAGCTTGAACCCAGCCAATGCGTCAGAAACCATGGGATTTGCATGGAAACATGGACCGCAACACCCGTGAAAACCCTCCCTTGCACAGTCATACAATGCAGCGAGTTGCACTGCGTTGCATTACTCCAGATTTATGAAGACATTTAAAGCCACGTAAAGTGGCTTTGTGTGGCTTCATAAATCTGACCAACAGGATTGTGTCATGCATGTACCACGTTGTGTGGTGCTAGCATGACGCGAAGCCCTCATAAATATGCCCCTTTATGTTTTTCATTGAGTCACATATTCCAATAGGACCATTTTGGACCACTGCTGGTTTTTACAATTACAGCCTACTGGTGTGCAAATGGTCCCATAGTACCTCACAGATAACGAGAACAACTTACATTTATAAGGTTCATTGCTCCACGTTATTCACTGAAAAAATGTGGTTTGCACTCTGGTTATTCTGCAGGGCACCTACAACAGCTTGGTGGGTAGTTTTCGTTTTGGTTATAATATTTAGTTGTGGGTGCATTAAAGTACTTTCCATTAAAAAAAAAAATTACTGGACGAACATTAAGGGGCTGATTATGATGGCAGTCGGATCGCATCCTCCGACTGACATCTGCTGCTGCGGTCCGACCGACGCATTACAATGCGTGCTGTCGGAGGCAGCAGGCGGAGGGACAGTGAAAAGGCAGGCAGAAAGTGACTTTGGGGGGCCCCCTTCCTTCCTTGCCCTTTGCTATGGGGCCAAAGGGGTACTTCCTTGCACTGTGTGGCAGGCACCACGAGGTGCCTGCCACACGGTGCGGGGTGTTTTTAAAGTGTACATTTTCTATTGCAGCTTGTGCTGCAGCCTGCACTAAAATCCGCAATATAAAATATACATTTTGCGATGACCGTGAAGTCGGTAGGATTGTAATAAGTGCAGTGGGACCGACGACTCCTTGTCAGGTGGTCCCGCTTCCACTACTGTGCCGGTCGAACGAGAGTCCGACCGGCATCATGATGATGCCCTGAATTGTTCAGTGTTATTGTTATGTATTGTTGTGTTCTGAGTTTCTAGCCCAGAGCACCTCCCTGAGTCAGCTTTAGACGCCTTTGCCTAGTTACTATTAAAGACACGGGTTAAAAGGGATTCTTGGTTCCCAGTATGAGGCTCTAGAGCAAGGAGGCACCAGGACACTAGAGGTGAGTAAGTTCTGACTGCCCTAGGCCCTCCTGAATGAGATTTCTCTCACACAATAGGAATGGGGCTACATTGTGCACACTCTGACAACATCATAATATCAAGTGGTTTTACCTTGTGTATGCCATGACAAACACCATATGAAAGGCTTTGTAGGTTTTATATATTTGACAAATACAATAGGATTGTGTTTTACACTGTCAACTCTGACAAATTCAATGGACGGGGTTTAGTATAGATGTCCCTTTTAGGTATGGCAATAGCATTGCCTGGTGTCTCAAAAGGAAGGCGTAATATTCATATCAATTTATACTTTGAATCTGTGTGAAATGATTGATGAATCTCTCTTGGCAAATGCCACATGGTCATGGTAGTATCCATGCTAAAGGTAATAGCTTTCCTTTATTGATTTTTAAATGTGGTGACAAAGGCAGTATAGCACGTCTCTCATCATTTTATATTGTACATGACTTGACAACGCCTGTAGACTTAACAGTTTTGAGTGTGAAAAGGCTTATGTTTTAAAAGAGGCCCGTATAGGGCCAGTGCAGATTTTTACAGTTAGAGCCGTTAGTGCACAAATTATCACATGATAAATCACAGATAATGAGATCAGATTATATTTACACAATTAATTGCCACCTTAGACTTTTCTTTAGGGTATGTAATGTTCTTCCTGGTTAATCTGCAGGCCTCTATAGGAGGGGTTCCAATTTGTAATTTCACAAGAAATTGTATAAATATTTGTGATTGTGAATATAGCTATTGGGGGGTGCATTAAAGAACTTTCCTGTTGTAAAGAAAAATCAGGGACTGGGCATTGATTTATTGAGCGTTGTTGTTAATCTTTGATCTTATCTAAGCTTCTAACCCACAGCATTTCTCCAAGTAAGCCTTGCATGCATATGCCTAGTTACTTGCAGCACAAGTGTTAACAAGCATTGGCATAGCCAATAGGTCTCGCCTTTGGGACCTTATAAGTGTTTAGCCATGCAACAGTTGCATAACTAAACACTTATAAGGTCCCAAAAGCGAGACCTATTAGCTATGCCAAGCGGCCGCGCGGCCCCTAAAGTGAAAGTAATCGCGGTAAAAGTGGCACGCATGCCCGCGCACATGCACTGTAGCTCTAGGCTGGCCTGGTAGCACTTTTTGGAGCCCTCTCAATAAGTCTCGCCAGACCAGGGCATGCGCTGGGTCAGGCGAGACCTAAAAATGGCACTTGGTCCCCAGTTTGTGAATCTGTGGCACGAATGGACCAGGACCCCAGAGCGGAAGTGTCCCCATGGATACAATTCGGGATAGTAACGCCTGAGTGCACTGAGGCTCCCTGACTAGGATTTCTCAAATAAGAAGATATACGTTTTACATTGTGAACTCTTTGACAAATACAATAGGGTTATTTTTATTTGCAAACACATTTCCAAAGATTATGGAAAAGGGCTTTACATTTTGAACCTTCTGACAAACGCAATAGGAAGAGTTTTAACATTGTGAATTCGCTGGCAAAAGTAATAGCAGAGGGTGTGCACTGTGCATCTTCTATCAAATAGAATAGGAAATGGTTTTACATTGTGAACACTAGAACTAAAACCCTTGGAAGGAGCTTAACAGTTTGAGCTCTCTGACGAATGTTATAGGAAGTTGTTTAGTACACAACCCCCATTTTTAGGTCCGGCCACCGTAAATACTTAGTGACTCAGGCAGAGACTATATGTTCATGTCAATGTATGTTTTAGGTCTATCTAAGATGTTTGATAGGCCCCTCTAGCCAGAGACTACATGGTCATGTTATGTTCATGTTTACTTTATTGAGCTTTGAATGTAGATTCAACGACAGTAGGCCTTTCATTGTACGTTGTCAATGGCTTGATAAAGGCTGTATGCCTACCATTGCTGAATGTGATAAGCTTTATGTGTTACGACAGACCCATATGTGGGCCCTGGTGTTTTTTAGGATTAGAGCCATTTGGACCACAAATCATAAGTTGGTACCACCAATGTAAGTGGAACTGAGAAGGTGTATTGGATTAGTTGCCTCCTGTGATATTTCTTAGAGTCACATAATTTGCACCCTTTAGAAAAGATTTGAATTAGCAATCCACTTAAAATTTGGAAATATTTACAATTGTGTGTATAGTAGTGGACTTTATTCAATAACTTTTTCTTTTAAAAGAAGCTTTAGCTGGACATTGATGTTCAAGCCCACATCTCATCCCTGAGTTAGCCTCAGACTGCTAATAAGGGTACGTGGTCCTGGGTTTGAGGGACCGAGGTATGGAGGCTTCAGCAGGACACCGATCCAATGGAGAAACCCCCCCACTTCCCCTCTCCCCCATTTATACAACTTACCTAGTAACAGCTGCCTTGGGAGATCTTAAATACAATTGGAAGGGGTTTTGCCATGTGAACTTTCTGATAAATAGAATAGGAAGGGATTTTACGTCATGAACTCCTTGCTAAACACGATATAGAGGCAATTTACATTGGGAACTCTGTGGCAAAGGCATCAGGAAGGGTGATTACATTTTAAACTATATAACAAACACCACGGGCGCTGACTTTACATTGTGACCTCCCTGGCAAATACTATAGGAAGTGGGTTTACATTATGAATTCACTGACAAAAGCAATGAGAAAGGGGAAAATGCAGATGTCCCTTTTCTTGGTCTGATGGTGAAAAGAGAGAAATTAATGGTTCATGTTAATGTGTACTTTGAGTCTTCCTAAAGTGTTTGATGGCTTTCTCTAGGCCATGGGTACTCACAAACCGTCTGTCAGGGGCCAAAATTCCATTGTGGTTTGTGGCCGAATGCCGCACCGGTGGGGGTGGGGTCAGTGGGGGGCGGGGATATATAAAAAAAAAAATCAACCCCGTTTCAAAACATTAGACAATACGACAATGCTGTATTTCAAAAGCAGATGTAACTACACAGAGCACATTTTGATAATCAGTCAGTCTCTCTCTCTCAGTCAGTCGCTCTCTCTCTCTGTCAGCCAGTGTCTCTCTCTCTCTCTGTCAGTTACTCTCTCTCTGTCAGTCACTCTCTCTCTGTCAGTCACTCTCTCCTAGTCAGTCAGTATCTCTCTCAGTCAGTCTCTCAGTCAGTCAGTCTCTTTATCAGCCAGTCTCCCTCTGAGTCAGTCTCTCTCTGTCAGTCACTCTCTCTCTCTGTCAGTCTCTCTGTAAGTCAGTCTCTCTGACAGAGAGAGACTGACAGACTGACAGAGGGAGAGACTGATTGACAGAGAGAGACTGACTGACAATCAGTCTCTCTCTCTCTGTCAGTCAGTCTCTGTCAGTCAGTCTCTCTCTCTCTGTCAGTCAGTCAGTCAGTCAGTCTCTCTCAGTCAGTCTCTCATTCTCAGTCAGTCTTTCTCTCAGTCAGTCTCTCTCAGCCAGTCTCTCTCCGTCAGCCAGTCTCTCTCAGTCAGCCAGTCTCTCTCTCTCTCTGTCAGTCAGTCGCTCTCTCTCTGTCAGTCAGTCAGTCTCTCTCTCTCTCTCTGAGTCAGTCTCTCTCTCTCAGTCAGTCAATCTCTCTCTCTCTGTCAGTCAGTCTCTCTCTCTCTGTCAGTCAGTCTCTCTCTCTCTGTCAGTCAGAGTATCTCTCTCTCTCTCTCTGTCTCTCTCTCTCTGTCAGTTTACTCTCTCTCTGTCAGTCAGTATCTCTCTCAGTCAGTCAGTCTCTCTGTCAGTCTCTTTATCAGTCAGTCTCTCTCTCTCTCTGTCAGTCAGTACGTCTCTCTCTCTCTGCCAGTCAGTAGGTCTCTCTCAGTCAGTCTCTCTCTGTCAGTCAGTCTCTCTCTCCACTCTCTCACTCTCTCTCTCTCTCCACTATCTCTCTACTTTCTCTCTCTCTCTCTCTCTCTCTCTCTCTCTCACTCTCCCTCTCTCTCACTCTCCCTCTCTCTCACTCTCTCTGTCCCTACTCTCTCTCTTCACTTTCTCTCTCTCCACTTTCTCTCCACTTTCTCTCTCTCTCTCTCTCTCTCTCTCTCTCTCTCTCTCTCTCTCTCTCTTTCTCTCTCTCCCTCTCTCTCTCCCTCTCTCTTACTCTCTCTCTCTCTCCACTCTCTCCACTCTCTCTGTCCCTACTCTCTCTCTCTAAACAAAAGCTGGGGGGCCATCGGTACATTACCTGCAAGGTCCGATAGCGCCAAGGAAGGCTTGTTGGCCCTCTAGCGGCCCGCGGGCCATACTACGAGTACCATGGCTCTAGGCAGAGACTGAATGCTCAAGTTTATTTACGTTCATGTTAAATCCAACAGGCTTGCTTTGTTGATTATTAAACACGGTGACAAAGGCATTAGCCTTCTCATTCTATATTGGGAATGACTTGCCAATATTTGTACATTTAACCCCTTGTATGCCCATGACGAGCTGGACTCGTCATGGAGCACAGTCGCGCTGTGCCCATGACGAGTCCAGCTCGTCATGAGGCATACCCTAGGGAATCTCTCTGGTGCGGGTACCAGAGGGATTCCCTTTCTGCCAAAATAGCCTCGGGAGCTGGGGAAGAGCTTCCCCAGCTCCCGAGGCCCCCCCCCCCCCATTCAATGTAATGACGATCGGCGCGCACGTCGCGCCAACGTCATTACAGTGAAAGTGAAACTGAAATGAGCCAAGAGGCTCATTTCAGTTTCACTTTCTACGTGCTCAGGGGGCTATCTCAGCCCACTGAGCACGTAGAAAGACGGGAGAGGTATCGTTGGAAAAAGGTTGGGTTGAGTTATAAACCATTCCGATTTAACATTGTAAAGGAATTCTGTGCCTTGCAATGTTTGCAGATGCAAACTGCCAAGGTGCTGGGTCACAAAGGTGACACCACCAACACTTTAAATCCTGGGGCTAGGAGAGGTGGGCGGCACTTTCTCTATTTGTGTGCAACATCATGCAGTTTTCCTTACACTTGTTCGGATTCCTGTGCAAATGTTTACAGTATTGTATTCTGTTTTCTCTACTTCCCGTGCACTGTTTTGTGATAATCATTTATGTCCTCTGTGCACCTCTAATCGGGAATGCACCTAATTTCACATTTTCTCTACTCGCCATCCATTTAGTCTGGTGCTACATTTATCAAGACCGACTACAGCCAGCGTAAACTGTTCTCATTCACGTCCGGGTGTTGGGTTGAGTCAGGCCCCAGCTCCCTGAGGCTTGAAATACAACGTTACAAGATGATTCGATTGTGCCTCGGTACTTTAAATTACGACTGTGCAGATTAAGCAATTTAAAAACAATTATTTGCTCACGTTTAAATGGAGATGGTAAACGTGTATTTGTAAAACAAAACAAAAAAAGACGTTTATTGTTACCCAACTCAAGGGTACTCATTTTATTGACCTCAGAAAAATGAAAGGCTGAGTGGACCCACCGGGATTTAAACCTGTGATCACGAGGTCGAACACAGGCTTCTACAGTGTAATATTAGTCTACTGAGCTACCAGACCCGGAAGGTGGACACCTTCAGATTCAGAACTCAGGCCAGTGCTGGAAAGCGAAGTATCGCTGTACAAGACTTTACACCGCTTCTAAACTGCTGACCCTCCCCCGTGACTGGGCTGGCCTGTTCCTGCTCCTCAAACAGCTGTTGAGCGGGACTTACACATGCAGTTCCTTGTTTGAACAGAGAGTTCATTGGGTTCTTGCCAGTTGCTGATGCAAGAAACAAGGCTGTGTGTGGTGCAGCACTCGAACCCTGCTGCAGCTCCACTTTGACTGCTGCCCATGATCTAAAAGAAAACCTTACCCTGTGTCCTTGCTGGCACATAGGGTGACACCCTGAAAAACAATCGGAAGCATCAGACTGTCACGTCCCCATACCTGCAGGGTACCCTGTGTGTAACTGCAAAAGCCCGAGCTCCCTTAAATGGGAACTTGGGCCTCTTGTTAGAAACTGCCGGAGGGCTGTAACGAGTTTATTGATTAGGTGCGTTGTGAAAAAGTTGCACAAACAGTTTGAGTAGATACTGCCCGGCAAGAGAAATAATGTCACAGTTATATGGACTAGTGTTTGGGGGGTTGCATTGCTCCTTTGTGCCAGAACTGATTCTAGCCCCATCACCAAGCACTGGGCGCACATTTCTGCTTAGGAGTGAGAAGCTTTTCTCTGCCACAACCCCCCAGTCCTTGCATTTTACTGTCCGCCTCCCTCCTCTAGCAAAGCAATAGCCCTAAGATGTGTGTACGTACACGGGGGGTGCATTCAGTATTCTGGGAGGTGGTGTGGAGCATGCAAGTATCTTACGTGCGCGCACTGTATGCATTTATAATGAAAAAAAACCATGTTGCTACCGGTGGGGGGAAGGAGCATCACTAGTTAATCTGATTTAAGGCGCCCCCACTGCGTGCAGATTCTCAAGTGTGAAGAGGTCCCAGTAGTCTTCAGGCAAAAGTCTCTCGTCCATCTATTTCTTTACTTTTGCTATAATCGCGGCACCCGCGCTTCACTTTTAACATTAAAAGTAAAGCGCGGGTGCCGCGATTATAGCAAAAGTAAAGAAATAGAAGTTTTTAAGCAGATGCAGCATCAAAAGTGAAAGCAGATGCAGCGTTGCGTGCGTGTCGCTAAAAGTTAAAGCAGAGGCAGACCGAGGCGCACGTTTGTGCGCGTAATCGCAAGCTGGTGTCCGCTTGGCCGCTTTAGTAGCACTTCCAAAAGCCACTCTTACTAAATGTCGCGCCAGAGCAACGCATGCGCTGGCTCAGGCGAGACCTAAAAAACAAATGCCGGCACGTATCGTGGAGACGTGGTCACGTCTGTCACATGATAACATTGATGATGCACGTAACTCCAAAGCAACACCTCCACTCAAGATGAACGTCATGGCTTCCAGGAACGCGCTGAACACCACACGTCTTCTGTGGATCCAGTAAGTGCGCACACCGTTGCTCGCCATCTCGTGCTGCAATCCAACAACTCTCCTCCTGACACAAACACCGATTTACAAACAAATCATATATTTACGAAAGACAATTCTTGTGCCGGTTCTCAGCACATCACAGTTTTTGTCCTTAAATCCAGGGGCTGCATGATCCCTTCAGCTTCTACTCCTGAATATTCAAATGTATTCTTCTTGTGCCTCTTCGTCTTGTGATCCCATCCTCATTGCCATTTTTGGGAAAGACAGGAGGCACGGACTGAAGTGGAACTTCTTTATATATTACCTACTGGCGGTCGCCAGTAGGTAGTTATAGTTAGGACCTATTTTCCATAGGAAATCCGCAACATTCTATTCCCAATAAGTCTGGCGCGGGTTGACGAATCTTCGTGACATTTTCCAAACTTTTGGCCAGCTCTGGTCCGCTCCTATCCTGAAAGTTTTGTGGTAATTTGTCAAGCGGGGGCTGAGAAAAAAGGGGGGTCCCAAAACGCGTTTTAACCCATGCAATTTCCCATAGGACCTGTTGACGCAGCTACAGCCCGAACTGCTGAACGGAATTACACCAAATTTGGCAAAGAGGTAGTCCTCAGTTCAGACTCGTGCCTTATGCATAAATGGTGTAAATCCGTTCAGTAGTTCCTGAGAAAATGAGAGGATCCGCGCACCCTAAGCGCACCCTCCCCAAACCGAGCGCGCACCCTCCCGATCACGCTTTGAATGCTAATTGGCTGTCAAGTGTCTGTCTACATTCGAAACCAGGACCTGTTGGCAGCCATTTTGTGCCTCGGTAGAAGCGAGGCTGATTAAGTAAGGTAAATAAGTGTGTGAAAGATGTAAAGGGGGCAGGGTAGAAATACTCTGACCCTCTAGTGTTGCTTAGGGGGTCCCATAAGGACACCCTGGGGCCCCCTTTTTTTTTTTTTAAATGGTGAAATGCGGTTCCTAGCGCGTTGGGTGCGCGGATCCCCAAAAAATTGAAAAAAAATAATAAATCACGTTTTGAAAATATAGTTTAAAAAATATTTCAAAAAATATAAAACTATATTTTAAAACATTAACAATTTTTTTTTAAACCCAATAAAAACAAATATTTTTTAATTTTTAAATGAATTAATTGAAAAAATAAGTTAAAAAAAAGGTGATAAAAAATATTTTTAAAAAACATAAAGGAATTGACACACTGAAATTGAAAAATTTAGAAATTCAGTGAAAATCATTAAACATCATAGCTTTAGAGATAAATTATAGATAGGAATTAGCATTTAAAAAACCTTTGAAATTCACTGAAAAAACCATAGGTTTCATACACGTTATAGTTAGGAATTGGCATTTAAAAAATCTTAGAAATTCACTGAAAACATATAGGTTTCAGGGGTGTTATAGTTAGCTGGACATTTCCCTCGTACAAAACCCTAGACATTCTCCTGTTATAGTTAGTTCAGCTAATTATAACTCGCGCGCCCCCGCAATGCACTGCTGATGATGTCACATATTACATCACTCATGACATGGTCAGTGACATCACTGATGACATCACTGATGACATCTCAAATTATATCACTGATGACATCATCCATGTAATAAATTAGTGCATCTTCTCACACCCTAATATAACCTTTGATGCACCGACTCAAAATTTCAGACGGCCATTCTCAAAACCATAGATACTCCAATACCAATAACTACATACACACTCATTGACTCTTCGGTCTACACACACCTCCACTCACTCACCTGTAGAGTCACTCATGCTTATAGTAACTCAGTACAGGACTATCAAATGCATTTATACACCTATATAGACACTCAGACACCGCCAATCATCCATAGACATACTCACACACCTAGTCAATCATGCAAATAATTAATCACACTCCAATTTACTCACCTATACAGTTATACACACACAAGTTCACGTACTCATAAAAATACTACCACATTCTTACGCTCTTATACAATTACTGATACAGGCACACACTCATCCTACAGCCACTCTCACAATCACACACTCTCACATATACCCAGTTATATACTCTTAAACACATATACCCTGCCTTTCACATATGTAGTTACTAACGCATGTACCACTGAGATATACATTCAATCACTAACACACCCATACATACACTCACCCAACCATACAGTCCATCACAGATGCACTCTTAAAACCATGCACCAATAGATTCATCCACTCACACATCTATGCACAGAGTCACACACACCCTACCCACACAAACACTCAGGCACCCATACAGATACTCAGACAACCAATCAATAACCCATATAGACAATCATATAGCTATTCACAAAACCATGCAGCCACTTATACACCAACAGACAGACAGATACAGACATTCACACAGTTTAGTCACTAGTCTGCAGTAAGATACATTTAATGACTCACTTATAGAGTCAGTCATACACCTAGAAAATCATCCATTCACACACTTATAACCCAACTCATTCTTCCATAGGTCTTTCCCTATATATACTAAACATATTAAAACTCTACAGAAACACAGACTCACTGGATGACGTCATCAGTGATGCCATCAGTGATGTCATTTGAGATGTCATCAGTGATGTTATCAGTGATGTCACTGACCATGTCATGAGTGATGTAATATGTGACATCATCAGCAGTGAATTGCGGGGGCGCACAAGTTATAGTTAACTGAAATAACTATAACGGGGGAATCTCTAGGGTTTTGTACGAGGGAAATGTCCAGCTAACTATAACACCCCTGAAACCTATGTTTTTTTCAGTGAATATATATATATATATATTACCTACTGGCGGTCGCCAGTAGGTAGTTATAGTTAGGACCACGTTTCCATAGGAAAACCTCAACATTCTATTTTGAATAACTTTGGCGCCGGTCGACTAATCCTCGCGAATTTCTCAAAATAGGTGGGGCGCTACGCTCCGCTCCTACCCTGAAAGTCTCGGGGGGATTCGTCAAGCGGGGGCTGAGATAAAAGGGGGGTCCCAAAACGCGTTTTTCCCATGCATTTTTCCATAGGACCTTTAGAACGAGCTACAGCCCGAACGGCTGAACAGAATTACTAGAAATTTGGCAGAGAGGTAGTCCCTAGGTCAAGGAAGTGCCTTTTGTAGGTTTGGTGTAAATCTGTTCAGTAGATTCTGAGAAAATAGCCTTTAAATCAATATATATATCTGAGCCCGCTTACGGTACGCTTACCGTACGCTTACCGTACGCTTACCGTAAGCTTACGGTGGCGTGCGCGAGCGCGATTCTGATTGGCTCTTAGATCTTAGTAAACATTAGAATCGGCCGAAACCAGGAAGCGGCGTCCGCCATTTTGTCTCTCGCACTGAGTGTTGTTTATCAAACATGATGGCCAAAAACATGTTACGGGGCTGTTTTGACAACTCCCTCCCACATAGTCATGTTGAGGGAGTCCCCAAACATCCCCCAAGAGCAAAAACGGTTTTATTTTTTTTTCGGCAATTTCGCGGGGTACGCTTACCGTACGCTTACCGTACGCTTACCGTAAGCTTACCGTACGCTTACGGTAAAAAAATAAAAATAAAAAAAACACTATCCACACTTACCCCACCCCCTGTGCTTTTGGTGGCCGCAGGCCACCAAATGTGCAGGGCTTATTAATAGAGAAAAAAAACGTAATTTTGGCAACATGAAATTATAAAATCGAAATAAAAAAAACACTATCCACATTGACCTCACCCCCTGTGCTTTTGGTGGCCGAAGGCCACCAAATGTACAGGGCTTATTAAAGTTGATAAAAACCGTGCACGGAACGAACTGCGTTAAGTGGGCGCGCACGCCACAAATGGCGTAAAGTAACTTAGCATTTAAAAAACCGTACAAATTCACTGAAAAAACCATAGGTTTCACACACGTTATAGTTAGGAAATAGCATTTAAAAAATCTTGCTAATTCACTGAAAAAACCATAGGTTTCACACATGTTATAGTTAGCTGGACATTTTACTGATAAAAAACCAATGAAATTCCCCCGTTATAGTTACTGTAGGCAACTATAACTCACGCGACCGTAATCCTCTGCTGATGACATATGTGTCTTCATGAAAAAAAAATATTTGTAATATATGTATAGCTAAAATTTAATGGAAGAAGATATGGGCAAATAAGTGTCTAAATACAGTATTAGCATCAGCAGAGGATTGCGGTCGCGTGAGTTATAGTTGCCTACAGTAACTATAACGGGGGAATTTCATTGGTTTTTTATCAGTAAAATGTCCAGCTAACTATAACATGTGTGAAACCTATGGTTTTTTCAGTGAATATATATATATGTATATATATATATATATATATATATATATATATATATGCCCCCCAGGAGCTCCAGCAGTTCCTCCTCAACTGTCCTCCACTTCTCTGCTCTAACATTCCCAACCAGTAGCTCAAGTCACAGATTGCATTGGAACATGGCAACAGTCCCCAGGATACCAATATTCTATGGTTACAAGACATAACATATATGACCTCTTTCTATGCGTGCTGTACTCAAAATGCCTTGAGATTTTGTTTTTGTGCAGGAATGTATACCTTCCTGCACAAAAGCGATTCCCCTTTTAACGCAGACACCCATGCACCTTGGTGACAGTGTGCCTGCTTTTACGCTATGCTGCCTTAAGTGCACCAGCGCAAGGAGAGAGCAGAAATGTGCCATTTCTTTGTAAATATGGAGCATTTTTGCCCTCTCCCTTTCACACAACAAAGTGCAGCAACTTTGTTGACCTGCGTTGCGTGAACGTTTAGTAAATGTGCCCCATAGTGTGGTGAGGTGTAGAGATGCATGGTTGAGAGTGAAGTGGTGCCAGCTGGTTGGATGTTGTCTTGATGGAGGTTGTGAACCATGCTACATGTGGTGTCATGCATGTCTATGCTGGTAGTCATGCAGAATGGCCCCTTACAAGGATGAGTGAAGTTCTGGGAGGAAGAGACACATATTGCGAGTTAGGTTTCTATGTGTGGCATTGAGAATGGCATGGTGCCAGCTGGGTTCCCTTCAGCTTTGTTTAGGAGTGAAACATGCTGCACGTGATGCTCTTACAGAACATACATTTGTACTAAGGGGTAGAGTTATGGCAAGTGATATAGACAGAAGGCAGGTGTATTGGTGTGGTGTTGAGAGTGTCAGGGTTCCAATTGGTTGGCTTTTGGCTTGGTTGAAGTTCTGCCCTTGCACCTGGGTTGAATAGTCTGGCCGGAGAGGTACATGCGATGTACAGAGATTTCAGATTACTTTATTGAAGAAAGAAATAGGCCGCTGTTTCTTCATGGTTGTAATAAGAAATGTATTCTTCACGTAACACCACACTGGTGAAGAGGGCAGGAAGGCACAACCACCAGCTCTCAGCTCCCACCGCGTTAACCTATAAACAATACCTTGCATCCCAGTCCCCGTCACCAGGAGAATGCAATGACAGAACAGCATGACATGTATGACATAACAGCATGACATGCTATGACATGCTATGACATAACAGCATGACATGCTATGACATAACAGCATGACATGCTATGACATAACAGCATAACATGCTATGACATGCTTCACGTTCTAGACTACACAACTTGTGCCCTCCTTTTTTATCAAGGCACAGATGACTTACATTGCCCCACCGTTAATATATATTTACAAAACATAACCCTCGCTTTTTCCTGGTAATCTGACATCTCTATTTGACCTCTCAATATCTGGCTTTCACAGGAAATGTCAGACTAACATCTCCTGTAACAACATTCCTTTCAATGGAACAACAGATTTGCTGCCAAACCCATTGTGACTGGCATTCTTGTATATGAAGGCGGAGAGTCACTAAAAGACAGCACTGATACCTTTGTAACTGAAGCCATTAGATGGATGTTGGGGTATGTGCATTGACTCGGCCCCGAGATCACAAACCATTTCCATCAGGTCATAGAATGATTGACATCTGCCACTCACTGCTGCCCCTTTTGGTCTTGAGAGCCCTATGCCATTGTGGGCTCACATCATGGCTTTGGATTCATTAAATGTCTGAGACAGCCAATGGGACATATGGGCATAATTACTAGGAAAGTGCCGAAGCGTGTCGTTAAGCCAAGAAGGCTATCGCTGCTCTGCGTCTCTTTAGAAACGCAGGGCTGCACCAGATTTACAAGAGTATGGTGCAGCCCTGCGTTTCCCCCTGCGCTGGTGCTAAATTTAGGTGCCTTGCGCCAACGCAAGCACCCTTGCACCGTAGTGCAAGGGTGTCTGTGTTGCAGGGGAAGATTGTTTTTGTGCAGGAAGATGTCACTTTCTGCACATAAACAATCTTGAAATGGCGTTTTGTAACTTCTAAGTGTGCTGCTCAATGCAGCACACATAGAAGTTGCAAAACATCATTTTTTTTAAATGAAGGGACACTTCCTGCACATAAACAATCATTGGCGTTTTGGTGCTTCCATGTATGGTGCACAACGCAGCACACATGGAAACAGCAAAAATGAGGAGAAATGTACATTTCTGATCGTTTTACCCTGGTAAGACCAGGTTTTCCCTGGTCTTAATTTTGGCGCTGCCCCATATTTACGCCACCCTTGTAAATATGGGGCAGCGTCAAAATCAATGGGTGTTGTGGTGGAACGCCCTCAGCAACACCTATTGCCCTCTATTTTCACGATAAGTATAGCATGAAGGGGTGCATTATTTACAAGGCAGCATTAAGCCACAATAAGTGGCTTAACGCTGTCTTCTAAATAAGGTGAAGCCCCTATCTCCACCCAAACACCCTGCAAGGTGATGTTATGGTCGTGATAGGGGCTTGTGTATATATGTCGCCTAGTTTGGTTGCTCTCTACCTTTGCTGCAGTCCTGCATTGCACTCCATTTGACCGCCCCAAGAACATTGCAGGTTTGCCCCTTGCCCCACCCTGCCTCGTTAACAGCCTCCTATTTTGTCCTGAGGAGCCATGGGAAGAGCAGCCAATGGGAACTACACTAGCCATTAACAATGCCAATAAGTCTGCCTTTAATGTGCTGTATCTCACAGGAACACGGGTCAATCTAGACTCACTTATGCAGAATCTTGTACCGCTAGTGTGCTGGGAATAGGAGCGAGAACCAAATAAGAGTGTCCACCTGCTCTGGTGTCATAGAACATGGACACCGGTGTATGGGAAGAGGAACTATGGGCCTCATTTACAAGGCTCCTAGCGGCACTTATGCGCCCCTGGGGTGTCAATTTTTTGACACTCCGGTGGTGCACTGCTCCGCAGCGTATTTACAAGGTCACGCAAAGCCACTTTGCGTGGCTTTTCCTGGCCTTGTTAATATGTGTCCCTTTCACGCAGAACACTGCGTGAAATGGGCATTCCATGAGTATTGCTGTGGTTGTTCCCACGCAACACCCATCGAATCTGAAACATTCCCAGATTTACGAGGATTCGTAAAACCTGGGAATGCTTCAGATTCTAACACCACCCCAGGGGTGGTATCAGAGAGGTGCAACGAGGAGAAATATCCTTATTTCTCCTCGTTTTGTCCTCTTTCTATGTGTGCTACATCCACATAGAAAGAGGAAAATACCTCCTACGACGCAGACACCATGGCACATGGGTGCCTGCTTTGGCGCAGGGCAATCCATTGTGAGCCAGCGCAGGGGAAAGGGCAGGAACGCGCCGTATTTCATAGATACAGCATTTTCCTCCCCTTTTCTTTCAACGCAGGGCAGCGCAAAACGATTCCTTGCAGCGCTGCACTACGCCAAATCCTCGTAAATGAGTTTCTCAGTATGAAAGAGGGCATGGATGGCTGAAGCAGAGAGCTGAGAAGCTCAGGACAAATGCCACCAGGTGCTTAGTTCAGCATGCACAACGTCTTAATAAATGTTCGCTTATTCACTGGTAACCTAAGGAGGAAGTCGAACAGGTATTTAACAAAAATATACGGAGGTATGGTAAGTAACAGATGTGGCAGCATCATTTTGCACAACCTGAAGGCAACAGATCATGGATGTCATTGAGGATTCATGTTGGGTCCCAGATGCAACCCCTGGCTTGCCCCTTGCGACCCCTGGCATTGCTATTGCTGGCCCTGACCTCAGAGGTGGCAAGATCAGAGAACAGGGGGGGTGGGGGGGGGAGGGGTCTGATTCAAAAGAAGGGTTCCATTGTAGGTGTTCGTCTCTACCTTCCTTTTCAGCCCATTTTTATTAATCTAGTGGTGAATAATAGTGTTCGTTTCACTATTAGCATGATAAAAAATGAAACATACAGCGCTAGAACAGGGACTTGTTTGGTAGCAGGAAACCAGGGTTCGAGCCTCGAGGTCGCGTCCACATCCTGTGATTCTGGGCAAATCACTTCATCTCCCCGTGCCTGAATATGTAATGTAAATACGATGCTCATGTACAGCGCTCCAATACCTTCGGGTCGAGTTCACGCTATATAAAAAGATGCAAATGTATGTTGTGTGGATGCAGTGAGAGTGAGCGTGTCGATGTGTGCGCGTTTGTATGTGTAAGCATGTGTCTGTGTGTGTGATAATGACTGCGATGGGAGTCATAAGTAGTGAGAAGGACTGAGATTGAGGGGCATATTTACCAAGACTTTGCATTGGTGCAAAGTGACACAAGCTGTAATGTAAATGTAATCCATATTTGTAAAGCGCAAACTTATCACCCCTTAAGGTTTCAAGGTGCTGGGGACTGTCAGGGACATTAAGTGAGGTATTGCCCAGAGTCACATGGTGCTGAGCTACCGCCGGCGCTGGGGATCGAACTGTGAGCCCCGCGCTCCAGAGTCAGCAACTCTGGCCACTGCGCCACACCTCTCCCAAATTGACACAATCTGTCTTGATAATCCATTTACATTCCAGTGCAATTTTTCTTTACACTGGAAAGTAACTTTAAAGTAGCGTTAATAATGCTTTGCGCTATTTTGCATCACAGGACCTGCCATGGGTGTTATATGGGCGCCTCCATGTTACAACCCATGGTTTTGTAACGCAAAACCATATCTACCTCAATGTTAGACAGGGCCTTGCACTAAAAAAGAAAACCTTCTTGAGGCAGGCATTACATTTGAGAAATGTTTTACTTTCTTCTAATTCTTGAAACATCACATGTGTGCTGCACTATACAACACACATGCAATGTGGGCAAAGATTTAAGGTTTTCATAGGTATAGTATTTTGTACTGGAAGGTTACCCTTCAAGTACAAGACCTATGCTAGACTTCATGCGTACACCTTTCCACCGTGGTGCAAAGGTATGTGTGTGGTGCTAGGCGAGCTGCAGTGCCATATCTACTACTAATGACTCTGAAATGTTCTCTTCCCCCAGCACAACGCAGAGTAGCAACTTTGTTTGTTGTGCTGCGTCATTTTTTTAGTTAATGCTTCGTAAGTGTCAGTGAGTATGAGTGAGTCAGTGAGTGAGAATGAGTGACTGCAAAAAAGTGAGAGTATGTAAGTGAGAATGAATGAGTGTGAGCAAAAATGAGTCAGAGTGGCCGTAAGCGAACATAACTGTGAGTGAAAATGAATGAGCAAGTGCAAGTAAGTGACAATGAATGAGTGCAAGTGTGAATGAGTAAATATAAGTGAGCGAGAGTGCAAATGCTGTGTTATGCTTGCAAGCGTGCACAGGACCCTGGCATACTGAAGGTAATTCTTGCTTTAAAGAGACACACATGGCAAAAATCTGGCACTGGCATTCTGAAGGCAGGTCTTTGCATGACGGGCACCTGAGTCAAAATGCTAGCAATGATGGCGCACCAGAGGTTATGCTTGGAAAATGATTGTACCCATGACAAAATACTATCACTGGAAAACTGAACATCATTCTTGACGTTGGACACTTATGGAAAACTGCTGGCAGCGCTGGCATACTGGAGAAGATTCTTGGCGTAGGTGGCACTAATGACAAAATGCTGGTGCTGACATACTGAAGGTCATTTTTGGCATAAGCGAAGACAGCCATGTCATATAGGAGGAGACATTCATAACAAAACGCTGGACCTGAGACAATTTCTAACATAAGGGTCACCCATGACGTATGGGCAGCACTAATGGCAAAATTCTGGCCGTGGCACACTGTATGACAGTTTTAGACTAAAGGGACATCCATGGCATACGAGAAGCACCCATGACAATATGCGGGGGCTGGTACAATGGAGGTAATTTGTGACATATGGAAGCATCTCTAGTAAATGATGGGAAAAAAGGCATCAACTTTTTGGGAGAGCCAAGCTAAATTGGCCTGGCACCCCATGACAGACTTGATTAGTGTTTTTTAGAGACTATTGCTTTTTAGCAAATTTAAAATGCACTATCTTGTTCTATTTTCTCAAATTTTTGTTGGAAGGAGAACCCTCAGAACTCTCCCTAGAAAATTAAGGACTCATTTGCTACAATTCATGGCAAGTATTACATCCCACCACTTAAAACAAGCATTGGCATAGCCAATAGGTCTTGCCTTTGGGACCTTATAAGTGTTTAGCCATGCAACAGTTGCATAACTAAATGCTTATAAGGTCCCAAAAGCGAGACCTATTGGCTATGCAAAGCGGCCGTGCAGCCGCGAATGTGATCGTGATCAAACATCAAAGCGGCCGCGAAAGTGAAAGTAATCGCGGTAAAGCGCAGCACGCGCGCCCGCGCACATGCACTGTAGCTCTAGGCTGGCCTGGTAGCACTTTTTGGAGCCCTCTCAATAAGTCTCGCCAGACCAGCGCATGCGCTGGGTCAGGCGAGACCTAAAAACCAGCACCCTCTCCGGGAACAGAAGGCAAGCAGCAGGGCCTGCTTAAGGGTCACACCTTGAGCTGACCAGGGGGGGAGTTGGAGTGGAAAGCGGTTGTGCTGTATTTAAAAATAACTTATGGGTTCAAAAACAGGTCCCGCAGCGTCCCTTGTGTGTTCAGTTGTTTTCAGACATCAATAAAAATGGCAAAATAACTTTGGTGATTAATGTTCCAGCAAGGGAGGGATGGAGTTTTGTCTAGTGATATTTTCTACTCATCCTAAAGTAGTGCAGAGGATTAATGTGCCTGCTGCAAAGAACGCGTACCATAGATCTAAGAATTGAGTGTGAGTGAACTATGTGTAGCACTTTAAACACATTAAATGTATGTCAGAGAGTGGTTATGGAGAGATGAGGGGCACCGTTGGAGGGTGCTAGTGAGGGAATTTTTGGAGCAGGAGGTCCTTGGAAGGGTGTCCAACAATGGTCACACCAGGCGCCACCAGCGTTAAAGCTGGCCCTGGTAATCAGTACCTTGATGAGCACTGGTTACTTCCTGTAGCTGCCACTAAGACTGGGACATAACACGTATGGTTTTGTAAAATTAATACATTTAGCAGTGCAATGTGCATCATTCTGATTAAAGAAACAAATGAGCTAAAAACCGATTTTTTAAAACAATTTGTTGCCATGTTTCATTATAGTGAATACATGAAAAATGAAGTGTCTGAAAAAAACCTTCACCTCTGTGCTTCACATGAGTGATACAGCCTTTGAAATGATCTTAATTCAACATGTGGATCAGTAAAGAATAATTTAGGCTAATTATATAATTCATATTCAATATATGGTCTACATCAATTAATACATGTGGACTTAATTGGTATGTTTTTTTAATTGAACTCTCTTTTTCTCGCCCATGATTTATCAACACATTTCTCATTGCAGTATAGAGTAGGGGAACTATTAAATTGTGACACTCTGTGGTGTAAAAATGTAGGCTCCCAGTGCTGCTGTGTGTTTTGTTGCTCTATATCCTCTTCGTATGAACACCTAACCTTTTAAGTAATACTAAGACAAACGAGTAATGATCCCCTTTTATATCATGTCATCACCCTAATTAATACAAGTGGCATCTGAAACAGACATTTGTCTATGGTGTGTTCTTACATTAATCATGCATTTATTATGGAACTTCAATGATGTTAATTATTATGATATCATCTGAGTTAATGTCTAGTGACATCACTTCCTAGGACGATTGAGGGTTAAAGGCCATATGATGTCACTTCCTAGGGTGTCAATAAGGTCAAGGGTGTGTGATGTCACTTCTGCAACCCCAGGCGTTTTGGTGAATCAGCGTCCATGTGACAGATACATTGCTTAGGTAAGCCAAGCAAGATTGGATTCCTTGAATCAAAACAGGATGCAATAGCTCACCAGTCTTCTCCCCTTGAGTCAAGGAAACATTTTAACTCTTCAAAAGAGAGTAGCCAGCAATCTTCCTAATATGTGGAAGGTATCAGAGCTGAAAGAAGCAACAACATTGTTGGTCATAGTAGCATGGGCTGGGAGTGGGACAAGTGACAGTGAGTATTAATTGGAGGTTCAGATCTAAGGATAATCCATAACAACCTGCACCTCCATTTTATATGTATTCAATTTTTAAAAGATTTTTGGTCATCGAACGTGCGAATGGAGCAGGATATTCCTGAAGTTTAAGGTACAAGCCAGAGTTACTAGCAATGTCTTGTATCAGAAATCAAATATTTACACCATAATTTAAAAAGTAAAGTCAGAACAATGAATTACAGCAACTAAATGGGTTAAATAAACATTTAAATAAACAAAGAAGTGTACAATAACTCTGAATAAATCAGCATCCAGAGTTTTTGAAAGTAGTTTAATCATGAATAAGTAGGTACTAAACATAAAATTACAAATGTACACACTGAAAAGAAAACCTCTCTAGAACCACCTAAACTAGATATCTGTGTCAAAACGTCTCTTAGTGTAAAAAAATTCATAGCCTCTCTATAGAGTGTTCGTCAATAAGTTCACAATGGAAAGTTTTTCCTATTATAGTTGTTACAGACTTCTAAATTGCAAAACCTTTTCCTCCTGCATATGTCAGAGAATTCACAATCAGAACCCCCTGATTAGTCCAATTTTCTAAGTGTTAAACTTGACTCGTAAGATGCTGAGACAGAGAAAGTCGATTCGGAGAGGTGTTGTGAGCTAGAAATTCAGAGATGAGCAGCAAATAAAAATAAAACACAATAAATCAATGATCAACCAGTATTTCTTCCTTTAAAAGTAAAAGTATATTGATGCACACTCAACTAAACACTGTATACAAAATGACAAATATTTGTAAGATATCAGGTTGAATTATAAATTCTAACCCCTCAATTAGGGGCCTCACAGATCATCAGCAAGCTGTAATCCTAAAAGTCAGCAATGCTGATATATGGGCCAATATGAGGCTTTTCACAACAAACAAGTTTAACCCCTTCACTGCCAGGACTTTTCCCCTCCTGTGCCACGCCCTTTTTTGGCTATTTGGGGTAGTGCACGCTGAGGCCCCTGTAACTTTTTGACAACATAAGGTATCCACGCCAAATTTGCGTCCTTTTCTTCCAACATCATGGGGATTCTAAAGATACTCAGGGTTTGTGGATTCTCCTAGAGGGGTCACAGAAATGAGCCAAAATACAGCAAAATGTTGGTTTTTTTCAGAAAAATTGGAAAAACGGGCTGCAAATGAGAGCATCTGGGTTTTTCCCCTGCAAATGTTATCAAAAAAGGGTTTGTGGGGTTGAAATCACCATTTTCCCAGCTTTTCGGGGATACCAGACTTTTGTCAGAAACCCAACATTTTTTGCACAGTTTTGGCATTTTTCTGGGACATAGCCTATTTTTGCTATTTTTTGTGCTTTTGACCTCCTTCCAGTTAATGGCAGAAATGGGTACAAAAGCAATAATGGATCCTAAAAAGCTATACATTTTCGAGAAGAAGACACAATTCTGAATTCAGCAAGGGGTCATTTGTGTAGATCCATCAAGGTTTTTTTTATAGAAACTAACAGTTAAATATAGGATAAATTGAAAATTAGTTGAAAAAAACAGCCTTTTGTGTCAACGTTTTCACCTGTAACTTCTTCTAATTATGACAGCTCTTTGAAAGCAATATACCATTACATCCGCTGGACATTACTGGTTGTGGGGATATATAGGACTTGTAGGTTCACCAAGAACCCGACGAACCCAGAGCCAAAAACTGAGCAGCAACTTGCAATGGTTTTTTATTATGTACCGGGTATATAGTAATTATTCTGTAAAAATGTGTACATGGAAAAATCGGTATGAAAGACACCCATGTATTTCTGAAATGGGAACAAAATATAGAGTTTAGAAACAGTAGATATTTGCACATTTCTGAAATTGGGAATACTCATACTAGCATGAGAATTATCAGTCATTTTTTAGAATGACTTCTTTTTTACACAATATCTTTCATTTGGAAGGCAGAAATGCATCGAGAGTCAATAGATAATAACAGTTCCTTTACTAATCTGAATTACCCTAAGTCTCCCGATAAAAATGGTACCGTACTTGTGTAGGTAGGCATAGTGCCCGCGACAGGAAACGGCGCAAAACGCAACATGGTCACACCTCAATTTCGCAGTGAAAAATGACCCTTTTTTGGCAAAATGTCTAGCTGTAGTTTTTGAACCCTAGCTCTGCGGGCACCTTGGGAAACCTAGCAAACCTATACATTTTTGAAACCTAGACACCCAGGGGAATCCAGGATGGGGTGACTTGACTGCCTCCCACCAGGGTCTGTTACCCAGAATCCCTTGCAAACCTAAAAAATTGACAAAAAAAACACATTTTCCCTACATTTCTGTGGTGGAAAGTTCCGGAATCTGCGTGGATCCACAAATTTCCACCCACCCCTCGTTCCCCAAAGTCTTACGAGAAAAACGGTACCTCACTTGTGTGGGTCGGCCTAGTGCCCGCGACAGGAAACGGCGCAAAACGCAACGTGGTCACACCTTAATTTCGCAGTGAAAAATGACCCTTTTTTGGAAAAATGTCTAGCTGTAGTTTTTGAACCCTAGCTCTGCGGGCACCTTGGAAAACCTAGAAAACCTATACATTTTTGAAAACTAGACACCCAGGGGAATCCAGGATGGGGTGACTTGACTGCCTCCCACCAGGGTCTGTTACCCAGAATCCCTTGCAAACCTAAAAAATTGACCAAAAAAAACACATTTTCCCCACATTTCTGTGGTGGAAAGTTCCGGAATCTGCGTGGATCCACAAATTTCCACCCACCCCGCGTTCCCCAAAGTCTTGCAAAAAAAAACGGTACCTCACTTGTGTGGGTCGGCCTAGTGCCCGCGACAGGAAACGGCGCAAAACGCAACGTGGTCACACTTCAATTTCGCAGTGAAAAATGACCCTTTTTTGGCAAAATGTCTAGCTGTAGTTTTTGAACCCTAGCTCTGCGGGCACCTTGGGAAACCTAGCAAACCTATACATTTTTTAAAACTAGACACCCGTGTGCTTCCAGGGAGGCATGGCTTGCGTGGATCCTCCAACGTTTCCTTACCCAGAATCCCCTGCAAACCTCAATCGTAGCTGAAAAAATCACATTTTTCACACATTTTTGTGTGGGAAAGTTGTGGCATCACCGGGCTCACTCAAATTTCCAACCACCCAGCATCCCCCCAGGTCTCCCGGTAAAAATGGTGCCTCACTTGTGTGGGTGACCCAAGTGCCCGCGACAGGCAAGGGCCTAAAACGCAGTGAGGCGACATCAAAATTGCCTATCTCAAAACCACCTGGTTTTGCAAGGGGGGTCACTTGGGTTTTTGGCCCGGTGCTCGGCGGCCATCTAGGGAAACCTACCAAACCCATACATTTCTGAAAACTAGACACCCGGGGGCTTCCAGGGAGGTATGGCTTGCGTGGATCCCCCAACATTTCCTTACCCAGAATCCCCTGCAAACCTCAATTTTAGCTGAAAAAAATCACATTTTTCACACATTTTTGTGTGGAAAAGTTGTGGCATCATCGGGCTCACTCAAATTTCCCACCACCCAGCGTTCCCCCGGGTCTCCCGGTAAAAATGGTGCCTCACTTGTGTGGGAGGCCCAAGTACCCGCGACAGGCAAGGGCCCAAAACGTATTGAGGCGACATGAAAATTGCCTACATCAAAACGACCTGATTTTGCAAGGGGGGGTCACCTGGGTTTTTGGCCCGGTGCTCGGCGGCCACCTAGGGGAACCTACCAAACCGACACATTTCTGAAAACTAGACACCCAGGAAATTCCAGGGAGGTATGGCTTGCGTGGATCTCCCAACGTTTCCTTACCCAGAATGCCCTGCAAACCTCAAATTTAGCTGAAAAAATCACTTTTCACACATTTTTGTGTGGGAAAGTTGTGGCATCACTGGGCTGACACAAATTTCCTACCACCCAGCGTTCCCCCGGGTCTCCCGATAAAAACGGTGCCTCACTCCTGTGGGAGGCCAAGTACCCGCGACAGGCAAGGGCCCAAAACGTATTGAGGCGACATGAAAATTGCCTACATCAAAACGACCTGGTTTTGCAAGGGGGGTCACCTGGGTTTTTGGCCCGGTGCTTGGCGGCCACCTAGGGGAACCTACTAAACCCACACATTTCTGAAAACTAGACACCCGGGGGGTCCAGGGAGGTATGGCTTGCGTGGATCCCCCAACGTTTCCTTACCCAGAATGCCCTGCAAACCTCAAATTTAGCTAACAAATTCACCTTTTTCACACATTTTTGTGTGGGAAAGTTGTGGCATCAGCGGACTGACACAAATTTTCTACCACCCAGCGTTCCCCTGGGTCTCCCGATGAAAACGGTGCCTCACTCGTGTGGGAGGCCCAAGTACCCGCGACAGGCAAGGGCCCAAAACGTAGTGAGGCGCACTACGTTTAGGACCCTTACCTGTTGAGGCGCACTACGTTTTGGACCCTTGCCTGTTGCGGGTACTTGGGCCTCCCACACGAGTGAGGCATAAAAAAAGCCGGCGTACTCGCTGGCGCCTAGTGGGCTTTCTGCCCCCCCCAGGGGGCAGATCAGGGGCCATTGCCACCATCTGCCGTCCCGGGGGGGGGGCAGAAAGATTGGAATTTCTCTGGGGGTGGGGTGGGGTATTGTCATGCCCATTTTGGGGAGCCCCTAACCCTACACTAATAAAACAAAAAAATCCATGGTTTCTAGTGGGCATTCTGTCATGTTTGTTTGCAGTGGCCCTTTTCTGCGGTCTGTCAGCTTGGTGGTTATCTCAGTGGCAGGCACCGGTGGGTCCAGTGCTGCATGTTTGTTTTAAGTGAATCACACAGCAGCACATTCTTCAGATGAGCAATAGCTGTACAAAATATATAGCTCCCCAACCATATTTTCTGCAGGACCCGGGTCTGCCTTCCATGGATTGGGATGACCTGAAGGAGACATTTTAGACATATATTGAGGCAATAGGGGGAAATGTGTATGTAGCAAAAAGGAAGTTAGAACTATCCAGGTGTGGAGGGGAGGAAAGTTTTAAAAACCTTACCAAGTCCAATGAACAGAAATGCTGACGGATCAGTTAATGAGGATGCAGATGTATATGGGGATGCTGTTTCCGCCTTGGAAGAGAACTATGGAAAGAAATTGAGTGCTGTAGTAGAAAGGCACACATTTCCTTCACGTGGTCAAGAAGCTGGGGAGTCAATTAGCCAATATGTAGCTAATTTAAGGGGGTTAGCTTTTACAAGCAAATTTAAAGATTTGAGAGACGAAATATTAAGAGAGCAAATGATAAACAGATTAAGTAATTTGAGATTTCAAGAAAAGTTGCTAGACTTAAAAGACCCCACATTGGATAAAACTATTGAAGTGGCCAAACGCATGGAGACTACGTCAAGTTATGTAGAAGAATTGGATGGTGTCAAGTGTAAAAATACGTCCGATGCTGCTAAAATATGTGAAGGTAAAAGTGAAAATGTAGTTACTTGAAATCTGAAACCAAGGAACGAATTCAAGGGAATGGGAAACGCAGCAAGGAAGAAGGTGTGGTTTAGGTGTGGTAGTGATAGACACACTGCTGAAGCACATAATTGTCCCGCAATAATGAGTAAATGTTTAAATGTAATAAAACAGGACATTTTGCAAGAGTTTGCAAAATGAGCGTAATTAGGAAAGAAATAAAATCAGTAAATATGGTGAGAGACAAGGGTCAATGCTGCCAAACACTTGATTTTGATAACAGTGATCAAGAAGAAGTGAAGGTATCGATGATCAATGGATGTGTAGCACAGTCAAGTGTGGTTGCAGCTGTGTCTGATGATAATTATCATCCACCTTGATGTTGCATTTGGGTAAATGGGATGGAAGGGCAGATTCCTGTTCACCTTTTACAATTATTGATAAGCCTATCTGGGAAATGCTAAATTCTCGGATCTAAGTCCTAAAGATGTGGAACCAAAAGGCTATTGTGGCGATAAATTACCCATACTCGGGTATCTTGCCACAGAATTGGAGTTCCTGGGTAAGCGCACATCCGCTAAGGTCTATGTAGTGGAGAGAGGAAAATCATTACTGGGCTGAAAGGAACAGCGGGCATTGGGGCTAATTTTAGATCCCAATCATCCACAACAAGTGTTGTTAACTTAGGATAATTGTGAGTGGGTAAAACAATTTCCCAAGTTATTTGGTGAGGAATTAGGCTATTTGAATTTTTTTTAACATAGAATTATTCTTCAGAAGGATGCCAAACCCATGATGCATAAATTCCGAAATGTGCCATTAGCTCTGAGGTGTGCGCTTAACCCCTTCGCTGCTAGCCACGCCCCCCCCGTGCTAAGCCTTTTTCTGGATATTTGAGGTAGTTCGCGCTTAGGCCCCTGTATCTTTTTGACCACATAAGGTGTCCACACCAAATTTGCGTCCTTTTCTTCAAACATCATGAGGATCCTAAAGGTACCCAGGATTTGTGGATTCCCCTGGAGGGCGCCCAGAAATTAGCCAAAAAACACCTACATTTTGGGTTTTTGGGGAAAAAAGTGCTGCAATTGAAAGCGTCTTTTTCCCCCTGCAAATGGTATCAACAAAGGGTTTGTAGGGCTAAAATCACCATTTCCCCAGCTTTTAGGGACTGACAGACTTTTGTCAGAAAACCAACATTTTTTACACAGTTTTGGCATTTTACTGAGCCATAGCCTAGTTTTGCTAATTTTGAGGTTTCAACCTTCTTCCAGTTAATGGTAGAAATGGGTATGAAAGCAATAATGGATCCTGGAAAGCTATACATTTACGAAAAGTAGACAAAATTCTGAATTCAGTAGGGGGTCATTTGTGTAGATCCTTCAAGGTTTCTTTATAGAAACTAACGGTTGAAAATAGGATAAATAGAAAATTAGTTGAAAAAAAACAGCCATTTGTGCCAACGTTTTCACCTGTAACTTCTTCTACTTATGACAGCCGTTTGAAAGCAATATACCATTACATCTGCTGGACCTTTCTGGTTGTGAGGATATATAGGACTTGTAGGTTCACCAAGAACCCGACGAACCCAGAGCAAATAACTGAGCAGCATCTTGCAATGCAATTATAGGACATTTTTCAAAGTGACTTCTTTTTTACACATTGTCTTTCATTTGGAAGGCAGAAATGCATCAAAAGTCAATCGGTATTACCATCCTCCTCTGTCTTCCTCGTCACCGTTACTAAGGAGCACCCCGTGTTCCAGGCAGAGCATTCACCCATAAACAAAAAGGTCCTCAGCCAATATGGTGGCCTGGCAGGAAGTACCTGCCACCTGACCTATAAGGGTGGGACCAACACAGGAAGCATCCTGTTTTTTTCTCTGTGTACCGGCTGGAACACCCATCTACAGGACAAGGCAGTTAGTTTCCGGTCCGGTCTCAGGATGTATATTTATTTTTTTATGTCCCAGGGGTCTGCTCTAGTGTTCCTGTTTGTATGTGCAGCCGTCGCTCCCCTGGGGTGTCGGTTTTGCTTGGCGCCGCTCCCGGGCTGAGTGATGGGGACGGCTGCCTGTCCACTTTATGCCCTGCAATGTTTTCATTGTGAAATTGCACCGCCACTCCCGCTCTGAGCATCTGGGGCGCGGCGGTGCTGGGGGGTGGCGTTTTCCTGCTCCTGCCCTTCAGCGTTCGGGAGCGGTTGTGTTTCATGCCTCTATGGGGGCTGGATTAATTGCGGCGGGCTTACCTGATCATTCTGCCCCCGTCCAGCTCGTGCTGCGGTTCGAGTCCACGTAGGCTGCACGAGGAGTGGTGCCTGGGGCATTTTCAAGGTCCCTCAATATCCGTCTTCGTCGTGCCCCACCTGAAGTGGCGGGGCCGGTTGCTTGCCAACAGAGTTCTCTCCCCTTTTTATGGCGTCCCCCTCCTTCTCTCTCTTGTGTTTCTCAGTATGGAGGGTAAATGCTCGGTCTTCGGGGACCAATTTAGATCCTGCGTCCCAGCGACCTGTGGGCATGGATATTGATGTTCTGCAGTCCATGATAAATAAGGCTGTGGATTCTGCCTTTGCAGCTATAGATGGTGATGGAGCAGGTAGTGCAAAATTTTGTATACCTCCTCTATTCTTGCATGAAAATACTAATTATATAATCTATAAACTATAATATTATTAAACGAGTGTTGCATGTATACTAATCAACATTATCAAAATTTAAACTACACATGGGATTTGCTATTTGCATGGTTAAATAACTCTTATAACTAAAATCTGTACGCATATTAATGAGTAGTATATGTGGTAATAGAATATTGCATGATATATGTTGCTTTGTGACGTTGCATCATCGAGGAGGATCAAAAAAGGTGAATATAATGGCTTTGAATGTCGCTATACGCTAGATAAATACAAGCACATAGAGGGATTAGTAAGGGGTTAACATTAGAGTCACCATTTCTATGCATTAATTATTCTTTTGTGTTTGTTTCGCTTGAGTTGACATCTGGGCCTAATCCAATATGGCCGCTGACATCGCACGCAGAAATGGCCACTGTCTTGTGAGGCGCGGAGTGAACTGCGCATGTGCGAACAGCATCGTGAACCTCTTGGCGACCTTTGCTCAACATGTTCCTGGTCAAGGATATGAATTTGGTGGTTCGCCAAGATAGGGGAACAATCAACCTTACAGTAAACCGTAACAAGCCGACACTTTGGCTAACAAGTGACCTCACTCCTCGAACTGTACTGAGAATCTGGGAATAAGAATCGGACGATCCGAACCAGCCAATCACCACTGTTCTTAGCCTAAAAATGTATCTTCTTTAACATGAAATCATTATAAAAGGATGGTAGAATAGAGAGTAAGTTAGTTCTTGACGCCTTTCCTGATGGTCCAGATGTGTCCCGACCGTTTGATGACTGCAAACTTTTTCCAAATCCACGGGCTATGATAGATGCTTGCACGATTTCTGGTCCTTTGATAAATTTGGGGACCGTAACGTGCTGAGCAGAGGACTTTGAACGTTGAGCCTTGGCCTGCTTATTCGGACAATTTACGACAAATTTGGTTATGCAGAGCCAAGGAATTAGAGGACTCCAAATAGCCAGATTAGGTAAATATGATGTTTGATGATTTACTTGAATTGATTTAGAAATTCTAAACTTTGACGAAACAAATGATAATATAGATTATTATGAAAATTTAGATAAACAAATATTGATTAACAAGAAATATGATCTTGTGGTTCTTCATTAAGGGAAATAAGGATTCTGAGTCTTAAATGTGTTTTAAATGGTTCTAAATCACCATCTGTGAGAAGTTGGCCTGATGTATGATGTCACTAGTTCTAGTGTACACCTTATATCAGTCCAAACAACCCTTATGGTGATTGGTTGTAAAGTCAACCTTATAGACCAGCTATCCTAGTGGTAGCATGGACAAGAGCAGTCTTAGGCTAAACTCTGAATGGCATGTGAAGCCAGCTGTGATACCATATATAACCCCTTGAATACCAAATGAAAGGACACCACAACAGATATATATAAAAATAGAATGTATTTATTCTAGTCAAACCCTCAGCACTCTTTATGAGATTCGAGGTAAGTACAACACAGTCTTATTTAAGCATACATTAAGTCACACAGGTAAGTAATACAGTTAGGCCCTAGGGGCCACGCAAACCATATACTAAGTAAGTGGTATAAGGACCACTTTCACGGAAATAGGATAGGCCTAGGCCTAGGGAATCGCTGGGGCTACACTACACTAGTAACAGTTAGGAAGTGGGAGGCCCACGGGATTCAGGTGCAGAGTGGAAACACTCACGCGTAATGCGTAAAAGTCGATAGAAATAGTAGTTGTTAGCAATTAACAGTTTAAGGACACTTCTGAAGCAGCTAGAGAGTCGAGACTCGGAAACTAGACCCTAGGATAGTCACTACCCTTGTGAGCACCGAAGTACCCAAGTTACCTAGCCCACGGGCGGCGGGTGAATAGGTGTGAACTTGCGTCGGGTTTCGTCGTGGACTTCTATGGATGCCTGAAGGAAAGTTGCTGACAGGCAGTCAGTGAAGAGTGTCCGGTGGATCCCAAGGCTGGGATCAAGAAGAGAGGAGACCTGCAAGCAGAAGGGACAGAGTCAAGGTCACTAGCCAGTGACCACGTGGAACCAGGAAGGAACCAGGCGATGTCGTGAAGATTGCAGGTGAAGGTGAAGCTTGTCGTTGCAGCCACGAGGACCAGGGAACGTCGAGGATGACCAGGACCACGAGGCGAGCTGCCCCACAAAGGCTCTTGCTGTCGGCGGCGTCGAAGTTGGACTAGGACTCACCAAGCCTTGGCAAGCGGAACCCACGAAGAACGGAGGACTTGCTTCTGGTGCAGACCAGGAAGGTCTGGGGTGCTTCTCTTTTGCAAAGAAGCAGGAGCCAGTCTGGAGGAGCCAAACCAGAGGTGAAGATTTCAGGATGCGTCGTCACAAAGGCCACTAGCCAGCGGGCAAGCAACCGGACATACGCGGCAAGCAGGAAAATGCAGAAGGGCCCCACGCAGGACTCGTGGAGTGTGGGGGGCTGATCTTCGGTGCAGATGGTGCTTGGGGTTGGGGCTTCTCAATCCCCGGTGCACAACTTCGAGGGTGCCTCAAAAGCTGCGCTTGAAGATACTAGCCACTTTTCCCAGGTAGCCGGTGCCACGTCTCTCGTCGCCTCTACGGATCTCAGCTCGGCTGTGGATGTGGATCAGGGTCGGAGAAGTCTGGAAGTCAAGGCTCTGGTCGGGCTCTGCAGTCGGTCCCTCGTAGAACTTTAGCAAAGCAAAGGATAGTCTCTTGATGGTGCCTGTTTGCACAGGGTAGCCACTCCTTGGCCACAAGGGAGATTCTTCAGTCTTCTTCTTTCGTCGAATGTCGAAGGTCCAGAGTTTCTGTTCAAGTTGCAGGTTCAGGATAATCTAATCTCCTGGGGCCCAGCTACCACTCTTATCCAAATCTGGGGGGCTGGGTTACCTGCTAGGTCACGCCTTATGGGTGGGACCTGGGAGGGGGGTGGTTACACCCCCTTCCCTTTGTCCAGTTTCGCACCAGGACTGGGGCTGGAGTGCCCCAGCACCGGTTTGAACTGGACTATGCACGGGACACCTTGTGTGCCCCAGGCATGTCTCATTCTATTCATCCCTCCCTGCCCCAATACACTAAGGCCTGTCTGGGGTGGTGCTCGCACCTCCCAAGGCAGGAAACCTATTGTCCAAGCCTCCCTTGCCAGGATCACTCCCAGCAGCAGGAGGTCAGACTCGTGTCTGTGGCAGCAGCATCCATTTTGTGATGCTGGGGCTCTGGTTAACTTTAACCGGGTAAGTAGGTTACAACATGTCTTCTCCCTCTAGAAGGGAGGGATAGTATCCTCATCCCCAGAAATGGGATGGGGGTATTATTCCAAAGTGTTAGACACCTTACACGACATGTTTTGATAAAGCCAAACCATAGTTACCATAACCGTTTAAGATTATAAGGCACTTTAAGAGTATATGGTAGGCTATATCATAGAACAGCTACAAGGACATGGTTCCGAAAGCTGCAGACAGGCTCAGCTCATGCTAGAGCACCATCTCACATGTTACCAAGCACTCTGCCTCCAGGATTGTTAAGGCCTGCCATAGGAGTGACTGATAGGTACACATGTGTCTATATGTAAGTTAGGTATAGGAATACTACACCTAAACAAGGGGTGATTACACGACCTTGCCCCAGCTGAGTGATCAGCCAGTTGTGTCATAATGGAAGGCCAGGCCAGGGGTGGCATAATACATGCTGCAGCCCCTGGTAGGCCTAGGGTACACCTATGCCCTGGGTACCTAAGGTACACTGTACAGGGGCCAATAAGGTGATCCTATCCAATTGGGTTATGCACCTAAAGTACATAGTATTAATTTAGAGAGAGAACAGCAGGGCTGTGGGTCTGATTAGCAGGCCCACAGCCACATCTAAGTCGAAAACCAGTAAAGCAAAAGCAAAAAGTGGGGGTGAACATAGAAAGCAGACCCTACTCTCATACACAACCCCCCCCCCAAACTTAGGGACATTAAACTAACCTTGACCAGTTGAGTCTTCATGTTCTAAGTGGAAATATATGGAGAGTCCATCTGCATTGGCATGGTCAGTCCCAGGTCTATGTTCCACTGTGAAGTCCATCCCCTGTAGGGAAATGGACCACCCTTCATCTGATTTAGCCACAAGAGGGGCTTATGGTCTGTCTGAATCTTGAAGTGAGTGCCAAACAAGTATGGCCTCAGCTTCTTCAGGGCCCAAACCACAGCAAAGGCCTCCCTCTCAATAGCTGACCAACGTTTCTCTCTAGGGGTCAGCCTTCTACTTATAAAAGCAATGGGCTGGTCTTGACCATCTACATTCAGTTGTGAAAGAACAGCTCCCACACCTAACTCAGAAGCATCTGTCTGGACAATGAACTCTTTGGAGTAGTCTGGACTTTTCAGAATAGGTGCACTGCACATAGCCTGCTTCAGGTCATCAAATGCTTTTTGACAGCTTACTGTCCACTGAACTTTCTTTGGCATTTTCTTGGAGGTCAAGTCATTAAGTGGTGTCACAATGGACCCATAGTTCTTAACAAACTTTCTGTAGTACCCAGTCAGGCCCAAGAAAGCTCTGACCTGAGTCTGGGTAGTTGGAAGAGTCCAGTCCTTTATGGTCTGGATCTTGCTCTCCAGTGGTTGAACCTGACCCCCACCAACTAGGTGGCCCAGGTATACAACCTTGCTCTGCCCTATCTGGCACTTAGTGGCCTTGATAGTGAGGCCTGCCTTTTGCAGGGCCTCTAAAACATTCCTCAGGTGGACCAGGTGATCCTCCCAGGTGGAGCTAAAGACAGCAATATCATCAAGATAAGCTGCACAATAATCATCCAACCCAGTAAGGACTTGATTCACCAACCTTTGGAAAGTGGCAGGTGCATTCTTCAAACCAAAGGGCATTACCACAAATTGATAATGTCCTCCTGGGGTCGAGAAAGCAGTTTTGGCCCTTGCACTCTCAGCTAGTCTGATTTGCCAGTAGCCTGCTGTCAGGTCAAATGTGCTCAAAAACTTAGCAGCTGCCAGTCTGTCAATGAGCTCATCTGCCCTAGGTATTGGGTGGGCATCTGCCCTAGTGACAGCATTGAGACCTCTGTAATCCACGCAAAACCTCATCTCTCTCTTACCATCTTGGGTGTGAGGTTTTGGCACAAGGACTACAGGACTAGCCCAAGGGCTCTCTGAAGGTTCAATGACTCCCAGCTCCAACATCTTTTGTACCTCAACTTTTATGCAGTCCCTGACATGGTCAGGTTGCCTGTAGATTTTACTCTTCACAGGCAGACTGTCACCAGTGTCCACCTCATGGGTGCACCAGTTTGTCTGACTTGGGGTCAGAGAGAACATATGTCTGTAGGATTGCAGAACCTGTCTGCAGTCCTGTTGCTGATGGACAGTGAGGCTGTCAGAAAAGACCACACCATCAACTGAGCCATCATCAGGGTTCTGAGTTCTCAGGTCTGGGAGAGGGTCACTCTCTTCCTCCTGCCCCTCATCTGTAGCCATGAGTAAGCCCATGTCTGCCCTGTCAACATATGCCTTCAATCTGTTGACATGAAGCACCCTGTGGGGGCTTCTGGGAGTCCCAAGGTCCACCAAGTAGGTGACTTCTCCCTTTTTCTCAACAATAGTGTGGAGTCCAGACCATTTGTCTTGGAGTGCTGCTGGGGCCACTGGCTCCAACACCCACACCTTCTGCCCTGGCTGGTAAACAGTCAGCACAGCCTTTTGGTCATGCCAAGCTTTTTGGAGTTCTTGGCTTGCCTCAAGGTTTTTAGAAGCCTTCTTCATATACTCTGCCATCCTGGAGCGGAGACCAAGTACATAATCCACTATGTCAAGTTTGGGTTGTCTGAGAGGTCTCTCCCATCCTTCCCTTACCAAACACAGGGGTCCTCTTACAGGATGCCCAAACAAAAGCTCAAAAGGGCTGTAGCCAACCCCCTTTGTGGGACCTCTCTGTAAGCAAACAGAAGGCAGGGTAAAAGGATGTCCCATCTTCGCCTAAGCTTGTCTGGTAAACCTTTTATCATTCCCTTTAGGGTCTTGTTGAATCTCTCAACACCACACTCCTTCCACATTGCAGTCAAGTATCCTGACATGAAGTTGGCACCTCTGTCAGAAATTACCTCCTTTGGAAAGCCCACTCTGGAGAATACTCCAAGCAGGGCCCTTGCCACAACAGGAGCTGTTGTGGTCCTCAGGGGAATAGCTTCTGGATACCTGGTGGCATGGTCCACTATCACCAGTATGAATCTGTGCCCAGATGCTGTTTGTGGGTCCATTGGTCCTACAATATCTATGCCCACTCTTTCAAAGGGAACCCCCACCACAGGTAGTGGTATGAGGGGGGGCCTTTGTGGTGCCACCTGATTTGCCACTGGCTTGGCAGGTGACACAGGAGCGACAAAACTCCTTGGTATCTTCTGACATATGGGGCCAGTGAAAGTGAGGGACAAGCCTGTCCCAAGTCTTGTTCTGGCCTAAGTGTCCTGCAAGGGGAATATCATGGGCCAAGGTAAGAAGGAAGCCTCTGAACTTCAGTGGTATGACCAACCTCCTGGACGCACCAGGCTTGGGGTCTCTAGCCTCTGAATACAGTAGCCCTTCATCCCAATACACTCTATGGGTACCTTGAGCATTCCCTGCAGCCTCAGCAGCAGCCAGCTGTCTGAGGGGTTCAAGAGAGGGGCAGTCTAATTGAGCCTGCCTCAGATCTGCCCTTGAAGGTCCCCCTGTCCCAAGAAACTCAACCTGATCAGGTTCAAGTTCTTCTAGGACAGTTCCTTCAGGGCTCTCAGAATCATCCTCCTGGGAGGGCTGATCCACCACCTGAGGCAGGGGGGAAGGCACAGCCTTAACCCTACTGCTCTTTCTCTTGGGTTGTGACTTGTCCATAGTTTCAGGATCCAGCACTTGTTCAGTGGTGCACTTTTTGGCCTGTGATCTGGTCACAGCAAGGACATGTGCATCTATCCCCAGCATTTCTGCATGGGTCATATACTCCACTTCAGACCAAACTGAAGTTTCAAGATCATTGCCCAGTAAACACTCTACAGGAAGGTCTGAACTAACAACAACTTTCTTGAGGCCAGTTACCCCTCCCCAGGAGAAGTTAACAATAGCCACACTATGGGAGGTAGTGGCATTGCTAGCGTTGGTCACTAGGTAATTCTCACCTAGTATGATCTGTCCAGGGTCCACAAAGGCAGGTGTCACCATTGTGACACTAGCCCCAGTGTCCCTGTAGGCCTGAGCCATTCTTTGGTTGATAGAAGGAGTCGGTCTGTACTTGCCCAGGTTACTGGGGCCTACAGTAGAAGACAAAGCTAAGTCCCCATCACAGATCAGAACAGCCTGAGTAGGTATTCTGACTAGGCCAGAATCCTCCTCAGTTCCCAGGGTTAACCCTACTACACCCTTTTGCTGGGAACCACCACTTACAGCTGGACTAGGGGGTACAGTTGCCTTAGGGGCAATGGTGGCTGGGGGCTTATCCTTTTTGGTGCACTCACTAAACCAATGTGAGTTGGACTTACAATAGTTGCACCATGGTTTCTTTTGGCCATCTTTCTTTTTATCCTTTTTGGGACCACCCTCCCCCTGAGCCTTTTGGGGGCCTGGTGAAGACTTCTGGTCTTTTTGTTTCTGATCATTACCCTTCTGGTCTGCCTTTTTCTGATCACCGCCCTGGTTCTGGTTTTTCTGCTTAACTCTAGTCCTGACCCATCTATCTGCCTTCTTTCCCAATTCTTGGGGAGAAGTCAGATCAGAATCAATCAGGTGTTGATGCAGTAGCTGGTTTTGACAGTTGTTAAGGATTTGCTCTCTCATGATCAAATTATACAATCCTGTATAGTCCTTAACCTTACTTCCCACTAGCCAGCCTTCCAGAGACTTAGTGGCACAATCTACAAAGTCAGTCCAGTCCTGAGTCTGTGCCTTCTGGGTATCCCTGAACAACAACCTGTATTGTTCAGTGGTTAGGCCAAACCCATCAATTAGAGCACTCTTCAGGACAGTGTAATTATCTGCATCCTCATCACTAACTGTGAGGAGCTTGTCTCTACCTTTCTCAGAGAAGGAGAGCCACAAGATAGCTGCCCACTGACTTTGGGGTACCTGCTGTACTTTGCAAGCTCTCTCCAAAGCAGTTATCCATTTGTGGATGTCATCCCCACACTTGTAGGGAGGGACAATCTTGCTCAGGTTTCTATTATCATAGTGCCTGTCTCTATCCTTAGGGATATTGCTGCCACCAGTGGGTTCTGACCCACTTAACTTTTGCTCTCTAGCCAGAGCAAGCTTCTCTTTGGCAAGGGCAAGTTCTTCCCTCTGAATCCTCAGATTAGCTTCCCTCATTCTGGCTTCATGCTCCTTTCTCTCAGGGGAAGTCATTCCCCTGTGAGAGGAAGCACTAGAGATGCTAGAGACATGGGAGTGGATGGATTCCCTTGAAGGGGATCTGTCCCTCCTGCTTCTCTGGTTAAGCCCACTTGGGGGTCTGTATGGGGGGACCCCATGCAAACTCCCATGTAGGCTTAGGTTAGCCTGGCTAAGTCTTCCTACTTGGTCCTGGCTGTCTACCTCTTCATCTGAAGCCCCATCTGACTCCTCTGTGGTGGGTAGACCCTTATCTACAGCTATGGCACCATACTTGGCAGCTCTTTCAGCATCATAGGCCTCCAGAAGCTCCACTAGCTGTCTAAGGGTAGGGTTGGAACCCTGTTTTAATCTCCTGGAGGTACACAGTTGTCTCATCTCCTGGAAAGTGAATGCATCATATCTAGAGGGAATCTGTCTAGGATTCTCCTCTCCTGAGGGAGTATCAGTGTGATCTCCATTCAGGGACATGATTCTAGTGAGGGTGTGGTGTGTGCACCTACCTACACTAGTTGTTTCTACTAAACCTCTCTGGTAGTTGTTGTCAGGGTGTGTTACTCCCTTCCTTCCAGTAGGACTTAAGTATTATAATCTATGTTATATGTACCTAGACAATATCTGTGTGATCTTTCAATTTAGTATCTCAAGATTACAATGGTATTACAACAGCAAGCTCAGATCCCAACCGCTGCTCACCAATGTGAGAAGTTGGCCTGATGTATGATGTCACTAGTTCTAGTGTACACCTTATATCAGTCCAAACAACCCTTATGGTGATTGGTTGTAAAGTCAAACTTATAGACCAGCTATTCTAGTGGTAGCATGGACAAGAGCAGTCTTAGGCTAAACTCTGAATGGCATGTGAAGCCAGCTGTGATACCATATATAATCCCCACATGAAAGGACACCACAACAGATATATATATAAAATTAAGTGTATTTATTCTAGTCAAACCCTCAGCACTCTTTATGAGATTAGAGGTAAGTACAACACAGTCTTATTTATGCATACATTAAGTCACACAGGTAAGTAATACAGTTAGGCCCTAGGGGCCATGCAAACCATATACTAAGTAAGTGGTATAAGGACCACTGTCACGGAAATAGGATAGGCCTAGGGAATCGCTGGGGCTACACTACACAAGCAACAGTTAGGAAGTGGGAGGCCCACGGGATTCAGGTGCAGAGTGGAAACACTCACGCGTAATGCGTAAAAGTCGATAGAAATAGTAGTGTTAGCAATTAACAGTTTAAGGACACTTCTGAAGCAGCTAGAGAGTCGAGACTCGGAAACTAGACCCTAGGATAGTCACTACCCTTGTGAGCACCGAAGTACCCAAGTTACCTAGCCCACGGGCGGCGGGTGCATAGGTGTGAACTTGCGTCGGGTTTCGTCGTGGACTTCTATGGATGCCTGAAGGAAAGTTGCTGACAGGCAGTCAGTGAAGAGTGTCCGGTGGATCCCAAGGCTGGGATCAAGAAGAGAGGAGACCTGCAAGCAGAAGGGACAGAGTCAAGGTCACTAGCCAGTGACCACGTGGAACCAGGAAGGAACCAGGCGATGTCGTGAAGATTGCAGGTGAAGGTGAAGCTTGTCGTTGCAGCCACGAGGACCAGGGAACGTCGAGAACGACCAGGACCAGGAGGCGAGCTGTCCCACGAAGGCTCTTGCTGTCGGCGTCGTCGAAGTTGGACTAGGACTCACCAAGCCTTGGCAAGCGGAACCCACGAAGAACGGAGGACTTGCTTCTGGTGCAGACCAGGAAGGTCTGGGGTGCTTCTCTTTTGCAAAGAAGCAGGAGCCAGTCTGGAGGAGCCAAACCAGCGATGAAGATTTCAGGATGCGTCGTCACAAAGGCCACTAGCCAGCGGGCAAGCAACCGGACATAAGCGGCAAGCAGGAAAATGCAGAAGGGCCCCACGCAGGACTCGTGGAGTGTGGGGGGCTGATCTTCGGTGCAGATGGTGCTTGGGGTTGGGGCTTCTCAATCCCCGGTGCACAACTTCGAGGGTGCCTCAGAAGCTGCGCTTGAAGATACTAGCCACTTTTCCCAGGTAGCCGGTCCCACGTCTCTCGTCGCCTCCACGGATCTCAGCTCGGCTGTGGATGTGGATCAGGGTCGGAGAAGTCTGGAAGTCAAGGCTCTGGTCGGGCTCTGCAGTCGGTCCCTCGTAGAACTTTAGCAAAGCAAAAGGTAGTCTCTTGATGGTGCCTGTTTGCACAGGGTAGCCACTCCTTGGCCACAAGGGAGATTCTTCAGTCTTCTTCTTTCGTCGAATGTCGAAGGTCCAGAGTTTCTGTTCAAGTTGCAGGTTCAGGATAATCTAATCTCCTGGGGCCCAGCTACCACTCTTATCCAAATCTGGGGGGCTGGGTTACCTGCTAGGTCACGCCTTATGTGTGGGACCTGGGAGGGGGGTGGTTACACCCCCTTCCCTTTGTCCAGTTTCGCGCCAGGACTGGGGCTGGAGTGCCCCAGCACCGGTTTGAACTGGACTATGCACGGGACACCTTGTGTGCCCCAGGCATGTCTCATTCTATTCATCCCTCCCTGCCCCAATACACTAAAGCCTGTCTGGGGTGGTGCTCGCACCTCCCAAGGCAGGAAACCTATTGTCCAAGCCTCCCTTGCCAGGATCACTCCCAGCAGCAGGAGGTCAGACTCGTGACTGTGGCAGCAGCATCCATTTTGTGATGCTGGGGCTCTGGTTAACTTTAACCGGGTAAGTAGGTTACAACATGTCTTCTCCCTCTAGAAGGGAGGGATAATATCCTCATCCCCAGAAATGGGATGGGGGTATTATTCCAAAGTGTTAGACACCTTACACAACATGTTTTGATAAAGCCAAACCATAGTTACCATAACCGTTTAAGATTATAAGGCACTTTAAGAGTATATGGTAGGCTATATCATAGAACAGCTACAAGGACATGGTTCCGAAAGCTGCAGACAGGCTCAGCTCATGCTAGAGCACCATCTCACATGTTACCAAGCACTCTGCCTCCAGGATTGTTAAGGCCTGCCATAGGAGTGACTGATAGGTACACATGTGTCTATATGTAAGTTAGGTATAGGAATACTACACCTAAGCAAGGGGTGATTACACGACCTTGCCCCAGCTGAGTGATCAGCCAGTTGTGTCATAATGGAAGGCCAGGCCAGGGGTGGCATAATACATGCTGCAGCCCCTGGTAGGCCTAGGGTACACCTATGCCCTGGGTACCTAAGGTACACTGTACAGGGGCCAATAAGGTGATCCTATCCAATTGGGTTATGCACCTAAAGTACATAGTATTAATTTAGAGAGAGAACAGCAGGGCTGTGGGTCTGATTAGCAGGCCCACAGCCACATCTAAGTCGAAAACCAGTAAAGCAAAAGCAAAAAGTGGGGGTGAACATAGAAAGCAGACCCTACTCTCCTACACCATCGACCAATCCAACTAATTGGTCCGTCGACCAAGTGGGTGGAGTGCCTTGATGTTTAGGATTAGGGATCTATAGGCGACGGATGTTAATGTATATTTTGTTAAATAACTTTTCTCTCCCTATAGGTTATAAGGTGTTCCCCCCCACATGTCCAGCGCTTGAATTACTCATCTCTCCTGTGTGTGTAGACTCGTGAATTGTGACGTGTGTGAGTTGGTGCTATGGGCCCCACCAATGAATGCGTGTTTGAATGAGTGTGCGTGACGACGGGTCTGCGACGCAGGGAGGATATCAGTATATGTTGTTCCCTATTTCCCAGTCTTGCGCTGGATCAATGGCACGGTGACTCTGGTTCCTAGGGGTTCTTCTCCGCCTGACCCTGACGGCTCAGATGAGGAGCAGCGTGGGCGCTTTGTTAAGGCCGCCGAAATGAGGGAGGTCCTAACGCACCTAAAAGACAATGTGGCCTTTCCGGCTGTTGTTTTTCTGGCAGAGGAGGAGGATTATTTCTCCCAGTACCTTCGGAGGGAGCCTGACGCCCTTCCCGTTCTCAAGGCCGTCAGGGGTCTTCTGTCCCGTGAGTGGGCTGATGTTGAGAAGACTGGGTTCCCACATTTCCTTGCCAAGAAGTATCCTCTTCAGGACTTTCTGACTGAGTTTCCTCCTAACGTTAAAGTGGACTCTCCCATGGTGGGTCTGGCTTCCAGTGGTTCGATTATCTCTGAGGACGCCTCTCTTAGTGATCCGGTGGATAAAAAAGTGGACGGTGCTGCTAAAAGGACTTACTCCTCTGCTAACTTTTCAATCAGGGCAGGGGCTTATGCCTCATATGTGGTCCAGTCTCTTCTTCATGATTTTCAGGTCTTGTCTGAGACCGTCCAGCAGGGGGAAGACATTAATTCTTGTCTGTCCCTTATGAAGCTACAGGTTCACTTTTTGTTGGACATTACAATTGACTCTCTTTCTGCTGCAATTTCTGGCTCCATTGTTTTGGCTCGCCATAACAACTGGATGAGATCTTGGAAGTTGGAGGCTTCTCAAAAGTCCCTTCTTTCCTGCTTGCCCTTTGATGGTGCTAAGTTGTTTGGGTCTCGGCTTGAGGATCTCCTGAAGAAGTCTGTGGAAGATCGTAAGCTTCTGACGCCTCTGCGGCCTCCTCTGAGGGGTCGGGGCTTTGGCTACAGGTGTGCCTTTGGGAATCCCCCGTCAAGTGTGCGGGGTTCCTCCTAGCCATTTCGCGGGAGGGGTCATGGCCGTGGCACCCCCTTCTCTGCCAAGTACAGGCAACAGCCTACTGGTGCTGCCCTTTCCGATGCCTCTGCCAAGTTCTGACTATCTCAAGGTGGGCGGCCGGATTGGACCGTTTTCTTCCGCTTGGGCTCACGACGTCACCGATTCCTGGGTGCTTTGCATGGTGGTAGAAGGCTATTCTATCGTCTTTTCTACTCCTCCACCAGATTGTTTTGTTCCCACTCCCACTCCTCGGAATCCTCTGAAGCTGCTGGGGTTGCAGTGGGGGATCCAGGGTCTTCTCCAGAAGGGTGCCATCGTTCCTGTTCCCGGGCCAGAGTTGGGTCAGGGTTGCTACTCTCTGATGTTCCTGGTGCCGGACCCGTCAGGGGATTTCTGCCCTATCTTGGATCTCAAGGCCGGGAACTTCTATGTGCCTTACCAGAGGTACAAAATGGTGAGTTTGCAGCGGATCCTGCCCCTTGTTGCCTCTGGGGCCTTTCTGTCATCCTTGGACCTTTTGGATGCTTATTACCATATTCCTGTGCATCCTCTCTCCCAGAGGTATTTGCGGTTCTTTGCCCTGGGTCGGCACTTCCAGTTTTGTGTCCTCCCATTTGGGTTGGCCTCTGCCCCTCGTGTGTTTACTAAAGTCCTGGCTCCCCTGGTGGGTCTTTTGCATGTTCAGGGGGTGCTTTTGTTTCCTTGTTCCTTGACGACTGGTTAATTTCTTCCTCATCTTTTCTTAAGGCCCTGGAAGATGTGGCAGTGGTGTGGCTTTTCCTGGAGTCTCATGGGTTCCTTATGAATGTCAGCAAGTCCCACCTCATCCCTTCTCAGGAACTTTAGTTCATCGGAGCTCTCTTCGATACCAGGTTGGAGTTGGTGTTTCTGCCTCCGGATCGCCATATCCGTCTCCGGTCTCATCTGGAAACCCTCCTGTCGACCTCTTCAGCCTCCGCAAGAAAATGGTTGCGGGTTTAAGGGGACATGTCTGCCTCTCTCTTTCTGGTTCCTTGGGCTCGCAGACACCTCTACCATCTGGTGTATCACCTTCTGTCTCACTGGGATCCGGAGTTCCAGGACTATGAAGCCTCTGTTCCTGTGACTCTGACCTTTTCTCTCCTACTGCAGTGGTGGTTGGTACCGGACAACCTGGCGAAAGGGGTGCCCCTGGACCCTCCCCTTCCCTTTACCCTGACTACCGATGCCAGCCCTTGGGTTTGGGGGACCACCCTCTGGGTTCTTTCTGCTCAGGGTGCTTGGTCCCCCGTGGAGAGCTGGATGTCCTCGAATTGGAAAGAACTGGCTGCTGTGTTCAAGGCTCTCGTGCACTCTGCCCATCGCCTGAAGGATGTCTAGGTTCAGGTCCGGACAGACAATCAGGCGGCCCGTGCCTACTTGAACCATTTGGGGGCACTCGCTCTCCTCTCTTGGCTCTCCTGCCGGATCAGATTGGGACTTGGGCGAAGGACAATCTGCTGGGTCTGACGGCTATCTATCTGCAGGGGAGGGAGAATGGGCGTGTGGATCAGCTGAGTCGCCTTCTTCGGTCTCTCTGTCCCTGTCTCCACTGGTCTTTCGGGAGCAGTCAGGGAGGTTCGGGAGGCCCTGGTTGGATCTCTTTGCGTCCCCTCAGGATGCTCTTCTGCTGAGGTTCTGTGACCTTCTGCCTTGTGTGGAGGCGTGGGGGGGGTGGATGCCCTGCGTTTCCCTTGGCCTTGGGGTTTTCTGTATGCCTTTCCTCCTTTTCCCCTTCTCAGCAGGGTTTTGGCAAAGATCAGGTCGGAGGGGGTGTTGGTGCTTTTGGTGGCCCCCCTTTGGCCTCGCCAGCCTTGGTAACCCCTCCTTCTTCGTCTGGCGGTTGCTCCTCCATGGAGGTTCCCGCTGTCCCCTTCTCCACGGGGTCTCAGCCAGTTGGTGTTGGGGGTTTGGAAGTTAAAAGGCGTAGGCTAGTTTCTTTGGGTTGTTCCTCTGCTGGTGGCCTGTCTATCCAGAATTCTCGGAAGGGCAGAGGGCAGTACCCTTAAGGTCTACGACCGTCACTGGCGAAATTTCTCTGCTTGGTGTTCTTCGCTGGTGTTTCTCCCTGTCACCTGTGAGGGGGGTTCTGTGCTTGAGTTCCTCTGGGATGGGTTTTTGCTTTGGCTGTCGGTCTATACTCTCCGCAGCCAGTGGTCCGCCATTGAGGCTATCTGGGGGTCCTCTCTCGTCCCCTTTGAGTCCTTGGCTTCTAGCCTTCTGCGCAGTTTTTTTCTTCGACGGCCTGTCGTTGCTTCTCCTGTTCCCCCCGGGATCTTCCCTTGGTCCTTCATGCCTTGCAGCTTTCCCCATTTGAGCCTCTGCCTTCAGTCTCACTGGAGTTTCTCACCCTGAAGGTTTATTTTCTGGTGGCCATTACTTCTGGGCAACGTGACCAGAGAAAAAGGAGCGATAGAGGCAAATTTACAACATATCCCTTCCTGCGTCGCAGACCCGTCGTCACACTAGCTCATTCACACACGCATTCATTGGTGGGGCCCATAACACCAACACTCGCACTTCTCTGAACTCACGAGTCTTCACACAGGATGGATGATGATTTCGCGCTGGACATGTGGTGGGGAGTACCTTATTACCTATAGGAAAGAAAAGTTATTTTACAGAATATACATTAGCATTGGCCACCTATAGATTTCTAATCCTAAGCATCAAGGCACTCCACCACTTGGTCGACGGACCAATTAGTTGGATTGGTTGATGGTGATTTAGAACCGGCTAAAACACATTTAAGACTCAGAATCCTCTACTCTTTTCATTGACGAACCACAAACTCGTTATTTCTGTTTATCATATTTGTTCATCTAAATATTTTTTGCAATTAATTTCAACATTTATAATCAATCAAAGTTTAGAATTTTAGTCAATTAATACAAATCGCAGGACATTTTATATTTACCTATTCTTGCTATCTGGATTTTTCTCTAATTTATTTGGCACTACATAACCAAATTTAGCCGTTAAATTGTCCAAATAAAGCAGGCCAAAACTCACAGTCCAAAAAGTTCTTTGCTCAGCACGCTACAGTCCCAGAGATCTCAAAAGGACCAGAAATCGTGATATATAGATTATATAATATAATATAGATTTGTGGTCATCGACTTAGAAGGCAGCATCTGCATCAATCGATCTCCATTCCACCAGCAGCAGCCCTCCTCCCTATTCTACTGCTCTTTTATTATAAATTTTTGGGATAACATGAAACATTTTTAGGGTAAGAAAGACGGTGATTGGCTGATTGCAGAACGTCAGATTTTTATTCTTTGAGGTTCTCATGGATTTTGCTGGTTCATTTCCGCTGTCAGTGTTACCCTTATGCAACAATGTTGAAGGTTTACTTGTATGTCCCAATTGTTCATTTAAACCAGTTTTTATTGATTGAAATTTGGCAGTCCACCAAGTTCCTACCCTTGACCAGGGACATGGTGAATCAAGGGTCGTCAGGAAGTTCACGGAGCCATCCGAGTCTGCGCAGTAGGCATCGCGCTCACGAGACAGTGGCCATTTCTGAACTCCATTTCGGACGCCATTTTTAGGTAGGCCCAAATGTCAACTTAAGCTAAACAAACACAAAAGAATAATTAATACAAAGAAATGAAGATTCTAATGTTAAACCCTCACTAATCCCTTTATGTATTAGTATTTTCCTAGCATATAGCGACATTTAAAGCAATAATATTCACCTTTAGGATCCAAACAGGAACGCAAATGTCACATAAGCAACATAGATCGTGCAATATCCTATTACCACATGTACTACTTATTAATATGCATACATATTTTAGTTATTGGAATTATTTTGCCATGCAAATAGCAATTAGTCCCACGTGTACTTGGTGAATGCAAATGGTTGGTTTAGTTAAACACTGCAAACCGTTAGTAAATTATAATCAGTAGGTTATATAGTTAGTATTTTCATGCAAAATAGAGGAGGTATACAAAATATTTTGTTCTACCTGCTCCATCACCCGCAACAGAAAATGGCCTAAAACGCAACGTGGACACACCACATTTTCACAGTGAAAACTGACCCTTTTTTTGCAAAGTGCCTAGCTGTAGATTTTGAACCCTAGCTTTGCCGGCACCTAGGGAAACCTAGCAAACCTATATATTTTCAAAAACTAGACACCCAGGGGAATCCAGGATGCAGTGACTTGTCTGGCTCTCACCAGGTTCTGTTACCCAGAATTCCTTCAAACCTCAAAATTTGCAAAAAAACCCACATTTTTCCTCACATTTCTGTGGTGGAAAGTTCTGGAATCTGCGTGGATCCACAAAATTCTACCCACCCCGCATTTCCCAAAGTCTTCTGAGAAAAATGGTACCTCACTTGTGTAGGTAGGCCTAGTGCCGGCAACAGGAAATGGCCCAAAACACAACGTGGATACACCACATTTTCGCAGTGAAAACGGACCCTTGTTTTGCAAAGTGCCTAGCTGTAGATTTTGAACCCTAGGATGGGGTGACTTGTCTGGCTTTCACCAGGTTCTGTTTCCCAGAATTCCTTACAAACCTCAGAATTTTTCCACAAAATTCCACCTATTCCGCATTCCACAAAGTCTTTCTAGAAAAATGGTACCTCACTTTAGAGGGTGGGTCAAGTACCCGCGACAGGCAAGGGCCCAGAACGTATTGAGGAGACATCAAAAAGACCTATCACAAAACAACCTGGTTTTGCAAGGGGTGGTCACCTGGGTTTTTGCCCCGGGCTCGGCGACCATCTAGGGAAACCTACCAAACCTACACATTTCTGAAAACTAGACACTGGGGGAGTCCAGCAAGGTATGGCTTGCGTGGGTCCCCCAACGTTGTCCTACCCAGAATCCCAAGCAAACCTCAAATTTAGCTCCTAGGTTGATCCCCAAGCAGGGATCCACAAGGGAAGGGTACCATTGGAAAGGGGCGATTCTCTCCTTTCTAACGATACCCCTCCCAAGTGTTTCGGTGCTCGGGGGCTGAGATAGCCCCACGAGCACAGAAACATTCAAACTGAAACTAAGTTTCAGTTTCGTTTTCAATACAATGACGACAGCGCACCATGCGCACAGTTGTCATTAGATTGAAAATGTGTGAAGGGCCTCGGGAGGTTGGGGAAGCTCTTCCCCACCTCCCAAGGCCCCCAAAAATAATGGAAATCCCTCTGCTGTTTGCAGCAGAGGGATTTAGTGCCCCTGTCCTCATGACGGAATAGTTCCGTCATGAGCACAGGTGCTCATGACGGAAGGGGTTAAAGAGGAGTTGCTGAGGTTGTGCAAAAATGGGTTCATACAACCCACAGAAGCATCAGAATGGCTTAGTCCCATCATTATCGCGAGAAAACCTAATGGCCGTATCCGCATGTGTGTGTGACTTTAGGGACCTTAACAAATGTATATGGGTGGATCGTCATCCTTTACCCCGCATCAACGAGATGTTGGCAAGTGTCTCTGGAGGAAGGTGTTTTCCACCTTGGGCCTATCCAATGCATACCATCAAGTGCGGTTGCATGCGAAGTCTAGACATTTGACATCATTTATTACACCAGAGGGGGCATTTCAATTTGTCTGAATGCCATTTGTTCTGGCATCCGCGTCTGCGGTGTTTCAGAGAGTGATGCAGAAGGGAAACAGCCTTTACAACAAGGTTTTTACCTCGTTGTGCCTTTACCACGCATTTCTTAGCACGCATATTTACATTTACAACGCATGCCAATACCACGCATTTAAGGTAAGTAGGGGAGTGGGGTCTCCCCCCACAAACACATTGTTTTTAAAAATAAAAACAATATGTGGTATTGGCATGCGTTGTAAATGCATATTCACGCGCTAAAAAATGTGTGGCAAAGGCATGTGAAGTAATTACCTGCGTTGTACCATCGTACAACCATGCAGAGTGTTGTGGGAGATATGAAGAATGTATTAGTATTCCAGGATCATGTACTGGTATGGGGAAAGAATGTGGAGCAGCATGATGAGATATTGAGGAATGTACTGTCTAAGTTGGAGGAAGCAGGTGTCACGATTGGGTTGGACAAATTTGGGCTTGGTCAAAATGAAGTAGAATATTTGGGGCATACTTTGACTTCAGGTGGGGTCAAACCTAAACACAACTTAGAGGCCATAGCATGAGCTCCCGCGCCATGAGATAAGGATCAATTGAGATCTCTAGGGCTGGCAGAATATTATTCCAAATTTGTACATCATTTTGCTGAAAGACTGCACACTTTACGAGAGTTAATGAAGAAGGGTGTGACGTGCGTGTGCACGGAGGGGTGTCAGAATGCATTTGATGACATATAAAAATGAAGTTGGAAGGGTTGTGACATTAAAAACATTTCATCCTGCAGATAAGACCATTGTCGTCACTGATGTTAGTGGGTATGGACTAGGTGCGGTTCTTATGCAAGAGCATGCTGGTGAGGAAAGGGTTGTTGAATTTGTGTCAAGAACTCTAAGAGGAGCAGAGAAAACATACTCGACAATAGAAAATGAAGCTTTGGCAAGCTGGTGGGGCATGCAGCATTTTTTAATTTTTGTGTAGGACATTCAATTTGAACTGCGAACAGCCCACAAACCATTAGTTGAGCTGTTCCCCACAGCAGGTACTGAGAAAGCTATTCAACGCATTGCAAAGTGGTTGCATTGTTTGCAGGAGTGCAATTTTTCCATGATGTATGTTTTGGGCATAAGAAATATAAATGCAGATTGTATGTCCAGGTTGCTGCTACAGAATGATGCTGGTGAAGATGAAGATGACTGGGTAGTGGCGGAGATATCGGAAGTGTGTCAGGCCATCTAAGAGAGAGAATGGAAAAGTGCAGTATTGGCTGATCCTGTATTAAGAAAAGTTAAGGATAAGTTACCCGAGATGGCAGGATGGAAATCTGATGAAGATTTGATTTTGTATAAAAGCGTGTGGGAGGAATTATCAGTGGTAAATTATATTGTGAAGGAGGAGCGCCAAACTGGTGGTTCCAGAGGGATTGCGTAGTAGGTTATTAGGAATAATGCATGACAGTATGGCAGTAATGAAGAGTAAGATCAGGATCGAATTTTGGTGGCCTGTGGAGTGGCCAAAGAAAGCATGGAAGAAAGTTGGCATGGACTTATGTGGGCCGTTTGATTGCTTGGGATTAAAGGAAAGATATGCCACTGTATTAATGGATTACTATTCTAAATGGCCAAAGGTGACATTTGTGAGTGAAGTGAAGACTGCAAATTTCATTGCATTTTGTGAGGATGTTTTCCGCAAGGAAGGATGTCCAGCGGAAATACTTTTGTACAATGGTCAACAGAGCTCGTTGATTTCCTCAAGAAATGGGGCATCAAGCAAAGCAGGACTCCAGTCTATCATCCTAGGAGTAGTGGCCTTATTGAGCGCTTTAATCGCATTATTTTTGAGTGTGTGTGCGCAATTAGCCATGGTGAATAACATTTGCTGGAAGAAACAGATGAAAGAGATGTTGTGGAATTACAGAACAACACCCCATTCTGTAACAGCGGAGACTCCTTTCTGTTTGTTGAAGGGAAGTGTGCCGTATATAGTAGCTGTCAGTGCGTGGATGGCAAGATATGGGGAAAAAAATATTCAGAAGAAAGTTTTGCGTGAGAAAATTGAAAATGATCTGGCATAATGCACAGAGAGAGACACAGTGAAAGAGTGATTAAGTTAGATAGGAATTTCTCAGAAGGTATGTGGCTAAGAGTGTGTCTAGGAAATGTAGTGAAAAAAAGATTTTCCAAATTGTCTGATCCTAGGAAGGTGATGAAGGCATGGAGAAATTCCTTATTGTTGTCTAATGGTAAATGGTGGAATGCCGGGAGAGTGTCGAAGTGTTCCGATGAGGAGGTGCGCAATTGGTTAAAAAGAGGGAGTACGCTCATGGGTTATATGCTACCCCACATGTTCTTACATACCCCAAAAGAGCTACAGCTATTTCCGCCTACCACATGTGTGGTTTTCTGCGTTTTGAAGGAATCGATGAGCAGGATGGGGTGGTGGAGACGGCTGATGAGGGAAACGCCCCTCTGGCAGAGTGGCATTATGCCGCAGGTATCCACCTTATCGGGGTTTAGACACTGGGATGCCACAGGCATTTCCACATTGGGAGATGTGATGCAAGGCACTACCATGAGGTCCTTCCAGGAGCTCAGGGAGGAATTTGCTATGCCGCATACCCAATCCTACAAATACTTGCAACTATGGCATGCCCTAACCCCGTATGTTGCGCGTTTGGAATCTTTCCTGGAGTTCAATCCGATAGAGGCAAAGGTATTTATGGGTGACTTGGCGGACCACAAGACTGCAAAGATATATCAAACTCTGGTGACAAATCTCTCCACGACCTTAGATTCACTCCGGGAAAAATGGCAGACAGACCTTGATCCCCTTGACAGTGACGACTGGACAGAGGCCCTAGACTCCCTGAGGGGTGCCACAATAGCTTCTCGCCTCAGACTTATCCAGTTTAAATTTTTACACCGTGCTTATTTTACCAGATATAGGCTGTGGAGGGCAGGGCTGATAGATTCCCCTACGTGTCTACGATGTGGCACTGCGGAAGGCACGTTTATACATACCATCTGGGAATGCACGGCACTTAGTAGATTTTGGAGGGGTGTTACGAACTGCTTATCAGAGGTGCTTGGGTGGGAAATACCTGTCTCCTAAGCTTGCCTTATTACATATCACTGAAGAAATAGGGGGAAACATCTATAAAAGACATTTGCTATTCTTGGGCCTTACCCTGGCAAAAAGAGATATAGCTAGGGCATGGAAAGACTCGGCCCCGCCTAACCTGGGAGCATGGAAGGCAGACCTTGATTGGTGCATGGTTCAGGAACAGCTTATTTTTAAAGCATGGGGCTTCCCACAAGAGCACCCCAAAATCTGGAAACGTTGGTAAGACTTTAGGGGTCTCAGATTGGAACCCCCTTCATCACGAACTACTAATGTGGGAACCTTCTGAGAACGCATTGCAGGGGAGAGTGATGATACGAAGGACTATGCTATGAGCTAATTGGTTTGATGAGTATGATACATGGACTACTATACAGCATGCGACACAGTCAGTTGTAAAGTTAGGGGCTGAAGTTCACAGACCCGAAATGTTTATATTTTTTTGTATTATAAATGTCATATGGAAGCCACCTGCTTGAATGTTATCATATTGATCATTCTGAATTATAATTCTCCTGTACGAAATGTGATTACTTGATCTGATGATTTGATGAAAAAGTGTTTTGAAAAAAAAAAGAGGGTGTACGGGTGGAGAAGGAAAGCTTGATGTTAGTGGTAGGAGAGTAAGTGGGCGTTTGAGACAAAAACCAACGTGGCATAAGGACTACGTGAGCATGTAAATTGTGGTGAACCAATTACTTAATCTCTGTTGTGATATGTACATTATATTATCGCATTTAACTTGCGGTGAAAGTGTTGCTCAACCTATGTTATAATATTCACATTATATAATCGTTGTAGGCATTATGGTTATTTTTTGTTAAGAAAAGGAGATATGTTATGTCTTGTAACCATAGAATGTTGGTATCCTGGTGACGGTTGCCATGTTCCAATGCAATCTGTGACTCGAGCTCCTGGTTGGGAACCTTAGAGCAGAGGAGTGGAGGACAGTTGCGGAGGAACTGCTGGAGTTCCCGGGGCCGTATATATATATATCTACTAATAAAGAAGTTCCACTTCAGTCCGTGCCTCCTGTCTTTCCCAAAAATAACGAGGAGAAAACAAGATTTTCTTCTCATTACGCCAAACTCTGGGAGACGTAGTGATTTCACGTAATCCCAGGTTTACAAACCTTTGTAAATCCAGAATTGCGTGCAATCCATGGGAGGATGCATCGGAACGCCCATGTTCCACCCATGGAACACCTCCCAGAATGAAATGTAACGCAACGCAGCGCAAATCACTGCATTAATTATATATTGTTTGAACAAAATCCATGCAAATCAGAGCACATTGCCCCTAGCGTGGCTTTGCAAATATCTTACTAGCATTTTGCGTCATGGATGCGCCACAAAAGTGGTGCAACAATGACGCAAAATATTAGTAAACCTGGCCCTGAGTATCTTTCTCTCTCAGAGGCCTATCCTTCCATACAATAGCGTGTTCCCCACGACCACCAGCATAGACGTGTGCGACACCAGAGGTTGCATCGTACCCAACATCCACCAAGACTACACGTAGCACCATGTCACTATTCACACAGGATGTATACACCTCGCTGTTCTATGTGTCTTTCCCTCCCAGGGTACCTGTTGCACACAACCACAAGAGGTAGCATGGTACACATCTTCCACCAAGACGAACATCAACCATTTGGCAACATCCGACTCTCAACACAACAACTATACTTTTTGCCCCCTACTAATCTCCCTGTCCCAGTACTCCACCCTCTCCTTGCCTTGGTGGTCCTATGTCTGTACAGCACCAGCGAGGTGTGGGGCGACACAGCTGCAGCATACTCCTTGAAGTTCACACGCATAACAACATTTCAGACCTGGAAGGTGAGAGATCTGGGGGGTGGGGGTAAAATCCGAGGAACGTGTTTTCTTACAGACTTCTATTGAAGCAGAGGCAGTTTCAGGTGGGAGACAGCTGAAATAAAGCCGTTCTTTTGCTTCACTAATTCGGGTGTCTCCCGCCCGATTCGGGTCTGCTGGCATGTGTGCGCGCGCGCTCACGCCACTTTCCCTCGACCAGTTCTCAAAACTCCGAGACTGGCTCAGCTCAGAATTGGCATCGCTAGCCCGCCCTGATAGAATACAAGCGCCAAGAAGTCACGCCATTGGCCAAAGCACCGCTATACCCTCATTTCAAGCTGGTTCATTTCGAAGGAATAATTCAGCAGCTGCCATAAAAACATCGAGTCTGCGCAGCTTCCCATATTACGAAACATGAGATAACATTTTTATTTTATTTTATCTTGCTAAAGAAACGACCATGAAAAGTAAACAACGTAATAACAGTTGGATATGAAATGGAGGGTGGACACCAGAAAAGTCGGAGTCGATCCTTGCCAGCTGCAAGCCACGTCGAGCCAGAGACCAGCCATTAATTAGGGTCGATGCAGTTCAAAATGCCAGTACACGAGACCTGTAGATTTTGAACCCTAGGATGGGGTGACTTGTCTGGCTTTCACCAGGTTCTGTTTCCCAGAATTCCTTACAAACTTCAGAATTTTTCCACAAAATTCCACCTATTCCGCATTCCCCAAAGTCTTTCTAGAAAAATGGTACCTCACTTTTGAGGGTGGGTCAAGTACCCGCGACAGGCAAGGGCCCAGAACGTATTGAGGAGACATCAAAAAGACCTATCACAAAACAACCTGGTTTTGCAAGGGGTGGTCACCTGGGTTTTTGCCCCGGGCTAGGCGGCCATCTAGGGAAACCTACCAAACCTACACATTTCTGAAAACTAGACACTGGGGGAGTCCAGCAAGGTATGGCTTGCGTGGGTCCCCCAACGTTGTCCTACCCAGAATCCCCAGCAAACCTCAAATTTAGCTCCTAGGTTGATCCCCAAGCAGGGATCCACAAGGGAAGGGTACCATTGGAAAGGGGCGATTCTCTCCTTTCTAACGATACCCCTCCCAAGTGTTTCGGTGCTCGGGGGCTGAGATAGCCCCACGAGCACAGAAACATTCAAACTGAAACTAAGTTTCAGTTTCGTTTTCAATACAATGACGACAGCGCACCATGCGCACAATTGTCATTAGATTGAAAATGTGTGAAGGGCCTCGGGAGGTTGGGGAAGCTCTTCCCCACCTCCCAAGGCCCTCAAAAATAATGGAAATCCCTCTGCTGTTTGCAGCAGAGGGATTTAGTGCCCCTGTCCTCATGGCGGAATAGTTCCGTCATGAGCACAGGTGCTCATGACGGAAGGGGTTAAAGAGGAGTTGCTGAGGTTGTGCAAAAATGGGTTCATACAACCCACAGAAGCATCAGAATGGCTTAGTCCCATCATTATCGCGAGAAAACCTAATGGCCGTATTCGCATGTGTGTGTGACTTTAGGGACCTTAACAAATGTATATGGGTGGATCGTCATCCTTTACCCCGCATCAACGAGATGTTGGCAAGTGTCTCTGGAGGAAGGTGTTTTCCACCGTGGGCCTATCCAATGCATACCATCAAGTGCGGTTGCATGCGAAGTCTAGACATTTGACATCATTTATTACACCAGAGGGGGCATTTCAATTTGTCTGAATGCCATTTGTTCTGGCATCCGCGTCTGCGGTGTTTCAGAGAGTGATGCAGAAGGGAAACAGCCTTTACAACAAGGTTTTTACCTCGTTGTGCCTTTACCACGCATTTCTTAGCACGCATATTTACATTTACAACGCATGCCAATACCACGCATTTAAGGTAAGTAGGGGAGTGGGGTCTCCCCCCACAAACACATTGTTTTTAAAAATAAAAACAATATGTGGTATTGGCATGCGTTGTAAATGCATATTCACGTGCTAAAAAATGTGTGGCAAAGGCATGTGAAGTAATTACCTGCGTTGTACCATCGTACAACCATGCAGAGTGTTGTGGGAGATATGAAGAATGTATTAGTATTCCAGGATCATGTACTGGTGTGGGGAAAGAATGTGGAGCAGCATGATGAGATATTGAGGAATGTACTGTCTAAGTTGGAGGAAGCAGGTGTCACGATTGGGTTGGACAAATTTGGGCTTGGTCAAAATGAAGTAGAATATTTGGGGCATACTTTGACTTCAGGTGGGGTCAAACCTAAACACAACTTAGAGGCCATAGAATGAGTTCCCGTGCCATGAGATAAGGATCAATTGAGATCTCTAGGGCTGGCAGAATATTATTCCAAATTTGTACATCATTTTGCTGAAAGACTGCACACTTTACGAGAGTTAATGAAGAAGGGTGTGACGTGCGTGTGCACGGAGGGGTGTCAGAATGCATTTGATGACATATAAAAATGAAGTTGGAAGGGTTGTGACATTAAAAACATTTCATCCTGCAGATAAGACCATTGTCGTCACTGATGTTAGTGGGTATGGACTAGGTGCGGTTCTTATGCAAGAGCATGCTGGTGAGGAAAGGGTTATTGAATTTGTGTCAAGAACTCTAAGAGGAGCAGAGAAAACATACTCGACAATAGAAAATGAAGCTTTGGCAAGCTGGTGGGGCATGCAGCATTTTTTAATTTTTGTGTAGGACATTCAATTTGAACTGCGAACAGCCCACAAACCATTAGTTGAGCTGTTCTCCACAGCAGGTGCTGAGAAAGCTACTCAACGCATTGCAAAGTGGTTGCATTGTTTGCAGGAGTGCAATTTTTCCATGATGTATGTTTCGGGCATAAGAAATATAAATGCAGATTGCATGTCCAGGTTGCTGCTACAGAATGATGCTGGTGAGGATGAAGATGACTGGGTAGTGGCGGAGATATCGGAAGTGTGTCAGGCCATCTAAGAGAGAGAATGGAAAAGTGCAGTATTGGCTGATCCTGTATTAAGAAAAGTTAAGGATAAGTTACCCGAGATGGCAGGATGGAAATCTGATGAAGATTTGATTTTGTATAAAAGCGTGTGGGAGGAATTATCAGTAGTAAATTATATTGTGAAGGAGGAGCGCCAAACTGGTGGTTCCAGAGGGATTGCGTAGTAGGTTATTAGGAATAATGCATGACAGTATGGCAGTAATGAAGAGTAAGATCAGGATCGAATTTTGGTGGCCTGTGGAGTGGCCAAAGAAAGCATGGAAGAAAGTTGGCATGGACTTATGTGGGCCGTTTGATTGCTTGGGATTAAAGGAAAGATATGCCACTGTATTAATGGATTACTATTCTAAATGGCCAAAGGTGACATTTGTGAGTGAAGTGAAGACTGCAAATTTCATTGCATTTTGTGAGGATGTTTTCCGCAAGGAAGGATGTCCAGCGGAAATACTTTCGTACAATGGTCAACAGAGCTCGTTGATTTCCTCAAGAAATGGGGCATCAAGCAAAGCAGGACTCCAGTCTATCATCCTAGGAGTAGTGGCCTTATTGAGCGCTTTAATCGCGTTTTGAGTGTGTGTGCGCAATTAGCCATGGTGAATAACATTTTCTGGAAGAAACAGATGAAAGAGATGTTGTGGAATTACAGAACAACACCCCATTCTGTTACAGCGGAGACTCCTTTCTGTTTGTTGAAGGGAAGTGTGCCGTGTATAGTAGCTGTCAGTGCGTGGATGGCAAGATATGGGGAAAAAAATATTCAGAAGAAAGTTTTGCGTGAGAAAATTGAAAATGATCTGGCATAATAAACAGAGAGAGACACAGTGAAAGAGTGATTAAGTTAGATAGGAATTTCTCAGAAGGTATGTGGCTAAGAGTGTGTCTAGGAAATGTAGTGAAAAAAAGATTTTCCAAATTGTCTCATCCTAGGAAGGTGATGAAGGCATGGAGAAATTCCTTATTGTTGTCTAATGGTAAATGGTGGAATGCCGGGAGAGTGTCGAAGTGTTCCGATGAGGAGGTGTGTAATTGGTTAAAAAGAGGGAGTACGCTCATGGGTTATATGCTACCCCACATGTTCTTACATACCCCAAAAGAGCTACAACTATTTCCGCCTGCCACATGTGTGGTTTTCGGAGTTTTGAAGAAATTGATGAGCAGGATGGGGTGGTGGAGACGGCTGATGAGGGAGACGCCCCGCTGGCAGAGTGGCATTATGCCGCAGGTGTCCACCTCATCGAGGTTTAGACACTGGGACGCCATAGGCATTTCCACGTTGGGAGATGTGATGCAAGGCACTACCATGAGGTCCTTCTAGGAGCTCAGGAAGGAATTTGCTATGCTGCATACCCAATTCTACAAATACTTGCAACTACGGCATGCCCTAACCCCGTATGTTGCGCGTTTGGAATCTCTCCTGGAGTTCAATCCGATAGAGGCAAAGATATTTATGGGTGACTTGGGGGACCACTAGACTGCAAAGATATATCAAACTCTGGTGACAAATCTCTCCACGACCTTAGATTCACTCCGGGAAAAATGGCAGACAGACCTTGGTCCCCTTGATAGTGACGACTGGACAGAGGCCCTAGAATACCCGAGGGGCGCCACAATAGCTTCTTGCCTCAGACTTATCCAGTTTAAATATTTACACCATGCTTATTTTACCAGATAAAGGCTGTGGAGGGCGGGGCTGATAGATTCCCCTACGTGTCCACGATGTGGCACCGCGGAAGGCACGTTTATACATACCATCTGGGAATGCACTGCACTTAGTAGATTTTGGAGCGGTGTTACGAACTGCTTATCAGAGGTGCTTGGGTGGGAAATACCTCTGTCTCCTAAGCTTGCCTTATTACATATCACTGAAGAAATTGGGGGAAACATCTATAAAAGACACTTGCTATTCTTGGGCCTTACCCTGGAAAAAAGAGACCTAGGGCATGGATAGACTCGGCCCCGCCTAACCTGGAGGCATGGAAGGCAGACCTTGATTGGTGCATGGTTCAGGAACAGCTTATTTTTAAAGCATGGGGCTTCCCACAAGAGCACCCCAAAATCTGGAAACGTTGGTAAGACTTTAGGGGTCTCAGATTGGAACCCCCTTCACCACGAACTACTAATGTGGGAACCTTCTGAGAACGCATCGCAGGGGAGAGTGATGATACGAAGGACTATGCTATGAGCTAATTGGTTTGATGAGTATGATACATGGACTACTATACAGCATGCGACACAGTCAGTTGTAAAGTTAGGGGCTGAAGTTCACAGACCCGAAATGTTTATATTTTTTTGTATTATAAATGTCATATGGAAGCCACCTGCTTGAATGTTATCATATTGATCATTCTGAATTATAATTCTCCTGTACGAAATGTGATTACTTTCTCTGATGATTTGATGAAAAAGTGTTTTGAAAAAAAAAAGAGGGTGTACGGGTGGAGAAGGAAAGCTTGATCTTAGTGGTAGGACAGTAAGTGGGCGTTTGAGACAAAAACCAACGTGGCATAAGGACTACGTGAGCATGTAAATTGTGGTGAACCAATTACTTAATCTCTGTTGTGATATGTACATTATATTATCGCATTCAACTTGCGGTGAAAGTGTTGCTCAACCTATGTTATAATATTCACATTATATAATCGTTGTAGGCATTATGGTTATTTTTTGTTAAGAAAAGGAGATATGTTATGTCTTGTATTGGTATCCTGGTGACAGTTGCCATGTTCCAATGCAATCTGTGACTCGAGCTCCTGGTTGGGAACGTTAGAGCAGAGGAGTGGAGGACAGTTGCGGAGGAACTGCTGGAGTTCCCGGGGCCGTATATATATATATATTCAATGAAAAAACCAAAGGTTTCACACATGTTATAGTTAGCTGGACATTTCACTCGTAAAAAACCAATGAAATTCCCCCGTTATAGTTAGTTCAGCTAACTATAACTCGCGCGCCCGCAATGCACTGCTGATGACGTCACATATTACATCACTCATGACATGGTCAGTGACATCACTCATGACATCTCAAATGACATCACTGATGACATCACTGATGACATCATCCAGTGAATGTGTGTTTTTCTGAAAATTAAATATGTTTTATATATGTATATCTCAAGGTCGATGGAAGATTAATGGGTATATAAGTGTCTAAATGGATGATTTGTTTTTGAAAAATTGATTGTGTAACTGACTGATTTAGTGTATCATAGTGAATACATGGCTTAGTGAGTAATGTTTAAATATGTAAATATCTGTATCAGTCTCTCACTTTATGTATAAGTGGCTGCATGGGTTGGTGAGTAGCTACATGGGTGTCTATATAGGTTATTAGTTGGTTTTATGAGTATCAGTCTGAGTGTCTGCATGGTTCGATTGTGGTAAATTTAAATTACCTAGACTTAATTTATGCGGTAAAATTCAATAAGAATAACTCAGTAAAAATAAGAGGCAGAATCCGTGGTATTTGAGGTTATAAAAGGGAATTTATTCCTTACAAAGGAATTGGTTCGAACCAGGCAATCGGGTTCCGTCACCACGAAGGTTCAGGAAGGGATAGGCAATACATTATTGACAGGTTATCATATATATAGTAAATGCATTACAGTAAAGACAGATGCAGGAGGCGTAACAACTGATAGGAAAGATAAGAATACACATACGTAAGGAAAAGGGCGTTACAATAGGTGTGCACTAGAAACGTCATTATGAGGATGTCACAGGTGGGTGGATCCATAAGAGAATCCTGCAATGTCAGCAGAAATACATGGCAGAGAAGCGCGCGCAGCCGCATGACGTGTGATTGACGTGTAACTAGAGGGTGAAGGGGACTTGACATTTAGCCCTACATGAGGAGACAGAAGTCTGGGATGTCAGAACAACCTAATCCCAAATCGTATCTAATATCTTGTGCTTAAAGAACTATATTATCTGGAAGGAAAGGTCTCTCGGACAGAGTCTATTCTATACTGACTGTTAGTGCGTGTACAAGCGTCTACGTGTCTACATGAGATGCGAGGGGGCATGGGCCTATCATGGTAACAGGAGCTATGAATTACTTGCACGGAGACAGTGAGGCTGGGCCCTTTGCTCTGCAGCTGGAAGGATGTTTACCTAAACTACTAGACAGGAATGTATTGGATGAGGAGCGGAGCAGATAACTTGAAGGCGAAATACAGTCTTGGCAGGCAACAGGCCGAGCCAGGCACCGTTAAGCCTCGCAGGGAGTAAAACAAAGGTCATGGATACAGATGCGAGTTCAGGCTGGAGTATTCAGAAACAGAAAGCAGAAAAAGGCTTGATGGCCGAATTCAGGGCCTACTCGCCTGAGCTGTAAAACGTGAAAGGTGCACCATATAAAGTCGGTGGCCAAGCATACTTAGGAACGGAATATCCGACCCATTCATGGCGGATCTGAAAGAAGACATGTTAACGTTGGACGCACATGTATTTGCGTCTTCATAGCTGGAAGTGGAGGGAACATACATGTACTTGTAGCACGTACATGGAGCCGTTGGGGTCTAAGATAGGGGACACAATTGATCATAAAAAATTCATATTTCCTCATTCCCTCCTTGTCCCCTACGGACCCTTCATGAAATATCGATCTTCATCAATCCATCAATCTGTTCATACAACATCATTTGCTCTTCTTTCTTCTTACGAGATCTTGAATTAAAACTTGAATGTGGAATACACGATGTGGCACACAGACCGCAAATCGCTGGCCCACATTGTAGACACAGGCAACAACTGAATATTATGAGAAGGCCAATACCTAGGAAGGATAGGATCCTCCATCCCCAGGCTGACAACACGCTCCAGAGCCAACCGGACCAAGTCCAGGTGCCTGGATTCTGGTGTATCTGGCTTACAATCTTATGAAGACGAGTTATGGCTTTATATAATGATGGCGCGTTTTCTGGAATGAAAACACAGCAACTCGATCCGATGACTCTACAGGCTCCGCCCCTATCGGCTAGGATGACGTCAAGGACAAGACGATTTTGAAGAACAACAATCCGCATCGCAGACTGCTCCTCTGTTAAGTTGCCTAGGGCGGAAGTAGTTTCATTCACTACTGCTTCAAGGGTTTTGGTTAATCTGCGTATCAGTTTACTATTAGTGACAGTGCCGATGTAGGGAAAGAAACCTTTATTGAAATCTGTGTATTGCTCCCATGCCGTTTCAGTGTAGTCGACAATCGGGAGATCTCTCTGGGGTCTATTGTGTACTAAATGGGTATTCCTATGATAATCAGGAGGGGCTAGGAAAACAGGTGGCAGAAGGAATGCAATGTAACAGGTACCATCCCAATCTAGAGGTAAACGTATATATGCGGTCTGACCACATATGAAGTAGGAATGACGAGAAGCTCTAAATGTAGACTTGCCTTGATCACTGAATTCGATCACAGTAGTGCATTTACTATGGCCCATGTGTACTGAACCATTCTTTCTTACACATAATTCACCTTTAACTGGAAATACTGACATAGCGGGCAAGACTGGTGCAGCTTCGGATTCAACATTCAGAATCATGAGGTTAAGTGTAAAGTTACCTAATCCATATACTTCATTTTCTAGATCAGTTCCTGTCTTTTTGGGAAGTCCCTCCTTGTTACGGTAGCAGACTTTAAGCAAAACTAAGTTCAGGTTTCCCCATACCCAGTTGTCTTGGTAAACTACGGAATTTGAATCTAAAGAGTTAATCAAACTAAACCATGCTCCACAGGAGCCATTGTGTGTGAATGGATACGGAAAGAGGGGCAGAACTCCCTTGTATATCTGGTAGGGAGGGAGTCGGCCACATATCCAACAATTTGTAGCGTTGCTGGTCTGATGGGAGTGATGTAACATACTAATGAATGTGTTGTTGCGCAACGCAAATCTGTAGGACAACTCATGCGGAGGTAATTCACTAAAAGAGTGTTCGGCAGTAACATTGAAAGCACGCTTGGAAATAGGGTAGTATATGTGCAACAGTATACTTGCAGCAATAATCAAGAAGCTTAGAAAAAACATAATCAATAATGTCACTACACAGTGACTACGAAGTGATTTACAGTATGCATGTTTCTTGAGCTGTTTCTGTCTATTTCTCTCTCTAATTCGGTCTAGAGGATACATGTCAGAGACTAATTTAACCGATTCACCTTGGAGAGGACTTAAACAATCAAATTGTCTGACTTGCTAGACCTTAGTTTCAGTTTATATTCTTGTGATTCTGTTTTCTCAACCAGGGGGAGTTTTGAGTCAGTCTGTGGGGGAAGGCAGGGCTGAGAGTTCAAATCAGAAAGTGGTCCATGAAATTTCTTGATATGGCTCGAGTGTAGCCAACCCTTACGACCCTCAATCTTCACTGCTGTCCTCGTGGTTAGAAGTACTAATTTCGGCGTTTGCCAGCGAGGCTCCAGTGGGCTCCTCCTGTCGAAATTTCTTATGAAAACAAAATCTCCGGGAACCACTTCATGGGGCTTCACCTCGGTGTTGTCGGGAAAGGCTGCAGCTACCTGTGAACGGCAAGATTGTAGTGCAGACATCAAGGAAGCAAGGTAATCTGTCAGCATATTACAATCAACATCAGTTATTTTTCGAGGTATAGGCGTCCCCCACATATTTGGTGGCCTACCGAAGACCACCTCGTACGGGGATAGCCCTGTTAGAGAATTTGCTACCATTCTTATGTAAAAGAGAGCAACTGGTAAGGCTACTATCCAGTCGACACCTTTCTCTCTGCAGATTTTAGAAAGTCTAATTTTCAGAGTCTGATTATGACGCTCCACGAGACCTGCTGCCTCGGGATGTCGGACACAGTGGAATTTCCATTGATAGCCTAACAAGAGTGAAACGTGTTTCATTAACTCGGATGAGAACGGCTGGCCGTTATCTGAGTACACGATACGGGGCAAACCATACCGTGGGAAGAATTCACGAACTAACTGTTTGGCAGTAGTCGGAGCAGTGTAATCTGAGACGGGATATGCCTCTGTCCAACGGGAAAGAGCACATACAACTACGAGGACATATTTGAATCCTCGACAACGTTCCATCTGGATAAAATCCATCTGGAGGACTTCAAAAGGGTGATCGGGAGGTTGAAATCCACCTTGCTCTACAGGAATGCTTTTACCTGGGTTGAACTGACAACAAATCATGCAAGTACGCACTTTCTGTTTGGCTGCTGCTCGTAAGTGTTTGTTGAACCAAATGTGTTGAATACTATCTAGCATAGCTTTTTCTCCTAGGTGCGCTGGACTATGTATTGTGTTAATGATAACTTGAACCATGGAGTCGGGGAGAAACCATATAGATTTTCCCTTCGTCATCCATCCCTGATCTGTTTGGATCCCTCCTAATTCAGTCCATTTCTTTATTTCCTCTGGTGTAGCATGTGTCTGTATGTCAGTTATATCAAGGGCGGGATCCTTAACTGTCATGCAGTGTGTCGATGTCGGAACTATTGTCTTTGTCACGTCAGTTGCGTGAGTCCGATTCTGAGCTGTCTGCTTAGCTGTTCGGTCTGCTAGGTTGTTACCCTGGGAAATAATGTCGGTGACTTTTGTATGGGCCTTGCACTTCATGATAGATATCGCAGTAGGTAGATGTATTGCATCTAATAGAGCTTGAATGAGGGGACCGTGTTGAATGTTGGCACCATGAGAAGTTAAATAACCTCTCTCTCGCCAAAGGACTCCGAAGTCATGAACAACTCCGAATGCATAACGTGAGTCTGTGTATATGTTAACTTTCTTATTTTTAGCTTGAATACAGGCTTGTGTCAGAGCGATGAGCTCTGCTGCTTGAGCTGACAAGATGTTAATACAATTCGTTTCAATAACTTCAGTGTCTGTTGTGACTGCATAAGCGGCCACTAACTCTCCTGTACTTGTTCTCATGCATGAACCATCTACATAAAATGTCAGGTCTGGATCTGATAATGGAATGTCTGTCAAGTCTTGTCTGGGTTTCGTCGTAATAGTAATGACTTCAATACAATCATGTGCCAATGGGTCTGTTCCACTTAATGGCAAAAGTGTGGCAGGATTTAATGTACTACAACGTCTGATTTCTATGTGTGGCTGGAACAATGTTAGTTCATAACCCGTCAGTCGTGCTATAGTCAAGTGTTGTGTTTGTGTCCGGTTCAAGAGAACCTCTACTGCGTGTGGTACTTGTACTGTTAATTGATGTCCTAATACTATGGAATCGCTTTGTCTGATCGCTAAAGCTGTCGCTGCGACTGATTTCAGGCACGCAGGAAGAGCCTGAGCTACTGGATCTAATGTGCTAGAAAAGTAAGCACATGGTTTGTGTGATCCTGCTTGTTCCTGAGTGAGTACTGACAAGGCAGTACCTTCACGTTCTGTAACAAAAAGTGTAAAAGGCTTACTGTAACATGGTGTCGCTAAAACAGGTGCTTGGCATAAGGCTTTCTTTAAGTCTTCAAAAGCTTGTGTATGTTCTTGAGTCCAAGGGAGGACAGTCGATGTCGCTGCCTCCTGGGTTGTCAACTGAATGAGTGGTTTTGCTAGAAATGCGTATTGGGGGATCCACTGCCTACAGTACGAAGTGAGGCCTATGAAGGCCCGTACCTCCTTTTGTGTCTTGGGTGGTGGCATGTTTACAATTAACTGAATGCGATCAGGTGTGAGCTGTCTCCCCCCCTTGGACAGCAAGTGCCCAAGGTACACAACTTGCTGGGCACAGAATTGCAGCTTCGAAGGGGACACCTTGTGTCCCTTGTCGGCCAGAAAATGTAAAACCGTCAGTGATGCTTTTTCACACTCGGGTTCGCTTCGGGCGGTGATCAGTAGATCATCGACATACTGAAGCAGGGCAGTGTTAACAGGCATGTGGATACTGTCAAGTTGTCTTTTCAGTGCTTGGCTATAGATGCTGGGGCTTTCTGTGAATCCTTGAGGTGCGCGTGCGAATTTAAAGCTTCGTCCATTTAAACAGAATCCGAACAAATATTGGCTCTCCGGATCGATAGGGACGCTAAAGAAGGCGTTCTTGAGGTCAATTACAGTGAAGAACGTTGCTTCTGAATCAATGGCTGTTAGTAATGAAGAGATATCTGGGACCACGGGATATTGTGGTACAATGCATTTATTCAATTCGCGCAGATCAATAACTAATCGATATACTGGGGGTGCTTTTGGATCAGTTCGTTTAAGAATCGGAATGATCGGAGAATTACATACATTGGAGTCGGTTTCCACAACCACTCCTTGTGCAATGAGCTCGTCAATGATTTGCAGCAAAGCCACTACAGCATCTAGGGGTAACTTGTATTGTCGCATTCGTGGTAATACCACTCCTGCTTTGAGTGTGACTCGGTATGGTGTAATGTGCATACAACCTACATCAGTGGGGCCTTGTGCCCATAAATGTGCAGGTAGATTCTGTAACCGGTGATCCATGTCTCTTGACACGTAGTGACCTTTAAAGTCACGCAAAAATAGTCGTACTCCGTCCGGAGAACAACATATTATAGCTCCTAGAGCTTTCAGTGTCTTTATACCTAACAAGTTTTCTGGACATGATTTAGTAAGCAATAAATCTGTAGTCCGTGTCAATGGACCAACTGCAAGTGGAAGCGGTTGCGATACTTCGTTAATAATAGGCTTTCCTGAAAAACCAAGGGATATATTCTGTGAGCCTGAGAGGGGTGCCCCTGGGACTTCGTCATGACTTATAGTAGTTCTGCTTGCCCCTGTATCAATTAAAAACTTTCTATCTTTCCCTAATATTTGACTATGTACATAAGGACCTTCCTGATCTACAGGAACCTCAATAAGGGGTAAGCCAACTTCCTTCTCTAGGCTATTTCATGTGTATCGCTGATAATCGGGATAATCATTTTGTGCATACTGGTACATCTGTTGTGTCGTGTTTTGTGTTGCAGCAATAGGCTGTGGCTGTGATACTGCTACGGTCTGTTGTGGAACCGACATAGGCTGTACATGCTGAGGTACTTGTTGTTGGATCTGATCCTGTCTAGGTGGACGCGGTCTCTCCTTAGTTTTACCCGTAGAGATATTGTGTTTCAGAACCGTACAATCGTTTATATAATGACCTGGCTGTTTACAATAGTTGCATGTCCCTTTAACAGGAACCGCTGAATTACTGGACTGTGTCGCACCCTTTTTATGGCTGTCAGCTGGAACTGACTGAGCAACAAGCATTTTCATTTTCGTGTCTTTCATACGTCTTTGTTCGTGGTCTTGTTCTTCTCTAATTCTATTCTGGTGATACTGTAACATTTGTAACATTTGTGAAGGAGTGTTAGCTTGCCAAGTGCTCTCGACTTTCAATACTCTGTTCTTAACCTGGGGCAGGGAATTCTCGACTAGTTTTGTTACAAAAAGATGTGGATATGACTCGCTATTTGCTTTTAGGCCACTATTAATACCAAAACATTTTTCAAATCGGGAATAAAAACCACTAGTGTCTTCGTCGGGTTTCTGTTTACAGGCTGAGATTGCACCCCAGTCTTCCTTTTTCGTAGTTAATAAACGTGGCAATACTTGTACTAATAATCCTGGTAATGCTTTAATTTTGTCCCCAAGCCCTCGGCCTGCAGTTCGGGCCTTTTCTTCGTTTTCTAATGCGGTCCAATCAATCTTTTGGTCTCCCACCTCCCATTCCTTTTCTTTGAGTTTCTCGTAAATACCGGCAGGCAATAATACTTTTAATATTTTCATAATGTCAGGATAGGTATAATCACCCATGAGTAACATGTCTTTTAGTTCACGGTGAAAACCTGCTGGATCTTTGTCATGGCTGGGTACTAATTTTTTCATTTCCAATAGTTCTATTTTAGTTATGGGCGTGTACACAAACACGTGCGAAAAAGAATCATCCACATTTTTAACTGGGTGTACTTCGCGTAACGGATTCTGTCTGTCTATGAAATACATTTTTCTTTCCATGGAGGGAGCTAATTCATGCTCTGGACACAGGAAGGCACTGTATCTGTGCTGATGTTCTAGAATTTCTTTAATTAGATCGGTACCCATACCTCTCCATTTGTTCATGAGTAACTCTATTAGTATATCAGGTAGGGGACCAGGATCGGAGTGTTGGCTTTTATACAATATAAGGAGGTGTTGTATCATGTATATACCAGCTAAACGCTGTTCGTCTGGTGTAAGATTCAGAAACGTGTGTGCTAGCGCATCATCACTGTATTTTTCAGAACTGTCAGCCCATTGTACTGCTGACCTGGCTAATTCTTGTTCATCCATAGAATCGAGCACATGGTACCCCCTTCGTTCTCGGAGTATTTTATCAGTAGCCTGGAATAAGTGTTCAGGGGTCCTTGGATTTGACATAGCTGCTTGAAAAATTCTGTTACATTCTGGACGTATCGGACGCATTGCATTATTAAAAGATCTTCCCTTACCTACATAAGCTATCATTTCTCTAGCCGGTAATTGTAATTGTCCTGTTGTCATTTCTGACTGTTCCTCCTCCTCCCCCTCTGATTCAGTTTTATCTGCCTCTAATCCTCTTTCATGTATTCGTTCTATTTCTTTTCGGATCTTTCGGTGCATAACTTCTATACTCTTCTGTTTATCATGGTTTCCGTCTGCTATATTCTGACCCCATCTGTTAAGTACTTGCATTTCATCTGGATCTTTTTTACCGGGCACTGGATCATATCTACAATCTGTAAGAGGCTCATTAAATATATTGTCATTAGCCGTTTGAGGTGTACGTTGGTGTGCTAAATCCCTATAAGTCAATCTAGGTGCTGGCGGTGGCGTGGAAAAACCTCCTGTCGCACCTCCTGAGGTGCCAAGTCCAAAGGGATTTGTTGGATGTAAGGTAGGTAGTGTGGATGCAGGAAGGACTGTAGAAACAGGTGGAACAATTGGAACGTGAGGAGGAGTTTGTTGCTGCGGAGGTGGGGGCAGATGATCTTGGTGTTGAGCATCGTCAACAGGTGATGCGCGTTGATGCGCAACATTAACATATTCGGGAGCTGCATCGTCTAAATAGGAAGAAAGGAAAATGTCCTTTGCGGTCTTGGGGTGTACTTTAATCGGGAGTAATGGAGGTGGCAGATCTTTTGGTACTTCCAGGGTGGCCTTAGGCAAACCCTCGGCCAGAAGAGGATACATACCATTCATAAGAGTGTTTCGTTGTCTGTCTACTTGTTCTGTTTTTACTCGGATACCTTCCTCAATTAATATGTTTTCTCGGGCTTTGTCTGAATTCTCCCTGCTTTTCTCTTCCTTTCTGAACGCTTTCTCTGCGCGTCTATGCGATTCTTTACGCCATAATTCAATGGCATCTTTCTGTGACTGACTGGCTTTCTTTTTCCATAATGCTTCTTCTACTCTCATGATGCAATCTGCATCCCATGTTCCAGCAGCGGGCCATCTCTGACTCTCTGCTAAATCCTTGGTGTAGTCCACCCATAAATCAAGATATAATATGGCATCTAGGCCATGTTTGTGGTACATAAAGTACCCTGGAGTGTCCCTAGGTGGAATGGGGACGGCTTCTTCGAGTATCCCTTTTCTAGTTTTTATCTGTCTTAATTTTGAAAAGAACGGCATCTTTAAACCTTACTACTTGATTCTTACTCGTACTTTAACACAATTAATACAATAAACACAATAATGAAGATAGAACAATCATTCATACCACGACATTTTTAAAACATATTAAAACATTTAACATTTAAAACGAACAATGATAATTAGAATAAAACTAGTTACTGACATAATACTAGATATACTGGATGTACTGCTAAACAGTACAGATACACTTCTAAAACAGTGCAGACCGGATCTGTGTACCCAAACCCGTCTTGACCGGCACAAACTAATGTGCACGTCTAAATGCGTCCCCAGCAACGGTACTCACCGGGTAGCACGGAACGGAAGGCCTCGGAAACTGGACTGGACTGGATCGGACTGGACTCGACTCGTGACATAGATACTTCGGAACTTCGGAACCTGGTGGGCCTCTGTATACCTCGGATCTTGCTCTCTCAGCTAGGCTCTGGTCGGGATCCTCCGCACTCCTCACCGCCTCGTCTGGGTGTTGATCGCAGCCTCAGTCACCTCCGTTGGCCGGAGGGAGATACAGGAAATCCTGCGGGTACGCGTAGTTGTCCGTCCAGCTGTGGCAGGAGACCGGGCCTGCAACGCACCTCCGGCGCGTGAGGTGGGGAAGGTGTCCCTATTCGGGCGCCAATTATGTGGTAAATTTAAATTACCTAGACTTAATTTATGCGGTAAAATTCAATAAGAATAACTCAGTAAAAATAAGAGGCAGAATCCGTGGTATTTGAGGTTATAAAAGGGAATTTATTCCTTACAAAGGAATTGGTTCGAACCAGGCAATCGGGTTCCGTCACCACGAAGGTTCAGGAAGGGATAGGCAATACATTATTGACAGGTTATCATATATATAGTAAATGCATTACAGTAAAGACAGATGCAGGAGGCGTAACAACTGATAGGAAAGATAAGAATACACATAAGTAAGGAAAAGGGCGTTACAATAGGCGTGCACTAGAAACGTCATTATGAGGATGTCACAGGTGGGTGGATCCATAAGAGAATCCTGCAATGTCAGCAGAAATACATGGCAGAGATGCGCGCGCAGCCGCATGACGTGTGATTGACGTGTAACTAGAGGGTGAAGGGGACTTGACATTTAGCCCTACATGAGGAGACAGAAGTCTGGGATGTCAGAACAACCTAATCCCAAATCGTATCTAATATCTTGTGTTTAAAGAACTATATTATCTGGAAGGAAAGGTCTCTCGGACAGAGTCTATTCTATACTGACTGTTAGTGCGTGTACAAGCGTCTACGTGTCTACATGAGATGCGAGGGGGCATGGGCCTATCATGGTAACAGGAGCTATGAATTACTTGCACGGAGACAGTGAGGCCGGGCCCTTTGCTCTGCAGCTGGAAGGATGTTTACCTAAACTACTAGACAGGAATGTATTGGATGAGGAGCGGAGCAGAAAACTTGAAGGCGAAATACAGTCTTGGCAGGCAACAGGCCGAGCCAGGCACCGTTAAGCCTCGCAGGGAGTAAAACAAAGGTCATGGATACAGATGCGAGTTCAGGCTGGAGTATTCAGAAACAGAAAGCAGAAAAAGGCTTGATGGCCGAATTCAGGGCCTACTCGCCTGAGCTGTAAAACGTGAAAGGTGCACCATATAAAGTCGGTGGCCAAGCATACTTAGGAACGGAATATCCGACCCATTCATGGCGGATCTGAAAGAAGACATGTTAACGTTGGACGCACATGTATTTGCGTCTTCATAGCTGGAAGTGGAGGGAACATACATGTACTTGTAGCACGTACATGGAGCCGTTGGGGTCTAAGATAGGGGACACAATTGATCATAAAAAATTCATATTTCCTCACGATGGGGGTATTACGTAGTGCATAGGTGCATGAATGAGTGACTCACTCTTTGTATGTGTTGAAGAAAGCATGTGTGCAGGACTCTATGGGTGGATGAGTGAGTGTATGGGTGTGTTAGTGAGTGAATGACTTTCTCAATAGTGTCTTTATGAGTAACTACATATGTTTTAAACTAGTATATGTGACTATTGGTGTATATAAGCGAGTAGAAGTGAGAGTGAGAGATTGAAAGAGTTCCTGTATGAATAAGTATGTGTTTCTATAAGTGATTGTTTAAAAGACTAAGTATGTGTAAGTTTCCGTAGAAGTAAGTGTGGTGGTGTGTGTATAACTGTATATGCAAGTAAATGTATGTTTGATTCTTTATTAGCATGAGTGACTATGTGTGTGAGTAACTCTATGGATGAGTGGCATTGTGTAACAGGATGTATAGGTGTATGAGTACATATGATGAGTGAGTACATGTATGAGTGACTGTATAGGACTGTTGGTGAATGAGTGGATGTGTATGTGGATCTTAGAATTACTGAAGAGGTTGTTGTAACTGGTATTGGTATGTCCATTGTTTTGAAAATTTTAGTCTCTATTTTTGAATGTGTGTATCAAAGGTTATATTAGGGAGAGAGGAGGTCTGCCACTCTATCGCAAGGATGATGTCATCAGTGATGTCATCAGTGATGTCATTTGAGATGTCATCAGTGATGTCATGAGTGATGTCACTGACCATGTCATGAGTGATGTAATATGTGACGTCATCAGCAGTGCATTGCGGGCGCGCGAGTTATAGTTAGCTGAACTAACTATAACGGGGGAATTTCATTGTTTTTTTACGAGTGAAATGTCCAGCTAACTATAACATGTGTGAAACCTTTGGTTTTTTCATTGAATTTCTAAGGTTTTTTAAATGCTAATTCCTAACTATAACGTGTGTGAAACCCATGGTTTTTCCAGTGAATTTGCAAGGTTTTTTAAATGCTAATTCTTATAATTTCCTTTTTGTTTTTTACATATTTTTATTTTAAATTTATATCCTCTTTAAAGACTATGGTTAAATTTTAAAAATTCTACAATATATTTTTTATTTTTACCTTTTTTTTAAACTAAACAGGTAAGATTTAGTAGTATAGCATAGTGAATCTTTTTTTCCCTTTTCTTTTTTTTTTTTAGTATTTTTTTAACGTGCGCTTACCGTACGCGCACGTCTTGCTTTTAGTACGTTAGATTTCTACGCTGTTTGCGTACAGTTACGCAATTTGCGTAGACGTGCGTCACGCGCACGCGGCGCGTAAAGCGTACGCTGCACGCGCATGTTACGCGGAAGTGAAGGGGCGTGCCTGTTTTGCGCATGCGCGCGTGCACGTGTCTTTTTTACGCGCATGCGTACTTTTACCGTAAGCGCTCCGTAAGCGCACCGTAAGCGTAACGTACGCGCACGTTGGGTCATGTGATCAAGAAACAACACTTTTGATTGGTTTTTACTACTTTCAGTTCTAGAACTCTCCTACACCACACCCATTCCCCTCATTTCTGCTTGTGATCCCTTAGGAGAAGGAGCTGAGTTGTCTTTGTGATACGATGGCAGAACAGCAGACCTCTTCAGAGAGTGAGGCTAGCAGCACTACCTTGAGGCAGAGAAGGAGGAAACAAAAGAGCTCTTTCATATGGGAGTATTTTTCTTTTCCAGAGGGCAAAAAAAAGGTAAATGCACCTTTAGTGACTTGTAAGCTTTGTGACCGTGTACTTTCAAGAGGGAATCCTAACAAGAAGTATTCCTTCGGGAATCACACTATGTTGAGACACCTTCATGATGTACACGGTAGGACATATGCTCGACATACTGGAGAAAACCCTTCAGTAAGTCAACCAAGCACATCCACAGCAGCTCAGCCTGGTCCATCATCTGCAGGGCCGAGACCATCTTCGGCAGGTCAGCTGAGCCCTTCATCTGTGGGGGGGAGCATCTCCTTTTTCTGGTCCTCAGGAAACTAACCATCGGTTTGCGAGGGTTACAATGCGGTGCGCCACTTGTTATGGTCTAATTGTTCATAGGGAGACCAGTGTTGCCCTAGTTAACAATAAAATAGACCAGCACATTTGTCCTACCGACTAATATTCCCATTCTTTCTTTCCTCTGTCCCTGTACGAACACAACGGCTCTTTTAAGAGCCAACCTTACCTTTCAACTTTTTTTATATATATTTTTTAAAACATTTTTTTGATTTTTTTTTTACCGTACGCGACCCGTAATTTTTTTTAAAAAAAAACACTAAAAATCAATTATCACATTACAAGGTCCTTGAGAGATTACAATGAAAAACTGAAAATGTGATTGTGGAGAAGTGGAAAAAAGGGACCATGAAATTTCTGACTTACCATACCCACTCAAAAAATGATTTATTAATTAAAATTTAATTTTAATTGCTATAAAAATGGTTCAAGTTTTCGAAAATGTTCTTTCTCTATCTGAAAAAAACGAAAAAAGTATTAATATTTAATAAAACATTTTATAATACAGTACACATATTTACATATTTTCCAAAAACAATTTTTTGCCTTTTTTTTGCTGTTTTCAGAATATATTGCATTTCACTATAAAATCGTGAAAGCAATTGCATTCATCACTTAACAGCGGGCAAAAAAAAAAATGACAATCTCAAAGATTGTTTAAAAAAAGCCCAGAATCTCTTCTCAGTTAAACATAACATTATCGAAATGCAAAATATTATTCATTAAAAATATCATCTAATAACAAAAACTATTTCTAAAAAATACCGTCTGACAATTTTCTTACAGAAGCATAATCTCAAAAATAATATATCTCAAATAAATCCACAATACATCTAGTTTCCTTTCTTTTAGGCCAAATGTTAATTTTTGAAATTATTTTTTGATTAAATTTCCAACGAAAATCCAATAAAATTTCAAAATTTAAATTGTACAGATGTTACCAATTCTCTCAAAAATTTTGGTTTCCGAAAGATTAATTAGGATTTAATTAAGTCCACAATACAATTGGATACCTTTCCTTTAGGCCAAATGGTAATTTTAAAAATCTTTTTTGATTACATTTCCAACGGTAATCCAATAAAATACAAAAATTTAAATTGTACAGATGTTACCGATTCTCTGTAAAATGTTGTTTTCTGAAACATTAATTAAGAATTATATAAGTCCACAATACAATTGGTTACCTTTCCTTTAGGCCAAATGATAATTTTAAAAATCTTTAAATTTGAAAATTCCAATGGTAATCCAAAAAAATGGTAAAATTGTTTTGTACAGATCTTGCCAAGTCTCTCTAAAATTTAGGTTTCAGCAAGATTAGATAGGAATTTGCTAAATCAAAAGGCAAACGTTGCTTGAAAATCAATTTTGAATCATTACACAGTGTCCAGCCTTTTTCACATTTAAGATAAACTGTGTAATGTCCAGAAGTAACAGTAGGTCCTTCATGGAAAATTATTGCAACTGTTACAAAAGTTTTTCCTGAAATTGATAATTGCTGTCCTGTAAACTTCTTTATTAAAGTATCCAATTTTGAACCATCAGCTCTACATCGTTGCATCATTAAAATTACATACTGTCCGTATTCCTTTAAAATTAACGTTGAAAACATGTCAGATTTACACTCACTGCATTGCATGCTATGATTAGCATCTTTAACTAATTTAGCAAAAGTGACTGTTTTACTCTCTGGCAATGTTAAATAAATAAACCTTTCAGAATCAACATTAGAGCCACATGTATTGAAACAGTTTTCACAACTATGTTCCCATTTATAAGACAGACCAAACAAATTTTCAATTTGTACCCCTTCTTCTTCCAGTACCAGAAGAAAATACAACAAGAATTCCTGTGTGTCTTGCTGTACATTTTGAGAAAACTGTGTACATCCTGAACATACATCTAAAAGTTTTCTAATTTCAGTAGCACTTTCTATTTGAGATTTATCATTACTCAGCTTTTGAAAAAGGAGACTCAACTCAGAACAGAATCTTTTTCTCTGATTTACTATTATCTGCTCTTGCAAACTTTCCAAATAAAATGCAACATTCAGCACTACATTAGCGTAGCAGTTGACACCAGAGCTATTTTCAAAATGACATCCTACAAACTCTTCTTCATTTTCCTTTTTCTTTTTGCTTGCAATTACATCACTCCTCTTTTTGTTCCTCCTCTCTACATCCTCATTACAGATATTCTCATTTCTCCTTTTACGAGAAACTACACGTTTCTCTAACACAGGATACTGACCTAAATGAGGAGCATAGGTTCTTCTTAATCTATTGTACTCCTTTACACAATTTGCATCAGCACTAACTTTTGAATCATCAAAGTCTATCATGAATAAACCAGATAATGTTTTCACTCGTGACAAAGCTACATAAGCCATACCTTCTTTGAACACAGTTGAACCAATGTTTACAAATGCACAATCTACAGTCAATCCTTGAGACTTGTGAATAGTTACAGCATATGCTAGAGAAAACGGAAACTGTTTCCTTTGTACATATAAGTCTTTCACAAGCATAAAACGAACTGTACAACGACAAATGTCTATAACTTCTTCTATCTGATCAAATTTTATTTTTAAACATTCAATTCCATCTTTTTGCTGATAATTAATAAAACCCACAACTCTTCCCATAGCTCCATTAACTAAACCTTTTTCAACATCCAAATTTCTCCTTAAAAATACTCTACAGTTCATGCAAACATATAGATTTTTTTCTAATCCAGCAGTTTTGGAAATGTTCTTCTCTAGTGAATCCAATTTATTTTTCAGTTTGCCTGTTAATGTGATAGTAATTCTTCCATCCTGAATTTTGTCCACTGCTTCCAATTTCCTGATATCTTCCTTTTCCAATTTCAAAAGCTCCTCATTGAATATTGAGCATTCACGTAGAGTTGGCATTAAGCAGATGACACTTTTCTTTTCTGCAATGTTCTTGTATATCTTCTCTGCAACTATTTCTTCCTTTGGAAATAAATTATGTAGCAACCGACTCTGTAATGCTTTTGTGCCAGCTTCAGTGAGTAGTCCAATTCTGATATCTTTCAGAATACTTCCATATTCTTCATCGTTTGCTTGTCTCATATTAGTAGTAAGTTCCTTGTACTCAAAGAAGGACCAAATATTTGCATTACCGATGCTTCCCAATGACTTCTTTGTATCTTCATGTGTCACAGTATTAAACACTGGTTGTCCTTTAACTGGAGTAAGCTGTAGAAGATCCCCAAAAACTATGACATGTTTTCCACCAAATAACACGTCATAGTCTGTCCTTAGAGTTTGCTGCATTCTTAAATGCACAAAGGCAAGCATTAAGTTTGATACCATGCTCACCTCATCAATAATGAGAACTTGCATCTTCTTCAATACTCTTGAAACTTCCAAGCATGCTTCTCCAGTTAGCTTGTGGTATTGTATTTTGTTCTCATGCTCCACTGGTAACATTAGCAAACGATGTAAGGTGATTCCTTTTATGTTATATGCTGCTAACCCAGTTGGAGCAGTAACCACACAAGACAAAGTAGAATCCGTTTTTTGCTGTAGGTAGCTTCTGATGACTTTTATTAGGAAACTTTTTCCAGTTCCAGCTTGTCCGCTTACATACATCCTGATTGGTTGAAATGATGTGCATGAGCACTCTTTTTTTTCATGTAGTAATCCGTGATCAATTTTGTTTCTGATTTCTTCATAAATTTGTTGCTGCTCTTCATTCAGTTGTCTTTCCAAATTTGATAAGTCTATATATTCTTCTTGAGCTTGATTCATAGCCGTTTCCACTTCATTCATGGCTATTGCAGCTTCATTTTCAACGATTGGTTGTCCTAGGGGATCTTGACTGAGTGTTCCTGAACTTTGGCTGTCTTGAGAACTGTCTCTAGCTACTTCAGCTGCAATTGTAGTTTCCTGTTCAATTTCTTCATTTAACATTTGCACATAAGTTGTGAATGTACTGCATTGTATGCTGTCTTTGCAACCATTAAATGAATCTTCATAGCTTTGAAATTCTCCCAGTAGTTCATCCTCTGTACGCCATTGTTTAAATAGCTGTAAAAGAGCCAAGTAGTAAAATTCCTTTTTGTCAGTAGTGTCGCAACTCAGCTTCCTGTGATTTATCAAACTTCCTTTTGTTTGCTTCACCAAACATCCTTCCTCACCAATGACTTTATATTTTCCATTGTTGATGTCTTCTGCAGCTTTCCGTGAATAAATGTAGTTCTGCAGCACTTCATAGAGACACATGTTCTCCAGATGATGACTTCTCTTGGGATAATATGTGTCCAACATGTTTGATTTCAAAATATCTGTACTTTCTGGGTCATTCTCGGCCAAATATTCAATTTCTCCAACAGATTTCAGTACCCGATTTCTCATTGCTGCAAGGCCTAAACTTGCCCAAATTATTCTTCTTGATTTCGAGTAGAGACTTGCAGAAGATAACCTATCTGAACATTCGTAGGATCCAATTTCTCGATGCGATAACATCTTTAAACTGAAACTGTACAGCTTCTTACTGACAGTCTTCTCGTGACAAATCTCTTCCCACATTTCTTTCAATTCAGTTTTTTCTGATTTAGTAATGTAAAACGTTACATATCGAGCAACAGCAATGGAATTGTCAGCTACATACTGTATATCCATGTTAGCATTCCACATGGATAAAATGACTGGGTTGTAGTCATTTATATTTTTTGATTCTTCTTTTCTTTTAAGGTTGTAGGTATTCTTAGGTGATTTTATTGTGATAGTATGTCTCACAGATGACATAAAACTGTTTACTCTTCCATTTGAAAGAACAGGTCTAGGAAATCCAAATCGACATTTAGTGTAGTATTTATCTTTGCTCTTGTATTTCCGTCGACAGTATTTTCCACAGCGATGACTTTGGAAACGTAAAACTTGCTCCTTTAGCTTTTTCTCTTCTGTGCTTTTTGGTATAGCACATGTTGCATATTCTTCAATGAAAGATAACACTGCTTCATCAGTATCTGTTCCAAACTTTGGGGCATCCTTGATCCACAACAGCATATGAATATGAGGAGCACCTCTTGCCTGGTACTCTTTTCTCCAAAAGAAATCCTCTACTTCTCCAAGAGGTGGATTTTTTTTATTGCAGATGAAGGACATCATAGCCTCAAATCTATGAATGAAATATCTGCAAACATTAACCGGATCCAATGAGCACAGTTCTCCAGCTGTCTTGTATTCGATGTTTTCAATGTTTGAATTTGCCTCTCGTAGAAAATCCAGTAAATCATCCCAAGCGTACTCAGCACAGCTTAGGGTAAGGAACCATGTTGGTGTTCCTAAATTTCGTAACATGCATTTTAATTCACCATGGCGTCGGTACCAATATTCATTTGTCCCTCGCTGACAAGCCATCAGATTGATGAGTTGTGTTTCCAAATGATCATCTCGGTTCTGCACTTTCTCCATAAAATCCTTAGCAGACACATTTTGTAAATGTACTCCACTTTTTAAAATGTGATTTACTGCATATGATAATGCAGACAAGTCGCTTTCAAATAAAAGATGGAATAAATAAGGAATACTTTGTCGAAATCTTGGATCTTCTGCATATAGTCTTGTAGTCCGATACTCAGAAGCTGGAATCTGTTCTGGACGTTCATCGTATCGTCCTCCTTTTCCTGTAGGAAACAGCTGGGGAAAACATCGAGCTTCCAAGCTCTCCTCCCATACACTCAGGGGAGTTCCTTTTGCTTTCCTCATCTGAAACAGATCAATATTGTCTCCCATAACTTCTTTTGAATGAAGAGGATGTATGCTAAAATGTTCATAAATTTCTTCTTCCTTTGACTTGTCCACTTTTTCAATTTGTCCAGTTGGTGTTTCTGTGTCTTCTTGTAAATCTTCTTCTTCTTCTTCTATATAAATTGATTCATACCATTTGTTATTCCTTTTCAAATACAAATTTGCTCTTTGTACTTTCCGTACATCTACCAGCTCCTGCCAAATCTTCTTATTCTTTGTAGGTACACCATTAACCAGAATAACTAATGGTTCAGTTTCCAAAGTATCTGCATCAATAGTTTCCATATTTTTTTTCAAATCCAAGGGCAAATACACCACTCTACCTTTTAAACCTCTCAGTAAATCTGAAGGAGGTAATTTACCAGTTTTGGGCTCCATACGTACTATGGTCTGGAACGGATGAACACATTGAATAAGTATAGACTCATATGTATTTAATTCAGAAAGTTCGGCAGGAATAACATCCAATTCTAAATTATTATGTACAGCTCTGGTCGGCATTCTATTTTCCTCTAACTTGTTGTAACAGTATTTACAAATATGCTGATCTTCACCCAATTCAAAACAATTTTCAAGAAATATATATGTGGCAAAATCCTTCCACTTATCATTATCTTCATTTTCACTTTTTCTGTAGAGATCAACATTCCTAGTTTGTTTTCTATAATGAGTTCTGCGGCAACAAATACAAGTAATATTTGGTCTTTCATTAGAGATTATTGCAAATTTTGTTATGTGATCATTAAATGTCTTACTTACAGAGGGTTCTACATTCTCTTCCACTTCTTCCTCATTTACTGTGTCCTTTTCTGCACTGTCTTGTTCAGGACCAAAGTAACAAAACTGAATTTCATCAATAACCTTCTCTACATCTGATACCGTTCCACGGAACAGAGCCCTATTCAATTCATCTAACTTTATTGCTGGACTTTTAGCAAAATACAACCGTCTCACAAACTTTCTCATTTCAGTATGATGAACAGCCAGCATCCTAAAATGATGAAAAACACTTTTACACACTTTTCTAGATAGACAAGCCAGAGAATGTCCCTGCAAACCAGTATTCTCTCTCACTCTGCATGGATCTAGACTTTGAAGCACCTTAATCTTCTGTTTTACACTTTTTTTTACTATATTCTCTTAGAAACTCACGAAATTTATCAATAGATTCCTGACGCACAGTGCAAATACTACTACAATTCCAAGTGTACACTGGGGCTTTAGGACGTCTCCCCATAGCCTCATCCGCCATCACTTGTACCTCATCTCTTGGAACCATTTTCTCCTTCTCCATTATGCAACCATTTTTCGCTTCGTAAGCACGACCTCTGGTGTCAACTGCATGCAGCAAACTATTACTTTGAAAATAACTCTCTTCATTAAAAAAAGGTTCACTACTTGAACTATGCATCCATTCTCCTAAAAACACTTTACAAAAGTTTGTTCTTTTCACTACTCTTTTCCTTTTGCTTTGTGATTTCAGTACATTGACCATTTTATCTAATGTACGCATCCTATTCAAAATTAAAATGAATAGTTTCCTTTTTAATTCTAATGCCTTAGCTGCAATGGCTTCAATTTCTTTTTTTCTCTTATAAAATTTAGCCTTTTGCTTATATTTCTTCACATCCTTTATCAAATTGGACATAACTCTTCTCTGAAACATTTTTCTACGTATCTCTTTAAACGCTGTTTTTCTGTTTAAGTTAATCTTTATTGTTTCTGAAGGTATATTTGCATTAACTAAATGCTCAATTTTTTCCTGTTCTTTTCTATTTAAAACATTCTTTCCAGTACAGACATTTTGTACATTTTTCCTTTTTTTGAAGATGTTCTTTAAAAAATATTTTGTCTGCTTACCAGAAGACTTTCTCTTTTTCCCAACATGAGCATCTCCAACTAACTTAGGTCCTCCAGTTGTCTTCAAATATAGTTTTTTTTTTGTGGTTTTTCCTTAGTCTGGATTTTGTAGGCATCTTAAATTTTGTTCACTGCTCTTCAGCAATACCTGAAAAAAACTAAAAAGAAAATTCTTTATTTTATTTAAATATATTACTACATTTTTTATGATCTTTTCAAATCTTAAAATACTAAGTACCCCTTTCCTACAAGTGAAAATCACAATAACACCTTCACAAATTAAATATCTAAAAACAATTCCTGTGTGCACACAGTCATGCTTTGAAATTAGGCAGAAAACGAAATTTCTTTGCCAATTGGAAACCACACTTCCTACTGCTTTTTTGGCAAGTGATAAGTACTTTTACAATCTGACACATTTCTAATCCACTTTTCAGATTCTCAAAAAAGCACATGTCCAAACAGCTTTTTCAGACCAGAAACATCTATAACCTGGGTGACTGACTACACTCCAGCAAGGGCAACCAGCCTTAGTGATGCTGAATGTATTTGCATTACTAACTGCAACCTCAAACCCCACTCAGTTGTGAATACTGTGCATGATTCCACAGGATAAGCAGCTGGCTGTGTGCTAAGAGTCTGCTTCTGCATAAAAAAATAGTTCCCCCTTTCCTACTAATGCAGCTGTAAAATTACCAGAGCAATACGCAATAAATCTCTGTCTTTAATTCCTCTTTGCACACAAAGTCATGTTTTCATATTAGTCAGAAAACGAAATTTCTTTGCCAATTTGAAAGCACACTTACTACTCTTTTTTTTGGCAAGTGATAAGTACTTTTACAGTCTGACACATTTTGAATCCACTTTTCAGATTCTCAAAAAAGCACATGTCCAAACTGCTTTTTGAGACCAGCAACATGTGTAACCTGGGTGACTGACTACACTCCAGCAAGGGCAACCAGCCTTAGTGATGCTGAATGTATTTGCATTACTGACTGCAACCTCAAACCCCACTCGGTTGTGAATACTGTGCATGATTCCACAGGGTAAGCAGCTGGGTGTGTGCTAAGACTCTGCTTCTGCACAAAAAAATAACTCCCCCTTTCCTACTAATGCAACTGTAAAATTACCAAAGCAATACACAATAAATCTCTGCCTGTAATTCCTCTTTGCACACAAAGTCATGTTTTCATATTAGTCAGAAAACGAAATTTCTTTGCCAATTTGAAAGCACACTTACTACTCTTTTTTTTGCCAATTGATAAGTACTTTTACAGTCTGACACATTTTGAATCCACTTTTCAGATTCTTAAAAAAGCACATGTCCAAACAGCTTTTTGAGACCAGCAACATCTGTAACCTGGGTGACTGACTACACTCCAGCAAGGGCAACCAGCCTTAGTGATGCTGAATGTATTTGCATTACTGACTGCAACCTCAAACCCCACTCGGTTGTGAATACTGTGCATGATTCCACAGGATAAGCAGCTGGCTGTGTGCTAAGAGTCTGCTTCTGCATAAAAAAATAGCTCCCCCTTTCCATCTAATGCAAATGTAAAATCACCAGAGCAATACCAAACAGCTTTCTGAGACCAGCAACATGTGTAACCTGGGTGACTGACTACACTCCAGCAAGGGCAACCAGCCTTAGTGATGCTGAATGTATTTGCATTACTGACTGGAACCTCAAACCCCACTCGGTTGTGAATACTGTGCATGATTCCACAGGATAAGCAGCTGGCTGTGTGCTAAGAGTCTGCTTCTGCATAAAAAAATAGCTCCCCCTTTCCATCTAATGCAAATGTAAAATCACCAGAGCAATACCAAACAGCTTTCTGAGACCAGCAACATGTGTAACCTGGGTGACTGACTACACTCCAGCAAGGGCAACCAGCCTTAGGGATGCTGAATGTATTTGCATTACTGACTGGAACCTCAAACCCTAAAAGTATTCCTTATTTATACCAGTACACCTTAATTTATGGTGAAAACATAGTCCATATTATTTTACATGTTCGTCACATTTATATTTCTCCCAAAACACAAAATGATAAACACAACTTCAACAAAAGGAATTCCAATGCTATTATTCATTTCTTAATTTACCATATACATCCCCTCTCAAACTCTTAACTCACCTTTAAAATTAGTTAGTTGTGAAAGAAATGTGGCACTCAAACAGCAGATTATCAGAGCCAGGATCTCTGTTCTGTACACCTCTCTCCTCTCAGCAGAACCAGATAATGGCAAAGTTTCCCTCTCTTTTTCCACACATATACATGTTAGGTTCAAATCTCAGTGCTTCCCCCTTTTTTTCAAATGTAATCACACATTTCTATTGGATGAAAACCAACACTTTTCCAACTGTACCCTTCCCCCAACTTGACTTCAGCCTAGTACCCTTCCCCCAACTTGACTTCTGCCTGCTACCATAGCAACAGCTCATAGAACACTGCTGTCTACAGTCAGGTCAGAAGTTCACCACACAATGTTTCATTTTCAATGAGCAAGAGTGCTTGACTTTTCTAACCTAACAGCAAATCCATACTAATGTTCTTTGGTAACACATTTTTCTGTACCAATACAAAACATGCTTCTATAAATTGACACACACAGCCTAGTTTTTAGTGTAGAATGGTATGAAACAGCCAATGAGTTCATTTTATTTTAAAAAAAATATGTATGCCTCCATTTCCAAACTGTCTTTCATTTCATTTTCCCATTCTACTGAAATACACCTCCTGAGTGCATCCAGATCTCCTTTGAAGATGTTCACAGTGTGGATTGTAGGGCACAGCTATGTTTTCTGGAGTGAAAAGTTTGCAGAGAAAACAGGTATGGTGAGAAACCTTGCTTTGCCAAATGTAGACATTAAATGGATTGGTCAGAGAGGGTTAAAGTGGCACCAATTAATGCCATTGGTGAAATCCTTCATGCACATCCAACACCCTGACCTCATAATAGTGCACTGTGGTAGCAATGACCTAGGCACTTTGACTGGGGTAGGTCTGGAAATGCTTATGAAGGAGACCTTTGCACAACTGTTTTCACTTTTCCCTAAAACTGCCTTTGTGTTTTCTAACATATGCCAAAGGCAAAAATGGAACTGGTCCAATCATTTTTGTCCACAGATTGACAAAGCAAGAAAGCACGTCAACAAATCTGTTTCTGCTTTCCTCCGTGACTATGGTATGGGTTCCATTTACCACAACAACTTGCGTTACGACATGCAAGACATTTATAGAGGAGATGGTGTACACTTCACTGATGAAGGGAACAGAGTCTTCCTCTTGAACCTTAGACTCTGCATCGGTACTTACTTGTAGGTACCGAAAAACACTTCATAAACACAACGGCTCTTTTTAGAGCCCCCTAATATCTATACACTTTTTTCTGAATTTTATTTCTTTTTTTATTTTTTTTCTACCGTACGCGTACGGTAAGCTTACCGTACGCGTACCCCGCGATTTTTTTTTTTTAAATTAATAAATGTTTTTTTGTACTTTTCTGTCCTTCTTTGACCCCCTTTCAAATGTTAGGGGGTCTGTAACTCTCTTCCTTGCCCCCTTTTCAAGTTATCTCCCTTTTTTTTCTGAGTGAAACACACGAAATGGCGGCCGCCGCTTCCTGGTTTCGACCGATTCAAATGTTTACTAAGATCTAACAGCCAATCAGAATCGCGCTCGCGCACGTCACCGTACGCGTACGGTAAGCGCACCGTAAGCTGGCTCAGATATATATATTGATTTAAAGGCTATTTTCTCAGAAACTACTGAACAGATTTACACCAGACCTACAAAAGGCACTTCCTTGACCTGAGGACTACCTCTCTGCCAAATTTCAAGTAACTCTGTTCAGCCGTTCGGGCTGTAGCTGTGTCTAAAGGTCCTATGGAAAAATGCATGGGAAAAACTCGTTTTGGGACCCCCCTTTTATCTCAGCCCCCGCTTGACGAATCCCCCCGAGACTTTCAGGGTAGGAGCGGAGCGTAGCGCCCCACCTAGTTTGAAACTTTCGCGAGGATTCGTCGACCGGCGCCAAAGTTATTCAAAATAGAATGTTGCGGATTTCCTATGGAAACGTGGTCCTAACTATAACTACCTACTGGCGACCGCCAGTAGGTAATATATATATATATATATATATATATATATTCACTGAAAAAACCATAGGTTTCACACATGTTATAGTTAGCTGGACATTTTACTGATAAAAAACCAATGAAATTCCCCCGTTATAGTTACTGCAGGCAACTATAACTCACGCGACCGCAATCCTCTGCTGATGCTAATACTGTATTTAGACACTTATTTGCCCATGTCTTCTTCCATTAAATTTTAGCTTTACATATATTACAAATATTTTTTTTTCATAAAGACACATATGTCATCAGCAGAAGATTGCGGTCGCGTGAGTTATAGTTGCCTGCAGTAACTATAACGGGGGAATTTCATTGGTTTTTTATCAGTAAAATGTCCAGCTAACTATAACATGTGTGAAACCTATGGTTTTTTCAGTGAATTTGCAAGGTTTTTTAAATGCTAAGTTACTTTACGCCATTCGTGGCTTGCGCGCCCAGTTAACGCAGTTCGTTCCGTGCGCGCACGGTGAGCACGCGGTGCGCTTCGCGCACCGCGTGCCCACTTTACGCAGTTAGTGCCGTGCACGCACAGTGGTCACGCGGTGCGCTGTGCGCACCGCGTGCCCACGTTAAGCGGGATGGGCCATGTACGCACGATGCGCTTCGCGCACCGTGCGCACATGGGGGACATATTTTGCGCATCTTTGTGAAATGTATTCTTTGTTAACTTCTTACATGTTTTAAGCCATGCACAAATGGTGCACCTTCGGGCACCATTTGCACACGGGGTGGGGAGAATGTGGATAATTTTTTTTTTTTACAATTTTTTACCGTACGCGTACGGTAAGCGTAATCAGCGATTTTCCGAAAAAAAAAAATTTTTTTTTTTTGGGCTTGGGGGTGGTTTGGGGACCCCTGTATCAATGCTGGGTGGTTAGGATCTCATGAAACTGCCTCTTTACACATTTTTGGGGTTCGTTTTTGCTGCCCAACTCAGGAAGCGAGAGAGAAAATGGCGGCCGCCCCTTCCTGGTTTCGACCGATTCGAATGTTTACTAAGATCTAAGAGCCAATCAGAATCGCACTCGCGCACGCCACCGTACGCGTACGGTAAGCGCACGGTAAGCGCACCGTAAGCTGCCACAGATATATATATTGATTTAAAGGCTATTTTCTCAGAATCTACTGAACAGATTTACACCAAACCTACAAAAGGCACTTCCTTGACCTGGGGACTACCTCTCTGCCAAATTTCATTAAATTCTGTTCAGCCGTTCGGGCTGTAGCCCTGTCTAAAGGTCCTATGGAAAAATGCATGGGAAAAACGCGTTTTGGGACCCCCCTTTTATCTCAGCCCCCGCTTGACGAATCCCCCCGAGACTTTCAGGGTAGGAGCGGAGCGTAGCGCCCCACCTATTTTGAAAACTTCGCGAGGATTCGTCGACCGGCGCCAAAGTTATTCAAAATAGAATGTTGCGGATTTCCTATGGAAACGTGGTCCTAACTATAACTACTTACTGGCGACCGCCAGTAGGTAATATATATATATACTAATAAAGAAGTTCCACTTCAGTCCGTGCCTCCTGTCTTTCCCAAAAATAACGAGGAGAAAACAAGATTTTCTTCTCATTACGCCAAACTCTGGGAGACGTAGTGATTTCACGTAATCCCAGGTTTACAAACCTTTGTAAATTTAGAATTGCGTGCAATCCATGGGAGGATGCATCGGAACGCCCATGTTCCACCCATGGAACACCTCCCAGAATGAAATGTAACGCAGCGCAGCGCAATCCACTGCATTCATTATTTATTGTTTGAACAAAATCCATGCAAATCAGAGCACATTGCCCCTAGCGTGGCTTTGCAAATATCTTTCTAGCATTTTGCGTCATGGATGCGCCACAAAAGTGGTGCAACAATGACGCAAAATATTAGTAAACCTGGCCCTGAGCATCTTTCTCTCTCAGAAGCCTAACCTTCCATACAATAGCGTGTTCCCCACGACCACCATCATAGACATGTGCGACACCAGAGGTTGCATCGTACCTAACATCCACCAAGACTACACGTAGCGCCATGTCACTATTAACACAGGATGTATACACCTCGCTGTTCTATGTGTCTTTCCCTCCCAGGGTACCTGTTGCACACAACCACAAGAGGTAGCATGGTACACATCTTCCACCAAGACGAACATCAACCATTTGGCAACATCCGACTCTCAACACAACAACTATACTTCTTGCCCCCTACTAATCTCCCTGTCCCAGAACTCCACCCTCTCCTTGCCTTGGTGGTCCTATGTCTGTACAGCACCAGCGAGGTGTGGGGCGACACAGCTGCAGCATACTCCTTGAAGTTCACACACATGACAACATTTCAGACCTGGAAGGTGAGAGATCTGGGGGGTGGGGGTAAAATCCGAGGAACGTGTTTTCTTACAGACTTCTATTGAAGCAGAGGCAGTTTCAGGTGGGAGACAGCTGAAATAAAGCCGTTCTTTTGCTTCACTAATTCGGTTGTCTCCCGCCCGATTCGGGTCTGCTGGCATGTGTGCGCGCGCGCTCACGCCACTTTCCCTCGACCAGTTCTCAAAACTCCGAGACTGGCTCAGCTCAGAATTGCATCGCTAGCCCGCCCTGATAGAATACAAGCGCCAAGAAGTCACGCCATTGGCCAAAGCACCGCTATACCCTCATTTCAAGCTGGTTCATTTCGAAGGAATAATTCAGCAGCTGCCATAAAAACATCGAGTCTGCGCAGCTTCCCATATTGCGAAACATGAGATAACATTTTTATTTTATTTTATCTTGCTAATGAAACGACAATGAAAAGTAAACAACGTAATAACAGTTGGATATGAAATGGAGGGCGGACACCAGAAAAGTCGGAGTCGATCCTTGCCAGCTGCAAGCCACATCGAGCCAGCGATCAGCCATTAATTAGGGTCGATGCAGTTCAAAATGCCAGTACACGAGACCCGCGCCGCCAAAAACCGCTTCATCGCTCAGCCATGCAAGATTCGTTTTTTTTTTTATAAGAACATCATGAGATTCAAGCTATAAATAAAGAGGGAGACACCTCAGAAGAATGATGACACATTAGAAAATGCTGTTTTGTAATTGACTTTCTTGTTTACCTTAAATACTATACATTTTCTTTTGTACCCTAATAAGATAGTTTTACAGGCTCCTACAGGAAAATGTTGCTTGTTTCTGGCGCCTTTTCCTGCACAAACAAGACTAGAGCTAGAGTCAGGAGCCAGCATTTATAAGCGTGACCATATTATTACAAAATAAAGAAAATAAATCTTATAAAATCAGTTGCATCCTGTGAAACGAGTTAAATCTATGAGTTTGAAATATGTAACCAAACAGAAGAAAAGGGCTTCTGCCCTAAATGAGGCTGGGGTTGCTGGAGCGGGTTATGCAAAATTTTTGTATACCCACCCCATTTTGAATGTTATTTTATTAATTAGATTAATTAATTAATATCGAACTAATGGATTGGAGTGATGTGGAAAATACTTACCAACCTTATTAATATATGAAATACAGGTTGGATTTGCATCTGCATGGCTTAATTAATACGTGAACTAAATTCTGCATGCATACTAATGATAGACAATTAGAATATTGCATGATATATGTCGCTTTTGTGATGTAATTGTGATTTGTGCTTTATTTAGTAAGTATAAACCGCATTGAGTGTTGCTTTTGCTAGATAAATACACACACATATGGGTATTAGCGAGGGAATAACATTTAATTAGTCATTTCTATGTATTAATTACGCTTTGTGTTTCTTTGCTTTGCATCGAAAGATGGCTGCCTTTGGTGCCTAACCCGACTGCCGAACAAGGCTTGGGTGAAGTGCACCTGCGCTAACGCCAGCTACAGTGGCCTCGTCATGACCCTAACCAGACTGTACCCTTCAAGGTTGCCCTGGGACAAAAGCCAGCTTTTCTGAAAGAACAATATTGTGCTACTAAAAACCGGAAATATCAAGTATAATGACATCAGAGACTTTATTTTGGTGGGAATCCTGTCAGACGATTTCAATTGACCAATCAGAACATTTGAAGACCCGTTTTCGATACAAATTGTCAATGATTTTTACTATAAATTATGGTAGAATAGAGAGGTTGGCGCGGGTTCGTTTTTGGCCTTTCTCGATTTCCTGACGTTATGCTGACGGAGAGGATGGTGACGCTGCAGGACAGCTGTTTCCCTGAATTTTTGATGGACTGAATTAATGCCCAAACTCCTGATGAACTGAATTTACTAAATTTGATGGGCATAGATTTGCGAGACTGCCAGATTTGACATAGAGGACGACATTTAGCCAGATTAGGTAAATATGAATGGCAACTTGATCAAATGAATGATTTAATTTGCAATATTAATATTAAAAATTGAAATTGAATATCTACAGAAATGAGTTGGGTTGTTTATTCATTGAAATGCGTTAATGAAAAGGTTAATTAGGGAATTAGAAATGTGGGCTAAATCAGCAACTAACTGATCCATCCCGATTTATGAGAAGAATACTAAAGGTGAAGTTCAGGGCCTAATGAGTATCTGAAGGTGGTGTAGATTTGTCGCTTATTAGGGTAAAAGTGGTATTTCCTTCTCATGCCAGCGTCTGGAAGATAATCGCCTCCCACACGGATTAATGGTGAGTGGATGTTGGTGTTATGGGCCCCACCAGCGAATGTATGGATAATGTGTGAATGTGAGATCTTTGGTCTGTGACAGAGGGAGGGATTTTGCACTCCACGCTGGAGCAGGGTCATGTATTTCACCAGGATGGCCACTCCTGACATGTCCTACACGCCTCCCTCTTCGGGGTACAGTCCCCAACACAATAAAATATACAGCTATGGTCCCACTGCAGAAAAGGCATCCAAGACCATGCCAACTTCCAGCCCATCTCAAACTTACCATGTTAAGTGTAAGATTCAGGAGAAGTGCAATATTTCATGGTGTTTCCTCCACGCATGTGAGCCAAGCTTCAGACCTGCTTGCGGTACCAAGTCCACATGGGCAGAAATCCAGGAGAACTCCTTGTGCCTGGATGCTGATCAGCCAGCAACCCTCATCTTTCCAAGCCTTTGATCTAATGGAGGGACTATTGGGCTATCACTGAAGGGGCAGGGGTCGTTTGCCTCAGGAGTCCATCCTACTACAGCTCTGAGCCGAGTCAAGGCTTCTCGGGGAGATAGAATGGCGGGGCTAGAGACTCAGCACTGAAATAGACAAAATCGATCACTGCTCAACCCAGTACTCGCCTTGAGGAAAAGGATGTTCTTTAGTATCACGGCAAAGCCAAAAATAACATAGTTAGATGGGGGGTGGGAGGGGTACAGCTGCAGGGTATAGCGTCTCACCTACGAGGTCTTACTCTATGGAGGCCTCTCCAAAACTGGGGTACCAAACTATAGTAAATTCTCAGAGTTATGAATTTGGCAAAAAATTAGATGCAGATGAGTGTTCACTAAGCAATCATCATGTTGACTATCTGTAGGTCAAATATTTGTTGAGCCAGAGTTAACACTAACAAAAGATTAACATCAGAAAAAGCTGAATTATGTCTGTACGGCCATGGCACAGTTTTGAGCTGAGGTAATATGTTACCTGCTCAAAAGAGATACAGCTGTCGCGGCACTGGGTGGAGCTTTCCTCGGGATTGCATTGTCAGCTTCTTCTTTGGCATCACTGGGCAGCAGGCAGCGGCCTCGCTCCTCGCTCGGGACACTGAAGTGATCAGCATGGGCAGCCTTCTTGGCGAGTATTTTTTACAGCAATAGAGACGTCTGGGAAGTGGGGCAGGTCTTCTGCATCATCAGTGATGACTCTTAGACCACGGACATTGGACTCGTCCCTCACCCAGGCCCGGGTGGTTATGAGCAAAGGACGCTTGGTCATTGAGTACTCATCTTTGGCAGTTCCGGACCATGGGGCAGGTATTCTGGACGGTTCCTTGCAAACTCAAACCACATCAGATAGTGGAACCCCATTTTACAAGCTTTCGTTTATTCATGCAGTTCTCCACAATACTCGGGTTAGCACCAATTTCATTATCGATTTCATTACCTATCGGTTTCTTCTTCTGGGTGCTCCACTTCCCGGATTATTTCTGGTATTATTTTCCTGAGCGGTCTCTCCTCTTGCCTGGCCAGGTACTCTCCTTCCCTCTCTGAAAAGCCAGTCAGGCTTCAAAGCACTAGGCATAACTTATCCAGCAATCTTCTCCAGTAAGTTCCTCAGATTTCAGGTGACCAACCCTGGTCTCACAGCAGCTCTTTGAGTTCTCTGTAGATCACTCCATTCTCTAATCAAGAAGAACTTGGAAATGAAACAAAGTGGTTTGTATCCCCCTTTTGTACACATTTTTCAGACAAGCGATGTGGATCCACGGCCAAAGGTCCTGAAACCATTTTGAAGAGGTTCCCGTTCAAATGTAATTTTCTGGGTGTAAATCAGACATCTTCTTTGCCTTTGGCCATGTTCCCAGATACAGGGTTCAAGAAGAGATTAGAGGGATTAATTTCAGTTATTTTCTAGAGTGATTTGCATTCAGTAATAACGTTGCATGTGGTCCATTTCATCTTGGAGTTACACCCATTAAGTTCTTTCTAAGTGTTTGGGTGGCGGTATAGAGACAGCTCTATGGAGTAAACTGTCTGCGACAGTCTTTCTGCGCTGAATTTAATTTTTATGTTTCGCCTCCAGTCCTCCCCAGCTCTCTGATCAAGGAATAGGATAGAGTAGTTGTATAGAAAGAGGAGATCCGTGATATTAATAAATGTGCATTGCAGCTTGTGTCAGTGAGGATGAGGAGACCAATGTCCTATTGTGCATTGATGTTGGATAGCCTGTGTTTTACTGCTGATCTACAGTTGTGTAGTAGAGAATGCAGGACACTTTCACTACTTTAAAGAAAGAAAATTGTCTGTGGTTAAAGAAGGATCTAGATAAGGTGACTGTGCTCAGAATATTTTAGGGAGTGACCTCCCAGTGACAGTCTGTTTTTGTTCACATTAGGAATGGACGTGAAGGAAGCAGGTGCTGCAAGCGGGTAGGATGCTTCCATCGGATAGTCCGCCAAGTTACAGCCCAGGCACGGGGAGCGGAGGCCATAATCTTTGAGGATGGGATGAATATCCTCTTTGGGGAGGGATGAGTGTTCAACACTAATCCTTTTGGGTTCCGGAGTAGCGTGCTAATTGCCAAAAAAAAGTGCTTCAAAACCCCATCAGGGGTAGCAAGCGCTATATAAATACAAACCTCATTCCCTGTACTATCCCGCCACCTACCCTTCTCTATCCAAATGACTGAATAACATATCCACCACTCAAATTACTTGATATTTCAGTATACTAATTTTCAACACTAATCCTTTATAGGTTCGGAGTAGCGTGCTATTCGCCAGAAAAGCGCTTCAACACCCATCAGGGGTAACGGGTGCTATATGAATGCAAACCTTTCTTCCCCTTCTATCCCTCCGCTATCCTATCCACCACTCTAATTACTTTCATATTTCACCACTAAACCTTTATGGGTTTCCGGAGTAGCGTGCTACTCGCCCCCCCAAAAAAAGCGCTTCAACACCCCATCAGGGGTAACAAGCACTATATAAATAAAAACATTTTTTCCTCTTCTATCCTTCTGCTATCCTTCCGAATCCAAATAACTGACTAACCTATCCACCACTTTAAATTACTTTTATGTTTCACTATACTAATGCAACACTAATCCTCTATGGGTCCCGGAGTAACGTGCTACTTGCCGTAAAAGCGCTTTGACGCCTCGTCAGGGGTAGTAAGCTTTATATAAATGCAATTACAATCCAATTATAATCTATTGGGGTGCAGGGAGTGGATCTCAAGGCAAAGATATGACAAGAGTGTACAGGGAGCATGTGTCCCAGCAAGCTAGGAGTTGAGAGAATGGCGATAAGCTATTTTTCAAATTAAGTCATAGCCACAGGGCCTTTCAGTTACTGTGCCCCAGCTCTTTCTTGGTGGTCCTATTTCATGTGCTCCTGGACATCCTAGTAGCCATCCTGCTGCAGGCACTGCAGTCACAAAGCCACACCTGACTTCTGTTTCCCATCACAGGCTGCCTCTTTCAACCCTCCCCTAGTCTTCTTCTCTATCTGTCCCTCCCCTCACGCTCTCATTTTTTAATGTCATTGCCACAGACAGCATATTTTCTGGCAGCCATAGTTTTTTCCATTTGGTGCCCTCTTCCCAGTGCCTGTCACCTATCCACTGCCATCTTCAGCAGTCTCTTCCTAGGCTGTCCCTGCTCTTTCCTGCACTCTGCAGCTGTCATGTTGTGTCGGCAGCCAGGGGGAGGTGGGAGGAATGGTTCCCCAGGGGTCTCCTCCCAGCCAAGCAGGCACTCCCTGCAGCCGCCCTTGTATTCCTTCAGACATTTGGGCCATCTCGATGTATGCTCTTCTTTAGATATCCAGACTACGATTGAGTCTGCCAACTCCAAGTAGACGTGCTAGACACAACTACAAAGCGGTTGCAAGATTAGCAATAAAGGTTGGGTAGAAATAGAGATGAGAGTTAGAGGAGTGGTATAATGAGTCTGAAACAAGGCATCTACATGGCCCAAGGGGAGAGGCAAATTAAGGTAATGTTGTGAGGTGATTTTTATGGCTATGGGGTAAGATTTTGTGATTTCATAATTGGATCTTGAGGTCTGGTGAGCTGATTAATGGGTTTGCCATTAGAATTGGTAGATGTGGACAATGTTAGCTGACATTCTGTTAAGGAAATGAAAGACTCTAGTCCAATTGTTTTTTTTCCCCAATGTGTTTATTGGACTAATTCATAAGATGAAACAGCTGCTACAGTCATGGCAGCAGATAGAGAGCTGCTGCAACATGCAGCGTATGCAAAATTCATATATCAATCAACATGATCAGCGACACAGTCGTGCCCCTTTTGAAAATGTCATTAATAAACTACCCCTTTTGTTTCCAGGAGAAACTTTAGAAATCTCACGAATGAGGCTTTTGCCCCTTTTGTTCCCACACCAGAGGCTCTTTCCCTAAAAGATGCGGCTGAGGCAGCACATGATCTGCAGGATTCTATCGCTAATGCAGTGGAAAAGTTTGCTCCTGCATCCCTGCGATATGTAGCCCGGCGTAAACCATCTGCGCCATGGTTCTCGGACCATCTTAGAGTACTACGACAGGGTTGTAGAAGCAGTGAGAGAAGATGGAGGAAATCTTGGGATCCCATGGACAGGGAGGCCCACAAGTCTGCTCTACGGGAGTATAAGCAGAAAGTGATAATGGAGAAGCAGGAATACTTCTCCAACCTTACCAGCTCACTCACTTCCTCTAGGGAGCTTTTTAAAATTGCTGGCTCGCTGTGCTCCCTCCAACTTCCAGACCCCGTAGTCAGCTCTCAGCGTCTCTGTGACGATATTGCAGACTTTTTCTATACTAAGATCTTAGATATTCATACTTCCTTGGAAGCACAACGTCTCTCCTTGTCGGAAAATTTTCCGTCAGTCCCGCTCAGCCCCCCTTCAGTCCCTCCTAGCCTCCTTTTTGCATTTCCTTTAATGTCTCTGGAGGGTCTGAATGTTCTTTTGGATAGGATCAAATCCTCTTCTCCTCTTGATCCACTGCCGCTCAAAAAGTTAAAAGAGTGTAGGAACAGTCTTCTCCCTCCCCTACTTGAGGTGATGAATAAGGCAATTGCTCAAGGCACTTTTCCATCAATATGGAAGAAGGCCATTGTGAAGCCGCTCCTTAAGAAGCCTTCACTTGATCCCGGCCTCCTGAAAAATTTCAGACCTATTTCTCTGCTCCCTGCACCTGCAAAAATTTTAGAAGCTCACCTGAATCGCCATCTATCCTCTTTTCTTGAAGCCTCGGAGTATCTTGACATTACCCAGCATGGTTTTCGAAAACATCACAGCACAGAATCTGCTCTCACCTCTGTAGTCGATAACATCCGACGCAAGGTGGATGCTGGACAAACTACTGTTCTTGTGCTATTGGACCTCACAGCCGCATTTGACACTTTGTCTCCTGCCATTTTAACATCTCGGCTTAGGGAGGCAGGTGTCACTGGTCCGGCACTGAGTCTCCTTAATTCCTTTCTCCTTGATAGGGAACAGAGAGTGATGCTCGGCAACCACCTCTCCCCTGCAAAGTCTCTGCAATGTGGGGTGCCACAGGGGTCGGCATTAAGTCCCACCCTGTTTAATATCTACGTGGCCCCCCTTGCTAGACTAGTAAGATCGCAGGGGATGGAGGTGGTATCATACGCCGATGACACCCAGATTATGGTCTCGCTGACTCAATCCTCTGTCATAACATCTGCCTTTAGCTTCAGGTCCTGCATGCAACATGTTGCAGACTGGATGGTTGCCAACTCCCTGAAGCTAAATGGCGACAAGACTGAGGTCTTGATCTTCGGGAAGGACCAAGAGATTTGGTCGAGTGAGTGGTGGCCTCCCTCTCTTGGCATCTGCCCGACCCCTTCTCAATCTGCCAGAAATCTGGGTGTAATGTTCGATACCTCACTCTCGATGTCCCTACAGGTGAATCGGACTGTGTCGACCTGCTGGGGCGTGATCAGGACGCTCAATAGAATTCGCAGCTATTTGTCACCTCAAGCTCGTAAGCAGATTGCAGTCGCCCTTGTTGGTTCCAGGCTGGATTATTGCAACTCTCTTTACATGGAAGCCAACAAGGGCCTCATACATCGACTGCAAATCGTGCAGAACGCTGCCGCACGTTTTGTCCTGGATCTTTCCAGGGCTTCTTCTGCTACTGCTGCGAGGAGAGACCTTCATTGGTTGCCTATTCAGCACAGAATTTATTTTAAAATTCTGTGTTTGATATATAGAGCACTGGAGGATGAATCTAAAGGCGCTATCAGCTCTCTGCTTACTCGTTATCGCCCCTCAAGGCCTCTGCGCTCTTCAGGGCTGTTTCAACTTGTTGTTCCTCGCTTTAAGCTCACCAGATGGGGAGCCAGGGCCTTTTCAGTTGTTGCTCCACAACTTTGGAACAACCTGCCGATAGAGTTGATGACACTGCCCTCTTTAGCGCTGTTTAAAAAGGCCCTAAAAACTTGGTGCTTTTCCAGAGCCTACACAGGTTGAGCTGCAGGAGCTTTGTTATGAGCTGGATTTGGAATTAGGCGCCTTGACGCCCATTGGGCTATGTTCGCGCATAACAAGATCCCTTTTATTATTATTATTATTATTATTATATCAAACAAAGCATCATAACAAAGGAAACAAGCTCATGAGACTGCACGTAAGAAGTGAGAGGTCATGCTTTGGGAGAAGGTAGGGAGACAGCGCCAAAAGCCACCCGCCAGGTGTGAAAAAAACCAACAATTTTGGGCAGTTATGTCACCTACCAGGTGGGAAGAGAAGGGGTGGATAGAGGAGGGGGGAGTGAGAGGGCACCCTGTCCAGGATTGGTGGGTAATGGGAACGTGGCATATACTGGGGAGGGCAACTTTTGCGCTGGAGAGTGTCTGATGTAATGAAATGGTCGTGTGACTAGGTGATCTAGTAGGCCCCACATATCGTGTGAGAGGCACTCCCCACTGCGCAAGCCAACACAACCCAACTCCAGTTCAATTGTTGAGCTGAATTTAAACACAAGATTCCAAGAATAGAGGGTGGTAGTATTCGAGTCAGGAGGTAAGTGGGTGTAGGTGATCAGAGTACGATGCAGGACAGGCAAAGCTTTGTGGCAGAAAAACTACAATCACTGGCTAATTAACTGACTTACTAGAGATACAGTGTGACCCTGTAAGCCTCTGCATACATTGACCCATCGAAGAACGGAAATCCAATTGAATATCAGAAAGGACCTATGGGTGGGTATGAAGGTGCAGGAGGGGGTGTTTCAGCCTCTTCCTGCACCTGGCACCACTGGGGAGGGTTAAGCAAAAGTTAGTCCATCCACCCACCCTACAAATCATAGGGAAAGGGATGCTGGTGAATTTCGCGTGCCTGTTTAGGACAGGTTGTGGGCATTTTGGGTTAGCAGTACTTTGGAGGGGTGGTGAGTCACATACGGGTGGATCCACCCCTTGGGGGGGAAACAGGTGACTGATGACGGGTTGCAGGATGCAAGAGAGCAACGGAAAGAAATTCAAGAGAGGATGTTGGAGGGAAAGTGAAGTGGAGGATGGGGAGATGGAGGAGGTGACAGAGTGAAAGGGGAGGAGCATGTCTGATGGTTTGAGGATGGATGGGGTGACTGAGGGGGGTGATGATGGAAATTGTTATAGTTGTATTGATGTTTTGGCTAACAATGTTAACTGTCACAACCTTGTTCTAATAAAATGGCCTTTTACTCTTCAAGTAACAGCGTGGTGTGTAGTTATTGCGCGAAAAAGTAGATAATAACCACGTATTATGAGTTTAGCATCAGGACACCCAACTGATCCTCTCCCTCACCAAAAACCCCGCCACCACCAAAACCAACCTCCAAGAAGGAATGAAGGCCTTCGCCGAATGGATGAAGAAACTGAACTCGGACAAGACAGAGGTCCTCATCCTCAGCTCCACCCCCTCCACCTGGGACGACTCCTGGTGGCCAGCCACACTGGGAGCTGCACCGGCACCCACCAACCAACCACGCAACCTGGGATTCATCCTATACTCATCGCTATCAATGACCCAGCAAGTCAACGCCGTCTCCTTCTTCTGCTTCAACACCCTCCGCATGCTTCGCAAGATCTACAGATGATTCCCCACCGGAACCAGGAGGACGGTCACCCAGGCCCTCGTCAGCAGCAGACTGAACTACGGCAACACCCTCTACGCGGGAACCACGGCCAAACTCCAGAAAAGACTACAATGCATAGAGAACGCCTCCGCAAACCTCATCCTTGACATTACCCCCTACAGCCACATCACAGCTCACCTGAGAGACCTGCACTGGCTCCCCGTCGACAAGTGGATCACCTTCAAGCTCCTCACCCACGCTCACAAAGCACTCCACAACGCCGGACCAGCATACCTCAACAAACGACTCACCTTCTACACCCTGAACTGCCAGCTTTGCTCCGCTGACCTCGCCCTCACCAACGTTCCACGCATCCACAGATCGACCGCTGGCGGCAGATCATTCTCCCACCTCGCCGCCAAGACATGGAACAACCTCCCCATCCACCTGAGGCAGACCCAGGACCTGCTGACCTTCAGGAGACCCCTCAAGACCTGACTTTTCCAGCAGTAGCAGCACCCCTCCCTGCCCCTCAGCGCCTCGAGACCCTCACGGGCGAGTAGTGCGCTTTACAAATAATTGATTGATTGATTGATTGATTGTCAAATAATCCCTGTTCTCTTTCACATCCGGGTCAACTAATCCCTTTTCTCTTTCACATCCGACCATCCAACAAGTGGGGATTTTGGTGTGAAGTTAGGATGTGAAAGAGAAAAGGGACAGGCTCAGATCAGCATAAACCTGGGTGGAGAAGCCAAATGAGCATGAGGTTGTTGCAGATCCTGGGGGGAATGATGGAAAAGACTTGCTGTCTTTTTTTTCTTCTTTTTTTAAGCTTCATAGTCTCTACTTCGCGGTGGCCTGACGGCGTGGGTGCAGAGAACCGCCAGAGGTGGTAAGTATCATGGTTAAGTGTTATGCCAGTGGTCTGAGGAGTCAGATTTGACTAATTGAGGTACTCCACACATCACATTTTGCCTCCACATTCAAAGAGAACATAATAGGTGCAACAAGAGCGCACCAATGTTGCTGAATGCGGAGTGACGCTGTGCCTCTGTCTGGCGGGTTAATATCTCTAAAATAATCAGCCATCTTGGAGTGGTGCATCTGAAGTACCAGAGCCACTTACCTGCAAGGAAAGTACAGGCTTCTTACAAAGTTTCAGAAATGGTACGGGCTTTCATTATTCGGCTAAATAATAGTCATTTTCATTGTAATATGAATATTAATATCCATAAAATAGTTGCTTTCTTTTGGACAGTGTTTAGACACGAATTGGATGGAATAACAATTAGTGGGGTCTTAATTAGTGTATAAAATAAAGCCTTTTTTGGATCATTTCTAACAGAGACATGCCCCAGGGGTCCAAGATGTATTTAAGCAGCAACCACAATATAGCCGAATGAGCGTCACCGCTCCAAAAATAATGCACAGACGAAGAACAGAGCCCCTTATATCTCAGCTAGACATGCAAGGCATGTACTGAGCAAACTGTTACTAAACTGGCTTGTTGCTCTTACAAAGACATTGTTTATGAGCAAACCCGTTTCTGCTGGTTACTCTGCACACTTTTCCAAGGAGAGGCCTGACCCTTAACCAAGAACACTGCTGATAACTCGAGCTCCCAGGAGCATGCCATCTTCTTGGAAAAGCTGCAGACTGAAACACTTCCCTCTCAGCTGGGTAAAACATTGCTTTATTCTTGAACATCAAATTCAGTATATGCAAATTGCAAGGCCTTCATGCATAGCTATGAAGGGGTTCCATGCCAAGCATTTTGGGATTCTTATCCAGCAGCGCTTTGCATGCTGGGATTTCTCATCCTGACACTTTCAATGTTAAAGCAAAATTACTAGTAAAGAGTGAAATATACTGTTGGGTAAAGATGTTGCACTGGTTGAAGGCATCACACATGGCATGTGGGCATCTGGGGACCATGTCTGGGGATCTGAGGTGTTGCACAACTTGGGACCCATCACTCCCAAAGGCCAGCTGCCGTATTCCTGCCCGTTGAGAGGGCCTTCTCAGAGGGATGCAGGAGTGGAGACACTTTTTGAAGATATTCCAGTCCTTTGTTCCAGAAGGTCCTATGGATACTGTTTAGAACTGAACTTTGCAATATGCGCCTTGAGACCCTCACGGGTGAGTAGTTGCGCTTTATAAGAATTCTGATTGATTGATTGATTGAATATGTGCAGCGGATTCTCTGGTACAAACAGCTGCAAAAATGCAAGGCCAAGGCTTGTGATCTACCCTATTGAGATGGACAGGGCCCTCACACAGTTAGTGGCCTACGCAGAGCCAGCAGGCGGCACTCGCTCGCTGTGAGAAAGTGCCATCTTTCTTGCATGCTATGCCCCCACTTTTTGCTGAATTGCTGATGTACTTTGACTGAGTGTGCCCTGGGCTCCTGCCAATCAGGTGCCCAGGGCCTGTGTTCCTTCCCTAAAACTGTATTGAAGCCTAAACCCAATTGGCATCTCTGGCCACATGTCAGCCCCTGGTAAATGGTACGCTAGGTACCCAGGGCACTGTGACCAAGAAGGCCCCTAAGGGCTACAGCACTTATTGTGCCACCCTTAGAGGCCCTGTACCCTGACACACACACACACTGCCTCTGCAAGCTGAGTGTCTGGGTGCAGAACAAAACACCAAGACAACATGGCAGCCCACAAACCACTCCCTTGGCATACATCAGTCACCCCTCTGGCTGGGAGCCCTATGCTAGTGGTGAGGGTACAGGTGCATGAGCCCTGTACCCCTACAGTGCCCAGGTCCATTCTTGGGCCCTGTAAGTGCTGCCATTAAGAGTATATGGTGCTGGGAGGTCGACATTACGAAATTCACAGCACCATGATGGCTGTACTGAAGACTGAGAAGTTTGGTATCAAACTTCTCAGCACATTAAACCCACACTGATGCCAGGGTGGGATTTAATGTAACATGCACGACAGAGGATATCTTAGAGATGCCCCCTGAAATTAACCAACAACCAGCGTCCTGACTGAGAGGCTGCCTAGGCTGCCAACCAGCAGACATGTTGCTGGACCCCTGGGTAGAGAGCCATCCGCTCTCGTAGGTCTGCAACTATGCACATCCTGAGCGAGGTGCTAGGTCTCCTCCCCTAGGATGGGCAGGGAAAGCTTCAAAGGCATGCTGTCTTTGTGAGCTTCTCCAGGCCACTTGCTGTACTCAGCAACTGGCCCCCACCGGTTCTGACTCCCACTCTGGCGGGAAGATCGGCGGGAAAACCAAAGTGAGGAAAGGGGGTGTGCCAGCCCCTGCCAACCCCACCCCTTCAGGTGGGGGAGGCGAGGTGAAGCACAACTCCGGGCTCTCTCCATTTTGAGGATGGGGAGCCCTGACCATTCAGGATTAGGCTCCTGCCCCCCTCCCACAGGAGAGTGGCAGGATAGGGGGGTGTACCCACCCCAGGGTCCCTGACCTTTCCCTACCTGTAACGCCCCTAAATTTAGTATTTAGGGGCTCCCTGAACCTTCCTTCCTCAGATCCCGAATCCGAAACAAGAAGAAGAACAAGAAGAAAGAAGACCTGTTGTGCAGCTGCTAACAAGAGGACGACACCAACTGACTTTGCCCCAGCCCCACAGACCTGTCAACCCTCGAACCTGCTCCTGCTAAACCCCGGCGTCTCCAGTGGTCAGCAACCTCGAAAACCCCGGAGGACCTGACTGCCTTGCTCCTCTAAAAGACTGGGACTCCCACAAGCAGTGGTTCTGCTCAAACAAGCACAACCCCTGGTGCCAAACCAGGAACCGCAAATCCAGCACACTCTGCACCCGCTGAGCCCGGCCTGTGCCTGAGTGAACAAAGACCACGAGGACGTCCCCCCGGCGACTGTGACCGAGAATCCAGCACCCAAGGACCCTCCTCGACGCTCCTGACGACGCCTGCAGCCTCACAACCAGGGACCCCCCCCAACCGCAACCAGCTGAGGGTAAGATTTCCCGACGCCAAAAGACACCCCTATACCTGGCGCCCTGCGGCCCCCTGTGCCCAACTCCTGGGTGCCTACCTAACCTACAGCTCCCCAACTTACCTCTCAAAGTGGTGGTCGCACCTGAAGAATCTTCGTCCACGAGCTTGCAGCCTTTGTTCGTCTTGCAGCACTCCCTTTGAAATCCATTGAGCGCCCGACGGCTCAAAAGCACCCTGCACCCAGCCGCCCGAGTGCCCCTGGAAGTGCAACATCTGTCCTATTCTACTTCCCCACTTGCCCTGTGTAAGTGACCAGGAGCCCAGCTCCCACAGCCGTGTGTCCTGCCTACTAACAGCCACCAACCAAAGGCTCCCCGCCCACTATAGGCTAACATTGGGCCTAACTCTCTGCACCCGGCTGCCCCTGTGCCGCTGAGGGTGTAACAACTGTACCTACCTGACATTTTCTACATAGGGTAACATTGACTGGTTTCACTCAGAAATTCTTCTGTGTCGAGTTTTGAAACTTTAAAATATTCACTAAAAATCAGCTGGACAACGAAATCTAAATTACTCACCTGTTATCAGGAGAGATCCCAGTGCTGGATCTTTGTGCCCAGCACTGACCCTGCAAAGTAATTATAACTGCGGTTTTCTGATAACCAAACTTTCCTCCATAGGATAACATTGTCTGTTTTTTGCCAGAAATTCTTCAAGGTGGCGATTTTTGAAACATACAAATATTCCTTAAAAATCGCCTGTGTAACAAAAACGATTTCTTTCAACTGTTTACAGGAGATGCACCAGGGCTGAATCCAGGATCCAACCCTGAGTAAGAAAAACCTATGCAAAGTAATTGATATTGTGTTTACTTTAAAATTCCCATTGAGCTCAATGTTATAATTGTGTTTAATTTGTGTTGCCTATTGCAACAACTGTAACTATTGCATTTAAAAGTCTATTGCTTATTGAAAGTATTTAACTAAAGCACCTCATTCTGAGAAAGTATTTTGATACCTACTTGTGGTTCTAAAATAAAACAACTATATATTTTTATATACAAAACAATTGGCCTAGAGTTCAGTTTTTGAGTGTGTGAGACAATGTGCTGGCTGAGTGTACAACAAATGCTGTACACTGTCCTCTGATACTGCCTTACTGCTCGACCAAGCTACCACTTTAGAGAGTAAGGTTATATCTAACTTTAGCCTCTGCCAAACCTCTGGGGACTGTGGACTCTGTGCACACTGAACCTTACTTTGGTGCGGTATGTACAGATCCACTCTCCTACATTCACGGAGTATCTTTGGGAGGAGTCAGTGCGCACAACGCAGACATAATATTCAATTGTTTGTTACCAGAGACTTGCAACAAAACTTTATGCAGTGTTGCAGAATATTGTAAACCATGGCAGGTAACACAGCTGAAACAAGAAGTCTGTTTTGGTTCTAGTTATGAAATGAGTATAAATAAATTAATAGTGTTTTAGCCTCGCTTACCTATGCTTCTTTAATACTTTTAGAGAGAAACCCGTGCCGTGTGATTGATTCCTGAATGTGTTGGGCCAGTCAAAGCGTTAGAAGAAGCAGCAGGTGACAATGCAGGATCCTACAAAGGGCCAGTGCCCGACACCAGAGAACAAGGAAAGGGCAGACCTGTTTTGTCCAGCCCGGGGTTTTGAGACCTACCCATATTTGTAATGTAGCTCGAAAGCTTGCCGCCTCCTGAAGGTCAGGTGGGCCCTCCCATGGAAAAGAGGAGGAAGCCGTCAGCAAATATACCCCTCACCGCTCGCTCATGTCTCCATGCCAGGCGCACTGCCTTACATTGGCTTCCCACCCTAGTGCTAGGCCTTAGAATAGGCGATTATTGGAGATTTGTCCGGGTCAATGGGCACGAGTGTGAGGGTACAATTGACTGTTTCTATACCCGACTCACTTAAATTTCCGTCCACTGGCTGCCTTACAGCACTTAGTGGCAGAGCAGAGGTTGTCCCCTTGCACTTTGGAAAGGTATCAAACTGGGAGGCATTCAATATTCCCACAAGCATATCACAGACCAATCTCCTACACACAGTGCTTAATTTGTAAAAAATATAAGTGCCAAGGCCCTACTCGGGAGGCCACTGCAGTTTGCACCACATATTGCCTCTGCCATGCTGCCAATGACAGTACCAACACAACTCCTAACCATCACACTCCTACAAGTGTGAGGATTCAGACTTTTATTATAAATAAAAAATGACTACTGCCTGACGCCCAGTCTATTTCTATAGATTTGGGTGCCAAATATTAGCCATTTTTTATGTATATTGGATTATTCAACAACTGTTGTGCTCATCACAAAATTAGACACAGAAAGCAGCACTTCAGGCACCAGACTCTCTCTGACAAGGAAGTAAACATAGAATCTAATACTTCATCACAGGAAATCCTGCCAGAGCACCAGAAAATCCTGGTAAACAAAAAGTCATGTGTTTCTCAGAAGCCATGCTGAAGGTTTATGAAAGTGAACATCTCACTACTAGTGTGACCAACCGTCCGTAAAGTTCACGCACTGTCTGTAATTTGGACCTCACGTCCTTTGTTCGTGATGATCCCTCTCACAGATGCCTTCTGTCTGTAATTTTGGGCATTGGGGAACAGCGCTGTTCCCCTGCGAGAAGCCTCGGGTCCCTGATGGGTCCGCCTCACAGTCCTCCTCTGAGCACAAGAGCAGCCCCGCCCCGCCCACTGTCATTCTGTCTGCGGCTGATTGTCACATACAGAATGACAATGGGTCAGTCTGGGCTGTTACAGCATGTGGTGGCCTCCTCCAGCCTCCATCTAGGGCAGGGCAGTCTGTTTTAACAGTACATTAAGAAAAATGTTGCACCTCACCAGATGGAAGAAATGTACAGAATCCAGTTCATGAAAAGAAGCCAGCGAAAGAAATTACAAAGAAGGGGTTATAGTTCTTTCAGTCTCATCATTTTACAACTGAAGCATTTTCAATATTACATACAACGAAGCAATAGTTGCTGCTTTTTTATTTTATGCAACTAACAACCATTGACAAAGCCAACAGTCCTGACGTGTTATAGGTGTAATGTATTATATATCCTGATGGATAACAGACGTAGCAGAATTCCAGTCAGGCAGGCCACTATACTAAGCACAGATTTTTAGCCATGGTATTTTAAGCCACGCCCTTAATTATATCAGACACACACTTCAGAGAGACCCCTTAGTTTTTTCAACACACTTAAACCCCTGGAAACAACACCTTGTCACCTCACATCCTGGCACTGTGCATCATGCATGAGTCATGACTTCCAAGTTTTCAGATTGCCTATGTGCAGGGGCATAGTGAACCCTCCCCCACCCCACCCCTTGCTTTACGAGCTACAGTGGGGGTGAAGTTCTTGATGGGCCTCTTCTGTCTGCAACTCTACAGACAAAGGCTACGCTCATAATTAATGTGAAAAGGTGGGCGAGTAAGTAAGTGAAGGAATGGATGAATGGCTGGATGGATTAGTGAAAGGATGAATGGATGGATAATAAGAGGATGGATGAGTGAGTGGAAGGATGGATGAAGGAAAGGGTAAGTAAATAGATGTATGGGTGAACTGCTGGATGTATGGGTGGAATTGTGGCTATATGGGTAAAAGAGTGGATGGATGGGTAAAGGGGTGAATGGATGGGTAAAGGGGTGGATGGATGAGTGAAAGGATGGATAGATGAGTAAAAGGGTGGATGATGGGCGAGTGAATGAGTGGATGGATGAGTGGAATGATGGATGGATTGATGAATTGATAAGTGAAAGGGTAAATGGATGGACGAATGAGTGAAAGGGTGTATGTAAGGATGGATGAGTGAGTGAAAGGGAGGCTAGATGGGCAAAAGGATGATGTATGAGTAAAAGGGTGGATGGATGAGAGAAAAGGATGGATGAGTGAGAGGGTCAATTCAAGTCAACACTACCTACTGTGTTATGTTCTGAATCCTAAGTTTGAGCTTCTTCAGACCAGGCACTCTTATAAAATGCCTAGCAGTATTGCTGACGTGCATCCTACATCTTGTAGTCCCCATTGCCTTATTTAACATTTTCTATACATTGATTTACACACGTATGAGTCATTGTCTCTGTATGTGTGTGTGATGTAAAGTGCTCTGGCACCCTACACTGGTATAAGAGGCGCTATAAAACAAATGAAATACATGTGCGAGAGAGGCACTGTTGGCGATAGTGAGGGAATCATTGAAGAGCCCCTTCAAAGATTGTTGTATACTGGTGCACAATAAAGTCATCATTTACTATGATTTAGAAGCTAATACAATTGATATATAATGACAAATGTGTTGTAGAATGCACTATGTTTTCCCAAATTTTGTGGGAAAACAAAGGCTGTAAGCTTTGAGTTTGTTTGTAGCACACAACTTTTAAATATCTGCAAATGAACAGTGCAAATATTTCAAAACATAGGAGCAGTTATGAAACTACAAATGGACCACTAGTTTTTAATTCAGAAGTTAGTTGGAAACAGGAGTTTTAATAGGATCAAAACAATCAAGACTCTTTATTTTGTAATGATCAAATGATACATATTTGCCTAAACCACATTTCCACACATTAGTATTTGTGCCCAATAAAGTAAGTCTGTGGCACACTTCTGTGCAACAATGAGAATCTGCAGTTTACAGCTCACATAAATGAAACAGCCCAAGCATTACACTATTTCCAATATACAGGTAAAATAAGGAGGGCTGATATATGGCTAGCCACTAGTGAGGTCATTATATAGTAACGTCAACTCCTATCTAACCAATCTGACCCACAATAACACCATAACGCTCAGCAGTGTGCAGCCAGTTATAGCTCATGCAGGCTGGTTAATAACTCCCTTTTGCTGCTTCATGCTCTTACCCTCACACAAGACTTGGCCGCTATGGGTCTTATCCATTACTCAGTACTGAACCAGCCCCTATGCATTCATCACCAGCTGAACAAAAATGGAATGCTTGAAGTGATGTGGCACATTAAGCTGGCCACTCAGAGGACTGCCCTCTAGTGCAGCATTGCAGGTCCCAATTAGCTACATCCTATGCGTGCCGCTTTACATCCCACAATGGCACTGATGTGTCTGTAAAACGTACCTTTTGTACCTAAGTTTTGTCCTGAATTTTGACTTTCCGTCCTGAATTTTTGTCAGGAATTTTGACCCTTTGTCCTGAATTTATACACTCACCATCCTGAATTTGTATCCATGCCAGTTGGTCACCCCATCCACTACAGCATTGAAAACGCCCCAACTGACAGAGGTCCAGGCCAACAGTGGCAACGGAGAGAGGGAATTAAAGAAAAAAGCAGCCCGTTCCCCACACCATGTGCCCTCAATAGGACTATTTTTTAAGAGTGGCCTTCCCAATCCTGTCTAATCTCAGACTGGAGAAAAAACTTCTGCTGATCCTGTCAGGGGCACGTGAGTCTGAGGGCACTGCAGAAAAGTGCTCTCCTCCAGTCAGACCAATTTATCCCCACGTCATCACGTAGCATCGTTCTGACCTTACGTCACGACTGGAATACAACCAAATTAGAACCATATGTCCGCTCGTTACTTTATAGATTAGCGTCTCTCGGAGACCACAGAACATTTGAAAAAGGCTCCATGAAGTAAGAAGGGTGTTGGAAGCATGGGCTGTTTTTTTTTATTTTAAGGGAATTGTCCTTTAACCTACTTCTTACACTGTTGCTTAGTCTTGCACAAAATGATAAAATATTTTATACGTGCCTGGATAATATCAAATGCTTTTAATAAACTGTATACAGAATCTCTGCCATATTTTTATTTTATATCTGTTAGCATCTAATAGCTGAAGCTGCCAAATGCTATAATCTAACATTTTTTTTTAACTAGACTCAGATAAATCACTGAAACTTTTATAAGCTGAACAAGGGAAAAAGAAAGTTCATTAAAATGTAACGATGAAGCTGCGCTGCAGGGGGCTATGAGCCAATCAGATATCTTCGCTGACTCAGCAATCCACAACTTTCTCTCCAGTGCACACAGGGCTGTTGCACAGGCACACAACATCACAGGAGTGTGTTCCATAACACTTGTGTAGTAATGAGGTCCACGCAGGTAGGATGTAGTTTAAGTAGATTTATTGAAGTAAGTTACATGTAAGAGAGTTCTAGTGTAGCAGGTGGTTGAGATCTGTACAGCAGCCCTACCAGCTCAGCACATTTTCAACTGTCAACTTCACCTCTCAGGCACCCAACATTCCATGCGCAAATGAGGCCACTGGGTAGAGGTTTTGGGATTGAGCAGATGTCTGGATTGAGTTTCACACTCATGTCTCCTGGAGAGCATTCATTTACAGTGGTTACAGGGTAGGGTTTCCTTTTTAAACAACTACCTGGGTCTTCTCTCATATTAGATGATTATAGAGGTCTCAAGATGTCGATTTATGACCGGAAATCAGTTCAACCACTCTCTTACATTAATATGGTGGTGTAAGGTGAGCGGTGCACCCTGTGATCAAGTGATCCCAGGTCAACCAGCAGGATCCCTCTTTAAGAAGTCTTGACTAAAGAGGTACCTCACTGTGGTGGCAGAAGGAGCCAGGAGGGACTGAATGAATGGAAAGTGTGAGTGTGAATGTTTGTACTTCTATATAACTACTCCTGTTTGCACCAAAGTATGGGGGCATTGAAAGTTGTAGAGTTTTAAGTGCTCATAGGACATGCAGCAGAGCTGTAATCCTCAGTGATAAAATTTCTGATATGACCTTTGAGGATTACTGAATAGATATTCACATACTTTATCAGCTAATTGGAATAGAAATGGATGCCTAGTTATAGGTAACAGTAGTCATCGCTCATCTGATTGTGACACGTCTATTGGTGTTAATATTAATGTTAGAGCTAAACCAATAACACAACACATGATGTACATGATGATTGTAGGTCAATCAATCAATCAAAAAGTATTTGGGGTATCTGGGCACTGTGTCTCCGTTGAAAAGCCAGGTCTTGAGTCTCTTTCTGAAGTCAGCCAGTGAGGGGGTTTATGGAGCTGGAGGGCAAGGTCATTCCAGGTCTTGGCAGCGGTGTCGGAAAAAGAGTGGTTGCAGCTGCGACAGATGCGGGGAGTGTGTGCGAGGAGAGTGAAGAGGAGCGAGTTGGTGGAAGTTCAGTCGACGGTTGAGGTAGGAAGGTCCTAGGTCATAGAGGGCTTTGTAGGCGAGATTGAGGATCTAGAACTGGCATCTTTTCCAGAAGGGGAGCCAGTGGCGGTCTCTCAGGTGGGGTGCAATGTGTGTTCATTTGGGGAGGTCCGGGATGAGTCTGGCTGCAGCATTCTGTATGGTCTGGAGTCTTCTGAGGAGCTGGGTGGAGATAGCGGCATAGAGGCACTGCCGTAGTGAGGCAGCTGGTGATGAGGGTCTGGGTGATGTTCTTTCTGGTGTTTGTTGGAATCCATCTGAAGATTCTGCGGAGCATGTGAAGTGTGTGGAAGCAGGATGAGGTGATTGGTAGATTTTGGTCTGACAATTATCTAAAAACTACCTAAGACTAATTAGGGAGAAGAACCTTAGGAGCCTAGTACAGACGCATGATAAAGAATACAGGGCTGATTTAGATTTTGGAGGGCAGAGGTAAGTCCATCGGTATAGCGGAGAACTTTACACCCGCCTTACCAAGGGTCCTCCGCCTGCCAAATTTACAGTTATCCACCAGCCCTTAGGTCAGCCCTAAATATTACAAGGAACTGCCGTGCCAACGTCAAAATTACGGTGCTGTCCGTCAAACTTTGAACATGTTTTAGTTTTTTCAAAAAAGCAAAAACTAAAGACCCAGACACCGTGGGGCATATCAGCCAGGGCCGGCAATAATTATCGCTAAGCGCACTTAGCGCGAGGATAATTATCGTCGGCCAACTCTGAATTTCATCGTGGCGATAGTGTGCTATCAGCAACGCTTATCTCCAAAGCGATAAAATTCAGAGCGCAAGCTGCCAACTGTGCGATTATCGCTGGAAATCCAGAGATAATCGCACAACTTTTGGCGATAGCTTGCTGATAGGGCTACACATACTTAGCCAAGATATCCACCTTCCATAGGATATCATGGCTAAGTCAGTTTCAAAGCAGGCGTAAGGAAAGTAGCGCTAACAGAGGTTATCGCTACTTTTCTTGTCGCTATGCTGCTTTGCGTGAGGCTTGATAATAGGAGAAATGTCGCTTAGCGACATTTCTCCCATTATTCTGGAGAGGAACGCCCACTTTGCATCTCATTAGAGATGCAAAGCTGGGCGTTAAGGAAAAGTGCGAAGAAGCATGGATTCACGCGTAAGCGTGTCCTTGCTAATAGGGCGTTAAAATTATCGCCGCTTTTCGTCCGAAAACGGACGCAAAAGTGGCGATCATTTTTTAACGCCTCGTTGATAATATGCCCCCATGGGAGTTTTCTTCTATGGTGTGGGGGTTAGATAAACCTTTTTACTCTGCCATACCACCATATTTTTCATGTCGGTAAGTGAGAGTAAAAGCTAGATATTCGATCGCCCACTTTAAATCAGGGGCCGTCAAATTTCCCGACATTCGAAGGCCTTTACTCCATCAGACTATCAGAGGAATATATCAGAGAGACAGACACAGAGTAGTCTCCATCGCTGACATACTTAAGCTCTGCTCATCTGTAAATCAGACGGGCAGACCTTCAGTTTGGCAGTTAGGGTACTCAGTCGCTGAGGCAACGGAGTACCCTCTCCATCAAACTATAAATCAACCCCTATGATCTTATGCATTTCTGTTAAACAGTTTTGTGTAATTGCTGGCATTTCCCATTAAGGATGTGATCCGTAATACCAGAGATTACGCCTTGTTGCATAAATGAGATTTGTTCACGGAAAAAACATATCACAGGAACAAGGGTACAATGACAGAAGGGTACAGATAATAAACTCGAAATTCATTTAAAGTTTACGTTTTACTTCAGCTGCCAATTGGGTAAGATTTATAGTGTAAAATGCGTCTGTGCTTTTTTTTTGCAAGTGTGATACTGTACATACAGTGTGAACTTCCGGTTCCTGAAGATTCCTTCTCTGTTCTTTGTTGAGCCTTTGCTGTGAATTAACTGACAGCGAAGTCAAGGGACCTCTCGGCTAATTGCTACCTCTCATGCTGCTAACCAACAGAGAAGTGAAGAAAATGGCACCTAAGAAAGAGGATCCTGTCCAAAAAGTGGTCAAGGAGGAGAATAAGTCTGCCCCTTAGAAAACAAGGCAAAAGGAAGGTTCCAAAGAGCCTAGTTGGCTGTGAGGAAGATGAACCAGTGATTGTAAACGTTAAGAGTGGCACTGAGGAAGGGCTGATCACTTCTAATCAGCCTGCTCCTGGTCTTCCAACACCGGCTTCCAGGTTCTCCAAATCCAAAAACCAGCACCAATAACCCCTACCACAGTACAGCAAGTCCTATGGAAAAGCAAATTCAGTCTAGCGCCTCCAAATCTTCTGGCTTTGCCTTTATAAAGAAGCTCTCCTCTCCGGTCTGAGAATTCTTGAATTTGATTTGATGTTAACATTTATATAGCACACGAATACCCTAGGGCGTCTAGCGCTTATACCAGCAAGATCAGTAAGGTGCCAAGGAACTGTGTAAGATCTAGTTAATTGGTAAAAAAACAGGTTTTTAATGATTTCCTAAATGCTAACGGAGTAGGGCTGTTCTTTATGCCGGCTGAAAGCGAGTTCCATGTTTTACCGTCCTTAACAGGAAGCTTCTTCCACCCCATTGGGTTCTCTTGATCCAGGGGGTTTGTAAGAGTTTATTGAGTGCGGATCTTAGATTTCTGGAAGGCACATACCAAATCAGGTGTTTCTTCAGAAATTGGGGGCCATAGCCATGCAGGGTCTTAAATGCTAGGCACTGGGATTCAAACTTGATCCTCTTGTCCACTGGGAGCCAATGCAGAGTTCTGAGACAGGGGAAAACTGGCTGGGACCCGGAGATGTCCAGCAGTAGTCGGGCTGCCGCATTTTGAAGGCGCTGTAGCCTCTGCAGAAACTGTGTTTGGATACCCATGTACAGGGCATTGCCATAATCTAGTACGGACAGGGCTAATGCTGTTACACGTGTTTTCAGGGAGTTGGGCAGGATAAATAGGGGGGCTTTCCGGATAATTTTTAGGGTAAAAAACATAGAAGAGGTGAGTGTATTGATATGGTTACTAAAAGTCAGTTTGTCATGGAAGATGAAACCTACGTATTTCACCTTCTGCACTGAAACAGGAAAGTCTCCCAAACTAGAAGGCCACCATCTAGGTGAACAGACTGAGGTATCAGTACCCGACAGTAGGACCTCCGTTTTACAGCCGTTAAGTTTTAGGCAGTTAGACCTCATCCACTTGTTTAGCTACGTCATGCAGCTGTTAAAATGATCTGCTGTTTTTTCGACATTGCTTGGCACTGAGACCACTAGCTGGGTGTCATCTGCATATGACACCACTGAGAAGTTGTGTCGGCTGATGATTGAGGCTAACACATAGATGATTAAAGAGCGTAGGCTCAGGGACGAATCCTGTGGCACCCCGCAGGAGATTTTAAATGGCTCGGACACGAATACTCCAGACTCTACTGATTGAACCCTGTCGGAGAGAAATTATGTCAGCAACTTAAGGGCTGAGCCTCTGATTGAAAAAATCATAGATGAACTGGTGGTCAAGAGAGAAAAACAAATGTGAAAGGACAAGAGCTAATGCCTAACAACACACAGAGAGCTTACTGATTCTAAAACCTACAAACAAGTGTGAGAGTGTAGATAAAGAGAAACAGAAAAAGTTTGATAGGATTTCCATCAACTGCCAAAAGAGGCCAGTGTCATCACTTGGTCATCCTTGAATCTTGCTACTACTCCTCTAAGCCTAGAGGCAAATCGAGTAGCAAAGATCAAAACTGGGCAATAAAGTTAAAGCCAGAAAGAGAAATCGACCAAGGGCGGCCGTTCATGTCTCGTGTGATGAAAAATAGTATCGCAGTGAAAGTGAGTGAAGATTAAAAAGGGAGTTGGGAGGGAGAAACAAGAGCTTTAATACACATCTCTCTGCCAATCCAATTAAAAAGTGTAGCGGCAACTTTTAACAAATAGGTTGCGTCTCAAATAGGTCAACTAGTTTCAGCCTAAAGGGATTTCGTTCCCGGCTTTCTTCAGGACCAGAGGTTGTAACAGCTACTGCAAAAATGTGATGAAAAGAAAATACATAAAACAAGTTGTCAAACAATACAACCTGATGTGGTAAGATCTCTGGACAAGTAGGGTGCACTTCACTCCTGTCAGAAAAGATACAAACATATATAATCTAAGTGTGTAGGCTAAGCCTCAATTCAAGTCTTCCTCATAGGTTAAGTGTCTCTGATTGTCAATGTTCGGAGTACCACATTGCATGCCCTAAACACGAAAGGCAGAAAACTCACCTGACTTGTGTGAGATTCTGACCTCACCTCACCCGGTAACCAACTCAGGTATAGGAGACCCCGCCCTAAAAGAGAATTAATCGTAAAGGGCATGTCAGTGAGAGATGTACGAATCACTTAATTTATCGTAAATCAAGGTTGAATGGTTTAAAAGGTTCTGGTCGTGAATTCAAAATAAAAGGCAACAAACAGCAAGTTACCAGGTAGACAACGACAACAGTGAGGGAAGGGGTTCAAAAGAACGATCAAATGGTTACTGACCCAAAAGTTTGCCACATGACAAAGCAAGCCTTATGACTGGTCTTAGACGTACACCAAGGTGATAATGCTGGACGTGTAAATGTCAAGAGTGGTAACTATGTATACCAGAAAGTAACTAGGCTAGACATGCTTAGTCTATCACGTGTAGCGTGTATGCCTTAATAAAAAGTAGGTGAAAGTGCAGGAAACTCAAGCACAAAATGTAAGATATAGCGCATACTCCCTAGCAGTATAAGAAAATGCGCATACCTCGCGGTAAAAGATGAACAAGCAACAAGAGCCCGTAGGTCATGAATCCACTCAATGGCCGAGATAGCGAGCGAGAGTTAAGCTGATTGTGCTCGCCGCTGTCCGCGTGGAATTCTGACCGGGGCATGCTTAAGTATCGCCAAAAGTAACTGAGAAAGATGTGCGCTGGGCCACAGGGGTCGGTAGCTTGAGCCGCTTACCTCTCCGTCGGTGTCTCGGTCCCTCCTGAGTTTTGTGGGAGGTACCGAGATTCCGACCTGTGTGTATTTAAAACGCCGACGTGACGCGGGACTCAGCGTGCTGCGTGCCTCGTTTGGGCTGAGCACTGACGTATGAAAACTACAAATTGACGTCACCCAAAGGGGAAATGGTAGTTCCAAAGCGACCTCTTATTGGTACAACAAGATGCATCAGCTGTCTCTAAAGTCATGACATCCTGCGCGTGCTCAGTGATCGAAATTACCATTAGGGCATACCAGGATATGTAATCAAAATCTATATAGGTCGCACTGTTAAGTAGTATACTGAACGTGTATACTCTCCCCCAAACAGAAAAAAGGGGTGGTGAAGAAATGAAACGCCTGAATACCAGACGTACACAGTAGAGCATATCGTACCATTAGCCCTCTCACGGTTAGATATATGTTTATCAGAACATAATCGGAGAGTACTATGAATGAGTATTGACGCTCATCCTAACTGGATCTCATTAGTATTACAGAGGCATGATACATAGGTGATCTACATGGACCTATTGTAAAGATGTCCAAGGGATCGAGTCATTCAGGCCCTTCTTATCACTCTGCAATTTGAAAACCCAACGTTGTTCTTTGTTGAATAGAAACTTCGCCTTGTCGCTGTTATGAGAAGGTATGAAGGGCTTCTCCAACACTGTCCAAGTGAAGTCATCTGCTTGGTGGTTTTGCTCAACAAAGTGTCTTGTGAGTATAGTGTTTGTCTTTTTACATCTAAAGGTGCTCTTGTGTTCGAGCATCCTTAGTTTAACCTTGCGTGTTGTCATTCCAATGTAGTACAGGTGACAGGGGCATTGCAGCAAGTAGATTAAATTATCGCTGTTACAGTTTGAGAATGCCTTTTGGATCCATGGTCTGGTCATGCCCAAGTCAATTGTTTTGGATTGTTTAGTTTGTGGACATATGGCACAACTACCACAAGGGAAATGCCCTTGGACCGACGGTAAATCCCATAGGGTGCCTACTTTCTTAGGTTCTTGCTCTCTAGTACGTGTGTGTACCAACTTATCTCTCAGATTAGGTCCTCGTTTGAAAGCAAAGAGAGGCATTGGGATCTTTAGTTTGCATGTATTCAAAAAACGCCAGTTCTTTCGAATGCATTTCTGGATCCCATTCGTGAGAGTGCTGAAAGTATTCACGAAGGTTAAGCGGCCCGATGGTGGTTTCTCTATTCTTTTTTCTAACAAGGCATCTCTGTGATTGTTAGTAGCACGCTTACATGCATTTTTGATAAGCTTTTTGGGATACAGCCTGGCCGACAGTTGGTCAGATAGATCACTGGCATGGCGTTTGTACAGATCCATAGTGGAACAATTGCGTCTCAGGCGCAAAAATTGGCCAAATGGCAAATTGTCACGTAATGCCTTAGGATGTTGACTGTCGTACCTAAGCAAGGAGTTACGGGCCATGGGCTTACGATACAGTTCACTCGCTAACCCTGTGTCTGTGGCAAAGATGGATAAGTCCAAAAAGGCTATCCTAGTTTTGTGTGCCTCCAAAGTGAACTTCAAAAAGGTGTTACGTGTATTGAGCCACACTTGAAATTGCTTAACTGATTCCAAGTCACCTCGCCAAACCACTAAAATGTCGTCAATGTATCTCTTCCAGAGTCTAATAGACTCATGGAAGAGGTTCTGGTCATTGAGGACGTGATCTTGTTCAAATTTATGGACATAGAGGTTCGCTAGGCTCGGTGCGAAAACGCTTCCCATGCTGGTACCTGAGACTTGCAAGAAGATCTTTTCTTCAAACCTAAAGAAATTCTCTTTCATTGCCAATTGTGCTAAAGCCATGATGAAATGCACGGGAGTGATGGAATCAAGATCTGTCTCCCTAAGGCTAGAGGCAATGGTATCTAATGTTTCGTCTTGTGGAATGGAGGTAAACAGTGATTCGACATCAAAAGAAACCAGTAGATCTAGTTCTAAGTCAAAATAAACTGTGGGAATAAGCCGTAATACGTCTTTAGTATCTTGAAGATAGGTAGGCATCTTGCTTACTAGTGGTCTCAGGAAGAAATCCACAAACATAGACAGAGGCTCTAACAGAGATCCGATCCCTGAGATAATGGGTCTGCCAGGGGGAGGTCTCTGAGTCTTATGTATTTTGGGAAGTGTATAGAAATACGGCATGACTGGGTGGGTAGTTTGCAGGAAGGCTCTTTCTTGAGGTGTTACCCAACCTTCGTTTAATGCTTCCTCAGCTATCTCAATGATAGTTTTGCCAATCCTTTCTGTGGGATCTTCTTTCAATAGACGATAAAACCTTTTATCATCCAATTGTCTCAGACACTCTGTACGGTAGGCTTGAGTGTCTAGTATCACTGTGGCCCCGCCTTTGTCTGCAGGCTTAATAGTGATTTCTCTGTCCTCAGTCAAGGTTCGGAGTGCAGTTTGCTCGTTTCTCGGAAGATTGCTGTAACTCATTCTGTTCTTATTACACAAGATACTGATCTCCTCTTGGACTGCTCTCTCAAAGGCAAGTACTTGTGGCGGAATAGTGTGTGTGGGAGGATTAAACGTGGAACGTTTTTTCAAGCCTGTGTTAGTTGTATCCGTCACGGGGACTATCTCATCTTTATCCTTGAAGAAATGATAAAGGCGGATTTTGCGGAAGAATTTAGCAAGTTCACATTGAACTTGAAAGTTGTCGCCCGCTGATGTCATAACAAATCCAAGCCCTTTGTTTAAAACTGCTTCTTCATCAGTAGTCAAGATTTACTCAGATTTACAATCGGCTCTCCTCTGGGTTCTGCCCGGGTGGCTGTAGGTTCTGTTTGGACCTGCTCCGAGTGTTCATCTGTGGAACTGCCGGAGGAGGTGGTTGGTTGGTTCCAATGAACTTGGGCCTGCCGGTTTCTTCTTCTGCCCCTTGTTCTGCCTTGACCTAACCCTAAAAAAGACTGATTGCTAAAATCTTGCGGGTACATCTGGTATGGTGCATTTGGCGGTTGGAACTTTTGTGGGGGAAAACCCCATGGGGAAGGGGGCCACCATTGTTGGAAATGTGGCGCTCCATAGCCTCTCCAAGGCCGCCTCATTCCTCTGCCTCTAAATTGTTGTTTATTAGTGTCAGGAGTGTCAGAGTCACTGTGGTTATCTTCAGAGCTACTGCCTGAATATGTTGAGCTGTATCTTTTGCCTTTCTTGTTGAATTCTACAGGTGTATAGCCCTCACTAGTGTAGGGGTAAACTACTTCTAGTTTACATTTCGCCAAATTCTTCTTGAATTTTTCAATCTTAGATAGAAGGATTGCGTCATTGAAATCTTTATTAGATTTATTCGTCTCATCTTGCTGTTTCTTGAACTGAGTGCTGGTGATGATCGTTTTAATCTGTGCCTCCGTCACTTGTATTTCAATCAAGATGGCATCTGCTGCTCGCTTGGCTGTGCTAATAATAAGAATAAGCCAATCACGCGTGCAGCGCCAGGCTATTAGGGACCAGTCTTTGAGAAACTTCTTGTCTTGAAGAAATAGACGGGGAACATTTGTCACAATAAGGCCTGGAGGTGCACAGTTACCTCGTAAATACTCTGCCATGATCGCACCGTGAATTACTGTGCGAGAGTGGGATTTCTTGAGAATCATCACTTTATCCCAATCGTCCACATTGGCAGGTGTAAAGTTGGAAACACTATCTAGGATACTAGGTGTAGTGTCGAGGATGGACTGGAAAAAAGAGTCATCGTATGTGAGACCACTGAATTCTGCCATGTCGTTGGCCAAAGCAAGGCAAGGCTCAAGAGGAAACTCAATACGAGCGTAATGTAAAACAGGGTGTCTACATGAGCTGTGAGTGCTCACCTATAATGAAAAGGACCAGAACCTGGTGAAAACCAACTCAAAAAGAGTAATTACCCAAAGGTTAATGCTCATGGATAAAAGACCAGCAGCTGTCAGCTGCTCAAGAACATCAAAGGTATCTCCCAGGAGGAAGAAGAAGGGTCTAAGGGAACAGTTTACCGACCAAGCTACAGTTCAAATCCCCAATGTCATTAAATGAAAAAATCATAGATGAACTGGTGGTCAAGAGAGAAAAACAAATGTGAAAGGACAAGAGCTAATGCCTAACAACACATAGAGAGTTTACTGATTCTAAAACCTACAAACAAGTGTGAGAGTGTAGATAAAGAGAAACAGAAAAAGTTCGATAGGATTTCCATCAACTGCCAAGAGAGGCCAGTGTCATCACTTGGTCATCCTTGAATCTTGCTACTACTTCTCTAAGCCTAGAGGCAAATCGAGTAGCAAAGATCAAAACTGGGCAATAAAGTTAAAGCCAGAAAGAGAAATCGACCAAGGGCGGCCGTTCATGTCTCGTGTGATGAAAAATAGTAACGCAGTGCAAGTGAGTGAAGATTAAAAAGGGAGTTGGGAGGGAGAAACAAGAGCTTTAATACACATCTCTCTGCCAATCCAATTAAAAAGTGTAGCGGCAACTTTTAACCAATAGGTTGCGTCTCAAATTGGTCAACTAGTTTCAGCCTGAAGGGATTTCGTTCCCGGCTTTCTTCAGGACCAGAGGTTGTAATAGCTACTGCAAAAATGTGATGAAAAGAAAATACATAAAACAAGTTGTCAATCAATACAACCTGATGTGGTAAGATCTCTGGACAAGTAGGGTGCACTTCACTCCTGTCAGAAAAGAGAGAAAAGATACAAACATATATAATCTAAGTGTGTAGGCTAAGCCTCAATTCAAGTCTTCCTCATAGGTTAAGTGTCTCTGATTGTCAATGTTCGGAGTACCACATTGCATGCCCTAAACACGAAAGGCAGAAAACTCACCTGACTTGTGTGAGATTCTGACCTCACCTCACCCGGTAACCAACTCAGGTATAGGAGACCCCGCCCTAAAAGAGAATTAATCGTAAAGGGCGTGTCAGTGAGAGATGTACGAATCACTTAATGTATCGTAAATCAACGTTGAATGGTTTAAAAGGTTCTGGTCGTGAATTCAAAATAAAGGGCAACAAACAGCAAATTACCAGGTAGACAACGACAACAGTGAGGGAAGCGGTTCAAAAGAACGATCAAATGGTTACTGACCCAAAAGTTTGCCACATGACAAAGCAAGCCTTATGACTTGTCTTAGACGTATACCAAGGTGATAATGCTGGACGTGTAAATGTCAAGAGTGGTAACTATGTATACCAGAAAGAAACTAGGCTAGACATGCTTAGTCTATCACGTGTAGCGTGTATGCCTTGATAAAAAGTAGGTGAAAGTGCAGGAAACTCAAGCACAAAATGTAAGATATAGCGCATACTCCCTAGCAGTATAAGAAAATGCGCATAATACCTTGCGGTAAAAGATGAACAAGCAACAAGAGCTCGTAGGTCATGAATCCACTCAATGGCCGAGATAGCGAGCGAGAGTTAAGCTGATTGCGCTCGCCGCTGTCCGCGTGGAATTCTGACTGGGGCACGCTTAAGTATCGCCAAAAGTAACTGAGAAAGATGTGCGCTGGACCACAGGGGTCGGTAGCTTGAGCCGCTTACCTCTCCGTCGGTGTCTCGGTCCCTCCTGATGATGTCAGCAACTTAAGGGCTGAGCCTCTGATTCCCAGACCGGAGAGGCTGTTGGCCAATATTTCATGGTTCACTGTGTCAAAGGCTGACGATAGATCTAACAAGATCAGGGCGGCCTTACCCCCAGTGTCTAGTATAACTCTTAATTCTTCTGCTGCCATGACCAGGGTTGTCTCAGTGCTGGGCCCCTCTCGGAACCCATATTGTGCTGGATCTAGAAGGTCCATGGCAGAGAAAATGCAAGTAAACTGTGTATTTAATATTTTTTCTAGTACCTTGGCCGGGAAGGGTAATCTGGCGATAGGTCTGTAGCTGCTGGGATCTGCTGGATAGAGATTGGGTTTTTTTAGGAGCGGAAGAATCAATGTCAATTTCAAAGCATGAGGAAAAATACCTGAACAAATTATCTCCTTATATACCATGGTTGGTTGTTCACTGATAACATCAGGCACCAGGTGCAGTATCTTGGGAGGAACAGAGTCGAAAGGAGCCCCTGATTTGGATGTTTTTACCATATGGATGATTTGTTCTATGGAAGGAGAGGAAAAGGACGTAAGCAGATTGGGTGGGAAAGGAGCTATGACTGCTAGGGAATTCCCAGGTGTTGTTTCATCACAGTCAGTAAAGGATTTATACAGTCTCACTGTGTCTTTAAAAACCTGAGCCAGTACCTTACAGAATTCGGCACTGCTTTCCATCCTTGGTGGCTCAGGAAGTTTAGTTAGGCTTTTAATTGTAGCAAAGAGCTCTTTGCTAGAGTTTTTTGCATGTAGGATTTTTGTTGAAAAATATTTACTTTTTTCTTCTATTATCCGTTATTTGTAAACCGTCAGTGGCTGTGCGCATTGCGTTTGTTTTCATAGGGTCGTAATTTGCTCTCCACTGCCTCTCTATCCTTCTACAGACTTGTTTCGGAGTTCTTAATTTATCGGAGAACCATGGTTCTTTACATTTAGGAAGCATGAGCACAGTGTTGCAGACTGCACAGTTTGTGACAGATCAGTGTGACATTGGAAGCAAGGTGGGCATTATGGTACTGTGGGCCCATTGGGTCCTATGAAAAACCAACATCCCATTTTGTGAGATCAGCACCTAATAAAAGATGGCCGTTACTCAGAGAGATGAACCTGAACAGAAAGAAAGAGGTGTTGATGATGATGTCGTCATTGTCATGAAAAGCAGCCTTGTTCGCTCATAGAGTGTACTCATTCAGACAGCAACACAAGTTTGGCACAAAAAAGTAGGCGGTCCCCCAAAGCATCTAAGCAGCACAACACCATAGAGGTTATTTCAGGAGGGTGCGCAGTGCTACCAAATTCATCAGTTAATTCATATATATAATGCTAGGCAAAATGTCAGAAGTTGACCTCCTCCCCTTTTCTTTAATGGAAGGACAGGGGTTGCTGGAATTTGTGGAGATTCTTCGTCCAAAATGGAAGGTTCCGAGACTTCAACTGCAGCTGTACCATGGCTGCAGCATCAAGTGCTGAAATTTGTTGCAGAGCCAATGAAATGGAGGGCTGCATAGTTCATCTCACTTCAGAAATGTAGACTGGCTGTCAAGCTACATATTAGATGTGCATCAGTACTCACAGGGTCCCCTTCGAGGGGGTTTGACAAACGCTAGCCACAGGTGTCACCTTTGGTGATGCTTTTATTGGCAAGCAACAGTTGCATTGTTCTCCATGGGCAATGATCAGGAATGCAAACACATCTGCCCTCACCCAAAAGAACTCAATATGAAGGTCTTACAAATGGCTTCAACCCAGAGGTCTAGGCATTGGACGTGTCCCTTCCTATACAAAAGCAAGACTGGCCCTAATGCAGGCACCCATGCACCATGGTGGAAGGGGATCTGCATTGGCACTAGGCAGCCTCCAGTACACCAGATGCAGGTAGAGACCTGAAGAGCGCCGTATCGTAGCGTTGCGTGTACTTTTAGTGAATGCACCCCCTGATGTTTGCAGGCAAAAGTGTCATGTGATGTGCTGTTCAAAAATACAATACTTTTGTTATATGTGGATGTACCAGAAAGGCAAAGAAATGACAAGATTGCATAAGCTACAGGTGTCTAACATGTCACAACTTGAGACCTCTGCCGTCTAGCGCCTAGTGGCTAGAGGCCGAGGACTAGCTGACTGTGCCACGCCACCCTGGAGGCCCTTGGAGACAAGTGCACTCCCGATATCGCCATGCCGCTTACGCAGGGCTATGGCATTTCTTGTGGAGCAGGTTTTGTGTCACTGGGTGCAGTCTCCGATATCAATATTTCTGTTTCAAGTCTCCCTGTCTCACAAATATTTTATTTTCTCCAGACAAGATTTTATTTCTCACAAGGGCGCTAATGAAGTATGGGGCATATTATCAAGACACGGCATTAAAATTATCGCCGCTTTAGCGGCAGAAAACTGCCGCAAGCGGCGATAATGGGGTGGTTAATACGCCGCAGAGGATTCCAATAGAAGCCCATGTTCTGGTGTGAACCTGGGCTTCTATTGGAATTCTCTACGGCATATTATCAAGCCCATTAATGCCGCTTTAGCAGCAGTTTTCTTCCGCTAAAGCGGCGATAATTTTAACGCCGTGCTTGATAATATGCCCCTATGTTAGTTTCAGGCCTTGTTGTCATTCGTCGTCCTTTAGTGGTGGTGCTTTACGGCTGTTGTCTTTCCTCGTCTCTTGGAAGCGCAGAAATTTGCCTCCACTTGCCAGTGTCCCTCAAGGTGAAATACAAACGTGGCTTCGGCCCTGTCACATAGGATGACCAGTCAGAAGAATAGAGTATGCAGTTCCTCAAAACAAGGGGAGAGTGAGAGTGTGAAATAGAGACCGTGTGTGGACGGAAGGGAATTCCTCTAGTCGGAACTAGGGTCCTCACACACCCAGCAAGCTAGGTGTCATGCTTCATCATATGGACCTGCTCCTCGTCGGGACGGCGCTGCAATCCCCGACGGGCACCCTTAAAGGGGCTCTTTAGCGGAGATCTTTTGTTCCTGGCCGTATGATGTAGTGTGTGTGTGGGGTCTAGTGGTGTAGATGTGGATGTGTGTGTGAGATTAAAACAAGTTGGATAGTCCACGAACAAGGCTTTATTGAGAATGGCTATCCACTTGATTAAAAAACAAAAGACAGAGTGGCAGCTGACTGACGTTAAGGTTCAGCTAAGCTATGCTCTTCTGTGATGGTCAACATGTTTCATGCCTAATGGTCTGGTGATCCGTGGCAATTCTTCAGGACCTAATTTATAAAAACTATCTACACGATGTGGGAAGCACAATAGTTACCTGCCACGTGTATTGAGGGACAACGGTCTCACCATGTGTAAGGGGGAACCTAAGAAAAGAAAAGTGTTATATAAGGTCACCCCGACCTCGGTCAGTGTTGGTAATCGACCGTTTATTCAAACAATAGTCACACACAAGGTCTCGCTCCCTAGACGATATGGCATAGAACTGATAACAGTGACTTACTGTGGAGCAACACACTATACAATTCTAAGTGCTCTCCGTGAAGGTGAGATTAAAAACAAGAAACACTTTAAAAATCAGAAGACAGGGCATACACTCTACACTACAGTATAGTCAGGAGGATAAGTGATCACGTTCTGAAAAACCAGGGAACTCACCTGAGTGGGTTTGTATCCCTGCTTCAGTCCGTATTCGTTGCGCCACCTGTAGCACCAGACTCCTGGTGTACTGATGATAATAAAAGATAAGGTGGAAAAACGAACAGTAAATAGTAAATAGCACACCCAACCCGTGTTGTTGTCACTGGCAAGGAACTGACGCCCGTGGTATGAACCCATTAGGCGGTGCGGAGTATAACAAGCCATGGTACAGGCCGGGGGTTATTTGAGTAACCGGAGAATTTGTGCCGGTTGGTGGTTGATTGCGAAAACCCATGCCTCATTCTGACTCCCAGCCTAGTCCCTTGTGGGGTTTCTCCGGTTACTCAAATAACCCCCGGCCTGTACCATGGCTTGTTATACTCCGCACCGCCTAATGGGATCATACCACGGGCGTCAGTTCCTTGCCAGTGACAACAACACGGGTTGGGTGTGCTATTTACTATTTACTGTTCGTTTTTCCACCTTATCTTTTATTATCATCAGTACACCAGGAGTCTGGTGCTACAGGTGGCGCAACGAATACGGACTGAAGCAGGGATACAAACCCACTCAGGTGAGTTCCCTGGTTTTTCAGAACGTGATCACTTATCCTCCTGACTATACTGTAGTGTAGAGTGTATGCCCTGTCTTCTGATTTTTAAAGTGTTTCTTGTTTTTAATCTCACCTTCACCGAGAGCACTTAGAATTGTATAGTGTGTTGCTCCACAGTAAGTCACTGTTATCAGTTCTATGCCATATCGTCTAGGGAGCGAGACCTTGTGTGTGACTATTGTTTGAATAAACGGTCGATTACCAACACTGACCGAGGTCGGGGTGACCTTATATAACACTTTTCTTTTCTTAGGTTCCCCCTTACACATGGTGAGACCGTTGTCCCTCAATACACGTGGCAGGTAACTATTGTACTTCCCACATCGTGTAGATAGTTTTTATAAATTAGGTCCTGAAGAATTGCCACGGATCACCAGACCATTAGGCATGAAACATGTTGACCATCACAGAAGAGCATAGCTTAGCTGAACCTTAACGTCAGTCAGCTGCCACTCTGTCTTTTGTTTTTTAATCAAGTGGATAGCCATTCTCAATAAAGCCTTGTTCGTGGACTATCCAACTTGTTTTAATCTCACACACACATCCACATCTACACCACTAGACCCCACACACACACTACATCATACGGCCAGGAACAAAAGATCTCCGCTAAAGAGCCCCTTTAAGGGTGCCCGTCGGGGATTGCAGCGCCGTCCCGACGAGGAGCAGGTCCATATGATGAAGCATGACACCTAGCTTGCTGGGTGTGTGAGGACCCTAGTTCCGACTAGAGGAATTCCCTTCCGTCCACACACGGTCTCTATTTCACACTCTCACTCTCCCCTTGTTTTGAGGAACTGCATACTCTATTCTTCTGACTGACTAACTGGGCCTGTATGCTGGACCTCGCTTAAAAGCCCACCGGTCCCCCTTGTTTGATAATTACATAGGATGACCAACCATCCGTAAATTTCATGGACGGATAGTTATCTGATGTCCGTTGTCCGTAAGGATTTCTTTCACGGGCACCTTTAGTCCGTAATTTCGGACATTGGAGCGCACTGCCCCCTGCAAGCAGCCTGAGAGTTCTGTAACTCTCAAAGCGGGGGCAGCTCGCGCTCCTGCTGTGATCAATGGCCTGCAGCAGCCCCTCCTCAACATGGCACAGATTGCTATGCGCCCATTATCATTCTGTATGCCGGCCTAATTATCACATACAGAATGATAATGGGCCTCTCTGTGCAGTCACAGGCTGACGTCTTTTCACTAGTAAATTCACTCCACATGCCCTGTGCAGACTCCAGCATGCAGCCAGTATTTTGGACTTTATTTTCTCCCCACAACAATCAGAATCTTTTAGAGGAGTCAATCTCTGACTGTGAACCAGAGAGTGACCCCTCTAAACAATGTTCAATAATCACAGACAGTATTTGCACTTCTTGGCTCTCATCTTTGAGATCGGACAAACCAGTGCAGGAACCATATAAATAAAATTATGATGATATGAAATACCACAAAAATACCTGCACAGTTGTGCAATGCTGCACGCATACCAAAAAAACGCGAAGTCAACGATTGTCGCAACCTAATATAAAATTATTTTGACCTGTACATATGTTGGTTGTCTATTTACGTACTCATACACTATTGCATGACCTCCCCTGATGTGGCTGTAAACGTACCTTTTGTTCCGAGCTTTTGCCCTGAATTTTGACCCTCTGTGTTGAATTTTGACCCTTTGTCCTGAATTTTGACCCTTTGTCCTGAATTTTCACACTCACCATCCTGATTTGCATCCATGCCAGTTGGTCACCCTAGTGTCACGGTTTCTTCCACTAAGTGGCAATTCTTTAAATATATACAGATGCATAGCCATTAACAGTGCAGCAGGTATAGTGGCACTGGCGCCCACTGGTTATGAAGGGCCAAATGCCCCACAACTATAGCCGAGTGTTTTTAACCACTAAACCAGGGGACGGTGTTGGGGGGAGGAGGGGGCTTGTTTGCATGAGGTCCTAGGGCCTAACTTTTTGTAATCATCACTTTTTGAGATATGTAAACTCCTGCGTCAGCTTTGCGCACGCGCCTCACGACATGACGCACATTAAAAAGACACATTTTGACATGTACCAATTAGTTTTTCTGGCTGAATGCACACATTCACTTACACTAACCTTTCACCAACGCCATTCTTTTCAAATCACTGAAATCCCTGCGTGCCTCCCTGGGTTGGTCTGCGCCCAAGCCACACACAATGCCTGTGATGGCGTCTCATTCTGCAGTGACGTCGCCCCCGGCATTGACGCAGCTTCCAGGGGAGGCCATGGGGTTGAGGCGGGGGCCGGGGATGACGGGGTTCTGAGAAACCAAAGATGCTCTGTTCTGTTTCGGTTTAGGTGGCTTGCGAATCATTTGTAGGCCAAGCAGGGACGAAAAGTAAGTAGGAAAGAAAAAAAAGTCATTTGAAGGCGGGAGATTTAACATTCAATCTTGTAGGAGCACCATTAATCAGTCCTAGATTTTTAGCAAAGCGCTATGTGCATGCTGGGACTTGTAGGCCCATACTTATAATACAAGTCCTCATTGTTAAAAGAAAACAAGACCGTACTCGTGAGACTTTAGTTCAAGTTGGCAATTTTGGGGGTCGGTCACACAAACTGATAAGGATGGGACCATTTTCTTTGCACGGCAATCATTTTTACTGAGCACCATATTGTAAGGGTGTTCTTCTGTACGCCATTTTTTGCCGCCACCTATTTTTACTGCCTTCGGAATATGGAAAACATGTGTACTTATTTACATTACGCAAAAACAACAGTTGATGGGCACAATGCAGAACAATGTCATACTTTCACCCCAGTACAGAGATCTGGGCCTAAATCCATCGTTTTTTTGCTCACCATGCCATTCCAGTTTGAACCCAGCCATATGCAAATCAGTCTGACCCTGTGCCTCATGGGAACAGTTCAGCCCGAAATGCCAAGCCAGGGCCTCCCTGGACTGGAACCAAGCATCCTAGGACCGGTTTCGGGGTTTCACCCCTCTTCAGCCAGGATAGCTTGACTCCAGTGGCATGGAGAGCACGGTACTCACGTCTGGGCATACCCGTCCCACTCGGGGTGACAAATGCAAAAACAACAGTTGATCGACAGAATGCAGAACAATGTCATACATTATTTGCATTAGCCACGCCCCCAAAGCAAGCGGAAGAACGCCTCCTAAAGATCACGCTACCCGACTGTCGACGTTTGGGACATCGATGAAGCATGACACCTTGGTTGCTGTGTGAGGGTTCGTCTTCAATTTCTATTAATGACCCGACGCAAATTAATTTGATCCTTTTCCACCAATACTTAATGGGTTTTACATCTGTTACATTTAACGATGGATCAGAAATGTGTGGGAAGGTTCAGATAGAAATGCTGTTACAGATCAAATATTGTTATGGAAAGAAAACTGTTCTGGTTTTTCTTTTGCTTTGGAGAAAAATAAATAAAATGTGTTTCAAAAAGACATCTGAGTGGCACAAAGTCCAGCGGTCTGACGCAGCTGATTTCCAGTATTTATTTCAGAATATCTTTTTTTAAAACATTTTTAGCAGTAACTGTAGAACAAACGAACCATCACCTGTATCCAGGTACTGAAGGCATACCATTTCAGAGTCATCAGTTACATTAACAGGTCCAACACAACTCTGCACTGGAGCGAGGCTCAACAGCCCTCCCACCACCATCCGACATACAATAGCTACACATGACTCCCTGGGAGATCCCCACATCTGCCCGCTGTTCATTCCTTAGGCCTGCCAAGGGTTGGCATTCTCATCCGCCCTCCAGGGACCCCATACCTTCTCGAACTTTCTTGGGCATCCCAATGCCTGATACGCAAATTTTTCGGCCTTCAAGCACCAGTCTAGGTTCGCTTCCCATGCACGCAGCGTCGGAACCCTGGCACACTCCCAGAACATACTCCGTCACAACGTGCCAACATCAGGGCTAACTTACAAAACAGAAGTGTATAGGGCTCTACTGTATGTGCCCCCGAGTTGAGGGGTGAGTTCCAACGAGAAGTCCATGACTGCTGACAGCCTGTATCCTGCTGCCATCTAAAAACTCTGAATCTTAGGGCAGCCTCAAAGCGTATGTACCAAGATTCCTCTCTGGCGACAACCCCTCTGGCAAAGGTCATTATCTGCCCTACCCATCAGGTAGAGCAGGTCATAGTCATGCATGCTCTATGAAGAATCTTCAGTTGATTTAATTGGAGCCCCATGGGTGTGGCCACTTCTCGCGCATCACAGCAAACCGCACCCTAATCCTCAGCTTCCAGTTTGCCTAGATCCCCTTCCCATTGGTCCCTCGGGCTGCTCAGCAGGGGGAGTGTATTAAGTACAATTGTAGAATATATTTGTGATACAGCATGCTTAATCAAGGGGGAATCCCGGTACCTTGTACTCCAGGGACTTCTCACCAGGCCCCCCTTACAATAACACATCCCCCACCTTAGAGATACCAATCAAGTCCCATTTTTCAACCCCTCCATCTCCCTGTGCCCCCTCAATACCTTTGACTCCAGTGTCAGCTTCCCCTTCCATCCCTTAGTCCGGGTTGCCCGATGACCATGTGTTAATTATTGTTGCCGTTGGAGCAGGCAGTGGTGTCCTCCCCTTGTCCCCGTAAAGGCGCATGATGTAGCTCCAGGGGTCCGTTTCCCACTTATTGCCCATCAGGGACAGTTCCTGCTGTGTGGAGAAGGCCCAATCATTTACCACTTGTAGTTGTGTAGCCCAGTAGTAGAGATGTAAACCAGGGAAGGCAATTCCACCCTCCAGCGGCATTCTCGTCAGGGTAGCCTTTGCGATTCTTTGTGCCCCTCCATCCCGCAACAGCACCCTTGTGACATCATTCATCGAGCAAAAAAAATGTTTGGGGACCTGAAAGGTAGTGTGTTGCAACATGTAAAAGACATTTCGGTAAATAAATCATATTGTAGAGGACCGTACTTCCCATCAGGGAGAGCGGAAGTGGCCTCCAGTGAACCACGTCTGCTCTGTAGGTCTCCAGGATTCTGTTCAGGTTCTCCCTCATGAATAGGTCATGGCCTTTAATCACAAAGATACCCAAATACCTAAAGCCCACGGATTCCCATTTTGGTGGGTAGTGCCCAGACCGACCCAAGCCCTGAATGGAGAGGGGGAGCACACAGACTTATGTAAGTTTATATAAATCCCTGTTTTTGCCCCAAATATCCTCAGGATTTCTCTTACTCTGGGGACAGATTTCTCTGGCTCAGTCAGAAAAAGGAGGACATCATCTGTGTAAAGCGATACCACATCCTCCCAACCCGGATCCCACCACACACACCTGATCAGTGCATCCTTATGCAACCAGGCTGCCAAAGGTTAAATGGCCACCGCGAATAGTAATGGGGATAGCGTGCAGCCCTACCCAGTATCCCTACACAGCCGGAATTTGACTGAGAAAGACTTGTTTGCCTTGACCCTGGCTACTGGGTCCATGTAGAATAGCTGCACTCATGACAGGAATATCGGACCGAACCCTATCTTCTGGAGGATCACCATCAGATAGGGCCACGGGGGAGTCAAATGCCTTCTCGGCGTCCAGCAACAGCAGGGTGGCCGGTTCTTGTATCCTTCTCAATCCGCACAAGGCAATCCATGACCTTCCGTAAATTGTGCCTGGTCACGCTATAGGACATGAAACCCGATTGGTCTGGGGCCACTCAGGTGTAGTAAGCGGTTGGAAAGGATCTTAAGTCAGCACCTTATTTTCCGTATTTAATTACGAGATTGGCCTATATGGGGCACAATCCTCAGCTGACTTGGCTTTTTTGTAGATCATTACTTTTGTCCCGGCCTTAGGTCCTAAGGTAGCCAGCCATCCCTTTTTGCCCTGTAGAATATGGCCCTGAGCAGGCCCTTGACCAGCGACTTAAAACATTTAAAGTACTCGCCTGGCAGGCCGTTGGGATCCATGGCTTTGCCCCGCTTTCTCTGTGCCAAGGCTTCAGATTGATCGGTTCAGTCATCTGCAGAGACCAACTCGACTTGGTACCACGACATGGGGCTGGAATATCAGTTATAAAATGTGCCAAATCTACCATCCCGCCATGAAGTTTCTTACCACACAGATAAGTGTGATACAAATGCCATGCTATGGCACTTGGGGTTTCCACCATCTCCCCTGTCACTGTTCTGATAGCGGGGATCCACCTTTGTCCCTTTTCTTTTTTAGTAAGCCACACTAAGAGCTTCCCAGCCTTTTTACCCATTTTGTATAGTTTACCTTGTTTGTCTGTACTGGGCTCGTGCCTCCTGTTGGAGGATATTTCTCAGATCTTCCCTAGTCCCCTCAATTTTATGGGCCAAAATAGGGGTGGGCGAGGTGACTTATTCCGCTTCCCAGCAGGTCAGGTTCAACTCCAGCACCCTACGTTCCTTGTCTCTACCCAACTGGATGTGCAACCAGTTGCCTTCGCATGACAGTGTTGAAGGCCTCCCAGAGAGCCACCTCGGACCATAAAGGTGTTTTCTCGGAAATAGAGGTCGGTAGCCTTCATCAACATCTTCCTAGTATTCCAGTCTATCAACTCCCTGGGATCAAGTTTCCATTCCACCCTGGGATTCCCAACAGGAGGAAAGTGACCACGGTGAGTGAATGATATACCATGCGGCAACAAGTCAGTGGTGCAAAATCAACCCATCTGGCAGTGGTGCACTAAAAAGTAGTCTGACCTGGACTGTGAACACATGCTATTAGAGGCGTAGGAATATTGCAGCAGCCCCGGATGACGGGCCCGCATAGGTCTACCATCCCAAATGCCTCAATAAAGGAGGCCAAGCACGTATCTGCCAAGGGTCTGTCACCTGACATTGTTACCCTATCTAGGTCCCCCATATTGTTAGGTTGAGGTCTCCTACGAGAAGAAGGGCTTCCTGAGTCTCTGAGACCCACCTCCGTAATTTGCCCAAAATCTTCAGTTTGTAGCCCTGGGGGAAGAGTACTAATACGCCAGAGCCCAGGTATCTCCATTCCAACGGCCACTCACCGCAGTCTGACAGCCCATCTCATCCACCTATGTGTAAGTAACCTGCAATGGGAGGGCTTTACGGACCAGGATTTTTGCCAGGTGGGTCTCCTGTAGCAAGATAATATCTGGGTCATGTCTGGTCAAGCATTTCCACACTACCCCCCTCTTCAGTTTACTGCCCAGGCCGTTTACATTCCAAGATAGTATCTTAAGGGTCATCCCCCCCACGTGTTTGTGTGGTGTGTGGACCATTCTGCACTGTGCAACGTTGTTTCCCAACTCTATATACAGCATCAACCTGCATGCCTCTAAATTCCTCCCCATCTCTCCTCCCAACAACCTTGAGCCGCGGGCCTAGAACTGCCCTCCACCCCAACACCAAGGTGTCTGTTGCCCCAACAAATTCAATTGGTCTGACGTTTCAGGCAACAAAACACAGATTAATTACAAGTGTATAGGAGGAATGCAGCCATGCAGAGCAATACCAAATGAATGTTCGTGCAGCCCTCAAGGCCCAGTCCTTTCCAAGTCAGTGTGGCCATGTGTGACCAGCGGCCCCTAGGCTACCCCCAACTGCATATTCATATTGGGTCTGCTGCTGGGAGGGCAACCTCTTCCAGATCAACTTGCGAGGTCTTGGAGCCACCTCACGAGTCCTCCGCCAATGGTGCCCACCTGTTGTCGCTGTGTAAGGAAAATTGGTGTTCTATGTCTGCCACAACCATGGCCCTCTCAGTCTGTTGTAGGGGCTGTCTGCAGCCGCCTGCAAGGCTTACCCTTCAAGTTCTACCTCTGCCACCCCGGCAGCCAGTCCTTCTCTCAGGCATCTGGGAAAAGGTGGCCCGCGCTTGCAGCCAGGCCCAAGCCTCCGACAATGCTCCAAAGAAATGCTACCCTTCCTTGTCAATCACTCGCAGTTTTGCGGGTGAAAACAATGTGCACTCTAAGTTGAGTTTCTGCAACTGACATTTGACTGATATGAAGTTTTCTCTTTGCTGCTGAACGGCAGTGGTGTAATCTGGGTATATGCTCACCAACCCACCATCAAGTTGCCATGACCATGTGTCACCTGCAGTATATGGTCCCTAAAATGTAACAATCTGGTGACGATTGGCCTAGGTGGTGTAACCGGCACCAGCAGCCTTCCCAGCATCCTATGCACCCTTTCCACTGTGAATATCATGGAGGCCTTGCCCCTCAATATCATAGACAACAACCACTCTTACAAGAATAATTCCACACTAAGGTCCTCTGAATGTTCCGTGAACCCTACCAGCCGGATATTATTGTGCCTGTACCGTCCCACAGCATCATCCACCCTCTCCTGCAGCTTGCCAATGGTTTGCTGTAAAGCATGAATCTGGTTAGCGCTATCCACAATCGTAGCCTCCAACTGGGTCAGCATGGATTCAGTCTCCTTCACTCTGTCCACTCATTTCTTATGTTCTATCTGCAGGAACCCTAAGTCCAAGGCCACGGCACCGTTTTTGGACTCTAAAGTTGTCTTGGTGTCCCGTATGGCCACCAGGACAATCGCTGTGTGAGCTTCTATGCCCTGATCTGTTGCAGCCAAAAATCATCAAGTAACAAAGAAAGCGCCAGTGCTGCACCCTTATTCACAACTTATTCGCAGTGCATTGAACAAAACAATGACACACTAACCCCTTTTTCCGTTGGATTTAATCCAAAGAGCTTTTCACAGTCTACATTAACAACTTATCAAAGACACAATACAAACATCTTAGACCTCTGATTGTTGTAACATAAATAACTGACCTCCCATTCTTCCTCACATACATACACACAACTGTGTTACTTCCAAACTGTTATTATGTGCATTCTCAACTCTCCATTCATTCTATCAAAATACCCACTTTCACCATTCTAACATGCCACACCTCTCACTACACTCACTGTTCTGACACGAACCAAAAAAGCTTTACAAACTATTGACAAAACATGCATTTGATACAGAACAAAACAAGACACAGTCTATCAACAACATGAATTTAGCCAAATTCAAGAAAAATACAAAAGTCGTTTTTAGATTGGCCTAAACACCACGGATAAGTTGCCAATGTAGACTGTGAAAAGCTGTTTGGATTAAAGCCAACGGAAAAAGTGGTTAGTGTGTCATTGTTTTGTTCAATGCACTGTGAATAAGTTGTGAATAAGGGTGCAGCACTGGCGCTTTCTTTGATCTGTTGCAGCAGCACTCTGGGCTTTTTGGCAGGGGGAGACTCGAACTATGGACCCATCTTCAGGGCTATTGGGCCTCATCATCTTTGACCGTGCCAATCACGGTGGTCGCCTCACTCCATGCACCCCCTGGTCAGCCTGCAGATCCACTGGCTCCAGTACCTGGTGCTCGGCCCCCACGATCACACTTCAGTGACTCTGGTGGTATCCACCTCTCTGGGAGCTTACTCGGGGTACTGCCTCCCCAGGACACAGACCCTGGGGGACAGTTCCCCAGCCTCCCACAGCCCAGCCCGAGTGGGAGACAGAGCCTACCTCAGGCGGACAGCCACAACACCCCAACAGACACAAGCACCTCATTCACCGTTGGCACCACGTCTCGCTCTGTCAGTCAACGTCCAGGGCCATCACATTCAGCCTGCGTGCAGGTTACCTGTACAGACCACAGGGGCCGCCCACTCTTCACCGGAGCTGGCTCAGTGCTAGTTGGTCTCCACCATTACAGGCTTCCCGGGCTCCTCCTCAATGTAGCTCATAGTGACTGGAGGAGGTAAACTGCCTCTTTGGGCCCAAATCACTGCTGGTCCACAGAATCGCAACTCTCAGCCACCATCGCCCCTCACTCTTTTGGCAGCCTGCCGCCCGAGGCCCACTCCACCTCTATAATGTACCATGAGAGTTCCCCTCAAGAACCAATACACCGCCTCCCACTTTTGGCCGGTTGAGGGCTATCACCATGGCCACCGTTTCTGCCCTCAGAACTAGGTTCCCACCATTCTGCAGGGCCTTCAATCACTCTGTGATACTTAGCAGGGCCCACCCCCTCCCACCCACCTCATTTGCAGCCACCTCGGAGCACGTCTGACTCCATGCACTGCAGGCTATGCCTCTCACTGATTTCCAATATTAGCTGAAGCGCTTTGGCTATACGTATTAAATAATGGACTACGTTCTCCTCTTTTTGCAGGAGTTTTCATTATTCTGGCTTAGATCTCTTTGCCTCCTAGCACAATGAGCTTCTGAATCAGTTCTGCTCCTGGTAGCAAGATCCAAAGGCAGGGGTATTTACTACTATTAGTCGGGGAGTCTATTGTATGCATGTCTTTCGGTTCCTTTGAGTGGATGGACTCTTCTGCAAATAAAGCTGCGGAGGGCAGGGGTTTTGACCATCACTGCATTTTGGCTGAGAATGGGTTCGTTTCCTCGTCTCAGTTTTGCGTTATGACTTGACCATTTGGTTTTGTAAGGAAAGGAATTCAGCCGTCTATTTCTTCTCTTAGCAGATGGACTGGCACTGTCATGTCTATTGCCTGTGATTCACAGGGCACTGCTCTTTCATCTTCTTCCATTCAAGTATCACAAGTAAAATGGCAGCTTCTTTGGCAGACGGTCCAGAAGTCTCCATCACTGAAGTTTGTAAAACTGCATCTTGGGTTGGTCTTCTACTCCCATTCTCCCTTAGACACTCCAAGTAGAGCGTGATAAAAATTTACATTTTGATTCTAAGATTTTGTCGTCGCTGACTTTGCTTCAAACTATATTTTGATATCTGAAGCAATAACATTCATGCATGTTTGCATCTATTTGGTCTCATTTATTGTTTTATGCTAACCCGGGTCAGGTTATTGGCAACAACTGGTGACACCTTCATGACCTACTGGTAATATTTATTACTGCATCCCACTCCTTAAATGCCTCTATCCTCACTCCCAGGAGCATTTCGCTTTGTCTTTTGCTCAGATTAAAGATGGCTCGGGTACCTGAGGAATTGGGTGGGGACTCCTGTCTAGTGGGTGGGGGAATAGAGATTAAAACATAGATAAGTCTATTGATATAGGAGAGGCCTGTCTGGGAGAAGTGCCCTTACCCAATAGGGTAAAGATGGACTAATAAGGACGGCCACAGGAGTAATCAAAACTACTTGTAAGAAATAGGGCCATTCTTCAATAAACCACATACAGCTGGAATTCATTAATGCATCTGCAAGAAGTTGAAAAGCAGATGAATGCGAACATGTCCTAATATTTACATACTGCAGACCACGCAGAATGAAAAGGAACACTGCACACATTAACGGGGATTACATTACTTAGCTAAAAGAGAACAATAACGTTACATTTCACATATTTATAATAATAAAAACATAGAGATGAAGTGATTTGGCCAGAATCACACAGTGAAGGCCACATGAGTTCATAGTTTGCAGGTTAGCCACTATAACGCATTTCCTCTCATACCGAAAATAGCGTTGAATATGTAAAATCAATTGTGTGCCCTGTGATGTATACATGTCACACAGCCCCTTGATGCAGTGAGTGGGGAATAACTTTGGGATTTAAATTGAATGAGGTTGTAGTAGTAGCAGTCTATCAGCAAGATATGGCTTATGTAAGGACCAATATGTCAATTGTTGTATGAATGTATGAAATCGTACATGGAGAGAGATTTGTGCTGTGCAACGGATGCAGGTTTCCACGTGTTATTTTTTTAGTTTAAGGGGCTGTATATCTATGTAAAGACGCTCGATACCGTGTAATTACGTATGGTGTCCAATAATAAATATGTACAGGTGCGTTGGGAAGGGGAGTGGGGTTTAAGGCAGCAGTGTCCCATGTCATGTTGACTGTATTTTGTTGACCATCTCACTGCAGTGTTATTAAGAATAACATTTCCAATCCCTACTGTAGGGCTCGCACTTTATATTATGGCGACGAAGGACATCACTCCTAGGGAAACAAAATGGTGATGGATGGAATGCTTGAATTAATCTCAGCCACCGAGAACTGCTCTGCACCCGAGTCTAACCCATTGTTTCTTTGCTAACTTTGCCATCCCAGGCAGAAAACAACCATAGGCAAATCAGAGTTGGTGCTGCTTGATTGGGTACTGTGCAGCCTGAATTGCCAGGCCAGCCCCACCCCTCCTCTGTTGGGGCCATCTCCTATCTACAGCTGGGTCTGGTGGCTCAGTGGACTAATGAGACCACTGTAAAATCCTGTGTTCGACCTCATGATTACAGGTTCAAATCCCGGCAGGTCCACTCACACTCATCCTTCTGAGGTCGATAAAATGAGTACAAATAAAGCAAAATGTATTCCTACCGGCACCTACGGGGCAGGACTTTGGGGGATTGTCATAGCAGACCAGATACAACAAACTGAAAATGATTTTATTTGTTATTTGTTGGCAGCCCCCAAATCCATGTCTACTTATTTTAGCCATTGTGAACTTGGGATACCTTTTATTGATGATACGATTAAATCTTTCCCATTGCTCTCATGGCATAAAATTTGGGTAACACCAGAAACATCCTTAAACAGAGATGTAGTTTCTGACTGCTTAGCTTTAGACGGAGCTGCAAATATTAAGTGGTTACATTACATCAAAACCATGGCATCGGATATAGGGCATGAAGAATATTTTAAAAACCCCAATTTGCCTAGAAACGGTCCCAAAACGCACCCTTAAAAAAATGATCTTGGAATTTTTACAGAATAAAAGGAGGCTTGCTGAAAAGGGTAAATGCACAACCCTGGAAAACCATTTATTGATTTTTCATGTAGGTATTCAACCGTATTTATTGTTAGAACCTAGTCCTTTTTTGAGGTGGTTGTTGACCAGGTTGGCACTTTTTTTAGACTGTTAACATTTCCCAATTGTAATGATTGGTCCAAATCACTAGTGAAGTGCCCCTGTGATGATTTAGCCGATCAGTCTAACATTCACAGCATTCTTTTTTGTGAATTCTATGAGATTGCGAGGAAAAGGTTTTAGAAGCCGATCCTTATAAAATGGGGTATTAGGTGTTGTAGAGCAGCATATTGTAAACTGAAGCAATTAGAAACAGCTCTTGTGGTAAAAGTGGTCTCCTCCTATTTGAGATTATCAATAGGAGTGAGGAATACCATGGGGGCAGGGGCAACCTAGGCTGCAGCGTTTGAAATTTGACTTTTTATTTTATGCTTTTTAACGGATTACCCCTTTCTAATTTTAGCATTGACAATTCATAGGGATATGTATTTCGATTTTTGTTGAATATGTTATATACGTGATGATGCTATATTTTATTATATAAAACTTAATGTTTTTATCTATTGAAATATGTGCTTTTATGATTTTACAACAAAATCGAATAAAGCTAATTTTTGACTTTGAGTACCAATGAGTTGGATAACAATTAACATCTGTTATTCAGTGGCAAGATAACCTTCAGGGTGAACGTCTACAAATACACTTCAGGTTTATGTTATATGAAGCAACTTTAGACCGGATTCAGCTTTGGTGGACATCACCAATGAGAGGTGGCTTGAGCCCGATGGCACAGGGAACCATTCAATAGGCCACATTGACAGAAACAAAAAGGTGAGGGGTGAATGTTTGAATTACCCTCAATGGCTGATAATCACTTCAGGTCCATCGCTTTTTTTACCCATTGTGCCAATCCAGACTGGGAGCAACCACATGCATTTCACCCATGGGCCTGCTCCAAATGGAACAGTCGTCTCTGAGCTGCCAGGCCAGGATCCATCAGAAAGGGAAAACAAACAGCCTCAGACCGATGTCAGTGTTGCTGGGACCCATCGGAGAAATGCAGATTGATTCCCATTAGATGGATGCTGCGGCATTCACGCCTGGACATACACATTCACCTATGATGTCAAACTGAGCGAAGCAAAAAAAAGTGGTAGATAGAATGCTTGTCTTAATCTCAGCAACTGGTAACTACTTTGGTTCACATTCCACGACATCCTTTTTTCTTAAACTAAATTAACAAATATATGTACACATTTATATATTTCATTTACACATTTGTAAAGTTCCCCTCGCACCCTCGTATATCCCACAGCCCCAGTGCGGAGCCCTTTTTGTTGTTTAAGGCACTTCACACGTAGGTCTTTAGAACTTTACTCTACAAATGGTATCAAGGACAGATATGCGTCATTTTTCTCAGCGTGGTGGAGACTCCAAAGGTTCCCGTGGTTTGCACATTACTTTGGATGAAACTGAGAAAATAGGCAAAAAATAAGTGCAAGAGAGTATATGCTTTTGTTTGAAAATCGCACTAAGAAAAGGTTTGTTGTGCTGTAATTGCCATCCTCCCAGCTTTCTGGAACAGGCAGAGGCATAAAAAAACATTTTTACCACAATCTTTGCATTTTTTCAAGTGGTAGTCCATTTTTCTACTTTTTGTGATTTTTACTTACTTGCAAGTTTTTCTGGAAACAGGTGTGAAATATATCAGTGACTCCAGAAAGCTGTAAATTTCAGAAAAGTAGCCAAAATTGCAAATTCAGCAAGAGGTAATTTTTATAGATCACTCATGGTTTTCCCAAAGAAACAGTGTAAATATGAACTTATGGTCACAGGGATAGGTATATACGTGGTCAAACATCAGGAGATATCAAGATGCAGTAACAGCGCTCCAGTTTATAATAATTTTGATTGTATACTGACCAGGCTTCATTTCGTATGGTAACTCTAATGCAGTGTTTCTAAACCTTCTGATGTCCCTCACTTAATCATTACTGCAACCTGGGGGATTCCCACCGAGTCATTATTGGAATCCGAGGACCCCACAGAGTCCTTCCTGGAAGCCGGAGACCCCACTTAAGCATTTTCAATGATTTTAACCACAAAACAATATACAAACAATACACAAAGATAAACAAATCACTATTTTATTTTAAATGGGAAGGTTGGAGCTTTTCAAAATTCAATTGGGGCCACTCATTGTCCATACTATATTCTGTTTGATGCACCTGCACTGCTGCCACAAATCCATCTGAGAATACTAACTCGGGTTTTAGCCTCCCATTTCGATTTCCTTCAGATTTAAGGAATATTTTAAAAAATGTCATTTTTGCATTTTGCTTCTTTATTATATACTTTTTATTAATCTGAGTTTTAATTTTCTAAGCAGTTGGGGACCCCCTAAATAGGCTTCATGGACCACCAAGGGGTCCCTGGACGACAGAGTAAGAACCACTGCTGTAATTAATTAAAAATTAGTATGACGAAAATCTATGTATTTTTAAAATATGCCCAAAATACTGAGTTTAGGATAGTAGAGTTCTCTATCATACCATGTGATTCAGAGGGCATTTTGTAAAACGTGTTCGTTCTTGCACACTGACTTACATTTACAAGACAAAAATGGAGAGAAGTTCAATTCATAATAAAAAATGCTCTACTATTCTGGATTTCCACAATGCTCCTGATAAAAGCAGTACCCAGTTTGTGTGACTGGGCTAGCACTGGCGATATGAAAGGTCACAAAATGCAACGTGGAGAAATCTTGCCTAAAAAATAGGCCCATTTTGGCGATGTGAATAGCTGTGGTATTTACGCCTATGCTTGCCCGCTACCCACAGCAACCTATCAAGGCCAGGCATTTCTGAATATTAGACACCCAGCAGAGTCTGGGGTGGTGTGACTTGCATGGATACCACAATGTTTTCTTATCCAGAATGCCCTGAAAACCTTGGCTAAAATCACATGCTATCCTCACATTTTTTTAGATAAAGTTCCAGGTTCTGCGGGTATCCACAAGATTCCTACCACTCAGTGTTCCCATATTTCTCTTGATAAAAATAGTACTCAACTTGTGTGGCTTGCCTAGTGCTCGCAACAGGAAATGCACCAAAACATGGAAACATAAAATTTGTGCCTTAAAAATTGTCTTGTTTTGACGATTTGGCCAGCTGCGGTATTTGTGCCCAGGCTTGGCTGCCGCCCTGGGAAGCCTACTAAACCCAGAGATTTCTGAAAACTAGATACCCACAGGAGTCCAGGGCGGCCAGACGATCATTGGATTGCACTACATTCTCTTACCCAGAACACCCTCCAAACCTCAAATTTGGCAAATATCATGCACTGACCTTATATTTCCTTGAGGGAAACTTTCAGATTATGTGGTGATGAACACTATAGCTACCATCCGGCATTCCCACACTTCTGATAAAAACAATACACCAATTGTGTTGCTGGGCCTAGTGCCTTAAACATAATATGCATATATCAAATGTGTGTCTTGAAAATGTACCCATTTTGATTTAAGCAGCTGCTATACTTGGCCCATCTGCCACCAAGAGGAAGCCTAACAAGCCCAGACATTTCTGAAAACTAGTCTCCCTGAGAAGTGCAGGGTGACCTGGCACATGAATCCTACAATGTTTTCTTACCCAGAATGTCCTTCGAACCTCAATGTACCACAAAATTTCAGTAACTTTTGATCCAATTGAGCTAGAAACAATTTATTTTGATGAAATCTGCAAATTATGCAGCAGATGATGGGATTATGTTAGGAATAAGGAAAAAGTATAATTATGCTAAAAAAAAACACAATCTCATAATTTCAGCGGCCCGGATTATAAATGTGACGCAACAACGGGCTCCATAAACCTTAGTGAGGAGCCCAAGCACCTATAGACCCTGCTAAAGCCCCGCACCGTAGAAACCCAGAACAGAGGATTGAATCCTAAACACATCTTAAACTGAACCAAGGACAGGTTATACCAGAAAAAGTAGTCCACATGAAAAAGCAGCCCAAGCCCATCTATCAAGTGACTGCGGTCCAATCTCCAGAAGACGAGAATGTTGAAATATTGGTCGGTGTGCTTCTGGAGAAAATGGCACTTTGAAATCTAGTTCTAAAGATACTTCCTTCGCGGAGCTATATTCTTAATATTTTCTCAACTGAATTACATTCTCAGGATATTGAGTCTATCCTGGTGAATGCCATTCATGTCGAAACAATCACTTGCAGTCTTTTTCCCAGATTCACATATATCAGTTATCCTCTTGAACGTGGCGATGCACCCTCTACCTTCCCCTCTTGGCCATCCCGGTGTACTTTTTTTTCAACTTAATTGTAAGGTGGGGCCACCTTCTAAAAAGACCTAACCAATTTTTGATTTCTTCCTTCTTGTTTAACCCTAGCCACCCAGCTTTACCTGTGTTTTTTAGTTCCTGTACACCAGCCTATGCACTAATTTGCATGAATGCCTGCAGGTATAGGGACTTGTATAGCAATTCTCTATTTGAAAAGCAATGGCCGAGAGTTCATGACTACGGTAATGGATATTTACAACAGGGCAGGTAAGAGGTGGTACTGTCGTTGGTGGATAATGCTGCTTGAAGAAATGCCTCCAGCATCTTGTTCCGCTGCCTACATCCAGCACCTTTGCCCCTACTTATACACTAATACCTCTGTTCCTACACTCTATCTCTACCAATACCCCAGTATCCCTTCGCACTACCCTCTCAACTTTTCTTCTTTATCAGCTTTTTCAATTTCCACAAATTTGAGAAAAATGGTTTTTCACATTTTGGAAATTCAACAAAATGAAGTTGTGCTGGTGTGTGGTGATAAGGTTCATGTTATCAATTTTCGTTCTTCTTGAGAATAAGGTACAGCCATTAAGTTTGCAGTCTCTTTTGAGGGACAGAAGTGACTAGAGACCTTAGAACTCCATGAAGCCCAGAACAAGAGAGGGTACAAGATTCAGATAACTATCCTCCTCGCATCGACTCGAAGTAAATTTTATCAAAGTTGAATTCACGCAAATTTCACCAGAGTTGATTCAAGATGAATTACACCAAAGTCGAATCAATCGGCATTTCTCTACAGTCCATTCAACATAAATTTCTCCAGAGGTGATTCAACATGAATTTTTCCACAGAGTCAAGTTAACACGCATTGCACCAGCTTTAATTCAACATGAATTTCATCAGCTGATTCAAGGTAAATTCCAGCAGTTAATTCAATGTGAATTTCGCAAACATCGATTGAGTGTTGAGTTTTCTAGAGTCAATTCGGCATGTATCTCACCAGAGCAATCAGTTCAGCGTAGTTTTTACCAGTTTGACTCAAGCGGTACTAGTAGAACAATTTAAATCGTTCAGAAAACAGGACAATGGAAGATAGTCATGGGTGATGTTCTTAAAGTATTCCTAAGACATAATCCAATATCCGAGAGACTTTTCAGTTGTTTTGTTCAATGGGTGTTGTAATGGCTTGTCCGACAGCCACAACTATGGCTTACACAGACATGACCGGGCTCCGTTACAGGCAACAAAATGTGGGCCAACGGGAGGGCATCGTACCGGTGATGATAACCGCTGGCAGCAGGCTCTGCCGTCTCTCTTGGAATCTTCCTTTCCAATATCTCACTATGGCAGCTTTTCAAAACGGGGTCAACAAAGACCTTCTTTAGAAATGAGCGAAACCCCATAAAAGCACACCATCTGTGGGCTAAAAGGAGCATTCCTGCCGTCTACCTTCCGGAATATAAGTTTCTGGAATAAGCAGATCATAGTTATACCATACTTATAAGAGTCTACGCATGTTATCGTCTCACATGGCATTATTAAAACACTATAATAGAAAACAAATTCCTTGGATGCTAATAAGTAGTAACTGTGAATGGCACACAAGGGGGCCATGCAATGGCACAATTAGATGTTGGGCCAGATATTCAAAGTACAAGTACTGGGTCGCAAAAAAGTGGTCTTCAATTGTGCACAGACTTTTTGAAAAACAATTCTGATTTTGCAAACTGCCTGATGTACTAATAGCTCAGCTCATAGGTCACCATTCGGAGTGAGTTAGGCGGGTCTGATGGCTTAGTGGACTAATGCTTCTACTGTAGGGGCCGGTGTTCAAACTCATGGTCACAGATTCAAATCCCAGCGGGTCCACTCAGCCGGTCATCCTTCGGAGGGCGATAAAACGAGGACCATTGAGTTGGGTAACAATAAACACCTGTTATTCAGCACCAAGATACCCTTGGGTGAACGTGCGCTTTACAAATACACGTTATGTTATGGGTCACAATTCAGTCTACCTCATCAATATTCATGAGGTAGCTAGCAAATTGGGACTCTCGATCCGGATGACAACATTGGGATTGTAGCCTTCTCCTGTCAGTAGACCACCTTTTCTGTGATCACATTTAAATAAAGTACCTTTTTTTTTTTTTAAACGCCACCAGTTTTCCATAAAAGAAACAGGTCTGCGTTAAAGAATTTTTTTCTCATTTTTTTTTAAGTTAGTTAAAGTTGTTGTCCCGAAAACCACTGTCCACTTTCAAATACACTTTTTATAATTTACAATGCATATAAATTTACCACTTCCTTTGAGAAATCAGTAACCGATCAATGGTTTGCGACCGAAATTGCAGCCATAAACCATTGATACATAACATCCTGAATTGCAATCTAAAGGGATGCTATAAACACACCCCTTCCAAAGTGCGGCCAGGAATGCATTTATAAAACCATTTTGCGATTTGGTAAGCACTTACCGAATCACAATATGGGTTTAGTAAATACTAAAAAGCCATTTAGTGGACACAAACCTTGTGAACTGCATGGTCGCAAACCTTGTGAATTGCATGGTTTGCAATCCCTAGAAGGCTTAACAGTGTTTCGTAAGCTGTGGTCCAGGTAGCCCTGGGGTTCCACAAAACCTTCTCTGGCTTCCCACAAGTGCTTAGAAAATTAAATAATGTTAACAGATTAATAAAGCTTATAGAAATTAAAAAGCAAAATATAAAATTGTAATTCTTAAAACGTTATCTAAATGTGAATGAATTTGAGATTGGAAGCTAAAAATTAGCTAGTAACCTCAGTTTGATTTATTGGAGCAGCACAAACTCACTAGGTCTCCATAATCCAGGAGGTGGGTTGGAAGACAGAGGTAACCTTAACGCAGGGGCAAGGCTGAAAGAGGAGATTAACAGCCTCAGTGCAAGAGTAAATGTTGTGATAGACATCAGACTGTGACCCTCCAGGAAGGATCAGTGGGTGCAGACTGAGCAGAAACTCTGAGGAAGAGTCTGAATGTTTCTAGATAACCTACCCAGATGGATGTCCATTCCTTTTTCACTGAGCAATGCCCTTCCTGATGATGGGGAGCAGAAAAGGGACCAGGGATAGAGTAGGCATGGCCACAAACAAAATAAGTGACTCCATATACCAAATCAGATAGCTAAAAAACAGTTAAATCAAACACACAAAGGGTGAGGAGAGGAATGCTTGCAATTTGTGTATCCACTGGCAATAACTCTGGGTAGCATTCCAATCCATCATTCCTTCGTCCACCATGCCACCTCAGTGTGGACCCAGCCATATGCAAATCAGTCTTGACTCTGCTCCAATAGGAACAGTCTAGCCCAGCCTGCCAGGCCAAGCCCTCCCTGAAATGGAATACAGGCAGCCCAACACCGCTTTGGAAGCAAACTCCACCTGACGGACGAACCCCGAAGAGGGTGAAACCAGTCTTGTGTTCCAGTACAGAGAGGACCTGGCTTGGCATTTCAGACTGAACAGTTCCTACTGGAGCAGGGTCATGGGTGATTTGTATATGGCTAGGTCTAACCTAAGATAGCATGGTGGGAAAAAGAAAGACGGGTTGCAATCTTACCCTGAGGAATTGTCAAATGTTAGACCAATTGCAAGCATTTCTCCAATCACCTTTTGTGCTTGATTTTGCTAAAAAGTGGTGCATGGTAGCAAATCAGGACAGTTTTGAACTTGTAAAGACACACTGTATAAGTGTTTTGCAGGGTACTGGAGACTGCATGCATTTGTGCTTGCTACAGGCAATGGTTGTGGTAATATCAAAGAAAAATGGCCACCAGACCGCACAAGGCCCACCAACAGCTAAAACCAGGCCACAGACTGACCTCTCAGACCAGCTATTCAGGCACTGCCAGATTGCCCTGTAGTCCACTCCGACCCTGGAAGAGATGAAGCAGAACAGTCTTACTTCACCCGTAGGCTGTGGCAGCAGGCCTCTGCTCAAATATTGCAGACTCAGTGAAGATGGGTGACATAAGGTGGGGAAATAGTTAGTGTTCATGTTCTCAGCATTGAGAGGGAACTGGGGCGTGGTAAAATGTGCTTCCCCGGCCGGCAAGACGTGATCCATTAACTTATGAACCCGATCCAAGAATACGTTTCGGATCTCTGAGGTATTGGCCTTTACGCCGTACTCTAATGGGAGTCTAATCGTTGGCTATGCCACTACACACTGTCCCTGAGGAAGATTCTCAAGGGACTTAAGGTCCCCACTCTCACATTTAAAGGGCCTTTTCTTTGGTTGATACAACATTTATTTTTGGAACAGGATGCCTACTATCGAGGCTGCCTTCATCCCAACTACAGGCTGTTTTTTTGTTTCCCAGTCCTGATGAAGACACGTGGTGATGTTTGATATAAGCACATAACCTTAATGGGTCAAAACATCGATGACAATCAGAGGTGCTCCTTACCTCTGTCGAGCAAACTACACATCCAGCAAAAAAGGATATCTGCTCGTACATATATATGTTTTCTACAGACACCTTAATGAGCTATGTATGCATTTTATGTTAATCTGTGTAATGTCTTCGATATTTAATGTGTTTCAGTCTTGATAAACTTAATCATTTATTTTTTCGTTATTGTATATGTTGCATGACAGTCCTGTGTGTTCCCTTGATATGGTATTAGTTGCATCACTTCACGATGTATGATTGACAATATACAGTGCTTAATTTAATTTCCTGTTGGCGTCAGTTTGTTCTCTATTTGTTAATGTGTTGCTTTGCACAATTTATTTGTCTAATCCTAGTGAAACCGAATACTAAATAATTTTTGTAAAAGAAATAGTGCACCCCCTACGGAACCGATTCTTGCTACATACCATTAGATTTCCCAGATTCTGCGGTATACTGGGTTACCCCATTAGTCTTAAGTGTTCATGTACTCGGCACTGAGGGGGAACTGGGACATGGTAAAATGTGCCATCCCCAGAACTCTACTCTTGGTTACTGGAGTTGGGAGGGCCTAACCACACCTAGTAAACACAGCAGTACACTTTGGAAAGTCACTTTATGGACACCAGCAGAAAAGAGAACCAATGGTGGCAGGGTTCTCATCAGAGGCGTAGCTAGAGCTTGTGGCGCCTGGGCTATCCCTCAGATTGCCGCCCCTGGGGGGGGGTTGCTGGGGAAAAAGGACGGCAAGCACTTGAAAGAGGACTGAGAGACACGTAGTATCGCCGCTAATAGTTACCTCGGTCATGCAAGTTACATACATGACACTGTCCAAGGCTACACAGTTGAATACACCAGTGACTGGCAGTACAAAAAGAAACACCAGTGACTGGCAGTACAAAAAGAAACACACAGACTGCATGATCTATCTGGGGACTCAGAAATACCGCATGTGACATCCATCAGAGAGCTGCGTGAACAATTACCTGGTAATCCCCTCAGCACAATGCAAACATGCACATACATGACACTGTTCAGGGATCCATCATCTACAGCGGACATTAAATGACCATTCATCATGGTCCCCCAGTGCACTTTGTGATCTGCATGGTACATGTTCTTTGCAGCAGGCATATTAACCCTCTGTGCTACCTTTCCAGGAGTCGACCCTTCCACTAGACAAAACTCAGATCTCTCTCTAGGAAGAACATTAATCACCGAAGTTATCATGACATTTTTATTGTTTATGAAAATTGCTGGAGGCCAGGAAGGTGGCAGCAAGTTTTTTTTAAACCATAATATACTTGCAAACACTACGCACCCACCAGAAATAGGTACCCAGTGCAGTCACACCGTTTACACAGCCCTAACCTGCTCAAGGTTCATGTGACCTCAGTGTCACAGTGACTGGATCACTGTTGCTCTAGGGTGTGCTGCTTCGTAGGCCTGCCCGCAAGACTGGAGATGAACTTCAGTATGGATTGTGGTGGACAGGCCTTCAAGGTTAACTCACAATTGACACCACTAGGGTACACCTGCTGTGCTAAGACATCAAGCCTGCTAAGGTCTAGTGGGGCCTTGTAAGGTCTAGCATGGAAATATGCTCACTCATTCATTTCATTCAAATCTTTATTTCGACGCATTTGCATCATAAAAGAACAATAAAAAAAAACATTTCGTACATTTTAACAATTGCCAACTCAAGACAAAAGGGGAAAAGGGGTCAAGTAAGCTAACCTATCATAATATCCGTTGCTTCCGAGAGTCAATTTCATACTTTCATAATTCATTGTCAATCACATTTCGCCTGGGTGGAAATTTTAGAAGTTAAAAATACAATTAATAATAAATATAGTTTTAAGAACTCTTAAAATAGTATTAAATCACTAACCGCTAGTACCTTTTTTTTTTTAAATTCATAAAAAGAAGCATCAGCAACATCCTCCAGGTTGGATAATAAAACAACAATTAAATGCTCTAATATCATAATCTTATTTTAAAACTATCTAGTGATATGTTGTCTCATTTTTCCTCGCCCTTTTTTTATTTCCTTTTTTTTTTTTTTTTTTAAATGTAGACCCAACTTTATTCTGATAAAATTAGCAGCGAGAAGAAATCTACTAACTCCAAAAACTATCACCTGGCTGGTGTCGGTTTTTAAAATTCTGCCAGCCTCCTTATAGGATCTAGAACCTATTCTATGGCAGAGTGGTACTATCCACTTTTTCCTTGGAATTGCATAGCTTGAGCAAAATAGAAGTATATGTAAATCATCTTCCTTTGTGCCATGAGTGCAAGAAATACAAAGATCACTTCCTGATTTCGCCCAGCCTTTTTCAAGGGCCTTCTTTCTAAGAATGCCATATCTAAATTTTAGATACAGAGTTTTTGATAAAGGCGGGTGGATCTAGTCTAGAAAGGGTTCAAAAGATGCTACATCCTTAAACAATAAAAAGTTTTCTGTTAGCGGTCCATGGATTCTTGTGTATACTGACTCATGGCTCACATGTGACCAATAGGATAGTTTAACAATTTTCTTAGAGCACGGGTTCATAGCCTCAGGGTCATTCCAAAAATGGGCTAGTCCAATCATGCCTAACCATTTTTTTACATGCTTGAACCAATAAACTTTGTTACAACTATCAAGATCCATAACTTCTTTCAGGCCTTCCTTGTAATTTACTAGTTCTGGGGTCGTCCACAATCTAACCCACAGCAATAATGGTCTTAATATTGCATGTTGATCTGTTCGTTTCAGGTTTAGATCCAATAAAAGTGGTGTTAGTAGGGTATTTGTAGATATTTTTATCAACCCCCTAAGAAACTTGTTCTCAAGGCATTCAAATGTATTTCTACATGCAGGACCCCATAATTCCGCCCCATATAGTACCGCCGATTGTACTTTATACTTAAATATCTCTAGGGCAGGGGTCACAGCCTTATTCAAGCATTCTTTGTGTCTTTTGAGAATTGGTAGACAGTTTTGTTTGAAAATAATCTTGTTCTTTTCTAACTGCGGTCTCCATGCTAAAGACGAGTCTATAGAGACACCCAAATATATAAAATTCTGCACATAATCAAGCTTCTGTCCATTTAGCATTAGATTTTTCTTAAAATTCCTATGTGGACTCAGTGCCATGTATTTCGTTTTTTTAGTATTGATTTCTAGGCCCTTCAAGGAACAATACGACTGAAATCTATTTAATAAATTTTGAAGGCCCCGTGGTGTTTGGGAAATGAGGATGGTGTCATCTGCGAACAAAAGTGAAGAAACCCGTTCGCCCCCTAACCTTGGTGCGTCGTTATCACTACACTCCATGTATGATGGTATATCGTTGACAAACAGGGAGAATAGGGTTGGCGCCAGTACACACCCCTGGCGTACTCCTCTTTTTATAGGGATAGCTTTTGTAAGTTCCCCAGTAGGACCCCACCTGACCTTTGCATAATTGTCCTTGTGTAATCCAATAACCAATTTTAATAGGCCTAGCGGGAGCCCCTGAGATTTCAGTGATTCCCACAGAAGTTCTCTCGGTATAAGGTCGAATGCGGCCCGTAAATCTACGAATGCCACATATAAATGACCTTTACGAAGGGTAACATATTTCCAATACAAGCAACAGAGCCTTAGGACTTGGTCAGTGGTTCCCGTTTTTACTCTGAAACCTGCTTGATATTTTGTTAAAATTTGTTCTTCTTCCAACCAGGAATTTATACGGTTTAAAATATGCCTAGCATAGATTTTTTGAGTAATATCTAAAAGACTTATGGGGCGATAGTTAGCAGGATTGCTTCTATCGCCCTTTTTAAAAATAGTAATAATTTCCGCCCCGTTCCATGTGTCCGGAATTGTCTCCCCAGCAGCAACAGTATTGCACAAATGATTAAGATAAGGAACCCAGACATCAAGTTCGTGCTTGAACAGGTCACCTGGTACTTTGTCCAGCCCTGGGGCTTTCCCAGATTTGACAGAATTAATAGCTAATTCTGTTTCCTCTAGATCAAAGGCTATATGTGTCGATTCAGCCTCTGCAAATAACAGAGGATGATCTTCCTGTACTACACTATCAGCCCCTTGGTCGGCGTACAGGTTCGTAAAATGGTCTATCCAGGTTGCTTCGTCAAGGAAAACCTCTCTTGAGCCCTTCTCCCTTTGATTACCCTTAGCCACTATTTCCCAAAATAGCTTTTGGTCCTTCATTTTAGCTGCCATCAGCATACATGACCACAGTTCCTCGTCCCATGTACACTTTGCATTGGCCAGCACCTTATTATATAATTTCCTGTTTTCTTTAATTGCCAAAGAATTTTTAGTTTTTACCGACTCTATCAAAGCTGATTTTGCTGTTCGGCATTCTTTATTAAACCATGGTTTACCTATAGGCTGCAATTTCGCAGCACCCGATCCTTTTTTTGGTCTTCTGGTCATAAATTCTAATAGTTCTTTAAAGAACTCCTTATGTAATTTAAGAAATTGACCAGATTCACTATCGGAGGGATTGTAGGTATCAAATACTTTAGTGAGACAGTTATAAATGTTTGCCACTAAGTCTTCTTGTCCCAGGATATAAGCCCATTTAACGGACCGACGATTATTGCTTAGTATAACGTTATCTGGGACTGGTTGATGTCCTACCTCTTCGACTTCTGGTCCCATTATTAAGCTCTTTATAAAACTAACTTCCAGGGAATGATGATCACTATCAAATCTATCTTTGACCATCAAGTCTTTTATATGTGGCCATAAGTCCATGGAAATGATAACATAATCAATTATACTTTGGCAATGACGTCTCGTGAAAGTCGGTACCTTGGGGCTGTCAGAGGGGAAACGCCCATTACATGCCCTCAGTCCATAACTTACCAGTACCCTTGTAATTTGGAAAGCTAGGGTAGTTCCTATAACTGACCCATTACTAGTTAAGGATGGTATACCATTAGCATTATCTTCATCCTCATATAAATTGTTCATTCCAACAATGGGTTCAAAGTTGCAGTTCATATCCCCGCATATGATCGTGCTTGCTTCCGGGTCCAAAGTATCCAGTACTGATTCTAATTTGTCGATACATGGTGACTCCTTGTGTGATGGACATGGTCTATTATATACATTAAAGAGATATATCGTCCGGTTATACTTGGTAACCATTTTCAAACCAAGTATGTCTAGAGAATCAATTCTTAGTTGCTGTATGGCTATGTTAATGGACACACTAACCCATATTATTAGCCCTCCTGATGGACGGCCTCTTACTGATGGGACTGCTTCCAGCTGGTAAGTTCTATATCCAACCCTGTACATGGATGTCGTAGCCCAAGTTTCTTGTAGGACACAAATTTCAAAGGAATTTATATAAAGGTTCCATTCAGGGTCACTTGTTTTTGAACCCACTCCTGCAACATTCCATGACACAATCTTGGCCATAGAAGGACCTTGGTTTAAGCTACAGCTAATAACCGATAAGGAATTACTTGATGTCATCGGTTTTCCTGAGCTATTACTATTATAATCATTTGCCTCATGATGTTTTATTTGTTCCACTTTGGATGTTGGTTCTAGAATTGCCATGAGTTTTTTTTTGGGTGTGGTGTTTCCCCCCTGTGTACCAGTTGATAATAATTGAGGTAAGCGATTTGGGGAATCAGGTGTCCTAAAGAAGCTTGTTGGAGACGCGGGTAATGTAGCGGGAGGGACTAATTAACAGGATTGAGATTTATGTCCTTCCCCATATACTGGGAGTCAATCAACAGCCTCCAATCCGCTAAACCTATTAAAACAGGGGATTAAGGGTTGTGCGAACTGTGGACCCGTCCATTCTCCATGATACTGCGAATTGACGTGTTGGGGCCTCCCGGCCCAACGTTGTATTATGGTCCAACCATCCTCCCCCTCCCTTTCTCTCCTCTTGGGGTTTGGATTTCCAAATAACTCACACCCATTTCCACCTCTATTTTGTTTTGTATCCCTTAACCAACTCCATGCGTTATCTTCGTGTTTCATTGGCGGATAAAAATAAGCCAGGGGTCTTGCTACGATCAATGAACCGTTATTCTTTGGGATTCCCAAGCAGATGTGTCCTACTGACCGAGGGTCTTCAAATGATACAATCACACAGTCCCCTTGTATTTTTTTCCTAATGTTTCCTACCCAAGGGACCCTCTCTACCATTAGGATATTACTTCTTACTGTTGGTGGTAATGGATGATTAATATTCAACCAGTGTGAGACTTTGTTTTTAAGCGCCTCGTATGGTTCTAGGACTAATGGGTCTAGTTCCGGAACCCCAGTTAAAATGACTACATAATCGCATGCTTCAGGAGGTAGATTAACATTCCTGCGTTTTTCTATATGCGTGTTGTCATCAGTGTGTCTAGGCGTGCTGCAAGGAGCCGTTTTTCCAACTGTTGTTCCACGTGACATAATGGACTTTGCATTTTTTTCACCCACATCAGTAACAATAGGATTGGTATTAGGGCCCTTGGGGGACTGGATTCCTTTCTTTTACTACATCATTGACAAGTTTTTTTGATACCTGTACAGTGCTAATAGGGGCTGGTGTCTGAGTAATCTTTTTTTTCTTGCTGGTATGTTCATCTTTTTTCTCTTTCCTCAGTTCAATGAGTTGTTTTTCTATCCCATCTAATTTTTCTTCTATAGGAATAAGCAGTTTCTTAAATATTTTTGACAAGGTCGATATAAGGGAATCTTCATTCCCTATATTTATGCCTGTACTATCAGCTGATAAATTAACAGAAAGAATATCAGCTAGGGAATTATCTAAAAAACTGTCTACAATATTCATGGGTAGTGTCTTAAGGGCAACCCCTCCTTTCCCTGGTTCATGGCCCTGTGTTTCCCTTGTCGCGCTTACATTGGATCTATTATTTCCTTTGCTCTTTGTAGCCTTGGTAGTTCTAGTAGCGGCATGTTTTTTGTGGAATCGCTTACTTGTACTTTTTTTGGGGATTGCTCCCTCCTTTATCCCTTTTCTTGGGATATTATTGTCAGTTATCTGGCCATCTGACTGGGGAGCTACCAAGGTGTTTTCTATGATTGCCAACCCCTGTGAATCAGTAGTACTAGTCTTCAGTATCAGAATTTACACTGGTAGTACCGTGAACTTCTGCATTAACATGTAGTATATTAGGATTGGTTGGGGTGTTCTCGGGGGTTCGTATTGGAGTTCGAACTGTGGCAATGTGACCCATGGAAGACCTTTTAGCTAAGGCAAGATCTTGGGAAACCCTCCTTTCCATAAGGACAATACCCTGATCTATTAGTGTATTTGTGCGAACTATAAAATCATCTAAAGTTCCAGTGAGTTTGGAACTACCTGACACAGCTTTACTGCTTCTAGTTCCACGTGACATCATGTCAATATGATCGGGATAACTAAGCGCGAATGGATAATAACGAACTTTTAGGTATATCTAACTAATTGCTATAATAATAATTATAGTTAGACAATAGAGTTCCTTTTATATCGATGAAGGGGGAACACCAATATCTATTGTATCTATCAAGCCTGCCCACATCGACATATCACATTGAAAAATAGCTGTCCATGTAATGATAAATAGTAACGCTAGTGTGCTTACGATGTCCGATGCATGCACAACGATACGGGCAGCGTCTCTGGCCCAGTCCAGTCTCCTCAGGCCTCTGAGGGCCTAAGAGGGCCCGCCCTTTGCCCGGGCTTAGCCCGGCGCCCGCCCGCGCGGACAAAGTTCAAATTTATGCGCCTTCGTGCGCGCTTCTTACGTAGGCGGACTTCCGCCGCTGAGGCTCCTGGGGGCTGTAGTCCTGCGCTCTGCGGCCGCGGTGTGGTGTTGTTGCGGCGGCGGCAGGAGAGCTCTGTAGGAGGCCAGGATATTCACCGGGGATCAGGTATGTGCCACTAGGTTCCACAAGGTCCCTCAATTCACCCGCTCTGCCGGGACAAAGTTCAAATTTATGCGCCTTCGTGCGCGCTTCTTACGTAGGCGGACTTCCGCCGCTGAGGCTCCTGGGGGCTGTAGTCCTGCGCTCTGCGGCCGCGGTGTGGTGTTGTTGCGGCGGCGGCAGGAGAGCTCTGTAGGAGGCCAGGATATTCACCGGGGATCAGGTATGTGCCACTAGGTTCCACAAGGTCCCTCAATTCACCCGCTCTGCCGGGACAAAGTTCAAATTTATGCGCCTTCGTGCGCGCTTCTTACGTAGGCGGACTTCCGCCGCTGAGGCTCCTGGGGGCTGTAGTCCTGCGCTCTGCGGCCGCGGTGTGGTGTTGTTGCGGCGGCGGCAGGAGAGCTCTGTAGGAGGCCAGGATATTCACCGGGGATCAGGTATGTGCCACTAGGTTCCACAAGGTCCCTCAATTCACCCGCTCTGCCGGGACAAAGTTCAAATTTATGCGCCTTCGTGCGCGCTTCTTACGTAGGCGGACTTCCGCCGCTGAGGCTCCTGGGGGCTGTAGTCCTGCGCTCTGCGGCCGCGGTGTGGTGTTGTTGCGGCGGCGGCAGGAGAGCTCTGTAGGAGGCCAGGATATTCACCGGGGATCAGGTATGTGCCACTAGGTTCCACAAGGTCCCTCAATTCACCCGCTCTGCCGGGACAAAGTTCAAATTTATGCGCCTTCGTGCGCGCTTCTTACGTAGGCGGACTTCCGCCGCTGAGGCTCCTGGGGGCTGTAGTCCTGCGCTCTGCGGCCGCGGTGTGGTGTTGTTGCGGCGGCGGCAGGAGAGCTCTGTAGGAGGCCAGGATATTCACCGGGGATCAGGTATGTGCCACTAGGTTCCACAAGGTCCCTCAATTCACCCGCTCTGCCGGGACAAAGTTCAAATTTATGCGTCTTCGTGCGCGCTTCTTACGTAGGCGGACTTCCGCCGCTGAGGCTCCTGGGGGCTGTAGTCCTGCGCTCTGCGGCCGCGGTGTGGTGTTGTTGCGGCGGCGGCAGGAGAGCTCTGTAGGAGGCCAGGATATTCACCGGGGATCAGGTATGTGCCACTAGGTTCCACAAGGTCCCTCAATTCACCCGCTCTGCCGGGACAAAGTTCAAATTTATGCGCCTTCGTGCGCGCTTCTTACGTAGGCGGACTTCCGCCGCTGAGGCTCCTGGGGGCTGTAGTCCTGCGCTCTGCGGCCGCGGTGTGGTGTTGTTGCGGCGGCGGGAGAGCTCTGTAGGAGGCCAGGATATTCACCGGGGATCAGGTATGTGCCACTAGGTTCCACAAGGTCCCTCAATTCACCCGCTCTGCCGGGACAAAGTTCAAATTTATGCGCCTTCGTGCGCGCTTCTTACGTAGGCGGACTTCCGCCGCTGAGGCTCCTGGGGGCTGTAGTCCTGCGCTCTGCGGCCGCGGTGTGGTGTTGTTGCGGCGGCGGCAGGAGAGCTCTGTAGGAGGCCAGGATATTCACCGGGGATCAGGTATGTGCCACTAGGTTCCACAAGGTCCCTCAATTCACCCGCTCTGCCGGGACAAAGTTCAAATTTATGCGCCTTCGTGCGCGCTTCTTACGTAGGCGGACTTCCGCCGCTGAGGCTCCTAGGGGCTGTAGTCCTGCGCTCTGCGGCCGCGGTGTGGTGTTGTTGCGGCGGCGGCAGGAGAGCTCTGTAGGAGGCCAGGATATTCACCGGGGATCAGGTATGTGCCACTAGGTTCCACAAGGTCCCTCAATTCACCCGCTCTGCCGGGACAAAGTTCAAATTTATGCGCCTTCGTGCGCGCTTCTTACGTAGGCGGACTTCCGCCGCTGAGGCTCCTGGGGGCTGTAGTCCTGCGCTCTGCGGCCGCGGTGTGGTGTTGTTGCGGCGGCGGCAGGAGAGCTCTGTAGGAGGCCAGGATATTCACCAGGGATCAGGTATGTGCCACTAGGTTCCACAAGGTCACTCAGTAGAGTGGTCTGGTGGACTGGTCATGAAGGCTGAACCCAGTTCCCCAGTTCCAAATTCGACAGCTGGTCATAGTGCCACATCCTCTCCCCCACTGAACACCATACTGCCCCACTGAGAGAAACTTGCACTGCCTTCAGCTACAACTTAATTGTGCCCACTATAAACACTTGGATGTGGCTCAATTCAAATTATGCACTTGATAAGAGTAATATGCTGCCTAAAAACAAAAAGTAAAAGCAAACACTCATAGGGAATGCAAGATTAAGTAAAGCATGTGAAATGCAAGCAGAAACAACATGGTTACCTTAACGATCTCTCACTCACTATTCAGAAATCAGCGAGTGGTTTTACCTGAAAAGTTAAGGACATGTCTACAGGGCCCTGAAGGGAACCGTTTCAATGTCCATTGCTTATATCCTTAATAAACGTAAGCAGTATGGTTTAAAAAGACCACATCCATAAACAGAGCCATGGTACACATTTTGTTTTCCAATCCATCCATCAACCAGGTATTGCAGTACCTCCAGGAATGGTGCACTTCCCCACCTGGGGACAACAATGCTGTTCAAAGAAAGACGAGAAAACAAAAGTAGCGCTTCACTGCAAAGTCTGTAAAGTGAGGCTGATGTGTTTGGATGTGAATAAAACCAATCTGGCCACTTTGCAACCACTCTGTCTTGCTTTATTTAGTTATGTATTTATTTTTCATATTTAAAACCTTTTATTTCTCTCCATCCCGCTGCACTTTGGAATAGAAAAATGTCAGAAAAAGGGCATTTTCCGCAAGAGTGTTTTTCTTTTATGGATCCATTTCACAGGGAAGCAACTAAATGAAAGAAGGAAAGAGGTTGTGAACCGTTTCTTCAAGTTACGGTTTTCAGTAAGTGAGGAGCAAGACAGAAAGAGGGGGAATAATAGGAAGAGAGTGGGGGGGGGGGGACAGCTGCAAGCACAAAAAAGAAGAGGACATTGCCCGAGACCTATTCCTTCTCTGCCCGTCCCCGAACGTCCACGAAAGCAAGCCGAGCCTTATCTGAATGCCTTTGTCCGCCCCCAAAATAGTGCCGCCTGGCGTGGACCGCCCCCACCGCCCCCCCCTAGCTACGCCACTGGTTCTCATTTACCTTGCATCAGGGCCACTGGAAATATGCGACAGGGAAGCACCAAATAAGGATGCAAGAAATGATGTAGCACAGTTCAGCACCTTTTTATAGCATTACTTCTTTTTTTTAACCCAGGTCTTGGCAAGGTTTCAACTCATTAGTACCCGTTTAACAATCAAATTCAGAAATAAGCAACTGAAAGATGACCAGCTAACCTTTGCAAACGGACTGCCACTGCGCGCAAACACGTCCCCACGCCTTAGTCTTGGTCCATTTAAGCTAAAAACAAAGTTTTTGTTAGATTACACAGCAGATTATGTGGCAAATGCAGCAAATCCATAATTATGTAAAAAAAAATCTGTAGCATCGCTTAATTCCAGTGGCCCTGCCTTACGTGCAGATCCTCATATACATTACATGCTGGATCATATACTGTACGTGCCAGGTCCTCATATACCTTACGTTCAGGGTCCTCATATACATTGCATGCAGGGTCACCATATACCTTACATGCAGGGTCACCATATACCTTATGTGCTGGGTTACCATACCCCTTAACTGCAGGGTCCTCATATTTTAAAAGCAAGGTCTCCATATATTACATTCAGGGTGGTCGCCTTACAACAGGGGTCGTCAGATACCTTACATCCAGGGTCACCATATACCTTATGTGCAGGGTCACCATATACCTTACATGCAGGGTCACCATATACCTTACATGCAGGGTCACCATATACCTTACATGCAGGGTCACCATATACCTTACGTTCAGGGTCCTCATATACCTTACGTTCAGGGTCCTCATATACCTTACGTTCAGGGTCCTCATATACCTTACGTTCAGGATCCTCATATACCTTACGTTCAGGATCCTCATATACCTTACGTTCAGGATCCTCATATACCTTACATGCAGGGTCACCATATACCTTATGTGCTGGGTTACCATACACCTTAACTGCAGGGTCCTCATATTTTACAAGCAAGGTCTCCATATAGTACATTCAGGGTGGTCACCTTACAACAAGGGTCGTCATACACCTTACATTCAGGGTCACCATATACCTTACCTGCAGGGTCCACATGTACTTTACGTAAATCTAATTCCAGAGGATGCGCAGTACAAGCAGTTAAACCCTGGTTTCTTGTTCTTGCACAGCTGCAGCTGACGCCCATCAGTTTATGGGTGCCCATGAAGCCAGGGCCTTTCATTGAGGTCCTACTAGAGATGTGTGCGCTCTGCTGTAGTGTGTACTAGAGTGCATGGATCCTTCCTAAGTACAATGAAAAGGTCCCCCACCCTGCCTTGGAGGAAGCATGCGAGACAATTCAGAGTCCATCGTGGAGGCAGAAGCACTCGCCACGTCAGCTTCCTAGGAGCCAGGGGTTCCGATGACAGTCCAAGCCTTGAGTAGAGACGCAGAGCAGACAATGGGCCCGGAGGCGATACTACTCCTGAATCACTGGGGGAATAATGGGCGGCAGTCAGCTGCCCCTACTTCAAGCTGAGAACTGGCAGCAGTTGAGTTGACTGTTTTTGTTGACTGGGGTATTTTAGGTGGGAGTGTGCAACCCTGCCGCATAATTTGACTGTCTCCTGCCACATAATTCCAGTTGCCCTGGTTATAGTGGGTGATGAGCCCAGACTGCGCTCTTGTACCTGGGTCCTGGACGGCGATGGCCTGGCTGTATCAAGCTCATGGGTTAGTGGATGGTGAGGCCAAGCTGCACGAGGGGTCCTGGGTGCTAGTGAGCCACACTGTGCTGCTGACCAAGGGCGCTACTGGGCAGTGGGGCTGGGTGCTAATGACTGCTGGGCCTAGACTGCGCTTAAAGGCGTGGGTGCTAGACGGTGGTGGGGCTTGGCACCGGTGGGTGGGTGTGCCAGACTGCACTCAACCCCTAGGGTCCCAATGGGCGGCAGAGGGTGACTGCTAATGCCCTGGGCACCACTAGCGGGTACTGGGGTCAGACTGGCAACTCCCTGGAGGGTGAAGGGCAAATGAGCGTTAAGACCTTAGCCCATCGCCAGGAAACCCCATTTTCAAGAAGCCCCCCCCCCATCCCCTCTTTTTGATGAGTGACTGCCATGCTACGACCAGCCAACCTGTCACGCAAGGCTCAGACACCTCTTTTCAAAACCTCAGTTTAAGGCCATAAACGCCGCAGCTCCCGCCCCCACCGGAAGCGAAGTGCAAGAGAATGGATTCTGTACAAGAGTGGGAGACAAGGGAGTTGTGCATCTTTTAACGTAATATACGTAGCCTATAGTGTGTTTCGCCTCCACTTAGTGGCTTGAAATATTCACATTTTAATGGAGAGCTCGTGCCATGATTACGTTTTGCACGACTTGACGCATGCGATGCAGGTCACATGTTCAAGGCCAGAAAGACTCGGCTCCACTTTGAACGACTTGGAGGAGAGTTGAATAACAACGAAAAATGACAGTAAAATTATAGTATATACAGCGCCTGAGGTACCATACAGCGCTAGGATGCCACGCTAATGGCAAGCTACATGCCATACGAATGGAAGAGGTACAGCATAACAACAAAATATTTAATTGTTTCCATTTAATCTCCGATTTGAAGATTTCCCAAGCCCACCCCCAATAAAATGTTTCCAACTTAAATGGTGTAGCTGGGCGCCTTGAGCGCCAAAGGGCAGAACTGGTATCCAGCGGCTGAGTTGGCATTGGATATGCCAATGACCACAACTGTGCCCCTCAGGCCGCCGTGTCTCGGTATCACTGCACCTGCTGCTCCATTGATGCATACGCCTTGATCTTTACTGTGAACCATGCCTATGCTGTCCATCGGATCCCTGTTTTCACGTTTAGGTGCGGCTTTGCGTCCCCTCCAAACCCTTAAACCCTTCAAACCCACCAGGGAAAGCCCGTCCAGTTCAGGAAGACTCGGGGTTATCCGTGTGAGCCGTGTTTAGGGTCACTGCATTCCCAAACGCGCACCAGGGTCCCCTGCCCGCGTAAGGTGCGCGCATCCGGGCGGCATCTCCCTGAACTGTAAGCGGTCTCCGAAGTTAGCCAAGAGTCCGGACCCGGGAGACCCCCGTGAATGCCGGGAGACTCGCCTCGGCGTGCATTATAGGCAGAGAAAAGGACTTCTGTCTGAGAACTCAATGTGTAAGTGAGGGTGTGCCTTCTAAAGTGCCACGGCGTGAAAGCATAGTCAATGTGTCCTCTTGCATAACAAGATCCCACCGCCCAACCCCCTCCCTCTGACCAGCAAAACATTTACAGAAATTCTTTTCCGGAGCCAAAACCTCCGTGGCTGCTCGACAAACTCCCCTGCTCGAGATTAAACCAACATAACAGAAAAGTCAGTAGCAAATGTACATAAAGCCCCAAACAGAAAGATGTTTCGTCATCGTTAGATTCTGCAGCCGTGCACCTTCAGGGCGCTTTAGATGAAGTGTGTATCTATTGTCCGACTAAACAGTACTTGTTTTATAGCGCTAGGAAAGGCTTGGTTCGCGGAGCACGGATTTACCCCTTCTGCTTGCAGCCCACATACAGATAGATTCCTGTAACTGGCGCATTACCCTACTGAACTATCCAGGGGGTATGCCAGCGTAAAGACTAAAGCGCCCGCAAGCAAGCTCAAGGAAAAAGAGAACAGAACTCAACACAGTGTTTGAAAATAGAAAGTAACCCTTCCCTGTCACACAATTTAAACGCAGAGCTCCAAACGTGAGCTTTTCTGGGATATAATCAGTATCCGAGGGAAGGAAACAGTTAAAACATTTTAGCCAACATAGCATCAACATTTATAGCATAGCCCAGCGCGCCTCTTAGCGGCCGAGTGGATGCACTGCAGCCTGGCGCACAGGCAGGGAGAATGAGCCAGCAGAAATCCAGGTTAGGAGCCCGCGCTCACATGCAAATCTCGTTGGCGGAAAAACACAGACAGCTGCTTTAACGCCGCAGACCTGCAAGGCCCCTCTTAAGAACTCCAAGGTCACAGAGCAAGGTCTGCTGGTGAATATGAGGCAGACCTCTGTGACGAGTCTAACGCCATTATTGTGGACTGCGAGTCGTGCGCGTATATGTAGCAGGTGCAACAACCAACCGTGCTCTCTGTAGAATGAGTTTTTGCAGCTATTTGTTGCATGACGTGCACTTTCTGTTTTACCTTACACTTCTGTGTGCTTATCCGGCGCGTCACCCCATGGTCTGCTGCATTTGTAGGCAGATTTGGGGATTCTTTCAGTCAGGAGTGGGGGAATGGAAGGGGTTGGTGAGACATGGCCTCCCCATCTCGGCCTGGAATCTTTTGAACATAATGTTGGGGCGGCTTGTCCAGTCTCTCCCTTGCCATGGTTTAGAGATTGGCATTTTTATTTCAACAGGGAGAGAGCAGCACAGGTGGCCGCGCGGGCACGGCGCGCACCCCGCGCCTTGTTTAACACGATTGCTCGTTACATCTGTGCGCGCTACACCAAAGCGACCGGCAGCCCCGGTCTGCCTGGATCCCAGCCCCCGGACCCTGATGGGTGCTTACGGGACACAGTACATCACGCTGGGGGTTGGTGCGAGGGGAGCCTGTGTAAAAGGTTTGCGGTAGTACTGGCACCTGGAGGTTTGCTGATCCCATGCTGGCGGGGAATGGGGGGGGGGGGGGGGGGGGGAGGAGCTCGCGGTTGGCCTGCATCCTCAAGCTGCAGAGATTGAAAACATGCATTATGTATGGGCTGGGTGATTGACCAGGCGTGGGTTTTAACCCTTCATTCAATGCCGTGGTTATATCATACCGCACCGGGAACTTGAGCTGTGTCAGTTATCAGAGACGGAATTAGTGGCACGCAAGGAAGCTCACTACACGTTTAGAAAGGCGCATAGAAGTGCCTACCCTAGCAGTTTTAGGCGCTATACAATTTCATGACACACAAGCATGGTAACACTGACAGCATGGAGCTGAAAACAACAGTTTGAGTGAGACGTAGCCGGGGTCACGACCTTAACCCCCGCCACCCCCATATAGAAACAGATAAAAGTAGACCAAAGGGGTGGGGGGGCGGTATTCGCCCCCCAAGCTGTAAAATGATATATTTGATGTGCGGATTTCATCCAGCATTGCCCCTATCCATCGAAATGCAGGGGACACGACGTGGGCAGACTTTACACCCAGCTAAAAGACATGGGGCAGGCTTCACGCCCCAGCGGAAAGTGTGGGACAGAAGGAGGTGCAGGGTTCAAACCCCAGCAGAAAAACACTGGGTGGGGTGTCAGCACGGGCTTTACTTCCTCGCTGAAATACGCGGGCAGAATGGAGGTACTGAGGTGCACCCTTCAGGCTCCTAAAGACGTCACCGCGTCGCTGAAAGGAAGCGCGGGATGAGGAGCAAGCTTCCTCGCCCCGCCGAAGGGGTACGGTAGAAGAATGCACGGCGTTCGCCTCCCAGATGACATTTGGCGGAAAGATCTTAGCGTTTCAAAGCCCAGGTCAGAGGCACGACGAGATGCATGAGTTGCCCCCCCCCCCCCCCGCCCCCCCCCCGCCGCCCCCCGACGGGGCGCAGGTGAAAACGCAGCTGACAGAAATTTGCTAGCTTCATCTCACAAGTGAAGATGAGGTGCAGGTGACAGACGTTGGCAGAACGAGGTGCAAGCTTCATCTCACAGGTGAAAGGAAGTGGCATGATGAGTTGTAACCGCCATCTCACGTGTGAAAGCATGGTACTGGGCGGAAATGTTTTGAGAAAAGTTCAAAAGAGGAAAACGTGGACAGGGGGGGTGAAAGCACGACCCGAGCGCCTCACTGCCCAGGGAAGCGTGTCCTCTTCCAACTCCCCTTACTGTAGGCAACCCGCACTGCACACCGCCGCCACTGCACGGCAGAAAGTCCGAGTTAATTGTGTCTGCCGCCTCCCCACCCCCAGCTGCGGATACTTTGTTGCATACTTTTATCGGACTAGTCTGACAGACTCAAGTACCCCTTTCACGTGCAACCTGTTACACTGGTTACACCCCCCCCCCCCCCACACACACACACACACCCTCACTCTTTTGAAGCTCGGGCTACTGCCATCTTCCCTTTCTCCCGATCTGCTGAAGCACAGTGCCTCACAGAGCCACGTTTTCCCTCTTGCAGCATTCATACCTGGCCCAGAGAAGCTGCCCCCAACTATTCCAGAATGAAACATGTTAGCTGCAAGACCCATTTTTCTTCCGAGTCTCTGTACCCCTACAACCTTCCTTTCGCCTGAAGCATTTAGGGCGCTCCCACCTTGCACGCTCCTTAATGAATATTGACACCTGCGGGTTCCCTTTCTCCTGCACTCTATATGCGAACACGTTGCTATTGCAAGCTTCCTTTTCTTTGCACTCGCTAGTTGAAAGCTTGGCTGCTGCAAATTTCACTTTGCTTGCACTCGCCGGTTCACAGCTTGGCTGTTGCAAGCTTCATATTCCTTGCACTCTGGTTGGCTGTCGCAAATTTCACTTTGCTTGCAATCGCTGATTGAAAGCTTAGCTGCTGCAAACTTGCTTGCACTCTCCGGTTGAAAGCTTGTCTGGTGCAAGGTCCCTTGCACTCTTGTTGAAAGCTTAGCTACTGGAAACTTAACTACTCCTGCGCTCTACCACACACGTCCCTAATCTCGCTGCACAGTGGTGCCAGACTACTGCAAGCTTCCATTCACACGCAGGCTCTCCTGCACACCAACCCACTGACCACCCCAAAGCCTTGGTCGCAATACCCGATACGGAAGGATGGTGCTTTTAAACTGACTCGGTGCGGCGACGCGCGCCTGCTCTGCCAGAACCCTGGACCCAGGCAGGCTGATGCTGAAGGTGGTGGGGGAAGAGCGGCGGGGAGGTGCCCAAGCCCCCACTTGTTTGAATGTGCACTGATATCGCCCTGGTTACTGCAGGCATCCAGAGAAGGGGGGTGTCACTCACAGCTCAGATTGCATCGAGCTCCGAAGGGCTGGCAGCCAGCCAGGGCCAGTGTATTTAAGAAAGACAGCCCAGGCTCTGCAGCCGGCAGTCTCTGCAGGAACTTCTCCAGGGGGAAGAGCGCCTCTGAGCACCTCGCACAAGAGACACGTCCTGCTCTTATTTTCACAACAGCGCTTTTTTGCAAAAACTGATTTTTTTTCCACGACAATTTCATTTTCGACATCTTTGCAAGAGGCTTAGAGAAAAACTGCGCACTTTGTTGTCGTGCGCGTCAGAAAGTTTTGCTGCAGACCATCCGTGCCGTTTCCAAACGAGACAGCTTTGGGAATTAATTCCGCGAGAAGTTGTTCTGTGACTTGAACGTGCAAATCAGGTGGATTGGTTCATTGCCTGGACTTTAGAAGTGTTGGAGGGGGCTTCTACCTAAAAAAACACAAAGACGACAAAAAAAGACACCAAGGTTTTCCGACCCCAATTCCTAGTACAACCTGTTGCGGAGGGCACCGCTACGGCAGGGACAAGCGACGAGACATTGTGTGGCTGCCCCCCCGCAGCAGTGTGGGGCAACAAGTGAGGATTTGTGCATACAGCGCCCTTTGGGGCACACACCTCGGACTCTCGTTCTAGAGCACGTTTGAAGTCTTCTGGCGGTGCATGAGGTCGCCTGAAAACTTTGTGGGGTGCAAAGCACCAAGAGCGCCTTGAAGACTGCACCAAGAGCGCCTTGAAGACCGCACCCAGACACTTCGCACATGTGACCCTACTTAAGACTCCTCTGGGCAGCTGTTGACCTTCTGAACGCTGGGAGTCTCTTTAAAACATTCAGAACACTTTCGGGGTACATAGGGGTTGGGCATTCCTGCACAGGGCATTCAGGATTTTTCGGGGAGCAGAGGGACAGGGATACACTCACTGCACGTCCAGGGGTCTCTTCCCAGTTAGAATACTAGGGAGTAACGTTCTTAGGGTACAGATTTCTGACTTTTGGGGTGCAGTTACCTCAGGTCCTTAACTGTTGGGGCGCAGTTCGTTCAGCTCCTGGGCTCAGATCTCTCTTGGCATTCACTTGTCGGGGTGCACTCCCCCACCTCACGCTCCACTCCCGGCCCGCAGCCATGCTGCCGGGACTCTGCCTGCTGCTCTCCCTCACCGTGGGCCTGTGCCGGGCCCTGGGCTCCTTCGTGCACTGCGAGCAGTGCGACGACAAGGCCCTGTCCATGTGCCCGCCCACCCCCAACGCCTGCGAGCTGGTGAAGGAGCCGGGCTGCGGCTGCTGCCTGACCTGCGCCCTGGCCGAGGGCCAGGCCTGCGGGGTCTACACGGAGCGCTGCGCCCAGGGCCTGCGCTGCCTGCCCCGCCAGGGCGAGGACAAGCCCCTGCACGCCATGCTGCACGGCCGAGGAGCCTGCCTGCCCGAGAAGAGCTACCGGGAGGCGACCAAGGCGGGTGAGTGAGGGCACTGCCGTGCCTGCGAGCGCCGCGCTGCTGCGACTGACTCACCAGGCTGCGCTGTGTGTGCGTGGCGTCATCGCGTCGGGTGTGACGTCACGGCTGTGCTTGATTCTGACGTGCTGCTTCGCTTGCCTGTCCTAGTCCGACTGACTGAACAAAGTGCATCAGCGGCGCTGTGTACGCGTGACGTCATCGCGTTGGGTGTGACGTCACGGCCGTGGTTGAAGCTGACGTGCTGCTTCCCCTGCCAGTGTAAGTGCGAATGACTGACCAAACAAAGGGCCTCGCCAGGCTGCGCTGTGAGCGTGGCGTCATCGCGTTGGGTGTGACGTCACTGCCGTGCGTGAAAAGGTGCTGCGCAGCTCTGGCTGAATGTAAGAATGAGAGAGGCGTCGCTATGTGCCTAATAAACCGCCTACATACCCTCTTCCCCAGTGTTGTGCAAGCGTGACATCATGCCGTTGGGTGTGACGTCGCGCGCCGAGATGCTCTGTCTGACTGAGTTTGAGAGGCGCGACACTGTGCTAAACACAGAGCCGTATGCAGTACCCAACTTGCTAGCGCTGTGCGAGCTTAACTTAGGATGTGACGTCACTGCTGTGCAATAAACACAGGAGGGGCGAGGCAGTGCAGTGTCATTACGTGTGTTTAAACACTGTTTCTATTCCCTGTGTGTTACTGTCTCACCATGAGCTTCTTACCAAATGCCCTGCGTGATACATTCTGCCTGTTTTGTCCTGTTTTGTCGCTCCTTTCCACCCTGACCCTCAAGCTCGTTCTAATTCCAGGAATGAATTCAGCTAGAAGTCCTACACCCCAACAGACCCGATTTAAGTGGAAGGCTCCCGACTTTGAAGTTAAAACTGGCTTTATTTCAGCTGTCTCCCGTTTAAAACTGCCTCTGTTTCAACAGAATTCAATGTGGAAAATGCTCGCTCCCCCCTCCCCCCCCCCCGATTTCTGTTTGAAAATGTCCCACTTCCCTGTTCTAAAATGTTGGCATTCATGAAAAGTCCAAAATACCAAGCAGTGGACTTCAGGAAGTGAAGACTCGCTCAGTATGCCAAGTATGGCACCGGACTGCGCATCACCCTTTCCTCCCAATCTTAAACATCGCCCTTCCCTGTTTACACACACCCCTACCTCCCTGAGAATTAAACACTGTCTTTGCCCCGTGTCACATGCAGACACACCCCCACCCATCATTACCGTCCGTCTTAAACTTCCCCCGTGTGAAAGCACTACCTCACAACCCGTCCCTCTGTGCTACACAGAACGTGTTCATAAAGTGCAGTAAAGTGTTGTACTAGGCTTGTGTCACCGGGTGCCCGTGGGCTCATACAGCACCCCAGATTCTAATGCACGTGCAAACTCCTCCGCTCCCCTTGTGCTCAATATGGTTTCGCCGTTTGCATCAGACCACACCTCTTACACAGCTCCCTCTCCAAGCGGAAACCTCCACTTCTCGTGATAAAGTGCACCAGCCTGCTTGCAAAAAAAAAAAAAAGCATGGTGTTGCTGCTAATATAACAGTGTGTGTTGCACCCATGGCACCCTTCTTGTTATTGCAGGGTGTGCTGTTGTATTCTAACTGCCCTGGGTGTGATGGTAGTGTTCGCTGCTGTACCAGTATTGAATTGTATTATAATTGCATTTATGTAGCACTTACTACTCTTGATTAGGGGTGGGCGGAGTTTGCGTATTCGTTCTACGCAAAGCTCTGCGAAACGGTAAAATATCTCCGCGAGCAAGCAGTAATTCCGCGAACACGTGGAATTGCTTGTTCGCGATGCTTTTTTCCTGTTCGCAAACGCTGTTTGCGTGCTCGGGGGGGGAAATATCTTGGGAACACGCATTTTGAGAAAGCGAACAAGCCAAAAATTCCGCAAAGCAACGGAACGCAGAATTTTGGGCAATTCTGCGTTCTTCGCGGAACGCGAAATTACACAAATTCCGCGAGCGGAACGGAATTTACCGCCCAGGCCTACTCTTGACGAGGCGTCAAACCGCTTTTTCAGCAAGTAGCTCTCAACTCCGGAACCCATAAAGGATTAGTGGTGAATTGCTATAGTGAAAAATTGAAGTAATTTGAGCAGTGAAGTGATGGCAATACTGATGGGACAACAGTGTTTTCTCCTGCACTAATGATGTGATCATAGGGTGGGAGCTACTTACCCGAAATCCATACCCTTGATGTGATGGCAGTGTGTGCTACTGTACCCTTCTTAGGATGGCAGTGTATGGCAGTGTCTGCTGTACATTCATACGATGGCAGTGTATGACAGTGCCTGCTGTACCCTTCATACGATGGCAGTGCATGACAGTGTCTGCTGTACCTTCATATGATGGCAGTGTATGACAGTGTCTGCTGTACCCTTCATACGATGGCAGTGTATGACAGTGTCTGCTGTACCTTAATACGATGGCAGTGCATAACAGTGTCTGCTGTACCTTCATATAATGGGAGTGCATGACAGTGTCTGCTGTACCTTCATATAATGGGAGTGCATGACAGTGTCTGCTGTACCCTTCATATGATGGCAGTGTTTGACAGGGTCTGCTGTACCCTTCATATGATGGCAGTGTATGACTGTCCGCTGCTGTCCCAGAGCTGGACTGGCCGTAGCAGGCTCATGGCATTTCCCCAGTGAGCCAGAGGGGTGGGGGCCGGTTTTGTCCCCGTGGGGAATGGCTTTGTGCTGCAATATCGGCCCGCTGTAACCAAAGCGGAGCAGTACTGCTTGCTAGCACTCCCCTGCCAGGGTCGGTCAAGCAGCAATCTGCCCGGGCTGGTTGTTGTTCCCAGTCGGGCCCTGGCTGCACCCCCGATAACAGTGCATGAGCTGCTTTCCTGTGCACTTTACTTGGGATAATGGGCATGGGCTCCTGTTCTACCCACCTTATTTTCTACTTCTCACCTGTACACGCCTTTTTCTCTACCCACCTGTACAACCCTCCTGGTCTGTACACGCATTATGGTTTATCCCACCTGTACACGTCTTCTGCTCTACGCACCTGTACACGTCTTCTGCTCTACGCACCTGTACACGTCTTCTGCTCTATGTACCTGTACACATCTTCTGCTCTATGCACCTGTACACATCTTCTGCTCTATCCACCTGTATACCCACCTTCTGTTCTACTCACCTGTACCCACCTTCTGTTGTAATCACCTGTACACACATTCTGCTCTACCCACCTGGACACGCCTTCTGTTCTGCCCACCTGCACATGTTTTCTGTTCTATCCCACCTGTACATGCCTTCGTTTCTACTCACCTGTACCCACCTTTGGTTGTATTCACCTGTACACACATTCTGCTCCACCCACCTGGACACGCCTTCTGTTCTAACCTACCTGGACACGCCTTCTGTTCTGCCCACCTGCACATGCCTTCTGTTCTATCCCATCTGTACACGCCTTCATTTCTACTCACCTGTACCCACCTTCTGTTGTAATCACCTGTACACACATTCTGCTCTACCCACCTGGACACGCCTTCTGTTCTGCCCACCTGCACATGTTTTCTGTTCTATCCCACCTGTACATGCCTTCGTTTCTACTCACCTGTACCCACCTTCTTTTGTATTCACCTGTACACAACTTCTGTTCTATCCCACATGAACACGCCTTCGGTTACATCTCACCTGGACATGCCTTCTGTTCTATCCCACCTATACCCACCTTCTGCTCTATGCACCTGTACACGCCTACTGCTCTACCCACGTGTACCCACCTTTTGTTCTACCCACCTTACCCGTTTTCTGCTCTATCCCACCTGTACACACCTTTTGTTTTACCCACCATCTGCTCTACCCTCCTGCACACACCTGCGCTATCTCACCTGGACACACTTTTTGTTGTACCCACCATCTGTTCTACCCTCCTACACACACCTGCTTTATGTACAGATATTTATATAGCGCAAATCACCAACCGGTCTCTAAGCGCTTGCTTAGGGAACCCGTCCTGGAATTCCCCTGTGAGATAACCCAGCAGGGCATCCACAAGGTGAAAGCCAGGCATCCCGCCGCGAGGGGCCATTGTGGAGATTAAGCAAGCTATTGCCCAGAGTCGCAGAGTGTGAACCCATGAATCAAGTATGCACTGGAGCGAGAATTATCGAGTCCATGGACAATTTATGGACTCAAGACCCAGCCGAGCCGGGAATTGAACCCTGGTCCCGGGCTGACCTCTGCTTCCAGGTCTGCCTACTCTAACCAGTGAGCCACACTTCTCCACGCAGACACGCCTTTTGTTGTACCCACCTTCTCGACTACCCACCTATACACACCTTCTGTTTTACCCACCTGTCCACATCATCTATTCTACCACACCAGTACCCATTTTCTGCTCTACCCACCTGTACACACCTTCTCATCTACCCACCTGTCCACACCTATGACAGCCTTTAACCTCCCCCCCCCCCCCCCCCCCGCTGTGCTTCATTTGATCCTCCCAGGGGGCACTCTCTTCAGCGAGACCTCATATGATGTCAGCGGCTACTGTAGACCCCAGGAGTGTCCAGGACTTATGGCACTAAATTACTTGCAGCCTCCCTGCTGGGTACCTCGGTGAGGGTACCCTGTACACCCTCCCCTTCTCACACTACGTAGGGATCCCTCAACCCCTAGTGGATTTCTTGCACGGGCCCCTCTATCACCGCGTATCTCTTGCGCTGCACATCGCCTCCAAGCAAGTTTCGTCTACACCTCCTGCACAGTACCTCTGCGATGCCAGTACCTCTTGCACTGTGCCACCCTGATGACCGTCACCTAGCTCCGCCCTTACCGCTTGCTTAGTGCAGCACAGATATCGGTAAACACTGGCACCCCTTACCTCTAACAGTACCCATGGCAGAAACAACGTGCACCCCACTCTGGTATAATACACACGGTGCTTCCCTAACTCTCACATGGCGCCCCCTCTGGTGCAGGTGTGCCATTAAACAAGATGCCTCCGCCTTCCTCTCGTATGTACCCCCTGGTGCTATTAAACGAGGCCCTTGCATACGGTTTGCAGTAAACCAGCTGCGTCCCTCCGCACTGTCCTGTCCCATGCAGGCCCTCGCCTGACGACAGCCCACATGCCCACAACCCCTCAACCGACAGCGTGCGTGTGCTCCTTCCTAGGGACTGCTTTTGTCAGGTAAATACTGTGTGACTTGGATAGAACCGCAGTGAAGGGGTTAAAACGTGCAAAGGGATTATCTCATAAAACCGCTTCTACTGCCAGACAATGTACATTTCCCATTGTACCTAATTTAGTGGGAGCCATGTCAAGCCTGGGCTGATAACTCAGTCGGCTGCGCGCCTGCTGCAGAGGTGTTTCTGTGGCTTATAGGTCGTGTCACATCCCTGCAGGGCCGACTGGGCCTTTCATTCTTCAGAGGCAGAGCTTATTATGAACCATAGAATTGCGTCATATCACCTGCATTTACCTGGAGCAGGAACCACGTTTCGGGCGTGTTTTTGATTAGCCGGCGAGTGTACCACTAGCAGTGCAACAGGAGGTGACCGGTTGTGGTGAGTTCATTTCCAGTGTCTTGCACTGACTTTTTTTTTTTATATAGCGCGAACTAGACCCAAATATATCGGGTATCAGAGCGCTTTACACGAGCGCCAGTTTCGTTACAGATGGACACACACATAACGATGTGGCAAGAAGTTGGGAGATAAGAGGACAATGAATTAAGAGAAGGTTTCGTTCTTGCTTTCTGGCCCATCAGTGTTGCCAAGTGCATCTCTCCCTCCGCTCCTGGGAGTCTCACAGAAGTACCAGTATCCTCCGTGATGCTGTTTATTCTTGCACATGTCACTAAATAAGTAGTTACATCATAACCTCCCGATTAAACTTTATGGACACATAATGGGCTGGATAATATAAGCAGCATTATCACAGTATACAACCCTCGGATGGTCTCAACTCTTAAAGGCAACCCCTGTTGGCCTCTCAGTTGAGGGGCAACAAAGCGAATGGGACTCAATCAGCATCTCTATCACCATTGGAAGTGGCATGAAGTGTGCGGGCTGTGGCGTTCTGGGTGCAAGAAAACAGAGGGGAGATAGTGAGTTTCAATTAGAATTGGATTATGTAGTTAAGTGTAATAAATTCGTCTTTATGTAGAAAACGCCGTAGCCGCACTAGTGCCTTTTTCCAGTAGCCCTGCCTAGGCCCCTGCTTCTTTAGTAGCCGCGGGCACGCTGTTCTTGGCCCTGCTGTGAGGCTTCCAGAGTGCCAGGTGGGTGCTCTACTGTGCTCAGACCTTCTATTTCACCAATGAATGGGGGGCCCAGCAATGCCGAATCGTGTTTCTTTTCCCAGAGGATGGCTCCTAGCAACCCGGGCCAGCACCAAAACGTTTGTTGCCACGGCTGATTTGCATATGATTGGTTCTCTGCTTCCAAGCCTGCTGTAACGACTCATTCCAGCTAAAAATGATGGAGCGGAATGCTGCCGGTGGATTGCCCACTAGTTGTAAATTGATTCGGGCCTTACCAGCCGTCATGATTTTTTCTCTCTCTTTGACATCTTTGTATACCCCGCAGGGCCGACTCAGCCGTTCATCTTTTCTAGGTACATACGACTACCATTGCGTTGATTCTGAATACGTGTTACGCACTCGCTAAGGTATTTTCGGTGTGTGTTGTAGTGAGTGCGACGGGCTTCTCGCTCCCTATAAACCCTGGGATTTTTTTTCACGTTAATTGTATCTTTTTGAGAAGATATAGGTTATAAATAAGTTCGCGAAGCCACCGGATAAAAACAGTAGCTCTCTCTTTTCCATTTGCAGGTTTTTTTATTAATATTGATACATATAGAAACAGGCAGGGCCATGCTATGTTTAGCCCGAGGCACGCGGTGGGCTGCCTTGAAATCTGCTGTGTCAGCTCAGAGAATTGAAGCGGCTGCAGGCAGAGAGCTGCGAGTCCAGGCTCCCCCCTCTCTTGTTCCCTTTCCCTCCCCCACCCCTTGTGTGTGCCTCTCCCCCCACCCTTCAGCTCTGCTATCTTTTATTGCCTGAGCCTGGACTTTTTGTTTGTGTTTTAGCAAACAGTGGTCTGAGTGTGGGGAGAAAGCGGGGTGGTGGGGGTCAGGTGTGCAGCTGTGACCTGCAGAACTGGGGTCGGTGCAGAGGTTGCAGGGCCGAGGGCAAGGGTCATGGGACTACACAGCACTCTGCTTGCTGCATGTGAAGGGCAGTGTGTGTTATCTGAGCCTTGTGCATAACATCCAAGCCAGAGCAGCGGGGGTTTATGGGGTGAGAGGGGGGGGGGGGGGGGGAGGGGCGTTGTGCAGGAGCTGCGCACAGCCATGAGCAGGGAATGTTCACTATGGACCGCCCATGGACAGGGGGGCCATATGTGAAACACAACTAGAATCCAGACCTCGCGCAAAAAAATACAATTTGAGTGAATTAGCCAGGGCTGGGAATAGAAAACCTTTATAGGACCCCATACATCGGAAGTCAAAGGGGTGGCTGCAGCAGAAGGGAGGGCTCACGAGGGGGAGTCCTGTGAAACAGAGTGAGTCTGAACCTATACATTTATTTCTAACAAAAAAGCCTCTGCGCCAAAAGAACAGACAGCATTTTAAAATATCTTCTGAGTTAAGGCACCGGCTGCGGAGACCACTGTGCACCCAGCAAGCTGAAGGGTGTAACAGCCGTAAGATGACCCCCCTCGGGGAGCAGTGTGCATGGTACCAGGCGTTAATTTACAGCCTTAATGTTTCTTTTTCAGTCTTTAATTACATTACGATTGCTGGAACATTTGCTTTGGGTAGTAATAAACACATAAATAAGTATTCTATATAGAGCTATTACTGTGATCGCCCCATCCGGGTACATCTGGCATTGTTACAGTGCAAGCATCCTTTCTCTTGCAAACAGCTTGGAAAAGTCGAAAACCTGCCTCCAACGCACGGTTTATCTCTTAAGCACTTGTTAAGTGACAACACGCGGGCTATCTCTGTTCCCCCGGGGGCACTGGTATCAAGGTGTCAGGCGCCAGCTGGCACGTGGCCAGGGTGTGACTCGAATAAAAGAAGTGCCCATGGCCCTTTAAGAGGAGGGGTTCGTGGTGGGCCCAGCTGAAACTGGCAATAGGAGACCCCTCAAGCCCTGCAGTCGACGCAAGCGCACCAGGGCCCCGATTCAGAATGACGCATTTGATAGCAAATGTAAGCTTGTGACTAAATTTTCCTTTGCATGTCCGGCATGCGTGAGGCGCTTTACGCCTGCGAAGTTCACCGGCACGGGAGCGTCCCCCCCCCCCCCCCCCGGCCTGTAAATCCCGTTCAAGGGGCGCGAAAGAGGGCATTCCACGGCATGGCGAAAACTAGAATGCCGTCTCATGGGCTTCTGTGGAGCAGATTCCACTTGCGTGTTGAACTGATCATTGGTGTCCTCTGGAATCGGTCAGTGGTTGCATTTTACCTCCGGAAATACGCATATTTGTTATTTCATTGTCCAGCGTCCAAAATCCATATGCTGTAACAACTGGCCATGCAATCCCCATGAGGTTAATGTCGCCTTTTCGTCTTCTCTTTCTGTTAACCCTGTAAACTGAAAAGGCCACAGGAAGGCGGCCAATCCGTGCGCCCAGAGGCAGCCTATGGCAGCATGTGGCACCTTATAAAATCACCTCATTAAAAAAGAAACTGAATATGCATCCTGCTCTTGCATTATTGCCTCGCCCCCTTTAAGGCTCTGTTATGGTGTGTCTCGGGCTCCCCCTAGTGCCCGCCATTATCATTTGACGGCGCTGAACCGCTAGAACTAACTTTTTTTTTCTTTTTTTTTTAAAGAAACGGTAACTTCTCTAAGACACCCCTCCCCCACGATTTTTTCCCGATGCCATCATGGTCATCACATAGCAAAAGCTGTGCACTGGGGACGTTTATATTAACGCGTGTAAATGTTGAAAACTAACACAGGTTAATGCACCCAATGCATAGAGATGAGCAGACAGTGCTTAATTTGTAAAACAATAAGTGCCAGGGCTCTTGTCAGGAGGCCACTGCACCTAGCATCACACATTGCCCCTGCCAGACCTGTCAAAAACTGTATCAACACAGCTACTAACCACACACTCCTACAAGTGTGACAACTCAGACTATTCCAGGCCCCCAAAGCCGTACAAATGTTGTGGGTGGGAGATATTAGTCATCTTTAATGTATGTTGAGTTAATAAACCACTGCAGTTGTGCGGGTATCTGAATTCGATAAACAGCGCCGTCATGTGGCAGCTTGTTAGAAGTTCCAGTGTTGACAATTAAGTGCCGAGCACCTGAAACCACCGACTCTAATTAAGCACTGCTGTGCACTTGATTACCTGCCAGCTATAAACAAGGCCAAAGAATCGGAATTAAAAGTGAACGATAACAGTGTATATAGACCAAACCTATGGAAACTGCAAACTATTACTGGGGCTATTTGATAAATTAGTCAATGAAACAAAACACAGTAGAATAACAATCAATCAATCCGTTTTTTTTTTATTTAAGCCCGCTACTTACCCATGACTGTCTCAAGGCACTGGAGGGAGGGGTGCAGCTGCGGATCAGGTAAAGAGCCAGGTCTCGAGGCTCTTCCTGAAAGTGTGCAGGGTAGGGCAGCGTCTGATGTTGACTGGGAGCTCGTTCCAGGCCCTAGCTGTGACGTGGGAGAAGGCTTTCCCCCTGAACACAGAATGCATGTGCAATTTCATCCATAGGAAACTGTTGAACCTTGATTTCCAGGAAAATGGAGTGTGCCCCGTTCTATGCATCAAAAGCAGTGAGTAGTAAAGGGGTAACTCTTCCCTCTGCATGTGCTAGGCAGCCTAGAAGTCACTGCACATCAAACCTTTGTAAACTTTGGCATTTACCTATACACCACTGCAGGCCTGTGTCTCTTCCTGCACATAAACAATCGCCCCTGCAGCTCAGGCACCCTTGCAACATTGTTACAGGGTGCCTGCGCTGGCGCTAGGTAGCTTTTTTTGTGCCAGGGGAAACACAGGGGTGCGCTGTAGTCTTGTAAATATGGAGCATCCCTGCGTTTCAAAAATGTCAGCGCAGCGTTCCCAAATTTGATGTAGCACCGTGCTCTGACGTTTATTTGTAAATATGCCTGTAAGAGTTCTGCCTGCCTTCCAGCAGTGCTTTCTCATACCATGTGTTTTCAATTATGCTAAACAGTCTTATGTTGAACGTAAAGAGTGCACTTAGGCACCAGAGTGGCCTCCAGGCACTAACACTCGGTGCTTAATCCAATTTAAGAGCAACAGCAATACATAAGGAGGAAAACTGACCACACCAGATTGATTGCAACCCTCCACCCACCCAAAATTACCAAGCCTGGTTAACCACCATCGCATTCATAGCGATTTGCCCAGAATTACAGGATGCTGAAAGGAGACCGGAGCTCAATTCCCTGCTGGGCCCAGAATCCCAGGATGCTGAAGGGTCCCCTGCTCGGCCGCAGCCCCCCTTTTTAACCCAGCTTCAGTGCTTTGCCAGGATTGCACCCCTGGCCTCTATTAATGCTGCTGGGTTTCTCTTGCTTCCTGTTAATTCATATCATGTGTGACACTTGTACGGTCCTGCCTCTTGGCCAGCAGCACCACAGTTCTGGCAGATGTGGCTCTTGTCACCCCGCACCAGACCAGGCTCGACCGGTGTTTACCCCAGGGCTGCCCAGGCACTCCCTGTGTAAGCATAGGAGGGCCAGAACAAACAGAGCTCAGGGCCTGGCCCTGGGGTCAGCAGGTGACTCGACAACATCTGTACTCTCTCCCAGTGCCCCCAAGCTGTGCGTTCGTTTCTGCCAGACAAGGGGGGCTGGGGAAAGGAGAGGGTGGGGGGGGGGGCTGTTTTTCAATGTGTACCCTTCTGCTTTTCTGTCGGTAGATGCCACAAGAGCTGCTTTAGAACATTGGTTTCAAGCCCACCAATTAACAGAAGGGGTGCATTTAAATGAACGACATTATTTATTTAATGTTTCAATGCAAAAACAATGATTTATAAAAGGAAAGCCCTCGATTGATGATCAAGGGGCTCGGTGTTTGAAGTCGCAAACAAGCATTGGCAGTCGCAAGCAGTTTGGCCTGTGGCCTGGTCTTGGTTTTATCCTGAGACCTACGCACAAAGAGGACGCAGCGCAAACGATGAAGGTTCGGGAGGTTGAAAATCGCATTTCTACTGTAAATTAATAAGGCTGTAGGCATTCTTCGACCCCCCTCCCCCGAATGCATACGAACTCGGGGATGGAGGCCTGCAAGGGACAGTGTGGAATTGCCTCCCGAGTTCGCATTACTTCCAAGTGAATGTCTTTTTAAAGCAGCCCACATTCCTTAAAGGAACACAGGCTGCTTTTAAAAACAAATGTTGACTTGGAGTGCATGAAGGTGGGGGCGGGGCGGCGAGCAGCCATTGGTCCCTGGCTCACTGTCTGTTCCCCTTGAGGCTGCCAGACGTCATCCCCGAAGGGAAAGCTGTCCTTTTTGAGGCAGCGTCTCGTCTGCTGAATATTTGTCACCTCACTCACCGGCTCGGTGGGTGGCAACAGTGGTGACGTATCAGTGATACGGTATCACTAATGCAGACATTTGCAACTCGCAAAGAGGAGACGAACGGCGCTTTTATACCGTTTCCTACTTATGTTTAAAAACATGCACATGGAAAAAAATGCCCATCCCGTTTGCAAGTCAGAATGGCCTTCTGTGCGTTACAAAAAAGTATTTTGCAGTCGCCAACACGGTTTTTTTTTTTCTTGCAGTTTGCAGGTGTTGGGACCGCAAAATATATTTATGGCTTGGGCCTCCTGTGGCTTATTGCTCGATTGAGAGCTGCTCGAGTGACTGGGTGCTCAAACCTGCCCGTATTCACCAGGGGCAAAGGGCCAGGAAACCACCACGAATCTACATGTTAAGCCCCGAAGACCCCGAGGGGAAAACCGATGTTGGTGTACAGGTTAGCAGAACAGGTTTAGTGCCCCCTACCGCCTCCTCCGCGAAATGCAGTGCTCTCTTTATGCTGGCCGGTGTAAGGGAGATATCTCATAAGAATCAACATCCTTTCGATGTATTACCCGACAGGGAGACTCTCCCGAGTTCAGGGAGCCTTGAGCGGTCTGATGGCCGAAGAAACGTGCGCAGATGACGCGGCTTTTCTTGACTCTTTGGAGCTGGCTTTGGCGTAATAGCTCTGATGGCTAACGCACCGACAACAGAGATGTGTGGGTCTTCACTGGTTCGCACATTAATGCACCTTTAATCTCCCTATGTCGATAACAAGACTACCATTTAGTTGGGGCGTCGCTGCCTAATGGTTATTTGTGTTCCATTTGCTGCAGGCGGGGTTTACCCCAAAAGCCTCGAGGACTTCCCGCAGTTGTCTTGAGCCGGGTACAACATACAAATTAGAATATGGTACTGGCTGCCGGCTGCTGTGAGGCGCTGCAGAAAACGGGTCTGATACCGGCACGTACTCTGTAGCAGGTGCATTAAGCCGCTGAGCTATGGGCCGCGCTGCAGTGGTTGTGCTGTTGTTCAGCACTTTAAATATCATATGAATAATGAACCAGGAGGCCAGAGGACGTCATTTTCCATAGGGGGGTGGGGCGGTATAGGCCAGTCTTGAGCAGTCAGCTGCGCTAGGCACACTGGGACGCGTAGGTCCACGCTTGTGACAGAAGTGAAACTACAAGTCCCAGCATGCTTACAACTACTAACTGAAATACAGGACCCTCGCCCCCTGACACTTGGTGGGCGCCTGGATGTCCAGGCTTCCTCGCGCTGGACCTTACATCTGCCTCCCCCTCCTCGACGAGCCCGGGGCCTCTCCAAGCCCGGGCCCCTGCGGTGGACAGGCAGCGGCCGGCCTGGGAGGAACCAGCAGAGCAGGAGGGCGCAGCTCTTCTTGTAGGTGCGAGTGAGAGTGACCCTGTTAAACGGGGGCACGTTAAACGGGGCGACACACACGGCGCCAACACCCACAAAAACTGTAGGTAAGGGTGCTTGTAAAACCCATGCATTCTCGAGCGGCACTGCAGAGGGTGCAGTCCGTCACCCCCCCTAAATGACGCCCATGAGCGGCCCAAGCCACCGCCTATCCAGGGTCTATATTATAAACACCTGGGCCTGCTCGGCTGCGACCCCAGCTGCGGAGGTGCGCGGGGTCAAGCCTGCTGTGACCCCAGGTGCGCGGGGTCAGGCCTGCTGTGACCCCAGCTGCGCAGGTGCGCGGAGTCAGGGCGGTTACGTCCCGCAGGTGCGCGGGCTTCGCGCCTTCCCATAAAACGGGATTTCCGTTTCCGAGTGGAAACGTCCGGGGCTCGTTATAAATATTTTATGAGGCAGCGCGCGCGGGACACCTGCAGGAAGCGGCCTTTCCAAGGCTGGATGGAAAGCTGCGGGGCAGCGAACTCTACCCGAGGGAAGGCTGCACCCGAGCCCCGCCAGAGCCTGCGTCTCCCAGCCGCAACCACGGCCGAAGTGTGATCCCAAGATAGCTCAGAGGGTTAACCACCACAAAAACCTTCAGTTCCCATATAGTAACAACGACCTTTAATAAGACCTTAACGCTATTTGTGTGCCATGAGTAGACAAGTACATCACTTGCATCCTCGAGGCACCAGCAGATGAACATCACTTGCATCCTCGAGGTATGAGTAGATGGACAACATCACTTGCATCCTCAGGCCAGAGTAGGTGAACAACATCACTTGCATCCTCAGGCCAGAGTAGGTGAACAACATCACTTGCATCCTCAGGCCAGAGTAGATGAACAACATCACTTGCATCCTCAGGCCAGAGTAGGTGAACAACATCACTTGCATCCTCAGGCCAGAGTAGATGAACAACATCACTTGCATCCTCAGGCCAGAGTAGGTGAACAACATCACTTGCATCCTCAGGCCAGAGTAGATGAACAACATCACTTGCATCCTCAGGCCAGAGTAGGTGAACAACATCACTTGCATCCTCAGGCCAGAGTAGGTGAACAATATCACTTGCATCCTCAGGCCAGAGTAGGTGAACAACTTCACTTGCATCCTCAGGCCAGAGTAGATGAACAACATCACTTGCATCCTCAGGCCAGAGTAGGTGAACAACATCACTTGCATCCTCAGGCCAGAGTAGATGAACAACATCACTTGCATCCTCAGGCCAGAGTAGGTGAACAACATCACTTGCATCCTCAGGCCAGAGTAGATGAACAACATCACTTGCATCCTCAGGCCAGAGTAGATGAACAACATCACTTGCATCCTCAGGCCAGAGTAGATGAATCGCATCACTTGCATCCTCAGGCCAGAGTAGATGAACAACTTCACTTGCATCCTGAAGGTATGAGTAGACCAGCACATCACTTGTATCTTCTCGATATGAGTAGATGAACAGCATCACTTTCACCCTCAAGGCACGACGAGTACATCACTTGCATCCTCACCCTTTTGTACCCCCTGGACCGCCTGCCCCCCAATGACTCAGACACAGGCGGGCATCAGTGTGTGTTCCCGCAGTACACTTGTAGTTTTGCTTTTCCCATCATAAATGCAGAGCTTTCATTTAGTTGAATTTAAAGGGGAAAACCAGACCTGTGGCATTTCTCCCAGAAACACAACCGCCCATTCAAACTTGTCCCAGGTTTAGATACTGATCTAATGTGCTTGAATTAATATTCACCACCTGTTTCCATCAGCTCCTTGTGTGATGCTGGCATGGCCGATCTCAGCAGCAAACAACATGAGGGCTGGCTTCTCACGTATCGGAAAATGTGCCCGTGCATACCCGTGCCGACTCTTCATTTTTAGGACAACACTGGAAGAGCAAAAATAGCTTATCTTGGAACATCTCAACTCATTGGCTCGTGCCCCCCCCCCCCCGCTCTACAGACACCAGCCTGCATTGTGCAGGTGTGATGTTGACTGCTGACTACCGTGGTTTGCAGGTATGTTGTACGTGCTGTCAATATGATGTGCCCGCACAACCCTGTGAGCATCAAATGCAACAGTCAGCAAATTCAGCCGGCCCTACATTGGATGTGTGTGATATCTTCAAGCAGTTGATGTTCCAACTCACAATCCCGCCCCCTGCGCCACAGTTTAGACACATAATTAGTTCTGAATAATGTCACCTTCCTGAACTGCCCATGTTCCTACTGATGACCCCGCTTTGTCTTCAGTTTTTATTTCCATTTTGACTGTTAGGACTTCTCTGTGCTGCCTCGGGTATTTTTGAAGAGACAGACTTGAGGCGTTTGCTTGAGGTTGCCAGAGAGAACAGTCTGGGCATAGGATGTTCGCCATTTGATTTGTATATAGACCGTGAAAATCGAGTTTTAACCAAATTGATAGTGAGTGGCCTGTGGCAGATGGAGAAGCCTTTTTCCCCCATAAATGTATTTACCTCTGTTGGCTTGGCCTTCCATGTCTCTGTCTGCTTGCTTCCTCGTTTAGCCCTACCCTTTCCCTCAGTGACTTCAGTTCAGCCTCTTCTGGAATGCCTTTGCACTTTCATTTACTCCTCTACTGCCCTGTCCTCCAGATCTATTTTCATGTTGACACCCGCCCCTTAAAAGCAGCCCTCCGACACGTTGCACCTTTATCTTGTTAATCAGAAATAATATACTTTTCATTTAGAGTCGGGCTACTAATACTTATTGCTGACTCTCATCATAGTGGTAGAAAAACAAGAAGGGATTATGCTATAAGAGCTCAGCTGTTGACTGTGAAGCCAGGGAGCCAAATCTCTCATTCCAGTTTCCCAACAAGATTATATTTCTGATCACCTGAGTTCATCTCTCTGTGGCTCTGTTCTGTGCCAAAATTAGGAGCACTCAAAAATGAGCTAATACCTCATATTAATCACTGTACATTAATAGGGCAAACATATTCTATTTCTTTACATACAAATAATACCAGTCTATATTTTGCATCTACCTCCGCTTAGGTAGGAAGGTTTGGAGAATGGATGATAGGTTTGATAGCAGAAAAAGAATGGCCCACACTGCAATGAGTGCAGAATTAGGCGGCTAAGAAGGTGCTTGCAGTTACGAAAACATGACCCTATTAAGCCAGCCCTGAAACCTTGCGTTTGGCTTTTAAGATGGATTCAGGATCAAACCCAGAACACTGTGCATTATGCACAAAGTTTGCTGGGACGAAAGACCTGGCTTCCTTCAGAAAACTGGCACAACTCTATGCTCCAGCCTGGACTCTGCATTCACGCTCCACTGATTTGACCCAAGAATGTCATTTCAAGAGAACTAAGTTTGGGCAAAGGTCCCCGCGGATCCATGGACTGAGACTGTGGAACAGCCTTAGTTGTTGACTCAGGAAACTCCTGAAAAACTTTCCAGATTAGCATGTGACTAATTCTAATTGGAGTATGGGAGCAACTGGATAATGTCAGATCTGTCTGGACTCTGCCTGTGCTCATAACCTCTCAATGTTCGGTCCTATATCTGCATTCTCTAGCGCTGTGCAGTCCCGTAGATGACATACAGCACTATATGAAACTAGAAGTAAATATTGTGTCCTGCCCTCTTACTTCCAGAATCCTCTTGTCACAACAGACCCCATGATGGTGGCTGATGGGGCGTGCACTTGCTCGGACTGAAATAGCCTCTGGGTGATATCGAATTAAACGGCTGCGCAACCTGCACCAGCCCGTGTGTCTATTGGCAGGGAGTGAGTCCCAGCTGGTTTCCAGGTTTACATCGATGAAGGGAGGGTTCATCGAACTCTGAAATAAGCACAGGGCATGGCAGGTTAACGCAGCGTGGGGTGTATCGGCGACAGTCCAGGCCAAGGGGACGCACTGCACCGGATACCGCCCCGCCTGGAGGGCATTCTGACCAGCAGATATTAAATCTCTCGTTGGAACAGACCTTGGGGATTTGCTTGGCTCCAAGTGTACTGCGCGCCAGTCTCTGGTCTGATGCAGAAGCCAGAGGGTGGCATGCGTCCAGAGCCTGCGGATGTACCGGAGGGGCACCATTTACTTATTTAGTTAGGAGTTTTATAAGCGCTACATGCGAGTTGGGCAACTTCTGAGCACTTGCCAAAGAAATAAATGAAAAACAGTAAACAAATGTCAGCAAAAGTTGTGAAAAGGCGAGAGGTAGAGAACACAGCTGCATGTGTGGGGTGAACCTAGACCTGACGTGTTCACCCCCACACATGCAGATGTGGCACTTGTGTGAAAGTCTGCTTGAACAGCTCAGTTTTCAGCAGGTTCCTAAACTGAATTTAATGTAATTACGGTAGGAGGTGGCAGTAAGGCAGTTCCTCTGCCAGCTAGGACGGGGCATAAGCAGCCCGTCAGGTAGCTCAGTGGTTTGAGTGGTAGTGGCAGAGATATATTTGTACCCTGCCGGTCTAAAGGAGAACTCTTGGAGTGTGTGTGGGAGGCTCGTTCCCACCAAGCAGCTACCCGAGTTTGACTACAGTGTTGTCCTGTTTTTTTTTATTGTGATACTTTGTAACTGCCAGTGTGATGCACATACATTCCACTCGGCTTGTTTTGGAAAGAACTTCCTTTATAAGTAATAGCAGCAGGGACAGGGCGTTACACCGAGATCCATATCTTCTCCACTGGCGCTCCCTCGTGGCAGTAATCGTGTACTGCAGCCTTCAGACGTTCGTCCTCTTTCTTCAGCTAGGTGTAAAGCCCATGACAAAACAATGCCAGACCTGTTGGCTTTGCCAATGCTTCTTTGCTTTGTATTCTATTACTTTTAATGTTCTTAGTCCTACAATGAATAGTAGGTTAGCTCAGTGAGCTAAAGTTTCTGTTATATAAATCTTTGTCTAACATTATTGGGCTCAAGTCCTATCACCACCTCAAACATTGCATCTTTCTGAGGTTGATAAAATAATCTGTATAATAAAACCTATTATTTAATTGCAGTGCCCTTGTGGGCAGTGCAAACATCCAGTAGTGTTTATATTTCACTCCGATGTAGACTTCTCGCTCTAACTGCAGTAAGCATGTTTATAATGTATCCAAAAGAGAATCTATTGACTTCCTTCTTTTAGTCAGCAAGATGGATCACTGATTAAACACTGATGTTTTTTGAGCCAGAAAAGGAAGTGATCTACACCAAATGATTTTGTGCTTCATTGACCAATGTTGTTATCCAACTCAGTCGTACTGTTTTATCACACAAAAGGCAGTCTTGATTGGAGACCGTGATTGACAACAAACTCGTGTGATGTAAGTGGGAGAAGAAATATTTCCCAATTTTCTGTGCAGTGCACATAAAATTAGCACATTGGTGCAGAAGCTGGCATTCCCTCTGCAGGCAGGATTCCAATCATGTGCTTTTAATATACATGGATTCCCAGCCTTGGCTGCAATCCTCCTATTTTTCTAGGCATTGAAAAACCAGACTAGCTCCTCCCCTGTGTCTGGCCTGCTAAATGGTATGGAAAGTTAGTGAGGCCATGGGGGTTAGGGCCCTTTTCACCAGAAAGTGTGTTTGCGTGCCAGGTTTAGAGCGGATTCCTGCAAACCTCAGAGGCATTGGCTGTACGGTCTCATTTGCTAAGAGAGTATCGGGGTGCTGGCGCCGTATGTAATGGTAGTGGATGGGGTCAGCAGTGGAAGTGGTCGACTTCAGTGGTAGCAACATAAGAAAGAATTTGGGCCCTGCACATATGTTTTATATCCAGCTGCTGTGGGCGCCACCAGTTGTTAAAGGCCCTGAACCAGAGTTATAACTCCCAAGCCGCAGGCGAGGGCCTTTAACAAGGGAGAATATCTTTAACAATGTGTATAGCCTGAGCAGATGGGCTCTAAGGCTGTTAGAACATTCCACCCACTGAGAGAGACAGAAAGACCGACATTGGAATTTTGGAGCGGAAGGCTTATACCACCAGCCTTCATTAGCCTCGAGCCACTCCATTGTCTTCAGTGGAGATCCCACCATGTTCTAATATACAGCAGGCATTGGCCCCTGGCTGGCATTCATCCCCATGCACACTAATCTCTCAAGCAGGTGCTGAATACGATGAGATATCTTACAGGCTGCCTAAGGTGGGGTTTGGTCGTGAAGACATTAAATGCACAGTCTGCATTCTTGAATAGATGCCTGGTGATCCTGGACCACACGCCATTCCTCGATATGACGCGAATGGATAGTTAACTAGCGCCCCACACACTAGGACTTCTCTAGGCACTGGACAGTCCTCATCAATATGCAGACAATGCGAAATTCTTTCGCCGTATCGCCTGTCATCCTAGGTTGTACTGAATGTCCATGGAAATGTAATCTTTAGCACCACCTACTGGGTACCTGTGATCATCACACCCTCTTATTAATTATGTTTTGACCCATGATTAGTGATGAGGCCAGCAGTAAGAATGCCCAACATGATTTGAAGCCACTGATGTTCCATTCAGCCAATGAAGGTGTGAAATACAAGAGGACCTCTTTGTCCACACAATGTGTCTTGAGTGCTAGAGCGCAAAGGTAGCAGTGACCAGCAGAGGGCGCCAGAAACGTCAGTCCGTGTCACCTGAAGCAGCTCTAATAACAAAGCGGGGTTAAAGTTCAAGGCTCGTGGCTACAAAGCCAGAAGTATTCAGAAATAGTGCCGCCATTTATACAGCAGACTGTAAGGCAGCACTGTCTCATTGTGCTATTTGTAACCATCCTGATGGTAATTAGCTTATTGTCGACCTCAAAAGGATGAAAGTTGAGTGCTTTACAAGAATTCGAACCAGTGACTTGTAGTTTACCCACACACACACTGCAGCAAGCGCTTAACACACCATGCTATGTCGGAGTGGAGAAGCTCCTCGTTTCTCGGAGCTGACACATCTTCGAACCAATCACCCAGTGTGTAGCTGATCGTGATGTCACTTCCTGCTGTGAAAACGAGGCCTCTGCTGTCTCCTCCCCTTCCTGTATTTTTCCCAACGTGCCACAGAGTACTAGGGAGCAGTGCTTCACGTGCACACGAGAACTGGTGAAAGTGCTCCATGCTCTTGGAAGCGTCTTGGCCATTGCCCCCTCAGCAGGGTTCTTTGGTTTTTCCCGCCCACCCAAGGCCCCTCCATTACACAAGAGAAATACCCTTAGTCACTGCAGGCTGCCATGCGGCCAGGGCTTTCCCGAGGGATTTGAAGTGCTTTGAGACCAGACGGGAATAACTGGAAATAAAATAGTTCACACCCCTCGCTGCAGGAAAGGTCACCGGGCAGCTAAGTTTAGGCTGTCAACAGCGCATGCCTATATATATAATGTGCAGACGCGCGCCATCTGCTAAGCTCATACTGCTCCAGATCACAGCCGTGCTATGCCTGCTATGCTCATTCTCACCATTTCAGCTATTTTTTGCGGAAGGATGAGTGGTTATGTGCTGAACTTCAGAACTGAGGATTGGCTGTTGGCGTGGTCTCCGGCGACTGATTGGTTGATAGGTTTTGGTTAATCTGGTTATGTGCTGAACTTCAGAACTGAGGATTGGCTGTTGGCGTGGTCTCCGGCGACTGATTGGTTGATAGGTTTTGGTTAAAGCACCACATGGCCCTCACCAGCCGTGCAATGGTCATCAAAGAGGGGCCATTATCCCTGCATCCTTTTACCTCATCACAGGGTTGCACTTCAGAGTATCGATAACAACAATGTCGTTTTGGCCTAAATATGGTTTACAAAAATCTTGCTCCATTAAGAGTAGATTTTTTAGTATCACCTCTAATGGAGCCACATTTTTGTTGAAGATATTTCGGACACTAGATTTTTGTCAGACAATATTTGCACACTGTGCCACTGGAACCAAGCTATACAAGACTGATGAGACCTGATTAGAGCGAAACCAGCCCTACGTTGCTTGTGTTCCCAGAAACCAGTCCTACGTTGCTTGTGTTCCCAGAAACCAGTCCTACGTTGCTTGTGTTCCTGGAAACCAGTCCTACATGGCTTGTGTTCCCGGAAACCAGTCCTACGTTGCTTGTGTTCCCGGAAACCAGTCCTACGTTGCTTGTGTTCCCGGAAACCAGTCCTACATGGCTTGTGTTCCCGGAAACCAGTCCTACATGGCTTGTGTTCCCTGAAACCAGCCCTACGTTGCTTGTGTTCCCTGAAACCAGTCCTACGTTGCTTGTGTTCCCAGAAACCAGTCCTACGTTGCTTGTGATCCTTGAAACCAGTCCTACGTTGCTTGTGTTCCCGGAAACCCTACGTTGCCTGTGTTACTTGAAACCAGTCCTACGTTGCTTGTGTTCCCGGAAACCCTACGTTGCTTGTGTTACTTGAAACCAGTCCTACGTTGCTTGCGATCCTTGAAACCAGTCCTACGTTGCTTGTGTTCCCGAAAACCAGTCCTACGTTGCTTGTGTTCCCGGAAACCAGTCCTAGTTGCTTGTGTTCCCGGAAACCAGTCCTACGTTGCTTGTGTTCCTTGAAACCAGTCCTACGTTGCTTGTGTTCCCGGAAACCAGTCCTAGTTGCTTGTGTTCCCGGAAACCAGTCCTAGTTGCTTGTTTTCCCGTTCAAGGTGGACCTGGCCTGGCAGATCAGGCTGGGCTGTTTCCAATGGAGCAGGCTGAAGACTGATTTGCATGTGGTTGGGTCCGAGCTGAGGTGGCACAGAACATAATAACGATGGAATGGATGCAGCCCAAGTAATTATTATTGGCTGAAATGAATTCAAGCATTCCATCCATCACTTTTTTTGTATATAGACAGTATTGATGGCACAATAGTGTGGTAACTGCACCTCGCCACCGACCTCACAGAATGCGAATGTCCTTTCTAATACTCGGTGTGCTTGCGCTGCCTTGTAAAAACAGGGGTCTTTGCCCCGTCTCAGTTTTTGTGTGTGCACCTAGGTATCAAAGTATTCTTAGAGTTCTGTATGTCTGTTGATGTTGATACAGGCTCAGTTTTGAGTCGCTGTGAGACCAGCATGATGCGTGATGGAACTGGCGTGTCAGAGTTTCGTTAGATATAGGGCGCGCGCGGCTGCTTTCTGTATGAAGGCTGGGGTCTCTTTTGGTGACCGCTACGAGGGGCCCTTCAGACTGACCATAACTGACTCCTGCTCTCCATCCTCTTTTCAGAGCGTGAATCCAAGGAGCTCGAAGATCCAACCACTTCGGAGATGGTGGATGAGGCCTACGCCCCCAAGTACCGGCCAGTGTTTGCGCGCATTCCTGACCACAAGGCGGAGGCCCTGAAGAAGGACCGTCGAAAGAAGGAGTCCAAATCCAAGGTCTTCCCCGTGGAAAACACAGCACACCCCCGGATGTCACCAGACCACAGACATGAGTCGGAGCTGGTGAGTGGACCCTCTGCGTATGCGCCTCTTTCACCCTCACTCTGTCCCACAGGAAGGCACCTCGCCCACTTCTGCAAACACTGCGTGTGACCAGAATCTTCAGTCTAGAGAACAGGAGGTGCACACTCTTTTAATAGTCACAGCAGGCACCCCACAGCCGTACCCTGAAGGCCACAACACTTAACGTTCACACCTTACATCTGCAGCCGCTCTCTCTGGTTATTATGATAGTACCTCTTAGTTTTAAGATGACATACACGTGGTTTAATTTTCTCTTCATATTTTATGACGCCATCAATCCTGAATAGAATCTTTTTTACCTTCCTCACGGGCCCCCCTATTAGCCCTGTGCGCAACCCTCTCTGGATCCAGAAATCCATCCCAATCGCTGTTCTGTTTACACTATAGTGTTGCGGAACAGGATAATGGGGTAAAAAAAAGGCTGACTTTTTATTGTTGCTATAAAGCTGGGCCACAAAAAGCAACCGAGGTCTACTGACAAGCCACAAATCACTGTTGATTAGACCTGGGGGGTGGTTACTGTCCTGTGAGCCTCCTGCTCCCTGCTTTGACACATACAACACACCAGGGAATGCTGTATGCACACGAGGGGTTTACTGAAAGTTCAGTGGATCGGAATTGTGATATATGAAGGGCAGTGATACAAATATTTTGGCTACCACATTATGGATCCCGCCTGATGATGGATTGAAAAGGAGGCAACTATTTGTCCGTTCAACAAACGTAAACCCCTTGAATCCATATAGGATGAACATTAGATCTGTTGAACTCTCAGTAAACCCCTTGAAGCCATATAGGATGAACATTAGATCTGTTGAACTCTCAGTAAACCCCTTGAAGCCATATAGGATGAACATTAGATCTGTTGAACTCTCGGTAAACCCCTTGAATCCATATAGGATGAACATTAGATCTGTTGAACTCTCGGTAAACCCCTTGAATCCATATAGGATGAACATTAGATCTGTTGAACTTCCAGTAAACCCCTCGTGCTTGTACTGCGTTCCCTGCTGTGTGTTGTATTTGAGTTTGGTGATTCCCGAGCAGTGGAGACATAAAGAGGTTGGGTGCTAGTTTTCAGTGTGGCCCCCCCAGGGCGAAGCCTGCTCTCTTCCCATGTGAACACCCCTGCCTTGCCAGCTAGAAGGTCACAGGGGAGGGACGGGTCGCTTCAGGCCCCAGGCTCCTCCCCACCTCTCCTTTTTTCAGCCCCATGACTGTCCCTCTGTTCTTCGCAGGGACCCTGCCGCATACAGATGGAGACCCAGCTGCAGGAGATTAAAGCCACGCACCGAATCATCACCCGCAAGATTTATCTGCCCAACTGTGACCGGAAGGGGTTCTACAAGCGGAAGCAGGTGAGAGGAGTGAACAAGCCAGACAGCAGGTGCTGCAAGACAGGCCGAGGCCACCGTGGGTAGGACGGGTAGAGGTCCCTGAGCTCCAGACAGTATTGATAATATAGTCACCATATGCATTCACAAATTGCTTCTCTGTGCTTAAATGACAGTATGTGTTCCCTAACTCAAAAGGACTCCAGGGTCCATATTGAAATGAAGAAATGCTGAGCCAGCAAGACCAGGATTCAGACCTGCGATTTACGTTTAATCACCCAAACTCTGGAGCAGGCGCTCGACTCTGAGGTTTCTGACCAGTTTCAGTCTGTAACCATTAATTGAAAAGGGTGGCCATCTCCCTCCAGGTCATTCCGGACACTGTTTCCGGCTGTTTGTGCGATAGCCTAATGCATGCTGGCATTGTGGTCTTGTTTCGCTTACCTTGAATTAATTGGACTATTACACCTGACATGATTAACATCTAGGTGAAAAGGTGAGGAGTTGATGCAGTGTCCAAAATGACCTGCAGTGAGGGGCTCACCCTAATTAAAAACAAATGTCTGAGTGAAGGGCCGAACCGAGATTGAGTTGCCTCTAAGCTAGATAAAGAACAGGAGGTGGTATGTTATATAAGTGGTGTTTTTTCAGTGCAGTTGTGAAGACCAGTTTGTTAACTTTGCTGTGCATTCAGAGGGTGAATTAATTACTCCAGTTTTTTTTTGCAAAGGTTATTTAGGTGTTTTGTAGCAAACACTATTAAAAGTCATGTGTGTCTTGGCACAGATCTGATCATGATGCATATGTACACAAGCATCATTATGCATGCGTGCAAACAAGTCATTGCACTGTTTTCTTTCTTTTTATTTTGACGATGCTGGCAGCATCGGCATAAAGCATTTATTTTTTTCTGATATTGAACAGCATCGGCAAAAAACATTAGTAAAACCATTATATCGGAGAGTTGAGGCCTATTGCCAATGCTTTTTAAAGTGTATGTTACTGGCGGTGTTTAGTTATGCGTGGTTGCTCCAGTGTTTGCTCACTGTTATGGTGAACGTAAAATGAGGCGGATCTAGGAAATGGTGGTGTCTCATGTTGATACATTGCGACCACTGTTTTCAAGCCTGTTATAGAAGGTCTTTAATCGGACATTTAGAAGAGATGGTGGGACAACTCAAAATAGCGACAAAATGTAGGTATGAAAGATATCGCCACAACCCGTGCAGGAGGAGAAAGGCAAGGGAAAGTTGCACACTAAAAAAACAGAATTGAATACCTCTCCTGAACCTGATCAAGCTTGTCTGCCCTAGTGGTGGCTGCTGCAATCAGGAAAATGGGCTGGGCAACAAATGGGGGGGCCAATAAGAAAAAAAAGAAAAGAAAACATGCCCGCCGCCTGTGTGCTCTTCTGCTCCGGTGCACAGGCTCCCAGATTCCCCTGCAATAATCCAGACGCTGCTCTCATGCTGGCAATACTACTACCCAGCATGAGAGAAACTGTGCGCATGTCGGTTTGGTCGTCCTAATACAACCGGCGAAACCGTCATGCGCACTTGCAGTGCCCACTGCTCCTCCTCTATACGTGCTGCTGTCCTCAGGAAGGCCCCTCCCCCAAGATTCGGCGCCGTAAGGAAAAATAAAATGCTAAAAAACGTTTTTTATTATTTTATTTTTCATCTGCGGTCTCCGGCAGTGGGGCAACGCTCCTCCGCGCTTACGGAGGGGCTGCAGCTGTTCTGCCCGCAAAGAAATGGGGGAAACAGTGCCAACCTTCAGCTACAACCAAAAAGGCCCTGTCCCCAAAGGTGACAGTCTTGGTTTTAGGCCTATACACTGTGAAATGCTAGGCAGACCGTAACACCCTCCCACTTAAACCTGCCTGTGAAAAATACAAGGCGGTGGGGTGAGATGGATGCTTGTCTTTTACTGAAAGCCCACCCTGTAGAGACATGTGCATCACCTTTAGGGCTCAAGTCGGGGGTACACGCAGGTACACAGCGTCCCCCGACTCTTTTCACAGGGTGGACGCTGTCCCCTCTGCCAAGAAGTTGGACCCTACAGAAATATGCTGGACTTGTCCCGGTGTAATTTTCAGACACTGGGACACGTTCAACAGCACCTGCACATTGCCTGCTTTCAATTCCCAGCAGCAACGTGCAGGCAGCGAGGGAGCCTTCTTTCACCTCCAGCTGGCCCGAAGTTAAGGGGCCATCCGGCCTCCTTCTGTTTGTATATGCAGACTGGGGGGCGCCTGGAACCTTACATTTAAATGTAAATGCCACTAAGGGAAACAAAGCAAAACCAAAGGGGATGATGGACAGTGTGTTGAACATTGCAAGCACTCACCCCCAGTCAACTGATCTGGGTTTAATCCATCATCATCCTTTAGCTCACTCCCATATGCAAATCAGTCTGACCCTGTGCCTCATGGGAACAGTCCAGCCGAACTGCCAAGCCATGTCTTCCCTGGACCGGAAACAAGCTTCCTAGGACCGGTTTCTGGCATTTCAGCCGTCTTCAGCCAGGCTTGCTCGAATCCAGTGGCAAAGTGAGCAAGGGACTCACGTCTGAGCATACACTGCCAACTTATGGCGAACAAAGCAAAAACCAAAGGAAATGATGGACGGAGTGACTAAGGGAAACAAAGGCACACAGCTTGCCTTCTCTTCACAGGTACTTAAGAGAGGCATACTTTTGCCTTTGTTCTGTCCCTGTATATAAATGCAGACATTGTAAGACTGTCAGATGGATTAGTCTGTCCCAGTATTTGCACAAATAATTTAAGTAGCAGTTTTATATCTTTTATAGAGCTTCGTCGTGAGGTAATGTGGTCATTTGCATATTGTCTTACTTGGTCAGTCCCTCCACTTCTTTTTATAGGACTTGTGCCCTGATAACCTTCATGTATTGGGCTTGATCCAGTATGACTGACTCAACCTTTTATCCTTCTGAAGTGTATAAAGTTAATATGACAGAGTTTATACATGTCTCTTGTTCTGCTCGTGCTAGTCCTTGTAATTGTGCTGTTTCTGTAATCTACTGCTTTTCCTGAGCTGTGACCAAAACTGACTTTGCTCCTCCCCCTTCCCTCTAGTGCAAACCCTCCCGCGGCCGGAAGCGAGGCATCTGCTGGTGCGTGGACCGCTATGGAACCAGGCTTCCGGGGTCAGAGTTCGTGTCCGGTGACGTACAGTGTCACAACTTCGACAGCGGTAATGCCGAATGAGGAGCGAATCGTCGCCCTGAACAGCGGACGGAGAAGGTTGATGCGTGTGGGAAGGATTTTTTTTTCTTTTCTTTCATCTCATAAAAAAACAACTGAGAGGACCTTGAAATTTTAAGCGAGTTCTCAACTTTCCGAGAAAAAAGAAATGTAAACTAAAGGAAATGGACAAGGAAAGAGGAGTAAAAAAAAATGACAAATGCAAAAACAAACACAAAATGAGGACTGAGCATAGCCACATCGCAAGTGCACAGAGGAACTGTGAAACTTTACTATGACTTTTAACGATGGCAGGATGTGAATTCATTGCAGGCACTTGGTTTTCGCAAAACGGAACCAATCTCCTCCCCACTTACTAAACCTCCCCGATAATTACAGATGTTAATGTGATCGCTGAAGCTTCTTCCTCAGTTAATTTTTCCCTTTTTTTTTTGCATGGCCGTCTTTGTAAGATGTCCACTGAACATGTGTGTACCTTTTTTTTATACAGAGCTGCAAGCAAGCTTAGATAGTGTTTTGTATATAAATATATTTTTTTTAATGGTGTGCATTAACTTTGGAATTTTTGCGTCCTTTAAACAAGCAAACAGGAATCGGCATTTGCCTGGAATGCTGAGATCTGCCTTCTTTCACACACAAAAAAAACGCTGTAGACAAAAAATGCCGGTCACATATCTTTTATTTTTCAGAGCAAAAAAAAAAACCTTCAAATGCGGTTGGGACCGCCCAAACAGTAAGTCAGGAGTTTTATTTGCTAAAAAGCTGTGATTTCAAAACATTCGATTTTTTTTTTTTTTGGGTGGGAGTCGAGAAGGGGCAGTGACACACGGAAGGCCTATCACCCATTAGCGATATCCTTCCGTTCTCCAACAGTCTAGTATAAAAAACAAAGTCCACCCGTGTAAACTGGTTTTTACTGTGGCTTGCAAAAGTCGTCTGAATACCTGTGTTCAGTCTTCGGTGGCTCTACTGAGGGAAATGAATACGCACAGAAAGCAACGCCCTTCAATCACTATCTTTATTCGGTCTGCAAAAAACGACAATGTAAATAGAAAAGAGACTAGGATTTTTCCTCCATTGTATTCTGGGTGTGCACAAACTCAGACCACTTGCCAGGAAGTAGCAGTCACATTTTGGAAGGTTTATGTGACCATTTTTTTGTCATGCCGACGGCTGACTGTAAGATATTTGTTTTGTGTTAATATGATTATTGCTCGACTTTGTTAAAGACAATGAATTTTTGCATTTAGTTAATGCAATTTTTGCAATACCCGTCCTCCAATTTCAGTTTTCCCTCACCCATCAGGTTTCATGTTAAAACAAACGAATGCAAACCTTCACCATTTTTCTTTTTTGTACAAATCTTTGAAAGAAAAACATGCTATGTAGATAGAAATGCTGAAACCTTATCCGCAACTGTAGAACATTTTTTAAAATGGCATTTAGAAACCACTAGCGTGGAAAGGGGTTTGAGATGCTCAACATTTCCATCATTGTTTGCAACAGAAAAGAGTTATCTTTTTCTTGCCCCCTTCCCCTCCCGTGACCTCGAAACAATGGTGGCTTGTAATCTCTGCTTTTGGGGATCAGGGACTCCCATTGTGACCTCCCATCACCTTGTTTTTTTCATCAAAATTATGGACAATTCTCTGGCAGCTTGGCCAGCGCTATAGAAAAGTAAATAAATCCTTGTTTCCCTTTTGATATTTGTTTGAAATGTTTTTCAAAAAGTAATTTGTGAACTCCTGTCTCTAGATAGAGGGTGAGGGGGTTCCCTTATAGCTGTGTAAAATAAAAAAAAAACAGTATCGGTTAATCAAGCAGTTGACCTTTCCTCAAAATGCATTGATCTCATGCGAGCACACTTCCCACCTTTCTCACTCTTTGCAGTTTTGTATTTTTATTGGTTCTGGACAAAGGTCTTGGTAGTTTGCGTCAGCTTGGTTCAGGCTAGGCGTGGCAAAGTAACATGCATTCAATCCCTGCTTTGGAAAGAATATAGAAACTTGTACGTATTTTTGTTATTTTATAAAAAAAAGAAGTTGCTGTATATATGAAGGTGGGGCTTGACCATTCCTTCTTGGAAAGCAAAGGGCAAATGGCTATGACCATGGAATAACCTTCCACAGTATCTGAAGCGTATTACCACTAGCAAACAAAAAGGTGCCTTTGTAGGAAATGATATGCCTTGAGGGAAACCCATGCCTGCTCCTTGACCCCCCCCCTCCCCCAAAGTTCAAGGCGTTTCATGCCTGCTTTGTGCTTCAGCTTCTGGTCGCTCCATGTCTCCTCTCTGGTTTTGCGGGTCCTGATAACCCTAAACACTCTTAGCAGTTTCCAAGTTGTAGCCTGTCCCGGTAATCTATCCCGATCTGCAGTTTCCTGGTCACTCGTCCCTGTACCTGGTCAGAATTGTAAAGACCGGATCTGCCCACTACCACACATGTGATCTGCTAATACCTCATGGTTGCCCCAGATACCTTCCTTGTGGCTTCCATTGCAGATCTGTTCTACTAACTGACACAGGTCTAGGACACGTCAGGTCTGCTCTGTAATATCAAATGTCCTGATGACTTACTGCCTCTCTCCTTGATCACATTGGTTTCATTCTTGTTCTGTAAGTTCTTGTCAGAGTTGCTTCTGGTGTTGCGAGGTCACGCTTTCCTCGTTGCCTGCTTTCTGTTTTGATTATTGATGTCCGAGTTTGTCGCGCATTCTCTGCTGTTGTGAGGCGCAAGGTACCCCTTGGTGGTACTGTGATATTCATGTCGAAGCTACCCCAAGCCTACTGGAAGATCCCGAGGCCACCGCCGTTCCTGCATGCACTATAGGTTTATGATTTCAGACTTAGCCGAGCCCTACTCCAATGGTTACAAAGTCTGCTTTTCAACACACCGGCTCTTACCAAGTTAGTATTAACGGAACTGACGAGCAGCTGGTGGGTGGGGTAAGAATGTCTCCTTAGCCTTCTTGGCTGTACAATGATGGCCAAAAGAAATGTCTTTGAGGATTGGGGCGGGGTGGCTTTCTTTGCCACTCGTGTCAAAATGACCACTGTCTCTTGCGAGTACGTTCACCCTCGCTAGGGTATGGAGCAGCAGCCTAGCCAGGATCCAATGTTGATGCTGGTTCCTCTTGTGTCAGTGTTACAGTGATTGTTTTCCTAACACTGCCTTATGTGCCACGTGGCGAGGGTACACTAGCCTGCAAATAATACCATGAGCCTTAATCTCTTCTTTTTCAACGAATCCTACTCTTTTGTCTGTCCTCCGAACAGTGTTAAAAGTGTGTTGGCATTCGCGAGGGAGCATCCCCTGACAAGTGGCTTCTGTGCCAATGATAGCCCTGCGATTGGTGGGCACTGGTGACTCTTTGAAGGCCCCTGCACATGGTATGAAGCAAATCACCCACTGTAAAAATCCACTTCTGGGAAGCCTCTGACTGCTTTAGATCCAGCTTCCTTTAATTCAGTCCTGGGAAGCGTTAGTGCGCATGTCTGCGACATGGAGCAGTGTCACCTGCTTGCATTGCTCTTGGCTCTCTGTATGGAGGGCGGGAGGTTGATTTTGATGATGGACGCAGGTACATGTGGAAGCGAGACCAGCTTCTTCATCAATGGTTGTGCGACCATATCTTATAGTCTCCGTAAACGCGACAGAATGAGTGGTGTCAGCCAGTGTTGGAGGTTGGAAGCTTACAAAGTCGCCCCTGAGGACTTACTGAATGGGTTAGAGAAAGTAGTGTCTGTAATAAGGAGGTGTCATGGAGGAGAAATGTCTTACCTTAGGTCACGTGAGGAGCAGGTTGAGTGTCCTATTCCGAAGACCTGCTGTTCCCCCCCCCCCCCCCCCCTAGATGAAATATTGCAAGTTATCTCTTGAAAAGGGGCGCTAGTCAGTTGAGCGTTGTAATGGGAGGTGGCCTCTGAAAAAGTTCAGAAAGTTTCAAAAGTGTTCTTAAGAGCACTTAAACCATATACTGGTATTGGCTCAGTCGAGACAGTGTACGTTGTCTGTTCCTGACAAAAGTTTGCGAATTAATTTCAGCAATCACCCGAGTAAAACGCACAAGCGCAAGTTTATTCGTAGTCTCGACAGATGATTAGAAGCCCTTGTGCAATGGCTTGTACTGGTCTGAGATGCATTTCAGGAGCTGTTGGGCTAACAACCATGAACATGCCTACATAATCAATTGCAAATGATGCTGGCTCGCTTAGCAAGACTTTCTAACCCAGCTGAATGTATCCATTTGGTTATCAGCATACGAAGTGTACTATCCCTCATCAGTATTCTCAGAGAACTTCTGAAGAACCTCCCATAAAAAGCACATAGCAAAGTTTGACAGTTTCAGCCTGAAAGCTGAATTTCTGCATCATTTATTCACCCCTTAAGATTCTGAGGAGTTTGTTACTTTGCTCCGGCAGCTAAGCATGTTAAGATAGTGCAGGTGGACGTTGTAAAGTCATAACAGAGACAAGATGCACAAGCAGCAAACTTTGTGACGTGGAGACCATGATATGGGTCATTGGAGTGGAATCGTTGGCAAAGTGTGTTGGGACTTCCTTGCCCACTGCGACTTGCCTGTGGTATGGTCTTGTGATGACAGAGCCCAGGTTCTGAAGGGCTGCTTCAGTATGCACCGACCTGCAAACCTCAGGTGACTGTTAGGAACAAGTGTGGAAATGGTGGGGAATCGGGGGTAAGCACCAGTCGGGGGGCATATCTGCCCTACAACATGAGAACTATTAATTGTCCCACATCAAAGACGATGTAGTCCAGCTCTTGCTTCATAATTAAGCCCTTGCTTTTCACTCTAGCACTTTAAGCCCAAACCATGCCGTAATTCCAATCCTGCTCCACGTTCGTAGACTTTGTCAACAACGTGCGACCCTCCAGCACTAATGTCTTGTCATCTTGCTGTTTTGCAGTCACATGCACATCTCTCTCTTTTGTTCGCCTACACTAAATATATTGCACCCGGCCCAAAGAGTCACCATCCCAGACTGTAAACTACTACATTTATTGCGAGAGCAAAATGTCCGCTCTACGACTTGTCTGTACTCAGCCATGGCCCATTGACCCCTGGAGGACAACAACAAACAGATCCTTTACATTTCTGCCATGATAGAATCTGGTAGGTTGAACAAAGCAATGATCTCGTCCAATATAAATTAGATCGGTAAGCAAATGAAGATCTCTTTGGAGTTGTTATTGGGCCGGGGGAGCGTTGTTGCCTTTATCCACAAAGATGGAATAAAATGGAGGATCCTTCATTTTCTGACCATTCCAATTCTTTTGGAGGGAAAAATAAGCAAGGATTTGATAGCTGGAATCCTGGAACCCAACTGCTTCACTTCAACTTAGAAAAAAAATGTTTCCAATAGTGAGGAGGCAGCGGGACTACCTACCACCAACCAGTCATCTTCAGCCCAAGCTGAAGTCCTACTTTCATCAGTCTTGGTGCCAGCAGTAGAAGGCTTCTGATTGCATCACACTTGCAGTTTAAACCCGATCATCCTCTCACCACATCAGGACCAGTGAAGTTCAAGGCATATTGTGTTATCAAATGATCAGTCTATCTTAAAGCAGCGACACAAGTCACACATTTGCAGCCTTCAGAGTGCCTGCCTGCGCTCACCAAATGCCAAGGCGTGCTCTTGATCAAAACGTTACATTTTAGTAAAGCAGTGCCACGTGAATGCTACATGCTGCTTCCAGGCACAGCCTCTCATCAGTCCTGGATTTTGCCTTTGCTGAATGTGTACGTTTGTGAACATTTACTGCATGCATCAACTGCACAGGTTGATGTGTGTGTGTGTGTGTGTAGGTTTACAAAGTGTCTCCCAGTGGACGACCGGTGTTGCTCGTCGATGGTGTTTTACTCCTTGACTCTCTGCCCATCCACTCTGTACAGTCTTCAATATTTCTTGCTCATTTTCACTAAAAGGTCATTTGTTTAGAGTGGTTTACGTCTGGTTGTTATTCTATCTACCATTGGCTGGGGCAAACTTCATGTTCTCAAACTTCCTACAGCAAACCTCTAGCCATGGTCTGTACTACTTGAATATCTTGCAAGGGTAGGCTTGGTGTGCTTGCACCTGTTTAAAGGAGAGTTTAATTTAGCGAGGTTATATTTCTGGGAGCTCCGAGATGACATAGCTTAAAAAAACCTGTTGGTTTTGACACTGGATGGAGACATTTCCAGTTCTACGATCTTATGTTTCACTGTGAGGCATCGTATTGACCTAAGAAGGTACCCTGAATTTCTGACTGATAACACTTGGATAGGAGAATAGATTTGCGAATCCTGTTGGACGGCTTTTTACCAGTTAAAATCATCCATTGTAAGTTAGCTGGACCAAGTGCATTATTCGGACCCAACCAGGAGCTATCATTGTCTTGCGAAGATGAATTCTTTTTGAATATTCCTTTTCAACCCATGTTTCCTTTCCACCGATGTATGGGTATAATTTGTGGCTTCCAAAATGATGTTTCCTCCCTCCATTTTATCGTGGTTAGCCACACTTTAAATATGTTGGCACACTTATCTTCCAGAACTCCTTCTTATATTGTGAATAGCACCTGCAGCAGGCAACCACTAAAGGGCTTATTTGGCTGTAAAGAGTTCTCCGTCCATGATTGATAAAAAGCCTGACTCTGTGCCAAGGCCTACCGGAGAGTAGAAACATGTCAAAACAGAATATGGCCCCAGGTGGGAAGGGGGCGGCCATTTGCATCTTAAAACTGTAAAATAAACTCAGAAGAGGAGACCAGGGGGTTCCAGCTAGGTTTATCCACTCCCTGTGTCGCACATCATGCTTTGAAACCACTACTACAGGAGCAATTTGCACTATTTCCTCCACTTTTGTTTTTAAGTTTTGTTTCCATGAGTAAACTCTACATTGCAGCACTTCGCAGCTCAAGTTGGTATCCATACCAGGTAACCAAGCTTACCCTCCAGCCGGGATGCGCACCATGCCGTCCACCCCGACACACCATATCCGTTCACTATGTACACACCGTCTGCATTACAATCAGTCACCACGCTAGAGCAGTTGACATCGTATCCAATTCATTATTTCCTGCCTGATACTTTTTGTTTTGTTTTAATAATCACTACACATTTGTACAGTAGATCATGATAGCTTTTCACGCATAGTTCTGGTATTTTTTATTTTAATTTTGTTTTATTTTTCTGGGCAAGACAACTATTCCTATCTTACTGGTGAAAACAAAAGCAGTTTGTGTAAATCAGCACAGAAGAGTGTAGCGCTCTGTTTAGCATTTTGTACTATGAAAGTAAGTCTCACATTTTATTAAAACGGTGAGAATTGTTGTAAACTATTTATTCAACTTATAATTTATGTTACTCTCTGATCTGTGACTTATTGTCATTACAAAGCATTTATTTAATAAAGTTATGTATTCAAGTTATTCTTGGGGTGAAGTTTTGTTTTGCTTATACAGATTCTGCATTTACAACCCTATTGCCACTATGAGTTCTGGTAGAATTACAACTCGTGACTGGAAAAAATACATCCCATGATAGGAATGGTGACTGGACCCCTGTAAAGGAAAACCTCTTGCAGAAAGAGGAGGTGTTGCTGCCCTGTAGGAAGTTGCCGAGATTTAAAATAAATTATTCTTAGAAAGTTTAAAATAAGCTTTCGAAGCCAGTAGGCTTGGCTTGCATTTTAAGTCCTGGATTAAATGTGTTTTTTAAAAAGTCAGCTGCAGTGAAGAAAACTATTCCTTTCTCCATAGAATGTATCTACGGGGTAATGCATTTAATGTGGCTTGATTCTGTATATTTCCGAGATATAAAATAGTCCCTCATGGATTGCAAAGCAGAACCGCCAGTAGCAAACACCGAGCAGTACCACAAACTGAAATGGTAATACTTTTTTGGTAGAGCGGAAGCCCACTCGAAGTATACTTAAAACTTGGTAACAATAGGTGAGCAGACACCTTCACTGTCAAGCCAGACCCAAGAAAAACAAGAAAAATATAGAAAGGAAGCTTTTAGGAGCAGCACTGTATACATTGTTTGGAACAGTCATGAAAGGGTTGGTTAAAGCTTGGGTGAAAGGCAACAGTACGTGGTTGTGGCCATGATTTTAGTGGGGTGAGAAAGTTGGTCACTACAATGGAGGCGCAAGCTTCATCACTTGGGCGCGGATACGTATCAACTGAAGATAATGACAGAGAACTGGAAAATACAGAAGGTGGACTTTTAGAAACCACATTGGCTCAAGCAGGCAGTACATCGACTGAATAGATCAGCGACAGGTAATATAGGGGGAAGATATTTAATTGGAATAGATGAACGGAACAGGACTGGAATTGATGGAAAGGACTGTAATGACCTGGTTACTTGAAAGTAATCTTGTTTACTCCCAGTCCAAGCCTTCCTCGTCACAATCCGTACCCAATGAGGTTCCGCCTTTGGTCACAGCTTTGAGATTGACTTACCCCAGTAAAAAATTTCACTTTGATAAAAAAACATCATTTGTTTGAGATGCCCAACAATGACTTCGTCCCCGCAACCAACATAAAAGAAACATCATTCACCGAGCACAAAAGGAGGCCTGAGACAAGTTTGTAGTTGAAGAGAAGGGAGCAAAACTGGGAACTGTGATGAGGAAGATTTGGACTCGAAATAATGATGATCACAGGGAGCTCAACGGGTCATGACCTTTTCATCCATCTCCCTCATCCCATCCTCACCCCAAGGGGCTGCAACAAAGCTTCATGAAAGGAGCTTCTCGCAGTGCCCTAACACAAAACATTGACGAAAACAAGATTTGCAAATGCGTACGAAATGCAGTTTAATAAACAGATGATATTGAGTTAACGGCACTCGGCACATGAAGCAAAATCAGTTGAAAAACTGCCTCCCTCCTGTAAGTACCAATAAAGCATGAAAATGTGTGGAGAGGACCAAGGAGCTGCCTTTGACAGAATCACCCTTAAAGAAAACCCCAAAATTGCGAAACTCCTCTATTTGAATGGTCCTGTATCGTCTCTAAAAAAGGATGGATGTGAGTGGGGTAGATTGGGATAAATTGGAGTGGGGTAGATTGTGGTAGATCTGGCTGGTAGGGTAAATTAGAGTGGGGTATATTGGGGTGGGGTAGAATGAGGTGGGGATAGATTTGGTTACATTGGAGTGGAGCAGATTGGGGTGTGGTAGATTAGGGTAGATGGAAGTGGGGTGGGCAAATTGAGGTAGATTGGGGTGTTGTAAACTGGGGGAAATTGGGGCAGATTACAGTAGGGTATATTGGGGTAGGATGGGTGGGCTACATTGGAGTGGGGTAGATTGGAGTTGGGTAGTTTGAGGTAGATTGGAGTGGGGTAGATCGCTTTGGGAAAAATTGGGGTACATTTGAATGGGGTATATTGGAGTTGGTTAGATTGGGGTAGGATGGATGGGATGAATTGGAGTGGGCTAGATAGAGACACACTGACGTGGGGTGGAGTAGAGTAGATTCAAGTGGGGTGGAGTACGATGCAATGAACAAGAGGAGTAGTAGCACATGGAGGAAAGGGGTGCTGCAGTAGTGCGAAGAAGTGTGAGAGCCTGCGGTGCGATGAAGTGTGAGGGGCAGCAGTGCCATGAGGAAGTGGGAGCATTATCCCGATGAAGTGCAGGTACCGCTCTATTATCAAAAGCTGTGTACGCAATTTGTTTTGAAAAGTGAAAAAACAAGCATTAAAAATGCAATAGGTCTCACCTTTAATTAAGTTAAAGCCATTTGCTTTGCTATACAATACAATTAGCAAAGCAAATGGCTTTAACTTAATCAAAGGTGAGACCTCTTGCATTTTCAATGCTTGTTTTGGGCAGCTGATGTAGCTCAACTTAGTTCCCTGAGTGTTGCCAGAGAACATTTTGTTACAGCAGGAGCATCTGTATGGAAGCAGAGTACCGTAACGAGGAGCAGAGGGGATGTGTATATATAGATAACGGAGCGGGGCGGGAGTGGCAGATTGCTGGGGCGTTTAAAGGGATTTATTTTGAATGAGGTTGAGAATGTAAATTCAGTGTAACTAACACGGGAACCGAGTAAATTCACTGTACTTCAGAATTTACATGAATTATATGTACATGATGTACTATGGTCTGATTTCCATAGCTAATAGGTCTTGCCCATGGGACTTTATAAGTGTTTAGCCAAGCAGCACAGTCTCCTGACATCAAAGTTTATGGTAAATTATTCATGATATACTGGCCCTATTAATTTCAGCCATTAATTAAAGTCCTTTGACAGTGTTGGCATGTGTAGTCTATGGCACTGGTCTCCTGCCATTTATTAAAGTAATTAAAGACCCGAAACTGACTAGAATACCCAGCTTAAGGTAAAATATACGTTTTCTATCAGTCATTAATGCCCTTTTACAGTTTTGGCATTTGCAATGAATGGCATGGGTGGCCTTCATATGGCCATGCCCATTACAATGCGAGTCACATAGACTCTATGGCACAGATGTGCTAATGCTGCACGCTATTTGATGCCCGCAGACTACCCAGTACATGGCAGCTAAGCTGCAGGGTGCCATTGATTACCACTGACGGTGATGCCCTTGGCACAGAACTACAGTTGCTAAACCCAGCTATGTTGACGGAGGTGGGGCGTGGGAGGGCTGGAAAAGCTGCACCCATCCTCCCACTCGCTGCCTCAGTCGAACACAGCCCAGTGTTCAAAGACTGTATGTGCACGGCAGGCAAAGAAGGCACGAAGAGCAGGGCGTGCAGGCGTATTCAAAGAGAGGGCGAGTCCTGCACTACTCGGGGCCATATTGTGGCAGATCGATAGTTAAAGTGATAGAGGTAAAACAAGGAAGAGGGCTAGATAGAGAGAGACAGATCAATAGAGGCAGGCATGGCGATAGATAGACACACAGACATATATGGGTACCACAGAAGTTGAGTGGTAAAGGTGGGGATACATAAACACACATTTATAAGACTGAAAGGCACCAATAACATCCAGACTTGTATACTTATATTATGAGTGGGTGGCACACGGAAACAGATGGAATCGAGATACAGTCACAGAGCTAGGAAGAGAGTGGAGGTTCAGAAAGGAGTGTAGCCAGCAAGGGGTGTGAGAGGTGGAGCGTAGGAGGTAGAGAGCTCGATAAACACATGGATAACTAGAGACACAGATGTGCATAAATAGATAGGCAGTCAGATAGCGACAAGGGGATTCTTGCACCACAGGGCTCCCCTTCCTCTCCTCAGCCATGCACCACGCCCAGTGCCCATATAAAAGTTAACAGCTTCCTTTACTGCCCCCCTAATCCACTTTTACCGTCTTCCCTGTGCCTTGTATGTCATTACAACGCATTCCGTTGCAACGCATGCCTTTACTACGCATGCGTTACAACGCGAATGCCGTTACCACAAATAACATTTACCACGAAAATGCATTTACCACGCATATCGATAAAGGCATTTTTGTGGTAAATGTTCTTTGGGTTTTTTTTGTAATAATACCCCTGTGCGACCCCCCGCCCCTTTTTCTTCTAATAAATTCCCTTCCCCTCAACATTAAAAATGTTTCCCTGTGCGATTCCCCCCCAAACCCTTATATTTACCCCTTCGCTACACGTCCCCCTCATTAATTCCTTAAACTAAATTCCCCCTTACCTTGATACGTTCTCTCGTCTTGAAGCTCTTCCGATCTGCGTCGCAGGTCGTAAAGAGGAAGCGGAAGTGTCTTCCCGTTTACTCTAACGACGGTACGGTACGACGCTGATTGCCTCCACATCGATGGAATCAGGTTTGGTTTTTTTTGAGGGGGGAGATCCCCCAAACCCCCTTTTTAGGTCTCGCCTGAGACAGCGCTTTAGCGCTGCTCTCGCAAGAGCTTTTGTTAAAGGGGGATCTGGAATTGCAAACGAGTGCTTTTCAGGCCTCCAAATACAGTGCATGTGCGCCGGGCGCGCGCACCATTTGGCAGCCTGAAAAGCACTGCCTGATCACTTTCACGGCCGCTTTGATGTCCTCAGTGAGCCGCGCGGCCACTGAGGACATCAAAGCGGCCGTGAAAGTGCACACCATTTGCCACCCCCTTCCTGCTTGTTCAATATTCTGTACTTCATCTCTAGCGCTCTATCCTTTCTTACAGCATTCCTTTCACTCGAGGTCCCTCGCCTCTCCCTCAAGCAGCATTAGTCTCTTTCTCTCAGTACATCCCTCTTCCTCCCCTCAAATCAATGTCAAATGTGTCCTTAAGGTAGCTAGATGCGTGTCTGTCTATCCATTCGAACACAAATTCAGATTTAATGACATAAGCCCAGGCCTATTCTTTCTCTCTTGTCTGATGTGCGTTCTGAACACACATACACATAAATGCACACACAACACGCATCCATTTAAATTTGCTAACACACACTCGCTCTCTCACACAGTGAGGCATTTTTCAAACACACACTCATTATTAACATTCTCAAAAACTCTAATACACACTCACGCCATTTCAAACCAGTAAAAGCACTAACACACGGCAGCAGGAACGCATACCTCCACTCACCACACATTGCACTATTTCACACACGCACACTGCTTCTCTCGCGGCCTCGTCACACACATGCACAACTCAACTCTGACTGTCTTTGCTATTGAGAACCAGTGGACACGCGCTTTCTCGTGCTTGTTTTACTCTCGATCGTAAATGTTGTATTTCACTTATATGTCTCTCAGCATTAGCAGGTTTTCTCCCCAATCGTTTTCCCGTGGTGTTTTCCCTTTTTTGCACGTCTCTTCCTATTACACATCTCAATCGTTTGGCCGAGTCTCTCCCAGCTGAATGTAAAAGTAACAAGCATTTGCAATTCAATAGGTCTCGCATTATTTAAGTTTGAGCTATTGGCATTGCTAAATAATGCAACACCAATAGTCTTTTGAACAATAGTCGACCCAGCAGGAGAGTTACTTCCCTACTATTTAACTCCCTGGCATACGAAACATTCATAGAAGCACCAAATACCGCTTATGGCTGGCTGAAAAGCGAGCCTTTTTTTTGCATGCAGCACAATTATAACACGGGCCCAGATACAGCTAACATCTAAGAAGCTTCTAGCAGGCGACTGTGAAGGCCATAAACCACCCCCCTTTCAGTGCGAACACAAGGGATTGTAAACATCAAGGGGCCTTCATGCGGAGCTCAAAGACCTCATAAATCAGGTGCTTATCTCTGGGAAGCTCATTCCTTAGCTGCCCTCTAAGCAGGGACAGGAAGGCAGGATTACGGTTTGCAATGCAATAGGTCTCGTATTTACACAAGTTTAAGCTATTGGCATTGTAAATGACAATGCCTTTTATTTAGGTTTTAAAAACAAAAATAAAAATAAAATAAAAGGCATTGTCATTTGCAATGTCAATATCTCAAACTCGCGTAAATGCGAGACCTATTGCATTGCAAATGCTTGTTTAATATTACCTTTAGCACACATGCCTTTACTACGTATCTCGTAGTAAAGGTATGCGTGGTAAAGGCAATCGTGGTAACCACGCATGCGTTGTAATGCATGCGTGGTTACTGTTATGCGTAGAAACGGCCGCGTTGTAGTGGCCGTTTCCCTTTTCATTCCTGAGGATGCAGTTGTTTGGCTCCCAGATCAGTTCCTTTTGGCCTCTTCTCTCGGGCACATTTTATTGTGGTTTCTGCCTCCCCAAAACCTTTCTTTAATAACATTTTCTGAGAGTGAAAATCGAGAGGTTTCAGTGTCACGAGAAGTCCGTCACAGAGGGACGGTAAGGCTAGCATGAAGTGAGTCTCGTGTTAACCCGGGCATGCGGTGTACAGAATGAACAGTGTGTCAGAGACACGCAGTCCCACCCAAACATGAAATGGAATCGGGCATATATTTTATTGGCTGAAAGTTAGTGTATCAAGGCGATTTGAACATACGTGAAGCACAATCACGGTCCCAAAAGGTAGAAGGAACGTGTCCTTTGCTTGGAAATATCACGCATGGGGTCTGTATTTATTTTATATTTCCCTTATGTCTTAAGCCACCATAAAGCTGTTTGAAATCACGGTACATTGTTCCTGCGACAATGTGTTTACGAGTTGGCTGTACATTCAGATGTAGGAAAGTGACATTTTGACAGTTAAGCATCGTCACCTTGAAAACACAAGGACACTGGCAGCTGCACATTTATAACCTCAAGTCAGAATACACAATGCTCTATTAAGTCCGGTTTGGACTCCACACTGTGCGATCTTGGGCAACCCTTTGCTGCGCTGAACTGAACACTGGTCTCACAGATTAGCTGTAGTATGGACGCAGGGCGAGGATCTCCTAAAAATACATGATCCACGTTCAAATGTTTCCAAAAACGAAAACCTTACATTTTGATACAGAAAAGGTACGACGTGAAGAGAATGGTGTTTGTGTGTAACAAACGGGGATGGAGCACTCATTTTAAACAGGATTGGAGAAATTAAAAAATCTTTCTTTATTTATTGAGTGGTTTTGGCACTAAGATAACACGCCTTGCTACAGTGTGACCCGGTCGTGGACGAAGAGAAGAGGGCGGTCCCAGGATCACCTCAGCCCTGTGTGGAATCTACAGAGTCTGACCTGTGCACTGACTTGTAGTGTTACTATTGCAGCCAGACACGTGCAACCTCTACGTGTCTTATCACGTGAGATAAGGGTATGTGTACAGCGCACAAATGCTTAAAACGATTCTAGGCGCTAGTCTTGAAATATGCCCTACGAGTGTGAACCTAGAAAAGAAACTTCTTACACATGATCATAAATACACTGAAGTCCCCTCCCCACCTAGTGAGGCGTAATGATGGGGGCTGCACAGCTCACAACCCTCCCACTCCCTCCCCCCCAAATGCCAGAAGTGTCACGAGGGGTAATGAAGGAGCTGCACAGCTCGTACCCCTCCCCCTACCCAAGAGCCATAAGTGTCACGAGGGGTAATGAGAGGGCTCCATAGCTCGCACCCCCCTCCCCAAGAACCGGAAGTGTCACGGGGGTTAAGGAGGGGGCTGCACAGACCGTCTCCCCACGAGCCGGAAGTGAGACCCCAGAATAAGGTTAGCGTAGAGTGGCCTCCAGCGCCAGTGATCGCCCCGGGGGTCGAGCGTTGACGTCTGGTGAAAGCAATGAGGGTAGGCAGTATGGGGACTGTTTTCTTTAAAGAAAAGAGACACTCGGTATAGCGCCTAGAAGTCTAATACATTTAATGCAAAAATAGCTTGCATGCATCGAAATAGGCAATGGCAAAATGCCAAACCGGCCCGAGCTTCCCCCGTCAGCTGGAGTAATACAGCGCTAAAATCTATATATTTCCATGCTACTTGCATGAACTTTGTCAGTGTGAGTACATGGAAGCAGCGCGCTGCGCAGGCAGGAATCCACTGGTAGGCGCTAGTGAGCGGGTGTCGGGCTTCTCTCTGGGAAGAAAGTAAGAAGACCTTGGACAGCTTTGATGTTTCTCGAGTTACGGGCTGTTTCTGCTACTCCCTGTGATTAATAAAGCATGTATGTATTTATCCGTTTTTATACAGCGCAAACTTTACCCTAAGGTGTCAGAGGGCTTTACATTAAACCAGTTTCATTACATAAGGACTTCACAGGACATGAATTACGTAACAGATACGACACAGATAAACTCAAAATTTGCATAAAAATGGAAGCTGCCCGCGATAGCACATGAGGTTAAAGCTTTAAAGTGAACACATTTGAAAACGAATTAAACACTTGTGCGCGAGGCACAGGGCATCAGGTCAGGTCGTGTTACAACCCGGTTCAGTCCTGCTGTATTCTAAACTATTCCTACGTGTATTTCTTGACCCGGATGTTTTGTACTTATTGACCCAGATGTGCCACGAGATTACCGCGGATCTGCAACCAGAGAGCAGATGCGTGCATGCATGAGAAACCTGACGTTATTTTCCCACTGTTAAGCATCACACTAATGGCTCATGGGAGGGGAGTGGGCGAAATTGCTCCGAAAGGCATCGGGCATCAGAATGCTCCGCATGAGAACCACCTGCATTACACCAGGAGACACTCACTTCCGCCAGGCATAGAGAGATCAAGTGATTTGCCCAGAAACACCGGATGCTACACGTCGTTTCCGTGACTCAAAACAGACCTCCCAGACCCGACGGCGACTGCCCCAGCCACTAGGCCACATCCCCACCACTACATTGTCTCCGAATCCTGTCCCCATGCCCACCTTTCCTCACCTTTCCGCAACTCCAGCCCCAAATGGTCTCACCAGATATCCCGTGCTATGACATTGCGCAGCAGAAGATGCTGACGCAATCACCAGCCAGGATGCCATGTCCATGGCTGCGAAACCCAGGAGCTATACAGAAGACGTGTCTTCCTAAAAGCGGCCGGAGCCGGCTGATAACCCCATTCAGGACCCTGACAATGGATGAAAGGGGGGGTTCCTACAGAGAGGGGGCTGGTCAAAATTAAGGGGACCCTCCCTCCGCCCACCTGCTTAAAGTCGGTTGAGGCAATAAGGCAAATACACCGCGCATGAAAATCTCCCCCCCCATGAGACCCCCGGCTACGGAGTGAGAATACGGTTTGTTTTAAGGGGACCCGGTCTGTGAATCCCAACAGCAAACCCAAGCACGGTCCGCTTTCACTTTTGTACCTCGTGAAAGCTTTCTTGTCATTATGGGGCCATCTGTTTGAAACACATGGTCCCATAAAGATAAGAAAACTTTCACGACGAACGCAAGGCAGACGGGGCCGTCCAAATGGGACGGCTGACATAGCCGAGCGAATACGTCAGAAGGAGCTCTTTACCAATGGCTGGCCATCGTTTAGCATAAACGGTGACGGCAGCCAATGGAAAAGAGGGGCGGGGCTTAATGCCCCTTAGAAAATACTTCACACCATTACATCTCGCCAGCGAGACTGCGCATGCGCGCAGCCTACGCCAGGCGAGACCTAAAAAAGACTTTTTCGGCCCAGGACTCATTTACACTATTGCAGGTACACAAAGAAAAAACAAACTATTCAGTTTCAAATGTAAGGGAGCTGTTTTATATGTAGGTATTTTGTTAATAAAACATTCATTTTGTGTAATTGTTTGTCCGCATACAATTTGTATTACTCCAGGTGAACAACTGCAACACTGACAAATTCTGTTTCACTGCATATCAGTTTAATTTCTTACTAGTCCGTAACTGCAATGTCGAGAAGGCTGTTCCAGGGTTAATTTCCAGGCCCATAATGCCATGAGCTCTCCTTTTTAAATGCCTTTTAGCCACACCAGCAAAATGTTTGTAAGTTATCAGTAGATAGCGCAGAGTGCATGGGCTGTGGGCCCTATTTTTTAAAACCAATCTCACTTTAAAAACTTTTCAGGTCATGGCTTTTTATAGTGTTCCATGTTGCTGTGGCTCACAGTCAGCCTGTAAAACATTGCAGGTTCTCTCGCTTCCACATGCGAAGGGAAAACAACAACAGTGATTGGAAGGAGGGCGTGGGGACTGAGGGAAGCAACATAGAATGCCGAGTCAGAGGCATTTGCTTGTTTGTTATTGTAAAAGAAATAGAAATGGAACCTAAGTAGAAACCACTGGTAAAGGGCGGTGGGGGATGTAAAGAAAAAACAGACAGGGGCAGCAGAGGGAAGCAACACAAATTAGGGAAGGGAGCGCATGAATATAAAGCACTCATATGGAATTTGGAAACACAATTAAAGAAGTAGCTCTAAAAAATGGGAGGGTGGATGGACACAAGAACTAGGTCCAATATCTAGGGGAGGGCCAAACACAAGATGAGGCATGACGCATGCATCTCATGGCAAACTACACCAAAGGATATGAGAGCGACCTTGCAGCTAAGAAATGGTGCGCCTGTGGGCGGACTGTAGCTCACTAACTATAAACAGCATGTCTTGAAGATCCAGCGCTTGCTCTGTCTAGCCGAGGTTTGTGATGGTGTATCCTCATGAGGTGTGTGACAGTGTCCTCTCATGAAGTGCATCACAGTGTGTCCTCATGAATTGTGGTACTGTATTGTTAGAAGGCGACCTCAGAGGAGCCCGGAGGGGGCCCTGACTATCCTGAGACCAACCCTCGAGGTATCATAGCCGGGCACTGGCGGGGGATTCCTCAGGGGATGAATCTCGTATCTAGGATCGTACACTCGGCACCCCACGACAAAGAGACGCCACACCGTGAGTTCTTAAGAACAAATCTTTATCAAATCAGAGTCGTAGGATCTTTATGATCAGCAAGGCAAATGTATACAAGTAGAGCACGGGCTCACAGAGTCTCGGGGGGGGGGGTAGGAGGTAGCGGGACAGTCTTTGGGGATATGGATCAAATGCAGGGGCGTACCCGGTGCACAGCTCACAATCCTCGAGCTGGGGGATACGCTTGTCGTCGTCGGGGTCCGGCGGGACCAGGAGAGTCTGTGGGAGCCGCTAGTCACTCAGCAGGGCTCAAGTACAAGTTCGGAGGTCTTACGATCTTGAGGGAGCCGCGAGTCACTCAGCAGGGCTCAAGCACAAGTTCGGAGGTCTTACGATCTTCAGGGAGCCGCGAGTCACTCAGCAGGGCTCAAGCACAAGTTCGGAGGTCTTACGATCTTCAGGGAGCCGCGAGTCACTCAGCAGGGCTCAGGTGTTTCCAAAGGCGAATCTGCCGGATAGTCCCAGAGCACCCCTTGTTATAGGTCGACTCCTCTTTGATGTCCGGAGTCTGTGCAGGCAGGGGTCTTGTCACCTGGGGGTCGCTTGTCGGGGTTTCCTGCCATTGTCTTTTGATCCTTTCAGGGCCGGGTCAGGAGGAGTCCCAGACACCCAGCAGGCGTGGAGCCAGCCCTCGGGGAGGCCGGAGGGCCGATCGAAACCCACCTTCCCAGGGGAGCTCAGAGGTGCGATGGAAACTGCTCCTCCCTCTCTCATCCCAATGGGAGCGCGATGTCCTCCAGCCGGAGTGGCGCCTCTAGGCCAGGGTCGCGCTGGGGCCGGGCGGCCATCAGGGTGCATGAAGTGGGCACGCGGGCCCGGTGTGGCCGAAAGGAGGAAAGCCACAGACGGGGAAGTCAGGGTCGGGTGTGTGTGTGTTCTGGTGGGAAGGATCGGCTAGGCCGTGTGCTCGGGGGCTGCATGGGTCAGGATATGTGGTGCGGGGACAGGGATGGCCATGCCACGAGGCCGGGTCTAACACGCGTCCCCCCCAGCTGAAAGCCGGAGAGAACTACCCATCTTCTTGGGGGTTCTCTTCGCTGAGGCGGATGAACCGGGAGAGGCCATCGGCGTTGGCGTGGTCAGTACCAGGGCGATGTTCCACGGTGAAATCCATCCCCTGGAGGGAGCTTGACCACTGCAGTAGTTTGGGGTTGTCTCCTCGCATCTGCATGAGCCATCGCAAGGGGCGATGGTCGGTTTGGACTTTGAAATGGGTGCCGAACAGATAGGGGCGTAACTTCTTGAGGGCCCAGACTACGGCGAACGCCTCGCGCTCGATGGTGCTCCATTTCTGTTCTCTGGGCAACAGCCTTCGGCTGAGGAAGGCTACGGGCTGGTCTAGGCCTTGGTCATTCACCTGGGACAGGACGGCCCCAATGCCATGCTCGGAGGCGTCCGTTTGTACCACAAACTCCTTGGAGTAGTCGGGGGCCTGGAGGACGGGGGCAGTGCACATGGCCGCTTTCAGGGCATCGAACGCCTCTTGGCAGGCAGAGGTCCACTGCACTTTCTTGGGTTGTTTCTTGGACGTGAGTTCCGTGAGGGGACCGACCAGGCTGCCGTACCCCCGGATGAATCTCCGGTAGTAGCCCGTGAGGCCCAGAAAGGCTCGGACCTCCGTTTGGGTAGTGGGTGGTTCCCAGGCTAGGATGGCGTCGATCTTGGGCTGTAGAGGGGCGACCTGGCCACTTCCGACCTGGTGCCCCAGGTAGACTACCGAACCTTGCCCAATCTGGCACTTGCTAGCTTTCACGGTGAGGCCTGCCTGGCGCAGGGCGGTTAGCACCCTCCGGAGGTGCTGGAGGTGCTCACTCCATTCGGAACTGAAAACTGCGATATCGTCTAGATAGGCAGCGCTGAACTTTTCCAGCCCGGCCAGGACTCTATTTACCAGTCGCTGGAAGGTGGCCGGGGCATTTTTCATCCCGAAGGGCATCACGCGAAAGCGATAGTGCCCATCCGGGGTGGAGAAGGCGGACCGCTCCTTGGCTCCTTCTGTGAGCGCAATTTGCCAATAGCCGCAGGTGAGATCGAATGTGCTGAGGAACCGAGCAGCCCCGAGTCGGTCAATGAGCTCGTCGGTTTGGGGAATGGGTTGGGCATCGGCTCGGGTGACTTCATTGAGTCCCCGGTAGTCCACGCAGAAGCGGAGTTCTGGGGCGACACCGGGGGCAGCTGCCTTCAGGACCAGGACCACGGGGCTGGCCCAGGGACTGTCTGAGGGTTCGATCACTCCCAAGGTCAACATCTTCGAGACCTCGGCTTGAATGCAGGACCGGACCCGATCAGGGACTCGGTAGGCTCGGTGTTTCACCGGTGGGCTGTCTCCGGTGTCCACGTCATGGGTACACCAGTCGGTGACTTGGTGGACCAGAGAGAATAGGTCGGAAAACTGCCCAAGGAGCTGGCGGCAATCCTCACGTTGCTGGGAAGTGAGGGATGGGGAGAGGTTCACTCCCTCTATGGAGCCATCCTTCTCTTTGGTACACAGGAGATCAGGGAGGGGATCCGACTCCTCTTCGGCCCCGTCATCGGTGGCCAGCAGGAGGCTCAGTTCCGTCCGCACAAAGTGAGGCTTGAGGCGGTTCACGTGAAGGACCCGGAGGGGGTCTCTTGGTGACTGGACGTCCACCAAGTACGTGACCTGGCTCTTCCGCTCAATCACTTTGAAGGGCCCGGTCCATTTATCCTGGAGGGCGCAAGGTTTCACGGGGGCCATGACCCATACCTGCTGGCCCGGCTGGAACTCGACTAGAGTGGCATTCTGGTCGTACCAGCGCTTCATCTCTTCCTGGCTCGCCTCCAGGTTGGCCTCGGCCAGCTCTCGGAACTTCCTAGTCTGGTTCCGGAGGGTCAGGACGTATCGGAACACATCTCGTGGGGTGTTTCGGGGCGCCGCCTCCCACCCTTCCTTGACCAGGCTGAGGGGCCCCCGGACGGGGTGCCCATACAGTAATTCAAACGGGCTGAACCCCAAGGATTTCTGGGGGACTTCCCGGTAGGCGAACAGGAGGCAGGGGAGCAGGACGTCCCACTTACGCCGGAGGGGTTCTTCCAGGCCCGCGATCATCCCCTTCAGAGTCCGGTTAAACCGCTTTACCAGGCCATTTCCTTGGGGGTGGTACGGGGTGGTGAACTTATAGGACACTCCACATTGTTGCCACAGGGACGTCATGTATTTGGAGATGAAGTTCGTACCGCTATCGCTCGCGACCTCGCGGGGAAAACCCATACGGGAAAAGATTCCCATCAACGCCCGGCTCACCACGGGGGCTGTGACGGTGCGCAGGGGTATGGCCTCAGGGTATCGGGTGGCATGATCCACCAGGACGACGATAAAGCGGTGACCTTGGGAGGTTGGGGGGTCCAGGGGCCCCACAATGTCGATCCCGACCCGTTCAAAAGGGGTACTGACGAAAGGGAAGGGTTGGAGGGGAGCCTTGCGCTTTCCTCTGCTCTTCCCACTAGCCTGGCACGTGGGACAGGACTTGCAGTGGGCTTCTACATCCGCTTTCATCCTGGGCCAGTAGAAGTGAGTCACGAGGCGACTGTAGGTTTTGTCCTGGCCCAAGTGGCCTGCGAGGGGGACGTCGTGGGCCAAGCCCAGGAGGAGGTCTCGGAAGCGTAGGGGTACCACCAGCACCCGGGCGGATCCTAGCTCCACCGACTTCTGCTCGCTGTACAAAAGGTCATTTTCCCAATACACCCGGTGCGTTCCAGTTTGGTCGCCCGTGGCCTGGGCCTCTGCTTGTTGCCGGGGCCCAACCAGGGAAGGACAGGTAGCTTGCACCCGGCAGAACTCCTCTCGGGAGGGGCCCCCCTCGTGGCGCCACTGGGCCAACTCGGGCAGATCGCCTAACTCGGTGACCTGTGCGGAGTCGGAAGGTGGGGGATCGTCGCTGGCGACCGACCCTCCTTGTGGGGGGATGTGGGGACCCTCGGCGGGGACCATCCTGTCTTCTGTGACCGGGGCGTCTTCGACTTCCCCAAGGGGGGTCAGTCGGGCTGCCATAGATCGGGCAGTGGCGCACACCCACTCAGGGAGACCCATCATCCCTAGGTGGGTCTTGCGCTCGACTTGTTTCCAGGGGGAACTTTCCAGGTCGTTCCCCAGGAGACAGTCGACTGGCTGGGAGGTTCTCACTGCGACTTTCAGTTTACCGACCACCCCTCCCCATTCAAAAGGCACCAGGGCTACCTTACACAGACTTTCCGTATTATCAGCGGAAATTACCGGGCAAAAGACGTTGGGGAGGACCTGGTCTTCGTCGACTAAATGACTGAGGACACCGGTGATGCTGGCTCCGGTGTCACGAAGGGCCTCTACTTGGTGGCCCTTGATCATTACGAGCTGCCCATATTTCTTCGTGTTGGAGGGCAGGAGGCTTCCAGGGACCATTTCTTTCTCTCCTAATGATACTAGGGCCATGGCGGCGGGTTCCCACTCTACGGTCTCCTCAACCTCCTCCCCCAGTGCTACATTGGCTATTTGTCTAGCGGGGGGTGCTGTCGGGGTGATGTGTGGGGCCATGGGGCATTCAGGGTCGTTGGCGTAATGCCCGGCCTTCTGACAACGGAAACAAGTGATGGTCACCCGGTGCCCCCGTCTCACGGGTGGGCCGGATACAGCTGGTGGGGGCGCCGGGAAAGGTGGAGGTTGGGTTTTCGGGGGACTGGACTGGGATTCTCTCGGCCCTCCCTGGTTCCCCCCCTCTCTGGCTGGGTGGTCCCTGACTGGCTCGGGGGTACTCTCCTACAGGGCCCCGGGAGACCCGGGTGTTGGCCCAGCGATCCGCCTCGACAGCCAGCTTTCTCGGATCCGTGAGCTTGCTGTCGAGCAGATGCTGGCGTAGTTCCACAAAGCAGTTCGGAGCCAGGTGTTCCCACAACATGAGGTCGGTTAGTTCTTCTAGGGTGGTTACCTTGCTGCCCTTGATCCACCCATCGAATGCACGGCTGAAGAAGTTTACATACTCCACCCAGGTGGTGCCCGGGATCTTCCTGCAGTCCCGGAACCGCTGGCGGTACATCTCCGGGGTGAGGCCGTACCTTGTGAGGAGGGCCTCTTTCATGTGGTTGTAGGAGGTCTGCATGGAGGTTGGTAGGTCGAGCAGGGTGTCTCTCCCTTCGCTCAGAAATCGTCCCCACAACCCGGCCCCCCAATCCTTCTGCGGGACCCGATGGGAGGTCATGGCGACCTCGTATGCCCTGAACCACTGTTGGATGTCATCGTTTTTGTAATATTCCTTGACCACATCCTTGGCAATGTGGACCTTCTGCTCCGCCGGAGAGGCCGCCTCTCGGTTTCCCGGGGGCCGCGCTTCTTCGCTTTTTGCTTTTAGCTCGATTTCCTTCAAGCTGCGTTCGTGCTCCAGTTGAAGTCTCCTTCCTTCGTGTTCCCGTTGGAGTTTCTTCTCTTCTAGTTCTCCTTGTACTCGCATCTGTTCCACTGCTAGCTTTTTCTCGGCTAATTTCAACTCGCCCTCGATTTTAAGTTTGGCCAACTCGAGTTTGTGATGGCGACTTCTCTCTCTGTCTGCGAGTTCCTCCGGGGATAGGCCCCCATCTGGTACGAAGCTTCGCACCTGGTTGCTGCTGCGTTCTCCTTGGGAGGGTCCAGCTTCATCGTGGAGCTCCACCGCTCCTTCTGGGCGGTGGACTCCAGAATCCACCCAAGCTTTCAGCGCCTTCTGCATATCTTCTTTGGTGTTGAGACCAGTGGTAGCGATTTTTAGTTCTTTGCAGAATTGCTTCAGTTCTCTGTGCGTGTACTCTTCCAGTTGTTCCGCCTGGAACACGGTACTGGTGTCGTTTTCTGTGAGACTCATGGCGTTTCCTTCTGCCATCTTTGTCGGTAGTGCATCAGTCGTTCATGGTACGATCTCTAGATTATGGGCCCGAATCCCGTCGCTTGCCACCAATGTTAGAAGGCGACCTCAGAGGAGCCCGGAGGGGGCCCTGACTATCCTGAGACCAACCCTCGAGGTATCGTAGCCGGGCACTGGCGGGGGATTCCCCAGGGGAGGAATCTCGTATCTAGGATCGTACACTCGGCACCCCACGACAAAGAGACGCCACACCGTGAGTTCTTAAGAACAAATCTTTATCAAATCGGAGTCGTAGGATCTTTATGATCAGCAAGGCAAATATATACAAGTAGAGCACGGGCTCACAGAGTCTCGGGGGGGGGTAGGAGGTAGCGGGACGGTCTTTGGGGATATGGATCAAATGCAGGGGCGTACCCGGCGCACAGCTCACAATCCTCGAGCTGGGGGATATGCTTGTCGTCGTCGGGGTCCAGTGGGACCAGGAGAGTCTGTGGGAGCCGCGAGTCACTCAGCAGAGCTCAAGTACAAGTTCGGAGGTCTTACGATCTTCAGGGAGCCGCGAGTCACTCAGCAGGGTTCAAGCACAAGTTCGGAGGTCTTACGATCTTCAGGGAGTCGCGAGTCACTCAGCAGGGCTCAAGCACAAGTTCGGAGGTCTTACGATCTTCAGGGAGCCGCGAGTCACTCAGCAGGGCTCAGGTGTTTCCAAAGGCGAATCTGCCGGATAGTCCCAGAGCACCCCTTGTTATAGGTCGACTCCTCTTTGATGTCCGGAGTCTGTGCAGGCAGGGGTCTTGTCACCTGGGGGTCGCTTGTCGGGGTTTCCTGCCATTGTCTTTTGATCCATTCAGGGCCGGGTCGGGAGGAGTCCCAGACACCCAGCAGGCGTGGAGCCAGCCCTCGGGGAGGCCGGAGGGCCGATCGAAACCCACCTTCCCAGGGGAGCTCAGAGGTGCGATGGAAACTGCTCCTCCCTCTCTCATCCCAATGGGAGCGCGATGTCCTCCAGCCGGAGTGGCGCCTCTAGGCCAGGGTCGCGCTGGGGCGGGCGGCCATCAGGGTGCATGAAGTGGGCACGCGGGCCCGGTGTGGCCGAAAGGAGGAAGGCCACAGACGGGGAAGTCAGGGTCGGGTGTGTGTGTGTTCTGGTGGGAAGGATCGGCTAGGCCGTGTGCTCGGGGGCTGCATGGGTCAGGATATGTGGTGCGGGGACAGGGATGGCCATGCCACGAGGCCGGGTCTAACACGTATGCTCTTATAAGGTGTGGAACGGTGTGTCCCCATGTGGTTTGGGGCAGTATTTCCTCAATAGATATGGTACAGTGTATTGTGGTGCGGTGTTGTGAGAATGGTGCACTGGGGTGACTGCTCACAGGCAGCACACTGCGTCATAAAAAAAGGGACGTAAACGAACTGAAAACTGGGTATTGCCAACTGCCCACGAGTGATTATCCAGCCTTTATTTATACCATGGGTTCGCACCCGCCCCTCTGGCTGCATGCTGGGTACATTATATCGTAGAGGCCCAGTGGCACTCTACAGGTGTGTTTTTGCGAGGTGTGTGACGTGTGTCCTCATGATGTACGGCACTGCATGCCTTCATGAGATGTGAGACGGAGTGCCCTCATGAGATGGTGTGACCTCGTGAAGCGTGGGATAGTGCGTTCTCATGTTCCCTCAAGAGCTGGGAGCACTGTACACTCTTGAGGTGTGGAAGTGTGTCCGCATGTCATGTAGGATGACTTTAACTTATCATTTGGCGGCATTTCTACTCTACTATATGGAGGTGTAAGATGAGGTGCCTTGACTGAGCTATATAGAGCCCTAGCACTGAAAACAAGCGAAAGAGCTTTACCTAAAGGGTTCAGCACTGCGAGCAGCCCTCTTTAAGTCCTCACTAGGGATAGGTAATATGTTTAACCCCTGAGGAACTGTTTTGTGAGATGCAGATTCTGCCATAGCGGCTCTTACGGGCTCAAAATAGGCAGATCCTTGGTGAGCTCCTATGGTGTGACGGCCCTCCTATCCGCGATGCACCCTATGCCGAGGTGAAACAGATCCTGATGGCCGGATCGTAAAGGGGAACCAATTCCCCATCAGCCGCAACAACAGGGAGCCACCACCACTGTGTGGACTAAGAGATGTAAGGCTTCTCTGATGCCATGGTGGTGCTTGTCCAGGAGGATTCGGTCTGAGCCGCGGCACACACCGAGCTTCCTTTTCAATCAACGGGGCAACAGCCGCCAGTGGGGCACCCGGGGCTAATACATATTCCAAGCGCATTGAGCTTACGGCTTCCTACCCCTTTCTCGTTTTCTGGGAGTGGAACCGTTGACTATGCTCGGTCCGAACTAGAGTCCTAAGGACGTCCCTTGGAAAGCCTCACTGCAGAGGTGTAATGCCATACCCCAGTCCCTGGGTTGCAGCAAGTTATTGCCCCTTCAAGGAAGGCCACCCGTCTGTCTGACTTCAATATGGCAGGCGCGATGTAAATTTCACGGGCAGCTGCGTGGCCAGAGACAAGCATGTCATCAGCATACTACTGGTGCAGCACTAATTAGTGTGACTGTTGGACCCGGCCTCGTAGCATGGCTCTACTGGTCCCCGCACCACCTCACCTGGTACCTGCAGCCCCGAGTTCACGGCCTAACCGATCCTTTCCACCAGAAAACACGCACCCGACCCGGACATCCTCGTCCATGGCCTCTCCCCCTTCGGCCACCCCGGGCCCGCGTGCCCACTTCATGCACCAAGATGGCCGCCCGGCCCCAGCGCGACCCGGGCCTAGAGGCGCCACTCCGGCTGGAGGACATCACGCTTCCAGGGGATGAGAGAGGGAGGAGCAGTTTCTGTCGCACCTCTGAACTCCCCTGGGACGATGGGTTTCGATCGGCCCTCCGGCCTCCCTGAGAGCTGGCTCCACGCCTGCTGGGTGTCTGGGACTCCTCCCGACCCAGCCCTGAAAAGATCACAAGACAATGGCAGGAAACCCCGACAAGCGACCCCCAGGTGACAAGACCCCTGCCTGCACAGACTCCGGACATCAAAGAGGGGTCGACCTATAACAAGGGGTGCTCTGGGACTGTCCGGCAGATTCGACGCTGGAACAACGAGAGCCTGCTGACGCGGTCGCGGCTCCTGGAACTTAGAACCACCTGAGCCCTGCTGAGTGACTCGCGGCTCCCTGAAGATCGTAAGACCTCCGAACTTGTACCTGAGCCCTGCTGAGTGACTCGAAGCTCCCCGAAGATCGTAAGACCTCCGAACTTGTGCTTGAGCCCTGCTGAGTGACTCGCGGCTCCCTGAAGATCGTAAGACCTCCGAACTTGTACCTGAGCCCTGCTGAGTGACTCGCGGCTCCCCGAAGATCGTAAGACCTCCGAACTTGTGTGTGAGCCCTGCTGAGTGACTCGCGGCTCCCTGAAGATCGTAAGACCTCCGAACTAGTACCTGAGCCCGCTGAGTGACCCGCGGCTTCCACAGACTCCACCGGTCCCGCCGGACCCCACGACAACCAGCCTACCCCCCAGCTCGAGGATTGTGAGCTGTGCGCCGGGTACGTCCTTGCCTTGAACCTTTTACCAGAGACTGTCCCGCTACCCCCTATCCCTTCCGAGACTCATTGAGCCCGTGCTCTCCTTGTACATATTTGCAGTGCTAACCTGTTTGATAAAGATTGATTCCTAAGGACACACGGTGTGGTGTTTCTGTGTCGTGTGGTGCCAGAAGTACGATCCTCGATATGAGATTTCTCCTCCTGAGGAGTCTCCCGCCAGTGCCCGGCTACGATACTTTGAGGGTGGGTCTCAGGGTAGCCAGGATCCCCTTTCCGGGCTCCTCTGAGGTCGCCGTCTAACATTGGTGGCAAGCGACGGGATTCGGGCCCATCACCGAGAGATCGTACCGTGAACGACGGACGCACTACCGACAAAGATGGCAGAAGGAAACGCCATGATCCCCGCAGAAACCAACGCCAACAGGGTGTTCCCGGTGGAACAACTAGAAGAATACACACACAAAGAACTAAAGCAATTCTGCAAGGAACTTAGAATCGCTACCACCGGTCTCAACACCAAGGAAGATTTGCAGAAAGCACTGAAAGCCTGGGTGGATGCCGGGGCCTCCCGCCCGGAAGACACGGGGGAGCGCCCCGACGAAGCCGAACCCCCCCAAGGCGAGAGCAGCAGCAATCAGGTGCGAGGCATCGTACCAGACGGGGGCCTATCCCCGGAAGAACTCGCGGACAGAGAGAGAAGCCGCAATCACGAACTCGAGTTAGCTAAACTCAAAATCGAAGGCGAATTAAAGTTAGCGGAGAAAAAGCTAGCAGTAGAGCAAATGCGCGTGCAAGGCGAGCTAGAAGAGAAGAAGCTCCAACGGGAACACGAAGGAAGGAAGCTCCAACTAGAGCACGAACGCAGCTTGAAAGAAATCGAGCTCAAGGCCAGAAGCGAGGAAGGGAGGCCCCCGGGAAACCGAGAGGCGACTTCCCCAGCGGAGCAGAAGGTCCACATCCCCAAGGACGTGGTCAAGGAATATTATAAAAACGATGACATTCAACAATGGTTCAGGGCCTACGAGGTCGCCATGACCTCCCATCGGGTCCCGCAGAAGGACTGGGGGGCAGGGTTGTGGGGACGGTTTCTGAGCGAAGGAAGAGACACCCTGCTCGACCTACCCCTCTCTCTGCAGACCTCCTACAGCCACATGAAAGAGGCTCTACTCACAAGGTACGGTCTCACCCCCGAGATGTACCGTCAGCGATTCCGGGACTGCAGGAAAATCCCGGGCATCACCTGGGTGGAATATGTAAACTTTTTTAGTCGGGCCTTCGATGGGTGGGTCAAGGGCAGCAAAGTCACCACCCTTGAGGAACTCACCGACCTCCTGTTGTGGGAACACCTGGCTGCGAACTGCTTTGTGGAACTACGCCAGCATCTGCTTGACAGCCAACTCACCGATCCCAGGAAGCTGGCGGTGGAAGCAGACCGCTGGACCAACACCCGGGTCACCCGGGGCATGGTAGGAGAATACCCCCGAGCCAGTCAGGGACCACCCCGCCAGAGAGGAGGGGGGAACCAGGGAGGCCAGAGAGAGTCCCAGCCTAGCCCCCCAAAGACCCAACCTCCACCTTTCCCAGCGCCCCCCCCACCAGTAACCGGAACCCCCGGGAGACGGGGACACAGGGTAACCGTCACTTGTTTCCGTTGCCAGAAGCCCGGGCACTACGCCAATGATCCAGAATGCCCCATGGCCACCCAAAACACCCCTGCAAGACAGATAGCCAACATAGCTCTGGGGGAGGAGGTTGAGGAAACCGGGGAGTGGGAACCCGCAGCCATGGCCCTAGTATCCCTGGGAGATAGGGAGATGGTCCCTGGTAGCCTCCTGCCCTCCAACACGAAGAAATACGGGCAGCTCGTCAAGATCAATGGCCACCAAATAGAGGCCCTGCGGGACACCGGGGCCAGCATCACCGGTGTCCTCAGGCACTTAGTCCCCGAGGAGCAGATCCTCCCCAACGTCTTTTGCCCGGTAATTTCCGCAGATAATAGAGAGAGTATGTGTCAGGTAGCTCTGGTGCCGTTTGAGTGGGGTGGGGTGATAGGTAAACTGAGGGTGGCCGTAAGAACCTCCCAGCCGGTCGACTGCCTCTTAGGGAACGACCTGGAGAGTTCTCCCTGGAAGCACGTCGAGCGCAAGGCCCACCTAGAGATGATGGGGCTCCCCGAGTGGGTGTGCGCCACCACCCGATCTATGTCGGCTCGACTTCCCCCCCTGGGAGAAGTCGAAGACACCCCGACCGAAGAAGTCAGAGCAGTAACCACCGAGGGTCCTCCCGTCCCCCCATCGGAAGGGCCCATCGCCAGCGACGAACCCTCACTGTCCGACACCGCCCCGGTCCCCGAGTTGGGCGATCTACCCGAGTTAGCCCAATGGCGCCACGAGGGCGGGCCCACCCGGGAGGAGTTTTGCCGGGAGCAAGCCACTTGTCCTTCCCTGGTCGGACTACGGCGCCAGGCCGAGGGCCAAGCCGCAGGCGACCAAACTGGAACGCACCAAATTTATTGGGAGAATAACATTTTATACAGTGAGCAGAAGTCGGTGGAGCTGGGATCCGGACGGGTGCTGGTGGTACCCCTCCGCTTCCGAGACTTCCTCCTGGGCTTAGCCCACGACGTCCCCCTCGCCGGCCACCTGGGTCAAGACAAGACCTACAGCCGTCTCGTGACCCATTTTTACTGGCCTAGAATGAGAGCAGCTGTAGAGGCCCACTGCAAGTCCTGTCCCACGTGCCAAGCTAGTGGGAAGAGTGGGGGGAAGCGCAAGGCTCCCCTCCAACCCTTCCCGGTCGTCAGTACCCCCTTCGAACGAGTCGGGATCGACATCGTGGGGCCACTGGACCCCCCCACCTCCCAAGGTCACCGTTTCATCCTGGTCCTGGTGGATCACGCCACCCGATACCCTGAGGCGATCCCCCTACGCACCATCACGGCCCCCGTAGTGGGCCGGGCCCTGATGGGGATCTTTTCCCGGGTAGGTTTTCCCCGCGAGGTCGTGAGCGATCGCGGCACTAATTTTATCTCGAAGTACATGACGTTCCTGTGGCAACAATGTGGAGTGTCCTACAAGTTCACCACCCCGTACCATCCCCAAGGGAACGGCCTAGTAGAGAGGTTTAACAGGACTCTGAAAGGGATGATCACCGGCCTAGAAGAGCCCCTCCGGCGTAAATGGGACGTCCTGCTCCCCTGCCTCTTGTTCGCTTACCGAGAGGTCCCCCAGAAGTCCCTAGGGTTCAGCCCGTTTGAGTTGCTCTATGGACACCCCGTCCGAGGTCCCCTCAGCTTGGTTAAGGAAGGGTGGGAGGCGGCACCCCAGACCACCCCACGAGATGTGTTCCACTATGTTCTGACCCTCCGGAACCAGACCAGGAAGTTCCGAGCACTGGCCGAGGCCAACCTAGAGACAAGCCAAGAAGAGATGAAGCGCTGGTACGACCAGAATGCCACTCTGGTCGAGTTCCAGCCGGGCCAACAAGTATGGGTCATGGCCCCCGTGAAGCCAGGCGCCCTCCAGGACAGGTGGACCGGGCCCTACAAAGTGATTGAGCGGAAGAGTCAAGTCACATACTTGGTGGACGTCCAGTCGCCTCGGGATCCCCTTCGGGTCCTTCACGTGAACCGCCTCAAGCCTCACTTCGTGCGGACAGAACTAAGCCTCCTGCTGGCCACCGATGACGGGGCCGAAGATGAGTCCGATCCCCTCCTGGACCTCCTGTGTGTCAAGGAGCAGGATGGCTCCGTGGAGGGAGTGAACCTCTCCCCAGCTCTCACTGCCCAGCAACAAGAGGACTGCCGCCAGCTACTAGGACAATTTGCCGACCTCTTCTCCCTGATCCCCCGAGTCACCGACTGGTGTGTCCATGACGTGGACACCGGGGACAGCCCGCCGGTGAGACACCGAGCATACCGGGTCCCAGACCGGGTCCGGTCCTGCATTCAAGCTGAAGTCTCAAAGATGTTGACCATGGGGGTGATCGAGCCATCTGACAGTCCCTGGGCCAGCCCCGTGGTCCTGGTCCCGAAGGCAGCGGCCCCCGGTGTCGCCCCCGAGCTCCGGTTCTGTGTGGACTACCGGGGGCTCAATGACGTCACCCGAGCCGATGCCCACCCCATTCCACGAGCCGACGAGCTCATTGACCGACTCGGGGCAGCCCGGTTCCTCAGCACCTTCGACCTCACCTGCGGATACTGGCAGATTGCGCTCACCGAGGGAGCCAAGGAGCGGTCCGCCTTCTCCACCCCAGATGGGCATTACCGCTTCCGCGTAATGCCCTTCGGAATGAAAAATGCCCCGGCCACCTTCCAGCGACTGGTGAATAGAGTCCTGGCCGGGCTGGAACAGTTCAGCGCGGCCTATCTAGACGACATCGCCGTTTTCAGTTCCGAATGGAGTGAGCACCTCCAGCACCTCCGGAGGGTGCTAACCGCCCTGCGCCAGGCAGGCCTCACCGTAAAAGCCAGCAAGTGCCAAATTGGGCAAGGATCAGTGGTCTACCTGGGGCACCAGGTCGGGAGTGGCCAGGTCGCCCCTCTACAGCCGAAGATCGACGCCATCGTGGCCTGGGAACCCCCCACCACCCAAACGGAGGTCCGAGCCTTTCTGGGCCTCACTGGCTACTACCGAAGATTCATCAAGAGGTATGGCAGCCTTGTCGGCCCCCTCACAGAACTCACATCCAAAAAACAGCCAAAGAAGGTGCAGTGGACGACCGCCTGCCAGGAGGCGTTCGATGCCCTAAAGAAGGCCATGTGCACGGCCCCCGTCCTCCAGGCTCCCGACTACTCCAGGGAGTTTGTAGTCCAAACCGATGCCTCCGAGCATGGCATTGGGGCCGTCCTGTCCCAGGTGAATGACCAAGGCCTAGACCAGCCCGTCGCCTTCCTCAGCCGGCGGCTGTTGCCCAGAGAACAGCGATGGAGCACCATTGAGCGCGAAGCCTTTGCCGTGGTCTGGGCACTCAAGAAACTACGCCCCTACCTGTTCGGCACCCATTTCAAAGTCCAAACCGACCATCGGCCCTTGCGATGGCTCATGCAGATGCGGGGAGAAAACCCCAAGCTACTGCGGTGGTCAATCTCCCTCCAGGGGATGGATTTCACCGTAGAACATCGCCCTGGTACGGACCACGCCAACGCTGACGGCCTCTCCCGGTTCTTCCGCCTCAGCGAAGAGAACCCCCCAAGATGATGGGCAGTTCTCTCCGGCTTTCAGCTGGGGGGGACGCGTGTTGGACCCGGCCTCGTAGCATGGCTCTACTGGTCCCCGCACCACCTCACCTGGTACCTGCAGCCCCGAGCTCACGGCCTAACCGATCCTTTCCACCAGAACACACGCACCCGACCCGGACATCCTCGTCCATGGCCTCTCCCCCTTCGGCCACCCCGGGCCCGCGTGCCCACTTCATGCACCAAGATGGCCGCCCGGCCCCAGCGCGACCCGGGCCTAGAGGCGCCACTCCGGCTGGAGGACATCACGCTTCCAGGGGATGAGAGAGGGAGGAGCAGTTTCTGTCGCACCTCTGAACTCCCCTGGGACGATGGGTTTCGATCGGCCCTCCGGCCTCCCTGAGAGCTGGCTCCACGCCTGCTGGGTGTCTGGGACTCCTCCCGACCCGGCCCTGAAAAGATCACAAGACAATGGCAGGAAACCCCGACAAGCGACCCCCAGGTGACAAGACCCCTGCCTGCACAGACTCCGGACATCAAAGAGGGGTCGACCTATAACAAGGGGTGCTCTGGGACTGTCCGGCAGATTCGACGCTGGAACAACGAGAGCCTGCTGACGCGGTCGCGGCTCCTGGAACTTAGAACCACCTGAGCCCTGCTGAGTGACTCGCGGCTCCCTGAAGATCGTAAGACCTCCGAACTTGTGCTTGAGCCCTGCTGAGTGACTCGCGGCTCCCTGAAGATCGTAAGACCTCCAAACTTGTACCTGAGCCCTGCTGAGTGACTCGCGGCTCCCCGAAGATCGTAAGACCTCCGAACTTGTGTTTGAGCCCTGCTGAGTGACTCGCGGCTCCCTGAAGATCGTAAGACCTCCGAACTAGTACCTGAGCCCGCTGAGTGACCCGCGGCTTCCACAGACTCCACCGGTCCCGCCGGACCCCACGACAACCAGCCTACCCCCCAGCTCGAGGATTGTGAGCTGTGCGCCGGGTACGTCCTTGCCTTGAACCTTTTACCAGAGACTGTCCCGCTACCCCCTATCCCTTCCGAGACTCATTGAGCCCGTGCTCTCCTTGTACATATTTGCAGTGCTAACCTGTTTGATAAAGATTGATTCCTAAGGACACACGGTGTGGTGTTTCTGTGTCGTGTGGTGCCAGAAGTACGATCCTCGATACGAGATTTCTCCTCCTGAGGAGTCTCCCGCCAGTGCCCGGCTACGATACTTTGAGGGTGGGTCTCAGGGTAGCCAGGATCCCCTTTCCGGGCTCCTCTGAGGTCGCCGTCTAACAGTGACAATGCTCTAGTCTGGGCCCCGGGGGTCATTGACATCCTGAGCTCACCCCTTATTTCGATAGCCAACTTCATGAGGCCTCCTGCCTGTTCTGCCCATCCCAGCAACACTGTGCCACCAAAGTCAATTATCGCCGGATGTAACGGGCTATCTACCTGGCTTACGTTTTCCCATTCTGTTGCCCTGCACTGGAAGTGCCTCTGTATGCCAAGGTGAGAGTGCCACCACGGGGAAGGTGCTTCGTCATTAAAGTGCTCGGAGCCCCACTTGGAAGGACCAGGTCTCATTGCAGCTTCGGTTGAACCTGCCACTAGCCAGCCTCAATCCCCAGAAGGCCAACTCAAAAGATTTTGATTCTCAGGCTGTGGATCCCTGGAAGCACACTACACGCATCAACCTTATTGAAACCTGCCATGCTTCGTTTGGGCTCCTGCAATGTTACAACTGTTCTGGCTCCTGAACTTCAACAATACAAGCCAATTCAACCGTAGATAACTGTCCTACCCCACCAGCTCATCAATTTGATGACTTTGGGATCCCGATCCCAGTTCCTCTACGTCGCTGCCTAAGACTTCTGAATGAGGTCTCCTTTGAACACTTAGAACATGGAGCGCTTTGCAAGGCTGTTGACGACCAAGTGAGGAGGCTCCTTACCCTAGCAATAGTTGCTTAGGTCATACCTACAAGTTCCCAAATGGCATCAGCCTCCATCATAATGACGATGCCTGTTGCCAACAGCTCTCCCCCAATCGCCTTTTACCAGATCTGGCTCTAATGCTGTCAAGATCAAATACCTCCTGAATCTTTCCAAACAGCCAATGAAAAACATGAAACACAGGACCCTGAGGAACGCCCCGGAAACCCTCTACGCAGACCAATACCATTGCCAATGCAAAGGCTCCCTCAAAACTGACCTCCTCCTCTTCACTCACAACGCTGACCTATGGATCGGGCCCTTATGCAATTTTCTCCCATCCTTATCTCTTTCTAGCATCCCCTTTGGTTGTAAACTCAAATGCTTTTCCCCCTTTGGCCTCTCGGGTAACCTTTCTTTATCCTTTTACAACAACTCTGTTGGTCCACCTCTGACACCCCTCACCCATTCTCCTCCCCTACCAGTCCACCCAGACAGCACCCCTCATCCAGGACTCTTCTACAATCCGATACAGGGCCGGCTTTAGCACTGGTGGCGCCCTGTGCGACAATGTTTGTTGGCGCCCCGCATGGGCGCCCCCCACAGATTCCCTCACTACCACCATTTAATAGTGCCCCTCAAGTCTCCATAACTATTCTCTCTCAGATATATTTAATTAGTTATATAGTGCCACCTATACCAGTGTAGGGTGTCAGGGCATTTAACATCACACACACACATACATTACACATAGACAATCAATCATATGTGTGTAAATCAGTGTACAGGAAATGTTACATAAGCCAGAAGGCTACAAGGTGAGTCACATGCCATCCATACTGGTAGACAGTATAGTTTGAGTGCTTGGTCTGGAGAGGCACAGACTCAGAATTTAAAACATAACCCCAGGGTTGGAGGTTACATTTAATAATTCGGATTTTTTTGAACCCTTTTTGAAACATTAGAATAATGAAAGACGCAGGAAAACATCATAATGGTCTAATCTATACCTTGACTGTTTGCATGCAGCTCTTGAATGACAGTTCTCACTGTTCATGTTAGGATTTTAACATCTACACTGCTAGTAACCAAAGGATCTCTCTGACAAAAGCACTGACCTATTTAAACTATCTGCACTTTGTGATTGGCATGGTACACATTCTTTGCAGCAGGCACATTAACACTCTGTGCTACCATAAAACGAGAAAACTTCCACAAGACAAAACTCCTTCTCTCTCCAGGAAGAACATTAATCACTGGAGTTACCCTGACATTTTTATTGTTGTATGAAAATTGCATGAGGCCAGCAATGCATCAAGGGGTGCTTTTTAAACCATAAAATCCTTCCAAACACCTTCGAAGAGTCAGCACCTGGTGCGGTGTCACCGGTCACACCGCCCTAGAGCCGGCCGTGATCCGATAGACCTCCACAACCCATAGTACACTGCCAATACCAGACCTTGAACATCCCCCCCACAGGCCATCCCCGCACCGTTCCCCTCCAGCCTCCCTCAAACCATTAACTCCTGCTACCACCCTCTTTTCATCTATCCCCTCAGGCAGCCCATATATCTCCCCTTTCCTCCCTACCTTCTTCGCCCCTGTCCTAACATCTCCCAACAGCAGATACCAACAACCAGCACCTTCCCCTACCTGCACAGCAACCTTTCAGAGTCCGTCCCTGTCCGACCACCTCAATCCTCCCACAATTGCTGGACATAGCTGGTTCCCCATTGAAGCGCAGGCCCAATTCAAAATGCTTGTATTACCCACAGAGTGCTGCACTCCTCCTCGCCCTCCTGCCTGCACCGGAACCCGCCACCGTCAGGCAAGAACGATACAAGGACCAGTCTTTCTCTGGGAGTGCCACTGGAATCTGGAACTGTTTGCTTCCCTCCCTCCCTTTACCTACCACCTGCAAAGTCCCCTTCAAAAGGTCCTCAAGATCCTCCTTTTTGACAGCCATCTTGGTTAAATCACCCTCGACCAGACTTATGTACTCGCTGCATGGCATTCTGATCTGCCTTCGTCATTGCTGTGGCTGTGGCTACTCTTGCGCACACATCCACTGAAGTAATCGTTTGAGTTTAATTACTAGTAAGGTAACCCGCTGTAACCCTTATATCCTATTTGTTGTAAAGGGCTCTGATGCCGTTAGCCCATGTCCGCGCTATGCAAAAATAAATAGCTTAAAGCGTATGATTCAGCCAAATCCTGTGTGGATGTGCAGTGCCCTCTACCGGAAAGAATCAACAATCTGGCATTAAACTGCACTCAGATACGAATCCTAGGCCACGTAGCGCCACCTCGCCTATGGACACGCTTATAGTGAACGCCATGATAGTGCAGCCAATCAGTGAAACCATCAATCCATCTCTGACTAGTTCTCTCTAGCGCATTCACAAGCACCATTCTTGAGGAGTCTAGGTCTGCTGATGCCATGAGCTAAGGCGCACGCCTTATGCTCACTGTTATCTCTCCTAAGCGACCCTTTGGTGCTTCTCTCCTCCGCTCGCAAGGCCTTCCGCTGGTTGCTGTTGGTGGTCAGCTTATGCCTGCTTGCAATGCACAAATTTGCTTTAAATCTGGAAACTCAGAGAAGAGAAAGTTAGATTTGATTTATTAAATCTGAGAGCGACTTAGTGGGCAACCCCTGGGGGTTAAGGTAGCCTGTTGCCACATCAAAAACGTAAGGTAGAGGCATCCTACTGAGCAGGGCAGCAGTGGACGTGAGCTCTTAAGGTTACTGTTAGATATTAATCTAAGCTAGCCGTGGAGGCAAAGATACCTCTGTAAAGGAACTCTTTGGGCAGATTTATTCAAAAATAGCAAAGCGCACCCCAGCCCAGCACAGCAAGCTGCCGCAGGGTGTTGCGCTACGGGGGGACAGCAACGCTGGACCATATCTAGTAAGATATGGCGACAAGTTCTAATGCACTTTCTCAGTTATAGATAGTATTACCTCTAGTCCTGCTCTGCAGAGGGTTCTAGGAGTTAAGACCAAAGTCAGCGATGAGTCTCCACTTCTAAATGTTCTTTTCAAATGTGGTACAACATAAGAATCTACCGTTGATCAGTTTCAACTGACCTGCTGGCTTTCACTGCCTCAGCGTCATTATTCCACATTTGTAAAGCGCAAAGAGTCACATGATGCTGAGCTGCCGCCGGCGCCAGGGATCGAACTGTGAGCCCCGCACTCCGGAGTCAGACGCTCTGGCCGCTGTGCCACACCTCCCCGTCTTGTTTTGTAGATGTTCAGAGCATACAGGTAATCCGCTCATGGCTCTGTCAAAGAAACCAAGGGGCACGGAGGGCTGGGATGACCGTATCTCACTGTACGCGGACGATATATTGGTATACCTGACGCGACCGGAGCGGTCTATTGGTAGCCTACTTGATATTTGCGAGTCCTACGGCAGGGTCTCCGGTTACTCGATCAACTGGGCGAAATCAGTGCTCTATGTTTCACATGGGCCCACACCACGGTTGTCCAGAGGAGTGACGATATCAGTGGCGGAGGATGGTTTTAAATATCTCGGTATTAACTTTATGCCTAATCCTGTACAATTCATTGAACGAACCTGCTTCCGCCCCTGAGGATACTACGGAGTGATGTCAAGCATTGGCACTCCCTCCCACTGACGCTACTGAGGAGAGCAGCTTCGTTCAAAATGATGGCTCTCCCTCTGTTTTTATATGCACTGCAAAACACGCCCATATCGGTCCCAGACTCTTACTTCCAGTCAGTTGAGGCAGAGGTGGGCTATCTCCTGTGGGAGGGTAAGCCGCACCACATAGCTCTCTGTAAGCTTGTGCGGAGTTGGTATGATGGTGGAATCGCCCTGCCCAACATACGTCTATACTATTGGGCCTCCCAGCTCACTATAATTTATCAGTGGCTACACGCACCGCAAGACGACCCGGCTTTGCGGATGGACAGGCATATGCTGGGGTCGAAGGGAGTTCTCAGCGCCTTGTACGATAAATCCTGGAAAGATAAGCTAACAGGCCCAACAGCGCACACCGTACAGATATGGTACACAGCGCAGCGAAAGCTGGGTTGGGAGGGAGTAATCACTCAACTTAGACGCCGCTGTGGGTCTCCCCCAAGATAGGTATGCTACACATAAGTAAAGGCTTTGCGGGGTGGGACCTCATTTGCATCTCCAGGGTCGGAGACCTCTGGAAGCGGGGTGGGGTGATCCCGTTCGAGCAGTTGCAGACGGAGTATCAGATGGAACGGACGGAGCAGTTCAGATTTCTGCAAATACAGCACGCACTTAGGAAGGCTATACCTAAGGGGACCGTCCTACCCGAATCCTCCCCGCTTGAGGATCGATTGCTCACGGACCACCTAGGCAAAAAAGCTATATCGCTGACATATCGCAAACTGGTAAACCACCAGAAAGATCCCACAGGGATCCTTAAAAGAAAGTGGGAGGCTGAGGTGGGGGAAATGGACGAACAAGAATGGCAAGAGGCGCTGGCGTCCCTGCGGGAGGTGGCGACCCCATCAAAAATAAAACTGGTGCAAGTTAAAATACTTCACCGGATATACTACACTAGATCCACACTTCACAAAATAGGGAGGGAGGACACTCCACTCTGCTTGCGGGGGAGTGGCCTCCAGGGCTCCTTCTACCATACCATATGGGACTGCCCTGGCATCACTGTATATTGGAGGGAGGTCATGGCAACGATCTCCCGGGTTACCGGCCACGATGTCCCCCCGGAGTCACGGATGTGTTTGCTGAATGTGTGGGACGCTACAGATCTTAACCACACCGAACAAACCTGGGTAGCCATGGGACTAGCGTTGGTGAAGAGGAATATTGCACAACATTGGGGGGCGCAGTCAATCCCCTCCCACTTGCGGTGGTGCCGAGACCTGGACGGTGCCATGATCACGGAAAGGGCGGTCTGTATCAACAGGGGTTGCCCCCGGAAATGGCAGCGGGTTTGGGGAAAATGTAACATGTTTAGGGGCAATATATGTGAACCCCCTCTAGCAGACTCGGATTCGGACTTGAGCAAATAGAACATTGGCAACATAACGCTATATTGGACAGTGGCACCAGGGGATGGTGGAGACTCTTTGATGTATAATGAGGGGTGTAGAAATGTTAGATCTAAATGCAGAACGGTACTTCCAATGGTGTTGTAAGATGAGCTATGTTGTTACAATTGTATTTACGAGAGTGATGCTTGTATCGACATGAGGTGTACAATTAACATTAATAAAAATTGTTTCAAAAAAAAAAAAAAAAAAAAATCAAGGGGCATATTTCTGAGCCCTGTTGTATCAGGCAGCGTGCAGCGAGAGTGACGCAAATTAAAAATGAGATTTATAAAGCCACGCAAGGCCACCTTGAGTGGCTTCATAAATTACGAGTTATGCAACACAGCACAGTGCAAATTGCTACTATGGTCACTGTGCGCCGGGGAGGCATTTCCTTGGGTGTTGAGTGGGTGTTCCAAAGCAACATCCATGGATTTTGACACATTTCAAGATTTACCAGAAGTGGTGGACCTGGGAATTCTCCAAAAACCTATACAACCCAGGTGAGCTGTAACGAGGAGAAATATGTTTATTTTTCCTAATTTTTTCCTCTTTCTATTTGTACTGCATTCCGCAGCACACATAGAAGTGGGACTCAGGAGATTGCTTTTGAGCAGAAAGGTGCAAAAGGCAGGAATGCACCTTATTGACTTAAGTACAGCGTATTCCTAACTTTCCCTGACACGTTGTGCAGTGCAGCAAGGTAATTTGGTGCTCTGTGTGATTTGGCCATATATATGTCCCCAAGTGTTTCAAAAGAATCTTTTTTTTCTCACACCTCGAAATAGTGGAAAGACGTGAAGGTGGGTAATGTGATCTCCTCTGCCTTCCCCCATCAGCAGGTTAGATACAACAGTTTAGAATCATTCAGCTCATTGTACTTCAGTGGCCACGAGATAAAGGTACACAAAGGTCAGAATTAGGCTTGGGTGGCAAAGGGAATTCTCTGATTTCCTGATAAATTGTTAACATCTAAGGAAAATCCATGGGTAAATAGCCCTCCCTTGTATTATCCATGATGGAAGGAATTCCACCAACACATTCTCCTCTGGATTCAGCTCTTAGTCCAAAAATCGCAGCATTTTCTGTATCACCCAACTCTAGATTAGGTCCTAATTGAAGAGGAGAGCGGCTGGCTTGTGCTACTGGTACTGATGTGGGAAGACCATCACATTGGCGACTTGAAAAGATATCAAATTCTGAGCACTGATCTGGAACGGCATCTGAGCATCTCAAGTGGCCAGACAATTGTAAAGGCCACTCAAAGGCAAGGACCTTGCTGGGGTGTGAGAAGATCTCCAAGATCAGCAGAGGTTGGGATGTTGTTTCATAACTGTACAAATCTCAGCCCAGGTCTCTTTGTGAGTAAGGTGTTTTTAGGAGAAAGATCAATAAATCAATCAGAGTACTTGTAAAGCACGCTACTTACCCGTGAGGGTCTCAAGGCGCTGAGGTGAGGAGGGGGTGCCGCTACTGCTCGAAGAGCCACGTCTTGAGGAGTCTTCTGAAGGCAAGTAGGACTTGGGTCTGCCGTAGGTGGGTAGGGAGGGTGTTCCAGGTCTTGGCGGCGAGGTAGGAGAAGGATCTGCCACCGGCGGTCGTTTGTTGGATGCGGGGGACAGTGGTGAGGGCGAGGCTGGCGGAGCGGAGCTGGCGGGTGGGGGTGTAGAAGCCGAGTCTGCTGTTCAGGTAGGCTGGTCCAGCGTTGTGGAGTGCTTTGGTTGCGTGCATGGTCGGTGGGTGTCGGTGCTGTTCCCAGTGTGGTCGGCCACCAGGAGTTGTGCCAGGCTGAGGGGGTGGGTCCGAGGATGAGGACCTCCGTCTTGTCCGAGTTCAGCTTCAGACGGCTGCTCCCCATCCAGTCGGCGACGGCCTTCATTCCCTCGTGGAGGTGGGTTTTGGCGGTGTGCGGGTCCTTGGTGAGGGAGAGGATGAGCTGGGTGTCGTCGGCGTAGGAGATGATGTTGAGGTCGTGATGGCGGGCAACTTGTGCGAGGGGGGCCATGTAGACATTGAACAGCGTCGGGCTGAGGGATGAGCCCTTGGGGGCGCCGCAGATGATGTCGGAGGCTTCGGATCGGTAGGGTGGGAGGCGGACGCTCTGGATTCTGCCGGAGAGGAAGGACGTGGTCCAGTCAATGGCCTTCTCTTGGATTCCGGCTTCTAGGAGGCGTGTCTTTAGAGTGCGATGGCAGACCGTGTTGAAGGCGGCTGACAGGTCCAGGAGGATGAGGGCTGATGTTTTGCCGTTGTGTAGTTGGCGCCTGATGTCGTCTGTGGCGGCGATAAGGGCTGTCTTGGTGCTGTGGTTTCGTCTGAATCCGGACTGCGATGGGTCCAAAATGTTGTTGTCTTCCAGGTGGCGGGCCAATTGCATGTTGACGATTTTCTCGATGACCTTCGCCGGGAACGGGAGCAGGGAGATGGGCCGGAAGTTCTTGAGGTCCTTGGGGTCTGCCTTGGGCTTCTCGAGGAGGGCGTTGATTTCGGCGTGCTTCCAGCTTTCCGGGAATGTTGCTGTTTCGAAGGAGATGTTGATGACCTTCCGTAGTTGGGGTGTGATGGCTGCGTCTGCTTTGTTGAATACGTGGTGTGGGCACGGGTCTGACAGAGATCCTGAGTGGATGGAGTTCATGACCTTGTGTGTCTCGTCGTCGTTGACGTTGGACCAGGAGGTCAGGCGGTTGGCGCTGGTGGTGTTTGCAGGGGAGGTAGAGTCTGGCATAGTCGGGGTGGTCGTGGTGTTGAAGCTGTCGTGGATGTCAGCGATCTTGCGGTGGAAGAAGATGGCTAGTGAGTCGCACAGTTCTTGTGAGGGCGGGATGTCGTTGGCGTTGGCGCTGGGGTTGGAGAGTTCCTTTACGATGCTGAAGAGCTCTTTGCTGTTGTGTGCGTTGTTATCCAGGCGGTCTTTGAAGGAGGATCTCTTGGCTAATCTGATGAGGTGGTGATGTCTGTGGGTGGCGTCCTTGTGGGCTGCGTGGTTGTCCGGTGTGCGTTCGTGGAGCCATATCTTCTCCAGTTTCCGGCATGCGTGTTTGGAGGTCTGGAGCTCGTCGGTGAACTAGGTGGCTCTCTTGCTGGCATGGCTGTTGGAGGGTTTCTTGAGCGAGGCGAGGGTGTTGACGCAGTCGTTGATCCACTGTCTGAGGTTGCGGGCTGCAGCGTCTGGGTTGGTGGGGTCAGTGGGTGGGTTCTGAGCGAGGGTGGTGATCAGCTGGTCTTCGGTGACTTTGCTCCAGCAGCGGCGGGGCAGCTGTTGGGTGCGGTGGTGCATGGTTGGTTTCTTGAAGGTGAAATGGATGCAGCGGTGGTCGGTTCAGTGGAGTTCGGTGGTGTGGTTGAAGGCGACGTGGGTGCCTGTGGAGAAGACGGGGTCCAGCGTGTGGCCGGCGGCGTGGGTGGGTGTGGTGACGAGTTGTCTGAGGGCGAGGTTGTCGATCAGGGTGGCGGCGGAGTTGGCGTTGTTGTTGTTCTCGAGGTGGAAGTTCAGGTCCCCGAGGTCGGCGATGGAGTCGTTGAACTGTGCCCGGGGTCCGGGGGGTCTGTAGATGAGTGTTCCTCTGAGGGTGGTGTTGGGGTCGGTGTGGATCCGGAAGTGCAGGTATTCGGCGGTGTTGAGAGTGTCATCCGCGTGGGTGGAGAGCTTGAGGGTGGACTTGTGGACGATGGCTATTCCTCCTTTAATTCTGTTGGCGCGATCCCTGCGGGTGATCTTTTATCCGTTCGGGACGGATATGGCGATGTTGGGTACTGAGGAGTCGTTCCACCAGGTTTCGGTCAGGAAGGCTACGTCTGGGGCGGAGGTGTCGAGCAGGTCCCAGAGCTTGACGGCGTGTTTGCGTGCGGATCGGGTGTTCAGGAGTATGCAGCGGAGGTGGTTGGCTCCGGTCCTAGGAGGTTTGTTGGCTCTGTCGCAGGTAAAGCTGCAGGTGCGGCAGGAGAAGGGTCTGTGGGTGCGTTTCGGGACGGCTTGGAAGCAGGTGTGGTCTCGTCCGGAGTTGAGTGCGAGGAGAGTGCCAGCGTTGTACTGGAGTCTGGTGTTGTGGTGTTCGCGGGTTCCAGGGGTTCGGGCGCTGGGCGCGGATCTGGCGCGGACGGGCACAGGCGGGCTTGCCTCTGGCGTGCCGTAGCGCCGCGGCCGCCATTTAAGGCGGGGAGGGAGGGAGGATCGGCTGGGAGGCGGGAGCCGGGTGGCGAGGGGGCGGGGCCGCAGGGGAGCAGCGGCGGGAAACGGGCAAGGGGAACAGAAGGCAAAAAAGGGGGGGAGGAGGGGAAACGATGCAAAACAACGAGGACAGCAGAAAACAAAAACAGTACAATAAAATACAGAATCGCAGCTTACAGGTACAAAAACGGAGACACTATACCACTGGGGCAGCGGCAGGAACGAACTCACGGACAGGGAGGCAGCGGCAGCGTGGGGGGCACTGGCACACAGGTGGAGCTGTGTGGCAGCAGGGGAGCGACCTGGCCTGCAAGCAGGGTCAGAGGTCGCTCCTACTGCTGCGCAGCGGTCGCCATTTAAGGCGGGGAGGGAGGGAGGATCAGCTGGGAGGCTGGAGCGGGGCGGCGTGGGGGCGGGGCCGCAGGGGAGCAGCGGCGGGAAACGGGCAAGGGGAACAGAAGGCAAAAAAGGGGGGGGGAAACGTTGCAAAACAACGAGGACAGCAGAAAACAAAAACAGTACAATAAAATACAGAATCGCAGCTTACAGGTACAAAAACGGAGACACTATACCACTGGGGCAGCGGCAGGAACGAACTCACGGACAGGGAGGCAGTGGCAGCGTGGGGGGCACTGGCGCACAGGTGGAGCTGTGTGGCAGCAGGGGAGCGACCTGGCCTGCAAGCAGGGTCAGGGGTCGCTCCTACTGCTGCGCAGCGGCTGCCATTTAAGGCGGGGAGGGAGGGAAGATCAGCTGGGAGGCGGGAGCAGGGCGGCGAGGGGGCAGGGGAGCAGCGGCCGGAAACGGGCAAGGGGAACAGAAGTCAAAAAAGGGGGGGAGGAGGGGGAAATGATGCAAAACAACGAGGACAGCAGAAAACAAAAACAGTACAATAAAATACAGAATCACAGCTTACAGGTACAAAAGCGGAGACACTATACCGCTGGGAGATGGCAGAGCTCAGAAGCAAGCTGACAAAATGATGCTTAGTTTAGAGTGCAAGTTGTGAGAAGTTGGGCTGGTATATGCTGTCCACTAGTTAAAGTGGGCATCTTGTACCAGTCCAAACAACCCTTATTGATGATTAGGTTAAAGACAACCTTTATTGAAAGCTATCCTAGTGGTAGGTATGGAGAGCAGCATGCAGGCTAAGTCTCGAAGGAATGTAAAGCAGCTTGTTTTACCAGATTAGAACCTCCTGAATTACCAAATGAAAGGAGAACCACACAAGGAATATATAAAATATATGTATTTATTACTAAACACTCTCTACTAACCTCTTAATGAGTTTCGAGAACAAAGCACACAATATTAAATCACTAGAACGACAGTAAATAGCACCATACACAGAGGGCTCCAGGGGGAGACCGAACCATATACTAAGAAAGTGGTATAACAACCACGACTTAACTAGACACAGTGCCTAGAGCACGTAGAATCACTGGGACCCTAAGGAACCACCCAAAGTAGTGACACAGGGGACCCATGGAGGACGGGTGCAGAGTGTGAACACAGGCGCGAGCTCCTTACAACCCAATGGGAAAGTCACGGTTGGAAAATTACAGTTTTAGGACACTTTGGAGAGGACTTCAAGCAAACCCTTTGGAACATAGAAGGTTCTAAGGCCAGCACCCTTGTGAGTACTGAGGTACCTGTATTATCTATCCCAGAGGATTAGGGTGCATAGGGGTCAAGTGGTGTTGGAAACCCTCGTCGTTTTCAATGGCGTGATGCGAAGAAGTGCTGCTGCTCGGAAGGTGAAAAGTGTCCGGTGGAATCCAAGCCTGGATACGAGGTGAGAAGAACCTGAAAGCAGAGGGGATAGAGTCTGGGTCACTTCAGAGTGACCAGGGGCACGATAGGCGAATGCCCACCGATGTCAGGTGCTTCAGGTGTGAAGATGCGATGCTTGACTCTGCAGCCACGGGGACCAGGAGACGTTGACGATGACCAAAGTCTGGAGGTGAGCTATCCCACGAAGGATGTCGAGTGCTGGGGGAGTCAGTGTCCGAATCGAACACCAACACGCCTTGGCAACTGCAACCCACACGGGCAGAAGAAATAGGCTTCGGTGAGGACCAACAAGGTCCTGGGGACTCTCTAAGCAATAGGGAGTCAGGGCACATCTGGAGCAACCAGGAAAGCCCACGGGAAGTCAAAGTTACCTTCACAGGGACCCACAGGCCAACGGACCAGAGATCGCAAAGGGACCTCGAGCTGAATCACGAAATACCAGCCCACGGAACGCTTGTGGAGTGTAGGCCAGAAATCTTTGGTGGAATTACTGCTCGGGGTCAGGACTACAAGTAGCCCAAAGCACAGCCTCAGGGATTGCCAAAAAGCATATGCTTCTGTAAATGTACGGGTGGACAGGGGTTCGGGTTGCACGGTCCCCACGAGGGATACGAGCCTCAGAATTGCTGAGAGTGCAGATCAACCACAGAGACCTTGGGAACCCACCTCCTGTGTTGCAGAAATCTTCAGAGTCCTCAGGAGCTCGGGAGATGCAAACTGGTCAGATGCGTTTTAGGTGCCTGCCTTGCAGGGGAGTAACTCCTTTACTCCAAGGGAGATTCTTTAGTCATCCAGCGTTGTGCAGATCGTCGAAGTACTTGGTTACTGTGGCAGAGTTTAGTCTAGGTAACATCTAAAGTCCTGTAGTCAGGGGTTCCTACTTTATACCCAAGGAAGGGGTGGGACAAACTCTGGGGACCCACCTATGGGAGGGTCAAGACAGACGGGTGGCTACACCCATGTCCTTTGTCCAGTTTCGTGCCTGAGCAGGAGCAAATGGCTCCTGCAACCGGTTTGAGCTGGACTATGCCCAGGGACACCAAATGTGCCCCCTGTGCAAACATCAAAGCACTCTCAGAGTGCACCCACCCAGCCCCAATACACTAAATCCTGTCTGGGAGGTGGTCACCCCTCCCTGTGACAGGAAACCTATTGTCAAGCCTTCCCCTGCTTGAGTTTGGCTCAACAGCAGGAGGGCAGACTCGTGGCTGTGGCTGGCAGCATCCATTTTGTGATGCCCAGGTCGAGAAAGCTGGTACCAGGTAGCCCGGTATGAACATTTGTCCCTCTAGGAGGGTGGAATCATACATCCCCCCGTCAGTTACTGGTCTGGAGGTATGATTCCAAGGTGTTTGACACCAAACACAACATGTTTCTATGCAGCCGTTTTAAAGTTAGCATTTACCGCGAGGTTATAATGCACCTAAGGTTGGCTGCATCACAAACAACCCTGGAAAATAGGTTCCGAAGGCTGCAGAGGGGCTCTGCTCATGCAGGTGCACCCTCTCACATAAAACCCAGCACCCTGCCTTCAGGATTAATAAGGCTTGCCATAGGGGTGACTGATAGGTTTATATGTGCAGTGATATAGAATAGATATGGTGAACCTATATCTAAGTAAGGGGTACATGCACCACCTTACACAGGCTGTTGTAGCAGACCTGTGGTCTCATTTTGAATGGTCTCTCAGGGGTGGCACAATACATTCTTCAGCCCCTGGCAGGCCTCTGGGGTACCTATGCCCTGGGTACATTGTATACCACATACTAGGGACTTTTAAGGGTACCCCAGAATCCAATCTGGAGTGCACCTAAAGTACATGCAATCAATTTAGAGATGAACGCAGCTAGACTCGGGTCCTGGATAGCAGGATCCCAGTCAATCTAAGTGGAAAACAGTGAAACATCAGCAAAAAGTGGGGGTAACTATAAGAAGCAGATCCTACTCTCCTACACAAGTCCTGTGAGGAGAACCTTTTATTTAAAAACATTTGCTGAAAGAGAGCACAGAGTGGCTTTCGGCTTCGCAAAAGAAATGAACGCAATATGAGGCAATTCCTACAGCTACTGTTGACATTATGACATTGTAGGGAGGCCAGGATCAGGAGCGACTCCAAAGCATTATGGGAGGGAGGATGCTTAACCAATAGTTAATGATCTGAGCTCAATGCAATAATGGCATAAGCTCCCATCAGGTGCTCCATTGCTGCACACTCTCAAGAACTTCCATGACTACCCTTTCCCAGTGGTGGGCAATTAACAGACCTAGGGCCATATGTAGAAAGCAAAATTGCGATCGCAAATGCCGAAATTCACTGAATTGCGGCGTTTGCGATCGCAATTTTGCTAAGTGGTATGTAGGAAGGCAAATCTGCGTGCAAAATAAGGAATCGCTAAATTTGCGATTCCTTATTTTGCAATTGCATTTAAGGAATCGCAAATTTTGCGATTCCTTAAATGCAATGTAAGAAGCACCAAAAAAGTGCAATTTGGCCTTAAGGAATCACAAATTACCACCAACTACAGGTTGGTGGTAATTTGCGATTTCTTTCAAAAATGCATATTTTTGCATTTTTCAAAGTGGCATGTGGTGCACACACATGTCCTTAGGGCATGTATGTGTGCCACATGTGCACCCATGCTCATTTCAGGGGTGCAACAGGGTGTCCTTTTGACACCCTGGCACACTTGAAATTGCATTCTCAATTTGCGATTCTCTAATTGAGAATCGCAAATTGAGAATGTCTTCCCATTCATTCCTATGGGCCTCTAGGCCCATAGGAATGAATGGGGAGGTATTCCTTAATTGCGAATTGCAATTTGCAATTCGCAATTAAGGAATATGTAGGATTCGCAAAATTATTTGCTAATCCTACCTACATTCCGTTTTGCAATTCTCTAATTGCGATTCCCTAAAAATTGCAATTAGAGAATCGCAAAACACATTCTACCTACATATGGCCCATAGTTGCCTAATACTGTGAACAAGAACACTTAGATATTGTTTCACAAAATTGCTGAGAAAGCAAGAAACAATATCCCTGAGCAGTAGTAAAGGCTAACATTGTTCATTAATTTAAAGGTAGCAGAGATAAACAAAATGGCATAAAAGACCTGCAGACACAAATAAATACCCAGTGATCACCAAGAGTCTGCATAAATAGTAGCAGGATGTTGGTAGAGTAGATGCGCTAGGAATCCAGCAATGTTAGCCACACTCCCATTAATGATCTATTTGACATCATCCCTGCCATGCCCAAGCTTTCTATAAAAAAAGGTTTGAAATGTTACTGCTGCTAGCTAACAAATAATAGTGGAATACAAAATTGCCTAGCTTTCGAGTCTAAAAGTTTTAATTCTGTTCATGGAGGCGGAGATTGTGCTTTCCAGCTTTTGTTTTTTCGGTCTCGCCTGGCAAAAGCAGCGCATGCGCTACACTCGCCATGTGATGACCTTTTGCGATCGATTCAGCCAAGGCTGAATGCACGCGCGTCCAGATGGACAAAGATGGCTGCTCTCGCCATTCACAATGTTAAACATGCACGCGTACGGACAGAAAAATGCACGCGCAAGTGGACAGCCCAACACCATCTTTGTTTACTTTAATGAGCGTAAGGATGTGCACACGCGCGCACATTTTATTTTGTCTGTGCACGTGCATGGCGGCGTGCTTTCGCTTTCGCTCCCTCCCCTCTTACCACCCACCCTATACTACGCGGCATTAATATTGAACTGAGTTTTATTCACCTCCAACGTATAAATGGTGTAATAGAGCAGCATGTGGGCAGGAAACGGCACGAGGATCTAGGCAGCGGGCCTACAAAGATATTTACAGGAATCACATTGACCCACCGACCTATCATATATCCATGGTTGGAACCCAGGGCCAGCACTGTGCGCATAAGTCACCAAATGAGGCTTAACGAAAACTCTGAAATACATTTACAATCTTACCGAGGCTAACAAGGTTTCGCAGAGCGCTAACAGCAAGCGCATGAACCCTCTGAGCTACCTTTCCGGCTACAACCCACCCAGGAGAGCGCCCCCATCATCAGCTGAAGAGATGTCAATAAATGAGGCTTAAAGAAAACACTGAAGTACCTTTACTATCTTATCGAGACAGGCACTCGACACCAAGGTTTCGCAGAGCGCTAACAGCAAGCGCACGAACACACTGAGCTAGCCTTTCTGGCAACAGCCCACCCAGAAGAGCGCCCCCCTCATCAGCTGAACAAAAGGGGATTCAACAAGAGCTGTCACGCCCTTCCCGGGCGCATTGCTGGGATACGAGGGCATGCGAGGACTGCAAGATGGTAAAGCCCAGTACGAAAGGTCACCCTGGGTGGGGGAAGGGTGGTGGCTGACAGCAGGCATGGGGATTAAACCAACAGGGGTTTTCCTCTCACCTGTACGAAGAAGAGGAGAACAACGCCATGGGGGAAGGCGATAATGGGTCTGCCCTGCCCTTCGGATCCACTAGCTTGCTGTCGATCCCATACATGCCATTTAGGACAGGGACGTGGGAGATTTAAAATAAAAATTCGAGAGAATGAAAATTCCCCATTGACTTCCATTGTAGAAATGGAATTTCAGGCGGGAGACAGCCAAAATAAAGCCATTTTTGGCTTGGAAAATAGGTAGTCTCCCGCCTGAATCGGGTCTATTGGCATGTATGCGATCTATTGTGTGGGACCTGCCAAGGAAAAAGCACGTGTGAGGGGGGTTGGCTCGCAGAGCCGGCTACAGGCAGGACGCGGAGCCTCCCTCTTGACCCCTCTTCCCCCTGCCCCTCCCCGCGTTCTGGAAGCTCTCAGGGGCTTAGACCTGTGAGCACAAACACAAGATCTATCTGAACATACACTTCTACCAAAAGTCACAACTACATGCATTTACAGGTTAAACCCCTTGAACATTCCCAGCGCCGCCTGCCCTGGCTGACCCTATGCACGGAGCTGAATTGGAGTGTATCGTTGCCAGCCCACCTGATTATACATTTCAGGCCGAAGATAAAATAAGTAATTTCATGGAGAAATGACATATTTTCGCATGAGAGGAATAATGATTCATTTGACTTTGACTTTTTTTTTTTTAAAAAGGTGATAGGAATCCGGTGCAAATCGCACCGCTTCTCGACCTTTGCCAGTTTTTGAAGCGCTATACAAATACAATACAGTCAAGATCGTCAGCGGCAAAGTTAATCAAAAAGCATTTGTGGTCATTGCGCAGAAACGTGGAGAGCTCACCTGCCCTCCTCTGTGTGGCCAGCTTGCTGGGCCCCCTGGCGATGGTGTACACGGTGAGGCAAAGGGCACAGGCACTTCAAAGCTAGAGCCAGGAACAGCAGCGAGAGTCACAGGGAGCGGGTTTCAACTTTGACAAAAGTCTGCATTCATGCACATATGTTTGTCTCGGTATGTGCCGCCCCTGGGGAGGATCCCTACCGGTGCTCGTTCCTCCTGCCCCCTTCCTTCCGTCACAGCATCCCCTCTTCACCAGGTCCAAGGTGCCAGGTGCCCCTGTCTGCCTGCCGCACAATCGCATAATTCCAGTGGGCAGGAGTATAGCGTGCAAGTGTGCAGACATTGTGTGCTTCCACTGACAAAGGCTGCTTGAATTGTACTTGTTGGAATGCACTGTATTTTTGCAGACTGTAATCTTTACATGCATTTATATTTTATGATTCTTTTGGGTGTCCTTTTCACCCTCTATGCCCCATACTTCTATGACACTCTCTTTGTCATCTTTCCTCTCCATCCTCTTCCCTCTTTTTTCTCTCCATTGCATATCGCGCTACTTCTTTCCCAGTCTCTCTGACTCTTTTTTAGCCCACTACCCCTGAAATTTAGCTCTAGTTGCTGGAAAGCTTTCTAATCAATCGATAGGGTGAGAGGAACCATGAATATGCACAATAAACAAAACCCGGGGACGAAAGACAAAGACCCCCCCTATTTTTATAGCGATCCAGCGGGTTCTTAGTAAGGGTGGGCGTAGTTCGCGAAGTAGCACTTCGCGAAGCTACGCAAAGTGAAGTTCGCACTACGCGAGCTACGCGTAGCACTTCGCGAACTGCGTAGTAACATGTTCGCACTGTGCAAGGTGTTGTTTTCAATGATTGCACAGTGCGGACAAGCAACCGGCACTGTGCAATCATTGAAAATGGCATCTTGCACAGTGCGAGCTGTAGTTTTCTGCTGCTCGAGTAGATTTTTACTCGAGCGGCAGCTTTCTCAATGCGAACTGGTAGTTTCTCATCACGAGCGGTCGCGAGCATACGCGACCCCTCGCAATCCCTCGCAATGAGAAACCTGACCTCCTCGCGTTGGGAATCTCGCCGGGAGGTTTATTTTCCATGCTCGCGATCGCGAACAAGGAAAAAGTCTCGCCGGGATGTCATTTTGCTTGCTCGCGGTCGCCAACTTGACGTTGAGGACCGCGAGCAAGCAAAAAATGACCGCAGCACTACGCAACACTACGCTACGCGTGTTCGCACTGTGCTACGTGCAGTTCGCGTAGTGCGAAGTAGCGCGAACTTCGCAAACTATGCGAGCGTAGCGTAGTGCTTCGCCCAGGCCTAGTTCTTAGCAGACTCGAGAACTACTATGCAAAAAAGCAAAGGCTATATAGGGAATAAATATGCCAATATCAGTACTCTATAGTAAAGTGAAATGCAATAGATCTCACCTTTGATTAAGTTAAAGCCATTTGCTTTGCTATACAATACCATTCGCAAACAAATGGCTTTAACTTAATCAAAGGCGAGACTTCTGTTACACACAATTTAACTCCTTCAAACACAGTGATTTTCCGGCATACATGTGGTGTTCTATGTATTGCTATGTATTTCCACATACTGTTTATCATGTGTTCTCCTCTTGCCTCATTTTTGGTAGAGAATGTTGGGATTGTTATGTCCCTATGCTCAGTGTTATGCAGTATTAGAATGTTGGGGAACAGAGGATGAGAACATCAGCTTCAGTCGGTGCTGATCCTCTGGGCCCGTTAGATGTATTTACCTGCTGCTGGAATAAACCTTCCTGTTCTTGTGGTGGACCATGTTGTATTTCATGTTAATCTAGTTATGTGCATTTTCCCTAGCAACTATCTCCTGGCAACTCCAAGCTTCTCTACTAGAATCCTGGCTGTTGGAGCCAAGCAGTGAGAGGCAGGAGTTGATCCAGAGAGACGGCTGTTGGGGGTTCCTAATCTTATACTGAATAAAGTCAGTATCTTCATTTGAAGTGTGCCTCTCCTCTTTAAAAATGGCGACGAGGATGGGATGTACCCCATGAAGAGGAAGAGGTGAAGAGAATTTTATTTTGGACATTCCCTGAAAATCATTTTATAAATCGGTGTTCATCGGGACTAGCTGTGAAAATTTACTGTTTGCCTGCAGTAGTGAAGACCCCCAGCAGCGTGTGCATTGTGCCTGAAGGACGGATTTCAGTACCATTATCGGAAATGTTGTAAGTAAAATAACTTACTTTTCAATGGTTCTGTGCTGAAAATATGCACACGCGCGAGCTAACGAGCACGGATTTAAATCATAACATAATCAGGCGATCTCGGTTAGTTCTCTCTTCTTGCCTCAACGTTCGCATCCTGTGTTCTGAAGCTCACGGTCTTACGCGGCATGAGGTGAGGTCACATTGTACGTACCGCCATCTTGGAGGAATTTTTTTTCTGCCGAAATCGCCTCGCATGGAATAGTTGTTCCGTAGTTGACAGTAACGGTGCATGTTTGTCTTTTAGCTCCTCATTGAAATGTCAAGCGCTGACAGGGATATCACACGCTGGCATTCCGATCGTTGTTAAGGGAGTGCCCGTGATTATTTCTTGGCGACTGTGTGGAGGTCATCGTTGTTACCAGGGTAAAAAATAAAAATAAATTCTCAGCAAAGCATTTCAAAGCGCCATTACACTGTTTCCAAGGTTGAAATTATCTGGTGTTTGATTTATTAATTATCAACCGATTTACAACCATGTCAAACCAGGTTATTGTTCCTCCTCCCACATTTTTACAAGAACCTGGTTCAACTTGTATGGACTGGAGGACTGGAAGGAGTCCTTTTCTACATACTTAGACGCTATGGGAGGTGATGTCTATATTGCCAATAGACAACTTGCAATATTGAAACATCATCTGGGAGTGGAAGGCAGGAAAGTATTAAAAACTCTTCCTAAACCTGCAACTATTGAAAGGAATGCTGATGAGTCTTCTGACGACGAAGAGGATGTATATGAAATGGCTTTGGCAATGTTGGAGGAGAACTATGGTAAAAAACTAAGCATTGTTGTGGAAAGACACAAAATAATTTCTTGCAAACAATTACAAGGAGAAAAGATTGAACAATATGTTGCAACCTTAAGGAGGTTAGCAACTACGTGCAGATTTACAGATTTAAGAGATGAGATAATAAGAGATCAGTTGATAAACGCTACTAATAACAAAAAGGTACAAGAAACACTGTTAGATTTAATAGATCCCACTTCAGATAAGTCCATTGAAATTGCTAAACGCTTAGAGAATACGTCTTTGTACGTTAAAGAATTAACGCGGGTTGAACCTTCTGTTGAATCCAATTCAACTAAGGTATGTAAGGTGAGTGATAGCAAAAAAAAGTTGAGGGATCAGAAGAAAGCAAAAACGAAAACAAAAAACTATTTATTAATGTGAAAAAAGTGTGCTACAGATGTGTTAGCAACAGACATTCAGCTGATGCTAATCATTGTCCTGCATCGAAAAGTAGGTGTTATAAATGCAAAAGAATTAGCCATTTTTCAAGAGTTTGCAAAGCTACTGATAAGTCTCGTACAAAACCTGTTGTGAATGTGATAAATGAGGTCTATGTGAATAATTCTGGTGATAGTGACATCGAAATCATGGTAGTCAATGATGTCAATGACGTCTGGGAACATTAACGAGGGATATAACCCACGGAAGTGCAATATAAGTATTGATGACAAAATTATACCAATGTGGGCTGATTCGTGCTCCCCTTTTACTTTAATTGATAGACAAAACGGGATTAATTTAGGATCCATGGAACTACAAGTGGCTGATGTGAATCCTGTAGGATACTGTGGACAAAAACTACCAGTGATTGGTTATTTTTCCACCACTATTACATTTTTGGATAGGGAGACTGTAGCCAAAATATATGTTGTTGAAAAAGGAAAATCTTTACTTGGATGGAGGAAACAAAAAGCTTTAAATATTATACTTAATCCTAACCATCCTGCACAGGTACTTCTTACTGAAGCACAAGATGATAATCATAGTGAGTGGTGGGTATTCAAGTTTCCCAATCTCTTTAAGAAAGAATTGGGTTGTTTAAAAGAAATTCAGACACCGTATAATCCTCACGAAAAGGAAGCATTTCCAGAGTACCCAAAGTGCGAAACGTACCTTTAACGTTGAGGAGATCCCTCAAGGAGGAATTAAATAGGTTATGCAGTGAGGGTATCATTGAACCAATAGAGGCATCAGAGTGGTTAAGTCCGATTGTAATCGCACGCAAACCCAATGGCTTTATCCGCATGTGTGTGGACTTAAGAGACTTGAATGAATGCATATGGGTAGACCGTTATCCTTTGCCTCATATAAACGAAATGTTGGCTAGTGTAGACAATGGTAAATTTTTCTCCACCCTGGATTTGTCAAGTGCATATCATCAAATCCTGTTACAACCTGAATCCAAACACTTGGCATCTTTTATAACTCCTGAAGGGGCTTTTCAATTTGTACGAATGCCCTTTGGGTTGACTTCTACTTCGGCAGTTTTCCAGAGAGTGATGCAAACAGTTTTAAAAGATATTTCCAATGTGCTTGTTTTTCAGGATGATGTTTTGGTTTGGGGTAGAGATAAACTTGAACATAACAAGTTGTTACAAATTGTACTTAACAAATTAGAGGAAGCTGGCCTAACTATAAGTCTACAAAAATGCAAATTTTGTCAAAGAGAGGTGGATTTTTAGGCCACACATTATCTCAAGAAGGAATTAAACCTAAACTCAAACTAGTGGAAGATTTAGAGAAGGCTCCAATTCCGAGAGACAAGGACCAGTTGAGGTCATTTCATGGACTGGTTGAGTATTATTCAAGGTTTATTTTAATTTTTTCTGACCGCGTGTTTCCCTTGTGAGAATTAATGAAAAAGAATCTAACTTTTATAGGGTCTGACGACTGTCACCGTGCTTTCGATGAGGTGAAAGAGGCTACTGCTAAAGCTACTGTTTTAAAACCATTCAATCCTAAAGACAAGTGCATTATTGTAACTGATGCTAGTGGGTACGGTTTGGGGGCTGTTTTAATGCAAATTCGTGATGGAAAGGAAAGGGTGGTGGCTTTCGCATCACGCACACTCAATAGAGCCGAATGCACATACTCCAATTTTAAGGAGGAATGACAAATTAGTAGTTCCAATTTCCATGAGACCTAGGTTGATAGAATTATTACATGAGGGCCATGGTGGCATGACTGCTATGAAGAGGAAAGCAAGGGAGGATTTCTGGTGGCCTGGCATGGACAGGCAAATCAAGAGATTTGTAAGAGAATGTGTGGAATGTTCACGTAGTGATAAGGCTCATGTGGTACAAGAAACTCCCATCCATCATGTGAAATGGCCAAAGCAGGCATGGGAGAGGTTAGCTGTTGACATTTGTGGTCCTTTTGCGATACTTGGAGTGGGGAGTAAATACGCTATTGTGTTGATGGATTATTTCTCCAAATGGCCTGAAGTAACATTTGTACGATAGGTCAAAACTAGGAGGGTAATAGATTTTTGTGAAGAGATTTTTCGTAGAGAAGGTTGTCCTGCAGAGATTCTGTCTGATAATGGACCTCAATTTGTATCGAATGAATTTGGTGGATTTCTTAAAAAATGGGGCATCAAACTCCTTAGGACACCAGTTTATCATCCAAGGGGAAATGGTTTAATAGAGCGCTTCAACCGTGTGTTGGGTGAATGCATTCACATGTCTGTGCATAATACAGAATGTTGGAAAAGTCTTGTGAAGAAGATGTGCAATTATAGGACCACCCCACACTCTGTAACGGGTGAAACACCTTTTTGTTTACTTAAAGGTAGGGTTCCATGTTCCATAGCTGTGACTGCATGAATGGGAAGAAGCTGTTAGAAATTTGTAAATGAAGATGCCATGAGGATTAAGGTGGAAAACTATCACAACATCACACCTCAACACTCTCAATGACCAGCCAGATCTGCGATAAAAACACGAAATGGCGATAAGGCGCGTTAGCACTATTAAATCTGACCTGGTGTAAAGTCGGACGGCAGCCTGCACCACAAAAGGGAGCACAACCTAGGGCCACATCGGAAGGGTAACAGATGCCATGGAGCCACCCATCATGCAGCCCGGACACCCAAGAGGGCCACAACACCTACCACCACCACCCCCAGGACCACCCCTCCCTGGCACCCCCCGACCAAAGACATGACACATCAGCTACACCTAAACATGTACAAAATAATCCGCCTGACGTCGCACAATCACAACTGGTGACATGCATGTGTCGACACAGAAATGAGCAGAACACATTCACTTTCGAAGCAACAAATGAAACTTTATTAAAATTAACACTGAAATGAAATGAAGGCACATGGCCGCTCCCCTCGGGACAATCCGTAGGTCCCAGCCTGCAAGACAAAAAATATGATGAGAAGGTGTGTCTTGCACACATCAGAGGACAGAGAGAGCGAAGGAGAGAGAAGAAGAGAGGGAGAGAGAGAGAGACAAGAAGAGAGGGGGAGAGAGAGAGAAGAACAGAGGGAGAGAGACAGAGAGAGAGAGAGAGAAGAAGAGAGGGAGAGAGAGAGAGAGGGAGAGAGAGAGAAGAAGAGAGGGAGAGAGAGTGAGAGAAGAAGAGAGGGCGAGAGAGAGAGAGAGAAGATGAGAGGGAGAGAGAGAGAGAGAGAGAGAGAAGAAGAGAGGGGGAGAGAGAGAGAAGAACAGAGAGAGAGAGAGAGAGAGAGAGAAGACAACAAGTGCCGTCGCTTCCGGGATCCCAGAGTTAGTGGCTCCCGGGCTGAGCGGGTGTGCAGTCTGCAATGGTGCCGGGTGCACTGGTATGTCCTCTGCCATGGAGTAATCAAGACCCAGCACCAAATGTGAGACCTGTTGGCCTGCGGAGCGTGGCTGCATGGTGTGGAGGGTGCCATGTCCGCGGGCCCCGGGCTTGTGGCTTGCAGCTGCACGTGGTAGGACCTCCTGTCTACTCACTGGTGGCGGAAGGTGAGCAGTGAGGCCTGGGCGTGCATTGGCGGGCATGCTCCGATGGGCGACAAGAGGGGCTGGTGTGCCTCTGCCTGGGTGTGCATGGGCGGGCAGGCGATGTTGTGTTGTGCAGGTGTGTTCACTGTGCCAGTCATGTTTCTGAATCGGAGTGGTCTGGCCTGCCGTACGCCGGACCAGCGCAGGGCTTGCAACAATGACTTGTGGGCTCGGGCGTGGTCCAGTCCATGTCCGGACAAGGAAGCGACTGATGCGTGTGTCCCTGTTGTAGTGTTCACGGGACCAGGTACACAAAATACAATGTCGCACCCTCTGAGTCCCACAGGATGAACATCATTGACACAAGAGAAGGCACTGTCCCCACATTCATCCACACATCCATACCTGAATGATGTAAGACATGACACAGCAGTGTGTCACTGGATGTTTATTTGCACATCCAGTGCAGACATGCAGCTGGAGCGGTACAGGGCAATGCTGAGCACACTACACAATATGGGCCCGTGGAGGGCCAGCCAGAGTCCATCCGGGGATGACATGTACTACGGAAGAGGAAGGGTACAGTCTGCCGTCTGTCCACCGTGTCATTGGTCGTCGAACAGGATGTGGCAGTCCATGTCGCTGTCCAAGGTGAGTGCATTGGAGTGTATCGGGGGTCAGTGGAAGGTCATGAGGCCATGTGCGGCACCAAGCAGAAACAGGCCAGATGGTGGAAATGAATGTGAGTGCCTCCTGATCACAAACCGATCCACATCCTCGTCCCCAGATGTGTGCTCAGCCCCACCTGTGGGTGTTGCAGTACCGGCTATGGCACTGTGTGCCACTGACACATCAGGGGCCGGAGGGTGATTGTCAGAAGCACTGTGTGCCACTGACACATCAGGTGCCTGAGTGGATACGCCTGCCTCACTGGGAGGCAGTGACACACCAGGGGGCGGGGATGTGGATGGTGTGGGGGAAGCAGCATTCATCAGCCTTGTGGCGGCAATGCCATGCTGGAGGTCTGCAGGGTATGATAGATCCCAGCTACATTTAGATGATGTGCAGCCATGGCTGCCATCCTTTTCGCCTCCATCCGCACCATGTCCTCCATGAGCTTTCGCATGTGTGCCAGCTCAAGGCTGGCATCGCTGGAGCCACTCTGAGCGGACAGCTGTTCTTCTCTCCGCGTCATGACTCCAGCGATGTCAGTCAAGGCTCGTTGGAGACCATGGGGCTGACATAGACACACAAGGATGGCGTCTAGTTTGGCAGCCATGAGTTCGAACCCCACCTGCACCTGCTCAGCCTTCTCCCTCTGGCCCTCCAGCACACGCAGTTGGAAGGCCATTTGTTGTTCCTGGGGGACTTGGGAGGGTGCTGGGGCTGTGGGTGCCTCCTGCTGGGTGTATTGGGTGGTGGGTGTGGTCTCATCGATGTAGCTGGGCTGCCCTGATCCTGAAGGTGAGTGGCGGATGAGGTCAATGATATCTTGGATGGTTTGGGTGTCGATGCTGGTGTTGTCTTCCTCGTCATCAGTGAAGAGTGGCTGGGACAGCTCTGCAGGAGGTGTTGACGATGCCCCTGTGATGTGAAGGGGAGATGGTGTATTACAATGTGTCCACATATATGTAGCGGCATGGTACAGGTTGACATTCAGACAGCATGGCATTGTACATTGTGACAGTCTGTGGGTCTGGGCGAGGAGCCAGGGTCATTGTGGGTGTGTACTGTGCCCTGCTTAATTGTGCATGTGTGCCATCGTGGCCAACTCCACCCGTCCCCCCAGTACCTGGTGGTCACTCACCCTGTTGTGGTTGTGTCCTATTGAGCAGTGTCCGGTCCCCCGACTCTGGCCACAGTATCCACACTGATGACTGTCGACACCAGCTCCTCCATGTCATCGAGCACGAGCTGTGGCACTGGCACCCCACCTCGGGTCTGCGTTGCTGCCTTCTGGTTGGCAGAGAGTTTCTCCTTGATCTTTCGCTTGATGTCATTCCATTGCCTCTTGACCTTGTCCATTGTCCGCTTGTGCTCTCCAACGGCATTCACCTTGTCGACGATGTCCCGCCATATTGCAGTTTTGGTGCCCAATGACACGGAGGTGACGAAGAGTTGTTGATGGTGTTCCATCACCTCCGTGACTATGATCCTGTTCGCCTGAGGACTGAACTTCGTCTTCCCCATCTTCTTGTCCTTGCCCTTCCCTGTTCCCGATGTCCCGGGCTGGTCATCCGGGGTGCTTGTGGGGTTGCGCTCGTCCTCTGCGCCTGCTCTGGCTGCCTCCATGGTGCTTGGGTGTAGGTCAGTTTGTGTGCGGTTGTTTTTTCTACTTTTATGGTGATTTTTTCAGCCTGTCAGTTGTGTGTTGCAGGCCTGGCACTGCTTATTGCTGATTTCCTCATCGCGCTTTGGCCCATCGCGTGTTTTTTGGTGCTGTGGTTTGTGGTTTTATCTCCATCATGGTGGTCGTATCGCGGACATTGTTCACGGTTTCGGCAGACTATCACTTGCTACCGCTTTGTTGTGAATTCCACGTTGTCACGGGGTTATTTTACCGCGATAGGCTGAAATATTGAAAGTTGCGTTATGCTACTCTTGCGGTAGTTATCACACGTTCTTGTGAATATACCCCCAAATTGTTTGCAGGTGTTATTCCAAAATAATTCAACAGAAATAACTTTCATGCAAAAACCCTTCTTTGCATGAAACTATTGACATCGCTAAAAGTATTGAGCGGTCACAGTTGGATGCTAAACAATTAGACTCCAACACTTGTTCCACAGTAGCTACCACTAGTTCTCAACCATCCGCTCAATCTCTTAGTGATGTCAAGCTTAAAAAGGCATCCCTGACAGGAACAAGTCCTCTGTACGTGTTTCCTTTGGTTTTCATTGTTATAGATGTGGCTCACCGTCTCATCTTTCTAATTTCAAAAATTGTCCTGCCATTTCCCTCGAATGTTACAAGTGTAAAAAAACGGGCCACTTTGGCAAGGTGTGTAGAGGGGGCAAACGTTTCCCAGTTAGAAGTGTTCAAGACCTATCTTCCAATGAAGTCCCTGATGAATCTGATAAAAGAATGGACGATTTGTCTTTTTCTGTTGTTTTGGTTGAACAATGTACATTCAGATAAAAAATTCGGGGATCCTTTTGTTCATGTATCCATCCAGTCTCATGGTATTTCCTTACTTATTGACTCAGGTGCTAGAATCACCATTATGTCTATTGATAAATTTAAACAATCTTAGTCCAAAATGGTTTTGCTACCCTCTGATGTTATTACTACTGCATTTGAGGGTAGCAGGATTGATCTTGCAGGCTATTTTTGGGCTGACATTACCTTTCAAAATAAAACAATCCATGGCAAAGTTTACGTTGCTCTTAAAGGCATCAATGTTTTAGGATGGTGGCACCAGGCTGAATTTGGTATGATCATAAGACCTGGTCAGAAAAATCCTGTTTCTTTGATTAATTCAATTCCTCTCAATGGAAAGATAAATATTTACAAGTGTTTGCAAATACAATTGGGAAAATAAAAGATTTTGTGCATTCTATTAAATTTAAAGAAGGTGAACCCCCAGTCAAACACAAATTGAGCAAAGTTCCTCATAGTTTAAGAAGTGATCTTACCAGTATGCTTAACAAACTGATTGATGACGGCATAATTGAACGCGTTGATGCCACTCTTTGGTTATCTCCCATTGTTTTAGCCAAAAAAAGGTCTGGAGAACTTCGTCCCTGTATTGATTTAAGATCTGTCAACAAGGCTATTTGGGTAGAGAATTTTCCATTACCTCGTATTGACGATCTCATCACTGCTGTAGGTCAGTCTAAATGGTTTTCCAAATTGAATTTGCGATCAGCGTACCATCAGGATGTTCATGATGAACATTCCCGTCATCTTACAGCTTTTGTAACACCTGATGGTACATTTCAATTTTGCCGGATGCCATTTGGACTGGCCTCGGCTGCGTCTGTTTTTCAGAAAGTTATGACTATGATGTTTTAACATGTTCCCAATATTATGATTTTCCAGTATGATATTCTTGTACATACGAATACAGAACTTGAACATAACCAAGTGTTGGATCTTGTTTTTCAAACTCTCCAGAGCAATGGTGTCACTCTAAGAGAAGATAATTTTTTTTTTTCAGTGAATGAAATCGAATGTCTTGGTCACATGCTCACTAAGGATGGTGTTACACCCAAACACGGCATAGTTGAGGGTATTGTTAATGCCCCACACCCTTTGGACAAAGATCAGTTGCGATCTTTTCTTGGTCTGTGTGAATTTTATTCAAAGTTCATTAGGAATTTATCCAGTCTCACTGAATGTTTTAGAAATCTATTGAAAAAGGGTTCAGAATTCATTTGGACTGCTACATGTCAAGAATACTTTATTTTCATTAAAGAGTGTATTTTGTCGGCTCCAGCTCTTCAAGCTTACGTGGAAGGTTGTGACACCTTCATTACTGTTGATTACAGTGCCTATGGAATGGGTGCAGTCTTATCTCAAATGGATGGTGGAAGGGAAATCACAGTAGGATATGCATCCAGGAGAATGAAAGAAGTTGAATTAAGATATTCAGTGATAGAGAAAGAGATGCTTGCCTGTGTATGGAGCGTTGAAAAATTTAAATCTTATGTCTGGGAAAGGAAGTTTTGGGTAAGGACAGACTATAAACCCTTAGTAGACATTCTTTCTGGTTCCAAAATCAAAAAATCTACGGACAGACTGGCTAGGTTGTCCACCAAACTTCTAGAATTTAACTTTGCTGTACTTCATATGCTGCTGGTAAAAACGTCAGAGCAGACTTTCTATCCAGACTCCCGATGGACAATCCCTTAACCACCACTGATATTCCGGATGACATTGAAGAGTGTATTATTGCCAATGTGGATGATACTGTCATTTGTCCTGACATGTCACTTTGGCAAGATGCTCTATCCAATGATTCCATCTTGAGGCAGGTGAGGGATTTGGTTGTTAAGGGATGTCCCAAAGAGAAAGCTCTTTCTGTTGAATTACAACCATACTGTAAAATCTCTAATGAACTCTCTTTTGAGAATGATTTACTGGTAAGAGACAATAAACGCATTCCTCCTGCTGTATTCAAAGTGAGAATAATGGAAACAGCTCATTCTGGTCACTTGGGACTGAATGCTACCAAGCGCAAATTCTGAAATGATTTCTGGTGGCCCAGTATGGAGCGGGATATTGATAACTTGGTCAAGAATTGTGTACAGTGTTGTTACAGTGAAAGCATCTCACTACAAGCCGTCCTATACCCACACCTGTCCCGTGTCCAGCCAGGGTTTGGCAAAGAATCTCTGTTGATATTCTTGGTCCATTTCATGTTTTGCCTAATTGCATGAGGTATTTCATTGTGCTGGTCAAAGATCCTTTATTACTACGAAAAGGAATTTCGAAATTTAAACAACCTCACTACATTGCTGAAATTAAGGGACATGCTGTTTGACTTGACAATGGTCAGTGGTGGAGTTTTTCCCGTCTGGCCAAGGTCACACAACCTGACAATGCTTCTGGTTTACAGTCTTCATCTTTACCTTCTTCTGATGTCAACGTACGATGAATTTCTAGAGTAAGAAGGATTCCTAACAAACTTCATGATTAGTTACTGTACAATTTTTATCATTCTATTTTTGTTGTTAATAGGGGAGATATGTGGTATTCTATGTATTGCTATGTATTTCCACATACTGGTTTTCATGTGTTCTCCTCTTGCCTCATTTATGGTAGAGAATGTTGGGATTGTTATGTCCCTATACTCAGTGTTATGCTGTAATAGAATGTTGGGGAACAGTGGATGAGAACATCAGCTTCAGTCGGTGCTGATCCTCTGGCCCGTTAGATGTATATACCTGCTGCTGAAATAAACCTTCCTGCTCTACTCTACTTGTGGTGGACCATATCTTTTACAATACAGATATTTGAAGTCCTTACCCGTAAAAACAGAAGATGCTCACTGCCTGCTGTCCGTAAATGTCGATCAGAATATACATCAATAATGTTTCACTTCAGCCTTAAATGAGCTGGTTGCACAAACTGCCGGTAAGCTTACATCGCTTGCTGCCTTCCTTTCCTTCCTCAATAATCAGAGCTGCCTGTTCGCTTACATCGCTTGCTGAATTCCTTGCACTACTAGATCATCGAGGCTGTCGGTCACATCCCCCACCGGCATGTATATCAAAATGATGAGATGCTGTCTATGCCAGCTTCACTATTGTTGGCACCAGAGTCACACTGAATCAACATACACTTTTAATTCTAGCAGGTCAAACTCTGTCAAACCCAAAGACTCTGATGACTGCAGCAGGCTGTCTGGTGAGAAGACACTGTTGGGGCTTCCAGGGCATTTTACTTTTCCTCTTCAAACATCTTTTGCTTATGACTTAAATCTCTTTTAGATGTTTCTGCTGAAGACTTCTTCTTAAATAACTTTTTTGCCTAGATCTGTTCTCCAGTCGTCACCAGTGTTGTAAATGAGGATACACTCTTGTAGGCAAGTAGCCAAGTCTCTTAGATTGTAGGATGTAATTTTATTGAAGTAGAAGTTTTGTTTTTTAGTAAATACTTTTGATTGGAATTTTGTAACAAATAGAGCAATCATACATGACAAGCTGCAGGCATTTATAAGACAGAAATTAATATATGAAGAGAAACATTTTAGAGGCAGGGACACAGTTTGTACGGGTATAGTGTATAGCTACTCAAGGTATTTGCGTTGCTCTGTGACTGAGTGTTTGCAGTTTACAGTCTGTCATAGGTAGGAGTGCCTATTCAGAACAAGGAGTGGACCCTCGGGATGTCAGATGGAGGAGCACGGGGCGGATATACAAAGTGCAATACTATCGGTGAGGTGGGTGCTGTTAGGCGCTGGATCGTGTGGATGGGTCTCTGTATACACGGCAGTTATAAATTGAGGCATGATAGAGGTCATGATTAGGAGTCACAGGGTTGGATAGAAGACATGTTTGTGAGAAAAGGGGGACCAATATCCTCATGGGGGTAGGTCGTCATTGCCGGTTATCTGTCAGAAGTGTAATAGCAGGGTTGACCTTTGCGGAGATATGGGTTGTCAGCGTATTCAACGGATTTCTTTGTATCAGAGAGCATAATCCTCTGCAGTGTTCCATTTGCACACCGCCCCTCTCCTTGCCTCCATAGAGGGAGGCATTCAATCAATCAATCAAGGGAATTGTAAGCGTGCTACTCACCCAAGAGGGTCTCAAGGCGCTGGGAGGTGAGATGTGGGGGGCAGCTCCGCTCAGTCGAAGAACCAGGTCTTGAGTGCCTTCCTGAAGATGTTCAGTGAGGGGGTGCATCTGATGTTGATAGGGAGCTCGTTCCAGGTCTTGGCTGTGATGTATGAGAAAGTGTTCTAGCTCTGTGGATGTGCGGGGTTCAAGTGAGGGCGAGGTTTCTATTGGGTACGTGGAAGGAGATTATCTCGTTGAGGTATTGGGGTTCAGTGTTGTGGAGGCATTTGTAGGCTTGGGTGAGTATTTGAAAGTGACTCTCTTCTCTACGGGGAGGTAGTGGAGGTTCCGCAGGTGTAGGGTGATGTGTTTGTATTGAGGGATGCCGAGCACCAGTCTGGCTGTGGTGTTCTGTATGGGCTGGAGTTTGCAGAGCAGGGACTTGTTGATCCTGGCGTAGAGGGCGGTTCCGTAGTCCAACCTGCTGGGTATGAGTGCGTGGGTGACGGTCTTTCTTGATTCCTGGGGGTCTTTCGGAGGATGCGGAGGGTGTTGAAACAGCTGGAAATTATGGCATTGACCTGTTGGGTCATGGTGAGGGAGAAGTCGAGAACGATGCCAAGGTTTTAGACATGGTCCGTGGAGGTGGGAGGGTTGCCAAGGGCGGTGGCCCACCAGGTGTTGTCACATGCAGAGGGGTAGGGTCCGAGGACGACGACCTCTGTCTTCTGTGAGTTGAGTTTCAGGCAGCTGCTGCTCATCCAGGATGCAACGTCCTTCATAGTTTCCTGGAAGCTGAGTCTGGTGATGATGGGGTCCTTGGTGAGGGTGAGGATGAGCTGGGTGTCGTTGGCATAGGATACGATGCTGAGTCCGTGCTGTCTGATGATGGCAGTGAGGGGGGCCATGTAGATGTTGAAGAGCGTGGGGCTGAGCATCGATCCTTGCAGTACACCGCAGTTAATTTCCGTGGGTTCGGAGAAGAAGGGTGGCAGTCTCACTTGTTGGGTTCTGCCGGAGAGGAAGGAGCGGTGGGAGACAGTGTTGAATGTTGCAGAGAGGTCGAGTAGGATCAGGGCCGCGGTGTATCCTTTGTCGAGGAGGGTATGGATGTCATCTGTGGTGGTGAGTAGGGCAGTCTTGGTGCTATGATTACTGCGGAATCCAGATTGGGAGGGGTCGAGGATGGAGTTTTCTTTGATACATTTTGTTAGCTGGGTGTTGATTGTCTTTTCTGTGTCTTTGGCTGCAAAAGAGAGAAGGGAGATGGGTCGGTAGTTCTTGAGGTCCGTGGGATCTGCTGAGGGCTTCTTGAGCAGGGGTCTGACTTCTGAGCGTTTCCAGTCATCAGAAAAAATGCCTGTCTTGAACGTGCAGTTGATGGCATGTCGTAGTTCGGGCGCGATGGCAGTGGCGGCTCGGTGGAAGATGTGCGTCGAGCAGTGGTCCGTGGGGGCTCCTGAGTGGATGCCTTTCATGGTTGAGGAAGTGTCTTCGGTGGTGACTGAGGTCCAGGAGGAGATGGTGGGCTGGCTGGTGTTGCTGGGAAGGGAAGTAGTTTCAGAGTTAGGTGTCTGGTCGTTGAAATCATCGTAGAGGCCTTTGATTTTCAGATGGAAGTAGGATCCAAGCTTGTTGCAGAGGTCCTGGGAGGGGGTGATGTCCGTGGTTTCGCTGGGGGGCTTGGTGGATTCCTGGATGACACTGAAGAGTTCCTTGGAGTTGCTGGTGTTGGCAAGGATCCTGTTCTGGATGAAGGTCCTTTTGGTGGATCTGATACGTTGGTGGCATTCTATCATGGTGTCATTGTAGGTGGTGAGATCTTCTGACGTTTTGCTGTTGCTCCAGTTCTTCTTGAGACATCTGCAGGTGCGTCTGGATTCTTGGAGGTTGTGGTTAACCAGGCGGCCTTTCTGGTGCGCTGTCTGTCAGAGTTGCGCAGGGGTGCAAGCTTGTCTGCGCAGTGGAGTTCTTTGGCTGCAAGGTTGGCGTCGGTCGAGGTGGTGAGGCTGTAGCGGTTGAGGGTGGAGTTGAGCTGCTCCTCTGTGATTTTGCTCCAGTTCCTTCATGGAGGGTGTGGTGTGGGATTGTCGACATGGAAGGGTACGCAGTGGTGGTCCGTCCATGGGTGTTGTGTGGTGTGGCTGAAGTGGATGTTGTTGCCTCCTGCGAAGATGGTGTCCAGGGTATGTCCTGCCTTGTGGGTGGGCATGGTGGTGAGCTGTTTCAGTCCAATGTTGGCGATGTTGTCCCGGAGGGTGGTGGAGTATGGTTTGCTGGGGTTGTCAAGGTGGAAGTTCAGGTCTCCAAGAGTATGTAGTCCGTGGAGGTAAAGGCGTGGGGTGTGATGAGCTTAGCTATGGTAGTGGCAAACGTGGCATGAGGTCCCTGGAGTCTGAAGGTGACGGTGCCACGAAGCGTGGTTCTAGGGCTGGTCCGGATGTGGAAATGGAGGTGTTTGGTGGTGGAGAAGGGGTCATTCGTAGTGGAGGTGGAGAGTTGGAGGGAGCTCTTGTGTACAATGGTAAGTCTTCCTCCTGGGCAGTTGGGTCGGTCCATCCTCTGGATCTTGTATCTGTCAGGCATGGCGGTGGTGATGTCAGGGCGGAGGAGATGTTGGTCCAGGTTTCCGTGAAGAAAAGAAGGCCACGTCTGGTGAGAGGGTGTGGAGGAGGTCCCAGATCTCTACGGTGTGTCTGTGCAAGGAGCGCACGTTGGGGAGGATGCACTTCAGTACTTCGGAGGAGTTGGCATTTGGTGCGGGAGCGGTGGCCGTGGGGTGCGGACGGTGGTGAAGGTTCGACGGCAGGAAAGGTGACTGTAGGTGGTGCTCGGTGTGGACATTTGCCATTTGTTTCTCATTCTGGGGTTGAGTGCGAGGAAGGTGGTTGAGTCGTAGCGGTGGGTAGTCGAAGATCCAGGGTTCCTGGCGTTGGGCGTGGTCGGGTCGCGGACGGCCACTGACAGGCTTGCCTTTGGTGCGCCCGTTGCATGCAGCCACGCGGCGCCCGTCATTAAATAGGGGAGGAGGGAGGGAGGTACAGCTGGGAGGCGGGAGTGGGAATCGGCAGGGGGAGGGTCTGTGGGGGCAGCAGCGGCAGGTGGGTGGCAGGAAAATGGGCAGAGGGAGTGAGCAAGCAAGTGTTACAAAAAGGCACAATAAGTGGTACAGTAGAAAAGAGCGGCAGAATAAGTGGTAAAACAAAGAGAGACACAACGAGTGGTACCATAAAGAAAAAAAGGCACAATGAGTGAGAGGCAATCAGAGAGACAACGAAGTAAACTAAAAACGGGCGCAACCTAGTCTGGAGCCGAGGCTCGAACCCCTACCTGCACTAAATCCTGCCAAAGGCAGAGGCACAGCCCAGCAGCGGAGTTACTGTGGGAGAGAGCAGGTCCCTGGCCGAGGTCAGAAGTCTTGCTCGTGCTCCCATGCAGCGGCCGCCATTAAATAGGGGAGGGGGGGAGGCACAGCTGGGAGATGGGAGCGGGAATCGGGAGGGGCTGTAGGGGCAGCAGCGGTGGGTGGGGAAGCGGGAAAACGGGCAGCGGGAGCGAGCAAGCAATAACACAATAGCAGCAAGTGGTACAAAAAGGCACAATAAGTGGTACAGTAAAAAAGACAGGCACAATAAGTGGAACTATAAAGAGGGGCACAATGAGTGGTACCATAAAGAAAAAAAGGCGCAATGAGGGAGAGGCAATCAGAGAGACAACGGAGTGAACTAAAAAATGGGTGCAACCTAGTATGGAACCTAGGCTCGCACCCCTACCTCCACTAAATCCTGCCAAGGGCAGAGGCACAGCACAACATCGGAGCTACTGCGGGAGAGAGCAGGTCCCTGGCCGAGGTCAGAGGGTTGGTGAGCGCCTAGGGTGACCAACTGGCATTGGTGCAAATTCAGGATGGTTAGAGTAAAAATTCAGGACAAAGGGTCAAAATTCAGGACACAATTCAGGACAGAAGGTCAAAATTCAGGACAATAGGTAAGTTTTACAGACACATCAGAGGAGGTCGCGCAATAGTATATAAGTAAGCCCAGCCATATCCAAACACATTCAACCATTTGCAAATATATCCATCATGTATCCTTCCATCTATCATTTCACTCATCCATCCCTTCATCCATCCTTTCACTCATCCATCCATTATCCATCCATCCACCTTTTCACCCTATCCATCTGTACACTCATCCATCCACTCTTCTACCAATCCATCCATTCACTCATCCATCCAGCCAGCCATTTACCCTTTCACCCATCCTGCCATCCTTTCACTTACTCATCCTTCCACCCATCCACCCTTTCAGTCATCCATCCATCCTCCCTTTCTCTCTCCATCCACCCTTTCACTTAGCCATCCTTCCTTCCATCCATCCACCCACCCATCCATCTACTCATCCACTCATGAATCCATCCATTGACCCCATCACTCATCCATCCTTTCTCTCATCCATTTATCCTTTCACTCCTTCACTCATCTATTCATCCTTTTGTCCTCCACCTACCCTCCCTTTCACTCACTCATCCATCCTTACATCCACCCTTTCACTCATCTGTCCATCCATTCACCCTCGCACTTATCAATTCATCAATCCATCCATCATTGCACTCATCCATCCACCCGCTCACTCACTCATCATCCACCTTTTCACTCATCCATCCTTTCACTCATCCATCCACCCTTTTACCCATCCAGCTACCCTTCCACCCATACATCCAGCTATTTACCTTTTCTCTCATCCATCCTTCCACTCACTCATCAATCCATCCATCCTCTCTCATTATCCATCTATTCAATCTTTCATTCATCCATTCACCCTTTCACTAATTCATCCAGCCATCCACCCATCCTTTCCCTTCTCACTCGCCCACCTTTTCATATTAATTTTGAGCTGAGCCTTTTTGAGAAGCCCATCAAGAACTTCACCCTCGCTGCAGGAGCCATTCCAGGACTGGGACAGAAGCCACCCAGGGCGGAGACAGGATCCACCACAGGGGGGACAGGAGCCATCACAGGCGGAGGGAGGGACAGGAGCCACCACATGGGGGGACAGGAGCCATCACTGGGGGTGGGGGGGCAGGAGCCAACACAGGAGGGGAACAGGATCCACCAGGGTGGGCACAGGGGTGGGCATGCAGTATTCTAGTATCATCTTGGTCTCTTCCAGGGTGGGGTAGGGCTCCTCACCCCTCCTGGACAAGACAACGAGACGACAGGCTCTCTTTCTAAAATGTTTGTTTTGCCACCCCCCCCCACTGTGATTTACAGTACTTAAAGGAGATGCTCCAAGAGAACTGATTTAACTGACTGTCCTCCATACATTGTTAATCAGTGTGGGTGCGATTGTGCCATTTCTTTTTTTTATTACATTATAGACTGCATGTTTGCAAAACCGAGGTTTGCTTACAATTTAGTAACAGTAATTAAGCTCTGTGAAGAGAACCAGGTACTGCCTCAGTGTAATCAGGGTCTGTTCTAGGATGTTTGGGGCCCTGGGCAGAAAGGGAATGTGTGAGGCCTCTCTAAATTGCAGAGACATGACACATTCAGGGCAGTTTGCATCTGAATAGATGCCCCTGCGCCTGAAGCGGCAACCCCTCCCTCTCAGTCACCTTCAGACACCTCTTAACAGCTCATCAAGGGCTGAAGGTGTGAGGGTTGCCATCCCGCTGTGCCTCTCCAATGCTGCTGGTATCTGAGCTTTGGTACTGCATCGGATTCAAGAAGGGAGGTGGGTGGAAGCTATGCCGGCTTTAGGGTGGTGCGACCGGTCCCCGGTTAAAATTACGGACAAATGGCGTCCGTTAAAGAATCCTTCACGGACAACGGACAGACGGCCGAAATTACGGACTGTCCGTGAAATTTACGGACGGTTGGTCACCCTATGAGCGCCAGTGCATTATAATCGCACGTTTGGAGGGACAGGGCAATGGCCTTTGTCTGTGCTTTATGCTGCTGGCTGCATTTGAATATCCCCAAGGAGCAGGACTACCACGTGTTTCTGCCCGGCAGTTCTGCGACCTCCCATAGTGTTTCGTGAATTGCATGCCAGTAGCTCTTAAGTGCCAGGCACTTACATAGCATGTGCACTAATGTCGCTTCTGGAGTCTGACATCGGGGGCATGTGAATTGCGTTTCACGGAGATAGCATTGTAGCTCTAGCAGGGTTATATAAGCCATGTGTAAGAGGAAGAATTGTATGTTCTTGAAGCATGAGTTGTGGGAGACCTTCTTCGGGAACTCAAGCACCTGCTCCCATTCTATATCATGTAGTTCTGTACCAAATTCTTCCTCCCATTTTTTACGCAGTGTGGTGAAGGAGGTGGCCGTCAGCTCCTGGATGGCTTTGTATAGCCATGTGATCAAATTGCCTCCCAGCCCTATGGATAATATGGTCTGAAGTACTGAGGGGCATATTTACAAGCAGGCGATAAAAAATTATCGCCGCTTTTGCAGCCGTTTTCGGCCGAAAAGCGGCAATAATTTTATCGCCTAATTAGCAAGGCCACGCTAACGCGTGAAACCTTACTTTAGCGTGGGGATTCCTAACGCCCAGCTTTGCATCTCTAATGAGATGCAAAGTGGGCGTTCCTGATCTAACATGACAGGAGAAATGTCGCTAAGCGACATTTCTCCTATCATCAAGCCCCACGCTATGAAGCATAGCGTCAGGAAAAGTAGTGATAACCCCTGTTATAGCTACTTTCCTTACGCCTGCTTCAGAACTGACTTAGCCTTGATATCCTATGGAAGGTGGATATCATGGCTAAGTTTGTGAGTCCCTATCAGCAAGCTAACGCCATATTGCGTGAGATTATCGCTGGGTTTCCAGCGATAATCTCACGTTAGGCAGTTAGCGTGAGGATTTTTATCACTGAGGAGATAAGCGTTGCTAATAGCACGCTATCTCAGCGATAAAAATCCGCGTTACCCGGCGATAATTATCCTCACGCTAAGAGCGCTGAGCGATAATTATTGCCAGGTGTTGCTGATATGCCCCTGAGTGGGTTCCTTATCGCCCTGCAGGGAGCAATGATCACTATGGTTCGAGAAGCACCTACTTACACCGGCTGCACATTGTAAACACTCCAGAATACCCACCATCAACCATCCCTGAAATCAACCCGAAGAGAACAATTTATTTGGCTCGAGTACCCAAATCAACCGTTGGTTCCTTCGAGGACCAAGACAAAAGTTATTTACTGGCTCAGGACAAAACGTAAATGTCTTTCTATAATTAGAGTAGACATCACCCACGTTAAGAGATGGGTTACTAACCCATCTAACTATGAATTTTATACTGTTTATGCTGAACACTGAGCGGCTGGCAGAAAGCCTCATAAATGTTGAATTGCAGAGGGACAAGAGACTGGAATCAGGGTCAAAGCCTTACCTCCAACTAATAGCCCAGCACAGGGCTTTTCCAGGAATGTTCCAAATTCCAGCAAGCAGGGTTCCAGCATCCTTGAGCACAATGAAGTGTCTAATCTCTGCTCAAAGAAATGTTTATCGTAGTGGCATAAGAGCCTTTGAGGAAACTCTTAGCGTGGGGATGCCTTCGGGTAACCAGGCGCTCTATAAATGCTTCCTCATTCATTGATTCATTCTTAATAACAATGCCAAAGATGCAATTTGCATGGGTCTGAATAGTGATATGCTAGCTATAGCTGAGCATCTCTTGGGGGGAGACCCGCAAGTTATAAAGCTAGCAGACCGCAAGGACAGCAGTGATTCACAGCCCGGCCTAAGCATGAATTCCTGGAACTTGGCAGGGTTAAAACCCAAACTGATTGATACTGATTGGTTTCCTAAATAGATAGGTGCGATGTTTGTATGTTCCAAGAGGCATGGGCCATACAGAAGGTTTATATAAATGGATTTTCCTCTTTTAATGTTTGAAGCAAAACCCCAGAGAAATAGGCGAGGGCTAGCCGAGGGTTTCTGATTTTGATTAAAAATGGTTTTCTGGATCTACCCACTCTGCTAGAGAGTGAGTTTCCTGGAATAATGGGGATCGCAGTTATATTGCCCACAGGAATTTGATTGGCTTTTATAAATGTATATGTTCAATCAGTTCCAACCAGCAGTGAGTCCCCTATTTTATGACTTTCAGATGAGATGATTGAGTCCCTTCAATGTAATACTAAGATAGGCCTTTGAACCTTCCCCCCATACTAACGAGTTAATATAGACAGGGGATGAACTCTGGAATATCCCCCTTTTGACAGGAAAACCCTAAGGCAATGTCTCTACTACTGCATTAAAACTAGCTTCTATGACAGTTGTCAGAGAATTTTGAGCATGTAACGGGCGAACTACCTCTGACCCTGCGAGGGCAGCCACATTCAAAAAAGGATCTCACTGCAGTGTCATTTATTGCGTTTTTTGAGATGTAAGATTATAGCCACTATTGGGTGACATGAGAGTGAACCTACATGAGGACAGCAATCATAATTCTCAGATTGGCGATGCACTAAGAAGGACAAGTAACAATAGGAACAACACCTTCGTGCCTGAACCCATTTTATCTAATAATTTCCACTGTGTCTCTTGGCCGAATGTGTTGTCTAACCAGAACCTTTACGGAGAGCTCTATGTCTTGTTTGTGGCCTATCTGTCCGATTACATAGTGTTAGAACTGGGATTCTCTAGTTGGCTGAGGTAGGTACCTTAGGCCAAATAGGGACCCTGGCTTCTAAGTCAGGGAAAGGAAGGACACCTTCTCAGATAGCCCCTGCCCACCCCCTCGGTAGCTTGGCACGAGCAGCCAGGCTTATCTTCAAGGCAAGTGTGTAAAGTATTTGCAACCACGCTCTCAGTAACCCAATGATGACACCACAAATGGACTCCACATGAGTTTTATAAAAACAATTAAATGTTTATATAAAAAGATATACGATGAGACCACATGATAAAAATCCAACATATGCGTATTTGCAATGCTATGCAGTTTGTAATGCAAGAATCAGGCACTTTGTAATGTCAAAATAATGCAGTTCGTTATGCAACAATCAGGCAGTTCGTAATGCCAAAATAATGCAATGCGTAATGCAACATTCAGGTAGTTCGTTGTGTAAAAATAATGCAATGCGTAATGCAGGCAGTTTAACAAACTGCATGTAGGCACTGCAGTGTCAAGCCTGAGTTCTCTCATTAGGGCTACTTGTGTGGGTGGCACAATTAGTGCTGCAGGCCTACTAGTAGCATTTGCATTACTAGCCCTGGCACACATAGTGCACTTTACTTACTAGTAAGGCAAACATACAAATCATGGACAACCAATTACCATTACACTTTACACAAGGAGCACTTGCACTTTGACACTGATCAGCAGTGGCAAAGTGCCCAAAGCATCTAAGCCAGCAAAAACGAAATCCAGCACAGCATCAAAAACATAGGCGGTAGAGGCAAAAAGTCTGGGGTAATCATGCCAATAAATGCCAGGTCTAACATCCGTCCCCTCCAGCCAAAAAGTGGGGGGGAACTACCCACCCTCATGGGAGTTCTCATCACTAAGGCGGAAAAATCTGGACAGACCATCAGCATTGGCGTGCTCTGTTCCAGGTCGGTGTTCCACCTCAACAGTTTTGGGTTCTCACCCCTCATCTTTATCAACCATCCGAGGGGCCTGTGGTCTGTCTGAAACAGGAAGTGAGTCCCAAACAAGTAATGCCTCAGCTTCTTCAGCGTCCAGACCACAGCAAAAGCTTCACTTTCAATTGCACTCCACCTCTGATCCCTGGGAAGTAGCCTCCTGCTAATGAAAGCTACAGGTTGGTCCAAGCCCTTGTCGTTCAATTGCGAGAGTACTGCTCCCACACCATGCTCTGAAGCATCTGTCTGCACCACAAACTCTTTGGAGAAATCAGGCACCTTTAGCACGGGCGGCGTCCACTTGGCAGTTTTCATGGTATCAAAAGCGGTCTGGCAGGCATCAGTCTAGAACAACTTCTTGGGCTGTTTCTTCGACATCAGTTCTGTCAAGGGGGCAACAATGGTGCCATACCCCTTCACAAACAGTCTGTAATATCCAGTGAGTCCTAGAAAAGACCTCACTCCTGTCTGGGTCTTGGGGTTTCCCAAGCCAGAATGGTATCAATTTTTGCCTGGAGGGGAGCCACCTTGCTGCTCCCTACCTGGTGTCCTAAGTACACCACAGAACTCTGCCCTATCTGGCACTTACTTGCCTTGATAATCAGGCCTGCCCTCTGCAGGGCCTTCAACACTTCACAGAGGTGTCGCAAATGTTCTTCCCAACTGGAGCTGAACACAGCAGTGTCGTCCAGGTAGACGGTGCTGAATTCCTCCAGCCCACTCAGCACCTGGTTAGCCAGTCTCTGGAAGGTGGCAGGGGCGTTCTTCAGCCCAAAGGGCATACCTCTGAACTGGTAGTGCCCCTCTGGCTTTGAAAACGCTTACCTCTCTTTCGACCCCTCGGTCACGGCAATCTGCCAGTACCAAGACGTCAAGTCAAATGTACTGAGGTACCGGGCAGCTCCCAGCCGATCTACGAGCTCATCAGCTCTGGGGGTGGGGTGGGCGTCAGTGTTGGTGACTACATTGAGCCCACGGTAATCCACACAGAACCGGAGTTCTGGGGTGGCACCAGGTGCAGCAGCTTTTGGCACAAGGACCACTGGGCTTGCCCAGGGGCTGCTTGATGGCTCAATCACCCCTAGCGCCAGCATCTTGGATACCTCCTCCTTGATGCTGGCCCTGGCCTTATCAGCTACCCTGTAAAATGTTTCTTTTACAGGCAGGCTGTCTCCAGTGTCCACATCCTGGATGCACCAATGGGTGACTCCTGGGGTCAAGGAGAACACGAAGGCAAACTAACCCAATACCTGGCGACAGTCCCTCTGCTGTTCTGGGGTCAGGGTGGGTGAGAGGTTCACCCCGTCCACTGACCCATCCTTCTCCTTGGCTGATAGGAGGTCATAAAAAGGTTCACTCTCCTCTTCCGCCCCGTCATCTGTAGCCAAGAGCATGGTCACATCAGACCTCTCAAAGTATGGTTTGAGGCAGTTCACATGGAGGACCCTCAAAGGGTTCCTAGGAGACTGTAAGTCAACCAGGTAGGTCACTTCGCTCCTGCGCTCCACCACCTCATAAGGCCCAGTTCACTTGTCCTGTAGCGTGCAAGGCTCCACTGACGCCATCACCCACACTTTTTGCCCAGGTTGAAACTCGAATAGAGTGGCATTCTGGTCGTACCACCTCTTCATTTCTTCCTGGCTGGCTTCCAGATTTGCCTGAGCGAGTTGCCTGAAACGCCTAGTTTGGTTCCTGAAGGCCAGTATGTAGCTATATACATCCTGGGGTTGTTACTAGGAGCCTTCTCCCAGCCCTCCTTCACCAAACTCAAGGGTCCTCTTACAGGGTGCCCATACAGGAGGTCAAAGGGGCTGAACCCCAGGGACTTCTGTGGCACCTCTCTGTAAGCAAACAATAGGCATGGTAAGAGGACGTCCCACTTACGCCTCATGGGTTCCTCAAAACCCATAATCATGCCCTTCAGGGTCCAGTTAAATCTCTGAACCAGACCGTTGCCCTGGGGGTGGTAAGGCGTGGTGAACTTATAGGTTACACCGCACTCCTTCCACAGAGATTTCATATACCTAGATATGAATTAGTACCCCTGTCGGTCACATCCTCTCTGGGGAACCCCACGCGGGAGAAAATCCCCATCAGTGCACGGCCCACCACGGGGGGTGCTGACTACAGGGAAAGGTTGGAGAGGAGCCTTGCGCTTCCTTCCACTCTTACCACTTGCCTGGCAAGTCTGACAGGTCCTGCAATGAGTATCAGAAATCTTGCGCATTTGAGGCCAGTAAAAGTGGGTGACAAGCCTCTCAAAGGTCTTGTCCTGCCCCAAATGTCCTGCTAAAGGCACATCATGAGCCAACCCCAGTAGGAAGGCTCTGAAGCCCTGGGGTACCACCAGTGCACGGGCTGACCCAGGATCCGCAACCTTAGGCTCACTATATAGGAGATCATTCTCCCAGTAAATCAAGTGTGACCCGGACGGATCACCTGCTGCATGGTTTGCTGCCTGTTGCAGCAAACCTACAAGAGAAGGGCACTTTTTCTGCTCCTCACAGAATTCCTCCCTGGAGGGCCCTCCCTCCTGCTGCCATTCGGTCAGCTCATGTAGCTCCCCCAGTTGAGCTACTTGCTCCCCCGTATGCTCCAGGGCATCCCCCTCAAGGTTTGCCTCCTCCTAGACCATGGGCTGGTTTCCCGCGCCCCCTGCTTCTTCTCTTTAAGGCAGGTACCTGGGTCACTGTTTCAGGCTCCAGGTCCTCTTGAACACCTTTACTGGCTGCCATAGACCGAGTGGTCACACAAGCCCACTAAGGCAGACCCAACCTCTCCAAATGCGCCTGGAGCTCCACCTCCTTCCAGGGTGAACTTTCCAGGTTATTCCCCAGCAGACAGTCTGCAGGCATGGACGGACTTACAATGCCCTTCAAGGAACCTGAGACCCCCCCCCACTCAAAGGGAACTAGCGCCACCTTGCACGGAGTTGTCTGCTGCAACTAAAAGGTGAAGTACATTGGGAATGACCTGCTCCTCAGACACCCACTGAGACCTGACAGATGGCAAACTGGCTCATGTATCTCTCAGAGCCTCCACCCTCCTTCCGTTGATGGTCACCCACTGCCGGTACTTAGTATTCTCAGGCAGAGAGACTTCCTGGACCATCTCTCTATCTCCTAATGAGACCAGGGCCATAGCTGCTTACTCCTCCCCATTCCAAGGACTCAATTCCTCCCCCAACACTACACTCACTAAACCCGGTGTTGAAGCACCAGTGGGTGCAGGTGACTTCTTGGGGCATTTAGGGGCAATGTGACCCACTTCCTTACAGAAATAACAAGTAGGAGGACCTCTGTTGTCCCGCTTGCCCTTATGGGGCCAGGATCTCATAGCCTTGGGAGACAGGGACCCTTTTACCTGGGAACTACTTTGGGGCCCTTTAGAGAACCCCTTGTGGTTGCCCTTGTCCTCCCCCACCTTCTGCGGGGGACCCTGTACACCTTTGGTAGTGGTACCTCCAATCCCCTTGTGGTCGCTGGTCCAGCGGTCCGCCTCTTCAGCACGCTTACTGGCATCAGTCAGCTTACTGTCCAAAAGATGCTGGCGCAGCTCTGGAACACAAAGACTTCTCAAGTGCTCCCAACTAATTAAATCGCATAAGCCTTTAAAATCAGTTACCTTGCTGCCCTTCATCCAACCATCCAGGGCATGCGTGTGCACATTCACACACTCAACCCAAGTACTGGATTCCAGTTTCTTGAAGTTCCTGAATTTCTGACTGTACTGTTCAGGAGTGAGCCCATACCTGAGGCATAAAGCCTCCTTTATATTGGCATAGGTCAGGGTTCCTGCCCTCTCTAAAGGGGGTAAAACATTTCTCCCAGAAGCCTCAAAGTGTTTCCATAGGCCCACCCCAATGCTTCTCAGGCACCTCATTCATCATCAGTGCGATCTCATATGCCGTGAACCATGCATTAATATCATCACCCCTTTGGTAATCTCGCATCTCTATTTGAATGTACACCTTACCCACTGGCACTAGTTGGGTGCTGCCACCATTTGAACTGGACTCCGCCTCTTTAACCTTCATGTCCAGATTGGGGGGCGCTGGTGAGCCCAAAGCAAGATGGCCGCACGTTAGTGCAGCTCTGCTGGTCGGGGTCTTTATCCGGACATAATCCTGTATTTCTCCCAGCCATCCTTGACCTGCCAAGTTGATTTTGGACCCCCTGCCTGAACTGAACAAGTTGATACAAGTGCGGCGATCATCGTGAATGGTTTAAGCCACGAATGCCGATCTTCGATCACCTGCAACAAAATGGCAGCGCCCACGGACTGCTGACTACCGTGAAACCTGGTGAAGAGCCTAACTAGCGGCGCGTCCGTGCGACATCTGTGCCGGGAGGTGCAAGAGGTACTGATCGGCTGCATTGCGCCACACTCGGAGTGGTGTGGTGACCGTGAAAAGCTCGGGGGTGCGGTGGGCTCGGGGACTGGGTGCGGCAGCACCTAGAGCGCCGTATAGGGGGCCCCGGCACAGACCAGCAAGCGAAGCGCAGAGACAGAGTCCCGGCACGGACCAGCAAGCGAAGCAGGGAGACAGAGACTGGACGATCGCTTCCCACATTAAGGCATTTGGGACATTGTCGGATTGGTGCGCCTTCAGCATCGGCTGGCTGCGCGCTCGTACGGCCCAGGAGGTGGGGGCGGTGCGTCCCAATACTTGTGCTGAACATTTGCTGCGAAACTCAAAGTTTGGGTGCTGCAGAACTGATAATGTTAACAACGTTGCCTACCAGTAGAGATATCCCTGCACACTGACCGGCCTCACTGAGGCCATGAAACTCGGCATCTTGATCGCGCCTGCCATTTTGGGGACCTGAACTGACACCGGCGCAGGGCGCGTGCCTGTACTAATATCGTGGCTGAGAAGGAACGGTGAAGAGCGGACGCTCGGCTAGAGTGCGGTGTCGGAGCCCTGGGAACGGCTTGAACACTGCAGTTACAACTGAGCAGGTTAGTGAACTGGGGAATCGTCCTTGTTAGAAGTGATGAACACGTGGGGAGTGCGCACTACATCCGTGGCCTGGAAACCCTTTTGACCATACTGAGCCTTGGATTTGTGTCATTAGCGCCGCGAAGTGCATGTGGTGCGAACGGCTGCCAGCCTGTAAGGGATAATTGGACTGAGCAACGTGCATTCAGGGTTTAACTGCACCGTGGGGATTCTGGAAAATTCGTATCCTTCTGGCTCAGCTGCGGTGTGAAGGTTTACTTATATCTCAACACGTGGAGACAGCGCGGCGAGTCACCTGCCCAGTGTAACACGGCGCTCGGTGGTGAGCGGCAGGCAGGAAGATGGGCAAGCCTGATAAACAGCTGCAGTCCAAAATTTCGTTTGATTCCAAAAGCCTTAAAAAATCCCAAACGCAGATTATATAGGACACTGAGACGGATCTGGAGGCTGGCGGTAGCAGCAAACTGGAACGCATGATGCTGGCCATGCAGCAGAGCCTACACACAATTGATAGCAAAATTGATAACCTAGATCTCTGCATGGATACTATGACAGCTAAACTGGACAAGCATTTAGTGCGTATAATGGAAGCGGAGCAACGCATCTCCAACACAGAAGACAAGGTAGAGACCATCACAGAGTCCTGTACCCAGATGGAGAAACTGCTAGCGGTGATACAGGCTAAAAACGAGGACCTGGAGGATAGGTCCCGGCGTAATAACCTACATATTACAGGGGTGCCTGAGTTCACCAACAAGGTAAAATGGAGCTCTACGTAGAGGACATGCTCAAAAATATGCTGGGTGCAGAACACTTTTCTAACATGCTGGTTGTGGAGAGGGCACATCGCTCCCTTGCCCCGCGCCCTGTCCCGGGGGCACCCCCACGCCCGATAATTGCCCAACTTCTCAATTATCGCAACAGGGATGTGGCGCTATGACTTGCAAGGGAATTGGGCACTACCAAGTACCAGGGGATGGAGGTCGCACTATATTTTACGACAGCGGTGCAACAAGCCCGACGGGAATTTCAACAAGTTAAGAAGAAATTGCAAGCAATGAAAATACAATACGCCATGCTGTACCCGGCGCGACTCAAAATACAACATGGTAGTAAGCCCAGGATCTTCACAACCCCCAAAGATGCTATGCTGTTTATAAAGCAACTGGAGCGACAAGAAACATCTAGAATGGCCGGTGACGGCGCGGACAATGAAGATTAACATACAAGGTTACATGCCTGTTCAGACTGGTATTATTGTTCATAATTTTTTCCATATGTATAGTCATGGGTTATTATGACACTGAAGCCTTAAGACACTGCGACTCCTATATAAGGTATTGCCACAGGGTCAAGATATGAGTTATTTTGTATAAGGGATAAGGTACAGTGGGAAGATCACGTGGCCAGGGTTGACTCGGATTGAACATAAGACTGCACATGAGCAAAGCCATGCGGATGAAGGGCCATGTGGCAGGGGTCCGTGAGTACTGGTAAATCTGTTATTCTGAAAGCGACACTACAACAAAACTCTTATATGGCCGCTTCTGTATGGTTTAAAAGGTTGTTCCAAAGCTGTCTGACCAATGCGAAGTATCATCTACTTGGGATCCGAGGCAGCAAATGCGGATGGGTTCTGTGCCGAAAACTATAATGGGTGTGGTGATAGCTCAGATGCAGGGTTCACACTCACCATTGACATCGTGGTCATTCTGTGTAAACCTTTCTAAATTAAATTGTTATGGGATGAGCTGGGTGACAATCTATGGGGTCGGTGGGCGGCTAGTGTTCTCCAAGAGGGTACGAACCACACTGTTCATGGTTGGAGCTATATACTGTGAGCGGGTTAGCTGCTTACAGTGGGATGGGGGGTTTACTTTGTTTTTTGTGTTCAGTGTCATGGGGATCCTTCGCATAATTGGGATGCTGATGTGGGAGGGGGGCTTATTTCTGGGACTGTTCAGATATATTAATGTACAATGCAGAATACATGGACTGAGGACAACATGCATGTGTGAGAAACGATACAGTGTTTATAATGAATACATTGATATCATGTAGGAATGATGACATCTGGGGATGGTAAACTAACCTGGGTAACGTGGAATGTCAGAGGTCTTAACAATCCGAAGAAAACGAGGCAAGTGATAACTTACCTGGACCGTCATAATGTCCAAGTGGCGTTACTGCAGGAAACTCGCCTTACCAAACATGCTGCAGCCGCGGTGGCCACTAAATGGGCTGGAGTACGATTGACATCTTCCTACTCCTCGTATGCGATCAATCAATCATGGTATTTGTAAAGCGCACTACATACCCGCGAAGGTCTCAAGGCGCTGGGGGGGGGGGGGGGAGGAAGTGCGTTTCCGTAGTCCAGTCTACTGCTGACGAGGGCCTGGGTGACCGTCCTTCTTGTTTCGGTAGGGAGCCACTTGAAGATCCTGCGAAGCATGCGGAGGGTGTTGAAGCAGGAGGAGGAGACGGCGTTGACATGCTTCGTCATGGAGAAGGTAGAGTCGAGGATGACCCCTAGGTTGCGTTCGTGTTCGGTGGGTGATGGGGGTGTTTCTAGTGCAGTCTGCCACTAGGAGTCGTCCCAGGCTGAGGGGGTGGATCCGAGGATGAGGACCTCCGTCTTGTCCGAGTTCAGCTTCAGTCGGCTGTTCCTCATCCAGTCGGCGACGGCCATCATTTCTTCGTGGAGGTTGGTTTTGGCAGTGTGGGGGTCCTTGGTGAGGGAGAGGATCAGCTGGGTGTCATCGGCGTAGGAGATGATGTTGAGGTCGTGCCATCGTGCAACGTGGGCGAGTGGTGCCATGTAGACGTTGAACAACGTTGGGCTGAGGGATGAGTCTTGGGGTACACTGCAGATGATCTCGATGGCTTCGGAGCGGAAGAGGGGGAGGCGGACGCTCTGTGTTCTACCGGAGAGGAAGGAGGTGGCCCAGTCCAGGGCCTTCTCTTGGATTCCGGCGTCATAGAGGCGTGGTCGTAGTGTGCAGTGGCAGACCGTGTTGAAGGCGGCTGACAGGTCCAGGAGGATGAGGGCTGCGGTTTCACCGTTGTCTATCAGGGACCTGATGTCATGATCTTGATGGTGTCGTCGTCGTTGATGTTGGTCCAGGAGATCAGGCGGTTGGTGCGGGTGGTGGTCGTGGGAGCGGGGGTCTCAGTGGTTGCCGGGGTGATGGCAGCATTGAAGCTGTCGTGGATGTCTGTGATCTTGCGATGGAAGAAAATGGCCAGCGAGTCGCACAGGTCTTGTGAAGGTGGGATGTCATTGGTGTTGGAGCTGGGGTTGATGTTCACGATGTTGAAGAGCTCTTTGCTGTTGTGTGTATTGTTGTCTAGGCGGTTTTTGAAGGAGGTCCTTTTGGCGGATCAGATGAGGTGGTGGTGTCTGCCGGTGGCGTTCTTGTGGGCAGTGTAGCTTTCCGGTGTTCGTTCACGGATCCAGGTTTTTTCGAGTTTTCAGCAGGTTCGTTTGGAGGCCTGGAGGTCTTCGGTGAACCAGCTTTCTTTCTAGTGTGGGTGTTGGAGAGCTTCTTGAGCGGGGCGAGGGTGTTTGGCGTAGTCGTTGATCCACTGTTTGAGGTTGCGGGCGGCGGTGTCGGGCGCGGTCAGATCTGTGGGTGGGTTCCGGGCGAGGGAGGTGGAAAGCTTGTCTTCGGTGACTTTGCTCCAGCAGCGGCGTGGCATTTGTTGGGTGCGGTGGTGCATAGTGGGTTTCTGGAAGGTGAAGTGGATGCAGCGGTGATCGGTCCAGTGGAGCTCGGTGGTGTGGTTGAAGGAGACGTGTGAGTTAGCGGAGAAGATGGGGTCAAGCGTGTGGCGGGCGGAGTGGGTGGGTGTAGTGACGAGTTGTCTGAGTCCGAGGTTGGCGAGGTTGGCGATCAGGGTGGAGGAGTTGGTGTCGTTGTTGTTCTCGAGGTGGAAGTCCGTGGAGGTGAGGGCGTGTGTGCTGACGAGGTCAGTGATGGAGTCGCTGAACTGTGCTCGTGGTCCAGGGGGGGTCTGTAGATGAGGGTTCCTCTGAGGGTGGTGTTGGGGTCGGTTTGGATCTGGAAGTGCAGGTGTTTGGCGGTGCTGAGGGTGTCGTCGGTGTCGGTTGAGACTTTGAGAGTGTTCCTGTGGACGATGGCGATTCCTCCTCCTACTCCATTGGTGCAGTCCCTGCGGGTGATCTTATAGCCTTCTGGGATGGCTATGGCGATGTCGGGTGCCGAGGAGGGGTTCAGCCAGGTCTCCATCAGGAAGGCGATGTCTGGGGTGTTGGAGTCCAGTAGGACCCAGAGTTCCACGGCGTGTTTGCGTGCGGAGCGGGTGTTGAGAAGGATGCATCTGAGGTGGTTGGGTTCTTTGGTAGGTGGGTTGGCGGGCCAGATGCTGGTGAAGCTGCAGTTCCGGCAGGAGAAGGGTCCTTAGGTGCGCTTCGGGGTGGCCAGGAAGCAGCTGCGTGATCGTCCGGCGTTGAGTGCGTGGAGGGTGCTGGAGTCGTAGTAGAGGCGGGCGTCGCGGCGTTTGCGGGGGCATGGGGTCCTGACGCCGGGCACGATCCAGGCGCGGGCGGAGGGGCGTGGACTGGCGCAGACGGGCTTGACTTCTGCGCGCGGCCACCATATATGAGGAGGAGGGAAGGAGGAGCAGCTGGGAGGCGGGAGGTAGGGGCAGCGAATGGGCAGACAGGGGGCGGGGCCGCAGTGGATGTAGCGGCGGGAATGGGAGTGGTGGACGGCACGGGGGCCAGGGCACAGAATCACGGGGCACAGGGGAGAAAACGGAGCACAGAGCAAGTGGCACAGAGGAAAAAATGGGGCACAGAGCAAGCGGCACAGAGGAAAAAACGGGGCACAGAGCAAGTGTCACTGAGGAAAAAACGGGGCACAGGAAAAAACGGGGCACAGGAAAAACGGGGCACAGAGCAAGAGGCACAGAGGAAAAAACGAGGCACAGGAAAAAACGGGGCACAGGAAAAACGGGGCACAGAGCAAGTGGCACAGAGGAAAAAAACGGGGCACAGAGCAAGTGGCACAGAGGAAAAACGGGGCACAGGAGAAAACGGGGCACAGGAAAAAAAGGGGCACAGAGCAAGAGGCACAGAGGAAGAAACGGGGCACAGGAAAAAAACGGGGCACAGAGCAAGAGGCACAGAGGAAGAAACGGGGCACAGGAAAAAACAGGGCACAGAGCAAGTGGCACAGAGGAAATACGGAGCACAGAGCAAGGGGCACAAAACTTACCAGCAGCAGCTGGGGCAGGGTCAGGACGCACGAGCGGTGCTGTGCGGAGGGGGAGCGACCTACCTAACAAGGTCAAGGGTCGCTCACCGCCATACTTTGGGAGGAGGGAGGGAGTAGCAGCTGGGAGGCGGGAGGCGGGAGGTAGGTGCAGCGAATGGGCAGACAGGGGGGCGGGGCCGCAGGGGATGCGGCGGCAGGAACGGGAGCAGTGGACGGCGCGGGGGCAAGGGCACAGAATCACGGGGGCACAGGCGAGAAAACGGGGTACAGAGCAAGTGGCACAGAGGATAAAATGGGGCACAGAGCAAGTGGCACAGAGGAAAAAATGGGGCACAGAGCAAGTGGCACAGAGCAAGTGGCACAGAGGAAAAAACGGGGCACAGAGCAAGTGGCACAGAGGATAAAACGGGGCACAGAGCAAGTGGCACTGAGGAAAAAATGGGGCACAGAGCAAGTGGCACAGAGGAAAAAACGGTGCACAGAGCAAGTGGCACAGAGGAAAAAACGGGGCACAGGAAAAAACGGGGCACAGGAAAATCGGGGCATAGAGCAAGTGACACAGAGGAAAAACACGGGGCACAGAGCGAGTGGCACAGAGGAAAAAACGGGGCACAGAGCAAGTGGAACAGAGGAAAAATGGGACACAGGAAAAAACGGGGCACAGGAAAAAACGGGGCACAGAGCAAGAGGCGCAGAGGAAAAAACGGGGCACAGGAAAAAAACGGGGCACAGAGCAAGAGGCACAGAGGAAGAAACGGGGCACAGGAAAAAACGGGGCACGGGAAAAAACGGGGCACAGAGCAAGTGGGACAGAGGAAAAACGGGGCACAGAGCAAGGGGCACAAAACTTACCAGCAGCAGCTGGGGCAGGGTCAGGACGCACGAGCGGTGCTGTGCGGAGGGGGAGCGACCTACCTAACAAGGTCAAGGGTTATGATTTTAATTTAAAAAAATATCCGTTTGTAAGTTTGCATGAGGATATAGTTGACAATGGCCGATATATAGTAGTGTAGGGGAAACTGTGCGGTGTGTTATTGACCATGGTCAATATATATGGCCTAATATAGATGACCCTGGATTCTACGAGACACTGTGGAGTAAAATACATTGGTTCCCGCCAGCTGCGATCATCTGTGGGGGTGATTTTAATGTAATATTAAACCCTGTATTGGGCCGTCACTCCAATGCAGAACCCACAATAAAGAAAGCTGCGCATGCCGTTAGGAATGGCATGCAAGATTTGTTCCTAATAGATATATGGAGGTTGAGACACCCGGAGGTGCGGGAGGACACATGTTACTCCTACACTCATCAATAATGGTCGCGACTTGACTATTGGCTGACTACAAGTGATGTAAACTCATGGATCACTAAGGTTACCCACTTGCCTCGCACGCTTTCCGATCACTCCGTGTCGTTGCTCACAATGCTCATACCCACGTACACGCTGCCACAGTTCCAATGGAGATTGCAATCCACCGCGTTGCATGATCAGGTTTTCCGAGAGGGGGTGCGGGAAGCCATTGAAAATTATTTTACTGAAAATGCTGGGTCAGCACAAAGTCTGGGCACATTATGGGAAGCATTTAATGTAACGATACGTGGAGCGTGCATAGGCCTACAGGCTGGGGTACTTACATCTCTAGAGGGCTCCATGAACCAGCTCAAACAAGAACTAGTACTCCTAGAACGACATTATGAAAGTACATCAGATGGCACTACGCTGGCTTCTATACGATCAGAGATCACTGAATATAATGATCTGGCGGACCTAGAGAAGAAGCATATGTCAAGGCGCTGGACAGCTAGATACTACGGTGAGGGAGGCAGACGGGGATAGGCCTTAGCCACCAGGATAACTGAGCCATGGGCGAAAAGTTATATGGTGCAATCGATTATAGAGGGTGATACTAATCATTGCGACACAACAGGTATTCTTACATCGTTTGTGCAATACTACAAATCCATGTATAACAGTAGACAAACCGCTGATGAAGATGACATAACACAATACTTAGAAGAAATAGCCTTGGTTTGGTTGTCGAAGGGCCAACAAGACTTTCTGATGCACCCACTGATGATTGATGAAATACGTGACGCTATAATTGCTCTGCCTAATGGCAAGGCTACAGGCACAGACGGGCTCCCAGCGGAGTTTTATAAAGAATACATTGACATACTGATGCCACACCTTCATGCTATGTTTGATGAAGCCTACGAGCAGCAACGTATTCCGGACTCGCTCCGCGAGTCGCTGATTATAGCCTTATTGAAGCCAGGAAAAGCGCCTGATAGATGTGAATCTTATAGGCCATTGTCTCTAATGAATACCGATATCAAGATTTTAGCAAAAGTGTTAGCAACCAGGCTGAGATTACTATTACCTGTCATGGTGTTGCCTGATCAGTCGGTTAGGTCAGTCGGTCAGTTAGGGTTTATCCCTACAAGCTCCACGGCGCATAATTTAAGGACGCTCTTCGCAGTAATGCATCTACTAGAGCCTACACTACCTGCAGCGGTGGTCCTACTGGACGCCGCAAAGGCATTTGATTCTATTTCTTGGCGATACATGTTCGCAGTGTTACATCGTATGGGAGTGCCATACATTTACACCAATTGGATCAAGTTGTTATATACGGATCCAGTGGCCCATGTGCGTATTAACGTCCGGACATCTGACACATTTCACATTTGGTGCAGGATGAGGCAACCCTGCTCTTTCTCACCTTTATTATTTGCGGTAGTGTTGGAGCCGCTGGCCTGTATACTGAGACAGCGAAATGCACAGACGGCATTGCGTTTCCTCCAGCGGCCATTAGCGGTATCCATGTACGCAGATGACATGGTCTTGTATGTGCACGAGCCAGCGATATGCCTGGAACAACTCATCAGAGAATATGTTCGATTTGAGTGGCATTCGTGTCTTGGAATTAATTGGAGTAAAGTGATTGTGCTGGCTTTGACAGAGAGCACAACGCAAGTTGAATCAGGATACCCGTTAGAATGGAGTATTGAGTCAGTAAAATACTTGGGTGTCTGGATACATAAAGACCCACGGATCATTATACGCACAAATTATGGCACAGCGATATCTCTATTTCTATTTTCTATTTAGGGGGTTTTATAAAGCGCTTGGTGGCGCCCAGCGGCGTGTCCCCGCGCTGAGGGGCTTGAGGAGCAAGTATCCAGATGGATTCGGCTACCATTAATGTTTAGAGATAGTGTAGCTTTGATCAAAATGGTGGTCCTACCGAAAGTTTTATACTTGTTTGCCACTATTCCCATTAAATTAACGCAACATTTGTTTACAACAATACGCACATGGCTGATTACGCTAGCCTGAGGAGGTAAAAAAACGAGAGGTAAAGGGGGACATTGACGTTGCCATACGAGATGGGTGGGTCTACGGGGCCAGATATGCAATTATATTATCTGTGCGCGCAAGCACAATACGCCTTTTACTGGCAAAATTCGCCACCATACACACCGCATGTTGCGGTAGACGCGGGGCGGTTCACCCAATACCACTCAAAGCTATTATTGTTAATAACACCACTGTCTTAGAAAGGGATGAAATGGATACGGTGCAATGTACGTCTCCTGCTTGGAGGGAATTGGGGAAGCGCGCACAGAGGCTACCATTGTATGCTACGGCAATGCCGCTGGTCCCTCATATGGCGATATCTGTGAAACAGGCTCACTAAAGGCTATGCAAAATGCCGGGGCACACACCATGGGCGACATATATCCTAGCGGGAAATTTATTGATCTTCAGGGTTTTGTAGGGGACGGGGAAGGGTCTGTCATGTTGACATTCATAAACTGTAGACTACGTGCTGCAATGCGGACGTTATACCCATGTTTCCTTGGCGAACCACCAACTTTGAGAGCCCTACAACTTATATATACTACGCAAGCTCGGGGTAAGCTAGTTACTCGCTTGTATAAAGCTTCCCAGATGGATGAGGTGGCTGATAGTGTGGGCCCCATCGGTAAATGGAACGCTATTTTGCCCCAACCGCTGACAGAAGACGAATGGGCAGTATGTTGTAAATTAACAGGTCAATTTGCTTCAAACGGAAATCTTTACTCTACAAGTTTGGCCTGAGGGACTCACATTACTGTAAGAGATGTAATGCCGATAACGCTGATTTTCAACACTTGGCAGGGAACTGTCAAAAGGTAGCTGACTTTTGGGGGAAAGTCACGGTGGCATTAACGGAGATGGTGGGTGAAAAAATAGAATGTAATACGACTGTTTGCATGTTAGGAAATCTGTTTAAACTTAAAGCTATCAATCGGAAATTAGTAGCTATAGCACTACTACTGGCAAAGCGCAGGGTCTCTCTTCACTGGGATGGTAGACCTGCGCCTAAACCAGTACACTGGTTAAGGGATATAGCATACTGTCGAGACCAACTTACCTGCTATGCGGAAGAACTGCCTAGTGCTTCCAGACCGCGTGACATTTGGGGTCCATTCACTGCGTATATGTTAACCACAACTAATGAATAATGACTTCATGTATGATGCTAATGTACCTCTTGCATATTTTTTTTACTAGGATTTGCGTTCCACCATCATTCCTGAACTGTATGATGCTGTATCAACATGCTGCTATGTATTCTGTAACGATGTGAATATAACGCTGATTTTACATAGTTGTTATAATATGAAAATCCATAAATATATATATATTTTTTTTTAAAACCTTCATGTCCAGTTCCCTCATGCTTAACTCATGAGCTAAGAAAATCTTTTTCTCTTCCAAGGCACGAGTGTTCCTGCTCTCCTCTGCTCGCTTTTCACATTCAATGAGCAGCTTCTTCTGCTCTGCCTGAGTTTTAAGTTTTAACACCTCCAACTCATGCTCTCTAACCCTTTGGTTTTCCTCCACCTCCTCTGGTGAAAAACTCCTCCCTGAATGGTTACTACCAGCTCCTGAGGCTGGTCCTTCACTGGCAAATCCTGTGGACCAAATCCATTCCCTGGGTCATCCTCATCCACCTCAACATCACCCGTCTCCTGAGCCCCTTTGGCTTCCCACCAGGCCCTCAAGGCCAGCTGTAGCTCCTCCTTCTTGGCGCTACTTTTTATGGGACATCCCAAAGCTCTGCAGAATTGCCTTAATTGATCAGCTCTGTAGGTAAGCAATGCCTCAATGTCAAACTCCAATTCTGCAGCCTCACTGGCTACTTGACTCCTCTGAGACATGATGTGTGGCTTAAAGGTCGCTCAAAAATGGAACCAAAAAATCAAAACACAATATGTGGTTACGTCGTGGTCTGCGCTAACCTAGTGATGTACACCAATCACTGTGAGTGAATTTGGAAATACACGTTCAAATCCCAAACCGCTGACCACCAATGTTAGAAGCAAGGGTACCTATTTGGCCTAAGGTACCTTCCTCAGCCAACTAGAGAATCCCAGTCTTAACACATAGGCTCTCCTAGTTCAGCTATTCCTATATTAAAAATTCATAAACAGTTTTACCACAAGCTACAGAATATCTTTTATATGGTAACCGATCAAAAGAAAATGTATAAGAGCAAGTTGGCTTATTGGTATAATGATGAATGTAGTGATGCCAAACTGGCGCTAAGGCTGGCTGTCAAGGACTGTACTCGATTAAGGATCATAGATGCAAGATGCAATTATAACCTTGCTATGAGCAAAGCCAGAAGGAACTGGGATGACAAGATCTGGTGCGACATGCTCGCAGCGGCCAAAATGAATGACAATCGATCCTTCTGGTGCATAGCAGCACAGGCCACACAGACAAGATGAAAACAATCATCATCATATTCAACCCGCAAAGTACGTGTCCCATTTTTTTCATTATATGATGGAACAAAAAATAGTGATTCTACAAGAATACAATATGAGCGACTCACAATTACTTAAATACGCACAGCTACGTCACGCATGGCTAGCAGAAAATGTTTAGTGTGACCAACTTCTGGAATATGCGCCCTTGGAGGGTAAACTCCAGCAAGAGGAGCTTGCCCACAAGACGGTCTCTTTTGCATACAAAACCGTTAACAACAACATTCCTCATGGGCTGGTGAGACTTCGGTCATAATGTGAGAGTGAGGTGGGGGTCATGGAGGACAAAGACTGGGAGGTGGCGTTGATGCACCCCACGGAAGTGGCCATAAAGGCGAGACTCTGACTAATTCAGTTGAAGATACTACATCGGTCTTACTACAATAGAGACAGACTACAAAGAATGGGGAGGACGGAGTCTCCACTTTGCCTGGCCTGCGCAGTGACCAATGGCAGTTTCTTCCACACGGTGTGGGCATGTCCTGAAATGGGGACAAGTGCTGGGACTACTAGGTACTGTCCTCGGGGTGACGTTACCGGTGGAACCTAGGTACGTGATACTTGTGATACCGAGTGAGGTTGACATCACCAGAACGCAACTGATCTTTGCTTACCTGGGGTTGGTGGTTGCAAAAAGAGACATTGCCAGGAAATGCCGACTATTCATGAATGGACAAAGGGCATGGACATGTACATGTTAGCCAAACAGACCACATACCGTAGCAGAGGGTGCCCCAAGAAATTCCACAGAATCTGGGACCCCTGGGGACGACACTTCGGACTTGACATGGGGGGGAGGGGCAAACTGCTACAATCCGTGACATGTACTACACAAGGGTCCCCGACTCGGGGGCCAGTTGATGCAGTACCCTCATGATCACTGGCGAGGCCCAGACACCACTGTTCCCGGACTCCATGTGTATAAATAGGACCGTAGAGTAATGACATGTGTAGAAAATACTGGTATATGCGAATCCCGGGAAGGGAGGGAGAGACGACCTGATGCAGCGGGAAAATGTATGCATTGATTTGTGACTATGTTTTTGTGGCGATCTTATGCAAACGTGTAAGGCGCTGTTTGTTCAGTTTTAAAAAGAAAACTATATTATTATTTATTTAATTTTTTTTTAAATAAAATTGTGATTTTACTCCAATTTCTGACCAGGGAGTATCTCGTGCAGATATGCCCGCAACTAACTTCGAAGTAGATGAACGTTTAGTTTTCTCCTTTAAGGACGCTGGAAGAGCTGTTACTTTGCTAATATCAGCCAAGGCCCCAGGGCCAGAGAAAAAATCCAGGAGACATGTATAAAACATAGCCCCAGATTTGGACCTGTTACGTAAATCTATTACCCAACGCCATTGCAGCTGGTGTGGAAATCCCTGACTCAGGGTGGGGGCCGAGATAATGCCAATCTACAAGAAGGGCGATGCCGGTGCCCCCTCCAATTACAGGCCGATAAGTATAATTGACAATCTGAAAAAGATCTTCGCGAGGCAGGTCTTAGATACACTATCGGAATGGGTGGAGGAAGAGCACATTCTCTCTTCCCTTCAGACAGGATTCAACTCAAAGACCAGATCCTCAGGCCAGGTTTTTAGATTCGCCACTCTTTATTGGAAATACGCTCTACTTTTATGACAAAGGCTCTATGTAGTTTTTGTTGATCTTAGAGATGCATTTGATCTAATCCCAAGAGATATCCTGTGGGGAATACTGGCAAACAAGGGGGTCCCTAGAAACCTGCTCCACAATAAGAACTATGCCCAAGTGCAATGGGGTATTAAAGGAGAGCTAACAGAGCACATCTCCAGCAAGCATGAGTGCACCATGGGTGTGTACTGGCACCAAAATTATTTACTCTCTACATGAGCGATGTAGTGAAAGCACTCATCGATTTACCCACATTGACGATTCTCTTCTTATCTTAAAAACACCAATGGGGCTCCAATGCCTTATCAATGCATTTCTGGACAACTGTAAGACCAGGGGCTTGGAGCTCAATGCCATTAGAGCTGACACCGAAGTACTCGAGAGAGTACATAGCTTTGACTCTTTAGGTGTCAGACTGACAGACAATCTCAAATGGCTAGCCTAAACCATTCAGGCTATTCATCGAGCATAGATTCAATGCCATTCTGAGGCTGTACAAAAGTCCAAGTTCTCGTTCGCTTTCACCGGCTCTGGTGGTTCCTCGGGCCAGGGCACAAAGTGCTGCACTCTTTGATGCTGAGGTATTGGGCTACACAGATGCCCATCAACTAGCCTCTGCAGAGAATAGTATTGCTCTGCAGCTTGTATCTCTGCCGTCTAGCTCCCACCTGATTCTGCTTTTCTTTGATTTGGGCCTGAAAAGAATAGCTGATCTGGCATTATACACTGGCGTAACGAAACTTGAGGGGGCCTCCCTGCAGGGCACGTGGAGGGGGCCCCCTCTGGACTCAATCAGGAGCTCTGCAACCAGAGTGCGGTGCTGAGGGGGCCCCCTGGAGCCTGGGGCCCCGCGCACCACGGGGGCTGCGGGGGCCTGTGTTACGTCCCTGGCATTATACAAGCCCTTAGCATATTGGGTCCGCCTCTGGTTTACATCTGAGCTTAGTGATTATAGAGATTCTATTAAGGACTTTAAAAAAAATGTTAATGCCAGGCGGGTACCTTGGTTAAAATTCGATCACAAAGGGTTTTATAAGCTTGGTTTGGTGAGATTTTGGGACAATCCGGAATCCATAGGCAAAGATTATTTGGCCAGTGTTAAGACCTGCTATTGGGTGTATATCTACGATCGATATGCAAGCACCGGGGATAAGGGCCCTCTGACAAATAAATACCTGGAATTTAAGATTACACCCTGTTTTCAACCATTCCTGGGTGCAAAAGTTTGTACATGCGCTTCCGGATAGGTATTCTCCCACGGAGATCTTACACAGAGGCGTAGCTAGAGCTTTTGGCGCCCGGGGCTATCCCTCAGATTGCCACCCCTGAGGGGGGGCGGGTTCTGGGGAAAAAGGACAACAAGCACTTGAAAGAGGACCGAGAGACATGTAGTATCGCCGCTAATAGTTACCTTGATCATGCAAGTTACATGCACATACATGACATGGTCCAAGGCTACACAGTTGAATACATCGGTAACTGGCAGTACAAAAGAGAACACACAGACTGCATAATCTATCTGGGGACTCAGAAAAACCGCATGTGACATCCATCAGAGAGCTGCGTGAACAATTACCTGGTAATCCCTTCAGCACAATGCAAACATGCACATACATGACACTGTTCAGGGATCCATCATCTACAGCTGACATTAAATGACCATTCATCATGGTCCCCCCATTAAAGCAGTGCACTTTGTGATCTGCATGGTACATGTTCTTTGCAGCAGGCATATTCACCCTCTGTGCTACCTTTCCAGGAGTCAACCCTTCCACTAGACAAAACTCCGATCTCTCTCTAGGAAGAACATTAATCACCGAAGTTATCATGACATTTTTATTGTTTCTGAAAATTGCTGGAGGCCAGGAAGGTGGCAGCAAGTTTTTTTAAAGCCATAATATACTTGCAAACACTACGCACCCACCCGAAATAGGTACCCAGTGCGGTCACACCGTTGGCACCGCCCTAACCTGCTCAAGGTTCATGTGACCTCAGTGACAGAGTCACAGCGACTGGATCACTGTTGCTCTAGGGTGTGCTGCTTCGTAGGCCTGCCCGCAAGACTGGAGATGAACTTCAGTATGGATTGTGGTGGACAGGCCTTCAAGGTTAACCCACAATTGACACCCCTAGAGTACACCTGCTTGTGCTAAGACATCAAGCCTTCTAAGGTCTAGTGGGGCCTTGTAAGGTCTATCATGGGAATATGCTCCCTCAGTAGAGTGGTCTTGTGGACTGGTCATGAAGGCTGAACCCAGTTCCCCGTTCCAAATTCGACAGCTCTGGCCATAGTGCCACATCCTCTCCCCCACTGAACACCATACTGCCCTACTGAGAGAAACTCGCACTGCCTTCAGCTACAACCTAATTGTGCCCGCTATAAACACTTGGATGTGGCTCAATTCAAATTCTGCACTTGTGATACTCTGCCTAAAAAAAAAAAAGTAAAAGCAAACACTCATAGGGAATGCAAGATTAAGTAAAGCATGTGAAATGTAAGCAGAAACAACATGGTTACCTTAACGATCTCTCACTCACTATTCAGAAATCAGCGAGTGGTTTTACCTGAAAAGTTAAGGACATGACTACAGGGCCCTGAAGGGAACCGATTCAATGTCCATTGCTTATATCCTTAATAAACGTAAGCAGTATGGTTTAAAAAGACCACATCCATAAACAGAGCCATGGTACACATTTTGTTTTCCAATCCATCCATCAACCAGGTATTGCAGTACCTCCAGGAATGGTGCACTTCCCCACCTGGGGACAATAATGCTGTTCAAAGAAAGACGAGAAAACAAAAGTAGCGCTTCACTGCAAAGTCTGTAAAGTGAGGCTGAAGTGTTTGGATGTGAATAAAACCAATCTGGCCACTTTCCAACCCCTCTGTCTTGCTTTATTTAGTTATGTATTTATTTTTCATATTTAAAACCTTCTATTTCTCTCCATCCCGCTGCACTTTTGAATAGAAAAATGTCAGAAAAAGGGCATTTCCCGCAAGAGTGTTTTTCTTTTTTGGATCCATTTCCCAGGGAAGCAACTAAATGAAAGAAGGAAAGAGAGGTTGTGAACCGTTTCTTCAAGTTACTGTTTTCAGTAAGTGAGGAGCAAGACAGAAAGAGAGGGAATAATAGAAAGAGGGGGGGGGGGGCAGCTGCCAGCACAAAAAAGAAGAGGACATTGCCCGAGTCCTATTCCTTCTCTGCCCGTCCCCGAACGTCCACGAAAGCAAGCCGAGCCTTATCTGAATGCCTTTGTCCGCCCCCAAAATAGTGCCGCCTGGGGCGGACCGCCCCCACCGCCACCCCTAGCTACGCCCAAGCAAAAGGAGCAAAGATTTAGCCCATAACTTGTGCCCAGCCTGTGGACTGGATTCTGAAACTGAGGCGCATGTTTTGTTTTTCTGCTCGGGGTATCTAGGCTCACCCAGAAAGTGGATACGCCCAATCTGTTTGAAGCTGGGGGTAACCAGATATCTTGTTGCCCAGAGTATTGAAAAGTGATACTTCTCACCTAATTGTGTTTGCAGTCAGCCATTTTTGAGCCAATGTCTGGTACAAGCGTAGTAAGATTCTTTCCCAAATTACCATCATAGCCAAAGTACGTACAAATACTTCTAAGATATATTTGTAATGCATTTAATTTACTCAAAATTCCATGAAGCTCTCTTTGTAACATGCACTATGCACTTTTGAATACTTGTCATTCGCGCATGCAAAATGATACTCCCTTGATAAGAGCACTCTTATTACTGTTGTTTATTAAGTTTATACCAATATACTATGTTGCTTTGTATCTTGGGTAAATTTTTAAAGCACTTTATCTACTTAGAACCCCATGGAGCACCTAATGTAATATACATTGTGCACCTTAGAATACAATTAATTATTGCAAGTAAAACGACACTCTTTTGACCAGAGAATTTGTATCTGCTGTATATTATGTTAATGGTAATACATCATGATGGTTTTATTTTAATGGAAGTCTGCTGCAATGAATGTGTGATCCAATACTACAACTATAATATGCTTTGTTTTTATGGGTTGTCATTGTTTCTATATAAGTTCATCACATTTTAATAGTTTCTTCTCTACGTATTCTTCAATGTTCACTTGAGAACCGCATAAAGTATTATCTATCTATCCATCCATCCATCCATCCATCCATCCATCCATCCATCCATCCATCCATCCATCATCTATCTATCTATCTATCTATCTATCTATCTATCTATCTATCTAGCTAGCTAGCTAGCTATCTACCGGGTGAGTTTCAGTTTATGGCATATTTGCGTGAGTTGTCTGTAAATAAGAAACTGCCCCGGCTGAAGGTCGCTCTCATCCGCTAGCTGATCAAAGGGAAGGAGGTATCCCTCAGCGAAGAGGTCGCCTAAAGTGAGGAGTGAACGGTCTGTCCATGCTCGCATTATCCCGGCGGTGTAATGTTCCTGACCTCGGGGTAGGCTGACCAGAGGTAGGTTCGGAGTGTTGAGTGTGATGTTCCGAAAGAGGCGGTGTATTCTTGCCATGCATATTCTCGCAAGTGACACTTGGAGGGGCCAGGTGGAGGCATGATGTGCCCCTGAAAGAAGCAAGCATTGGAGCGCAGAGATGGTAATGTCCCTAGGGTGTATGCGAGTCTCGTCCAGATAGCACCTGGCTGTCCAGCGAGACAGCCATTAAAGCTGCGCAGCTAGGAAATATGCCTCAAAGAAAGGCCCCCCCTAAGCCTCCCCGGTCTGTCGGCAGCTGCAGTTTAGCCAGAGCTATGCATCGGTGACCAGATCTCCATATGAGCAGAGGAGTAAACCCAGTTTGTTGCGGAAGGAGCGGGATGGGATGACCATAAGAGTTACGAAGTAGTAACGAAGACGCAGCTAAATGATAATTTTCTCTGAGGGGACCTTGCCAATAGATGGCAGGGAGAGAGACTGCCAGAAGTGTATCTGGGATCGTTTGCCTGTGAAAGCTCTGCAGAGATTTCCATCATAGAGGTGAAAGGGAGTATGGCATAGGCAGGTGTCACCAAGGTGTACCCTTCCATAGTAGTTGTCCATGGCGAAGTAGATCGATAGCCGACTTTGTCCAGTTAATTCAGAGCCCGGCCACGATGGCAACTGCCAGTATTCCCCGGATCGGGGTGATGTCGGCTGTTATGTCACGGGCGTAGAGGAGAACGTCGTCCATGTACAAGGCCACTGCATGGGTCCTGCCCACCAGTGGAATGCCTCACTTCCGGCCCTCTGCACGCAGCCGCACTGCCAGAGGCTCCATGGCGAGGCAAACAGGAGGAGGGACAACAGGCAGCCCTGACATGTCCCACGGCGCACCGGGAAGGAGGCTGAGACAAGTCAACCCAAGCTGACTCCGGATGTCGGACTAGAGTATAAGGAGTATAGGGGCATATCAACAACAACCGACGATAATTATCGCTAAACACACTTAGCGCTAGGATAATTATCGCCGGCAAGCGTGGATTTTTATCGCTGAGATAGTGTGCTATTAGCAACGCTTATCTCAAAAGCTATAAAAATCCTAGCACTAACTGCCAAACGTGAGATTATCACTGGAAACCCAGCGATAATCTCAGGTTAGCTTGTTGATAGGGACTCACAAACTTAGCCATGATATCCACCTTCCTTAGGATATCATGGCTAAGTCAGTCCTGAAGCAGGCGTAAGGAAAGTAGCGATAACAGGGGTTATCGCTACTTTTCTTAGCGCTATGCTTCATAGCGTGGGGCTTGATGATAGGAGAAATGTCGCTTAGCGACATTTCTCCTGTCATGTCAGGTCAGGAAAGCCCACTTTGCATCTCATTAGAGATGCAAAGCTGGACATTAGGAATCCGCACGCTAAAGCAAGGTTTCACGCGTTAGCGTGGCCTTGCTAATTAGGCGATAAAATTATCGGCGCTTTTCAGCCGATAACGGCCGCTAAAGCGGCGATAATTTATTATTGCCTCCTTGTAAATATGCCCCATAGTCCGGGGCCTATCCTCATATGGGTAAGTACGGTGAATAAGTAATGCCAGGTCAGGGTTTCGAACGCCTTTACTAGATCAAGTATAAGGCAGCTGCTCTGGGGAATCGTCACTTTACTTGATCTTGCACATGGAAAAGCGACATATGTTTTAGCAGGTGCAGTGGTCTGGAGCGAATCCATTCTGGTCACGGTGCACCAGCTCTGGCTGAATTTGGGCATGACGATCAGCTAGGATCTTCCCTAGAATTTTGTATTGCGATCGAAGTATTGCAACGGGCCAGTAGGATGCAAGTTGCCTGCGGTTGTGGTCGGGCTTAATGATGGAAACCAAGAGGGATTCGCGAAGTGAGTAGGAAAGACTGATGTCACACAATGCTGCATTGTACATTGCTGCCAGCTTGGGCACGATAAGCACGAGATAGTGTTATAGTGTTCCAGGGGTGGACGGTCTAGGCCTCGAGTTTTGTTCCAGGCCAAGTCTCAGATTGCCTGGGAATGTGGCAAAAAGCATGGGTGGATGCATGAGAACACCCACTCTCCACCCACTCTCCACCCATGTAACGCCTTCCCGGTGCAGATTAACACATGCGTATTAAAGCACAGCTGAGGTATTGTAATCACTTTTGTGCCAGAGGTTACTTAGTTGTCACCACCTAGATCAAAGAGCAGTCAGTGAGAATCTAAAATGGTGGACACAGACCTCGAAATGAGACGGCAACAGGCGTCCACAGAGCCTGCGAAACACACCGGTTAGCAGGGCTCTGTTAACTTGTGAAATCAAAAACAATTGTATACAGTAGACGACCAAGAAGCCAACCAATTCAGTTGAATAAATATCACTAAATAGGCAATATTCCTAATAACAGGTCGACATGAAAATACATTAAAAAAGACTTCTTAAAGCTGCCGATTTGCAAAAGAAAGAGAAAGTGACAGCAGTACTTTTGCATTTTATTGACATTGAGGGACATGATTAGTTTCCTTGATCACATCATTTGCAGTTCAAAACTCGTGGTTGTTGCTGCTCATATTTTCCTCTGTACTTTAGTAATGAACTGTACTGTTAAACAAAGAGAAATAATACGTATTCCTCGCCTCCGCTCCTGTCATAAAATTACTAGTCATTCATGCACAGTTAAGATGCTTTGGAATAAACTCATACTGCCTGAGAATTAGAATATCAAGGGTCTGAGGTGCTTTGGCATAGCCAGGTGCAGTTCCAGTTTTAGTACTGAACTTTGAGAACATGCCCGAAAGAAAGAGATTAACAATTAACCAAAGTTCTCGCTGTGTCATTCTTATAATTACCACGTGGTGGCAGCAGAGACCAAATAATGACAGTGTAACTAATAGAGCAGAAATCCACGTTTATTTTAATCTTTCCATAGCGGAAAGATCACTCAACGATTACAGCGGTTTACAATTAAAATGCTAATTTCAAAGAGAAACAGTGAAATACACCAAGAACCTTAAATAAGTTAAAGACAGTAGTAAGATTATTTTTTTTAACATAGTTTTATTGATTTTGTAATATAGGACACCGCATAACAAATAATTAACAATGGCAATTGTAGCTGCACCTTACAAATGCCAATAATGAAAAGCCAAACAATACATTCACATAAAAGAAAACTGTACAGGTGCACAGAAGTTAAAGATAAACAAAGAGCCGATCCATAAAGAACCTAGGCAACGCAGGATAGGCACAAAATACATAATATCAGCCTATAATATAGGTAACATTCGTAGCATAAGCAAGGGTGAACTGAACATTGTTTCATCAATCTAATCTAATCTATAACACACACATAAAAAAAAATATAGTAAAATAACCAACTCCCCCCACCATGGGGGGAGTCAATGGTTCGTAAATACTAAATGGTATTGCTCCGGCCCATTTTAGTATCTGGCAATTATCTACTAGAACCCACTCTGGTCGGATGGAACTTTTTACTTGCCCAATAGCGTGGAGGGAATAAACACAATTATCAAAGTTACTGTCCACAATTTGCCATAATCAAAGACGCGAGACTTAATCTCTTGGCTCTCTGGCTTTTATTATCAGCATAAAGATTTGAAGATACAGAGTCCTCAATACGAGGCACAACAAGTACATAGGCACTAACACAAATGCTACTCTACGAAGAATCCGCATACGGCTAAAAATAACTAAAAGCACAATCTCTAAAAGCATGAGGTAGAAAACTACCAAGCCAATGTCGATATTAGGGACACTGGACCATACCATCTCTGTCCCTACTCTGTACTAGATGACATCCCTACTTAGCAATCCCTTGAGACCCTCAGTCGAAAGGTGTCAGAGTGAAACTTCCTAAGAAGTCTTCACTTAGAGAGCTTGGTCTAAGTTGCCCCCTCTATCTCTTCGCCTAGCCTTTCTCTGCTCTGGGCTGCTCTGATCTGCCTCCACCCTCGGGGCGCTTTCCCTAATACAGAACCCCAAATCTCAGAACACGCCCTTCGCACCTCCTCTTCTGCGGAGTCGTCTTTCAGTAATTTTCCACAGAGCGCTGTCCAGTTCCATCGTCCATCGCTTGGCCTTGAGTCCCAGACACCATCCGCACTAGGAGTTACGATTGGCACATTCCAATGCACTCCCATGTCTGGCTTTTACTACATAAGTCAATTCATGAACAAAGAACTTCTCTACTAACGAGCAACTGTCCTTGCACCTGGGGTGAGATCATGCAAGACAGACATACTTCACATCTTTTAACTTGCAATTTACTACAGCCTAAAACCTCTACTGGAATAAATCCTTTTTGGCCTATTGCCCTTGGCTAACATAAGAAAATACCAGGCCTTTCGCCTCAACGATATATGCGAATTCTGGCCACTACTACGGTTACACAAGCAGGCCTAAATCACAGTTTTGACATTTACGTCTTTCTTTCATGTGTGGTCAAACTAAACAGTCTACAGACACGAATTCTAAACTACACGTTTTAACATCACATTGTTCAAATGACTAAACTCTACATTTCTCTAATACATTCACAATATGCTTGTACATAGCTAACACTTCTATCGAAATCGATATAGATTATACAATTCTTAATACATTGCACACAAAATACCTGAGTACACATTTGATTATATGCGGGTGCCGACTAACAGTGAATATAACGCACCCCTACGATTTTCAAACTTTTAAGCGCTACATCAGTTCCCCCCTTTGATGACATCTGTCATCACACCATTACAATCGTCTTCTTTAGAACTGATTTAAACTGTACTAGTCATGGCTCCGCCATGTCGAACTCCCTCCATTCTCTTAAGACTCTCATATTGCTGCTCCTGAAACTTCGCCATCCTTTTCTCGTTTGCCCTAAGAGCTCTTTCAACCTTGCCTCCTTGATACCACTTCCACGCTTTCACGCATCCCCACAAACAAATCACACAAACTACAGCAATGATAATTGGCTTCAACACTGATCCAAGAAATCCTCTTCCCAAATTCGCAAACCACGTTCCCACTCTTCCAAATCCTTGTCCAATCTTTTCCCACACATTCTCCTCCGTCAAGTCCATAATCTCCTTATGAATAGTTGTGATGTTATCTATGTACTTCCCTATCTCCTTCGTGTTGTCTGGAATATATGTGCAGCATTCTTGAACCTTCAATAATTTGCAGACTCCGCCTTCCTTGGCTAATAACACATCTAACGCAAGGCGATTCTGCATAACCATATTTCGTATCGACAACATCTCTCCAGCCACCAACAACAAGGACCTCGCCGTGTTCATAGACAACTCGTCAACTACAGTCGCCAACCTCCTGATCTTCACGTCATTCAACACCACACCCATACTAGGTATCATTGCTCCATATATATCCCCAATCACTGCACCGGCGTTTGCAGCCCTACGTCTTCTAGAATGTTGCTTTGTCTCTAACAATTCCAAGTCCTCTGTGTGATAAATCTTCGGGAATATGATAGCCAAATAGCATATGCCATACCAATTTGCGGGTAACCTGACATAAGCATTCTTTCCACATACATAATACACTGTCGGAATCACTTCTACTGGACCTTGCATAAAACCCTTAACAGAAGCGTCCAGAGTGAAGGTCTGAGAACAAGTGCTATGTCCTACTGCAACCTTCTCCGTGGCCGATTGAGGCCGCCCAATACACAAATTCCCTCTCTGCACTTCATCTAACGCTATTGGTCCATAACTTCCCTTGGACCTGTGAGCCCTCTCCTCCTCAGTCCAATCTACTGGACTATCTCCGGTGTCTCGTGTCTGGGTCAACTTTCTATATCTGTCTTCTACTTGATCTATGAATTTCTTCTCCGTCTCAGACAACGCACATGTCAGGTTATGCCTGTGAGCATGCGCAGTATCCAACTTCACAGTCGGTCTAAAATACTTCAGGAGTCTGTCCTCTTTCTTATAATAATCGTATTTATTCAAATGCTTGATTGCTGTAACTTCAGGAAGTACTGTGTCAAAATTTGAAAAGAAATACTCGAACTGTCTCCTATCATAAAATAGACTGAGCAATAAACTACAAGAAATCCCATATGTCAATGGGAGATGATGATACTTGATACCTTCATCCACTGAAGCAGGCAACTGCATACACACATAACAATCCTTCACATCCATCGCATCGACATATTCATACAATAACTTTGCATACGCATTAAGCTTAAAATCACCCTTCGACAAATCCATGTGGAGTCTGCGATCCTCACTTAACTTGGATGTTCCCTGTTCCCGGATACTGACATCTCTCTGTCCTGGGGTAATAGGTGTGGGTGCTCCCTGAACCTTCCCCTCTTGCCTGTGAGCCACCATATATGAACTGATCACTACTGCAAATATAGTGACTATCACAACCCCTATCAGTGTACCTATTATCAATTTAGCCCTACGATGTGTGTTTGCAGGATCTGCCATCTTCGGAATATACTCAATGTCCAATACAGTTTCTGAAATGGTAAGTCTCTTTCTCATTAATGTCTCTTTCGTGAACTTAGGCAAACCCTCCCTAACTTTTCTTCGTTCTATAACGGAAAAATCCCTAATTTTGTTCTTCTTCCGCTCGGATCTAGGTTATCTTCTTCCCTGCTTGCAACCCTCTCAAATCAGTCCAACATAACCGCTGGTCCCAACAGTTCCAGGACTCCCTGCAATATTTCGAGCTTAAGGATGATCAGTTCTTGTGGATCTGGCACAGTAGTGAACGTCGGGAACTCCAAATTGTCCAAGATCATACCTCGAATGACACTCAGAAAAGGTGGACTCGGAATATGAATTGTTAGGATTCCTTCGATCTCCAGTCCCGGAACTTTCAGCAACACTTCCACTCTCTGGAGCGGGACACTGTTGACCAATGTCATCGACCTCAATCTTCCCGTGCTCGGTAACCCTGGCATCAGTCACCTGGTATGCCCACTCTGGTGAAGCGTACTTCCGACTTGGCACTCTTGTTCTCTTTGATCTTCTCACACCACCTTGAGGATACTCCTCATCGCCTGATTCCTCTTCTGGTTCCTCCGAAACTGGTGCAAGATCTGTGTCCGGTACCAACCTCAGGTTTACCCGTTTCTGTCTTGCGGGCCAAACCCTTTCTGCTTCTGATGCACCTCCGGTCTTCCCTTCGATACCCTGTGCACTGACCTCCTCCTCTTCGGCAGAACTCGATTCCGTACTACCCACTGCACCTCTTGCTCCTTCGCCCGTCTCTGGGTCAGTACTTCTTTCACGTCCTTCCTCCGCTCGGTTCAGTGCACCATCAGCCGCTTCAGCAACCCTTACAGCTTGACTGGCCCTCTCTGGAGGTACTGTCGGCTCAGCCGGATTTTCGTTCTCGAGAGGGGCTGTATCTTCTAAGGGTGCTGGAACTCTACGGGTATGGGAAGCATGCACCCAGTTCGGTAAACCTCCACACTTAACTGCTGTGTTCGTGATGAGGATCACTTGAAACGGGCCACGCCACCTAGCATCCAAGCAACTCTTCCTCACGTGCTTGCGGACTAGGACCCAATCTCCTGGGCACAAGTCGTGGCACAGGTCACTCGCAGCTGGAACCGTTGCTGTCTGCACCTGCTGAGACACAGAACGGACCACGTCAGCAAGGCCTTTACAATAGTCCAGGATCATATCATCAGTGATATTTATCAGAGCAGTAGCAGGTATTGCAGGCAAACGCATCGCTCTTCCCATGAGGATTTCATGGGGTGACAACCCAGTCCTTCTATCAGGCACACTTCGGAGGCTCATAAGGACCAAAGGTAATGCGTCAGGCCATTTCAGAGACGTAGACGAACACACTTTCGCCATCCGAGCCTTCAGAGTTCCATTCACCTGCTCCACTATCCCTGAAGCTTCTGGTCTATAGCTACAATGTAGTCTCTGATCTATATTCAGGGCAGCACAAAGCAACTTCATAACTTCGCTATGGAAATGAGTTCCTCTGTCCGATTCAAAGGACGTCGGGAACCCGTACCTTGGAATGAGTTCTCTCAATAGCAGTTTTGCTACCGTGAGTGTGTCACATCTGCGTGTAGGGTATGCCTCCACCCACCTGGAAAAGACACATACTATCACTAATATGTACCTCAACCCATTACACCTCGGCATTTCAACAAAATCCATCTGCATCCTATTGAAAGGTCCTCCTGACCTCCCTATGTGGCTCAACGTCACAGCTGTCCTCTTTCCTACATTCATCTGTTGACAAGTGACACACCTCTGACACACGGTTTCAGCCACTGCCCGAAACTTCGGGTTATACCAAGTCTGACGGAACACTCTTATCATTGCGTCTCTCCCAAGATGCACAGCACCATGTATCAGCCTCGCCATGGGGTTCAACAAACTTTCCGGCAACACTGCTCGTCCATCATTCGAAACCCATATGTCCACATCTCCTTTCTCACACCCCGCTCGTATCCAACTGTCTCGCTCCTGATCCGAAACTCCTTCCTGAAGCTGTTTCAATTCTTCCCATGAGTCTGCCATTGCTAACATCTGACCATACCCCAATTCCTCCTCAGTTTCTTCATTGTGAGTCTCCGTAAAATTGCATCCCTGCTCTGCACAAAACCGAGCTACTTCATCGGCATAATTGTTACCCAACGAAACAAAATCATTTCCCTTCGTATGAGCAGCACATTTAACAACGGCAATTTCATCAGGGCTTTGCAATGCTTCAAGCAATTTTCGTACATAGTCACCATTTCTAATGGGTGAACCTGAAGACGTCATAAACCCTCTCTGGGACCATAGCTGTCCGAAGTCATGAAACACACCAAACCCATACTGGCTGTCCGTGTAAATCGTTACACGGATCTTGTCGGCTGCCAAACAGGCACGAGTCAAAGCAATGAGCTCAGCCACCTGCGCGGAGTGTACTCCTTCTAAACAAGCGGCTTCAACCACCCCCGTGATGGTGCATACAGCAAACGCTGCTCTCAATCGACCGACACTGTCTCTTAAACATGAACCGTCCACAAAGAAAATCTCGTCTGACACTGGGAGCGGTTCATCGACAATGTCAGGTCTCGGTTTGGTGCATAGTTCCGTAACGTCGAGACAATCATGGTCCTCACAATCTTCATTATCATCTATATTTGGAACAGGTAACAATGTAGCAGGATTTAAAACAGCACACCTCTTCAATGTCACATTATCGGCTGCGAGGATAACTTGCTCATAACGAGTCAGCCTATTATTCGTGAGGTGCTGTGTTTTAGTCCTAGTCATCAACAATTCAACAGAATGTGGCACATGTACAGTAAGAGGATGACCCATCACAATGCTCTCACATCTCTTGATGCTGACACCTGTTGCCGCAACGGATCTGAGACATCCGGGCAACGCAGAAGCTACTGGATCTAAAGTAGCTGAGAAATAAGCAACTGGTCTACGGACACCCCCATGATTCTGAGTTAACACTGCTAATGCGCAACCTTCCCTTTCGCAGCAGAACAATGCAAATGCCTTGTTGTAATCTGGCATTCCCAACGCAGGAGTGCTACATAAGGCTTCTCTCAGCCTCAGAAATGATTTCAAGCAGTCGTCGTCCCATGGTACCGGATCACTTACATCCTTTCGCGTCAGCCGCTGTAAAGGCTTCACTTCAAAGGAAAAGTTTGGGATCCATTGGCGGCAATAGCCCACCATTCCCAAAAACATTCTAACTTCCCTCTGTGTCGAGGGAACTGGCATTCTCAGAATCGCATCAATGCGATCTGGAGACACCTTCCTTTTACCCTTCTCAATTCTGTGCCCCAAATACTGTACCTCAGGTAAACAGTATTGCAGCTTGTTCGGAGACACCTTGTGACCGTTCTCTCCCAGGAAATTCAACAACGCAATGGTATCGGCCCTGCAAGCGTCTTCTGTCTCTGACGCGACAAGCATGTCGTCAATGTATTGCACCAAAACAGAGTTTCGCGGCAACACAAGACTTTCAAGATTCTTCTTTAGGAGCTGATTAAAAATCGATGGGCTCTCCGTATACCCCTGTGGGATACGACACCACGTTAATATACGATTTTCTAGCCTAAATGCAAAAAGAAATCTGCTCTCTTCGTGTAGGGGAATCGAGAAGAATGCCTGACATAAGTCAATCACTGTGAACCATCCAGCTTCACATGGGATCTGAAACAGTATCACAGATGGATTCGGTACCACTGGACAACATGGAACGACTATGTCGTTTATTTTTCGCAGATCTTGCACTATCCTGAACTTCCCACTTGGTTTCTGCAGTCCCATAATGGGCGAATTACATGGACTACCCATGATCTCCACCAGTATTCCCTGCCTGATCATAGACTCGATCACAGGTTTAATCCCTGCAATCGTTTCAGGGGATAATTTATACTGAGGTGTTCTCGGGAATTCCGCGTTTGGCTTAACCTGTATCTTCACCGGTTCCACTCCCCTGACTAAGCCAATCTCCTCTCCACTTAGGTCCCACACGTCAGCCGATACTGACTCCCTCAAATCCTGTGGAAGCTCCTCCACTGTCAAAGCAGGGTACATTTCCACACACCCCCGCTGATTCGCAACCTTAAAGGTCGCGTCATCATCCCTTGTCTGCACCTCGACTCCTTTCGGGGTACAGTAGATTGTGCAATTGAGCTTGCACAATAAGTCTCTTCCCAACAAACAAACAGGACTAGAATCGCACACCACGAACTGATGTCAATCCCTAAAGTTTCCTATCCTGACTGGAATCGGTTCTGTCAAGGGGCTAACTAGCCTCTTGTTCGCTACTCCAACCACTTGTATGCTTTCTCCCGAAAGGGCTACCCCCGGGACTACTGCTGATCTTATAGTTGACCTGGTAGCCCCCGTATCTACCAAAAATGTAGTAGGGTGTCCGTCAAGCTCTGCTTCCACAAAGGGTCCTCTCTGATCTACTTCTAAGATGGCCCTAAGTATGCAGTCATCCTCTTGGCCTAAACTCAGCCGAGCCAAAAAATCCATATCCTTCTCCTCGCTCACTTCGAACATGGGCATCTGCAAATAAGCTCGAGCTCCCTGCTGTACATTTGGTATCCTGGGTGGCTGGGGAATCTGCACTTGCGGGATGCCGGTCCCCCCTTGCATCATTCTCGGTACAGTCACCGTCTGTACCTGTTCCGCCCCAGGGACCTGACCCATTCCTCCCTCTATCTGTGGCTGATTATAGGGGTTCAAGGGACACTCGCGCCTCCAGTGTCCCACCTGATGACACTGGTGACAAGCTGTCGTCTTTTTTCAGTATAGCTACATCTATCCCGGTCCTAGGGTCGACGGGCCTCGGCCTTCCTTGACCCTGCGCATTCTGATTCCCTGTCTGATAGTTTCCCTGTCTCCTCACCACTGGACCCCCATTCAACGGTCCCTGAGCAGCTTGCATCTGAATGAGCAATAGGTTATCCTTCATCTTCTTGTGCTTCGACTCAATCTCATCCGTGCAGTACCTGGCGTACCGCAAGATTTCATCTACGGGCTTATTCTGCCAACAGATTAAATGCTGCTGTATCATGAGACTAACCTCGGGCTTCAGACCCAGCACGAACTTAGACACAAACTGTCCCATATCCTTCGTTTCCAGCTCATCTAGGCCACTGTACTGCTTAAAAGCCTTCAAAAGTCTCTCATAAAATTCATGTACTGTCTCCTTTGGTTCCTGCACTGTCCTATCTATTTTCACCCAATCTATATCTTGGGGTGAAACCTTCGATTTCAACCAGGTAATTACTTTATCATACAACCTCATCACTACTGGCGACGGACCATTTGTAATCATGTTCCTATCAGGCTCATAGTCCGGCCAATCAACAGCAACCTTGCATGCGTTCCACAGATCTCCCGGAACCACAATATCGAATAAGGTATTTAGATCTATCCACAACACCTTCGAAATCTTGACAAAACGCTCAACTTGCTTGTACCACTCTGCAGGCTTCTCCCTGAGCCTGGGAAAATCGTTCGTAAATGATGCCAAATCCCCCCTGCTCCATAGTACATGCACATATCCTCCATTCGCCACTTCCCTCAGGGGAAAGGTCTTTGCTAATAACAACCCTTCACCCGGGGTTCTTCCTTCCGCTCCCTTAGAGGTCTTTTTCTTAGACCATTTCTCTTCCCATTTATCAAGCGTCAGCCATGGCCGCATGGCTAGAACCAATTCTCTGGCATGTGACCTCAATCCAACAACCCTCTTCTCCTCCAACTCTCGCTCAGTATAATGCATCCTATGACTTCCTTGCAACACCCTAGTCTTGGATAAATCCACATCATATTCCTTCGCCAATCCCCTCAATTTCTCGTGTGCCATTCGTGCTTTCCGAGTCACATCTTTCGCCACGAAAAACAGCTCATCCGGATTGTAAGATACTATCCTCTCAAGAGGTAGACTTCCATAAATAATTTCATCTACCTCTGCCTTGAGCCTTACTATGTCTATCATCCCTGCCTTCAAAGCTCCTTTCAACACCTGACAACTGGCTCCACGTCCCTCATCGTATTCACATTCCGGTTCCTTCTCTCTCCTCTCTTCTGGTACTTCTATAGGAGCAGAATAACTCCTAAAGTTATCTTGAGCTTTCTCCGCTTGGCCCACATTCCGGTTCAGGTGCCTCTCTGACGGTACCCATGACCTTAAATCTGATCTCGACTCCATCAGAGTCCTCGGCCTCCCCGATCTCTGGTCCTCTTCGCCCCTAGATGTATCTGACACCGCTGCCAATGGTGTACTCCATTGTACAGGGCTTGGAGGTCGGGCCATTGCCCCTTCCAACCCGCTTTCCTCGCTTTCTCTCCTCGTTCTTTCTGCCACTCGTTCAGACCTCTCTCCTTCCTCCGATTCCGGACTGTATATCGACACAATCGGTCCAATGGTGACCGGTACCCTCAGTGCATCCGGTAACCTCATCTCCCTCTCAATCCTCCCACTAACTTCAGACTGACTCCGTAAACTCTCTGTTCCACACGAAACCAACCCCTCCACTCGGGTCTCGGGTTGGATTGTTACCCTTCTAGTTTCTCCCCTCTCACCCCACCTATCATCCACTTCGTCTGGATTATAAGGAGGTGGTCTCTCGTCTAACAGTCTTTGCAATACCCCATCATCGGAATCACTCTCTTCATCCTGTGCTTTCACATGCCTTATCCCCGTCGAGTCTATCAATAAGGGATACAGTTTCTCTTCCTCAATTGTCTGCACTCTCCATCTTTTCTCCGCTGCGTCCCACTTGGCATCCTGAAATGCCCTAATCGACTTCCTCATCCTCTCCTGACTTCTTCCCTTTTCCTTATCATGCGCTGCTCTAATCCACGCATGCAATGCCTCGAACTGTGCCGGTCTTGGCAAGGGTCTTAAGGACCCCATCACCGTCTTCAGTTGGTACAGCACCGCTAGTCTAAATGAGCCATACCTCGGGAAAGCTAGTTCCCCTTCACCTTGTGTAATCTTGTGCCAATTCTCGATCCAAACTATAGTGTGTAACCCCACATTCTTTGCCATATAATGTGCTGGGGTGTCCTCGGGAGGGGCTTCTTCTCCCTCACGAACAACCACATGCTTATCGCCTCTACACAATTCTCGCAAAACCCTAAGACACTTCATGACGAGCGAATTTGATCTCGCGCTCTATTTACTTCTTGTTCTTAAATCCTCCAATAACAGCGCGACTCACACCAACCGGCCTATCACAGCGCGACACTCTCTGACGTCACCTTCCTCCGTTCGCAGCAGTTCCCTTCTCCAAACACGTTTCACGCCTGCTCTCATCCCATTCATACACTGAAATAACCGATTAAGTTACTTCTCTGGCTGTCCGTCCACAGCCTCTGACTTTTCGTCCACAGTCTCCCGACCTTGTTGACCTCGATCGGCGCCCGTCTGCCCCCGTCCGGCCAGACAGATCGCCACTGATAGGTTACTAACACTCCGATCCACACACAACAACCCACGACCAGCGTTAAGTTGCCACACACACACACGTTCGCTCCCCCTATCTCGGTCCAGGTGATCGATGGTACCTCACGATCTCCTTTGGGTGGTCAACAAAATCTATCCCAGGTGTCTTCTACACCACAATTCCCGGGCTGCGCGCGCTCACAGCCTGATCTCACAATCACACGACATACACATCAACTCCGCAAGACATCACACAACAAATCAACACCGCAATCTACAACATCTCATTATGTTCATACTCACTCCTGGAACTGCTGCTTTCTGCCGCACTGCTACTCGCCGTCGATGCTCATCTGCTGCCGTCTGCTGCTCGCCATCTGATGATTCAGCATCACTTATCGTCTTTTGGGCCTCAAGGATCACTTATCCTTATCTAATCTAATCGTCCCTCGCTATCGGAAGTAACCATCCTCTGCTACCAACTGCTCCGGCCCATTTTAGTATCTGGCAATTATCTACTAGAACCCACTCTGGTCGGATGGAACTTTTTACTTGCCCAATAGCGTGGAGGGAATAAACACAATTATCAAAGTTACTGTCCACAATTTGCCATAATCAAAGACGCAAGACTTAATCTCTTGGCTCTCTGGCTTTTATTATCAGCATAAAGATTTGAAGATACAGAGTCCTCAATACGAGGCACAACAAGTACATAGGCACTAACACAAATGCTACTCTACGAAGAATCCGCATACGGCTTAAAATAACTAAAAGCACAATCTCTAAAAGCATGAGGTAGAAAACTACCAAGCCAATGTCGATATTAGGGACACTGGACCATACCATCTCTGTCCCTACTCTGTACTAGATGACATCCCTACTTAGCAATCCCTTGAGACCCTCAGTCGAAAGGTGTCAGAGTGAAACTTCCTAAGAAGTCTTCACTTAGAGAGCTTGGTCTAAGTTGCCCCCTCTATCTCTTCGCCTAGCCTTTCTCTGCTCTGGGCTGCTCTGATCTGCCTCCACCCTCGGGGCGCTTTCCCTAATACAGAACCCCAAATCTCAGAACACGCCCTTCGCACCTCCTCTTCTGCGGAGTCGTCTTTCAGTAATTTTCCACAGAGCGCTGTCCAGTTCCATCGTCCATCGCTTGGCCTTGAGTCCCAGACACCATCCGCACTAGGAGTTACGATTGGCACATTCCAATGCACTCCCATGTCTGGCTTTTACTACATAAGTCAATTCATGAACAAAGAACTTCTCTACTAACGAGCAACTGTCCTTGCACCTGGGGTGAGATCATGCAAGACAGACATACTTCACATCTTTTAACTTGCAATTTACTACAGTCTAAAACCTCTACTGGAATAAATCCTTTTTGGCCTATTGCCCTTGGCTAACATAAGAAAATACCAGGCCTTTCGCCTCAACGATATATGCGAATTCTGGCCACTACTACGGTTACACAAGCAGGCCTAAATCACAGTTTTGACATTTACGTCTTTCTTTCATGTGTGGTCAAACTAAACAGTCTACAGACACGAATTCTAAACTACACGTTTTAACATCACATTGTTCAAATGACTAAACTCTACATTTCTCTAATACATTCACAATATGCTTGTACATAGCTAACACTTCTATCGAAATCGATATAGATTATACAATTCTTAATACATTGCACACAAAATACCTGAGTACACATTTGATTATATGCGGGTGCCGACTAACAGTGAATATAACGCACCCCTACGATTTTCAAACTTTTAAGCGCTACATCAGTATCCTAGACTCATATGGGACTATCCCATGTGCACCTAAAACGTATGATAAATAATAGTGTACAAGGACATGTAATGACAACCCTGACGGACACTCAAAGGACAGTCGTGCACCCGTACACTATCATTATAAAACTGACAGTGGTCACAAAAATACAAGCACGTCTTTCAGGGAAGTACGGGAGTAATGGGGTGGGTCGCAACTATTGGTGACGCTGGAGGTGTAAAAGAATCGATAGCTCGAAAAGCTTCCAGCGTTTGATTCCATTCTAATGAGATAGGAGTCTTACGCAAGCCCCGAAGTTCCTCCTGTCGGAGTATAGTACTTTCGGCTGTTCCCCATCATATAAATTCAGTGTGCCAGTGCAGTGGCGTAGGAGAAGAGGCAGATTTCCACCTCATCGTAATCTCCCGTTTAGCAACTAGTAGTGCCAAGTCAGCAAACCTCAACTGTACCTTCTGCTTCTTATGGCACCCATGGAGGCCCAAAAGACAAGCTTCTGGAGATAGCCAGTTGTGGAAATATGGATTTTTCTGGTCAGTTATGTCCCCTATCTTGGACCCCAACGGTTCTATGTGCATATCACAAGTACATGTATGTTCCCTCCAGTTCCAGTTATGAAGACGCAAATACATGTGCGTCCAACGTCAACATGTCCTCTGTCAGATCCGCCATGAATAGGCCGGATATTCCATTCCTAAATATGAAAGGCCACCGGCTTTATATGGTTCACTTATGCCATTTTACAGTCCAGGCAAGCAGGCCCTGATTCTGTCATCAAACTCTTCTTGCTTTCTGCCTCTGAAAGCTCCAGTCTGAGCCTGCATCTGTGACCATGAACTTTGTCTCATTCTCTGCGCGGCTCACGAAGCCTGACATCAGCCTATTCTCTGCCAAGAACTGTATTTCACCTTCGAATTATCTGCTTCCCCCTCAGCCGATGCATTCCTGCCTAGTAGTTTAAGTAAACATTCTTCCAGTTACCGAGCAAAAGGCCCGGCTTCTCTGCCCTTATGCAAGTAATTCATAGCCCTGTCACCATGGAATATTCCTACCCCCTCGCATTCAGTGTAGACACTTAGACGCTTGTACACGCACGCACAGTCAGTATAGAATAGATTCTGTCCGAGAGTCCTTCTTTCTTGGATAACATAGTTCTTTAAACATAGGATGTTAGATATGATTTGGGATTAGGTTGACTTGACCCCCCAGACTTTTTGTCTCCACATGTAGAGCTAAATGTCAAGTCCCCTTCACCCCCTAGTTACACGTCAATTACACGTCATACTGCTGCGCGCGCATCTATGCCAAGTATTATCTTATAGATCCGCCTATAGGTGACATCATAACCAATTATGTTCCTTTTTACGCCTTATTACACCCATTTCTGGTTACGCAGAACAAATCGTCATTTTCCTTATCAATTGTTACGCCTACTGCATTCGCTTCATTGTCATGTATGTACTATAAAAGTAATTTCTTGTCAATAAAGTATGTACTTCACTTCCTGAACCCCCGTGGTGATGGAACTTGGAGCAACCGATTATAATCGATTACTGGAATAAAGCCCATTCCGAAACTCTAAAATCACGGATTCTGCCTCTCATTTTACTGAGCTATTTTATAATGTTTCTGTATCAAATTCAGTCCCGGTAAAGGAATTTTATTTACCACATGATGGCGCCCGAACAGGGACACTTTCTCATCTCACGCGCCGGCGGTGAGTTGCAGGCCCGGTCTCCTGCCACAGCTGGACGGACAATAACGCGTACCAGCAGGATTTCCTGTATCTCCCTCCGGTCAAGCGGGGGCGACTGAGACTGCGATCAACACCCAGACGAGGCGGTGAGAAGTGCGAAGTATCCCGACCAGAGCCTAGCTGAGAGAGCAAGATCCGAGGTATACAGAGACCCACCAGTTCGAAGTCAAGCCCAGTGTCCGACGAGTCGAGTCGAGTCCAGTCCGGTTCAAGTTCAAGTTACCGAGGCCTTCCGTTTCCGAAGCTACCCGGTGAGTACCATTACTGGGGAGGCATTTCTGACGTGCACATAGGTTGTGCCGGTCAAGACGGGTTTGGGTACACAAATCCGGTCTGCACTGTTTTAGCAGTGTATCTGTACTGTTTAGCAGTATATCAAGTATTCCGAAGTATCTAGTTAGTGTCAAGAGTTATGCTTGGTGATTAGTTATGCAGACGATCATCATTGTTGTTTATTTTAAAGGTAAAAAATGTTTAATGTTTAATGTTTAATGTGTTAAACGTCCTGCATATTGTGGTATGAATGATTGTTCATTATTGTGCTTTTGTATTAAGTGTGTTCAAGATTAAGTATCGGATCAGTTGTCAATATGCCGCTCTTTTCGAAATTAAGACAGATCACGACTAGAAAAGGGGTTCTCGAAGAAGCCGTCCCTATTCCTCCTAGGGATACTCCAGGGCACTTCATGTATTACAAACATGGCTTAGACGCTATATTATTTCTTGATTTATGGGTAGACTATACCAAGGGATTACCAGAAAGTCAGAGGTGGCCCGCAGCGGGGACCTGGGATGCAGAGTGCATCATGAAAGTCGAGGAAGAGTTATGGAAAAGGAAAGTCAGACAGTCACAGAAGGACGCCGTTGAGTTATGGCGTAAAGAATCTCATAGACGTACAGAAAAAGCACGTAGACAGGAAGAAAGGAATAAAGAAAGTTCAAATAAAGTTCAAGGAAATCTATTAATTGAGGAAGGTATCCGAGTGAAATCAGAACAAGTAGACAGACAAAGAAATGCCCTTATGAATGGTATGTATCCCCTTCTGGCCGAAGGATTACCTAAGGCTACTCCAGAGATACCGAAAGACTTGCCACCCCCATTATTCCCAATCAAGGTACATCCCAAGGGGCATCCTAGAACCGCAGAAGATGTTTTTCTTTCCTCATATTTAGATGACGCAGCTCCCGAGTATGCTAATTCCGCTCCACATAGACCGCATATCAGGGAGGTCCTACGCCAAGATCCAGTACCCGTATCCCTACAGCAACAAATCGAGTCACAAGTTCCGGCAAGCACATCTGTTTCTGTATCTGTTCCTACAGCTACTTCTATAGCTGTGTCCACACCTATAGTTGCTGTGTCACGTTCAACGAATCCTTTCACACCCAACGCCCCAGATGGGGCCACGGGAGGTGCTACCAATATCTTTTCTACGCCACCTAGAATAAATAAACTTACTTTTCAAGAGTCAGCGCATTCACGTACACCCAAATTCGTAAGTGCCCGTGCACTTAAAGAACTTCTCGTAGATTGTAGATATGACCCGGTGCCCGGTATAGAGGACGAAATGACCCTGGCCTCATTGCGTATCAGACGAGCCGCAGTGTATTTAGCGAAGTTACCAGGAATGACTGCGCATCTAGACGAAATATATCATTTTGTCCAAACAGGACGAGATCCAGAATGTATTAACAGAGCTATGGAGTACCAGAAAGTAGAGATACAGGGGGAACTGTTACGTTTCCTCATAAACTGTGTGATCAGAAATGTAGACCGACCGGGGGTAGACCCGGAAGCAATGAAAATTCTTACCAGATGGAGTCAGAATATATCAGAAGGGAGACATGACAAGCAAAATTGTATAATAGCCATGTGCCGAAAGATCCGTAAAGAAATAGAACGCCTACACAAAGAGAGATTAGAGGCAGACGAGTTCGAACAAAGCGAGGAAGAAGGGTCAGGACTGCCCGCAGGACAGTCGGACACCATAGCCTATGTAGGTAGAGGAAGATCTTATAATAAGAATCAGACTAGATGTCATACTGACTCAATACATCCGATATGTCCAGATAATAACAGGAATTTTCAAATACCTATAATTAATATAAGGTCTAACGAGCATTCGTTCCAAACCGCCGACAAACTACTACGAGAACGAAGGGGTTATCATTTTCTCGATTCTATGGACGAACAAGATTTAGCCAGGGCAGCTGTCCATTGGGTGGACAGTCCCGGAAAATATAGTGACGATACAGTAGTACGCACATTTTTGAATCTCACCCCAGATGAACAGAGGTTAGCTGGGATTTATATGATTCAACAACTCATTATACTATATCGGAGTCAGCATTCGGACCCTGGTCCCTTACCTGACATACTGACTGAATTGCTTATGAATAAATGGAGAGGTCCAGGTACTAAATTAATTAAAGAAATTCTAGAATCAAGAAAGCAGTATATTCTTTTTGTATGCTCAGAGCAGGTCTCAGTGCCCGTCAAGGAAAGAACCACGTATCACATGGATAGACAGAATCCGTTACGAGAAGTGCACCCAATAAAAGGCGAGGACAACGAGTTTAAGCGCGTATTTGTATATACGCCCATATCAAAAATAGAATTGTTACAAATGAAGAAAGTGGTACCCAGTCATGACAAAGATCCAGCGGGTTTTCACCGAGAAATTAAAGACATGTTACTCATGGGAGAGTATACCTATCCCGACATTATGACAATATTAAAGGTATTGATGCCTGCTGGCATTTATGAAAAACTCAAGGAAAAAGAGTGGGAGGTAGGTGACCAAAAGATAGAATGGTCAGTGTTAGAAGCGGAAGAAAAGGCCCGAACTGCAGGAGCAGGACTTGGGGATAAAACTAAAGCATTACCAGGTTTACTAGTACAGGTACTGCCACGTTTATTAACTACGAAAAAGGAAGATTGGGGAACGATTTCAGCCTGTAAGCAGAAGCAAGATGAAGACACTAGTGATTACTATGCCCGTTTTGAAAAATGTTTTGGTATAAATAGTGGCATAAAAGCCAGTAGCGAATCATACCCGCATCTGTTTGTAACAAAATTAGTAGAAAATGCCCTGCCCCCAGTAAAGAATAGAGTATTAAAATTCGAGAGTACCTGGCAAGGTAACACTCCATCACAAATGTTACAAATGCTACAGTACCATCACAATAGAATTAGAGAGGAACAAGAACATGAACACAGACGCATGAAAGACACGAAAATGAAAATGCTAGTTTCCCAGACAGTTCCAGCGGAAGGACATAAAAAGGGTATGACACATTCCGATTCAGCAGTACCTGTAAAAGGGACATGCAATTATTGTAAAAAGCCAGGTCATTACGTACACGATTGTCCAGTTTTAAAACATAATATCGCCATAGGTAAAACACAAGAAAGATCACGGCCACTCAGACAAGATCAGAATGAACAAAGAGCTATGCAGCATGCCCAGGCCATGCCAGCCGCACAACAGCCAATACAGTTTGTGCCAGCTGCACCACCGTTGCCTGCTGCTGCCACACAGACAACAACACGACAAATGTATCAGACCGCACAGTATGAATATCCTGAGTATCAGCGTTACGCATGAACTAGCCTAGAGAGGGAAGTTGACTTACCCCTTATCGAGATTCCTGTAGATCAAGAAGGACCTTATGTACATAGTGAATTATTAGGTCAAGATAGAAAATTTTTACTCGATACAGGGGCAAGTCGAACAACTATAAAACGTAGTGAAGTTCCAGGGGCACCCCTCTCAGGCTCTCAGAATATTTCCCTTGGTTTTTCAGGAAAACCTATTGTTAATGAAGTATCACAGCCTCTTCCACTTACGATAGGACCTCTGACCCGAACTACAGATTTATTGCTTACTAAATCATGTCCAGAAAATCTGTTAGGAATTAAAACCCTGAAAGCTCTAGGAGCCATAATATGTTGTTCTCCGGAAGGTGTAAGGTTGTTTTTGCGTGATTTTAAAGGTCACTATGTGTCTAGAGACATGGATCCCCGACTGCAGACTTTACCTACACGTCTATGGGCACAAGGCCCTACTGATGTTGGATGCATGAATATTACACCATATAGAGTCACATTAAAGGCGGGAGTGGTGCTACCACGAATGCGACAATACAAGTTACCACCAGATGCTGTAGTGGCTTTACTACAAATCATTGACGAGCTCATTGCCCAAGGAGTAGTTGTGGAAACAGACTCCAATGTATGTAATTCACCGATAATTCCGATTCTTAAACGAACGGATCCAAAGGCCCCGCCAGTATATCGATTGGTTATTGATCTGCGCGAATTAAACAAGTGCATTGTGCCACAATTTCCCGTGGTCCCAGATATCTCGTCATTACTGACAGCAATTGATTCCGAAGCAACATTCTTTACTGTAATTGATCTCAAGAATGCCTTTTTCAGCGTCCCAATAGATCCGGAAAGCCAATATTTGTTCGGATTTAGTTTAAATGGACGTAGCTTTAAATTCTCACGCGCACCTCAAGGATTTACAGAAAGCCCCAGCATCTATAGCCAAGCACTGAAACGAGAACTTGACAGTATCCACATGCCAGTTAACACTGCACTGCTTCAATACGTCGATGATCTGCTGATCACCGCAAGAAGCGAACCGGAATGTGAAAAAGCATCACTGACAGTTTTACAATTTCTAGCCGAAAAGGGGCACAAGGTGTCCCCTTCTAAGCTGCAATTCTGTGTCCAGCGAGTTGTTTATCTTGGACACTCGCTGTCCAAGGAGGGAAGGCAGCTTACACCCGACCGCATTCAGTTAATAGCTAACATGCCTATACCCAAGACACAAAAGGAGGTACGAGCTTTCATAGGCCTCACTTCATATTGTAGGCAGTGGATCCCTCAGTATGCATTTCTAGCAAAACCACTCATTCAGTTAACCACACAGGAGGCAGCCACATCGACTGTTCTCCCTTGGACTCAAGAACATACACAAGCTTTTGAAAGCCTAAAGAAAGCTTTATGTCAAGCACCTGTTTTAGCAACACCATGTTACAGAAAACAGTTTACACTCTTTGTTACAGAACGCGAAGGTACTGCCTTGTCAGTACTCACACAGGATCAAGCAGGAGCACACAAACCATGTGCTTATTTTTCTAGTACATTAGATCCCGTAGCTCAGGCTTTGCCTGCATGCCTGAAATCAGTGGCAGCGACAGCTTTAGCAATCAGACAAAGCGATGCCATAGTGTTAGGACACCCATTGACAGTTCAAGTACCACACGCAGTAGAGGTTCTTGTAAACAGAACACAAACACAACACTTGACTATAGCGCGACTTACAGGGTACGAACTTACATTGTTTCAGCCACATATAGAAATCAGACGCTGTAACACATTGAATCCTGCCACACTTTTGCCAGTAACCGGAACAGACCCACTAGCTCATGACTGTATTGAAGTTATTACTATAACGACAAAACCCAGACAAGACCTGACAGATGTTCCATTGTCCGATCCAGACCTGACGTTGTATGTAGATGGTTCATGTATGAGAACAAGTGCAGGAGAATTAGTGGCTGCTTACGCAGTCACCACAGATACTGAAGTCATTGAAACTAATCGTATAAATACTTTGTCAGCTCAAGCCGCAGAGCTCATCGCTCTGACACAAGCCTGTATTCAAGCCACGAATAAAAAAGTCAACATATACACTGATTCACGTTATGCATTCGGAGTTGTACATGACTTCGGCGTGCTGTGGCGAGAGAGAGGTTATTTAACTTCCCACGGTGCCCACATTCAGCACGGACCCCTCATTCATGCCTTATTAGATGCGATACATCTACCCACTGCAATATCAATTATGAAATGTAAGGCTCATACGAAGATTACTGATATCATTTCCCAAGGCAATGATCTAGCCGACAGAACAGCTAAACAGACTGCTCAAACTCAAACCCCCGACATGACAAAGACAATAGTCCCGATACCGACACATTGTATGACAGTTAAAGATCCTACCCTTGACATAATTGACATACAGACACATGCTACACCAGACGAAATAAAGAAATGGACTGAATTAGGAGGGATCCAAACGGACCAAGGATGGATGATGAAGGAAAAGTCTGTATGGTTCCTTCCTGATTCAATGGTCCAAGTTATAATTAACACTATACATAGTCCAGCACATCTAGGAGAAAAAGCTATGCTAGACAGCATTCAACACATTTGGTTCAATAAACATTTACGAGCAGCAGCCAAACAAAAGGTCCGTACCTGTATGATCTGTTGCCAGTTTAACCCAGGAAAAAGCGTTCCCGTAGAACAGGGTGGATTTCATCCTCCTAATAATCCTTTTGAAGTACTCCAGATGGACTATATCCAGATGGAACGATGTCGAGGATTCAAATATGTTCTCGTAGTTGTCTGCGCTCTGTCCCGTTGGACAGAGGCGTACCCGGTTTCAGATTACACTGCCCCGACTACTGCCAAACAGTTGGTTCGAGAATTCTTCCCACGATACGGTTTACCACGTGTTGTTCACTCAGATAACGGCCAGCCGTTCTCATCCGAATTAATGAAACACGTTTCACTTCTGTTAGGTTATCAGTGGAAATTCCACTGTGTCCGACACCCCGAGGCAGCAGGTCTCGTAGAAAGACATAATCAGATACTGAAAATCAGATTGTCCAAAATATGCAGAGAGAAAGGTGTCGACTGGATAGTAGCGTTACCAGTTGCACTCTTTTACATGAGAATGGTAGCACACTCTCGAACAGGGCTATCCCCGTATGAGGTGATCTTCGGTAGACCACCAAATATGTGGGGGACGCCCGTACCACGCAAAATAACTGATATTGACTGTAATATGCTGACAGATTACTTGGCTTCCTTGATGTCTGCACTACAATCTTGTCGTTCACAGGTAGCTGCAGCCTTTCCCGACAACACCGAGGTGAAACCCCATGACGTGGCTCCGGGGGACCTGGTCTTTGTGAGGAATTTCGACCGAAAGACTCAGCTGGAGCCCAGGTGGAAAGCACCCAAGTTGGTCCTGCTGACCACAAGGACAGCCGTGAAGATCGAGGGCCGCAAGGGCTGGATTCATTCAAGTCATATCAAGAAATTTCATGGACTATCCTCGGATATAGACATTGTGCCCTGCACTCCCTCACAGACTGATTCAAAACTTCCTTTGGTTGAAAAGACTGAAACCGAACTTTACAAACTAAAGCTTAGGCCCAACAAGTCGAGCAATTTGATTGTTTAAGTCCTCTCCAAGGTGAAGCGGTTGAATTGTCTCTGACATGTATCCCTTGGACCTGAGTAGAGAAAATACCCGGAAAATGTTGAAACGACAGGCGTATTGTAAATCACTGCGTAGCCACTGCATAGTGACATTATTAATTCTGTTTTTATTAAGTCTTTTAATAATTATTACAAGTATGTTGTTGCACATATATTACCCTATTTCTAGACATGTTTATAATGTTGCTGCTGAACATTCTTTCAGTGACTTACCTCCACATGAATTGTCTTATAGACTTGCGCTGCGCAATAACACTTTCATTAGTATGTTACATCATTCCCATCAGACTAGTAATGCTACTAATTGTTGGGTGTGTGGTCGGCTCCCTCCCTATCAGAATTATGAAGGAGTCCTGCCATTCTTTCCACACCCATTTACACACAATGGCTCCTGTGGAGCATGGTTTAGTTTAATCAATTCCATAGACTCAGACACAGCAGTTTACCAAGATCATTGGGTATGGGGAAACCTGAACCTAGTTTTACTCAAGGTCTGTTACCGCGACAAGGAGGGTCGCCCCAAAAGAACAGGAACTGATCTAGAAAATGAAGTATATGGATTAGGTAATTTTACACCTAATCTCATGATTCTAAATGTCGTATCCAAAATTGAACTAGTCTTGCCCACCATGTCAGTATTCCCAGCGAAGGGTGAATTATGTGTAAGAAAAGTTGGTTCCATACATATGGGCCATAGTAAATGCACCACTACAGTAGAATTCAGTGATCAAGGCAAATCTTTATTTAGAGCTTCTCGCCATTCCTACTTTGTATGTGGTCAGACTGCATATATGCGTTTACCTCTAGATTGGGATGGTACCTGCTACATTGCATTCCTTTTGCCACCTGTTTTCCTAGCTCCTCCTGATTATTACAGAAATATTCATTTAGTACACAACAGAGAGCGGAGAGATCTCCCCATTGTCGATTACACTGAGACGGCATGGGACAAGTATGTAGATTTTAATAAAGGCATCTTTCCCTACATAGGTACCGTTACTAATAGTAAGCTGATACGTAGATTAACTAGAACCCTTGAAGCAGTAGTGAATGAGACTATTTCCGCCTTAGGCAATTTAACAGAAGAGCAGTCTGCTATGCGGATTGTTGTGCTTCAAAATCGTCTTGTCCTTGACGTCATCCTGGCTGATAGGGGCGGAGCTTGTAGGGTCATCGGATCAAGCTGCTGCGTATTCATACCAGAAAATTCGCCATCTGTATATAAAGCCATCACTCGCCTTCATAAGATTGTAAGCCAGATACACCAGAACCCAGGCACTTGGACTTGGTCCAGTTGGTTTTGGAATGTGATATCAGCCTGGGGATGGAGAGTTTTATCCTTCCTAGGTATTGGCCTTCTCATACTATTCAGTTGCTGTCTATGTCTACAATGTGGACCAGCGATCTGTGGTCTGTGTGCCACATCGTGTATTCCACCACCAAGATTTCATTCATCACGGAAGAAGAAAGAAGAACAAATGATGCTATATGAACAGATCAATGGATTAATGAAGATTGATATCTCTTGAAGGGCAAGTAGGGGACAAGGAGGGAATGTGGAAATATGGATTTTTCTGGTCAGTTATGTCCCCTATCTTGGACCCCAACGGTTCTATGTGCATATCACAAGTACATGTATGTTCCCTCCAGTTCCAGTTATGAAGACGCAAATACATGTGCGTCCAACGTCAACATGTCCTCTGTCAGATCCGCCATGAATAGGCCGGATATTCCATTCCTAAATATGAAAGGCCACCGGCTTTATATGGTTCACTTATGCCATTTTACAGTCCAGGCAAGCAGGCCCTGATTCTGTCATCAAACTCTTCTTGCTTTCTGCCTCTGAAAGCTCCAGTCTGAGCCTGCATCTGTGACCATGAACTTTGTCTCATTCTCTGCGCGGCTCACGAAGCCTGACATCAGCCTATTCTCTGCCAAGAACTGTATTTCACCTTCGAATTATCTGCTTCCCCCTCAGCCGATGCATTCCTGCCTAGTAGTTTAAGTAAACATTCTTCCAGTTACCGAGCAAAAGGCCCGGCTTCTCTGCCCTTATGCAAGTAATTCATAGCCCTGTCACCATGGAATATTCCTACCCCCTCGCATTCAGTGTAGACACTTAGACGCTTGTACACGCACGCACAGTCAGTATAGAATAGATTCTGTCCGAGAGTCCTTCTTTCTTGGATAACATAGTTCTTTAAACATAGGATGTTAGATATGATTTGGGATTAGGTTGACTTGACCCCCCAGACTTTTTGTCTCCACATGTAGAGCTAAATGTCAAGTCCCCTTCACCCCCTAGTTACACGTCAATTACACGTCATACTGCTGCGCGCGCATCTATGCCAAGTATTATCTTATAGATCCGCCTATAGGTGACATCATAACCAATTATGTTCCTTTTTACGCCTTATTACACCCATTTCTGGTTACGCAGAACAAATCGTCATTTTCCTTATCAATTGTTACGCCTACTGCATTCGCTTCATTGTCATGTATGTACTATAAAAGTAATTTCTTGTCAATAAAGTATGTACTTCACTTCCTGAACCCCCGTGGTGATGGAACTTGGAGCAACCGATTATAATCGATTACTGGAATAAAGCCCATTCCGAAACTCTAAAATCACGGATTCTGCCTCTCATTTTACTGAGCTATTTTATAATGTTTCTGTATCAAATTCAGTCCCGGTAAAGGAATTTTATTTACCACACAGTCGTGGGTGTTAGTAACTTGTCGAAAGGTATGAGTGACGGCATGCCAAAAGAGAGAAGTCTAGCAGGCCCAGAGCGGGAAACATCCTATACAACGAAGTTAAAACAACGACTTACTTTAACAACGAAGTCTTAACAACAAAACACAACACTTCAACGAAGACCGGAACCACGAAGCCTGGAACCACGACTCTTCAACGAAGTCCGGATCAACGAAATCTTGAAGGATGACGTCTTGTTTGGAACGGGAAAGAATGTTAGGTACGTCACTTCTCTCCGCCCCCCTACATCTTATCTGCATTTTGATTCGCCAGTGTTGGAGTTTAAGGTCACTTTTCTCCGCCCCCTCACTCTTCTGAAATGAACTGTATTAAAAATGGAAATGCCTCACATTATTTGGACATGGCACTATTTTTATAATAGAAATTATTTTTCGCAATCCATGCCTTTTGAAAGGCATTGTTGCAAACATTTCGGGGTATATGGAGAAGCTCTACAATTGTTGTGCATGGAAACTGAATGGATTTCTAGCACAAAAATGACTACCAGGACTGGTGACAAACACACACAGTCACACAAAAAGATGGGTGAACGGCTTTGGGTCGCTTCTTCTTTATTTGCATTCGGACATCTCCCTCCTCACTTGTGTTAGATGACCCCTAATGAATATATAATTAAATATTTGTTTTTGGGAATGTTTTACTGTTAGAGATGGGATGTAGGGATTAAAGGGGTAATCGCCTGGGAAGTTTTTTAATAATTCAGCATCTTTTTATTACTCAAGTATTAATTATTATCATTGGTATAATTGTCTCTTGTTTGTTGTTCCTTCAGTGCGTGCCAAATTGCTTGGTATTTATTTGTGTCTCCCACACACTCCTACACCCGCTGCTTCTCTTCGGCTGCCTTCAAGAACAAGAGCTCTGGAATATTTTAGAAGCCTCGCGGGATTACAGCTGTAAAATAAAATAGCCCGGTGACCTGACCTACTGCTTTCAAACGAAAAGCAAACCCCTTACCTCCAGCCCGTTACAGAAGGATGGTGTTAAACATCACCTCACAGTGCCGTCACTAAATCTTTACTACCCCAGTGTCACAGGGAAGGTAGAACAACTGGTGCTCCAGGTCAGCACTGAGAGGCAGCAACAGAGCTGTCGAATGTGTGCTCGGTGCTGACATCTCCCGCAGTTAACATCAGCGGCGCAATTAAATCTTTTTTTTTTCGTGGTTTAGGAAGTAGTTGTTAAGTCATAAAACCGCCCAGAGCATGTGGAGGAGATTTGCATCTGCTTCCTGACATCTAGGGCAGGAGAGTTGGGCACCCAAATATATAAAATGTGTAAGGTACGCTCTATGTAAGATCATTGATTGAATATATTTAAAACAAGCATTACGGGAAACTTCCTTAGGGAATTCCAAGATCGCGGCCCATTCTTTACCTGTGATTTCCCTGTTGAGATCTATTGACCACCGAGTGCGGAGTAAGAGTAAGGATGTGCTGGAATGAGTCCTAATACCCCTATACAGCCAACGGACAAGATGACGACCCTCCCCCATTAAGTGTATCGCGTGAACTAAAGCATGTGTAGGAAATTCGGACCCATCAGGGGCCCAGCGCTGTTTAATATAATCAACAAATGCTGCATGTAAGAGGAATAAAGTCGAAGGAACTCCATGAGCACGTTGAAAATTATCATGATCAGTCAGGGTGCCCTCAATAAACATCGCACCCACTGTCGAGACTCCTCCGGTCATCCATGGGGATAACCGTTTGGCAATGACCGTCCCGGCAGCAATAGGGATTCCCATTAACGGTATATTACCGGAGCATGGAATGGTTTCTTTAGTGTATTTGAGTGTTTGTTTCCAATAGAGGAGCGCCGTGCTGAGTAAGGAAGCGAGCGCATGTGGAATCCTACCATGAGGTAAGACCATGCTGTGCAGAGTGCCCTGGCATAGGAGTCGAGGAGTGTATTCTATTTTCTGCAATTGGCGACCCGCTAACCAGTATGAAAGCCATTGTAGTTGGCTAGCCAAGCAATACGCTTTAAAATCAGGCGCTCCCAGACCGCCCTCCTCCGGTCTCAATTGTAATGTTGATAGCGCAATTCGTCTGCGGCCACTGCCCCAAACAAGTTCAATCAATAATGCATTCAGAGTTTTAAAAATGGAAGACGGAATCACGACAGGTAAATTAGCAAAAAAATATAATAGGCGGGGAAGCATCCCCATCTTGGAGAGTGCAATTCTTCCCATCACTGACAGTGGCAAAGAGACCCAAAAGCAGATCTGCTTCCGAAGGGAAGCGATAGCCTTCAGTATGTTGCCGTCAATTAAATCTTGTGGGGATCTATAAATTTGAATACCTAAATATTTGAACGTGTCGGGCACTGTCTGGAGTGTTAATTCACCAAACAAAACAGGATCTGGATTGTCCCGATAGCGCATAAAAAAGGCGTAAGACTTAGTAGCAATGATTGCCAAACTGCAAACCAATTCAATGCGTTTAAAAATAGATGGAATGGGTTTCAAATCAAGGTTAAGGTCTTTGAAAAAGAGGATCAGGTCGTCAGCATAGGCAGAATCCCAAGATCTATTGCCTTGCTCCGGAGTTGGAGACGGAGAGGTTCTATCGCCAATACAAATAGCAAAGGCGATAGGGGGCAGCCCTGGCGGGTACCTCTGGTTATTGAATAGGGTGCGGAAATATGTGCAGTATGGGCACGCGCCGTTGGGGCGCCGTATAGGAGCTGCACCCATTGTAGATAACCTTTAGGAATACCATATCGTTCCAAGGCGGCCCACATGTACTGCCAAGAGGGGTATCAAACGCTTGTCGCATATCAAGGGAAATGCATCCCGCCGTGGGGGACGTGACCGCATCCATAATTTAATGGAACCACCGTATATTGAGGTATTGTGGCCCTGGAATCAAGCCGCATTGATCTATATGAACCATTTTAGAAAGATAAGGCAATAGTTGGTTGGCCAACAATTTACTGAGTATTTTAAATTCAGTGTTCAATAAAGAAAGCGGGCGATAGCCAGAAATGTCACAGGGGTCTCTGTTGGGCTTAGGGAGATAAGTCACCAGTGCTTGCATGGTCGTTAGGGGTAAGGCAGATTTGGCCAAGGCCGTATTGTAAATGGTCTTGAGGTGGGGGACTAGTGCATCGACATACAGTGCATAAAATTCCACGGGCAGGCCATCAAGGCGGGGGGTCTTATTTCTGGGCAAAGCCTCAACGGCTTCCTTAATTTCAGTGGTAGTTATAGGGCCTTCCAATTCAGATTGAATGTCAGTCGACAACTGGGGGAAGGGCAAGCCATGGAGAAAGGCCTCGATATCAACAGATGAAACAGTAATAGGGGCAGTGTACAAACTGCGATAATAAGTCGAAAATGCTAGATTGATGGTCGCTCGAGTAGACGCAATCGTTCCGTCAGGGCGAGAAACTTCAGTAATGGGCACTGGTGGGGGAGAATCTCTAATCAGTCGAGCCAGAAGAGTCCCCGACTTGTCAGAGTCTTTGTGACTATGTTGTGTATAAGACGCATAATCCATTAGCCGGAGTTGGTCCAACAGTACAGCATATTTGATTCTGGCCTCTCGAAGGGGCAAAAGTTGTGACGGGTCAGTAAGGGCCGCAGTATCGAGCCTATTAAGAGAGGCCTCCACCGTGGTGAGATTTTTATGAACTTCCTGCCGGGCTCCCACCACAGCCCCAATGGCCGTGCCCCGGCATCCCACTCCACAAGAGCAGATGAAGCCGTCCCAGCATTTTCAATGAAGTAATTTGTGATAGTGGTGCCCAGAGTGTACCGAAAAACTGCATCCTCTAGCATTTGTGACCAAAGCCGCCAAGTGGGGACCAGTGTGGGAATTCTACCCCAGGCCAGTGTCACCTCCATAGGGTTATGATCGGACAATATTTTCCCCAGATATGTGGATTCCGTCATTTGGGACATCAACAATGAAGTACAGAATATGCGATCAATTCTAGTGTGCAATTGGTGTGGAGGGGAATAAAATGAATATTCTCTACAGCCAGGGTAATGAGCCCGCCATATATCTTGTAAAGACCAACCTGCTGGCCAGGGGTGTAAAAACTCTGCATGTTTAGTGGGTACAGCACCTCGTAGTGGGGGATGTGAACGATCTAGGTGGAGATCTAGAACCGAGTTAAAGTCACCCCCAATAATCCAAGGAATATGCGCCCAGTCTGATAAAACAGTGTTAAACTTGGTCAGATTAGCATTCTGTTCAGAATTTGGGGCATACACACAACCAAGAATCAATGGTGAACCATCCAACCTCCCAGATAACAAGTCCCTTCAGGACCCACCCATTGCTCCATTAAGGTAAAGGGCACCCCACTTCTAATCCAAATTAAGGACCCCCTAGCAAAAGCGGAATAAGAGGTATTAAAAAACTGCCCCCTCCATTTTGTACGCATTTTAGAAATTTCCGAATTAGTCAGATGAGTTTCTTGAATAAAAGTGATATGAACCCTGCGTCTATTCAGTTGGGCATAAATACGATGTTTTTTGTGCACGGACCCCATTCCCCGAACATTTCATGTCAACAATTTATATTTACCCAAAGCAGTCATATAATATGGTGATATCGTACCAGTGCACCCCGTCAGAAGCTGTGGAGCACAATAGGAGAAACAATGCGGCCCGAACCAGGAACAAACATCCCATAATTAAACAAAACCCCAAAATGCTAGGGCCAACAGTCAAACTAGGTTGGTCCAAACTGACATTGCAACACAGCACATTCAAACTGCTATATACTGCAGAAACTGCAGGGGGGGGGGGGGTAGGCACCAAAGAGAACATGATGTCGAGGCTACACCCTAGGCCGGACCCTATGTTGAAGAGAAATTTAAAAAAAGCAGAACCTGGGGGGGGAGAGAACAAATTAAAGTCACATTTGCATAGTGTACTTCTCCCCGCATGTAAGTCACGTCTGGTGGCACATACAAATAAAAGTAGAGCCTGGGAAGGCAAAAGAAATGAACTTATACATGAAGATCCATATCATGGTCAGATCTCTACGAACTACAGAAAAAAGTGGAAATTTCATTAAAATATGAGCATACACATTAAACAGATGCGATCATACTGGAGACACAAGCATGTTACCCATATAAGTCCTTCACAATCTGAGGAGTTATGGAAGGAAACAAAACCTCGTTGCTTTCAGAGTCTGAGGGCAATGGGTTGTCGTTGGATTGTTCCGGGGACTTGACGTGTGTAGTATCCCGGAAAGAAGCAGCAGCCAATAGTGCAGATTCCTATTCCGTAGCAGCCTGGGCCGAAGTAGGCCACCGACCCAAAGCCCGTCGGTCCGCTCTGATGCGGCGGGGTCTCAATTTAACAGGCTGTGATGGTAATTGTCGTATCTGCTGATCTATGCCATCCAAGGACTGGGGAGACAGAGTAGACTCTAACCATGCATTAGCTGCATCAGGATGTTCAAAAAAATGAGCCTTCTATTGACAACTAATTTTCAAACTGGAGGGTAACAACAAAGCATAGGACAATTTGAGAGCTTGAAGCTTTTTTTGAGGGGCTGATAGGAGGTTCTCTGCCGCTGCACCTGAACGGTGTAATCTGGATAAAGTGAAATTCGAGAATTTTCATACTGGATAGGTGCATTTTTGCTGACTTTTTGCAACAAATGGTCATGATCCCTATAGTTGAGAACGCAGACAATAAGAGGTCTGGGGGAAGTCCCGCCGTCGGCCTGCCAGTGGGAATACGATGTGCACGTTCTATACAAAAGAAATTGGAGAGACCCTCCGGAGCCACATGATCTTGAGGCCACTGCCCAGCAAAGCGGGTAGCATCCGACCCTTCCGACCGCTCCTGCATACCTATGATCCAGAAGGGTAGCAAGCTGGTTTTGCATTTGTGTCATCTGTTTGGAGAGTGCTTTTTGTTGTGGGACCAATTCAGCAAGGGTCTGAGTATGGTCTTTTACAGTGTCCGAAAGCTTGGCATGGTCTGCCCGTAGGATATTGAGGCTGGTAGTAATGGTGCCCATCTGTTGTTCCATAGCTTGGCGCGATGCCTTTTTCTCAGCAAGGATTTGGTCTAGCTTGTCCGGAGAGGGCGTTATGGGCGTTGGCGGGACACAGCTGACCGAGGACGCCTGGGAAGCAGAGCCATGTTCTTCATGGGGTGGAGTGTCATCCATGGACATGTCCGGCTGTTTGCCCTTTGTACGGCCCATAGCGAGAATAGGGACGAGCAGCGTCAAAGAAGGGCCCAGCTGGCACAACCGTAGGGGACCTTAGCGGGCAGACACTGTGTAGAGCAGACAGGGAGGTCCGTATCAATGCAAATCCAGAGGAATATGAGCGTGCCAAGGAAGGAGGCACAAGAGGGTGTCTTGTGATGCTCAGGCCGGGGGTCCCAGGAGGCGGCAACACTGGTCATAAGGGTGTACAGCATCCAGATTGCACCCCTCGTCCCCAACCTCAAGAGCATGCGGGCGGTACGATGGCATGCATAGGCAGCAGTTCATAGGACTCACTGTGGGGCTAGAGAATACCGCAGTGGCCAGAGCAAACGACGGCCCAAACAGGTTCCGGTACATCACCACCGTCCAGGCAACCAGAGACCACGCAACAGTCCCAACACCTCAAGGCAGAGGGCCACAGGCAAGGAATCCACTGAAGCCCCACTGCTAAATCAGGCAGAAGCCAGGCGCAAGGAACCGCCACAGACAGAGAAAGGACAATTGAGGGCAAAATCTGGATCAAGAAGGCTATAACAGAGTGTCCAGGAGCAGTGGTAGCAGTGACGATGAGAGCATCATGCACAGGTAAGCAAGTGCGTCACACGCCACTCCATGAGCCAGTCCCACAAATCAGCTGAGCAGTTCGCCGCATACCATACCGGAGGAGCCCCATGTTCGAATTGGCAAGGATGTAAACACAGGGGACCCTACGAGTGGCACCAACACCCATCCGACCAGCAAAGGGAGCGGGATCGATGCTGCAGGGCCCACCCGCCCCGGCCCCATGCGCCAGCCCAGGGCACCACAATATCTCAGTCTTGGGCACCCAGGAGGCGATTTCCTTACCGCGCACCAGGGGCCCCAGCCTGGGCTGACACGGGAGTACTTAGGCCTTCAGGCCACCCGCCCAGAAAGCACCAACCCTCTGGCTAAATCAGCACGCCGTCATCAATCTCCGATCTGCGTCAGGACAGGCAGAAACTGAAGGTGAGCGTCCGGCACGATGAGCAGGCCCTCAGCACCAGCACCTCGCAAAGGGCGGCCAGCTCGCAGCCACGCCCCAAAGCATACCGCGGAATCACGCTGCAGAAGAACATAGGCGGGTCAGGGTCACAGCAGCCTGCGGCAGGCTCAGGCGGCTCAGCCTTGTCGTCACAGAGCCCACAAAAGCCCTGCGCAGGAACCGATGTGCCCAAAGGTATCCGCCACACTCAGAGAGGGAGGTAGGATGATTTTACCCCCCAGGAACATGCAGTAGAGGCAGGATAATGAGGGTCCCGGCCGGGAGCTCCGCCAAGGTGCAGCCGCCATGTTCGGCGGTTGGCCACGCCCCAAGACAGTAGTAAGATAATAAGCTAATTTTGTATGCATACGATCAGAGGGATGTAGTTTCCCAATAACCATCTGCACAAGAAGTGACACCACTGGTTTCCTGCCAAAACAGCCATTAAAAGAAGAAGCCACCCTGGTCCTGTTGGACTTCTCAGCATCTTTTGATACGATACAGTTAATCATGAGCTGCTGCTGCTGGACGGTCTAGCTTCCATCGGGCTCAGGGAAAAGGCGCTCTCCCTGCTGGGCTCCTTCCTGGCTAACCTGTCTCAGGTGGTTGCATTGGGAAACTATGTCTCACCTTCTTTTTTTGCTACCTTGTGGAGTTCCTCGGGGATCTTCCCTGAGCTCAATGCTTTTTAATCTTTATGTTACACCTCTGGCCAGATTAATAAAAAGCTATGGTTTTGCACTCATATCATACGCAGACGATACACAGATTATTGTCTCTGTGAGCAATTCACCTGGACTCACAGCCATCAGCTTTTCATGACTGCATGAGCTATACAGCCAATTGAATGACAGACAACTGTCTGAAGTTGAACTTATCCAAGACCGAGTTTTGGTGTTTGGGAACAATCTCTCATTCTGGACTGATAGCAGGTGGCCGATTCAACTTGGTCCTCTACCTAAACCAGTGCCTAAAGCCAACAAGCATTTGCAATGCAATAGGTCTCGCATTTGCAAAAGTTTAAGCTATTGGCATTGGTCATGACAATGCCTTTTTTATCTATTTTATAAAACAAACACATTAATACATGCCATTATCATTTACAATGCCAATAGCTAGTGTTGCATTATTATTAGCAATGCCAACTGCTCACACTTTTATAATGCGAGACCTATTGCATTGCAAATGCTTGTTGTTACTTTGTTTGAGATTTTGAAAAAATTGCAAGACAACTTGTAGTCGCCTTACAGACTCTCGGGGTAAGGATACAAGAATGATGGAATTAAAAGCAGCCCTTGAGTTGGAAGATTCAGGCAGACTGCTGAAGGGTAGGGGCATTTTACAGACGCATACATTCTGAAGATGCACACATTCTGAAGATGCACATATTCTGAAGATGCACACATTCTGACGATGCGCAGATTCTAAAAATGCATAAATTCTAAAGATGCTCACATTCTGAAGATGCACACATTCTGAAGATGCATACATTCGGAAAGATGAATACATTCTGAAGATGCACAAATTCTGAAGATGCACACATTCTGAAGATGCACACATCACACATTCTGAAGATGCACACATTCTGAAGATGCACACATCACACATTCTGAAGATGCGCAGATTCTGAAGATGCATACATTCTGAAGATGCACACATTCTGAAGATGCACACATTAGGAAGATGGATACATTCTGAAGCTGCACACATTCTGAAGATGCACACATTATGAAAATGGACACAAACTAAAGATGCCCAAATTCTGTAGATGGACACATTCTGAAGATGCACACATTCTGAAGATGCACACATTCGGAAAATGCACACATTCGGAAGATGCATACATTCTGAAGGTGCACACATTCTGAAGGTGCACACATTCTGAAGATGGACACATTCTGAAGATGCACACATTCGGAAAATGCACACATTCGGAAGATGCATACATTCTGAAGGTGCACATATTCTGAAGGTGCACACATTCTGAAGATGGACACATTCTGAAGATGCATACATTCTGAAGATGATGAAATAATGACAAACGTAAACCCTTTTAGAGAAGGCAATGGCTGTTCTAAGGTGTCTGGCAGGCATATAGTGGTAAATCCCATTGCACACCAAAGATTAGTGACCACCATCCACTGACTGCCCCTGGAGCCACACAGCAGAATTTCCTCCTCAGTGACAGGTAACAACAGATGCTTGCCGTTACCCAGATCAGTTGTACTTGTTTATTGACCCCTGTTGGATGAAAAGAGCAGAGGAAAAGACGTAATTCACACCTGTGTCTGTCTGCTTGGCTAAACACAGACGCGGCGGTGGATTCATGAACGCCACGAGCCTCTAGAGCGGCTCAGAACAGGCGAGGTCATTGGCACGTGCCTGCTCTTAAACCATTGAGTTCATCAAACGCTCCTCACAAATGCATCCTGTAACAAATGGCATGATTAAGAAGTGGTGCGCGTGCTGTCGAAGAGCAGCGCCAGATTTTCCGGATGCGCATTCATGGGCACGAAGCGCCTTCCTCTCAGGCAGAGGCGCAACTAGAGCCAAATTTCGGGGGGGGGGGCTGAGCAAAAATTTCGGGGGGGGCTGAATTTTAAGCAATAGGCAGAGTGGAGCTGCAGGGGCTCTTAGAAGGGGTGAAACAACAGCAAGGTTTCATTAACATGCAAATGGTGTTTTAAAGACCTGTGAAGTGCTCGGGTGCGGCTGCTTTTTTGCCCAGGAAGGTGTCTCATCCCGGGCTGCCACACACGACGGGGGGGGGGGGCTGAAGCCCTTTGAGTCCAATGGGTGTTGCGCGCCTGCTCTCAGGAGATCCGAGCCATCAAACAACGCGCTGCCAGAATTCTGCATTCTGCTCCTTTTGTGTTTACTGGCACGCGAAAACTCCCTTTCAGGAAATAAAATTCCGCCTGAAGCATTAATCCAAAGATGACATGTATTTGTGTTTCCAGTGCGCTGGCTGTAAAAGGGCCCTGTGAAGAAGGCAGTAGATGGCACGCGCTCATAATGAGCCCGGTTCGATACTGAGGGGTTCCCCTGATGTCATTTCCGCGATAAGGATTTCTGTGCTTCTGCTCCAGAACCTGTTATTTTGTCGCACCATCTGCTGTACATCATAATTCAACGGCACACAATTGGATTTATATTGTTTAATATGACTTGGAGACCTCTGTGCTACCCTTCCTTGGTAAGCAATGTCCCTGCGTCATTTTGAAGCCGTTAATAGTACTGTCAGGAATAACTGTTAGCTTAGAATCTTTGCCAAGTTTTTTATTATCTATTCCTTATGGTTTTATTCTGAAGCTGTGCTTATAAATTGATGTATATGTCAGCAAAGCGTGACATTTAATGTTTAGGTGTGGCATTAGCCGAGGTCTTTTGTTTTTGTTAGACAAATACATGCCTACTTACAGGAGCCTTCAGTCAGCCTTCTTCAAACGCTGGTGTGGGAGGGTGGAGTGGGGGCGGGCCGCAGTTGTAAAAGGCAGGGAGAGGGTGAGCTTGAGAAAGGGAAAGATAGGGATCAAAGTAAAAAACAAGCAAGAAGGGGGTGGCAAATGGTGTGCACTTTGATGTCCTCAGTGGCCGCGCGGCTCACTGAGGACATCAAAGCAAGTGATCAGGCAGTGCTTTTCAGGCTGCCAAATGGTGCGCGCGCCCGGGGGCACATGCACTGTATTTGGAGGCCTGAAAAGCCACTGTTTGCACTTCCAAAACTCGCTTACTATAAGTCTCGCCAGAACAGCGCTAAAGCGCTGTCTCAGACGAGACCTAAAAATGTAGGAGTCATCTTTGATACTAAGCTGTCTTTTGAAGCACAAACCAACTCAGTCACCTCGACTTGCTTTTTTATCCTCAGAATCTTGAGGAAGATTCTCCCCTCAATACCAATGAATTTAAGGAAAACTGTGGTTTCTGTGTTGATATCATCAAGATTGGACTATTGTAATGCCCTTTTTACCAGTGCTTCCAAGTGCAGCATTCAAAAGCTGCTGACTGCTCAAAACACAGCAGTAAGAGTATGTCGGGAGGAACCGGGAATATCGGTACCAGAACTCCCCTCTGATTCCCGTCTCATGGCCATGCAGGTGCGGGACGAAGAAGGTCCCTTTAACTCAGTCCGACAACAGGAGTAGGCGGGACTGACACGGATGACGCCGCGACTCAAGGGCCTATCAAGAGAGGAAGTGGAGCGGAGCCGTGTGTGGATCCAGGAAGAAGACGCGGTAGAGTCGGGAGAGGCGGCGCGAGGAGAAGGATCCCTGAAGGCGGGCGGTACCGGGACCTCTGCAGAGGAAGAGAGACCGGGAGACAGTGCACCCGCCCTGCTTGGAGAATATGTCGGCGAGGACCGACACCGCGCCATCGCCTACCACCCCCCAGGAGGAGGGTGGCTCGAAGAGGTACGGGGACGACTCCGGGGGATTCTAACCACACCGGGAGGGAATGCCTAATAGAGGGTGGTCACTCCTACCACCTCTCACCGGGCATCACTCTATTTAATTGCGGTGGCGCCTCCCTCATGGCCTGTCATCCCCTTCCCATAAGCCCAGCGGCGAAACTGCCTTTCTGATCCCTGGTTCTATATTTTTTCCTTTCTCTTTTCCTTTTTCCTTGTTTTGGTTCTGGCTTCCCCTGCAACTGAGACGACTATCTAAACGCCTCAATAGCAACTCTGACGTAAGAGTGCCCTTCCAAGGTGACTAAACCAGCAGGAGTAACGAAGTCCCTCACAGCAGTTACAGAACTCAGACGACTTCCAGCAGAGGGACATTGTAAAGCTGTGGAACAATAAAAACTACATTAACCAGTTATACGAAGTGTCTCTTCTGTCCTGTAAGGCTGCCTACCTTCCCTAGCAGCGTGATAGAGTACTTCTAGGAATCTCCAAATTTGACTCCATTTGCACTGGCTGCCGATAGCTAAACGGATCCAGTTCAAATCACTATGCATTGCCTTTAAATCACTTAACAACTTGGGGCCAATGCAGCTGGCAAATTTCCTTAAGTCAAATACCCCAGCAAGATCCCTTAGGTCAGCCGATCTTGGAAATGTAACTGTTCCTAGAGTCAGTGGGGTTAGGTGGGGCCGCAGGAGCTTCACCACTATAACAACTAAATTGTGGAACTCTCTGCCAACCTTTGCTTAAAAAAGAATCCAGCCTGTTAAAATTTAGAACGTGGCTATTTAAAGCATACTCTTAATGTTTAATTTTCTTACTCGCACAGTCTGATCGGTATGTGTTTAGGATAGCGCCTAGACACCCTAGGGTATTTGTCGCGCTTCAAAAAATTCTTCTTCATCATCATCATCATCAAGCAAGAGGACTTAATTTCCCATCATTCATCTGCATAGGAAGTGACATCACTGGATTTCCCATCATCTACCTGCAAAGGAAGTGACAACACTGCATTGCCTATCATCCATCAGCACAGTAGGTGACATCAGTTCCTGCTTTCTCCCTATTTCAGTCAGCTCTTCATGGTATCCTGTTTCCCATGTATCACTAGCAAATAGCGGCACAATCAAGGGTGTTGCTTGTTTAGGCCTGTGAGGGCCAGGATGGGCCTTGGTGCAGAACCCCTGTTCCACTGAAACATGCAAAGTAAAATATAAGCATGCACATCAGCCCTCACCCCATACTGCTAATCTCCACAATCACAGCCAGACCTAGACCACCCAAACTCTCACATACCAGTCACCCAACACATAGACCTAACCTCATACACATCCCACCAACTACCACACATCCTCAAACTCCAGTTCCTGCTCATTAACCTTTGATCTGCAGTACACCACGCACCAGACATCGTAGACCTCATCACGTATTACAAGTGTGACATCCTCTCCATCACAGAAACTTGGTTTACGCACACATCCTAGACATTCTTCTTTCCATATGCAACAGTATTCATCATGTGGACTGCACACATAAGAAGGGAGAAGGCCTCACTGTCATCCAGAAGTCATCTCCTGCACCCTAGGCAAGCAAGTAACTTCATGGAGCTGTTGACATGCCATTCCCTCTCTCTGCAACTTTGACCTCACCTTCCATCTCATCTACAGGCCTCCCTCGCAGAACAAGGACTTCTCCTCACCACCTCTTCCATCCAACATGTTCAAACCACCCTCTTTGGTGTCTACAACCTACTAAACAACACACGCTCAAAAAACATAAGCGACACCTTCTTCAACCTCAGTGATACTCTCAATGTGGTACATCATGCACACAGCCAACATACTCCAAAGGCCACCTCTTCAACCTTGTCTTCTAAACATCAACGACAATCCAATGCAAACCACCCAGACCCCTGAACTGGGACAACTGTATTGTCACCCTAGTTCTCTGCTCTGCGCCCTACCAACTCTAAAAACCTTGCAAACAATAAATGAACCACCATCCACAGCTAGGAAAGAAAATGGAAAAAGCAGAACTCTACGTGACCTCTTTATACTGAAGTCCCTCGGCACAACATGCAGATAGCTCATCACATGAGGCAAAGCAAATTACTATACAAACACTATCAAATAATCAACCAATAGACACAGAATGTTTTTCAGAACATCAGACCCGCCTATTCCTCATGCCACAGCAAAGTGCAAAACCATCATCTTCTTTCGAGAAAACATACAGAAGATCCAACAGAACGTTAACAGCACCAAGCCTGCTTCATCTAATACGCTCACCCCTTCTAGTAGAATTCTGCAATGGTCAGCCTTCAAAGCCTTACCTCTCGCAGATCTCACAGACATGCTTAACTCCCTCAAAGCCACTACTTATGAAGAAGATGTCTCACCCTCATCCCTCATCAAAGCTCTCTCAGGGGTAGCTCTCTTACCACCACAGACTGATGTCAGTGCTTCCGTCACAAAAGGCATCTTCAGAGAAGTTTGCAAGACAGGGAAGATCCTCCTACTCCTAAAGAAACCTACACTAGACCCTGGTGACCTCATCAACTACTGGCCCATCACATATATACCATCGATCAGCAAGATCATTAAAAAAGCAGTCTATGTTTGACTCAAAGATCACATCAATGCTAACCATCTCCTGCATGACTACCAATTTGGCTTCCATTCATGTCATGCAGGACGGAGACCACTGCCTTAAACATGGTAAACACTGCCTCTAGACCACTGATGAAGATGACTCCACCTCCTGATATTACTGGATCTCTCGGCTGCCTTCAACGAAGTCGACCATCTCTCCCTCATACGTATCCTGTAGACTTTATTGGTTATTACTGGCAATATCCTTCACTGGTTCTCCTACTCTCTTTCCATATGAAACCAAATTTGTTCACTTGAGCACCACCAGATCACATAAGATCCCAATCACCTGCAGAGTCCCCCAGGGCTCCTTACTGTCTCCTGTCATCTTCTAACTTTACATGAGACCACTTGGTGCTCTTCTCACAGAAAAACAGCATCAAGATTCACTAATATGCTGATGATACAAACCTCTCCTTGATAGTCACATCTGCTTCAGACGTCCAATGCTGCAGACAAAGCATGCACCATCACCCGAACCTGGATGTACAGAACCTATCTGAAGCTCAACCCAACAAATCAATCATCAATCAACAGACTTGTAAATCGCAGCAAATCACCTGTGAGGGACACAAGACAGATGCTCTGTTATTTGCCAAAACCAGACAACAAGAAATATTACAAAGCTGGCTCAATACAGACAACATCACGTCTCTGGTGGGTCACGGCGGCACACTTGCAGCCAGGACACCATCAGAAATCAGATGAAAAGTGAAAAAAGTGAGACAGCAGGGCTTTGACATCTGTGCACTCCGGATCTGGAACAACATCATTGCATCTATCATAACCGCCTCAACGCTTCCCTGATTTAGGAAATCGTTGAAGATTCATTTATGCCAGATAGCTCTTCTGTCACTCTTTGGCTTTATGCTTGTCGTGCTCCACTGCCTTTTGGCTAAGCACTCTATAGAAATGACATATACATACAATGAGAGGCAAGTCAAACTATGTGATGGTTAGAAAATAAACTGTGATACAAGCAATGGTTACAAGTCTGTTGCAAAGAACACAAAGATTGCATGATAGATAATGCAAGCCACCAGAAAGCACAGAAGATTACAATATGAAACATTGAAATAAAGATATTCTTGGGCTTTACCCTTGTGGTACCAACATAGAGGCACAGCTTCGATAGCATTAAAAAAGCATTGCGAGAAAGAGAGATCAAACACATGATGATGTTCCCTGAAAAGCTGCACATTATAGCCAGGGCCACTGGAATTAAGCAGCAGGTCAGCATCAAGTTATGTGGCAGGGGTGACGTTTGTACACATGGTAATACTGTCTTGGCAAAGATTTCACGTCATAAGTACCGTTTTAAAGACCAAATAAAAAATATCCAACTGAAATATGACCAGCCATTGCGAATGGATACACACTGTGTGTAAACACATTCTGTCAAGGGGGGAGATATACCAAATCTCCACGCAATGCAGCGCAGCCTCCCGCAAGTCTGTGCTGCGTTGTGCAACAGGGAAGGAGCGGGAGAGTGCCATATTTTCACAGATATGTTTCTCTCCTTCCCTTTCCCTTGCGCCGGTGCTGAATACAGCTGCTGTGCGCCATGCACACACCTTAGCGACATAGCACTAGGAAAGGGTCGGATTGGTAACGTGGGCAATCGGGAAATGGCCGAAGGGCCGGTGGCCGAGTTTTAGCTGTGGGCTGCTTTTTTGGGCATCCTGGGGGCTGTCTGTGCTGTTAGGATACCGCCAGCTGCCAGTGGGTGCCTGAGTGACCTTTCTAGAAGGCAGATAGGCAGAGGTATCACTCCCTTTCTCTCGCTGGGCCCGCCCCTTAATATATGCTGATTGAGCGGGGGCAGGCGGCCTGAGCAGAAGTGGTCTCACTTGCATTCATGTGTGGCTCAGCAGTGTGAACTAATCTGTGCATTTTTTAAAATCTAAGTTAAGTTATTAAATCATGCCCCCACACACTTTCTTTTCATAAAACTTTGCTGAAGCAGTGTTTTGCGGAAAGGCAATATGCAAATGAGGGCCACTTTTTTTAGTGTGCCTGGACGATTTTTTATCCCAATCCAACCCTGCGCTAGCCTGGGTGTGTGTGAGTCTAGCATAGGTTTTGTATAGGAAGGGTAGCCTTCCTGTACAAAATACTATGCCTAGACACGTGGGAAAGCTTTTCCTACTTTATATGCGTGCTGCACAGTGCAGCACGCATGCAAAGTGCGAAAGGGAAGGAGAAATTAAAGTACTTCTCCCTCCTTACGCCTAGTTTAAAAGGGCACAGTTTTCTCACGCTAAACTCAATCTGCTGTATTTAGTAAATTGGGTTTAGTGTGAGAAACCTTGGGTGGTTGCATGGGAACGCCCATGCACTACACTTGGTACGCCCCATGGCGCAAAGTAACGTGAAGCATCGCCATGTGCTGCTTTGCATTACTTTTACATAATTTCCAGCGCTAAACAAGTTCAGCACTGGAAAGTAAATTGGGAAAAAAAGATTTTAGTAACGTTTGATCCATTTAAAGTAGACAAATCTTTTTTTGTTAAAATTGTGCAGAATATGCAGCAGCTGATGGCTAATGTGGCAAATACGGTAATCCATAATTATTTGATAAAAGCTGCGGCCATAGAATCAGAATATTCCAGTGGCCCTGATTATAGTGGAGGCAAAAACATGGACCTTGTTGTCATCAGAAGATGCACGGGAATGGATTGAGAGTCGGTGCGCTCACCAGGAAACATGCCAGTAGGAAAGACACCTGCAGAAGAGGTTAGTCTGGTGAGCTCCAGGTGGGTGGGGGGAGCTACAGCAGAGGATGGCAGGCTGTCCCCCACCCAGCACAAAAGGAGCAACACCAATGATGCAACAAGTGACACTGGGAGGAACTAAGTAGACAGTGGCCAGCCTTTAGTAGGGTGGTAGTGTCTGGACCTGCTCCAAAACGAGGGGTGGAACTTACTTCGATTACCACAAGGTTTATGGGTATAAAGGACATCCGTAAAGGACATATCGCAAACTAGACATAGTAATTGTCTATTCTTCAGCACCAGTGATTTGGAGAGACTTAATGCCACAGGTTACATATAAATGTATAATAGATAGTTCTAAACAGGGGAGAACGGAGAAGCTCATTTTCTTTAAGTTCATCACAGGAGTTATAAATAACTATGGGCCATACGTACGAAATTCTTAATTTGAGATTCCTAAATATCGAATTCGTAGAAATCGTAATTTTGGAATTAGAAATCGAGATGTACGTACCCCGCGTTTTCCTACAGATTTGCAATCGCTATTAGGAAATCGCACATGTTACACATAAGGGCCACGTGTCAGGGTTACGCTAGCACCCCACGGCTGGAGTGTACCGGGTCAGGTGTTACTCATCTCTGTAAAATTCACGCCTGTAATGTGGCCTGAAACTGTGTCTGTGAGTTTATAGGTGGCAAGAAGATGGACCAATGAGAGGGGTCCTGTAGCCTTCTTACACACATTTTTAGGTCTCGCCTGACCCAGCGCTTGTGCTGGTCTGGCGAGACTTTAAGTAAAGGCTTAAAAAAATGCTACCGCCGGCCACAGCTTGCAGTGCATGTGCGCGGGCGCGCGCTTGAGCAGGGGCGCCATATGGCGTGATTACTGCTGCGCACGCACCACTCGCGCACATGCACTGCAAGCTGTGGCCGGTGGTAGCATTTTTCCCCCCGCGATCACTTTCACTTTGGCCCTGCGGTTAACTTCCTTGTTTTCTTTTATTTGTGAACCCCGTTTTTGTTTCACACTTTATTTCCCTTTCTTTCGTTCATTATTGCTAGTCGTTTACAAAGCCCCGAAATAAGAATGTGTCTTCAAAGACGGCAAGTGTGTGTCTCCTCAGACACATGTACTTCATTGGAGAACTGCCAGCTTCATGGTAGGGGACAAGCAGAGGGTTGCTGACTTTACTGTCTGTGAAAAGGCAATTTAGTGGCACTGTAGTGCGATCAGTGTAGCGCCAGCTTCTCCAGACAAGGCGAAGGCTTGATAACAGTTGGAAAGGAGATAACACTTGGGGAGAGTCTTACGATGGTCAGCAGTGGTATGCTTCTCAGTTGCGTGAAGCTATTGCCCTTTTAACCCGGAATGGTGTTGACTGACTTTTTTTCTGCTTTTGTGTGTAAAAACCTTTAATCATCTGTATATCGAAAACAAGGTGTTTTTTGGGGTGGGTTGCGCCTGTTCGTGAGGGTGTGTGCTTGTCAGAGTTTTCTAAACCATGTTTTCATTAGATTTAGGTCATCTGATACTAAATAAAATAGGGCTTTGGCACGGCCCTCAACTAATGTGAAAACGGTGTCAAAGAGACAAAAAATGTAAGCAGAAAAACACAGTTTATGTTAGGTTTTGTTCCCACAGTGTATTTGCATTTTTTTTTTATCAAGATATGTCCAAGTTCCATATTGTTACAACAAACAAATGATGGACGGAATGCTGACAATGCAGACATTCTCCCCCAGTCAAGAGATCTGGGTTAAATCCATCGTTCTTTTGCCCACTACGCCACCCCAGTTCAGACATGGCCATATGCAAATCAGTCTTGACCCTGTGCCTCATGGGAACAGTCCAGCCCGAACTGCCAAGGCATGTCTTCCCTGGACCGGAATCAAGCATCCTAGGACCGGTTTCTGGCTATCAGCCGTCATCAGCCAGGATAGCTTGACTCCAGTGGCGTAGTGAGCACGGGTCCCACGTCTGGGAATACCCATCCCACTTAGGGCGAAAAGCGTTACAACAAACAAATGATGGACGGAATGCTGACAATGCAGACATTCTCCCCCAGTCAAGAGATCTGGGTTAAATCCATCGTTCTTTTGCCCACTACGCCACCCCAGTTCAGACATGGCCATATGCAAATCAGACGTGGGACCCGTGTTCACTACGCCACTGGAGTCAAGCTATCCTGGCTGATGACGGCTGATAGCCAGAAACCGGTCCTAGGATGCTTGATTCCGGTCCAGGGAAGACATGGCTTGGCAGTTCGGGCTGGACTGTTCCCATGAGGCACAGGGTCAAGACTGATTTGCATATGGCCATGTCTAAACTGGGGTGGCGTAGTGGGCAAAAGAACGATGGATTTAACCCAGATCTCTTGACTGGGGGAGAATGTCTGCATTGTCAGCATTCCGTCCATCATTTGTTTGTTGTAACGCTTTTCGCCCTGAGTGGGATGGGTATTCCCAGACGTGGGACCCGTGTTCACTACGCCACTGGAGTCAAGCTATCCTGGCTGATGACGGCTGATAGCCAGAAACCGGTCCTAGGATGCTTGATTCCGGTCCAGGGAAGACATGGCTTGGCAGTTCGGGCTGGACTGTTCCCATGAGGCACAGGGTCAAGACTGATTTGCATATGGCCATGTCTAAACTGGGGTGGCGTAGTGGGCAAAAGAACGATGGATTTAACCCAGATCTCTTGACTGGGGGAGAATGTCTGCATTGTCAGCATTCCGTCCATCATTTGTTTGTTGTAACGCTTTTCGCCCTGAGTGGGATGGGTATTCCCAGACGTGGGACCCGTGTTCACTACGCCACTGGAGTCAAGCTATCCTGGCTGATGACGGCTGATAGCCAGAAACCGGTCCTAGGATGCTTGATTCCGGTCCAGGGAAGACATGGCTTGGCAGTTCGGGCTGGACTGTTCCCATGAGGCACAGGGTCAAGACTGATTTGCATATGGCCATGTCTAAACTGGGGTGGCGTAGTGGGCAAAAGAACGATAGATTTAACCCAGATCTCTTGACTGGGGGAGAATGTCTGCATTGTCAGCATTCCGTCCATCATTTGTTTGTTGTAACGCTTTTCGCCCTGAGTGGGATGGGTATTCCCAGACGTGGGACCCGTGTTCACTACGCCACTGGAGTCAAGCTATCCTGGCTGATGACGGCTGATAGCCAGAAACCGGTCCTAGGATGCTTGATTCCGGTCCAGGGAAGACATGGCTTGGCAGTTCGGGCTGGACTGTTCCCATGAGGCACAGGGTCAAGACTGATTTGCATATGGCCATGTCTAAACTGGTGTGGCGTAGTGGGCAAAAGAACAATGGATTTAACCCAGATCTCTTGACTGGGGGAGAATGTCTGCATTGTCAGCATTCCGTCCATCATTTGTTTGTTGTAACGCTTTTCGCCCTGAGTGGGATGGGTATTCCCAGACGTGGGACCCGTGTTCACTACGCCACTGGAGTCAAGCTATCCTGGCTGATGACGGCTGATAGCCAGAAACCGGTCCTAGGATGCTTGATTCCGGTCCAGGGAAGACATGGCTTGGCAGTTCGGGCTGGACTGTTCCCATGAGGCACAGGGTCAAGACTGATTTGCATATGGCCATGTCTAAACTGGGGTGGCGTAGTGGGCAAAAGAACGATGGATTTAACCCAGATCTCTTGACTGGGGGAGAATGTCTGCATTGTCAGCATTCCGTCCATCATTTGTTTGTTGTAACGCTTTTCGCCCTGAGTGGGATGGGTATTCCCAGACGTGGGACCCGTGTTCACTACGCCACTGGAGTCAAGCTATCCTGGCTGATGACGGCTGATAGCCAGAAACCGGTCCTAGGATGCTTGATTCCGGTCCAGGGAAGACATGGCTTGGCAGTTCGGGCTGGACTGTTCCCATGAGGCACAGGGTCAAGACTGATTTGCATATGGCCATGTCTAAACTGGGGTGGCGTAGTGGGCAAAAGAACAATGGATTTAACCCAGATCTCTTGACTGGAGGAGAATGTCTGCATTGTCAGCATTCCGTCCATCATTTGTTTGTTGTAACGCTTTTCGCCCTGAGTGGGATGGGTATTCCCAGACGTGGGACCCGTGTTCACTACGCCACTGGAGTCAAGCTATCCTGGCTGATAGCCAGAAACCGGTCCTAGGATGCTTGATTCCGGTCCAGGGAAGACACGGCTTGGCAGTTCGGGCTGGACTGTTCCCATGAGGCACAGGGTCAAGACTGATTTGCATATGGCCATGTCTAAACTGGGGTGGCGTAGTGGGAAAAAGAACGATGGATTTAACCCAGATCTCTTGACTGGGGGAGAATGTCTGCATTGTCAGCATTCCGTCCATCATTTGTTTATTGTAACGCTTTTCGCCCTGAGTGGGATGGGTATTCCCAGACGTGGGACCCGTGCTCACTACGCCACTGGAGTCAAGCTATCCAGGCTGATGACGGCTGATAGCCAGAAACCGGTCCTAGGATGCTTGATTCCGGTCCAGGGAAGACATGGCTTGGCAGTTCGGGCTGGACTGTTCCCATGAGGCACAGGGTCAAGACTGATTTGCATATGGCCATGTCTAAACTGGGGTGGCGTAGTGGGCAAAAGAACGATGGATTTAACCCAGATCTCTTGACTGGGGGAGAATGTCTGCATTGTCAGCATTCCGTCCATCATTTGTTTGTTGTAACTCTTTTTGCCCTGAGTGGGATGGGTATTCCCAGACGTGGGACCCGTGTTCACTACGCCACTGGAGTCAAGCTATCCTGGCTGATGACGGCTGATAGCCAGAAACCGGTCCTAGGATGCTTGATTCCGGTCCAGGGAAGACATGGCTTGGCAGTTCGGGCTGGACTGTTCCCATGAGGCACAGGGTCAAGACTGATTTGCATATGGCCATGTCTAAACTGGGGTGGCGTAGTGGGCAAAAGAACGATGGATTTAACCCAGATCTCTTGACTGGGGGAGAATGTCTGCATTGTCAGCATTCCGTCCATCATTTGTTTGTTGTAACAAGTTCCATATTGTGGCATTAAGGTTTTTCTCGATATGTTGGGATACCCTTGATTCATTTTCTTGGTTTACGAATTATGAGTACTTGGAGAGAGTTTGAACATTAATATCCATTTTGCATAGAGGTAACTTAGTATTCAGAGGTGAATTGCCGTTGTGTACGTGTTCAAACTCCTTTTTAGGATGGTGGCAGTACCTTTGGTGTAGAAGACACACAGCATTCCACTTTACCCTTCTGGATCGCATGTAACTGGTTGAACAGATTTCCTCCACCTCCGTCATCTCAGAGTGTCAGCTGCTGACTTCCGCCCTTCCCGGTTTCTTCCTCTTCACTTCGCCTGGCGCAGTACGATCCGCATCTGCTGGCTTGCCATCCAAGTGGACCAAAACATTTTAACCACCAAAAACAGTGCCTCAAAGTACTGCACAGCCTGCTACTCGTATCATAAATACACAGACCACATGGCACTGTGGGAAGGGAGGCCGCGTGGGCCCACGCGTCCCCTTCTTCCTGTGTTTGTCCATTAGTATTCTAATGGCAGTCATCTTCTTCGCGCCAGCTTGCTATCCAGGGAAGGAGCTGCTCAATGCTCCCTTTCGACGGCTATATTTCTGCCTCTCTGGTTCTAAAAAGTTGGGATTTGTAATATGTGGAATTTTGCACATTTTTATATCCATGAACAGCCCCAAATTTTGACTGACTCATATTTGCTTAGGCAAATTTCAACAAAACACAGCCATGAACGTTGTTTTAGACCCTAAAGCTAGAAAGGACATAGCCAATAGGTCTCACCTTTGGTACCGTATAAGTATTTAGATATGCAGCACAATATCCTTGGTGGAACAACATTAACTGTTGCATGGTTAAACACTTATAAGGTCCCAAAGGATGACCTATTGGCTATGCCAATGCTTGTTTTTTTTGTGTGCAGATTTTATATAGCAGGAAACTCGACCCGAAGATATTGGAGCGCTTTACATGAGCACCGTTTCTTACACATTCAGGCAAGGGGAGATTCGGTGATTTGCATTTGCCCAGAATCACAGGATGTGGACGCGACCCCGCGGCTCGAACCCTGGTTTACAGCAACAAAGTCGCCAGTCTAGCCGACGGACCACATCCTCTCCCCCCTAATGTGTACTTCACTATTGCCCAATATAGGTGCCTCACCACTTCGGCACCATTACTGGAGATGCCATCGTGAGGAAGGACCACGAGGGAGACAGCGTCGTGTGAGCACGGGGCTGGCATTCCCTGGGGGAGAGGAGGGTCTCGAAATCTGCTGTGCTGCATTCTGGGGGGTGAGCAGTAACGTAATTTACAAATCCTCTCTGCCGTATGTGAGTGTTGTTTCCAATTGTAGAAAACTGAATTACCACATGGTGGCGCCAGAATACCAAAGAAGCTTTAGAGTGTACCACACATATACGAGAATGACAATGCAAAGGATGCGTGTAATGTGTATCGCACCCAAAAATTGAATTGCCGGACATCTCTGCATATACAACTAACACGCAGAGGACTGGACTGTAGGGGACCAGGGGCAACAACCCCCCCACCCGCGACAGTAGAGGACAGAATCAGCAGAATACATCACGAATCCTCATAACCAAACAAAGGTGTATTTGTAAAGCGCACGTTCACCCAAAGTTATCTTGGCTCTCAATAAGAGATGTTGAGTGTTACCCAACTCAATGGTACTCATTTTGTCGACCTCAGATGGATGAAAAACTGAGTAGACCCGCCGGAAACTGAACCTCTGACCATGAGGTTGAACACATGCCCCTGCAGCGGGCGCATTAGTCCACTCAGCCACCAAACCTGCCACTATATTGCGAACTGGTATTCCCCCCACCTCCTTCTGGTTTGGAATTCTACTATTACCTCTATGTCCCTCGTCCTCGACCCAGTCATTACTAATGAGGTATTCCACCTGACAGGAAACAAAACAGGAAACGCTTTTAGACTCCACCCACCCTCCTGCCAGGGGCTATAAGTACATAGCCAATAGAAAGCACTTCCTGTTTTGTTTCCTGTCGGTGGACCTGACGGGGGACGCTGGGGTAGGTGCTGGGCACTTACCTGCTACTTGCTTGTCCTGTTGTTCCCTCCTTTGCTGGGCTCTGCGGGTGCTTCTGTACCGACGTGGGAGCTGCTGGAGTCGGGACGCCTGGCCTCCTGGATTCCGACCAAACCTTGTTTCCTGTGCTGCTGGGCTGAGCAGGTCTCTTTGGTCTGTGTCATGGCTGCGGGTCTCTTTGGTGCTGGTGAGTCTTCCGCCCTGGGGGTGTATTCCCTCCTGCTGCTGCTTGTCTCGCTGCTTCCCGCCGTCTGTCTCCTGCCATACCGGGGGGTGTTACAGACAAAGGCCTTGGGCAGCATTGGTGGCAAATGGATGGCAGCGCGGAACCGTGACGGACATGACAGGAAGTTATGGGAGTCATTACTACGCGCACCGCATCAGGAACGTGCATTTTTAAACGAAGGTGCACTGTTTCTGTCTGCTGCTGCTCACGGGCCTGGTACGGCTTCCTGGGGTCCCGTTTCCGGCTCTGCTGTGTGCTGTCCTCCCCGAGCGGCCCTCTGTGGCGGTGAGCTCCTGGGTTGTGCTCGGGCCTTTGGTTCTGGTGCGTGCCGTGTACCCTGCCTCTGCCCCGGCTGCTGCCTCCTTTGTGCGCGTTTTTTCTCTGCCGCTGTTGGTCCCCGTGGCATGGTGCTGGGGCTCCTACCGGCTCTCTCTCGCTCGCTTGGGGTGGGGCCTCGACTCTTCCTGCGGGTTGTAGCCTACGGCGGCCGGGATTTGCGGTGGTTTATACCTCCGGCTGGCCACGCCCCCCTCGTCAGTGCCTGCATTGGTTCAGCTGTTCAAGCATACCGGTTTCTTCTGGTGTATGCTGTTTCCGGTTTCTGGGCTTAAATTGGAGGGGGATTTGCGCTTCTTTTAGTTTTCCAGCTCCTGTGCCTTGCTGTGCTGTTTTTTTTTCTTGTGGTTGTGCTGGTCATGGGGAAACATCGGCGTAAGCGCCGCCATGTGTCTCCTGTCTCCTCCTTCTCTTCCCATGCAGACAGTGGGGATTCTGCGCCTCCTGGGAAGCAGTCCCGGTTGGATGACGGCCGGTTGAAGCGCCTGATTTTGGAGACTTTGTCCGACTTGTGGTCCTCCAGGAAGTCGGCTGGTGGTCGTCCCTGTGGGGGTCTTGACCTCTATTCAGACATCTCTAGCTCGGACTCCTCTGATGGTTCCCCCTTGAGTGCGGTGGACTTGAAAGGCAAATATATTGCAAAGGACTGGTTGCCGGACGTTCTCTCTCATGTCAGGGGGAACATGGGTTTTCCTGAGGAGGTCGTGGCCAGCACTTCGCAGGATTCTGTCTTGCCTCAGTTTCGGAAGCCTGCTTCCACGTCTCTGCCTATCCATCCCTTTGTAATGGACGTCCTGTTGAAGGAGTGGAAGGACCCGGATCATATCATGTTGCCTCGCTTTATGTCCAAGCTCTATCCTTTGCAGGACATGGAGAATACGATTCCTGAATCTGTGCATGTGGATTCTATTGTGGGCAGTTTGGTGGGTCGTTCTTCTATGGCTGACGATAATATCCTTCATGATGGGGTGGATAAGAAGATTGACTCTGCTCTGAAGAAGTCGTATGCTGGGTCTCACCTTGCTATCTGTTCCGGTGTCTATGGGGCATATGTCGCTCAGTCAGTCAGTCAGTCAGTCAGTCAAAACCACTTTAATCGGTTAATTAAAATCATAAAAGTGCATCACAAAAATTCATACAGATAAAAAACGTAAAAAAATACAATGTGATAAACAGTTCCTGAAAAGATCATCCAGACAAATAAATGTGCCACTGATGTCATAATCCAGGCTGGACATCAAGTTTTTTCCTTGTCCGCACCGCAGATACCAAAAAATTAGCAATATTAAAAATAATCCATGGACAGTCAAGTAGTTGCAGGTACATCAGAGCTGGTTTAACTTGATAAAAACCTCTCCCTTGAAACAATGGTAAAATGTACTTCTCTCTGCTTGCAGTATAATAATTAGAAAATAGAATAAAGTGCACAGTGTCTTGGATTGAGCTATCATCACATTTGCAAAGAGCAGCGTCTTCTGGTTTACTCCATCCTTGGAAGCTCCCTAAATTAAAATGTATCAAATTAAAACGAAATCTAGTCAACAGCCAGCGGTGAAAATGGTTCGTGACCAACTTAAGGTAAGGCTCGATCTGGGGGGAGGTTATTAGTAAGAAATGGGCTCTTACAGACACTTTATTAAGTTCCACTCCCTCCCGCTCTTGAGACCTTAAATTCAGGAACTGAGCTTTAACCCGGTCAATATCCCCCTTAGTGATCACTTCTGGGTTCTCGTAGATCTCAGGGCGCCCTAGATTATAAAACGTTTTCTTTATGTACAGGAGCCAGGGTATATCGGACGCTCTATCTAAGCCAATACAGTCTTTTAAGATTAGTCGATTTAGGGAGAGTTCAGGGTTCAACCATATTTTCAGCCAAAATGTTACAGGGGCCAGACTTATACGATCAGAGACATAATCCATTCCCAATTCTTGGTGTATTGAGAAGGTAGGGGATGACTGGGGGACGAGAGAAGTGAGCAAAAGAATTTATTTTCTACCAATTGGACACCCTCCGCTCTTTTATACCCCCAGATAGCGGCACCATAAACCACTAAAGCTAAACATTTCGCCCTATAGATGGCAAGAACAGCCTCACATGGTTTACCACCCAGGCGTCGGGCAAAATTTAATATAGCGGAGGAAGCTCTACCTACACTGTACTTATTGGCTGTAAGCTGTGGGGTCCACTAACATCTATCATCAAACAGGACCCTCAGGTAGGTAAATACCTTTACTTTTGTGACCTCTACTCCGTTACAGTAGAAATGTTTAACTTTGTTTTTACGAGTGCCCAGGGACATAACATGCGATTTAGAGCTGTTCACCACTAAATCTAAAGAACTCATGAACTCCCCAAAGGAGTTTAATAGTCTCTGTAATCCCAGAGGGGTACGAGCCAATAGGACGGTGTCATCCACGTACAGAAGGACAGGTAAACTACAGCTCCCTATACGCGGAATATCCAGGCTGGCCTTGCCTAAGGTGATATCTAACTTGTTGATATATATAGTAAAAAGTAAGGGGGCCAGGATACAACCTTGGCGGACCCCTCTGGCCGATTTAAAGTGGCGTGTGCATTTGCTCTCATGGGACACCCTTACTGCGGCATGTAAATCTTGGTGCAGATCCGCTAGGAAATGGACAAGACAAAGATCAATCCCCAAATCCAACAGGATCGTCCACAGCTTTGATCTATTCACCAGATCGAAAGCTGTGGATAGATCCATAAATGCCAGATATATGGGGCCTTTGGTTGATTTTGTGTACTTGTTAATTAGGAGGTACAAGTTAAGGCACTGTTCCATGGTACCCCTACCAGATCTAAAGCCATATTGGGTCTCCGATAAAATCCCCCTCTCCGTCACCCAGTCTGAAATTTTATTCAGGATCACTTTACCCAAAATTTTGACCGCTGAATCAATTAATGAAATGGGCTGGTAACATCTCGGGTCACCCCTCTCTCCCTTTTTAAAAACCAGTATAATAATTGATTTGACCAGGACTCCGGAAACCCATTCACAACACTAGCGTTAAAAACATTGGTTAAAATATTGCTCCAGAGCTCAATGTCACCTTTGTAGAGCTCCAGCGGGACACCATCTGGTCCTAGGGCCTTGTTGGAGGCAGAGTCTTTTATAGCCTTCCCCACATCATGTTTATCAAATGTCCAAAAATTAGGGGGGGAGGATGTTTCAGGGGCCTTAAAGATGTCCAGGGTCAAATTACTTGCGTAAATTTGTTCAAAATGGGCCAACCACTCCCCCTCTGGGATGTTAATATCAAGTGGAGCATTTTCCACCCCCGTTAAGAGTGGACTATTAACTATGTTCCAAAAGTTAGCACTATCCTTAAGAACCTCTACCGAAGTTAAGGCATCCCAGGCCTCCTTCTTTAGTTCGTTTTTTCGTCTCTGGGTGGTTAGTTTATAATCTTTCCTAAGGATGGATATTAGGGCCTTGTCCCGGGGTTGCTTTTTTAGAGCAATTAATAAATTTTGATGGGCCCTAGAACAGCTAGAGTCAAACCACTTTTTCCCCTGTAAAGGACGCAGATTGCTAGTAATAGTTAAGTCTGAGGCGACCTGGGAGCAGATAGAGTCAAAGGCAGAAATTATCTCTCCACCCGTAGTGGAGGGGTCCAAACACTTCCCAAACGCAACACTGTTTTTCGCAATTAAATTCTGCATAAAGTCCTCCGGGACTACTTTGGCCCACATTAGTTTCCTACCATGGTCACAAGAGACCAGGGTAACAGGGGGGACTGGGGCCAATGAAACCTCCTTGGGACAAAAACCCTTATCTAATACTAAGATTACAGGATTGTGGTCACTGAATGGAGACCGAAAAACATAGTACCTATAGACCCACTGTGACGGGTCGGATAACGCAGGAGACGGAAGGGTTGATTTAACTGCTTTTATTCGTTGTGGTTTGCGTTTTCGAGTAAGTACAGGTCTATAATAGGGAAGTGGGGGTTCGGTGTTTCTCTCCCTGGTCTCTCTCCTTCCTGCCGTGATTCTTCCCTTCCGGATTCTTCCCCTTAGCGGTGTAGGCTCACAGGTCTCTCTTGTCTCCGGGCCGTCCACGCTCAAAGAAAAGAAGGAAAGACACCAATCCTGAGTACTTGGTTTCCGGTTAGCAGTGCGTAGGGAAAGGGGGTGAGGGAACACTCGGTGCAACGGCGGGTTGTCCTTAAGTGTGAAGCGGTGCTCAGGGAGGGTAGTGATGGGGTGCAGTCGCTAACACGCTGTTGATCTAGTGCCCGGTTGTCCCCCCCCTTACTCCGTCCCTCCTTTTTTCTCCCCCCAGCCCCGTATGCGGTCCCGTACCTTGGTGAGCCACGCTCCTCCTTGAACGTGGCTGGGCGGCTCACGGGGTCGTTGGCCTCCTGGCTCTCCACGCTGGGTTTCCCGACCTCCTCCGAACGTCCTCGGCTCCGTCTGTCTTCCTCCCTCGGTCTCGTACTGAGTCGGACGACTCCTGATCTTCTCCGCCTTTGTTTCGCTAGGTTCTCCGCTGTTTCTCGAAACTCCTCTCCTGCTCTGCTCGTCTCTCTCCTCACTCTCTCCGGTGTTCAGCCACACTGGACCATCGGCTTCACTTCCTATATCAGCCCAGTCCTGCACGTCATCGCGGTTGGGGGCGGGGCTCTCGGCACAGTCCTGCCAGTTAAAGCAACAGTCCCCATAATCGTCCGTCATGACGTGTTCCGGCGTTCCCGTAGGGAACCACTCGCTCTGCTGTGAACACAAAGGAGGGGAGAGGGCATCGTTCAGAGTCTCGGCTAGGACACCCCTTTTCCCTGTCCGCTGCACCCCGTGACACCCACCTTAAGAGAGCTGGCGATAAGAAAATATAATCAATAATTGATTCACTATCCCTTGCTTCAAACGTCGCTACCCGTTCACTACAAAAGTGGTCTGACGTGCTTTATACAGTTCTAAGAATTTTGATAAAAAACTAAGATTCTCTTTCACAGGTACACAATCCCCAGCATTATAAAAATTAATAAACAATATTTTGGATTGCAACTCCATAATACTTTCCAACATTTGACAGTTATGGGAGGCTATGTCTAGCTGGGAGATCTTGGCCTTAAGTTTTGTAGGGAAAAAAGAACAGCAGGCCACCCTTAGCTCTGCCTGCTGCCGATGGTAATGCAGGGTGAAAATAAGATTGTAAACCGTCAATCCACAAGTTATTTTCCCTAGCCCAGGTCTCTTGTAGAGCTATAATGTCAAAACCTGCAACAAATTTTAACCAGTTTACATCTTCTCGTTTAGAACGTAGACCAGCTACATTCCAGGTCATGATTCTCACGGAGTCTCCAGGGTCCCCTGGGTTAACTATATCGTTACCAGTGTTACATGGTATGGAGGCTGAAAGATCTAGTCAGTCGTTAGCATCTAGCTGGGACAGGGGTAAAAACCTGTTGGATAAAACAATGGCATCAGTGGTCCTATCTATCCTATTAAATCTGGGGTTACCCTGAGAAGGAGCTTTGGTGGAACACCAAGGCGCAGGGTCTACGCTAGAAACGGCACAAGGCACCAGTGCCAATGGGCTCTCAGATCGTAGCGGGGGACAGTGTCTCCCTCGAGCGTTGAAAAAACTGAGGAGCGATGGATAAAAAAGGCTTACAGGGACAGCCCTAATATTACCATCCTCCCCAGCCATATCAGAGGCGTCCCATAGTAAACGTGTTGCTACATAGGGGTTATTAAAATTAACCACCACACAGTCCCCCTTACATTTTTTCTTAGTACCACCTATCCACCCAACCCGCCTGGCTGTCAAAATATAACGTCAAATATTGGCATCACCCGAGCAGTTCTGGTCACACCATTTCCTGGTAACTGACAGTAGTGCTTCAGGTGATTCAGTTTTTCCGTACGGTAGTGGCGGGACTTTAACCAGGATGACCACCAACGGGACAGCCTCAGGGGGGAGATTAATACAAGGTTGAATTGAGGGGTTACATGAAGTATGCCCACTAACAAAATTATCCTGAGATGTAGGTTGGGCTAGGGACCTGGTTTTCCTGTTCAAATGCCCCTCCAAGTCCCTAACCTCTAGGGTTGTGATGGTGGTGCTCGACTTGGGGGACACAGCTATACTCGGGATCCTAGAGGAACCCCCCCTGTCCTGCTACTAGGGCCAGCTGTTGTCAGATGAGTCGGTTTAGGAGGGGTACTGTTTTGCATAGGGTTACGAGCCTTGTTTATGGCTGAAAGGGTGGAATCAATCTGGGCACATTTCTCTAATAAACTAGCAACACACATGTTCAGGGTATCAACAATGTCTTTAGCAATGCTGGTTAGAGACTCCTTGAGTCGGCTAGTAAAAATGTGTTCCACCATGTCTCGAATAGAGGAGTGAAGAGAGTCAAAAGTCACTTGGCTAGGGTCCGGTAAAATGCGGTTAGATGTAAGATCCCGCTTGTTGGGTTTTTTGCCCGTTTTCCTGGCGCCTTTTGATTGGGGCTTAGATTGCCTTTTGATTACAGGGGCCTGATAGGACGTGGATTTGGCCATAATTATCGGAGAATCAGGGGCCAAAACAGTTCCAGCAGCACTTTGTTGTTCTAGAACCGGGGCTGGGGGACCGATAATAATGACAGGCTCTAGTGGGACAGGATTATTCCCTGGAGGCTGCATAGGACCAGTTTCTTGTGCTACGTTGTTATTAAGACCAAGTTCTCTCTCAGCCTGTGCAATTTCTGATGTTAACACTCCCACTGCAGAGGTTAGGTATGATATGATACTTGCCGACTTTCTAGGGACTTTCGCTTTAGCCCCCCCCTGATCCTGTGTAGTATGAAGTTTCCGCTTACCCATGATTGTAGCCTGGTTTTCTGCTGGAAAGAGAGAAGGCCCGGCCCGGCCTCCTCTGGCCCCTGACGGCCACAGACGGCCCACCGTTTGCCCGGGCTTAGCCCGGCGCCACCCGCACGCGTCCCGCGTTGCGTCACAGTATGATCCAATATATCGCCCTCGTGACGTGAGGGAGGAGCCGCTGGTGACGCTGCTGCCCCTCTACCTCCTGGTCTTTGTGGTTCTCCCCGGTGCTGCCAAACAGCCTCTCCTGTCTTCCTCCGATACGCTGCGTCTCCCGCGAAGCGGGAGGCGCGAGGTTACTTATTTAAATCTGGTGCGGGAGGGAGGGGCCGCTGGTGACGCTGCTGCCCCTCTACCTCCTGGTCTTTGTGGTTCTCCCCGGTGCCGCCAAACAGCCTCTCCTGTCTTCCTCCGATACGCTGCGTCTCCCGCAAAGCAGGAGGCGCGTGGTTATTTATTTAAATCCGGTGCGGGAGGGAGGGGCTGCTGGTGACGCTGCTGCCCCTCTACCTCCTGGTCTTTGTGGTTCTCCCCAGTGCCGCCAAACAGCCTCTCCTGTCTTCCTCCGATACGCTGCATCTCCCGCGAAGCGGGAGGCGCAAGGTTATTTATTTAAATCCCGTGCGGGAGGGAGGGGCCGCTGGTGACGCTGCTGCCCCTCTACCTCCTGGTCTTTGTGGTTCTCCCCGGTGCCGCCAAACAGCCTCTCCTGTCTTCCTCCAATACGCTGCGTCTCCCTTGTTGGCCGACTTTAAGACCTTGTTTTCCACTATGCAGAAGGGTGGTAGTTGTCCGGACCTGCTGGATTCCATGGAGCGTCAGGCGGAGTTCCTTTTGGATATTGCCTTTGACTCTGTGCGTGCTTCTGCCTTGTCCTGTGGTTCCTCTGTTGCTGCTCGTCGAGGGTTTGTTGCTGAAGGGCTGGAATACGGACGCTGCACAGAAGTTCATGGCCTTGCGGTTGCCTTTCACTGGGCCCTGTCTGTTTGGGGACGCTCTTGAGGAGAAGCTTCACAATGTGTTCAAGGAGCATAAGCATTCTTTGTTGTTTAGGTATCATCCTCAACGTAAGGAGTCTTCCTTCTCTAATGCCAGGTCTTTCCTCCAACCGTCGCGGTTTCAGAAATCCTCCTTTCGTGGCCAGAGAGAGGCTGGTAAGGGTTTCTGCCATCGTTTCCAGAAGAAGCCCCCTCAGGATGCTGGTCAGGGTCCTCAGTGTTCCTGACTAGGCCGCTCCCCTGGGACTTCCCGCTGGTGTTCCGCCCGTGGTTGGTGGGAGGCTGCGGTTGTTCCTGCCTGCTTGGCGCCTGACAACTTCCGACCAGTGGGTTCTGGATGTCATATCTCGGGGGTATCGGATTGAGTTTCTTTCCTCTCCTCCTCCTTTCGGCTTGGTGCGGACTCAGACTCCCTTGGGCCTGGCTCATCGTCAGTCTATGTTGGACGGCGTTCACTCCCTATTCCTGAAGAAGGCTATTGTTCCAGTTCCCCGGGCGGAGTGAGGTCTGGGGTACTATTCGATCATCTTTCTGGTTCCGAAGATCACAGGGGGGTTTCGGATTGTGGTCATCCTCCGGCCTTCGAACAGGTTTGTCCGGAAGATCCCGTTCAAGATGGAGACCCTGCAGCGTGTGATCCCTTTGATTCAGGACGGTTGGGTGATGTCTACGCTGGATCGCCAAGACGCTTATCTTCATGTGCCAGTGGCTCTGGCGGATTAGCGGTTCCTGTGGTTTTGTTGGACGGCTGACATTGGCAGTTCTGTGTTCTTAAGTTTGGCCTCCGGCCCGCTCCCAGGGTATTCACCAAGGTGGTGGCTCCCCTGGTGGCGCATCTTCACCTCCTGGGAGTGTCTGTATATCCATACCTGGACGATTGGCTTCTCCAGGCACCTTTAACCGTGATGATGTCTCGGCATCTGTCTTTGACCATTCTTACGTTCGAGTGTCATGGTTTTCTCCTGAACCTTCCGAAGTGCCACCTTTTTCCTGCCACCCGGACATCCTTCATTGGGGTGGACTTCGACTCTGTTCTGGGCAAGGTGTTCCTTCCTGTTTCCAGGATTCTGCGCCTTCAGTCCCTGTTGATGGTGTTGTTGTCTTGAGCTTTGGCTCCCCTGCTTCAGAGGCTCGAGGTGCAGGGTCATATGGCTGCTACTGTTTTCACGGTTCCATGGGCCAGGTTCCATCTTCGGCCGTTACTGTGGCATCTTCACCATTGGGTTCTTTTCCCGGTTCTGGACTTCACAGTGTTGGTGCCGGTGTCTCTGGAGATTATGTCTGCTCTCCAGTGGTGGCTGGATTCTTTGAATCTCTCCAAGGGGATGTGGATGCACCCTCCTCCTCCGGTGGTGTTGACGACGAATGCCAGTGCGTCAGGTTGGGGGGCCACCCTGGGTCACTGGTCTGTCCAGGCTCGTTGGCTGCGGACGGAGTCCCGCCGGTCCTCCAACTGGAAGGAACTGTCTGCTGTGGCCCGTGCTCTTCGTTACTTCCAGCATCGTCTGCTGGGGTGCAATGTCCTGGTGCGGACCGACAACACGGTCACTGTGGCTTATATCAATCACCAGGGCAGCACTCGCAGTCCTTCCTTGAATCTGGTGGCCCGTGCGATTGCAGGCTGGGCAGAACCTCATCTTCTGGCCATCTCTGCTCAGCATATCCGGGGTGTGGACAACGTGGTGGCGGATGCCTTGAGTCGCAGATTTCCATCCTCTCTGACCCTGTGCCTCTCCCCCAGGATTTTCCGGTTGCTCTGTCGGAGGTTCGGGACTCCCCAGCTGGCCTTGTTTGCCTCCAGGACCAATGCTCTGCTTCCCCTCTTTTGTTACCAGACTCCGGAGTTGGGGGCTTGGACGGTGGAGGTGTTGTCTCTCCTGTGGCCCCCTTGGTTGCTATACGCCTTCCCTCCTTTTCCTCTGATTCCGGCCTTCTTGCTGAAGGTTCAGCGGGTGTGGGCCCAGGTGGTGGCTGTCTTACCTCACTGGCCTCGGTGGTCCTGGTTCCCGTCGTTGCTGGGTCTGGCGGTGGGTCCTCCTTGGATTCTGCCTCGCTACCCGTCTCCCCTGAGGTCGGCCTCTCCCTCCCTCCTTGTTCCTCTCTCCCTGGCGGTCTGGAGGTTGAACGGCTGTCTTTTGGGATCCGGGGTTTGCCTGACCACCTCATCACGGTGAGGTAGGCCTCGCGTAGGAAGTCCACTTTGTCTTCCTACTCTAAGCATTGGACTTCCTTCTCCTCCTGGTGCTCTGAGCGGGCTCTGTCTCTTGCCTCTTGCCCTATTGCTTCTATCCTTCAGTTTTTTTGGATGGGTTTCAGAGGAACTATGCCTTGTCTACTATGAAGGGTCAGTGGGCTGCTGTTCGGGCTTTCCAGGATCCGGCTTCACTACCGTCTTCGGATGGGTTGTTGGTTTCCCGGTTGTTCCGGAGTTTCTCTCTGTCTTCTCCTTCTGCTCGTTCTCCTGTTCCTACTTGGGATCTTTCTTTGGTCCTGGGTGCTCTGCAGTCTTCTCCTTTTGAACCATTGGATTCTGTTGATCTTAAGTTCCTTTCCTTTAAGGTGGCTTTTCTGGTTGCTGTTACTTCTGCTTGGCGGTTGGGTGAGCTCACTGCCTTGCGTTGCTCCCCTCCCTTTTTGCATTTCTTGGATGACGCGGTGGTCCTTTCCTTGGATCCTGGGTTTGTTCCCAAGATTCGTTCTCATTTTCATTCTTCTCAGGAGTTGATTCTTTCTTCTTTCTCTCCTTCTCCTTCCTCGCCTGCTGAGCTGTTGCTTCACTCTCTCGATGTGAAGCACGCTTTGTCTATTTATGTTGACCGCTCTGCGTTATTTCGTTCTTCTGACTCTCTCTTTGTGACCTTTGGTCTGGCTCGTCGGGGTAAGGCTGCTTCTCGTCTTACTCTGGGTCGCTGGATTAAGGCTGTTATTTCTCTGGCTTATCAGGGCTCGGGTTTGCCTTGCCCTTCTGGGGTTCAGGCCCATTCCACGAGGGGTGTCTCTGCCTCCTGGGCTGCTTTTCAGGGTGTTTCCCTCAATGAGATCTGTCGGGCTGGGACTTGGGCTTCTGATTCTACTATGGTGAAGCATTACCATTTGAATTGTGCTCTGTCTGACCGGACCAATTTTGGTTGTGGTGTGTTGCGTGCTGTGGGGTGTGTTCCCCCCACCTGATCTGTGTGTTTATTAAAGCTTTTTCACTTGCTGCACTCCACTTTTGTGTTCGTTTTTTGTTCTGTGTGTGGTGTTCCAAAGGCCTTCTGATTTGGTGCTTTGGTATGCCTCATTAGTTATGACTGGGTCGAGGACAAAGGAAGTAGAGGTAATGCTATGATTACTTACCGGTAATCCCCATTACTCTTAGTCCTACTCGTCCTCGACCCAGTCATGCTTCCCACCCGCCCTCCCTGTTCAGGCCTTTGTTACGTGGTATGTCAGGAAGTGCTTTCTATTGGCTATGTACTTATAGCCCCTGGCAGGAGGCTGGGTGGAGTCTAAAAGCGTTTCCTGTTTTGTTTCCTGTCAGGTGGAATACCTCATTAGTAATGACTGGGTCGAGGACGAGTAGGACTAAGAGTAATGGGGATTACCGGTAAGTAATCATAGCATTTTCTCTTCGTATTTCTTGGCTTGCTATATAAACTTGTTCTGCCCTGTCCCTATTGGCTGTTCATGTGACTGACTCTGTCCCAGCCTGCCTGTCCCAGGCACAGTGGCCTACTAGGTGACATTGCCCTGGCCCATCGCTTCCAACCTCTTTTCTCTCCAGTCCCACTGGCCTATCATAGGAAGGATTCTACCCCTGCCCTACTCATCTGCCAATCGACTGTCTCTATTCCAGCCCTGCCAGCTTGCTTTGTGACTGGCTGTGGCGCTTTCCCACTGAGTTGATTAGTTTCTTTCCTATTCTGCTTGCCACCTATGGCTTTACCTCTGCTGCGGTGGCTTCTCCGTAATGGTGGACGAGCGTTGCCCCGCTGAAGATGAAAAATAAAACGTTAATAAAAGAATTTTATTATAGTTTTATTTTTCACTGAGAGCCGATGATGCCGAGTTTAGAGCAGTGCAGAGACGGGCTATCCTGTATGGACGGACAGCAGCACTGCATGGTGCGTCTGTCGGTTTGGCCAGTCGTCTTAGGACGGCCAAACCGACAGGTGCACTTAGATTTCTCCAACCCAGCTGGGTGGAGAAATGGCACAGGCTCTCAGTCTCTTAGTGAGCATCTAACCAGGTCACTCAGACCAATCCTAGCGCTGCTGTCATAGCATGAGAGCAGCGTCTGGATTGGGTGGGAATTCTGGGACCCTGTATTGGTCTTTGGATGTCTTCCGGGAAAAGAGAAGCACTGAGGCAGGTAAGTGCTTTTTAAATTATTATTATTTACTCCCCACCCACCACTTTATTTTGGCAGTATCCGCCCATGTATCTCTTGCCCAGCATAGCTCACCTGGTATTGGACTGGATCAACTCTAGCCATCTAGCCTGCCGTGCGACCCATTTGATCCCAAACACACTTATTTGCAATCAGGGCCGGCTTTAGCGCTGATGGCGCCCAGTGCGACGATGTTAGTTGGCACCCCCAATGACCACATCCCCCACAGATTCCCTCCCTAACACCCTTTAACAGTGCCCCTCAAGTCTCCATAACCACTCTCCTACATTTAATTCGTTTTTTAAAGCGTCACTCATAAAAGTGAAGGGTGTCATATCACTGTACATCACACACACACACATCACAGAGACAATCATTCATACATGTGTAAATCAGTGTATAGGAAACATTAAATAAGGCAGAGGACTCATAGGTGTGGGAATCACACGTTGTCCATACTGGTAGGCAGTTTAGTTTAAGGGTGCTTGGTCTTGTGAAGCACAAACTCAGAATTTAAACTGTAGCATCATGGTTGGGGTTTTGCTTTAATAATAAGAATTGATTTCTACCCAAATGAACCCTTTTTGCAACACAAGGATAATGAAAGACTGGGGAAAAAAATCATAACGCTTTAATTCAGGGGTCTCCAACAAGTCCTTCGGAGGCTGCTACAAACTAGATCGCACATGACAATTGGCTGTCAGCAGCCTTGAAGCTGCAGCTGCTAAACTGACAAGGCCGCCTGTTTCTGTGAGGACTCAAAAGCAACAGTGCATGATGACAGTGCGATGCAGCCTACCCTTTTGGAAACAATTTGTTGTTTACTTCTTTTTCTCCTTTTTTTCCTGCATCTCCCTCCTACTTTGTCTTTTATGTCCCCTTCTTTGTTGTGCATACATTTTCAGTTTCTTTCTTTCATTTTTCTTCTTGTGTTTATTTTCTTCTTGCTATTTTTCTCTACTGATTTCAGTTTTACCATTTCCACCTCTTCCTTTCTCCTTCTCCTCCATCTTCCATATCTGTTTCTTTCTTATGTTTTTCTTTCTTCTCTTCTTTAATTCTGTTTACTTCTCCTTTTTTCTCTGATTGTTCTTTGTCTCTCTAATTCTTTCTTCTTCATCTTTCTTTCTCTCAATAATTATTTCCTTGGTTCTTTCACTCTTTCTTGTGTCCATCCCTTTCTGTCTTTCTCCTTTCACCATTTATTTTTTTCTCTCCTTTCTGGATTATCCTCCGTTTCTATTTTCTTTTTTGTCCTACTTTTTTTATTCTGTGCTTTTTTTCCTCTTCCCTTCTTCTTTTCTTTCAGTCTTATCTTCTTTCGGTGTCTTCATCTTTCATCCCCTGTTGCTCTTTCTATCTTTCTCTCTTTCTTGTTGTACTCACTTATACTTGTTCCTTTCCTTTTCTCCATTGATGTCCTTTTCTCCATGTCTCTTTTTTCTGTTTCTTTCATACTTTTATTTTTTACACTTTCTTACCTTTTCTTTCTCTCATTTAAGCTTTTCTTAATTTTCTTCCTTTTCTTGTTAACTTTCTCTTTCTCTGGCCTCTTTTCTTCTCTGTTATGCTATTCCTACTTTTTTTCTGCACCTTACTTTGTAATTCTCCTTTTCCCTTCTTTCATTCCTTTTTCCATTTCTTTATTTCTTTGTGCTCTTTCATTTCATTTTTAATTTGTCCTTTCTAATTTGTTTTCTTTTGTTTGCTCCTTTGTTCATTTATTTCCTCATTCTTTCTCTCCTTTTGTTATTTCTTTCCCTATATCTTTCTGCTTCTTTAATTTTGATGTGTCTTTCTTTCTCTAGCTTTTTCTCTCATTCTTTAATTTCTGTCTCTTTCTCTCTTCCTCTCCTTTTTTCACTCATGTTTACTGTCTCTCTTTCTCTATTTCGCTCTTGTTTTATTTCTTCTGTGAGCCGTCTAAAGAGCAAATAGACAAAATTGATCTTCAGGGACTTCAAATGTAAACCTTTTGCAATACAACTCCTGTACCAGTAATACTGTATACTCCCTGTAGCAGGATTGGAGTACTCTCTGTGTAGTGTTTAAGTTATTTGGCCTCTGTGTACTTTTATTCAATCTTTATATCACAGCAGTTTTCATTGCTCAGAAGTAGCTTTCACTATAGGAATGGATGGAGACCCCTGCTCTAATCTATATCTTTCAGTTTGCATGCAGTGTGTTGATGACAGTTAATAGCTCACTGTTCTATATTAGGATTTTAACCTATAAACTGCAAGTAAAAAAAGGAAGTGTCTGACAAAAGCAGTAACCCATGACCTATTTACAATATATTCACTTTGTGATCTGCATGGTACATGTTCTGTGCAGCAGGCATATTAACCCTCTGCGCTACCTTATGAGGAATCAAAACTTCCACAAGTCAAAACTTCCACTAGACAAAGCTCGATCTCGCTCCAGGAAAAATATTAATCGCCAGAGTTATCTTGACATGTTTATTGCTGCCTGAAAATTGCTGGAGGCCAGGAAGGAGGCAGCAAGTGCTTTTAAAACCATAATATACTTGCAAACAGGCGCCCCCACCCGAAGTCAGCACCTGGTGCGATGGCACTGGTCTGTGGTAAATATTTCATTACCGGTACTATTTTTTATGCGGTAAAGTCTAGTAAGAATAACTCAGTAAATATAAGAGGCAGAATCCGTGGTATTAGAGGTTCTAAAAGGCTTTATTCCTCTACAAAGGAATTACAGTTCGAACTGTAGGCTTCAAATTCCATCACCACGAAGGTTCAGGAAGGGAAGGCAATACATTATTGACAAGTAATGGTATTTATATGGAAAGAATTACATTAAGACAGATGCAAGAGGCGTAACAGCTGATAATACAGATATGGTACACATACGTAATGAAAAAAGGCGTAAACATAGGCGTAACTAAATACGTCATTAAACATGATGTCACAAGTGGGTGGATCCATAAGAGAATCCTGCAATGTCAGCAGAAATATTTGGCAGAGATGCGCGCGCAGCCGCATGACGTGTGATTGACGTGCAACTAGAGGGTGAAGGGGACTTGACATTTAGCTCTACATGTGGAGACAGAAGTCTGGGGGGTCATGTCAACCTAATCCCAAATCATATCTAATATCTTATGTTTAAAGAACTGTATTATCCAAAGGGAAAGGTCTCTATGATGGAATCTATTCTATACTGACTGTTAGTGCGTGTACAAGCGTCTAAGTGTCTACATGAGATGCGAGGGGGCAGAAATCTTCCATGGTAACAGGGGCTATGAATTACTTGCATGAGGACAGTGAGGCCTGGCCCTTTGCTCGGTAGCTGGAAGAATGTTTACCTAAACTACTAGACAGGAATGCATCGGATGAGGAGCGGAGCAGATAATCTTGAAGGTGAAATACAGTTTTTGGCAGGCAACAGGCTGGATCAGGCACTGTTAGCCGCGCAGGGAGTAGGACAAAGTTCATGGATACAGATGCAGGCTCGGACTGGAGCTTTCAGAGGCAGAAGGCAGGAAAAGGCTTGATGACAGAATTCAGGGCCTACTCGCCTGAATCTGTAAAATGTGGAAAGTGAACCACATAAAGTCGGTGGCCTTTCATACTTAGGAATGGAATATCTGACCCATTCATGGCGGATCTGAAAGAGGACATGTTGACGGTGGACGCACATGTATTTGCGTCTTCATAACTGGAACTGGAGGGAACATACATGTACTTATAGCATGCACATGGAGCCGTTGGGGTCTACGATAGGGGACATAACTGATCACAAAATTCATATTTCCTCATTCCCTCCTTGTCCCCTACGGACCCTCAGGAGATATCGATCTTCATCAATCCATCGATCTGTTCGTATAGCATCATTTGTTCTTCTTTCTTCTTCCGGAATCTTGAACGAAAACTTGGATGCGGGATACACGATGTGGCACACAGACCACAAATCGCTGGCCCACATTGTAGACATAAGCAGCAACTGAATAGTATGAGAAAGCCAATACCTAGGAAGGATAGGATCCTCCATCCCCAGGCTGACAACACGCTCCAGAACCAACCGGACCAAGTCCAGGTGCCTGGACTCTGGTGTATCTGGCTCACAATCTTATGAAGGCGAGTTATGGCTTTATATACTGACGGCGAATTTTCTGGTATGAAAACACAGCAACTTGATCCGATGACCCTACAAGCTCCGCCCCTATCGGCCAGGATGACGTCAAGGACAAGACGATTTTGAAGCACAACAATCGCATAGCAGACTGCTCTTCTGTTAAATTGCCTAAGGCGGAGGTAGTCTCGTTCACTACTGCTTCAAGGGTTCTAGTTAATCTACGTATCAGTTTACTATTAGTGACTGTACCTATATAGGTAAAGAAACCTTTATTGAAATCTGTGTATTGCTCCCATGCCGTTTCAGTGTAATCGACAATCGGGAGATCTCTCTGCTGTCTATTGTGTACTAAATGGGTATTTCTGTGATAGTCAGGAGGGGCTAGGAAAACAGGTGGCAGAAGGAATGCTATGTAACAGGTACCATCCCAATCTAGAGGTAGACGTATATATGCGGTCTGGCCACATATGAAGTAGGAATGACGGGAAGCTCTAAATGTAGACTTGCCTTGATCACTGAATTTTATTACAGTGGTGCATTTACTATGGCCCATGTGTATGGAACCATTCTTTCTTACACATAATTCCCCTTTAACTGGGAATACTGACATAGCGGGCAAGATTAGTGTAGCTTCAGATTCAACATTCAGAATCATGAGGTTAAGTGTAAAATTACCTAATCCATATACTTCATTTTCTAGATCAGTTCCTGTTCTTTTGGGAAGTCCCTCCTTGTTAGGGTAGCAGACTTTAAGCAAAACTAGGTTCAGGTTTCCCCATACCCAGTTGTCTTGATAAACTACGGAATTTGAATCTAGGGAATTAATCAAACTAAACCATGCTCCACAGGAGCCATTGTGTGTGAACGGATATGGAAAGAGGGGCAAAACTCCCTTATAGTTCTGATAGGGAGGGAGTCGGCCACATATCCAACAATTTGTAGCATTGCTGGTCTGATGGGAATGATGTAACATACTAATAAAAGTGTTGTTGCGCAGCGCAAATCTATAAGACAACTCATGCGGAGGTAATTCGCTAAAAGAATGTTCTGCAGTAACATTGTAAGCACGCTTAGAAATAGGGTAATACATATGTAGCAATATACTAGAAATGATGATCAGAAGACTTAGAAAAAACAAAATTAATAATGTAACTGTGCAGTGACTACGAAGCGATTTACAGTACGCATGTTTTTTAAGCTTTATCTGTCTATTTCTCTCTCTATTTCGGTCTAGAGGATACATGTCAGAGACAAATTCAACCGATTCACCTTGGAGAGGACTTAAACAATCAAATTGTCTGACTTGCTAGACCTTAATTTCAGTTTATAAAGTTCGGTTTTTGTTTGTTCAACCAAGGGGAGCTTTGAGTCTGTCTGTGAGGGGATGCAGGGCTGAGTGTTCACATCGGACGGTAGTCCATAGAATTTCTTGATATGACTCGAGTGCAACCACCCTTTACGTCCCTCAATCTTCACGGCTGTCCTTGTTGTCAGCAAGACGAGTTTGGGTGACTTCCACCTGGGCTCCAACTGGGTCTTCCGGTCGAAGTTCCTCACAAGAACCAGATCACCTGGAACCACGTCATGGGGTTTCACCTCAGTGTTATCGGGAAAAGCTGCAGCTACCTGTGAACGACAAGATTGTAGTGCAGACATCAAGGAAGCCAGGTAATCTGTCAGCATATTACAGTCAACACCAGTGATTTTGCGAGGTATAGGCGTCCCCCACATATTTGGTGGTCTACCGAAGATCACCTCGTACGGGGATAGCCCTGTTCGAGAATGTGCTACCATTCTCATGTAAAAGAGCGCAACTGGTAAGGCTACTATCCAATCGACACCTTTTTCTCTACATATTTTGGACAATCTAATTTTCAGAGTTTGATTATGGCGTTCCACGAGACCTGCTGCCTCGGGATGTCGGACACAGTGGAATTTCCATTGGTAACCTAACAGAAGTGAAACGTGTTTCATTAGTTCGGATGAGAATGGCTGGCAGTTATCTGAGTATACAACACGTGGCAAACCATATCGTGGGAAGAATTCTCGAACTAGCTGTTTGGCAGTAGTCAGGGCAGTGTAATCTGAAACCGGGTAGGCTTCTGTCCAACGGGAAAGAGCACAAACAACTACGAGGACATATTTGAATCCTCGACATCGTTCCATCTGGATATAATCCATCTGGAGGACTTCAAAAGCATGATTGGGAGGTTGAAATCCACCCTGCTCTACGGGGATGCTTTTACCTGGATTAAACTGACAACATATCATACAGGTACGTACTTTCTGTTTGGCTGCTGCTCGCAAATGATTGTTGAACCAAATGTGTTGAATGCTGTCTAGCATAGCTTTTTCTCCTAGGTGTGCTGGACTATGTATTGTGTTAATGATGACTTGAACCATGGAGTCGGGAAGAAACCATATAGATTTTTCCTTCGTCATCCATCCTTGATCCGTTTGGATCCCTCCTAATTCAGTCCATTTCTTTATTTCTTCTGGTGTAGCATGTGTCTGTATGTCAATTACATCAAGGGCGGGATCCTTAACTGTCATGCAATGTGTTGGTGTCTGAACTATTGTCTTTGTCGTGTCAGTTGTATGAGTCTGATTCTGAGCAGTCTGTTTAGCTGTTCTGTCAGCTAGGTCATTACCCTGAGAAATGATATCGGTAACTTTTGTATGGGCTTTGCATTTCATAATCGATATTGCAGTAGGTAGATGAATCGCGTCTAATAGGGCTTGGATGAGGGGTCCGTGTTGGATGTGGGCACCGTGAGAAGTTAAATAACCTCTCTCTCGCCACAGTACGCCGAAGTCATGGACGACTCCGAATGCATAACGTGAATCTGTGTATATGTTGACTTTCTTATTTTTGGCTTGAATACAGGCTTGTGTCAGAGCGATGAGCTCTGCTGCTTGAGCTGACAAAGTGTTAATACAATTTGTTTCAATGACTTCAGTGTCTGTTGTGACTGCGTAAGCGGCCACTAACTTTCCTGTACTTGTTCTCATACATGAACCATCTACATACAATGTCAGGTCCGAATCTGATAAAGGGATATCTGTCAAGTCTTGTCTGGGTTTCGTCGTGATAGTAATGACTTCAATACAATCATGTGCTAATGGATCTGTTCCGTTTACTGGCAACAGTGTGGCAGGATTTAACGTATTACAACGTCTGATTTCTATGTGTGGCTGAAACAATGTCAATTCATAACCGGTGAGTCTCGCTATAGTCAAGTGTTGTGTTTGTGTGCGGTTCAAGAGAACCTCTACTGCGTGTGGTACTTGTACTGTCAATTGATGTCCTAACACTATGGCATCGCTTTGTCTGATTGCTAAAGCTGTTGCTGCCACTGATTTCAGGCACGCAGGAAGAGCCTGAGCTACTGGATCTAATGTACTAGAGAAATAAGCACATGGTTTGTGTGATCCTGCTTGTTCCTGAGTGAGTACTGACAAGGCAGTACCTTCGCGTTCTGTAACAAAGAGTGTAAACTGTTTACTGTAACATGGTGTTGCTAAAACAGGTGCTTGGCATAAAGCTTTCTTTAAGCTTTCAAAGGCATGTGTATGTTCTTGAGTCCAAGGGAGAACAGTCGATGTGGCTGCCTCCTGTGTTGTCAACTGGATGAGTGGTTTTGCTAGAAATGCATATTGAGGGATCCACTGCCTACAGTATGAAGTGAGACCTATAAAAGCCCGCACCACCTTTTGTGTCTTGGGTGGTGACATGTTAGCAATTAACTGGATGCGGTCGGGTGTAAGCTGTCTTCCCTCCTTGGACAGCGAGTGCCCAAGGTAAACAACTCGCTGGACACAGAATTGCAGCTTAGAAGGGGACACCTTGTGCCCCTTGTCGGCCAGAAATTTTAAAACCGTCAGTGACGCTGTTTCACATTCAGGTTCGCTTCGGGCGGTGATCAGCAGATCATCGACATATTGAAGCAAGGCAGTGTTAACTGGCATGTGGATACCGTCAAGTTCTCGTTTCAGTGCTTGGCTATAGATGCTGGGGCTTTCTGTGAATCCTTGAGGAGCGCGTGTGAATTTAAAACTTCGTCCATTTAAACTGAATCCGAACAAATATTGACTTTCCGGATCTATTGGGACGCTAAAGAAAGCATTCTTGAGATCAATTACAGTGAAGAACGTTGCTTCTGAATCAATAGCAGTTAGTAATGAAGAGATATCTGGGACCACAGGGTATTGTGGTACAATACATTTATTTAATTCGCGCAGATCAATAACTAATCGATATACTGGTGATGCTTTTGGATCTGTTCTTTTAAGAATCGGAATTATCGGGGAATTACATACATTGGAGTCGGTTTCGACAACCACTCCTTGTGCAATGAGCTCGTCAATGATTTGCAGTAAAGCCACAACAGCATCTGGTGGTAACTTGTATTGTCGCATTCGTGGTAGTACTACTCCTGTTTTTAGTGTGACTCGATATGGTGTAATGTTCATGCAACCAACATCAGTGGGGCCTTGTGCCCATAAATGTGTAGGTAAATTCTGTAGCCGGTGATCCATGTCTCTGGACACGTAGTGACCTTTCAAGTCACGTAGAAATAATCGTACTCCTTCCGGAGAACAACATATTATAGCTCCTAGAGCTTTCAATGTTTTTATACCTAACAAGTTTTCTGGACATGATTTAGTAAGCAATAAATCTGTAGTACGTGTCAATGGACCAACCGTAAGTGGAAGGGGTTGCGTTACTTCATTAATGATAGGCTTTCCTGAGAATCCAAGGGAAATATTCTGTGAGCCTGAGAGGGGTGCCCCTGGAACTTCACTGCGTCGTATAGTTGTTCTGCTTGCCCCTGTATCAAGTAAAAACTTTCTGTCTTCCCCTAATAGTTCACTATGTACATAAGGTCCCTCTTGATCTACAGGAACCTCAATAAGGGGTAAGCCAACTTCCCTCTCTAGGCTATTTCATGTGTATCGCTGATAATCGGGATAATCAGCTTGTGCATACTGGTACATCTGTTGCGTTGTTGCTTGTGTGGCAGCAACAGGCTGCGCTTGTGGTGGTGCTACGGTCTGTTGTGGAGCTGCCTGTTGCGGAGCTAGTTGTTGCGGAGCTGACCTAGATTGTGCATGCTGAGGGATTTGTTGTTGATTCTGATCCTGTCTAGGTGGACGTGGTCTTTCCTGTGTTCTACCCGTGGCGATATTATGTTTCAGAACTGGACAATCGTGTATATAATGACCTTGTTGTTTACAATAGTTGCATGTCCCTTTCGCCGGACCTGCGGAATCACCCTTTTTATGACCATCAGCTGGAACTGACTGGGCAACAAGCATTTTCATTTTTGTATCTTTCATACGTCTTTGTTCATGTTCTTGTTCTTCTCTAATTCTATTGTGGTGATATTGTAACATCTGTAACATCTGTGACGGGGTATTACCTTGCCAGGTACTCTCAAATTTCAATACTCTATTCTTAACTTGTGGCAGGGAATTTTCAACTAATTTTGTCACAAACAGATGTGGATATGACTCGCTACTTGCTTTTATGCCACTATTAATACCAAAACATTTTTCAAATCGAGAATAGAAATCACTAGTGTCTTCATCTTGCTTTTGTTTACAGGCTGAGATTGCACCCCAGTCCTCCTTTTTCGTAGTTAATAAACGTGGCAGTACCTGCACTAGTAATCCTGGTAGTGCTGTAGTCTTTTCCCCAAGCCCTGATCCTGCAGCTCGGGCTTTTTCTTCGTTTTCTAATGCTGTCCAATCTATCTTTTGGTCTCCCACCTCCCATTCCTTTTCTTTGAGTTTCTCGTAAACACCGGCAGGCATTAACACTTTCAATATTTTCATAATGTCGGGGTAGGTATACTCTGCCATGAGTAACATGTCTTTTATCTCACGGTGGAAACCTGCTGGATCTTTGTCATGGCTGGGTACTACTTTCTTCATTTCTAATAATTCAATTTTAGTTATAGGCGTGTATACAAACACGCGTGTAAAATTATTGTCTTCACCTCTTATTGGGTGTACTTCGCGTAACGGATTCTGTCTGTCTATGTGATACATTTTTCTTCCCATAGTGGGAATTGGAACGTGTTCTGGGCATACGAAAACTATATACTGGTTTCGAAATTCTAGAATTTCTTTAATCAAATCAGTACCTGACCCTCTCCATTTATTCGTGAGTAGTTCTGTCAATATGTCAGGTAAGGGTCCAGGATCGGAGTGTTGGCTTTTATATAATATAAGGAGGTGTTGAATCATGTATATACTAGCTAAACGCTGTTCGTCTGGCGCAAGGTTCAGAAACGTGTGTACTAGTGCATCATCACTGTATTTGCTGGGACTGTCAGCCCATTGTACTGCTGACCTGGCTAATTCTTGTTCGTCCATGGAATCGAGCATATGGTACCCCCTTCGGTCTCGGAGTAATTTATCAGCGGCTTGGAATAGGTGTTCAGGGGACCTTGTATTTAACATAGGGGTTTGAAAATGTCTGTTACATTCTGGACGTATCGGACGTATCGGATCATTAAAGCCTCTAGTATTATTATGGGGTCTTCCTCTACCTACGTAAGCTATCGTTTCTAATTGTTCTGATTCTTGCTCCTCCTCTCCCTCTGATTCAATTCTGTCTGCTTCTCGTCTTTCTTTATGTAATCGTTCTACTTCCTTGCGGATCTTTCGATACATGGCGATTATACACGCCTGTCTATCATGTTTCTCGTCTGATATGTTCTGACCCCATTTGGCAAGTTTTTGCATGGTATCATGATCTGCCTCAGGCCTGTCTTGGTTCCTGATCACGCAGTTTATGAAAAAACGTAGTAGTTGTCTTTGTACATCCACTTTCTGGTATTCCATAGCTTCGTTAATACTTTCTGGGCTTCGCCCTGTTTGGACAAAGTGATATATATTGTCTAGGTGTTCAACCATTCCTGGTATCGTCATTAAATACAATGTAGCTCGTCGTATACGTAGTGATGATAGTAGCAATCTGTCCTGTTTACCTGGCACTGGATCGTATCTACAATCCACAAGATGTTCTTTAAACATGTCGGATGTCGCTAGTTGGGGTGTACGTTGGAGTGCTAAATCTCTAAGGGTCTGTTTATTTCGCGGCGGTGTGGCAAACATGTCTGTCGTACCTCCTGTAGCACCATCTGAGGTGCTGGGCAGGAAAGGATTCGTTGGACGTAAGATAGAAATTGTAGATGCGGGAAAAACGGTAGAAACGGTCGGACCTGTTGGAATGGGCGTAGGAGTTTGTTGTTGCGGGGATACAGACGGATGATCTTGACGTTGAACACCATTGTCATGCGGTGTGTGTGGTGTGGCATTAGCATACTCGGGAGCTACGTCATCTAAATAGGAGGAAAGGAAAACATCTTTTGCTGTTTTAGGATGCGTTTTGGGATGTGCTTTTGTCGGGAGCAATGGAGGTGGCAAGTCTTTTGGTATTTCCGGGGTAGCCTTAGGTAACCCTTCGGCCAGAAGAGGATACATACCATTCATAAGGGTATTTCTTTGTCTATCTACTTGTTCTGATTTTACTCGGGTACCTTCCTCAATTAATAGATTTTCTCGGGCTTTATTTGAATTCTCCCTACCTTTCTCTTCCTGTCTGAGCGCTTTTTCTGTACGTCTATATGATTCTTTACGCCATAATTCAATGGCATCTTTCTGTGACTGTCTGGCTTTCTTTTTCCATAATTCTTCTTCTACTCTCATGATGCAATCTGCATCCCAGGTCCCCGCTGCGGGCCATCTCTGACTCTCTGGTAAATCCTTGGTGTAGTCCACCCATAGATCAAGAAATAATACGGCATCTAGGCCATGCTTATGATACATAAAGTATCCTGGAGTGTCCCTAGGTGGAATGGGAACAGTTTCTTCGAGTACCCCTTTTCTAGTTTTGATCTGTCTTAGTTTTGAAAAGAGCGGCATTTTTAGATCTGGTTACTTAATCTTGAACACACTTAATACAATAAACACAATAATGAACAGTCATTCACACCACAATGTATAGAACGTATTTAAAACATTTAACATTTAACAGTTAACGAACGATGATAATTAATAGAAAACTAGTTACTGACATAATACTAACACCAGATAATACTTAATTATATGCAAGACATACTAGATATACTGCTAAACAGTACAGATACACTGCTGAAACAGTGCAGACCGGATTTGTGTACCCAAACCCGTCTTGACCGGCACAACCTATGTGCACGTTTAAATGCCTCCCCGGCAATGGTACTCACCGGGTAGCGCGGAACGGAAGGCCTCGGAACTGAACTGGACTGGACCGGACTGGACTCGACTGGACTCAGAACTTCGGAACCTGGTGGGCCTCTGTATACCTCGGATCTTGCTCTCTCAGCTAGGCTCTGGTCGGGATACTTCGCACTTCTCACCGCCTCATCTGGGTGTTGATCGCAGCCTCAGTCGCCCCCGCTTGGCCGGAGGGAGATACAGGAAATCCTGCAGGTACGCGTTTTTGTCCGTTCAGCTGTGGCAGGAGACCGGGCCTGCAACGCACCTCCGGCGCGTGAGATGAGAAAGTGTCCCTATTCGGGCGCCAATTTATGTGGTAAATATTTCATTACCGGTACTATTTTTTATGCGGTAAAGTCTAGTAAGAATAACTCAGTAAATATAAGAGGCAGAATCCGTGGTATTAGAGGTTCTAAAAGGCTTTATTCCTCTACAAAGGAATTACAGTTCGAACTGTAGGCTTCAAATTCCATCACCACGAAGGTTCAGGAAGGGAAGGCAATACATTATTGACAAGTAATGGTATTTATATGGAAAGCATTACATTAAGACAGATGCAAGAGGCGTAACAGCTGATAATACAGATATGGTACACATACGTAATGAAAAAAGGCGTAAACATAGGCGTAACTAAATACGTCATTAAACATGATGTCACAAGTGGGTGGATCCATAAGAGAATCCTGCAATGTCAGCAGAAATATTTGGCAGAGATGCGCGCGCAGCCGCATGACGTGTGATTGACGTGCAACTAGAGGGTGAAGGGGACTTGACATTTAGCTCTACATGTGGAGACAGAAGTCTGGGGGGTCATGTCAACCTAATCCCAAATCATATCTAATATCTTATGTTTAAAGAACTGTATTATCCAAAGGGAAAGGTCTCTATGATGGAATCTATTCTATACTGACTGTTAGTGCGTGTACAAGCGTCTAAGTGTCTACATGAGATGCGAGGGGGCAGAAATCTTCCATGGTAACAGGGGCTATGAATTACTTGCATGAGGACAGTGAGGCCTGGCCCTTTGCTCGGTAGCTGGAAGAATGTTTACCTAAACTACTAGACAGGAATGCATCGGATGAGGAGCGGAGCAGATAATCTTGAAGGTGAAATACAGTTTTTGGCAGGCAACAGGCTGGATCAGGCACCGTTAGCCGCGCAGGGAGTAGGACAAAGTTCATGGATACAGAAGCAGGCTCGGACTGGAGCTTTCAGAGGCAGAAGGCAGGAAAAGGCTTGATGACAGAATTCAGGGCCTACTCGCCTGAATCTGTAAAATGTGGAAAGTGAACCACATAAAGTCGGTGGCCTTTCATACTTAGGAATGGAATATCTGACCCATTCATGGCGGATCTGAAAGAGGACATGTTGACGGTGGACGCACATGTATTTGCGTCTTCATAACTGGAACTGGAGGGAACATACATGTACTTATAGCATGCACATGGAGCCGTTGGGGTCTACGATAGGGGACATAACTGATCACAAAATTCATATTTCCTCAGTGCGACCTAGAGCCGGCCTTGGTTGCATTTGCTGTTTGAATGTTTCTGCCCAATCTCACTGACATGGTGTGTGATACGGCTCTGGCACAGTCCTGCCAACTTGCTCTGTAAGGTGAAAACAGAAGATGGGGCTCACACTCTGTTAGCTGAAGATAAGCTGACCAGAAGTCTTTGGAACCTCTATTCTGCACTGTACAAGCGAGTCACATATTCCTGGGGGACATGGGGTGGTATTGCACCTGGTTACCATCAAGACCGATTAGATGGTAATAGCTTTTCCTAAATGCCCATTTCGCAATTGTGAAATGCTCTGTACATGCGGTTAGGAAAACACAAATAGGAAATGCATATTTGCGATTTCCTACTTTGTGAATTGGTAGAAATCGCATTTTGCGACGCAGCATATGCCTTTCATACATATCAAATAGCTATTTTGCATTTCTTAATGGCCCAAAATAGCGTTTCAGACCATTAATAAATGCAAAATTGGTACGTACATATTGGACTAAGGGTATTTGGGGCTGGATTTTCCAATTATTCACGCAGTGCAGCAAAGCAGCTTGTTGCACTGAGTTGCATGATAGAGAGAGAGCAGAGCTGCACCACATTTAAATGACGGTGCACTTATGCGTGGTTTTAAAAATATCTACTGCCATTTTGCGTTGTGGCTGCGGCACAAAAGTTGCTATACCACAACACAAAATGTTAGTAAAGATGGGCCTTGGGGTTGACGGGCTCCTTGCGAACTGAGATGGCAGGATGTGTGACCAGCTTCACCGGGTGGAGTGGAAGAGGTGGTTCGGAGGGAGGAACTGAAGAGCTTGTAGTTATAATTAAGATGCATGGTCGCGCGGCCTGCTAGTGTTGTGGTTGACTTACATTTGACATTACATGAGCACATTATTATTAGATTGCACTGGAAGGGAAGTTGGAACTTTTACAAATCTCAGGCAGTTTCTTGAAGCATTTGGCTTAGTAGACGTGTGGGAGACAGCATCTTAGAATCAAGCAATACTCCTGTCACTCAGGTGGCACTGTCGTTTCTCACGATTGGACTATTTCCTCACACAACAACACACCACTGGCAGAATGAATAATGCTAGATTTATGGCCAGAGGGATATCCGACCTTTCTCTCCTATTGGTGGAGTTGAATAGACAGAGCACTAGATCCTATATGGGGTGAGGTTGCCCTGTGGTAGAGCATGAACTATGCAAAGCCACAGAACCATATTTCATACAGAATGAAAATACTGTAAGGTCCCCTATCATTCTGGGGGAGATGTATAAGGCTGTCATTAAATGACAGGCAATTACACTTATAACAGGGAGAAAAAAGGAAAAAAAAAGACCTGAGGCGGACCGCCTCGAAATGGACATCCTACAGCTAGAGGGATCATATGTACAAACTGAAGATGAGAAATTGGGCTATTTGTCAAAAATTAAAGCAAAGGAATATAAGGCTCTGGCAACTGATGAAGCACCAAACTCTATGAAGTAGAGAACAAAACAGGCAAATTACCTGCCTGGCTTGGGAAGAGAGTGCAAAGTAATGATTGGGTGGATGACCTATCAGAAGCACTAGTATCCAAGATAACCTGAGTGTTGTGGAAGCATTTGGAAAATGTTACCAATCCTTATACACACCACCTGTTGACAAGGGAGAGGGAGAACTTCATGCTTTCCTGGAAAATATAGAACTTTTTATATTATCTGTGGATGACAGGAGGGATCTAGATATGGCAATACAGAAAGGGGACGTGCTGGAAGCAATAAAGGAGCTTCAATCGGATTAGGCATTCGAAGCAAATGGTTTCGCAATAGAACTTCTTAAAGGCTTAGCAAGCAAACTACTCACTTATTTACTCCAGATGCTTAAGACGGCAAAAACAGAGGGACTTCTACCATATGGCCTCCACACTGCAACAATTGTCCTAGTACATAAACCTAGAAAACACAGAACAAATGTGCCTCCTACAGGCCAGTATCACTATTGAATGTCAAATAAAAAATCTTCGCAAAAGTATTGGCTTCCAGATGAAAAGTATAATAGAGTCATTAGTACACCCTGATCAATCAGGTTTCCTGTCTAACAGGAGTATGAGGCTCAATCTACACCAGTTATATGGATGTGTGAAATATACAGCGAATGTACACGAGCCAGCGGTAGTTGCCTCATTGGACATTGCCAACGCTTCTTGATACCCTGGAATGGCCCTTTATGTTTCAGGCACTTAAAAGAATGGTATTCAGTCCAAACTATTTAGCATGGCTGATACTGCTTTATAAAAATTGTTAGGCATGGCTAGAGTAAATGCCACCTTATCGGACCCTTTTGACTCAAAAGGAGTGCAAGACAGCGATGTCAACTGGCCCCCATGATCGTCGCTCTTGCCTTGGAGCCACTGGCGAGCTGTGACTGATGAGATTAACTAGTGAGGGGATAGAGATGGGAGAGCTCATGGGACGAGCAAATAGCATTAGATGTCGATGATATTCTTTTGTGTGTATCAGAACCAAAATTAACAATGGACCAGTTTCTACAAATTATTGCAACATTGAGAAGATATTCTGGCTACTGCGTGAAGTGGGAGACATCACAATTATATCCCCTCACAGAATGGTCACTCCGTAGCCTGCACCTTATAAATAAACACAGGCGGCTTCCAGTACTGAAGAATATATGTAACACCTGGGCAGGAAAACGTCATCAGTTGTAACCTGAAGACCTCTTCAGTTGTAACCTATATCAACTGTTCTACAGACTTAAAGAAGATGAGAGATATTGGAAATTGCTGCCATTATTTCTCCTGGGCTGAGCAGTGATGTTCAAAATGATAGTGTTACTAAAATGTACTTACATTCTCAAACACCCATTATTCCAGATGAAATCTTTAGGAAACTTGAGAAAGAGATTTACTTGTTCATAAAACATTGTGGATTTTGTTACTCAAAAGTAGTCTGAGGGGATTCGATAGGAGCATTGCTCATCCAGATGTGCAAACGTACAATTGGGGTTCTCGATTAGTGGTAGTCAATGAATTCTTTGACCTCACAAGAAAAATCTTCCCTAAAGGTCGAGTGATATGCAACAGAGCCTGGCAGCTACCCCGCAGGGGAATAGGGGGAAACACTGTATTCCACAAACTCACTCGAAGGCACATTAACTATTATTAGTGAAGCAAGGAATCCTGCTGGCCTGTGCTGCATGAAAACAAGAGAGCAGAATACCCCATATTTACAAAGAAATGGAGCATTTCTACTCTATCCTTGCACTGGCTCACTATGGGCTGCCTAGCACCAACACAGGCACCATTTCACCGTAATGCAAGGGTGCCTGCATTATGGGCACGATTGTTTTTATGCAGGTAGGGACATTTTCCTGCCCAAAACAATGCTGAAAGGCATATTCCTCTTTGTATGTGTGCTGCAGAATGCAGCATACATGGAAGGAGGAAGTAACGAGTAGAAACAAAGATATTTCTCTTCATTATGCCTCTGTTGGGTAGCTGTACCTTTTTGGCGCAAACAGAGGTTTACAATGTAAATCTAGATTCGCATCAAAAGACACGGGTCAATGCATGGGAATGTGCATGCTCCACCCATTTAATGTCTACCCGATGCAAAGTAACACAACTTTTGTTAATTTTATATACTAAACGACATAAAGCCACCCAAAGTGGCTTTGGGTGGCGTAGTAAATGCCAAAAATGATTTGAAATCATAGTAAATTGGAGCCTGCATAGCTAACACATGAAATAAGGCTTCTAAACACTTGGGATGGAGAGGCATTAAACGAAGAAGCCAGCATAACGGGACAGTGAATTACTGAGAGAGGTTGGGAACCGACCAGTTTTCTGAAAATGGGACCTCAACGGAATAACCAAGACATTTGGGATGATACTGTACTGATCCCCTTTGATGACCTTAAAGTGGAACACTGCAAAATACGGATATTTACAGGTAAACACGCCGTGGTGACCCATAACATAAATGGCTGAAAGGTGGAAGACTATGTCCCACTAGAAGACCGGTTTCTCTCAGAGCTGCTTTCTGAAAAGGCAATTTCTTTAGTATATTAGAAAATAGTAAATAATTCACCTGAACACCTATGAAAACGGAGCTAAAGATGGATGGTTTGCGTCACTCTTACCTCATATTTTTGAAGCCACGCAAAGCCACGTTACATGGCTTTGGGTGGCTCCAAAAATATGGAGTAACGCAACGCAGCACAAATAGCTGTGTTGCATTACTCTGCCCTGGGTATGTGTTCCACAGACATTGTGTGTGTGTTCCCATGCAATGCCCATGGTTTTTTACGCATTCCCAGATTTACAAGACCTTGTAAACTGGGAATGCGCCAAAAAGATACACCTCCCAGGGGAGGTGTGACGAGGACAAATTTATCTTTATTTCTGCTTGTTTTGTTCTCTTTTTATGTGTGCTGCATTCTACAGCGCAAATTGAAGAGGAAAACGCATCTCAGGATAGTTTTTGTGCAGGAAGGTGTCCCTTCCTGCACACAAACAATCCTGCCTACAAAACAGGCACCCTTGCAGCCTGGTGCCAAAACAGTGCAGGGGAAAATGACAGGAATGCGCCATATTAGATAAATACTGCACATTCCTGTTCTTTCCCTGTGACACAAGGCAGACTTGCTCTGCTGCCCTGCACCACTAAACTCGTAAACATGGCCCTGTGTTCTTAGAACCTGTTCAATTTCTGTTACCCCCTCCCCTGTACTTGGAGACCAGGGTATCAATGGGAGTGCCAGGGGTACCAAAAGGCAAAGCATGGGTAGATGCTTCCAACCCTTGTTATGCCGCATTGATATGCATTTTAAGATGAGTGGCATTCACTGAACTGACTATTCTAACTTGGTAATTCTTTCATCTCAAAACTTTGTTTTCCAAGTGATTTTTCACGCTAATCGCATTGAATCTTTCCTTTCTTCATCCATTTCTGCCATGCTTATTGCATTCTCATTGCTCCTCCTTCTCTTCGTAATTTATATCTTGCATTGCATTGTATTGTATCATATTGTAATTGCATTTATATAGGGCTTTGTACCCCTGACAAGGTGTTCATGTGCTTTATGCCAGACAACATGCTGCTCCGCAACCCAACGTTAGTGGTTAATCCAGCGCATACTGGTTATTGTTGGTTATTACAGTTAGCTTTGTGCTACTACTACTACTATCACTACTGCTTTTTTTCTTTTTGGTTAAGCACTCCATGAAAATGCTGTGTTTTCCAGCTGTCTCCCTCTGCATTCGGGGCAGACACTAGAAGCATGAGGCCCAGATGGTAACATGTGGGATGAGGGCAGGAGAGAGCAAGAGAATACATGCACTTCCATGGAGTGCTAAAAGCAAAAGAAAAAAGTAATTCCCCTGCCTTTGTACTGACTTTTGTCTGTCATGTAGGTGTCTTAAGTCTTGGGGCTCCAGCTGGTACTCTCATTTAAGCAGTTGAGTTTACTTTTATTTGTCCACTGAGCATGAGCAGACCAATATCCATAAAGCCATGTGCTGCAATTGGATCTACTGGAAACCATTGCAACTGGTCAACTGGAATCTTTCACCAGGGTAGGCACTTACTGAGGATTATTTATTGCCAGGGGAGTCCACCAAACAGACCACCCAGGATATAGTGGCATCAAATGAAAATGTTGTGCCGTTAGAAAGAGAACTGGGGGATAAACTGCAGTCCATTTTGTGACAGTAAAATAAACACACCAATTAAAGTTAGAGAAAGCCTGTGCTGGCAGTCCTCACACTCTCCCATGTGAAAGGGCGCTCCTCCACCATACTTGTGAAGGCACCGTCGTCACTGGTGCCAACAACTGATTTAAATTCCTATAATGTTACTTGAAGGCTAAATGTTGTGTGATGTCACCTGTACTGCCTGGTGATTTTGATAAAATAAGAGTACATCAAAAACTGTAATTGATTTTCACTTCAAGAGTTTGAGGGCCTTTTGTGTCCATGTATGCTCATCTTTCTCAGCCTAAACCACTTTTTGTGGATTTACCTGATGGAAGTACTCATGCTTTCCCTTGGTCCCACGACTAATTTCTGTGAACCAGTTTTATGTGATGGAGTTTGGCATCAATATTCCTTGGAATAAAAATAATTTCTTTTGTTTAAAATAAAAACACTCATTGCATAGGGGAGTTGCCATCTTTATTGTAGTTCAATTTCATTAGTCCGATTTATGATACGTTTAAAATTTTTGACAATAGTTGACACATGCTTCACTCCCTTGGTGCATGGTATGGGTCTGCGTCTTTCAGAAAACTAGAATTGAAAAGTAGTAGTTACATATTTAAAAAAAAACATGAAATTCACCCTAGTGGAAGAAGTTCAAAAGTGAGATTAAAATTTTAATCAGATGTGGCAGAGGTAGTGTAGAACCCTTGAGCATTCCTAGCTTTGTTATGCATTGTATAATTGTGCAATATGAGTAATAAAAATTGTGCGTCAACCACTGTTGTGTAGTTCCCACTAATCTGTAGGATCTGCACGTTTGTTGGACAACATAAACTTTGGGTGAGGTGCCTAGGCTGATTCCGGGCACCTCTGCAGGATATGTTGGCCATGAGACCAGCTACCTCACAGTGCCACCGTAAGCCCCCCTAACCTTACCAGGGAGCAAATTAATTCTGGCAACCACTGAACATGACAACCCTGACCCCTCTGGGATCGTGGAACCAGATCAGAACCTCTCGCTCAGTCACTAGTGCTTACTTGTGTTCAGAGAAATATACAGAATACAGTGGGATGCTTTTATTATATTTATTGAACCAATGTTATTCTTGTATAGAATACTTGTGCTGCGATAATCAGTAGATAGAAGCAGATGAAAGTAATTACAAGCATCAAAAGCGTAAATAGTAAATACAGTGCTACCATGGTGCTAAAATAGAGTATATGTGCAGGCATATAAACAAGGCAGTAATCAGGCCTTCTCCTACTATTCAAACCCTACTCTGAGTGTACCTAGCGTGTATGTAGGTGTGAAGCGAAGAACTCCCCCCAAGGAACGATCCAACCCCATTACCTAGCAGGAGAGAATGAAGGACCCCATCTTGGTCACGAACTGGACACCCATCATGAGATTTCAGACCCCTGCGTGGTGAAGTCTCAGCATGCAGGGACCCTCAGTGTCAACTGAAGGGCCTCCTCTACTAATCTTTTGGGATGCTGTTTATTTATAATAGAAAGCAGCCTTGCGATGTGCGTATAGATTAACAATGTTATGGATATGTAGATAGCGTTGTCGCCCCATGGATGAAGATATAACGACATTTGTACATAGAAGGGCCTTGTACGTGATGTTTGAGGCATTGTGATAATGTTGTGCAAAGCTAGATGTGTAAACAAAGTAGTTCCAGAGAAACGTATCCAACACGCATGAAGATATGTGCAAAAGTTCACAAAGAAATGTTATTGTGAAAAATAGGACAATGTAAAAAATGAGCTACTTAGTTACATGGGCCTAACCCAGGCACATAACACCCTCTCCTCATACTAAGGGTCAATATATAAAAGCTATCTAAATGCCAGCAAGCCATAATGAAGCAGAGGTAAAAAAATATAAACTAAAAAGTGAGTTTACCTTTAAAATATTTATATAAAAGCCTTGAAGTCATTATTCTTTTGAAATACCAAGTAATCAGAAAGCCATGGTGCCTAGAAAAATAAAGCAACAAGCTATTTTGGTTCATTTTGTTTAAAACCAGGCCAAATAATTCTCAACACACGGAAAAGCCAATTGTTTATGTGTTCCGCGTGGTAGACGCAACAATTCTGTTGCTTGCGACTGCAAACAAAGTTCTCAGAGGCACACCTCGAAGCAGGTTTATGGAGAAAAGGTGATTCCATCCAGTTCCCACAGCCGTTGAGGGAGGTACTGCATCCCATATGTGTTTTGTAGAGCCGATGTCCATTTCAGTAAGAGCCAAAGCATGCCAGAGTGGCACAAAGAATGCATTCATCAGCAATAGAATGCGTGTGGGACAACAATACACCATGGGCATTTAAGGGGTCCATTAGTACTTCAATCTCCGATGGCACAACCGATTGTGATCCGAGGCATAGATCCAATATGCATTTGTTGCTGTAAAGAAGGCAACGGAATACAGGTTGTACGCAGTGAAGCCAGACAGGCGTGAAGGACAAGAATAATGCTCATTCAGTTCTCAAAATTTAGGTGTGCCGAAGCAGTATACCATTTGTATTTGTATTTGGCATTTATTAAGCGCATATATCACCATATTTATTAAGCGCATATATCACCATGCGCTCATGGCATCGCAGCACAAACAGCGCTGTCTCCATTCTGGGTTGAACTCTGACGTCCATTGTGGAGCAGAAAAATTCAAATCAGGATTCCCGCCACAAGTAGCAGGATGACAAGCGGGAGACCTCCTAAAACGCTTCCCAACATGAAGTTTAAGAAAGATGGTATAACTCAGAAAATCATCTGAAAGGTGTTAACCAGTCCAGAGCCAATACATTTAAAAAAGTGCACTATTGCCTTCGAATCAGACATATGAAAGATATGGTGGACCAGCTCCCGAAAATGCAGTGGGAAGTTAGTGTGGAGCAGTGTCTGTATCTCAGACGAGGACCTTGCAACCTGGTGATCAAACATCTCTCTGGCTGATTTTAAGACCACATCTTTTTGAAAAAGTATGGCTTTCAGTTTGCTCAGAGAATCAAAGTGTATGTTGGAAACATTTATCGAAGGCCATAGTGTTGCCTCCCTAACTGTGCGGGCAGGGGGAACTACAGCACTTATGTGCAACAAGTGACTTTGGAATTAACCAAATAAGCGTTGCCCGGTTCCATTCCACAGCAACCTTGATCATTCAGCATCAAATTGCTCCCATTCGAGATCAGTTTGAAAACTGAATGAATAACGGCAGCCAGAGAACCCTTCAGATAACAGGACAAATTTGCAACTGAAGCATTGCATGCCCCATGAAGAGAAATGTCCTTGCAAAGTAAGGACCGTTTAAAGCATCCTCACAGTCGGAGCCACTGAGGAAAACTTCTGTGTCCCCATTCCTGCATCTAAACCGGAGTGGCAATTCCCAGTACTCAGGCACATAACCTTCCCCTAGCGGTTTGTATCTGCCAACCTGTTTGTATTGTAGACAAGACAAATATACAGAATACACAGTAGTACGTTTTCAATATATTTATTGAATCAGCGTTATTCTGGTATAGAATACATGTGCTGCAATCATCAGTAGATAGAAGCAGATGAAAGTGATTACAACCACCGAAATAGTAATTAGTAGATACAGCTCTATCCTGGTGCTTAAATAGTATATATATGCAGGCATATAAACAAGGCAGTAATCAGGTGTACTCCTACTATGCAAACCCTGCTCTGAGTGTACCTAGAGTGTATGTAGGTGTGAAGCCAAGAATCCGTCCAAGGGACGAACCCACCCCATTACCTTGTCGGGAGAGAATGAAGGACCCTGTCTTGGTCACGAACTGGACACCCCTCACAAGATGTCAGACCGCTACATGGTGAAGTCTCAGCATGCAGGGACCTTCGGTGTCAGCTAAAGTGCCTCCTCTACTAATCGTTTGGGATGCTCTTTATTTATAATAGAAAGCAGCTTTGTGATATGTGTATACATTAGCAATGTTATGGATATGTAGGTAGCCCTGTGGATGAAAATAGAATGACATTTGTACATAGCGTGTAGAAGGGCCTTGTACATGATGTTTATGGCATCGTGATAATGTGCAAAGCTAGATGTGTAAACATACTAGTTTCAGAGAAACTAATCCAACATTGTCGGGTGCGCAAATATGTGCAAAAAGGTCACGGTAGAAATATTATTGTGAAAAATAGGACAATGTAAGAAATAAGCTGCTTTGCTACATGGGCCTTACCCAGGCACACAACACCACTATTTGCCTATCACCAATGCCACGTCACCAAGACATTTAATGCACATTACATTCTTGCTAGGAAGGGTCTCCTTTATGAATAGTCATTGGTTCATGTAGAGAGACGATCATAATTTCTTGGAGCAAAACTAATTGTGTCAACACTGCATATCTTACGTCTTTAGCGGTCCGCCTTTTTCTTTAAGATTTTACTTTCAACTCTGTGAGAGTATCATTATCATCCTATAGTACTTTGTAATAGTGCCTGCATGGCTATTGCTTAGAGTTCATGAGACATACCTCAGTATTGGTTATTGGACCCTGTTTGGGTGGCTACCTGGCAGGCAGGGGTCACGTCTTAAAGCTGTGAGGGAAGGGATCAATTGTCTCTACTGTCCCAGGATCCTTCCTACTACGACTTTGCAAACTGAGCCAAGTACACCCTTTCAGCACTTGACTCTCAGCAATTGTGATGGAGAGCAGTCTCAGGCGTCATGGGGACATTAGTGTGAGCGCATATAGGCTCAGCACTCTACACCACATCCAGCAGCACAATAAGATGATTGTGCAGCCCAATGTTTCTTTTTTAAAAAAAGGCAAGTACTTTTACATGAAGGTACAATACTACTTACTATAAGCAATTCGCAAGATACCAGATCCTCGTCATCTCTTAGTATGCACCATGGGTAAGTGCCTGGATACCCTCTCGGGTGATTAGTTTGTTATACAAGTCAACATAACATAAAACAACATAACATTAGACACTGCTGCCGATGAAGAAGAGGAAATTGAAAAATAGAGAAGAGGAACTCCCTAGTAAAAAACATTAAAATAAAGAAGTGTGGCTGATTGGGCCTCAAAAAGATAAACGTTTTGGTCATGACCCACCCCTTTTTCCAGGGTGCCCTACCACACTTCCCAAAGCAAAAAGAGAAAAGCTGAAGAGCAGCTCTTCAAAAAACATAGTTCCATATTTACAAAGAAGTGACGGAGTGCAGCGTTAGCCTCCTTGGCTTAATGCCGCGCTCTGCCACTTCTGAAATGCAGGGCTGCACCATATTTACAAGAATACTGTGCAGCCTTGTGTTTCCCCCGCGCAGGCGCTAATTTAGCTGCCTAGCACCAACTCAGACACCCTTGCACCATAGTACAAAGGTGCCTACATTGTGAGGAATGATTCTCTATGTGCAGGAAGGTGTCGCTTCCTGCACATAAACAATCTGAAATGGCATTTTGAAACTTCTAGGTGTGCTGCTTAATGCAGCACACATAGAAGTTGCTAAACATCATTTTTAGGTCTCACCTGACCCAGCACTTGCGCTGGTCTGGCGAGACTTTAAGTAAGGGCTTCAAAAAATGCTACAGCTGGCTACAGCTTGCAGTGCATGTGCGTGGGCGCGCGCTTTAGCAGAGGCGCCATATGGCATTCCTCATGCTCATTAAGCGCATCGCTCGCCGCGCGCTTGATCGCGATCACTTTCGCGTCGCGCGACGGCCGTGCGTGCACCACTCCCTTTATACTCTCTCTTGTTATGCAACGTCTTGTGGCCAACTTCGATACTTAATTAAGGGATGGGTATTTTTAGATACTAAACTATTCCTTTTCTGCGTGCTTCCCTCCCCGCAATCACAGAATATTTGCTAACCATTTAAAGAATATATTTCTTTACAGATCTTCCTGTGTGTATGTGTCTTTTTTTACTTGGCTTGTGTCAATTTTCAACTGAACTACACTCAGCCTTGCCCCCAGTATCTTTTGTGCTGCACACCTTGTATTTTCTTTCCTACATGTGCCTAAGCTGGGCTCGGCTGGACTGTGGCTTATAGGTGCTTGCCAGGTGGCCAAGGGCTAAAGTTAATGTCCAGAACAGCAGTGGTCGGCTGGACAATGGAGCCAAGTCTAGACAGTGCAGTAAAACTGCAGCACTAAGCAGCTTAATTTTTCTTACTTACACCGTCTGGCAGCGAGGGAGAACTTCCCCTGTAAATAGTAAACATATAGACAGGGAAGGGAGGGGTCTGTGTGTACAGTGCGTACAATAGAAGGAGATCACTTTTCTACGTGCACACTTGTGAAAATATATTCCGGGACACTTGGTGAGCAAGCTGCGATCCCTACACAAGAAAAGATGCAGCCATTGAAGGCAAGACAAATATCAACGTGTCTCCCTTCTATTCTAGCGCCTATAAATGAGATATATCCACTACCGCTATAGCCATTTTTATCCCGTGCTCATTGAGATCATGGGAGTTCTGTTGGTTGTTTACCATAAAAGGGAACAATGACCCAAAGCAGCCCGGAAAGGCGCTATACAGATAACACAAACAAGGGCCCATAAAGTCGGGAAATGGCTTTCCAGGGAGAGCAAATGGCATTTGCATGGCCAAAGGTTTACAACGCTGGATAGGTGAACAGAACACGCCATGTGTACAAGTTCTTTTTATTGTTGCTTTATTGTCCAAAGCAGTTTAAATCTGACATTTACGAAGAAACGATAAATAAGAAAGCAACGGTTTATTAAATACATTTTATGAAGTAGTGGGGTTCCGCCCCAGACATTACGGACTAGTGCTTGAAAATGCAAGTTATACAAGTATGTAAAAACAACGTTTTAAGTCTTTTTTTTTTTAAGTGGCCAAAGTGACCTAGGGATTTTAACTGGAGCGCTATATTGAGACAGGGTTACCCTTGCTCGACTTTTCAGCACAACAAAGTTTGTCACCTTGGCTTTGATGGAATTAACGTGGAATTGATCCTGAGCTGCTTGTATTCGTGCTTTCCTTTCTTGATTGTTTCGCTTTAAAGGCATCGCGCTTTCCCCCAAGGCTGCAATTTCCTAGTAACAGCGTGCTTCTGCCTTTTCGGCCTCGAGAGTTCATCTTCGGTGCTTTGAAATAACAAGCATTGGCATAGCCAATAGGTCTCGCCTTTGGGACCTTATAAGTTGATGTTGTTGCACCAAGGATATTGTGCTGCATAACTAAATACTTATAAGGTCCCAAAAGTGAGACCTATTGGCTATGCCAATGCTTGTTTTTTAATGATTGTTTATGTGCAGGAAGGAACATCTTCCTTCACATAAACAATCAATAGTGTTCATAGGGTATGGGGGAAATGGAGAAGGTACCATGGCCTGGATGGGGATCTGGGGACAGATTAACATAGTGTGGGTCCTCTCGAATTGCGCTCAGAGCCGAGATGGTTTGGGGTCGGACAGAAGCTCCGGTAGGAGAGATAGAGGGCGGTCAACAGTGTCCCTTAGGCTGGAGCTGGATAGCGAATGGCTGATTGACATGGACATGAGGGAGTGGATGGGGTGGGGATTGGGGGGGGTGTTGCGGGCACGTGGAAGACTATTTGTGACATGCCTGTTGTTTTTGTATTGCTTAAAAATGCAAATAAATATCTTTTTTTTAAAACAATCAATAGCGTTTTGCTGTTTTTATCTGTGCTGCATAACGCAGCACGCATGGAAACAGCAAAAACGAAGAGAAATTAAGCGTTCCTCTTCATTGCACCAGGGTTAGACCAGGTTTTCCCTGCTCTTAATTCTGGCGCTGCCCCATATCTACACCACCCTTGTAAATATGGGGCAACATCACAATCAATGGGTGTTGCGGTGAAATGCCCACAACAACACCCATCGCCTGCCCTTTTCACGCTGCAGCGTTAAGCTATGTTAAGTGGCTTAATGCCCCTTGTGAATGATGCAAAACCCCTATTGCCACCACACCATCGAGAAAAGTGATGTAGTGGTGGCGATAGGGGCTTGTAAATATGCCCATAGTTTATGGGGGTTTATATTGAACACCCCCTGACACAGGAGTTGGAGTTTTTCATTCACTGCCTGTTCACCGGGCTTAAAAGTAAACCTGCTACAAGGTGCAGAGTTGCAACTTCCTTATTTGTTAATTGTACTGAGGTGTTAAATGTTCACAACACCACAAAAAGTTAAACTTTCTGACTATGTGAGTCATAGCCCAATCTCCAGTCAGTAGGTGCTGGAAGAGGAGTGCAGGGGGTGCCGCAGCACCGCCACAATAATCATGCAGGAGTACAGAAGGTGAAGGAGCACTAAAGATGCCTTCACATTTTGTTTTTTTATCCTGTCAACTTTGCAATATGTTCACAAACATGTCTTCTGAGAAATTTCTTTTAACACAGAGACTGGTGTTTACCTTTCTTACCCTGACTGCAAAGTGCGAGGATTTTGTAAAGTGAACTAGGTAATAAACTTGCTGGTGTACAAGGACGTCATTTTTCTAGCACACAACAAAATTCAAATAACTCTAAATGCACTGTAGAAATAGTAAAAAATATATCAGTTGTACGAAAGCACACAAAAGCAAATTTTTAACTATGAAGTGTGAGGAAATAGGATTAAAACAAATCAAGACACTTGATAATGCACAAATATTAAATGTAATGTAATGTAAGGTGGATTTGTAGAGTGCTGCTTGTCATCTGTGAGGGTATCCAGGTGCTATATTGGTGAAACCCATTTTCACACATTGTTTGTGAGCTATGTAGTTTTATCACTAAAACTGTATGTCTGTGCAAATGGAGGGGGCCTTTCCATGGAAAACGGCCTACAAATGACAGTACACTACCACCCCATGCTTGAGTAAAATATTTGTGTTGGTGTGCTCCAAAGTGCACCACCAGCTACATACTACTCCCTTACCACACTCCTGCTAAATGGGCATGGCTAATTTGGTGCACTTTTTCTTTGTGTAACACTTGGATTTTTTACAATCCCTTTGGCTTCAGTGATGGCAGCACACCAGTCAGAAAATTGTGCCAGCAACATTGCTCCACTTTGCAGCTCCAAGTTGGGAAAGAAGTTAACCTCACCGGCAGGGACATCTTAAGGTTTTGGAGGGCCCTGGGTCAAACTTATTTTGGGGGCCCCTTTTGGGAAGAGATTTGAATTCATGATTCAATTTAAGCTCTTTCATGCAGTCTTTAACCAGATCACTAACAGGCACACTCGTCCAAATTCTAAATGTGTTTACATCTAATATTCAGGGATAGTGACGTGTGTTTTCAATATTGTAACACAGCAGTAGTTCACTAATATTGCTGCACATAACCTCTGTGACATCCTCCCATTCTTATATGTGAGGTCCGGTTTTAATCTAAAAGAACGTTTTTGTATGGCTGGTGCATGAAACATAAATACATTTCTCTTCGCAAAATGTCTGTAACAGACTCTCACATATCTCCCACAATAAAAATAAATTAAAGGAAAAATTGTATTTAAAATAATCTGTTTAAGAATTAGTGAAGGTCATCAGGGCAAGATTTTCGGCAGAACAGAGCTTTCTCTCTCATGGCCCCCTGTTAGACTGGAGCCCTGGGCCAGAGCCCACTTTGCCCATGCCTTAAAACGTCTCTGCTGAGTCCCCGGCATGAGTAATGGCCACCGATGGGGGAGGAACTGGATTCAACCCCACACAGTGTGCTTTGAGAATGTAGTATACGTTACCAATGGAACACATGATTTCTGAGGCTGACATGGTGAGCTTTAGACGTAACCGGAGCATATATTTTGAATATGGAGTCCGTTTAGCGACCATAACCCTCTGGTTATGGAGCTTCTGTATCAGGGCAAGAAAAAAAACAAGCCTGTTGAGGGCACCATTGAATGTGTGACGGCCCAGGGCAGAAGACTCAAGTGGGCAAAATTAGATGGGGCTAGATTTTATAAGTCCCTGATGGAAAGAGGCAAGTCACTCATTGACGAGTGCTTAGACCTCTTGGTGGTAGGGGCTCGCCTAATAAGTGTGTTTGGACAAATAACTAGCTTGGTGGACGGGTTATTGTTGGCCAAGGCCCCCAAGAAAACTCATTCTAATTCACCGAAATGGTTTGATGGGGGTTGTACACGCGCTTTGAAGAACCTAAAAATAGCCCTGAGCGGCACACCTAGGGATCAAGCAGAAGTCAAAATATGTAGGTCAATATATAGGAAGGAGCTAAAAAGAAGGAAAGTTACACTGCAGGGGGAAGCATGGGCGGCCTTGAGGGAGGCCTCTGAAAATAGGGATATCACAGAATTCTGGAGATTAATAAATTCCCCTTGTTTTCAAGATAACAACGCCCCTGAGGTCGCAACAAACATCCTCCCGGAACAGTGGATTGCTCATTTTGAGGGCCTGTATAACCACGGGGAGGAGGATACGATAAAGGAGAGGGGGATGAACATAGAGAGAAAGTGGGTGGTATTCTCCCTGGAAGAGATTAGAATGGGCATTGAGGGACTTACCAAAAACAAAGCCCCGGGCCCAGATGGGATCCCCCCAGACCTGTTCCTGAGTCACGTGGATTTATGGGCCCCTATTATAACTAGAGTATTAAACGCGGCCATTATGGTCGGTCTGCCTCGGTCTTGGTCAACGGCCATTATTGTACCCATTTTTAAAAAAGGCAACAAAGATGACCCTCAATGCTACCGCCCTATCTCTTTGATAGATGTCACAGCCAAAATCCTGGGAAGAGTAATCCTGAATCGATTGACCGAGTGGGCCGAGGATAAAAACATCATTTCAGATGCCCAGTACGGTTTTCGGACCGGTAGGTCCACCAGCGATCGATGCCTGAACCTATACATGCTGGTAGCAAAGTACACCAAAACCAGCAACGAAGCCATGTATCTGGGGTTCATGGACTTGGCCGCTGCGTTTGACCATGTCAATAGGAATAAGTTATGGGTAATGATGAACCAACTCGGAATCGATCCTGGGATAATCTGCATACTGAGGGAACTGCATAGAGAAACCTCCGCCAGGGTACGTTATAACAAGGATGGGGGACTGACAGAATCCTTCAGCTGTACAAGTGGTGTGAGGCAGGGATGTATTTTAGCTCCTTTTTTGTTTTCATTATATATTAATAATTTGGAACAATCTCTTAATAATCTAAATACAGATTGTCCTAGGGTAAGGACACGTAACATCCCAGTGCTGTTGTACGCAGATGATGCGGTTCTTCTGGCACGAACCCCTAAAAGTCTGCAGATCCTTATTGATGGGTTTGTCAAATTTATGGAGGCAATAGACCTGTCTGTCAATCTAAAAAAATCATATGTAATGACAGCAGGCCACAAGCCACGGATTGGCTCCACTTACAGAATTGGCACCCACATACTTGAAAGGGTGCAAACATTCTCGTATCTAGGTGTGCTCTTTGATGAGTCACTAAAATTCACACCCCTCGTGCAGGAAAGGTGTGGTAAATTGGTGGCATCATCTGGGGCCATTTCTGGTTACGGGAGGAGAGTTGGCCGCTGGAGTCCGGAACAAACAATGAACCTTTATGGCTCAATGTGTTGTCCAAAAACCATGTACGGCTCAGAAGTATGGGGATTTATAAATCTTGACGGACTACAAAGGGAAGAAAACAAAATACTTCGTGCAGTACTGAAAGTCCCTAATTGCACACCAGCTCTCATAGTCCACAAAGAACTAGGAAGACCCTACTTAGAGGATCTGATTAAGTTTAGACCAATCCTGGCTTGGCATAAAATATGGACGAACCCTGAAGCTGCACTGAGCAGGTTGATTATACAAGATTGCCTTGGTAGAGCTAAACATCTGAATATCCCATGGATCAATTATGTTAAGACTAGCCTGGAAAGTATGGGTTACCAAGAGCTGTACTTAAACCCCTCACTGATCACTGCTCAGGATAAGCTTAACCTGAAGAGAATTTTCATGGAATCAAGAGTATCGGGCAGGATTACAATAGAAGGGAGCAAACCTACAGTGAGTACTTACAGTAGGCTTGAAACCACTGCAGGGATGGAACCGTATCTTTGTGTCCTCTACAATGCCCAAGAGAGGTTTTTAATGTCACGTTTTAGGCTCAATTTTTTACCTTATTTATTAGCTGATCCAGCTGGTTTTAGCAATTCAATTGAGCAGAAGGGTGCCTGCGGCTGCGACAATAGGTCTCCGCAGGACACCCTTCATTTTGTACTTTTATGTCCTATATACACCATCCCAAGACGTAGATTCTTAAAAGATATTCTGAAAAAGGCAAGGTTCACTCAAGCCAAAGAGGCACTGACCTTTTTACAAAGGGCTAGTGACCCGTTAACATTATGTGCGGTGATAAGTTTCTTGAAATTTGCACTCAGACTCAGGGTAACTAGAGGCCAGCATTAATTATGAACACTGTAGATTCGCCAACTTGTTAGTTTTAGCAAGCTACCTATAAGGATAGTCGGTGATTAATGAATTATTTGTATGTACATAGATTCATTCAATGTTCTGTATACTGATTTAATACTGTTTTAACTGTATATATGTGTATTCTTTTATGATGGTTTTTAACCACCGAATAAAGAACTATTGAATTGAATTGAATTGAATATAAGTCTTAGGATGATTGTGAACGTCTGTGGCCCCTCCAAATAAGAAACTTCCATATGTTCCTTTGATGGTTGCCCCGAACTCCTACACTCTAATAGGCAGCTGATTAACACACATGCTGAAAGCTGCATTTATTTAGGTTTGGCCTAGAGACAGCTTTACATATTTGCCAGCCTCGTGTTTTTCAAAGATACCCATGGTAAATGCTTACATATATGCATATAGATACAGAGGCTTTCAGTCACAGCTCTTCCATAGGCTTGCTCAAGTGTCAGTCACATTTTGGTACTGCCCACCACAACATACAGCTAGGAGAATGGGCGAGTCCGCTTCAGCCATTGGTTCCCGTCACTGCCAGTGACAGCTCCTACCTGTGCATATGTACACACACACCTAAAAATGACGCCATCTCAGTGCCAGAGCTGATATGAAAATCTCTGCTTTAATGTCTGCTTTCATTTGATGTTTTTTATTTATTTTCGTGATGTCATTATTTACTATTTGTTTTTGCAAACACGGTCACCCACATTTAGACAACAGCATTTGTACTTTGTAGTAATGCCTTACAACTTAATGGCTATTGCATATTTTTTCAAAAAAACACATAATTAGGAACGGCAGGCGTGCCAACGTTTTTTCCTGAAGACTGTCCCGTGGAATGTGCCCCTACAACCGGACACTCGAAACATGTCGACACCCACACCTTGCTTTCCGACGCAAATCAAACCTTCTTTTTCCAAAAAGTTATACTAATATCCTATAATAATCTAATTAGTATACCTCATTTATGTCCCTGTTGGATGTGTTTATCTATGCAATATATATTTTGAGCTTCAATATCTTTCAGTAAAGAGATAATAAGTAGACAATCATAACCAGAAACCTACACGGTCTATTAAAAGCTTGTTGCGTTAATGATACCTCTCCTACAATATTTGAACATTTTTATGGGGTGAGATAACAGTGAGATAAAAGTTGGTAAGATCCCATAAAAGCCCTAATGTGTACGTCTGGTGGTCTTGCCTACATATGTAGTGGTTTCACCCTGCTCAACTAACAGAGCTCCTGGGTGCCTCTTTGTGACCTTTGCTCTAATGTTGACATGAGGCCTCTGGCCCAGATGCTGTCACGTAACACGGACCCCCCAGGATTGTGGCTTCGGCTGGCACACTTTGCAGCCAAGAAAGCAACGTTTGCAGTATTTTTGTGGTGGGTACAAAATGTGCCTGTCTCAAAAGTACTGCATGACCTTTGCTCTGTCCCAGTGGGAGACCGTGTTTAGTCACAGTGTGTGAACAGGCAGGGCACTGGGACTGGAGGATATCTGGTGCCACAGAGAGCAGACCACAATATGAAACCTCTTGTGCGTACTTTCCTGCACAAAAACTATCCATGGAGGCTCTTTTCCTCTTTGAGCGCGTGCTGCACCAAGCAGCCAATGTGCAAAGAGGAAATGACAAAGGGAAATAAAGAAATGACCGCTCATTGCGCCAGCCTTGTGCAGGCGCACCATTTTGGCACAAACCCATATCTACAATTTTTTGTAAATATGGGTTTGCATTAAAATCCATGGTACGAGGGATGGCAACAACCATGCACCACCCATGGAATGCCTCCGTGATGCATAGTAACGCAAGTCAGCACAATGCGCTGTGCTGTGTTACTTTCTACTTACAAAGAAACCCCAATCAACTTTTGCGTTCCTTTGTAAATACCACAATAGATTTTGAAGAGGGTCTGTGTCAAAAAAGAGACACAATCCCGATGGAAAATCTTTGCAAATCTGGGCCTACATGTTTTACGCTGGAAAGATGAACTTTTCGCTGTGCGAAAAACGCTCTGCATTACTTTGTGTCACTTTGCATCAAGGGGATATTACAGGGATGTTACTGGGGTGAATCGATGCAAAGACTGATAGGTTTTTGTCCATAGCTCAATCTACTGCAATAGACAGAAAGGGCTTTTTACTAAAATCTAATGCCTACTCGAAGCAGGTACAACCAAAGGAAATGTGTTTGTCAAAAAACAGCGGCATAACGAGTGTGCTGCAGTGTACAGCACACATGCATTGTGTGGGAAATTTCTGAATTTATCTTGGAATAGAAATTTGTGATGGAAGGGTATGCCTCCGGTACAGATCCTATGCTAGACATCACACTCTCACCTCTGCATCATGGTGCAAGGCGCCATGTTCCACAAGCAGACCGTTTATGCACCAGTGCAGCGGGTGACACCAGCAGCAGGCCAATCTTTGCACTGTGCTTTTTCAATTGCATAATGTAGCGCTGCAAACTTGGATGCTAATCTGCTGTGAATGAAAAATTTCATTCATATTGTTGGATAAAAAAAACTGAAATCTGTTTTCGCAAGTGAATGGCAACTGTGATAAAATGCATTGGCAATGACAATAAGTCTGTCTTTAAAAGAGTGTTATAGGGTAATGTAAAGTATTACAAGTAAAGGGTATGAGAATGGGAATGTATTTGAGTGGAAGCAAAGCACTGTAGGATAATATTGGTGTTGGTTAAAAGGTCAGGTGACAGTTGCACCCGGTAGGTTAATGACTGCCCTCCTCCCACCTGTGATGCTGCCAGAGAAAAACACCTTGAATTATGTAGGACAATTTAGTAGCATGTGAAACGAAGTGCAAAATTACTTTGACCTCAGCTGCCAAACTTTGTCTTAACTAAAAGGACCAATGTTCTCCACTCTTAAAGATAGTCACTGGATCTCAGTGGCAATAAAACCCAAAGTTCTGTGTAAAAAAGCCGGGAGAGTCTTAGCCACAAATACATGCAGGAATTATTCCCACCTTACTCTCCTAGTCCTAACGTGTGATGACACAAGGCGCACCAGAACCTACACACCAAAATCAGCTGCAAGAAGCCAGAGGTTGAATTGGGCGCTTGGTGCACAACAATGGAATCACCGTGTCTTCACCCCAGGAACCCTTCCACCCTGGCTCTGTTCAAGAAAATAGACAAAGCAAGTCAATGTTCTAGCAACTTTCTCATCCGCGGCTGCATTTCCCTTTCCTGTACAAATGGAACACAAAAGTGTAAAACTAACATTGTTGAGGCCAACAATTGAGGAGCCAGTGTGTGATCTCTGACACAATACACAAGAGGAATTCCTACATCTGGTCACATCTATCCAACAACTGCACCTCCATTCTCAACAGCGCTATGAGGTGGCTTCCTTCACAAAGCGCTTTCCAAAGCTTATAAATAAATAAATAATAAATAGCAGACGACTTCGCGACATGTGTGTGATCAGTTCCACGTCACACTCTTCAGTTTATGAATCTTTGACATCCCACTTCTCTAAAGTAAATGGCCACCGCGGCACGCCCTGGTTGTTCTTTAGCTCCAGGCGTAAACACCGATAAAGCCCTGAAAGCAAGCCTTGTGGGTCTTCTCTAGTGTGTTGAGTCGATGGTTTCCGGTGCTTGGCACCGGCATTTAATTGTCAATACTGGCACTTATGACCGTCTGCCACATGGTGACGCGGTTTGTCTTATATAGACACAAGTGCAACAGCAGTTGTTTATTAATTCAATATACCTTAAAATAGCTAATACCTGTCTTCCAAGCCATTCTTATAGCTTTGTCTGCCTTGAATTGTCTGAATCGTCACACTTGGTAGAGTGTGATGCTTAGGACTTGAGTTGTTACTGTCATTGGTAGCGCTGACATGGGGAATGTGTGGTGCAAGCTGCAGTGGCCAGTGGTTTTGGCCAGGAAAGGGAATGGCGCCCTTAGGATGTTCATAGACTAGAGGGATCTAAATGACAGGATATGGGTGGACAGACATCCGCTACCCAACATCTCAGAGATGTTAGGTTCATTGAAAGGTGCACATTTTTTTTACCACTTTGGATATGTCCTCCGCTTACCACCAGATGACACTTAAGAAAGAAAGTCGTCATCTCACAGCCTTTGCGAATCCTTCTGGTGCTTACAGATTCAAAAGAATGCCCTCTGGCCTTGCATCAGCCTCAGCTGTATTTTAAAGCATCATGGAGGCAATGTTTTTTAATGTTATGAACGTCAAATGTTTTCAAGATGACTTTTTGGTTTATGGCAAGGTTGTGGAGTCTCATGACAAAACTTTGGCTATGGTCTTATCGATTCTAACTGACAGGGGTGCCACTTTAAAAGCAGAGAAATGTAAATTTGCAGTCAACCAGGTGGATTACCTGGGAATTAAATTGTCTGCCAAAGGGGTCGAACTGAAGGAAGACTTGGTGATGGCTATAAAGGGTTTCCCCACTCAACAGAACAAGGACCAGCTCCGGTCTTTTTTTGGTATGTTATAATTCTATGCCAGGTATACCCCAAATGCAGTGATAAGACACACAACATGGGGTTGCTTATGAAATAAAATCAACAGTTCGTATGGTTCTCCAACCTAGAGAAGGAATTCCAACAAATAAAATTGGAATTGAGTAATGCTATTTATAATTAGGCCCATGTATGTTTTGGATGAACGGAACAGGTACGGTTTAGTTGTGGTGGATTATGGCTCTAGATGGCCTGAAGTTAAATTTGTGAAGTCCGCCACACTGAAGAAGTACTGGATTTTCTCCAGTCGCTATTTTTGAGAGAGGCGCTCCGGTCAAACTCATCACTGACAATGGGGTGCGATTTATGTCTAAGGAATTCCAAGGGTTGTAACAGGGTCATAAAAGACAGCATTCAATTGTCTGTGGACAATGGAGTGAGTAGGAAGAAGGAAGTTGTAGATTTGTTGTGGGCCTTGCATACTACCCCTAGTGCCGTTAGTAAGGTGTGTCCTTTTGCTGTATTGAAAGGTAGAATGGTTTCCACCAAGTTAGTGAGACCTTGGATGCGTGATTTAAATGTACCTAGTGTTAAACGTGATTTGGTGAAGGAAGATTGTGAGAAAGCTTAGAGCAAGTATGTGACCAGCAAGCCAATCAGAGGGAGAAAACAAGCTGTCTTCAAAGCAGGGGATTAGGTTAAAGTGAGACTACCTGGTCTTGTTGCCAAAAGTCATTCCAAGTTTTCTTGTCCTATGCAGATCATTGCACTAAGAGGCAGATCTGTCTTGCTCAGTGATGGAAAGAGGTGGGACATGGAGAGGTTATCCAAACAGAGATTTGACTCTGAGTAGAGCATGAATTCCACCACACAAGGTGAGCCCAGTTTCAATGGGTCAGCAAGAGAAAGGAGACCGCCTGTTTGGCTCAAGGGCTATGTGAAATGTTAGTGTACACCTTCATTTTCTTTTCTGTTGCATTTTCAATGTGCCGTGTTTTCCCGCATAGTTTTTTAATTTTCTTTTTCTCGTTTATTGTAAGGGAAGAGATGTGTTGGGTTCTGTATTCTTGGTATCAGCACATGCCACCATGATGACGGGTTCCACGTTAGAATGGTGGCATGTGGAATGGTCAAGAGCGGCAGTTGGATTTGGTGCCTGCTCTGACCGATCCTGTGCCTCGTATCTGAATAATCAAGAAGTGTCTTACCTGCGAACTCCTTGACTTCTTTTCACCAAGTCTCGTTTGTAGCACTTGCTGGAAGGCAGACTCTGATCAGGCTCCATGAGAGTATGCCTGCTCTTTCCCCAGGGATTTGTCTGTAGGTATGCCGTACGTGACAGTGGATGAGTCCTCTTCCTCGCTCTACATGCCCGCCACCACCACCACCACATCTCTGTCCATCCTCTGGTGTGAGGCAGATGAAGGTACACAACCGTCTCTCTTAGGCCTGTGGACTATGAAGCGGGAATCCTACCTCTGATTCCTGAGTCCTTCTACCCTTTTCCTGGGTGTACGTCTGGTTTCTTAGTGAAGTTGAACTTGACTTGGAGCGGCGGCCACCTTCACGCCAAGGAATGACCACGAGTAGCCCAGGTCCGTATCCCCCAGAAGGAGTGATATCCCGTGGGGAGATACCTCTCCGGTCTATTGCATCCGCCTGGAATATCTGGGTCCAGAATTATGTGACTTGATAAGGCGGCGTGCAGAGACACGTGACCAAGAGCCTTATGCAGTGCTATAGGCCTCATCCCGCCCGCCTCGCTCCTCCACAACCCAGGGAGTAGTAAATGCTCCTCCCAGCTCTCCTTTCACCTACACTAACCACTCACTGTCACACTGCCCCCTCCCCCTGCTTTGCCTCTACTCCTGTGATGCTGGAACAGTTATAAGAGCGGGGGTGCTGCCATCAGTAGGACCTCACTGAAGTCACACGGCTTGTGAAATATCACACGCTGCATGAAAGACAAGTGTAGCAAACGAGCCATGTCCTATCAGCAGGAGAATGGTAGGTTCTAATATGCGTCCAGTGGTGCCTAGTCTCAAATACAGGTGTGAAGTATGAAGTGCTAATACTGCGCTCTACAGAGCATTTGTGATTTAAATGTCCTCTTGAAATGGCACTTACATTTTCTTTGGGCATGCAGCTTTACTGCAAAACATATACTGTGCACAAACAATACGTGTGGCAATTTGAGTGCATATGTACAAAAGGAAATTGCATTTCTTAACAGCCTGAATCGCTATATTGGGCCGTTAAGAAATGCTAAATAGCCTTTCCTTGAGTACAAAAGGCATATATGTGGTCGCAAAATTCGATTCCTAACCAGTAGAAATTGCATTTTGCGAATCCCAAAATAAGAAATCGTAAATAGGGATTTCCAATTTGCGATTTCCTAACTGCATGTACATAGCCTTTCCTACCAGTGAATTGGGCCTCAGGAAATGCTATTACCATTGAAGCAGAATAGGTGATAAACAGGTACAAACTAAAAAAATGCCCCCAAAATGCATCAGGATCATTCTAAATGGCAGCTTTGAACATCTTGGGGTATTTGGACAAAATATTGAGTAAAGATTATTGAGATGCAGAAATATCGAGTTTTTAATATCATGATCCACAAATATCGTGATGCTGGAATATCGCTGACAAGAAAATCGATTTTCTAAGGTAAGTAATATCACTCTCAAAAATATCTATGTTGTTAATATCATTTGCAAAAATATTGTTGTTAATGATATCTTTTAAAAATGATTTTGATGTATTTAGTCTATATTTTAATTGTATATGTTGTCATTGTGTGTATAATTATTGTTAATGTGTTTTTAATATAGGTTATACATTTTTAGTTGTTTTTAAATTTAATGTAATTGTTTATTGTAATTTTTGTGTCATAGCGGGTTGTGGTGTTTGTAGGGATACAGGGTGGGAAGTAAGTTAATTATAATTAATTAATAATTATTTTTTAATAATTACCTAATTGATAACTGATGGTGTAAATAATTACATTTTCAATTTGCATTTTTGGTGTGGGTTGTGGAGTTTGTAGGAGTAACGGATGGGAAGGTATGTAATTATAATAATGAATAATTAATGTTAATTAATAATAATTATTTAATTGATAATTAATTATGTAAATAGAAAAATTAAGATATTTATAAGTTATATATGAGGTGTGGGTTGTTAGGTTTGTAGGGACATAGGGTGGGAAGTTAATTAAATATAATTAATTAAGTATTAGCTATGTAATGTGTGAGGTCATAAGCAGTGCATTGCAGAGGCGAAAGTTATAGTTAGCTCAGACAACTACACTGCTGATACTAGTTATGTGGAAGTGAAAACTGAGTCTAACCATAACGTCCCTGTAACCTTTATTTTTTTCAGTGAAAAAAAAGAAATATACATATATTATATATAAGGGTTTATTCTTACCTGTAAAAAATGTACCTCTTCATTGTAAAGGCACTTGTGGAAAAGGCATAGTCGTGGTAAAGACATGCGTGGGAATGGCATGCGTGGTTTCATCATACAACAGTATTCCTTGCATTGCGAAAGAGTCCATAAAGAGGTGTAGTAAACAAAGAAGCCATAACCTAACCCGGATATTTATAATGTAACCAATTTCCGTCTCGGCAAGTGTCTGTCATTCAACTTGCGCTGATGAGCACGCTTCACATCTATTGGATGATGACACATGTACATCTCCTTAATGTGACATTGGTCATTACATCGTTCCCTTGATGCATTTAGGAAGATCCTGTGAGGCGGCAATGAAACACTGTTTTGGTTCCCACAACACCCTTCATGTTGTAATCCCCCACCTGTGCATGTGTTGTGTCATAACTATGACTCCTCGGCCAGTGCCTGTGGTTTATTGTGCGCCCAACCTGCTTTGAACATGGTAGATACTGACGGCTGTGTGGCTGGTCCAGGGGTCTAAGTGCACCACCACATCAAGGCCATATTCCAGTACTGCTGAGGCTCACTTAAGTGGCCCAGTTGTTGAGAATGAGATCCAAGATACTGTTCATGGCTTCACAGAATTGACAGTAAATGATACTGCACTTCTATCACCTGCAACCGCGGTTGGCCAAGCTTATATGCCCAGTAATGGAGTGGATTTCAGGCATGGATCATTGAAGTCTATGGAGTAGAGCTAAGATTGTCCCAGTAGACACTACCTGGAAGGCCTACTTATGACTAATAGTAATGTAATGTTGCCGGTGTCTGCCAAAGGTCTCTATCTCTGGCCTCCTCCTCCCACCAGGAGCCCCGCCCCACCAGGTCAAAGACATTAGGCCCTGAGCCTAAGGGGCATATTTACAATAGAAGTGGCAGAGCTTGGCGTTAGCCTCCTTGGCTTAACGCCAAGCTCTGCCACCTCTGAAACGCAGGGTTGCACCATATTTAAAACAGTACGGTGCAGCCCTGCATTTCCCCCTGCGCGGGCGCCAAATTTAACTGCCTAGCGACAAAGCAGGCCCCCTTGCACCGTAGTGCAAAGGTGCCTGCGTTGCAGGGCAAGATTGTTTATGTGCAGGAAGGTGTCCCTTAACCCCTTGAGTGCCCGCCCCTTTCCCCGCCCTGTGCCGGCCGTTGCATTAGCGGGCGGGGTTTATGACGAGCTGGTCTCGTCATGGGCACAGCGCAACCGCGGCCCATGACGAGACCAGCTCGTCATGGGCACTCAAGAAGTTAAATGGCGTTCTGTAACTTCTATGTGAACTGTTCAATACAGCACACATAGAAGTTGCAAAACGCCATTATTTAATGATTGTTTATGTACCGGAAAGGACACCTTCCTGCACATAAACAATCGTTTTGCTGTTTCCATGTGTGCTGCACAACACAGAACAAATGGAAACCGAAAAAATGAGGAGAAATTAAACATTTCTCCTCGTTGCGCCAGGGTAAAACCAGGTGTTCCCTGGTCTTAATTTTGGCCCGGCCCCGATTTTACGTCACCCTGGTAAATATGGGGCAGCGTCAAAATCAATGGGTGTTGCGGTGGAATGCCCACTGCAACACCCATTGCACGCCCGTTTTACGATAAGTATAGCGTGAAAGGGTGCCTTATTTACAAGGCAGCGTGAAGCCATGTGAAGTGGCTTAACGCTGCCTTGTAAATAAGGCAAAGCTCCTATCGCCACCTCAACGTTCTGAAAAGTGACATTGTGGTGGCGATAGGGGCTTGTAAATATGCCCCTAAGGCTTTCTCCACACAGCTCATCGCTAAAACCTACTATTTTTAAGTTGTATATGACTCCCCTGGCCAGACTGATGAAATCCTGTGGCTTCTCGTTGGTATCTTATGCCGATGACACCCAAAATTGTGGTGGCAGTAGCTAGTAACCCAGAGGTTACAGCTGTAAACCTTTAGAACTGCATGCCCCATATTGGGAGATGGATGAGTAACAACTGTCTAGAGGTAAATTCTTCCAGAACGGAGGTCCTTTTATTTGGTAGAAATACATCTTTCTGGTCCCCTAATTGGAGACCGCTGCCTACCACGGTTATGAAAGTGAAAAATCTTGGAGTTGTCTTTGATAGTAAGTTGTCTTACGAAGGTCATGTTAATTCGGTCACATCCTCCTCTTTCTATATGATGAAACTACTGAGCAAAGTTCTTCTATTCATTCCAAAAGAACTACAAAAAATTGTGGCCTCCACTCTTATTCTCTCAAAAATGGATTACTGCACTGCTTTATTCACGAATATTCAGAAACGTTTTTTAAAGAAACTAGAAGTTCTGCAGAATGTGGCTGCAGCCCGCTTGTTCTTGGGGAATCCTAAACACAAGTCTGCGGCTTAGGATCTGGTCCAGCTTCACTGGTTACTGGTCATACAGCGCATTGACTTTAAAGCCCTCAGCATTATGTTCAACGTGTTCCATGACTCAGGCCCTGAATATCTTAGACAGCGCTTTTAGCGCCATTCTCTCACCAGATTGTTGCGGTCATCTTCGGCATTTATTCTGGTAGTCCCATAGGCCAAAAATTCCTCCTGGGGTGGCAGGAACTTTGTTACCTCCAAGCTCAGGAACTCCATGCCACTCGATCTAAAGAAAACATCTGACTTATTTTCTTTCAGGAAAGCCTTAAAAACATGGATTTTTTAATCATTAGGCTCTGACAGGGTTTTTTCTCTGCCTTAGGCTCCCTTCATGTAGTTAGCGCCGAGACACCTATGGGTAGTAGAGTGTGCTTTACAAACTTTCTTTTCATATCATTTTATGTCACACCACACAATCAGCTAAACTCTGGGAGTAGCACTCTGGTCTCCTTGGCCTCCATTTTCTAGGTGCAACATTGATACTGTCCGAGTAAAACAAGTCTGCCATTTGGGTCCAAAGCCCGAGACTGTGTTCCTATTCTCCAACTCCTCTGACCCTCCTCCCATGATGCAGAAACATCCTCGTGTGGCACCATGGGAAGGTACTGGTGCAGGATCCTGGTACAGATCAGCCCAACACTCTACATGTACGGATATGACAACTACCAAACACCTCCCCTCGGCCCACTGTCTACACCCGATCATCCACTGCCGTAACCTGATGAACAGCATTGCTGGTCAGCAGAGGACCAATGTGGCAGCTTCCAGCCCTCAGTGAGTTTCACCACCACAGATTTACTCACTTTTTTCACCTCCCTAACCGGGCCTATATCAAAAGGTCGAAACATCTCTGGGAGTGGCCCAGTGGAGGATTGAGATCACAGATTTCTGTGATAATCAGCAACATCTGCTTACCTGCTCTCCCAAACCAGATAAAACCTTCCCTTAACTCAGTTAGCTCCCAAGGACTGCCCCCGCTTAAATGTATCAAATTCTAGGCGGGCTCAAACGTACACATTTTCCACACCGCACGGGAACATTACTGCAGCTTCAAGGATACCTTCTGTTATGGTTATAGTTCCCATCAGCTGAGCTCCTGACCCCAAGATGTCTGACAGGGAGTCCTGCCTAACCACATATTAGATCCTGTAAGTACACAAACCCTACTACTATGTTACAAGGGTTGATCAACCTGTCCAACAACCACCAACTCTAAGCTGAACCCTCGCTGCTCACATTGCGTCCCACTAGTTTCCTGTCCCTCACCTTGTTTTGAAATATACAGAGACTGTTGCCACATGGTGCTGTTTGTACTGCCCAGTTGCGTGGTTTCGACCCTACGGCAGGAACTGCATGTTTGTGGACAGCATTATCGTTAGGCTGGTGCCAGACTGATTCTGAGCACCCCATCGGGATATGTTGTCCTATAGGCCATCTAGCTCACAGTGCCCCCATAAGCACCCCCAAACGTAGACAGGTAGCAAATGGTTCTGGCCACCACTGAACATGACAACCCTGATCCCTCATCAATTGTGGTAACAGATATGGAGCCCTTTTGCGCAGTCACTCGTGCTCTCTTCCTCTCAGAGATATATATGAAGAATACACAGTGGGATGCTTTCAATATTTATTGAACCGTGACTCTTGTATAAAATATATGTACTGCTATGATGAATAGACAGAAGTAAATGAAAGTTATTAAAAGTATTAGGACAGTGAACAGAATAAAAATGTCCACCATTGTGCTGAAACACAGTATGTATGCAAGCATGTAAAACAATGTAGAAATCTGACGTACTCCTACTATGCGTCCCCTAACCTAAGCTTCTAGGGTGTGTGTGTGCGTTCTGCCAAGAATCCCTGTCCTGAATGATCCAACCCCTGTTACCTAAAGGGAAAGAATGTAGGTTCCCTGTCATGGATCATAGTTACGGTCTGGACAGCCCAGGCTGCTGGGCCAAAGCATCAGCACGTAGAGACCTCGCCAATGGCAGCAAAGCGCACCGCTGTCAACACCCAGAAACAGATATTTATTTATAACAAAGGCATTCTTGCCTTGGGCCGAGATCTTGATCAGGCTGCTATTGTTTGTGTATTGTAGATAGCTATTTTGCGATATGTATGAAAACAACAAGCACATTTGCGCAATGTATCTAACCTTAAAATGCCCGAGTGGAGAGGTGTGGTGCAGCGGCCAGGGCAGCTGACTTCGGAGCACAGGGTTCACGGTTCGATCCCCGGCTCCGGCGGCAGCTCTGCTCAGCACCGTGTGACTCTGGGCAATAGCTCACTTAATTTCCACTACGGCCCCCAGCGCCTTGAGACCCGTAAGGGTGAGTAGCTGCGCTATATAAAAACAAACTTACTTACATTTGTACATAGTGTCAAGGTAGCATGATAGTGTTCTTGAAAAGTTGATTCTGTAAGCAAGTATAGTTTCCAAGAAACTAACCCAGACTGTTACAGATGCAAATGAGTTTCAAAACTCATCGTGTAAAAGTGAAGGCAACTTCAGGAAAGACCCATATATATGCAAAATGGCAGTGTTTCCCTCCAGGCCTTACTGGAATACATGACAGCTCTTAGTTGATTCTCAGTACATAATAATAATAGTAATATTCATGTAATTGGTCCCTGTGCATTTGGATACAGTGAGCTGAAGTCTGGGTTAATATATCTCACCCAACTGGTCATTACACGGGGTCTGCAATAATCATGGAAATGCCGGTCAGATGTTCAATCTTTATAGCCTTTTCAGCATGTAATTTCCACTTCACTATAGGGGTCCGGGGTGTGCATAAATAAGTGAGTGGCAGCATTTGATCCCAACAGAACAGTAAGCAGACTTTGTCCGTCCTACTGTAATGTTATATATGACTTCTTTCCCCACTCAAAAAGTCTTATGTCCATATGTCTAAGTTGTGTGATTTCCTATTAGGAAGTCGCAATTTAGCAATTTCCTAAATTGCGATTTCAAAATTGCGATTGCAACTCCATAGGAATCGCTATTAGGAAATTGTAATTCTTGTACATTTTAATTTGCGATTCCCAAATAGCGATTTCTTAAGAAACGCTATTTAGGAATCGTAAATGTGAAATTTCGTACATATGGTCCTAGGTTCCTATGCATATTTGTCACAGAAGTAAAGTGTCTCGTTTTGTTCAGATGCCATTAAACTGTTCGGGGCAGATTTACAAGAACAGACGCATCGCTGCATATTAGCAGAGCTGCGTCAGTTAAATTGTGTCCCGTAAAAAAGCCTTGCGTCACCATGGATGCATCGCATTTACAATGCGGCGCACCGTGGCGCAAGGATTGAAAGATGCGTGACGCATCTATTGGTGGAAAGGCAACGCATTGCTGGAGTTGCGTCGCAAGCATGACGCAACTCCGGCAATGCTTCGAACTGCCTATTTCTATTATGCTGCATCACTCCTTACGCCTGCTTCAAGCAGGCGTAAGGTTTTGATGCAGTGGCGTCGTAAAAGTGACAATGAAATCTTGTAGATTTGACTGCGTCACTTTCACAAGGCTTTCTTGCGTCGGAACGGCCACCCTGCATACATTATACCTGACGCAGGTATAATGTGGCGCAGGGCTTTTACAACGTGACCCATCTCCATAGATGTGTCATGTTGTAAATGTGTCGCAATGTGGCGCATTGTTTACAACGCCGCTGCGTCACAAAAGTGACGCAACGGCGGCGTAAAAGTGTTGCAAGGGGCTTGTAAATCTGCTTATTCACAATCCCCTTGCACCGCCGATACGTCACTTTTTCCCATGTTAAAAGTGACGCACCGGCGGCGCAAGAGGCTTGCAAATAAGCCCCTTCATTTCAATCACACTTCAGAATTAGAAAAAAAAAATAGCTCCATTTGCAACTGGAAATATCTTCAGCAGTTAGTTGATCTTGACTTGCTGCCGATACATATTGAAATATTTGTAAAGTTCATTAATAAGCATTTCAAATGTTGTTTTTGGAAAACATTTCCCATAATTCTGCTTGCTCCTTTCGCGCCCTCTGTACCGATTGTCACTTGGTTGCGAAACGGACTCATTTTGCAGTAGGAGAAGGAACATGTAAACACCAATCTCTAGGTCAAAAGACAGAAGAAACAGCAATCTGTCAGAAGGCGTCGCCTGACACTTGCCCTCTGCCTTTGAGTTCACAGCACATGTTACAAGAGACAAACTCAATGAAAAGCCTCCTTATGATTCATTCTAGCTTTGAGCCCCGCAGTTATACTGGGGGGCTGCAGCACCCCTAGGTAGGGCGCCAATGTTCTAAACCCATGACCTCTTGCTTCAGCAGGTGGAAATGATGCCTCTGCGAGGAAGGCGACCCGCCCACCCATTGCCGTCCTGCCCCCTCTCACTGCGCCTTTTAATTTGTTAAAACTCCCAGAACTCCTTGTCCAGGTATCTCCCTGACACTCTGGGCAGTGACGTCCACCTTAGCCCTTCATCGTCACAGTCATTCACCTCTGTGGTGCTCACTACGGTCTGCCGGGCCTACTTTGGCTCTTTGCAAATCTTCAGCCATCACCATTGTTTCTAGGGCTCGCGGCAGGATCCTGGAATGGGGCCCAGCCCTGGTACCTCGGAGATCCTTCCGCGTTTATCACTTTAACTATGTTGTCTCCGAAAGAAGGGCTAAGAAAGAGTGCAGGCCTCACTGAATGGCTTCTTCAGTTCAACTCAGGTATCATCACGACCCCTCCCACATTGGTCACCATCCGTGTGCACACCTCCACGTGTTCGGATGGAGGGCATGAGAGCAAAGACCGACCCAGAGCTCATCTGGTGGCCATCTGTCAGTGATCATCTGTGGGGGGTTCAATGTGCTCCATAGTTTAGGACACTCAACCCCCCCCCCCCCCTAAGGGGGGGGGGGGGGAGTCTTCTGCTTCGGTGATGCATCCATTTGAAGGTTCTTTGGGTAATGAGGTGGTGGTTACCATCTGACAGATTCTGTTGACATGTTGAGGGTGCAAGGCACATAAATGAATTAGGCCTTTCTACAGTAAGCTTAGTGAACAATGCAGAGTCCACCTGGACCAATGCAGAGCTGTAGGAATGGTTGGATGTAGTCACCTATGTGTAGTTTCACTCCACTTCTCGCTGCCTGCTTTTGCATCCTTTGCAGTCTGTCCGGGAGATACCGTGTGAGTCCTGTCCATACAACCACACAGCGATCGAGGTGGCCCAAGTCCAGCGCTCTCATGAGTGCCGCCCGGCAGGGGGTTGGAGCGTCAGGAGGATGGAGAGTTACCTGTAGACACCTTTAACTACTACATAGACTTAGGGTGCAAACAAGAGCGCCACCTTAGGGAGGGTTTCCAAGTTTCTTTGCTGCTGCGGATGTAGGTGTTCCGAAGCCCGGGGGCCAAGCGAAGGCTAGAGCAAGGTTCCGCCCCTCTCCCACACCAGCACCAGCATTTTGGTTTTAGTTCTGTTCCTGTCAATAAAACTCTCCATCATTCAGAGGATCAAGGCATAGGGTGTCTTTAGCCTGGATCTATGTGCTGTTTTTCAGTAGGGTGTGGATTTGGGTGTCACTGCCCTACATTCGCAAATTCAACCCGCATTGTGGGAGGAGCTGTGCCAGAGGGTGTGGGTAGATGCTGATCAGCAAGCAAGAGAGACGTGATCCTTAAGTTACATCACACAACACTGGTCAGGAAGATGATTCCACTGCACCAATCTTGGGGGCTTATTTACAAACCCCTTGCGCCGCCGGTAAATCACTTTTTTTGACGCGCCGGCGGCGCAGTGTGCTGGGTCTTTCATGGCCTTGTAGATATGTTCCCTTTTCATTCATTACTTTGCGTGAAAGAGGTGTGCCTTGGGGGTTGCTGTGGGTGTTCCCATGCAACACCTATGGATTCTGTGGCATTTGCAGATTTACATCGTTTCGTAAACCTGGGAATGCGGCAGAATCCTATGTCTTCTCAGGGGCGGCGTAATGAGGCGCAACATGGAGAAATGCTTTTATTTCCCCTCGTTTTTTCCTTTTTCTATGTGTGTGCCATTCTGCAGGACAGATAGAAAGAGGGAAACACCATTGGATTGTTTTTGTACGGGAAGGTGTCTCTTCCTGCACAACAATATTCATCCCTGCAACCCAGGCCCCTTTGCACCGTGGTGCAAGGGTGCCTGCGTTAGTGCACGGCTGCTGTTTTAGTGCCAGCACAGGCCACAGGGATGCACCGTATTGCTTTAAATATAGTGCATCCATGTACTTTTAAAATGATGTAACTTGACACAGCAAAATGGCTTGCGACGCCGCACTGTGTCATTTTCTCACAAATGAGGCCCTCTATTTTTTGGATGTGGTTGGAGAGAAAGGATAGAATCCAAGCTCTGGCAGATCCCAAATGCACCTACCCAACCGTCCAACCTGTCGGGATGGTTTCATGGTACATCATGTCTTAGGCCGCAGAGAGGTGATGGAGAATCGAAGGTGACTTGGAGGGGACAGGGTTTCTCTGTTGTTTGTGAGAGCAGATTCCTTGCCCTGCATGGGTCTGAATCATGAATGGAGGCCGTGGATGGAATTGTTCTTCGAAAGTTGTTTTTCAATCTGAACTGAAAGCCCTTCTCTTTCAGAGACATTTTAGATAACCTCACCTCATAGTTTCTCACCTCGTTGGGTTACTCTCCGCACTGAGTGATGCCTTAAGGCGCACCCCGCTACCTTGATTCAGGAGCCCCTGTCTTGCAGCTGGCACCATTCAGCATCCTATTACTGTTACTCAGCTCCAATGGCTGCTGCAATTTACAACTCGTACCTTACGCTCAGGTATTTAGCTTTTTTCAGTGTATCATCATCCTTGGCTAATGCAACTGAGTGCCTCTTGGATTAGGTAATCTTAGGCCTTATGTAATGATCTACTTCTATTGTTACTTTGATGAGTGACTTCGCCATATACAAATGTACCAGTAAATAAATACATCAAATAGATACATTAATAAATATTCCTGAAGTTGTCCTTTATCCTCCCTGTCCGTGATTTTGCTATGATAGGGTTGTTTTAAGAGTGGTTGAGTCATCTGTATATTGTAAAGATATTTGGTTGTGCCAATGATTTTTTCGAAAGTGGTTTAACTTGATTAGTGGCATAGCTTCATTTAGAGGACATGAAACTGCTGCTTTAAGCAGAGAGGTATTTATCATGTTGATGAGTAAAGAATTGTTCCATGCATGCAGCCAGGCATAGTCCCATGGGTACAATTGATGTTTTTGTCTGACGGGGTGGCTGGATACAATGGCACTGAGATTTTCAGGCATTGCTGGTTTTGGACTAATAAAATGCAATATGTCTTTGCAGCGGTTGTGGCAGGCACCACCCACACTGCGCACTTTTCTCTTCTGCCTCACGCTCCGGCATTTTTTCCATGGCCTGTGGCTCTGCTCCAACCAGCTGACCCCGGGGAGCTACAGTCATGCCCGCATCTCCTGGGAGAAGCAGTGGTGGCTATTATTTACCGGCGGTGGGGGGAGGGCGGGTCGCCTGTCTTCTGCCACCACTGCAGCTGCCGCCTCCTCCTTTCGGCCCTCTTCGCCTGGTTCTAGAGCAGGAAGCACCCGGCTCCCAGCCTCCCGATAGCCATTCGCAAAGCTGCAATGCAGCGTTGAGATTGGTCTTAGCACTATGGATTGGTGCACAGCCAGAGAATGGGAGGCTGGGCATGTTCTCCATGCAGGCTGTAATGCAGCATGCAAGGAGAACATACAATGTGCGCATGACTGTTTGACCGGCCCAAGACTGCCAGCTAAAGCATCATGCGCACTTGGAGTGGGCAAACCACTCCTCCCCTACCCTGCTCTGTGAGCAGAGCAGCCACGCCCCTACCCAGCTGAGAAGTGATCATTTTACTTTTACTTTTTGACCTGGTGAGTGGGGCTATGCTCCTCCGCCTTAGCGATGAAGCCACCACAGGGGAGAAGGCGCTCCAGGTCGGCCACTCCTGAGAACGAGAACTGTGGTAAGGCCTGTACACAGAGCAGTGCCCCATTTTCCTCCTGGTAATTTACGCTCCGCCTTAGGCAGGATGTTAACTCGTATTTGTTTTTCTGGCAGTGAATGAAACTTTGCCAAATCTGCCCCCACAACCTCTGCCTGATTTGCCCTGGTTGGATAGGTCTGCATGTTTTTCTGTCTGTTGCATCTGCTACTCAGGTCACCCACATTCCTTTCTACTTAAGTGTTGGGAGCAGCAGCTGGGCACAGCGCAGGGCTGTACCAATTTATTCTACCGGAATCCCACCTCCAGCACAGCTGCGGTGAGGCTAGGGGGTACTTCTTGCGTCTCTGTCCTAGCCCGTGAGCCATTTGTCTTTGATGGGTCCCCGTCTTTGCAGACGTCAAATTGGAAGGAGTGGGTGGTCTATTTGGAAGCTTACTTTGCTGCAGTAGGGTTTGCCAATGACATTTGGGGGGAGCTGCCATCCACAAGATTGTTAAGTCAGTGGTGGAAGCTGGCCCATCCTTCACATACAATATTCTGAAACAAGCCTTAACAGAACCTCTTGAGCCTCTCGCAAATCCCGACTATAAGCAGTTCCTCTCAAGTTAGGAGGGTCAGCAAACATAGGAATCTGTGGACTCATTTTATGCTTGTTTAAAGGTCTTGGCCAACACATGCACACTGCCAGATGCTGATGATAAAATCAGGGCTCAGTTCATTCAGGGTTGGTCTGCTGTCAAACGAAGGGAGTAATCCTCCAAGTTCCCGGCATGACCATGCTCAATAAGCTCACTATTAGTCGCTCTAAAGAACTCTCCATAGCACTTGCTGAACAAATAGAGGCGGCCCTACAACGACCCATAAAATCTAACAAGTCAATTTAGTTGCAATCGCTGGTGCAGAGAAGAAGAAATCTCATCCCAAGTCAGCTACAAATCTCAAGGTGGTTCACTGGTGCAGAGGCCCTTGCCCACATCAGAAGTACTTTCCTGCGCAAGGCAAAAGATGTTCTGCATGCAATAAACTCAATCATTTCACCAAGGTATGTCACTTTACTGCATCCCAAGGTGCAGAAGTCCAAATCAGTGAATGCCATGGAGAACCGGTGACCCTGGAAGAGAAAGGGGACATGGACGATGATGATTTGGACGGTGCTGTACACGTCATACATGCCATGCAACCCAACGAGTGCCACAGAAAAACACACACCGCAATGCATAGTTACCATCACTGGCCACCAAACCCCGGCTCTGATTGATACAGGGGCCTCCATCAAAATCTTGGCACAGGTGGTACTCCAGACTCTCCCACAGCAACCTGTCCTGTGCCTCATGTCAACACAGGTATATGCTTTTGGCTCGGCATCGCCCCTCTCGCTGGCAGGCATTTTCACAACAGATGTCACCTACGAAACCCACACAACATGAGCCAAAGTGTATATCACGAAGGGAGGCACTGAGATGCTGCTTAGTTGCCAGATGGCGGAGCGCCTTCAGCTTGTGTTGTTTGCATTCACTTTGCATTGGTTGACTAGTGACACCTTGCTGGCCGAGTTCAGACTTTTATTTGAGGACATTAGATGCCTTAAGGATTGCATGATACGCCTTCATTTAGATGATTCAATCCAACCAGTTGCCTTGCAACATCGACGTGCAGCTTTTAACCTCCATCTAAAGGTTAAGGAAGAACTACGACAGCTGGAACAAGCTGATATTATTGAGAAAGTCAATGGCCCTTCACCATGGGTGTCTCCGATTGTGGTAGCTTGGAAATCCAAGCAGCCTGGCGGGGTTAGAATTAGCATGGACTTGCAGATCCCCAACATGGCAATTAGATGTGAAAGGCATTTGACACCCACAACCAATTATATTGTGGCTGAAGTTACAGGTTTTAGAAAGTTCATGAGAATGGACCTAAGGGCTGGATAACATCAACTGATGTTAGCTCCCGGATCCAAAGCGATCACCACACTTTTCATTCCTGTAGATTTGAGGAGGTACAAACACCTCCATTTCAGGGTGTTCATTGCTGCTGAAGTGTTTCAGGATACAATCAGAGGGGTGCTGGGTGTCATTAATGTCCGTCATAACATTTTGGTGCATGCCTCCATCCTCGAAGAACATCCCGACAGACTTAGGGCAACCTTACGGTGACTGGTCGACAATGGTCTCACTCTCCATAGGGAGGAATGTGTGTTTCTTCAGAAGAAGACTTAGGGGCATATCATCAAGGAGGCGATATAAATTTATCGGCGCTTTTGCGTCCGATTTCGGACGAAAAGCGGCGATAATTTTATCGCCTAATCAGCAAGGTCACGCTATCGCGTGAATCCTTGCATTATCGCCCTTTCCCCCAACACCTATCTTTGCATCTCTAATGAGATGCAAAGTGGGCTTTCCTGCCCTGACATAACTGGAGAAATGTCGCTAAGCGACATTTCTCCAATTATCAATGGGCATGCTAACCTGCAGAGCGACAAGCAAAGTAGCGATAACCTCTGTTATCGCTACTTTACTTACGCCTGCTTCAAAACGGACTTAGCTATGATATCCTATGTAAGGTGGATATCATGGCTAAGTCTGCCTTGCCCTATCAACAAGCTATCGCCAAACTTTGTGAGATTATTGCTGGATTTTCAGCGATAATCTCACATTTGGCAGTTAGCGCTTGGAAATTTATCGCTTTTGAGATAAGCGTTGCTAATAGAACGCTATCTCAATGATAAAATTCCACGTTACCCGGCAATAATTATCCTAGCGTTAATTGCGCTTAGCAATAATTATCGCCGGTCCTTGATGATATGCCCCCTGGTTTTTTTCATACTGTTTCTCTGAGAATGGAGTCATACCTGATCCTGCCAAAGGATATTCAGTCAGCCCCTGCTAGTGTCACGGGGGACGCAGTTTTCTAGGGATGGTAACATGTTGTGGTTGTTTTATTCAGAATGTAACCAGACTTACTGGCCTGCTCTGAGAACTGACAAAGCTAAATGCTGTCTGAGAATGGGGCCCTGTCCAAGAAGGGGCATTTTAAGCGACTAAACAAGATCTCTCTGAACACACCAAGCTAGCTTATTTCAATCCTTGCCACGAGTCAGAACTCTCAGAGGATGCCAGTACAACTGGCCTTGGGCTGTTCTGTCACAAAAACAGGACAATGGTGAATGGACCCCGATAACATATATACAAGTCGTGCTTTGACGGACACAGATTAGCAATACTCACATATTGAGAAGGAGGTCATTGCTATTCATTGGGAGTGCTGCCATTTTCACAAATATCTATATGGTCACCTAATTGTAGTCCACACACAGCACTTATTCCTCTTTTCACTGGTTCTTCGGCTAAGGCGCTTTCGAGTGGATTCTCCAGTTGCAGAAACACCACTTCTCTGAAGTATACTTGCCTCAGACTCAGAATCATGCATACTATCTCTCCAGACATCGAAGACCATTCACCATCAGAAGTTGACAAAGTTGACGAGTTCATGAAGTTTGTGGCTGAGCGGTCCAGGCCTCTGCCCATTTCACTGGATAGTGGAGCAATGAAGATGGATGAGTGTCTCCAGGTGGCCTTATCATCTGAGACATCAGGAAATTGGAATGTGCTGACTCGGGGGTTGTCCCATTGAACTACTGAAGCACAGCGGAGCCTTTTTCTGCTGCATCATGTCTTTCATGAGCTGGTAGGGTCTCCGGAAGGTTGTTTGCTGAGAGAACCCAGGTTAGGGATACCTGGACGGCAACAACAGTAAGTGATGGATCAAGCTCGTATCGCTCTCTAAAGGGTAGTCAAAACGAAATCCAGACTTCGGTGCAAGATTTGGTTCCCTGGTCTAGATAACCGGGTGGAGCAGACATCCACCAATGCCTGCTGTGTCAAGCTACTGGCCCAGCAGATACGCCTGTTACCATCGTCAAGGAGAACATTACCCCAATTGCATGGCACGGAGCTACTGTTGAGTTTGGAAGCCTATCTGGTGTCCTGCACATGCTGGTGGTAATCAATTACTTTTCAGCACATCCTGAGGTTGAAATCCTCGACTCCATTACCACTAGTCAGACAGTGCCCCGTTTGAAGAATATCATGGCTCCTCATGGTTTGCTGAGTGAACTCCGTACAGACAATGGGCCCCCGTTTTCCAGTCAGGAATTTGCAGACTATCAGACATCAAGAGGTATTCGTCACCGGAGGATCACTCCTCGATGGCTGCGGGTGAATGGAGAGGCTGAATGCTTCATGCAAACCTAGAATAAGATCCTTCAGATTGCACTAGTCAATATCCAGAATAATGATTGCGCCCTATATGCATTCCTACAAGAGTACAGACCTGCCCTGCACGCCATGACAAGAGTGAGCCCCAGCACTCTGTGCTTAAAAGAATAGTGGGTGGCACCATTCCTCGTGTCATAGAGCCATCAGCAGCCAGAGATGGAGTGGCAGAAGCATTGTGCCAGTGTAAGGTATAGAACAACAAAACCTCAGTGAAACAAAGAACCTGACAGAAGCATCTCCAGGTTGGCGATTTGCTACTTGTCTAGGATCGGCAACCGGGGAGAAAATTTCAGTTGCCATTTGAAATCAATCCTGGGAAGGTAAGTGCTGTCTGAGGGACAACGATCACGGCGAGGAAAGGTGATGAAAGCATCACCAGGAATGTCGTTTTCTTCAAATGGTACATGTCACCAGGTCACTTCGCAGATGTAGACCATTTGTCTTCCACGTAGAGGACATGAGACGTAACGACGACATTTTATTGGATTATATTGGAGACCCTCCTACAACCTCCATGGGCGTTCATCGGAGGCAGATGCTTGAAATCAGGTTCCCCCATCATCTAATTGCCGAGACGATAGCACTGGAGCTGACTCAGGTGAAGGCGCAATCGGTAGAGCTAACTGAGGACAATCCGGTAGTCCAGAGAAAGGAAATGGCGAGTGTCGGAAAGTAGGATCTGCTTTCATGGTTAACCTCACTTTTTGCTTGGTCTCAGTATGCTTTTTGACCTAGTCTTACTGGGATCCTGCTAATCAGGACCCCAGTCACTGCGCTTCCTCCCTAAATTGACCATGGTAAATACATTTTGTACATTCACAATTGGCTTCTGGTGTACCCTTGTAAGTTCCTAGTATATGGTACTAAGGAACTCAGGTCATAGGTATACCTGGGGTCTCCCATGGGCTGCAGCATGTATTGTGTCACCCATGGGAGTCCACTTAAACTGTGACTACAGGCCTGCCATTGCAGCCTGTGTGAGTTGGTGCTTGCACCTCTCACAACAGATATGTTTCATTATATCTGAGGTCACCGCACTTAAAACCTATAAGTTACACCTATGGCAGGCTAATCAGTCCAAAGGGCAGGGTGCTTGGTTATGAGTGTGAGGGTTCCGCTCTTGAGCAGGACACCCCTACAAACACTGGAATCAATTCTCCAGACTTTGTAAGTGTGGTCAACTATTTTAAAGTATGAAGTGGACACCAGTCAATACGAGATGTCTAAATATATAGTGGCTGCACCGAAACCGGTCATGTTTGGTATAAAAAAAAGTTGGAATCATACCCCAACACTGATTCCAGTATTGGAAGTATGATCCCATGTACTGGGGGCTCCCTTGGGGTACCACCTGTATTCCTGGTAACACCTTTTCAGGGTCCGATAGCAAGGCAGTGCTGCTGCAGACCAGAGACACTATTGTGCCCTCCTGCTGCTAAGCCAAGCTCCAGCAGGGGAAGGTAGAACAATAGGTTTCCTGTTACAGAGAGGTGTGACCCCTCCCAGACAGGACTTAGTGTATTGGGCTGGGGTGGGGGTGCTTGTCAGTGCCACCAGACTGCTTTGTAGGGCACATTTGGTGCCCTCCTTGCATACTCCAGTTTGAGCCAGTTCAGGGAGCCCTCAGTTTCCGCTCTGGCGCGAAACTGGACAAAGGACATGGGAGTATCCTCCCCTCTGTCCAGCCCCTCCCCTGGTAGGGACCCCAGAGTCATTCCAACCCTTTCCCTAGGGTACTTAAGGGCTTACTTGTGGGTGGTTCCTTAGATTTGTCATGGGAAAAGACTCAAGCCGGAAACCACATCACTTTTCGACCGTCTGGACACTTGGACTTCTTTGGACTTCACCTGGAACTGAGACTGCACCAAGGAAGAATCATGCTGCTCCTGGTCTCGCTATTCTGCAAGTCTTCTTTGTCGTCTGTGCCTGTGCTTCTTCCAGGATCTTAAACACACCTGTGGGCATCAAGGATGCCCGAAGTAATCTCCCTTGGAATGAAGAAGTCACTCCCCTACATCTGCAGGCACTGCAATGAAGGTGACCAATCTGCTGCTCTCGTTGTCCCACGGACTTCTCGAGGCTCAGCAACATAGATGGTAGCTCTGCAACTCCCGCTTGGGCCTGACCTGTCCTTACTGCAATTTTGAGGCCAGTATTCCTCGTCAGAACCGTCAAAGCTTGTTGGCTCTGTACTCGAGATCTTCGGGCTAAAAGCAGCTCGTCCCTCTAGCATCTCTTCTGCCAAGTACAGCATCCTCACCTCATCCTCTGCACTGTGGGCCTTCCTTCTTGGTGAGCGGCTTGAGGTCCTCTTGCAACTCCTGTGCCTGTGGGTCCTCCTGAGGTTTTTCTCCTGCTCCAGCAGGCTCCCCTGCTTGCTCGGAGCCTGCTCTGACTCTCCTGCTTGTGGCGAGTCTCTTGGACCTTGCTGATCCCAATGTTACTCCTTCTTCGTTCTCCATGCCAGTTGCAGCTACCAAGGCTTGTTGGTGCTCCCGCCGGACACCGACCACCTAGTCTCTGTCACTGATGGTTCTTCACTTCCATAATCCACCCTTGGATTCCCTTGAACTTTTTCACCTTCTTCTCCAGAGGCACTTTTCTCTAAGTCTTTCATTGTTTTCAATGGAGGTTTCCGACGTCTCTTCACCCCTATGTACTTGGTGTCCCTGGTGTAGGTAACCTGGTCTCTGGGGCATCTTGGGTGGGGTGGCTCTCCAACCTTCCATCCTCCAAGTGAGCTCTGCAGGGTTCTCTAGGAAGAGTCCTTCTTCTGCAAAACTGCAACCGCGACTTCACCATTGACTTCCATTGGTCACGCAGCTGTGTTCCCCTTCCGCACACAGCCTCCGTGGGGTTCCTTGTCCCCTGGGTCCTCTGGATCTTTTGGTCCCAGTCCCAACCTCCTTCACAGTTCGCATTCCACTTTCTTAATGTATGGTTTGGTCTCCACCCAGAGACCACTGTATTTTGTGCTACTTACCTTATTAAAACTGAAGTATTTTTTGTGTATTGTGTTGATATCTCTGGGTAGGCAATATACCAATTTCTTAGTGCATGTTGTGTAATAAATAGAAGTATTTTTATGTAAACACTGTGAGGTTCTTTTCGTTAAACTAACACATGGGTACTCACAAACATTTTCCCGGGGGCCACAAAGTTTCGTCTCTGGTGTGACCGAGGGCCGCACAGATACCTGCAGGGAGTGGCCCATTGAGGGGCGGGAGGGAGGGTGGCAGTGGAGGTGGGATGTAAGGGGAAGTGAAGCATATACATCTACTGGCTGAATTGAATTGCACAATGTGGAAACAGAAAACCCAGGAACAATCCCGGCTTTTTCGATTGACCAAATTGTGTGACCCTGGGCAATTGTTCTATTTTACTTTCCCTCCTTTTCCTTTATTTTCTCATGCAAGAGGACCTCGAAAAACATGACTTCAGAATGTGCGCTGTACAAAAACCTCTACTTTGTTTCATATGATAAACTATAATGTTCATGTATGTTAGCAACCTGGCCACCCAAAGGTTACACATATTAACTGACTTGCCTCTTAGTTCACTATTGGCATTTTTACCAGGACGGTGGGGAAGCATGAATGTTTCTAAATTCATGTTTGAAAACTATCACATTTTAAAAAAATACTTCCCAATGCACTGATAGAATCTGCTTTACTAAGATGAAAGGTTCTGTACGTTAATGAAATACACTTTTTTATTTTGAAGAGACTTTATCATATTTTTACACTTTTGCTGTAAGATGTCTGTATAATAAAGGTGTTCATAAAGTTAGGCAGTTCAGGACACCCAATTTAATTCCTCTTTTAACTGCAATTAACATTTAAATGGACACTTGCCCGTTTATTTAGCATATTTTAATGTTAGTACTCTGTCGAGTAAACAGCAGCCCAGAGCTGCTGTTGAACAGAGAGCCACACCTAAAGGTCAAGAGGGCCGTACTTTGAGTATCACTGAACTATCACTACATGACTTAACTGGTAAACCAAGCAGCTTAACACTCCTTCAAGATAAGCCCGAAGGCTGCTCTCCACAGCTACCACTTAGAGAGCTTTCTATGGTTATGAAAGACCACTAAAATCACCATAAGGGTTGCCTGGATTAGTGCAAGGTGCATCACTTACATAAGTGTGCACCATATACCAAGCCAGCCTTCTACAGCAAGGTACAATCTGATACCACATCGAGTTGGCTCTACAAGAATGAAAGACTTTTAGTTTTTTTAACTTTCTTTATTGAGTTTTCTGTTGGTGACTCCGGAACCAGTCATAATTTCAGAATGTAAATAAACATAGTTCACAACAAAATAATAGCAATACATCTCAATTACATTTGCCATATCTCGCTCCATATTATCACATCTTTTAACCTCAGGATAGGAGACTTTGGGTATGTAGTTGCCATCGACATGGTGTTATTTTTTGGGGGGGACATGCTAGTTTGTAGGGCAGTGCGTCAGAGGGCAGTGACATTAGTATGGGAGGGAGAGCAAGGGGTAGATATGGAGATCTCCTCCTACCTTAGCAGGGAAGATCACACTCATTGTCGCAGCTATGGATACAGGGGTGAATACTTTGATGGAAGGAGATGTCTATACCGAGGGTACGAGGTGAGGTGGCACTCATCACTTTATTTATTTATAAAGTTTTATATAGCGCGAACAAGATCCCAAGGGATATCAGAGCGCTTTACAATCAAACTAGAACTGGAAACAACCACAGGCTAAAAACACAAATGAACCATAAAGTGCACGAAAATTCAAATGGAAGTTATGTTAAACAAAGTACAGTGTAACGACAGCAGAACACAGTATGTCAAAAAAAAAATAAGTATAATAATAAATGTTGACACAATGGAAGTAGGAACAATTTAGGCTGGTTAAGCAGAAAAGTATGCAAGAGTTCCCAAACATGTCTGGGGCAGGAGCCGGGGGTCAGTAGTTCAGCATATATGTTCAATTGGAGTGGACTGTGGGTCAGGTCATTCATCCATTCCTTGAATTTGGGTGCTCTGCCGCGACCCTATCTGCAGGCTATGCTGCCGTTAGCAAGGAGTCGGCTCAAAGCGATGTATTTCCTGAAGTTGATATCCACCTCCGCAAAGCCCAGCAGTGCCATGAGTAGTGTGGGCTATATTGTTTGACCCGTCATGTCTGTGAGAGGTTAGCTTACCTCCCTCCAGTAAGTTTTTATGGGAGCGCAGAACCATGCCAGATGTAAAAGGTCTGCGCCCACCATGCCGCATCTCTCACAGTTATCTGGACAGAAATGGTATTTAGGTAGCCTTACCGGCGTAAGGTACATTCTGTGTAGAAATGTGTTACAGATGATCCGTAATCTGCTGCTGGAAGCGGTCTTGCCTGTCTGTATGCCGCAATGGCGCCATTGGTCATTGGTGAGGGGAGCTCCTGGATCCATGTCCCGTTGGACCAGAGGTGACTTTCAGTGAGTGAGAGAGAGCTCTAGCTGAGCTGCAGAAGATAGGAGGGCTAATAGGTGGCACGGTGTGTCGGCTTGGAGCAACATGTACACCGTGTTGAGTTTGGGGTGTTCTAGTGGGAAATTAGTAGTGGCAGCCTTAACATTGTGCCTTATTTGTATATACAGAAAGGTATCAAGCGGGGTCAGCTGCTCCCCTGCAAAGAAAGTTGTTCTGTCGATGAAGGATCCCTCGCTATAGAGGTCTCCCCAGGTGCCTAGACCCCACCCGTGGAGAAAGAATGAAAGACTTTGTGCTAAACTGACCCAGGCTGGCACGTGGGTAAGTCACTCAGGGCAACTGAGCACACATCAGATGACTGTGGCCTTCCATTAGGAACATGAATTGTTTGTGTGTGTGTTTGTTTTAGTCTTTTTTTAGTTGTGTTTTACTGTATTCTTGTTCTGTCAGGCGAAAGGCAGAATGTTATGTTGGGATATGGGTGGTCCCAACATGCGAGGGAAGGGAGGGGTATTTTAAGGACTAACCCCTAGCCTTGAAATGGGAATGGCTGTGGCCATCACGTGCCACAAAGAATGAATAAAGGGCAGGGAGCCCGGAACTCGCGGTTCCAGTGAAGTACTATCTATGTGTCATTTTCTATTATTTGTGGTGGGTCAGGGACCAGTGGCGGCTGGCAAAAATATTAAGTGGTAGGGCGAGCAAACTGGCACTGAGAGACACCAGCCATGCCCTTAGACTCAGTGCCAAAGCTCTCAATCGTGGCTTGTTATAAACAGTGTTTATAATGAGCCACGACTGAGATCTCTGGCGCTGTGACTGAAGGCAGTGCGAGTTTCTCACAGTGCCAATCAGTGTGTCTCGGCGGTGCCACTGCCGACTCCAGCAACATTATTTCAATGCTCGGCTTGCACGCTATAAATAGAAGCTGTTGTACAGTACATTCCCATTTTAAAGTTACAGTTTAAGGTTAACTTTAAAATGTTACTGTAATGCATGTTAGTGATATAGTTACTGTTTATACTGTTTAAATATGTGAAATAATAATAAAATATTTACTTACCTACTGCCTGCACGTCCTCTGTTCTTGGTGTTCTTCTCCAGTGTTCCGGGGCTCTACAGCCAACTCCCCTAACCAATCCAGACACTGCTCTCATGCTGTTAATCAGCATGAGAGAAGCGTCAGGATTGGTTCAAGCGGGCTGGCGCAGCTCTCCTTCAGGCACTGGGTGCCCGTTTCTTCTCTCCACCCGGTTTTCTAAGACAGCTTGGGTTAGAGAGGTTTACAGTGAGCATGTCAGCCTGGTCGTCGCAAGACAGTTGGCCAAAGTGACATGCACCCTTTAAACTGCTGTCGCCAAACCTCCCTGCTGCCAGTTTGCAGCAATGGCCCCGCCCCACCCTGACAGCCCGGTCTCGCAGAGTAAAAAACAAAATGGTGATAAACACAGTTTATTACCATTTTATTTTTCACTTTTACTGTGCCTGCAGCGGAGGCGTGGCAATCCTCCTCCGCCCATAGTGAAAAGCCGCCACTGGGACGCTGCGGCGCAAGGCCGATACTGTCTGAGGGCCTGGAGCACACAACAGTGGCTTCATTGGATACAGGCTTCATAAATGTGTTTTGAATGATTTGAAAAAGAGAGCTCTTCAGCGCCCACGATGGGTTTGGTTCAGCCTGCTCTGTCTTTCACTGGCGAGGGTATTTTCTCTGGTCAATGGTTACCCCATCCGTGCTCAGGTGGCGGTTGATTCATTTATTGTTGAACCTTATCTGATACAAAGTTATTGCTTATATTTGTTGGGGTTTTGATAAATTAACATACATTTACTTTATTTATGATACATAGTTTTCAATAAACAGCTGTCTAATCCGCACCCATCTCTTGTGTCATAGATATTTTGGTGTCTGCAGTATTAGTATCTCATGCCCAGCCCCCCTCTTCTCCACAAGCACCCCTGAATTTTACAGCTAGGCCACCAGCTCCCTGCGGAGAGCTTTGCCTCAGGGTTGGGGACTTTGAACTCCCCCAGTGTCCGGCTCCGCTCACCTGGACCCTATGGAAGACGCAGAGGCGGTAGTCATCCAACCTTGAGTACGTGAAATGACTCTATAGGTAACTCTGTGGCTAGCGTAGGAATCTGGTCAGAGGAAAGGCCTGGTTCCACTACAATGATTGATTTCAGCAGTACAATGGCATGTGATATCCGTGGATGGTCTAGAAAGAGACACTGATGGCAGAGAACGAATCAGCGTAGGGGAACAGCCGGAGTTATTTCTGAGAGGGCAAAAGAGATGGAAATGATGCAAGTGCTTTTTTCCTTTCAAGGCCAATTAGCACATTACTTGTGGAAAATCTCTATTTTACACTGACAAAAAATTCAATGCTGGCCTCACCACAAGGGGGCACCCCAGTGCAGCTATCTTACTTCCCCGTACGGAAGCACCACACATTGGCGAGAGCACTTAGAGGCATATTTACAACGAAGTGGCGGAGCGTGGAGTTAGCCTCCTTGGCTTAATGACACGCTCCGCCACTTCTGAAACGGAGGGCTGCACCATAGTTACAACAATATAGTGCAGCCCTGCGTTTCCCCCTGCGCTGGCGCTAAATTTATCAGACTAGCGGCAACGCAGGCACTATGGTGCCAGTTTGTCAATTTTATGTGTGCTGGTGAATGCAGCACACATAGAAGTTACAAAATGTCATTTTTTTTAAAAAAGATTGTTTATGTGCAGGAAGGGTTACCTTCCTGCACATGAACAATCAATGGCCTGTTGCTGTTTCTATGTTAAACAGCAAAAACAAGGAGAAATAAGGCATTTCTCCTCATTTCGCCTGCTTAAGACCAGGTTTTCCATGGTCTAAAGTTTGGCGCTGCCTCCTATTTACACTGCCCTTGTAAATAGGGGGCAGCATCAAAATCAATGGGTGTTACGGTGGAACGCACACCGCAACACCCATTGCCCCCGCTTTGAAGCTGAATACAAAGGGTGAAAGGGTGCCTTATTTACAAGGCAGCTTCAAGCCACGTTAAGTGGCTTAACGCTGCCTTGTAAATAAGGCGAAGCACATATCGCCACAGGAACGTCACTAATTGTGACGTTCCTTTGGCGATCGGGGCTTGTTTATATGCCCCTTAGCATTGGGCAAGGAAATCAGAGAGCTCGATAATCCACATTTCTTTAACAACCTTTTATTTGACTCAATCTTTAAATTTATTTATAAAGTTCCCCTTAGCGCCATACAATGATATTAAACCACAAGGAAAATATTTACCTATTGGCTAATAAACAAAATGTTCTCATCGTATTCCTAATGGGAGATGAGATTCTTTAATTATGAACTTTGGAAGGGGCTTAGTCCATATTTTAGGTCCCAAGAGAGGGACCTCTATTCGCCTCTTCCATATATAGGTTCCAGTGCACCTTTTTTCAGAGCCTGTGCCAAGATAACATCCAATCGGGCTCTTCCTTTCTCCTAGCGACATGGCTATTTGTTGCAGTCTGGTCTCTGTTAATGAGAATTTTTAGTAGCTCATTAAGTAGCCAGGACCAACGAACTGTGGCTTAGGCAAGGGGCCAGGAACAACACTCTAAGACTATGCGTGGTACACGCTATATCAGTTCATTAAAACCGAACTCCTTCTACATACAGTAAAATAAATTCAAACTGGAAGAGCTTTTGTAACTCACTGACCCTTAAACAGAATAATTTCGCAATATTAACGCAGGCCATTTCAATGCATTAGATTATTAGATGTATTAACATATATAGCACACAATAAAATTAAGTCATATTTTTGCAATTTGAATTGGTGCGCAGCAGATTCTTAACAATATGCGGGGGTGAGGGGGGTTATTGATCGTATCAGAGATTATCCTCACAACTAATGCACGCGGCTTTAAAACACACAGCGGGGCATGTTTACAAGGGGATATTGCCACCAGGACTATGGCCACCAGGACGTCACTTTTAGGAACGTTCTGGTGGCGATATCCCCTTCTTATTTACAAAGCGGCGTGAAGGCATTAAGCCGCTTTGCGTGGCTTAACGCCGCCTCGTGTAAGGCCCCTTTTCATGCTTCACTTAGCGTGAAATGGGCGTGCAATGGGTGTTACAGTGGGCGTTCTGCCGCTACACCCATTGCTTTTTGGATCTGCCCCATATTTACAAGGCTGGGGCAACGTCAAAAACTAAGGCCAAGTAAAACCTGGTCTAAGGATGGTGATACAATGAGAAATTATTAATTATTAATTCCTCTTCCCATTTTTCTCTTTCTATTTGAGCTACATTCTGCAGCACGCATAGAAACAGCAAATTGCCTTTGCAGGGTGTTTATGTGCAGGAAGGTGTCTCTGCCTGCACATAAACCATTGCCCCTGCAGCGCAGGCACCCTTGCAACATAGCGCAAGGGTGGCTGCGCTGGCGCTAGGCAGCTTTTTTAGTGCCAGCCCCATGGGAAACGCAGGGGTGCGCAGTATTTTTGTAAATACGGAGCATCCCCAAGTTAAAAAAATGTCAGAGCTCGGTCTTCCCAATGTTAGCGTAACACACGCGCTCTGAAATGTTACTGTAAATTTCCATACAGTGATTGCAGCTACCAAACATTATCTAAATAAGAGATATTAGGTATATGAACTGGAAGCTGAATCGCATGTCATCGTGTAGCTAACATATGTTCCCTCTCAAAACTTCATAACAGTTCGTTTCCCAATTATCTGCTCCCCAACAACCGTTGTTACAACTCTCCAATACATTTTCCTGCGGTACTCAAATGAGAATATTCAAAAGCGTACAAAGGAGAGCTTAATATCATATTTTTCACATACAATTGTCCTCGAATATTCGCTTACCAAGTGGCGTGGAAATAAATGCTACCCGCCTCCCCCCAAAGGGAGGTGACTGCATCCATCCGTCATGTGCACTTTCCTCTTTGGTGTGAATGGGAGATTCCCCATTGACATTTTTGGCGGCAGAAGCCTGTCTGCTTAATTCATAAATCTGTCCAAACGAGCAGTCACGTGTGTAGACTTTCCACTCATGGGAAAGATTATGGCTCGGCGGGAAGTTGTAATGCTCTGATATTCGAAGGTGCTCCGGAGCAGTTAAGGGCGATCATGAAACAGGACAGTACAGGTGCATCATGGGAGACTTTTACTTTCCTTTTGCTGTTGACACGGTCTGCACATTTACGAAAGGAATCATGTGAGGAAAATAACCCAAAAGTCAGTTGCAGAAGCCTTGTTTGGAAGTAACCTTTAACTGCTTCTACTAAGAATCTCTGTAGTGAAAACCTTTTGTAGGAATGAATTGTCAAACGAGCGCGGCTTCTATTGTTCCCTTTTTGTTTGTTACCAGTCAGCGAAATACGTTTTATTTGTTTACTCAAAAGTTTTCAAAAATCATTGAATGTTAGGGCCTGTCCCTATATTGGTCCATCATTTAAAAATGTAAGTGTCGCGACTAGCGATACGGCTTGGGCGTTTGGGCTTGCCGACAGTCTCCTTCCAGGTATATGATCTTGGCGTTACTGATGGTTCTCCTACTAAAACCACCAAGAGGCTTTCCTCATTTTCTATTCTGAGACAGAGCAGTTTAGAAACGGAAATTCCCTACAACACAGAAGAATTTGAATTTGCTCCATTGATCTACTAAGAGTACATGTCACTTCTGCATGTCCGTATGTATATTTCATCACCCAGACGTGTTTTTGTGGTTTCGCTGCCGATGGCTTTATATGTCTGCTGCAGACAGCAGTGTATCCTATACTTTAACATGCTAAAGATCGGGCTTTGGGTCAGCTCCTTGCTCATGACTGGATGGCTTTGTTGACTTTCTGAGTTCTCCTCTCCTTATTCAATGTCTTTCCTCCTTATTCTTGTGTTTGTTTCTCCCCTGGAGCATTTTTTTCTTAATCGTGGTTTCTGATTGGATGAGTTGCATCATTCCATTGCAGCCGACAACTGAGAACTTTAGCCCATATTTACAAGGAAGTAACGCAGCGCGGTGCTGCAAGCCATTTGGCTGCGTCGCGTTGCAATACTTACAAAGCAAAGGGATACGTCATTTTCACAACAATACAATGCATACCTGTGCTTCCCCTGTGCTGGAGCACAAATGGCTGCCAAGTGATAGCGCAGGCTCCCTCGAGTCATGGTGCAAGGGTGTCTGCGTTGCGGGGATGCTTGTTTCTGTGCAGGAAAAGAAGCCTTCCTGCACAAAAACAATAATTGACGGCATTTTCCTCTTTCTGTGCGTTCTTCAGAATGCAGCGTGCATAGAAAAAAAGAGGAAAAAACGAGGAGAAATAAAATTAGTTCTCTTTGCACCTCCTTACACCTCCCATGTGGAGGCGTAGGATTCTGACACATTCCCAGGTTTAAGAAACCTTGTAAATCTCGGAATGCAGCAGATGTCACCCACAACACCACCCTTGGAACCCCTGTTTTACGCAAAGGGGTCGTATTTACAAGGACCCGAAAAGGCATGCAGTGTGGCCTCACGTGTCCTTGTAAGTACGGAGCACCACACTGCGCCACCGGTGCATCATAAAAAGTGATGAACCGACGGCTCAAGGGGCTTGTAAATATGCCCCTATATTTTAATATGCATTTAACACTCTAATAGAGTGCATCGGGTTCCTCACTCTCTCTTCCCCCTTTGGTGGAAGCCTTCAAACCCACAGATTCATTTCCTCTTTTATCTTCTTGCCCTCCACTCTCTCTCTTCTTGCTCACTCCTGCCCCCACTTGTCTGAAATCCTTCCTACCACTCCTTTTTCTTGCCCTCCACACCCCACTTTACAAGTTTTTTTACTTGTTTTTGGAACGAACCTGCAGTTGCACATTGTTATCGGACAGCTTGCGTCTCTCAATTTGTGCAGCATCCTGTGCATGCTTTAGTTTTTAATTTAACCTTTAACCCCTTGCGTGCTCATGACGGAACCACGCCGTCATGAGCCACGGGTGGCGTGTGCTCATAACGGCATGGTTCCGTCATGCTGCGGCCGTTGGCGGCCGCTCCTCCCACGCAGCACTAATTCCCCGCCTGTGCGGGCGAAATAGAGAGTGGGCGGAGTCGTGACGGAACCACGCCGTCATGAGCACAGCTCGCCCGTGACTCATGACGGCGTGGTTCCGTCATGAGCATGGCGGCGCCGCGCTCACCCCTCACCCCCCCAGCGCTGCGGCGGAATTCGCGCCGCAGCGAAGGGGTGAAAGGTGGCAATTGCCCATCTTGGAATGGTAAAACACTATTCACAACAACGAAAATCCCCCAGCGCTGCTTATGCATGCGCATGCACAGGGCAGCCTACAGCTCTGGTGACACCCGGTGCGACAATGGATTTTGGCGCCTCCCCCTAATCCTCGCATCACCCGGCAAATGTGCCCCTCATCTCTCCATAGCCCATCTCTCACATGAATTTCATTTGTTTTAGAGCGCTGGTAAAGTCTGGCTTGACGAATCCACTCAGCTAGCCTTATCAAATACAGATCTGTTCTTTGCAGCAGGCATATTAACCCTCTGTGGTACTTTATGATAAGTCAAAACTGCCACTAGACAAAACTCTGATCTCTCTCTTGCAGGAACATTAACCAGAAGTTATCTTGACATTTTTATTGCTACCTAAAAGCTGGCCACACATAAAACTCTGCAGCAGGTGCTTTTAAATGATAAGTTAAATCATAAGCAATTGCTAAACACAGCGCCCTCCCTGAGGTCAGTGTGCCACATCCAGGTCAGCACCGCCTTAAAGCCGACCCTGCGCTTGCATCTTGCTGCACCAGTGGTAGTCTTGGAATATTTTTTGTCATAAAGAAAAACCATTCCAAGATGGTGGCTTGTGCCTAGTCACACCTGTATGCTGATACACCAGCTGCCATTTTGCCTTGGTAAGATTGCAAAACAAATAGACTAACAGCTCTGCACCGGCCTATAACAGGCGAGATCGACTGACTTTGCCCATGATTGTTAAATATCAGGGCTAGACTGATTGCTCATTCCATCAGGTATTTCCCCAGGGGGTGGAGACCAGTTTTTGATGGCAGATGCCACCTCTGCCACTTTCTTCAGCTTTGATTAATTACAGCAGGTGCAGTGGGCGCTTTTGGGCGAGAGTGTAAAGAGAAATAGAGAGATAGAGAGACAGAGAGAGGGGGGAGGACAGAGAGAGGGGGCAGAGAGAGACAGAGAGAAAAAGAGAGAGAGAAAAATACGTAGATAAAGAGCGAATGAAAGATAGATAGAGAGAGCGATGGAAAGAGAGAGAGAGTGAGAAGGAAGGGAGTGGAGGTTGGTTTGACCTGTTTGCCAGGGCTGCTTTACCTTTCCAGTTTACAAATGGAGCTTCTAATGTGAGGGGGCTAGAGGTGGCCGACTAATAAAAACCACATATGTTTTACTCTTGGAAAAAATAACCACTTGCAATTGTACAACGATTTTATTTGATGCAACAGAAGCAAACGATATATTTTCATCTGTACAGTCAGAAGTCGAGTAATGTGCCCAAAGATTACAGATACATGACCCTGCCCTCCCCCCGCCTCCCTCATCCAACAGCATTTTACAATTTCATATTTCTGAAAAGTTAAAATGAATTTCTGTAGCACTCGGTCTCGTTGTTTGCCTCCTCTCCCTCAATAGTAAAGTCTTTGATTTGCAGCATCCCACGGACCAAGGTTATACCCGTCTTTGCCATAATGGGGCTTTATTGATACGTGAATTTGTATAGTGTTCACTGCGGACTGTACAGCTTCCAGGCACTTGAGTTTATTAAGCGTTCATGAAATGTGCTGCACAGACTGGAGACAGAAGCCCGCACCAGAAAGTTAGAAGAATATAGTATTCTCTCGGATCACCACCAGAGGGCACCAACGCGCCGCACTCCAAACGTACACAGCAGTCTAACAGATCTACAGGAAGGCTCCAACAATCAGTGCCAATTTGGTCAATATTTCTGTTTGCAAAGTGATTACCTGGTGACTCAGATCTAATACGGGACAGCTAAGGTAATTTACCAGGCGAGAAATGGCTTGGATCACCAAGGAGAGGGTACACACTCGACATCCTTCTTGAAGGGTAAGGGATCTTTTATCCTATGTTCTCTGCTCCAGTTCACTGAGACATTTTCACATTTCTAGTGCCCGCTGGATTTTCTTTGCTAGTAGCACCACAGAGGCAGCCACGGATTGCCTGGCCACAGATATGCTCACTATCGACCCTCATCCTGGACATCCCCAGAAACACCCACATCACTCCCTCCCTCACCGAACTTCACTAGCTCCCCATCCGGAAATGCTGCAATTTCAAGCTGCCCATCCACGCCTACAAGGCCTCCACAACAGCTCACAACAACGATCGACTCCAACTCTACCATCCCACCTACAACTACGCTCCACCGCTCTCTCCCTCGCGCGAGTCCTGCGCCTCCGCAGAGGCAAGACTGGAGGGCGCGCCTCCGCAGAGGCAAGACTGGAGGGCGCGCCTCCTCTGTCATCGCCGCCAAAAACTGGAACGAACTCTCCGAACACATCAAATCTGCTCCTCCACTCCTCCACTTCCGCAAGAAGCCGAAGACCCGGCTGTTCAACTCGGAGCCCCGCCGGGCCCACGCTTCTGCCGCGGCGCCTGGATACCCTCACGGGTGAGAAGCTGCGCCCTACAAATCCACATAACATAACACCTCAAGTGACTGGAACACAAGATTTACCCGCATGTTTAATTTTCAGGCAAGATAACATGAAACTACCGTTGTGCAAAATGTTCCATATTTCCACATAATTCTGGCAGAATATTCCGAAACAAAATGTTGCTACTCCCACAGGCATACCCATAACCGCTGTACTAATCAGATGAACTTTGCCAATCACCTTTCACCATGTCTATACTTATACATTCCATTAATTTGCGTTCATTACTCCGCAGCCACCAATCATGAATGCCACAAGCTTTACTGCATGGCTTCTACATATCTCAACCGATACAAGAGGTGCACAGGCCTACAGGAAAATCAGGGACTGATTCTCTAGCTGGGCATATGCAGGGATGGTCGGGCTGGGGCAGAGTCAGCCACACTAGTAGGGATGCACTCTGCACCGTAAGCGACTCAAACACAACCCTGGCTCCCCCCAAAGGCCTTTTCTTAAGTACTACTATGTTTGGGTGAGGGAACACATGCCCTCATGTAAAAAAAAAACACAAAAAAAGGAAACTCCCCACAAGAGCAGCAGATGTGACTATAAGCACCATTGAGCACTATATACAGACAAACGTGTTTAAAGCCCTAGCCCGACAGGCCACGCGGTGCTCCTGGGGAGGCTACTGTAGACGCAGGGGCAACGCTCCTCGCTCCTCCTGTTTGTGACCGCCGAAATACTGGGGGCACTCGGGGTCGCCCCGCACAGTGGGCGCTCCTGGAATATTCTTGCCAGTCAGTGGATCGACACACCTGCACTCCCCCCGCTGGCCGTTGAGTGACATCTTGCACTGCAGGAGAGAAAGAGAAATAGGACAAACAATTCATTTAATAAAAGAAAGTGAAAGTTACTCCCTAGGAAAGAAATGTATGAGGTCGTCAGATGCCCAGCGTGGCAATGCAGACCAAGTACATCACACTGCCTGAAGGCTCTGGCACTGATGCAGAGTTGTGAAAATGCTTAATTCAATTGCGTCTACTTATCGTCCACACAGTATTATTCTGTTTTAATGTACTTGCACTGCTCCTACGAATCAATCTGTGGATATCAACTTAATTCCTAGCCTCAAATTTCAAATACCTTCACATTTAAAGAAAGTTTTGATATGTTAAAGTTTCCATTTTGCTTATTTATTCAGATATACTTTATTAATCTGTTAATATTATTTCATTTTCTAAGCAGTCCCAGACATCCTGAGCAGGCATCTCGACCCCTGGGTTAGGAACCCTTGTCTAAAGAAATTCAGAAGGAGAATTTGAAAAAAATCCAAAAGTGCATTAAAAATAAAAAGTGCTCAGTCATTGTTTAGAATTTTAATTTAGGATGTGCATTAAAATTAAAGTAAAAGTACAGAGTCATTGCTTAGAATTTAAATTAAGGATATATATTAAAAATAGAAACTGCAGAGTCGTTATCTAGAATTTAAATTAGGGATGTGAATTAAAAATAAAAAGCCCACAATCATTGCAAACAATTAAAAGTGGTGATGCAGTATTTCCTTTTATTAAAAGAGGGGCAGGAAAAGATCAGATTTGGCTGACTGGAGATATGTGTTATTCCTTATTTCTATATTTCCAAGGGTTTGAAAAGCGAAAGGCTTGTATTCGATCGACCCCCGACTCTGGAATGCTTCACCAGTCTACGTAGCGCACCTAGCCATGGGCTTAGGGGAAATTAAACAATCAGCCCATTATCAAAGGATATTAAGTTGACACCAGACTTAAACACGGATCCTCCCCCTCACCAGTCAGCAGCTCTCACCACTGCGCCATATCCTTTTCTTCGAAATGTAGAAGGGTGCAGTACCATATGTGGCCAAAAGAGGTCTCAAGGGACACGTAGTGACAGCCTGTGGTACAGCAACCTCACAACATTGCTTGTTTCTTCTTCATCAAAACACCCAGTTTCTGTTGCCTAAGTGATCACTCATCCTTTAGTTATTCACCGACCATTATTTGTGTTCTAGTTACCATTTTGCTGCTTGCACTGCAAAAAAAGTGTTGGCAATATTCCACTCAGAAAATTCAATACATCTCCCTGGGGGCAGGCACATAATGCTTTAATAAAGCAAATATTTATGCTTTTAATCGGTGTCCGTTCTTGCATTGGCATTTATTTGTACTGTTGTGTAGAACGTGACACTTTTGATGCCTAAAAGCAGCCATTTAATATTTAATGAAAATTTCCATCTTTAAGGTTGACGTAAATTGGTGACAAGTAAATGGAGAAAGCGCCAAAAGAGTAGCAAGTGTTTCACTAGAATGTGCCATTGCCTTCCATCAGGGCAAAACTTAGTAATAATTATAAGTGCTTTTATCCCGTTAAACATGTCCTTTGTAAAGAGTATTAAAACCATAAATTGCAGCATCACTTCTGCTGGTGATCTAGGAGGCTTTAAAAGGTCAGCTGTTTCTGTAGCTCGAGAGATCCTTGCTTTTACGTCTGGATTTGATTAGCTGCCTTGATGCATGGAGAGTGTCGAGTATTTTGCCATTACAGCCTCCGTGCTTCTTGCCTGTCTAATATGTTGCTTCTCAATCTTTGTCTCTAGTATGAATTCCCAAATGTTGTCTGTCTTATCTCCTGATTCCAGAGCCAGGCACCACATACATACAGTGGTAACTGATGGGGAAGAAGCCATTGCCTTCCGTTTCGACTGGTTTCGCATCCACCTGCCCCCAATTAAAACAAGAAACGTGGAAGTGGAAACGTACTCTCAGCTACATTTGTTCTGTTTATAATTGCATTAAGGTTGCGGTACCTTATGTGGCTAATACAGGTCCCTTTTAAAACTCTACAGGGACACCTAGTCACAGCCTGTGGTACTGCAACCTTTCCTTTCTTCATGGATTTTCTTTATTACTTATGCTACTGCTGGGATATTTAAAAAAAATAAAAACTAACAATCATCAGTTCAAACTTTCACTAATGCAAGACCTATTGCATTGCAAATGTTTGTTTACTTATGCTGACGACACACGGCTGACGATAAATAAACTTTCACTTCTATTCAAAAAGCTTTTAAAGGGGAGAGGAGTTGGCGTAACGGCTAGGGCGGTCGACCTCGAATCTGGGGAACCAGGTTTGAGTCTCGGCAATGACGCTGAACATCCTGAGATTCTGGGCAAATCATTTAATCTCCCCGTGCCAAACAAAAAAAATTAATGTGTCCTCATGTAACGCAACTGGTGCTATGTAAAGCACTCTGATACCCGATACCTTCGGGTCAAGTTCGAGCTATATAAACTCCGTTAAAAAAAAGCCTGCTTACAAGATGCTGCTTCCTGTATAACCTCCAACCACTGAAATTGAACTTAGAGAAAACAGAGACCTTAATCTTTGGCGGTCATTATTCCAATTGATCTGCTATGATTACTGGTGGCCACCCTGATTCGGACGTCCACTTCCCATCACCATCACTTTGATAACAAGCTGTGTTTCCCTTCCCAGATTCCTAAACTCTCTGAATCGTTCTCAGAACTCTTCGCAGAGTCCTGGCATTCCTTCTAACATTGATATAATACCAGCACTTATTTCATCTTGGGTCCAACTTGAACTATTGAAATGCTACCTATCTCTAATTACCCAAGAATATGCTGAAATGTCTTCAGTTGCTTCAGAACTGGGAAGCTTGGCTAGTCTCGGTCCTTCTTGGTTACGTTGACATCATGCCCATCTTACGTGCATACGTCATAAGGCTGTGGCCAATGATGGCCCCTGTTTTATCAGAAGTCAATTTATTAGCATGATCTTTACGTTCTAGATCCACCAGCCGCCTTGTGCTCCCTGAATAAAATGTCCTAGTTTTCCAGGCAGATCCTTCTTCTTTCTCCCTCTGTAAGCAAAGGTATGGAACCATGCACTATCCACAATCAGATCTATCTATAGCCGTCTCAGTAGAGCCTTCAAACCCTGGCTCTTCACTCGAGCTTACTGATCTGTGTTTTGATGTAGTCTTTCCTGATCCCGGTAGCGCTGGGATAACTTGTTGAAGCCGCAGTTTGCACTCTAGAAGTACATAGAAATATATATTTTTGAAAGCACTACCTGAAAAGTTTGTCAAAAGTAATCTTCTAAACTCTATTTATTAAAGTTCTCTCAGCCCAAGTACATCTTTTTTCAAAAAGAGCAAGAATGTGCAACTGCTCTCTACTTTATGATCACTGTGCACTTTGGGAATATTAGACCGATTCAAGAGAACGTTTTTACCAAGGGAAGAAGACACGAAGAGCCCAGCAAAATATCAGCAGCTGTTTTCCAACATCATTTGGGCCAGAAATCCAGGACCTCTTTGAAAACCATAAATTGGTTTATGCCATTTGAAAGATCTGATCTAAGAACTTGACCAGACTAGAGAAAAGACGCGACAATTTGCGCACCCAGTTGTGGATAATCTGAAGTCTGTTTACCAGTTGCCTAGGTACCACGGGTAATTAGCATCTCCAGCCTCTGTTGGAATTGAAAAGTTTGCAGCTGCCAATCTACCTCCATCCCCATCAGCGATAGCATCATTATCACCGCGCGGCTGGAGCTCCCTTCCAATGGCCCCCAAGCAAGGCTTAGTGCACTGCAGGTATTTCCTCAGGTCCCATCTTGCCACCACTCCGGTAGTCATCAATGAGCGAGGATCTCCTTCCTGGCAGCACCATGGTAGGTCCCTGCCAGACCATGTCTCAAAGGCGGATTCCACTCAATGACTTCAAGGGGGATTCCACAGCATCAATTAAGCAAAAGGAAAGGATGCAAGGTGTGGCCACCCCAGGAGGCCTCCAGCCCTGGCAGTTCCCAGCACCTTCTGCTGTTGCATGCAATCTCCATGTTGACGGTGGTTAGGTTCATCATTGTCTGCTAAGCTTCTTAATTACAGCGGATCTCTCTCTCTCTAGAAAAGCGCCTCCTATGTTAATTGAGTTAGGGTGTGGAATAATATGTTCCGAACATCTTTACTTCAGAGTTAATCAATCTCTATGCTCTTTAATAGCCCTCAGTCACCTAGACTGGAATGAGGGCCAAAGGGTAGGGTTTTATTTCCTGCATCCCAGAAGGACTGAAGGTTGAGTGAACAGCAGTGTTCACCAGAAGTGGCCTTTCCACGCCTGGAAATGGGTACAGTGCTGGAAGCTCCTGAACACGCGCTTTAATTTTAATGTGGGTTGCATTTTCACTACGATGGTCATGAGCCATCCATATCCAGGGGAGGTTGGAGTAGTGAGCAGCACACTCGATAAGATAGGATTCCCAATTGCAGCAATATTCCAGCATATTACACAAGAGACGAATACTCTGTATGTCATTGCTCATGTCAGGTACCTCTGGTTAACCTAAGTCCTGGCACCCAGGTCTTCAGCAGGTTGGGCATTGTGATGAGTGGAGTGTGAAAAGTCTATGGGTCTAATTCACAAATGTAAACTTAAACTTCAGTCTAAGTTCACTATATTTGGATATTCACAACAGTAAAGTTAGGAGTAGTAATTTTACGAGGGCTGAGTTTCTGCCCCAGGGGCGGAGACTCTGTCCTGAGTAAGGAGACTCCGCCCTCATAAAGTAACTACTCGTACCGTTGCAAATTGGTCCCCATGTGTCTACACAGAGGGAAACCTTAACAAAGATGGGCTACGCAAACACCTAAACCATGACCTCATCTATGAACACAGGCTGGCTGACCATCATGGCTAGGATTAGCACCCACCTAACAGCTGCATAGGGTACTGACAGGTGCCCAGGTCCAACACAGTGTTTGGCGCTATACGTGCACACTTTGGCAACCATTAAATTCAGGCCAGAAAAAGTTGCGCTATTTACCGCACTGAATATTTTCTGACCTCGCAGGGATTGGAATTTATCAGGTACGATAAATAGTACCATTTATGGTTACTGCTCTCAAAGTAGGTCATAGCATGCAGATTTTGGTGCCTACCACACGGGCATTTTCCCGTTGGTTGTGCCAAAAGTTTATTTGGGCACTAAAGACCTCAAAATATCAAAATACAAAAACAGGTACAGAGGCACCTCAAAGCCTCTATCAATGGATAGCCATGGATGCCCTCGTGGCTTCACCGAGAGGAGTTTTCATAGACACGTGTGTCCTGCAGGACCAGCGCTACATGAGTCAAAAGGAGATCGACTTGTTTGATTTCTCTCTTTCCTTCAACATTTTTGGTGACTCAGCATGTGTGTGCCGAACCTGTTCTGCCACACAAAATATCTGTGGGTCCCTCTTCTGTACTGTGCCCATGAGGGATATAATGTGCATGTTTTTTGAAAAAATGGTGGATTGATTTTGAATGTGTATATATTAGTATTTTCACTTTCCTCACTTTTTGACCAGTTTTTAGGATTTTTACATTGGCATATGTACTGTAAAGGATTTTAGGGTCCCATGTATCGATTCCACCAGTAGACACACTTTTTTAACATCTGTTGAATAGTTGTAATGAATTTAGACCTTGTATTATGTATTTGAATGAATCAGGTCACAATATAGCTGCTATGTGCATATTTATATAGTACATGTTTGCATTTTTTGCACCTTTGTTGCGTATTTTGCACTTTGTATTTCTTCGCACTTTAAAGGCATATTTTGCACTTCAAAGACTAACAATTTGCGTATTTGCACAGCTAACTGTGTGTTCTCAAGTTTTATGGAACCTATATTGCCTGTACATGGTTTCAACCTCAGCTGCTATTATTATCAGTGTATTTGCACTTATAGCTTTCTCTGCATTTGCCTTGTAAGCCAGTATATTTCTTCTATGTTTATTATCACAAGTATCACGTGGTCATAGAGTGCTCTTTCAATATAAAGGCCAGTAAAATCGGCAGTTACTGCATGTGATCAAGGCCATCTGGTGGCCGAAACGCGTAATGGCGTGCTGTGTGGGTGTTGACTTTTATTAAAGACCTTGAAGCACGAGCTGGTGTCCTTGTGCTTCTTCCTCGCCGACTGGAAGTGGGAGACAGCCTGTTTGGATTCTATATCTATATATATATATATATATATATATATATATATATATATATAAACAAAAAGTTATCCACGTTATCCACGTGGCCGGCACTCACGGGCAGATAGGATAAAGACTCTTGTCAGGCTAGTAATGATCAGCGTCGCCCCCTCTTGTACGCTGATCCGACACGTTTCGGGAACAATCCTTTCCTCAAGGATTATCAAAGAGACAATGCGGCAGGCAATAGGGCTACACAGAGTCCAACTTTTATTTCATTTAATTTATACAAACAGGAAGTCTGTCTCAAGTGAGCCAAAAAAGCATTATGGGACAAGTAGTCCATTGAGGTAAGTAACTCCCAAGTGGGATGCCTGCCACAGAGCAACTTGAAGCAAAAAGTTCTTTAAAAGAAGGAGCGTGAGCACTGCAGAACTTGACGAAGGCCGTCCTCGGCTGAAACGCGTTGTTGTGGCTGAATAAAGTACCAAATTTGTGGATGGTTGTGCCGCCTCTTTCATGACCTTGTTGGATTGAATCATTGATATATATATATTCCACAAACTCTGTTTTTTAGAATTCCTTTTCCTCAGGGACAAACGGAAGCGAACCACCAAGTAAGTGCTCAAATTTTCAGTTTATTGCTGCCACCATGACCGCCAGACGCTTTTCGGCCTGCCTCGGCCTTGATCACAAGACGCGTTTTAGGAGTCGTGATCATCCATGTAAAGCGACCTGTGCCTCTCACATGAATTTAGCATGGACATAGAAAAAATACTGCCGTTTTTTCTTTATATGAAAAACAGCAACATTCAGACAATGAGTCATCATCATCCATTTAAAGTGTATATATATACTTTTTTTTTTTGGTGGCTTGATTTTGATTTTGTATGTATATATATCTATTTCCCTCGGTTGCTCCCCTTGGCTGCCCACCTGCTCTTGACTGTTCTTTTGCCTTCCTGCTGTTCCTGCGCCGGGCTCTGCTCCGCCCTCCTGCCAGTAACGTGAACGGACGAGGGACCGGCCAGGCCTGGCTCCGCCGGTCCTTGCAACTACATTACCCAGGATTCCCTGGGCCTGGACGTCAGGACGCCAGCTCAACACGCGCCAGGAGGCTCATAAACGCCAGCCTGGTGTGGAGCCTCTTGTTTCCCTCGGTTGCTCCCCTTGGCTGCCCACCTGGTCTTGACTGTTCTTTTGCCATCCTGCTGTTCCTGCGGCCGGGCTCTGCTCCGCCCCCCTGCCAGTAACGTGAACGGACGAGGGACCAGCCGGGCTTGGCTCCGCCGGTCCTTGCAACTACATTACTCAGGATTCCCTGTGCCTGGACGTCAGGACGCCAGCTCAACACGCGCCAGAGACGCATAAACGCCAGCCTGGTCCCTCGCCTCGCAAGGACGCGCGCAGGACGTTCCGGGAGAAGCCCGGGACAAGGGCGGGCCGTTTGTGGCCGTTCGACGCCGGACGAGGCAGGGCTGGGCCACCTTACTTACGTTTCCTAACTTGTGTACCGTCGGCACCTGAGGTAGGAGTGCTTAGGTTTTGTATCGTTGTGTCCTTTCCCTTGTTGTAGTAGGTGTGTTTTCGGGCTATAAAGTACCCCTACAATGAATAAACGAAAAACTGGTGCTGGAGTGGTTGGAACCCTGGACACCTTCCTAAATAGAGCGGAATCTGTCCTAATTCATTAAATTGAGGCCACCGAACGAAGACTTTCTTTAGAGCCCAGGACTTCAGGGGGGGGGGCACGTCATGTGTGCTCTTACATACCATCCGGTCTTCACCTGAAGCAGCTGCTCCGACCAATTGTTCTCTGTCTAGGCTGCCCAGTCCAGCTATTACCAACTCTGAGCTTTATTCGCAGCCTCTACCAAGCCTCCTGTGTCTTCCAGTCGGAGTAACAACTAGAGGGATGAAAGTGGTGGGGAGTTCAAATAAAGCGCCACAGAAAAAAGTAAGGAAGGGGCGCAGTACCCTAAAACTAAAACCTCTCCTTCCACCCACTGCCACGAATGGGGTTTTTGTTTTTGGTAGCTCAAGTACTGTATCCTCCGACAACCCTTCTAAAGCTTCTATTGACCCTAATTACCTTGTGAAAGGGAACGACCTTTTTCTTGCTCTAAAGGAGTATTTAGCAGCTTCACTTGAACCACTCATTAAAAAAACTGGACTCTGTTGACCATAGGTTAGCTAGGATTGAGGACGCCTTGGCACATTATTCACATGAGGACCAGGCCCTGCACCACAGGGCAGCCACTACTGGTAACATCATGGCCCTGGTGGGGGATACCCATAAGGTCCAGAGTGTTGCTAACGCACAAGTCGATTCATATGTGGTTGGGGTAGATACAGTTGGAAGTGTAAGGACTATCCATCCAACTAATTTGAGCAATGTTGAGATAACCCCTAACCAAGCTCCATCTGTGCCAAGGAGCCCTCGGAGGTCCAATACTAACAGTGTCGCTGGGCATAAATTGAGGCATTCTTATCTCCATCTGCCCCCTGAAGCGATTCCCTACACGATCATCCTGACGAATGTTCCTCCCCTTCCCCTGGGCACACAAGAACACTGGTCCTCTCTCAAAAACAAGGCTTTACACTACCTGAATAAAGTGACAGATATTGGGGTTGGTTTATTCGAGGATTTTAAAATGGCTAGGCGGATTGAATGGGTTGGCCATTCTGCTAAAACTTTAAAAGGGGATTGTGTAGTTTTGAGCTTCAGGTCCCCGGGTCTGGTTCGTCATATCTTAGAGACAGTCGGCCATGTGCTAGTTGAGGGGGCACCAATTGGCATACTTCCCCTTGGTTTCTTTTATCAACAGAGACATAGGGATGCCCGTTTAGCCCAATGTAATTACCCTAGGCCAGACTTTCCTATCCAGCTTAATAACCGCTTTGACGCCATCTCCTCACTTGAAGATATAGATTGACAACGGGTGGATGCCCCTGAGGGAGCAGTGATAGGAGGCCTTGGGACAGTAGGAGTGTCATCCACTACCAGCCACTTTAAACCAATTGAACCTATGGTCCAAACCCTGGCTTCCTCTACTGTTGTAACGACCCCGGTTAGTTGCTCTTTGTCCCCAGATGTTGCTACTGGGTGCCTGTCTCCTATCCCTCAGAAAGAACATATGATTATTTGCTCGTGGAATATAGCGGGCTTGGAATCAAAAATCGGGTCATTAGATTGGTCATCCTTTATCAACAGAGTGGACATATGGGCGTTTCAGGAAACCTGGTCAGTGGATAATATGTTCCAAGCCGGCTACTTAAATTTAGGGGGAGGCCAGTAGGTGGCCTAACATGTTGGGTTAGGCAAACCGAGGGGATATCCGTGGTTGAGATTCCCTCTGATAATCCCAATATTTTTGTCATAAGAATAAGGTCTTCAGGCGGCCTTGATCTATTCCTGTTTAATATTTACGTTAGAGGTCAATCGGGGGGCAGGAGTTCTCAGGTAATTGCAGCCCCTGAGACCCTTCTAGAGGAGAGTGCTCCTAACACCAATTTGATCATCACTGGAGATTTTAATACATGTTTTGAGCCGCTGGATGGTGATGATGGAAGGCTTAGTGAGGAGGTGGACTCTCTTTGGGGCGTGCCTCAGCTGGACCTCCTACCAATAAGAAAATGGACCGAGGCCGCACTCCAGGTTAAAGGGTTGTGCCTGGAATGGGGTCTTAGGGCAGCCAATGGTAGGACTAAGTCTGATTCACTGGGGGTGGCGACCTTTGACAACGGTCCCCACAAAAGCAGGATAGATTACATTCTTGTAAAAGTTGAATTCTGGCATCATGTCCTAGACATGGAAGTACACTCCCGCCCCGAAATCGATCATAACCCCCTGGTTCTAACACTAAAAGGTTTGAGCTTTGGCCCTACTGCCACTCTGGAGTCCGATAGCAGTTCTAACCATGTAATACTGGGAAATGATCTGAGAAGGGTTCGTTGGGATAAGGTGGCCCTCGACGAAAAGAGTGTGCTTGAAATTAGGGCATTAGTGACAGGATCATTAAGGACAATTAATGATTGTGGCCCGCAGGAGTCACTCATAGATATACTGCCATCAATCCACATTGAGCTCTTTAGTAGGCTGAAAAAGTACTTTATAAACTCTAAGCCGATTAGAGCGAATCGCAAGTTAGAACCCATCTCTTGGTATAATGACCTATGCAGGTCTACCCATAAGGTACTTGTGAAAGCTATTAAATCTAGGAATCACATTTCTATCCAACAGTCCAGGGTACTTTACAAATCTACCCTAAGAACTGCAAAAAGAGATTGGGACGAGGAGCGTTGGAAGGACCTGTTATTGGCATGTAAAGGGAGGAACATGACCCAGTTTTGGGACTTAACAAAATGGGGGAACGGGCAAAGGTTGATCACCCCAAATAACAATGTGGATCCACACCTTTGGGTTGCCTTTTTCGAAGCTCAATATCGCCAGGGTGCGGAGAGGCAAATTATCACACCAGCTATACGCATAGATACTCCCCTGATGTTTAGTACCAAGGAGGTTGAGGTCGTATTAAGGAATATTCCAAGCGGTAAAGCACCTGGGCCCGACTGCATTCCCCCAGATTTATTTAAACAGCTTGGTGATCTCTGGGTTCCTTACATTACGACCTTGATCAATTCTCTGGCGGGGGGGGAACTCCTTTTCCACCTTCTTGGTCCGGGGCGGAAATCATCCCGATTTACAAGAAGGGGAATCGTTCCGCCCCGGCCAACTATATGCCCATCAGCCTTATTGACGCTTTACAAAAAGTCATAGCCCGGGTCCTCCTGGGTAGGATTCAAAGTTGGATGTCTAATGAAAATATTTTATCTCCCTTTAAAGTAGGATTTCGGGCTCACATGGGGACCTTATTATTATTATTATTATGTGTTCTTATATAGCGCTCAACTTACCCTTGGGCATCTTGGCGCTTGCATTGGGAACCCGTCCTGGTTTTTCCCTGTGAGATAACCCGTACTGGGCATCCCCAAGGTGAAAGCCAGGCATCCCGCCGCGGGGGGGCCGTTGTGGAGATTAAGCAAGCTTGTTGCCCAGAGCTGCATAGTGTGAACTCGTGCTTAGAGTGGGCACCGAAGCGAGAATTATCGAGTCCGTGGACAATTGGGCTCCGGACCCTGCCGCGTCGGGAATTGAACCCTGGTCCCGGGTCTGACCTCTGCTTCAGGGTATGCCTCCTCTAACCAGTGAGCTACACTTCTCCACCTTAGATCAAGTATTCAGATTTGTCATGCTCTACTGGAGGGAGGTTATTTTAGGTAAGGGCCTGATTTTTGCAGCCTTCGTAGATCTAAAATCTGCGTTTGATCTTGTTCCCAGATCTAAACTGTGGGATGTTTTTCTGGGACTGGGGATGCTCAAGGAATTGGTGGATTTCGTGATTAAACTTCACAACTCTAACTATGCACAGGTTAGGTGGGGGAAACCAGGCGAGGTCACTGAGAAATTTAGTGTTGGGAAGGGCGTTCGTCAGGGGTGCGTCCTGGCCCCAACACTTTTTTCACTGTTTATTAATGGGGTGGTACAGTACTTTGACAACTTCTCCACAGATGCGCCCATGCTGGATGGCCAAAGGGTACCCCAGCTCATGTTCGCTGACGATACCCTGATTTTATCCAAAACGAGGCAGGGCCTTCAGTTGGCTCTGTCTCGTTTTGAGGAGTTCTGCAGCGACCATGAGCTAGTGATCAACGTGGGTAAGACCAAATTCATGGTACTCCATGGGTCGAAGCCTGTCACTGCAAGAGTCTATATGAGCGGGAAGCTCCTGGAACAGGCCAATGTCTTTACCTATTTGGGTATCACCATAGGAGATAAAATGAGCTGGTCCCCCCAGGTGAAGTTACTTGCATTGAAACATTCTCAGCTAGCTGGGGCATTGATAAAGGAACACAGGCTTTCCCAGACCAAGCCAATAGCTTCACTTGTTAAACTTTACACCATGAAAATCATACCAGCTATTCTCTATGGCGCTGAGATTTGGGGTCATAGTAACCTAACCGATTTAACATTGGCCCAAAATAAGTTTTTAAGATCCATTGTGCGCCTCCCCCGATCAACCCCCCGTATCCCCCTTATCCTTGACCTGGGTTGTAATGCTATTGAGGACATTGTTCACTTCAGAATGTTGGCTTTCAGGAGAAGGCTTTGGACGGTCCCAGAATTACTCCCTTTTGCCAACGCTTTACTTGAAATAAGGGGTATGGACCGTTCTAATAAGATTCCATGGCTCTCCAGAATTAAAACTCTTCTTACTGAGTTGGGGATGAGGGACTTATGGGTGTCTCCCGAGTCGGCCGTACTCCCAATGAAAGCACAGTACAAATCAGCCTTCTGGGACATAATCAAAAACCTTTAAAGATGTTCCCCGGACGGAAGGTTACTGGGATCTGATTACGAAACCTAGAGATCGCAGGTTGTTCCATCAATTTCAAGTAGAAACACTCCCGCTCAGGAAATTTACCCATAATTGGTCAACCGGTAAGGGAGACAAGTGTCCATTTTGCCCAGACCTAGTTGAAAACATTGACAATCTTTTATATGTTTGCCCTGCCTACCGTTTACCCAGAAGCGTGTGGCTTAAACCCCTGTGTAGGAATTTGGGTACGAATTCAGCTATGATTGCTAAAAGTCTACTGAAAAATGGTGGTGACTCCACTATCATAATTGGGGTCGCCAAGTTCTTGAGCTGGTCCTGGGCAATTTGTGAAAGAGAAGGAGGGTGATGTTGGCCAGCCAGGGACATTTCCAGGATTGTACTTTTACGTGCCTAAAATTTAGTTCTATGTATAACTTGCAAAGCCCCTAGAATCAGGAGTTCATCCCTAGTACTCTGCACCTTATCGCCATGCATTTTATGCACTTTAGACTGTGATCTCCTGGTCTGCTATTGGGAATGCTTTTCCATGCCTTGCACCTTTTGATCCTCATAACATACTAGGTCTCAGCTTTTGGTTTGAGATCAGAAATATTTTATCAGGGACTTTGCTCTTTTGCACATTGTATTTTATAATGTATTTATATTGCAGTATTTTAGATTGGTCATTGGTCATAGGGACTGACATCAGGAATACTTTAGCTTCTTTTAAAAAATTGTGTTATTGAAATGTATTGTTGTATTATATGATCACTTTCAAGGCATTAAGTTGTCGAATAAAGTATTCTTGATTGATTGATTGATTGATATATATATATATATATACACACACACACATAGAGAGAGTGAGAGACAAGGTACATATATGTGACCCTGCACCCAGATGATGGATGGAAACATCTCAGTTCGTCCACGGAATCAAAATTATTTGTACTGGGCCTTAAAGCTGTATAAAAAGCACTTATATTTTCCCCCCTAAAAATAGAACTATTAATCATTTTCTCAAACGCATCTAAACTGTACTGTGTTGGCATTCGCTTTTGGCCTGCATTCTTCTGCTTCTTGATAATATTATCATTACTGATGGAAGGAGCCCAGGAAATACAAGCGATGGCTATCCGCTTTCATACCGGCTGCACGCGACATGCTGCCTTGACAATTTCCCACCAGTGCGCCAGGATACAGTTCTGGCTATCCCGCCTCACTCACTCAAGGAAAATAAATTCAATGTTGCATTTCCATCCTGATAAGACATCCTTTCTTGCATTCTTTCCTCACTGTAACAATAACACTAACAAATAAAAATCTTCCCCACAGAGTCAGGGAAGGAAGGGATTTCCTGTCTGGCACTGCAGGGAAACCATTCTTAAAAGATGCTAAAACACAGCAATAGAATGGACCTGGCAATGATTTGGAGTCATCAGATGTTAGTCTGACAGAGACCACTGTACAAAGTTGTGTGGTTGTGTATTGCTATAGCTGTCAAGTGAACCCATGCCAACAGAGGACAACACATTTGAGATGAGACTCTACAAAGAATCCAGTAGATCGAAATGACCAATACTTAAAATATTACTATTGGAAATATCACTACAGAGAATATGGGTACATTGAAGAAGCTGAGCATAGTATTAAGTGTACAAAACTGTAGCTCGACACTAAACCCTAAAACATAACCTTACACTAGCCTTAAATATAAAACGAAATCTACTGCTAAGCGTACATTTTACCTTACACCAGAAGCCTTCAAAACATTTTTGCTCTGAGCCCCCCAAGGAAAATGTTTTGAATTTAGGGGCTCCCCTCCAAACCTTTATGGCAAGGACTGTTGGAGCTGAAGGGTCAGAGTTGAACACAGGGCCTGGGTATATGATTTCATTCAAGGAGTGCTTTTTCTGTAGCTCATAATCCATACTAAATGTGAGAGTGGCATAGCTAGACGTACTGCCACCCGGGGTAGCCCCTAAGTTTGCCACCCCGGTGCAGGTAAGAGCGCGGGGGTGGCGACCAACGGATTCCTTGTTCCAGGGCGGGGAGGGGTGTGGCCGGTTCTGGTAGTCGACAGACACAACTCGCTATGCCACTGTCCTCTGCCCACTCCACTGGGCCATCAACCCATAACCTATGCCCCAAAGCAAGTTGTCTGCTACTTAGTGTAAAAATATAGAGTAAATGCCCACATATCGACCTTTCTCCCTCCGTACCCCTTTGCTCCGTTGCTTGGAATCTGTTCTCTGTGCAGAAAGAGTGACCAGGAACCTAATTCTAATTCTAGCTAGGAAAATGAGCCACTGTTCCCCTTTTTGGTACCAAGCCAAAATTGGAGGGCTGTGGCCCCTCATACTTGTGGCCCCAGTGCCATTGAACCAGCTGCACTAATGCTAGTGATGACACCTTTTTTTTTTTTTTTTTTTTAAACAAAAGAGCCCCCCCAAACTTCACACCCTTCCCAGGAGCATCTCTTCAATCACTCAACAATTCCTGAAGGGCTAATGCCAATCTATAGAGGCTTCCAGCTGAAAGCAAGGAAGGGGGAGGGGGCTCTTGTGCTGTGAAGACGAGGGAGGGAGGGACAGACAGCTAAAAAAGAAGCAAGCCAGCAGGGAGCCTGAAACCTGAAAGAAATATAAGTGTGTGCAGTCGTTGAAATTCAAAGTCTTCTTGGGCGGTAGTATAGGCTTTACTTGATTGAGATGTTTGAAGCTTCTAGTGGAAAGGATTTATTCTTTTTTAAAGGTAATGGAAGGGTGTTTTAATAAACACTTATAAAAATGTTTGCATCAGGTACTGTCTGATAAACTTGTTCCAACTTAAACATCAAGGGCCTGATTTAGAGTTTGGCGGATGGGAATTTACTCCATCAGGGTCACGAGTAAAGTACTCCTTTGCCCTGAGGAAGTACCCACCTGCCACATTTTGAGATGTCCACTGGCCCAGCAGACATCTCTTGCATTAGAGGAACCTTCATCATGTTGGTGCCTGTAAATGCATTGGACGTTCAAAGAAAGGCTTAGTCAACATGATGGAGCAGTGCGACAAAACGTTCAATGTGTTTTTTTCTCAAAAAGAAAATCTCAATGCTGGAGTTTTCTCCCATGGCATGGGGAACATTTTCCCTACTCATTACAACCAGGCTTTACAAGGCGGTGATAGTGAAACGGGCCATTTCTGTTGACTGGGTGTGAGTGTTTGATTGGTTCTGATGCTCCGTCCATCACCAACCCCTTTTGTACCGCTTTGTTCGCCATAAGTTGGCAGGGTATGCTCAGACGTGAGTCCCTTGCTCACTTTGCCACTGGATTCAAGCAAGCCTGGCTGAAGACGGCTGAAATGCCAGAAACCGGTCCTAGGAAGCTTGTTTCCGGTCCAGGGAAGGCATGGCTTGGTAGTTCGGGCTGGACTGTTCCCATGAGGCACAGGGTCAGACTGATTTGCATATGGCCATGTCTGAACTGGGGTGGCAGAGTGGGCTAAAGAACGGTGATGGATCAAACCCAGATCTGTTGACTGGGTGTGAGTGTTTGATTGGTTCTGATGCTCCGTCCATCACCAACCCCTTTTGTACCGTACTGGATACAAGAGGCAGTCCGGGCTTGACCTAAAGGTGAAAAACAACAAAACTGAATATTTTGTTCTGTATACCAACATCTTTATCTCTGCAGCATGGCACTCAGGAACACAGTTCCAATACTTTTTTTAAATGCCCTTTTACTGCTGTTATGTTGTGTGGACCACCCCATTGTGGAGTTATACAGGAGGGGGGTCACACACTATACCCCTGACCTGTGGTAGGTGCCCGACCTGGAAGTAGATAGATAATAATATCACCCCCAACGTGTCCCCCACTCACCGGAGTATCCAACAACTGGCGACGAGGGTGTCTTCACCACTGACATCTCCCATGGATCACGTTCTCTTCGAACCAAAGTTTACGTCACCCAGGAAGGTTCTGGGATGCTCCTAGGTTGTCGTACAGCAGAACATCTACAGCTGGTGGTTTTCGCTTCTGCTGTGCACCTGGAAGATGTAGAGTCTCTGGTGGAGGAGTTTCAATCCTTGTTTGACGTCATAGGGTGCCTTAAAGACCACATGGTACGGCTCCATGTAGATCAGTCAATACAGCCTGTTGCTCTTAAATATCGAAGAGTAGCATTCCACCTGAGGCCAAAGGTTGAAGAAGAGCTGAGGAAGCTGGAGGCCGCCGATATCATCGAGCGAGTGTAAGGTCCCACTCCTTGGGTGTCTCCCATTGTGATAGCTCAGAAGCCGAAACAACCAGGCGAGGTCAGGATCTGCGTGGACATGCGCCTGCCCAATCATGCCATAAAAAGGGAACGTCATCTAACATCCACGGTCGACGACATTGTTGCAGAAGTCAGTGGGTCACGCTGGTTTTCAAAGATGGATTTATGGGCGGGCTATCATCAACTCCTATTAGATCCTGAGTCAAGAGCTATAACGACATTCTCCACCCATGTGGGCCTGCGCCGATACAAACGTCTCAGTTTTGGGGTGTCCAGCGCGGCAGAAGTCTTTCAAGACACCATCCGAGGAATACTATCTGGTCTCAGAGGAGTCATAAATGTCAGCGATGACATCTTGGTACACGCACCCACCTTGGAGGAGCACATGGTTCGTCTTCGATGCGTCTTCCAGAGACTACAAGACAGCGGTCTCACCCTGCATCGCGAGAAATGGGAGTTTCTCAAAAAGGAAGTAGCGTTCTTCGGATACAATTTCTCACAACAAGGCGTATCGCCCGATCCAGCGAAGGTTCATGATATCCAGACAGCACCAGCCCGACCACAGTGACTGGTGTAAGAAGCTTCCTGGGCATGGTCACGTACTGTGGCCGTTTCATCCGGAATCTAACAGGTCTAACTGCACCACTGCGAGAACTCACGAAGAACACCGCCACGTGGGAATGGGGTCCCGTGCAGGAAAAGGCTTTTCTGGACACCAAACACGCCCACTCGGCCGAGACTACGCTAGCCTATTTTGACCCAGCCCGTGAGTCAGAACTATCTGTTGATGCAAGCCCTATCGGACTGGGAGCAGTGTTATCTCAGAAGCAACCGGACGGGGAGTGAGCCACGGTACCTTACGCAAGCCAGGCTTTGACCAACACGGAGCAAAGATATTCCCACATCGAAAAGGAGGCGATAGCAATTCATTGGGGGTGTCGCCATTTCCATCTATACCTGTATGGGCAACCCTTCACGGTCCATACGGACCATAAGCCGTTGATTCCCCTTTTCATGGGCATCTCGTTAAAACCTCCACCAAGGATTGAGAAATGGATCCTGCAGCTTCAAGAATACCAGTTTAAAGTGGTCTATCGCCCAGGGACACAAAATCCTGCAGATTGTTTATCCAGGCATGCCAGGCCAGTAACCCAATAGGAAGAATGTGAAGCGCAGGAGACGGAAGAGTACGTCAGATTAGTGGTGGAACGTCCGACCCCTCCCCATACGGCTAAGCGACATCATAGAAGCAACCAAGCAGGACGATTGCTGGGGGATGGCAATTTCAGCGGTAGGATCGGGAAGGTGGCATTTCCTTCTTGAAAACCTGGCATGCAGAACTGAAGAAGCACAAATGGCGCTCAAGGCTCTCCACAATGTCAGCTCAGAGTTAGCCGTGTCCCAGGAAGGGTGTCTGATGAGAGGTACTCGCCTGGTCATCCCCAGGTCACTGCAACAGCGAGTGGTGGACTTGACTCACATTGCTCACCAATGAGTGGTAAAAACCAAATCACGCCTGCGCAGCAAGGTATGGTTTCCTGATCTGGACAATGTCGTGGCGCGGACTGTCCGCTCATGCCCACTCTGTCAAGCTGTTGGTCCAGCTGAACCGCCTGCACCGATTGTGACGGAAGACATACCCCCTCACCCTTGGCTCAGAGCGAGTGCCAACTTTGGGAGCCTACCTGATGGCAGACACATGCTTGTTATCATCGATGACTTTTCTAAATATCCTGAGGTTGAAGTCCTAGATTCAATCACAGCAAGCAACACAATACCTCGTCTTGAAAAGATAATGGCCACCCATGGGCTGATCAGGGATCTACGCACAGACAATGGCCCGCCATTCTCTAGCCACGAATTCACTGAATACCTCCAGTCAAGAGGCGTTCGACACCAGAAGATTACACCCCGGTAGCCTCAGGACAATGGGGAAGCCGAGCGTTTTATGCGCACTCTAAACAAAGTCCTGAGAATAGCAGTTGCCCGAGAGCAAAACATGGAATGCGCTTTATACACGTTTTTGAAAGAGTACAGACTAACACCTCACTCTACGACCATGGTCAGCCCTGGGTCCTTGTGCAACCAACGGCTGCTGGATGATGTTTTTCCTCATGTGACACCATTGTCTGCCCTACGTGATCAAGTTACTGAACGACTTCGGAAGCGGCGTTCCAAGAACGATCATGTGTCCAAACGGCGACATGCCAAGAGTCGGTCGTTGATAGCAGGCGACATGGTGTTGGTGAAAAATCGACATCCACGAGGAAAGTTTTCGCTACCATTCGAACTCGACCCCTGGGTTGTCCAGACAGTAAAGGGGACAATGGTCACAGCCCAAAGAGGAAATGAAACAATTACCAGGAACATTTCACATTTCAAGAAGTATCAATGCCCTGTGCCGCCGAGTGTGGTGACACCTGAGGCAGGTGATGGCGAGTCTACCAGCGAGTCCCACGCCGAGGACGACTGGCTGCAAAATGGGCCAGACGCATCCCTACCCGGTGCACCCGCTTGACCACTCTTCAGGGACAGTCGGAGCTGGAGACTGTAGAGATGGGGGTGAACGTCGAGGAGGACGAAGATATCACCGCCGGGCCAATCCTGTGGTGTCGTCTCGACTGAGAGGTTTTGTTATAGACTAAATGTGTTGTTTCAAAGTGGGCTAAATGCTTTTCTCTCTCTCTCTCTCTCTCTCTCTTTCTCTCTCTTTTCTTTCTCTCTTTCTCTCTCTCTCTCTCTCTCCCTCTTTTCTTACGTTGTCTCTGCCCAACCAGTCACTATGGTTTGTTGTTTATTTTGCATATTCATGATAAAGGAGGAATGTTATGTTGTGTGGACCACCCCACTGTGGAGTTATACAGGAGGGGGTCACAAACTATACCCCTGCATATGCCTGACCTGTGGTAGGCGCCCGACCCGGAAGTAGATAGATAATAAAAGGGTCTTGGACCGGAAGCTCCGGGTCACTTGGCCGAGCATACCATCCAGTGTGTGAGCGTGTCTTCATTCTATGCATCAACCCCTCACACACTGTGCACGACATATCACCCCCAACGTGTCCCCCGCTCACCGGAGTATCCAACAACCGCTGCATGTAAATGACAGCCAGGAGACACACTAAAAAATCAAAGTCACGCTACCCGGCCTTCTTTATTAACAAGTACTAACTGAAGCATTTGCACTCCATTGGAGTAGAGCCATGGAGCCCCAGGGGGGAGCACCCCAAAGTCTGAAGACCTCTGCCCTAAACTAACCCTAACACTAAACTTAACCCTAAATATTACCCTAAGCCTCACCCTACCTCCTACCAATACCAAAAAACAATCCAACCATTATTCTTACAGCTCTCCCTAATCCTGAACTTAACAATACCCCTTTTCCAACCCTCATTTATTTATCTATTTATTTGGTTCTTAATATAGTGTGTCAAACATATCTTGAGGTCCCTTTCGATGGTGGGGGTTGATGTGCCTTGTCAAATGTGTGGTGAGATAGTCTTCAAAACCCTTTTGCTTAAGAGTGGAAGACGTTTTAAATCTAGGATTGTCCTGCCTGATTAGAGTTTGGCTTCTTGAAGTTCTTGAAGATTCAACGTTTTTGTGATAAGAGTTCATGTTTCTACAAAGTAATTGCCCTGTATACGATGTATGCAGTATTACATGCAGAGCGACGGTCAATGGGAAGCCTCCCTAGAGGAAAAAAATCTGGGGTGACCCACTGATGTCTTTTTGTACTAGACGCCATATGGGCTGCTGAGTGGAGGATTGCTTTGAGGAAGCTAGGCAGCATTTATTTAGCCCAGTCAGGAGCACATTTCCATTATCTGATGCGAGATGACTAGCGCTTGGACATCCATCTTGTTTTGGGAGGAGAGGTTTTGGACTACTTCGAGCTGCTTTATTTGGAATATGGCATTTTAAGTCATCTCATGGACGTGTAAAACAACATGCAGTAGTTTACGGAGATTGATGCAAAATGAGTTAGTTGGAGAGATTGTCTATGGTGTGCAGCCGATATCCTTGAGTGGGTTTGACCATTCAAGGGAAGTTCTTGTTCTATGTTTAGGGAGAGAAGGAGAAATTTTGTGTTGTTGATGGCTTAAGTTTAGTTTTTGTCAAGGATTGCACACTGAGAAAGTCTGCTGAGCCATCTTCTTAATCGCCCAACAAAAGGGTGACTCCTCCCAGTAGCCACAGTGCACCCCTCATGGAACAGCATGTTTCTGAGGTATCAAGGGTTCCAGTGAGAATGTTAAAACCATGAAAGGGGAAAACCATCTCGATAATCTCATTGAAGATTGCCTCACTGAAGAATTCAGCAGGTATGAAAGCTTCAATCCAGATACATGTGAAGAAGTCCAGAAGAAATCAACATGATAAAAGCAAAAGTCGGGAACAAAATAGCAGCAAAGGGTCAAAGAATGTGCCAAACAAATATGAAACAAATGCTTTGCAATGTATCTTCCTCTCTTGACCGTTTGCCCTCCATTATATATGGTTAAATAGGAGCTGACATCACAAGAAAAAACTCAAGCTTCATCTCAGATTGTGAATCTCAAATAAAGGTCTATGACTAATCCATCCTTTTGGGAAACACTTGTTGAAATGCTTTTCCAAGCTCCTTTTCAGCACGTCATTGTGTTAGTTTAGAGATTAAGGAAGATGTCGACATCCTCAATTTCAAGATGGATCCCAGTTTTTTTAATATGAACTATTGAGAAGGCCACTTTAGGAGTCATAATAACCATCCAGCCTCACCACGGAAACAACAAGCCCACCTGCTGAGCCCTGAAGCACCTCCTTGGAGCCCACCAGTCTGACAGTTGACCTGTCAAGTCCCTCCTATGTGCAAGCCTCTTCTTTGAACCACCCACTCCATCTTCTGAGTCATGAAGTGTGTAATTAATATACCTGTGGAAACCTCAACCCCATCCAGTAAGCCTACCATCTATCAGCAGAGCCATGAAGCATCTCCAGTGAGCCTACCGGCCTACCTCCAGAGCCATGAAGCATCTCCAGTGAGCCTACCGGCCTACCTCCAGAGCCATGAAGCATCTCCGGTGAGCCTGTCAGCCTACCTCCAGAGCCATGAAGCATCTCCGGTGAGCCTGCCAGCCTACCTCCAGAGCCATGAAGCATCTCCGGTGAGCCTGCCAGCCTACCTCCAGAGCCATGAAGCATCTCTGGAGAGCCTGTCAGCCCACCACCTACAGAACCCTGAAGCGACTCCAGTGAGCCTACCAGTCTGACATGGACTTAACCAGTCCACCTCCTGACGTCCTGTAGTGCACTACTAGGGTTAATGGAGGAGGAAGGGGTGTTATGTACCACAATGTACCCCAATCTAGGGCTAAGTAGCTACACGATCTTTCATCTACATTTGTCCTACCTTGCTCTGCATAACGGTTTCAGCACTGACCTTTTACCCAGTTATGTGCTGAATAAATGTCGATCGGTTTCCTTGAAACTAGCCTCATTTATTATGCATGAGAATTATTATTATTATTTTTTTTTAGTCCTGATCTCACCAATCAAGCCTCATCGGATCTTGTAAAGCCATTGTAACGATCTGTGGGCCTCCCGGCTTTCCGCATTCGCATTGATCCTCCGACCAATCCCTTGTCATAAGGGAGCTTGATGTAATCATTGGACCAGTTATATTAGTCTCAAATTACGACCCCAACTCATAAGAGGATGCCAGATGTTAGATGGCTTGTCGTCTGCGCTTTCATAATCCAAACGGGCCATAGCAAACGAGGCTTTAAGCCAGTCCTCCCTTTTCGGTGATTGGGGGTCTTTCCATTTCTTACAGATCTCCCTCCGAGCTAGGAGGGTCAGATATAGTAATAAACCTCTATGTGTCTATGAAGCTGTTTGTCATATTATACCATCGTCACCAAAGAAAACAAATGACATGTTAACGTCGATTTTAATCTTAAAAATGTCTCGGAGAGAGTCGCCAACCTCCTTCCCAAAAATTTGCAATTCCGGACACTCAATAAAAACATGTAGATCGTTGGCCGAAGGTAGCAGGCATCTCGGGCACATGGGGGGGGGGGGGGGGGGGGGGGGGAGGGGGGGGCTGAGACAAATTTGCCAATCTTAGCTGGAGTATAATACAGTCTGTTTATAACAAAGAAATGATTTTTTTTTAAGCTAGCAGGTTTGACTTGCTTATATAACACCTTCAGAGGGCTCAAAAAGGGAATCTATTGAGGGGCGATAGTGGTTTGAGTCCACACCATCTCTGAAGAAGGAATCTCCTGATCTTCAGCTTCTAATAAGTGATTATACCATACTGAGATTTCCTTCCTCAATGGGTGGATAGTTTGACACAACCTTTCAATTTCCCAGTTTCCTCTAACCTCCCCTTTTTCCGCATTGAACCAGGACTCTAACTGCAGGTATTTAAATCTGGAAAATCCAGCGCCTATCCTAGTTCTCAAATATTCCCAGGGGTGAATCCCCTCGGAATCTGCCAGCTCAGACCAGGTGTTAATACCAGCCCTTTTAATAGGAAGCGCCAAACTGTCGCTGAGGCAGCCCGGAATTCCGGGCGTATCCCAGATGCATGAGAATTCTTGGAAAAGTCCCTGCACATGACTCGCATAACAGGATTAACATACAATGTATAAAAGTCATGGTCACCTTCATCCTACGCCGAAAGAACTACTTTGCATAATTTAAGGTATTGATTTAGGCTCATTTACAGAATCGTACTCACAACAAATGGATTGTGTAAGGAACTCTGAGACTATCTTTATGGTATAAAAGACCCATACCAACAGTAGATAGGCAGAGGAGAAGCTTTCACTCTTGACACAAGACACTGGGGTCCTGGGCTGCAGAAGCTACAACACGCAGTGGTCTGACATCCCTTGCAGGGTGTCCAACTTGAGACCAAGATGGGGTCCTGACTTTACACCCACATATGCTAGGTACACTTAGACACACTTAGGTAGGGTTGCATCGTAGGAGTACACTTAATTACTGTCAGGATAGGGATTATTTTTAAATCAAAGTATTCTTGTAAGTTTGAACCTCAATCCTTTTCTGGCTGTGAGGCTGCCCTGTTCAAACTCGCTATATCTGCTCAAATGACCCTATCCGGAATGCTTATCTACCGTCCTCCTGGCCCTGCGAGACAATGGTCTTCCTCTTTACCAGATTTAATTGCCCCTTTTATTTTACAAGCGGCTAATTTTATGATCTTGGGTGATTTAAATCTTCACCTAGAAGACCCTATGAACCCTGAAAGTTCTACTTTTTTTAGCTAATTTGGAAGCTCTTGATTTGATACTTCATAATAGGGGACCCACACATCAGGCTGGGCATCTGCTGGACCCTATTTTGTCTAACCTTCCTCTAGACTGCAACTCTCCCGCTCTTCCCCTAAACTGGTCAGATCATTTCGCTGTGCACTTCTAACTCACTGTCCTTGAAGATACCTCGCTTTCTCCTACATATAGTAGTGGGAACAAGAGACCATGGCACAAATTAAATCTAGACTTTTTAAATAGCCTCCTTGAGGCGCATTCCCCAGATTTGAATCTTCCGCTCCATTCCTTAAATACGGCGGTTTCCAATTGGTTATCTTCGTCTATTAATCTTTGTTTGCCTCTTACATCGAAAGCCAGCTTTTCTCATCGTTCCCCGGTTCCCTGGTTCAATAATGACTTGAAGATTTTGAAATCATAATGCAAATCTCTGGAAAGAAAATGGCGCAAATTATATGCTCCCAGCTGTAAAGCCGACTATAAGGCTGCCCTTCACATATATCACTCTGCCTGCAAGGGCTACTTATGTTTCTAATATTATCAATAACTCTCTGAACCGCCCCCAAGTTTTGTTTTCCATGGTTAAAAAATTGACTGGTGCAAACACTCTTCCCTTACCCCCAGTCCTTGACTCTACTAAATGCAACAACATCGCTAATTTTTTTATCGCCAAGGTGAAGACAATATATAGCAATTTAATTTCTTCCGTCTCTTATGATTCTGATAAACCTTGCTCAGACACTATTCATATGAATTCCTCTCCTATCACACCAAAAAATTCGCAGTGGCCCCTCCTTGAAGATGGCTCCTTTTTTGATTGCCTAGCTAGGATAAATTCAGGCTCCACCCTCGATCCATTACCAGCTAGTATTTTGAAACTTTCCCCAGCCGTGTTAGGAATCTGTAATGGGCTCCTTAATTCTTCTTTATATGAGTCCTCGGTTCCATCAGACTGGAAACATGCGATGGTAGTTCCTCTGTTAAAAAAGTCCAACGCTGATCCCTCGGTCCTAGCCAACTTCCGCCCCATTTAACTTCTGCCCGTGTTTTCCAAAGTTTTGGAAAAACATGTTAATTTGCAGCTCACCACTCATATTGAAAACTCAGGTTTCTTACATCCATCCCAATCAGGTTTCAGGACACATTTTTTAACAGAAACCACCTTACTGGGGGTAACTGAAAAACTACGCTCCTGTCTTGACCATGGTGAGACTATGGCACTCATTTTATTAGACCTGAGTGCAGCATTCGATACTGTGTCCCACTCCATTCTGTTAAAATCCCTTCAGTCAGCAGGAGTGGTTGGCTCAACCCTTTTGTGGCTGACCTCTTTTCTTAGTGATCGCACCTTTCAGTTTTTTCCTTCTGGCTCTCCATCCACTCCTGCATATGGAGTTCCCCAGGGGTCCACCTTGAGCCCATTGCTCTTCAACATCTATGTGAGACCCCTTGCGACCATCGTTGAGGATGCAGGCCTCGCCTTGTACTCCTATGCCGATGACACACAAATTATTTTTTCTTTATCCTCTTCTAAAGATGCTCCTGTATCCTCTCGATGGAGTGGATTACGTCGAGTTTCGGAATGGATGAATGCCAATTGCTTGAAATTGAATGGGGATAAATATGAGGCCATCATTCTGGGCAAAGATAAACATCTTTGGAGCCCTCATCATTGGCCCCAAGAAAGGGGTCCGTTCCCCCAGCCAGTCGCTCAGGGCCGCAATTTAGGGTTTATTATTGACAGTCAATTATCCATGCGGCAACAAGCGGTTAGCACTGCTGGTACCTGTTTCTCTATACTCAGATGGCTGCGGAAGATCATTTGGATGCTTCCTGCCTCTACTCAAAGAACTGTGGTCCAGGCTCTTGTCATCTCTCGCCTGGACTACGGGAACGTTCTCTATCTGGGAAGCAACAAGGAACTCTTGAACAAGCTCCAGGTGGTCCAAAACTCTGCGGCACGCCTTCTCTGCCACGTTCCTAGAAAAGTTTCCATCTCTCAACCTGCATTGGCTTCGTATCAGAAGCCGTATTAAATTTAAGACTCTCTGTCATATTTTCTGTCATATTTTTAAAATCAAGCAAGGTTCGGCTCCGCCATACTTGCAGGAACTTATTTGCCCTTACACTCCTCATCGAGTCTTGCGCTCCTCCACTCTAGGTAACTTGGTACCCCCTAGATTTAAACTAACTAGAATGGGTGGACGTTCCTTTGCGTGTCTTGGACCCAGACTTTGGAACTCCCTTCCTAACCATATGAAACAGGAAGCTTCCTACCTTAAGTTTCGACGAGACCTTAAGACCTGGCTCTTCACCCAGTAATTAGCTCAGTTACCTAGTCTAGATTCTAGACATATTTGCGCCGGGAAACCCTGGATAGGGTAGCTGCGCGCCTTACAAATTTAATTAATAATAATAATAATGATTAAATGCCTGCATATATTCTCTGTGTAGCACCATAGTAGAATTCTACCTTCTATTTACTCTGTTGGTGCTTGTAATCTTTTACATTTGCTTAAGTCTAAATGGTTGTCACAGCAAACATGTTTTATACTAGAATGACACTGGTTCAATAAATGCTTATTGAAAAAGTCCCCATCGTTTGTTCTGGGTATCTCTCTGAGACTAAGTGAGTATGATTGACTGAGCGAAAAGGACTGTACTGTTTCCCGATCCCTGCAGGATCAAGGGTTGTCATGTTCGATAGTTGGCAGAAACTATTCGCTCCTTGGTAAGGTTAGGGGGCTTATGGTGGCACTGTGAGCCAGCTGGTCTGAAGGCTAACATATCCTTTGGGGGTATCTGGAATCAGTCTGGACACCGATCCCTTAGTTTATATTGTCTAAATGTGCAGATCCTATGTATGTTTAGGAACTACACAACAGAGGGCTGTAGAGCTGAACATGTTTTTGTGGGGATGGCTTGCTTGATTGCCAAGCCGGATGTGGCCCGCACATGGAGGCAACATAAGCCAGCGACTGTTAGAAGTTGGCATGCAGGGGTGGACTGGTGCTCTCATCAAGAGAAGCCAATCTTAGAGACTTTAGGCTGCCCTAAGAAGCATGAACGTATAAGGGGGAAATGGTATAGTTACTATGGTTTATCGATTGACTATATAATGCTATACGCTTTTGAAGATAGTGCTTGCTGTAATGCCCTGCATGTACATCGACCAGGTCTTGCAGTGTATTATGCTGTGTCTTGCTGCAAAATTCTAAATAAAGTTCGTTATTAGAAAAATACATTAAAAAGTCCGCCTCCTTAGCTCTGAGCCTCTCCTTTGAGCAAGTTAGTGCACCTACGTGGTCATTAATCCTCTGCATTGAGGCCGCCGGTCCAAGTGTTGAGCTTCCACACAGCAGCGGAGCCACTGAGTTAGGTCGATGATGAAGTCTTAAAGCGTTTAGACCAAAATATGACACCAAAGTCTGCGTTTACTGCTCAAACCTACTCATCTGGAAAGTGTTGCTGCAGTTGTGGCATCTGGACGATCACACACCTCACTGCAGTTGATGGAGTTAGATGACCTCAGAGGGTTCTCTGCTCCACTTTTAACGCTAAGCACCGGCTTCACCTGAGTCTTTGTACAATCCTTTGTGCCAAGAAATCACATATTAGCATCTGGATGTACACCACAGCCCACAATCAGTGTGTGGCAAGAAGCCTATCAGCTACAAGTAGTACCAAGAAACCATAACCAAGAATGTTTGTGTACTGGTGGCCCGGCTGAGAGGTAGCCAAAGTGAGATTGGATCAACCTCACGAAATAAAAGTAGCTAGTGGTGGAATTATTACAAATGAGGGATAATGGATCCAGAAATATTTAATCCATGCCATATCTGCTCGTCCAATTTATGATGATGTTAAGGCTTTCTCCGGCTGCTCGTATATTTTCGTTTATGGTAGCTTGGTTTTCCAACCAATTTCATACATTTTCACTATATTGTTATCGCATTGAAGGTTGTTTTCTTTTGTGTATTTTAAGTTTTGTTTTACAATGAAATGGACAACTCGATACAAAGATTTAAAAATAAATATGCTGTGTAATAGGCGTAAGGAGTTTCTTTATTTTCTAGTAGATCCACGTTAATGGTACCCGTGCTACACTACCGCGATGACCCCACTGAGCCCGCGGCTGTGGCTGAAGCATGCACTCACCTGCTTGAGATTGAAGAGTCCATGTTTGTCGCAGTTGGGGATTTCCAGCAGGTACAGGTGTTCTAGAGGCAGCGGACCTCGCTCATCGGGGAGGGGCATGTTGGAGATGCGCTCCAAGACCTGGTCTAACTGCTGCTGGCAAGGAGTCTGAAAAGGGAAGAATAAAAGCTAAGGAAAATGAGGACACATGGAACTGTATGAGAACAAATGTGGAGTGTACTGTTCCATTACACTTAACAGACTCCGCACTGGCGTGACAGACAGGCGACTGGATCTGCTCTGGGCTATGGGACATCCAGAGACGCTGGAGACCCAATAACATGTCACAAACATTTAAAAGATCAGATATATCCTATTAGCTTGTGAGTCTTTTCTCTGGCTGTAGTGTTTGGAAACACAGCAGTGTGTCTCTTGTCATGTATGATTGGTTTTTGCAGTCAGAAAGTATGCAGGGTGCAAATTTGCAGATTTTGTGACCACAAACACCTAAGTCACAATGTACCATAAGTCCATTATGAGTTGTTTTTTTATAGTTGCTGAAATTATTGGTAATATTTAACCTTTAGATGTGAGAACTGCTTGTGCCACAGCTTTCAGGGGTTGAGGAAAGTTTCTCTGAGTCTTGTGTCAAGACTCAACCAGGGTGTGTTTATTTAGTTGGTAAATGTCCCCCAGTCCCAAATTAATAATTCATTTTTTGACACCCACAGGATGCATGTATGGATCCCCTGATGTCAGGGCTACTATTGCACTAGGATGGGCACCATAATGCCAAGTATGGCAACAATAAGCCATGGATGCCCTTCATAATACGTGGGGCTCTGGCATTGGTTTATCTGGCTGTCAAACTGACAGTCTGAAACTTCTTATAATACATTTAAAGAAAACATTACCAACAATGGCATTCCAATTTCAGGTTTATCATAGTGAAAGTGGAATGTAGCTCAGCCCCTACCAAAAAGTTTCAAATATGTCTTTAATTCAGTTTCATAGTTTAAATGTACATCTCCCCATGGCTTATTGTTCTTCTCTTGAACTGTGTAAAAACATTGATTCAATTGTGGCCCTCGTAATTACCAGTGGTTGACTTTAATTAAAGCACTCCATCCATCACTTTTTTGTTTTCCTGAATAAGGGGCAGTAAGTATGATCGGTTTGCCCCACAGTCTGTTGTGGCACAGCGAGCAAAAAACACAATGGACTGAATACAGACCCTAGTAAATGCATCTGGCTGACATTAATTCGAGAATTCATCCCATTAGTTTTGGCTCATTGCCAGAATCTCTAGCAGCAAGGGGAGTGAAGTCTCTGCTACTTTTGTGCACAACCCTCTCATTCAAGAACCATCAAGGGACTGATGGCGACTGATAATTTGAGCAGGTGGAGGGGCAGGTGGGCCACAAACGCACACATACATACACACACCCATTCACATTTACGCTCAAAAACACCCACGCACTCACAAACACGCACACATAGATGTACCATTCATAAGCACATACACACAAGAACACACACAAATACACATACATTCCTACAAGCAAACACGCACGCACCAAACCAAAAAAGAAAAAACACACCGGGCTGCAGCGGTGATCTTGGGTAGCGGGGGGAAGCCTTGGTGCAGCCTCATTGGACTGGGACTGCTGATTCCTCCCCACTCTGTGATGTGGCGTCACTGATGGAAAGTCTGCCCTAGCCCTTGCAGGGTATCATACTGAAGTTCCCAGGTGTCCGTCTATTTATGCCATGCCCCCTCGTCGTGAGAGGGAGGACCACCAAGCGCTTTGCCAAGCCAAGGAGGTAAAGCTTGGCAAAGGTTAGCCCAGGCAGCCAGGTGCCTGCGTATTCAGGGCATGTGCAGCCCCTGGCTGCCTGGCCTGGATGTGAACAGTGACTTTTCCTCAGCCTGACAGACACTCTGCGTTAGCAAAGGTGGCGGCCCCTCAGCCCTTAAGGACGAGCCAGGCTTGATGGCTCTACAGCAATGTATAGCGGGAGCATCATTCAGGGTCTATGCTACATTCATGCAGCACTACGGTGCATCTGTTGTACAGAAATCATACAGAAGTGCCCACGGCACCATTGCAGGAATGGGCCACAAAGGCCAGTCAACAAGCAGTAGTAAGTAGGCACATTCCCCCACTTTGTTTAGGGTTAAGAATGTATGTATGTATGCATGTATGTAGGGAACTTATAAAGCACTGAGCTATCCATAAACAGCATTGCGTGTCACAGTGCAGGCAGGGATGCAGTCAGGCAGGGATGGAGATTGTGGAGGAATGGATATAGAGGCATGAGGGAGATGGGAGAAGAGATAAGTGGAGTGAAAGGTAAGGGAGGGCAATCTAGAGTATGGTTGGTGATGGAAAGGGGGAGGGGTGGGAGTATGCAGGGCCAGTTGTAAGAATAGACACGCCTTACTCTTGCTTGCAGCTTTGGTCAGCCGTGAGGGGAATGGCTCAGCAGCAGCCTTGGCAGACTTTGTAGCGGACTCGCTAATTCCTCGCACAATCCAGGCTACACACCGCCGTGAGGGGAACGGCCTACAACTCCCAGCACCCTCAGCGCTCGCGCATGCCAGTGACGCTACGCGGCAGCGCCGGGCCAGGATAAAGCCCGCCAGGTCTCCCCGCAGCGCGGGACGCGCGCGGGCAGCGCCCGGGCCAAGGGCGGGCCCGTCCTTGCCTGTCCCTGACTGAACCTGACTGGGCTGGGCCATCCCCCTAACATTCTTACATGTGTCCCAGCGTTTAAGGTAGAACTGTGGTCCTACGCTGTTTAGGATATACGGCAAGTGCTTATTGTGCATGCTATTGAGATCTGTGGTGTCCTCTATGTGATTTTAAAGGTTTATTGTGATTTTTCTTTGCTTGTTTGTTTCTTCGTATTGTTGATACCGCTGTGAGACCACATTCCCACTGGTGCACTCCCAGCATATGATGGCGGGCAAGGGGAAGCGTACAGGAGGGGGTGGGTCTGTGTCTGGTACCCTTGACCATTTTATTACCAGAGCAGCTTCGGTGTTGGAGCATGAATTGGCTATCACTGAGCGCCGTTTATCCTCAGAGCTAATTCAAGCGAAACGTTCATCTTTGGGAACACTAGCTTTAGCGAAATCCCCTAAGAATTTAGCAGTGCAGGTTTTGGGTGATCAAGCGCAGCAGGGCAATACCGGGGATAGTAATATCACATCACCTGCTCGAAATGATTCGATTGATGCCCCGGGAGAAGTTGTCCCTATATTTGGTAGCGCTCCTAACATCTTTAAACCTGTCCCTTCCTACCCTCAGACAAGAGCTAGTAGAAAAGTCACTAAACCTGCTATTCTTAAGAGGAAAAGAGATGGGATTACTCAGGGAGGGAGACAGCCAAAGCACCCTAATATTGCGACAAATTTACTATTGGTGACAGGTGAAGCTCAAGCTGTTGATAACTCACTCTTGGGTGAGACTATCAATAGATCTTCGGACCTGCCTCAATATAGCGATCTGATTTCTCAGATCGAGCAAATGGTCCGTTCCTTATTACTGCCACTCCTGAAAAGGGTAAAAGTGGTTAATGAAAAGGTTGAACGACTTGAGCAAACTATTTTAGATAACTTTTGTTCATTGAAAAATGTTATCAAATTAGTCACTAAGGACAGTGATAATCCTATTAGGGTTAACCCCACTCTTTCTGTCCCGCCATCTTCTCCCCCTGCTCCTGACGTGTCATCTAAAGCAAATTCTAGGGTTGCACCCCCCAGATCTCTGCCCAAAGATAATGCCACTAATCAAGGTGGCACTCAGGATAGGGTTAGCATTAGGGGTCTATCTGGCTCTAACACCGTAAGCAAGGGTATGCAAAAAGGGGTGAATAAGGATTCTGGGGATAGAATTAATAAACCTTCTAATACCCACATTCATCTCCCCCCAGATTCCACTCCTTATGTTGACGTTTTGACTAGTGTCCCTGAACTCAAAGATGGCTCAGTGGAATCCTACCAACAACTCAAAAATAAAATTATTTTCTGGCTAAGCAAGAATAGACCGATCCCGACCTTCATGGACGGGAAGATCCTTTTTGCCAGAAGAGTTAGTTGGGTGGGTCCTAGACCTAAAGATGTCCCAGGGGATTCCATCATTATTAACTTTGAGGATGGACGCGTGGTGCGTTTTATTTGTGATCATTCATCCACATGTGATCGCTCAGAAATAAGGGTACATGATTTGCGGTACTTTTATAATTTTAATTCTAATATATCTGCAAGATTTGTTCATGACCATGCAAGATGGGGAATCAACCCAATGCCCGCTATATACTCCCCCGATCTTACCAACAACGCATGTTATCCGGTAGCCTTAGCTTGACCGGTATTAGAGGGGTTGCCTTCCACTACGTCCCCTATACCAAATAGCTCTACAGGAGGGCCCAAGGGTAGAAGAGAGGTAGATACAGTAGCATACAAGTCTTGTACTAAGACTACATGTAAAATCTTGAGTTGGAATATTGTGGGCATTAGATCCAAAAGCCAAAACGAGATATGGGCAGGATATGTCATATCACACGATATCATTGCTTTACAAGAGACCTGGGATACAACGAATAGCTTTTTCCTGGATGGTTATGTCCATTTTTATATCCCAGCCACACCTAGCTTGGCGGGCAGAGCGAGGGGGGGCCTTGTACTCCTGGTCTCATTGAATTTAAAAGGATCTGCTAAACAGTTAGAATCTGGTTCCCGACACTGCCTAGTCGTAGAACTAGCGGTTGCAAATTCTCCAACCCTGCTTCTTATTAATTTTTATAATTCTCCAGACAGTGTCAGTCTAATCCAGCACCTAGAATCTTTGGGGGAGGTTCTGGATAAATTAAGAGCGTCACATAATAGCTTCGAGGTTATCTTGATGGGTGACTTTAATATTCATCCATGCAGTCTGGGTTGTATTGTGGATGATGAAGAGGGATTTCCCTATTCATCTCCCACACACTTTGAACACACTAAACAAGGTGAGGCTTTGGAGTGCCTTTGGCTTCCTCAAACCTCTTTGAATCCGGTTGCTGCACGAAAGGGCAGAGGTCCTTTACATTTAAAGGTATAGATTCAGGATCAATCATCGATTACATATTTGTTTCGATTTCGTCTTTGGTTTTAAATTACAGGGTAGAAGACTCTGTATTTAGCGACCATAACCCCGTGATAGTTGAGGCTGTTCCGGGAGGGTCACTGGCTTTTAAAGATATAAGAATTTCAGGAACCATAGACCTTGTCTTAAAAGACCAGGGTAGGAGACTGAAATGGGCTAAAGTGACTCCGATCACTTTCCTACAAGAGGTTTTGTCCAAGGTTGAACCGGAGGTGGGCATTTGTTTAGACCACGCTAATGCCAACTCAAGGATAGTTGAGGCCTTTAATACTATTTGCCTACAAGTAGATAAAGCCCTTTTGGTAAAAACTAATTCAGGGGGTCAAATAGGCAAAAAATGGTTTGACACTAATTGTACTAAGGCTCACTCTGCTCTCTTAAGGGCATTAAAGGAAACACCGAGAAACAGACCATTGATTGCATCCTTGAGGAAACAATATAAACAGGTCATCACAGCTCGTAAAAATGAGATTAAGGAAGATGCTTGGAATAACTTACAGTCAAAGGAAACCCTCCGGGACAGTTCAAAATTCTGGGGAGTGATTAATCATCCATATTTTTCCGGTAGTGAGATCCAGGCTATGGAATGTAGTATTCCTGACGAGCAGTGGTTAGCTCATTTCGAAAAGATTTATAGCTCATATTTACCTGGGCATCCAGAAGGGTCTTCACCTCTTAAACAGGTTGGTTTGGTTTCGGTCTTTAGGGAGGAGGATGTGGAAAAAGCCATTCATGAGACATCCAAAAATAAGGCTCCGGGACCAGATGGTGTCCCTGCAGACCTATATAAGTCTGCCCCTAAATTCTGGGCCAAAATACTAACAAATGTTTTCAATGCCGCCAGAGACAAGAATATCCCTGACTCCTGGGCTAAGTCTATCATTATCCCAATTTTTTAAAAAGGTCAGAGGGGTGATCCGGCCTGTTATAGGCCTATTTCCTTAATTGACTCTGCTGTTAAAATCTTAGGCAGAGTCATCTTGGGTAGGTAGACCACATGGCTTGAGGGCAGTAGCATACTATCAAATGCTCAATATGGTTTTAGGGCTAACAGGAGCACGCTGTATCAATGTTTAAACCTTCATTTACTTATTTGTAAATATACCATCGCAAAGGAGGGGTCCTTGTATATGGCCTTTATGGACCTCTCCTCAGCTTTTGACCTGGTTAACAGGTCAAAGCTGTGGAGAATCCTATTGGACATGGGGGTTGATCCCCCTTTGGTTGGCTTCTTGGCGGACCTTCATCACGGCTTATTAGCATCGGTGAGGGTTACCCAAGGAGAAAGGTGTACCAGCTGTTTTAGGTCAGAGAGGGGCGTTAGGCAGGGGTGCATATTGGCACCCCTCCTTTTTACACTGTATATAAATGCTTTGGACCCTGCTTTGGCCAATTCATTGGCGGACGTTCCGCGTGCAGGAGAAACTAAGATCTCCTATACGCGGACGACGCCGTACTCTTGGCACGTTCAGGTGTGGCCCTTGACAGATTACTGGCCTCCTTTGGTGATTTCATGACATCCCTAGATCTTAAAATTAACACCCAAAAGTCTCAGGTCATGATCACCGGTCAGGCCAGTAGGAAAAGGAAATCCAAATCCTTTTATTGCCTTGGTCACGAGGTAAAAAGGGTCCCCATTTTTACTTATTTAGGGGTTATTTTTGACGAGAAAGGGGTCCGCAACATAAACAAAAAGGCAATTCTGTGGCAAGATCGGCCGCAGCAATACTTGGATTTGCCAAACGGTTGGGAGCTCGCCCCTTTGAGGCTATTTGGAAAGTTTATAAAGCCAAATCTTTGGCCATAGCCGCCTATGGTTCTGCCATTTGGGGCTACACTAACACCGATATTATTCAGAGGGTGGAGAACATGTTTTTAAGAACTTTGCTGTCCGTCCCTCAGTCCACACCCACTTTTACAATACATTCAGAGTTGGGTGTGGGGTATGTTGCAGACCTAATTAAAGTGGCACCCGTCATTTGTTGGTTAAAAACCTGGCTTAACCAGGAAATTTCTTTAACCCACTTGATTCTTAAGGATTGTCTTGCCTTGGACAGAGCCCATAGAATCCCCTGGCTGGCATATGTTAAAAAGATGCTGGCAATAGTGGGTAGACCAGAGTTATTTAATTCCCCTGATTGTATTAACAAGAAGGATGTTATGGGGATTAAGACCGCTCTTGTTATTCGACTTACGGCTGAGAGGGAGGACCTGGAACTAAAAAAGCCATTAGTTAGAAAGAACTATGCGCTTATAACTGTTCCTGGCCTTGAGCCCTACCTGACCTTTGTAACCAGTCCATTTCACAGGTCTCTCCTAATCAAATTCCGCTTAAATTTGATACATTTTGTGCTTGGTTTTTATCCCACATGGGCTACCCCTGAAAATGCAACCCCATGTGATTGTGATAATTTTTCTACTCAGGACACATTACATTTTATTATGTTCTGCGAGCACTATGTACAGATTAGGGAAAAATACCTGTTACCTGTTCTTAAAGGGGCTGGTTTTTTACAAGTACGGCCAGCTCTCTTGTTCCTGCAACTTTCACCTAGCATCACTATTGCCTTTTATGTAGCAAGTTTTTTAGTTGCGGCTGTCCGCATAAACAAGAAGCGTGTCAGTGCACGGCCAAGACCCAATATGATAGATTTGGTATGAAGGGTTAGTGGTTTCTATTTATGGAGTTTCAATTCCTGTTAGATTTTTTAGTGAATTTACATTATTGTATTTTATTTATTTCTCTTTTAACTTTGAATTGAACTTATGAAATATGTTCACTTCAATCCTTTTTAATCTTGACAATGTCATTATTATTGTAACTAATGAACTTTTTGCCCTGTATTTTATGTGATTATCTGTTTGTAATGTCTTTTTTTGATTCTTATTAATCGAATAAAAGTACTTGACTGACTGACATGGGTCACAGAACCTTCTTCCTAGGTCCTTAGGTTTCCAGGAGACAATGTGTTCATTTCTAGGTCATAAGCTTTTTTCTCAAGTGGTTGGGGTCGGGGGCTTCAGACTGCTTAGTAGATTTCAAAAGGGAAGACATTTCACATCCTTTGCATAACAGCAAGGGTCCCACATTTTGTCATGTTATCCTAAAGTTATAGTTAGGCTGTTGTACAGTATTTTAAGGGCATACTGTTTTTGAGTTTAGATACCTGAGAATAGTGGAATAGTGTTATGGGGCCCTAATGATGGCATTATTATCTGTAGTTTGTATTCTCATAAGGGTTCTTTCTGCAGTGGGGCAAGGTTTCTGCTCCCTGCAATCTGTGCTGTGCAGCAATGATGTTTCTGGTACACTTCCAGTGTCCCCAGCCAAAGCAACATATTTCTGGTGGGGTTATAAAAATGCATGGCTCATGCCAACGAATATCTCTAAGCTGGCCGCATAAACATTTCTGTTGGGACACACCAAGGATCTAGCTGGGGCACAGGATGGATGACTCCTGGCATGTCCTGTTAGAACAGTGAAGAATTTGAAAGAGTTCATTAATTAGACCATTAGGAATGTCTCAAACCGGCCCTTCGGTAGATGGATAAATGGATCAGGCGCCCCCATACTATAAATAAGCCTTGAGAGCGGGAGAGAATACTTCCCTTAGAAATCATCAATCCAGTAAGCATGACCAAGAGGGCTATTGAAATTAAAATTGCAGCCCTGCTGATGATTCCATTTGTACGGTGTCCATTCTATACACCTCTTTAAGGTGACCGGATTTCCTAGACTGGCTGTTGAAACTTGGCCTCTGCTGTTAGCCACATACCAAGACTATCATTTACAGAATGTACATGTAGTGGTCCAAGTGGGCGCCATACATATCTCAGAAACATGAGCATGTTTCAGAGCATACACCAGTGGTCCTTCCGCAGGTGGGAAGGTTCTAAACCCTTGTAGAGCAGGTCGACACTTGCATATCTTAAAAAAAAAAGTGATGAGAGACCTGAAAACTATCAGTTGTCAGCAAAACCAAGGAGTACATGCCAAACACACTGATGGCATTAATGTAGAATCTTGCATCACATTTAGAGTTTGTAATATGTTTGTAATATGTCCCAAGTATGAGGTCAATTGAACAAGAATTCACACAAAAAGAGGCAAGAGGTTTGTGTCCACCAACCACCCTGACTCAATTCATTATCAAGCACCTGAAGGTTGATGAAAGGGAAATCCTATGCAAACGTTTACAAGACTATCTTGTAAAAGGACCCCTTATTATGGGATAGAAGTGCCCTCACCCACTATTAGTCAGTCATTCGTAGAAAAAGGCGGGATGATTCATACACCATGGAACTACCTTACTCCTAGGGGCATATTTGCAAAGAAATGACGCAGGGCAGTGCGGAAAACAAATTAGCAGAGCTGTGCTGCGTCATTTCAAAAACGCTCGGATGATCTGTATTCACAAGAATACAGAGCACCCCTGTGGTTTCCCTTGCACTGGTGCTGAAATAAAGTTGCCTAGAACCAACACAGACACCCGTGCGCCGTGGTGAAAGGGTGTCTGTGTTGCAGGGATGTTTGCTTATTTGCAGGAAAGGATACCTTCCAGCACATAAACAATCATTAAAGGCGATTTGCTCCAGAATTGCTGCAGAATACAGCACACATAGAAAGACCAAAACAAGGAGAAATAAAAGTATTTCTCCTTGTTGCTCCAATCTAACACCTGCTTTTCAGTGGCTTTAGTTTTTGGCTCTGCCTTATATGTATATATCCTTGTAAATCTGGTGCAGAGTCAAAAAGCAATTGGTGTTGCTGTGGAATGCCCACAGCAACACCTGTTGCACGCCCCTTTCATGCAGCTACATGCGTGAAAGAGTACGACATTTACAAAGTGGCGTTAAGCCACGCAAAGTGGCTTAACGCCGCTTTGTAAATATGGAGTTGGACATTGCGCCACCAGAGAGTCCTAAAACGTGACGCTACAGTGGTGCAGTGCTCTTGTAAATATGCCCTCTAGTGTGAGCATAGTGACAAAATGAATTTTTCCCTGTGAAAATAGAAGCAATATTCGTCTAATACACCAGTTCCTTTGTTAAAAGATGGGTTCTTACTCATCACATTCACAGGAATGTTGGCCAGTTTACATTCATCATAGTCTCACAATTGGTTAGAAAACGTTCTTTTGTGAAATGTGAATACACTGCAAATCATGATGCAATGCACACAAAACGTGAGGTATTTCGTTGGAACACACACAAAAATTAAAGATAATAGCAACATTTTTTTATCCAAATGAATGTAAACTGGCCAACATTCCTGTGGATTTGACGAGTAGGAACCTATTGTCTAACAAAGAACCTGGTGAATTTGATTAATACTGGTTCTATTTTCACATGGAAAAACTCCTTTCGTCAATATACTCGAACTAGGAGTAAGGTACTTGCTTGGTGTATGAATCATCACTCTTCCTTTTTCTATGAACGACTGACGAACTGACATTGACAGTGACTCAGACATAGGGATCATATAGTTCTGATGAAGGCCATCGACCCTGAGTCGCGTATGATGATTGGCCAAAACATGTTGACTAGAATTTGAGAGATGGGAGGTGATTAAGTCCATTGACCATCTATTGAGGTACTTTTTTATCCTGTCTGGAGAACCATTGAATAAAAGATTAAAATTTATGGTGATTCCCCAAGGACGTTTTAAGCATATATCTATAAAATCTTTGAACCCACCATAAATTATTCAAAACCCAAAAAAGATTTTGCTCCACCCATGTTAAGGGCAACACAGGGAGTGTCGAAGCAGCCCGATGATGAAGTGTGCCACGAATAGTGGGTGAGGCCATTTCTATCCCATAATAAGGGATTCTTTAGAAGATAGTCTTGTAAACATTTGCATTGGATTTCCCTATTGCCGATTAAACAAGACGAGACGCATATATCCCTTATTCAAGTGAAAATCTGAAATTACCTTGCGGTGGGGCCATGTTAATGCAAAGAGGACACAAACAACGGAGGATTTGTTTTAGAAATCGATGATGAATCTCCCCACTAGTTGTTCCAATATTAATTTACAAGAAGAATTAAGCATCCCCTACATAATTGATTGGATAAACGTAGCACCCATTCTCCTGTGGCACTCAGTATGGTGTAGAGACACAGTGTCACTTACCCAACAAATAATACAGGACTGCCTATCCCTCGAAAACAAAGAGAACATCCTTTGGTTAAAATATGTGAAAGATACCTTATACACTCTTGATCTAGGGAGCTTATTTGTATACCCAGAAAAATGTGGTGCCGTCTCAAAAAAAGCACTAAAGACCCGTTTCATAACCATTCCTAACGAAGGGAGATTGAATGTATATCGTAACAAACCTACCATTAGAGAATATATTGAAGGTCCATTGCAGGTTGAGGGGATATCCCCCTATCTGGAATTTGTAACAATCCCACGGCACACATTTATTCTGCTAAGGTTTCGGCTTAATTTCATCCCTTGCATGTTGGGCCACCCTGCTGGTATCTTTTCCTCAAATGATCTCCTGTCTTGCCCATGTGATGACACTTCACGGCAGTCTGATTTGCACATTTTCTTTTTCTGTAAATGTTATTGTAACCAACGGAAAAGGTTTTTAATCCTGCGCTTTTATGTAAGCATAATTTCAGACAATTTCGTCTGGTCCCTATACTTTTTACGTATGTTGCTTGACCCCCTAACCTTTTACAGTGTTGCCTCCTTTTTATGTACATGTCTGAAAAACAGGACATCATTTATTGATTGACATTGATGAATTGCTTCTTTTTAATATTTCTAATTGTGATGTATACTTGCACTTTTATGATTAATTTTGTATTATTCGAATAAAGTAATTTTGATGAGGGTTGATGCCCTTGCTGATCATACATGGGTGAGTGCAGAGTACCACTGTTGCTTGCTTGTAAACTGAGGTATAATCATGAATCATAAAGTATCTGGGATTCACTGAATAAACATTTATATGTAATGTAATGTAACAATGGAGACTTTCTGAACAGTCACAACTGACACTGTATCATTCAGGATTTTCTATATTTAGTTTGTGCTTGCTGGCAAAAAACAAACAAAATGAAAAGGATCACAAGAGCTCAAGAACCACAAAGATTTTGAGGTGTTCTTTCAATTGATGTGTTTCATCTTTATTGGTGTCTGCTGTCTCTGCTACCACACAAATCCTCTCCTGCACAAGGTTGGCGCTCAAAGGTCTTGACTGGCCCGGCTCTTTTTCAATCCTCCGCGGGCCCCCCACCCAACACACGTGTTCACGTACCACAAGGCTATCATTGCTGTGTGCTGAAAGTACAACTTATTTTTGAGCAGTTGGAAGAGAGGTTCAATATCTAAAAATGTTTCTTTTCAGACCTATAAGAAGAATAGAGTATGCAGTTCCTCAGAAACAAAGGGAGGGAGAGAGTGTGTCGGGAAAAGACTATGTGTAGAGGAAGGGGAATTCCTCTAGGCGGAACTAGGGTCCTCACACACCCAGCAAGCTAGGTGTCATGCTTCATCATATGGACCTGCTCCTCGTCGGGACGGCGCTGCAATCCCCGACGGGCACCCTAAAAGGGGCTCTTTGGCGGAGATCTTTTGTTCCTGGCCGTATGATGTGGTGTGTGTGAGAGGCCTAGTGGTGTGGGTGTGGATGTGAGTGAGTGATTAAAACAAGTTGGATAGTCCAAAAACAAGACTTTATTTAGGAAAGGCTATCCACTTGATTAAAAAACAGGAAACAGAGTGGCAGCTGACTGACGTTAGGGTTCAGCTAAGCTATGCTCTTCTGTAGTGGTCAACATGTTTCATGCCTAGTGGTCTAGTGATCCATGGCAATTCTTCAGGACCTATTTATCAAATAGCTATCCACACACTGTGGGGAGTACAAAAGTTACCTGCCACGTGTATTATGAACAATAGTCTCACCATATGCAAGGGGGAACCTATGTTGGTGTATATCCCTGCTTCTATCCGTATTCGTTGCGCCACCCGTAACACCAGACTTCTGGTGTAGTCAAGGTTGTTACTGGGACAGGCCGTTTAACCTACCCTCGCGCCACACGAACCGGGATCCTTCCCGGTTCGTGTGGTTCCCAGTAACAACCTTGACTACACCAGAAGTCTGGTGTTACGGGTGGCGCAACGAATACGGATAGAAGCAGGGATATACACCAACATAGGTTCCCCCTTGCATATGGTGAGACTATTGTTCATAATACACGTGGCAGGTAAATTTTGTACTCCCCACAGTGTGTGGATAGCTATTTGATAAATAGGTCCTGAAGAATTGCCATGGATCACTAGACCACTAGGCATGAAACATGTTGACCACTACAGAAGAGCATAGCTTAGCTGAACCCTAACGTCAGTCAGCTGCCACTCTGTTTCCTGTTTTTTAATCAAGTGGATAGCCTTTCCTAAATAAAGTCTTGTTTTTGGACTATCCAACTTGTTTTAATCACTCACTCACATCCACACCCACACCACTAGGCCTCTCACACACACCACATCATACGGCCAGGAACAAAAGATCTCCGCCAAAGAGCCCCTTTTAGGGTGCCCGTCGGGGATTGCAGCGCCGTCCCGACGAGGAGCAGGTCCATATGATGAAGCATGACACCTAGCTTGCTGGGTGTGTGAGGACCCTAGTTCCGCCTAGAGGAATTCCCCTTCCTCTACACATAGTCTTTTCCCGACACACTCTCTCCCTCCCTTTGTTTCTGAGGAACTGCATACTCTATTCTTCTTACTGATTATTTGGGCCTGTATGCTGGACCTCCCCTAAAAGCCCATTTGTCCCCCTTGTTTGATAATATTCTTTTCAGACCTACTCATCGATATGCAAACTGCTGCAGGCCACTGACAAGAGATTCTGTACCTTGAAGAAATCAATTGTGACTGTAGTCAAACTACCCCCTGCCACCAATACACAAAACCATAGTAAGTGCTTTGTGCATGTAGATATGAGGATGTGGGCCTTAAGGCAGCCACATGAAGGTCCTGGAAACTTCCTTGTAAAGGCCCCACCACTGGCTCATGAAGACAGACCTCATTAAACAGAGATGGAGATATTTATTGTCTTCAGTACTACACAAGCAGAGTAAAAATATCTCCTTTGGAACTTCCAATGGGGCATATCAGTAAGGGCCGGCGATAATTATCGCTAAGCGCACTTAGTGCTAGGATAATTATCGCCGGCTATCGTGGAATTTTATCGCTGAGATAGCGTGCTATCAGCAGCGCTTATCTCAAAAGCAATAAAATTCCTCGCGCTAACAGCCAAAATTGAGATTATCGCTGGAAATCCAGCGATAATCTCACACATTTTGGCTTTAGCTTGCTGATAAGGCAGGGCATACTTAGCCATTATATCCACCTTACATTGGATATAATGGCTAAGTCAGGGTGAAAGCAGGCGTAAGGAAAGTAGCGTTAACTGTGGTTAGCGCTACTTTTCTTATCGCTATGCCTGTTAGCGTTTCCCTTGATAATTGGAGAAATGTCGGATAGCAACATTTCTCCAGTTATTTTGGGACGGAACGCCCACTTTGCATCTCATTAGAGATGCAAAGGTGGGCGTTATGGGAAAGGGAGCTATGACTCCCATCCAACCTTGGTGTACGTCGGTGTGCAGGGACAGAAGACAGCTTCAGACTTTTTCTCAATGAATAATCACAAATAATTTATTTGTAATCAGATTTTCAATTCCTCTAATAAGTGACCATAAAGAAAGAGGAAAAAAGATATCCGTCTTATAACAAGTGGATTAGATCCTCAGGCACTTGTGCCATGCAATAAGGCAGACAGGATATTCGTGGCATTGTGATGGGGTACTGGGCCACCAAGCTCTCCCTCAGGCCCCTTGTATTCTCTTTTTCGGCTTTCCTTTCCCTACTTCCTACTAACAATTGATCCTTCTCACAAAAAATGACTTCTGACTTTCTTTCTTCTTCTTCTTTCTTTTCCCTGTCTCATTTTCTCAAGGTTTTCCTTCCTCTATTCATTCCGCCATGTTTTCCGTATGATGCAGCTCCTCTGCTTATCAGGACCTCTGATGTTATTTTAATCCTTTTCTTTATTTTCCTTCTTTCTTACCTGCAATCCTGCCTTCTGTTTTTACATCCTGTTACTTGCCTTGCACTGTCCTTGGAACATAAATGGCAGCTGGTATCCTCCTCATGGCTAGAGGAACCATCAGTCACGGGCGTCAGTCGAACCTCTGCTGCGATTCTCCTGCTCCTCAGCCTTTCCCAGGCTCTGCAGTCAGATTCCTTCTTTCTTTCTCTATTCACCTGGAAGGTGTCCTTCCTTTGGTGTCACCATGGCTCTCCTTCCTCTCAGGATGTTTATCCTTCATGGTTTACCAAGTGGATGTTTAGACTTCTCTTTGGCCTCACCACCTGCTTTTTCACATGCCTTCCACTTCCTGCATCCTGTTTTTTATGTTTTCCTCTCTCAGCACTAGTTTACAATTTATCAGAGCAAATTACAACAGTCAGGGCAGTTTTTAGGTCTCGCCTACGCAGCGTGGATGCGCTACATAGGAGGACCTGTAGCAGTTGTTCTGCTCTTTTTGGAAGCACATACTCGCGCTTGTGGCGGCATCCACCTTGCGGGAGCGTGCAGGGGCACGCCACAAGCACGAGTATGTGCTTCCAAAAAGAGCACGCACGCGCGTGTCTCTGTCCTCGCCCACACATTTTTGCTTGTGCTCCTTTTTCTTACTGTAGATGCAAACACGGCTTCTGCTGGATCCGTGAAGTGCTTTGAAATTATTTCATTCTAAGTGGGCTTATTTCCTACCTTTTCTTTCCCAAACAAGGTTTGACTAACTCTAGACTTTCTAGTGCTTCAAAAGAGTTGCAAGAGTACCTATCGGTACTGTATTAAATACATACATAGTGCAATGATCAAAATAGAGCTGCCAAAAAATACAGTTCCGGGTTTCCAACGAGGTTTGCATTGGACGTGCATGTATTTTTATGTTTAGAATTGTAGTGTGTTTCTTGCGAGATTGTCATCTGTAAATGTAGTTTGTGTGACAGATGGCAAAACTGCTGAGCCATGTTATGCTGACACCTTGCAGTTGGTTCAGCCAACACGGGCGAGGTTCCTGTAGTAACATGGCTTGCAAAATAACATCCATCTGCCCAGAGGCATTTAAACAATGTTTACAATAACATGTTTTTTGGGCACATGTAACATTGCTGCGTTGTCCTATTGCTTAATCATTACAATAAATGAAAGATTTCACCTTCCCAATGCTTAAGCAACGCAAGCCTTTGGGACGTGCAGTTAAAGGCTTGAGAAAGAGTCTGGTGACAGTTATTTCAAGTTTTTATCTGTGGCTGTTTTCAGTTAGCGCTCGGCCTTGCTGTGCGGTGCTGGTTTTAGTTCAAAGTAATCTGCTGAAACCCTGTGCCTGATATGCAGCTTCATCAAGTCTATTTGTTCACACATGAATTCACTATATTTCTGTACTTTTCTTTTTAAGTTCCCTACATTTTCAGCGAGTGGGAATAGGGCGACCGTATAGCCGTTAACAAAACTTGCTCCAGTGCTATTCTTAGAGCATAGAGTCCATGCACAGCACTGCTGCGTGCCCCCACCTCATTTCTCTCGTGTACCCATGGACCTCACATTTAATTCCATGTTCTAATCCGAAACTTTACGAAACGGTCTGGTGCAAACCCTTTTTTTAAAGTTCGTTTTCTGGATAATTCTGGTTTTGGTCAAGTACGTACGTACGAATTTTAAGTAACCGTGCGTGCTATTTTTATTTTAGCTGCTGCACTCTTCGGCGGGCAGGTTGGCGCTGCAGTTGTTTAGAGTCCATCTCCCCCAAGCAGATGAATATATAGTAATAGCTTCATTAAGTGCACCCCGTAAAAAGCACAATCATCGCGTGATCTCTCCACCTAGGTGGAAAACTAAGCAGACCTTCGGTCACATGGATCTTGACCCCAGCGAGCTCAATGTGTTTCCCAGTCTGTGGAACTCCTCATCTATGTGCAACAAAAGGTCTCATCGCTGATCATTTTTGTTGGACTTGGCCCTTTTCCCTGAATTTTTTTCGTTTTTTTTACTTCCCCCAAGATGGATGCCACAGGCCCCTGCTACTGCAGAGTGGTCTTCATTAGTAGCACCCTAGCTGCCAGGAGCTGGCTGGAACCCCACAACAATGTTGCAACACCAGCCCGCCTTTTTTGTCCCATAGGTAGAATGGGGAAGCTCCTGGAATGTGCTGGAACCTTCTAGAAGGGAGGTGTGGTTTTACTTTTGCCGCCTTGACTAGAGGTCACCTGCCCTAGGGATACATAAGTGAGGGGGGGAACTTTTTCTAGTTAGTTGGCCAGTGGGGTAAAGCAGAGCTGGAGAATCCACGCAGGAGTGTAGGCGGTAGGGCCTAGCCAGGGACTTATGCCTCTGAGAGTGACAGGATTTAGGTGCTGCCTCTTAAGTGAGTGAGGGATCCTGTGAAACCCACTGATCTTGCCCAGCAGTAGGAGGACCCAGGGAACCTCTGCCCAGCCTGACTAGGAAGGATCTAGTCGCCAACTCATTCCCTACCCCCCAGGAACAGAACCCCCAAGGGCGCCAGAGACATCTGCGCCATTAAGACTTTACAGAACAACTGAATACTGAAACTGAATGCTGTGACTTCGTGTCAAGACTGAACATCGAAACTACATGCCTAACCGATTGTGTTATCGCTGAGGATCAACCAGGTCTGAGCGCTTTGACCCCTGCACTCCCTGACCTGGCCTGGGATCCCCGGCAGCGTGCTCCGTTGAGCGCGGAGCTCCCCAGCTTAATTTGAGCCCCCCCTGTGGCGTGGAGGCTGAAGCGCGCCCACCGCTGCAACCCGGAGACCGGACGAGTGCCCCTCATCGAGGCGAGGCCCGCGGAGAAGCCCGGGGCCCCGTCGCTGCCGTCGCAGCTGCAGAGAGAGATGCGTGAGGCCGTAGCCTGCCCCCGTCGTGGAAGGATCAACTGCGGAGGCCGGAGCTGGGTTAGACGCCTAGAGACGTCGTGATCAAGGTAAGCCGGGAGGCTTGGGAAGGACCCCGGTGCGCCCCCTATCGACCGGGAGCAGTACCGCACCCTGAGACCCTGGATCCCCCTCCGTGGGAGTCCCCCGTTAATCCAGGACTGTGACCCCTCCGAGGGATTGCCCCCCCCGTTCTGCAGACTGTTAAGGAGCGCTGTGCCCCACGAACTGCACCGGAGTGTGAGAGGCTCGCTCCGTAAGAATCGTTGTGCTCCGTAAACTGCTCCGTTCTGAAGTATTCATTGCTATTGATTACGAGTAGCGCTACGTTCTAAATGCTCCGTTCTGAAGTATTCATTGTTATTGATTACGAGTAGCGCTATGTTCTAAATGCTCCATTCTGAAGTATTCATTGCTATTGATTACGAGTAGCGCTACGTTCTAAATGCTCCGTTCTGAAATATTCATTGCTATTAATTACGAGTAGAGCTACGTTCTAAATGCTCCGTTCTGAAGTATTCATTGCTATTGATTACGAGTAGCGCTATGTTCTAAATGCTCCGTTCTGAAGTATTCACTGCTTACTGGTTACGAGTGGTGCTATGTTCTAATGCTCTGCTCTGAAGGTGTTCGTCAGATTGGTCCCGAGGTGTACAAGACCAGCTCACATTCTAACCATTCCACTGGCAACAAAACAGCCCTCATATATATTAGTTCACTCATGCTGAGTACTTCCAATATATCTTCACAGAAGTTTCTATCCGTTGGGGGTCCTTCAAGGCCCCACCTATTCTTTCTCTGCATCACCTCTCTTGGGGATATAGTCTCCCTTTTAGTCTTCTCCTACTACCTTTACTCTGCTGACACACAAATGTTCTGCCTTCCTTCCCCCATACTTCCAGTCACACATTCCTGACTACCTCGCTGCTATTACGCATTGAATTGCCATATTGTCTCCTCTTGAGATCCTCTACTTTTCCTCTACTTATGCACCTACTCCCATCAAAATCTTCCCTGATACATTGACTTCTTCCTTCTTAGCTAGAAGTCTTGGTGTGATTTTAACCCTTGGATACTTATTAAATTGGTAACACTGAAAAGTAATTTTTCCTAATACTTAGTAACTTGGACAATTACAGTTGTCTACAAGTGGGGCAATTGTAATATTCATCCTCCCTATTGGATAAGGTTCTTTAGTTTGCAGCTCAAACCTAATTCAACCTCCACAGGTACAGTCTTCATTCCTATTCATCACATGGTTGAGTGAATTGGGCCTTCAACACATTGTAAATTAATGGATTCAAAGTGTTTCACAACATTCCCCGAGACTGCTAGGACAACATACTGATGAGCTGAGCTACACACTCACCGGAAATGTAGGTTCTGCAAACCAGAACGGGCCACGTGAAATGATGCCGTCACACCAATAAACTAAATAGCAGACATATCAGCCTCCCTTGACACTGGAATCATCTTTCAGTACACATAACAAACATTCCAAATAGAACCCCACATATCTTCAGTGCCAAGAACCCAACCCCACTCCACCAATAAGTATCCTATACAAAGAATAAATGAATGACCTAGATACAGAATCTACACCATCCCCACCCGCTCCTCTAGAATGTCTTTTAAACGCAAGCCCCTACACTCTTCTTCCACAGGCACTACAGATACCTTTCACTTGTTCCACATTTTTCTATCACTTAGTACACTTTTCCTTACTACTTTTACCCTCATGTGACTGCAAAACCTCAGTTAAACTCTATTTGTCCAACCACTTCTCTTCACTTCGATATAATCACCAACCACCACACTTCATTTTCTTTAACTCAAGCATTAATATTTCTCTTAAACCACCTGCTGAACATCCACTGCTTTTTTCAACCTGCTGACTCCATCTTCTTCTATCCCCTGGGTTAGTGCTCATCAGTGTGCCGAACACTCTTCCTCTCAACATCACAAAAGGTAATACACCCGTACTAGCATGTGGTGTAGTAGCAGGTCTCCTACACCTGAATCCAATTCATTCACCAGTGCCTACGGTAACTGATCTTAAAATAGTTGTTGAAATGCTCAAGAACCTCATTGTATCTGGTATGGTGTATATATGTTTTTACATGGATGATAATCTCTGAAACATCTGTGACCCGCTATCTGTCAACCATTTTTCAGGATACCCTTTGCATATTGAAAAAATTATTTCTATATTTAACTATAGACTAAAAAGATAAACCTAAGTTCAGGCAACTTAGAGGTATAGTCCATCATCACCATTGGGAACATGGGAGGCACCCCTTGATAATATAGTGGCGCATGCACTATCCAGAGTCAACTCAGGGCTGAGGCGGAGTCTTCATATCACTGTGCGCAGCACGGTCGTCTTTGCTTTTTCACTAAGCATATGTTGCCAAAATGCTCTAAAGCTTTGACGAGACCAGCCACAAAAAGTATTTTCAAATCCGTTTCTTCATTCTTCATGGTTTGAATGCTCCTTATGAGCCAACTGAAGTATCTTAGAATGCTTTCCTTCATGTGCCGCTAACAGCCAAGACACCTCACCAACCACCATCATTTTTCAGCTCAAGAACTAATGTAATGACACTCACACTGATTAAATACACAGTTTTATTTGACAGAAAAAGAAACACAACTACCAGCATTCACTGACAGGAGCAATTGTCACTGCACTCTGCGCCAATGCACTGTACACCACTTTACTAAACAAGCATTGGCGTAGCCAATAGGTCTCGCCTTTGGGACCTTATAAGTATTTAGTTATGCAGCATAATATCCTTGGTGCAACAACATCAACTGCTGCATGGCTAAACACTTATACGGTCCCAAAGGCGAGACCTATTGGCTATGCCAATGCTTGTTGTGCCTGGACACGTTCTAGCCAGCAAGTGCATTTTGCGGGAATATTACTCAATAACACAAAGCTTCTACAACTGGGGCAACAGTGCTGTAGGGCAGCCGTGTAGGGTGGGTGTAGACCCTGCTCCTCCGAGAGGAAACTTCCCAGTCCGAAATGAGAGATTCAGAACCGTGGTGAACAGGAAGAAATTATAGGATATCAGTCGTGAGGGGGAAGTCGATCAACTGAGGTGGAAGTTAGTCTGTTTTTCGTGGATGTCTTTCTTTCACCATTTGTTGTTATACCACATTTTGGGGTCAGAAGATGCTTCTGTATGATATGTAGCTTTTCATCCAGCAAAATGCATTTGAAAATAAAAAGTGTATTAGATAATCACTTGACGTATTTACAACATATGTATCTGAGCTCTACATCTTGCACTAGAATGGCCAAGAGTGTGCAATGAGGGCCACTTAAAGCAGTGAGAAGACATATACCCGTTTCCAACTGAAGACAGGCAACAAGGCCACGTTTGTTCACGTGCATAAATGCCTAATTATCCATGTAAACTAGAACCCACCAGTCATTGCGCATCAACCATGCCAGCTCCCTCCCTATGGACTAAAACTGAGAACAGGAGTACATTTGTGACAGATATTATAACCTCTTTGTCTCTGAATATATCATGTGCCACCACTGATGGAGACTTAGGGACATGTAAGACATGCAGCTGAGAGTAAGTACTCACCCTGCTCGGTGGTGGGCGCAGCTTCTTGGAGTCGTCCCCGGGGTGCGGATGTTTGTGTATTCTGGTCATTTGCTTCTGGTGGTTTTGGTTTCTGTCTTGGTTGACTGCGATCTGTTTCATTCCAGATTTACCCGGCTTGCTCATCGAGACTCCGCCGGTGCTGCCACCTCCATTGACAGCACCCACGGTGGCGCCGTCCAACTGGTTTTCGATGAGCACCCCTTCTGATCGGTCATCCGGACTATCTGTGAATCAGAGGGAGGGGGGCAATGGTGAGTTGTTTATCAGAAGTTACCCAAGGTCCATTCCAGATTTTTTTTGCTATACCTTATGAGACCTGAAACTCCCACTACCCCATAAGGTACCAAAATCTGACAGTATGCAAGAATTACCACCATCCCAAGATGTTCCTTCCACATTGGATGCATACTAGTAGGGCGACGTGATCGAAAGAGCAACACAAATTAATTCTACAGCTCAAGAACGTGCCATGTCCTAAAGAAAGACTTAACAATACTTGTCTATTTTTAAATGAGAGGCTCCAACATTTGCATTCATAAGAAATTATCTTTAATGTGAACAGCTCTCAAGGGACCTTTTCTTAAACGACAAATAGCGCCTGCGATTCATAGCTCTGGACTAATGTTAAAGTCAATTATTTCTATAGTGCACACCTGTGTGTATGGCTCCATGGTATGCATGTGAGGAAAGGTTTTACGATAAAATGTTGCTTCGTTTTTGGTCTTCTAAATGGCAACTAGTTCATGGTAGAATGCTTGCACATAACCTTTCACATTTACCTTAGCAAATCGCTGGTGGAATCCCGAGACCTTCTATTGGCCAACAAGTTCCTGCGACCTATGGTCTTGTGACAAAGATCCCTCCTTCTTCCAGTCAAAGACCCTAAAAAGCAAGGGTGGCTGCCTTGTGACAGTCTCTTGGAACTGTTTGGGCAAAGATTCTAAACTCCTGTCCTTCCTCCAACGGGTAAGTTGTCAATCGCACCATAGACTCACCCAACGTCCTACAGCAACTCTACACCATTCTTCAGCACACGTTTCTATTTAATTCTGCACTTCTCTACCCCTCTACAAATGACCCAGGCGGACTAGCTCCAGAGATCAGTCTGTCGAAGCTTCCCATCAAGGACCCACAGCTTCTCCTGCGAAGGAACATACTCCCCACATATGTTCACTTCCTTGTTCATAATTCCACCCACTCTGCTCTATGAATATGTAACTGTGGTTCCTTGCCTCTCCTGCAATCCTCATGGGCATCATGTACATATGACTCCTTGCAGGACACAGAAAGAAAGGAGTGAGGGTCAACGGTTAGATCACCGGCATTCTGCTAGGGTCTTCTAGCCTTGTTTATATCCTGGAGAGCCACTACACCCCCATGTGGAACTTCTAAAGAACTCCTTATTGGCTGACACCCCTCCAGTCCCCCCTACCTTCCCCATTTACATCAGCCACTGGTTTACTCCCTCGCAGCCCATTGCACAAAGGGACCCCCCCCCCCCCCGAGGCTGTAGCAAGGCCTCCTGATCAGAAGACCAAAGGCCAGTAGAAATGACCCGAGCCGTCTCCCCAGAACAACGCCTAGCAACAGTATTGGGTGCAGCAAGCTCACCCCCTAGCACGAAAATCACTTTAAGGTACAGTCACTGCTCCCCTCGTCAACTGTCTCCCTTCGGCACTCGGCTTCCTCTCTGTCACTCCCACACTCTCCGTGCGTTCTTCCTCCAACCCTCTGTCGCCTAGCTCTCATACCATCTCTTCAACCCTTTGGCCTTTCAAGCCTCCTTAGAAGAGCAAGGACACAAGGGTCCAGGAACAGCCAGAAACTATGGGGCTGATTTGCTGAACTATTCTGTAAAATAATGTTTTTACACCAAAGTCTTCATGGGTTCAGTGTTAGATGACATTGCACAGTGAAGCGGAAAGCCATTGATAATGTACGCAGAGTGGACATTATGTGGTGAAAACTACAGAAACATCGATAGGAGTTAATACAAACCCATGCCTACTGAATTCATACAAAATAGCATGACTTGGAGTTGTATGGCATGCTACACGCAAATAATGGGCAAGAGTAGGGCTAGCCAACACTGCATGATTTATCAACACGTAATACATGTAGCAATCACCTAAAGTACACATATTACGCAATGTAGCCTTGGGCAGTCGTCTGTGTGAAGATAACTTTAGTCGAGGTTATGACTTGAGAACAAGTCACACAAGATACCACTTGTTAGCCTTTGCATCGTGGCACAATGCTAAATTGTGTTACATGAGAGCAGTGTTATTTGCGTTTGCATTGATGATGACACCCCTCTCGGAAAACCTGTAATAAATATGACAATGCACTAAATTTGACTGTTTGTGCAATGTAACACAGCTGTTTAGGTCAAAGCCTACCAGACAGCACAGCTATCTGGTTTGCTAAAGGCATTTTGGGGACAGTCATAAAGCTTCCCTGGAAATGCATTTCACACACTGCTTACCATTGGCTTTGTGTTCGTAACTAACATTTTCTGGCTTCAATTTGCTGGCTTTATTTGTTTTAGGTTGTCCAGTGTGCGTTTGTCCCTCCCAACTCCCTTTATATTCTTCCACGAGGGCTCCTTTCTGGAAACAGGCCTGCAAATATTGCTCTTATCTTCTCACATTGGCTGTGCCTTGAAAGACAGAGGTCAATGTCAGGCTCTGTCTTCCGAGGGAGCTTGGTGTTTCTTCTCTCTCAAACTTCAAAGTGAGAGGATTTATGTGACAAACTTGCTGGATACTGGAGGTAGGAAAGTTGTGTTTTTTTGCATACAACAGCATATAAATGAACTGTGCAAGTATTTCAGAATATATCAGAATTATATATGCACAAATGAAGCACATTGTTGGTTAATTCTGAAATATTCTGGAAACAAATACTTTAATATGAACAAATCAATACACTAGGTGATGACATTTCCACACATTATCATTTGTGCGCTGTATAGTTTTATTGGTAAAACTGTATGTCTGTGCAAATGTGATGGTCATTTCAATTGAAAATGTGTTGTCTGTAATGGCAGTGACTAACACACCATGAATACTCTAATATACGCCACTCCACTATACTCTGCACCACTCCACGCCACTGCACTCTACTCTGCACCACTGCATTCTTTGCAGCTGCACTCTATGCCAATGCACTTTACTCTGTAACACTAAACTCTACACTCCTGAACTCTATGTCAATCCACTGTATGCCATTCTAATCTACTCTGCATCACTGCACTCTATGCCACTGCACTCCACACCTCTTTACTCTATGCCATTACACTCTACACCACTCTACACCACTGCACTCTACCCTGCACCACTCCACTCTACTCCACTTCACTCTACTCTACTCTGAAGCTATCTACTCTATGCCACTACACTCTACACCACTGCACTCTACAACACTCTCCTCTCCAACACTGCACTCTCTGCCACTGAACTCTACGTCACTGTACTATGCACTATTGCATTCTATGCCAATGAATTCTACACCACTCTACTCTGCATCACTTACATCTATGCCACTACACTCTACAGCACTCCACTCTATGGCACTGCCCTCTCGCTGCTGCACTCTATGCCACTATTCTCTGCAACACTCTATGCCAATGCCCTCTACACCACTCCGCTCGACTCCACAGTATGCCACTATAAGCAACTCCTCTCTGTGCTACTCCACTCTACAACACTCTACTCCACTCTTCTCCGTTCCACTCTACGACACTGCGCCACTTTCCTCTCCACCACTAACTTTTAGCCATGGTGAACAGCAGCCACGCTGGAGTACAACATGGCTAAAACAAATTGGCAAAGCCAATAGCTCTAGAATAGGCGGGACATATTGACTTTGCCAATGCTTTTTTCACAGGCTTGGTTGTGATCTTAGTAAATCTGCCAGTGAGTACAGAAGGAAACCATCTCAGAGACTGAGCAACCATCAACATCAGGATAAGAACTCACCCCGCTCACACGGGACCAAGCGACACCCACGCTATGCAACTCGTGCACATGGCCCACGGACCACACTGTCTCAGGTTAGGGTCAGGGTTGGACTGGCCTATAGGGCAATCAGGCTGTGCCTGGATGGTTGGTCTGAGAGATTAGTGTATGGGTTGTTTTATGCGGTTTCTGAGCCTGTTTCATGGTCCGATGGGCCTGTTTTACTGTTGATTTCTCTGATTCTACCACAAACATTGCCTGTAGCAAGCAGAAATGCTTACAATCTACCATACCTTGCAAAATACCTATGCCGCTCGTCTTTACAAGTTTAAAACTGCCCTATCTTGCAAACATGGGGCACTTTTTTAACTATCCCGATTCGCTAATGGGGGGGCCACTTTTAATTTGGTGCTGGGGCCAATTTTCTGCCCCAGTCTGACCCTGGTTAGGGTAAGGCTGCAAGAGACACCTCTCCCCTACAGAGTCATCCATCGGGACACCTCACATCCCGCCGACACCTGGGACGGCCCTGTGGCATACAATGTATTTATGAAAAGAGATGAAGGCATTGAGATGGAAGCAGCGGGCGCCCCCTCAGGAAGAAGGGATGCTGTAACACTGATGAGGTGGGCCCACACCAGCTCTGTGCAGAGTCACATAATCGTGAGCACCCTTTCAAGTGCAACTGCTGTCAGTCGTTCACCACAAGACACCCAAATACACCAAGTGACTCTACATTGTATAAATACACACTTAAAAACAAACTACCCATATGCAGCACTCTGACTCACTCAAGTATACTACACACAACCCAGGACACAGGCTTCTCCTCTCTAGGCTCATTCAAGCATAGAAACAACTGCTGGGCACACTCAGGGGAACCAAGCACACACCACCAAACTCCAACACACAATATCCCACAAGGTACACTCAAAACTCAAAACATAACCAACCTTATACTCCGATCTTCTCTCTCTCCCTTCTAACATAGAAGGTAACACAATGCTTGGCAGGGAACACCATGACACTACTAATGTTCCTGAGGCGACTGCCAATGGTCAGAGCAACCACTTGCAGATGACACCTCAACCGCGCCAAGAGACTAAACAATTTTGTGAATAATCTGCTATTCAAAAGGCTGTGTAACAGCATATAACAGCACAAACTGCTATTTTTAGAACAATCTCAAAAGATGTCAGTATTACAACACTCATGACATGGTCAGTGACATCACTCATGACATCACTCATGACATCTCAAATGACTCACTTATAGAGTCAGTTACGCACCTAGAAAATCATCCATTCACACACTTGTACAGCCACTCATTCTTCCACAGGCCTTTCCCTATATATATTATACATATTTAAACTTTACAGAAACACACACTCACTGGATGAAGTCATCAGTGATGTAATATGTGACGTCATCAGCAGTGGATTGCGGTCGCACGAGTTATAGTTAGCTGAACTAACTATAACGGGGGAATTTCAATGGTTTTTTACAAGTGAAATGTCCAGCTAACTATAACATGTGTGAAACCTATGGTTTTTTCAGTGAATATAGATATAGATATATATATATATATATTTTTTTTTCACTAAAAAAACCATAGGTTTCAGGGGCGTTATAGTTAGCTGGACATTTCCCTCATACAAAACCCTAGAAATTTCCCCGTTATAGCTAGTTCAGCTAACTATAACTCGCGCCCCCGCAATGCACAGCTGATGACGTCACATATTACATCACTCATGACATGGTCAGTGACATCCCTGATGACATCTCAAATTAATGGAATTACGCCACATTTGGCAGCAAGGTAGCTCTTGGTCCAGAGTGCACTCTTTTTTTTTAAATAGTGTGAATCCATTCAGTAGTTTCTGAGAAATTCAAACATTTCTCTGATATCTAAATACGGATGCAAAGGAACCGTGAACCCTCCCGATCTCAAGCCTGCGATCTGATTGGCTGCCAACACTTCAAACAAGTCAAAGGAATAAAGGTTATAAATCAAGGTAAGGGGGCAGGGTAGAAACACCCTGAACCCCTAGGCCTGCTCAGGCGGTCCCACAGGAAAACCCCGGGCCAAAAAAAGCATTTTTGAAAAAATTATCTGGGGATTTGTGTTGGATCCGTGAATTTGACGGAAGATTTTTGAAAAATGAAGCGCTGACTTCCACACTTTGTTTAATTAGGCCCCCGGGTGGGCTAGGTCCCGGGGCCAGTTATATGCAATGATCAAAATACATGTGGGGCCACCGCAGCACCAGGGACGGCCACCTCCCTCTTGGTCAAAGCATAGCACATTTTGCTTTTTACACCCAGGGAGCTGCATGTTTGCAGCTCCCTGGGGGTAAAAAGCAATGCTGGCTACTGCAGGAGGCGGGAGCAGGATGGGACCGCAGGGGTCTTCAGCTTCCACGTGCGGTCCCAAAGGAGATGGCCATCCCCCAGGGGATGGGATCCCGGAGCTGAAAGTGGCCCGGAAGGGAGAGGCCACGACACCCCCCTCATTTTTATGATTTTTTTTTTATTTTTTAAATGGCAGACCCCAGGGGATGGGGCCCAAAATGATCAGGAAAAGAGGGGCCACACAGCCACCCCCTAAAAAAAAACAAAGCCGTCAATTTGCTAGAGGCCCTGCCTCCTCAATGCACTACTCTGCAAACACGCCTCCTGGTGCACTCTTGGTTGGGGGATAAAGTTGCCTTCGATGCTGAGGGTCCTTAGGAGCCAACTAGCCCACCTGTTACTCCAGTAAGCCTCACACAGTGAGATTGCCGAGAGGTGGTCGAATGCCACGCCCCTTTTTACACCACTCTGCGAACGTGCCTCTTGGTGCACTGCTGGTGGGACAATGAGGTTCCCTTGTGTCCTAAGGACTTCAGGACTAAAATAGACTTCATCCCCCAGGCAGCAGTGGCCAGGCGACACGTTTGCCGTGTGGTGGAGAAAGGGAGCGTGGCCTCTTACCACCTCTCAGCAATCCAGCTGTGTGGGGTTTACTGGAGGTAACAGGAGGGCTAGTTGACCCCCAGGGACCTTCAAGAGGCAAAGGGACTTCATCCTCCAACCAAGAGCACACCAGGAGGAGCGTTTAGAGAGTGGTGGAGAAAGGGTGTGTGGCCTGCAACCACTTCTCAGCAATCCCATTGTGTAGGGCTTACTGGAGGTAACAGGTAGGTTAGTTGGCCCCTAAGTATCCCCAGCAGCCAAGGGGACTTCATCCTCCAACCAAGAGTGAGCCAGGAGGCTCGTTTGCAGAGTGGTGGACAAAGAGGGCGTAATGGGGTAGATGGCCCCCCAGGACGTCCTGGGGGGCCAACTACCCCTCCTGTTACCTCCAGTAAGTCCCACACTGTGGGATTGCTAAGAGGGCTTCGGAGGTCACACACCCCTTTCTCCACCACTCTGTAAACGTGCCTCCTGGTGCACTACTGGTTGAGGATGTAGTCCACTTTACTCCTGAGGGAGCTTAGGGGCTAAGAAGCCCTCCTTGTACCTCATGTAAGTCCTACGCAGTGGAATTCATTAGCACTGGTTGGAGGCCCAGCCCCCTTTCTCCATCACTGTGCAAATGCGACTGCTAGTTAAACAAGCATTTGGAATGCAATAGTCGCATTTGTGATAGTATCGGCATTGTAAATGACAATGCCTTTTATTTATGTTTTAAAAACCAAAACCTAAATAAAAGGCTTTGCCATTTACAATGCCTATAATTCAAACTCGAGAAAATGCGAGACCTATTGGCTATTGCATTGCAAATGATGATTGTTCAACAAGAATGTGATGAAGTCCTCTCTCCGTATATCAACATGTCGCCCACAGTGTCCTCGCTTTTCAATAATGAAATGAGAAAGCTGGCATTCTAGTTCTAAATTAAAACGCGGGTGGCTTAAGTGATCCGCTACATTCCAACTTCCAAATGAAAAATACACTGTTCTTAAAAAAGACAGCTGCGCACGAGCTCCAGTCTTAAACGCGGCTTCGGCATTACACATTTTTTGCCACGCCCACTCATCTCACTACGTCATCAGTATGGCCGCGCCCCTGAGGACTGGGCGTTACAGTAGAAGAAGGCTCAGAAGGGCAGTCAGGAGCACACATGACGGGACATAAGCCATGCAGCATGGAGCAGCTCCAGCAGTGAGTACGGGTCTGACAGAAAGCGCTCGTATTTATCCCACCACCACAGAGGAACGCGTTCCTCTAATCACCGTTTCCGTATCGTGAGGGGAAGCCAGAAGGGTGAATTCTGTGTTGTTTGCACGTTATCAGGAAACTAGATAGACGAGTGTTCGAGTCTGCGCTCAAACACAGTACAGCAAAGACCTGCTTTAGCTTTACTTCTGTGTAGGATTTTTCACAGATGGCGAATTAGAGTGCTCTCAACACCTTTACTTTTTTTGTGACATGTACACCTGTTTGTCAACATATTCAAACAGCTTAGAAACTTTCGGGATGTCAAGAGAAGGCGTTGTCTAAAAGTAATTTTCACCACGGGAAGAAAGCATTTATTTTCCAAACCCTGAGGAGTTGCAAAGCATTTGCTAGAGCCACCGCATCCCTCGTCCCAGCGAGATCCAAGGCGTTTTGAAGAGATAAGTGAGAGGCCCCTTGTGTTTTGAAATTCCAGGAAGTAAATACTTGGTATAAGATTTTTTTTTTTTTTTTTATCGAAGTAATCATACTGACTTTGTGCCGATTTTAGAGGTCGTTTTTGGGGTTGCCAACTTTTCATTACATTCACTGGACACTGGGCGTTAGAAACACTGCAGGCCTGCTGATATACTTTGCATGTGCGGTATGGGTACCGTCAGCTAGAATTTTATAGGCCTGGCATTTGCCCTAATTTCAGGGCAGGTTAAAACGAGTGGTGCACGCACCACTGCGAGCCATGTGTTTTGCATTATCGTGCACACATCTGCGCACGATAATGCAAACCACATGTTACCCTGTGCGGGTAACAGACACCAATAGGCCAAGGGCGGAGCAACGCACCCGCCTTTGGCCTATTGCGTGCTCTGTTTCTGAAATACACGCACGCACAAGCCAATCCCGTAACAAAAAAGAAAAAGCACACACACGAGCATGTGCAATTTCTAGGTACAGTTTTAAACCCCCTACAAAAGGGCTCTCCCTGCACGAGCAGTGCTGCGCACTGCAACGCAAGCGCGAGCCCTAAAAACCATAGTTGTCATTTGAGATGTCATCAGTGATGTCACAGACCATGTCATGGGTGATGTAATATGTGAGGTCTTTAGCAGTACATTGTGGGGCGTAAGTTACAGTTAGCTCAGCTAACTATAACGGCTGAATTTCTCTGGTTTTGTATGAGAGAAATGTCAGCCTAACTATAACGTCCCTGTAACCTTTGTATTTTTCCAGTGAGTATATATAATGGCCCACTGTTCACCAGCCATGAGTTTAAAGACTTCCTGGGGCACCTTGATATTCAGCACAGAAGGATCATGCCATTGTGGCCCCAGGCAAATTATGTGTTTGAAAGATTCATGGGCACTTAAAGAGAACATTTCAAAGAGCTATAACAGAAGCACTGTCTATCGATCAAGCCCTATGTCAAACTGCGAGTCTACCGTACCACCCCACTCAACCACAAGGGAGACTCCTGCCAATCTCATGTTTAGAAGGATCATCAGAACAAAAACTTCCACAATGGACTAGCACATGTCACATTGGCATCATCAAACTGCATCAGAAGGATACCAGGCAGAAGGCAAAGATGAAGAAGTAAGCTGATACTAGGAGGAAGGCACAAGAAGTCCAACTTAACAAGAGAGACTGGCAGTCGCGGTTGGTACTAAACGAGGGTGGTGTGGTAGGGCAGGGGCTTTAAAAAATAAATAGCACTTACCTGACAAAGCCGCCGACTCCCCTCCATCATCGTCGTCGTCGTCCTCTGCTTTGTCCGGCCAGAACAGAAAGCACAAACAGGCTCCCCTAAGTCAATCACTGTGCTGCAATGCAGCGTTGTGATTGGCCTGAATGCTGTGGTTCGGAGCTCGGACAGGCAGTGGGAGCCTGTGCATGTTCCCCACCAGGCTGTGCATTACAGCCTGGGGGGGGAACATGCTCCGGCAAAACCATCATGCGCACTTAGCGCACATATTTCCTCCCCCCCCTGCTAGCTGCGTAGATAGCCAAGCCCTGCCCCAAAACATGCTTCAGCATGAAAAGTAAAATGCTAACAACATCGTGCTGTTATTTTATTATTCCTTCTCTGCACTGTTAAAAGCAGTGGGGCGACGCTCCTCCGCCTTTTCGGAGGAGTCGAGTCTGGGTTATAGTCAAGCAAAAACAGCAAAAGAAAGCGGACACCCCTTTCACTGCTGAAGCGACCACTACAAGCGGCGGAATGAAAGGGAAGCATGGCCGCAGCCACACATCCGGGCAAGCTCATCACCCGGGATGTATCCCACTTCAAGCCGGTCTATCACCCTGATGAAGCTACTAGCCGTGTCAGAGTAGCCGCTGAAAACACACTCCCATCTAATGCACCTCTCAAGGAGAGCAACAACTCGGTCTGGTTGGCATGTAATCCATCCTCGTTAGCTAGTTGAAGAGATTTAAGTCCTGACAAGAAACTAGACTGTTGTTAAAGAAGGAGGAGATGTAGAGTCGAGCACTAGGACACTGAGGGCAGGGCGCCCAATCCAAGGTGAGGGAAAGAGGGCTGAGCCCCGTATTGACATCCAGGGGTGGGGCAGCGGGGAAACGCGCTACGTGCAAGCAGCGTATTAGGTACAGGGCAGAAAAGAGATGGGGAAAATAAAGACGTTTTACTCGCAGTGTAGAGTCTGTGTCTTCTTGCAGACTCTACACGCTGCAGCTAGGGGAATTGTATTACTTACAATTTATAGTGCCACACCACGTATGGTTCACTCCCTAGCCTCTATAGTCTAGCTGTCAAAAGTAGGGGCAGAAGACAGAATTGTATAAATGTAGAATGCATTGGCATGGATCTTTTGGAGGGTCATACTAGGAAACGGGTCCTGGTTGGTTGAAAATACAGGTAGAAAGTGGTCCAAGCCTTCAAATGATGATCTTGCAAGAATTCTACAGATACACATTTCAAGATATAAAAATGCCCTAGTCCTTAAGATCAAAGCAAAATGTGAATTGCAGCTGTGGGGATGACTTCGCCATCCCCCTTACAGACCATGGCTTTAACCTCTTCTTTGCCCATGACGAGATAGTCTCGTCATGGAGCACGGTCGCGCTGTGCCCATGACAAGACTATCTCGTCATGAAACCCGCCCACTAATGTAACGCCCGGCACAGGAGGGGGAAAGGGCGTGGCACAGAAGGGGTTAAAACGAACGGCAAACAACGAAACATCTATACAGTACCGGCGATTCTCAGGACCCCCACCCTGGGAGTCCCTGCTCTACTGATGAACAGGTTCCACTTCTCAGAGGGCAGCTGGGTCTTTTTTGCTGCCGACAAAAGCTATATAGCCTGCTGCAGAGGCATACACTAGTTGTTAAAGGCCCTGAACCTGAGTTGTATGTCTCGAGCTGCAAACAAGGCTACCAAGGGTAAGTGCCTTTTAATACCCAGTATAGCCTGAGCCAGATGGGGCATAAAACTATTAGAAAATTCCACTCACGGAGGGCACAAACATTTGCAATTAAAGGAGGGAAACAGAAAGACGAACATTGGAATGTTGCACCAGAGGCAGAGGGTTCCTGTCAGCCATTATTGGCTTTGAGCAACTCCACTATCTTCAATGGGGTTCCTAACATTCCAATTGTTTTATTAAAAGATACCGTTTTTCATATTGTTCTCAAAAGTATCTAGTAAAACATTCCAAAATTCTCTAGTGTCTTTGACAGTATAGGGTACCCTACTTTTTCAGCAAGTGAAAAAGAGAAGATTGCAGGGGTTTTCATACTACTTTCAGTGGAATCCACAGGCACCCAGTGACCTGGTGCATTGAAAGCTTTTCATCCTCTTAAAGCCTGCACTGATCAAAGTGGCAGGGGTGGCAATGGTGAAGAACCAAATCACTAGTGGCAGCTGCTACCGGACAGGGTGGTAAAGCGGGGGGAGAAATAAAAGGACTTACCTGGAACGGCCATCCTCTTCCTTCTTGCTGTCTCCAGCGCTGGCTCACTGCAGGAAGCACCCGGACACACAGGCTCCCCTGAGCCAATCACAACACTGCAATGCGGTGCTGTGATTGGTCTGAGCGCCGTGGTTCGGCGCTCCGAAGGAGAAAGGGAGACTGTGCATGTTGCTCAGCAGGCTGTATAATGTCGCCTGGTGAGGAACTTGCAAACTGCGAATGACTGTTTGGCCGGCCCCAGAGGGCCTGTCAAACATTCATGCGCACTTAGGAAGCGCAAACCCCTCCTCTCCCTGCTATGGCGAGCCCCGCCCGCTACTGACTGCAATAGGAAAACTAAAATGATAATAATGATATGTTATTATTATTTTCTTTTGAGCAGTGGGGCGACGCTCCTCCGCCTCAGTGGAGGAGCCGCTACTGCAAATCACAATATATTACATTACACCACAAGCCCCACGTCTTTGTGTCTCACTGTGTCAACATGGCTATTTCTTGCTAATTGCATGTCAAAGGGGGCAGCAGGTCCAAGGAAATGCATCATTGCAATGCTGCACTCATGCAGTAGCAAAGCATTGGAAGGTCATAGGATGCCTTTGCCAGGGATTTAACTTTTGCAGAGAAGGAGCAGTTACACGGGGGTATTTTTCACTGTGTGAAACTCAGCTGTGGGCCTCGGGAGCGGAGGGGGGGGGGGGGGTAGAAGATAGTGCTGGTGCTCCTCCTCGTGGCCCTTTGCAATTGTGATACTTTTTGACATTGCAACCTGGCCATGCGGGGGTCCCTAAAAGCGATAGGGGCTGCAGTCAGTCCACTTTGTTAATGCAGGAGGTACCGTCTCCATCGCACGTCTCCATCCCTTCATTTGCATAGTCACAAGGATTCAAAGAAGGCGCCCGCCTGTTGAATTCCGATGAGGCAAGATTTCTTGGAATCCTTCTAGCATGCTCTGCACATTACCATATTGATAAAACACAATTCCTAGAATGTGGCTTGGGCAAACTTACAGTTTGTGACAATAGGAATTTATACGCATATAGCTTTTCTCATATAATTATATTTAATATAACTGCTTGTGTTAGCAACAACTAACACAAAGTGTTGACACTGCATCAAAAGCAACAGCTCCACAAACAGATGGTAATGTATAATGTATTTATAGTTAGCTAAACGTGATCTTTAGCAAATGTCAGCCGAGCCAAGCATAGACGCTTGCGCGCCATTTCCAATATAAGAATGTTAAAACCACCAGCCCCTGCCTAGCACAGGAAAAAGATGGCTGCAACAGAGCATGACATTCACAGACCCAGAACTCCCTCTGCTGGTGGGGATAGTCCACTGCAGGCTGTGCTGTCACTGCACCCTTAGAGTCAGGAGTGTCACAGTAGAATGAGGACCCAGGCGTCTGTGGGCCAACTGAACCCCACTTATGGCTGTATCTTTTACTACCCAACTGGGTTAGGGGGATATGGGTGGGGGCATGGGAGTCGATGTTCGTTCTTTCCTTACCTTAGGGCCTGAGGTACTCTTTGTTCCGCCACTGCTTAGAAAACCAGCCCGAGTCTTGCTGAACCTATAGCTCACAGGACAGAAACTTCATACATGCAAGCATAGAGGGGCTTTGGGTCGGCCCTCTTCATCCATTGGTCAGTACGACTATCTTTCTTGCTTCTGCCAACCATAGCAGACAGCATGAGTCAGTCCACTTCTGCCATTGGCTCATTTTGACCATAAGTGGCAACATTTTGCCTGAGCACATGTGTGTATCTGCCTAAAAAGAAGTTCTCCTCAGTACCAGGGCTGGAGGGGCAATACATTACATTGCCAAGTGTTTTTCTTTCCATTCTCCATTGCGATTAAGCAATGTCCTAATTTTACAGTAATTTCAAGCGAATATTAACTTTTCCTTACACCAATACGAATCGCATTTTACTGTGATATGCATCAAAACTTGAAATGCTTCTGCGCCTGTTCCAAGACACCTGCCTGCTGGGAAATATCTGTACAGTTCAAGGGAAATAATATGCACTGAATTTCTATTTTTTACATTTAAAGCAAATAGCCAGTGGACAATAATTGCATAAAAAAAATAATGAAAACATGATATTTCCCAGCAGCTGGCCAAAGCTGTTTTACTCCTTGTGGTACGAAATACTATCCTTCTTTACTCTCTCTTCATCACAGTCATTGCAAGTATGCAAAAAACGAACACACTGCGACAAACCCTGAGGGAAAACAGCCCTCACTGAGGGAACTGTTGCATCTTCAGTTAAAAAAACAAAAATGTAATACGCGGAATTCAGAAATCTTATAGTTTCTAAACCAAACACTGCTCCCGGCAAGACTGTTAGAATGTTCAAAGCTTTTCTGAGAAACTTGTTTCAAGGACATTTAATATTCGAATTTACAAGTTCCTGGGGCAGGCCTGGAAGCTAAATGTTGCCCTTGAAGTGGTCCATACTATGGCTGCAATCCTTATGTCTTACAGGTGCTTCTACAGTTTATAAACGTGTGAAATGTTGCAGAACAATAAGGGTTTGCACAGAATACCGTAGCAAATCCCATATCCGCCTAAGCAGAAATGGTGCATCTCTCCCTCAGGGTAGCTTTAAGACCTGAATGGGAGGAAATATCGCAGGCCATGGCTCCCTTGGTGAGCCTTCTCTTTGGGATACAGACAGTCTTTGTTGAGGCCCATGGTCGGGTACAATACCATTCACGTAATGAAAAGAGGTCCATTGACGTCCATGCATTGTGGAAGCCATCTTATCTTCTACCGGAGCCAAGTTAATGCCGGCTGGCGCATAAGTTGCCAGGCGACCAAGATGATTCACACAGAATTGAGGAAATAAAGGCTTCAGATGGTGTTGTAGAGTTGGGTTGTAATGGGTCATCAGCCCAAAACTGGCGTGCCGTCTGCCCAAGGCACGGCTCTGTCGCCTTATTTAGAGGTGGCAAGCCAATGGTTTACTGAGCTGCACATGGTTTATAGTCAAAAACACTCACGGCCCATGGCATGACCAAAACAACCATTGGCATAGCCAATATGTCTCGCCTTTGGGACCTTATAAGTGTTTAGCGAGAGCTATAGCCTTTGCCAGTGTGTTTAAGCTATGGTGTAGCGTAGTGTGTCTGCTGTACAGTACATTAAAAAAGTGTTAAGCATTTTTGTTACCTTATATATAATTAGGATGATATTATGTATAATTAAACAACTGTATTAAAAAAGAAATAACATAAAAAATGCTGCAACGCATGTCTAATTTCTAATTGTATCCTATATTTAACCTGGAAAGTCCATCTGCTTTCAACTGGTAGAGTCTCCGGATGAAACCCAGATTCCGATCTTGTAGTCCTGATGGGCCCAGTAGTGTGGATATTGCCCTTGCTCGTGGTTTGCCTTGAAATGGGCTCGCGGTTTTAAAAAAGGCAGCCTATGCATCGTCTGTTGAAGAGCTGGAAGTGCTCTGTTTGGATGGGGTTTGCGGAGGCTGGGCCCTGCACGGCGGGTATCAGCTGTGCAGGCTCACTGCCGGGTTCAGTGTGCAGCATGCCCAGCTGAACTTAAATGAGGAGCACGTCCGTGATTGGCTATGGGTCAAATCTACGTGTTGCCATAACACCTAGTTTTAACAACGGTTCATACCGCACTTCCGCCGCTTCGAAACGCTGCACATAACAGATGTGACAATTACCCAATTTATGATACTCAATTGCTAGCCTTTGGAGTATGGAAGACTGGGTCTGGTTGGGTAAAATTTATTCGCGGACCTGTTATCACCGATCTGCTCATAGAGAATGGGTTATCTGAAGGGTTGACCTGCAATAAAGCCAGACAAACATTTAGAGACCCTCTGCCCCCTGGTATTCGGAATCCCTCAGACTCCTCAGGCAAGAAGTGAGGAGGATGGAGAGGCTCTGGCATGCAAGTTGGGATCTCAAGAACAAGGAAGCTCACAAACTCTTGGTCAGGAAATATAAGGCTGAGATTGTGCAGGCCCAACAAGATTACTTTGTGGCCACGACAACTTCGCTCTCCTCGTCGAAGGAGCTTTTTAGAATCGTTGACTCTTTAGTCAACCTACAAGCACCTGGCCCTGTTGTACCCTCACAAGATCTGTGTGATAAAATCGCTTTCTTTTTTCACACCAAAATACAGGATATCTACCGGGCTCTTGAGATACAAAGAGCCTCGATCAGTGGGTCCTCTGCTCCGGCTGAGATGAATAGGACCACCTCAGACAGCTCCCCATCGAGCACTTTGAATTCCTTTCCCCCGCTGGCCTTACAAGATCTGGAGATCTTGCTTAATAAAACCAAATCTGGCTCCCCCCTAGACACCTGTCCTTTGAAGATTATTAAGCAGTGTAGGGAAACCCTCTTACCGCCCCTACTAGAAATTATGAATCTAGCTATGAGGGACGGTGTCTTCCCCCTGGAATGGAAGAGTGCAGTAGTCAAACCCTTGCTAAAGAAGCCTTCCCTTGATCCAGAGGTTCTAAAAAACTTCCGTCCTATCTCACTGCTTCTAGCCCCTTCGAAGATGCTTGAGGCACATCTTAACAAGCATCTCGCCGCCTTTGTGGAAGGCTCGGGCTGCTTGGACTTCTCCCAGCATGGATTCAGGAGGGAATTCAGTACTGAGTCGGCCCTCACTATTGTGCTTGATAAGATCCGCACTAGAGTGGATGGGGGCCAGACCACCCTCCTGGTCCTGTTAGATCTAACTGCGGCCTTTGATACCCTCTCCCCCTCAGTACTTACATATCGTCTGAGGGAAGTGGGGGTGAGGGACGCAGCTTTAGATCTACTAACCTCCTTCCTTGAAGGAAGGGAACAAAGAGTCAAGCTGGGGGAGTTCCTATCTCCATCCCGACCGGTGCTATATGGGATCCCGCAGGGGTCGGCTCTCAGCCCGACCCTATTTAACATCTACATGACCCCACTGGCCAGATTAATTAGATCTTTCGGGATGGAGGTAGACTCCTATGCAGATGACACCCAAATCCTCATCTCTCTTTCCCATTCAGACGTACCTACTGCCTCCAATTTTAGATCTTGTATGGAGGCAGTTGGTCAGTAGATGGTTCAGAACTCACTTAAACTGAATGGGGAGAAGACTGAGGTGATGGTGTTTGGAGGGAATAAGAACATCTGGTCAACCAGCTGGTGGCCTGACTCGCTCGGAGTGTGCCCTTCCCCCACGACATCTGCTAGGAATCTAGGGGTGATGATAGACCCTGCCCTGGACATGGGCGGTCAGGTTAGTAGAACCATCTCTACCTGTTGGGGCTTAATTCACACCCTGCGAAGAATTAGGAAATACCTTTCCCTGCAGTCCAGAAAGCAGATAGTTGTCGCTCTTATCGGCTCGCGACTGGACTACTGTAATGCGCTGTATGCGGGGCTAAATAGGAGCCTACTACAGCGCTTGCAAGTAGTCCAGAATGCCGCAGCCAGATTTGTTCTGGATGCTCCGAGACGCTTCTCGGCCACGTTGGCCAGGAAAACGCTGCATTGGCTACCGGTAGAGCACCGAGTACGGTTCAAAGTCTTATGTATGACTTACACAGTCATTGCAAGGAATAGCGACATGGGAGTTGGTTCTATCATTTCCCACTATATACCTGGAAGGGACCTGCGTTCCTCCAGGAAATTGCTCCTGACAGTCCCCCGTGTACGAAGAGCCAAGTGGGGTGGTAGGGCTTTCTCCACCTTGGCGCCTAAATGGTGGAATGATCTTCCTTTGGATCTCAGGTCCCTACCCTCCCTACAGATATTCCGAAGTGCCCTTAAAACTCGCCTCTTCTTGCAAGCCTATGTGTAAGGTTTTCCATTCTTTTTATCTCTGTTTTGTTAGGCGCCTTGATACCTGCGGGTTATTGTCTTGCGCAATATAAATTCTCTATCATCATCATCATCATCAGAGCAGATTGGTAAATAACACTACGGTCCTTCAATCTCGTGCACACTCTTCGAGGACAACAGAGCTCTCAGCCCAGGCTGATGCCTACAGGTCAAAGGTGACGCAAACAAGTCTAGAACAACTGGGGTCTTGTTCTTGGGGGGCGCTACCTCAACAATCAAAGCCGCTCCCTCCAGCTCTGTGAACAACAGATGGGCCCCAGTGAACAAGAGTAGCTATGTATCAAAAGAAAGCCAGAAAATCTGCTAGTAAATAAAATGACGGCCGGCGGTAATGTCGGACACTGGTATGGGATCCTCGAACACGCCTGGCACAGAGGTCTTGGGGAAACCCCTCCTAGAACACAAAACAGCGCAAGACACCAGCTTGTACGAAAGAAAGGGAGCAGAGGTGGGGCCATGTATAAGAATTATCAGGAAACAAGCAGCCGCAAAAGTGAACGCGACCGCCATCTGTTTCCAATTAACGCGACCGCGAGACAGGCAAATGTAAACAAGCGCGGGCGCGTTAATTGGAAACAGATGGCGCAGCTGCTCGCTCCCGCAAGGTGGATGCTGTACATGCACTAGTACTCATTGGAAACAGTGCAGTACATGCACGAGTTTTCCAAAAAGTACAGAGCAATTCCAAGAGGTCATCTCCTAAGCAGCGCTTGCGCGCTGTGCTAGGCTCGACCTAAAAACCACTCACAGCCCATGGCATGAAAAAAACACCCACAGCCCATGGTATGAAGACCCAGTCACTTTGAAGAGGGTCTTCCGACACCATGTATTTCATTGCCCAAGACCGCCATGCGCACATTCCAACATGTTTTAAAGTAATACAATTACCTTGAAAGTGAATTTAATTAATTGGAGTTAGCAAATTTTGAACATTGAGTGTTTATGAAATTATCAATTAAATTATTATATTCTTATGTATTAAGTTGCTGTTACTTTAAATGTTCATGTACATGTCTTATTACTAGCTGCATGCGCCTAGTTATCTTTTGTATGTGGTTCTAAGTTCTAATGGAGTGTGAGTAAGAAGTTCCAGCGTTATTGCATTTGAAAAGCCATCAAATGCGTTTCCTGGATCTTAATAGAAGTACAAATTTATTTTCTGCATTTTGAGCGTGTTCTCTCTAATCGTGAAAGGAGCCCCAGGACACAGAGTACAGTTGATTACCGCTGTGGTTAGTGGGTGGAGAGAGGCACCGGGTAAGAAATTCAGAATCCATTTACAAAGCACAAATGAGTCAGACTGCCTCAGTTGTGAACACATATTCCAGACAGAACTAGTTGATGCATTGTGTGGTTATTCCTGGATACCCTATCGGATAATAAGCCGTGCTTTATAAATCCTGATTGATTGATTGGTTGAGTGTGGGTTTTATTTGGAAGGAGCAGATCTCTTTTTAAGTGAACCTCTCACGCCCGAGCAGTGTGCTGGGTGTGACTGGCAATGTGCACCTTAAGATTGGGACAACAGCAGAATGAACATACTGCCCATTGCCACCTCCTGGGCTGTGCCACGGATTACCTCAAGGCAGGAAGGAAGGTATGTTAAGTGGTTAATGCCATCCTTTAGGCAATGGGTGAATTTTTTTATTTTCAGTGAGATATAGACTAACCAAACCCTTCTACCAACTATGTGTCAGGACACAAGGCAGACAGCTAGAGTGGGCCCACCATGGGTTTTTAAAAAGAAAGCCTAGTTTGCCATTGGTCAGTGACTCAGGTCCAATCCAGGTCTCACACAATACACTTCCCCTTTTACTACAGTACAATGTGGTTCCTGCTCCAGGAGAGTGACTTGAGACAATACAAATCTCCCATTGCAGGACCAATCAAACATGGTGGCTCCACCACTTGGAATCCTTTAAGCATTAAATGCATTGCTTAACATCAAGGTCATGGCCTCTAACAGGCTGTGGAGCCCCCGGCTCTAGATTGCAACCCATGCTTCATAAGAAAAGATGATAAGAGAACCTGGGCACCATGTAAACTGAATCACAGCTGACATACCAGGTCTATAACCTCCTTCCTCTAAAGCTTTAAAAGGAGTAGTTTCTTTTCTGTAACTCCAGTTCTGTAGTAGGGGTATCTCTGTTATAGTCATAATCTAGTGAATAGTCCCGCCCATGTGCGTGGACCCCGGAGCAATAAAAAATAATCTCTAAAAGGTGACATATCATGCAGACCTGCATACACCTTTAAGAGAGAATTTAATTTAAAGACAGATAATGCAGCCTATACCCACAGGCTACACTGTCCAGTACTTCAACTAGAATTCCACCAACATCCACAAACAGCACTGCCTGTCTAGTTTTTCTCCACAAAGGAAAAAACCCTGCCTCTACCAGCAAAAGCCTCTGGAATGATAGAGAGGAAGGAGTGGACAGACAAGCCCCATAGGCTGCCATTATGTGGCTTGGAACAGGATACTGTGCCTTTAAGAAAACTTTCCAGTTTTCCAGAACTTTCCCCAGTATCCCAGAATGCCCAGCAGGTCCCATTTACTTTCAGTTCTTTTTGAAGGCGTAGCACGCCAGACCTGTAGGATTCTACATATGAATAAGTATCTCTCCACCGGGGAGGAGGGCGGGCGCTTATGACTATAACAGAGATACCCCTACTACAGAACTGGAGTTACAGAAAAGAAACTACTCCTTCTGTAGTAGGGGATCTCTGTGTATAGTCATAATCTAGTGAATAGAATGGCAAGCCCATCCCCACAAAACAAAAGCGGTGGAGAACACACAAGACACTACCACTACTGTGCGAACAAATTTCGCAGCGAAGCCTGCCCAACCTGAGCATCTGCCCTGGCATCCGTGTCCAGACAGTAATGCGCAGCAAAGGTATGGACCGACTTCCAAGTGGCCGCCTTACAGATTTCCGCAATCGGAACATTACGCAGCAAAGCCGTCGTGGCAGCTTTGCCCCTGGTGGAATGAGCCTTAGGTTTACCCCCTAAGGTCTTATTAGCCTTTTGATAACACAATTGTATGCAGGACACAATCCACCGAGAAATGGACTGCTTAGAGGTCGCAAGACCCGTCCTGACTGAGCCATAGTTAACAAACAATTGGTCAGACCTACGAATATCCTTGGTCTTATCCAGATAAAATTTCAACACCCTCCGAACATCCAGGGAATGGAGAGACCTTTCCGCTGGCGAAGAGGGATTCTGAAAGAACGTAGGTAAAGTTATGGTCTGGTTGACATGAAAATCAGAGATAACCTTAGGAAGAAATTTAGGGTGAGTACGCATCACAACCTTAGCAGCATGAAATACAGTATAAGGTTCTTGACAACATAATGCCTGAAGTTCACTCACCCTGCGGGCCGATGTAATGGCCACTAGGAATGCCGCCTTCCAGGATAGGTGCTGCAATGAAGCCTTGTGAATGGGTTCAAAAGGCTCCTTCATCAGTCTGGACAGCACCACATTCAAGTCCCAGGAAGGCGAGGGAAGTCTGACGGGAGGAAACACTTTCTTCAAGCCTTCCAAAAAATCCTTGACCACAGGGATCTGAAAGAAGGAAGTCTGTGAAGGGCATTTCCTGTAAGCAGTCAAAGCAGGCAGATGAACCTTAATGGAATGGAAATTAAGGCCAGACTGCGCCAGATGTAAAAGGTATGGAAGGATGACATCTTCCTTACATGTCGTCGGATAAAGTTCTTGGACTTACACCAGATACAGAACCTCTTCCACTTGTAAGCATAGGATGTTCTAGTGGAAGGTCGCTTAGACTCCTTCAGAATGTCCATACAATCGTCTGGTAGATTCAGATGGCCATATTGCACTATTTCAGGAGCCATGCCGCCAAACTCAAAGACGAGAGGTTGGGGTGCACCATCCGCCCCCCGAACTTCGTGAGAAGGTCCGGCCTGCACGGCAACCGCATGTGAGGAAGGAGAGACCGGTGAAGAAGGTCCGTGAACCACCACTGCCTGGGCCACTCCGGGGCGATCAGGATCATCCGCGCCCTGGACTGGGACAACTTGATGAGCACCGCCGGAATCAGGGGAATGGGTGGAAAAGCGTACAGAAAGCTGTTCGACCAATCGATCCATAGCGCATTCCCCAGCGTCCCCCGCTGGTAGTACCTGGATGCGAAGTCTTGGCATTTGCTGATTTCGGCGGTGGCGAACAGATCTACGTCTAGAGTCCCCCACCTTGCGAAGACTTCTCCTAGTACTTCGTCGTTTATGACCCATTCGTGGTTCTCCTGAATCAGCCTGCTCAAGGCGTCCGCCTGAGCATTCTGCACTCCTGGCAGATGCGTGGCCGTAATCGTCAGTCCTCTGGCCAGCAGCCAGCGCCAGATCGCCTGCGCCTCCTGCGACAGAGTGCGCGATCTCGACCCCCCCTGCTTGTTGAGATAGTACATCGTGGTTGTATTGTCCGTCTGTATCAGCAGCGAGTTGGTCTGGAAGGACGGAAGGAAGGCCTTCAGTGCCAGGAAGACAGATCTGAGTTCCAGGAAATTGATGTGGTACGTCGATTCCAAAGCAGACCACTTCCCCTGAATCTGCAAGTCCCCGGAATGCGCTCCCCAGCCCTGGAGAGACGCATCCGTCACGACACTCGTCGTGGGAATGTCCTTGTGGAAGGGAACCCCCTTGAGGAGGTTTTCCGCCGAACACCACCACGTCAGAGACTGAAGAGCATGCAGCGACAGGCGTATCTTGTCGTCCCAAGAGCCTGTCCTCTGATCCCACTGATCCTCCAAACACTCCTGCAGTGGTCTCATGTGTAGCCGAGCGTGAGGCGTGAGGAAGATACAGGAGGCCATCGATCCCAGTAGAGACGACACCTTCCGCACTGTTGTCGATGGAGCAGTCCTGAGGTCCTGAGCCTTCCGAAGGAGTGATAACCGTCTCTCCTCCGAAGGAGACACGCTTGCTGACCGCGTATCGATGGAGGCCCCCAGGTACTGTATGCACTGGACCGGAGTCGTGACCGACTTGGACATGTTGACGTGTAACCCCAGCTTGTGCAAGAGCTCGCACGTCCATCGGAAGTGTTCTCGCGCTTCCGCGAAGGATGATGCCTTGATCAGCCAATCGTCCAGATACGGGTAGACAAACACCTTGTTCCTCCGCAGGTGTGCCGCCACCACCGCCATGCACTTCGAAAATGTCCTGGGCGCAGATTTTAGCCCGAATGGCAGTACTGTGTATTGATAGTGATTGGCGCCGACTTGGAATCGCAGGAACTTCCTGTGCTTCCTCGCTATGGGCACATGGAAGTACGCATCCTGTAGATCTATGGCATAGAGTCAGTCTCCCCGTTGCAGTTGAGGGTAAATCTGGTGCAACGAAAGCATGCGGATCTTCTCTCTGCGAATCCATTTGTTTGCCTGCCTCAAATCCAGAATGGGCCTGAACTCGTTCTTGTCCTTCTTGCGAACGAGGAAGAACCGAGAGTACAGACCTCTTCCCCTTTGAGACAGAGGTACCTCTTCTACCGCCTTTTTTCTCAACAAGATGTCTGCCTCCGCCTGGAGCTCTCTCAGCTGGAATCGAGAGCTGACCGGCGGAATCGCTGGAGGCGGGCTGATAAACCGAAGACTGTATCCATTGCAAACAATATTCAGCACCCACTTGTCCTGAGTAATTTTTCTCCACTCTGCCGGAAAAAATTGAATGCTTCCCCCCACTGGAGTGGTTAACGGTTGAGGGGGAAGTAACCGCTCAGGGCCGAGACCCAGCCAGGCCCTTGGTTGTGGTAGTAGCCTGCTGGCCTCCTCTACCCCTCTGGCGTTTCTGGAAGGGCTTGCGGAACTGCTGCTGTTGTGGCTGCTGCTGTCCCGAGCCCTGCCCTCGCCCTCTGCCCGACGACCCGAACCTCCTTTGGAACGGGCGCTTCCTTTTCTCGGCCTTTCCAACCCGACGGCCGTCAGGGTTTCCGCCTCAGCCTTCATGCGGGCCATCTCATCGTCCGCATGCTTCCCGAACAGGGTTTCCCCCGAGAAGGGCAGGTTGGCCACTCTTTGCTGCGCCTCTGGCTTGAGGGACGTCAGGCGCAACCACGAATGGCGCCGCTGGTGGACGCCGTGACAGTAGGCGTGGGCGGCCAATAAAGCTACGTCCGCCGCTGCGCTGATCGTTTGATTCGACACCAGCATGCCTTCGCGCACCGTCTCCAAGAAGTCCTCCTTCTTGTCCCGTGGCAGGAGGTCTGCATATTGCTGCAGGGACTCCCACAGGGCCCGGTCGTAACGGCCCAACAAAGCCCCTGCACTCGCCGCCTTCATGGTGGTGGCGGCGGTGCCACACACCTTCCTGCCCGCAGAATCCAGCCAGCGGCTTTCTTTGTCGGGTGGAACCGTGGAGGCCGGGGCGGTCGCATGTTGTTTTCTTGCCGCCGTCACGATCACCGAATCCGGCTTCGGGTCCACTCTCAGAAATGACGGATCCGACTCCGGGGCCCTGTACTTTTTCATGAGCCTGGAAGGAGCGGCCTTCGTCGTCGCGGGAGTAAGGAACAGCTCCAAGGCGGGTTCCACCAGTCCTGGTACCAAAGGCAATAGGGGGCGAGACAGGTGTTTTTTATGAAGCGTCTCGAATATCACGGACGTCGTGGGTGTTGGAACCGTCACCGTGATACCCAACTTTGCAGCCCCTCGCAACAGCACCTCTTGGAAAGACACCAAGTCGTCCACCGGAGACACCCTCGTCCCCGGGGAGTCCGACAGCGTCGGGGAAAGGTCTCTGTCCGAGGAGCGCGTGCGCGACCTGGACCTATACCTCCTACGGCGTCGTCTTGAGTCCGACGAAGACCGTCCACGGCTCCGTGATCTTCTCCTCCTGTGAGAGCGGGAGCGCGACCTCTTCGGCTTCGGCCTGTCCGCCGGTCTCGCTGGTCCAGGCGACTGTGGGCGTCGTGGTTTCGGGGTCCCCTGCGGCGGAGTCGGGTACCGTGGAAGGGAAACCGACCGCGGAGGAACCGGCGGCGGCCCCACAGGGGTGCGTGGCAGCGACAGAGGCTGGGGCGGCGGAGGCAGCGCCCGCGGCCGAGGTGGCGGTGGTGGAGGTGGCGGAGGTGGAGGTGTTTGTGGAGGTGGTGGTGGAGGTGGAGGCGGCGTCGGCGGGAGAGGAGGAGGCGACGGAGGCATCCGAGGTGGCGTATACACCACCGAGTACACCGATCCCGGTGACTCTCTCTTCCTCGACGTCGATCTTCTCCTCGACGTCGATCTTCTCCTCGACGTCGACCTGCGCCTCGACGCCGACCTGTGCCTCGACGGCGACCTGTGCCTCGACGGCGACCTGTGCCTCGACGGCGACCTGTGCCTCGACGCCGATCTTCGCCTCGACGGTGACCTTCGCCTCGACGGCGACCTTCGCCTCGACGGCGACCTCAAGCGTCTCGACATCGATCTCCTTCTCCTCTTCATCGACGGCGAGCTGCGATCCCTCGACGGCGAATGCCGACGACGGGTCCCATCTCGACGACGACCGCTGGACGGAGCCGACGACGGCGTCGTCGCCGACGACGCCGATGTAGTCGACGGCGGCCTATTCAGGTCCCTCGACGGCGATCGTCGACGCCGCTTCTCCCCAGAGCCCTGGGGGGACGGCGAACAGACGGTGGTCATCCTCCTCGACATCGCCGTCGACGCCCTCGACGTCGACGGGGAGTGGGAGCGCTTACTGGTCTTCCTGCCCCTGGGGAGCCCCCCTAGAGGCCTCAGTATGGGCCAAATCAGCCCCTCCAGACCCACCTGGTGCCTTCAGTCTTCGTTCCTCCAGAACTTGAAGCCTGATTTTCATTCTGTCCCTCAGGGTCCTGGCTGAGAACGAGTGGCAGATGGTACAGCTTTCAGGCACGTGGGACTGGGGAAGGCAACCTATGCACACCTCGTGTGGATCAGTTTTAGCCTTCTTTCGACCACATTCCGGGCACTTGTCGAACAAGCCAGGCATGTTGACAGTACCAGCTACTAAACACAAGAAAAAGTGACAAAAATTGCCAAAATCTCAATTAAACCCTTGAAAAGGGGAGAGCTCAATGCTCCAGGGTCCTGCTAGCAGGAGCCGGAAAAAAGAACTGAAAGTAAATGGGACCTGCTGGGCATTCTGGGATACTGGGGAAAGTTCTGGAAAACTGGAAAGTTTTCTTAAAGGCACAGTATCCTGTTCCAAGCCACATAATGGCAGCCTATGGGGCTTGTCTGTCCACTCCTTCCTCTCTATCATTCCAGAGGCTTTTGCTGGTAGAGGCAGGGTTTTTTCCTTTGTGGAGAAAAACTAGACAGGCAGTGCTGTTTGTAGATGTTGGTGGAATTCTAGTTGAAGTACTGGACAGTGTAGCCTGTGGGTATAGGCTGCATTATCTGTCTTTAAATTAAATTCTCTCTTAAAGGTGTATGCAGGTCTGCATGATTTGTCACCTTTTAGAGATTATTTTTTATTGCTCCGGGGTCCACGCACATGGGCGGGACTATTCACTAGATTATGACTATACACAGAGATCCCCTACTACAGAACTACATTTCCAATGCTCTCTATCAAACCATTCATCATATCAGCGTTTTATCACAGATTAATTTATGTTACTTTTAGCTAACATGCTCTTAAAGCTATGCTTTTTCCAGGGTGTCCCACCTCAGTAGGTGGGGGCATGGATCAATCAGGGAGAAGCTTCGCCAATGGCACCTGCTAAAACTATAGGAAAGAGGCCTGTTATCACCTGTGAAAGTTATAACAAAAATGTTAAAATTGCAGTTGATGGCACCTGTTACTGCATTGCATCGGGGGGGGGGGGGAGGTGGAGGCAAGGAGATCAGCATGGGGATAGAGGGAGGGGGGACATTTAAAAAAATGTTTTTATTGAAAAAATAAATTGCCACTTCAAGGTTACAGTATATGCAGGCGGGGGGTCCGCAATCAGAGAGGAGAACCACAGTCGTTGCATACATCAAATGAAACATCCTAAACAAATAGCTCATTGCAATATACTGAAAGAGAGATTCTGAGGCAAAGCTGGGGGAGTGGGCGAGAGCACCCGGGAAGAGCCAGACGCAGATTGAAGAGGGCTCAGGGGGCCAGGAGGGTGTGGAGAGGTCGCAGAGTGCAGGGAGTTCTGGCAGAGGAGGTAGGAGACAAGGGGACCCCAAATATCAATCGGGCAGGAAGTGGCCAGCATCAGGTCCCAGAATTCGTCCAGAAGTGTTTGACAACGCGAAGCGTCCTCGAGCCAAGCGCAAACCTTGGGCACAGACCTTCGACCCCAGCACATGGACACCCTGCGCCGCGCGATAACCAGAAGCATCGCTTTTAGCCGACGTGTAGCGTCTGGGCAGACTTTCACAAAGCCTAGGAGGCAAAGCAAAGGATCCGGCTGAACCAACATTGAGGTGATCTCGGTAATAGCGGTGCATATCTTTCTCCAGTATGCTGAGACTTTGGGGCACAGCCAGAGAGGGAGGGGGATATTAGGGAGTAAAAGGTAGTCACTCCAGTTAAGGGGAAGGTTTTGCAGCACTGGCTGAAATTGTACCCGGATCATGCAGCTGTCAGATAGT